>NC_090934.1:174828024-177281471 GCF_040938575.1 Ambystoma mexicanum
GATAGTACTTTTTCTGAAGGCTGGTAAGGACCCAAGTAGATGTGGTTCTTATCACCCTATTGCACTTATCAACCTAGATGCAAAAATGTATTCCAAAATATTGGCAAATAGGATAGAAGATCTACTTTCCTCTATCATACCTGCGGACCAATATGGCTTTATAAAATACTGTCAGACTCATGACAATATCAGTTGTACCTGTCATATATTAGAAAGGGTCGGGAAGAAAGATAACAAAGGGGTGCTACTTTCACTAGATGCCGAAAAGGCTTTTGACCGGGTAGAGTGGTCATTCCTCTTTCAGGTCATGCCCAAGAAGGGCTTTGGCCTGCTGGTCATAGCAAGAATAAAGGTAAACTACAAATCTCTGATTGCACCCTTACTGATTAATTGACAACTTTCTTCCCCTATTGCTCTTCAAAGAGGGACCAAGCAGGGTTGTCCAATGTCTCCATTATTATATGCTATAGGGTTGGAGACATTCTTGGCAATGGTGTGACAATTGTGAGATATTGCAGGAATAGAATTTGGGGGGATAGGGCACAAAATGATGGTGTACGCAGACGACATGTTGTTGGCTAGATCTGAACCGGGGCGAACACTACCTGCAGTGGAGCGAGAACTTACATGATATGGCTCGGTGGTGGGTTTGAAAATCAATATGACTAAGTCAGAAATTTTAAATGTATCACTCTCCCCTAATGAAGTTCATTCACTACGAGCTCGCACTCCATTCGGTTGGGCACAAAACCATATTAAACTATTGAGGGTAACTATAACCCCGGAAATAACCAGGATGTATGAGGCTAATTACCCCCCCCTTGTTGAAGGCTACCATGCCATGAACCAACTAGTGAATTGGGGTCTGCTGACGACCTCTTGGCTGGGGTGAATCAACATGATAAAAATTACCATCCTTCCTAAAATTCTGTATTATTTCAAGCACTTCCAATTCGAGAGCCGGCCCCATTCTTTAAATTGCTTTGTAGAACGATATCTGCTGACATATGGAATAATAAGACTCCAAGGATGGCATGGGAAGTTTTAACCGCTCCTATTAACCAGAGCAGTTTGGGTTTTCCCAATTTTCAAAAATGTTACCAAGCGGCCCAAATTTGTATAGTAAAGGATTGGTGGATTGCAGAAGCTGAGAAACGCTGGGTGCAGATTGAACGTGCAATAGGAGGTCCTGATGGTGATGGTGCTGATGGTTTGAGTTTATGTGGTTTAAGCGGGGCAACAGTGTCAATCACAGTAGTAAGGATTTTGTTATACAAGTTGGCAAAGGTGTTTGGGTCTTTGTCAAAGGGGGGCTCAGGTAGATGTGATTTAAGTAGGGGGATGAGGCTTTCCATGGTAAGGTTTCTAAAGCTACATGCAAGAGTAGGTGGTAAGGAGATGGTCAGAGGAGGTGTGTGTGTAGTGGGTGATATGGTAAAGTGTATAAAATTGTGCTATCCAATCTAAGATGCGACCCTTATTGTGTGTAGGGGTGTTGATGCATTGTGAGTAGCAAAGAGCTCTAAGTGAGCTAGAGAGTGATGCGGCTGCTAAATCGCTCGGGTCGTTTAACCCTAGGTTGAAGTTACCCAGGAGGATAGACTTCGAAGATGGTTTGAGGTGGGTGCCCAAGGTATGTAAGAGGTTTTCCCTGCAGAAGAGGACTGGGCCTGGAGGATGGTAAATGGTGTGAATGGTGATAGTATCCGAATCAGAGAGGGTCAGTTTGATTGATAGGAAGTCACAATTGTCATCAGGGGTGGTGCTCAGTTCCCTAATAGAGAGTGCGTCTTTAGCAAAGATTGCTACTCCTCCGCCTTTAGCAGTTGCTCTTTCGGCACTGAAAATGGAGTACCCTTGTGGCAGAGCAATGGATAGGGCCGGGTCTGATGCAGCATGTAACCACATTTCTGTAGTTATTAGAATATCGAGGTCTAATGAGGAGATAAGATTGTGTATGTTGAGAGCATGTGCAGGACTAGATCTTGTGTTAATTAAGGCACATTGTAGTTGTAGGAAAGGTGCAAGTCTTTTATTGATGATTGGGTTGGCATTAGTAATTACTTTGGTTAAAGCTTTCAAGTGGATTTCTGTTTGTGCTCCTAGTTGTGTATTTCCTGGGGTAGTGGATTGAGGAGTGCTCAGCAGCACAGTTCTAGGGCTGAGAGGCAATGTGGAGCATGGTCCTAGGCAAGCATTTCATAAGGCAGTTGATTGTGGGGTGCTCAGCAGCACAGTTGTAGAGCTGAGAGGCCTCCTGGAGCATGCTAATAGGCAAGCATTTCTTAAGGCAGTGGATTGCGGGGTGCTCAGTAGCACAGTTGTAGGGCTGAGAGGCAATCTGGAGTGTGCTCCTAGGCGAGCATTTCTTAAGGGAGTAAATTGCAAGGTGGTCAGCGGCACAGTTCTAGGGCTGTGAGGCAGTTTGATGCATGATCTAAGGTGGACATTGTTGGAAGTGGCGTATTCTAGTCTTGGGTCATGCCATTGGGAGGATGATCCTTGAGGAGAAGAGTTATAAGGGAGGGACTGTGGTCAGGGGAATTGGTTATGTAGTTCCAGGGACGGGGTCATGGTACTTCTTGTAGCAGTTTAGCATGACTAAGTGTGGTGTATCAGGTAAGGACAAGGCGACTCTCATGTGGCATCTGATGAGCTCACGTGGCAGTTGAGGTCTGACACTGAGGCATATGGGGCCAGAGATTCCCATAGATGTAGGTAATGGCTCATTAGTTGTAGGTGCTGTGTTTAGCCATAGGCAGCTAGGAATTTTAGTATCTGGGGCATGCATATGTGGGCTCCTGCTCTGAGTAGTTGGGGGACACATTTCTGAATGCATTGACCCACATGTTTTGTGAGACATATCAGGTAGGGCAGCAAGGATGAGCGGGGGAGGAAAGGTGTAGGAGGTGTTAAGGGTGCTGATAGGGGTTGGTAGCATGTAGCAGCCTTGGGGACAGATGTTGCCAGTAATAAGCACTGTACAAACAGAGTGGTTGCATAATACCTTTGCTTGGCTTTATCGAATAAGAGGGGAAGAGGAGACTTGAGTTGGCAGGGAGGGGAATACAATTCTATTTGAAACCCTTGCAGTGTTTTCAATACCCAAGGATCTGAAGTGAGCTCAACCCACTGAGGAAAGTATCTTGCCAACCTGCCCCTCAAACTTTTGCGGGAAAAAACATTTCAAATATGTGGCAATACCTGGAGATGTCCTTGCTCTAACAGCACCTCTGCCACTGAAACACCCTCTGTGGGTAGAAAGCGGTTTGAGCTCCTCGAGCAGAGGAGGAATGATGTGCACCTCTGGATGCATATTGATTGGGATGGGTAGAGCCCCGGGAGAAGCAGCCAGAAGAGTAGGCTCTACCTCCTCCAGCCTTGTCAAAAACATTTGGGGCGAAAACCTTCCTAATGTTATCCTAAGCCTTATCTAGGGCAGTGAAAATATGCACATAAGCAGATAGGTCCTTGATAAACCTTTCACCGAACAGGGCCTGCTTTCCCTTCTGCCATATATGCTAACTTTGAATCGATGCGCATAAGAAGAGACATGCGCCTTTCTTTGGAAATGGTGACGTTGGTATTGCCGAGCAGGCATACCGCCCTCTGCACCCTGCCCCGAAGAGCTAGAACATCGACAAGGGTACTAGATAGCACAGCTTCTTCTGCTAATTCAATAATCTGTGTAAAGGGACCCAAAATATCCAATAGCTTATCTTGGCAACTGCGTAAGGCTTTGTCAACACCCTTCTTAGAGTCCTTCTCTTTCTGGGACAAGCACAACATCATAGGCTGGTCAGTGTCAGGGGTAAGTGTCACCTTGTCAGGGATTACTAGTCTAGGACATTCAGAACAGAGCTTGTTCCTATTCTCCTTGGGTAAGGGCTTCCCAATCTCATGGTGTAAAAAGGGAGGCATAGCATTATATGGCTGCCACTCTGCGTACCTTGGGTGTTGGATGACAGAGGGATCAAAGAACGCCACCCCACTGTCATCTAACAAAGGGCCAGCAGTTCCCTGTGATAGATCCATGGGTGCAGCCTTCTTTTTACGCCTCTTGGGCGGGGAATCTGAATCTTCAGAACTATCCTGTGAAGACATGGGAATAGAAGGGGCATTAACAGGTAGCCCTGACTGAGAGGTTCCCCCATTCACCAATTTACGCTTCAATGCCGTCCAACTGGAATGACCTTGACTGGGGGAACTGGATGCCGGACTGAGTTGTCCTTCCAAATGTTTGGACTTGGCAGAACACTTTCTAGAGGCATGGACTGCAAGGGATGGGCCAGCTTCAGAATGCAGTGAAAATCTGAAATGTTGTTGATTAATCTTTCAAAAGCTGAAGTCAGGGTAGAGTTAAGGTTGTGAAGCGCAGAGTCCATGGAGTCTTGAATTGCCCTAGTCACTGAAGGAGGCGCAGAAAGGGACTACTCCCCAGACCCATGGAAAGTAGTATCCTCCCCAGACCTTTCACTTTTCTTTGAAGGCCTAACCTGGGTACTGGAATCAGCTGAGGAAGGGAAGGGCCCTCCCGCACTTTGGTAGCAACCATGTTTATATATGGGCAATGAGGTAACCGTGACAAACTAAAACAAGGGACTGGTCACAGGCTTGCAGAAAGGCAAAAAAAGACAAAGTATGTCCAAAGCAGTTGGCCCTTAATTACAGCTTAACGGCTGTAAGCAAATGAGGTGCAAAGCTGTATTTAATACAAGTACACCGAGAGGTGTTCTCACCACAGTAACTACTGCTGAGGCGGGCAGGCTAATTATAATTGAGAACGAGGGAAGAGCCTTGCTTTATTATGCTTTCCTCCCCAGGTGCAGCCTGGGAGCCAAGCAGTCCACAGGCTGGCAAAGCACACCATGGCTATTCAACCCCTTCAGGGGAGAAAGGGTAAGGCTGTAGCTGCTCACACACAGCACCGCCACTTGCTCGCTTCGAGCTTGAGGCCTAATAGCAAAGTGTTTGAACCAGGAGTCCGGGCCCCTGTACGAGTGCGACCGCTGTCGGGGTGAATAAATTAACGTAGTGGCTGCCTACGCACACTATATTGCACTTCAAACAAACAGAATTGAGGGATAAACACAGCACCTCAGGCTGCCGCTGACACATGCTTTCCATAGAAAGCACCCCAGAGTGTAACCAAGGGAACAGAGGATTAGTCAACAAAGGGAACTTACTATTAAGATAGAAAGAACTTTAGCTGAACAATGTTATAGACACCAACTAGCAACAAAGTACATAACCAAAGGGAATGACTTAGCTTGTGGCGGCTGCAACAAAGAAAGAGGATATGATGTTAGAGAAAAGGACTTACATGGCTGAGAGTCTCTGCCTATTGGTTGCTAGCAGGGAATGACCTGTCCTTCATCTTGGTTTGGGATTCTTCCCTTCAGTATCATTGAAATACTGTTTTCAGTTTTAAGTTAAAGAAACTTGTTTATATAAAAGTTTTTTCTTTGCTGCTGTGGTGTCAGTAAGTAAAGATTGTTATGCATAATATGAAGCCTCCTGTCTTGATATAGAATATGAACACTCCATGAAGCAGATGCATTGCGGTCCTAGGGCTATATAAACCATACTCAGAACCCTCGCCCATGCTTAGTGTTCTTGATTGCAGCCTGACTAGCAGCAAGAGCGCTCGCCTCGCACCCGTTTGCCTGACCACAAGATTCCTGAGGCTCGGCTCCTGCCTCGAATTACTCCACTCCCAGGAGCCTGCATTTCAACTTCAGCTCCCTTAAAACCAGCATCAGCTCCCTGAAAACCGCCACCTGCAAGAAAGAAAAGGAAAAAGAAACAATGCAACTAAAGCTGTAAGACAGAAAAGAAGGTTATAACAAGGAAAGCTGCAAGACAGAAAAGAAGTTTTGAAGCAAGGAAAGCTGCAAAATAGAAGAACTTACTTTAAAGCAAGAAAGCAATGAGACAGCAAAAGAAACATTAGAGCAAGGAAAGTAACACGATAGGAAAAGAGACTTGATATCAAAGCAAGGACACAGATGGAGTCTAAAGATCCACAACTGGTCAAAGAAGGACTGGGCCAGGTCCAGTGAAGTAACTGGTCAGAAATTGTGCAAGCCAAAGCATTGCATGTTGAGTGCAATGACCTAATTAAGTTTCTACTAATATACACAATAAACGTATATGTGTACATTTACATGCAACATTGACTTCACCAAATGGCTATGTGCAAATGACTTAAAGCAAATGTACACTTTACAACCAAATAATAAATATACGTTTTAATAGTTAGGAACAAATCCAAATTGATTAATAGGAAAATAATGTGTATACAGGTATGTTTATTTTCATGGTAGTATTATACAAATTGTAATACATTTAAAAAGAAAAGTTTGTATTGTACAGACCAGGGGTAGTATGCATTTACATATTGAAGGGCATGTTACTATTTTATGGAAAATGACATGCATATTTTTACGTCCAGTATATTTTTTTACTTTTTTATTTATTACATTTGTGTAACACTGAGGGTATCACAGCATGTGTACAGTAGAAAGTAAAAAGAATGCATAAATGGGCAAAAAAGGCATAAATATGAGAGAGACATTAGTCGCATTTGTTGAACAGCCAGATTTTAACACGTTTGTTGAAGCTTGCTTAGGAACGTTCATTTCTGATGTTGGGGGGTAGAGGATTCCAAAGAGAAGGTGCTGTGAGACCTGTAACGCCTCCTGCTCTGTTGCTTGTGTATCGTGAGATAGCAGGGTGAGACTGGAGGATGAACGCAGAGAGCGTACATGTTGTTTAAGGGCAATACTGTTGTTGAGGTAGAAGGGGCTTCTTTGTAGATACAATGGTGTTCAATGGACAATGTTTTGAAGTCAATGTGGGCCTTGATGGGTAAACAGGAAAATAAGTGCCCTAAACTAATGGACACTTGCTTACCCTGCAGACTATATGTACTGGTATCAATCAGTTAAGACTTGAATTTCATTAATTATTTTTGAGTTAATTGGGTCACTGAAATGTAATCTTCACAAGTGGTTAACCACAGTTCATTCAAATTGTATCAAAAAGTATATAACAAAAGATGTTTTAATACATGAGTTGTACATATGAGGTATTAATATCATACATCGTAATTCTAGACATTCAAATAATTAAAAATGAGCTTGATGCATTTTGGGAATATACACTATAATTCATGGAATTATTTACACTGAAAATGCAGATTTGCGACAATTTCTGCCTGAAAATCCCCATACTTTAAACAGGGATTTTCGGGCAGAAAGGCGTGCAAATCTGCGTTTTCACCGCAAATCTGCGTTTTCAGTGCAAATAATCCCATGAATCAGGCAGTATATCCCTTCATCAGGAGCAGAATATTCATCAATTTCAAGCAGTTCATACATTTTCCAGCTTCAATTCTAATCTACAAAGTAAAGCAAAAGGAACTTGTAAGTGTGATGCTTCTAAATTTGAATTAATATATCGAACATAAGTGATTGACAAGTTTCATCTTCTAAGTGGTTTCTTACAGGCCACGTGTTGGGGTTCATCCGGGTTTTCGCATAATGTATCTGTAAATAGTCTTCAAATATCTTGGGGGTTGCTAATGAAGAATGGATGATGAATACATTTGCAATCATGGCAGTATTTTATGGTTTACCGAAAATTGAAAAAAATCCATCCTGTTGTTGCTGCAACTGACAGTATTTTCGCTCCTCTAGCGAGATACGTTGACAAACTCCTTCAACCAATAGTACACAAAAGCACTACTTATTTAAGAGATACCAAACATTTTCTACTATCACTAGAACAAATACTTGAATTCAACTCAGTGAACAGGAGGACCTCCTCCATGAACTTTTACATCTGTGGACCCAGGCACTGGAGACAGGACAGAGATAGAGGCTGGAAACGGATACCCGGGCAGTTGGTTCAATGCCATCTTTAATACAGGTTTACAAGACACCAGAAGCAGCAGCACTGAGCTCCTAAAATCATCGCGCTTATACAGGCTTTTTCAGGCTCATGCAATAATTTGTGCAAATTCAGGAAACATTTCCAATTGGCTCTATTAACTAGAATATAAGCCCTCCTAGTCTTCAATCGGCTGGCTTGATTGTCAATCACCAAGCTACATTAGTCACATTTGGCAAGCATTATTTGGCTGACACATAATCTGATATGTTTCCGCGAGATTCAGCGGGACCTCATTATAAATCCTTTATCGCCTGCCAAAAAGCACCCCCATATCTGATTGTCGAGAACTGCCAAATTCACTTGGTAGGCTATACCGTGCTTTTCCTGCCAAGAAATTCTTAATATTCAATGCCAGACATGCTTGTCTACAGTGAACTGCTGCCAAAGAATATTCCATCGTCTGCACGACTAAGGGCTTTTGACACCTGGTCCTGAGGCCATTTTGTTTTTTGGCATCCATTTTAGAATCTATCTGAGCCTTTTCAGCCTGAATGTTCTGTTCAGCTACCAAACGGCAAAGTAATCTACTTTTATACATGACTTATTTTCTGTCCAGTTCTAAGACTACATTTTTACATATTCATGATGTGCGTGTATTACCGGAGACATCCTGGGTCATTCTGACCCTAAAAAATATGTTGCTGTTAAGTTCTGCTTCCTTAACTTCCCCAGATTCCGGGTCCTCTCCCTCCTCCTCCTCACCTGATTCACTTGGAGTAGGCAATCCGGGCCGCCGAGCGCTGTAGTCTGACTGCTTTTTGCAAAGAGAAGGTCTCTCCCAGAAAGGATCCACAGTGAAGCCTCAGACTCAGCTTTCCTGTGAACCCTCTCCGATGTTAGACGGCTGGGGGAAAAAGCCGATACTGGCAGAAAAACCCCCCACCTGTAGAATGAGTCTCCGGAGTGTTGACCGTAGGAGAGAGTACCGGGAGGAAATATGGGCTCCACTGGATCAGGAACCGAGCTCAACCCCACAAAGGCACGGTGAGTACAGGACAACCAGAGGAGGCGTCACCAAACAGGTAAACCCAAAGGAAAAGCAGGAAAAGAAGAAGGTAAGACCAGACCCGGTAAACAAGGGATCCGGAGCCGGCAGAGAGACCCAGAGGAAAAGAGAGGGGGAAAGCGGCTCAAAAAGTAGCACGCAAAGTAGGCCAAGAAAGAAAGAGAGCGAAGGAGACCCCCTAAGCCGGGGGTAACCAGAGGAAGAGAGAAAAGAAGGCAAAATTGTCCGAGGGAAAACTAGCGTACCGCATCCAAAGTCGCAGAGCGAAATCTGCACAGTTCAACGCGCCAAAGCAAAAATGGGCAGGGCTTAAGTACTAAAGTGATTTATAACAGTTGTGAAGTCTGCATAAAAAGAGGAAATCTGATAAAGTGTGTTCTTGGTAATTGAGTTACAACGCACCACCAGAAACCAGGACACGTGCAGACTTGAAATCTGCTGCTGCAAAAAAGACAGGACCAGAATACAAGCCTTCTCTGACTCTCTGTCATACACCGCCCCTGGAAGTGCTGGCAAAGGTGGAAATACACGTAACATGGTGGTCCAGAGTTCCACAGTAACGTTCTAATCTTTTTTCAACATGGCTGCCTACTGCTTATGTACGAGGATCTGGGATACAATCCTTGCGTTGTATCGTCTATGGTTCCTACTCAGAGTTCTGTGTTGTTACCAATGACTCGCTTCGGCTATACAGTGCTCCATTGCTACTTTCTTTCTTTGTTTTCCCCTCGCTCTGGTTATTCTCCGTGCACTCGGGTGATTGTTCAGCTTATTGAGGTATAGTGGTTTGTTTACTTTCGCTTCGCCTTGTTTCCTTGATACACACTATTTCTTATCTACTTAGCTGTTGTCTTCCCTACAATTACCAAAGTTTTCCGACTCCGGTGGCTGTAAATTCTGATCTTGCACGGCGCACTTATCTTTAAGTTCAGCGCCGTTGACACGCTCTGAATTTCCTTCTCTTGCGATGCTTTGTCTCCGATACTCGGCGTCTGCGAGAGAACTGTTTCTTTTCTTCCTTTCTTTTCTGTTCCGCGGTTCCTGTGGTTCATCTCCTCTCTCAGAGCCATTTCCTCCTCTCTCTCAACACCGGCTATTTTTTTATATACGGCGTTCATTAGCAGCGCTCATTTCTCACACACTGCTTTTCTTTCCTCCTGTTGGATTTGCTAACCTGTTCTTTGCTGCAAGTATAACATCCTTCTGCAGTCTAAAGAAGGCAGTCAGCAGAACTTCTGCTTATTCTATACTTCCTGTGAAACTACAATTCCCAGAGTTCTCCTCTATGTACAAAGACTTGGATTGTCACAGTGTTCTATAACTCCACCTGAAGACAACATTTGGAACCAACTTCCATAAACCATCTACCAGGGTATTTTTATGCCAGGAGGCATTTTCCCTGAGACTTTTGGGTCCTGCTCCCTGGGGTTCACCTGGTCTGGTTAACACCTTCAGTCAAGGTAGCCTCCAAAGGAGCACGTCCTTATATTCATCAGAAGAAAGAGAAACAACCCACAGAACAGAGGAAGGCGCAGAGAAAGAAGGCTTCAGAAGCTTTGGACATTTCAATGGAGGATACAGGTGAGGAGGAGTGTGGGGTATTCACTCAGGAGTCTGAAACTCTGCCCCAAGACTGTGGAACCTCCTCCCCATCAGCATCAGACATGCCCCCATGTTCCTACACTTCACAGAAGAACTGAAGACCCACCTCTTCAAGGAGTCTCTCCTCCTCAATACCTAAGCCATCACGGCGCCCCCCACGCTCCCTGGCCGCCCATCTCCTCCACTCCACCATGCACAGCTGTACCCCTCCTCTGTTCCCCTCTGTATCCTACCCTAGTTCTATATATGTTCTGTTGTTAACTATGAAAGCACTGTGCTATGAATCTGTGTTTTTGTATACCTCTGTAAAGCATTCTGTTGCTTCCCGAATCTAGGTTTGCGCTCAATAAATACCATAATAACAATAATAATAATGTTATCTCACAGGAAAAACATATTAAATTCTACATTATGCAAACACTATAAAGAAAAAGAAAACATGGGAAATCTACTGAACAGGACCCACGTGATGTAATGGACACACCCAAAAAAGCCCAAACATATCAGGATGGTGAATGCTGCTAAAGGCCCCATTACCACCAAATGTCATTGAATATGCCAGTAATCTTGGAGTGCACCAAGTGTGGTACCGTAATTGCTGTAGGGGAATAAATGCAACAACAAAACTGCAAAAACTCAAACATCAGGAGCTGAGAAGTACGCTGGTTTTTGTTTTGTGATGTGATTTTCTTTTGTTTGGTATTTATCTTAATAAGGATGTGTTGTTAACATCATTTTGTAGTGCAATATTTTGAAACTTTCATTTTACACAAGTTATTTATTACTATAAAAAAGATGTTTATATAATAAACAAATATTTTGGACAAACGTGTATGTTACTATAATTTGGATGTACATTTTTAACAAATATAGTTTCAGGAAACATTACTTTAATAAAAGTGTCAAAAATAACTTTAGATTCTATAACTACTTTGTTGAAATTTTATAACTGCATTTATAAGCGAAAACAGAAAAGTTAATTAGAAATGTCATAAACACTTCATGTACAGTTGGTACATAAAGGTTCTTATAAGTGTTTAAAATTACCTAAACGTATTATATAACAACATAACACAGAATATACAATAAATCTTACCTTTATATTTTGAGTAAATATAAAAGTTGTAAAAGTCATACTTTATCATAAAATACATAATAAAGAGATTACTTTATTAAGTTCACCTTGTATTATCACATAATGATTTAGTCTTTATAAACATCTTTAAAAAACATATTCTTTCAAGTGCATTTGCAAAAGTGTTTTTTTAAGTGCTGTCTCACTGTCTAGCTGGCGAGTGGGCGAAGGCGGTGCTCCTAGATAACAGCATGGTACAGTCTTCTAACCAATTTTACGTTCTTCACAGGTTGTTACTTGATTACACAGCAGTCCATCATGGTTGTGAATAAATTCACTTTAAAAACAGGCAATGCCGTGCATTGTTTCAACGTGAGCAATCCCCAAAGACCATTTAAAAATGGCGGTGGCGAAACATTCAAATTTCTGTCCCAAACAAACCTCGTTGGTGGAGTGGGTGCTAGGCTCAAATCGCAGCCATGCAGCTCCAATAACGTCTGACATTCGTTCCTTTTGTGTAAAAGAACCCATTGCCCAGAAATTCTTTAGTACGACCCCGCAAGTAAACATTGATCCAAATAACCGTATTTGCGAATCGGCAGACTTCAATCTCTCTAAGTCGCCCCTTTCGATTTCTGTAGCACCCCAAGTGTACACTTCTCAAATTGTTGTGAATCCTATTTCCGATGTTCTGCTACTAAATAATCATGCGGGTTCAGAACCGCTGTTGGTAGCAGATGAAGTTACCAACATCACCTTAGGTACTGCTTGTATCGACAGTGAATCTCAGTCTACAGCTACGGTGCAAACATCAATAAGTTCAACCCCTTGCAAACTCTTGGAGCCGGTTCATTGTACGGTGGCAGTCCAGCAGAGACTTTGCAAGGCTCACAAACAATTTACCCTAGCGGGAGAGATTGATGAAGAAGCACTTGAACGCATGAACTCATCAAACAGGTCCAGTTTATTCTCTCATGAAATTATGTACATTTGTCAAACTCTGGAGACCTCATCCAGTTACACAAAGATAACACCCATAGTAACATAACTACACAACTCGAGTCCGAGAACCCAAATAATGTATTGCCTGGTAACCAAAGCTTAAATCAAAGTGTTACCCCAGAAGTTCCAGACAAGACTCGTATTCACTTTGTTGATGAACCACCCTCATTCATCGCCCCAACTCCAAGGCGATCTAGATTTCACGAAGCAGTGCGTGATTCCAAATTATTTATTCACAAAGGACAATCTTCTCGCTTTTCCTTCCCTGAAGCCCCGTCCCTCAACAACACTCTGAGTGCCATGAACACAGCTTTGCTGGCTGTGGCCAAATTATACGCGATCCTGGAAGGGAAAGTAAGTCATCAAACTACACTAATTGAGCAACTACTTAGTAATGTAAATAACCTGGAGACACTAATTAATGCTAACAAAGTAGATCAATTGATTTCTTCTCAAGTCCCCATGGTTGTACACCCAGCACCCTCCTTTGCAGCTGTAGTCATTAGTGGCAATGATCCTAACCAGCCCAGCACAACTTCACACATAAGAGAAGCGGAGAATCGTCCATCACCTGGGGATTCTCATGACTATCCCAATGTAGCTACTGGAACTTTGCCAGATTTATCGAATATTCAAGAGGATGTGGTCTCAAAACAGCAACCTGGTGATCTAATTACATCAGCTGACCCTTCTATGGCCGCAAGAGCAAATATTTTTGACCTATTTGTATGAGTTGGTACTAAATTGCCTAGTCAATCAGATCTCTCGACGATCGCCAATGTCAGCTCTAAGGCATATCGTAAGCCAGTAAAGAAAACTCGGAAAGTGTCCACCAGGGGGAGAGCCAGGTGAATTGTCAAGGCTGTGAGTCGCCTAGGGAGGCAAGCTGATGTCCTAGCCCTGACAGTCGCCCTTAAGCCCACAACAAAGATCAGTTCGACCCGTCTGGTCCACCAGCCTCTTGATGATCTAGTGGCCCTTACCTTAGAAACCGGCCCAAGTGTGGATCGCTGTGATGCCATCCATAAAGTACAAGTCTCTGTGCCTTCAAAATTATCTGGTTGTAATTCCAATGTCATAAACTTAATTTTTCAATCCTCAATTCCAGGTAAAGTAGCCCCTTCAATCCATACACATCCAACCATTGCTTCGTTCAGAGAGGAAATTCGAGCATCCATTGACTCGTATGTGATCCAAAAATCATTAGAGGTTGAACATACTAGGACGTCTCAACCTCTACCTAGAGAATTGACTGGTGTCTTAGCAGAAGTCATACCGCGGCCTATCCCATTAGTGCAGACCCAGATAATTGCTCCCAATTCACAACAGTCTGACACGAACTTACCATCCAATAATTTTGGTTCTCAGACAAGTGTTTGGCAGAAGGGTAGTACAGCTTTGTCTAAACTTCCTGTCATCGATATACAACATCTCAACCAAACTCAAGAGGCATTGCCAATGTCTAACAAAGAGGCACGGGCCATGTCACAAGACATAAAGGAGATAATAAGGTTATCCATTGATGCTTATATCACAGAAACCCAAGGCAAAACACACAGCGTGGATAATAGCCAATGTTTAGCTTTTCCTGATGTGAGTATGTTACTCCAAGGTCCCTCAGTCTCATTGAAGTCCAACAAGCTGTCGCAAAAAAAAGAACAAAATTCCCTCACCTCGAAAAATCAATCTAGACCAACACCTCAGATGTTTACGCCAAGCAATCGAGAAATATGGAAAATTTAAATGGCCAAACAAACTTGCATTGTCTAATATTGAAATGTCGAGAGCTTCCTGGTGTCCAATACGTTCTTAACAGAGTGAGCATCTTGAATCTATGTGCAGAGATCCCAATATTACAGAGTCTGACAACTTCTGATATTGACCTAGTTGAATTTAGCAACCATCATGACTTGACAGAGAGCAGAATACATGTGCGCTCTTGCCTAGTAGCTAACATCCTATGGCAAGCCAGGATGGCCATGTTTGACTTGGGTTTTATATTAACTGAAGTCTCTGACCCGGAAAAATCGTCAATTAACATCTACAACCCCAAGGTGGTAATTGAGAGTGCCCAAACTCCGTCAAGCCATCTTCCATTAATGCAAACATATGATCGTATATCATAACAGTACGTGAGCCAGGATGATCTTATTAGCAAGACCTCTTGGAATTCGAGAGGTCACTGTCACTTTATCAATTCTTTGGGAAATGATTTGGGGAAACATGATATTAGAGTGCTTCAGGAAACCTGGTTAATGTCTGAGCCGGTTTGGGCATCCCACGTGATTTTTTCCACTCTCACTACCAAACGATCAATGGGTCGTCCAATGGGAGGGCTGCTAATAGCCATTAAAAAGCCTCTGGCTTCGCTTGTGTATCATGCCCAACCCCCTCATCATGTTTCCAAGTTGTGAAAGTCAGCAGAGGTTCAACAACATTTGCAATTCTAAATATATACTGGAGCAAGCAAGCATTGATAGCAGATCAGTTTTTTAGCCATCTAATTGTTATTCTTGATACACTGCTTTTGGACACAGAGCTGTCTCATACTTTTATCATGGGCGATCTGAACTTGCACTGCTTACTAAAAATCATATAGAATTTGCATGCGAGGAAATGACCTGGTCTCTGATGATGAAAGAAAGGGGATTTGTGATGCTGAACGGTGCAATATCAGGTGTCATTCCACCCCAGCCCACCTGGGGTGGAGGGGAAACAACAAACGATTTTAGATTATATCTTTGTGAATGCGAATTGCTTGCATCATGTGGTATCGTTAATGGTTATTGCTACAAACTTAAGTGATCATAACATGCTACATGTTTGTTGTAGGTTCCCATTGCATCTGAACAGTATACAAAAGAATATTCACCTAGCGAATGCAGATGTGAACAATGGAGGCAATGGCCTTCGGTGGAATCCCTATAAATTGTACCTATTTAGAGATTGCATTGGTAAAACCTGTGTCTCCCCTTGTTTAGACGGGTCAGACCGTTATGTCCAACTGATGCAGACTTTTAAGGAGCATAGACTCCCTGATGCCAGCTGTGTAAGTAGACATCGGCATGTCTTTGATCAGGAATCGCACCAGCGTAAAACACAATTGAGGTGGATGCTCCATAATTTGAAGCATCAATCAAATGTAGATAAAGATCTAATGACCAAACAACTGAAATTAGCCTATAAAATCTGGCTAAAAGAGCGGAGATTTCTCCAATATCGTTGTGACAATGAGCATATGCTCAAACAAATGTTATCAAAGTGTACGAGTGGTATTTGGGCCTGCCTGAACAAGGCTACATCCAAAACGCAGGGTGCCATGCAAATCAATGCGATCTCTAATGAGGTATGGCAGAGATACTTTGGTGAGCTTTATACCGCTCCTTTTCCAGACTTGGAGTGGAAAGTGAATGATCAAGGGGCCATGCATGCATTTCCAATAGAGATTGATGATATTTTTTGATGCATTAGTAACCTGAGTAGTTCAAGGGCAGTGGGGCCAGATGGTTTGCATAACAGCATGATGAAGGACAATCCCTATGAATGGGCCGAAATACTCCATCAGATCTTTAGATATATCTTTACTGTGGGGCGAAACCCCTGTTTATGGAGAAAATCCATTATTCTTCCCATTTTTAAGAAGGGCAATAGGGGTGAGTCTAAATCCTATCGCCCCATTGCCCTTCTTGATTGCCCGGGGAAAATCTTTGCTTGTTTGATTTTGAAGGAATTCAACCTATGGTTGGACTTGAATGGCTTGCGTGATCCTTTTCAAACAGGCTTTCTGTTGGGCCTTGGGACAGCCATTAACATCATAACTGTGAAGAGTATTCTATCTCACGCGCAGCAACGCCATCAGCCACTATATCTTGCTTTCATAGACTTCCGCATGGCGTTCGATGCAGTGCCACGTGAATTATTGTATAAAAAACTGTTGGACAAGGGTTGCCCATGGTACATCTTAAAATGGTTGATCGACCTCCATTCTAGCACCACAATCCAGGTCAAATTATCAAATGATGGGTTATTATCGGATCCGTTACGGACTGCCCGTGGCCTTAAACAGGGCTGTCTGTTAGCCTCGGCCATGTTTCATTTCTTTATTTCTGATGTTGGCAAAGATTTTGCCAAAGTTGGAGCTGATACTCCAATAATTAATGGAGTTCAAGTGAAATTCCTCCTCTATGCAGATGACATGATCCTTATCTCTAAGACCCCTAACGGACTACAAGCACTATTGGGTGCACTCGGTGTGTATACTGTGGAACATTGTATCACAATAAACATAACGAAAAGCAAAATTATTCAGTGTAGAAATGTCGAGCAGCGTGTAGCCAAGCTTAGTTGGCCCCTGCAACAAGTATTTCTGGCATCGGTATCATTTATCCTTTATCGTAAATGTGTTATGGCTACCACAAAATCTGGCTTGTTATGGTTAATGGCTGAATATTTATTAAAGTCATCTGAAGTATTTCCTGTCAAATGGCAAGATCAAGTGCAAAAGATAATTAATAATACAGGTTTTTCATTAAACAGATTATGTGAGAATCCAGACAAAGCTAAAACAGGTCTCTGGGAATTTGACTGGATCAAGACAAGGAGGGCTTGTTCCAAATACCGGAAATTTATAATCAATCCATTTGCCTTAAAATGTTATGGGGAAGTAGAAAGTTATCTTGATAAATTTCCCAACTCACGCCAGAGGAACGATTATTTGCGCTTTCGTCTCAATTTGTGGCCTACTTATGAATTGTTTTACATATGTGAGCTTATTACATCAAGCGAAGCGCAATGTCGTTTCTGTAAGCTGGTCCCGAAAACCTTAAAGCACTTGTGTATTGAATTTGTCATGTTATCACCACAGCAGAATATACATTTTAAACCTCTTTTCGGAGACTTTCCAGTTTTATCTCAGGCGCGTGCATGGGAGCTTTTATTTAATACCACCAGGAAAAAGGTCAGGTATGCGACTCTTAATTTCGTTTATGGCTTGGGTCTGCTGAGTAGGAAGAAACGCAGAACCAGATAATAGTTATAGCAATCACGATGTATAATTTATGAACTGTACAGAATGAAAGCGCATACCAACCCGAGCACGCAATTGTTCTCCTCGCATTTTGCAAATGTATACATCCTAAGAGGTAACTCTTTTTCTAATGTAATGGTTTTGACATGTATGATCAATGTCATTTTAGTTACTTCAAGTTTACTCCTTTTGTTTCGTTTTAATTGCTTTTGTTTTAATTCTTATTAATCTATTTGTATCTGCTGTCTAACCAGTTATTTTTAAAGAGAATGTATGCATTGATTTGGACCGTGTTTGTTTTTCTTTTGTTGAAAAGTTTTCTTGATTAAACAACAATAATTTAATAAATAAATAAATAAATAAATAATTGATAAACACTGTTCCCCAGGCACTATTAGGTTAACAGTAGAGGATGCGTATGCTTATATGCACAGTACTACTTACGAATTACATCTTAGGCCTATGTTCACAGGTTGTCCATGATTTAATCAAATCGGAAACGTCCGAGGGTGAAATGAAAATGACTTTCGGATCTCGCTCCCAAGGAAATTTCTGGTAACCCGCAACCCCCCTACCCTCCTACTTACCTTTGGCAGCACATTTTGATGTATGTGACTGACTCCTTCATCCCTGCAACCGGTGCGGCAGGGTTTTTATGGAGTGGGGGACACCCCTGCAACCCCCGATCCGGATTATAGATCCGATTATAATGAACAAGGGTGAGAGGGACACCTCCGCAACCCCCACTGTGTTCACTGTAATGGCACTGAATGGGATATTTATTCAAAGTTTTCAGCTGTTTGAAAATTTTTTTCAGCCAAAATTCAAACAAATATCCCATCCGGTTTTTTTCTAAGGATTCCATGTACACACGCATAATAATAAAAACACATCGAAAATGAACGTTGTGGCCCTCTATTGCAGCATTCTCCGAAATATGAACAGGGCCCTACCTAATCCAGGGCTTTAACGCGGCCCGGCTGAGCAAGCTACCCTAGTCACAGCTACGACTGAATGCATTCATTAGGGCGTGGCCCGCCGGACCGTGCAGCAGACCTGGAGGGATGGGCAAGTCTGGAGTCCCAGCGTTATCGGGACACAGTAAAGTAGGTATTCCGGATTTAAAAATGCTTGGTCATTTTCACACGCGCCTGCATGTAGTTCTGTAATCCCGCTTTGGCTTTTGACATGAGCTCACCAACAACATCCGCCCGTGCAGTGCCCTAAATCCTGTTGGGAAACACTGACTAGCTTCATGGCCCTGGTAAGAAGCACAGAAATAGAGGGAATGTACACTGCAGTGGAAGTGCATTTTGCTTTGCTCCTTTATCAATACTCTTTATGAAACAATCAGAGGAGCAGTGGCACGCTGCAGCGCTATATCCGGAGCATTTCAAAAGATTTTGGCAGTCAACCTGGCAATACCCCTATATGCAAAGACACTTAGACCTGGATTATCTTGGTTTGGAGGTGGACGTTGGTGGGCCCCACTTCCTCAGGCTTTTCTATTCTGTGTGATACTCTCCGATATTGCAGAACGTCACATTGGGATAGCTGAAAAGATTGTGTGAGTGTGGCTGTTAATTTTCCCAATTAAGGCACGCACACGTATCTTAGATCTACAGGTGGAATCCAGGGGGCTCCTGTTTCCCTCTATATATCTGTGTAACAAATAGCAATCTCACAGAATGTTATGTTCTGACCTGTACACAAAAACTAGTATCTATACTTTACATGCCGAGGGGGAAGAAGCAGCTTACTGAGGAGGGGGCCACCAAAGATCTACAGGACAAACAAAATCCCCTATGAAAACTTTGGGGAGCACATGGTCAGGCTACAACGGCAGACTCAGGGACACCCCTTTCTAATACAGAAACAAGTGGTCCCTGACCAGGAATGGCTGCGTCGAAAGAAGACTTTACAACAAGCTTCCAGCAATTTCAGGACAAGTTTGCGGCCTCATTCCAACTTCAATTTACATCCTTTACTACGGAAATTAGGCAATCTTTATCAGACTTCAGCAAAGACATTGCTACCCTTGGCGAGTGGATTGATGTTAATGAACAGGCGATTCAGGAACAGACACGGGCGAGCAGAGAGTCGGACATCGCATTGGAAGAAACACCAAACGGGCTTTATAGGACGGCACTCAACAGCATTAAATGGGCTGATGTTAAACAGCTTAAGTGAAAAAACAAAGGTCAAAGGAGAACAACAGTTATATGGTGCCTAGGTCGATTTCTCAAAGGCCTTTGTCCTTGTCAACAGAACTTGTCTATGGTCAAAACTAAGGAAATGGGGCATCCAAGAGGGGCTTTTGTCTATGTTGGTAGAACTCCATAAAGATACCACTATTAGAGTCCGGCTTGATGATGAAGGTCATCTGTCGGAATCGATCAAGGTAGTAAGAGGAGTACGTCAGGGCTGTCTGGGAGCCCCTCTATTCTTTAACTTCTATCTCGCTGATATGAGAGAGTCCTTAGAAGAATCAGCATTGGCTGGCCCTATAATCAACGGATGTAAGACCCACTGGCTTGCCTATACCAATGAT
Source organism: Ambystoma mexicanum (assembly GCF_040938575.1). Lineage (NCBI taxonomy): Eukaryota > Metazoa > Chordata > Amphibia > Caudata > Ambystomatidae > Ambystoma > Ambystoma mexicanum. The sequence continues at coordinate 174,848,243 of NC_090934.1, forward strand.
GTAGCCCTGCTGGACTTAACACCAGTAGGGATGCAGCGTCTTTTGGACAAACTCGACATCTATGCAAAGGAAAACTACCTTGCCATTAATCCAAAGAAATCGAGGATAGTCATGTTCAAGCACCCACTCAAGAAGATAAACTATCTAGACTGGAAGCTAGGGGGCCAGAGCATCCTAAGAGTGGAAGATTTAACCTACCTGGGTTATAAATTCTATGCCGCTCCATCGCAGGGGAAGGTCGAACAGGATGTGCAATTGAAAATCTCGCAGCTAGTTCCCCAGGTGAAAAAGATCTCAGCAAAATTTAGCAAATTTTCAATCATTCCATTGATTACATTTTATACATCTAAACTGGTCCCAGTGATCCTCTATGGACTAGAAATGAAAACATGTCTATGGAATGTAGACTGGCAAAGGTTGGAGTGGCTAGTCTGAAAGAGAGTATTGTGTCTCCCTCTGAGCCTTCCCTTGTCCACGCTAAGATTCAAACTGGGCCTACACTCACACAAAACCCAGGCAGATTGGAAATGAATCTCCCTCTTACGTTTAGTCATCACTGCTTAGAAGGACACCTTGTAGTTTGACATTAAGGCCCACCTAGGGGTCCAAAATACTATCCACTCTTGAAGAAAGGTCAATGGAGGGTCTGGAAAAAGCAGGGACAGACCTGGAAACATTGATACACAACCCCCTAAAGGCAAAAAAGAACCTAGATGGATAACTACAATCGATAAGATGCGCTCCCACACTCCTGAAAACCTCTTCTTAAAAGTGGAAAAAAACAAGGGGTTATAGCGCAATACCTTTTGAAATTCCCAGATTGGAGGATTAGGATGAACTTTCTCAGAATTAGACTTTACAGAGCACACACAGGGGAGATTCTATTAGTAAGGGGAAAAGGGGAGAATTACATCGTCCTATGTAACATCTCTAAAATGCCCTCCAACGAAACCCTGAAACATTTACTGTTGGAGTGTGAGGGGCCTGGCCGGAGAGACTTTCCTTCTTTGCAAGATTTGGAGTCGGTAGAGAGGAACACATTGCTGATTTGTTTTGGGATTGATTAATCTCTGGACATTCGAGCTCTCTGAGAACAGCAGTGGTAAAAGTCCTTGAGATGTATGACATTGTGATGAGCAAAAAGAAGTCAAAGATCTCTCCCTGAAAATTGCTCTTCCAGGAAAATTACCTCCTCAGTGAAGCAGCAAATGAGAAGGATTTAGACATCCATGTGTTTGTTAGTTAACGTGTCCTATATAGGCCATCTCTTTCCTGTTTCCCCTTCTCTTTTCTTTTCTCTTCTTTTCTTTTATGCGCTTTTTAGCAAATGCATTTAAAAATTTTGTTTATTCTGCTTCCTGCTTCTTTTTAGCGCTGAATAGTTATGTTATGTGACTAGAGAAGGAAGACTGCATTTTTGATAGTTTCTTGTTTGTATATTGTGAATGGAAATAGAAGATTTTGTAAAAGGTTTTTGTATAACCAAATACAAATACATATTTTTTTAAAAAGAACTGCTCAGGGTTACGCGCAATTTACAATTACAATGCAAAGACCTGGAAAACAGATCCCGTCGCTCTAATATCAGGGTGAGAAATCTACCAGAATCAATCCTAGAATCAGAACAGAAGGAAGCTATATCCCACATCTTTTCTGATCTGAACTCGGGTGAATAGACCCCCATCGTCTCATTGGATCATCTACACAGAACAGGCCCAAACAGAAACGACCAGGGCGCTCACCCACGCAACGTTTTGGGAGCCTTTACGTCACACTGTCAGAAGGAATAAATCCTAAGGGAGCAATCTTCGATCACATTTAACAGGATGGAGATTCAACTTTACTAAGATCTCTCTTAGACCACCCTTCAAAAAACGCGAGAAATTCATCCGGTTGTCAGAACACTACAATCACGCAAAATCAAGTATAAGTGGACCTTTCCCTTTGGTTTGGTTTTTTCCATGGATGGTAGACAGCACTGGATTACTTTTCGAGAGGCGCACATGGCCTAATTGCAAATTGACGATGAAGAAGTGGCAGGTCAATCTGAAGCTGTGAACGGCCAATCGGCTCGACAACTTATAACATGGGAGTGGTCAACTACATCGTACCGGAGGCGGAAACAGACATTGAGACCTCATGAGGAGTGGAGGATGCGACTTAGAGGTCCTCCACAAAACCACCAGAATAAAAAATCACAGTCAACCTTGGCAGCAACAGACATTCGGTAGAGAGGTTTTGATGGTCAAGATGGGGGAATGGACGGTGTACAACATCTTGGATCACATCTGTTCAGGTAACAGATGGGGGCACTAGGTTGCCCCGCACATTGCCCTGGTAGTAAAGTTGACTCTCGGCTGGGGTATCAGACCTCAGGTTATGTTAGGTACTGTGGCTTACTCCAGGGGACTTTGTTTGGGGTTTTTAGTGGTGCAGTTGGGGATAGGGGGGCGTAACGGAGCAGGTCCAGCTGGTTGTGGGGGTAATAAAGGTATGTTTGTATGGTACTAAATGGAAAATCTAAAAACGGAGGTGTTCACGCAGTTTTTTTATCTGGTATGCTTAGTGAATAATTGGTACTATTCAAGTGTCTGACATTGAATGTTAGGGGTTTAAATGCTGCAGCAAAACGCAGAAAACTTGAAGGTCTCTTGGAGCGCCACCAACCGGACTTGGTAGTGCATAGATTGCATTAAAACTTTCTCCCCATATTAAGATCCTAAGAACAAAAATACGCATAGAGAGACGCTATCTTTTTACTACATTGGGAATTAGTCCAAAGAGGATTACAATGGCTTCAATTTATGCTTGTAATTCCAGACAGGAAGGTTTCCTGAAATAAGTTATAACATTGTTGGAGACTTTCAGTGAAGGGGAAGTGATTCTTTTGGGGAGATTTTAATTTAGCCTGGGATCCCGCACGCGATCGGAGCGCGGTTACCTGCACGATGCAACTCCCACCCTATAAAACCTATTATTCTCATGTGCACAGGTCATTCTCCCGTATTGATTATATTTGGGTTTCGTGGTCACTCTTTGGAAGGGTCACTCATATTACCTGTCAAGCAATCGCGCTGTCAGATCATGCACCATTTATTTTAGATTTTAATATTGTAGGGGCTATCCAGAGGGTATGGGTGTGACGATTCCTTTCTGAAACTCTGCAGGATTTGGTAATAAAGGGTAAAATTTAAAGCAAAATAATGCAATTCTTTGAATTTAATTGGCCGCAAGATATGTCTGAAACATGGGATGATTTTAAAGCGACAATTCGCAGAGTCCTTATAGCTGAGGCGGCCCACATTAGGAATCAGAAAATGGCATTAGAAATAGAGCTTGAGAAGGAACTCCAACAGATAATGTGGAAAATGGAAACTAAAACTGGGCCCACTATGCAAAAGGCATATAGAACAGTAAAGGGCAAGTTAAACTTGCTTCAAATAAAAAAAGCCAAGAAATCCCTTCTATATCTCCGGCAAATGTATTATGTTAAATCCAATAGGGCAGACCGCTTATTGGCTAGACAGGTGCGTCAAAGAACGGCTTCGCAAACAATTCAATCGATCCAAACATCCGATGGGCTTATGGTAACGGAACCCCCCAAATTATGGCACATTGTCATGGCTTTTATTCAGATCTTTATCGGTTGGAAAATCCTGATGAACAAATTCAAGCAAAGTATTTGGGAGCAGTTATCCTCCCTCGAATAGCTGCTGTAGACCAGGCAAGCCTCGAAAACAATATTGTCATGGTGCATGCCCCCAGACATCAGGAGCAGACCAGCATACCTCAGTTGCTGACACCCATGAGGACCTTTAAGGCCCCAAAGGGTTGTCTCAGGGCTTCCTGGAGTCAGTCCTGGCGCCGTTGGCGCCAGGCTCATGTTATTCCATCTTGTTGCAGGGAGCATGGAAACACACATAGCCCAGCCAGAAAGAACTGAGCCTTACAGTCTTACTTCGGGTGTGGCTGGAAAGACTACTTTACCTGGGACTACTTGTGCAGGGTGTGGCTGGAGGGACTACTTTACCTGGGACTACTTGCAAAGCTATATAAACCACACCCTAAGGACAGAACACGCTTTGCGTTATTCTGCACTCCTGCAGTGTAACGCTCACTGTGTCTGCTTAGCTCCAGTTACCCGGTCTTCAGCCTGCCTTGGGTACCACGAACCATCAGCACCTGTGGAGAAAGGAAAAGAAGAGAGAACAAGAACAAGAACAGCGGTTGAGTCCTTACCTGAGAAGCAGTCCATCCGAAAGGCCGTTCGATCAGCCGCTCTCAGGATCGTCGCATCTGCAGAAAGGAAACACACGCATAGAGAGCCAATACTCACCTGGAGGCTGCGCTCTTCCTGAATTCCATTGAAGCGGTCCACGCGATCGCCGTTCTGGAGTTACACCGCACCTGCATAACAGGAAAGAAAGAACAGCAGGTTAGTCGCGCAAAGGAAAAGAACCATTTTTGTACATTTCGACGCCGCGCTCTCACGCTGATACTCACCTGCAGGAATTCTGCTCAGCGTCGTGGGGAGACGGCAATCCTCCATCTGGCACCCTCCTAAATCGCACCTGTAAAGGAATAAGGACAATAGTGAGAACTTTGGTATCTAAGAACATTTAAGCAAATTATACCAAGAGTCTATTAGCATAGAGACTTACCTACAGAGTCACAGTAGTTCAGGACTCCGCTACAGCCCGCAGGATCAGTGACGCAACTAGATCCAGAAGAGAGGCTGGAACATTATTGCGCCCCTGCATTCAGTTGCAGGAAGGAGAGTCTGCCATTAAAACACCTAAGGTGAGGCATAAGCAGAGAGGGGCACTAGGAGGTTACGGGAGGTGGGAGCCTAGCCCGCCCCTCACGGCTGGTTAACATCTCGCTTCAACATTCTAGGCAAACGCTCCCCAGTGAAGAAGTAGTGAGACAAGAGGAGACACGTGCAGGCATCCATCAGTCAGCAGCTTCGTGCGTCGCACGTGCAGACATTCATCACTCAGCTTCGCGCCATGCCCCCGTGGAGATCAGGTGAGCGTGACAGATATTACCCCAGAAGAAGTAGGAAGGGTTATTGCCTCCCTTCCCTTAAATAAATCTCCTGGTCCAGACAGACTCCGGCCACTGTTTTATAAGACTTTCCAACAAATATTAATACCAAGCATTTGTCTCTATATAATTTGTTTATGAAGTTGGGATGTATATCCCCATCAATGGAAGAGACAAAGATAGTACTTTTTCCGAAGGCTGGTAAGGACCCAAGTAGATGCTGTTCTTATCACCCTATTGCACTTATCAACCTAGAAGCAAAAATGTATTCCAAAATATTGGCAAATAGGATAGAAGATCTACTTTCCTCTATCATACATGCGGACCAATATGGCTTTATAAAATACTGTCAGACTCATGACAATATCAGTCGTACCTGTCATATATTAGAAAGGGTCGGGAAGAAAGATAACAAAGGGGTGCTACTTTCACTAGATGCCGAAAAGGCTTTTGACCGGGTAGAGTGGTCATTCCTCTTTCAGGTCATGGCCAAGATGGGCTTTGGCCTGCTGTTCATAGCAAGAATAAAGGTAAACTACAAATCTCTGATTGCACCCTTACTGATTAACGGACAACTTTCTTCCCCTATTGCTCTTCAAAGAGCGACCAAGCAGGGTTGTCCAATGTCTCCATTATTATATGCTATAGGGTTGGAGACATTCTTGGCAATGGTGTGACAATTGTGAGATATTGCAGGAATAGAATTTGGGGGGATAGGGCACAAAATGATGGTGTACGCAGACGACATGCTGTTGGCTATATCTGAACCGGGGCGAACACTACCTGCAGTGGAGCGAGAACTTACACGATATGGCTCGGTGGAGGGTTTGAAAATCCATATGACTAAGTCGGAAATTTTAAATGTATCACTCTCCCCTAATGAAGTTCATTCACTACGAGCTCGCACTCCATTCGGCTGGGCACAAAACCATATTAAAATTAAACTATTGGGGGTAACTATAACCCCGGAAATAACCAGGATGTATGAGACTAATAACCCCCCCCCCCTTGTTGAAGGCTACCATGCCATGAACCAACTAGTGAATTGGGGTCTGCTGACGACCTCTTGGCTGGAGTGAAGCAACATAATAAAAATTACCATCCTTCCTAAAATTCTGTATTATTTCAAGCACTTCCAATTTCGAGAGCCGGCCCCATTCTTTAAATTGCTTCGTAGAACGATATCTGCTGACATATGGAATAATAAGACTCCAAGGATGGCATGGGAAGTTTTAACCGCTCCTATTAACCAGAGCAGTTTGGGTTTTCCCAATTTTCAAAAATGTTACCAAGCGGCCCAACTTTGTATAGTAAAGGATTGGTGGATTGCAGAAGCTGAGAAACGCTGGGTGCAGATTGAACGTGCAATAAGAGGTCCACAATTGGCTGACATTCTCTGGCTTCCTAAAAGCGATCGACCCCCTATCATTCACAATAGCATGGTCACTAGCTTAGTAGAAGAGGTCTGGTAATCAGCGTGAAACATTATCGACTCACGACATTCCCTTTGCCTTTTACTCAGCTATTTCTTAATCTGTAATTTGCACAAGGTCTACACCCCTTGGCATTCCTTAAATGGAAACCAGCAGGTTGCACAAAACTGCCTGACATGCTCTGTGGGAGGGACCCCAAGCCCTTCACCCAATGTAAATTGATATTGGGACTGAACGAAGCGGAACGTTTTCAATTTTTTTCAGGTCCAACATTGGATAAGGGTCCCTCCAATTAGGCGGCAACTAGGGAACTGACCCATTTTGAAAAATATGTCACTACTAATCCAGGGAATAAGGCACTATTATCAAAGTTATATAAGATAATAAATGTGGGCTCCCCATGCGATACCCCGCACTACAAATCACAATGGCAAGCAACTCTGGGAGAACAAATATCAGCAGTAGAATGGGAGGGACTCTGGCTTGACATTCCTAAATACACCCGCTCGATCCAAATAAGGGAATTTTGGTATAAACTGCTAACCCAATGGCAGTACACTCTGGCTCGTCTACATAAAATGAAAGCTTCTATTTTGGAGCAATGCTGGAGACAGTGCAGAGCCCAGGGAGTTTGGGGGCATGTGTGGTGTAACTGTCCGATATTGGTCAGTTACTGGGCAGAAATTGATTTATGCATGAAGCAAATATTTGGTGTAATAAAACCTATATCTATGAAGTCAAATTTACTGTTGATCCATGAAGCAGTTTTGGAACACAGCTCGAAACAAAAATTGAAGACTTTTGTTATCCTTCAACTGGCATCTTTAATGGCGATAGTACGGAAATGGAAATCTAAAGATCCACCTCAGTTTACTGAATGGTTATCTAGAATTTGGAACTTTGTAGCACTTGAATGGATAACTTACATGATACAAGGAAATCAAGTGAAATTCTCACAAGATTGGGATGAGGTGTTAGACTTTTCACAGGACTTCAACATTCAAAATTGTCCTCAGCATCTCCGTATTCTTGGCATTCAACTAGTACTATGCATAGGTGTAAGGGGCGGGGGTAACTGGCTGGGTAGGTTTGTTGAGGAATGGGGATGGTGCCTTTTTTATCGTACTGTAAAATTTTAAATGCTAACAAAATGTATTAAAAAAGAAAAATGAACGTTTACATTCTAAAATACAAGAAATTAAACCTTATGGCCTTATGTGTGGTGAGATTGCTGGGTCAGGTAATGCCCGGGCTGAGTCATGAGGGCCTTAATGTGACCAACAGGGCTTTACCTGAGCCAGTAATGTCCCCCCACCCCACGGAGGAGTATATTGTTGTTAGCATCCCAGCATGCTTTTCGGGTTGCTAAAAGTTTTTTTAAAGTTGAGAAATGGCATTGTTGCCATTCTCAACTTAAAATAAACTACAAGACAAGATGGCCACCATGGACATGTGAGAAGGGAACTACACTACACGTCTCCCTTTCCATGGTGGTCATGGCTGCGGTGGGTAAGCACCAGAACTCTGAGTGTTTCCGAAAGGCGAGGCAGCTGCAGGTAAGTGGGGCAAGGATTGGGTTCTGGAAACAGGGACCGGCAGGCCAACTTAACTGTTTCCCAGCACGGAAGATGGCAGGCTCTCACTTCTGAGGAGCCTCAAAAGAAATCCCGCCTTTCGAGCTTACAGGGTGGCTGGCAGGCCCCATAATCTCCCATCTGGGTTGCTAATACACATAAAACCTGTTACAACAGAAGTAATGTTAATACAAATATTAAATAGCAAAATAATGTTACAGTGTATAAAAGTAAAGTTGAGTGCAAGTGTGTTTATACTCATGTTAATACTTACACATCACATATTAGTAAGTGTGCACACATGCATTATACAAAAAAGATTTAGTCACATTTACATTCTTCTATACATGTGTACTTTAAGAAAATATACCTTGCAAATAACACCAGTATTATAAATCTAAAAATGTATCAACTATATTTACCACTAAAACCTACAATGTATACAAATGTTCTTGAATGTTCAGAAAATATACATATGATCTATAAAAAAAACAAGGTAAATACAAATGTACTATAATAAAAAAGAAACTTTATTATTACACATAAAATATGGACAGGATAAATATTTGTTAAGCGCTTCATATATAAAAAATACAATGTTACAAAAATAACATTTTTGTACATGTTATTTAACATATGTTACTTAAAACGTACCTAGTAACACAGTGGCAGCCTTCTTAAACAAGTACCGAAAGCTCTTTAACACATAAGACATGCAATTTAAACAGATCAAACCCGAACAATTCTAAACTATCACATAATACCTTTTACTTACACAATAGCATTTCATTGGTTAAAAGTAATTACTTTCACTTTATTATAGAACAATCTAGAACAAATATGTAAGCTGTACATACAGTTTATTGCAATAGAAGGTAATGTAACAAGGTAAACCTTTTGCATACAGCTTCACCAATGGATTAAAATTAAAAAATGTGATTCAATACTAGTCATTTTGCATCTCGTTTCCTCATTCTGGGACAACTCTGGTGCAGTAAAAATCTCTGGATAAAAGCAAACTGCAAATATATTTGCCTAAGGAATTCTACTTTACCTAAAAGTTGAGGATGATTTTGTTTAAAATTGTATTGATTTACTGAAATATAAAAATACATATGTTAATGTTCCTGTACATTTATTTAATTCTACCTTTACAATATTCTTTATTAAAACATATTCCACATCATTTTACACATTTCGAAAATGTATTCCAAAGAATATAACGGTTGCACATTTTTAGTACTGTAATACTTTTTGGGTTATATACATTTTAATTAAAGATGTGTTGGTTGAGTAATAGCTGTACAATAAGTAGCAATTTGCATACATTTAGGCACCTACACATATTATTGTAGAAATAAAAAGCTTTGTCACCCTGTATAATTTCAAAGTTAATGAAACAATTTCATACATAACGGTACTTTTGGTTTTAAAGCATGTCTTTTGTACATATTTTGCATGTACGGCACAGCAGATGGCAAACTTGCATGCAATATCTCTTAGTAGTTTATTTGTAAAAAATACACAAAGAATTATATTACAAATTTTTTAAAATGTATGTAATAATGTTGGTGTGTATTTAAAACCGAAAAGTAGATATGTAAAAAAAATGTAGACATAGTACTGTAATATTATATGCAAAAATGCTAGCATAGCAATGGTTTAAAGTTCTTATTTTGAAACATTACTTGTACGTGTACACATTGTACACATTGAAAAGTATATAAAACACCCAACACAGCATAAAGAATTATACATAAAAAGTATGTGCCAGGGTTCTACTAAAAACACTAATACCTAAGCAATATTTAGAAAAGTAGCAAATACAAAGTTATAAAGAAATCTTAAAAGTTAAGTTAAGTTAAAAAGTTAAGAGTACAATATATGAATGTATCAAATGTTACAATATTTTTTGGGTGTACAAGTAATGTACACATTAGCAGTTATAACCATATCTTTTACTTATAGGATTTATTTTAAAGAAAATGTGTATTTGTTCTAATAAACTTTAACAATCATGGCAAATTTACATAATGCTCTGTAAGGTTTACATACATCTGATAATATGTGTGTATTATGTAGGTATATTTATATGACGTATGCTGAAAGATTTGTATAATACAAACAATAATGTATATGCACATGTTATTTTAGTTGTACTGATTATTTTATATTATTTTTTTTAAATGAGTAAAAAGACATGTAGGTCAAGAGAAAATGCTAAGTAAAAAATACTACCAATCAAATTGTGAAGAAATAAAATAAATTAAGATAGAACTACGCATGTGAAAACATTAAACTGAAAATGCTAAAGTTTTATAGCCAACAATTTAGTTTAAAAAAGTCACAAAAAATAAAATGCTATTAGCACAAGCTAACATACAACAACAAGGCATACAAAAGATGCTTAATTAGCACAACCAAAACATGAAGTATACAAAAATATTTGTTTTTAGCACAAAGGGCTAAAATTCTCAACAGATTAATAAACCAATGTACTATTAGAAAAGGCATACACACCGACATATGGCCAAAAGAGCACATTGAAAATATTTTTGGTGAGGCGTTTTTATTCAAAAGGATTTTTTTTAATACAATGTAAATGCACAAAAACATGCATTAACAATTTTTTGCACAAATGTAAAAATCCCTTTTAAAATGTTGGATGCAGATACACACAACAAACACTACAAAAATGTAAAGAATGTATTATTAGTAAATTGGATATAAACTTCCTCCACTGAACATTAACTTGCTGAAGAAATTTACTGTATTCGAAATAATATTCTGGGGTGCGCTCAAAAGCTCTGCCAAGATGGCCACTAAATCTTAACCAACATCAGAGTAAAATTTGACGAACGGTGTAATGAGCCTCTCTGAGCCTTAAAACTGTCCAACTCCTGCACAAATCTTCCATTGGTAGTTGAGTGGAGTTAGGGGTGGGGTGAACCTGTTTGAATCAGTCTTGCAGTGGCAGAACAAAGGTGATGCATCCAGAAGCCCTGCCTGAAAACAGGATATGCAGGGAACCTTATGTTTTCCACTGCAGCTTTCTAGAACAGGGGGACGCGAAGAGTGCATCGCGGAAGGAATGAGTATTGGTCAGTGAATGGGGACCTCATACTGACAGCCATGAAAAGTGGTGACCCCGACCCAGAAGGAAGCCATGTTGGTGGCTTCCCAAACTTCTTCATATTGCCACTCTCAACTCTCGCTCTGCCGTCATACAGTCCTCTGACATCTGCCACCTCCTTGAAGAACTAGACCTTGATGTCCTTGGTCTTACTGAGACATGGTTCTCGGCCAGCTCTGTCACGAGCTTTGACACTCTCCTCCCTGATGGCTACAAGATCCTCTCAGCACCCAGATCCTTCCGGTCCGGTGGGGGCGTAGCCCTGATCTTTCCTGAGTGGATTCCTGCCTCTATCATTCCCACTCAGACCTACTTCTCTTTTGAATGCCTTGTCTGTAGGCTTTCTCTCTTGCCTACCCATTCTCTTACTGTGGTTACCATCTACCGGCCTCCTGGTCAAATCACCTAATTTCTCTCTGAGTGGGCAGACCTCGCCTCCTTTCTCCTGGCCTCTACCACTCAACTCCTCCTCCTCGGTTACCTAAATATACATTTAGACGCTCCTTGCTCCTCCTCTGTACTCTTCCGTGACCTCTGCGACTCCCTCTCCCTGTCCATCCTCCCCCCTGGCCCGACTCACTCTGCAGGGCACACACTCGATGTCTTGATCTCCTCTGATCTCCCCCTCTCCATCCCTCTGACCACTCCTCTCTCCTGGAGCGATCACTCCCTCCTCTTATCTCATCTCTCCCTCTCTTCCCCCCAAGCCAAGCCTACCCCAACACTGCCACCTACCTTCTCGGACATCCGGCCCATGAAGCGTGTGTCAGTTGAGGCTTTTGCCGCCACTTTCTCTCCCCCCCTCCACCTTTGGCTGTTTCTCATCCTGATACAGCCCTGTCTCTGCTCTACTCTTCAATTTCTGATACGCTTGATGCCCTTGTCCCTGTCATGAGGATTTGTTTGAAGTCCAAAGCCAAGTGCAATTCCTGGTATGACTCTGACCTAGCTACACTTAAACGTAAGTGTAGGGCAGCTGAGAGGAAATGGAGGACTTCCTGTTCATCCTCTGACAAACTGGCCTGTCTCCTGCTATAAAGGCAATACCGACTCTCTGTCCTCACCAAGAAGAGAGTCCACATTCAAGCTCGTGTCTCTGCGGCATCTAACAACTCGGCCAAACTCTTTAAAATCTGCAAGGAGCTGGCCAACCCTGATGCAGACTCTACCCCTCCTGTTGCCTTCCAGGCTCCTTGCAATGCCCTTGCCTCTCACTTAATTTCAAAAACCCAGGACATCCTGTCCATCCTCTCCACCCACACTCATCCTCTTCCCTCTCCATCTGTGCTTGCTGACCCTCCTTTAGCCATCCTCCCACCAACCTTCTCGTCCTTTCCTCTTTTCACCCCTGACAAGGTTGCTAGACAAGTCCGATCTATGAAAGCCTCTTCAAAACAGGTTCATCCCTGTTCCTCTAAAACCATCAAGGACCACATTGACACCCTTGCTCCGGCCCTTGCTGATTTTTGCAACCACTCCTTTGCCTCTGGATCCTTCCCCTCCCCTCTGAAGCACTCCTTTGTGCATCCTCTTCTCAAGAAACCCACAGCTGATCCTTCTTGTCCAGCTAACTATCGGCCAATTACCATTACTCCCTTTCTTGGCAAACTGGAAAAGTTGGCCATCTCTCAGCTTAACCTCCATTCCAATTCTGTTGGCTGTCTCCATGACCACCAGTCTGGCTTCAGAGCTGCCAGAAGCACGGAAACTACTCTCCTAAACATCCGTGAAGATCTGCTCACCAACATTGACTCTAACATTCCATCTGGCCTCATCCTCCTTGATCTCTCCTCTGCCTTCGACACGGTCAACCATACCATCCTGCTCAACCGTCTCCATGAAAATCTGGGTATCACTGATCAGGCTATGGCCTGGCTGACCTCTTTCCTCTCAGATCAACCCTCCCAGGTCCAACTTGGGTCCTTCCTTTCATCTATCTTCCTCTCTACCTGTGGTGTTCCCCAGGGGTCTAACCTCTCGCCCTGGCTTTTCAACTAATACCTGGCAACTCTCGCCCACTGCATTGCCATTTTCTTCTCAAATTTCCAGTGCTACGCTGACGACACTCAACTCATTTTCAGGCTGCCCTCTGCCACCTCCTCTCATCTCTGATTGCCTAGCTGCCATTCAAGATTGGTGTGCCGCCAATGATCTTTGTCTGAATGCCAGCAAGACGGAGATCCTCCTCATCGGCACACCTTCACCATCCTTTCCTCTCACACTCTGGCCGGCTTCCCTTGGCCCTCCTTCTACCCCCACCTGCGAGGCTAAGAACCGCGGGGTCATCTTTGACTCCACCCTTTCCTTCTCTGCCCACATCTCTGAGGTCTCTAAAAAGTCACATTTCTGACTGCACCTCCTCAGAGGTACTCTGCCTTTCCTCTCCTTCCCCCAGAAGCTCATGGTATCTCAAGCTCAGGTTCTCTCTAGCTTGGACTATTGTAACAGCCTCTTTCTAAATCAACCTGCCTCTACTCTCCACCCTCTGCAACTAATCCAGAACAGGACTGTGAGACTTGTCCTTGGCCTCAAGCCCTGGGATCGTATCTCTCCAGCTCTGAAATCTCTCCACTGGCTCCCAGTGGATGCAAGGATTAAATTCAAAACCCTCTGCATTGTCCACAAGGCTTTCTGGGGCCTGGGTCCAAAATACCTTCATCTATCCCTCCGCAAATACCTCCCCTCTCGAGCTCTTAGCTCCTCTACCTCCAACTCACTCAGGGTCAGTCATTTTTTTAAGAAACGAGCTGGGGGTAGATCTCTGTCTTCGGCTGGGGCCTCCCTCTGGAACAGCCTCCCTGCCACTCTAAAACTTGAGGAGAACCATCTCCGGTTCTGGAAGCACCTCAAGACCTTCCTCTTTTCTTCTGCCTTTGCTCCCCCTTCTCCTCTGCTGATCTGTTCTCTCTTGGCACCGTGCTCCTGGCCACCCTCTGTCTTTTGGGCCCAGGTACCTGCTCATCCTGCCACCCTCCCGCACTGCCTTCGGGCCACCCCTTGCACTGGGGTCTGTATCTGTACGTATACAGCCCCCCCTTTTTCTTCCTGCACTTATCTGACCTACCCTGTCTGCTGCCTTAAACCAAGGCCTTGCAAATTGCTGACTGCATTACCACTGTTTGTTGCCTTTATTATTTATTTATTGTTATTTATCTGTTTCTCCTCTGCTTCGCACTTTCCACCTCTCCCCCCTTCCATGCACTTTTCCCATCCCCCCTCTCCCATGCACTTGCGCGTTCTCAATGTCACTGGGCCTAGTAAGATCGCTGTTTTGTTCTCCCTGTTCCCCTCCCTTGCCTTGTTGTTCTCTGAAACACTTGTGTACGAGCACGATAGAAATAAAATATCAATCAATCAATCAATGGTGAGGGGAGTGAGATCGTAGAAGGGCGGCTCGGCTTACAGCGACCAGCCAAAGTTTAAACCCAGCGAGGAGGCACGCCAGTAAGAACCTAAACTGAATATATTTGTCTTACCCTTGCTGCTGAATTGATTGGCAGGTATACAGCAGAAGGGAAGGGGCAAATAGTAAAAGAGACTTGAACAGTGTTCTATGGCATCCATCTTGGAGTCAGGCAACTGTGATGAATCCGAAGGCTTTGTTGCTTTTTACCTGGGGCGAGCCATCCCATTTGAGGCTAGGGAGGTGAGCCCTCTCAGCAAAACCATCCATAGGAGTTTGGGAAAGTGGGGCCTCACTGGCAGTGACTCCACTTAAGAGGCCAAGGACTCCCATTAACATGGGGAACTCCCTATGCCTAAGGCAGTATCTGCATACATGGGAATCCGAGAAACTGATATAACATTCAGCTGTGCTACTCAAAATAATACTGAAAATACGTTTGAATGTTTGTCTCAAGGCTAGGCTGGTCTTTCTGTGGGCTTGACAGCTAAACATAAACAACACACTCCTTTTTGGTCACAGAGCAAAAATAAAGGCATGATCACCCTTGAATAGAGAAGAAGAAGCAAAACGTAGAGGCGTGCATATGACATGAGCACGTCACTGAGGGTTGGAGCTGTGCTAGACAGTGGAGCCGGCTGCGGCGCAGAGAGGAACAAGAGAAGAAAAGAGAAGGTACAGAGCCGTAAGGCCATGGTCGAGTAGAGCCAGCCTTACCTGGAGGTGTGACCACGAGGAGGACATGGTGGGCCTGGTGCCCGAGAAATGACACTGAACCCAGAACGCAAAGGAAGAACAAATCCTCTGTCACAATGCGAGAGCCGAGGAGCAGAGAAACGCTAACATGAATGGAACACAAAGCTCGCTCATGTCCAGACGAGCAAGCCACTGATACCGAGCAGATGCCACCTCACTGGAGAAAACCCTGCAACATAGAAAGTACTCAGGTTGCTCATAGCGCAGGGGGCAGAGAGACCAGAGAGTAAAAGGGGAAGAAGGAAGGATTACCCTAACCCCATACCTGGGGCATAAAGGCCCAGAGAGAGAGGAAGAACCAAATAACAATAAGGTTATGGGAGCCCCAGAAACCCAAATCAGATGTCCAGTCCTGTGGATTTCTTGTCCGCGGGAGCTGCTGAACCCCACTGATCCTTCCAAGAGATTTGATCCACAACTGATAAAATGAACAGCTGTGAGTCCAATCTCCCCAGGGGAAAGGGGAAGTGGATAAAACAACAAACAACAGATTCCTGTCTTCTGGCTAGTCAGAATTCTGTAGGGAAATAAGGAACAATCTGGTTAAGGTTAATTCTTAAACTCAGACCCTTTCATTATAATCCCCACATTAAGAGCAATACCTGTTATCCTCCTCTATACGTTGGGAGGATCAGATTTTGATGGCAGTAGTCATGTCAACCAAAGAATTCATGGAAATTCAAAACTAATACTTTCCAATGTGAATCCTCTTCTTGCACTCCTGAAATGAATTGCCAGTACTTGAAAGTTCAGTGCTAAAGTATTGACTTTCTTTTAAGAATTATTTTACTCCCGATTCCAAGATGGCCGCCGGCTCTGAGTAGACCTGCCGACGGCGCTCTCCGGACCCAACTGAAGCGAGGTGCCCACTGCCCCTTAAGCAAGCTTTTGCAGTGGTCAGGACGGACCCTTGGCGTGCGAGGACAGAGTGGGAATCACCCGGAGTCAGCGGGAACCGGTCGCGGGTCCTCGGGAGTGGTGCAGCTGGGGTGGGACCAGAGGTGGCCTGCGTGGCGGACAGTGGGAGCTCCTGAGGAGGCGCCAAAGCAATCGAGGCCGGCAGTGTGTAGAGCCTGGAGGCTCGGTGAAGAGCGGTGCTACCGAGTGTGACATGCAAGCCCGACGGAACTCCAAAAGTGGGCTTCAAGCATAGACAGAGTTTGCACCGCGGCTTGCCCATCTCCACTCTGAGGCGAAAGGATGCGGACTGCCGGGAGAAGTTGCTGCGGCATGGGCGGCCGCGGGGCACAAGTTGCAGGAGGTGTCCGGCGGAGGAGGAGGTGTGGCGAGGCACCGGAGGGGCTGTTCATGTGCAGCTGAGCCTGTGGAAGTGCTGCGGGGACGCTCCCGCCCCTCCGGACCAGGCGCTGCAGGCTTGGAATTTGGGGTGGGCGAGTGGGCCGCCCCCCCGCTAAGTGAGGAGAACTGGAGAGGAGGGGTCGGGCGGGCCTGACTGAGAAGGAAGTGGAGGCTGGGGCAGCGTCGTCAGCCCCCACTGCTGAAGATTCAAGTGAGTCTTTCATCAGGATTTCCACCACCTTTTCCCGGCAACGCTCAGAAGGGCACATATCCACGGAGGATTGCAGTGACTGCGCCCCCGCCTCTTGGAATCGAGAAACCTCACCCCTTCCAGGTACAGAGGGAGTTCTTCCATCCAGGACAGCCCGAAAGACGCACAATTCAGGGGAGTTCGCGACATGAGCACCAAGAGCAAAAATAAAGGGGGGAGGGCGGCCCCGGCCCCGGGCGACACGGCGGGCACGCTCCCGGCAATCTGGCCAGCACAGTCTTTGCGGGAAGCCTCTGGGTCCTGTCGGGAGGAGCCCGGGGAGGACTTAGACCAGGGAAGCTCGGAAGAACAGGCAGCGATGTCCAGACGGGAATTCCGGGGAGAGTTGCAGGCTTTACAATTGAATCTAGCAAAGACATTTCAGGAACAATTTCAATTGATGCGGGCTGACCTAAATGAAGCATTGGGAGGGATTAGACAAGAGCTGAGGCAATTGGGTGAAAGAACTGACCCGCTGGAAAAAGGTCTCCAAGAAGTAGAGGATGACACCATAGCTAACAGCGAGTGTATAGAGAGGATCGACGTGGCAACACAAAACTTTGAGGCCCAAAGGATCAACATTAGAGTGAAACTTCTGCCGGAATCAGTGTCAGAGAAGGACTTGAAAGCGGTCCTCCAGGGCATTTTTGCTGACATCTTAAACGAAGAGTCCCCTGAGAAGGTTGAACTTGACCGGGTGCACAGAACGGGGCAGTTGCCAAAGGACAGATGGCGAGGCCTAGGAATGTCCTGGCGGCTTTTACTAGATTTGCCCAGAAGGAGGCGGTATTGCGCGCGGCTCGGCAGCGGGAGCCCATTACATTCAAAGGTCAGCAAATTGCGCTGTTTCAAGATTTGGCAAGCAGCGCGCTTCTAAAAAGAAGACAAATGGGCCCGTTGCTAAATGTTCTCAATGAGAAGGACATACGGTACAAATGGACTTTCCCCTTTGGCCTGATTTTTGAATGGGAGGGTGGCCAGAAGCGAGTTACATCCCTACAGGAAGGGGCTGATCTCCTACACATGGACTTTGAGGAAATTCCTTCGAGCTCAGGGGCTCAGGGTGGGAAGGTCCGCCCCAGGCAGAAACCCTGGGGATGGACGACAGTAGGAGCGAGCAGGAAAAGAGAGGGTAACGAAAGCAAGAAGCAGCGAATAGGAAACCCGGGCGAGGACAGGAACGGGTCACCAGTTGACTCCTGATTTTGAGAGCGGTAATGGGGGCGGTGGGCCTCTAACAAGGGACTTGAGGAAACGGGTCTTAGGAGGAGCAACCATTTTGGGAACGGAAAGGGCGGTGATGCCCGAGTTTGGAGTGGTGAGTGGAGGGAAAGGGGATGCCCTTTCAGGGAGGGCGGCTAGGGGGGAATGGGGATGTTGGGGGGAGGGGGTTAAAGGGTGGGGGTGGACGAGTCATTCAGAGGAGGGAGGGGAGAGAGGACAGAAGCTTATGGCGTGGCCCAAGTCGCAAATCAAGACTCCTTAAGTGTTTAACGCATAATGTGAGAGGGCTAAACTCCCCTCTAAAGAGGAAGAAGTTGGAGCTCTTCACGAGAAAAGAGAAACCTGATGTTATGGGACTTCAAGAAACACACCTGTTACACAAGGACCAGGGTAGACTGAAGCTGCGTGGATTCGCTCAGATATTCCCTGCCTCAGGGCAGAGTAAAGCAAGGGGGGTCGCTCTAGCAATTAGGAACACGGTTGACTTCGTTGCTGAAGCAGTTATGAGAGATAAGGAGGGGAGATACGTAGTGGTCAGGGGAAAATACCAGGATACCACATATACCTTTGCGGTTATGTATGGCCCCAATCCTGGTCAGGAACAGCTCTTGCTGCAGGTTTTGAAAATATTGGAGGAGCATTCTAGGGGGCAGATTGTTTTGCTGGGAGACCTAAACATCGCTTGGGATAGGGAGAGGGACAGAAATGGTAAGCGAGTGAGGTGGGTGGGGGGCGGTAATGTCGGTTGAGTTGAAGGAGAGGATTGAGAGGTTGGGTCTGAAGGACGTGTGGAGAGAGTTGAAGGGGGAGGAGGAGGGCTACACATTCTTATCGGGACTACATGGATCGCAATCCAGAATAGACTATATATGGGTTTCGGTGGGACTGGTGGGAGGTATTCGAGAGGTGAATGTGGGTCCAATAGGGATAGCGGACCATAAGATAGTCTCAGCGGTTCTAGACCTGGGTAGAAGGGTGAGGGGAGTGTGGGGCTGGAAATTTCCATGGGCAGTCCTGAGAGACCCCGCTGTTCGCTGCGACATAGAGGAGAGGATTGGGACCTTCTTCTCTTTTAATAGAAAGGAGGATACGGGAGAAGGGGTACGCTGGGATGCGTTTAAGGCCACTATCAGGGGGGACTTAATTGCTGCAACTGCTCTCCGCATGAAACAATTGAAGGCTTTAGAGGCTCAACTTGAATCTGAGGTGGAAGCGGCTAGGCAGGCGGCGGGGATGACCCCTTCCCGGGTGGCTATGCGGGAATATAGGAAAGCAGTAGGCCAGCTGGAACTCCTGCGTACCAAAGAGGCTGAGGGGGCTTTGCTAGCAGTAAGACAGAATTCTATGCAAAGGCAAATAAATCGGATACGCTGTTGGCACGTCTCCTTAGGGGAAAAAGAGCGCAGAACGCTATAACTGCACTGAAAGTGGGCCCGGGGGTAAGGGTCACCAAAAGGGCAGAATTACAGGAGGCCATAGTGGGGTTCTATGAGTCCCTATATGCATCCCAAAACCCCCCTGGTGATGCGCAGGACAGGTTCTTACAGTCGGTACAATTAAGGGAAATTGATAGGGAGTCGAGAGTCGCCCTTAACTGAGAAATTACAGAAGAGGAAGTTCGAGGGGTGATTAGAGCCCTCCCGAAAAATAAGGCCCCGGGTCCAGACGGTTTTACCGCAGCCTTTTACAAGATGTTCATCACGCAGCTGGCCCCCCACCTGACCTCTCTGTTCAATTTGTTTCGGCAATTGGGTAGAATTGCCCCGTCTATGGAGGAAGCGAAGGTGACCCTTGTTCTCAAACCGAATAAGGACCCAGAAGAGAGAGCGGCCTACCGACCTATAGCCTTAATCAATGTCGATGCCAAGATTTATACAAAAATCTTGTCTAATAGACTGGACGCTATTCTCCCATCTCTGATCCACCCTGACCAGGCGGGCTTCGTCAGGGGTCGGCAAATGGCCGATAACATCAGACGAGTGGCTCATTTGGTAGAAAAGGTCCAGCGAACGAACACTCCTGCGGTCTTGGTAGCGTTAGACGCGGAAAAAGCCTTTGACTGTGTGGAGTGGTCCTTCTTGTTCCGGGTAATGGAAAAGATGGGCATTAAGGGGGAATTTCTGACCATGGTGCAGGTCAATAATCAGGCTCCCTCGATTAGAATAATGGTCAATTGGTTAGCCACTAGGCGGGTCAATCTCCAGAGGGGAACCAAACAAGGTTGCACGCTATCCCCAATCCTCTATCCGATTTATTTGGAACCGTTGTTGCAAGCAATTAGGGAAGCGCCGAACATACGGGGTATCCCGTATGGAGGGAACCAGCACAGGGTTGCAGCCTTTGCGGACGATATGCTGCTTATGCTGACAGCCCCGCGAGCATCGCTACAAGATAGTGTGTCCTTGCTAGAACAGTTTGGGGAGGCCTCCGGTTTAAAAGTTACCACTACCAAATTGGAGGTCCTCAACTTGACCCTGAGGGGAAAGGAACGGGACGAGCTAAATCTCATGTGGAGTCTGGGGGGGGATCAGATATCTAGGGGTAGGGATTACGGCGACTCTGACAGGGTGGTATGCAGCGAATTTTCCCCCTCTCCTCAAAGCAATTAAACAGGATTTCCAAAGGTGGAGGAGTCTTAGGGTCTCATGGTTAGGGCGATTAGCAGCGGTAAAGTTGGTAACACTCCTGCGACTTCTGTACTTATTCCAAGCGGTCCCTCAACCGGTTCCCATGAGTTTTTTTAAGGAATTAGGGACCCTGACCAAAGAATTTATTTGGGAAGGTAAGAGACCTAGGGTGGGTGTTAACTTGCTGATGGCTCCCAAGAGTGAAGGAGGCCTAGCGCTCCCAAAGTTTCAATGTTATTATGAGGCTACTCAGCTGCGCATTATTAGAGAGTGGTTGATGCGGGGCGAAAACCAGCAAGATAAGCTCTGGGTGAAAATGGATAGGGCGGTTGCTCATCGCGCTTTATCAGAAGTGCTTTGGCTCCCCAAAGAGCATAGGCCACGGCACCTTTATAAAAGTACCATAACTAGACTCATGGCAGATACTTGGGATAGGTTGGTGGGCTCTAAGGGTATCACTTCGTATCCATCCCCTTTTACCCCCCTCTTTGGTAATGGTAACTTCACCCCAGGCCTGGAGAAGGGTGCTTTCGAGAAGTGGCGGGCGGGTGGCTGTGCGAAGTTATGTGATATGTTTCGTGAGGGGGAAATATTGTTGTTTGATGATTGCAAACGTGAATTCGCTATACAGGAGAGGGAAAGATTGAGATATGCACAGATAAGGCATTGGGTACTACACCCGGGAGTCAGGAAGGCGGCAACTAGGGAACCGACACTTTTCGATAAGTTCCTTCTAACCAATGATGGATCGAAAGGCCTTATCTCTAATATTTACAAGATTTTGAATAGCTCTCCTTCGGATCCTCAGTGGGAGTACATGCTAGAATGGGAAAAGGTTTTAGGGAGAGTCATCAGTAGGGTGGAGTGGGAAAGATTGTGGAGACGGATACCTAAATTGGCTAGGGCGACACAGCTTCAGGAGGCATGGTATAAGATTTTATTTGGCTGGCATTATACCCCTGCCAGGCTGCATAGGATGTTCCCCACAGTATCGGGTAATTGCTGGAGGGGATGCAATATGGCAGGCACTGCAGAGCATATATGGTGGAAGCGCCACAAGATTGCACCCTTCTGGGAGGAGGTACAAAGGGAGCAGAACAAGGCTTTTGATCAGGAGGATGTACGAACCCCAATGCAGATTCTTTTGGGCATTCGAGAAACTCCCGAAAAGGGGAAAAGCAGAGGAAGGGAGAAAGCGAAAGTGATCCTGACGCTTGCAGCAATGTTGTTGATAGCGCAAAGATGGAAGGGCCATGAGGTCCCCCTGATTCAGGACTGGTTACGGAAAATCTGGGAAATAGTAGCCATGGAGTGGGCAACTTAGCCATGGAGGATAAAGTGCAAAACTTTGCTGCGGAATGGGGTGAGGTGATGGCCTTTCTTAAAAATGACTACAGAGTGATGTGGTGCCCGCAGCGCCTGAGACTACTTGAGCTCCAATAAGGTGGAAGAACTGGCTTGAAGAAAGAAGATTTGGGTCTGGGTGGCTCATTATAAGGGATGGGGGGGAGGTGGGGAGGGGTGGGAGAGAATGTTTTACTTCTCTGTTTCTGTCTTGTTGCAAAATTCAATAAAAAGAGTTTACAAAAAAAAAAAGAATTCTTGATTCCCAAACGAAAACTAAACATTGAAGTTCTTAATCAAGTGATAAAGCATGTGTCTTTTTGTTGTACTGTCTTCATAGAAATCTCTTCCCCTGCCAGCTTCCTGCTGCCAAAGCTTTAAAGAAGGCTGTCTCTCCTTAGTTGCTAACTGCTTGCTATATTCAGTTAATGAAGTCTGTGCCACCCAACTAAGGAAAAAAGAACCCGGCTTCTTCAGAAGTCTCTGAGCTCATGAATTAATGGAAGCACTAAAACTGATCTGTGGAGAAAATGTTACTCCTAAACAGGCGCGAGTTTGAGAGACACTGATCACTTCCAGGCAATGTCTCAAAGACCTTCCTCGACGTATGGATGACTCTGTAGCTCTTAATGCGGCTTCTCGCTGAAATGATTAAGCTCTCATTTACTGCGCAATTCTCTTAGTAAAATTCTTGTGTTATTAATTCAAGCAAGGATTTGTTAAAGCGGAACGTTTCAAATTATTCGGTCGCACATGCGTACTGCTGAAAACTATCTCTCTCAGTATTGCGTCGAAACAGCTTATCACAGCATGTGAAATAGCACCACCTGACTGAAACTTCCAAAAAGACATTGGGCCTCACTATGACTCTGGCGGTAGCTCTGTCGGTAAATACTGGCACGACTGCCACCAGAGTAACGTTTTTACTGGCACTGGGGACTTACCGGGGCTTTACAGCCCCTGCGGTCCTGGTAATTCCCCATTACCGGGTACCAGAAAATATTACTCCCCATTCCCATTTGAGTCCCACTGGACTCAATGGGAATCAGGAGGACGGATGCACCGGCACCATTCCTGAATGGTGCCGGTTCATCCGTCGAGGTCTGTGTTTGGGTGCCGTCACGCCCACCAGGTCAGACCTGGCGGGCTGAATGGCACCCACTCGCAGAACTCGTAGTTTGCCGGTCCAGAAACAACAGTACCGGCAAGCTTACTGGTACCGTTGTTTCCAGACCAGCAAGCTTGTAATGACCCACATTGAATTCATGTTAACCATGCGCGTCTGAGAAACACTGTTCGTTCGCCCATGCGCACATTCAAAACTCTATTTCTCCTCAGATGCGAACAGTGATTGTCACTGAGACACGCAGACAAGAAGGCACCTAGAAACAGTTTTCAACTTTAAGAAATCACAACCTAACAACCTAACTAAATACCTAAAACGATTAAGCACTAATGTCTTTTGTCATAATAACAAAGTATCTCCCATGGCCTGCGCTCCCACCAGTTTCACAGGTTTTCTTGTCCAAAGCTGATCTAGATTGATTGGATTTCTTGACTTGAAGTATTCTTTCTTCTTTAATCCGGTCATACAAATTATTTGGGCCGAAAACCTGGACCTTCACCAATACAGGACCTTCCTACTCAAACAGGGACAATGAAAGGCAGTTTAGAATGCCTTGAGATGCTAGAAGAATACCATTCCACTAATCAGCTCTCAGCACCATTGTCTCCATGATGGATTGGGTAATCCTCCCTGTGTAAAATGTAAATTTAAGGCCAAACCAATCTGACCTCATTTACACAAAGAATCATTATTTAACCTAATCAAATAAATGCATATTTACAGTGAACTGATAATATTGTACAAAAGCCAACTCACTTGTGTCCGAGACCTAATCACACTTGTCCCAGACCTGACAGTACCCCCTCTTTATGCCCTATCCACAGGGCCAGGTTTGACCTGATATCTCCTGTGAAACCTGATTATCAATTTTGGAGCATGAACATCCTTAGCAAATTCCCACATACGCTCCTCAGTGTTAGGCAGAATTATATGCAGTACCCTTTAGGAACACCACACACAAGTAAGACTACAAGTGACAGTACAAATTCACCTTTGGTACAAGCCTGTACTACAAAGTAAAGTGGTAGCGATGGCTGAGCAGCCAGACTTACCTCAAGAGCAAGTGAGCAGTATCAAATAGTTACACAAAGGACAGCAATTACTATTATTTTATTTACACATCAGTCAGTAAAGCAGTTTAAAAATCACACTCTTAATACACCACACCACTCCCAATAGGTTCCAGACAAGTTAAGCTCACAAATGAAGTGGGAGCAAAATGGCACTCCATAAATTTAAAAGGGAGGGAAAGACAAAATTAGGCAGTCATTGAACAGCACCAACAGGTAAGTAAGCAGGGCAATCTGGAAAGGGGAACTACAGTGATGGAATCCAATCAAAAAGGCTTAGATCCAAAGTCAATAGGACAAAAGTCTTTTGCTCAAAATCACACAACTCAGGGTAGTTCGTGGTTAAGTCTTTGCCAAGAGTTCCGGATGAAGTTGGTTGTCTGAAAAGTTAGTTTCAAGCGTAGAGAAGGACAAGCCCTCGGATTGGAGAAAGATTTCACACACTTTCACTGCAGGTGAAGGATACGGACAACCGTTATTTGCACAGTACCTTTAAATGGAGAAGAAGCTGCAGCTGAGGCGGACGTTCCTGGAAGTTCCTGCAGGTTTACGGTTCCTGAAGTGACTGTCAGACTGACACAAAGTAGGAAGACTGAGGGTCCTGCACTACCCAGGGAAGAAACCAGCAGCAAAGCAAAACATCAAAATAAAAGGTGCGCTCCTTAAAACCCAAGCAAGGTCCGACCTTCATGGCTATCCGGCCCACTGTAGCTCTGCACAGCAAATTCGACCAGAGGGGGAGTCCTGGCTTGCAGTTTGGGCGAACTGGTTGGTCCCACCAGCTCAGGGGAAGAAGATTCCTGGAGGATCTTCTCTGTCGTTGGAGTTCTCAGATTTGGACCTGCAGCAGGGCTTCACTGGGTGGTTCAGTCGTGGTAGGGGTCCTCTTCTGTCAGCTTCTTTTCAGTTCTTTCATTCCAGTGGCGACTCTGCCTTTCCAGCCCAACAGACCTGTTTTTTATGCAGTTTTCCCCCATTCACAAAGCCTGGCTGTCAAGCACACAGCAGGGTGGCTGTCCCGCCTGGACAGTCACCTAGCCAATCAAAGAGGAGTGCGACTTGGGTTACCAAGGGAACCCATGGCAAGGATCCTCAAACCCCTCCCTCACATCATGCCCGCCCAGACTTTCAGGTGCCTAAGGAGGGCTTCTGTGCAGAAGCCAGCGAAGGACGGTGAACAAAGGAGCCAAACCTGGTTTGGCGCGCAGAGAAGTGATGTTTAAGAAGGCCTGCAATACGAAACTTAGAATACACAGTTAATGCATACGCTTATTGTTACATGTAATAAAGAACGAACCAGTTAGATGCGGTTATTTGAGACTCGACAACGACCCTAGAATTGGTAACATATAAAGTAGAATATTAACCCGAAGAGGGGTTGGCCATAGCGTTCACAAAATGTATAAAAATCGAATGCATTCTAATGTACAGTCTCTCACTGAACACACTGAACCACACTGGAGTTTGTTGTGTTGTACTGAGGGCCGATAGCTATCTGACTTTGCACAGTTTTGTAATTGTATTCGATAGAGAATAAAGTACTTTGTATGTTCCTTTGAAACCTGTGTTTGGTGTATTTCCTTTTGGGGTACTCAGCCTCAATATTTTGTTTCTCTTTTCACAGTTGGCGCCCGAAAAGGGACCCTCAGGATTGATGCCAGATTGTTGAAGGTTGACACTTGCTATCAGACCGGGATCGGACGGTGTACAAAAGTAAGGGGCCCCTGGATGAGACGCGACACCTCAGCAGCGCTGCTCGATCCGATCCCTGGACGACTCGCCTGTGGTCTGAGACGGCATCTTGACGAGGGTCCACTTATCGAGGCGGGCAGATTTGCCGAAATCACCATACACAAGGTAAGATTAGTTAGGTAGGTTTCTTAGAAGTATCGATCGGTCCTCCTTAGGTTTGGCCAGGTGAGTCGTGACCCGATTCTTAATTTAACCCTGGCAATTTGAATTTTGGCGCATTGTATCTGCAGACACAATTATTGACCAGGTAACACCAAGAATTTGAGATATGCCTGGGAATTTGTCTACCTGCTTTAGGGCATTATTCTGCAGTGATAGACAATCTTTGAAATTTAGTCACCCGGCACCACAGGAGGGGTCGCCGGCATGTACTATGTACTTTAAGCATAGCATTGGAAGTATAGTATTTAATGATATTTGGCACAGACAAACCAGACATACCTCCGAACTTCAGTGGCCAATCAATGGTAGTTTTGAGACCCCTCGCATTGAATATTTGGGGTCAGTATTCTAGACCTGCAGCATTTGATGTTTTACAGAATTGGAAAAAAGAAGCGTTACAACAGCTTAAGAGTAGAGAAAAACTTGCACGCTGTCATAAGACGGTTTCCGAAAAAGCATTATTATATGATCAGGATAAACAGGCTGAGTCGGCTAAAAATATGGAAAGGACTTTTTCACTTGGTATTCAGAAAATCTATCCTTCCAAAGATCTCCATGATTCTGATGAGTTTTTTGAGAAAATATTAAATGAACGAAGGCCTGGTGCCTCTGCCCCACCTCCGTATGTTCCTCTTCCTGCTGCGGTACCTTTTCCTGCTGTTATTCCTACTCTTCCTGCTCAACCTGTTGTTCCTATTCCTTTGACTGTTGTTCCTCCGCCTGCTCCTCTGCCTCTTCCTGTCTCACCAGTTATAGCTCCTCCATCGAATTTGCCTATTCCCTCTCTGCCTCTCTTCCAAGTGGTCTTGGGCCGCTTGTAATCGATCATGGTGCAGGCTCGAAGGTTGTCACTCGCAGTGCTGTACCACCGGAGAAGAAACGTGAGTTAATTGCATGGGCTAAACATTGTATGGAAAAGGATGATCATGCTAGTGTTTTTTCCACACTTTCTAATACGGATAATTTTCCTGAGAAAAATATTCTTATTGAAGGTTTGGGGATTCAGTTATGTATAATGTGGGGAAGATTAAATAATACGGATGTTCCGCAAGGGTTAAAGGATCTAAATACTTTAGCACTTTCCAGAGATACTGTGGAGAAGGTAAATGAGCATGTTGAAAGGTTATTTGAATATAGAAAGGAGTTAGAAAGGATACGGAATGAGGATGATGAAGAGGAAAGTATGTATGTACAGAAACGGTACCTTCCGTCTCGTAAACCGATATCGGAGGAAATGCGAATTTGTAAGAAAGATGCGATTAGATGGATTTCAGACATATCGATAACTCCAGTTGAGGTATATGACACATATAGTCAATATACATTGGAAATGCAGAGAAAAGTGATACAGGTAATGGTAGAGTACCTGCAAGATGAATGTGTAAAGAGGAAGATTAGTTGTCCCACAGAGTTATTGAATATTTATGAGAGCTTTTTTGTTTGACACTTCTTCGACTGCTTTAGCGCTCGATTTGGCTCTGTTGCTTAGTAAGCGTTCGGAGTTGCCTACATCTCAGTTGCCTATGAGAGAGGTTCCTCCGACATTTGTCCCGAAGGTTGAGGTTGCGGCCGATGCTAAACGAGGTATAGTCGCTGTGGACATTCCCGCACATTATGTATCACAGTTTGTTCACGTCCCGTTTTCACGACAGGATGTGAACACCATTAGACAGTCTATTCCTGATATTAGGAAAAATCTGACAGGGTTCTATAAAGAGATGGAATCCGTTTTGCAATCCTCAGTGTTCACCTTGGGTGACATTGATTTGTTGTTTCCAGTTCTCCTGCCCGTAGATTTATGGAAACAAGTAAGAACTATTGACGATGTACCCGGGTTGGGAGAAACATGGGTGAATTTAATTAGATTCGATGGGGAAAGACCAGCTGGTGAAAGACCACAGCAGGTGATATTAACCTTGCCTGATAGAATCATTGCTAAATTAAAAACCATAATTCCTGAAAAAAGAATTATATGGGACAAGCTTACGGCCTGTGTCCAAGGAAAGTCTGAGAGTGCTACCGAGTTCTTTAATCGGTTCGAACAGGTATTTACTGATTTCAGTGGACAAGACTTAGGCACAGAGTCCGGGAAAAGGTTATTTGTGGACAAATTTGTACGTGGATTGCTGCATGACATCCAGTCACAGATTATGTCCTCTGAGAGCGCTTGGCAGGCAAAATCGCAATCAGAAGTACTGCATATGGCTCAGTATTATGAAAATCGTGTCAACAATGAAAAAGATAGGATTGAAAAATGGAAAGGTGATTTAAAAACAAAGGTGCTATTGCAGCAAATTGTAAGAGGCCCCAGAGGGGGTAACTCTCAGGTTAGAGGTCAGTATGTCCCACAAGGGAATGTGCCCTTGGGTCCTGTGAACATTAATCAATGTGCTTATTGTCGACGAGAGGGTCATTAGCGAGCACAATGCCCCGTCCTTCAACAGAGGTCGAATAATGATATGGGTAGGCGATCTAGAGATCGCCCGGGCGTAGGGGGCCCTGGTAGAGGTCAGTTCACACAGGACCCTCAACAACCTTTTTCACAGGACAATCAGACTCTGAGTGTGGATACTAGGAACATATTCGATCATCCTTCTGCTGCATATTTGTCTGAAGAGCTTCCTTTTGACAATATTCTGTTTCGTTAGGATTGCCCGAAGCAGGGTTTGGAACCTACACCTATTCCCGTCAATCAGAAAGGTCCCTACGTTGAAATGATAGTGGGAAATAGGAAACATCAGTTTCTGATATACACTGGAGCACAGAAGTGTTCCATTGATCGTTCACGGGTTCCAAACGTTACACTGTCAGGGCAAACCAATGTTTCTGTAGGGTTTTCCGGTACTCCAGTTGTTTGTCCGGTCTCTATGCCAGTACCTATTTCTTTGGGTCCTTTTTTTATGGACCAGTGTCCTTTTCTATTGACCTCGGATTGCAGGGAAAACTTGCTGGGATTGAACTTGTTAAAATAATTAAATGCAGTGATTTATTGTTCTTCTGATGGAGTACGCTTGACAATTTCACCGCAGCAATCTTCCACCTTGCAATTTCTAACTAGACCTTTGCCTCCAGAATTAATTGATGTACCAGAGAGCTTATGGGCTGTTGACGACAATGATGTCGGTGTTTTGCAGATTGAGCCTGTTAAGATAGTTTTGAAACATGGAATTGAGCTGCCACGCATTCCCCAGTATAAGATTTCGGTTGAGGGCGAGCAAGCTTTGAAATTTATTGTTTACGATTTTGTGCACTGTGGAAGTGTGTGTAATAGTCAGATTTTACCAGTGTACAAGAAAGGCGATAATGTAATTCTGTTTCTTTTATAATTGATTTACGTGCCATTAATAAAGTTGTGGCACCGCAGTTTCCAATTGTGCCTGATGTGACAACGATCTTAACCATGATTCCAGCTACAGCTACTTACTTTAGTGTTGTGGACCTAAAGAATGCGTTCTTTAGTATTCCTATACACAAGGATAGTAGATATTTGTTCGCGTTCACCTTAGGAGGACGCTCATTTACATTTACTCGTGGACCTCAAGGGTACACAGAAAGTCCTAGTATTTATAGTAGGGCTTTGAAAGAGCAACTTGCTACCCTTGAATTGCCCTCTACTTGTACTTTGCTTCTGGCTGCAGACTCTGAGAGTGCCTGTAAGGAGGGCACCGTGTTACTACTTATTCATCTAGCTAAGCATGGTCACAAAACTTCGCAAGAAATTTCAATATTGTTGCCAGGAGATTCGCCTATTTAGGCTATCTCCTGTCAAAGGAGGGAAGAAGATTGACACCTGAAAGAATAAAACACATTTCTGGTATGTTTGTCCCAAATACGCAGAAAGAATTTAGGGCCTTGATAGGTATGGCTTCTTACTGTAGGTTGTGGATCCCAAATGTTTCACTAGTGATAAAACCGATGTTGGCCTTGACGAAGAAGGGCATTTCTTTGCCGTTGCCATGGACTTTGGAACACTAGCAATCGTTTGACTTGCTTAAGACTGCATTATGCTCTGCACCAGTTTTGGGCACACCAAACTATGAAAAGGCCTTCGTATTGTTTGTGCAGGAACGTGATGGATGTGCTTTGGCTGTATTAACACAGGAGCATGGAGGGAAGAATAGGCCGTGCGGTTACTATTCCTGCGCCCTTGATCCTGTAGCATGCGCTTTGCCAAGATGTTTGTGCGCTGTCGCTGCTGCTGCTGCGTCTGTAAAGCAGAGTTAGGGAATGGTCCTAGGCCATGATTTGACCCTGATGGTGCCTCACTCTGTAGATGTTCTATTGAACCGAACTCAAACACAACACCTCACTTCCGCACGGTTGGCGAGATACGAATTGATCTTGTTTGCCCCTCACATTCAAATTAGGAGGTGTTGTGTTCTTAATCCGGCTGAACTCCTACCTTTCCCGCAAGATATTACTTGCAGCGATGAAGACTCACATGATTGTTTGTATACGACCGAGCAAGAAACAAAGGGCAGGATTGATTTGAAAGATACCCCTTTGGATAATCCGCAAGGAGAGCTGTTTTGTGACGGCTCCTGCTTTAAACTTCTGGATGGTACATCCACAGCCGCTTATGCAATCACTACCTTGAGCACGGTTGTGGAAACTAAGAGAATTACGCATAATTCTGCGCAGGCCGCAGAGATTGTAGCCTTAACCCGAGCATGTGAACTTTCCGAAGGGCTTGTGGTGAATATATATACTGATAGTCAGTATGCCTTTGGGGTGGTTCATAACTTTGGGAGACTTTGGTCGGAGAGAGGATTTCTAACCTTGCATGGCACCAAGATCCAACATGGTACCCTAATAGTGCAACTTCTCTCAGCACTTGCGCTCCCTACTCAGTTAGCAGTTGTAAAATGTGCAGCACATCGCAAGATTATAGATAACATTGGAAAAGGGAATGCTTTCGCTGATCAAATAGCCAGACAAACTGCCACTGATCTCCTTACAGAGATATATGTTTCTAGGAAAACTGAAAATGCTAATGTAATGGATGAGGGAGTGGGGTCTGTATGGGATATCCAAGCCGATGCCACAGTAAAAGAAACTAAGAGGTGGGCTGAGGGCTTGGGAACACTTGATGAGGATGGGTGTTGGGTGGACACGGTGGATGGGAAATGGTTACTCCCCGATGCGTATGTGCCAATGATGGTTGTAATGGCACACGGTCCTACGAATGTATGTGCTGAACAGATGACGAAAATGTTAGAAAGAGTGTGAGTAAACGACAAAATTTCAAAAATTGCTCAGCACTATGTCCAGAATTGTATGATTTGCCTACAACATAATTTGGGAAAGGGGACAGCAACCCCGAGGGGAAGTTTTGGGCCACCCTCTGTCCCATTTGAAGTAATTCACTTTGATTTCATTGAAATGGAGCGATGCAATAATTTAAAATATGTATTAGCAGTCATTTGTGCTTTTAGTAAGTGGGTTGAGGCTTTCCCTGTTAAAGATGCCACAGCTATGAGCACTGCGAAAACCATGTTAAAGGAGTATTTTCCCTGGTTCTTTTTGCCGAGAGTTATCTGGTCGGACAATGGTCCACACTTTGTCGCCGCTGTAATCCGACAGATATGTACAGCGTTACAAATTGACAAACGGTTCCATTCGGCCAGACATCTGCAGAGCCCCGGACTGGTAGAAAGACACAACGGTATCATCAAGAACAAACTCGCTAAGACGTGTGCCCGCACCAAACTAAAATGGCTGGACGCCTTACCGATCGTGTTACTAGCCATGCGTACAACCCCTCAAACTAAGACTGGGCTCTCTCCATTTGAGGTGGTAATGGGGAGACCTGCCAATATCTGGAATTTGCCAAAATGTCGATAGTTAAGAGATATTGAAAATGTATTACTTTCAGATTATTGTAGCCAATCGACTAAAAACCTGTATTTGATTTACCACCAGGTACGAGAGGCCTTACCTGTGCGGTACGATGGCCCGGGCCACGGCATACGACCTGATAGCTGGGTGCTTGCTAAGTCATTTGAGCGCACCTCCTGCCTCGCGCATCGCTGGCGTCGGCCATTCCAGGTCTTGTTGGTCACCCAAACAGTGGTGCGGGTAGCTGGCCGAAAGAACTGGATCCACGCGTCACACATCAGGAAGCTTCCTCACCCTGTGCCACATGT
This sequence comes from Ambystoma mexicanum, assembly GCF_040938575.1. Classification (NCBI taxonomy): domain Eukaryota; kingdom Metazoa; phylum Chordata; class Amphibia; order Caudata; family Ambystomatidae; genus Ambystoma; species Ambystoma mexicanum. The sequence goes on from NC_090934.1 coordinate 174,880,588, forward strand.
TACAGAAGAAGCAGAACCCCTTGCTGATACTGCAACCAACGATCCCAAAGCAGTAAACAGCACCGAGAGTGTGTCAGAGAATATCTCTAAGCCCGAGAGGCTTGGGGAAGCTGCCATTTTGTTTCCACACTCTCCACCGATTTTGCACCCGGGAACGGCTGTTTCAAACGCAGCCCCTTCGTTTGTCCCGGATACGTTGCTTCCAACGGGAAGTGACGACACATTGCTTCTGGATCAATCAGTACCAAGAAAAATCAGATATCACTTGCGTCCAAGAAAATAGACATACGGCACGGTTCGACTGTGCATTCAAGGAAAGGAAAAGAATCATCGAGGGCTTACTTTTGCCCAAATTTGAGAAAGGGGATTCTGTTGGCTAGGGTTTTGGAAGGACACAGAAATCGCGCGACCGGGGGACGCCAGCAACGAACATTGGGGTTTCCGTTTTGAAGACTGCAATGCCTGTTACCGCCGCCGCTCGTATTGGACTTGTAAATAAGGGGGTGACCAACCGGGACAATGGACAAAATGCCTGGGCCCCGAAAACGTACTCCTGTGTTTTTGTAATAATATTTGGTTTTATAATAGGCACTGTGGTAGGCCTTTGGTATTTAGAAGAAGCTTATCCTTTAGAGTTTTCGCTACCGACTGTAAATGTACCCACTGTTCATACACCTTTTATGCATTCGCATACTTTGTCCCCTAGAGATTCACAGCACAGACAAAAGTATCATAATAATACTTTTCTGCTTATAATGAACGCTACACATGCCATTTTTAACAGATCCAATTGTTGGGTCTGTTCACATTTACCGCAACACGGGGATAAGGGGCTGGGTTTACCTTTACCGTTGACAACTGCTTGCTATGCTTCTCTTAAAGCACTATTCTTTGGCCGATGGAATGATAGCGTCTCAGGGAACTTTGATGGCACCAAGTTGAATAGTTTTGAGAAACGTGTTTTGACTCTCCTGGGATGCTCTCTTTTTTTCGAATAGGAGTAGACTGAATGTCGCTTCTATTAGGCCTTCTGATAGACTGTCTTGTCCTTTTCAATCTTTGATTTCCTTCAAAATGGCTCCGATAGGCAATAAGGATGCCATGCCTCCTTCTTACACTGTTAACCATAGCCCCGATTCAGTTTCTTTCTGCATACAGAGGAATGGCACTCGGTCAATGGGAGATTTTAAAGGTTGTGCCAACGTTGCAAATTTGACTGGGGAAGACAGACCTTTGTATGTAGGCGAACCTGTCTATTTTGTTTGCGGTAATATAGCGTTTCCATGGTTGCCCAGGGATTGGCGAGGAACCTGTTATTTAGGGATCCTGTTACCTGGAGTGTTTATAGCGAGTACTAAAGAAGTTTCGAAGGCTCGTCCGCGACGGGATGAGAATGGTGATTCCCCGGCACAAGTATTGGGAGATATAGCAAAATCAGTTGTGCCATTTTGGGGGCAGATAGCGAATTCAGAAGATATCAGAAAACTAGCGAGAGTACTGGAGAGAACCATCAACCGGACCACAGATATACTCTACAATATGACATTAGAGCAGAAAGCAATAAGATTAGTAGCACTCCAAAATCGAATGGCATTAGAGGTCATTCTAGCTGAGCGTGGTGGAGTATGCAAATTAGTGGGGTCTGCTTGCTGTGTTTTCATACCAGATTCCTCCCCAACTATCTTTAAGGCAATACAAAATCTGCACGTCCTTGGTTCCGAAGTGCATGTTCCCGAGGGAAATTGGGATTTAAGCGCTTGGTTCTGGGACTTCTTGCGATCTTGGGGTTGGAAGGTACTTTTGGTTTTATAAACTATTTTAGGAGTTCTGTTGTTCCTTTGTTGCTGTATTCAGTGTCTGCCTGGTATGTGTTCGATGCTAGGGGGGTGTTGTGCACAAGCGATAAATTCGATAGGACATGAGGTGTATGTCTCAGATAAAACTTCCAAAGAATATGTCTTGAAAAATATATTAGTAAAAGACCTAATGGCAATGGCTATTTCAGATAGTGATTCAGGGTACATGGATACTGGTGTAAGGAGTTATTCGTAAGGAGACCCAAAATAGTTTTTAGCACTTGGCATAGGCCAAAAGGAGGGTTTGTCGGAATAAAAGTATATTGTGCCTCCTATTGTAATAAATATATTAATATTGGCCTACGCCAAGCTGCTCGAAGGTCATTTGCGAGATCTGTGTTGCAAGGTCCTGACCATTAATCTATGTAGGCCGCCATTTTAGGTCAAACCGCCATTTTAGGATTTATGTGGAAAAGTCACCCTGTGAGCTAAAATGGTGGATGATGTCATTGCAAAATACAACATGGCCGTCTTGACCTCTGTACATCGCTAATGTGTAATCTGCCTGCAGGCTACTTGTTGAGGTCATGAACTGAGACCTCGTCCTACGTTGACCTATGTGTAAAAGGATTACTCGTGCAAGTAAACCAATCCACGAGTATGTATTATGATAATGTATTTACACATTGGAAAAAGAACATCTGTTTTACTATATCGTATAAATGTTTAAGAAGGCCTGCAATACGAAACTTAGAATACACAGTTAATGCATACGCTTATTGTTACATGTAATAAAGAATGAACCAGTTAGATGCGATTATTTGAGACTCGGCAACAAACCCTAGAATTGGTAACATTGTTATTTTTTGTTATTGTTATTTTGCATTTGTATAGCGCCTTATATACCATTGGTATGGTCTGAAGGCGCTGGTAGGTTGAACGCCCTTGGGAACCGAAGTTCGGGTCAGTGGAAAGATTAGAGAGAGTCCAAAGGTGCGTGTGCGCACCGGTATGTGTGCAGCTGGTGCGGAATTCATGTGGTAGCTGCTTCTTAGCGGTAGGTGTGGTGGTTGAGAGATCAGGGATATGTGTTCGGTCTGGCTGGAATTATCCAGACCGAGTGTGGCGGCGTTAGGCCTGAGGAGATACGCCTGGCTGGGGGTGTGAGAACAGCCATGTTTACTTAGAGTGATGGGGGGTGAGCGGGAGATGTTGATATGAGAACAGTTATACCGAATGGTGTCATAGTATCTCTGTGTTCTAGTTGAATGGTGGTGTAAGGAGAGAGTAAGCGTGGGGTGTGATATGCAGTATGTTCTTTCAAAGATTCTTTGCATTCCAAAACAAAATAAGCACGTCGCGCAATTCTGAGCGGTCGGGTCCGTTCTATCTTCACATCCGCTCTATGGACTATTCACCCATAACTCATTTGTTCCATGCGTTCGTTCGTACCATACATTCGTTTGCTCTCCACACGTTCGTTCGCTCTCCACACACTCGTCGGCTCTCCGTAGCCTCGTTCGCTCTCCACACCCTGGTTCGCTCTCCGTACACCCGGCCGCTCACCGCACTAATCCGCTCTCCGCACATTCAGCCGCTCTCCGCACACTCAGCCGCTCTCCACTCTCAGCCGCTCTCCACTCTCAGCCGCTCTCCACTCTCAGCCGCTCTCCACTCTCAGCCGCTCTCCACTTTCAGCCGCTCTCCACTCTCAGCCGTTCTCCACTCTCAGCCGCTCTCCACTCTCAGCCGCTCTCCACATTCAGCCGCTTTCCACATTCAGCCGCTTTCCACACTCAGCCGCTTTCCACACTCAGCCGCACTCTACATTCGGCCGCTCCCATGCTCATTCGCTCTCCACGCTCTTTCGCTCTCCACGCTCCTTTGCTCTCTACGCTCTTTCGCTCGCCACACTCATTCGCTCTCCACGCTCATTCGCTCTCCACGCTCATTCGCTCTCCACGCGCCTCCGCTCTGCACGGTCCTCTGATCTGGACACTCTTCAGCTCTCCACGCTCCTCGCCTCTCTGCACTCAACCTCTCTCTACACTCAACCTCTCTCTACACTCACTCATGTGCTCTCCACATTCATCTGTCTTCCACATTCATTTGCTCATCATATTCGTCCGCTCATTACTCTCAGCTAACCTCCATACTCATCCGCGCTCCACACTCGTCCGCCGGCAGCGCTCCTCCTCCCCGCTCATCTACACTCATCTATATTCATTCGGTCTCCTATTCAGCTCTCTCATCCTCCGCACTCATCCGCCCTCCTCATTTATCTGTTCTCGACATTCATCCGCTCTCGACATTCATCCGCTCTCGATACTCACCCACTCTCGACACTCACCCGCTCTCGACACTCACCCGCTCTCGACACTCACCCGCTCTCGACACTCATCCGCTCTCGACACTCATCCGCTCTCGACACTCATCCGCTCTCGGCACTCATCCGCTCTCGGCACTCATCCGCTCTCGGCACTCATCCGCTCTCGACACTCATCCGCTCTCGACACTCATCCGCTCTCGACACTCATCAGCTTTCGACACTCATCAGCTTTCGACACTCATCCGCTCTCGACACTTATCTGCCCTCGTCATTCAACCGCTCTCCATACTCATCCGCTCTCCATACGCATCAGCTCTCTACATTCTTCCGCTTTCTGCACTCATCCGCTTTCTACACTCATCCGCTCTCCACACTCATCCGTTCCCCCCACTCAGTCGCTCCCCCACTTAGTCGCTCTCCCCACCGCTCTGCACACTCAACCGCTCTCCCCACTCAGTCGCTCTCCCCACTCAGTCGCTCCCCCCACTCAGTCGCTCCCCCCATTCAGTCGCTCCCCCCATTCAGTCGCTCTCATGCTTCTCTGCTCTCCACGTGCCTCCGATATCTACGCTCCTTCACTCTGCACGTTCCTCCGCTCTGCACGCTCTTCCGTTCTCCACGTGCCTCCGGTCTCTGCACATAGCCGCTCTCCACACTCGACTGCTCTGTACACTCGACGGCTCTCCACACTCTTCCTTCCTCCACATTGATTTGCTCTTCAAATTAATCCGCTCTCCACACTCATCCGCCAATAGTATTCATCCTCCTACACTCTTCTACAACTCATCTATGCTTATCCACACTCATCATTACTCATTCGCTCTCCCCACTCATCTGCTCACGTCCTCCACACTCATCCGCTCTCCACAGTCAGCCGCTCTCCACGCTTATCGGGTCTCCACGCTCCTCCGCTCTCTACACTCAACCGCTCTGTACATTCATGAGCTCTCAACATTCATCCGTCTTCTACATTCATTTGCTCTTCATCTTCGTCCGCTCTTTACACTCAACCGACCTACACACTCAGCTGCTCCCCACACTCACCCGCCGACAGCATTCATCCTCAACACTCATCTATACTCATCACAGTCATTCGTACTCCCCACTCTTCCAATCACGCTCTCCACACTCTTCTGCTCTCCACGCTCGTCCGGTCTCAACGTTCATCCGCTCTCTGCACTTTCTACATTCCCAGTGATTTATTCCTATTGTCCACTTCGCTGTTTTCAATCTCCATTGCTCGTTTTAGTTCTGTTTGTCATTGTAGGTTACAGTCTGGTTAGTTTAGCTGTATTTTATTTATTTATTTATTTATTTTGTGGTTTGCTGGGTCGGTGTTATTGTGATGATTGGTGTTGCTGGTTTGGAACCGGTTGGTTTTAGGGAAAGAGCCAGGTTTTTAGAAGTTTGCGGAATGCCGTTAAGTCCTTAGTTAGGCGGATGTGGGGAGGGAGCGAGTTCCATAGGGTTGGGGCCAAGGCTGAGAATGATGCTCCGCCTAACCTGACTGAGTTTGTCTTGGGAATTACTAGAAGGCCGGCTGAGCTTGATCTAAGGGTGCGAGTGGGGTGATAAGGTATTAACTTTTCTTGAAGATATTGCGGTCCAGTTTTATGTAGTGCTCAATGGGTGAGGCATAAGGTTTTGAAGAACACTCTACGGGCTGCTGGAAGCCAGTGCAGTGTCTTGAGGGCTGGGGATACGTGGTCTCTTGGACCGACGCGAGTAGCACTTTGGCCGCCGCGTTTTGTGCTCTTTGGAGTTTATTCAGTTGGTAGGCATGAATTCCGAGGTATAGGGGGTTTCCGTAGTCCAGTCTTGATATGACGATTGATTGGACCGCGGAAACTCTGTTTGGAAATGAGAGATATGGAAAGATGCGCCTAAGGTTTTTGAGGTGGTAGTGGCAGGACTTTGAGACATTATTGACTTGGCGCGAGAGTGTTAGGTCGGAGTCAAGGGTGCATCCAAGATTTTTCACTGTGTTGGAGGGTGTCGGTGAGTTGCCCATGACGGTTGGTATCCATGTCCGTTAAGGCTATCGCGCCCCCCCCACCTCTTTTTCCTGCTGAGGTGTAGTAAAGTAGAATATTAACCTGAAGAGGGGTTGGCCATAGCGTTCACAAAATGTGTAAAAAGCGAATGCATTCTAGTGTACAGTCTCTCACTGATCACACTGAGCCACGCTGGAGTTCGTTGTGTTGTACTGAGGGCCGATAGCTATCTGACTTTGCACTGTTTTGTAATTGTATTCGATAGAGAATAAAGTACTTTGTATGTTCCTTTGAAACCTGTGTTTGGTGTATTTCCTTTTGGGGTACTCAGCCTCGATATTTTGTTTCTCTTTTCACAATGTGTCATGCATCCATGGTGTTTCAAAGTCACACAAACGCTACTCAGACACACAGACATGTACACCATACATGTCCATGACAGCGGCACCCATCTCTCACACCCTATCCATGTCCCAGAACAGAGACAGGCATGCATTAATATGTGCATTCCGCATGCTGCTCCCCATTTTGCATTGGATGACATCCACCATCCATGTGGTTCACGCATGACTGGTCTCATATGCAGCACCATGATGTCCCTGCACACACACATCATACATGGCCTATATCACACATACAGGCAATTAGCTGACTACCAGCACACTGCAACATGCCCTGTATCACACAGCAATGCATGGCCACTTACCATCTCAACTCCAGATGGGTCTGCCTCTGAAGGATCTGGGCGTGGAGTGCTGGGCTTATGCGTTCCAGAACCCTCATCTGTTTGTTGATGAGACTGACCCGGCACCCCTCTGCATCCTCTGCCTTCAAGAGGCGCCGGGCCTTGTTGAGGGTCCTGGACATGAAGTCCTCCCAGCGCTTCCGGACGTGTTTGATGGCAACCACTACGTCCTCTCAGATCCTCTCCCGTCCTTCCTTGTTGGCGTGCAATGGTGTGAAGAGGGCATCATAAGGCCCCAGAACTTGCTCCACCAGGGTACCAACTTCCTTATCGGTGAAGCTGGTAGCCCTCTGCCTCTCTGGCTGGGGGTCGCCAGTGGTCTTGGATGGTGTTTGCCCCGACATGGCGACCCCCGAGGCAGGTGTGGGTGGGCAACTGGGTCCTGGGGCTGGGCTGTGGAGCGATGGTATCCCAGTCGGGAGTCTTCTGTTCCAGCAGGGATGGACACAGCAACTGGACCCCTGCAGATGGCTGACGTGCAGGCACCAAACAGCAGGGCACGTGGGCAGCAGGCAGGCAGCAGCAGATGGTAGGTGGGAGCGTGCTCAGGGATCTGGGGGGCAGGAAAATGGCCTTTTGGGCAGGAGCATGGTCTTCCATGTGTTGTCGCGTAGCCAGCTTGATATGGAGTGATTTGGCACATGAAAAAAGTGCATGTCAGCGTGTAATTCGAGGAAAGGCCCTTAGCGCATAAGCGCGTCTGTGACGTAATGCGCACAGGCGTTTCCCTCAACACGGGTGCATAGTGAATCAGCATGTGAAAAACAACACGTCAGCGTGCAATTGGAGGAAAGGCCCTTAGCGCGTACGCGCGTAAGTGACGTTGCACGTGTGGGCTGGCTCAAAAGGCATGCGTATGACGCCATTTTCTCATACGTGCTTTTTGTGGAGAACGAGCGGGTGTTTCTTGTACTTCTTGTCGGTTCACATGCGATTACTTCACAACGGTTCCAATTCGTACTCCCTGTTCACTCAGACAGCGTTCAATTCTGCTTTTGGCGGGGGCGTTGCCAACGTGCACACACGTGTCTTTTTCACATTCTTTTTCCAGGCAGACGGTGAGTCGCACATGTATTTTCCAACTGTGGTTGCCCCTGTGTGTCGCGTACCCCTTCAGAGGTCATTGTAAGCTGTGTGTATCACGTGTACGCTTATTTTAGTGTTTCTGGGTGCCACAGCTTAGTGTGGGTTCATTTTTCCACGCACGTGGTCTACCAGGGTTCGCGTGCACGTTACATTTTGTTTTCGGGGTGCCTGAGCGTTGCGTGACCCGTCATCTTCCCCCAGGGGTCACAGACAGCCTTGCTAGAGCACTAGGGTACGAATTCCATTTAGTACCCTACCTATTTCACCCCAATTGCCCAGGACAATTGTTTACTGCAACTCCCATACGCACAACAACATCAGTGCCATGGTTGGGAGGCGACCAAGCAGTAAGGGAGGCAAAGGTGGCCGAGCTCAAAGAGGTGGGCGCGGTAGGGGACGTGGCCAGGATGTGCAGGGTGGCCCAAGAGGCCGTTTTGTGGAGGACCAATCGGTGCCACCTATGCCCCGACCCCCCCCAATGGTTGGGGGAAATGTAGCTGACACCATCCCAGCTCATCCCTTGTTAAACCGGCCCATATTGTCAACTGAACCGGCACAGGATGACTCCCAGACTCCCAGACTGACTTCCGTGTCACCAAGTCTAAGCCAAGTCCATCACACTGAGGTTGGTCCTGCCAACATCACCCTGCAGCCAATGCCTGCAGTGAGACCTTTGGTCATTGTGCCTTTGGAAACTTCCAGTGCCCAGCCCACCAGAGCTTCTGCCCCTACCAACCACAGCGCCGTAAGCCACTCAGGATCCGCACCACCTTCCAAGAAGAAGAAGGGTGCTGTTACACTACAGGCTCGGACCCCAGACTCGGCTACACACTCTGGTACGTCAAGGAAGTCTAGTTTCAATGACGCCGAACTAGATGCACTTGTGGCCTATGTGTTGGCACATAGCTGCGAAATGGTGGTGACTGCAGGGTGCAAGACTTCACCTGCTCAACGTAGGGCCCACTGGCAGACCATCGCGACCCGCATTAGTTCCCTTGGATTCGTGAAGCGCACAATTGATGATTGCTATAAGCGGTGGAATGACCTGAAACGCAGAGCAAAGAACAAGCTGACTTCCAATCATCCCTCTACTGTGGTGACTGGCGGTGGGTCTCCATCAGAGGACGACCAACTCACTGAACAACGGTCTGTCGCTGGAGGCTTCATCACAGAGGATCAGATCCGAGGCTTGGGAGACCTAGCAGATCTTGAAGCATTGTCCGGTGAGTGCCCATGCATGTGTGTGCAATCCATGTGTATGTTGCTTAGGTTATGTGTTCTGATTGAGTGCCAGGTGAGGCTGTGTAGTCATGACTGGTATGGGTCACCCATGTGCTCCCTCCAAACCATTCCCCAGTCTTGGGTTTGGGTATGACAGTATCCCTTCTGGCCACAGTTCCCAATTTGCACCTGATTACTGCAGTTGACCTTCAACTGTCATCTTGCAACAACATTGTTCAAAATGTTTCCATGTTCATTCAGCCTGATTGTTTTCAGCCTTGCCATTTTTACCACATATTTTGTTCCCATACTGCCACTAACTTAACATACTTCATAGATTACACCCCACAATGGGCCACATTTATTACCTTGTTATGGGAATGTTTTCAACATTCAGGCTGATTGAGTAATGGCCTGCACACAATCATTTTTGGACCCTGTTTGAATGTTGAACATGACTGTTGTCTTCTGTCATGTTGAAGTGAGTAACCATTGATGTATCCATCTGCCTGCCATCACTGCATCACTGAACACTGGATTTGTTGCTGCGTGTGGCACTTGCGTGTTTTCTCACACTAATTTGCATGTTTCATCTCATGATGTCCATCTCACATGGATGGGTGACAGTGCTTATTTCCTTCCATATGGCTGTACTTGTCAAATGTACCATGGCTATGCTACGTGCCATCTGTGTGCTGGCATGTGTCATGTATGTGTATTGGACAACCCACTCACAGGCTCATGTGTGATACCAGTGCTATCCAGCATGCAGCACATGTGTTGCTTTTCCATCTTGGAGTCCTCAGTGTCTGCTTTTTGCCCCCCCTTCCAAGTCATTGACAGTGCATGCATGCCAGGGTTATTGTCATGTGGGACATGTGTAATTTATGTACTGGATCTCTGCCTCGTCAGGGCTATGTGTGTGCTATGGTGCTTATGCCTGTTTCCATTTGTTATCTTTCATGATTTTGCAGGTGATGAGGCACTTGATGCTGTTGAGGAGGAATGGAGGAATCGTGATGGTGCAGACCCAGGAGGAATCACAGCCACACCTGGGTACCAGTGGAGGACGTGGGGTGGTGGTGGGTGAAAACCCATTAGTCCTACAGACCATGCTGTCCATGGGTGTCTCTGAGTACACCTCCGCAGACCTCTATCAATCAGGTGCTGAATCGGACATTGAGACATATGTGCCATCGCAGGTGAGTGTTTCTGGCAGTGATGCTGTTCTGTCCAACCCACCTGCACCGGGGGTAGACCCCTCTATGGGGATTTCAGTGTTGGAAAGTCCGCCTTTGGCGGTTATGGATGCAGGGTCACACTCAATATTTGCTCCTGTTCCTGGGCCAGCAGATCAAAGGAGGAATGCAGTCCTACAGCCTCAGGCAGTGCCAGCACAGCAAGGTGCAAATTGTCTTGCCCCAGACAGGTGTGGTACCCACCAACACGTTGGCCGTGTGCCACCAGGCAATACTGTGTGGGAGAACTCCATGTACAGTATAGCAGCACAACAGGGGGCATCATGTGAAATGATGGCTTAGGCAATGGATAGGGTGGCCACTTCCATTCTCCCCCCTGAAAGGCAGATGGAGCTCCAGCAACAGGCAACAGACTCCATTTGCCACTCACACAGGGAGGACATGTTGGCGTCCAACAGGGACCGACGGGCTGGACTGGAGACTCTGCGCACAGCCATATCTGTAGAATCCCAGGCCCACAGGGAAACCATGAGGTTAGAACACAGGTCCCTCAGAGATACTCTGGGTGAACTTGAGGTTTCCCGGAATTTTAGGTCAGAACAGCAGCTGGAGCAGGTCACATGTTCACTCTCAGCTGAGCTCCAGGCAACCCGTGTGGAGATCCGGGCATCACGCGAGGGCATGCAGGCAGAAATGCGTGCTACCCGTAGGGTCTGCATGGGGATCTCTGTACCTTCATCCTGCAGAACCAAACCTTCCAGACCCGCATGCTTGCTGCCATGGAGGACCATACCAGGGCTTTGCGTGGGCTGCCTCCCATATCACAGCCACCTCCTGATGTAGCAGCAGAGGGTGATGACAGCAACATCAGTTGTCCCACTGTAGCGTAGCCGTGCAGGCCATGAGCCCATGGAGGTATTTATTTTCCTCAACATCCACGCAAATGGGTGTTGGGGTGCACCCTGTACCTCCTGGGTGCTCCCCCCCTGGTCCTCACATGGCCAGGTTTTATTTTTATATATTTTTTTTTTTTACAGTGTGTTGCTTTGTGTGTCTCCCGTGGGCATCCACTGTGTATGTCAGCTGGGCACATGCAGGCTTGTCCTGTCTTTGGGTTAGATGCTTGGGTTCCTGACACACACACCCCTCCTGCTTCCCATTTCCATGGGCTTGCAAAGGGTGTGACCAAGTGACATTAACTTACACAGTAACATTGGGCTCCTATGACTTGTGTAGGCAGTCTGCAGTCAAAACTGTGTGTACATCCCTAGTGGGGATTGTTGTTGGATTCTACACTGGATGGTCTATTGATATATGCTTGTGCATCCATGTCTTTCTCCTTATGTACATGTAGATTCTTCATGTCTTCACAAGCCCTTCTCCTTTGCAGATGCAGATAATGTTGTATGCAGTACACTGACACATTTGCCTGACAGCAACACTCTGCAGTTGGAAGGGGTCGATGTGCTGCCTTAGTCAGGTTGTGATACTTGCACTACTTTAATTTTATACTGTCATATATTGCCACTGTTTCATCCTGTGCTGCTGTTTTGTGTTGCTGGTAAGTATTTGTTCATGTGTGCTGGTTTTGATTGATTACTGGGAGAATATTGTCTGTGGCCTGTTTCCATTTGGGACAGTGCACTGTGTGACACTTGTGTCACGTGTTATGCATTCATTTGGTTGCTTTCACATTGCATGCCATGGTGTGTTGGGTAGCTGAGATGGGGAGGGGGTGGGTGACATGGCACTATTTTGATGTGGTATTTTGCAAGGGGGTAGTCGTTCATGCTGCATGTATGTGTGGCTTTTTGTGACACAGCATTGGGTGTCTTTAAGTAGCTAGGGATGCACACAATGTAACACTTCCAGGTGAACAATCTCAGGCTGGTATGGTTGTGGCAGATGACTGTCCCTTTTGTCATTATCATTGATTGTCAGCTGGTATGTGCCCGGGCTTTGTGCACTCCGCAGGTGTGGGATTTTAGGTAAAGTAATTTGCCACTAGCTGGTTACGGGCTGCCTCACCACGTGCCCTTTCACCTCCCATGCGCAGCGGCCGTGCATGTGGTTGGGGATTTGGGGGCACCACCATGTCCACCGCCACACCCCGCTGGGTGGCAATGTTGTGCAGGACACATGCTGCCACTATGATCCTGCACACTACTGGGGGCGCATATAGCAGCTGCCCACCAGAGCGGTCACGAAAGCGTGACTTGAGCACTCCGAATTTGTGCTCCACTACGCCCCGGGTTGCAATATGGGGTGTGTTGTATCTTACCTTGGGTGGTGTGGTGGGGTTCTGAATTGGCGTCATCATGTAAGTGCTCAGTGTGTAGGCACTGTCCCCTGGGGAGGTGATGATGGCTATCATTAGTGGGGTTTTGACATTACTCAGTATCTGACATGCATGCATGTGCAGAGGCATTTATACTCACCAATCAGCCATGTGTTGCCATGCCGCCCAGCTTCCAGGTCCCGGTTTAGGGGTGACATTCTGAAAATGAAACTATCATGGCTTGACCCTGGATAGTTGGCATATACTAAAGAGATGATTCCCTTGGCATCACATACTACCTGCACGTTGATTGAATGCCAGTGCTTGCGGTTTCAATATATGTGCTCAATGGCCCTCGGAGGATGTAGAGCCACATGGGTGCAATCAATGGCACCTATCACTTTGGGGAAGTGTGCCACCCCGTAAAAGTCTTCAGGTGTTCTGGGCATGTATATGTGCCTGCGGACTGAGGGGCGTGCAGTAATGATGGTCAACACCTGGTGTAGGCAGCGTGACTGCGTGGCCTGTGACACACCCCCCACTATGGCACTTGTCCGCTGAAAGGAACCAGTAGCCAAGAAGTGCAGTACGTTGAGCACCTTTTCCAAGGGGCTCAGTGCTTGCGAGCACAGGGTGGGTGATGTGAGGTCATCCTCCCACTCACTCACCAGGTCGAGGATTATGTGTGGTGGAAACCTGTACCTCCCATAAACCTGGTCATCAGGCATCCCAAAAAGGCTGGTCCTGGGTAAAAAAATGTGGGGTCTGACTATCCTCCTCCGCCTGCAGTGTCCCACGACCACTGATGCGAGGAACGGTATATTCATCGTAGCGTCTGAGCTTGTTTGTTGTTTGCGTGCACTTTTATGCTGTGCGGGGCCGCTTACGCCTGCTTCCTGATGGCGTACGTGTTTCCGGATAAGCGCGTCTTTTTTGGCGCATGCCTTTCCCCTATTCGATTACATGAATACGTGATGTTTGCGCGCATGTGGGCGATGCAAGCATTTACCTCCTGTACTTCCCCTGTAACGCCCACATTTTCATGTGTTGTTCCCCATTCCGCGTGTTATGCCCCGTTTTCCGCCCACTTTTGTTGTGTGCGCTGCGCTATGTGCGCTTTCCCAGTGCGTGTAGCACACACTGTTTAATGACGTGTGTGCCTGCATGCGCCACCCACGATTTTAGCGCACATCCCAGGATTTACACGCGCACTGAATTCCATGAATCGATGTGCGTGGCCTTGGTGCGCGTGCGCTGCGATTTTTTCACGCTTGCGCTGCTATTTTCACGCTTGCGCTCCTCTTTTCAGCGCACATTTATTCCATGAGTCGGCCCGTGAATGTGTTCCTCCTCCTCGTTCCGCCAATGCAAGAACTTTCCTTTGATTTCCTTTCCTCACTTTCTCCCCGATCGTCCCCTTTAAAATCTAAACAATACTTCCTACAAAATTCTGACTCATGCTCCAAGACGCTCCTACTCCAGTCAATGGCTGGATTGTGACAGGTCAACCAAGGCATCCCCAAAATGATCTGCAACTGAGGCGCATCAATTAATTCAAAAGCAATATTTTCACTATGATTCTCAGCCATGATCATTAACAACGTAACTGTTTCATCAGTGATTAGACCAGAAGTTAAAAGAGAACCATCCACAGCTCTCACCTGACCCACACTCCTCTTCTGGATTAAAGGAATCCCTACAGTCTTGGCTAAACCCCAGTCCATAAAATTTCCTGTTGCTCCAGAATCAATCATTACAGGACCCAACCCCTTTAACTTACCCTCAAAATGTAAGGATACGTTAACAGTGATTTGTGGTACTGCTGCCTAAAGCATATTGATGACCTTCTGAAATCTGTTGTTGGAAGATTGAACTCTTTTTGGGTATAAGTACAATTTTCCAAGAAATTACCACTCCTACCACAATACAAACATACATTATTTGCTCTATGTCTGTCCTTCTCCTCTGGACCACGCACCCTCACTCCCTGCTTGAAAACCTTGACTTTCTCATTCTTGATTGCTCACTCAGTTTTAGACTTATCTACCGGATGTGGAGGTTTAATCTCACTCCAGCCTTTCTACGCTCATTCCTCTGTTCTCCCGACTGAAAAACAACCTGCATAACTAGATCCATTAAAGCCTCACAAGACATGGGACGATCCACCACTATTGATAATGCATCTTTCAGTTCATCCTGCAAACCTCTATAAAATAAAGATGCCCTTTTCTCCTCTGGCCACACACTTTCCAAGACCTGGACACTTAAATTGGGTAACGTAACTCATTAAATCTCCCGTTCCCTGTTTCAACTCAAGCAACTACTCATCAATCTCCTGAGAAATGTGTGTTTTGCCAAATATCTTCCTAAATTCCTCCTTGAACTGAACTAAATTCTTCCAAATTGTATTTTCCTGAGCAACTAATAACACTGACCAAGTTGCAGCTTCCCTAGATAAATATGATAAAACAAAAGCCACCCTTGCAGCCTCAGCAGGAAACCCCTCAGGTCTACAGAGAAAGTGTGATTCACACTGGGTCACAAAAGTTTGGAATTTCTTAGGATCTCCTCCAAACCGTTCTGGAGGCGCAAGCGGTACTGGTACCTGATACAACTGTGAAACCCCATCCCCTCCTCCAGTGTCTTCACTTCCTCCTAAACCCCTGGCACTTTCTCTAACTAAAACTGGTGGCTACCGCTCTCCTGCAGAAATTCCATACCCCGGGGATTGCTGTTCCCTAAGGGTTATCTGAATCTGTGACATCTTCTCTCTCAATTCCTCCACTCTCTTATTTAATTTAACATTTTACAAATGAGCTACTCGCAACTCTTTCCTGAACTCCTGAACTAAATCCCCCAAAGACCCCACAGTGACCTCCTATGAGATTCAACAGCTCAGGTGAGAACAAGATGGCCTTTCATTCTGTCCGGTCCGGTAGATTAATAATCTGCGGAAGCTGCTGAACCCCACAGATCCCTCAGAGATTTTATGCACAACTGATAAAATTAACAGCTGCAAGTCCAATTTCCCCAGGGGAAAAGGGAAGTGGATAAAACAACAAACAACAGATTCATGTCTTCTGGCAAGTCAGAATTATGTAGGGAAATAAGAAACAAAATCTGTTAATAAGAAATCTGGTTAAGGTTCATTCTTAAACTCATACCCTCTCATTATAATCCCCACATTAAGAGCAATACCTGTTATCCTCCTCTCTGGGTTGGAGGATCAGATTTTGATGGCAGTGGTGATGTCAATCAAAGGATTCATGAACATTCAAAACTAACACTTCCAATGTGAATCTTCTACTAGCACTCCTGAAATGAACTGCCAGTACTTGAAAGTTCAGTGCTAAAGTGTTGACTTTCTTTTAAGAATTATTTGATTCCCAAACAAAAACTAAACATTGAAGTTCTTAATCAAGTGAAAAAGAATGTGTGTCTTTTTGTTGTACTGTTTTCATAGAAATCACCGCCCCTGCCAACTTCCTGCTGCCAAAGCTTTAAAGAAGGCTGTTTTTCCTTAGTAGCTAGCTGCTTACTATTTCAGTTAATGTAGTTTGTGCCATCCAACTAAGGAAAAAAGAACCACTTAATGGAACCACTAAAATTGATTTCTGCCGAAGGCGCTATGTGGAGAATACCCTACTCCTAAACAGGAGAGACACTGATCACTTCCAGACAGCTTCTCAAAAGACCTTACTTGACGTACGGATGACTCTGTAGCTCTTCATGCGGCTTCTCGCTGAAACGATTGAACTCTCATTTACTACGCACTTCTCTTTGTAATATTCTTGTGTTATTAATTCAAACAAGGTTTTGTTGAAGCTGAACGCTTCAAATTATTGGCCGCACATGCATGCTGCTGAAAACTATCTCTCTCAGTATTGCGTTGAAACAGATTATCAGAGCATGTGAAATAGCGCCACCTAACTGAATCTTCCAAAAAGACATTAGGCCTCACTATGACTCTGGCTGTAGCTGTGCCGGTAAATACTGTTTGTTCTTATACAGAATTTTATAATAAATGGAATATGTGCAATATAATTATGGACTTTGTTGAAATATCTGGACTAGTTTAACATGAATGTATGTAAAGCATGTAAGTCTAAGAAATAGGTGATAAAGGTTTATGAAATGTGGGTAATACGGGCATCCTTTGTACAAACATATAGTGAAATATAAAAGTGAACACCAAAAACCAAGCATTGTTACAGTTTTAAGCAGTGAATATGCATTTAAAAACAAAACAGCTTTACACAGATGTGGAAAATATGCCACCCCCCCACCAGAAGATAGGTTTACAGTACAAACAACTCTTGACGGCAAGTAATGTTAACATAACAACCAAAAATATAACTTGTTAGTAAAGGGTTTATTAAAGGTATGCCTTTAATATTAGTGCTAAAATGTGCATGCTGTTAGTTGTATACAATACAGTGTCAGTTCATTTAAGAAAACAATCTTACATATTAGTAAACTATACAGTATTTTTAAACTTTTACAAAAATAACAATATCAAAAAATATGGATTACAAATGCACACAAAATTATTATTTGTTTTGCAGATGTTGATAAATAACACGTTTCAAAATTAATCACAACTACTCCTGCACACAAAGAAGGAACTACAAATACTAAAAAGGCAAGTGTTCACCAACATGTATGTTTCAATGCAACCCCTAAAATTAATATATCAAAGCAGAAAAGAATTACAAAAATGTTACTACACCAGAAAGTACATTACATTCATGTACTTCCATAAACACACTCATATACATTAGCTCTATTTTGAATACAGTTACATTTTCCAGAAATATCAAAGATGCTAATAAGGGGAACCAAAAACATTATGCATGTGTGGCACACTCCTAATTGGTAAATTGCGTTCTCAGTAATGGAAGTATGTTGAATGTCGGAGCCAGATGACTTAAAAAAATGTTGCTCAAGTGATTTGTAACAGTTGCGTGGTCTGCATAAAAAGAGGAAATCTGAAAAAGTGTATTCTTGGTAATTCAGTTACAGCGCACCACCAGAAGCTAGGACACGTACAGACTTGAAATCTGCTGCAAAAAAAAAGAAAGGACCAGAATACAAGCCTTCTCTGCCTCCCCCCAAGACTGTGGAACCTCCTCCTTGTTGGCATCAGACTCGCCTCCATGTTCCTACAATTCAGAAAAGAATTTAAGACCCACCTCTTCAAGGAATCTCTCCTCCTCAACACCTAGGCAATCACAGTGCCCCTTGCACCATCTGACTTGCCAGATGCCATCCACCCGTCTCCTCCCCTCCATCCTGCACAGCTGTACTCCTCCTCTTTTCCCCTCTGCACCCTTCCCTCGCTGTATATCTGTTCTGTTGTTAACTCTGGAAAGCGCTGCGTTATGCATCTGTATTGTTGTATACCTCTGGAAAGCACTCTGTTGCATCTCGAATCTAGGTCAGCGCTCAATAAATACCACAATAACAATATTGTTATGTCACAGAAAAAACTTCTACATTATGCAAACACTATAAAGAAAAAGGAAACATGGGAAATCTACTGAACAGGACCCACTCGATGTAATCGACACACCCAAAAAAGCCCAAACATATCAGGATGGTGAATGTTGACAATGGCCCCATTACCACCAATTGCCATTGAATATGCCAGTAGTTTTGGAGTGCACTAAGTGGGGTACCGTAATTGCAGTGGAGGAATAAATGCAGTGCAAAAATTCAAACATCAGTAGCTGAAAAGTACATTGGTTTTTGTTTTGTGATGTGATTTTCTTGTTTGATATTTAACTTAATAAGGATGTGTTGTTAACATCACTTTTTAGTGCAATATTTTGTACCTTTCATTTACACAAGTTATTTCTTCCTATAAAAAAGATGTTTATATAGAGCATCCCAATTGCAGGAGGCGTAGTATAAGATATTATTTGGCTGGCACTACATGCCAGCCCGTCACCACAAGATATATCCAGGAGCCTCAGGGAACTGCTGGAGGGGATGTAGTATGGAGGGCACGGCAGAGCATATTTGGTGGAGGTGTCCAAAAATTGAGCCATTCTGGCAGGAGGTGCAGAAGGCGCAGGACCAGGCTTACGGGCTGGGAAATAGTAGACCACCGGAGCAAATTGTATTAGGAGTCAGAGGGGACACCGTAGCGGGGGAACCCAGAACTCGGGAAAAAGCAAGAGTCGTCCTCACGCTCACAGCTATGACGGTAATAGCGCAGAGGTGGAAAAGCACAGAGGTACCCATGATGCAGGACTGGCTACGGAAGATATGGGACATTATAGACGTTGAGAGGGCAACATACGCTATGAACAACAATGTCCAATCCTTAGAAAAAGACTGGGGAGAAACTTTGGCCTTCCTTAGAGACGATTTCCAGACAGGGTGGTGTCCCCAGCCCCTGAAACTATTAGACTTACAATCAATCTCGGCGACCGGTCCATGAAAGTAATGGACCAAGGACAGTGTGGAAGCTGCCTCTGGGGTGGGGGGGCTCGGTTGGGGAATAGTTTATTGTGTTGTAAAATCAATGTCCCAGGAGGATAGCTCAGCGGCAACATGCACGCCTTGGAAGCAAGATGACGCAAAGCAACACAGGTTCGATCCCCGGGTCCGCGCTTAGAAACGTCCGGGCGTTTAAGCGCGTTATAAATAAGCACCTAAAATGAGTGCCTCAATGCCCGCGGGCTGTGTGATCACTTTAAAAATGTAATAAATAAAAAAAAAGATGTTTTGAAAAAAGATGTTTATATAATAAAATATTTTGGACAAACGTGTATGTTACTATAACTTGGAAGTACATTTTTAACAAATATATTTTCAGGAAACATTACTTTAACAAAAGTGTTCAAAATAAATTTAGAGTCTATAACTACTTTGTTGAAATTGTATAACTACATTTATAATTAAAAACAGAAAAGTTAATTAGAAATGTCATAAACACTTCATATACAGTTGGCATATAATGTGTCTTATAATCGTTTAAAATGAACTAAATGTCTTATATAACAACATACCGCAGAATATACAATAAATGTTACCTTTATATTTTAAGTAAACATAAAAGTTATAAAAGTTATACTTTATCATAAAATACATAAGAGATGACTTTATTAAGTTCATCTTGTATTATTACATAATAATTCAGTCTTTATAAACATCTTTAAAAAAACATATTAATAAACACTGTTCCCCAGGCACTATTAGGTTAACAGTAGAGGAAGTGTGTGTTTATATGCACAGTAATATTTACAAATTACATCTTAGTCCCTATGTACACAGGTTGTCCATGATTTAATAGAATCAGAAATGTCTGAGGGAGAAAAAAAGGAAAGTCATTTGAACGAAAATGACTTTTGGTTATTTCTCCCACAGACATTTCCAGTAACGCGTACCGCCCCACCCCCCTCCTATTCATCTTTTGGCAGCACACTTCGCTCTTCCACCCCTCTGCAACACTGTACCCTCCACTTAAGTGTATGGAACCGGTGCCACAGGGTCATTTTTTTATGGAACGGGGGACACCCCTGTAACCCCTGATGCAATTGTAGTGAACAAGGTATGGGGGATACCCCTGCAACCCCTGCCTACCTTGTTCACTATCATGGCACTGAATGGGATATTAATTCTACATTTTCAGCTGTTCGAAATTTTTGTTCAGCCGAAATTCAAACAAATATCACATCCAGTTTTTTTTCTTCATTTATTTCTACGAATTCATGTACACACGCATTATAAAAACACTACAAAAATGAACGTTTATGTTCTAAAATACATGCATGTTTTAAGAAATTATATTTTACATCCTAATGTGTGATGGGATTACTTGGTCAGGTAAAGCCCCGGGCTGAGTCATGAGGGCTTTAATGTGAGCAACGGGGCATTACCTCAGCCAGTAATGCCCCCCCCCCCCCAGGGAGGGGTTAATTGTTTTTAGCATCCAAGCATGATTTCCAGGATGCTAAACGTTTTTTTAAGTTGAGAAATGGCATTGTTGCCATTCTCAACTTAAAATAAACTACAAGACAAGATGGCCACCATGGACAAGTGAGAAGGGAACTACACTACACTTCTCCCTTTCCATGGTGGCCATGGGTGCGGTGGGTAAGCAATGAACTCCGTGTTTCCGAGAGGCGAGGCAGCTACAGGTAAGTGGGGCAGGGACTGGATTGTGGAAGGGGCGCAGGCAGTGGAACTTACCTGTTGCCCAGCAGGGAAGTTGGTAGCCTCTCACTTCTGAGGGGACTCAGAATGCAGATGAGGTAAATCCCACCTTCCGAGCTTAGAGGTTGGCTGGCAGGCTCCATGATCTCCCATCCGGGGTGCTAGGACACATACAACCTGTTAAAACAGAAGTAATGTTAACACAAAAATGAAATAGCAAAATAACATTACTGTGTATAAAAGTAAAGATGATTGCAAGTTTGTTTATATTCATGTTAATACTTACATTACATCTTAGTAAGTGTATATACATGCATTATACAAAAAAGGTTTAAATAGTCACATTTACATTCTACTATTCGTGTGTACTTTAAGAAAATATACCTTGCTACTAACAGCAGTATTATAAATATAAAAGTATATAAAGTATATTTACCACTAAAACCTACAATGGCCCTCATTACGACCCTGGCGGAAAGTGACTGACCGGACCGCCACAGCGTAAATAGCGTTTCCGCCATTGCACGAAGGAGCAAAGTGCGGCCCATTCCGACCCATCGGGCACGAGCACCACGGCATGGCGGAAGTGCAAAGTCCGCGATGGCGGAAATGACCCCAAAACGGCCCACACCGCCGCCGTACGGCGCCCTAGGTGCAATACCGCCACCCATCACAGCGGACACCGCAGTGTGCGCCTACCGGAAAGTACGGTGACCGGAAATATACGGAAACGGAAGTAAAAACATGGGCCCGGAACGGGAAACATCCCGCCGTACACCTATAAAACCACTAAAACCACACAACCACTAAAAACACTACCCTGAGACACACCCCAACCCGACATCCACCCTAGCGAAACCAAGAAAAATGGGAAAAGTAGCGAAGAAAGCGTGCGACCGCAAGCGGCAGGTCCACTTCTCCCGTGAGGAACTCACCGTGCTTACAGAGACCCTCCAGGAGAATGCTGCCGTCGTCTTCTGCACGCAAATGACCAGGACGGCACTTGCAAACAAGAAGGCCATATGGGCTCTGGTGGCACAGCGGGTAAGTGCGGTGGGGACCGCACCCCGCAACCCACAGCAATGCCGAAAGCGATGGGACGACCTGCGGATACGCGTCCGCAGCATACTCTCTGCCAACCGCAACATTGCCACAGCCACCGGGGGAGGTCCTGAATCACCCATCAAGTTGACCCCCTGGAAAGAAATCTATGCCTCCACCATCGAAATGGAGAGCATAGAGGGAGTCGGAGGGATGGAGAAAGGAGTGCAGACATCCGAAGATTCAGGTAGGTGGGCCAAATAAAACAATGCCAAATCCACAAAGTCCATCCATGTGAAGTACCATGTGTCCACATAGTGCAACAGAAACACATGTCCAGGAGAACGTCCACACACATCGGCCTGATAGCGCACGTTAAAACCCACAATAAATACATAAATAATTAAAAACCCCTAAAACACGCACTACACGTGCAGCAGGCACACCCTAACTGCAGGCTGCCAAACAACTGCACCCTCACCCCACACACAAATGAAAGCACCTCCAAGGCCCCGACCCAAATCACCCTCAGGTACCACCCCAATGCATGTGATACAATGCCATTCCAATACCCACAGACCCATTAATAACCCTCGCCCTCCTTTACTCCACCACAGGGTCCGATCCAAACGACGAGCATCAGGACACCCCTACCAGCACACCTGCAAAGAGGGCCAAGACCAACGGCCAAAGACCCTCCACCTCAGCTGCACGCATCAAGACACGGCAGCAGCACAAATCAGGTGGCAGCACAGAGGAGGGAACATCAACAGGCACCCCAGCAGCCAGCATGCCCACAACACCACCACCACAGGTCCCCCCAACGGATGCCACAGAAGGCACTGCCTCTGGTGGCAGCAGCACCATAGGTGACACCCCATTGATGGCAGCATGCTCCGACACAGAAGACGGGGATGTCGAAGTCAGATCCATCCATGACCTGTCCCAATCCCCCTGTCTGTCCCATCCCGTACAACATGAGGATACCACGCAGGGGCACCCACAAGACGACGACTGGCCATCCCCCACAAGCCCTGTGGCAAGGCAACATGAGGACAACAGCCCCTCTGTGACACCCCCGCAAATGGCCATGGCCCAGCAGAGGCAACAGTCCCTCGACCAGTTAATCGTGCAACAGCAGCAACTGGCCACGCTCCTCAAGGACCATGCCGATGAATGTGGGGGCACTAAGGCAGACATAGAAACATCAACTGAGACACTTAGGGCAGAAATGGAGAGAGGTACAGAGACACTAAGGGCACAAATGGAGAGTAGCACCGAGAGCCTGAGGGGGGAACTGCATGCGACGTCCAAGGACGTATGTGCCGAACTTGCCGCAGTGCGCCGTGTGCTCACTGAGCTCTCGCAAACCCTTAGGGACATGCATGGACGTGAGCAGGCAGAGACATCATCCGTTGCAAGTTCCGTCCAGGGCAGCCCCCAACGTAGATCTGGGAGGAACCTGCGCTCCACAGGCAGGGGTGCCCCTGATACCCGCAGAGGGGGCTTGCAATAGCGACAGCCCACTGACAATGAGCATCTTTGGACACTGGTGTTCGGGGGGGAGGTAGGAGGGTGGAGGGGGTGTGTTGGGCTCACTTGGGTGGCGGGTCGATAGGGTGTACTACATGATATCACATATGCCATAAACAGTGCACGATCAACCAATGAGATGTGTGGACATTGATCTTTGTGTACTAGGCCATCATAGGCGTACAGTCCATATTGTGCATGTCCCAGACACACACAGTGCCACGAGTCCCGTGTCCATGTATCAGCCACCAGGCGTGAGTGCTAGAAGCATATATCAATGAGATGCTGACGAATGTCACGGCCCTCCGGTGCCTCGCAGACTCCTTGAGGTGCTGCCACATCCCCACCCTCATCATGACCATCATCAGGTGCTTGCAGTTCTGCGTCAGGGGGCATGGGCACATTTCTACGTACGCACATGTTGTGGAGCATGACACATGCCATCACCATCTTTGCAACCTTCTCATGGCGGTACAGGAGTGCCCCGCCAGACCTGCTGAGGCAGCGGAAACGACCCTTCAGTAGGCCGAATGCCTGTTCAATGACTACACGGGTACGTGAGTGGGCATGGTTGTAGTCTTCCTCATGCTGGTCCTGTGGGTTCCGGACTGGTGTGAGGAGCCATCTCTTCAGTGGATATCCAGCATCACCTGTATGTGGACGATTAACGTATGATGTGGAATGCCATTGCTACGTACGCACACACCCCCCCCCTTCCTGCCAGGTCATTGCCGAATCACATACCCCACATTATCATGCATGTAATGAGACTCACCGAATAGCCAGGATCTGTTCCCTGCGTGTCGCTCCATGTAGCGTGGTATTGTAGAGTTCCTCAAGACCATAGAATCATGGGTTGATCCAGGGAATCGGGCAAAACAATGTGTAATGATCCTGTTGGAGTCACACACCATTTGTACATTCAGAGAATGAAATTGTTTTCGGTTGCGGTACTGGGCCTCCATGGCATGTGGGACGACCAATTCCACATGGGTGCAGTCGATGGCACCAATGCAACCCGGTATGCCGCCAAGTGCATGGAATCCCACTTTTGTGTTGGTAATTTCCTGCTCCAAGCGTGGTAGGGAGATGTAGTCGTCTGCGTGCTGCAGGAGGGCATCGAGCACTTGCAATAGTGTCCGTGAGAACAGTGGCTGAGAAATGCCATGCAACTGTCCGACTGTGTGCTGGTAGGTGCCTGTGGCCAGGAAGTGTAGTACAGACACCACCTTCAGTAGGGGTGGGATGGCGGTTGGGCTATCTATCATGCTGACAAGGTCAGCCTGTGTCATGTCCACAATGGTGGCTATGGTGTCCCGGTCCAGACGGTAGAGGGTGTGGATCTGCTCATCAGTGAGGTTGAACGGATGTGCTCGGAGGCGTGGGATTGCGGGCTGCCTGCGTGGTGGTAGTGGCTGTGCTGGCGGCCCTTGCTGGCCCTGCCTTGCCCTCCTCCTCCTCCTGCGTCTCCTCCGTGCGGCCGGTTGTAGTTGGTGTTCGTCTTCTTCTTGGAGTTGGAGTACTTGCAGTGCTATCATGTCCCCCAGGGCCAACATCGCGAGTCCTGCCGGTAGCATTTCGGTGTGGTTGTGGGAGGAGACTGGCTGTGCAATTTATGTGTTATCAGGCTGTATGGCCTCCACCTGTGGTGATTCATTCCACCTGTGCAAACTGCTCTCCCCTTTGGCCGAGCACGTCCCGCGCACAACGCTGCAATTCGGGGAATGGCATCTTGCTATTGCAATCATGTATTTGTACCCGATGGCCGTGTAACATTGGTTGATATGTTCATTCTGCTGTGGTCCCATTGTTTCACATACTATCTGTGCAGTCGCGAACAGACTTGTGAAGGGTCAGTGGAACGTAGTACTCGAGTAACGGTGGGCCCTCATGCATCACTGTACCGAGTTGCAACGACGGGCGGGGCGTCCCATTTGTGGGTGAAGGCAGTTGCCATTTTCACACACAGCCGCACTCGATGGATTAATTAGTGATTTCAAACGGCCACAGATGCCTCTTCGACGTGATGTTGCAAATGAGGAATTCGAAGGGCGGCGCTTTCGGTTTTCAGCTGGCGGCGAGGAAATGCCCACAGGTCTGACTGCAAATATAACGTACTATTGTTCAATGTCCTTGGGACAGGGGCCATGGCGAGGATGCAATGATTGATATGAATAGTATGGGATGCGCAATAGCGACGTGGGCGATGAGGCCGGACGTTCCCAAATACATGTTACTTCACTACACTGGAATTACGGGCTGGGGCACTGTGGATTTTGCAGGCTGCATAACGCACAGACTCAATGGATATTTCTAATGTTATGTGAGTAAATATTCAGGCGTTTTAATCCCGGGATGAGGGAATGATGAATGGATGCATGGGCAGGTGATTTGATACAGAGTTTGCCATGTACAGGGCTTCTTGGGATCTATCCGCCTCCCCTACGCTATGTGATGCAGGGCTGCCATAGTGGGACCATCGTCTATCTGGCCTTGTTGAGCCCTCCCTGTCTCGACGCGCCCTCAGACACTTGTGTCCATGCACGTTACCAATCCCATCTGATGGATTCTGTTTTGACAGACGCATGCACAGGTACACTCGTTTGTGATGGTGTTTACACCTCGATATAGATAGTTATGAGTCGCAAGTGGTTTTTGGGTGGTGATGGACCTTTGGAGTGGGCTAGCATGCATATGGCTGTGGATTTAGTGTGATCATTGAAGTGAGTTGTTGGAATGTAGTTCTGATGGCCATTCTGTTCTTTTTCTTTTCTTTTGGTTGACAGGTATCTCCTCCCCTTTTGCCACTGCCATCTGTATGCCACTCCTGCAGATGGGTTTTACTCCCGACACCTGCTGCTTCGTGTTAATCAGTGGAGCAGCATTACGATCTTATGGGACGATCGCCAATGGGCCACATGCCCTTACGCAGTACTGGTGGCTCGGAGCAACATTTCGGCCTTTCAGCTGGACTAGTGCCTCCCCATTGGGACGGCCCTGCGGTTCTGTGCGCTTCCATGTTGCCTTTTCGTACGTGAATGTGGCTCTGTGTACCATGATGGAACAGGGCGTCACACAAGTAGTGGCTGGTCATTTCTTGCGGATGCAGCCCACAATGGTGAAATGTGTTTTGGAGTTCATGGCCTGATGGCTGTATGGGCTTGGTGATTTTGTTGTGCATTAAATTTCTATTCTGATTTGGCCCGTGTAGCGTTCTTCTTTGCAAGTGATGTGGCATATGCCTATTTGGGGAGCGATGTATTGTGAGGAGATCTGCATTGGGTTCCAGCTTCGGAGTTTAGTTGCGTGGTACTGTACTGGGCGCGTTTGCCTACGAAGCCCGTGAGGTCAGGGATGGGGGATGCCAATATGACTGTTTGAATGTTGTCATGCTCAGGGGCGGGGGATTGGGTTTTGTGTGACAGATGCCGGTCAGCCAGGTGGACTGGTGGAATGATGTGATTTTCGGAATATTGCTGGTCACAGGTGCCTGTGTTTGCGTGCGTTTCTTGGTGGGGGACTGTGGTCATGTCCATTGGGATGGCTTCTGTATTCGTGCCATCTGTGCCCTGCAGCTCCCATTGGCCCCTGTTGTGTTTTTTTGTTCGTTGGCATGCATGGATGACTTGTACATTTCACTGGTTGCATTGTGGCTTCATTGCACCTACGGGGAGTTGTACTTTGTGGGCAGGGAGCGGTGTACAGGCACTCAGTGGGGCCGTTTACGGTTGATTCGCGATGCCGTACTTCTCACCATGGCGGAATGGTACATTCCGCCATGCTTGATGGCGTTAGGTACATGTCCGCTAGGGTCGGAATTGGCGTACCCTTGCGCCATGGTGGTGTTTACGGTTTGGCATGGCGCGCGCGTGCTTGGTGCAGTTGGCGTTGGCGTTCACTACGGTGTCGCTAGTGGCTTCGTACTTTGCGGTGACGGGTCATAGTCGCACCGAGCGCTATTCGATGGCGGTATTGCATTTCCGCCATCGTTTTCCGAATTCCGCCAGGGTCGTAATGAGGGCCAATGTATACAAATGTTCTTGAAGGCTAAGAAAATATACATAACATCTGTAAAAAAACAAAGTAAATGCATACAAATTTACTATAATAAAACATAAACTTTATTATTACACATAAAACCTATTACAACAGGATAAACATTTGAATGTTACAAAAATACAATACTTACCCTCAGAGACGCTTCGTCGAGAGGCAGTACGAATATAACATGACTCAGTATCAGCAGGACACAGAGGAGTGGCCAAAACCCTGGAATACATCCAAAGATACTTTTGGTGGCCCTCTCTGCATGCAGATGTTCAGGAATATGTCTCTTCCTGTACTGTGTGTTTACAGAACAAGACACTCTGTACTCCCCCGGACAGGAATCTGGTCTGCATGCCCTCGCCGGACAGACCTTGGCAGAGAATATCAACAGATTTCATAATAGACCTACCGCACTCTCATGGGTGTTCCGCTGTTAGGGTCACTGTTGACTATTTTTACCAAACTGGCCCACTTTTTGCCATTGCACGGAATTCCTTCAGCAGCCCGAATGGCACATCTTTTCATCGACTGCATCTTTTCACTCCATGGTGTTCCCAAAACCATTGTGTCCGATCGTGGTTCGCAGTACACCTCCAGGTATTGGAAGCAGATCTAAGCTACGATGGCTATCAAACAGGCGCTGATTTCAGGATATCACCCCCAATCCAAAGGCCAAACAGAGTGAGTGAACCAGACTCTCGAAGGATACCTACGGTGTTAAATATCTGCAGTCCAGGATAACTGGAAGGAACTGATCT
Organism: Ambystoma mexicanum; assembly: GCF_040938575.1. Lineage (NCBI taxonomy): Eukaryota > Metazoa > Chordata > Amphibia > Caudata > Ambystomatidae > Ambystoma > Ambystoma mexicanum. Next base: position 174,908,778 of record NC_090934.1, read on the forward strand.
CCTTGGTTGAATTTGCTTACAATAATGCAGTTCATTCTTCCATCAAAACCAGCCCTTTCTTGTGCACCTATGGTTACCATCCCGCTACCTTTCCATCCCTGCTTCCTCCGGCTGTGGTTTTCCCGGACATTGACGGTTTGATCGTACAAATTCAGCAAGGTCATAAGACACCGCGTGCAGCCCTGCAGGCTGCTCAGGATCAGATAAAACACTTTGCAGATCGGCACAGAACCCCTGCTCCGGTGATTCAGATTGGCAACAAGGTGTGGTTGGCCTCTCGATTTCTCCCCCAGCATTTGGTGCCCTCCAAATTATCTTCCATATATTTTAGTCCCTTCGTAGTGCTTGGTTTGCGGGGCCCTGCTGTCTTCCCTCTTTGTCTGCCTCCTTCCTGGCACAGGATTCACCCAGTGTTCCATGTCTCTCAATTCAAGAAGGTTGTCCCTAGCCATTACCAGCAGTGTCGACCGCTTCATCTTCCTCCGATAGCTACCTCTTCTGGCCCTGAGTACGAAGTGGCTGGTATTTGTGACTCCAGATATCGACGGGGCACTCTCCAGTATCTTGTCGATTGGAAGGGGTATTCCCCTGCTGAGTGCACTTGGGAACCTGCATCGGTGGTGCACGGCCCTCGCCTGGTGTGCAGTTTTTTCACTGGTTTCCGGGTAAGCCGGGTGCCGTCTCTCTTTAGAGGGGGCATACTGTCATGCCTTGGGCTAGGGAATGGTCTGTGTGGGACAGATGAAAGCACTTGGAATTGCGCTGTTGCCTTTCCCCTAACGTGGTGGCATGATCTCGGAGTACCATTTCAGTCTTCCCTGCATGCCCTGTGGGTTCGGCTCCTCCCCCCACATGCATGGAAGTTTATCAGCAGCCATTGTCAGAACTGCCTCGCGTTGCTACTCCGCATGAAGCCACGCTCCGTAAGTTTGCATGTGTTTTCCTAAACCGCATGTCCTATTGTACTGACAGTGATTAATACATTTTCATTCTCCTTCCTGCTCTTTCCAGACTCCCTTTCCGTGTTCCGTTGTTCTCTCAGCGGTTTTCCAAGGATCGAGCCTCGCACATTGCTACTACTTCTCATTCCTTCCTGATTCCTAATTTAGGCTCTCACCCTCTTCCCATTCCGTCACTTACCGTGTATACTTTCCCCTTTGGCAATAAAGAACAGCTTCCAGTTTTTCCGGTGCGACTCCATCCCTCCGGGCATTCTCAGACTCCCGGCAAGCCCGTATCCAGGCAACAGCTGCTGTGTGTCAGCTGTTCACTGCTACCTTCCCCGGTAGGTGTAGATCCTCCCGTCTCATTCTGCAGTACCTTATACATACAGAGAGACAAGACTACATCCTGCAACCCTACAACCGACCCAGTGCTGTTCCTATTGAATCAAGGGGCCTCAGGTACACCCTCGCCCTCCATATAGAATCACTTGTACCTGCCTTCACAATTCAATAATACCTCTCCTTCCCTTCACAGCTCCAGCAATCCACTACTGAGCATCTCATCAGTGTCACCTCCCTTCACTTCATCAAGAGACGTGCATCCATCCACGGCACTACACAGGGATTTCTCCCCCAGAGGGTTTCCCTGGAAATTCACCCTTCCCCTGACTCAGTCTCAGGCAAAGGGAGAGTGACCAGGTGGATTCTCACTACAGCTTGCTGGCGGCATCTGATGCAGGTTGGTGATTATTTTTGTACAAGTGTTTACCAAAGGGACGCTGAGTTCAAGGCTTTTCACAATTGTCACACCTTCTTAAACAAGTACTGAAAACTCTTTAACACATTGGACATGCAATATAAACAGATCAAACCCCAGAAAAGTCTAACTATCACATAATAGCTTTTACTTACACAATAGCATTTAATTAGTTAAAAGTAAATACTTTCACTTTATTAAAGAACAATCTAGAACAAATATGTCAGCTGTACATAATGTTTATTGCAATAGAAGGTAATGTAACACAGTAAACCTTTTGTATACAGCTTCACCACTGGATTAAAATAAATAAAATTAGATCCAATACTAGCCATTTTGCATCTCGTTTCCTCGTTCTGGGACAACTGTGGTGCAGTAAAGATCTCTGGATACATGCAGCCTGCAAATATATTTGCCTACAGAATTTTACTTTACCTAAAAGTTAAGGATTATTTCATTTAAATTGTATTGGTTTACTGTAATATAAAGCTACATATATTAGCATCTCTATACATTAATTTAGTTCTACCTTTATAATATTCTTTATTAAAACATATCCAAATATGCACACAAATAATTTTACACATTTAGAAAATGAACTGTAAAGAATATAATGGCTGCACATTTTTAATACTGTAATACTTTTTGGGTTCATATAAATTTAAATTACAGATGTGTTGGTTAAGTAATAGCTGTACAATATTTTGTAGGTAGTAATGTGCATACATGTAGGCACCTATACATTTTATTGTAGTAATACTAAACTTTGTCACCCTGTATAATTTCAAAGTTGCCTGTTCACATGATTAAATACTTTTGTGCATTAATTACATCTGAATAGTTTTTTTAAAACGTGAATGAAACAATTTCATACATAAAGGTATTTTGGTTTTAAAGTACGTCTTTTGGACATATTTTGCATATACGGCACAGGAGATGTCAAACTTACATGCAATATCTCTTAGTAGTTTATTTGAAAAAATACACCAAGATTTCCATTACAAGGGGGCGTGGCTAACCGCCATGTAAGAAGGACGCATACCCGGTTAGCTCCGCATGATGTGTCTATAATATAGCTGCAAAACCACGGTCTCGTGCAGCGCAAGCAACGGACAGCCACTACAACTGCTGCGAGGAACGCCAGGCAGCTTCAACCGAAGTCAACCGAAGTCCGACACTTCTACGAACTGTCCCCTCAGCGGGGAGCCGTGTAGCAGAGAGCCAGCGAGCAGGGAGAAAAATGGCGCCCACCACATGAACGGCTGAGGCGGCGTTGAGCACACCGACCCGATCCATCGACCTGAGGCCGTGCAAACCCGGATGGTCCAGGGAGCGTTGGGGTGACCCTTGGTGCGGCACGAGAGCGGCATGAGACGTGCACACCACAGGACCGGGTTGCAGCAGGGTGTGTGCCCGGGACGCCGGCTGGCCTTGGTGGCCCAGCACCCTAGAGTCCCGCGTGAAGACTGCCCCCCAGAGCAGTCTGGCTGGTGGCAGAAGCGCCGCACCCCGGTCGTCGCGAGCACTACCTGCAGCGACGCAGAGGAACCTGAATTAGACAGCAAGGTGGCAGCTGGGCCATTCAAACAGTAATCTCGGTTGGCACCTGGCTCTGCCTCGGCAGCGGCGGGGGACCCCCAAACGCCCCACAGGGGCGACGGCGGGACCACTCTCCCCCAACACACTGAGCAGAGAAGGACGGGTGACTTACAACGCCATAGCAAGCCCAGGAGGCCACCCAACTCACCCCTGGGGGAATGCTTGTGACAACGCACAGCCCCCAAGAGCCACAAAGATCGCCGAAAGAAACCCGCGAAGCGTGCACAGCAGCTGCGCTACCCCTTGGCGGTGCACCACCCCATTAACTGTACAGCCCGCTCAGTGAACCGGCAGGTCCCCCTGCCCAGGGTGTAATGTCCACAAAAGGAGCGAGAGGTAAACGGAAACAGACCACCATGGAGACCTATGCGGCTGGAAGACCAGTGAGACCCAACACCAGCACCACAGGCACCGCAACTGCACGGCCCGAACCTCCTGAAATGACAGCAGAACCAGGTAACTCGCAGATCCTAGAGGCCATCAAAACGCTCCAAACGTCGATGGAAAGCAAAATAGATGCAGTGGCCATTAACCTGAACTTACTGCGACAAGATGTCCACACCATTACTGGCAGAACAGAAGCACTTGAAACCCAGGTTCGAGAAAACACTGAGACCAAAGCACAGCTTCTGGAGGATGTTGACGAACTGGCGCAGAAGGTGAAAAACCTGAAAGGTAGGGATGAGGAGGCCGAAGGGCGAGCGTGCCGAAATAACATTAGAATTTTAGGCCTGCCAGAGGGCATTGAAGGAAACGACCCCACAAACTATATAGAAGACCTCCTACTGCAAGAAATCGAGGCTAAGAAACTAGCACAAGGCTTTACCATCGAGAGAGCCCACCGAGCCCTCACCAAACGGCCGACCCTAGGGACCCCACCCAGGCCAATAATTTCAAAAGTACTCAACTACAGAGACAGGGAGACAATTCTAGCCTTTTTGAGATCAGGTGGCCACATACAAAGAGACTCTGCGAAGATATCCATATATCCCGACTACACTTTCCAGGTCCAAATGAAAAGAGCCCAATTCATTTGCACCAAAGCAAGACTGAAAAATGAAGGCCTGCGCTACATGCTCCTATATCCAGCAAGACTGAAAGTACTGCATAACAACAATGCGCGCCTGTTTGGCACGACGGCGGAAGCCAGAGAGTGGATGGACGGGGAACAGATCCCTGACCTAGAAGTGAAAAAGCGCAAACCACGGTAAGCCACAATGTGAGGTACCATCGTAAAGCCAGCTATTGGGCAAGGCACACAAGAAAAAGGCAAAACTCACATCCTAACGCAGTAAGACAGATCCTAATAAGAGCTGTACCGAAGACGGACTGTTTCTAACGTGATAGCAGCCGAAGCGGACTTCTTCTGCGCCCAGAATTAATTTGGGTACACATAACCCGCCCGTAGGGCACCAAGAGACCACTACATGGTCAATGGAGTGGAAACGGGGTAGTCAGAATGGGGGAAACCTCGCTGGACAGGTTTTGTTACAGGGGAGTTTAATGTTCAGGGAGGGAGAGAACACAGGAGTTGGTATTTCAGTTGGGGAATTATATAGGGAAAAGCCAAGACCACCCAAAGCATCGAAGACCACCGGAACCAGAAGAGGATCCACCATAGGCGCCACCCTCAAACTTTTGGACACACAAAATTCATGGCTGACAAAAACAGAAACATGACATGGAATGTTAGAGGAATGAATAGGTACGTCAAGCTACGCCGAATTCACACATTCATAAAACGAAGCAAGGTTGGAATCGCCCTGCTGCAAGAGACTCATCTGGATGCACGAAAGCTTGCAGCACTAGCCAAAACCTGTAGAGGGACACTGATAGGCTCCACATACTCCACGTATGCCAGAGGGGTCCTGATCTGGATCGCCCCTACCATCCCCATAAAACGGATACACTCGAAAACAGACGACGAAGGCAGAATAGCCCTGGTACACGGCACAATAGAAGGAAAGGAAGTCTGCCTAATCAGCACCTACGCCCCCAGCCACAACGCCACAGTCTTCTTTCGCTCACTATACAATCGGCTCAGCCCATATAGAGATAGCACCCTGATATGGGGGGGAGAACACAATTGCACCTTAGACCCCCGCAAAGACAGGTCTGACAGCAAACCCACCCGCCCGTCCCCACCCCCCACCTGCCAAAATATTGATCGCTCTGACACAACAATTTGCGCTTAAAGACTTATGGAGGGAGCAACACCCCGAGAAATGAGAGTACTCCTTCTACTCACCTCCACATGCTGTCTGACTATTCTCCATTAATAACCTCCTGGACATCGTTCGAACCCAGACCCCCTGCGCTCACGTGGAGGCTTAGAGGCCAGGCCCTGCTGGACGAGGCCTTCCACGAACAGATCAGGGAGACCACACTGGACTTTTGGCAAATAAATGAAAATAGCGTGCAATGCATTAGCACAGCATGCGAGGCGTACAAAGTGGTGATAAGGGGTGAAATGATTGCAGCTATAGGGGGAGCCCGGAAATCCATCATAACCTCACTAGCATGCACCGAGGAAGAGCTGGTGGAATTAGAAGCCAAGGCCTCCTCGGACCCAGATCTCATACAAAAAGTGGTTGAGCTCAGACAAGCCTGTGTAGTGCACTAGGAAAAACTAGGGAAACTCAGCTACACAAAATACATGGAAAGGAGTAATACCTTTGGTGACAAACCAGGGAAGCTCCTACCCTGGCTCTACAAACGGGAAGCCCCCAGAAAGCCATCTGCCAAGTCCGCAGACCGTACGGCGCAGTATTACACACACAGGCTGCCAAGTCCGCAGACCGTACGGCGCAGTAGTACACACACAGGCTGAGATAAACTTGGCGTTTTCTGAGTTCTACCAGGACCTTTATACCGACCCCCCGTCGCCCACAGACACTGAAATAGAAGACGTCCTGGACATTATCAGGCTACCCAAACTAGTTGCACAAATGGCCGAGGCCCTGGATGAGCCCATCACCCCAGACGAGGTGAGGGCCACCATCAGATCCCTGCCGTCTGGAAAGGCCCCAGCAACTGATGGGCTCCCGGGGGAGTTTTCTAAAACATATGAGGATGCACTGGCACCTCTCCTAGCCCAAGTGTTTAACGAAGCATACTAAATAGGCACCCTCCCAGACACTATGAGAGAAGCCGTAATTATTCCACTATTAAAACCTGGTAAGAATGGAGAGGAGTGCAGCTCATACAGGCCCCTATTTTTGTTAAACTCAGACAACAAGATCCTGACAGCCCTGCTGGCGAGGAGGCTGCGTAAAGTGGTCCCGCTACAGATCCACCACAATCTGACGGGCTGTGTGCCAGGGTGAACCATTACAGAGAACCTGCGCAAATTACACCACGTCATATACAGCACCAATGGCAGGCCTGAGAAATGCGCAGTGGCGTCCTTGGATGCCACTAAGGCATTCGATTCAGTCCGGTGGAACTGGCTGCACGCCACCATGACCAAGATGGGGATAGGGCCGGCCTTCTTAAAGTGGACCAAACTCATATACACTGTCCCCCCGGCTAGGGGGCGTATGAACAATACATACTCAGACAAATGGCACCTCTACAGGGGCACGCGGCAGGGATGTCCACTTTCCCCCATGCTGTACATTATAGCCATTTAACCTGATGCAGCATACCTAAGGCAGGAGTACGGGGATGGGGGCATAGTGATAGACAGAGTGACCCATCTGGTCTCTATGTATGCAGACAACACACTCCTATACCTAAACATCTCAGAACACATATTGCCATGCATTCTAGAGACTCTAGACGGGTTCCACAGATATACAGGGATACAAATCAATTATGAAAAGTCATGGCTCTTTACCCTAGCTTTACCCTTAGCTACCCTAAGTGGGGCCAGAGAAGAAAGTCTCCCTACTATGGCCTTTAAGTGGGAGACCACCTCCTTCAAATATTTGGGAATTACCATCCACGAGACCCTAAGACCGAACACACATTGAACACGGTAAGAGCAAAAGAAAGCCTAGAAAAATCAATGGACTTCGGGGATAGAGTCCCGCTCTCAGTGGCAGGAAGAGCTGGGCTTCTTAAAATGGTGGTGTTGCCACGACTCTTACATTACTTCACCAATGTCCCATTCAACATCCCCCCCGCAGTTCTTCAAAGATTTAAACAAGCTCTGCAGACGATTCCTCTGGTAGGGAGGGAGGCGGCAGGGAGGGAGGCACAGAGTTGCACTAGAATTGCTACAGAGACCCTACGACAAAGGAGGCCTGAAAATCCCCAACTCTGAACTATATTACTCAGCATGCTAACTGAAACACGTAGTGCAATGGATGGCAGATGAAACCACAACTGACACCCGACTCCTACAACCGGCAATCCCCCACATGCTACTCAGAGACTTATTCTGGACCCCAGCAGGCACGACTCAACACAACCCATACCTGGTGAAACTAGGGATCCAGATCTGGAAACGAGCTTGCAAGACTGCGAAGATAAACGACCCATATTCCCCTCAGATCCCAATAGCTGCTATTATGACGAACAGACCTGGGGGCCTAAAAGAGGTAAGAAACACATGGGAACCCTGCAGAGTCGCCACTCTGGGTGACCTGGTGTGTGATCAAGGGATCTTAACATTCGCGGAGCTACATGAGACCTCAGGACTGCCAACGGGGCAGTTCCGACTCCACACAGCGTTGGTAACAAGGCTCACGGACCGATGGCCAGAGGTCGAGAACCTAGAAACTGGGCACAAGGCCATAGAGAACATGCTGAATGCAGCCGAAGGAGGACACGAAACCTCGAGGCTCTACGAAACACTGTTAGACAGCACGACTCAGCAAGACCTTAAGAGCAAAGAGAAATGGGAACACGGACTGGGCCTGCAATTCGAGTATAAGGAATTGGAATCCATAGCCCACTATCATAAAAAGGTATCCAGAAACGCCTGATTGTAACTTATACAGTTCTACATCAGTAATAGAGCATACCACACACCTGAGGTCATCTCCAAGTTCAAGGGTGCGAGAACCAAAGAATGACCAAAATGCAACAAACCCTGCGCGGGGATGACACACATGTTTTGGGGATGCCGGACAATACAATCCTTTTGGTCATAAATCGCTGCAAAGGTGGCCGAAGCAGACATCAACTTAGACGTACAGTCACCAAAGGCGTGCATCCTGGGCATATATTTAACAAAGCAGGAAGAACAAACCTCTGAACAAGCTCAAGGACCTGATGTACATTCTAGCAAAGAGATGCATCGTCATGGGTTGGAAAAGCCCCAAAAATCCAAGTGCAACACTATGGTGGGAGGACCTCCGAAAGTGGGCGACGGCAGAAGCTGGGGCATGGGAGAATGCGCTACGGGAACAGAAACTGGACACCAGTGAAGATCTACATCAATGGGTGGCGCTCACGATGTCATTATTCAATCCAACAGAGGAAGCTGCTTCCGCTGACGAAGCAGGCAGCCCATGATGGACATCTGGTGAAGGCTGAACTGAAGAAGAAAAAACTGTGGTCTTGGGAGGATGGGTAGGAGGGGGGACACTCAAGATATCTCAATAGGCGCATTGATGACACTAATTGTTATATTGTTAAAAACCCAATAAAATGTTTAAAATAAAAAGATTTCCATTACAAATGTTTTAAAAGGTATGTAATAATGTTGGTGTCTATTTAAAACGGAAAAGTAGATATGTAAAAATGTTTACAAATAGTACTGTAATATTAAATGCAACAATGCTAGTATAGTAATGGATTCAAGTTCTAATTTTGAAACATTAGTTGTACGTGTACACATTGCGCACATTGAACTGTATATAAAAAACCAAATACGGCATATATAATTATACATAAAAAGTATGTGGTAGGGTTCTACTAAAAACACTAATACTTATGCAATGTTTAGAAAAGTAGCAAATGCAAAGTTATAAAGAAATCATAAAAAGTTAGCATACAATATATTACTTTATCCAATGTCACATTATTTTTTGGGTGTACAAATAATGTACACATTAGCAGTTATAACCATATCATTTAGTTATAGGCTTTATTCTAAAGAAAATGTATATTTGTTCTAATAAAATGTCAGAATCGGTGCAAATGTACTTAATGCTCTGTAAAGTTTACATATATCTTAAAGTATGTGTGTATTATGTAGGTATGTATATGAGGTATGCTGAAAGATTTGTATTATAAAAACAATAATATATATGCACATGTTATTTGGGTAAAAAGACATGCACGTCAAGAGAAAATGTCAAGGAAAAAATACTACCAATCAAAATGTGAAGAAATAAAAAAGAAAAATGAAGACAGAACAAAGCATGTGAAAAAATGAAACTGAAACTGCTTAAGTTTTATAGCAAACAATTAGGTTTAGAAAAGTCACAAAAAATAAAAATCTATTAACACAAGACAACATACAACAACTAGGTATACAAAAAAATGCTTAATTAGCACAACCAAAACATAAAGTATACAGACATATTGTTTTTAGCACAAAGGGCCAACATTCTCAACAGATGAATAAAACAATGTACTATTAGAAAAGGCATACACACCGACACATGGCCAAAATACACGTTGAAAATGTTTTTCGTAAGGCGTTTTTATCCAAAAGGATTTTTTTTAATACTATGTAAATGCACAAAAACATGTATTAACTATTTTTTGCACAAATGTAAAAATCCCCTTTAAAATGTTGGATGATGATACACGCTAACACACTACAAAATCTACAAAAATATAAAGAATGTATGTTAGTAAATTGGATACAAACTTCCTCCATTGAGCATTACTTTTCCGAAAGAAATGTACTGTATTCAAAATAATATTCTGGGGTGCACTCAAAAGCTCTTCCAAGATGGCCGCTAAATCTTAACCAACATCAGAATTAAAGAGAACAATGAGTGGTCGCATGGAGTCGGTGGTGGGGTGAACCTGTTTGAATGGGTTTTGCAGCAGCAGACCAAAGGTGATGCACCCAGGAGCCCTTCCTGAAAACGGGACATGCAGAGAACCATCAGTTTGCCACTGCAGCTTTCTAGAACAGGGGGAGCGAAGAGTGCATCGCGGAATGAATGAGTAATGGTCAGAGAATGGGGCCCGCATACTGACAGCAATGAAAAGTGATGACCCCGACCCAGAAGGAATCCATGATGATGAGGGGAGTGAGTACATAGAAGGGAGGATCAGCTCACAGCGACTAGCCAAAGTTTTGACCCAGCGAGTGAACATGCCAGTAATAACCTAAATTGACTATATTTTTCTTGCCCTTGCAGCTGAATTGATTGGCAGGTATGCAGCAGAAGAGAAGGGGGTAAATAGTAAAAGAGACTTGAACAGTGTCCTATGGTGTCCATCTTGGAGTCAAGCATCTGTGACGGATCTGAAGGCTTTGTCCTTTTTTGCCTGGGGTAGTCATCTCCTTTGAGGCTAGGGAGGTGAGCCAGTTTAGCAAAACCCTCCATACGGGTTTGGGAAAGTGGGACATCACTGGGAGTGACTCCTCTTAAGGGGACAAAGACTGCTATTAATATGGGGAACTCCCTATGCCTAAGGCAGTATCTGCATACATGGGAATCCGAGAAACTGATGTAACATTCAGCTGTGCTACTCAAAATAATACTGAAAATGCCTTTGAATGTTTGGCTCAAGGCAATGCTGGTATCTCCATGTGCTTGAGAGCTTAACATAAACAACACACCCCTTGTTGGTCACAGAGCAAGAGTAAAGGCATGATCACCCTTGAATGGAGGACATGAAGCAAAACACAGAGGTGAGCCTGTGACATGAGCAGTCACTGAGGGGCAGAGCTGCGCTAGACAGGGCAGCAAGCTGTTGTGCAGAGAGGAGCAAGAGAAGAAAAGAGACGCCACTGACCCGGCAGAGAGCGGTGAGGCCAAGGTCGAGTAGAGCCAGCCTTACCTGGAGGGGTGACCACACACATGACACTGAACCCAGAACGCGAAGGAGGACCAAATCCTCTGTCACAATGCGAGAGCCGAGGAGCAGAGAAACACTGACATGCATGGAACACAAAACTCGCTCATGTCCAGACGAGTACGCCACTGCTACCGAGCAGACGCCACTTCACTGGAGAAAACCCTGCGACATAGAAGGTACCCAGGTTGCTCATAGCGGAGGGGGGCGGAGAGACCAGAGAGCAAAAGAACCAAATAACAATAAGGGTTAGGGGAGCCCAAGAAACTTGAATACTGTAATCAGCCAAACGGTTCACAGAAAATCCTGATAACCACAAGAGGCATATGGACAGAGGGGCCACCAATACTCCAAGGAGATAAGTGAGACATTCGTACAAAGAAACCCAAGTGGTGATAATGGGCATCACCTATATCCCTGTCATGATCACAGGGCCTGAGACCCCACTAACACCGCAAGTAAAGGGAGGCTATACTATTTTAATTCATGACTGTCTCCAAACAGCCCATTCCAAGATGGCCACCACCAAGAACCAAACTAGCTGTTCCTCCAAGATGGCGGCGGCAGCAGGAGCATGTGAGCCAAGGGTTTTATAAACCATGCCCAGGGTCCACACCCGAGCTTTGCGTTCAGGATTACTGCTCGCATGTCATGATTCCTGCCCCTCATGTCCCCAGCCCTCCAAGATGTCAGGCTGGAGCCAGGCCACGATCACCTACATGGCCCTCAAGGGCCTCTCCATCCCTCCAAAGATCCACTTGGAGTCAGACTTGGCGCTTGTGGCAGCAGACTCACTCACTCCCATAGGATAACATTGGCGATTGGACTGGTAGTGCATTGATGGGGATAAGATGGATGCTCCCACATATTTCGGTTCCCAGAACTGCATGTGCAGTCTAGTCTTTTGGGTGTGGTTCAGCCCAGATACACCTGGGATACCGAGAGACTAAGCCACGCCCAGGCTGAGAAAAATGCTTTGCGTTTTCTGCACCTGTAGCGTGACACGGTGTTCGGACCGGTCTCCAGTAGGCCTGCATCTTTCTTCTGCGCTCAGCTCCTGCAAGGACAAGAACATTGTTAGGAACAGCCTTACCTTGTGGCGCTTCTGCCCATCATTCATCGCTCCTTCTGTTCTGTCAGAAGTCAGTAAGCCCAAGCAGCATATCCAGTGCCATGCACCCAAGAAAAGGCATTTGTAACCACCAGTGCATCGTACACGTTTACTTACCCATCAGGGAATTCTCTTCCTCCCCAGGCAACCTAGGCAGCAATACAGCACCTGCATCTGACAAAGAAGGAGACAGACATTCCTAGACAAGGAATAAGGCAAGACTAGAGACAAAACCAAATATATACAATTGTGAAGACCCTCAACTGGTCACCGTAGGCCTGGACCAGGACCAGTGTAGTAACTGGTCAGCAACTGTAAGCCTAAAAGACTTATGGTGAGAGTCTTATGGTAAGCCACCCCGGGAGACAGCCATCTGCACATACAAACCCTACCCCTTTTACCCCAAAAACATCTGTGCACCATTACAGAAGCGCCACACATGATTGCGGTAGAAAGAGGTGCGGGACAGTCCACAAGGGATCCAGACACACCTGCAAGGCATCAGTTGAGTGTACAATCCCAGCTAAATAAGTGGATCCTTTAAACAGGGGAACACAAGGGAGTTCAAGAACTCTGATTGTTGTAGACTCCCAGACGGCTCACAGAAAGGCCTTCAAGAGTAAAAAGAGGAAATCTATGTGATCACTGCGGAGCTCATAATGCCGACAATTAACTTGCAGACCCCCATTATGGCGCTGCACAGTGATCACATAAATCACTGTGCCCTACATCCCCTTCAACTGCCTCCCCCTAACCACTTAACTTTTCAGTGGCACACTATGAAGTGTGCGGCCGTCTCTCCCCCGACCCTGTGGCATCAGTTCTCGCACACTAACGTGGGTCTGAACTGGTGTCACAGAGTCCTTTTTTATTTTATTGTCCCCCTCTCCGATCTAATGGAACCGGGGGACATCCCTGCAATCCCTGACCCTCACTACACTGACAAAAGGGAGCAAGTGACACCCCCGCAACCCCCGCTACCATTAGATAGTGTAGTGGGGGTCAGCATTTTATTACCACACAAAGGCATGGCAATGAAAGGGTTGATGTTTTCGGGGTGAAATGTTAGCATTGTTCCGAAAGAGCCACATATGAAAAGGAGTTATCCATACCCCAGAGAGATAAGTGAGACATTGGGACAGAGAAACCCAAGGCAGTAAGAGGGGCCCAATAGGACAACTGAAGAACCAGATTGAGTGGAACACAGAGACAGCCAAGACATAAACCTAGTGGGGAGAAACCCAGCCAAGTGGTGCAGAGGGATTAGGGAAATATCCCTCCACCTACGACAACTTGGACATTTGATATTTTCACAAACTGGAGACTTTATTTTGTAAACTCGAGAAATTTTTGAAACTTTGACAAATGTTCAGGAGTTGTTGGTTTCTATGCACAAGCATTTGGATCTGAAAGCAGGAGGGATTTCTAGGAGCCCTGAGATCGAGGTGAACAACTCTGAAGGCAGGACACTCTACCTACTTTTTCTTTTATATTGTTTTTAAGTGGTATAGCCAAGTCGGATGATAGGTTTGGACAGAGGAAAGGTTTTGTTATTTTGACTAGTACCTTAGTATAGTTTGTTAGGAAGGGAACTCCCCTTTTGGTAATAGGGCTAAAAAGGCATTTTCTTTTAAGTTAAATAAAATCCTTTTGATAAAAATGTCCTCTGGTCGAGTCCTCCTTCTGGCTTGCCATACAACCTGTTGTGAGAAACCTGAAGGTGTCTCCCTGACCAGTCGCCAGGGGTCTTTCATTCAAGTGGACAGCACACGGCCATCAATATTGGATTCAGTTCCTGGGGGTGGACCAGTGAGAGAGGATCACCTGGATGGGGGATCTTCAGGGAATGGAAGTTGGACACTGACGGGCGAGGCGCAGTCCCTCCCTTCTTTGTACACCTTTTTCCCAACTTAACCTGTAGGATACTCAAATACTCTGCCCCCACCCCTTTCTAACACAAACATTTTCAAACACCATGGAAGACGACGAACAAACAGCAAAGCCATCCACCTGACATGTCCCAAGACCAGGGTCAGGCAAAGTCAGACAATTGGCCAGTATCACATACACCTGATGGCCCTTTCCCTTCCCCACAGGGATAAAAGGTGGGGCACAAGAGCACAATACGAGCAAGGCAGACCGCATGACGGCACAGCTGTCCAGGCATGGCAGTGCAACAGGAGGAGAAAGGTGGTGAATATCGAAGGGCTGACGAGTCGAGAAGCGACTTTGCCCTTTTTGAACCAGTCCCGCGAGACCTCTGCAGAGGGAATCGTAATACTGCAGACAAAAGCTCAAGTGTGTTGCAGCAGATGTCAACGGTACATGGAGCAGGCCTTCACTGATAAGCAGGACCGAGCCACCTGCTACCGTGGTACTGGCCTTGAATCCAGATACAAGGAAAGCCAAGTGGTTCATCACAGCCGGCGAGTCGAGGGGAGAACTGATAAGAAACCGAACTGTGTTGAATCAAAGTCGCAAAGTGGCACATTGAGAAAAGTTGAAAGAACTTTATATTGTTAAAGGAAGACCAGCTGCAGAGGGAATTGGCACCACGTGGGTACTCACTCGAGAGAAGCTAGTTAATTCCTTATTGATAGAAACTACTGATACCAGAAGGCCAAAAAAGGTCAACATGGTCATACAGGGGTCGAGCCAAATCCCTGTACAGTCAAAAGTCTTTGAACAACAAACTGTTGAAAGCAAGGGAAGTGAATCCTGCATCAAGAGAAAGCAAAAGGAAATATGAAGTGGCAAGAGTGAACCTGTAGGAGGAATGTGGATAAAGAGGGGCAAACTCTAAAGTCCCAAGGAATAGTGTGTTTACAAACGTGAACCCGGCTGAGGGAGGTCTAGGGGAAACTGTTTAAAGAACATTAAGATTTCTGCACAACAAAGAGAAATATCATTGCATGAGCCAGAGTGAACCCAAAGAGAGGGAGGCTGAAATTCAAGATGGATCTGCACCCGGAAGAGTGGGACCCAGGGGTGAAGAATCATCACCACAATTGTAAACCAGAAAGGAACTTTTGGTTATGTTTGAACCTATCAGACCCTCGGAAGCAGGAAAGGCAACTGTTGAAGGTCCAGATAGTGATAGGAACTGTCTGTGGGTTTAAGCCCGGAAGAGGGGGCCGAGGGGTGTCGGCATCACCAACTGAACATTTGAAAGGAACTTTTTGTTTGTTATTTTGGAGCCTACCAGGTCCTTGTAGGCAAGAGACTTTTTATGGAAAAGAGACTTAACCACTGATGGCCCTAATACCTGAAGCAGAGCTATCATCTCATGCTGGGAAGGCTCGAGCATGTGATGTGCTCACCAGTCTCACCTTGTCCCGTGCTCAAAACGTGGGGAAGGGAGACCCCCGACTACCGCATCCTGACTTATTATTTGTGAACACTTCTTTCTTTCCTGTGAAGCCTATCCCACACTCTTTTTGGTATTTAGTTGTAGGGATTGACAATAGTTTTTTAGTATAGGCCCTTTTATTTTGACAAGACACCACTAGGACTGCCTTATTTTGTTTTGATGATTGGAGCTTGCTCCCATCTTAGATTTAGGTTTAGGTTAGGCATTCTTCCACCCTACCTATATAGTTTTATAAACACCCTTGAACTGTGTGTTCACTTGTGTCAGTCTATTCGTGATAACATGGCTTTCTTACACTGTGAGGAGATACGTTCAGATTATATACAAAAGCAATACTTTCGGATAGTTTGTTTGCAAAACACAAATGAAGATGAAATTTCTAAAAGTACAAAACAAGAACCTTGTACCAGCCTACCTTGTTTAAAGTTTAACAAATAAAGTAATATTTACAAGTTTGCAATAAATGAATATCCTGTAGATGTATGTAAATGTTGCAGATACACCTACTATGAAAAGTGTGCTACGTGTATTCATGGAGACGAAAAAATTAGTGATGTCAACAATAAAATGTGGCTGGGATATATTATGTGTTTATTTCTTAAGAAACATGAGTTGAAAACCTAAAAAAACCTAAGATCGAGCTGACCCACACATTCTTCATTCATTCAGTATCGCACTGTCCACACCCAATGATTCCACCTTCACTTTGGACTATAATTTATTCTACCCTGTACCTTGAATTACATATTTTGTCATTTATGAAATAAGGCAGAGTGGTTGTGTTCTATTAGATCTTTTATGGCCAGTGGGTTGGGTTTATGGTTGGTGGTCTGGGGTCACCTACTACAGTGGAATTCAGGGGTCTTGGACTGGTCAGTTGTAGGTGGCATAACTCATGTTTGGCTTGGTGGGGGTTGAAGCCTGCTTCGGCCTAGCTGTGATTAACGTGCACTGTGAGGCGCCTGGTACTGTCTCGCTGCCTTGCAAGGAACAAAGGGAAGGTTCTACGGAGGCTAGCAGCGTGGGTCTCTTTATCATCAGAGCTTGGGCCTATTCAGGTCTGAGTCTACCGTGCAGTCATGCAGGCCCGAAATGTTTCTACCATAACTACAAAATGGCACCTGTTTATATGTGTGCACTAAGTCTAAGCAGCTACATTTCACATAGTATCGTGTTCGTGCTCGTGCAGGGTGCCTTAGTACACCACCCTCCCCCTGCACATCACACTTGTAGTTATGGAATTCGCCTTACTCTAACGCGCCTAGGGAGTGGGATAGGTTCATTCCCTTGAGTGATTGAGGTGAGTGGGCATTGCTTCTTTTAAAATTCTCTCTGATAGCTTTAGAGGGGATAGTAATCTGTGAGTGGGGTGCAAGCCCAATGGTAAGTGCCTCTATGTCGGCCACACAAAAATGAATGAGCAAGTAACAAAGGAAAAGTTAGCCTTCACTGTGGGCTGCACTCCTGAGATACCACTTAATAGTTAAATTCAGTAGATGCTATTGTTAGTACCTTTTTTATGAAAGATTAGTACGCCATATACTACTTGTTTTTCTTCATTCATGCCAAAAATGGCTTATTTTAATTGAAATCATTTGCAGATGCACCCATAGCCGATGCATTTTGGACTAAAAAAGTCTTTCTTCAGGGCCTGTATTAGTCATTTTTTTTGTAATACAAGTCAAACAATAGTTATAACGTAGAAAAACGATGTTTATTGATCATACAGTATTCCCAACAGTTGTGTCCATCTGTACAAAAACATTGTTCACCCATTGCTTGGAGTGAAACTCCAAACAGCATATTACCATGGATCTATGTGATCACTGCGCCGCCCGTAACTGCGACAGCCGAAAATGCCGACGCCAGATACGGCGTGGCGCAGTGATCATATCGATTACTGTGCCTTCTTCCCCAAGCCAGCATTACCTCTCCCAACCCCCCCACCCCACTTACCTTTAGGGCGGCATACTTCTGCGTGTGCCGCCCGCACTCTGCGATCCCTGCAGCATCAGCTCTTCCCACTAACATGGGTTAGAGCTGGCGCTGCAGGGTGCTTTTCTTTTTTTTCTTCTTACGTGTCCCCCGCTTTCCAAAATGGTAAGCGGGGGACACCCCCGCAACCCCTGACACCCGTTACGGTGCCCATGTAGAGCGGGGGACACCCCTGTAAACCCTGCTCTGCTTGGGTGCAGTAAATGTCACCCTCGTTTTGTGCGCCTCCAAAGTCGCAGTGACTTTGCGCAATTGGCCACAAGACGTACAACAGAAGAACAACATGTAGACAATACATGAGAAATATTTATATTTTGGTAGCGTGATAAGTGCGCATTGTTGTTAACTCCATGCTGTTCGCTCATACTTTTCTTCATATCGTAGCTACCCAACGTGCTTCAAACCTAATGATGTAATGGAGTTCCCCAGGAAAGTGGGGATATCTAATGCTCATCCTAGTAAGTAAAGTAAGTAATGCTAAAATGTCATGTGGTTAGAAACCTTTACCCCTCAACAGTGATGTCTGACCTGCATTTGCCGGTGTACTTGTAATCTAGTGACAGACGTTGCCATATAGAGTAGTTGCTCTGTAAAGGTATATAAGAGATGCCGTTAGGAACTCTTTGTGTAAAACAGAGGGCCTCATTACGGGTGTGGTGGTAACCGTGCTGGTAAAACCAGCAGGTTGCCGCTGGACCCGTACTGAATTACAGGCTCCTGACTTCACGGTAACACCTGGGTATTCCGACCCCAGGTGCCGGTCATTTTGTAAGTCCCCATTAGGACTCCATGGGAATGGGGACCACGGAAGCACCGGCACTGTTAAAAACGGTGAGAGTTATACTGTGGCAGACCGGAAACACTGGTGCCGGTAGGCTTACCGGCAGTGGTGTTTCCAGACCGGCACAGTCGTAATGAGGCCCAGAGTCATCACCAAATTGTACAAATCATAAATGGCTTACCAAAGCTGGCACTCCACTCGGTCAATGTATCTAAATCCCTCTCAGTTCCACGGAAAGTGATTGTTGCGAAAACCTAAACGTAAACTGTAAATAGCTCTGGCAACAGTGATGACTCACTGTGTCATCACGGCAGGCGTTGAGTCTGCTGGGAGTTGTATGAAACTGTTGTTGGCCATCTTGAAAGGATAAGAATAGACATGTGTCGGGTGAAATAAAATGCTGTATGACTTGTGTACTTAGAGTCTTGTTATTACAGATAAATAATATATATTAGAACTCCCTAGTGGTGTTTCTGGGAAGCTGATTGGTCAATCTGTAGGCTATACGCACTGATATAGCCCACAGATTGATTCATACACACCAAAGTAAGCAGCTTCAACGTTGCAGAATACAACGTTGAAGCTGCTTGCTTTGGTGTATATGAAGGTTTTCATATACACCACTCTTTATGAACACTTTCACATACAACAAAGCAAGCAGCTTCAAAGTTGCAGAATACAACGTGGAAGCTGCTTCCTTTGGTGCATATGAAGGTCTTCATATACACCACTGTATATGAACACTTTCACATACAACAAAGCAAGCAGCTTTAACGTTGTATTCTGCAATGTTGAAGTTGCTCACTTTGGTTTATATGAATGTGTTCATATACACCCATTATTTTACTAAAATGCTGCTGAGATTTCAGGATTGCGCCCATTATGGCAAACAGGCACAATTCTGAAGGTGCACTGTTGAAGTGGGAGAATGGAAGAACAGGCTCCCGTCCTTCACCTCTCGCGCTTGGCCTAGAGGGTCACGGCCCAGACACCCGCCGCGAGAAGAGTTTGTCCATTTACCAGACGACCAGGTACCCTGGTACAGGAACATACGGATGTGTCCACCTGCCTGCCCAGCAGCCCGCACTGGCCATGCCGACACCTGCGGCTCGGATCAGCTAGACTAAAAACCACACATCGTTAGAGATGCCATGACGACCTAGACAACGGGAAGCACATCTGTACAAGTATACACACTTAACATTTCCACACAAATCTACACGAAGAACATACTCAGTGCTCTGACGTAGGCGACAGGCATATTCACGGACGTGCATCTTTATTATTTTTACATAGGCTTTCAGAATGCAGAAACGCAAGATGCATCATGAACTCATCTATAACGCTTGCTCACGCTTCCCTTGAAACCCGTTACCACCATGAGAGGTATAATGGAAACACGATACTGGTCATGGAAATGTATGCTACTATAATCTAAAGCACCTATGCACCAAACAGACTACTTAAGCATCAGGCCCGAGTAGGCCTCAAACAAGAGCTCCCGTGGACATTAACAAAGCAAGAGTCAGGTTGCTGATCCTGCAGAAAGAACCCGATGGAGCAACCAGCCAAGGTCGCAATGTTGCAAGCCCACATCCAAGAACAAATCATCAAAGGCACGATGTTGCAACCTCGCACTCCGCGTACCAACGTTAAAGTCATATCTACAAATTAAACCAGACACACAGTGGAAAAGCAATATTAATTGTGCAGAATTCTGCCTCAAACACGGTCCCGCCTCACGTGACCAAGCCGAATCTGACGAGATGCCAAAACCCAGGAGAGAAAAGGCGTCTGGGTCCCTCACTACGAGACACAGGCCGAGACACTTGAAAGGCTCAATGGACACCTGCTACAGTGGGAGCGGTCAGCCTTCCACCTATGAATAAATCCTCACATTGTCTGCACGTACCCATATTGAAACATTGTTGCAAACACAGGTACACCGAGAGCTGGGAACAACGGTGGTCCCAGGCTGGGGAGCTCACGGATGCACCAATCAGAACATGGGGCTCTTATCTCAGACGTCAGTAACATTAGCCAATCCTCAGGAGCCTTCATGTAACAATTCTTATGTATCCAATTATAGGGACAACCCAGATATACCACCTGACTACACCTTGTCCACTAATATCATTCTCTATATGTGTACTATACTAACCCTACCACTCGAGCAACCAATTAAGAGTGGCGATAGGTTTTTTGTTAACTTTCTGAAGTGACGCAAGTAGCGCGTCATAATGCAGTAAAAAGGGCCTGCGAGCCCCACGATTATGTGTGTGTCAGGACGGACGCGTACGCTCCTTGACCCATCCCTGCCGTTTTGTATAAATAAACAGCAGAGTCGCCTTGCTCCTTGTGTGTGTCTTATACTCTATCTCATCTGGGATATACGGGAGGAGTTGGGGCCTCCCTGCCCGGAGGTCTGCGGACGGCCCGGCCGACCCCGGCAGAATTTCCCCCCGACAAGTTGGAGGCACTGCTGAGATCTGTTTAAGATCAACTTTTATTTTTAGTTTTTCCAGGCACTCCCGTTGCGAGGAGGCCCGGCGGCGCGGCCCCCTCTGCCGTTGCCCCCTTCTGAGGACTACAGGACCATCGCGGAGCCGCGAGAAGACCGGACAGCGCAATCCGGATATTGGCCCTCGGGAGCCGGTTGAGAAGTATCCCGCCCGCGGTCGGCGAGTGTCCAGACGTGGTCCAGACGAGGGGAGGTGGCGAGCCGCTTGGAGGGTGCACGCAGTCGAGCGGCCCTGCATCGAGAGAACTTGGTGAGCATGACACGCACAACAAGCAATGCGAAATTGTGAGGGAGGGGGAGGAAGTAAATAAGGGAGGGGGGAGGTATTGTAGAGATGTGCGGCGAAGGTTTAACTGAGTGTTGCTAATGGAATGAATGGTAGCAAAACGAGTGCGAGAACAGTCGGCTAACGTTACGCGAAAGAGGGGGGCGGGGAACGAAAACATCACGTGCAGCCGCTCGTAACAGTCAGCTAACGTTACGCGAAAGAGGGGGGCGGGGCACGAAAACATCACGTGCAGCCGCTCGTAAGACACTGATGGTTTAAATTGCGACTAAGTGTGAGGGTGGGTGTGTGTGGTTTCCTACGACTTGACATTTATTGATCAATGAGTAGATGAGGTTCCCTATTGTTCGAGCAAGAAACTCGATAGATAGATGACGTTTCCCTGTGGGCGGTAGCTAGTTACATAGTTGCCTAAAACGGAAGATAATTGGCTGGTTAAGCCCTCCTGTTAAGGGGCGTATCACACGCGAGGCGACGCAGCGTGCGCAGTCCGGTTATATTATTGATGAGATTACCTTGTTCCAGGAGAGACAGGAAGACAGCTGTAGGGTTAGCGGGGTAGATTGCAAGTGTATTTTGAACTTAAAAAACATAACAAGAATATACCAGTAGCTCGAAGAAATCGGTGACGTCACCAGTAGGGATTTAATAGGATATCGCGAGCACAAGGAATTTTGGGTTTGAGAGTGGTGGGGAAGAGAAGCATGATAAAGGAGCTGGTACGGAGATAAACTATAAACCAGTGGATCGAAAAAAGGGGAAAGGGGCGTGGCTGCGCACGGAGAACGCCGGCCACGGCAAGTGTAAACGGGGGAGGAGAACGGAGAAACAGGACGACTGTATAAGATCATCGTAAGGGGTACGCAGCCGCAGGGGGCTGCGTGCGCTTCGGCCGCAGGGGGCCGTAGGGGAAGGAATATAATATAACATCATATTTATTATCATTGCATAATTTGTCAAAAGGATTGTCGAAAGTCCCCACACTTGCGGGGCGAGGTAAGCAATACAAGGATGTATATCGTAAACTGCTAGTAAGGGGAAGGGTAACAAGGGGAGTGAATTTATGTCATACGGGAGAGGGTCGGGAGGGTGGGGGAACACCCTCACTACCCCACTACAGCACATATGCACCACACTGCCACCACATAGGGAGAAGTTAATTAAGTACAGCATAGAGTGGACCCAGGGGACAGATAACAAAATGTTAACACCATGGCCGCCTAATGGTAGTTTCAATCCATATGCCCAACATTCACTACTGAACCATCTGCACAATACATACAAGGGGAAGAAGTTGGTAAACCATGTGGAGGTGTTTAACTTATGGAGGATGTTCCAGGGGTCTCGACCAGGACCAAATGGAATGTTCACTATGGGGGAAACACCGGAAGAAAAGGAGATTAAGAAAGAAGGAACGGGTGGGGAAAAGGAGTGCGAAAGCACAAAGAATACGGGGAACGAAAGACAGGGAGGAGAAAAGATTGATAAATCAGACGACATAAAAAAGGAACCGAGCAATGGGATACCCATAACACCGGGAGTGAAAACAGAGGGAGGAGGGTTGTACCCTTTAAGAGAATTAGGAGAAATAGCAGGACAGTTAAGGGCGGCTGAAGGATACTCAAACCCGGCATACAGCCCTCCACCATATGTGGCTCATGGGAAGATACCAATGGGGGACAGGAGGATTAGAGAAGAGCAGACTGTAGAGATAGGAAACGATGAGTGGATAGCTGCACAGATATTGTTGAAATTACGAGGCTCACTAACTGGAGAAGAAAGGGAGGCGGTAAGGAGAACAAACGAGGATAGTGCCAGAGAGAGTGAAATGAGGGGAGAGGAGCTACTACGGCAGAAGGAAGAGATTTTGGAGGAAAGATTAGCAGAACTAAGGGATGAGCAGAATGAACTGATCAAACAACTTGAGCGGGAGGAAAGAGAGAGAGTGAGGAAAAGGAAAGAAGGTAAGGACGAATTGGAAAAATTAAGGGAACGAAGTGAGGAACAAAAGAGAGAAGCTGAAAGGGTAAAAGGAGCAGCAGATAGGGTATCAAGAGTAGTGCTGAGAGAGAAGAAGAAGGAAGAAGAAGAAAAGGAAAAAGAAATGGAAATATGGAGGAGGAGGATAATATCAGAGGCAACTAAGAAATATGAAGAGGGGAAGGTAATAGAGAGTATAGTAGAAAGAGAAAGGGTGAAATGGGAAAGGAAGAAAGAGGATGAAAGGATATTGGAACAGATGAGTAACGAAGTAATGGAGGAGTTGAAAAGGAAAAGGGAGGAAAATAGTAGGGAAATGGAGGAGAGGAGTGAAGGAGGAAGAGAAGAGAGGGGTTGGGAGAGTGAAAGATGGGGAGATGTATATAAAAGTAGAGAGGTAGCAACAACATCAGCACAAAGGGGAACAGTTGGTAACAACGGAAAGGGAGAAAGAGACCTAATAGACTTAAAAACAGTAACAATAAAAGGAAAAAAGGCAGAGTGGGGGGTGCCATTTATGAATGATTTTTGCAGTGAGGAGGAAGGAGGAGTGGAGAAGGATGGAAGGAAGAGTGAAAGGGAAAGCTTAGATAAACTATACCTTACTAGAACAAACATAGATTCGCCCTGGATGAGTAGAAGATGGGAGGAGCTGGAGAGAAGTAAGGAGGAAGTGAAAAGAATAGGGGAAACACAAACCAATGAAACCACGCCACCCACATCACCATCGCACCCTCCCACGTCACGCCCTACATGTTCAACTACCGCGCGCTCTCTGCACAGAATAAAGCTCGCGCCCTTCATGAATGAACTTACACCTTATGCATGTCGGCTTAGGGACCTCCCTAGTCGCAGGCAAGACAGACAAATAAACATACCCATATTGAACACAGGAAATGATGAAAAAAGGGGAAAGGAAGAAGAGGGAGGTAGGAGCAGAGGTAGTAAGGAAGAATTTGAAGTAGTAAAAGAAATGGGGGAAGAGGAGGGGTGTGAAGACTCAACATTATGGAGCGTAAAGGGTGACACAAGACAGAATTTAATGCCACTGCTGGAGAGAGGAGGGGTTAGACCACAGTATGTACCTTGGAAACATACGGATAAGGAAAATATAAAATGTAGGCTCCCATCACTAAGTGGAGGTGCGGGTAAGTGGATATATGAAATGGAAAAACACACCACAGGACAGAAACTAGCAGTAGGAGATGTGAAGGGCCTGTTAATATCAATATTAGGGGATAGAGCGGATGACATTTGGAAAAGAGCGGGATTCCATGGGGTAACAATAACGAACACATCGCATGATGGGGCACCATTTGCAAACTGCAGACATGCGCTATGGCAGGCACTGAGAGTGCAGTACCCAGACACATCAGACATAGGAGCCATTACTTCCCGTAAGATGGGTGAAAATGAGGATCCTGTTGATTATATACAGGATGTTCAAGAGAAGTGGCGCATGGAAACTAGAGAACAATGGGACAAAACACCAGCCATATTTTATCATATACTAGTACAAGGCCTCCCAGAAGGAGTTCAAAAACAACTAAAGAAAGTAGTGGGGATGGAAGCAAAACCATGGCCAGAAATACAACTGACTATAGTACATCACTGCAGAACATGGCAAGGAAAAATGAAACAAAAGGAAGAGGATAGGAAAACAGAAGAGGCCAAATTAGTACAGAAAAAACTTACTAAATACACAATGGAAGGGGCACTAATAACTACGCCCACACCAATGGCCCAAAGCCCAACGCAAGTAGTGGCTGCACAAGATCCCGCACAAATAACGCCTCCACAAGGTGTAATACAGCAAGTGCCGCCTCTGCAATTACACGCACCAAACATGGGAGGAGGGTACCCAATGCAAGGAACTGGGTATTATAGTTATAACAGAGGGAGAGGAGGGTTTATGAGGGGGAGAGGATATGGATATAATACCCAACAACAGGCTGGGGGACTAAGAAATAACTACCCCACAGGGCAACCCGTATACCAGGACAACACAGGGAGCTTCCCATGGCAAAACAGGGAACCACCCGTGTGTTGGAGCTGCGGACTATTAGGACGCATGTCACGTACATGTAGGGTCAGGCCAGGAACACCAGCATGGAATGAACAAGCACAACCTAGGACATTACAAGAACAGCAGGGCATACAACAACAGCAGACGTCACAAAAAGGGAGTGACCAACAACAACAAACAACACAACAGCCACAAACCTATTCACTGCCACAACAACAAATAACACAGTACCTGCCACCGCCACAACAACAAGTAGCGTTAATACAACCACCACCCCAAAATGAACGAACACAATTGGGTGGGGTGACGGTGTTGGGACACAACCCTTACACAGGGAATGGCCAATCATTGTACCCCCAATAGGCCAGCCCACAGACGGCCTTGGTGTGTCCCATCCTGTCAGTAACACCTAATAGTGCGGAGGAACCACGCATAGAGGTAACGATAGGTGACAAAAAATTATCATTTCTTGTTGACACCGGGGCAACCCGGTCTTGCATAAGGGAAGGTAAATTTAAGATGTCAGGCGAAGCCATGAACACCCAAGGATTTTCTGGGGCTAAAGGGTTGGTTCCATTTACTGATAATGTTCCCTTATCTATTGGAGATTATGATCTGTCAGTTCCACTCTTGTATTATAGTGCCTCACCAGTAAATATACTGGGGAGGGACATAATGAACAGGTTGAACATGACGATCTCCTTTACAGAGGATGGCATAATTTGCTCTACTCCAGGGATTAACATGCTCGCAGCACGACAGATTTTGCAAGCATACTGTGGACAGACAGCGATTAGGGCGGAGCCAGTAGATGGCGAGATATTCCAATATGGCACTGACATGGCATTTGCATGGATGCCAGGGATAGAAGGGAAAATATGGAGGAGACCAGCAGCCTATCTATTCCGACCAGAAACACCAGTTAATGAACTAGAAGGGAAGGTGTTTGTAGTGGACATTGAGAGCATTATTGCAACAGCTGATTATGTTGCTGTGCACGCCCAAGATAAAGAAGGGAGAGCATGGAGGGCGGTGATAGCACTAGCAGAAGGATGTAGGCTGACCCAGGTGTCAGATGAAGAGCTGTTCTCAGAAGAAAAGGAAGAAAATGAAATGGTGTTCATGATGAGTGTAGAAATATGGCTAAGAGTGGCTCACAAACAAGTAGCACAGAAAATTGCAATGGCACTTGAGGCACCCGCAGGCACCCCAGTCCCATTTTTTAAGGAGGATATGTCAAAGGTGCCCAAATCATTATGGACTATTAGCCCTTATGACGTGGGATGCATAAAAAGCATAGGGGGTGTAAGGATAAAATTGAAAAAAGGTGCCATACTACCAAGAGTTAAACAGTACCCATTGTCAAAAGAGGCAGATGAGGGCATATATGAAACCATAACGGCCCTTATAAACAATGGCATATTGGTCCCCTCAGAATCACCATGTAACACAGCTGTGTACCCGGTGCGCAAGGCTAAAGGGGGGTCTTGGCGCTTCATACAGGACCTCAGACCCTTGAACAACATAGTAGAAGCAGAGTATCCAGTAACAGCAAACCCGGCCACAATATTGTGTGGCATTCCAGCAGAAGCATCACGATTTACAGTGATTGACCTTAAAAATGCTTTTTTCTCAATACCATTACACCCAGACTCACAAGATTTGACAAGCTTCACTTACCGAAATACAAAGTGGAAACATACCAGATTACCACAGGGGTATTGTGAATCACCCTCAATTTTCAATAGAGTAATACAGATGGATTTGGGTAACGTTGAGGTGGAAAGCACAGTGTTACAGTATGTGGATGACATAATAATTTGCAGTACAAACGAAAGTAAATGTAGAGAGGACTCCTTAAAAATGTTGACGATACTGGCAGAAAAGGGGTACAAGGTAGACATGGAAAAGATACAATACTGTCAGGAACAGGTACTTTACATTGGTCAACTGATACCCCAACATGGAAGAAGGATTGCACCACAAAGAGCACAGGCCATCTCAAGCACTCCCGTGCCACAGACTGTGAGAGAACTGCAGCAATTTCTGGGGCTGTGCAACTACTGTAGAGCATGGGTATTTGATTACAGCTCATACATAGGACCCCTGCTTGAGGGTTTGAAGGAAGCAAATAAAGGGGAGAAAAAGTTGGGATGGACTATGGAAATGAGGGAGGCATTTGACGAATTAAAAGACGCGATATCAACTGCTCCAGTACTTGCATCCCCAGACTATGAGCGGCGCTTCTTTATATTTTCACATTGCGACTCAGCAGTGATGAAAGCAGTATTGGCCCAAAAAACTAGCATGGGCTATAAACCAGTAGCATTTTACAGCGGTCACTTAGACCCTATAATGTTAGGCCACTTCTCTTGTGAACAAGGTCTTGCTGCAGCTGCTTTTGCAGTAGAAAAAGCATCAGCAATAACTATGGGGTGTCCAACTACACTATTTGTGGAACATGCACTATTTGCGATATTGAATAAACCTAAGTCCACATTAACGACACAAAGGGCATCAGGTTATGAGATTATTTTGTCTAAAGCTGAATTGGCAATTGTTAGATGTAGCACGGTTAACCCTGCAAGGTTCCTAGCAGAAGTAATTGAAGAGGGAGATTACGCCCACGACTGCACCCAAGTAACTGAAATATACTCATGTACTAGGAAAGTTGAAGAAAACGCACTAGAGGGAGGTGAGCTTTTGTTTATTGATGGGTCATCAACTATTGATCAAGGAGATGGGATACGAAGGACTGGGGCAGCAGTAGTAAAAATGATGGAGGCGCCGGTGTGTGTGGCTATGAAGTGTGTACAATTACCACAGCACTACTCTGCTCAAGCGGCGGAACTCGTTGCACTAATATTGGCATTAAAGGAATGTTTTAATAAAAGAGTAACTATATATTCCGACAGTGCATATGTTACATCCACTGTCCACTCAGGGCTATCAAAATGGAGAAGGAGAGGGTTTAGGAGAGCTGATGGCACTCCAGTACAACATGCCCTCTTGTTGGCTGAACTAATTGAAGTAATAAACGACCCCCAAGAACTAGCCCTAGTAAAATGCACCGCACACACCAATGGAGAAGACTACGTTTCAAAAGGAAATGCAGCAGCAGACGCACATGCGAAATATGCTGCATATTTTGGTGAGATATGGAACCCCACAGACTCACAGAGAGGGAGAGGGAGGGGAATAGCGAGGGAGATGTTAATAAGAGAAGGGTACACCCATCTCCCAGCCACACAGATTATGGAGCTACAAGCGGCTGCACCAATGGCCGAAAAAGAAGTATGGGTGAAAAGAGGATGCACAATGTCACCAACCGACGCACTATGGCGCCAGGGTGGCACTGGGAAAGTTGTAATACCGTTGGCACTGTTAAATACCGCCTTGAGCCAATTACATCACCCTGCCCATACAGGCAAGGAAATAATTGCAGCACGAATTAGAGAAGATTGGTTTTGTCCCGAGTTAACCTCCCATGTGTCAAATTTTATCAGCAATTGCCTCACATGTCAACAGTTTACGGCCGGTCATACTCTAAAAGTGATAAGAGGTACAATACCCCGGCCAGAAGGACCTTTTCGGCACCTTCACATTGACTATGTTGATATGATCAACATCTGTCAAGGCAATAGGTATATGATTGTAGTAGTATGTCCATTTTCTAGGTGGATTGAAGCAGGGCCCTGTTCACACCCTGATGCGTTTAGAGCAGCCAAATTCATAGTAAGGGAGGTCTTCCCCAGGTGGGGAGTGTGCGAGGTGTTAAGATCAGACAACGGCCCCCATTTCGCAAATGAAATGTTCCAGCATATTACATCCCTGCTGAACATTAAACACAAATTTGCATGTGCATACCACCCACAGGCTAATGGTGTATGTGAACGCCTGAATGGCCTATTGAAGGAGGCAATTGCCAAAATACAACAAACTACAAAGAAAAGTTGGTTGTATTGCCTTCCGTTAGCATTGTTTGAACTTAGAAACAGGCCAGGGTCCGACCACCACCTCACCCCTCACGAAGTGGTTACTGGACGTCAAATGCGCCTTCCCCTAACACCAACGTCAAGGGCATTCACCGATAACGAAAGTTCAGCGAATGTGTTAGGAGATGAAATGTATCAATATGTGTCTTCTTTGATTACTAGTGTCGTGTTTGTGTCTCAACAGCTCGAGCGCACACGGGGCGGGTCTACCAGCAATCAAGAAAAAGACGAAAGTACGGAATTGGGAAAGGAGAACTCGTGCAAACTTGCCAAAGGTGACCACGTACTACTTCGCAATTTCAATAGAAGGTGGCACGAGAAGAGGTTCACTGGCCCCCCTCTGGTAGAGGACGTATCAACAAGAGCAGTAAAACTAAAGGATAAGCGTGCCTGGAACCACCTACATGACGTAAAGATCTACAAACTGCAGACCCGCCCCAGCGCCAACGACAGGTCCATTGGAAGAACAGCAACAACATCGCCGACAGCGGAAGAAAGTTCCACCACAGACAACGACCCAATTGTTCCCTCGGAGACAATAACTGACGAAGAAGGGGGTGACCCCCATACTGCCCACCCCATGATCACTCGCTCAAAGAGTAAAAATACTTCCGCCATCTGAGCGCAAACCCCCCCCATTGACTGCTAAGTACAGTTGTAACTAAAATTGAAGGACATTGCTTGCACCAATACACATGTAAACACGTGAATGTTCTCTTTTTCTCTCGCACATACAGGAACTGCGTAATATTGTATTGTTAAGAAAAGCTAATTAACAAGTTCAGTGTGCAGGTGTAGATGGTGCTGCCAGACGATAACTACCCAGAAGAATTGTCACACCAATTTGTATACGAAATAAAGAGGCCAACATACTTAAAAAGGAGAAGGGTACGTGTATACTACACAGCCTTCCTCCTGGCCATAGAATATTACATGCCCCACCTCCGCCCATACTTGCCGGTCCTAAGAGACCCATCACTTAGAGTAGCGTGGGAGCAGCTCTTCGCCTGGGCACTGAATGACTACTTGATAGGGAGAGCTTAAAGGAAACAAAACTAACATTTAATAACGAGCACTTTTGAGAATTTTTAGGCGGGCAACTGTAACGTCGCAAGAATAAGCTGCCAGGACCGCAGCAAGGTAAGAGCAAAATGCCGGTGAAATTAGCATATGTAATAAAAATAATAGGGATTTTTATGATCACCGGGTTCTTGGCTGCCTCTGTCTGGCAGTACAGCTATGCTATTGATTTTATTGCTGCACCCAAACTTAATATACCCCCGTCCCCTGCTGCAACAGGTGTTACGTCAGGTGGTAATCGTAATTTTGCACCCAAGCAAAATAGAGTTAAACGCAGCATGTACTCAGACAGTAAAGGTATTGATAATTATGTACAAGATTCAGCACACGTCACAAACAACATAAGGTACCAACACATGACCCGCATTGGTAAGCAGACAACTGAGGATAGCTGTTACGTTTGCTCATTAATACCATACGCCATGAGCGCTTCACGAACATTTGTTGCCACAGAAATAGATGAAAAAACAGCACAGTGCATAATATATTTGGCCCTGTTCCAAACGAAAGGAAGATTTCAAGGAACAGTAGTGCACATGACATGGAAAACACGAGACTCATACCCATATGAAAACAACTTCCTCAAGACCTATCTGAGTTATCACAAGACCAGTTTACATGCTGAAGCATTCAGGTACATAACAAGTGGCCCTGCAAAAGGAGAAACAAAGAAGGTAACACTGCAGTATCTACCATGTGATTGGTACACAACTGAAGTTCCGGGTAAACAAGGATGCTGGGAGAGGCCGCTACTGACGATAACAGGAAAGGTGTTCCTGGGCAACAGCTGGGAGATAGGAGTGATTGGCAGCAACATGGTAACAAAAGAAACTATCTCAACTATCGAGACACACAATCATCGATGTTGGACGACGTGGATCAAGTATGTACCAATGCTCACGTGGGTAGAAGAAGATGAAGACCCGATAACTATACTACCATTGACTGCGCCTAAAGTATGCTACCAGCATAAAGGAGAGGTGGACGTAGGATATAACACCAATTGTGCAAGCGTGATGGAGTTGCCTGAGGGGGGAGCGGGAACAGCAGTAATAATGGACCATTATTGGGCCTGTGTAGAAAAGGCATATCATACACTGCCTCCCCTGTGGAATGGTGTGTGCACAATGGTACACGTCAATGTACCATCACTAGTGGTACCTAAGAAGCATGTCGATGTGGCGAAATTTCCTAAAATGGATGAAGGGGATAAGAGAAGAAAGAGATCTGCACCACTTCAGAAGGAGCAAGGAAACAGGACCAACAGCAATGATACTGTCCTAAATAGGAGAAAAAGACAAGGAGAGCCATTGACAGGAAATTACCTGTGGGGAAGGTCGGAAACGGAACTAACATCAATACC
This sequence comes from Ambystoma mexicanum, assembly GCF_040938575.1. Lineage (NCBI taxonomy): Eukaryota > Metazoa > Chordata > Amphibia > Caudata > Ambystomatidae > Ambystoma > Ambystoma mexicanum. The sequence continues at coordinate 174,940,518 of NC_090934.1, forward strand.
GCCAGAACACAGACTATTCAGCAGAGCAGCAATGTTCTTCTCCTCAATAATACATCCGGGACTGCAGGCATACGCAAACGCAAAATGGCTCCAAATAACAAGGTGGGAACTAATGATGACCATCAATTCAACAGTAAATGGGTTCAACGCAATTAAAGAGGAGCTGCGAGCTGTAAGGATGGTAGCACTCCAGAACAGATATGTATTGGACCTTCTCACAGCAATGGAAGGAGGAGTTTGTGCAAAAATAGGACAATCTTGCTGCACGTTCATACCTGCCAACGATGCTGACAATGGTACACTGACAGAAGCAGTTTCACAATTGGCCCAGATGCACTCCAAAATGATGGACGAAAGTAACAGTGTAAACAAGGATAAGAGCTGGTTTTCACTATTATGGTCATGGATGCCATCTTGGCTGTCAGATGGACTGAAAATAATAGTGGGATGTGCTATTTTGGCTGGAGCTACCCTGATCATAATTAGATTTTGGAAGGCCCGGAAAGCACGCACGACTGACGAGTTGCTGGAAATGGTGGGAATGCACCCCTTAATGCCAGCAGATGACGGCCAGCATACAGGTGTGATAATACAAGAAAGGGAGAAGTTGCGCACCCAAATCATCACCAATCATCTAGACCCACCATCAGTGAAGATTGAGAACCCAAGGAACCCCAGGAGCTACATAGGAAGATGGGTATACTGTACTCCTGGAGGAACATGTGAATACATGTATTGGTCATTTGAAGATCATGTAAACCATTATGGACATCTCGGAGGGATAACTAAGATATGGAGGGTAAGAGGAGATAACGAGAAGGATATGTTTGTGGTCGACAGGTCGACCAGAGGGGGGACTGAAGTGGGAGAATGGAAGAACAGGCTCCCGTCCTTCACCTCTCGCGCTTGGCCTAGAGGGTCACGGCCCAGACACCCGCCGCGAGAAGAGTTTGTCCATTTACCAGACGACCAGGTACCCTGGTACAGGAACATACGGATGTGTCCACCTGCCTGCCCAGCAGCCCGCACTGGCCATGCCGACACCTGCGGCTCGGATCAGCTAGACTAAAAACCACACGTCGTTAGAGATGCCATGACGACCTAGACAACGGGAAGCACATCTGTACAAGTATACACACTTAACATTTCCACACCAATCTACACGAAGAACATACTCAGTGCTCTGACGTAGGCGACAGGCATATTCACGGACGTGCATCTTTAATATTTTTACATAGGCTTTCAGAATGCAGAAACGCAAGATGCATCATGAACTCATCTATAACGCTTGCTCACGCTTCCCTTGAAACCCGTTACCACCATGAGAGGTATAATGGAAACACGATACTGGTCATGGAAATGTATGCTACTATAATCTAAAGCACCTATGCACCAAACAGACTACTTAAGCATCAGGCCCGAGTAGGCCTCAAACAAGAGCTCCCGTGGACATTAACAAAGCAAGAGTCAGGTTGCTGATCCTGCAGAAAGAACCCGATGGAGCAACCAGCCAAGGTCGCAATGTTGCAAGCCCACATCCAAGAACAAATCATCAAAGGCACGATGTTGCAACCTCGCACTCCGCGTACCAACGTTAAAGTCATATCTACAAATTAAACCAGACACACAGTGGAAAAGCAATATTAATTGTGCAGAATTCTGCCTCAAACACGGTCCCGCCTCACGTGACCAAGCCGAATCTGACGAGATGCCAAAACCCAGGAGAGAAAAGGCGTCTGGGTCCCTCACTACGAGACACAGGCCGAGACACTTGAAAGGCTCAATGGACACCTGCTACAGTGGGAGCGGTCAGCCTTCCACCTATGAATAAATCCTCACATTGTCTGCACGTACCCATATTGAAACATTGTTGCAAACACAGGTACACCGAGAGCTGGGAACAACGGTGGTCCCAGGCTGGGGAGCTCACGGATGCACCAATCAGAACATGGGGCTCTTATCTCAGATGTCAGTAACATTAGCCAATCCTCAGGAGCCTTCATGTAACAATTCTTATGTATCCAATTATAGGGACAACCCAGATATACCACCTGACTACACCTTGTCCACTAATATCATTCTCTATATGTGTACTATACTAACCCTACCACTCGAGCAACCAATTAAGAGTGGCGATAGGTTTTTTGTTAACTTTCTGAAGTGACGCAAGTAGCGCGTCATAATGCAGTAAAAAGGGCCTGCGAGCCCCACGATTATGTGTGTGTCAGGACGGACGCGTACGCTCCTTGACCCATCCCTGCCGTTTTGTATAAATAAACAGCAGAGTCGCCTTGCTCCTTGTGTGTGTCTTATACTCTATCTCATCTGGGATATACGGGAGGAGTTGGGGCCTCCCTGCCCGGAGGTCTGCGGACGGCCCGGCCGACCCCGGCAGAATTTCCCCCCGACACTGTCGTGCACTATGAGGACGCCCAGGCCTACTTGAAAATACTCCTGGAGCCTGGGCGTACTGATTTGACGCAGTGAATCCTGCTTTTTAGCACATTCACTCTGCCAAGTTCAGAATCAGGCCCTGGGGGTGTTCTAAGAGCTTTATAGACCTGCAGCTCGGGCCGTAGCGGGCGTTATGGTCCCTTAACCTCGGTATTCAGGGCCCATAACGTCCTGTATGGCCCTCGTTGCAGGTCTATAAAGCTATATTATTTTTTATTGTTATAAGTGTTGTAATGATCGAAATGTATTGATTTATATCACGCCCTCAGTGCAAAATGATAATATATATCTGCTTACACAAACTAACATTAATGTTGAATTTCTTTCCCAACATTCCCCCCTTTCGTTACTTCTACAGCACAACAGCAGAGTCTCATTCGGCAGATGCAGAAGATGACCAGGATAAATACAATATGATATGCTGTTATGAGTCATTCATAATGTGCCTCTACACAAGTGTTTCCAGACATGACAAGACAAGTAGGGGAGTCAGAAGGAGGACACAATGATTTTACTAAGCATTGTGACATTCAGATCGTGCAAGTGTGGGAGAGGGAGGGGAAAAGTGCCAGGGGGAGGGGAAGGGAGAAGTGCAGGTAACTCAATACATGCTGCCGGAGGGTGGATGACAGATACCAGCATCTTCACGATGGCTCCCAACCAGGATGGGGCCTAATCAAAGGCTAGATCATATCAATTCCCCCCTTGTATTCCTCCTTCTTTCTTCGTGCACACACCTAGTCCATGCACTGCTGCTGTTATATGAGATAGTGACCCATTCTCTCCGTCTTCTGGGGGAATGAACGTGTAGCAAGAATCCCTGATCTTGCGGCAAACATCGCCTTCTATCGCCATCAGCATGTCGGGTATATAGCAGTTCTGCATCATCATCAGTCTTAGTGCTCTCAGCTCGACCTTTATTACGTTGAATCCATGTTCAGTATCGCCAGCCAGACCACTTCTCAGCGCACAATTTGCAACCACTTGGTGTTGGTTGCTGCTTGTACACCGGGTAGTAGTATTAAAGCAAAGAATATTTCAGCTGAACTGAAAAGTCGGTTTTCATCAGGAATTGCAGCGAGGATGCAGATGTGTCTTTGGATAAGTAGTTCTTTTCAGTTTTTCGTACTTCCCCCTTCCTGGTAGGATATGGATTTCAGGTGATGGTAGTGGATTTTGTTCTTCGGATGTTGTAGGGCCTATTGGGGCAGTATCTCAGTTTGGTCCCCCTTTCAGGTGTTCTTCTGGGACTAATAGCGCTGAGTGCAGCATGGCCAGCGAACAATAGCCCTTCCATGATGGTGGGAGGTGCAAGTACGCTTGTTGGCCACAGACCCAGTAGTAATCCATCACTGCCGCCGTGCCCCTTTTCAAGTCTGGAATCAACAATGTTCTGTTACATTGTTCGTTGGATCTGATAAAGACAATTCCTTCACTGTGGAAAAATAGTTCATAGCTCTCCTCTCGGTGCACCTTCACTGGCTTTTCCATTGCCTCAATCCATGTCAATTTTGTAATGTGTTCTGTCCATATTTCTGCACAGGTTCTTTCCACTAAAGCCACTAGTTCTTCCTCGTACCCCAGAAGGCCTTCCGCCAGGCAGCTGAGAGATGTTTCTTGCCATTTGTTGCTTATGTACATGAGGCTGTCAATTACTAAATATGGCTGTTGTAGAAAGTTGAGGTTTCTTGAGTTGTCTTTGCATTGCAGGGGGTCTGGATCTACAAGCGCTAGTCGCACGCTGTATGCCTGGAAGGTGCCTTTTATTCTACATAGCGCAAGATGAACCAGGCATTGTGCCTCTATAATTGAAACCTCCTGTGGTACTAAAACCTTGGGTGCCCCAATACGTGCAGTATTAATGAGCAAACATAGCAGCTGCCATTGGTTGTTTGTCTTCCTACTGCACTCATGTCAGTATACCAACTGTTGGAGCGCTCAGGATGTCTAATATATTCAATGGCATCCAGGCATTGTTACGCTCACCTGGTATCCACGGGGACGCCACCCAGCCCTGGTTGGATGATTTGCACTCTCGAACCCTCTCCCGGTCCCTTGGTAAGGCCTCTGGTTAAAGATGGGTCTGCAATATAGGAGAGCTGGTTTCAATACCAGATTGTCTTTATATTTTCCCACCTCCCTCGGCCTCAACTCCTTCCTCCCCCTTGGGTCTTCTCCTCACCATAATATTGTAAAAGGTGGTTTCTCTGTCCTGCTCCTCGTGGCAGGGGAGCGTAGATGTGGGGGGCGAGCAGCGACCAAGTTACTTCACTGGTGCAAGCCCCAATGTGGGAATCCAGGCTTGCTGCGACTCCGTAGGTTTGCTGCTTTACAGTCTTTATATGCAGTTCTTATGTTCCTCTTAGTTCAAATAATATCTTGCTTCTTTCCTTTTAGATATGGAAAGGTATTTTGGTGTTGCCATGCAGTTTGAAGATGAGCATGGGCCGGTAGACGAAAGCGCGGTGTGCGTGATGCTGTCCGGTGGGTAATGCGCGATGCGCGGTGCTGTTTCACCTTTTATATTGCTAACCTGTGTCTTTTCTCTCCTTGCAGGTTGCGATGTTCCTCGCCGAGCGCCATAATGTTCCAGCAATGATAGTGACCAGGAGATGACTACCCAGGTAAGAATTTTGTGGCTTTCTTCATTCGGGAGGAAACGTGAGTAAACGCTTACTAATGCCACCTTACTTTCTCCTCTTTCCAGGTTATGGTATTCCAGGATGCATGCTGTGCCGGATGATGGAGTTCGTACATTCAGATGAGTGGAACTGAAGTCAGCGATGGATTGAAGACAGGATACTGTTCCAGCTAAGTTTCGTAGTGTTCTTTCTCTCTCTGCAGGTCCTTGCTTTCAGGTAAGCTTACATCAAAGAACTGGACACGGTGAGCGTTACGCTGCCCACAGCAGAATAACGCAAAGCATGTTCTGCTGTTTGGGTGTGATTTAAATAAGCTCAGGTAGAGTAGTCCAGGTAAAATAGTCCCAGGCCTGCCACACCCAAAGTAGTCCAGGTAAAGAAGTCCCAGGCCTGCCACACCCAAAAGACTAGACCGCATAGCTCAGTTCCTTGTATCTGAGCTATGTGTGTGCCTCCATGTTGGCTGAACCCACCTCCGCCCAAGTTAAATAGTCCCAAGTAAATAGTCCCATCCTAATGTTGGTCTTCATGATGTTCATGAGCCTCGCGCCAAAGGCGCCAGGACTGACTCCAAGAGAGTCTTGGATGGGGTTTTAAGGCCTTTGACCTGACCCTAACTGGAAGGCTGACTTGCCAGTGAGGGTCAGGGGCAAGGTCATGACAAGCATAGGCCGCAGTATACATCATATTTGGGTCTACGCACTTGCCTTCTCCTTCTATCATGCCTTGATATACGTCGTTTTGTTAGTGTGCTATTGCTAACTTGCTACTGGTATTTGTATCACAAAATGTTTTTTCTAAAAATAGTAGGAAATACATTTTCTAATATTTTACTCACAGCCACACTCATTCGTCCAGATACATTTGCTTGTGTGTTGTTATACTTATGTACAGTGGTGTTGCTGGTTATGTTCAACAGTACACTTCACTTTATGTTCCCCCCTCGCCCATTCTTTTAGATGGCTTGCTCAGATAAAAGATATACCCCAATAAATGCCTAACATAAACATTAAGAAAGTAAATAGGAGGGTGCTAATGTGTAATCCACAGGTGTAGAAATATAGCCATCTAGCATTAGCATCATACTTAGTTAACTTTTTATTATATAATGAATCATTTGAGTGTTCCATTTTCTTTACTCCTATAAGGGAAACAAAAACGGGGCTGGGGAAGAGTGAAGGTTGGGAGGAGGGGAGAGAGAGAGAGACAGAGAGAGAGAGTTTTCTTTTTATAAAGTGATGATGCTTTTAGCAGCTATACATGTTTATTATTTGGGACATGTAGTCAAGTTACTGTTTCTGAGGTAATCATTTTGGGTTAGATGGGTAGTATGTTTAGGGTACTTCTGAGGTATTTGGGGGTGCTCTACGAACATCAGAGAGGTGGATCCAATACCGGAGCCATTTTACTTTTACTGCAGAGGGGGTAGAAAATACCACTTTGTAGGGGCCATGGAATCTGGGGTTATTCCACATATGCACAAAGCTTTTGATGTATATTAGTCCTCCTGGTAGCAGCGATTGGGTGGGTGTGGTGTCTGTGGTCAGTTGCTCTGCAGTGCTTTGTGTATCTTCTAGGCAGGGTGGAGCAATCTGTCAGGAGACATATTTAATTGCCTGTGTTAGGTTTGTCAAATAATTTTTGAATTCTTCACCCAAAACCATTGCAGCCCTATGGGCATCTGATGTCCTTCTTACTGGAGAGATGGGTGTATGCATGCCTCTGCCAGTCCCTATTTTGTGGGGTGAAAGGTGGTGGTCTTTACTTGGCTGAGTGTGGAAGCTGAACATAGCCTTGGGCAAGCAATGCACCCAGCTAATGTGGTGCAGAGCTTGGAGAGTATGCTTTTGAGGAGGCCGGTGATCCTCTCAACAATTCTGTTTGCTTGGGGGTAGTAAATTGAGTTAAACTGGTGTAGCAAAGTAGTGCTGTGATCTCTTTGAAGAGTTAATTGAAGAAGTGGGTGCCGTTGTCGTATTTTAGTACATCGCATACACCCCATCGAGGGAAAACCTTGTGAATTAAATTTATGGCAGCGCATTTGGCATCCACATGTGCACAAGGTCCAGCTTCAACCCATCATGGGCATGCTACAACTATTACATATTGGGAACCATTGCATCTTTCTTCCATGTCTGCGTAGTCTATGTGTAGCTCACAGAACAACCCAATGGGGCAAGGTAGAGTTACTCGTATTTTTTGGAGCATCATGCCAGTGCTGAAAGTTTGGAAGGTGGTGCAGTATATGTTAAATGTTAAATGTTAAAGGTATCTGTACCGTGCACTGTCACCAACGGAATTGGTCCCCAGGCACTCAGGCGGATTTGTAAACCAGAAGGCGGGGTGGGTTAGTAAGGTGAAGAGGGAGGAGGATAAGGATAAGTGGTGTCCTGTTGGCAGCTTCAGTTCGGTTTACACCGTGCGCTGAGCTTTGGTGCGAGTATCGGTTTGATGCCAGTCCTCATGTGCTGTTGGTGCGGCTTATGCGTTGTTTGTTGTTGCAGTGTAGTGAAGTGCGTGCGGCTTGCTGTGCGAGAGGTGGTTGTGTGAGTTTTTGTATATGATCATTTTTGGGAGATGCTCTTGCATATTTAGTATGAACAAATCTTCCTGTATGTCTGCTGCAATGTGCTGTTTGGAGCTATGGGATGGGCGGTGCAGCTGATCAAATGCTATTGCCAAGCGCTCTACAGGCATACCTTCCTTACCAGTACATTCTTGTCTCCATTGTAAGTTTGTAGGGAATTGTTTACACCCTCGCCTTCACCATAATTCTTTTTCGTCGTTTGGTGCCTTGCTTTGTAGTTCGATTAGGTGTATAATGGGCAGTGCCGTGTATGGTGCGTTTTGTTGATCATGCGATGGTGTAGTTACGATGTATTCTGAAATTACTGGGATCGGGAGATAGCCCAACATTTTGTGCCGCAGCGTTCCCTAATGACATTTCGTCCATGTTGCCAGTGTGGGCATATTTAATGACCGCTACCACAGAGGGCTGTGATAGTGCAGAAATCAGAGTATCTAGTAGTGGAGCGTGTTGTACAGGGGGCCATCTGCTCTGCGGAAACCTCTTCTTTTCCATTGTGACAATCCAGCATGCACTCCGGTAGTGACGTATGCTGAGTCAGAATAACTGGTCATGTGGCATCCTTGTGATGCGTGTAGCACCTTGATGAGTGCCACGAGCTCTGCTGCCTGTGCTGAATAGTGCATGGGTAATCTCTTCATCACTAGTGTCTCATATTCTCCTCCTTCATAGCACACAACTGCCGCACCTGAATGTCTCTGTCCTGTGTCCTGGTCAATTGTCACTGAACCGTCAACAAAGAGTACCTCCCCTTCTTCTAATAGGCTGTCTTTTGATTTGGGGATGGCATCTTCCTCCCCTTAATATGTGGCACAGCCATGTCATTGTAAGTTCCCGTCTGTACAGACTTATGTTAAGAATGTGGCAGGATTTACTGTTTTGCATCGCACAACATGAATGTTGGGGCTTGAGATGATAATCTCGTATGTTGATGCTCTCTATGTGGTCAGGGTGGACTTCGATCTTTCTAAGATGGCAAAAACAGAATGCTTTATGTATAGAGCCACTGAGCAACACATAACAATTGTGGAATGTTTTTCTATTGCAAAGGCAGCTGCAGCAAGTGCTTGTTCGCATGCTTGTGGCCCATCATGTTTCTTTGGGTCAATTCAGCCCTGATAAATGTGCTGTTAGAATGTGAAAATATGTAGAATTTGTGTATGTAATCTGGGGTGGTGAGAACTGGGGCTGTGGAAATAAGTTCTTTCAAATCATTGAAATTGTGTACCATGTTTGTTGTCCATTCTAGTTTGTGGTTGCCTTTCTGTGCTTCTTTGAGACTCTGTAGAAGTGGCCTTGTTTATGCTGCATAGTCTAGGTTCCATGCTCTGCAGTAGTTGCACAATCCTTGCATGTATTTTACTATAACAGGATTGGGCACGGCATGCACGGATGCTGCTCTGTGTGTTATTATTCTCTTGCCATTGCTGATATCACCTGGCGCAGGTAAAGTACTTCCGGTTAGCAATATTGGAGTTTGGAGAGTAATGGAGTACCTTCAGCAGTTTTGTTCGTTGTCACTACACACAAGTAAATCGTCTACGTACTGAATTACTGTGCTGGGCACTTGGATGTTACCTAAGTCTGCGGCTAATATTCTGTTGAATATGCTTGGGCTTTCGCAATACTCTTGGGGCAAACAAGTGTATTTGTAGCGATTTACGCCATGTGTAAAGGCAGTGAGGTACTGTGAGTTAGGGTTTAAGGGTATTGAAAAGAAGGTGTTCTTTAAATCATCCACTGTGAAGTGGGTTGCTTCTATAAGGATAGATCCTGGATCATTCTCCAATTGCCCCCGTGGCCTTTTTGTCGGTGTTGCACAGTGAGGAGGAGTGTACTATTATCCCTTGGTGAAGTAGGGCCTGTATCGTGTCTTTTATTCCCTCTACTGCCTCCCTTGAAAGTGGTACTGTTTAACGTGGGGCAAAACTGCTCCAACCATTAGTGTAATGTGTACTGGGGTCACTTGCTTTAGTAGTCCTAAGTCATGTGGGTTTGTTGTCCAAAACTGTGCGGGCACATGCTCCAAGTCAGCCTCAATGAAGGGAGGTGATATGAAAATGGCTATTAGGGGGCATTGCACCCTTCTGTACTGTACCATGAGTTCGCAGGGGATGCACATTTCTAATATTATCTCCCCGTCATTGTCATCTTCAAAGAAATTGTGGATCTGTGATTTCTTTGAGGGTTATGGTGGGATCAATGCATAATACAGTACGCCACGTGCACCCTTTTCTGTCTGTTCCAAGGACAACCACTCTCTTCGTAGATACCACCAACCCTTGTAAGTCTAGGGACAGGTTTGTACCTGCCACCAATTCTGGGGACACCACAGGGTGGAAAATGAAATCGGCTGTCACTCTTCAACAGGCTTTGGGAATTTGTGGCACTGCCTCCACTAATACTGTTATGCCATAGATAAACATGTCTGGGCCTACAGGTATTCCTTGGACCACCACCTCACGTGTCATGGCGTGTATTATGAGCTGCGTTCTCATTGCCTACTTCCCGGGTGTGACGCAAACAATGCAGTGATATGGCCATGTTAAATTTGCTGAACAGATCCCGTCCAAGAAGGTTGACAGGAGAGTATAATAGGGGAGCGCAAACCACCTTTCCCCTCACCTTTACATCCAAATCTATTAGTATATGGAACCGTAGAAATAACCCAAGAGAATCCCTGCATGTCGAGCATTTTGCCAGATAATGGGAAGTCCCCTTCAATGATGCGTGATTTCTCAGCACCTGAACAACCATTAAAATTATTTGTTTGTTTCCTAGCTCTGCTCCCACCAAGGTTTCCTCTTCAGGGTTAAGGGTCATTGACAGGACGGACACACAAGTGTTCTCTGTGGTCTGTCCTAATCAGGTTCTTTATTTATCCCCAGAAATGTGAAGTGGTTTCCCCCTACCACAGTTGTGCCTTGGAACGGGGCAACCGAGCCTCTGGGCACTCCGTTAAAGGGGCTCATGTTACCTGCCTGCTGGAAAGTGTTGTGGGGAACATATTGTTGCATCGTTTCATGTGGTTACTGTTATGGACGAGTGCCTGGTATCTGTAACGGCCACTGCATGTAGCCTTGGTGTATTTTGTGGAGTATGGAGGTGGTTATTCTGGGAGATGGCTCTTGAGGGACCACTTGAGGTGGTTTACCATCATTTGGTTGATCATAACTGTACTCCATGCCCTATCTGCTTCTAGACTCTCTTGAGAAATGCCCCCATTTTGCACAGTTCCAACATTGTGACGGCCCCATTCCACCTCCCCAAGGTGTCATTCCACCAAATCCCCCTCCTCCAAATGCCCCTCCCCTTGATCCTCGGAACCTACCTCTTCCTTGCTGCTGTCTGGAGTATTGTGCGTTCCCGCCCCACTGTCCTTGTCATCCTTCTGACCACACAGTGGCTTTTCTTGCTTTTGCAAAACTAGGGGTGTATACTGCCACCTCTGTCTGTGCTGGTGTCGATACTGATGTCTACACAGCGACCGTGGCTAATTTGTTTTGTACTAGTTTTGCTTCCTCTGCTTGTCGCCTCTGAGTCATTTCCTTTTCACGCTTCTTTATTCGTCTGCAGTGGTGTAATATTATGCTCTGTATTTCAGGCTACCCCTTTGCTTCAACTCCCATAATCTTTTCTGGTACTTTCTGCACCTTTTAGGCAGGGCCTGTTTAACAATGAAGTAGAAGGGTATTGATTGATCCCATGTGTTGCCCGTTTCTGCTCTCCACATCTCATGAACATGAAGAATGGATTGAGCAGCAGCTTCATTGTAGCCCATAGTACACTGCATAATGGACTGTAAGTCGGGTGTGTCAGGAAATGCTCCACGTGGCGCATCTCATATTTTTGCCCTAATGTTATTAGAGGCTGCTCCATCATTTGTGTTGTTTCCCAGAGTTACTACCGGGCACCCTGCTTTTACCCACACATCGGCAGCCTGATCTACGATTGCAGCGACCAATGGGATTTTGATGTCTCCTACTGCTAGGGGCACTCCTGCTGTCTGTTTTCTAATGCAGAGATCCACTTCCCTGCACCTGCCATAAGGGCCGGGAGCACTTTTATTAGATTATTGTTGTCCATCTGGGCCAATGGCACATAATGACAGCTGCCTGGCCCCTTATGTATGAGAGGCATTTGCAGTCGTGCTTTGCTCCCCTCACTCTTTTCCCATTTCGCTTACTCCTGCCAGTGCAACCAAACCTACTCCTTAACCTCCCATCCCATAATCTTTCCACCCTAGGAGTTCATTTGGGTGCCTGTTCTTCCTCCTCAACCTCGTCATCCTCAAACTCGTAGAATGGGCTCCACCCATCAGCATTGTCATATCCTAAGCTGTCCGTCTTCCCTCTCCCTCCTTTTCCACATGCATGTTTTTTATGGGTGTATTATCGATTCTGAATAGGAAATATCCTGACTTCCATCCGTCTGGTGCCTGTTCTTCCTGTCTGTCGGCTTTCACTTTGTTTTGCACTGTTCACAGTATATTAATTTCTCCTCCTGCTGAGGCCATTGCCACCTCTAAATCTCTCTTAACATCGGCATGTCCTGGAGTGTTCCGAAGGGAACACATATGGGGGCGGTGGGACTGTTGCTGCTGTGGCCGCATATGTTGGGTTGTTATAGCCTACAGTGGGGCAGGATGTCAGTGGGTATATCCATCTGCACTCTGTCTCTACCCCACCCTCTCTTCCTGGGCAATTGCCCTTGCTACCGTTCTGTCCGTCCTCTCCTTTACACCCTTCAGTGTTTTGAACATCTTCCAAAGGTCTAATATTTGCTTCCATCTTTGTAGTTGTTTTCCCTTATATTTGTCTATTAGGAATATGGACATATGTTCTAGCATACCCTTATTGTGGGAGCCCTGCTTTGGCCACGAGCGGGGCATCCCTCCTCCTCGGGTTTCTGTCACCCACTGTGTGTGGCACTTCTCAAGTCTGTCTCGGTACAGCGGTAGGGCCTTATACATATACTCTATTGGGGTTTCTCCTTCCATGGTGATGTGGTTGTGCTCTTGTTGCCCTTATGCTTATACTAGTGTGCTGCACACAATGTTACAGTTTGTCAAAAAACACAATCACTTTTCACCCCTCCCCTTTGCCAAAGAATTCAAAAGGTCCCCATCCCTTCTTTCTCTCCTCACACTCCACATACTCAAATATACCACAGATCACACCATGCCCCTCCTGGGCTTCAACCCTAGACAATAGAAACACCAATAAAACAAGCTAAAATAACAAGCTAAAATAAATACAACTACTATTCCTGAGCCCTCTAATTATGCTCCTATATATTTCCTTTTTCCTCCGCTACACAGTGTGAGTGGCACCACCTTCTCCCCTCACTCGGGGAGGCTCCCTACCATTCCATTTTCCTCTCCTTAATATTCTCCTCAAAAAATAATTAATACGAACACAAATAACACATACAAATCACATTCACACCTCCACTCTTCGCGTGTTCACACTGTCTACACTCTTCCATACAACTATCCCCAACTTGTTGTCACCTGCAAGGCTATACTCATGTGCGCATGTTCACCTGAACTCCTCCATCCCGGGGTTCCAAGAGCACCGGCCTGCACATCTCCTCGGAGCCGTGCCCTGCTCCAAAGAGCAGACTGGAATCCTGCAAAGACGGCTCCTGTACAGCCACTGTGAAATACGCGCTTTTTGGGGCTGGTCGCTGTAGGGGGGCGCTGCCCCTTCAGAGAGGCTGTCTGGACCCCTATGCAGATACAGGGGTGCTAGGATCAAGTCAGGATCACCAAATGAAGGCACACCCACAAACGCTCATGCCAGAAATAATACAACTCACTATGGAAAAATGGCCAAGAGATTCTTGCAAGGATAACACGTTTTAATCACACAAAAATAAGTATGCCAGCAATTAACTCTGCTGCTCAAGAACGTTCTGCTAAAAAATGGTACAAGCAGAATGTTATGAGGAAGCTCATTGTCATCAATGATACACACACATACAGTAAAAATCTGAGTGGCTGGTTGGTGAGACCTATACATAGGTGGCCTGCTCCATAGGGGATTCCAGGCTGCTATTAGTCCCAGCCCGGTCCGTCCATCTTCCATCACATGGAGTCTGCTGGGCTCATCATCTCCAGGGAACTAAGGCTGAGTTCCCAATTAGTTACTATGTAAGACAATGCTACTCTATCATTGCGGCGTGCACCTGGGAGGCTCGGGGACTGGCACAGGGGCAGGCTTAAGATCAAGCAGACCCACACATTCTTCACTCATTCAGTATCACACTATCTGCACCCAAGGCTTCCACCCACACTTTGGACTATGACTGATTCCACACTGCACCTTGTATTACAAATGTTGTAATTTATTAAATAAGGCAGAGTGGTCATGTTCTTTTAGATCGTTTATGGCCAGTTGGTTTATGGTTGGTGGTCTGGGGTAACCTACTATTGTGTAATTCAGGGATCTTGGACTGGGACAGTTGTGGGTCTCATAATTCATGGTTGGCTGGGTGAGGTTCGGAGGCCTGCTTTGGCCTGGCTGCGATAAACGTTCACTGTGAGGTACCTGGTACTGTCTTGCTGCCTTGCAGGGCACATTCCTTCTTGGGATGGCATGTTTTAGCAACAGTTGGGGAACAAAGGGAAGTTTCTGTGGAGGCCAGCAGAGTGGGTCTCTTTATCATCAGCGATTGGGCATATTCAGGTCTGTGTCTACCGCGCAGTCCTGCAGGCCCAACTGTTTCTACCATAACTACAAAATGGCGCCTGTTTATATGCATGCACTAAATCTAAGCATCTACATTTTGCATAGTATCGTGTTTGTGCAGGGTCCCTTAGTACGCCCCCCTGGCACATCACACTTGTAGCTATGGAAATCACCTTACTCTAAAGTGCCTAAGGAGGTGGTATAGGTTCATTTCCTTCCCAACAACAGGTGCAGTTGAAAAAAAAGTCTAAGACATGAGAGCTTGTATGAGGATTGTACAATATACCTCTTCCATTCAAAATAGGTTATAGGTGTTTCTAGTAAATTGGTTCACATAAAACAAGCACAAGGCATACTACTAAGTGTATGGGATGAATACCTAGAAATAAGATGTTTTGCCCAATTGTTTCCTACATGAGAGGGAGATTAGACAATTGACAAGTACAAATATCTGCCTCAGAATGTACAACAAGTCGCATGTCTTCAAGTGAACAAAGATTGAGATTCAATCATGAATATATTTTTCACCTATTGTGTGAAGGTGAATTGCCCACATTAAGATACAGCATTGCTCAAACACTTAATTGTGGGCAAATGTTTTCGTAATATGACTCCTTCTACACTAATTGAAACAGTAGAAGCTAAAGATCATGTTTTAGAAAACAGCATTAAAAATTGGTTTGCTAATATGCAAGGAAAAAGAGAATGTTGCTGTAGGTGGTTATCAGACTTACATTGAATGTTATGTAACCTTGGACCACCAACATTGTTTGGAACTAAGCTGTGCTGAATAAACATGGGAAGAACCTATATGCTTTTTGGAAGAAGCAATTTCACACTTAGATAACATGAACTCCTAAACTCCAAATTAGCTCTTTCCTTTGCATCCACTTAATGTGTAAGACTGTTTCATTATAGTTTCCTTGCAATGTTAAGCTGTATTTTAAACCATGAATGTCAAACATTAGGCAAAGTAATACATTACTGTCACGACCCACACTCTGAAGACCCCCTGGCCAACCTATGGGCCAGGGAGAGTCTTGATTCCAGTCCCCACTAATCCCAAGAAATTGCAGCCTAGGCCTTCTTGGGGCCAGTCCTGGCGGCTTTGGCGCCACGCTCATGTTTGAATATGGACTTGTGCTTGGGAACTACTTTTCTTTAATGCCAGTCATGTGGAGGCATCCTCATAACCTGGCTCCTTGAAACCAGGCTTGCAGTGTAGTGTTTTTGGGTGTGGTACCATGGGGACTATTTTACCTGGACTTCTTTCTTGAAGCTATTTAAACCACACCCGAATAGACTGACACGCTTCGCGTTAGTTTGCATTTCTGCAATGTAACGCTCACCCTGTTCAGCTTCTGCCGCGAACCTCGGAAGAACAGCACCTGTAAAGGAAAGGAAAAGACATTGTGAGAAAAGGCAGCAGCTTACCTGAACTTCATCGCCAGTGGTCCGCAGCTCTCCCGACCATCATCCTGGAACCAGCGCTCCTTCGGATCGACGGACCTGTAAAAGAGAAGAAACAAGGCATTAGACATTGTACAATTAACAAACTGTGCCAAAAAAGCTTACCTCACCAGCCGCTCCTCAATCAGCATCACTATGGAAATTCCATACTCCGGCCGAGTACCGCGACCTGTGGAGAGGAAAAGATAACAGCTTAGCAAAGGCAGGGCATCTTAAGTGCAGCGCATAGCGCCTACTCACCGCATCAAGGTGCTCCAAAAACGTACATACTTACCGGCGAAACACAGATTCCGCCTTGCCACATATTGGACTTCAGCGTACCTAGGAAGAAAAAGACATCGGGCCTCATTACAATCCTGGCGTTAAGGGGTTAACGGCGCCGTAAAAGGCTGCAGCGCCGTTAAACCCTTAACGCCAGATTCCCACTTTAACACCTGCTTTTTGCAGGCGTTAAAGTCCAAGGCGCTAAGCGACCTTGGTGCTAATTACGGCACCGTAATTTACGGTGCCGTAATTAGCGCCTTCCCCATCCCCATTGAGCCCTATGGGGCAAAAATGGGGAAGGGCAATGGTGAATGGGGATTTACCGCCCCGCCAACCTTGGAATGGGGCGGTAAATCCGCCATCCACCATGGTGGAATCCGGCATGGACCATGGTGCTAATAGCACCATAGTCCTACGCCAGGGTTGTAATGAGGCCCATTGTTTAAAAGGCATGCAAGCACAGCAATATTCACAGCAATAAGACCTACCTGAAAGACTCAAGACGGGCCCGCATCAGTGAAGCAACTTGATCACCATTGCCCACCAAGCACAACGCGCCCCTGCCAAGACAGCAGGACGGAGAACACGCCAACATCTAAAAAAAGGTGAGGAGAAGTCCAGAAGGGTCGCAGACCTACAGGGAGGTGGGAGCCTGTTTACCCCGGTTGCCCAGTCCTGAACATAGCTTACCTGTATTCCAGGCAGAACCTTTCCGCTGGTCGCATCTGGGCATCGCAAGGAGGGACATCTGAACCCCAACTGCTGGGTGGCGCCCCTGTGGAACCAGGTAAGCGTAACAATTACTTTTGGAGAAAAGAGTACCAAGCTCAAGGAGCTGCTCATATGCATAGAGACATATCTATTGAAGGTGGTACTCACTTTAGAGAAGATTCTTCAAAAACAGTAAGTAATTTCATAGAAGATTATGTCACTTTCAAAATTCTAAATCATCTGCAAAACCTATATTTGACAAAGTAATCAGTTTTCAAACATCCAAATGCACCTTACTGTAAAAGAAATATAAAGCAAATCAACAGTTTTGTCCAAGAATTAGAATTGGCTTTGCTAGAAAGCAACAAGCTGAAACTGTTATTAATGACCATTGTTCAGTCATTAGACATCATGTTAAAAAACTCCCAAAGATGTTATATGAGTTAATTAAAGCAAAATTCAAACTCTACAAGCATTAATGAATACTGCCCTACACTGTTAAGTATGCGGAATGCTAATATTGATATTCAATTTGTAGTAGTAGGTAGATACCTACCCTCATCCATTAGTAAAGTGAACGTCAATTACAGGATCTTAAGAACAAATCATGTTAGACATCCCTATCAACTTGTTAGATTAGTTTAGGAGTAAAAACCATTTTGCATCGTGAATGTGGCACACACAAAGCTACAGATAAGGTACTAGCAACAAATCTTGATGGTAAAAGTGTAGATATTAAATTGATTACTCTTGGGTGCCCTGAAATAGAAGTAGAGTTTTAAAACCTTCTGATGAAATAGAAATGCTGAAAATAATTAATCTATATAGTGAGAATATAGTTTTAGAAATCATGCTAGACAACTTCATATTGAGGATATTGAAGAAACCATAGAAAATCAACTCTTTAAAAGTAAATCTACAGGTGGTTAATTAGTAAAATGCGGCAAACTGAGCTTAATAAATCAGCAAAAACAAACCTGTGGATTAAAAAACATTCTGTATTATTATAGTTTACTGTAGTTATTTTTACCATGCAGTCAATGTGAGCTGCAGGAAAATTGGAACACTTCAGAAGCAGCATTCAATCATACAAAAGATAACGTTAAATGCCCTGCTCAAGTTATATTAAAATGCTAGAAGAAACAAAACAAGAGAAAATGATTGAAACAGAATGAGAAAGATATATACAAATAATACAAATGAAAACTTTAATTAGCCCATTAGGAAAAATGCAACACAAAATTAAGCTGTATTTCTTATGCAGCATGTATTTGCTGCCAGGCAGCAAGATGACCAACACAAACTTGATTTAGATGAGCTAGTTACATTTAGTAAAACAAGTTGTTAGTAACATGGACCATGAATACTGCATGAAATTAAGTTGTCTAGGTGCCTAAACTGCACACCTACATTGTTTTTTACATCAGTGGCCAAGCAGATAAATGCACATTTGTTTTCATTAAATTGACATTGACATTTGTGCGTGAAACATTTGGGAATCCTTTATCATGTGCTGTCACAGCACATACTCGTTTTGTATCCTGTAGCATTGGTGGAATAACACTAAATAAAATATGTTAATGATAGACATGGCAAACATTTGAATATCAAATGATTCATGTGGAATATGCACAAGAAGTAGCAACCTTTTTCTTTTTAAATGAACGTTCTAATAACTAATGAAGTGAGCATGGTTTCAAATATAATGCTTGTTTCTATATTTCATAGGATGCAATAATAATTAAATGTTTAGTGGTAAACATTATTGTATTTGGGGAAATGTTACAATAAACACTGGTTAAGGACAAACTGTATTTAAAAAATGAGTATGGAAGAGAGTGTTGAAAAACTAGGAAGCATCAGAAATGTAAAATTATGTAGTTACTTTGAACATAAAACATGAGACAAAGTGCACATGTAGAATAGAGAAAAATACTCCAAGAAATTGGAATAGTCAACACAAACTAATAAAATGTTACAAAGAAGACTAATGCAATTGCTGTATACACATAAGGTGACAGCAAAAGTATATACAGAATTATTTAAACAAGTAAATAAATGTATGTATTTTGTTAACTTTAGCCAACAGTGAAACGTGTAATACTGAAATGATGCTAAAAGTAAATCAAATGATAAGAACACTTGAAACAGTAGACAAAGTGCAAAAGATGGATTAAGCATAGATATGCAAGAAAATGTTAAAATGATTACTAGACTTAAAGCATAGTCTGTCAAAAACAACTAGCCATGACAGTTGTTGTTAATATGGATTTCTGAACTCTGAACTGGCGAGCAGAGGTTCAGAAAGCCAGCCTAGTTTCTTGGAACAGGGTAACCTTCTGGACAAGCCAGACTAATCCAGGTAGCATTGGCGGCAGTCAAGACTAGGTCTTTGGAGAGGTGAGGGTGACTGCAAGACCTCAATGAGCACACACAGTAAAGGACACTACAAATCACTCCCATTCAGGTGTGTATATATTAAAGAACACATGTACATGCATTCAAGGCCTTTGAACTCAAACACATAGCAATTATAATACTTCAAACCAATACAACACTACTATAACACATATGTACAATACCAAGTGGCCTAAAGGGTTTAAGCACAGAATGGGTCCACAACCTAAATGTAAAGGGAGCAAGCAGTATAAATAGACTTTAGGCAGTTCTTCATCAATCAATTCCTAACTGAGAGGTATTCCAGTCCCTACGAAGAGTGGAAATTAACAAGGGGGGTCCTGGGAGTCCCTCTGCCAGACATTAGTCCTGGTTACGAGAGACTTACCCAGAGTCAATAGCTCACTATCTTTCACAGAGAAAAAATATCACAAACATATCAGTCTTTGTCCTGCCATGGGGCAGTCCAGAACGGAAATGCTACGCAATTCTCCTCTGAACAAGAGTACCAACAGCAACCCCAGACATGTGTTTCGGTCTGGCTGGACCTCATCAGTAGGGTGGAGCTGTGCCTCTCTAAGAATAGTGAGCAAGGGGTCCACGTCTAGATTCGCCTAGTAATTTAGGGTGAAACCCAAAGTTACTTAAATATGCAAATTAACAAGGAGGGTCGTACGAAGTGTGGAGCCTAGTGCTCAAATGTACTTTCAAATGCTGCTGCACGCAATAGTGCAGAAAGGTGAACACGGGGTCTCTTGCAGGGGCTGTAGCAGCTCAGAAAGGTGGGTGAGGCGATGAAGAACAAGCTCCCATTATTGGTGGAGGGTCTCCCCAAAAGGGCAGAACAGGTTCCAGGAGTTGGGAAATGGACTGTAGCACAGGCTACCTGTGGAAAGGTGAATGGCCCTCAAGTGACCTTAGTGCGTAAAAGTGGATGGATGCGCTAAGGGCCACTGGTAAGGGTTGCAAGTACTCACTGACCCCCGGACACTCCGGACCAAACTTCGGCAGTCGAGTCCACTTCAGTTGCAAGTTCAAATGCGGCAGTTGTACGTCTCTGCGACTTTCAGTGGCAAAGTTACAGCGATGATTCCCTGGTGGGACAGTGGCGATTTCTCTGCTCCTGGTGAAGTGATCAGGCCAGTTTCAACGTAGCAGGCTTCAGGGCACAGAGGGGCATAGCAGCAAGGCACCTGCAAAGTTTGTCACCACGGCTGGGCGACATGGTAACCGCGCATACTCCAGTTCGGGCGCTCGCCCTTTATTCCAGACCTGGGAATGCCAAGTGTACGAAATTCGGTTTGAGAGTGCTGTGAACTTAGAGCTTGCAATTTACCAAGTTTTAAGTGTCAACTCGAAACGGCAGTGGTTTTAGAGCAAAAGTTGTGCGCAAGCTGGTCAGTTCGCTGGTTGGTCCAGGAACACTTCCGAAGAGGCTTACTTGCAGGTTTAGATGAAGGTGCCGTGAATAGCTGATCCCACTATTCAAATGGGTTGAAGCGCTTTAGCAGGCCTTCTGGTTCGATCAGATGCAGAGTGGTCCAGCGGGACAACAGCAGGCTCAGGATGCCAAACCTTCCAGTGTGTCACCAGTGATTCCTCGACTCGGCATCTTAGTTTCAGGATACTTTGATCCTATCCTAGGTTCGGTGAGAACTCAAGAGATCGACCTGGTGTGGGTGTTTGGGGCCTTCACTTACTCAGAATCTCCTTCACGCCAAAATGAAGAGGACCCAATGGGAGATCTGCTCACATACAGGCACACCAGACGTGTACCAATCACGGACCACAGTAGTCCCAGTCAATCCCAGCGCACCAGACTCTCTGGCAGATGTGTATTGGAACTGGACAGTCCAGCCCACATCCTGGAGGCACGCACGCAAAGCATTCAGAAGCCTGTGAAACCTTGGCGTTTCGCGGGAGAACGCATGCCGAAATAAGGACTGACCCGGGTCAGCTCGACCTGAGGAAGGTAAAGGGGCAAGATGGCCAAAGGACAGGACAAAGAACCTTGTGGCATGGCGATTTTGGAGCCAGGCCACCTTCCTGTGCCAACCGCAGTAAACCTGGTTTGCATGGCAATAAAGGGTTAAAAATAAACGAAAAGATAAGCTGCCACCAGCCCTGTAGAAGGCACATCTGCACTTCTCCTAAAAAATCCTTTGAGGGAGTCTAGGGACTTTGGAAACAAAGGGAAGATCTAAGCACACTGTACTGTAAGGTACATTGTGAACTTGTAACATGTTGCAGAAAAGTTGCAACATTGGAAAGGACTAAGGGAAACAAAGTCTCCCAGTACTGACTGCCTTTAAGGGCATGTCAGTTTCCCCATAATAAAGTGAGCGAATGCCCAGTGGAGTGCAGTTGAAGGCTCTGCTTCACTGGCAAAAGTGAGACAATGGTGTTTAAACAGCAGCAAAAAGTTGGGGGGTACACAATTGGAGGGAAGATTACACATAAATGGAAACTTCCCTAACACTCGCCCCTCCCAGACCAAGGACAGGGGGAATTAATCCATCCCTGGATGAGTCTCATGTTCAGGTCGGTTAAACATTCTGGACAACCCATCAGCTCTGCTACGTTGGACACCTGGCCTCTGCTCAATGGTGAGATCAAGCTCTTGCAGGCGTATGGAGCACCTGAGCAACTTTGGATTCTCCCCCTTCATATTCATTAGCCACTATAAGAACTTATGGTCGATTTGCACAGTGAAGTTGGTCCCATAGAGGTAGGGCCTCAGCTTCCTTAGGGCACACACAACAGAGAAACATTCTTTCTCTGCTGTGGACCACCTGAGCTCTCTGTCCTTAAGCTGGCGACTAATGAATCCAATATGGTGTTCCTTACCCTTTGCATGTACTTGTGATAGTACAGCTCCTATACCAGTGTCAGAGGCATCTGTCTGCACAATAAAAGGTATTTGGTAATCAGGGGCCCTGCGAACAGGGGCCTTGCACAAGGAGTCTTTTAAGCCATTGAAGGCCTTCCCACACTCTTCAGACCAAGATACCTTCTTGGATTTCTTAGGAGTTGTGAGAGCAGCCAGAGGGGCAGCTATCGTGCCATAGTCTGGCATGACATTTTGGTAGTAACCTGTGAGTCCTAAAAAGGCTCTCACCTGGGTTTGTGTAGTAGGGGTAGGCCAGTCTCGTACTGCTTGTACTTTACTGGGTAGAGGCAGCAATCTCCCGCCAACTACTTCATGACCAAGGTTGACCACTGAACCTTGACCAATCTGGCACTTGCTGGCCTTTATGGTCAAGTGGGCCTTCTGAACAGCCTGTAACACAATTCTAAGGTATTTCACATGTTCCTCCCAGGTGGCACTGAAAACTTTTATATCATCCAGAAATGCTAGACGGAATTCATCCAACCCATTAAGGACATGATTCACAAGCCTCTGAAAAGTGTCATGTGCATTCTTCAACCCAAAAGGCATTCCTTGAACTGCTAGAGGCCCTTTGGAGTTGAGAAGGCTGTCTCTTCCTTGACATGTTCTCCAGGGCTACTTGCCAATAGCCTACAGTGAGGTGAAATGTGCTGAGGTATTTGGAGGCAACCAAAGTATCCACCAGATCATGTGTTCTAGGCAAGAGGTGTGCATCTGTCTTGGTGACAGCATTCAGAGCCCTGTAATCCACACAAAACCTCAGCACAGAGGTACCTGTCTTTGGAACCAAAACCACAGAGCTGGGCCAAAGACTACTGTAGGGTTCAATCCCCCCAAGATCTAACATTGTGTTGACCTCCGCCTTGATATAAGACCTTACTTTGTCTGACATTCTGTATCCCCTACTTTTAGTAGGTACACTTTCTCCCGTGTCAATATCATGTTTGCATCAAGGTGTCAAACCAGGAGCTTGTGAAAACAAAGGGGAGAACTGCCTCAACAAACTTCTCACCTCATCTTTTTGACCAGAAGTCAGGTGAGGGGTCACTTTCACACCTTCAATGGAGCTATCTAAAAGACTGGCCTGGAACAGCTCAGGGAGAGGTTCTGACTCCTCCTCCTCAACATCTGAAGCCAACAGCAATGCAGCTATTTCAACTCTTGGGATGAAAGCCTTCAGTCTATTTACGTGGAACACTTTTGGAGCCTGTCCAGCCCTTCCAAGGTCCACTAAATAGTTGACCTCATCCAGTGACTCCACCACTATGTAAAGGCCTGACCATTTGTCCTGCAACGCTCTAGTCCTTATAGGATTCATGGTCAGGACTTGCTGACCTGGTGTGAAGTGTATGAAGGCACCTTTCTGGTCATACCAATGTTTCACCGGAGCTTGCTCAGCCTTCAGCTTCTTCCTAGCCAGACACCCATCAAGAGTACCATTCTTTTTCTGAGTCCTAGCACATATTCTACTAAATTCGTAGTGCCAGGGGGGGTGGGCATCTCCCACCCCTCCTTGACTATAGGCAAAGGTCCCATCACAGGGTGACCAAAAAGAAGCTCGAAGGGGCTGAAGCCAACACTCTCCTGGGGTACCTCTCTGTAGGCAAACAGTAAGCATGGTAATAGACAACCCATTTTCTTCTTTGGGGTTCTTCCAGAGCCCCAACCATGCTCTTAAGGGTTATTTTAAACCACTCAACCAGACCATTTGGTTTATGGGTGTTATGCGAATAAAAACGTATAGGTAACTCCACATTCCTTCTGCATGGCCTGCATATACTTTAACATAAGGTTTCTGCCCCTATCAGAAACAACTTCTTTAGGGAAGCCAGCCCTAGTAAATATGCCAAGTAAAGCTTTTGCAACTGACTCAGCAGTCACATTCTTCAATGGGATGGCCTCAGGATACCTGGTGGTATGGTCGACCAGCCTCAGAATAAACCTATTGCCTGAGGATGCTTGGGGGCCAAGGGGACCAACAGTGTCAATCCCTACCCTCTCAAATGGTACCCCCACAACTGGGAGTGGTACCAATGGAGCATGGATTGTTGTGCCACTGTTCCCAGATACCTGGCATGTGGCAGAACTCCTGCAGTGACTTTCTACTTGCACCCCCATCTTGGGCCAGTAGAAGAGCATGGATAACCTTTGCTTGGTTCTCTTGATGCCAAGGTGACCAGCAAGGGGGACTTCGTGTTCCAACTGCAAGAGGAAGGGTCTTACAGCACGGGGAACCACCAACCTCCTATGGTCTCCTTCTGTAGACTTTGTGGGTTCAATGTAAAGGAGTATACCTTCCCAATACATCCTGTGCTTCCCAGGAGGTTCACCTGCAAGCTGGGAGCAGGCCTGTCTCCTTAGGCCTTCCAAAGATGGGCATTCGCGTTGGCCCTTACTGAACTCAACCCTATCAGAACTACCTTCCACTAACAAACTGTAGTTCAGCATGGTCATGAGGATTGAGGATATCAGGCAACACCTCTTCCTCGTCCGGTTCAGGTGTTTGACCAACTACCTCCACCTCAGTGGTAGGTGAGTTAGGGGGAATATTCTCTTTCCCTTTTCTGTCTTTTTTGACTCCTTTAGCCTTTGGTTTCCCCTTTAGCATGGGCTTGGCATTGGACTTGACCAGTGGAGCCCTTGTTTGTGACCTTGCGCATGGTCTCTCTGCTGTGTCACCCACAAGACCTAAGTCTCTGAGATCATTCCCCAGCAGGACCTTTCCTGGGACTTGCCTCTGGATGATCACTGGAATCCTGGCCACTGTACCATTATAGTAAGATTTACAGGCATAACTGGGAACTTGAGAGGGGGACTATCAGCTACCTTCAAGGTGAGCAGAGGAGCTCTGGCAAGTTCCTCTGGCTCTACCAAGGTAGAATCCACTACTGTTCTGCTGTCCCCACTATCCCTAAGGGCAGTTGTGTCAACTCCATTGATCAGCACACTGGGCCTCATTACAAATGTTGCGGAAAGGCAACAATGGTGCCGGTAGTGCTACCGGCGCCATTGTTACCTCGCTGCAACATTACGAGTTTGCTCACGGGTGCCGCTCTGGACGCCTGGTCAGACCGGACATCCAGAGCGGCACCCGCGAGCAGACCAGGATGCTAACAACGGTCCCGCCATTAACGGGACCGTTGTTGGCATCCTCCCCATACCCATTGAGCCCTATGGGGGCTCAAATGGGAATGGGGACGTACCGGGTGCGGGTCACGAAAATGGGAATTACCGTGCCCGCAAATGTTGGAATGGCCTGGTAATTCCCATTTTTTGGTAAAAACGGCATGGCTACCTCCAAACTCGTAATGAGGCCCACTGTCTTTGAAATAGTGCTTGGTGTTATCAGGAATGCTAGTATAAGCCTCTGAGACTTTAGGCTCCCAGGAACCAAGGGAATCTAGGACTACCTCAGATTCTATCCCACTGGGGAAGGAGTCTGAGGAGAAGGATGACCCTGTGATCTCTTCCTCCTCATAGGAGGGGAAGGCCAGACTCACAGAGTGGACCCCCAGGGTTTTGACCTTACATCTGTGGTGCCCCATCACATGGTCATTTGCTCCACTAGCCACACAAGATCCACTGGGTCTTGGGACATCGTGAGGCTTATTATAACCAGAGTTTTGCTTGGAGGGATACCTTCCCTGAACATTCTCTTGGGACTGACCCTTAAATCTCTTTTTCTGGCTCTTTTGGGAGGAGGTTTTATCAGATCCCCCACCCGCTTTATCTTTGGACTTTTTCCCCTCCTCTTGATTGCCAGGATGAGTCTTGTCCTTATGGGACACTCTGTGTCACACCCACAATTCTGCTGCTATGGTCAGCTTCTTAGGATTTAGCTCCTTTGAATCTGCCAAGTGCTGCTTAAGCTCAGGGGAACAAGATGCAAAAATATGTTCAAGCATGACAAGACATATCATACCCTCAAAGGTGGAGACCTCATGGCATTCAACCCAGCCAGGTGAGTTCTCTAAGGAATCAGTAACATAAGATACCTTCTTTCTTGTTGTACTCTCTGAACCTCTTCAAGTATTGGGCAGGAGTCTTCCTGATCTTTAAGATGGGGGTCTGCATCAATTTTGCAAAATCGACTCTTTCAGCTTTTGGCATCTCCATAATAGCACTGCAGCCAGAATGGGGTAGTCTGCTGAGCAACCAGGCAATCTTGTCAGCATGTATAACCTCTTGCACTTCACATGCATACTCAAATGCATTCAACCAGTCCATAATGTCATTCTTCTCATCATATACACATTCTTTAGGAAATCTTGGATGAGAGGAGGAGGACCCAGACCCATGTCCAGATCCCTTGGATCCATTTGAAACTTGAAGCTTGGCCAGTTCCAACTGTTGATACCTGTGCTTTTGTTTTTCTGCCTGCTCCACCTTCAGCTTAGCCATGTGGTATTTATGCTCCTTCTGCTTAAACAGCAGCTCTTGCTTCTTGAATTCCAACATGGCATCAGCATCAGAGCTGGCGAGGAAACATGGGACATCACATCATCTGTGTCTTCCTGGGTACCAAGGATGAGTTCAGCTACAGATCTGTCAGATATGTCAGTGAGAGCAGCCCCACCTCCTTCTGCACTTTCATCTGTGGTAATGGCAGTGAGTTGCAACTCTTGCCAATCTATGATTCTTTGTATCATTTCACCCTTTGTACCTTGAGCAGACAAGCCTCTCTCAGTACACATCATTCTCAATGTTTCAGATTTTGAAGCATTCAAGGTTATATTGGTAATTGTTTCCATCATTATAGATAGGTCTATGGCCTTTACAGTTACTTACTACTACGGTCACTATGTGTCCTGGGTAGGGGTAATCTGAAATGCCATCACGAGTGTGCAACACTGGATACCTTCAGTCCTTTCCCACCACTGTACACCAATTTGTTAAGATGGATTTCTGAACTCTGACCTGGTGGGCAGAGGTTCAGATGGCCAGCCTAGTTTCTTGGAACAAGGTAACCTTCTGGACAAGCCATACCAATCAAGGTAGCATTGGCAGCGGTCAAGACTAGGTCTCAGGAGGGGTGAGGGTGACTGAAAGACCTCAATGAGCACACACAGTAAAGGACACTACAAATCACTCCCGGTCAGGTGTATATATATAAAAATACATGTACATTTATTCAAGGCCTTTGAACTCAAACACAAAGCAATTATCAACAGTAATACTTCAAACCACTACAACACTACTATAACACATATATACAATACCAAGTGGCCTAAAGGGTTAAAGCACAGAATGGGTACACAACCTAAAAGGAAAGGGAGCAAGCAGTGCAAATAGACTTTAGGCAGTTCATCAATCAATTCCTAACTGAGAGGCAGTCCTGTCCTTACGAAGAGTGGAGCCTAGTGTTCAAATGTACTTTCAAATGCTGTTGCAAGTGATAGTGCAGAAGGGTGAAAACGGGGTCTCTTGCAGGGGCTGTAGCAGCTCAGAAAGGTTGGTGAGACGATGAAGAACAAGTTCCCACTATTCGTGGAGGGTCTCCCCAAAAGGGCAGAACAGGTTCCAGGAGTTGGGAATGGGACAGTAGCACAGGCTACCTGTGGAAAGCCGAGTGGCCCTCAGGGGACACTAGGGCGTAAAAGTGGATGGATGCACTAGGGGCCACCGGTAAGGGTTGCAAGTACTCACTGACCCCCGTCACATTCCGGACCAAACTTCGACAGTCGAGTCCACTTCGGTGGCAGGTTCAAATGCGGCAGTTGTGCGGCTCTGCGACTTTCAGCAGCAAAGTTACAGCGATGATTCCCTGGCGGGACAGTGGCGATTTCTCTGCTCCTGATGAAGGGATCAGTCCAGTTTCACTGTAGCAGGCTTCATGGCACAGGGGGGCACAGCAGCAAGGCACCTGTGATGTTCGTCACCACGGCTGAGCGACATGGTAACCACATGTACTCCGGTTCGGGCGCTCTCTCTTTATTCCAGACCTGGCAATGCCAAGTGTACGAAATTCAGTGTGAGAGTGCCGTGAACACAGAGCTTGCGATTTACCAAGTTTCAAGCGTCAATTCGAAACGGCACCGGTTTCAGAGCAAAGGTTGTGCGCAAGCTGGTCAGTTCACTGGTTGGCCCAGGAACACTTCTGAAGAGGCTTACTTGCCGGTTCAGATGAAGGTGCCTTGAATAGTTGATCCCACTATTCAAATGGGTCGAAGCGCCTTTGCAGACCTTCTGGTTCGATCAGATGAAGAGCGGTCCAGCAGGCCACTGCAGTAAATGTGGTTTTCATGGTAAGAAAGGGTTAAAAATAAGCGAAAAGATAAGCTGCCACCAGCCATGTCCAAGGCACATCTGAACTTCTAAAAAATCCTTTGAGGGAGTCTAGGGCCTTTGGAAATGAAAGGAAGACCCAAGCGGACTGTACTGTAAGGTACATTGTGCACTTGTAAGATGTTGCAGAAACGTTGCAACATTGGAAAGGACTAAGGGAAACAAAGTCTGCCAGTACTGACTGTCTTTAAGAGCCTGTCAGTTTCCCCATAATAAAGTGAGCGAAAGACCAGTGGAGTGCAGCTGAAGGCTGTGCTTCACTGGCAAAAATCAGACTATGTTTAAATAGCAGTAAAAAGTTGGGGGTACACAACTGGAGGGAAGATTACACATAAATGTGAAATTTTCTTAACAGTTGTTAAAAAAATTATTTTAAAAAGAAACCTAAATGTTGAAAAAAGTTAGGTTGATGGAACAATATAGTAGATTGGTTGTTTTAAAAACAATGCGGAGTGCGACAGAGTGCCTTTTGTGCCTGCGATAACGCTGGCTGCTGGTGGAAGCTCATCCGTCCTGCTTTTGGATGAACGACGTATTTCTTTTCAAAGCCACATGGAATGATCCGTAGTAATATACTCTGTTTGCCAAGCCACGCCCCTTTGATTGTGTTAGCTACTTAACCAACAGGCTGCACGCGCGAAAACGGAATGCGACAGTGTGCCTCTTGTGCCTGAAATAATGCCCTCTGCTGGTGGAAGCTTCTCCTTCCTGCTTGTGGATGAATGGCGTATTTCTTTTCAAAGCCACATGGAATGGTGTTATGACTTTATAATGATTGAGGACACATGAACTAGAGGTAAAAAGCACGTTTTACTTACCTCAACTTTCCTGTTTTACTCCTACATCCATAGTAATATACTTGTGTTGGCAAGCCACGCCCCTTTGATTGTGTCAGCTACTTAACCAACAGGCTGCACGCACCTGCGTGTGTGCACACAGAGTGCGAAAGAGGGCCTGTTAGCCTGTTGGCATGGGGCCGGCGGTGTTTTTCAATGCAAATATTCCAGTATTAGCGTTTCGAGATCACGTCTAGGCGGTACTTTGTTGTTTCCTACTTGGTATCCTTTTCGCAGTCTGGGGCCATTACGGACTGCAGACGTTGTAGTTAATAACTATGAGGAAAAAACTTCACTCTTCAAAAAGGGCGTTATGTCAGCTGCGCTGCTCCCCTTACTGTGCGTAGGGCCAGCGTCTCATGAGCAGCAGCAATGCCTTTACCGCTCTCTCCTGAAAACTAGCGAGATGCTTGATTGTGCTCAACTGTGTTCAAGTGAACTTAAGAACCAAATAATGCCATTTCAGATTCAAACAATTGAGGGCATGGAATCTTCTCAATCCCTCTTTGGTGTAGACCGCGAAAGAGAGGTAATTGGCAATGTATTCAATTTCAAAATGGGGAATTACTGTGTCGAACAGATTGTAAATCGCTCTTTCTTGGACACTGGTGAAATCTTGTTGGGTCTATCCTTATATCACGCCGCATTTGAGGGTAAATTGGATGGCTCGACAACTTGTGGGAACGACAACAAGTTTACACATATTTCCACTAATGGGCTAAACTGACCTGACACACATGCTTGGCGTACTTAGTGATCAAATCTTACTTGAATTGAGAAACCACAGTGCAGTCCTTAATGAAGTTCTGGCGGCTGTGTGTACACTTCCTGATAAGTTAAGTATTTTTTTTCAAAGTTCTGTGGGTCAAATGCTACGTGAGTTGTACACAAATATTAAACTTCCTTTAAAAGAAGCAGCAGTGGATGCTCAAGAAAACAGGGCTAAAAATGACGTAGAAATAATAGTAGAAATAATCAACCTGTATCCTCCTTCATCTGATTCTTCTGACGTTCCACAATTTAATGTCAAAATGTCTAAAAAAGGACAACAAAATAAACAAAAATTGGCCCTTGCACAGACGATTATATCTAAATCTTCACGTAAGTTCCATAGGGATAAGGGATTACATAATTTAATAGAAGAAAGTCGTGAGGAGGAGGAGACTCATAAAATACTTGATTTAGAGTTGTTAGGTGTCAGCGAACAACAAGGCTCAATGTCCTGAACACCTAAGTTGAAGAGATCTCTGACAAATCAAGCTACACAATGTAAATATTTAGAGGGCTCAAACAGACTATCAGAAGCCCTAAAAAATAAAAAGGATATGGTAAGGATTGTCATGCACCTGAAATCAATTGAGTATGGGGTAAACGATAGTTTTGATATATTCAAAAATCCTGCTGCTCCCTCGAAAAAGGTTACACCAATTTCAGTAGGACCCACTATTTCAAATGAGGCCGTCATGGGACTCTGGCATTGGGTAATGCTCCACCTAGTGCTCAGTTAGTTTTTTTTTCCTGGTGTATATGATCCTCTCAAAAGAAATATTAATACCCTGTCAACAAGTGTGAGTTTGGAACCTCAAGCAATTCTCGCTGAGTCAAACCATCCTCCTACTAAGGATATTCAGCCACTCGTGGGTATAAGGGCTCCTTATGTATCGAGTGGGGCGGTCTCAAAAACTATATTAGATAATGCTCCTTCAATAATGAAAGACCCGGTCAGACAAACAAGGGTATGGATGAAGCCTCTGAAATAGATAGTATGTTGAGGAATAAGAGCATAAGTGAAGGCGGAGGTAGATTTCAACATGAAGTTTACTCCCGGGTAACCCCCGATATGGGAAATATCCCTAGATGAGACTCAATAGTAGTGGGCCTTATGGAAAACAAACCAGATCACCTCAATGAATAAAGTACATGAAATCTGGGGGTTTTGTTGGAACAAAGAATGGGTCACAAGAGAGTAAGAGCTCCTCTGAGATTGGGAATGGTTTAAGAGCTCCAGTATTTCCTGATGATCCAAGTCTCACCATGAATTACGTACTTGAGGAGGGTGGGCCTTACTCTCTGAACAGATCATAAATACTGTCATTATTTTCTGATATACGGGAATTATGTTTGATTTCTTCTGCAGATATCAAACTGGTTGACTAGGTTTTGATATCACCACCTTTTACAATTCTTGCACTATTAACAAGAATTTACGGGGGACCTCGTACTCTGCTGTAATAGAGGGGTCAAGCCAAGTGGCTATGATGGGGTCCTCTGTTGGACAGGTTTCTAAAATTACAGAAGTCCACGATAGGAGATGGTTGGCTATGACCCTACGGGAATCTATTGCCAAATTAAAAACGCTAAGTAAACCTCTTTAGCTTACTGGGCAAACTTTGACTAGTCTCCTGGAATTCTAGGGGGAATTCACATTTGGTCACGAATGAAAAGCTAATTGATGTGTTAGCGAAGTTCGATTTTATACTTCTGCAGGAGACTTGGGCAAGAGGGAATCTGATATGGGATAGCTTTGATGTTTTCTGCGTGTGCGCTACTTGTGGACTGCGGGGGCGACCCAAAGGGGGTTTACTTGTGGCGCACAGGCAGGGAACATCAACTCACTAAGTATCAGATTGGCAAATCCTAAACTCCTTTTTGATTGTTACCTATTTCCTAGATTTATCGACAGGGTCACTTGATTTGATGGTAATAAATGTTTACTGGAACCCACTTGATCTTGCAGCTAGTCAGCTGGAAACTGCTTTGGATACACTTAGTGGGTTAATTGATCAATGGCTATATGTGAATCATGGTGGGCTTACCATCCTAGCGGGTGATTTCAATGCAGATTGTAATCAGGAATCAATGGGAATTGATGAGTCATTGGATTCTCTGGAAAGATCTGTATCCAAAATTGGTAACAGACGCTTTCGAGGAGCCTTATGGCTGTCATTCGCAAGCAGTTGGGCACTCGAGCTTCTTGTTAATTACTTAAACACCTGGAACGCAACAGGGTCTTCGTCAGTGATCGATTATATTTTCATCTCACGTCAACTGGGTGATAGTTTGGAGGAATTTGAGTTGCGGTATTCTTTATGTAGTGATCACTCTATGCTTATTTTGCATTTAAAGTGGCCAATCACAAAGTATTTTCAGTTTGATTATTGTGAGGGGACCGAAATCAATGTTAGAGGTACTAGAGTCAAGTGGACTCCACAGAAAACTCAGAAGTTTATGAGAATCATGTTACAGGATTATGACTCAGCTGCTCTGGAAAAAAGAATAGTTAATTATTCAGTTGAAAACTTCCCTGGCTATCTGATGCAGAATTTAAATAAAGTGAAAAATTCACAGATTTCCAGCTCACTTAATCAGCGTAAACACAAACATATACCTGATTTATTAGTTCAGGAACACAAAGCACAGGTGCGGAAAATGGTAAGATTATTACACAAACAAGGAGGAGATACGCCATTACTTTACTGTAACATTTAACACTTAGGACAGCAGTATAAACATTGGGTAATACATTATAGGTCCACTTTACATCAGAGGGATGGAGAAAATATGTTGACTGCATTGAAAGGTCATAACTCTCACAATTTCTGGTCTCCTGTGAATAGTACTGAGGTAACTCAAGTACAATTAGCAATAAAAGAAGGTTTGGGTTGAGTACTTTGAAAATCTACATAAAGGACAGGAATCTGATTACTGGTCATCTGTTTATGGTACGTATGAATGGTGTTTGGATGTCACAGTAGAACATATTTAAAGACTTATTATCAATTCCAAAATGTCTATAACACCTGGCCCCAATAACCTATCAAACACTATTCTGAAACAGAATGTTCCTCCCTCGTCAAGAGTATTGAACCACCCATTCACTGACGTCAGTAAGTAGGACTAAGACAATGCCCCTTCTTGTAATTTATCATATGTACTCCCCATGTAACCACCTCCTGTGTAAACTATACTGTGTTTGTAACAACGAAGCTCTACTATGCACTGCAACCAATGACTGCCATGTTACTTATCTCATGTAACCAGCAAGACTTTCTCTAACAGCGCCACGATGCCTAAGGGCTGCTGTGTGCTTTAAAATGTGAATAAATCAATAAATAAATGTTCTAAAAGGTAGTCGTATCTGCCCTATGAACTATAGGCCTATAGCTCTAGCGGACGCTGATTCTAAAATCTTCACGTCAATAGTCCTAGAACATCTTCAGGAGTGGATTGATGAAAACCATATTCTTGATCGGAAGCAAATAAGCTTTTAAATAAAAGTGGGAACAGATTGTGGTGGACTTCTTACGTGTTTACAAAGGAAAGCTTGGTCCAAGGACGCCCTACCTGTGTATGATGTCTCCATGGATCTGTCAATGGCATTTGACATGGTGGACCGTACCATTCTGTCCCAAAGGTTACTGGTATCAGGAATATCTAAGGGTTTACTGAATCTAATCATTTATGTGTACTCAAATACCAAGTTGAAGGTGCGTCTTAATTCTGATGCTTTAATGTCAAAGGACATAGGTACTCTAAATGGTCTGAGACAGGGGTGTATGCTAGCACCGACATTGTTTAATTTATACATCTCAGGTACTGGAAAAGCGCTGGATCATATTGGTTTGGTAAGCCCCAAAGTAGGCTCTACGACTCTGAAATGGATAGCTTACGCAGGCGACTTTCTTCTTCTGGGCTGTACAAAAATCGGCCTACAGCGTCTGATAAGGGCTTTTGGAATTTTTGTCACAAACTCAAACTAAAAATCAATCCTTCAAAAACCGTTATTCTTCAACTTGGTAGGAGAAACAACACTCATATAAAATATAGGTGGTTATGTGAAGGTAAATTGATAAAAAGCCAGAATTGTGTCCATTATCTTGGATATTCCATCTCAAGTACCAGCTCCAAAACTTTCTCTAAAAACTGTTTAAAGGTGAAGGCCATTGTCGAACAGAAATTTGAGAAATACTCTATGATATCTTGTATCGTCTTAAGGTGACGCCACGACTTTTATATGGTCTTTTTCCTATTCGATCTAACGCATTACCTAAGAGTAGTGGAGGGCATTGTTTGGAGGGGTGTATTGTTTTATATTCCTAAGTGTATACCCATTGAATTAATACATTATGATTGGGGACTGCAGTCTCTTAAAAGTGGTGTGCAATGGAAAAGATTATCTCTATTGCACAAGTGTCTTACATCAAAAAATGATGCTCTGTATTCAATTCTTGGTGATAACATCTCTGGTGTGTTCATGGCAGAACTTAGAACAGAAGCAGAAAAGGTTATGCAGAAGTTGGGAATATCAATTCAAACTTTGATTCAGAACCCTAATAAGGTTATGAAAATACTTGGAGCTAACGATTGGTGCGAAAATAATGCAGTGATCTTGAATTCCAAATTTTATTCACAAACTATCTCTTTCTGGAAATGGCTCCTGGAACCAGAGTCCTATTCAAAGAAAAGATCCGAGCAGATCTGTTAAAAAGAGTATTATGTGTTTTAGGTTCAATGTCATGAAAACACAGGAGATTTTAAATATACGATATCCGAGTGTGGGTAGTTGGACATTTTGTCGATTCTGTAGATCAATAAGTGTGGAAGAGACCTTACGGCATGTATTGCTTGTCTGCCCGCCAGTGCTCCCGCACAGAATACTGTATTTTTTGAACTTTGTGAATTCCATCAATCTAGTGCACAGAGAGCAACTATGGTTTCAAATGCTTTATGGTAATTCAATTGTATTAAAAAATAGATTGATTGTAAATTAATTTGTGCTGAGTGATTTTTATATATTATATTTAATTGTTCCGTTTGCATTTTGACTAAGTTTGTTCTATTTTAATCATTTCTGTAAATCAATGTGAACTTCTGAGTATATGAATTTGAATTTTACATGAAATTATTTTTTTTGTAAAGGTTTAAATAAACCAAAACAATAAAAAAAATTAAAAAAACAATGCTAGAAACATGTATTGAATAATTGTTAATAAAGTTTGAAAGTGTGGAAACAGTGCAGCAGATAAAAAAATACCAGTCAGTTTTCAACTCTTAAAGGAAGTTTACATCACATGGGAACAAGTGCCAATAACATCTGCATGCATATGCAGTTACAGTCCGTAATTGTCAAGGCTTAAGTTTAGACTACCATAGATATTGAAATCTGAATTACCTCATTTATAAAAGGTACCCCAAATTAAAGACACAAACATTTCTTACTCATATTTCACAAAAATAAGCAAAGTGCACAAATTTGGCGATGATCACTGACAATTTTATAATGGCAATTTCTTAGTTGTATACTGTGATAATATTCATCCGGTGATAAGTCATTAGCTGACATGTTTTTCGATCCTAAGAATCTTGTTCAAATGTTAACAAAATAATATAAAAATAGAAATAACTATATTTGTTGTTAATAGTTGACAGAAATAAAAGTAGTATAGACTAAATGATGATGAAAAGCAGTAATTAAAAAGTTCAGTGTTTTTAAATCAGGGGAGCAAATATTGCGTGATTCTTAATAATTAGCCGGTTTTCTTGAGCACTAACTGCTTAAGTTTTTATAAAGGCATTTGGAGAGCATCATCCACCACCTGGAAGGTGGCTGTCTCGATGCTACACTTTGGGTGGAACCCTAGCTGATAGTCATTTAGGACTTCTGTCAATCCAACATGTGGTAAAACACTACGGCACCACCTTATATAATATGTAACTATTACTCATGCTTCAGCAGTTGGCAAACGTTAAATGCAGATTTATAATTTTCCACAGTTCTTACATACTTTTCACTTTAGGTTAATATCAAATGCAACGTTGAATCTAATTTAATTTTGCATTTATATAGCGCTACGAACCCTCACAGTGTGTGGTGCTCATTTATCGACCTCGGAAGGAAGAAAGGCTGAGTTTGGCTCTCGGCAGGCTCTGCACGGATGTCAAAGCGAGCTCTCTACTTGCTGTGCTATCTTCACATGCTATAATAACACGTTATCCCACATGAAGGTAAAACATGATACAATAGAACATCATTGGAGAATCCTAAAGACAAGGAAATACACATTAATTGCACTTTGAACAGAAAGAAAGTTTCTTAGAGATGTTGCATAAGCAAAATAGAGGTTGTAGCCAAGGCTGTTTATAGACACTTGCCTTAAATTTAAACATCATTCATTACACAGATGGACCTCAGCTTGCTAACAAGTGTCACACACAAGGAAACTGCAAACATGAACATGTCACGTAAAAGCCAACTGAAAACTTGGAAGCTTTGCAATTCGAATCAGGGCCTTTATTAGTGCAATGAGTAATAACTCTCTCGAACTGTCAGTGGCCACTATGGATAAAAGGCTTGTGCAGGATCCGTCCAGGAGTCTAGTTTTGTACTTAGTACAGATTTTGTGGGATTCTTGATCGGGATACTCTGCCACGGATATGTTTAATTCACAGGGCCAATGATATTATTGTTCAATCTTTCATGGGGTCTGCTATCCCATCCTTTCTTTATCTTGCTAACAGTGTCAAACTGTCCGTGGCTTTTTTTGATACAGGCTGATCCTAATTAGTCCAATTCCGCCTGTAAAAATGTAGCCATGGTTTTATTTGCTTCATGATCTGTGTTATCTTGAGCCGTATTTGGTTGGACAGAATCACTGCTGTCTTAAGCCCCGTGGTCGATTTAGGGCTAGCCGTGAAGCGGTGTTTTCATAGTGCTAAGGTGTGGGCGTTTCCTCCACTCACACTAGGGCAGTTTTCAAGCGAAGACTGTCTTGTGTTGTCACGGCTTGGGTGTGTTCACCGGTGCAGACAGGTACTCGCAGGGAGTATCGATCGCGAACATCAAAGGTACATCCGCTGCCATCTAGAAGCCGAACACAAAGTAGAACCAATGCCAAAACATACACACGCGAGATGGCTAATAAACCAAACAACACCCCGCGGTCACGCGGCGGTGTGTTATTCCATCCACCAATCGTAAGAGGCCAAACATTAACCTGTGGCCACCCGCTGCTTTCGTGACGTAATCAACCGTCGCCCCCAGCGGCGTCCCTGCGCATGTGCGTCATTCCCACCATTGGATGGCAGGAGAAAGACAAGTAAAAGAAGTCACATGACGTGTTTGCCTACGCGCTGCTTGGGAGTGGGAAGATGGCGGACGGGGAGGGCGAACCGGATCTGGGAGCCACAGACAACACTGAGGGCAAGATGCCGCCAGAGCTAGCCCAGCGGCTGAGGAAGACCCTGCGCAGCTTGGAAGCGCGTCTGCGGGAGCAGTCTGCGTGCGAGGCGGCCTCCGCAACCTACTGCAAGCGCTTCTGCCAGGTGTGCAGGGGAGGGAGAGGAAGGAGGGAGGGACTGACAGCCGCGCGGCAGCTAGCACTGCGGGTGGTTTGTATCTGGCCCTCCACCGGCCCTTTGTCTTTCTGACTGTGGCAGACCCGCCTCCTTTAGCTGTCCTGGGCTGCAGATGCCCCCCGCCCCTGGGGCTATTATGTATCTGATCGACACTGGCCTTGCAGAGATGGCTGCCTGTGTTGGGATGTGATGTGTAAACAACACGAGCCGCCCTGCTGGGACTGCAGCTTTGCGTGATCTCGAGCCTTTGCGCCTGAGAGCCACCAATTGCACAAGAGCATGCAATGTGTTCATTGTGCAGGCAGTGCGCCTCAGGGGTGTGCTTAATATGGTTTCTTGCACGAGGTCACGTTTTTTTTTACGCTGAGAATTGCCCATGCACAGCTTGTTTCGTTTAGTGATGGCTGCACTATTTTGTTTTTCATTGTGACAGTACTACTTAGTTTCACATGTATTGATCGCCGTATTTGCAGTTGTCTATTGCTCTTCAGTCTCGTCTTTTACGTTTTAGTTTGCCCCGACCTTTACATTCGTTCATTAAACTATTTTTGCCCCCATGCAGAGGGGGTTCAACAAACCTGTTGTCATCAACGTTTTCGGTACTTGCTGACGATTGTGTTTTTAGTAGGCTGTTGGATTGCACAATTCCTTGTCTTTCAACAGAAGATTGCTCCTGAACGGATGGCCACTTGGCGATGGTGTATTTCGATGTTAAATGGCGTTGTGCATTTCATTGTTACAGGGTTGTCGATATGTACCTGTTGCTGTCTAATTGTTGACTGGTGCCAATTCCACTGGCTGGTGATTGAACGTGTGTTGCCGTTAGACCATTGATTTGACGTTTTGTGGAGCGTACCAGTCAATGCCGCTGGGTATAATCTAGTTCACTATCAGACATTGGTAGGCTGTTCGTCTCCATGCCATTCTATATGTAACGGTCTTTGGGGCAGGGTCCACACTGTTTTAATTAGGCGGATTGTTGTAAATGTTCAAAGCACCAATGTTAGTTTTGTGGTTCATATGTGCCAAAAAACGTTGCAAGCACTCAACATGTTATGTTGAGTTGACTCCGTTCTCGTGCTTGGAAAAAATGCACATATGTAGCATCGAGTCGTTCGTTCACCTATTTTTACGTGTTAATGCTTTTAAGCCATGTCTGTTGTGTTAAGACTCTAAACAAATGCAGTTTCGAGTATGAATGTCAACAACCCAAATGATACGGCTGAAAATCTCGGATTGCATCCCTGTCCTTAAATGTTTTTTACGGGTGAAAACGATCCTGTGCAAGTGCACCCGCACGTTTGATTGCAGGCTGTACTGCGTTTCGTTTGTGTTCTTGGTGTTCTAATTCTATTGAACCATGTTATCTAACCAATAGATTTTTAAGGTATGTAATCATTGCGCCTATCCAGCTAATGTTCTGTAAGAGTCGGTGAAATTGAGTAATGTGTAATTGGAACAAGGAGCGTGTGCAATCGTCTGCCTATTCTGCAAACATTTCTTTACGAGTAAACAAACACTTTTGGGAGATGCCCACTGGCAAACCATATATCACGAGGATAACCGAATAATTGTTCGAAGGACATTGGATACAATTGAATACCCTTATTGCTCTGCGTGAAAATGTTAATCTTGCGTTTGTAGCCACAGAAAAGACCACTTTTAAATAGCTTTACAAATTCGTGCACGCATAATGTAGTGAATGTTCGAGGTCAGCGGTGGCAGAGACAGCACAAGGCCTGTTGCAAAGTAGAAATGCTAAACAATGCAAGGAAGCAATCTTGTTGTTGTTTATACTCTTCGCCAGAGTTGTGTTCTTTTTTTGTGTGTGCAATATAAGTAATTTTAATACTTGTGTTTTTATGACTAACCACACCTAATAGGGTTAAAAGCATAGTACATCTGACTTAATACTTGCAACGATTGACTGATAAGATGGGATGGCATCTTTCCATCAGCGCTAGCATATGGGTAATAAGCATTTCATAAAGCAGCACCTGGATTTATGTAATATACGCTTCTGGTGGTAAGTGGCACATTTTACCAATGGTGATAAACTGCTTAATCACATTCACTGCTCACAGCGAGTAATTTCAGGTAGGAATTAAATTGTCTATTCGTCCATTTAAATGAAAAGAAGGTGCACTGTGTGAACATTCTTTCAATGCTATCAACGTTTTTCATGCCAATGATTCAAAGATGCATACAAATAAAAATGTTTTGCACATCCATATTTCCTCATATGTCGTTGGCGGTGAAAGCATAGTCTCCCTTTATAAGCAGCTTGCCATGCCTCTGTAGTTTAATAGGTCTTGCACGCTTTTCTTTCTGCCCACGGTCTACGTTCCGCCTGAAAAGATGACATTTGTTCTCTTTTTTTTTTTTTTTTTTTTTTTTTTTGTCAAAAAGAGACCATTGAGCACTTGATTGTCAGTTCTACGCACGCCTTCTTCTAATCAATTCAGAGAATTATTTTACCAAAACTCTCTAAATGCTAGGATGACTGTAATTCATTTAATTCTATGGGAGTACAATTTGCGACAATGGTGTCCTCCCGATTGTGCTTAAAAGATGGAAGATGGACTGGTTTGTGGTTTGTCTAACAGATTCTTATGTCCAACGTGAATGGGTGTATTTATGTATCTTAACTTCAGAGATTCACTTAGTACTCATTTAGTAGTGAAAGAGGACGTGATGGGGAGTTTGATTTAATTATTTTTTTAACTTGGTCTATGCTCTCAATTATCTTAAATGATAAATTGACAGTCAATTCTGACGAGGGCTACTATTCAGTACTACGTTTGCTTTGAGAAAAGAAAGCTAAAGTGAGATTACATATCAAAACGTACTGTTCAAGGTGCCTCCCATATTTTACAGCTACAAAAAAGCAACAGTTTGTGTACTGTAGTCCTCTTGCTAAGTAAAAATCATGGAATGGTCACCAGGATCCAGTCCTCTTGATGACTTGCCTCTTATAGTTGCAGCCATCTTTACCTATTTTACAATTCCTAAAGAACAACATATAGCCCATGGAATCTTGCTTGTCCTGGGGCTTGTTGAAACTTTCAATTTACTGACACCAAACAAATAAGTTTGATCTTCTGAACCTGCACAGAGAGAGAGAGAGAGATATTGTATTCACCTCTTTAAAAACATATCTAGTATTAACCATTTATATTTGGTTCAATTTCTTTAAAAAAACATCAAGCCTTCAAAGTTTGCATTTAGTTATTTCTTTAATCTCCTTTACAATGCTTACTCTAGTAGAGTAACATTTTGTTAATCAAATTTTCTGTTCGTTCATGTTGTAAGATTTCCCTTTTATCTTCACATTTATTTAGCCATGACTCTTTTTCATACTGTGAGTTTCAAGAGAGAGAACTCGTGTATGATTCATTGCCTAAAACGCACTTTGGTTTCTTCTAAGTGGCTTAGATTGTTGACATTCTCAAGATTCCTTCGTGACGATCAGTAACGTTTTAAAACTGTACATGTGTACTTTCCACCTTTTTTTTTTTTTTTTTTTTTAAATTAATGGAGGAAGAAACTATTCAAGATTCTTTTGTAAATGCTTTTGGCTCAACACAAACTCTCGTGTTCATGTTTACTTATACATCCATTTTAAAGCAAATCGATGTGCACGTAATTGCATGGGTGATTTGGATCTTTCACAGGGATGGTGTTTGTCTAATTCATAGGGAATAAAAGAGCAAGAACAAAACTGAGGCTTTCTTTATTGTATTCATGATTAAACATTTAAATTGTTGTATTAATGGAAATGCTGGTCTACTGGGGGAACAGCAGATCAAGTATTCATTATTTTAGTCTCGGGCGGAAAGCTCAGGGGCAACGTACTCTCCTTGGAAGCAAGACGACACAGAGCACCTCAGGTTCGATTCCCCGGGTCCGCGCTTAGAAACCTCTGGGTATTAAGCGCGTTATAAATAACCTATCATATAATTTCGTCATCTACATGTATGCACTACTGTACTGGATTAGCTGTCTTGATCCTGGATGTTTTTCAATTAACTAAACTCCATCTGAAAATGCAACAACTTCAAATCGAAGCACGCTTTCCTTGAATTTGTTGATGCATCTGAAACAAGGCAACATGTAAACAACTTAGGAAAAGGTTTGTAAAAATATGATTAGGATGCATCATTTTATTTTTTTTACTGTTATTTATGTAGGAGTTGAGCAAATTATTAAATGTAAGCAAGCAAAACAAACAACGGAATTTCAATCCCAAAATCTTGCCAAGATTAAATACCTTTTTTTGATAGATTCTGCGTATAAAACAGCAACTGAGCAAAGTTGCTGTTCAGTATGTCACTGTAAAACTATCTCTGGCATTTGAAATGGTGTATATATAACATTGCAAAGGATTTCTTGAAGTAAAGCAGCATGATCTTTTGATAAAATCACCACGATAAAGGAACAAACCAAAAGGAATATATTTCCACCTTTAAAAAAAAAAAAAAGTTTGTATAAAGAGTTTGGTAAAATTTCTTAAACCCCCAGAATAAATCGCCAGCAATGGGCGCAATCGTCCAGTTGACACTGATTTAGCCACCTTTGTTTGCTTGGACAGATCATTTCTCCTGGGGAGCAGTGCTGTTATTAGAAGAGCAAATCAATAAAGTTTTGTGGACACTTACCTTTCGTATGGATGTTAGCCCCCAGGGATTTCCATTTCATGGTGCACGTTTTGTTTCCATGAAGCAAAGGCACAAGCTGACACTACCATCTAGTATTGCACCTAGTTGTTAATAGAATATTATTTGCACATTTTTATTCTCGAAATTGCAAATGTTGGGTAAATATTGCCCTTATTTATTCTCATAGCCATTTTTTTTTTAAAACTGTGTCCTTTTTGAAAATGTTTAACCACACCAGGATTTGGCACTGTTAAATGTCACAAACCACAAACCGGACTGGATCATCACAATTCTGTGCAGCGTGGGAATACCATCATCTCTGGTCTTTATATGTAAAATCAAATGTTATCAAATAAACAAATGTGAAACAATACAAAAATAATACATTTCATACAAAATCGGGTAAAAAAAAAGAAACATAAAAATATATCCTATACACAATCCCAACTAAACCGGGAGCAAGGGTAATAAAACAACAAAAGAAGAGGATGAAGACGGCAGTAACCTACATTCAAGCAGAAGCACATATCCTGACAGTGTCAATATTAATTCAACTAACGAGTATGATAATATGCTACTTACAATCCTACAGAAGTCTTGCACATCAAAACATGGTCAGTCAATCGCACCCTGATCAGATATCTTAGCTTGTCAAAGATCAGCATCCTAGATGGGCCAGTAAGAGTCCCAAGCTACCCATACTTTGTTATACCAAGCACTCTCGACAGTTCATTTAGTGTTTTTACATTCAATAAAACCACCATCTCCAAATGACACCCCACTGGTGAAAAATAGAAAAATAAACCTTCTAGTCAATAAAAAAAAAAATCCCTTAGCCCAAACAAAATACACTGACCAGAGATCCCTAATTGCATGTATTACAAGAAAGACCCCTTATGGGACACTTGGGTGTATATTAATAAGGAAAATTAAAATCTTGGGTTGGGCCTACAATTATGAGCATCTTAACACACTGCAGTTAAAAATGTGATTGGAGTGTCCCATTTAGTTTTTGCAGACCCAACAATATTCAAGAAAATGGCCAAACTTAGTGCTGAAATTCTTCCGATTGTGACTGCGCACCAGAACAGTTACCAGTGTTGGCGCTGATTGGTGCATGATTAAAACTCCCAAGGAATGAAAGCTACTGCAGAATTTGTAAGAAGCCTGACATCCTAGTCGCTCCCCGACATGTACTTTACAGAATGTTCTGTTTTAGGAGCAGAATATATGACCACTCTGGGTCACCTTGTGCATTAATATGATGGGATT
Source organism: Ambystoma mexicanum (assembly GCF_040938575.1). Classification (NCBI taxonomy): domain Eukaryota; kingdom Metazoa; phylum Chordata; class Amphibia; order Caudata; family Ambystomatidae; genus Ambystoma; species Ambystoma mexicanum. The sequence continues at coordinate 174,984,031 of NC_090934.1, forward strand.
AAAAGCGACACATTTTGGATATAGTCTGAATACAGTGCGTCAGGGGATGCATATAGCCCTATACCAATTTTGGTGAGTCACTTTTAAACTTATTTTAAGACCCAAAGATGTAAACCAAAATTAGACAACAAAGATGTAACCGAGTAGCAAATATTTTAGTAAAAGATAATTGATGAGTTACAGGATGTGATTTGATTAGTTTGAGTGAATGATGTATATTGAGAGATTAATAATATTCAGTGAACATGTGATGTAAATGTGTAATTTATTGTTAAGATGTTTTTAGAGGATGTAATATACATTTGTAAAGTTTTTATGAAACAAAAGAAAATAAATTGCATTCTGATTACACATTACAGGAAGGCCTTCCCTTCAAGCCTTCTTTGTGTGTTCTGCCATCTGTTCTCATAATTTGTATTATATATCTGCAATGTAACCTGAACATGTTAACTTACTGTAAATAAGCAAACTGTAACAACTTTTGTCCTGGGTCACTCGCCTGTAACCCTAAAGCAAGCCTGCATACATGTTCTTACAGCGCCTCGATGCCCGCGGGATGTAGTGCACTATACAAATCCAAAAATAAAATAAAATGCAAGTATATTTGTAAACAAACGCAAGTATAGTTGTAACAATGTTTTCATCAAAATATTAAAAACGACCCTCATTGCTAATATACAGGAGAACTCTGATGCCTAATTTCTAGGCTTCCTTTTTCTCTCAGCACACTTCAATGGGTCACATTCGCCCAACAGAACGTCATGTTTCTGTTCCCAGAGCAAAAAATGCTGAACATTAGTCGGGGCAATTTTCAGTGTTCTCACAACTACAAGTTTCAAAAATTGGTTACATGTTGCACATAAAATATTTTAATACAGTGGTTGCTTTAAAATGCACCCCCCCCTGCAAATACCCAGAAAAGTTCTGAGCGGCAGGTCCGACACTGCCTTTTCACGCCTTTGCTGCTCTTACTAGGTATTTCAGATTTGTCTCCCTCCCGAAGTCCTAGAGTACATTCCTGGTCCGCCCGCTGCTAACACCCCCATGTTAATGTTGCATATCTGGCACTGATGTACACAGATTATCGATCCCATAGCGTTCGTTGGAAGAAAGTGCAGGAAATTTTGTGTGCGCTAATCGAGGTGTGGATGGTGTAGTTTATCAGCACTAGGTCACTGAAGCAACATCACTTGCTACATCTGAGTAGATTGGAAAAATTCAGATAAGGATGTAGTGGCCATTCGCAAGACCAGAACAAGCAGCCTTTGTTGCTAACATCCATATCACTTATACCTATGTGGTTCCATGCCAGTCTAGCTTTTAGTCGGACTGCAAAGGTCCAGCGATACATACTAGGATCATCTTCAAGCACACTGACGGCTGCAGACAGTAAGGTTATAAGGCTGAATAATACATAAATAAAATGTAGAATTGAAGAGCAAGTTGTACCTGTCCAATTTAAAATAAATAAATCAGCGTACTTATAGTCCGTATAAGTTGCTTGAAAATCCTCCAGCACGTTTATTGTCTAATAGATTTGAAAGCCAACATCCACAACCTGTTTTGTGACATTTTGCTAACAAACTGTCAACAAAAATGAAACTGATTCTTTGCTCGAATGTTCTGGGAAAGATATCAAAGATAATTGTATCGCAAATCATTGGCTGCAAATGACATGGCTAGACACGTGTGGTGGTATTAATCTAACCTGAACATTACTACACATCATTAAGAGCTGTGTTTCAAAGGGATATTAATGATATGCAGAGAACTTGGTTGATAATACCCAGACTGTATTTGCATCACTTTTGAAACTTTCGCCAATTTATACTTGCTTCATGGAGATGTCTTTCAAGAGCTTGATCTTATTTTCACGCACAACATTTGTACACTCCACTTTTTGGGAGCGGTAAGACATCTGCATTTGGATTGCTGGGTAATTGAAGGAAAATTGTTCGTATTGAAGGTGTGAACTCGGAAAGCAGAATTTCAGTTAAATGCACTCGCAAAAAAGATGGTGTATTCGGTCTCCAGGTTGGGGTCTGCTACAGAGAACGCCTTAAATGGAGGCCGTAAATTGGAGAAAACAAAAAATTCAGATGGAAGTTATTGTACAAACGTGTTTATCGACGATACTTTGTAGATGACATGGCTGAATTTTGGCTGTATTGCTTTGTAGAAATATTTATTTTATTAAATTGAAAATAGTTTCATTTTCAGTGTTTTTTTTTTTCTCACCAAATGCTGCCATTAGTGCAAATTAAATTCAGGGCCACTCAATAAGTAATTTGGGGAAAATATTGAAGATTGACATTTTTACCAGAGCGATTTTTCTGACCAAGTGACACTGATATTCAACTGTTTAAATCCATTTATTGTAGTTCAACCTTGCACTTGTTTAACAAAGCACTGTATTCTGGTTGCATCATATTAACACAATTATCGTTTAAATGAACATATATCATCCAGTTCTTTTGAAATTCTTGCATGTTTATTGAGCCTTCTTTTTAAAAGTTTGGATTCTCAAAATTGGAGCAGCGTACTAAGTAATAAAATGCATAGTGCCTGTTCCCCTAGTTAGCATTGCAATGAGACACCTTTGGCATGGAGGTCATTTTTGTGCTCCAAATGTGTGGGCACTGATCTATGTAGAACTGGTATGCACGTTGCATCTCCTTGCTATTATTAAACGTGCCTTGCCATATGAAGTTCAGTTTTGTTAAATTTGGTATGTTTTATTCCTCAAAGTACCTATTGGCTCTGCAAAAGTGTTCATTGCGTGCCCGAAGTGGAAAAGGCACTGCCCTCTTCAAAATCCTACTCATACCCACCATACCAGGTTTTTGGTAAGTGGATTTAAAAATTCTTCTATTGGAGAATAAAATGAAGGGTAGTGGTAATGAACATTTGTGTCCGTTGTTAAAAGTAGAAATAAAAGCAAAAGTACAACATCCCTTTGTTGGGGAATCTGTCAGCTGTGTGCTGCTTCATCTAAATCACAAATGCACCATGTGGCATCTATTGCTGCTTTCGTATATTAGATAGCCAAAATTAATTTTTGTTGCTGAAATTGAGACAGATTTAAATGAGTAACAGCAAAAGCCATACTTTTGTATGTGCGCTATTTGTGAAATGTTGATGCATCTTTTTAAAGTGACACATTTGTGTTTTTTCTGGTGAGTGCTCATGTATGAACTGAATGTTCTGGTGTAGATCTTCCCACAATAGAACATGGTAGGGTAATTCTAATGTCTCCTTGATCTGTCATTATGTTAATGGTAGCAGCAATCTGATTTCACAAAGGGCTGTGCAATACTGATAATCCTAGATTGAGTAGCCAAGGGTGTATTTCCCAGGATTGGTTTATTTAGCGTTGGATGCATAGATGGCTTTCGATTGTGCTGTGGCTTTCAATTGTGATGTTTCTTTATCTCCATCACTCTTAGATGAAGGCCATAGTCTATGCCCCAATGCCAAGATGCACAACTGCTCTTTGATGTCACAACGTCTTCATGTGTCTTGTTTCATTTCAGATGTAGACGGCTTTTTCTCCTCTCCCGTTGCACTTTTATTTGAAATTGTCTTAATTGAAAAAAATGTCTGGTCTGCGATATGGCTGAAGTTAACTTTTGTTCTATTTTACGCATTTCAGAATTAATAGATGGACAGCCATCAAAAATAAGACTCAAGTATATATAATTTGGGACCACCTCAATATCAGTATTCTCAATGTTCCACTCCAATTTGTTTCTCCTTGATATTATTGAAGCATAAAGTACGATTTGTGCTTTTTTTTTTTATATTGACAACCAGTTCATTCAAGGTAAAATAGTTAGTGACGTTAACACATTTTATAGCCCAATTGGTGTTTTGGCAACTAAAACCAAATCATCCGCATATCTTTAATTTCTACACCATTTAATTTGGGTGAATCCGACCTCACTTGGGTAAATACCATTTTGACATCATTAATGAAGAAATTTAAGAGGGCTGAAGCTAGGATACATTCCCGCTTCAGCTCCCTTGCTGTCGCAATGGCAGATGATAGTAAACCCGTAGATATCAACCTTATCTGCACAGAAGTGTCGGAGTGTAGGGCATGAATAATATGGCGCAGCGAAGACGGGCACTCCGCTGCTATCAGTTTGGCCATCAGCTTGACCCTTGAAACTGAATCGAAAGCAGAGTGCAGGTCAATGAAGGCGAAATAAATAGGTTGTTTAGTTGCATGCACCTGAATCTTGCGAGCATGGAGTGTGACGAGATTAACAGCAGTGCCCATCCCAGCAACAAAACCAGTTTGATTTGGGTCCCGCTGTTTTGCCTGAATAGTCAATGCATTGAAATCCCTTAATACTATTTGAGAGAACCATGTTCTTGATGCGTCAAGCAACGCAATGGGTCGATAACTCTTAGGCTCTTTACGATCTCCCTTTTTGAAAATGGGGACGATCAAAGAAGTATGCCATGACTTGATAAGGTTTCTAGTTGAAAGAATATGCTGATGGGTATTGTTGAGAAAGATGGCCCACAGTCTCAGATTTTGTTTAAACGTTTAATTGGTCAAACCATCAGGCCCTGCAGCCCGGGACGACGACGACGACGATGATGATGATTTATTTATAAATTCTGTAATAATGACTTCAGAACAATCTAAATGCCAACATAGAGAGGATTTATTTACATACTTGAAGTCAACAATTTGGTCATCAACATAAAGTTGTGTAAAATGAGTGAGCCATTGTGCCTCAGTGACTCCATTGACTTGAAGATCTACTTGGCTCTTTGTTGTACATTTATTTAACAATTGGCCATTCTTAAATTTGTATCTTTCATGAAATTAATCCATCTCTTGCTGTCTTGGGTTAGCTTTTTTTGTTCTCTCTCAATGCAGTTAAGATTTAAGATTTAAATCGCCCACCATCAAAGTAGCTGAGATCTTGTTATCTTTAGCAATTTCTTCAAAACCAATTGCATAAAATAATTTGGTGAAACACAGGCACAGATTTGCAACCCCCTGCTTAATTTTACCGCGACCCAACAACTGGGTTTCACCAAATTATTTTATGCAATTGGTTAGAATTACACATGCACAACAAACTTTCGCCCTGATTAACTTGTATCGCAACCCTGCGGGGATAAAAAATGATGCCTTCTATAATGATTTATCGAACCTTCTTGAAGAAATTGCTAAAGATTTTTATTGCTGCTATGCGATCCTCAGATCCTAGATCACACGATAGTGAGGAGGTGGTGTTGCAACCTAAATTTGGGTTGAACTTGGTTGTCCATAGTATGAGCAACTGATGACATTTTTTGATTGTTTGATACCAAGTATCTTGGGTGCCAGCAAATGTACTAGCTCATTTAACGGTGCATGAGCAATAGGAGAAGCTTGGGCTGGGAACGGTGCATGTGCAATAACTGGAAACTGGACTGGTAAGAGTGCATGTGCAATAGAAGGAACTTGGACTGGTAACTGTACATGTGCAATGGGTGGTGGCTGGACCGGTAACTGTGCATGAGCCGTAGGTGGCGCTTGGGCTAGTAGGTCTTCAACTATGACAGAACTGATTGATTTTATTATACCTGAGCTTGCTTCTGCCTGTTGAGGAACTCTCTGTTTTACAGGCGCTCCTACTTTAGCTATATCGGATGAAGGGTGAGTCAATTCCTGCACACTCCCTGTTAGATTTACCACTCTTCGCCACAGTATTTATTTTGTGTTATTGCTTTTGTCTTTTTCCCCCCTTGTAGATTTTTGCATATTTTATTTTTTATGATTCTGTTGGGAAAACACAGTGACCAGCACTAGCTGTCTCAATTTCCACCGGTGAGTCTACACCAGGGGTGCACAACTGATTTTGACAAAGGGCAGAAAGTACCGAAAAATGAGGGCTATAGTGGGCCGAAAAGTAAATGTGGGTGGGGTGGTAGGCGGGGCGTGGCAGGAGGCTTTTTAAACCCCCAAGTTGTACTAAACACATGGAAAAAGAATGTTTTTGAGGGGTAACGATTTTTATTTGCATTTCAAACTTACATTTTGTACTACACATTTTCCATTGTTATACTTTATTTCTATTTAGTTATTGTATCTCGCCTGTTTAATTAACTTATATATATTTTATTGACCCTAGATTGGACATGTCGTTATTTTGGACTGCTTCAGTTTGCTATTTGGGTTGCCCAAGAGGAGTATGGCCTTCGTTGAGTCAGGTTTCCTCATAAAGCCACGGGGAGCCCGAGAGCCCCAAATGGGAAAGCAGATTTAGGCAGACACAACGCAGCATATAGCATTTCCCATTTGGGTCAACACGGTTGTTTTCCGCAATGCCGCGTTGTTTCTGCCTGAATCTGCTTTCCCATTTGGGGCTCTCGGGCTCCCTACGGGGGAGCCCGAGAACCCCAAATGGGAAAGCAGATTCAGGCAGAAACAACGCGGTTGTGTTGGAAAACGCTGCAGATTTTCTTTCCGAGTTTCTCGGGCTCCCCCGAGCTGGAGGAGCCTGAGAAACTTGGAAAGAAAAATCGCAGCGTTTTCCAACACAATAACGTTGTATTTATGTTTGCGGTCGCTTCAAATGCGACCGCAAACATAAATACAACGTTTTTAAAGCTGCGGTTTTATTTCTAAGTTTTCCGGGCTCCTCCAGCCCGGAAAACTTAGAAAAAAAAACACAGCTAGTGCTTATTTTTTTAAAAAAAAATAAATGGCACTTACCGAGATTCAGCTGCAGCTTTCCTGCTCTGGTCTCCGGTCCCCGTCCTCCGCCTACAGCACTAATGAAGGGAAAGCCACCCAGCGGTAGCTTTTGTTTACTACAGCTGGCTGGCTTTTCCTTCATTAGTGCCGCAAAAGCCAGCACAGGAGGGCCTCCATTTCACAAAATGGATGCGCCCATGTGCTTGCTTTTGCGAATTTTGAGCTTGAATAGCTCAAATTTTACATAGGAAGTTTTAAAAAAGAGAATGCTAGTATTTCTTTTGTTGCCTATCTATTTTTTAAATAAAATTTTTTACTAGACCATCCCTTTAATACGCTCTAAATTTTGCTCTATTACTGAGAGTCTCGCTAATATGTTCTTATGCATATCAACCTTTAGAGGTTCAGAAGAGACACCTTTTATCCATTCAGAGATCTGGTCAATCTTTACTGATTGTAGAGAGATCTTCCGATCTAGGGCTTCAAAAAGTGTGTAGACGCTGGCAATAGTTGTATTTACCGCCCCTAAGCTAATCTCGATGAGGGCCAAGTTATCAGGGGAGTTACCAAACTTGGCAATCGATAAGCATCGCCGTGGGGTTGGTTGGAGATAGGATTCGTCAAGTGCTTGACTAGTGGAGTCCATCGAGCACGGGGCATTATGTGTGTGGCCCTGGAACTTTCAAGATCCTCAATACTAGCATGTAAAGAAATGTCAGCCGGGGTAAAGCCATTCACACTTTCATCAATAACTTCCACACCACTCTCACTTTCATCTATAATCTCGGCACCAGGAGTAGCCTCTTCTTGTACTAAAGAAAAGGTCCTTTTCGCCGGTTATATTTCGTTGGTGTCTGTGCTATAGTCAAGATGGTTAAATCTGAGATCCCATCAGTAAGAGCCCCAGTTTTGGTATTTTAAATTACTCATATTCGTGCACACTGCTGATTCTGTGTTAGAGTGTACGTGATTTGCAGGTTTAGCACGTGGTATAATTTGACCGAAGGCCTTCAAATTACTCTTAATCTCACAAAAGGTACGAATACCTCTATTAATGGGAGGGGTTCGATTGATAGGCGTAAGTACAATATTTTTTCGGGACATGCGTGTCACACGTTTATTTATTTTTTTTCATTGCTTTTCAGCAGTATGCCATGAGCCGGGGTACCACATGTAGGGCCCAAGTCAGACGGCATGTCAGAGTTAATGGGCATACCCGTTTTTAGGGTATAAGGTAAGCTAGACATTACAAAAGACTGCAGGTATAAACCTCTGTTCACTGCCAAGAGTGCCCCACCTTTAGCAATAAACAATGCAGAGTATATGCGAGCACCTTGCCTTTAACGGAGCAACACGATCAACATGCAGTAAGACACACAATGAAATGCTTTTAACTTGCGTACAGGGGAAACTAGGGCCCAGCAAGAAAGCTTTTCTGCACACCCTGCAGGATTCACTGACCCAAATCCACTAAGTCTAGCAACTCCAGCAAGTCAACTGCATCTCTGCGTCTAAGCGGCCAAGCAGGACTTCCTGGGACTTGCTTGGGTGCGCACGTTCCTGATTTTATAGGCACTTCACGTATCACGTTAACAGAGCCTAAACAAAGTTTAGTTTAGTTTATTATTTGTATAGCGCCGCCTGGCCCTGGGGCTTCCAGGCGCTTGAGTTGATTACAACATATCAATATAATACAACATGGTCCGTGGGGGGACCGTACAATAAGGTGTAGAGCATTGTCAAGCAGTTACAGGTAATATACAAGTGTGGCAATCAGAAGTCCGTTATAACAGTACTTAATTAGCAAGGTCACGGGCAGTGGGTATAATAGCACTATAGAGTTGGGCGTTCTAGGCTTCTTTGGTCAGTAACCAGGATTTGGCACTCTGTCTGAATCAGTGGAAGGACGGTTCAGATCTGAGATCAAATGGTAGTGAGTTCCAGAGATTGGTGGCAAGCACGGGGAAAGCTTGAGCCTCCTGCTTTTTGGAGTTTGTAGCTGGTAACAGTTAGGCAGTGTGTTTGAGCTGATCTGGTTGGGCGGGATGGGATGTGGTGTGTGAAGTTATCTGATAGGTATTTGGGTGCTTGGTTAGATAGGCACTTGTGTGTGAGTGAGTGTTTTGTGTTCAATTCTCTAAGGTATAGGTAGCCATTGGCAGGATCGTCTGGTGTCGGACATGTGTTCATGTTTGTTTGGGTATGTTCAGAGCTGCTCGTAGGGTGTTGTTTTGGATAACTTGTAACTTGTTAATTTTTTTTGGCTAGTACCCAGATATAGAGCGTTACAGTAGTCGACTTTGGAGAGAACTAGCGCTCTAGCTAATGGAGTACAGTTGGAGGGTGAGGGGTACGGTCTACTGGCATTGATAAGCTTGCAAGTGTAAGCAGCGGCGAATGAGATGGCGTTAATCTGTCTTGTCGGTGTGAGGGAGGAGTCGAGGTAGATCCCTAGGGTTTTGACGCTGTTGGATACAGAGATGTTATTTCCGTTGATAGTGAATGTCTGGTATAATTTGTTCAGTTTATTGAGTCTGGGTTGGGAGCCTAGGAGAAGAAGCTCAGTCTTGTCGTCGTTGAGACAAAGGCCGTGATTGGCCATCCATTCTTGAATGATGGAGTAGATGTTATTGAGTGCTGTGTTGTCAGTGGAGTAGTCGCCTGTTAGTGGGAAGAGTATTTGAATGTCATCTGCATAATTCGTGTAGATGACCCCCAGACGGTCCAATATGTCAAATAGTGGTTTTGTGAACACGTTGTATAGTGTAGGGGAGACTTGGGAGCCATGGGGCACACAGCATGTGACTGGGGCTGGTTTGGCGGAGGCTGTGGGTGCAAAAACTCTCATGGATCTGTTGTTCAAGGACGACTGGATCTAGGCATTGGTTTTGTCCAAATATTTGGCTGCTGAGGTTAGATGTTTACAGAGGATGTCGTCGTTGACCAGGTCGAAGGCGGCTGATAAGTCGAGGAGAGAAGGAGTGCAAGTTTGCCATTGTCTTTGATGTTGTCCATTTGTGTCTTGAGGTCGATCAGAGCAGTCTCAGTGCCGTGTTTGCGGCGGAAGCCTGATTGTCTGAGACCTAGTAAATTGTTTTTTTTGCGGTAGTTCTGTATCTGTAGGTAGGCAGCTCTGTCAAGGATTTTTAGGAGGAAGGGAACAGTCGTGATGGGTCTGTAGTTAGTCGGGATACTAGGGTCAAGTGTGGGCTTCTTGAGTAAGGGTAGAACCCAAGAGTCCTTAAGGTTGTTAGGCAATGTGCTGGATGCGAACGATTAATTAATGAGGGATGTGATGAAGGGAGCAAGATGTCCGGCGCGTCTTTGATGACTGGGGCCGGACAGATATCAACCTTGGCATTTGGAAGGTTTCAGCGAGTTGATTGTCTTCAACCTCTTTGGTAGTTATGGCGGAGAATTAAAATTGATTGTTAACGTCCATTTGTGGTGTGTGGGTGGAGGGGGTGGGGTTATCAGCGAAGGTGAGGCTTTCTTTCTTTGACTCGATTTTGGCTTGTAACATGGCAATTTTGCCTAGGAGTGCTTCTTGTATGTTTGTACACCAAGAGATGTCTTTGGTGCAAGTATCTGGAATGGGGGCGGGGGATTCAAGGTCTCTCAGGATGTTGAAAAGCTCTTTGGTATTGGATTTGGCGTTAGATTCTTTCATTATACATGTGTGTTTTTATTATTTATTATTTTTTTTGTCTGGATGATTGCTGACTTGTAGATTTTGGATGCAAGTGCGTAGGATGTCTTGTTGGTGGTGGAGGGTGTCTTTTTCCAAGGAAGTTCAGCTTGTCTTTTAGTTTTGCAGAGCGTTTTTAGTTCAGGGGTGAACCAAGAATTGAGGTGCGTGCGTGGTTTGGCTTTCCGTAGTTTGAGTGGTGCATGGCGTTTATAGCCTTAAGGATGACTGTATTGTAGAGCTCTACTAGTTCCGTGGGGTTAATGATGGTAGGTTAGAGGTTAATCATCAGTTTGAGTAGAGGGAGGAGTTTCTCTACTGTGGTGTCTTTACTATTTCTAGTGTATGTAGGTGGAGCATTGGGATGAGGACCAGGTATTTGGGTGCCTTTGTTGATGGTGAAGGTGATGAGGTGGTGGTCGGTCCAGACGCATGGTGTGTTGGAGAGGATGGTGGTATTGCAGATGAGATCAGCTAACCAGTCAAGGATGCACCCTTTGTGAGTGGGTTGCGAAATGTGATGGGTGAGTCCAAATTCAGAAATTGTGTTTGCTTTGTCATCTTTCTGGTCGTTCAAACCAAGATTGAAGTCTCCTCGGATGAGTAGTCGTGAGTTGGGTTTGGTGGTGGTAATAGGAGAGCTATTTCGTCGTTACAGGATAGTAAGGGGCCTGGTGGTCTGTATATAAGGTCGGTGGTGATAGTGCTTGTGTGGGTTGTGGATAGTTTGATGGTGAGTAGTTCTGCAGACGGGAGAGATTGGTTTTGTATGCACCTTATGCTGAGGGAGCTTTTTGCGATAATGGCTACTCCGCTGCCTTTGGATGTTTGTCTTTGCGGTAGATTGTAAAGTCGTTTGGTATAGCTAGCGCTAGTGCGGGGCCAGAGGCTGGGTGGAGCCAGGTCTCGGTGATGGCTATGAAATCAAGTTCATTGAGGGAGATGTCGGCTATGTCTAGTGCGTGGGCGACTAAGGATCTTGCGTTGATGAGTGTGCCTTTGATTGTTTCAGATGTAAGGCACGGTTTACTAATGAGGGTGTGGGGGAGGAGGCTTTGGGGCAGGAAAATAACGCAGTGATAAAAAATGCTGGGTATGCAACTTTCTATTGATAATTGTAATAGTGTTGTTCAGTCCTTGGTCCTTCTGGAAGGGGACTGGATTCACCTTCTGGGAGACGTAGTTTTCTCAAAAAATAAACACAGCAAATCTGTGCAGGAACTCGGGCCAAACGGGACTTCCTGGAACTTGCTTGAAACATTTGTTTTTTCTAGTGAATGCTCAATCTATGAACTGAATGTTCTGGTGTAGATCATCCCACAATAGAAAATGGTAGGGTAATTCTAATGTCTCCTTGCCTCGTCATTCTGTTCATGGTAGCAGCAATTTGATTTCACAAAGGGCTGTGCAATACCGATAATCCTAGATTGAGTAGCCAAGCGCGTGTTTGCCAGAATTGGTTTATTTAGCATTGGATGCATAGATGGCTTTTGATTGTGCCGTGGCTTTCGATTGTGCTGTTTCTTTATCTCCAACACTCTTAGATATTTAAAGTCCATGGTCTAAGCCCAATGCAAAGACGCACAACTGCCCTTTGTTGGCGTCACAACGTCTTCATGTGTCTTGTTTCATTTTGAATGAAGACAGCCTTGTCTCGTCTCCCCTTGCACTATTATCTGAAATTAGAGCCCCATCCTTGTACTTCTAAAGTTGTGTTCTTTTCCGGGGCGAAAGATTCGTCTTGTAGAAATGAAACGAAATTTAATTAGATGACATTCATTTCTGGATTCTTGGATTCCACATATCTTGTGCATTTATCTGCTGGCATGTGACTTAATGAAACAGAATTGTATAATTTTACACGTGTGAGCGAAGTTGGGGAACTGCTATAATATGAGCCTCTTGATATTAAATACTTTAGCATTCTAATTGCAAATACAATACCGGTTTCTATTAATTACTGGAAATCCTATCCCTTACCTTAACAGGGATACCCTTGGGTATTCCATGCTGCTCTTAACTGAGTAGGGAAACCCCAAGGTCATTAAGGTTAGTTTTATTTATTTGAATTTGTAGAGCGCACTGCTGCCCGCGGGCATCGAGGCACTATGAGCCAGCTTAAGAAGGCTTGATTCAAGGTTACACGAATGTGGCCTCAGCATAGAAAGTTTGATACAGAGAGCAATGTTACAGTTACAGGATTAACAGAGAACAGCAGAAGGCATACATGAGTGTAACGTGCATTGACAGGACAAGACATACAAGCATTGTCAAACAAAGAGCCTCCTTTTGACAGCTTTCCTAAAGGATGCATGGGAGTCCATCATAATGAAAGTGGGGAGGGAGTTCCAATAGGTCGCTGCCATGTTGGGGAAGCTGGAACCACCCGCTCGCACTCTGCGGGTGAAAGGGCCAGTAATTCTGTTGGTATAGGCAGCTCTGGTGGTCTGGAGGAGATGTGGAGGAAGAATCTTTGAGCTAGATACGGTGGGGCAAGGCAGTGAAGGCATGTGTGTGTCAATGCTAATGTCTTGAAGGCAATTCTTTCCTTCACAGGGAGCCAGTGGACTTTCCTATGGACCTCAAATGTGATCTTGTCGGGTGATGCCAGTTGCAGCCCTCAAGGCTTTGTTCTGTACAAGTTGTAATTTGGTCAGATTATTTTGGGAGGTGCCAGCGAGGAGGGCATTACAGTAGTCGGGCCTTGACCCTATAATCGCCCTGGTAATGGTGAGGCAATTAGGTAGGGAAAGGAATGGTCCAGCTGCGGTGAGAAGTTTAGATTGGTGGGCAGAGGTGGAGGCTACTGCGTTGACCTGTCTATTCATGGATAGATCGGGTTCAATATAGACACCCAACTTTTTATGGTTTTGGCTACAACAATAGGGATGTTATCCACTGTAAAGGAGCGATATTTATCACCCAGTTTACCAAGTGTGGACTGGGACCCAATTAGCAGTAGTTCAGTCTTCTCACTGTTGAGGCATAGCCAGTTTTATGCCATCCAGGCTTTGATTGTGGAGTAGATGGAGTTGAGGTTGTTAACGTCAGCATAGTTGGTGTATGCATTGCCCAGTGCGTCAAGGATCTTGAACAGAGGTCATTTGAAGAGGTTATAGAGTGTAGGAGCTATGCAAGAACCCTGTGGGACCCCACATTTGATGAGACTAGGGTTGGCACAGGAGGTTTCCAAAAAAACCATTACTCGATCCTGCAGGGCGGAAGTTATCCATGCACAGGTCCTCGGGGAGAAATTGGCTGTGGTAGCGAAGTGATGGCATAGGGTTTTATGGTCCACCGAATCAAAGGCAGCTGAAAGGTCTAGGGGCAGGAGGAGCGCGGGTTTGCCTGCGCCTCTTAAGCCGTCCATTTGGTTTTTTTGGTCAAGCAAGGCTGATTCTGTCCCATTGCTTCGGCCGGACTGCCAGAGACCAAGGAGGTGGTTGTCGTCAATGAATTTTTGGACTTGCAGGTAGGCTGCTTTGTCCAAAACTTTTAGCAAGAATGGCACAGTCCGGATTGGCCTCGGATAGATGGGTTAAGTGTGTTTGTGTTTTTTTTTCTTCTCACCCAGGCTTCTTTTTATTCCAGCCGAAACATGTCCAGTCGGAAAAGAGGAATTGATGAAGGCGGTGATAAGTGAGGTCAAGGAGGGGGGGGGGCACAGTCCTTGACGACCTGAGCTGGGCAGGCGTCCCACTTGCAGTTAGAGGGTTTGATGGAGTTGAGGAGGGGCCACCGCAGCCTTTGAACTTGCAGAAAGGGTTCCAGCTGTGGTGGAAGCAGCAACTTCCGTGATGACCGCAAGCAGTCAAATAATATTCCTAGAGCGCAGGGGAGCAACCTGCCTTCAGTGGACTGCCCAGAGCGAGCGCAGAAATGCCAAAACGCTGAACCCAGCCTCTGCCACCCTGTCCGTGCCTCACTCGGCAATTACCAGCATCTGGCACAGGCAGGGGTGGTTCTAAAGAGTGTTTATTTGCTGCATTTGCACTGGCATGTTGGGTGCTTGGGAAATTAAGTTCCCATAGCGGTCCAGGGCCCCAGCACCTCGCATCTCCAGGGCTTATTTGCCCTTGCTTGGTGCCTCTGGCCACAGACCCTCCCCCCCCACCAACTCTACAATTCTGACAGTCTCCCCCTTCCCACGTGACCTACCAGGTCTCGGTTTGCCCAGATGTGTGCGGTGGAACTATCTTCTCAGTCTGGCAGCATACACAACCTTTGCCGGTTCCTAAAAATAGTCCTCTGGACTGTAACCACCCCACTCTGCCAAATACCATAGGTGCCGCTGTCGCTTCCTAGAATCCAGGATGCGTTGCACCTCACATTCTTCTTGCCCATCCTTCATAATTATCTGTGGTTTCTTGGTCTTAGCACTGGCTGCTGCAGGTTTAATCAGAGATCCATGAAAAATGGGGTGAATGTGTGAGGAAAACGCGATCTCAGTCGTGTTGGAAATACATCTCAATGATATATAGTCCAATAAATTGGGTTAAAAATGTACGAGCCCCCATCAATCGTATGTATTGTGTGTACAACCAAAAGCTATCACCTGCTACATATTGGGCAGTCTCCCATCTCTTCCTCTCTGCAGTCCTCTTATAGGTCTCCTTGGCCCGTTCCAAGTTTTGGCTTGCCTTTTGTCGGATGCCAAGAAGCACCTCTTGCGCTCTGCCACTGCAGGCATTGTGGTATGTGTAGGCAGCACTTCAGGAATAATGTGGTGTTCTTGACCATACAAGCACATAATAAGTCATGCCTAAAGAAACGTGTTCAGAGTTATTATAAATAAACTCTGCAAGCCAAGGGCCTTGACCCAAGACATTGTGGGTATTGTTCCATGGTCTGGTCAACTAGTTCAGTTTGGGGATGGTAACTGGTGGACAGCGCACAGCTGATTACCAGCATCTCGCAGAACGCATGCCAAAACGAGAATTAAACTGCGATCCCTGATCTGACACTGTTGATGTCTGCAATCCATGTAACCTTACCACAAGTTGCAAGAATAACCGGGCAAGTTTCCCAGCTTTGGACAAATAATCCACAAACACCATGATCGAGTCATACATGTCATACATGTGCTTGAAGATCAGTACCACATCGATTTGTGCTTCCAAAGCTCATTTGGAGTAGGCAAAGGTTGCAAAAACCCTGTCATCTTGGAATGATCTGCTTTGTCTCATACGGACATCCCTTTTTTGTATGTAAGTGTGCACATACTTGTTCATACCAGGCCACCAAAAATACTTTTAGCATGTGTTTAGTCTTTCATTCCCAAGAATGCCCAGCTAGTGTGGACCTGGAACATCAAAACAAGGCTTTGTCTGTCAATGGTACTGTGGGCAGAAACAACCTATTGTCGTGATATAACCCGTCACGTGTGGTCCTTACCGGGTTCTTAGCTACCCATTCCTGCAATTCAGATGCAGTGAAACCACCACGCACTTCTTTCAAGTCCTGGGTGACCGCCCCCACAATCTTCTCCATAGGAATTATAGACCAGGTGTCCTGAGCACCCACCTCAGTACTCTGCTGCTTGTTCAAAGTGTCTGCCTTGCCATTGCTCTTCTGGACGGTAGGTCACAATGAAGTCAAATTCACTGAAGTACCAATGCCATCTTAACTTTCTAGGGCTCAAAGCCATTACAGACTTTAAATATTGCAAGTTGTTGTGATCCGTCAGCACAATGGCTTGAAGATTTGCTCCCATTTAAATAATGCTGTCACTCTTGGAATGCTGCTCTCATAGCCAACAATTATTTGTGTAGTATGGAATAATTTTGCTCTCAGCTGGCAAGCTTCTGTGAAAAGAAAGTCACAGGATGCAAAATTCCCTCTGTCTTTTTGCGATGGAATTGCTCCAATGTAGGCATTTTACGCCACCTGAAACGACTTTTCTAAGTCTGGATGTCTTAAAATGGGAGCTGCAGTGAATGCACATTTTAGATCCCTGAATGCTTTTAGGGCATCTGCTTCCAATATAAAGCAAGATGCTCTTCGAAGCAACAGAGTGATGGGAGTAATATTTAATTGTCTGTAAAAGTTTGCAAAACCCCCAACAGGATTGCATATCTTTTATGCATTGGGTGGAAGGCCATTTTGTCACCGGTTGCACCTTGTCCTCCATGAAGGGATCAAAATGAAACCCAGAAATTCCACTCTCGTGTGCAACATACACTTCTCTAGCTTGGCAAACATCCTGTAGTCCTGTAGCCACTTGAGCTCTGCCTTGCTGAGCCACTGTTTCTGAAGAAATGACAATGTTGTCTATGGAAACGATGACAAAGATCCAAATACTCCTGTAGAACATATTGCATGAAATGTTGGAAGGCTGCCGGTGCATTACACAAAGCAAAAGGCATCACACGGCATTCATACAGTCCAAATTCGGTTTGAAACACTTTTCCACTCGCCGCCCTCCTTAACTCAAATCAAATGGTATGCACCTCTTAGATCTAGCTTGGTGTAAGTCACTGCGGTCTTCACATGATCCACTAAGACTGATATCTAAGGCAACTGGAACCTATTCTTCAGTCAGATTGCATACCTGCATAGACTATAGGGCATTAAACAATGTACCCTCTTTCTTGGACATTAAAAATCGAGGTGAATAAATTAGTGACTTGGAATTGCAGATAAAGCCACATGCCAACATGTCCATGTATTTACACAAGTGTTTTGTTTTTATTCGACGTGGCGTAAATCCTACTACACAGTATTTAGTATTGGGCTCCAGATCAATAACTCAATTGTAGGGTCTGTATGGATGTAAAGTCTCCTTTCCCTTGTCAAAAACCTCTGCATATTCCCTCTAAACCTCAGATAACTGTTTCCATAGCCCCAATGCCAAAGTGCGTCAACACACATTCCACTAGAAAGGCAGTGGGTCCCGTCATGTAAATGAGTTTTACACTGTTTAGAAGCAAATGTTTGAGTATGCTCAGACCAATCAATAGTCAGATTATGGGTCATCAACTCTTGCGTAACCAGAATCAACCCAAACTGGAGGGTCGCAATCAAGTCAAAGGTCAAGATCTCCTCGAGGCCTGGCAAACGCAACCTTCGTATCGGTTGAGTTTGGGTAGTAATGGGACCTGAAGTTAAACCTGAACCATCAATTGATCATACCGGTTCAGTTACTGCTTTGCTTTGTGTGGGGAAACCCTTATTTCTGGGACAATGTAATGTCTAACATTCCCTGTCGCTGATGAGTCAACCATGGCTGACACGGTTTCCTTGATGTCTGCAAACCCTAATGTTACAAACACATTCACATGCAGTGTTGTCTTTTGTACAGTTTTTGCAGTGGTACTCGGGAACTCGGTTGCTGGCGAGCTCCGCAAGATAGTTCCCCTCTACTGCCACACCAATTATTTTCCAATGTTAGCGGAGAGTGCACATTCTGAGCCCTGTCTGAATTTCTCTTGAATCCATAGTGTCCAAGATCTGCTGCATCTAAAGTTGTGGCAGAGGTTTTAGTCTGATAGGTGGTATGTCTAGTTGGCCCCAAAATTGACCTGCAAATCTGTTTATTTTCCCATTTCATTGCCGTAAAAAGCACTGAATATCCTTGGTAGGCTAATTTTAAAAAGAAATCGGTCCTCTCGACATGTAGTACCAGACCCAGAACTCTCATACATATTTTAAAGTTGTTGGACCGTTGATTAACTTGCTAATTAAATGACACCACATGCCAAACTCGCAAGTTTGCCTATCTTCAGCTCCTCTGCCAAGTTGGTGGTTGCTATTTTACTTTTTATGCCTACTGGACTTTTAATGTTGATGCCATGTTTTAGGGAATCTAGTAAACCACACGTTCATGTTGCTGCAGTGTTTAGTCCGCTTTAGTGTCATATAATCTACTGCATTAGTCGCCCCTTTGGCACACTGTGGAACTTGGCAGAACTTTGTGGGCCTCCCCTGTTTTAGATCCTTCTCCCTTCTTTCTTGGCTGAAAGGTTCTAATGGCAACGAACCACATTACTCATGCAAATACAACCTACCTAATTTCGATGTGCCTTTGTTGTGGTGGCTTGCAATATATAATCAAGCAACTTACGTTATACCCTTACAAGCGACTTACAGATGGTCTGATTTTTGTGTTTTTTTTGTTTATTTTCTTCTTTTTGTAGCACGAAATTGCTGGCATCACTTGTATTATGTGGATTTAATTCATAATTGGCTGGTGGTTTGGTATTCTGGAAATTAGGTGTTGTTCAGGAGTACAGGCTAATGCTCGATCAAGTGATACGTATCAAAAGACCTTGACAGTAACATTCACCTATCTTTCTCTTATTTGGATACATTTATTCTATTACCTCTGCCTGTGCGTAAATCTAAAGGTGTGATGTAACTGGTGTCTGCAAAATGTTCATTGGTGACCACTGTTGGTGGTGGGGGACATTAACGCTTTGACTGTTGGATTTTACCTGAACTTTATATATATTTTGAGCACTAATCTTGGGCGGGGAATTGATATGATATTCAGCTGCAGGAACCATGTGATCTTAATCTGAAATATTTTTTTAAATTTGTTTTATTTATTTTTGGTTTAAATTAGGAGTATATTCAGGGCTATGTGTGATTAGCTACATGCTGAACAGAAGCCAGTCATGGTGGCCATGTTCTAACGTTCTCAATTTATAGTAGCAATTTTAAATATATTTCTTGTGCGAATTTCTTTTTTTTTCTTTCAGATATTCCTTTTGATATCGTGTGTTGGGGATATTGGACTCTTTTGACAGTGTTTAATCTGAACAGAGTGGAAGCTGGTCACATGGTGTAACTCTAGTTTAGTTTATGAGCCTTTTTGCCTGTCATCTAAAGCTCTGCATGTGGAATTCTCATTGCGTATACACATTCAGCTGTGTGAATATCCCAAAGCTGATAAACCCTCCCCATCTCACTGTCTAGGCTCTAAAGAAAATCTGCCGTTATGGTCCCAATCAATGTGGCTAGTGTTTTATTAAAATAAATAAGACCTCATTTGATAAGCCTAAAGAAATTGGTTCTCGCATAAAGGGTCCCTGTGTTTCCAACTGCATCATTGAAGAAAAGGCACTAGCAGTCCTCACCCATACTTATTCGACAAAGAGCTCTGCCTGGTAAAGGAGCATCCAAAAAGGATTTGGAAGTCTAGGAAGTGATATCCCTGGTATCTCGGCAGCAGTTAGAAGTTCTGTTGGCTCTGAGATACTGCTGCAGGAATGTGCCACAATTGTTGCATCCCAGTAGATGTCATGAGGGAGGGAGCAACAAGAGTAAAGCTAACCCCTGTATTGAGAAGACTGCAACCTTACTCGGGCCGAAAAACTAGAGATGTTGCAGAAAATATGCTGAGTAATGGGGTTTCCCAATGTGGAGGGCGATGGGCACCCCATTGTTCCTGCAATGGGCACCCCTTTGTACTTTCACTGCATTCCTCCCACTAAGCTATTACTCAGACAAGGTCTGCTTTCCACCCTTGCATTACATTTCTTCTGATTCTTCCCTTTGTTGGTTTCATTTATCTTTCTAACTGCTTTCTGTTTACTTGAAAGGCTCTACTTCCCAGTTTTTACTCTCATGTTGTTCCTCACTGTTCTGTTCTAGTCCCTCCTTTCTTTCTTTTTAAACTTCAAGTTGATATTTATGCCTTACTTTCCTTTTAGTGACACTTCATCAGCGCCTTTAGTTCTGGCCCTTCTGCAGTCCAATCTTTATTGCTTCTAGGTCTGCCTTAATCCCCAAAAATAACATTTTATACCACCCCCAAATCTATTCCCCCTCCTACTAAGCATTTGTTTTCCTCCTTTACAGCTTTTGGTTTCTCCTTAATCTTGGTTCTATTCATGATTCTGCTCTTTCTCTTCAACCCAAAAATTGCTTCTGTTCATTCTTGTCGGCTTCATTTACCATCGGGAAAATCGGACCTCTTGTAGCCCTTCTACTGAAACTCTGGGCCTCTTCTAACCCTTTCCTCTACTGACACTCTTCTTCAAACCATAATGTCATCACGTCTCAAATACTGCTGCTCCCTCTGTTGGCCTACCTAATGATCTTTTCACCACTGTGTTCCAAGATGGCCCTTGCCTGTCGTTGACATCAACTGTTTTCAATATAGCATTAAATAGCTCGAGGGAGGGCAAGGCTGGCAACTATCCTCGAGAAGTAGGCCCAATTGCAGCACTTCAGCTCTGTGCACCCAGGAAAGCAGTATTTATCTCTATTCACACTTAGGTGCCATATGAAGTGCTGATACTTTGTTTCTTTTTGAGGAGACCGGATTTGTGTGAATCATGCCTCCATAAAAATAAATTACATGTGTCCACAATTGGACGTTTCTATTTTTAGGACCTAGAGGTGGGCCAGAAGCCACGCAGGTGAGTGGGCTGGAGGGCAAGCTCGAAGACTCTGGTGGGGACAAGGGGTCGAGCTAAGGCACTACGGTGGAGATTGTCAGGGGCACTGCCTCCAAGAGCAGGGTGAAGGTTGTGCAGATGCAGTGAGCCTCCATGAAATGTAGTTGGCTTTGGATTCCGCCTGTGTTCCTAGCATAATTATTGGTGGCTCCATCCTCCAAAGTGCTAATATATTATGCAGTCATAATCTTAGAGCAAAGCAAGCTTTGGAGACTGACTACAGTGTATGGTATTGCAGTACCTCTGTAGATGTACAGACTAGATTAAACTGATTGCTACTTTACATAAACATCTAGTTGGTTTTGTGTATTTTCTAGTAGGAGGAAAGAAAGAGACTAAGCCGAGTGGATGGCATAGCAGGCAGAGAACTGGGGGAAACTATATTTGGGGAACACGGATAGAGTAGTACATAGCATACTTCAAATTTCCATGGAAGATGAAAGCTATTCACGTTTGACTCTTGAATATGACCCCTTATGCATTTAAACGGCTTCTAGTTTTTGCGTGAATGCTCATTTTATACAACATTTGAACATAGTCTACATTTCGTCAAATAGTTGTGTATGTCCTGTGCAGTCAAAGCTGGCTCTTAGTAGTTCTTGGTCTCAAGCTAACCATGCTTTTGTAGACTACAAACAAAACGACATGGCTCCCAGCAATTTCAAACCCTGAAGTTCGAATCCGGTTTTTATGTTCAAGACATTTCCTTGCTACATGCCTGGAATTAATTTTAATGTTTACGATTTGATACTCATATTTACACATTGAAAGTGCTTCCCTGGGAAAAATACTGCAAGTCGCTCAGAACTGCCTAACTATAGCCGATCTGTTGTTTATTGTACATTTTATTTTACTGTTACACTATTAAAGTACCTGTTGTAATGTCAATTGTTTGAGACTTGCAGTTCTAAAATGTATTTTTCAAACGCAATTGCTCTATCTGTAACAATGGCGCTGAATTTCTTTCAACGTTGCATGTCATTTTGATGTGGCTTGGAATTATGCGAGTCTCATAATAAGGAGAGGTTAGGGATGAAGTCCGTTTTTGGGCGTTTGAGCCTTTTAAAACAAACCCAGGGTCTATCTTTTTGTGTCCTCAAGTGGTGGACCTCTGTGAAATGCGTACCTTTTTAAAAAAATTACTCTACCTATTTCAATTGTTTTTATCGTTTGTCTTGCTGCCGTTGTGCAGTTTGGCTGCTTCTTTGCGCACCATCTGTCAAGTTGGATGCATATCCATCAACGTAAACAGGTACATCTTTAACCCCTTAACTGCTGAGGGTTTTCCCTCCCAGGGCTGAGCCCCTTTTTGGAGATTTCGGTATGTCGGCATTCAATCACTGCTGAATTTGGCTCCTTTTTTTCCTCACATGGTCAACACCACCAAGGAATCCTAGTTTGCTGTATGTGAGTGAAGGGAAATCTAAAAAAAGAGCAAATTTTGTGGGTTTTTTTTTCTGAAAATGATGTACAAAGACACCTGTGGTTTTTGCTTGTAAGAGCTAGGAACAAATGGTTTGCCATTTTCCAAGCTTTCACGACCAGATTGAGTGGAAACAAAAAACATTTTTATAAGGTTACCATCAGTTTTGTGAGGTAGGCGACTATTTTCCCTTTTTTTTTTTTTTTCTTTTTTCTTTCCAATAGCACATGGGTGGACAGAATGCAAGAGGAGGGTAGGAAAGCTAAATGGGAAGACCGAGGCATACATTTCTGAAGAGTAGACCCAATTCAAAGTTTAGGGAGGGGCTATTTGCGCAAGCCGGGCAACAGGCATGTAGGTAAAATTCCCATAGTTTGTGAACAAATTGGAAAAATCACAGAAAAAAGTATGCGCTGGACATGTTTGGACCTGTAAGGGTAATGGCTTTTGTGAATATTGAGTAAAGCAATGCACCGCTACATTCCCCCCGACTTTTCTAGTTAGGAAATCATACATTTTCCGTAATGTTTCACAAAACGAGCAATGCCACAAGCCAAAAACAGAGCTATGAAACACTGGATTTTTATACTGACAGCCTAAACAGACATACTTAGCATGTGAAAATAAGGAAAATCAAGCATACGTTTTATGAAAGATCACAGGCAGACATTTTTTGAAGGATAGGTGACTTGTGCAGGTTACAAAACACAGTGCCTAAAGATGCGACTAAATGTAGGTTACATTTGGGAAATGAAAAGGTTGTGTAAAAAAAGTGCAGAAGCAAATGGATGAAAACGTTATCAAACCCAAGAGAAAACAACAAATTTCCTACAAAACGGTACCTCACATTTGTGGGGACACCTACTTGTGTGCAAAGATGGAAGGCTAAACCACTGGCTCATCAAATGTCCTGGGGGTGGGACTGGATTTGGCTTTGTGGACAACCCACAGATTTGGGCTTCGGGTGTCACGCCCACCACAGAAAACAGGGAACGCATGCATTTCTGAAAATACACCTGTGGGAATCCAGAGGTCTGACTTAAGTGAATCGCCCTAGAATTTATTACACACTATACCCGACAAAGTTCAAAATGTAGGGAAAATAACACAATTGTCACACATTTGCCACTGGGAACCCACCAGCCAACAACACTTGTCCTACCTTCCCAGGTTTCCACACATGTCCCAATGAAAGCCAGACTTCACATGCCTAGGTGTCCTCACCTGCGCGAAAACTGGTAAATCATCCGTATGCCAAGTGCTCTGGGAATACAAGAGTCACTGTGCAGTACCCACTGCCGCCCCGTTTTTCCTCTTCAAGCCCTTTCACAGGTACCTTTGCTCACTCTCCTCATGCGCACTGTTTGCAGTGCAACAGGACAAACGTGGTTGGGTTTAGCACAAGAAAAAAACATGGGCGACAGGCACCAGAGGCCAGGGACGTCATCCCCAAGCATCCTGGCAGGCATGCGTTACAGGTTTTCCCTCCAGGGAGGTATGGGGATGCTGCTGAGGCTCCCTGGCCCGCTGCTGGACTTGGAGGCAGTGGACCCAAATGGTGACCATTCTAATAAAAGGAAAGAGTTCCATACCAAGTGTGCATTCCATGCTCTGAAGAAATGAATGTCTGCATTACTAGTACAAACCTATTTCAGAAAGTGGTAGTCATTATGTTTAACGCTTTTTTTCATACAAAGCAACCAACAACCTCCTATTCAGGGCACACACATATTCTACAAATTACCTCCACACCACCGGTTCCCACCCATACCAGTGGCAATCCTGCCAGTCCCGCCCACCACACTAACAATCCGCCCCCCAATTATAATGTATAATAACAAAAGGGCATTTCGTACTACTTACTTATGTCAGTGAAAGCTGAGACCTGCCATAACTGTAAAGGAAACAAAAGGAAAATGATCATCTGGACTAAGCCCAGCAATAAAACATCCAAACTTTCTGGCTGCGATCTGCAAACCTTTCCCTCCCTTGGGCCAGATAAATGGGACATAAGTCATCTTCCACCAAGGAAGGGTGAACTGCAAATTGATGGGAAATGTGGAGGAGGGCAATGGGTATTTGGAACCACCACCCCCCCTCCCCCCCACTCCTCTCCCACTACAACATTTTCCAGTGGCCATTGCTGCCTCCCGAGGTTGGCAAAATGGTGCCCCAACTCTCCAAATTGCCCTCCCAGGGGAACATCCGTGTACTGATGGCATGGGGGGGGGGGGGCAATTCGTGGCCTGATCATGCAAGTGTCCCAGCCCACCACAATACCACCTCAGAGCGCTCATGCCACCAGCAATCTAGCCCCAGTCCCAGCCACCCCACAATCCGCCCCCATGTATAATGTACAGTGTTGAAAGAGCATATTCTCTACTTGCATAACAAAGGACAAGCTTCAACTGTACTAGACCTGTAATCCGAACAAAACCCATTGATCCATCTGTCAGGCCAGCAAAAACCAATCCAGACTCATGTTCCTATCTTTGACTTGCGCTACTGAGAAACGGGGTAGTCACAACTTTAATTCCTTCAAAACATACAATGCACACTTACTATGGTGCTCACTTCCCCTGTCAAAATACTGCGCACAGGAAGTAAGCACCACACAAATGTCTAGTGCCATTGTTGGGCATGGATCCAGCAGCCAGCATCCTTCTTTTCCTAGCCACACTCATCCCTGGTGGTCTAGTGACCCCTAGCGCCCAGTAAAGAAACATTTGCCCCCAGGGAGGGCTACATCACATGCCCCATCAATTTGGGGCAAGAGGGAGAGTGCCACCGCCACCCCTTTCATACCTACCATCCCTGGTGGTCTAGTGACATCTGACCCCCCCCCCCCCCCCCCAGTAAAACGCACTTCCACTTCCTAAAGGCAGATTGCCAGATTACACTAGTAATCTGCTCCTAGTCAGGGCTAAATCACATGGCCCATCCATTTGGGGGAGAGGGCCGCTCCCCCCGCCCCCCCCTCTTCCTTCATAAGTCATCCCTGGTGGTCTAGCAACCCCCCAGTAAAGACACAGTACGCCTTCCTAGATGCAGATTGCCAGATTAAACTAGCAATCTACCACTAGGGAGGGATAAACGACTTGCCCTATCCATTTGTTGCAGGGGGGTGAGAGGGGGGGGGGGGGGAAGAGGGCCACCCCTTTCCAAAAACCCATCGCTGTTGGTCTGGTGCCCTGCTCCCCCTCCCCCCGCATCAGTAAAGATGATAAAATGTACTCCTTGCTAGGGGCAGATTGCATTGTCAATCTGCCCCCAGGGAGGGCTACATGACATGTCCCACCATCCATGGAGGGGGCACACCCTTTCATTTACAAACATCCCTAAACCATAAACAACCCCACCAAAAAAACACATTTTTATTTTTTGTTTGCCCCTGCCCTGCCCCATTCTGAAGGGGCCAGGGGTTGGGGGGTTGATTATATAGTAAGCAGCTCCCTCACTCCCGCTTCAAAAAACAGATCCCTGGTGGTCTAGTGGAATTGCTGGGGGCGGATGCTTCAAAGTAGTTGTTGTTGAAAAGGGGATTCTCCCCTTTCCAAGGACACCTACCTTGCATCGACATGAAATGGCTGTGATCGAGGGAGATACCTACCTTCTCTCACCACTGCAGCTCAAAAATGGCTGCGACTGCGAAATTTACATTGTCTCACGTCACCGCGCATTATGCACACTGACTTGAAACTGAAAGAAATCCAACCCCTGGGCCGTGAGGAGGAATATCCTCCTCCCATAGCCCAGGGGTTGGATTTAGAGTTTGTGCGATTGCTGCAAAATTGCAATCGCACAAACACAAGTGCTAAAAAGGACGAGATATCGCGTCCTCCGCACTGCAAACTTAATGCTGAGGATGAGATGCCTCGTCCTTAGCACTTAAGGGGTTAAATATTGGTCTTGCAAACCAGATGAGCTGTTGCAGTAAATCCAAAATAATGTGTTAGTCATCCATACAGTTATCAATCTCTCAACTATCCTGATGCACTGGGCGGTCTGCACTGAGAATACCCGTGTGCATTAACCTTACCCAATAACTATACTTGTTTGTTGTGCTCAGCAACCTGTGCCCTTCGTTGCCTTACTATGCTACCCTCCTACAGCAGACACACTATTACAGTATTTTTACTCCCAGATGGAAAAGCCCTGGGTGCCTGCAGGTTATGTGCTGGGGATTTTGGGAACAGCAGAGTTGTTTAAAGCAGTAAGATAGCTCAGTGGGTTAAGCGCTTGCTGCAGCGTTGCACGCCCACGCCCCTTATCTCTTCCTCCTTAAACTTTTCACCCTGGTACCCATAAACGCCCAAACTATTGGCATTGCCAATGCTTGTTAGGAATGGAATTATAGGACTTTTAAAAAAACAAATAGTAAACAAGTACTGGGCTTTGCCAAGCAGAATATATTGGCTTAATAAAATTATCCTCTTGATTACCTGTTGCAAGCTGTGCTACACAAGTGTCAATTTAATGAGTAGATTACTGTGCGACGCTGCACATTTTATGCCTAGGTCTACTCTAAATCTACCATGGCATTGGGGACCAGAAAAACTAATTGGCTGCATCTGTGGGCACAGTAATTATTACCCTGCTCTAATACCTTCACCAATACCTGATGACCAAAAGTCTAGTGTGCCCATGGCACTGAGTGGAAACTCTTTACGGAGCTTCTCCGTGGTGAGGAAGGGAAGGTTAATACAAACGCTGAGGTCGATGGGAGCCTAGATTATTTGAACATTCCTAAATTGAATGGAGGCAAGGGAGTTGAGGGGGGGATGCCCTCTTAAATGTGTCCGTTCGATCTCAAAGAATGTTGTGCAATCATTTCAGCAATGAACTCGCAGTATCCCAGGCAGTTGGCATGATATTTAGACAAATCTTTATTCAGAAAACACACCAAGATCTGTTAAGTTCAGAGCTTAAAAATAAAAATCCAGATACGTGCACAAGCCCCCTTGTCTATGTGTAGTAGCATGGAGAACAAGGGTTTGACGACTGAGTGCAGAGACCTCTCTAATACAGGTATGGTATGGTACTGTTAATCTGTAGAGCGCCTATACACAGCAAGTGTTTCAAAGCACTCAGGGAGGGAGGGAACACAGGGGAAAACAAGCCATCCAGAGCCCTTGAATTTCTGAACCATACAAATCTGCACAGGCAGATTAAGTGCATATAATACAATTAATAGCATACATAACAGCACATAGGTGTGACGACGATTCTGCAGTTTCCCCACGTGCATTGAGGCACCACCATGCAAGGAGGGGGCGCGCAAGAGAAGACAGTTGAATCTTCAAGGCATGCTACTTTCCGATTGCAAGTGCATAGATGGTGGAATGGGGGGGGTCGAAGAGTCCAAGTGTGCCCTGACAGTAATAAGCTGGGGTAAGTGCTCAGAGATGCGGCTCTCATTGGTCATTGACCAAGTGCAGTAAGGATGCGGCAAGTGCAAGGCCTGGAGGCTAGTGCGAGCGGACTAGCGGGGATGCCAGGGACCTGTGAGACTTAGGTACACCTGGCGCCCAGTCAGCAAGATATGTGGGAAAGGTGGTATAGAGGGGGGGAGGGATAGCGCGGAGAGAGAGGTTAGCAGGGTAGAGGGAGAGAGAAGGAAGAGGAGAAGAGGAATGTCTTAAGGAGTTTCTGAAACTTATGGAGATCAGGCTCAACCCTGAGAACGGCGGAGAGGGTATCCTTACTGGGTCAAGCCCCTCTCCCTCAGATACTCATCCAAGTGTTTGTTTCCGAAGAGGATGAGTCCGGATCGATTGATGACCACACTGTCTTCCCAGTAAGGGGAGCCAATGGCCGACAGTTCAAAACGATACAGCCATTGAGATTTCTGGAATATTTAGGGGTCAACAAGCGCTTTGTGGACAAGCAGTGGTGCGATTATCAGATCCTATAATATTATGTTTGCAAGTGAAATGAGCGGTCAGTATGAACAATTTTGAAGGCTATGCCATCTTTGAAAGCTGTGGGTGGTGGACCAGTTTGAGACTAACGAACTGTGAGCTTCTAATTCAAAGTAGATGCTGTGCAAACTGCCTCTGATATCGAGGGCATCTATCTAGCTCTTAATGGGACGTGTATGTTTTTTTTTATGAATGTGCACAAAGGACCCTATGGTTAGAATGAAACGGCTACACTTTACAAAGTGGGGGCGGCACCATTTGGAAACTTAGGAAGGGGGGGGGCACTACCCTTAAGGGTAGATGTGACAATAGTGGTGGAGTCCCTTAATCTGCAGTACGTTCGGAAGCAGAGGATACGGTTTGGTCATTAACTCCCAAGACTGCTTTGGAATAAAAACTAGCGAGCACTTTGCAAAGTGTAATGGTAAGGCTTGATTAAAGTGAGCGTAAAGAGTTCCTATGAGGTTGTGGTTTAGGCAGGGAGGTGCAGGGACTGGGTGGGAATGGTCATACGACTTAGCATGGCCACTGGCAGTTAATGGGTGGCCAAAACCGCTACGAGCTTTGTATCTGTCCCTCATGTGCCTTTTCTCCCTATCTGTACTCTATGCAGTAGTTTCAGCTTATGCGCCACCTAGTAGCCCAAACTAAAAAGGGCAAAAAATGTTGTTGCAATAGTTCTCTTGTTGGGCGGAATGTCCCAGAAGCGTGGAGGAAAGGCGACTCTGGACTAAAAGTAAAGCAGTCACTAGGGTGAGTTACTTTTCCTAAAGTAGAAATCCTTTAATTTGAGTATACACTTAAACATCTATATACGACCAGACAAAGGTGACATTCTAAGCTATTAAGAATAGTTGAGGCAATAAGGGAACCATGAAATACACCACTGCTTGATGGTCTTGATTGGGGATTTCTGCACACAGTATGAAACATTAACAGGAATGGAGGCCATCGCCTATGAACTGAATGAGGCTTGGGCTATCGCGAATTGGATTTCAGCTTACCAAAACGCTCCAAGTCGAGCCAGGCACTTTTTAAATTTAACATAGGTACTACATCAAAGGGTAGTTTGTACTGAATTCCCAGTACAGCCCACATACCATCCAAGAGGTACTAGTTATCATATAGATGATCTGCTTATTAGTGTTCAACACTTTTGAAAGATAAGAATATACAGCGGCCCATTACATATCCCAAACCTTGTAAAGTTCATTTGGCATTCTTGGACAATCTGCAGGTTCAAAGGTCTGGTAGAGCTTGCAGATTGTTTGCAAAGACTCATTATATGGCTACCAGCAATGCAGAGTGCACCTACAGCCAATTCCCTCTGATGGACTGCATAGAGTTTTGTACAGTGAGCAGACCCTGCCTATGTGCCCTCAGCTAGTACTGCTGGACTGCCAAAGATTTAAATTTAGCAGGCCCCCTGCCTAACGTTTATACCAAAAGGAGAGTGGACTACCTCCTCCCCCCAGAAGTAGAGAGCACTAATCTGTTGGTTATAGTCCTGTAAAAACATTATTTAAATCCGCCGTTTATGCTATTTTTGACTTTTATTTTTTCACATGGAGGGATCTGGGTTACAATAGCTTTATAGATTGGGCCCTCTGGCCAGAACAGGCATTATGGGCCCATGGACCTCGTTAAATGTGTTTCAGCATTTAACTTTCAGTGCCCATAACCACCTCCATAAGGTCCTCGGCAGAGGGTTGTAGAGTTTAATTACAGCATGTTTTCTCCACTTTAGACGGAGTGTAGAATCATGGCTCTAACATTTGTCTTTTGTTCATTGGACTGCTTCCAGCTCTCTAGCCAATTGGCAAACTTCGTGATCGCACTGGGCACTGGTCAATGAGACCCGGACAAGCTGTTGCAGGAAACCCCTTGGGTCACCTACCACACAACAAATTGATATGTTTTGTTATGTTGCATATTGCATATGCAATGCCATATCGCTTGGTACAAGGCAGCAAAGTGCTGGGAAGCAGCGGGACGGTACAGGGAACTCCAGATGCACACAATAATTACATAATACCTGTTAGTGCCACTCTGCTTAAGAAAAGGGCCACGTTGCCCGATGTAGAGCGGCAAAAGCAGATTCTACAATACCTTTTTGAACCTATGATTACCCTGCTATCAACAGTACGAAGTAACTGCAGCTCAGTTGGAGAAGGTTAGTAACGAGAAGTCCCTTATGATTATCTAGTTAGTCGCCACAAAAAGTCCAACGAACTCTTGATCCTCTCTCACGGCCATCGCACATCTACCATGAATAGACTCTAGATGGTATATTTTGCAGCGAATATAGATCTAGTTAAGGAGTGTAGCAAGTTACTTGGGTGAATATGCTAATAAGTAACTAACCCTTGGTGATTAGAATCACACATTTTATTCAATCACAAAAAAGCACATAATGTGTATATCAATTCATATTGCACACATCTAGATTAAAAAACCTTAACAATTACAATTCTTCTAATTCCAATCACCTAAAAACATGTATTAAAGTGCTAAAGTGACTCTAATACTTATATACTGTATTGACTAGAGATCAGGTAGCTTCAACTGATTGATATTGGGCTCAATATTATCTTATTGGACCACTTATCGCTCTACATGTTTCTGTTTGTATGTCCTTAATTGGTGAACATTCTACAGGAGCTGTTCTGTGGTTCACTATCTGTATATTCAGTTTTTAATTCCCAAAAAAAAACCGATTTCTCCAACAACTATTCCCATTTGTTGCAAAAAAAGGTCAATTACCTACAAATGCTATTTGTATTTATTTGGGTATATTTAGTAAATTCCCATTCGATAGATCTCCATTACTTATCAGAATGGGCGTTTGGCAGTTTCTTACTCAGATCTGTGTATGAATCCCAGAAAACTCCCTAATGGGATCTCTACCACCTATGGAAATCAATACATAATCTGGATTAGGGCCTCTTGAAGGTTTCACTTCACACCAGTATCTACTTTCTACTCGCCTCCCTTTTCATATTTGTGGAAATTAAGTTTTCAATTCTATACTTCCACTCTTGGCAGTTGCTATTACTGTTCTAGTTCTGTTAATACACCCCCCCCCCCTCCATTGGGGCTGTATCTGTAGAACAGTAAAAAAGGTATATTTTTACTTTTTTTTCCTATGATGGTTTATCATCTATAGCATAGTTTTTCTGTGAGGCGGTGTGGAATCGACTTACAACATTCTCTTGGTATTATTTAAAATAAATGATCCTGTTAATTCAGGCACTCCAGAGATTCTACAATCAAATTGTGTCTTAATTAATAGTAAGGCTAAAACATATTGTATTCACACCGTTGTGGGATTTAAAGGTCATCTGTTCCCTGTTTGCATCCATCATGGACTTAAATCGTGTGGGTCCCGCATAGGTGTCTCTCTTGTTTGGAGTTGAAATCGTACCATTCATATCTGTAGACAAAGCGAAATATTCATGTGGGGCGTAATCCTGAGCCTTAATCTAAATCAATACTCCCTCGTGCAGTGTCCGTGTCGAGTGGCTTAGGTGTCTGACATGGCATTTGTAACACACCTATACACAAATGTTTCAATGCGCGATGAGGCAAGGGAGGGGGAACAAATGACGGACAACGCTCCTACTAGGCCAGGTGTCATTCAGATCGCGCAAGTGCGTGGGAAGGGGGCAGGAACAGTGCAGTACAAGGGTTACATAAGTAAAGTAACAGCCAGCATGTGGCAAGTGCATGGGTAAGTGCGGACATCAGGTGTCAAGGGCTGGTGGGGGACTATGGGGACACAAACAGTTCCCAAGTGTGGGGGTAGTCTGGTGGGCAGTGCAAGTGTGTGACGCTGGTGGGGGAGGTCCTGGGCCCGAGATCTGAGGTGTCCAGGTAGCCAGTAAAGTTCCGGTTACAGCCAGGAGGTCAGGAGAGGAGGAGAAAAAGCAGAAGCAAAGAGAAAGGTTTTGAGGGGCTTCCGGAGATGGTTCACCTCAAGTTTAAGGGAGGCTGTTCCAGAGGGATGCACCAGCCGAAGAAAGATCTACCACCAACTCCTTGCTTGGAGAAGCAACTGACCCTGTGGGAGTTGGAGGCGGATCAGCAAAGAGCTCGAGAAGGAAGATATTTTTTGGAAGAGAGTTGAAGGTATTGAGGCTCCAGGCCCCAGAAGGCTTTGTGGACGACGCAGAGAGTTTTGAACTTAATCCCCACAACCACTGGGAGCCAGTGCAGTGATTTCATTCCTGGAGAGATACGATCCCTGGGTTTGAGGCCAAGGACAAGTCTCGCAGTCCTGTTCTGAATAAGTTGCAAAGGGCAGAGAGTGGAAGCAGGCAGATTTAGAAAAAGGCTGTTGCAATAGTCCAGCCTAGAGAGAACCAGAGCTCTGGGGACAGTGAGCTTCTGGCGGAAGGAGAGGAATGGAAGAATGCCTCTAAGGAGTTGTAGTTGGCAGTGTGACCTCTTGGAGACATCAGATGTGGGGAGAGAAGGAGAGTATGGAGTCAAAGATGACCCTGAGGTTTTTTGCCTTGCAGGTGGGAGCAGGAAGAGGGCCAAGAGAGGCCAGCCAGAGAGCTACAGGGAGGGAGGGAGGGAGGGAGTGGGTGTGCCGATGAAGAGAATCTGTCTTACTGGCATTAAGGCAGAGGTAATTGGCGGCACACCACACCTGGATAACAGTCGGAGATGAGGGAAGGAGAGGAGGAGGCAGAGGGTAGCCTGAAAATGAGCTGGGTATTATCCACATAGCACTGAAAGTTGGGGCAGAGAGCGTTGATGCTGTGGGCAAGGAGTACCAGGTATTGGTTGAACACCCAGGGAGAGAGGTTAGACCCCCCCCCCCCCCCGGGGGACACTACAGGTAGAGAAAAAGATAGCAGAGAGGAAGGACCCAAGATGGACCTAGGAGGGTCGGTTGGAGAGAAGTCACACGCCAGAGCCTGACTAGTGATACCCAGGTTATCACGGAGACGGTTGAGCAAGATGGCATGGTTGATGGTGTCAAAGGCAGAAGAGAGACCAAGCAGGATGAGGACACAGGGGGTGTTGGAGTCAAGGTTGGAGAAAAAGGTCTTCACAGATGTTCAGGAGAGCAGTTTCCGTGCTCCTGGCAGCTCTGAAGCCAGACTGATGGTCCTGAAGACAACCAACAGATTCAGTGTGGAGGTTAAGCTGGGAGATGGCCAGTTTTTCCAGGAGCTTACCCAGGAAAGGAGTGATGGAGATTGGGCGATAGTTGGCCGGGCAGGAGGGGTCGGCAGATTGTTTTTGAAGAAGAGGGTGCACAAGGGAGTGCTTCAGGTTGGGGCGGGAAGACTCCAGTGGTGAAGGAGTGATGGCAGAAATCAGCCAGGGCAGGATCCAGGGAGTCGATGTGGTCCTTGATAGTTTTGACAAGACTTTCATAGATCAGACTTGTCTGGAAACCTTGTCAGCAGAGAGCAGGGGATAGGCAGAGAAGGAGGGAGGAGAGGTGGCTGCAGAAGGGCCAGATGAAGAGCAGGGAATAGGGGGAGAGAGGGGATAGGGGAAGAGTGAGGACAAGATGTCCTGAGTTTTAGAGAAGCGAGAAGCCAATGCTGTGCAGAGGGCCTGGGAAGGGACAGGAGAGGTAGAGATTGCATTAGGATTGGCCAGTTCCTTGCAGATTTTAAATAGTTCAGCCGAGTTGTTAGATGCCGCAGAGATGCGTGCTTGGAAATGAGCTCTCTTTCGTTTTAGGTGACTAGGTCTGAGTCGTACCAGGGGTTGCACTTGGCTTTGGGCTTCAGGCGGATTCTCATGACGGGGGCAAGGAAATCAAGAGTATCGGATATAGCAGAGTGGAGCGTGGAGAGGGCTGTGTCTGGGTGAGAGTCAGCCAAAGGTGGAGAGGTGGGGGTGTGAGAAGGTGGCAGCGAAAGCCTCAGCTGATACATGCTTCATGGGTCGGATGACCGAGAAGGTGCTTGGCAGTGATGGAAGTGGCTTGGCCTGAGGGTTAGGGAGGGTGAATAGACCCATTATTAAATTGCATCGCACATTTATAGTAAGGGTTTACCTCCTAGTTGCTCAGGGGTTCTGCCTGTCCACTGTCTGTTATTGTGGCGCCTGCCGTCAGTTTCTATCTTTTTTAAATCTAGTTTCATGCCTGTATTCTGTGGCTCTTCACTTGCAGCGATCTTGGACGTGTTTGTAACTGTGTAGTTCACACCGTTTCCCATCGTGTTTTTCATATTGCTTGATTTAGTGGTGTGTTCTGATGTATTGCAATATTTTATTTTCACTGCCCCCACTAGCCTGAAACTGGTTGGCATATTGTTACTGTGTTCATATTATTAACTCTCACCCCCATGGGAACTCTGTTTCGATGAGTAATTGTGGAGGGTTTTTAATATTTTTATCATTTTATTTAAAAACCTGAGAATGTTCTGACGTCTATATTTAATCTTTTGCCACTTGACTTCTTCATTGAAGCCTCTCGTCAGTTTGTGTGAGAAATATTAGTTCTTGTTCTTTCTATCAGTTTCCTTTCTTTGTCTTTTCGGTTATTACTGTGTATTTTTAGTATCAGTCATGTGAACTGTTAACAGCCATGATTCTTTTTGACCAAATGTTTCATTGTCGGTGCTTGTTTGATCAGAATTTTCAGGCAACCTCTGTGTTCCGTTATAAGACTCTTGATTTTTCTATTTGTCTTGCCAATATTTTTTAATCCGCATGGGCAAGTGACAATGTAGATGACAGGGTCTGAATTACAATTAGTGTTTTTGTATCCATAGCTTCCTCAGCCCCATTTCAACTGTTTTAGACTTACTAGTCCATTTACACACTCCAGTTTCCGCATGGGTGATGGCCTATTATGGGAGTAAGTAGCCATGCATCCTGAAGTGTTCCTATTTATTCCCTATCTGTCTGCAGTCTGCTTTTGCTCACAATGTTGCGGATGGATGTGCTTTTACGGTAGGTAAATATTAGGCGTTCAGCAAAGACGCCATTCTTCTCTAAAACTTGCTAGTGTTTGCACATTATATTCAGTATCTTCAAGCTTAAGTTGCTAAATGTTGATACATAAACTAGTTCATCCTTTTTCCAGGGTTTTAGTACTCTTTTCCAACAGTGCTTCCTTGTTAATATTGAAAGTCCTCTTGGCTGCTTTCTTTATCACACTTTTCAGATATTGTCTGGTTCTTAGTTTTTTTTTTTTTTTTTTTTTTTTAGAGGTTTCTGTGCTTCTATTTCAAATGCTTCTTTGGTGGTGCTATTCCGCTTTAAGCGCAAAAAATTGTCCAAAAGGTAAATTGTTATGGAGGTGTTTGATATAATGACTGGTATAGTACAGACGGGGAGTTCTTATCTGTAGGTTTGTGATACGGTTTCATTAACAATCCCCTTGTTCTTGATATACAGTTATATCCTGGAAGTTAATTTCCCTATTACTTTGATTCATTGTGAACTTTTAAATGGTGGTTTTTCGTGTCAAGCCAATTCAAAGAATCTTTATGCTTGGTCCTCGGTCCTTTCCCATACCGTAAGGTTATCAATGCGTCTGGTCCATTCTTTATCTCCAGAGGGGGTTGAATCTGCATGGATGCAAAGTGTTCTACATATTTGCTAGGCTCTGCGCCATGGTGGCACCCATGGCGGTACCCTCGATTTGGTGGTATATTTTTCCCAGGAACTCAATTATTTTGTCAGTGCTATTTCTGCACACCATCAAATTTGAATTGGGGACCGGATCTGAGTCTGTTCTTCTCCATTGGACTTCTAGGATCTCTCTTTGGGGTATGTTGGTATATAGAGCCACCACATCTAGTCCTGTTAAGATGTTCTTCCTTCGATCTATTTCAAAGAATTCAGATGCATTTATCACACTGGTGGTACCTTTCCGGTAAGATCTCATAGTCCCTACAAACCCCTTTTTAGATAGTGGTCTACAAACTTGATAAAGTTCATCCCTGGAACAATCTCCCCCCCTGGTGGATTAACTAGTGTTTTGTGTATTTTGGGGGACAGTAAAACATGGGGACGATTGGATCTAATTTGCACAGGAAACTTTTTTCTTGTTTGCTATTCCATCCCCTTCAGCTTTTGTAACCATAAGATATATATGCTCACCTTTTTTAAAAAAATAAAAATAAATAAATCTTTGGGATCAACAGTAAGGAGTTCATAGCTTTTGGTATCTGCCAGCTGTCTTAAGGCATTCTTTTGTATAATCTTTATTTTGAATTGCTATACCCCCACCTTTTGTCAGCCCTTTTGATAACTACTGATTCATTATTAGCCAGTGATTTTGCAGCTGCTTGTTCTTTTCGGCTCAGGTTCTGGAACATAGGTTTTGTCTCTTTCTAGCATACTAATTTCTGATAGAACTTTCATTTCAAAAACCTTTGGCTCTGGGGTGTGAGTATGGCCCGGTGGCATAAAAGTGGATGGATTTCTCAAGCCTGTTGCATTTGTGGGTAATAAATACTCAGCTTTTGCAAATAATTCCTTAAGGTGAAGGGTCCTCATAAACTTCATGAATTCTTTTCTAAACTCAAAAGGATTGTGTCTCTTAAGACACAGCCCAAACCTTTGGTGGGTAATCTAGCTGTTGAGGGACCCTCACCAATGTCTTCTACCTCACTGTCTCCACTGGTACTTCATGAGGTTTATCTAAATCTGAACCAGCGGTTTCTGTTGGTATTTTGTTGTTTTTGCAAGGATTAATTTCCATACCCTGTTTTTATATGGAAAGACTTTCTGGTGACTAAAGTTTGTGAAATCCTTTTTGAGTCTTTTTATCCTTTCTAGAGTATTATTCTGTTTAACATCTTCCATTTCTTCTGACCTTCCCCTCTGTGTCCCTCTCTCCACTCCTCTCTCCTGGAGTGATCACTTTCTCCTCTCCTCCCACCTCACCCTCCCTATCCCACAGGCAAAGCCACCCTCATCACTGCCAATTCCTTCTCGGTCATCCGACCCATGAAGCGTGTCAGTTTAGGCTTTCGCTGCCACCTTTTCGGCCCTTCTTCCCCCCCTCGGCTGACTCCCACCCTGACACAGCCCTCTCCACTCTCTACTCTGCTATATCTGATACTCTTGATATCCTTGCCCCTGTCATGAGAATCCGCCTGAAGCCCAAAGCCAAATGTAACTCCTGGTATGACTCGGATCTAGTCGCCTAAAAC
Organism: Ambystoma mexicanum; assembly: GCF_040938575.1. NCBI lineage: Eukaryota > Metazoa > Chordata > Amphibia > Caudata > Ambystomatidae > Ambystoma > Ambystoma mexicanum. Next base: position 175,021,309 of record NC_090934.1, read on the forward strand.
ATCTAAATCATCTGGCTGACTAATGCCCACCTTTTACCAGAGGTGGTAGAAATGAACCAGCCCATCAGAGGATGCCCACCTGTCTGTGATGCAGCCAAAAAGAATTTCCGTTCAAGTATAATATTAAGGTGTAATAATTTAGAGGAAAGCGAGTAGATATTTCAGAAGTGTGTTTCTGGAACTTTGGCAGACTCACTCTGTGAACTGTCCAGGTACAGACAGAGCTAGAAAAATAACGTAATTGAAGTAATGGTGAACGTGCACAAAGGGTAAACCAAATCTACGTATGGTGATGCCTGTGCTATAAAGTCTATATTCAAGTTAATGAAGTTTTGACCATTGAAGTGTCCAGTGTCTTGATAATTCTTCATCATAGTAACTATTGACCAAATGATTTCATAGATGTAAAATTTGTTTATATTTAGATAACTTCTATTTTTTATATGGATTTTTTTTAAATGTACATTCTGTGCAGACAGGGAAGAGATAGTATTAAAATGGTGCCCCGGTTTCATAAACTTTGAATAAATACATTTTACTTGACTGATTTGGGGTGGGTGGAAAAAGATCCCGGAATTAGATGACACCCAATTTATAACATCCTACATCAGCAAGTGCCCACTCATAGAATGTATTTTTCACTTGTATAATAACCTGTTTAGAGTAGGCCACATTCCAGAAAGTAATTCAAGCAATTTTAAAACATTATTTAATTGATTGCACCTCTTCCCTTTGGCAGCATCTGGAGATTTTTAAACCTCCCACATAGCTTCTTATTGGACTGGAAGTTCAGAAGCTTCACATAATCTACACCAATATAAAACTGGCTTGCTTTGAGCCACATTGTAAATGCAAAGGGATTGTGGGGCACTCCTAGGGAATTGTAATAACCCTTTTAGGAATTTGTGTATATCCCTCCCACCCCCATCCCTGGCGATCACAAATCCAAAATTCACTGGCCTATACCTTTTATCCAACGTGCTTGTGCTTTTATAAACATTGACAACAATGTGCCTGGTTGTCCAAGATGTTTTACGAAGGCCAGTGTTAGTCGGGATCTCTGTTTTAAAATAAGATTTGATCATTTTTCTCTCGGCATTAGATGCAAACCTTGTGCCCAAATCAACCTGCTTTACTAGCATGACAGATTATTAACACTGTTTTGGAAATATTAATAGTTGGGCCTCACAAAAAGACTCAACGGCAAGCAGTTGGTTCCTCTGAGGTTTTAGAGATTACTGCGACATTGTTCGCAAAGTGAAGCCTGTGTTTTTTTTTTTTTTTTTTCCCCTGGTCTATTCCTGAGCATCAGTCGCAAGATCTGAATTTCTGACCGCAAGTTCTTTAGAGTAAAGCAGGAACAACATCTGGGCCAAAACGGATAACGCCATTTATAGGGACAGATGGCAAAGTTTTGCACCCACCGTACTGCTGCTCTATAGGATCTGTGTACAATTAGACAATATTGAGTTGGCGCCTCCAGTGCAGAAAAGCCTTTACAAGCGTGGGCCTGTCCACTCTATGCCCATCCGTAATCTATAAAAGCAATGTTAATTGCGACTCTTGATAGTTAAAAAAAAAATTGATTGAGAATATGAAGTAAGGTGGTATGGTGTACTGTCCCAACAGCCTTTCTGAGTTCTGCCTGGCAGTAAAATATTAGGATTTTTGAAAGTCTGAGTGGGAAAATAACACATGTTTGGTCCAGTGCATCAATCCTCAAAATGGTGCTGTAATTCCAACACAATCCATTTTGTTCCCTTTATTTCACCGTCTGCACAGGGATGGTTTTATACTGTTTTGCAAGAGACTACCGAATAAGCAAACCTAGTGCAATATTCTTGACGACTTGAACAAAATGTGTCAATTTGTAAAATGGTTGATCGTTTAAGGTAGTCAAACAGTCCCCACATAACTCTACTAGCTCACAAAGTAAAAATGTATAATTAATTGTTTTTGGGCACCTTGAGAAAATATTCTGTACCCAGTGCAAGCAGTGTTCGGGACTGGTATTGGTGACCAGGTTTTTCACCTGTATGGCCATGAGAACATATTTGGGTCCGTTGCAGTCCAATATGTTCACCTTCAATAGCTCTGCTTGTTTTACCCTGCTCCTTCCACCTGCATCTTGAGCTGTTTCGCACTGAAAGATCGTGAAGGTAGTCGATGATCTGGGCTACAGTTATATTCTGCCTCTTCCAACACCTGTTGGTGACATTCTGCGATGCTGTGCTCTGTAAGACGGCGGCCTTGTTATAGAGTGGGAGGTGTTCAGCGGGGCAGTTTCCCTGCCTCCAGAGACCAATTTGAAAACATGTCGTCCTGGTCCCGGTATGTTTCCAACTTTTCTTTTCAACTAGATCAGGGGCAAAATTTCAAGTTGCAAAGCTACCCCTCGGGCTTAGTCACTGGCAACTTCCCATTATATACATACAGCACACATTTTCTTACTCCCCAAGAGTCAAATATCACTAGGCAATGGTTAGTGGCGAGTGTACTATGGACTAGATGATGATACAAATAACCTGTTGCAAATTTCAAATGGGAGAGGGGGTTCTCCCAGCCTTTTATGGCATTTTCCTGGTACATGCCTTTTGAGCCTTCCCTTGTGATTTGACTGCGTTCAACGGTTTGTTCTATTTGATTATATTGGGGTTTCTTCCTAATTTTCTTCCAACTGACCGTCTCCAAATTGGTTAATACATTTATTGGTTTCAGCTGGCCGTTTCGGGGTGGGCTTTGCATGTCTGGATTGCTCTCTAGCCAGTTAATTCCATGGTACTCTGTGTTCTCCTATTGCTCGACCATGCAGCTAATTCTCTTCTCAGATTTCTGCCTTTTCAAAATAGTTTGCTTGCCCCGGACATCCATGGACAGACGCTTTTTCCCCTCTTGCCTTCAAGGCTGGAGTTTATTTTCTGGTGGTCTCCTGGTTGCGGGTTGGAATGGGGCTAATTTTATTAGCTGTCTGTATCCCTAGACTGGGTGAAAAATGTCAAGTTGGAAGCTACTAGCGACCCATAACATGTTACTTGCCATCTCAACTCTACACATTGTAATGAAGCCAGGGTATCTGGGGACTAGGGAGATGAGCCCCGTAAGGTTTAAACCCCTAGGACTGGGCAAGCCGGATCCCACTGGGTGCCTCCACACCTCCTTTTGAAGTCAGGCTATCCCTAAATAGGGATGTTATCCTCCCTTGTCTCCAGAACATTTTATTTAGTAATGGCTTTATTCTGCATAAAACTCTTTAGCATAAATTCAGTTTTGACAATTTGCACAAGAAAGAAAATGCAATAAATTAGATATACAAATGTTAAAAATAGTTCGATAAATGGTTTCTATTGTACTATCAGTTTAACAGAGCAAGTCCAAAAACACCAGTCAAAAAAAGTAGGACATCTTCGCCCAATATCACTTTTTATGAGGGCACGTTCGCAACCTCTTTGCTGGGAAGCAGAGGTGAGAAGCAGTCTGCAGCAGTCCGCTGCAGACGCAGAGTCAGTCGCATGGAACCGGACGTAAGACCACAGAAGTCTGCAAAAACCACATGGTTAATGGCGACCGGATTAAAGGAGAGGAGTAAGTCCGAATCCGCAGTGAGACAGACAGTGAGCCCTGTTGAGGAAGAGGTCTCTGGCCGACCGGCCCTGAAGTCGGGGGCCAAAACTACAGCCCCGACCTTTGAGGAGATAGGAGCTCCGACAACCAAGCAAACACCTATGGGGGGGGGGGGTCCGTCGGAGATTCTAACACTATCGAGACCCCCAGGGGCAGTAGTGGGGCAGATGTGAGGAAACAAACCAAGAATAACGAGAGTGTTCTCGGAAAACGGATCACGTCAGAAGTGGAAGCACCCTTAGACGGTGAGATTCTATGTCCATGGAGTGGAGCAGAATCTCGGGGGGGGGGGGGGGGATGAATTTACCAGCACGAGTACCCCGGTGTCTGAGGCCGATCCTACGGCTGGCTTCTCGCAGTCGCCGCTGGAGACGAGTGACGTCTGTGCGAGCACGGTCGGAGGATGGCGCCCGCCTGACGCCAGGCAGAAGTTCAGGAGCGAAGGGCTAGGCCGGAGCCCAAACGACAAAGAAGGAAGGGGAGAGGAGGAAGAAGAGGGGAAAGCGGAGGACGTGGAGGCCGCGGTCGCAGAGGCGGGGGTCTCGTCTCGGAACAAAAGGGCCCCCATCAACAAAAGCCTCCCAGGAAACAACAATGGGCCTGTGAAGGGACCAGGAGAGGCAGAGGCACTGAGGATCACTGTGTCCAGTGCAAAACCAACCAAACAGCCTAGGAGGGAGCCGCGGAAAACCGTGGAGCCAGCAGACCACTACTCTGGAGTACGAACCAGGGGGAGTGGTAGCCCAGAAGACGAGTAAAATAGAAATAAAAGCTATGATACACCAAAGGAGCAGTGAGAAAGAGAGCTGCACTAAAAAAAAAAGTAAGACGGACTAAAAGATCACATGAAAATAATACCACTAAGGAGGCCATTGCCAGCGAAACTGACCCCGAAGATGAATCGGATGTGGCGAGTCGCATAGACTCGGAAGAGGGGCTGAGTGCAGTAGATTCAGACCTAGAGATCATCGAACCTGATGGCTCAGGTGATATAATAAATGGATCAACGGAATTGGAAGCAAACCAGAAGACCCCGGCTAAGGGGCAAAAAGGGGGGAGAACCACCAACTATGTTTGAAAATAAGGGAAAAAGGAACGAACCCAGGGACAAAAAAGGCAAGAACTGAAAGGAAAACAGGCAGAAAGGGAGGGATCGAACAGACAAGAACGAAAGAGACGAAAAGAAGAGGTTCCCAAAGGAAAGGTTTACCGGCTCCTATCATATTGCACCCATTAAAGAACTTCTTCATACAACATCATAAAAGAAAGTTACTAATTGATGACGAAGTTTCCGATGCTGAATTGTTGGAAGCGGTCGGGGAAACACCATCTGCGCCAAAGTAGCGAAGAACCGAAAGTGGTCCGTTTGTGTCCATCAGCCAAGACCAGGTGAAAGAGGCAATCTCGGAAAAGACGGCACCTCAGAGTATAGCCCCTCCTAGGATCAGTGAGATGAGTGGTCAGGAGGCAGGTACGGAAAGAGAACAGCTACGTGTCCCCCCCCCCCCCCCCCCTGGACCGCTAATGAAAACCCCAAAAAATGGGACTAAAGAGACGGAACAGAAAAGAACTGAGCAGGAGGGGGAGAACAACAAGGAGCAGGTTTCTGCAAACCCGCAACTTGGGAACACAACATAAAGAGGGGTACCTCCATCGGACAGAGAACAGTCTACGGCATGGAATAAACCACATCTGACGACAGGCTCCCCCATGAAAGCAGCCATCGAAACAAGGGATGCGTCGAAAGCAATCTGGGACCAAGTACTGTCGATCAAAGGGTCGGGGGGGCCAAATCAAAGAAATGACAAAGTATATAGTCCTTTGGTGGACATAACACAGTCAGACCCTCACAAGGCGACACGAAGACAAGAGAAAATTCAAGAATCTCCAAAAAAGAGAAGACTAAGTGACATTGCAGCCTCAATGCAGAAAGAGACGCCTAACAACAAACCAGACATGATCGCAATTATGTCAGCTATGTCAATTGTGCTGGCACCATTCTGCAAGCTATACGAGGCAATAAAGGAAGATGTAAAGGATAACACTGCAATCCTGGTAAATATGATAAGTAAACTAAGCCATGTAGAAAGTTATATCATCGTGGGTGAAACTCGGGCAACGCAGGAAGCATGCAAGTGGGAAACCAAAATCAAAACGCTTGAAAAGAAGATCGAAATAATGGAAGCCCTAAATAAGGATCAAATGGAAAAATGGAGCTGTACAAAAGCTAAGATCCAGGAAATGGCAGCGCAGTCGAAGACGAAGAAATCCGTCCTCATCTCCCAGAGAGAAGAAAAAAGCACTGACTGGGGAGCAAAATGTTAAAAGAACAACCCAAGTATCGCATCACACCCCGGAGGAAAAGAGAGGCGTGACATTATCAGTGAGGCAAACGACTGAGCCGTCAGAAATAATCGACCTTGGGGCAGGGTGCGTAGGAGAGGAGAAAAACAACAAACCAACGGAAAGACGAACGAAGGAACCGGACGCTAGATCACCGAAAACCATAGAGGAGTTTATGGTGATGTCCGACTTAATGAACATCTCAACCCACGAACACAAGGAAGAAACCAAACAACAAAGTAAAGAAATAAGAGGGGGTGAGATAAAAAGAAAAGGTGCACGCCAAATAACGGGCAAGGTGGATGGGAACGGAGTGGCGGAGAACGAGCAGGCGCCTAAAGTAGCCTCCGATCGACAGTTGGCAAATTTAGACGACCCGCAACAGAAAAAAGGCCCCCTGGGTATTCTGGGAAATACAAGGGAAAACCCAAACAATAATAGCAGAACAGAAACGCATTCGAACGAGAAAGAGGAAAGCCATGAAAAGGCCAGGTACGACAATAAGAAAGAAGAGACAAGAGTGTTTAAACTGGAACAGAGAGTCAAAGACGGAAGATTCTTGATCTTGAATAGACCTACAGTGCTGAATATAATGAAAAAAATGAAAACCCTGAGAAAAATCAGAACAGCAGACCTGAAACTTGTGGAGCCTTATCATAGAGAAAAGAGGGCCAAGGCCTACCTCCATCTCAAGTCTGCAAGAATCGAACATATTGACCAACAAGTCTATGAAGAAATCGAACATTTGGGTTTCCACCTCACGGAGTTAACCAAGAAAAACGATAAAAACACCCTTGTAATGGAAAAGGCAGAAACCCAAAGAGCACAAACGCACTACAAATCAAGGACGGAAGAGCTCTATCGTCAAAACCGTTGGAAAGAACCACAGGAGAGGGTGGAAGCACGCAGAGAGCATCGTAACATCAGATGGGAAGATGCACGAAAGAGTGAGAGAAACAAGAAAGAGACAGAAATCCAAGCATCAAGCCGGTCCCGCCTGTCTAGGGAGAACCGGGAGAGACCGAAGGAAGACTCAGAAGATTCCCCGGCAAAGGACAAAGACAGGGATTTACGGAGGGTAAGAGGGGACTAGTAAAGGAGACATGAGGATAAGAATAGAACAACATCTAAAACATAGAGGAAAGTGGTGGAGGAACAGAAAGCAGGCCCATGGAAATGGCTAACTCAAAGCTGGAACAAAAACTCAAAAAAATAGCAACAACCTGGGTCCCCCGGCGTCCACGAGATAAATCAAAGCAGTGACGCGGTGAGGCCCGAAAAAGATCATTTTACTTTAGGGTCTTGGAACACAAGAGGCCACGCACATCTGACCACAGCTGGAGAGGTGGAACTGGGTATTTACGACATAATATGCCTTCAAGAGACATGGTTGCTCGATAGGCCAGTGCTCGATGGCTACACCGTTGAAATCTCGCCGGCAGTAAAAGGTCTGCTAGGTAGACCTTCATCAGGTCTCCTAATAGCGATCAAAACAGGGCAGGGGCTATCGGAACCAAAACAATGGAAAGAAGCTTATGAACTATTGGTGGTTTTGACGTCATGGAATCAGTGCAATGTTAAGAAGCAAAAATCTCAGATAAAGCCACTAGCGATAGTCAACTGCTATTGGAACCCGCAACGGACGTCCACCAAATCGTTCTCTTCAAACATGAGACACAATTGATAAGCTATACGAGGAGTTCGAGAGGATTGAAATCGTAGTATGTGGAGACTTCAACTCGAAATGTTCCAAGATAGTCGGTATACTCGGGGGGGGCAAACGAGCAAGCGGAACATACGACCCAGCTGGAGAAAGAGGAAAAGCGTGGAATGAGGTCATCAGAGTCAGGAACATCCAAAACACAGCCGACCTCTTTCCCTCCCAACAAAACCTTCCAACGTGGGAACGCAATGCATCAAAAGCGACCCTGGACTACATCTTTATCTCGGATGGGTTGACAAGTGTCATGAGGAATTTTGAAGTTATAAAAACCCAACAAAGCGATCACAATCTGCTAATGTGCTCATGGCAAGGACACAGACCAAATAAGGAAGTATATGTTTCAGCAGTTGAAGTAAATGCCCAGAGAACCCGTCTAAGAATAACCGAAACCGACATAGCGAAAATAAACATAGCGTGGTCCCAAAAGACAGCCAAATCTCAAATGACATCTGATGAGGAGAGACCGAACTACCTACCATTTTTATTGGCATTGCGAAGAAAGGTGAATAAAAACAGCGAAAACCCAATAGCACCAAACATGCTTTTGATAAAGAGTTGGTAGACAAAAGGAAAATTGTCCGTAGATTGAAAAGAGTGGCAAAAAAGACCAACGCGCTGGAAGACTGGAAGAAATGGAAGCAGGCAAAGAACGAGTATACAAACTGGAGAAAACAGCACAGAGCTGCCCAAATCCAAAAAGACGCTGAAGAAATGCTGTCAAAATTACAATCAAAAAAGGCAAGGGATTTCTGGGGCTTGATAAACGCACCAAATAATACACTCAAGAGCGTGCAGAGCAACGCAGTCCCGGAAGCAAGTTGGATAGGCCACTTTACAACAGAATTCAAGTCCCCGGAACAAGATGAGGGCGCAATGAATAAAAGGAACAACACACCCTGGGTCGACGTATCAGATAAAGCTGACATCGAAAAAACAATCAACAAACTAAAAACATCCCGCTCACCAGGTCCGAATGGTCTATCAAATACGGACCTTAAAATGTGCCCGAAGGAATGGTCCAATCTGATCAGCAAGATATTTGAGGAGTGCGGCAGGAAAAAAATGATTCCGAAAACATGGCTAAACGCGGTCATAGTACCGATCTACAAGAAAGGAGCACGACATGAGCCTGAAAGCTATAGACCCATCGCCCTATTAGACATAATGGGAAAGATCTTTGCGACTCACCTGCTCACTCACTTTCGCACCTGGGAACAAAACGGCCCTTCAAGAGACCTCCTGCAAACAGGGTTCCAAAAAAACAGAAGTACGGGGATCAACATCTTTCTACTGAATATTCTGAAGGCAAAAGTAAAGGAGGGGGCCCCAAGGATCTTCCTGGCCTTTGTGGACCTATCAAAAGCGTTCGATAGGATAAATCGAAGAATGCTATGGGACAAACTACAATCCTGGAAGTGCCCAGAGGAGGTGATGGACCCCATAAAAGCCCTACATACAAAGACGAAAATCAGAGTGAAATTAAACCTACAAGGCACCCTCTCTGAAGAGATCGAAGTAAACAGAGGTGTAAAACAGGGCTGTCCATTGGCCCCAGCACTATTTATAGCCTTCCTGGGAGATTACCAACACTCAGAAGAGAAAATAAGAGTGTTCCCTCCCAAAATTGGTAAAACAGAAATCCCATGCCTGCTATATGCTGACGATGTAATCTTGATCGATCAAACAAAAATAGGCCTCCAACGGAAACTAACAAATCTGGCAAGATATATCCGCGAAAACAACCTCGAAATAAACAAATCAAAAATGAAGGTCTTGATATTAGAAAAAGGTCAAAACCCAAGAAAGAAAAAGCAGACTTTGTTTATCGAGAACATGGAAATAGGAAACATAAAAAGTATCAAATACTTGGGGGTAATGATGGACAGCTCCGGAACAGACAGCGCTTGGCAAAGTCAACTATGGGAGAAAACAAAGCGCCTGACAGCACAGGCAAGAGCAGTGGAAAAAAAAATACGGAACATTCTCGCTATCTCCAGCTATCATATTCTACAAATCTAAGGTAGTGCCGACCTTAGTGTACGGAGCCGAAACTTCATTCAATATACCACGCCAGCTGTGGACAAAATTGGAGGGCTATATATGGAAAACGTTGTTAGCGGTCCCGAAATCGACAGCCATGCCGGCAATTAGGAGAGAACTGGGCCTGGTATCCTTGGCAGCCATGGTGGACCAAAGTGCGATGAGTCTATTCAGAAAGATAATCATGACGGACACGCTACCTACCTGAGTACATGAGAGATGAAATTGAAGCAGGAAAGTGCAGAGCCCTAAACAATTGGGCGATGGCTAGAAAAGAAGATCTGAAAAAAATTGCCTGCTCTGAAAAAGATCTAATCCTGAGAGAATCAAACAAAAAATGAAAGAGTGGGATTGGATGACCACAGTGGAGAAAGCGGCTGGCAATAAACTTCTAACGCATCTACCACCCACTTTCAATTGTTTGAACAAACCTCAAAATTACTGCCACAAATTCCCCGACAAAAAACTGAGAAACCTTTTTCTAAAAGCCAGATTAAACCTACTACCAACCCGAGAAATCATAGCCATTCGGGATTCGAATAGGATAAAGACATGCCGCCTATGTGACAATCAAGCGGAAATAGAAACACTGAAACATCTAGTGTTGAAATGCCCAGAAACTATGGAAATCCGAAAAATTTATCTCCAACCCCTGGCAAAAAATGCATGGCACCTCGAACCCGATGACTGGTGGAACCGATTAATATCAGGTGAAAAAACAAACTGGACGGTGGCAATGGCAAATCTAATAGATATAGTGATGAAAAAGATCTACACACTTTCGAATGGACCACAACCTGCATCAAGACTGGAACCAACATAGGGAAGCGGACAAAGACGCACAGCCCAGTGGGACAGAGACACCATCTTTGTGAGACGCGGAGAGGAAGGGGACTTGCGCGAAGTGCTTCCCTAATGAAGAGAGAGAAACTGTGAAGAAGTTTTTGATAAAACTCTTTGTTTTACCACTTTGAGTAAATTTCAATAAAAAAAAAAAAAAAAAAACCCTCACCATGTGTGTCTGCCTTAATAGCCAGGCTTGATGCACATAACGTGCAGATGGAAGATCAATTTTCCTGTTGAATGAGCCCATTAAAAGTTGCATAGCTACCTACTTGTCAAACACTCCTAGCATGATTAAAAACTGGTTTCAGGGACACACTCCTTAAATCTGTAGTAATGGGACATATTAGCATAAAATGTCTTAATGTTTCATGTCTAGAAGCACACAGTGAGCATAGCCCAGATCTCGTTATTAGCCATGTGGGAGTGTACCGGGCTATATCCAATATCCCCAGCCTCATTCGTAAGTACAGAGAACGTTCATAGGGGGATGAATTTCATCAAGGAAGCTCTGTGCGTTTCCCGTCATTTTACTGCCTGGAAACTCCAGAGCATTCTTCAGGGAGGATGATTGGTCTTCCAGCCTTTCCATAGCTTTCCCCCTTGCCTTTCCATAGCTTTCCCCCTTGCCTTTGCTTTAAGTTCTGTTTTGATAGAATTATTAAAATTAAGTGGATTATCCCAGAGGGCTCTCTCATCCCACGTACATAATAGATGCTTTAAGTGGGCCAGCCAGCCACAACTCTTTTCCCCTTCCAAAAGTAAAACATTTTTCAAAGCCTCCCGGTATGTTGTCGGGCCCGGTGCAGACCATAGTCCATGGAGGATCGCTCAGCAGCAACGTGCTCTCCTTAGAAACAAGACGGCACAAAGCAAGCAAGACAGGTTCAATCCCCGGGTCCGCGCTTAGAAACCTCTGGGTATTGAGCGTGTTATAAATACGCAACTAAGAGACCTATTCCTGTAACATTGCCTCGATGCCCCTGGGCTATGTGAGCGCTTTAAAAAAAAATGCAAATAGTACCGGCTTGAGAGCAGTCTGGTCGGCTATGGAAAAAACACTAAGAATCGCTAGCACCAGGGATGTCTGGGCATAGGTAACAGCAGTAACCTTTTCAAGGATGTCTTCTCAGTACTTGACAGCAGAACCGATTTGGAATAGCCCCACAGCTCTGCCCCCTAGAGTGCCTCTGGTATGGCTTGCTTATCTTATAATTCTAGTGCCGGGGAAATTGCCTCTCTACCATGACTAGAGAAAAAGGAATATTTTCTGCCGTATATATTCTATACTTCCCCCAACTTTATGCCATCTGTCATTATTTTCAAAGAAATGTTCATGTGGGGAGGCTTGAAAACAACGCCTTTAGTTTTGGGAGCATTTAGTTCAAAACCAAGCTCTCTACACTTGCTCTCAAAAGTTGACAATGTCTCGAGACTTTTAGGAGATGATGTGTACAGGATGACTGCATCGTTGTCATAGAAAAGGGTAGGCCATTTCTTGTTCCCAATTCTTGGGGCGTCTAGGGCATCCTTTTCTAGTGCATCTATTCGCCCTTGTATATACAAAGTAAGAATAGGCTCCCCGGACCCATCTCTGACGCACCCCTCTATTCACTACAAACGGCTTTGATTGCTCCAGCCCCCCGGGGTCCACAGCAAACTACCTCAGATTTTGAATGTAATAATTTAAAAGAATCCACCAATGGCTTTGGTGCATTACCAAAGGCTGATTTTAGATCGAGAAAGATAGCGTAAAGCTTGGTTTTGAAGAGAATTACATATTTTTGGATCAATAAAAGGAAGCAGTGGTCCACGATGCATCTGGCAGCGCAGAAGCCTCCTGTAATAACCCCTGCTTCTTTCACCCAAGTTTGGCGCCTGGTCAGGATTATTCTTTCAAATATTTTGCCGACGGTGTAATAGCGAGATCAGGCGGTAGTTTTCTGGGAGTCCCTCACCCTTTCTTGTATATGGGACTATGATTGCCTCTCTCCAAGTGTTGGGTATTTCTCTCGCACCAATGACAGCATTAAAAACCTTAAACAGGATTAGAGCCCAGATTAACATTTCAACTTTGTAGAACTACAGAGGGATCAGGTCAGGGCCAGCTGCCTTTCCCACTTTTTGTGAATTCAGGGCATTTCTGACCTCGTTGATCGTAGTCGAGCACAGCACTGGTTGGATTAGGTCATTCTCTTTTTGCCCAGCCTCAGTCCCTGCTAGTGGGTCTGGGTTTTCATAGCCTAGAGACATGAGTCGGCCACTCTTCTGCGGAGATGTGCCATTGGGCAGCCTGGTCAGGATTCTGCTCCCTTGGTGTTAAGTCTCCAGAAGGCCGCAATATCTCCCTACTCCAGTGCCTTATGAAGGACTCCCCACCTTGTCTTGTCTGACTCTGCTTTTTTGTTAATATTCGAGCCTTCTATTTTGCCCTGAGATCCCGGAGGCAGTGCTTATCCAGGGTTGCACCAGCTCTTTTGCATGACACAATGGCTTTCTTTGCCTTTCTACAGTCATCTTACCAAGCATTTGGCGCTGTGGTCTTCATTTTCGGTTGTTGTGGAACATGGGGTTTAAAGGGGACCAGTTTCTGGCTTATTAGCTCAAATTCTGTGATGATCATTTTGTGAGACAGACTGCTGTTATGGATATTTCCCTGGTTGTCTCTGAGCCATACATCTGTTTTAGGGTCTCTCTTTATCCATGTAGCCCAATTCGTAGTTTTCCTTACGTTATCGAAGCCAGTTGCAGCTTGGCTCCTTTACCGGTCTGGCTTCGACAGTGGGCTTGATGCTTTTGCGCAAAAATGCAGCACGAGGGGATAGTGATCGCTCTCGCTTCTTTCTACTATTTCGAAGCTCCGGTACTTGGACCAGCTAGTGCCTGTGATGAAATTATAGACTGTGTAATGAGCCATTATGGCCATTGAATTTTGCTTTCGCTGGCTGGTTGCCTGGTGTTCTGCCATTACAGGCTCTTGCAGTGCACGCTGGTTTCAATGCCCATCTATGGACCCTTTTTGGCAAAGCGGACTTGAGAATTGGAATAGACAAAATGTTTTGCTTTTGCTTGGCCACGTGAGGGGAACACTTACACTTGCGTTTCCCTGGCCTCCTGGCAAAACAAGTTATTGGACTCAAGACAGGGGAAACAAAAATCAGACTAATCGTTATAATAAAACACATGGCTCATTACAGGCCCTTTATTCACACAATGTATGTATATATGAAATTACCATACATAAACATACACTTGCATATATAGAAATCTAGATATAGGAGACTTCACCATTAGTAAAGAAGCGGAAGACCCCTTAATCTTGGCCATTACAACACTGCTTAGTGCCTCAGCAGGTAGGCGAACAGATCACTGGTGCTAATGTGGTCTGAAGCGGAGCGTCCTCCCTCTCAGCTGGACTGCATCACCCAGGGGGTCCAAATTTGAACTAACTTTGCCATGCAATGCGCTCTCCTTTATGGGTACATTTCCCCACCCTTCTCAGTTGTCTTGTCTCGACCAAAAAGCAGACCTCAAGTCAAAGGGACACAAGGTGAAAAAACCCAGCACCCCTCTCCTCTCATTTATTCCCAGAACCCCTTATGCACCTGCAGGACAATCGGACTCCCTCATATTAGTCCTTCAGTGGACAATACAACTACTATTCTCCACACAGTAAGTCCACTCAGCAATAATATTTATGTAGCTATGTGACCTTGCTCTTCTTTCGCTACCGAAATGCTTGTTTATTTTCCGAGGCCCGCAGGGATGCAGGCTTTATTACTGTGATGGGAGATGAGTGTCCAAAATGGCTGCGCACCGACGCCATGTTCTAGCTCGCATTTCGCACAAGCATTACACCAAGCTACGTTTTGATCGACCCAAAGCTCTAGTGTTTCTTTCAGAGGTTCAATCTGGAAGTTCATGTCTCCGGCAACTATACTAAATTCTCCCTGGAGGTTCAAGGTGATGCTTAATTCGATCAGCCCCTCGAGTTTTGACAGGACTCCCCTGTCAGTCTAGTTTAGGCTGGTTATAGAAGTTAACTAGCGGGAATCGGTCTGCTTCTTTTGTTGCCACTGAGAGAACCTGCAGATCCGTTGAATGGGTCTTCACATTGGTCATCTTCCACCCCCAGGTTATATCGATCCAAATCTGTAGCCCCCCCCCAACCCCCAATGGCCTACCCATCATACCCCCCCCCAGTCGCTGGGATAGTGTAGTTCACGTACCCTTGGAGATTCACAGGGCTAGGTGAGCAAGTCTCCTGGAACAGCAGCGCCTTATGTTTTCTGGCAAAGTTACACCAATCCGGGTCAGCTATAACTCTATTGAGCCCTGCGATATTACAGGAGATAATCTTTGTCGTGTGTATGGTTGTTTTTACGCCTTTTCCAGGTTGCTCATAACATGGCCCCAGCCGAGTCCACCGCTTAAAACGTACCCCCCTCCTCATCTGGGTATACCGTGAGTTTGAGACCCAACTAGGACACTGCAGGTGAGCAAGTGCAAAGTAGATATGCAATGGCAGACGAAGCCAGTTTGATATGTAATGTCATGTCACCATCACCAATATAATACCTCAATCGTGGACTGACCACCATTTAATTATCTTCTCTGCCTCACTTGACCTTATCCGCCCTGAAAAGATAGTTATGTTACCGCCACTCCCTACTAGGAGTAAAAGACATTACAGTGGAAAACGTACTACCACATCTTCTCCCTACTCTTGACAATCTAGCTAACAATACAGACCCCTCCCTACTAGTGAAAGTCTTCAATTGCGCCATGACAAAGGCACTTGACACCATCGCACCGGTCAAAACCTGCAAAGATAGACAGACCTCTCATCTTAATAACTGGTTCACACCACAACTGAAAGAACTAAGGATTCAAAAAATAAAGCTGCAATCTATTTGGCTCAACTCGCCCACTGAGGAGAACAATATTAAGTTAACTAACCATTCCAAACTGTACAGAAGGGAAATTATTAGTACTAAAAAGAACTCTCAACGACAGAATATCCAAGGCTAAATCAGACACGAAGGAATTATTCTCTATCCTTCATGAAATGGAATCACGAATATTTCAGGTTGACAATGCCCCTAAGAATAAGCCCTGGTGTACCAACATACAAAATGCACTTTCGGATAAAATCTGCTCCCTCCAAATTAAAATTGCCAAAAATAAAGCTTCCGTGCTCCTACCAACTGAGTCCTCCCCTCATAAGCAACCGCCTCTAAACATACATTACAACCCCCCAGCCTGCAACTTCAAAAAAATATCCATTGTCGAAACAGAAAAAATGATAATTTCACTTCAACCTTCCAATTGCAAAGGAGACAATTGTCCAGCCCAAAATAAAAAGGATGCAGCCAGAGACTTGGCCCCCTTCATCTCGAAGCTCATCGACGCCCGATTCAAGACAAACCTTGTGCCTAATAATCTTAAACAATCCTGGGTTCTACCATTGCTCAAAAAACAAACCTTAGACCCATCTATACCTACTAATTATAGACCCATCACCACAGTCCCATTCTTACTTAAAATGATCGACAGAGTAGCCTACCTACAAATACAGGACTAGCTAGAAGCGAACAATTTACTTGGCTCACGTCAGTCTGGCTTCTGCACCCTTCATGGCACAGAAACAGCCCTGATCGACCTCAAGACCCGAATTGACGAGTTGAAGGACAATGGGAAATCAGGTATGCTACTCCTCCTTGTCCTATCAGCAACCTTCGACTTGGTGGATCATGCAGTCCTATGCAACCATCTTAGGTCAGCTGCCCATTTCACAAGTGATGCCATAACCTGGGTGCAATCCTTCCTTGCGAACCGCACAATGAGTCTTCTCCCACCTAGTAGCTGCTGACCCTATACAAGTCTCATGTGGCGTCCGCCAGGGATCATTCGTATCTCCTATGTATAATATCTTTACTAAGCCCTTGTTTGACAAGCTGGACAGACTCGGTGTCGCCTTCACTAACTACGCAGATGACACTCGGATCCTCATTACCCTTTCGGGCAACTTCCTGGAAGATTCGGCCTTAGTAAACAGGATATCCCCTCATTCAGGCATGGATGGCATCCCACGGCCTCTGCCTGAATGACGATAAAACGGAGTTGCTGATTCTAGGCTCAGACTGCCATTAAACTTCACCCCAAGTATGCCTCCTTCAACATCGATAATGTCATCAAAGTGATGGCTGCAGTTAAAACCCTTGGTTTCTATCTTGACTCGGCACTCATTCAAGAAGCAAGTTAACTCTCTAGCATCTTCTACAGCATATACGTGCAAATTAATCTGAGCCTGCAGACCATTCCTCTCTGAAACCAGCTGTGTCACACTACCTAATGCACTTATTCTATCCAGACTGGATTACTGCAGTGCTTTATATAAGGGATCCAAGAAGTACATTATTGATAAAATGTAAAGACTCCAAAATAATGCCCTTAGAGCAGCTCCAAATATCCCGAACAGATAGCACATCTCTGCAGTTAGAAGAGATGCCCATTTGGCTCAAGGTTAAGGACAGGATATCCCTTAAAACACTCTCTCACGTCCAAATGTCTCAATAACATAGCGCCTCCCTACCTTGTAGAAAGAATAAACAAGAGAACCTCTGACCGACCTATGAGAATGTCCAATGCCTACACCTTAGAGGTTCCCAGATACAAACGGACTACAGCCGGCGGCTCTAGTTTTCGCGTTATAGCCGCTCAACCCTGGAATGGACTCCCCCTAGATGTTAGAACTGACCAACCCTACTACAGATTCAGACGGAAAATCCTCACCTGGCTACGGACTAATGACGCCTAACATGACCTCACTGATCCCTTGCCCTACCAACTCCTCAATACCTTCCTAAGGATTACTGTACCTGACTACGACTACTGCCAACTGCATATCCTCCTTGGTATCATTTATTTGCATCTTGGTAAATCTGTTGGGACCACTTGGTCACTGCTAACTTGTGGTCGTATTACTGTTATCACTAATTATGTTTACCATTCTTTGTATGTACCTACTTTCCTATGTAACTTAAGTTTCTTAAATATCCTTGTAATGCTTGCGCCCAGCTACCTGAGGGTTTTGGTCTGCGCTATATAAACAATTTACCAGCATTTATAAAAGCGCTACTAAGGCCATAGACATCTAGGCGCTAAAAGGAACAGCAGGGGTCGAGTGAAGAATCCCGCAATCACCCCTCCCCCAGACTTTGCCTGTTACTAAACTAAAAAAGAAAGGTCTTCAAGGATTTTCTAAAAAGTAGATGATTGTCAATATTTTGTAGGCCCACAGGGAATTTATTCCACATAAGTGCGAGACAGGAAAAGGCACGTCCTCCCAACTGACTTCTTTGAAAACTGTGCACTCGGAAGCCTCTGCAAATCCGACCGGGGACGTACGGGTAAGCTTAGTCTGCAGATATTTGGCTCCTCCCTGATGCATAGCCCCGTGAAGAATAGACCTAGCCTTAAACCTAATGCGGCTATGAACCGGAAGCCGATGCAGTTGACTCAGAAAATCGGAGGAATGCACCATCCACTTCACTCCTGGAGCCAGGTGGGCTGCAGCATTCTGAAGTAGCTGCAGCCTTCACAGGAAGTGGACGTGGACCCAGTGACACTGGCCATAAGTCATCGGTCCAGAGTGCCTGAGAATCCAAGTCTTCCGTCACCATGACATCTGTTTTTTTTTTTCCCGTTCAATTTCAGCCCTTTTTTCCCCATCCATTCCCCCACTGCTATTTTCTCAGTTGGGATGGTGGATCACAACTGGCTGAATCTATTCAAAAAAGAAGCAGAGTATCAGCATAGGTATAGAATTTTACCCCAAATTCCTGAATCGAGTCTGCCAAGGAGCGCAGGTACAAATTAAAAAGAAGCGGGGACAGTGACGAGCCCTGGGGAGCCCCGCAAGACAAAAACGGTTGAGGATACAAAGGGAATCCTTGATAACGAAATTCCCGTATTCCTCAGAACCCAGAGCAGAATACTGTGATCAATGGTGTCAAAGGCAGCAGAGAGGTCTAGCAGAATCAACACTGACCTTGCCCCGGTTTGGAAGATCCAACACAGAGATCATAACCGAATTGGTGCCTCTCATAGGGCGAAGCCCGGACTGACAGGGGTGCAACAAACCTCCAGATTCCAACAATAGTGAAAGCTGTGAAGTAACAATTGCCTCCATAATTTTCATAAAACGGTAGTAATGAGATTGGCCGGTAGAGGCCAGAACTGGGTCCAACTGTGGCTTCTTCAGAAGTGGTGAGACAAGTGCATGCTTCAGTGTCATTGGGATGACCCCTGAGGTAAGATGATTGCACTGCTGTCATAAGGAGTGAAATAAACTGTGTAGGGACTGCAATATCCACAAAGCAATTGGATCCATAGGGAAGATGATTTTAATTTCTGCAGGATCTCCTTAATCATCTCAACAGTGACTGGTTCAAAGTGGTCCATCAAAGGAGCAGGCTTGCTGCCAGCTGACTGTTCCTGACAGACACACACCCCTCTGATGGCCACATTGACTGCAATAGAGTCCCGAATTGATTGGATTTTGTCAGCAAAAAAGGTGCTAATAAGGTTACATCTTGTGAGCACAAAGCATCCTTAGGGGGAGGGGAGTAACAGATGATGATTCCTCTGCAATTTTAAAAAGGTCTTTTACAGCGCAAGGAGTTGAGCGAATTCGATCTGCATAATAAAGAAATTTAGTATTGCGAATAGCTTCCTGATAACTGAACACAGATTGCTTATACTTTTGCCAGAAGGACCGGGGTCATAATCCAGTCTCAATTTACGTTCCAGTTGACTACCGCTCCGCTTCATATTTCTAAGCTCCTCGTTAAACCACACTTCCGACGGCCTAAGATGAATTCTGCTGTCCTTAAGGGGTGCAACTACATCTACAACATGTGACATGGCTCCCAGAAGGCCCCGAGCAGGGCTTGTGACTCATTGGTGATGAGGTCCCTAGTGGCCTGCACCAGAAGATGGGAGATGGCCACCAGGGGCACCTTTTCTCAATGTCGACGCCGTCCCACAATATTAGGTCTACGGCTAATGCAAGGGGAGCAGGTAATCGTGTAGGGAAGTGCAAAGTTGTCGGCCCAAAGCGCCAGAAAAGGGGACGCTACCACAACAAGTTTCTTCTCAGACGTAAAAATCAAATCTAATTTCCTCTGCAGTGAGTGGGTTGATCATTGCACAGAAGGAGGCCAGCATCGGCCAATGTATTCACCAGGTCTCTAGCTGGTATATCTGAGAGTTTATCTGGATTTACATTTAAATCTACCATAATCAACAGATTGGGTTAGGAGCTCGCAAGACACCCCACTAATTGCGAAAAAAATGTTCAGCAAAGTTAGCTAAGGACCCTGACGGGAGCCTGTAAACAAACAGTAAATAGATCGACATGTTAGCTGTTCTATGAATTCGAATCAACATCAGTTCACAAGGCAGCGAGTGGGGCAAAGGAATAATTGAATGGGTCAAAGACTCTGTAAATTAAAGCCAGGTCCGGGGTTCTATCCTAGTGGAGGATAGCATAGCCTGGAGGTAGCAATTGCACCCTATCTGGTACAGAGGAGGGCGCGAACCAGGATTCTGTGATGCAAAATATATCTGGAGACCAATCAGTGCAATAATGTCATCTCTGTGGACAACTGCAGACCTAGCGTTGATTAGTAACCCCCTAATGGCTGAAAAGGCTTGCCCCTCCTGACCTCTGAACTCAGCACAGAGGTTTACTCTACGATATCTCCCTTGCAGTCACTCTGGTAGTGCCTGGTGCCAGGCTGAGCAAAGCCTTGCGACTGTATCGATGTAGTTCGCCCTCTAAAAAGTCTTCTCAAGATCTGAGCTGCTCAGCACACTGTTTAGCAGAGCCTGCGGCCACAGCCCCAAGTGCCCAATTTGTGGGGCTATTCCACACATACTAGGTCCCTACTTTTGATTGATGAGTGCCACAGGATATCCTTCCATATTGTCAGTAATCTGGATTGGTTTAGGAAGGGCTTGGCAACAGTTCCTCGAGTTTGACCAATTGGCCAAGGGGGTATTAGAGGTCTCCGGTTTTGCAAGGACTTTGGGCAGTCACTTGGGTGTTCTTTATGAAAGTCCATTGCTGCATACATTGTTGGCAATGGGCCAGGCAGACAATTAGAAGTGTATCTGGTAACTGAGTGTCATTCATGAAGTTGATTTCAGCTTTATTGCCAGGTTGCTCGATTCCTTGCGTCTGGGCCTCTACGTACCCACTCACTGCCTTAACGTTGCCCTTTGAACTCAGGGGGCCCCATGGATAAATGGACAACCTGCCTTGTGGTCCCATTACTCTGTTCTTTTGTAATGGTACGTGAAGTTGGGGAGGCAAATATACTGGGCTTTGCAATGCCTTTCAGCCCAGAGGGAAACTCCACTCGCCTTAACCTGCTTGAGTTCTTTCCTTTCTCCAGCCTTCTCCCTTAGTTATTTAGCTGCTTGGGGTGGTAGCCTAGGAGAGCCATCTCTAGGCGCTCCACTTGATGACATCCTCTTCTGTTGCCGCTATTATAGTTAGGGTATCTTTGTGCATGGTGACAGGATGGGTCGAAGAAACATCAGATTGCTATGGTTCCATTGCTATTGCCTGGTTGCTTGCTGAAGACCCGAAGGTGGTAGTCTCGGCAGGTTCAGCCCTTTCTACTAGCTAATGGGTGTGGGTCTCAGATGTTCCTCGTGTGTTTAAGTTGGAACTGCTGGCCAAGATAACATCTACAACTCGTCCGATAATCTTTTAGTTCTTGATGTTCTGCTGCCAAATATATGCAACAGCGCTGCCACTTTAGAGAGTGCTTGCAACTCTCACAATAGGACCTTGGACTTGAGGCCAAGGTTGCGAGCTTAGGACTAGCTGATAGATCAATGCCACCAAAGCTGTTGCCATTATACTTAGTTTGCTTCTGTCCCAGCGACTTGTGCTTCAGGTCAAGATGGAGGTAAAGCAGCAAGCCGTCATTATCAATCATAAATGAGCGGTGTCCTATTGTGGACTCATGATTCATTCTGGGGTCAGCCGAGGGGGATAATAGTGGGTTCTCGTCAAGGGCCGATGGTAAAGGCCGCAACAATGAGGTAGATAAATAGGTGGTGAATTTTGGTTCCTTTACAGTTTTACTACTGGCCGCACTGAGTAAGTCCCTTTTCCGGGATATGGTCGGTCTTCCAATATCTCTGCCTGTTTACCAGGGCTGCGGGGGACACTTTCCCAGACAATTTGTTCTGCTGTGGAGGCTGCCTCTGCGTCGCCTCAGTAGTTTTATCCTCCATATGTGGAGGGTTAGAGGAGGGAGGCTTAATTTTTCTTGGAGTTGCCCCTTTTGTCCTAATATTTATTTTTGGTCCCTTAGGCAGCAAGCTCCAACAGGTCACCAAGACTGGTGTTAGAGCGTGGTGCTGACTGCACTCACCGCCACAAAACACAAATGTACCGGGACTGTATGGCACTCTGAGCTGGCTCTATGCCCATAGCAGGGGGCACTCAGCTGGCTCCAGCAGCAGCCTCCCCCGCCCCCTATTAAAAATGTCAAGTATTCCACAGTAGCAAGCTGTGCTGGAGGTAGCTTTACTAAAATAATTAAAATATTAAAGTAGAAGAGTCTCCAGGTCACCAGTTACCCTTCTCACTCTCTTGATGCGGCTAGTCGGGGTGTTCTAGTGCGTTGCGTAGCCTCTCAGGATAACGTTCACCGTTATGGCGTGGCTCGCAGCACGGCACCCAGCCGCCCCAAACCACAGATGGAGAGCGTCTGCAGTCTACAGAGGAGTGATGCCAGCCGGCAGCTGCAGAAGACATGGAGAGTGAACACGAACGGATGCGAAGAACGGACCTAGCAATGTAGCCTCGTCAAACCGCACCTTCACTACCATCAACAATGAGGCCGGCTGTGACGTAGTTTCTTTTGTTGGGTATATGGGAGTTGAACTGTATAATAACTTTCAGCTTACTATGCTAACCAATGGTATAGTTTCTGACCATTTTTGTACACCACACCTAGGAAGAGGGAGCAGCAGAGTAGTCCCACCCCCTGGTTGTGTGGAGGATAGAGGCTCAATCAGCATTACTACATAGGAGGAGAGTAGCTGGCAGAGCTGCTGAGGGGGTGGGGGGGAGGCTGTTATTGTACATTGTTGGTTGGACATTTTTCTGTTACAGTGGTGGGGTCTTTAATTTGGCTAGAGCAGGTATCTGTAATTTTGTAGGACATCCTGAGAAATAGTTGAACTCCTTCCTTATCTTTAGAGCAGGGGTGAGAAACTTGGGGACAGCTCATAGTATTTGTTTTCAAAATCAAGAAGCCTTTAACCCATAATGCCATCTTGTCGGTTTCCTAATTCTGACTTATCTACACATACACAACACTATTTCTTTCCAAGAGCCCATTCTCACTAGCCAATCTCTGGGGGGAGAGGAGAGGAGAGGAGAGCTCCCAGCTAGTGATTTTGATGTCCGCCAATACTACCCAAAAACTCAGGGGTATCTTAAATTGTTATATCATGCCACATGAACACTGTACAAGTTGAAGAACCAACACAAACACATTAAATATAGTAATAAATAAGAAGTATAACTTATATCTAACACATCAAACATCAATTTAAATACCATATATAGTAAAATGGAATATGCCAAAACAAGGTATGCTTCTAACATAATTACCTCACAAACTGCACAACTAGGAGCAGCATCACATCTACAGAACAGTGAGAAGACCACTTATCACAATCTAGTAAGTACACTTTTTTTCTTGTACATTTCTAAAATGTCTATTATATATATTTAGTAATGTGATAGTTTTATACAAACGTAAAAAACTTTACACATAATTACATCAGACAATTGAAATATAAATTATATTCAACATGCATGATATAACAAATCATTATACATGCAATAACATATCATATCAAATCAATCAATCGAGACAGAACACAAGGTGAAATGGATAAAATCAAATCCTTGGTAAAACTGATAAATGGGTGATGCTGTATATAGATGAGACATGACCATATATTCATAAAAAGGAGAGAAGCCCTCTTCATATTCGTACCAATAAAGCTGATCATTTCATACTTACATTACCTATCTGATTACTATAGATAAAATAATAGCCACTATACACCAGGGGGAGCCCCCCCCTCGTACTTGTTTCCAAATGAATAGCGGCATCACGCCACACCTGAACAAGTGCTAGATGCAGTTTAGGGTTACGGTTGATAACACTGATTCCAGAAATCTGCATGATCCAAGTAGTCTGTGTTATGGACCAACTCACCAAGATATTTCATGTGCTTTGCTCTCATCCTACAGCATTTCGTTAGCACATGACAGCCATCTACGGCTCGGTAGGTAGATCACATATCCTACAATATCTTTCTGCTATATCCAGACCCAGCTCTGTGCCGCGGTCATCAGAACGGGTAGATGATTGAGGCGTAAAAGTAGAATGAATCGCCTCAAATGTTCTGATTGGCAGAGATTTAAATAGGGTTGCACCTTCCTATAAGTATATAGTACAAACCTAATGAAACTATAATTTTTCAGGCTTCTGAGATGGTTAAAATTACTCTGCCAATCCCACAAATTTAGGCGACTATGCATGCTGGTAAACAGGTGATCATTTTCCCTACCCCACTCTGGTGACCAACTGATTTCCTCAATCGGAGAATGAATTTGACTCTCTAATTTAACCTGTCCACCCGCCATGGTGTCCTCTTTAATGGTCATAAGAAGCCTATTTGTTTTATTATTGAACCTGATGTAGAATTCCATCCTTTTCCTTAGAACCTTAGAGAGGAGATCCCTAACTTTAGTCTAATAATGGCCATAGGGATACATTGGGGAAGGCCAAGAATTTTTCTCCAGAACTTACCCTCCACAAGTTGTAGCCATCCTAAATTCATGTTAATTAATGGGTCTAAACCGTACGTAACCATAGGAGCCAGACATTGGATATTCAGCTGGCGTGCTGCCCAGATTGAAAACTCACACTGGTCACGTGTAAACTTGTATATTAAGGCTGTGAGTTGGGCTGCTTTTGTTCTACGCTCCTGGATACAAGTGAGGTAGTTTCCTTTATTGTCGAATTCTACACCCAAGTATTTATACGTACAAGTGTAATCAATTTCAGTCAGATCCACCATCATACGAGGTCTGGCAACTCTGCCAGCAGTATATAGCAATAGGTTGGTTTTGCTGTTATTAATAACAAGTTCGTTATTCTCTGTATACCGCCATAACTGGTTGGCAGACCTTAGGATCCCTCTGAAGGTGTGATCCAGGTGTGATCCAGCAGAGACCCTCACACCTCTGATCCTCCCTTCGCTAAACACACTGCCTGCCACTGCCGACCTGAACCTTCTAGTCAACACCTACAATGATGCCCTCACCAGCGCCATTGATACTGTCGCTCCCCTAAAGGAACGCAAAGGTAAACCCATAGCCCACTTGAACCCTTGGTTCACACCAGAACTCAAATCCATAAGAAAAAAGAAAGCCAAGATGGAAGCCTTATGGAAATCCAACCCCACTGCAGAAAACAAATCTAATCTCAAAACCATCTCTTCCTTCTATAAGAAAGAGATAATCCGCACTAAAAAGGAAACCTACAATACTAGAATAAATAATGCCCAATCGTCGGTTAAAGAACTCTTCACCATCCTGAAGGAACTAGAAAACCCTAACCCTCCTACCGATACCTGCGTGAAGGACAAGCCCTGGTGCACCAGTATCCAAAATGCCCTCGCCAATAAAATTACTGGTCTCCAAAACAAAATTGAAACCAAAAGACAACAACTCGCCAACAGCAATGCCCTCATTCCTAGCGCACCCACCCCGACCCATAACACCTCTGGCTTCACTTTCAAACCGGTTACTATTCCTGAAATCCAAAAAATCATAGCATCCCTCAAACCTTCTAATTGTAAAGGGGACAGCTGCCCCGCCCAGATCATCAAAGATGCTGCACGAGACCTAGCCCCCTTCATCTCCAAACTAATAAACCTTTCATTCTCAACCAATTCTGTACCTAACAACCTGAAACAGTCCTGGGTTCTGCCCCTCTTAAAAAAACAATCTCTCGACCCGGCCATACCCACCAATTACAGACCCATCACTACGGTCCCTTTCCTGCTAAAAATCCTCGACAGAGTCGCCTACCTGCAAATCCAAGATTACCTGGAGACCAATCAACTGTTAGGCCTGCGTCAATCTGGCTTTCGTCCTCAACACGGAACAGAAACAGCCCTCGTTGACCTCAAAAGCCAGATTGATGGCATCAAGGACAACAACAAAGCAGCCATCCTACTCCTCCTAGACCTCTCAGCAGCCTTTGACCTGGTTGACCACAAAATACTCTGTAACCACCTTTCATCTGCTGCCCACTTCTCACACTCTGCTGTCACTTGGATACAATCTTTCCTAGCCAACAGAACCATGAGGGTTTTTTCATCTTTGGCTGCAGCAGACCCCATCCCCATCACATGCGGTGTCCCACAAGGGTCCTGCGTCTCCCCTACCCTCTACAATATCTTTACCAAACCCCTCTTTGACAAATTGGACCATCTGGGTGTCACCTACACTAACTACGCGGATAACACCCAGATACTCCTCACCATCACTGGCAACTACAACACTGACGCCACCAGGATCAACGAAATCTTCGCCATCATTCAGGCATGGATGGCCATACACGGCCTCTGCCTGAATGATGAGAAGACCGAGCTCCTCTTGGTCGGCTCCCCCAATAACCTACAGAAACTCAGCCCTGACTACTCCAAATTCATCATAGATGGCAACATCATTCCAGTTGTAAACCATGTGAAAACCCTAGGCTTCTACCTAGACGCCAATACCAACCTCTCCAAACAAGTTAATATGACCGCCTCAGCTACCGCCTACACGGGGAAATTAATTAGGGCTTGTAAACCCTTTCTATCTACAAACAGCTGCCTCATTCTGGCGAGGGCCCTCATACAATCTAAGCTCGATTATTGCAACAGCCTCTACCTTGGTGCCAACCAAGCTATAATCAAGAAACTTCAGATCCTCCAGAATAATGCGCTGAGAGCAGCTCTAAACATTCCCAGGAGAGAGCACATCTCACACATAAGACTAGCTTGTAAATGGTTATCTATCCAACAAAAAATCGACTTGAAAACCCTCTGCCTCACCTATAAAGCCCTAAATCACCTTGCCCCCCAGTACCTCACCAACAAATTCTCCCTCAAGCCTAACACAAGACTCACCAGATCATCCAATACTCTCTGCCTCACCGTGCCCAGATTCTCCGCCAAAAGAGCGGGGGGCTCAAGCTTTAGTGTCCTTGCCCCTCAACTCTGGAACACCTTGCCACTGAGTATTAAATTGACCAAATCCTTCCAACTGTTCAGAAGATCAGTCATTAGCTGGCTTCTAGAGAAGGAAATCCCCAGATAAATTAAGCTCAGTCCCACTTGCGTTTACTGTACATACCTTGAATAGATGATTGTCTTAGACCTGCACCAACTGTATATATTGTACATACCTTGAAATGCTCCTACTGCCTGCCTGTATACTCTATATTTGGCATCTTAACGCCACAATTGTATAACTGATTATTTACTGTAATTATGTAACCTATCCTTAAGCGCCCATTTACCCCTGGGTCTGGAGCGCTATACTAAATAAAACAAACAAACAAACCAAGTCGTCCGCGTACGCCAGAATGGGGCAGTGGCAAGAGCCTATCCTAGGGGGGGGCAATTGTTAATCCCTAAGAGACACTTAGGTACATCAGATACAAACAAGTTATAGAGGGTAGGAGCTGTCACGCACCCCTGCTTTACCCCTCGGATCAGGGGGATGGGTTTAGTCACGGAGCCCTGATTGTCCAGCCTAACTTGGACAATATTATTGGAGTGTAAAAGCTCATGATGATATAGCAGAGATTCAGGGCAGCCCAGATTCCTCAATTTATTCCATAGAAGGGAGCGATTTACTGAATCGAAGGCAGCCCTGAAATCTACATAAAGTGCATAGAGTGGGGGATTGGCATGGACCAGAGCCTTACTTCTCAAAGCATACATAACAAAATGTTATGTGAGGTGGAGTAGCCAGCTCTAAAACCACTTTGGAATTGATCTAATATACCCGCGCCCTCTACCCATTTTAACAGTTTGTTAAGAATAAGAGCAGCAAACCTCTTCCCCGAGCAATCCAGCATAGATGGGAGCCGGTAGTTCTCTGGTTCAGTCCTGCTACCTTTTTTGAAAACAGGTATAATAGTGGCTGCCTGCCAAGATGCTGGTATGCGACCCTCATAAAGTACTTTATCAAGCAGAATTTTAAGGAGGTTAGCCCAGAATGGGGGGGTTGTTTCTCATCACCACATTAGAGAGGCCACTAGGCCCTGGGGCTCGTGAAGTGTTTAATACCTTGATTCTGCCTTGTAGGTCCTCAATAGATCCATAAAAGGGGGGGAAAGGGGTTTAGAAGCTGTGGGGATGTTGATCTTGTTACTAATCCCCACATTCCTCTTTTCCAAATAGGAGATCCATTCGTCACAACATATAGGATTCACCATACTGGAAATGGTCTTCCCTTTCACCTCTCCTGATATAGACCAGATTTTACAGGTGCTCTTACTGCATAAGGTTCTAACCGTATGCTGCCATCTCTCCAATTTCCTATATCTTTTATGCATTTTTAGCCATAATCGGTAAGCAGCCTTCAGCTTTCTTGTTTTAAGAGCTATAGCATTTCTGGGGTCAGGACCCTTTCTAATAAATCAAATATCACCTCTGAGCTTAAGCTTCCCATCTCTGATTGCACGGTCATATTTTGCCTCATGTGGCACCTTACCCACCATCAACCCCACTTTACAAGAACTGTGTAAACCAGAGAATTTGCTGATCCAGCTCTCAATTTGTTCAGGTGACATCTGCATAAACAGATTTGACTGTTCAATCCCCCAGTCACCGGAAGCCTTAGAAGCCTTTATCACATTATTCGCCGACCAAGAAATACGATTTCAAGAGTGGTTAGTTGCAAGATCACCCAGGTTGGCCACTTCCGCTCTGGGAGAACAGCGTCCCAGAGTCCGTATCAAGGGGTCGTGGTCACTCCATTTACAATCCCTCACCATCATATCATTGACAATTGTTGCAATCTCCACACTGGTGAAAATATAATCAAGGGTACTCTCACTTCTCCCACTCTTCCAGGTGAATTTTCCGGGTTTGTCACTACTTGTTCGTCCATTGATTATTTCGAGATCCCAACAATCAAAGCCCCTCCAACACACCCCCTCACTATCAGTAGAAGCCTGATTCCAGAGACTGTTAGATAAGTGCTGGTTTTTACTAAGGCCTCCCCCCCCCCCAACAATGAATCCTGCAATTTAAATCCCCAGCCACCATGACAAAGTATTTATTGTTAGTTAATTTCCAATTACTCAGAAAATCATGCAGGGCATCTTGTGTGTGTTCTCTATACTTAGCGCCTGGGGGATTATATATATTAACAATATTTCTTCCCACATTGCTTTTATTCTAAGGGTCAGAGCAACAGCACATATATAATTACTGTCCACTGGAATCTTTTGATCTTATTTGACACCCCAATAGCTAGGCCCCCATAGAAAATCCTTTCTTAGCTAGGGTGTGGTGTGTAGTGTAACCATCAACGGCTGTAGGCTGCAACACCCAAGTTTCTTGTAATAGAATAATGGGGTAGTTGTTAATCAGTGAGAGGGAACCCTTGTCAGAAAATGTTGGTGACCATGAGTATTCCAACTTAGTATGGTATAATCTCATGGTTGTTGTAGAACCAAAGGAAGTGAATCTGCCAACCATTTCAAAGTATTTTGGATGTCCGCCATTTCCCAATGGTTGGGTAGGTGTACCACCCTTGTTCTGAGCTGCAACAAACTCATCACTTGGAAGTGAGGGATCTTCGTTCTCTTCACAGGCGTCTACCTCAACCCCCCACCTGCATAAGACATTTTTTATGAGATCGGATCAGTTGGGCTGATGTCATAACACAACAATGAAGGGCTGTGACATTAGGATTGCATACTGTAAGTGGTTCCACAAAAGAAAATTCTTCTGTGCGAATTACACGTAGCTGTGGAATCAGATGTAGTTTATTCAAGACCTCCGTTCTTGTCAACCAATGGTCCCTCTTCTTCTGATTTAAGTTTTTGATAATGCATATTTTACTTCCATTGGGGTCCTCAATTTCCGTTGCCTCCAGGGAATTTTGTAGCTCCTCATCCTCTGCGTTCCCATCCCCACTTTGGGCAGAGCATGTTGTAGATTCTTCAATCGAGCTAGCAGAGGTGTCGGATTCCGGATCTTCAAGGATTGTACTAGTGACTTCCTGTGTTATGTCTGGAATTATCCAGCTTGTTAAGGTCCCTGCTCCTTTCTTAGTACGCTTCTTAGTTTTCCGGCCCCTTTTTTTTGGCTTTTTTGGATCGGGCGGCTGGAGCATTAGTAGCAGGTAACGGGGAGGAATTTCAACCACCACATTTTTGGAGGCTAGCTGTCTTAGTTGCCGGCATTGTTTTTTAGTCAGAGGTGCTTTCACGCCACTCTCCACAGGCTCATCTGGATTACCTGTTTCCGTCGGGACTGCCATTCCCCAATCCCCATTTGGGGCGGCGGAATAGGCGGGCCTTGGTCCATGGCCTCAATAGGATTGGGGAGTCCCAGCTGGATTATAGAGTTAGTATGGATCGTCCCACATAGTTTTAATAAAATTTTCATGGCAAATTGAACAGATGCCATTGAGGCTTGCAGTTCCGCAATTGCTGTGTTGTTTAGACCCTCAATACCATTACTAGCTCCCCTGTTGGTATGCTCCAGATCTTCGGATTCGATGTAAAGATTTGGAGAGGCCGACAATCGCCCTGCCGTTAGAGCCACAGGGGAAATAGGGGTAGGATGCAAAGGATGAATGCCAGCTAGGTTAGAGATTGAGTTGCC
This sequence comes from Ambystoma mexicanum, assembly GCF_040938575.1. Classification (NCBI taxonomy): domain Eukaryota; kingdom Metazoa; phylum Chordata; class Amphibia; order Caudata; family Ambystomatidae; genus Ambystoma; species Ambystoma mexicanum. The sequence continues at coordinate 175,051,892 of NC_090934.1, forward strand.
TGTTTGTTTAGAGCTACGTGATACCCAGGCCTCTGCTGCTCATTCTGGACGGCATTTAGAACCTGTGCCTCTACCACTATTGGGCAGTTATTTTGTGGTATAAAAGGCTTGTTTAAAGAAGCCATCGATTTTTGATTGATAAACACAAATCAAGAAGTGAGTTATTCTCAATGTCATTAAAATTTGTAGATTCAAGGGTGTCACTGTTATTGTGAGGGGGTGGGAGTGGAAGATTACTATCTTCAGCTACTGATTAATCCGCAGGGGTGGGGGTCACCTTCGTGCTATTTTTCCCAAACGTAGCCGGGATAGTACCTTCAGCTGATTCGCACCCCCAACCCCTTAGTATTGATCTTCTTTGTTGCTTTCGGCGGAAGATTGTCCGTATTTCCGTCTTTACTTTTGCGCAGGTTATACCGGGCTTTAGTGGGCCTTGTTTTGGCCATTTGTTCAGTCGGATCCTTACCACAACTGTTCTAGAATGGAGGCAACAAAAATAGCAAATATACACTTGTAAGACTGTACTGACTCACCTGCGTTATGCAGGCGCCCGCGAAATGTGGTTATCAGGCTCCACTGGAACACAGTGTATCCAGGGGATCGGAGAAGGAAATAAAACACCCCCAGAGTCTTCCACCCAGTGAATGCGCCCCCTGTGCCAAACAGTCGCACACCGGTCGGCGCCCTTTACCCCTGTCGGGCTTAACGCCGCAAGGGTGCTTGTGTCTGCCTTTTTAAGATGCAAGGAAAGTCACGTGCGTTGTCACGTGCCCGCAAATCGGCTCCACCTCCTCCAGGAAGTAAGCACACCCAGCAAGAGCCTCTTAGCAGCTCGCAATGCTGGGATAAGGCCAACAGCAGGTAACGTTTGTTTTTGCAGCAAAAGTAATTTCCTCAATAGAAAGCAGTCCAGATTAGATTAGATACAATAAAAGTAATGTATATATTTTAACTCATAGAAATGTCAAATACTTTAGAATGGCTTGATGTAACGCTCACCTGACTCCCACGGAGGCGCTGGCCTGGTTCGCGCTGCTGTGACCTCTTCAAAGGTGATGCGCAGGGTTCGGAAGACGGACTGGACTGGGCCCCCAAATCTGGCTTGTCTGGCTCGCAGAAGTATCCTTCTGTAGGCGAAAATAGGGGATTAACTGTCTGCGGGGTAATGCAATCAGCCTCCCACTTTCCCCTCTCACCCTCCTCGAAACCCTTCTGTGATTCCTCGTAGCGTCTCACCTTAGGGTCTGGAAGGACGAGCTCTCCATCCTGCTTCTGATGCAGGGGCGCGTTGGTATCCAGTTACTTCACTGGATTTTCAGATTCCCCTTGTGTCCATGCATTAATGTACTAATGCTAGTGTCTTTTTCCCCATAGGGGCCGGGGTACGGAATGCCGGGGAACAGGCACCGACCCGAGATGAGAGGTGAAATCCTTGTAGAAATCAGGTAAGTCTTTAATGAGCGTTTTTTGGTAATGTCTTTTCATTCGCTCATTAACGCTGATGTCTCTTTTTCCCCTTAGGGGCCGGGGTCCGGAAATGCCAGGATGCGGCGCGGACCCGAAATGAAGAGGGAATGAATCAACAGGTAAGTCTTAACATGGAGAATTAGCTTTCCTTATTCCCTTCTCTCTCTCACCTTTTGTTCTGGTCTTTTTCTCCCTAGGCGCTGGGGCGTGACTGCGAATCCGTATGATCGCTGCTCAACATGAAGGCGCCCTGTAAAGGTGAGTGGAATGCGGCGCTGCAGTGATGGACGCGATGAGCTTTTAAATAAAAGTCTTCCTTTTCAGGATTGTCGGCGAGATGTCTCCGGGATGCGGATTTAGCAGGTAAGGACTTTTCCTTCTTCTGTTCTCTTCTCTTCCTTTGCAGGTGATCCAGGATGCTGGCAGGCGTGGCAAAAGTCAGGATGCAGGAGCAGACACGGTGAGCGTCCAGCTGCTAGATGCAGAACAACGCGAAGCACGTGTGGCTGTTCGGGTGGGGTTTAAATAGCCTTGGAAGAAGTTCCAGGTATGTATCCTTCCCCGACCACACGCGGATGGTAAATTAGTCCCACAGGTAAAGTATTTCCTTTCAGGCCTCAAGGAGGCTGGGATCCTGCAGCATGGTCTGCATCAGGTAAGTGCACCCAAGCACTTCCATAATGAGCCTGGCGCCTATGGCGCCAGGACTGATGTCTTTTATGAGTCTGGCGCCATAGGCGCCAGGCCACTGTCCAAAGGGCCCCAATATGGGGTTGCTGGGTCCTTCCTTGGGGACTGGATGTCCGCTTTCGGGGACCCAGGGCTTGAAACGGCTCCCCGGGAGCGGGCATCATGACACTTGAGAATTTCCCACATGGTGAAACGTCTGAAGATAGTGAAACTAATGGTAGACACTTCTCTTTATAACCAAATTAATAAGCATTATATATATATATTCCTACGTCCCGTCACCTTTCCTCCATACTTATGGGAACATCTCTACGTCCTGTGGGACGGGACCGGAGCACTTTTGTAAAAAGCATACACATTTTTTTCAAAAATGTGTCCGTCCCTCTTTCCTGCGTGGGGCCCGGTGCGCGGCCGTAACCCCGCCCACCTTGGCTCTGCCCTGCGCATCGCCCATCAGTCCTTTTCTCTGCATGATCGGGGCCGGACGCACTTGCATCCTCAGAAGATTTTCTTCCCTTTTTTCCCCCCCTCTCTGGCTCTCGCTAGCGTTGGTTTACTAGTCTGTCTTTTAAACTAGATTTTCCAGACTGTTCATCGTGTCACCGTCGCTTTGCGAGGGCAGATCCCCATCCTTTGTTTAGTGTTTGGGTCCGGAACACCGTTGGGACTCCTGTTTTTACTGTGACTCCCTTTTGGTCCGGGCACTTCAACGTCGGTTGGAGCCGTGGGAGGAGGTGTTCGGACGGACTCATCCTTCGCATTTTCAGGAGTTCATCGACGAGAAGAGAAAACGCCCGGTAAGTTCTTTAATTTTCAGAGCACCCCGGCCGGGGGATACCTTCCCGGGTTCCTCTCAAGCCGGGAGGGGCGTTGTCGCCCCTTTATTTATTTTTTTGTATTTTGTTTTATTTGTATAGCGCAGACCAGGCCCAAGGGCAACCAGGCGCATATCTTAGTCGAACGTTACATGTATGACATATAATCACAGTGGTCAACAGAATTGTCAAAGTATACAATTGACGTTACAGGTCAGGGTGACGAGCAAAAGCAGTAATGAAAGAGTACAACAAAGCAGGGTCTCAGAGGTGGCCCGTCAAGTACAGAAGAGCTGTTATTGGTGAGATGTAGCTAACCAGAGCTTGTCTTTGTGTTTGAATAGGTTGAATGAAGGTAGAGTTCTGATAGAGAGTGGTAAGGTGTTCCAAAGCTTGGCTGCCAGGAGAGGGAAGCTGGTGCCCCCAGCAGTTTGGAGTTTGAATCTAGGGATCGCAAGACCTTGTGATTTTGCAGATCTAAGTACTCGCGATGGTATGTACGGAGTGAATCTCGAGGCTAGATATGTAGGGGCCTGATGGTTTACACATTTGTATGTGAGGGCCAGTGCTTTCAGGGAGATCCTTTGGGCGACAGAAAGCCAATTGAGGTTCTTCCTGGTATCTGAGATGTGGGCAGATCGGGGGGATATTGAGGGCCGCTCTAATGGCATTATTTTGGGTAGTCTGAAGTTTGTTGAGATTACCTTGGTTAGTGCCTTAGTACAGTGCATTACAGTAATCCAATTTGGACATAATCAAGGTCCTGGCCAAGGTAATGCAGTGCTGTATGGTAAGGAGTGGGCGACCGGCTGAGATCAATTTGCAGGTGTAAGCAGATGCAGCAGCCACTGCATTAGTTTGTCTAGTGAGGGTCCGGGAGGAGTTAAGGTAAATACCCAAGGTTTTGGTGTCTTTGGATACTTTAGATTGCCGTCAATATTGAAGGAACCGAACAGGGGACTCTGTTTCTGTTGCGTCCCTAAGGTGAGAAGCTCAGTCTTGTCATCGTTGAGACACAGTTCGTGCTGGGCCATCCAGGCTTGGATGACAAGGTAGATGTCATTAAGGGCTTTAGAGTCAACAATTAGTCACCAGTGATGGGTATGAGTATCTGGGTGTCATCAGCGTAATTCGTCTAGATGACGCCTAGATAATCAAGCACATCAAATAAAGGTTTGGTGAAAACATTGTAGAGAGTTGGGGACACACAGGACCCTTGCGGGACTCCACAAGGGACTGGTGTAGGATCGGCCGATGAGGTTGGTGAGAAAACTCTCATGTGCTTGTTGTCGAGGACTTACCTGATCCAGTTGGAAGCATTGTCAGAGAAGTGGGCAGCAGATTTCAGATGGCGACATAATATATGGTGATATTTGATATTTGTTACCAGGGTTCGCCCTGAGGTGCCTGTCGGGCCTAATAATTCTACCAGAGTTTTCTCTGAGGGTCTCCGTAAGGGGCCTGTGAACACCGGAGTACGCTCCGAGGCCCCTCCTGTGGGGGCTGTTTGTAGACCCAGTTCTGAGTCGTAGGGTACTGGAGCTTGCTCTGAGGCCGCTCTTTCGGCTTCCCTCAAAAACAAAACCGGGGTACGCCCCGAGGTCTTGGCTGGGCTTGAGGTTACCGAACGGATGTTCAAGGCCTGTGCTGATGAGGCTTCTACCGAGCCTAGGTCTGAGGTCCCTCATACAGAGGCTAAGGAAACCAACAGCTCTGAGGGGCCGGGCAAGGCTCCGTCGGTGATGGCGCACCGTTCCCGCTCTTGTGGTGACACCAGATCTGTTGAGGGGGCAAAGAAGAAAGTTTCTTCTTTTACCGTCAGTGCTGAGGCTCTTGCTTCGAAGGCTCAGTTGCGGTTGGTATGTCGCAGAAACATTCCAGGCCTCATAGTACCGGCTCTGCCGAGGTTCCTTACGTTAAGGCTAAAATTAAGACCCCTGATCCATCGACGCGGACCCCTGCCTCACTTCCTCACGTGCCGCAGTTCCCCTCAGATGAGGACAAAATGGCGGCCGTTCCCGCCACGACCACCGCGACCATTTTAGGTACTACCCCTACAACTACGCCATCGGCCCCTAGTGTAGGGTTCGGTCCTTCGGGTGAACCCAAGGTCCCTTGTGCGCATCCTTAGCGCCCGGATGCCTCTTCCGCACAATGTTTTGTTGCCCGCGGGGGCGGCTCCCTTGATTTATGTGGATATGTCTGCAGAGGGGCCGGTGTGGCACCCTTCCCCGTTACGTCCCTGGATTTGTCCACCTCATGAGAGGCCTCCTCAGGTTCCGAAACAATCTCCTGAGGACGCTTTTTTCTGTAAATTTCAAGCGCTTGTGCGCACCGACCCCATGAGGGAATATTTCAAAGGGCTTTTCAAGGAGATATGGCCACCCTCCGGCTCCGCCCATTCCGATGGTGGTTCTGCCAGCGACTCCCTTGCCCGTGGTGCCTCCCCTGTGCTTCCGCCTGTGCCACCATTGTCCCCAGTGGACAAGGCAGTGTTTGACACGGTACCAGCAGGATCCTGACCTGTCAGATGACCCTCAAGGTGATCAGGACAACGAGGACCTGCCCCGCTCTACCAGAGCTTTCCATGACCGAGTACTGGACATGATGAGCTTCTTAGATGTTCCGGTGCCCGAGGCACCTGCTCCGCATGAGGGCGTGCTTTCTGGGGCGTTCACCTTGTCTCCTTTGAAGCGTACCGGCCTGTTCTTGCAGAAGGACGTTCTGGCCGCGGTCCGAAGAGTTTGGGAAAAGCCACACTATCTTTTTGTCAATAAAAAAAGATTGACGCGAGGTACAGGCTACATTCCTCGGAAGAAGTGGCATTGTCGTCTTGTCCACCTCACTCCTCCACAGTGGTGGCTGCGGCCACGTTGCAATCCAGACCTGCAGCATCCTCCTCTGCGACGGTTACTCAGGTCTTGGGAAAGGAGGACGAGCTCCTGGACTCCCTAGGGAGGAAAATCTTTGCCAATTCGGCCCTGCAGCTCAGGCAGGCCAATGCAGAATTGATTTTGGCGGGAGCTAACATGCGGATGTGGAGAGGTCTGTCTGAGTTTGAGGAGCACATTCCGGTCGAAACTGGAGGATTTCAGAGGAGGCCTTTCCGATGCCAGGGTCTTGGCCCAGGATCTCCTGGAGGTTGCGGCTCATCACGTAGACACCTCGGCTCGGGGTCTGATGCTTGGGGTTGATAACTCGCGGCAAGCATGGCTACATGCCACGAAGTTCTCGAAGGAGGTGCAAGACCAGGTTCTGGACCTTCCATTTGATGGTAAGGAGTTTTTCACTCTTCTACTGATGTAGAACTCACCAAAACCAAAGACAGCACTCAGACGGCTAAATCATTGTCTGTTCTGGTCAAAGCTCCCTTCAAGGCTCAGAGGCCGTTGTCGCAAGGTCAACCTTCCTCTGGTTTTAGGGGCTTCCTCGACCGCAAATATCAGAGTAGATACACCTGCAGGGAATAACCGCCATAGACAACAGCGTACGCAGTATTTCTCCCGCTTCTCGGCCTCCTCATCAGGTTCAGGTGGCACTGCACCGATAAACCTGCCAAATCGGGGTTTTCCGCGCTCGCACGAGACCCCGGTGGGAGCAAGCATTGCGTCTCATTGGGAGGCGTGGCAAGCCATCACAGAAGACAAATGGGTCTTGTCAGTCGCTCGAGCGGGCTCCGCTAACCTTTACCCCCTACCCCACCCCTCAACCCTCCTTTTCAGCTGTCGGGCTCACCCTCCCTCAAGGCCGAGGTTCAGAAACTTCTGCTCCTCAGAGCTGTGGAACCTGTTCCCCTTGGGGAGCGAGGGGAGGGCTTCTACTCCCGGCTGTTTACGGTGCCCAAACCCAACCAGGCTGGCCTGCGCACCATCCTAGACCTCTCCCAGTTCAATCTTTCCCTACCCCAAGAGAAATTCAAGATGATCACGCCCGGCCAGATTTGCTCCTCGTTGCAGGCGGGCGACTGGCTCAGCGTGGTGGATCTTCAGGATGCGTACATGCATATCCTGATTTGGAACCCACACAGGAGATACCTCTGTTTCTCTTTGGGAGAGGAGCACTTCCAGTTTCGGGGACTTCCTTTTGGCCTCAGTTCGGCGCCGCGTGTCTTCACGAAGATGCCGGTGATTGCGGCCTATCTTCATCTCCAGGGTATCCATGTGTATCCCTATTTGGACGACTGGCTCCTACGCAGCCCTTGTCCGTTGACAGCAGCAGGGAACCTCCAGTCTCTCCTTCAGCTCCTGTTCCGTCTTGGGCTGCCGGTGAACTGGTGGAAATCCTCCATGACGGTCTCACAGGACCTGATTTTCCTGGGTTTTCGTTGGTACACTATACACTCGGCAGTCTATCTGACTGGGGACAGAATGGCGGATCTGTTGGCCACGTGTCAGATGTTTACGCAGTCGGAGAGCATGTCGGCCTGGTGGTTCCAGAGGCTTCTGGGCCTCATGGCCTCGTGTGTACTGGCTCTTCCTCTTGCTCGTCTCAAAATGAGACGGACCCAGATGGCTCTTCGGAGTTCCTGGCGTCAGGCTGTGGACCCGGATTCCAAACGGATAATGATTGCGGATTCCATGAGTGGACCTGGACTGGTGGTCATCTCTCAGCAACCTGTCAGTGGGCGTGGGGGTTCCAGGACCCAGCCCCCATGGTGATGATCACAACAGACTCCTCCCTTTTTGGGTGGGGCGCGACGTTAGAGCTTCTTCAGGTCTCGGACCTCTGGTCACCTAAAGACAAGCTCCTGCACATAAATCAATTGGAGCTTCTGGCGATTTTTCTAGCGCTCAAGGCGTTCAGACCTCTTATTGTCAACAAGGTGGTCCACATAAGCACGGACAATGTGGTGTCCATGTACTACATAAACGAGCAAGGGGGAACGAAGTCTCTCCCTCTAGTGGATCTGGCCATCCAGATTTGGGAGTGGCCCTGCTCCATGGGGTCTGGCTGCTTGCACATCCCGGGCCGGCTGAATGTCACCGCAGATGCCCTCAGCCGGCGGACAGTTTTCAGCTACGAGTGGGAGTTGAAGGCGGAGATCCTCTCATGGATTTTTTCGCGTTGGGGCACACCGGAGGTGGACCTCTTCGTCACGGCGTTAAACAAGAAGCTTCCTCAGTACGCCTCCAGGGGGGGCTGGGAGCCTCCTCTCTGGGGTATGCACTCGAGATGTCATGGCACAACATGAGAGTTTACGCCTTCCTGCCTCTTCCTCTGGTTCATCGAGCAATTTGGAAGTTGAAGAGCTCTGTCAACTGTTTTCTTCTACTGATAGCTCCGTGGTGGCTGGCCAGGTTTTGGTTTTCAGAACTTCAACACTTGTCGGTGTGTCCGCCGATCAGGTTACCAGTAACTCCCGATCTTCTTCACATAGGGGAACAGCAAATGTGGCACCCCTCCCCACAATCGCTCAACTTGGCGGCATGGTGCCTGAGTTCACGGCTCTAGAGCATTTGGGTTTGTCTGCGGATAACATGTGCATTATCAAAGCGGCCAGGAAACCCTCGACCAGATCTCCAATACAAGAGTAAATGGCTCGGGTTCTGTCATTGGTGTTTGGAGGAAGAATTGGACCCGAGGGTGGCGACGATAGACACAGTGCTGTCCTTTGTCTCCTCCCTAGCAGAATCAGGGGTTCATGTCTTGTCCTGCAGGAGTTGTCTTTCGGCGATTTCCGCCTACCTCTCTACAGACCGGTGTTCTTATTCGTTAACTAACCCGGTGGTGAAGAGACATTTTGCTGGTTTGACACGCATCTACCCTCCGGTTCGTAGTCTGCACCCACCCTGGGACCTAAACGTAGTCCTAACGGCGCTGTACCATAAACCTTTCAAGCCAATGGCTACGGTTGAGCTGAGCTCAAGTACGTGTCCTGGAAAGATTCCTTTCTGGTCGCCGTTACGTCAGCGAGGAGAGAGCTCCAGGCATTGTCGGTGGAGCATCCTTTCTTGGTCTTTCACAAGGACAAGGTAGCCCTTCGGACGAACCCAGCTTTCCTACCAAAGGTAGTGACTGAATTCCATCTGAATCAGTCGATTTCCCTACCGGTCTTTTTTTCCGAACCCTGCCTCGGAGGCGGAAAGGGTTCTACACTGCCTGGATGTCCAAAGAGCTCTTAAGTTCTACCTGGACAGGACTGCCGAGCTTCGGAGCTCTTCCCAACTGTTTGTGTCCTTCGGTAAACCCCAGGGCAGACCGGCGTCTAAGGCATCCATTTCCAGATGGATTGCTGCCTGTATCACGGAATCTTTCACCGTCCAAAAGCTGAAACCTCCTAAGGCTATCCATGCACATCAGGTGCGAGGCAAGGCAGCTGCAGTTGCTTTTCAGAAGTATGTTCCCTGGGAGTCCATCGCTAGAGCGGCTACTTGGGGCCTCCCCATCTGCTTTCTGTAAGCATTACTGCCTCGATATGAGCTCTAGGGCTGACGCTCAGTTCGGCCAGGCTGTGCTGAAGAACCTGTTTCAGTAAGGGGTATTTCCATCCACCCATAGTTCCTGTAAGGAGTGCTTGGGAATCTCCCATAAGTATGGAGGAAAGGGGACGGGACGTAGGAGTATTACCAGGTTAGTCACCGTAGTGACCACCTTACTCCTAGTCCCCTTTTCTCCATACGCCCGCCCGCCGTCCCCTCTAATAAGGTTCCTGTTATTGCTAATGGGTCTTGGACCCTGTGATAGAAAATAGAAAAGGACTGATGGGCGATGCGCGGGGTGGAGTATATGTATGTATGTATATATGTATGTGTATATGTATATATATATATATATATATATACACTTTAGAACAAACTCTCCAGCGCATGGAAGAAAAAATGAACATGCTCATGACAAATTTCCACCTTTTTGAAAGATTTTGTGGAGTACCATATAAAAGAAAAACAATTAGATACCATTGTGCAACTTGTACCTGTCCCCCCTCTCCATATCCCAGTCAATTATCCCCAAACCCTCTCCACGAACAAAAACGTTTTGATGAGACTTCCCATCTTCTCCTGTCCATCCTTTTGAAAACCCCAATTCCCCAGTGTTTGTCAGTTTCTGCTACCCCTTCTCTATCATAAATTGTACATAAATAACATTTATTTTTCATTATATTATATATGTTAATTTAGTCCTTTGTGTTATTTTTTTTTATTTATAAAGTCTGTTTTGGTGTCCGCGTAAATAAACGAAATGGGGGTGTCCTGAGGACACTATACTTGTACGTACTGTTTGTAGGCAGGTTGAATCTGTTCTAAGAACACATCAAGTGTCCTGGGATATTCGTAAATAAACAAAATGGGGGTGTCTTGAGGACGCTATACCTGTCCGTACTGTTCGTAGGCAAGTTGAAACTGTTCTAAGAACACAGGCGGTGTCCTGAAATGTTAAAAAATAAACAAAATTGGGGTGTTCTGAGGACGCTAGGCCTCTCCGTATTGTTCGTAGCCAGGTTGAAACTGTTCTTGGAAGAAACGCCTGTCCGTAACTGTTCGTTTCATGTGTCAAACTTTTAATTAGTTTCAGGACCCGAACACTGTCAGTACGCATGCGCAAAACAGTTTCAGTGCACTTGGTGTCCTGCGGACACCCGTTCCCTTCGCGGACATGTTTGCGACGCTATCATGTGACCGCGCCCACGCTGAGCGTGTGTTCTGACTACGGGCACTGTTCTTGTCCGTGAACAATTTAAAACTACTTTTTCAGGCAATCCACATTATTTTATAATAATAAATCACCATAGCACAAGTCCCAGACAATAATCCTTATTTTGTACATACTTTTTGAGCCTTTTTTTTGGTGTTCGATCTGTCTGGATGGAGCGGGTGCCCGCGGACCGGCACCAGCACCCCTATAAAGGGCCACACTCCAGAACTCATTCTCATTGTGTTTCTGGCTACCTTACAGAACACGGTGTATTTTGCTGCCAACTTTCCAGATTTTCATCTGAAACCTGATGGCATACATAGCTCCTCCACTGCCACCTGGTGCTACATCTTCTTCAGCCCATCGCCCTCCCCCACCCCTCCCTCGTCCTCCACCAGCACCCCCACCACCCCAAGGGCCTGAAGAGGGGTACAGGAGTGAGGATGAGGTAGTGGAAGTCCCTACTACCAGCACTTGCAGTGACTCTTGGGTGTGGCGGTTATTTACCATTCATGGTAACGTACCCAAGGTGCGTGCAAGCAAAGTCACCTGCAACGAGTGCAAAATGCTGCTCGGTCGCGGGAGACCTGGTTCGTACAGCTTTGGTACGACAACTATGAAGCGACACCTAGTCTTTCCACGGTGTGGCCCTTCGCAAGGTTGTACCTTGCAAGGTGCGGAGTAGGTTGAGTTACTCTACTACATCCTCCGTTTCCGCTCCTCTCACCACAAGGGAGACTCCTGTGGGAGAACGCATCCCTCCAGCTGACTCACAGGCCATTCATAATGCTGATGACACTTATCTTTCGAGGGTCAGTCGTGTGTATGTACTGTCACAGTACTCTGCAGGGGGGAGAGACTTCGTAGTGCTTTCGAGACTACGGTCTCAAAGTACGAGAAGACCTGCCCATTACCCAAGTAGGGCCCACCCTACATCTTCCTCTCTCCACCCACCATTTCTTATCCCCGTGGTTGGTGTCCCCCCTTACTCTCCTTTCCCCTCCTCTCCTAGTGTGTCGTGTGTAAAACAAAAAAAAATGAAACAAAAATCCCCAAAAAAAGGCTCTTTTCAGAGCTGCCTTTCACAGTCTAAAAATAGAAATGGCAAATAAATGGAGCACGGCCCTGTGCGTTTTTTTTAGAAGTCAACGGACAGTTCGCGGACATCTAAAATTCTGGGGTGCTGCCATATCATAACCATTGAACTTTTCTCTGGGAGGAAGTGGTGGCTCTGAAAAGAGCCTTTTTGTGGTGGTTGTTTGCATTTGAAAAACTTGAAATGGTCAACACCTACTGCAAAATGGATGGCTAATTCCAAAAAAGGTTGCAATGCATTTTGTACATTTTTCAGAAAAATCTGATTGCCAGCATAAGTAAGATGGACTCCATCTCTGCGAAAAATGGTATGTGCTACGAAACATATTTTCATTGTGAAAAGAGGACATGCCAACATCTCTTTTAGAAAGGCACAAACAGCCTTATTGACATAGTGCCTCGCTTTCTCCATTTGTGGACCAAATGAAGAACGCAGCCACATTTCTCTGCGCAATCTGAGAAAAAATTACTTGAGAATTTGGAAACATGTCCCGACCTTCCCAAGTCCTTCTTTCATTGCAATTTGCAAAGAAATTCCAGACACATGTCCTAAACTATTCCCTCCACAATGAATTATCATTATGTCTGGATGATGCTCTGTCTCCAAAGTAGTACAGAAAGGTAGCAAGTCCAACCACTTTATTCCGCATACTCCATGCCAGTGCACTACCACATGTGGGAATCCAAGATCTTCAGCTACTCCACAGCTTTCTGCATGCACCTTCAACCAATGTATCCACGAGTCTCCCAAAATCCAAACAATCTGTTTTCTGAATTACACAGCCATAGCTATCTGTTCTTCTCTCAGGAAAAAGACTATCTGACAAACTCTCCTGGCACAACACACCCACTAAACTTTACTGACCTATCCCTTGCTCTGCTCCTTCTCATTTGCATGCCTCCCCACCCCAAAATCCCTGTATGTAACACACGATGTCTGCGGACTACCGCCATGTCCGCGGACATATCGTAACATGGACAGCCCTTCTACCATTTCCACTTCACTCTCTGTGCTATTCCCTCATTGGATACAGCTAAACAGTGACACGACCATCCACCAATCGCATCAAAGACCTCTTCATCCATCATAGATCAGCACTTCAAATGTATTGTTAATCACTCTGAGTACAAGTGTCATATCTTTGAAAAGCACCTACTACAAGAAATACTGTACAAGTCTCCAAGATTTCTACTTGCAGCTGCATGCATATCCATATGCATGAAGACAAACTACAGGTATGCATATATTTATAGTACATGTACAATTCTTATAAATTCATATAAACAGATTAACTGACTTTTAACTTGTATAACCTATAAAATGAACTTAATGTAATTTTTCCCATCTGCTATAATCAACTGTCACTTCCAAACCTATCTGCTATTTAATTTCTTTTTACACACACATTTGCAAAGCATGTTGAACTATCATATTTAAAGTAAAATATAAAGACTGCACATAGTCAAACGAAATTGCATGTACACACTGTTCAGATATCAAACAAGAATACTTGTACAAAAACATAAAAATCAATGTCTAAATTAACATGAGTGCTATAAACACACAAAATTACTCATTTGTTTCCTTTACAATTGCAGTGAAGACCACTCTCCTGAAAAGCAGCAGCAGAATGTGAAGTACAAACAACAACTCAGAAGAAACCTGCTCATTCCACAAAAAAAGTAAGTTAAATACCACCATAATATTTTTACTATTACTCAAACACATTGTGGGGTTCATTCATGCTGTGAAGCCGGCCCACCACGACTAAGGCCCACGGAGAAGAAGGGCCCTTCCTGTCTGCCCCTCAGCTCCACATTTGTCCAGAGCAGGAGCACGCAACAGCCGCGCACTGCTATGTGCTGCCAGCCCAGATCCATGCTGCAGGAGCAGCTAGGATTTCCAGGAGCGATCGAGCGTCTCCACGCAACTTCAACTTGACTCATAATCACCTTTGCCCATCTGCAGGAGTTGTATTGGGCAATCGGGCACGGCGACCCTTTGCATCTGATGCCATTCAGCCCCCCAACCCGCTCCAGAACCACGACAACATCCATTACCCAGCCTCCTAAAATGGCGGCCATCGCAACACGCTCATAGCGTCCTGAGCGGTTGCCTAGCAACGTTCCCGAAGCCACCTTAATCTACGTTCGTGGATAACCGGAGGCGGAAGCCGACCCACCACGACTAGGGCCCACGGAGCATAAGGGCCCTTCCTGTCTGCCCCTCAGCTCCACATTTGTCCAGGGCAGGAGCCCGCAACAGCCGCGCACTGCTACCCCAGATCCATGCTGCAGGAGCAGCTAGGATTTCCAGAAGCGAGCGTCTCCACGCGACTTCAACTTGACTCATCACCTTTGCCCATCTGCAGGAGGTGTATTGGGCAATCAGGCACGGCGACCCTTTGCATCCGATGCCATTCAGCCCCCCAACCTGCTCCAGAACCATGAGAACGTCCGTTACCCAGACTCCTAAAATGGCGGCCATCGCAACACGCTCATAGCGTCCTGAGCGGTTGCCTAGCAACGTTCCCGAAGCCATCTTCATCTACGTTCGTGGATAACCGGAGGTGGAAGCCTGCCCACCACGACTAAGGCCCAGGGAGCATAAGGGCCCTTCCTGTCTGCCCCTGTCCACACCTACGCTATAGCGTGGGTCACTGTTCCGCAGCCCGTTCCCCCACACGCTGCACTGCAGAAGTCACTTGCATCCTGGTTTGTGAAAGCCTCTTCAAAGGCGCAATCCTTGGTAAGCCCTCTTTCCTGCTTTTATGATGATGCTCATTACGTAGCCTTAAACGACTGTCGCATACAATATGCACCATCGTCTCCACCAACTACAGACTTCCACCATGATCTCACTTGGGTAGCTAACTGTTACCTCTGGCACGTGTAATACTAACCGCTGTAACAGAACCGCTCAGTGGTTGCAACCTATGCCTATGGTCATATGTTTCGTATTTCCCTACTTTACTACTTTACTACTCATGCACACGATCGTCGTGCATCCGATCATACTCTTGCGACTACGCACCTGGGAAGCCCATCACGCTAACTACCACTCCACACGCTAGGTATGCTTCACTGCCTACCGTTCTCACTGCCAAGCCAGTCTCTAACTACCGACTATAGCGCATGTGCAGCCAGCCACACTGGGCTTTGCTACGGTTTATTCTTAATATAACCGTGTATTTACACCACCTTCTTGGACTCACCGAGCTAGCCAGTGTTGATTACACTGATTGTGACTTTGCACATGTACCGTCCTGGGTGTCATATTGAGCCTGCCAGTGTTTACGACTTTGCACATGTACCGTCCTGGGTGTCATATTGAGCATGCCAGTGTTTACATGTACATCTACAATGTGTTCACTAAACCTTTGTTTGATGTGCTTGACTATCTGGGTGTCACGTACACTAATCATGCTGATGACACTCAGATACTCATCCCCATCACTGGTGATCACTCCGTAGACTCTAAATCTCTAAACAACATTTACCAAGTTATCCAAGCCTGGATGGCACAACATGAGCTCTGTCTTAACGATGGCAAGACAGAGCTCCTCATAATAGGCACACAACAAAGACTCAACAGGCTGAACCCTTTGTTCAGTTCCTTCAACATTGACAGTAATTCTATAAAAGTATCCAAAGACACAAAAACCCTTGGGATTTACTTGGACTCCACACTCTCCCTCCACAGACAAACCAATGCTGTCGTTGCCGCATCAGCCTACACATGTAAGCTGATCACAGTCCGTCGCCCATTCCTCTCCACCCAGAACTGCATCACACTCGCCAGGACGCTGGTTATGTCCAAACTTGACTACTGTAATGCACTCTACCAAGGTACCAACCAGTGCAACTTAAATAAACTCCAGATCACACAAAAAACGCCATTAGAGCAGCCCTCAACATCCCCAGATCAGCACACATCACTGAAACCAGGAAGAACCTTCACTGGCTTTCATTCACCCAAAAGATCTCACTAAAATCTCTTGCCTTGATTTACAAATGCTTGCATAACCAAGCCCCCACATACCTAGCCCTGCGACTCACGCAGTATGTCCCTCCTCGGTCACTCAGGTCTGCCCACAGCCAGAGCCTCACGATCCCCAAATTCAAGCTCCAAACTGCAGGAGGGGTCTGCTTCTCAGTCCTGGCTGCCAAACTTTGGAACACAGTGCCACTCCATTAGAAATCTCATCACTGAACCTATTCAAACATAAAGCTAAACTCTGGCTAGCCACCTCTGAGAACCAATTGTCAGCTTGAAATAATCTAACATTATTACCATGCCCTTTGTTTGCCTTACTAATCTGCACTGCAACTGCATCCCTGTACTCCTTTGCCTTGTACTCAATGGTTCACTGTAATGACCTTGCTGTTGTAACTACTGTCTTGAAGATATGCGCCCGGTTGCCTCCAGGCCTGCCTTGCGCTATACAAATAAAATGAATTCGAATACAAAATTTCTGCGCCTAAAAACAGATTGTGCACTATTCTGTCCACAAATCCCCATTTGTTAAACGGGGATTTACAGGCAGAATGGCGCACAAATCCCCATTTTTCGGCGCACAAATGACATAACTCAGCCCCTAGAATTTTAATATTGTAGAACAAAGAACTGTTTTAATTCTTTACCATTAGATTTACTATTTGTGCTGCTCCTCACCACTGGCTTACTTTCTACGATCATCTAAACCCCAGTTTAGTAGCACATAAATTCAAGAATACCCATCCCAACTAGTTGCAGTTGCCTAATGCACAATCGCACACCATCACATACATCTTTATCATCATACACAGACACTCATGCACACATACATTGCAGAACACCCCAACCCATACCTTCTTTATTTTTTTCAACAGACCATAAAGAATGCCTACCAAAAATCAAGTCCGTAGAAGGCAACGCAGAAGTAGAGCAAATGAAAATAGAAGTGTCCAAAATAAGCATCCATCTCTAGCAGAACTTGTACAAAAAGTTCAAACAAAACAGGTAATAGTCATTTAGCGAAACAAAACAAGCTTCAAGTACAGAAACTTTGCCTCCTCTATCAAAATGTAAAACGAAACAGAAAATGATTAACAAGAATTCAGCTAACACTACTTCTAAAACTGTTCCTATAAATCTTGATAGTGCCAAGTGAGCATACCAACAAAAGTATTTTAGCAAAAATGTTCCAGAGTCCTTCAAAATCTTATAAAAACAGGAGAGAAATCATGCACAACCCTTAAAACCTACCGTAGAAAATTAATCTTAGAAGCTTTGATAGACAGTGCAATCCTTCTCAAAAGAAAGTTATTTTAGTGTTAAACAAAATGAAACCACTAATGACTAAATTACAAAAAAGACTTCTCAAATGAAATGTCAACAAAAATAACTTCTTAAATATCTGTGGAGGTGAGTGGAGTCACACCACAAGCACAGAACCATATTTTAATGAAGAAGCATACAAACAAAAGCAAACAAATACAATTGCCATACATAGCAGTGGACGAGGTTATGAAAAAGTTAATACCATAATGGAACAAATAATACTGCTTACAAAAATATCCCCAGAAAACCTAGAATTACCTCTCCATTCAACTGAACCAGAACGTCTAGTATACAAATGGCCATGCACGTCAATGTGTAACATTCCCAAAAAATCTTTCAAGTCTTTACGCCAATTCCACAATCAGTATGTGAAAGGCAAAGACACAATCAAAATTAAACTACTGCAAAATATGGATACCTGTCCAGTGCGCAAGTACACAGGACTAAAAGGACATTCATTAGCCTGCATTTCAGGACCTATTTGCAAAACCACCTTCCATCATATCAAAATAACACATCATTCAACTCTAAGAAATCTAGTCTATAAACTGTACTATGCTAAAAGTCCTGCTTTAGTACTAGCCAATTTAAATAACATTCTTCTACATGGTACAGCAAATGACCTACTTGAAGAAATCGACTATATCCAGTAAAAATATTTTGGAAGAGAAAGCCACTTACAAAATGCAATAGCTTTACAACAGACTAGCAACAATTCTATGCATGGCAACCTTCTACTACACCCATACAAAAAAGAAATCCTAAAATTTAAAAGTACATCTGCTGAAGTACCAAACCATGTGTGTGTATGTTGCCGCAGAACTTTTTATAAAAGTAACACAAACTGTAGACCTAACATACAAAATAGATGACAATGAAGATTCTAAATGGATTGAATTAGCTCTCTACCTTTATAGCAGAAAACAAATACGAAATAACTGACCCCTTAATACTTTGCAGTTACTGCACTATAAAACTTAACAACGAAACTCATTCACATGCTATCACAAATATTTTGGAATCATCCCCACTACCAAAACCCCTACAATAACTCAATTTATATGAGAGCATCATAATTCAAACCGTGCACCCCTTTCAAGGAATAATACGCCTTCAGCCAAAACCAGCAAAATTACCTACCTCTGAATAAGTGAAAGGCATTTGTGGCAAAGTAGTGTATTTACCATTAGATCTAAAACAAAATGTGCACACTCTGGGAGTGCATTGTCCAATGGACCAATCTTTAATTCTCTTAGTAAATGGTGTACCTACAAAAGACAAAACAATTTGGCAACAACTGGTAGACTTGCATAAAGTTAGACAAGCCTTGCAATATCTAAAAGACAATAATGAATACTACAAAGAAATGAATATTGAAGAAAACTTGAAGAAACCACTGAAATCAAGAATCACCAGAAACTGGCCAATTTGAGCTTCTAGATCCTGCTACAGTATCCAATACTTTAGACCATTATACAATTCATCCATTACACTCTAATGACACCGTAGAAGATGCACTAGAAACGTACCAAATGCGACAAACGAAACGATCACCAATCAGCATATGGGAAAAAAGTATAGAAGCACGTGCTTTTCTTACTCTACTCTTTCCTACTGGCAAAGGAGGAAGGTACGATGATAGACCTATTCAAATAACAGCATCAGAATACCGCTCGTTACGAATGTATTCTGAAGATCCAAGATTTAGACTAAATGTAGAATACATATTCCACCTACTCTTTGAAAGTGAACTAGCAACTCTGTTACAGAGTTGCACACATTAAAATCAGGAACCCACTTTCAAAATATGTCAGCTACACAATTATTACAAAAAGTGCAAGAAAAATTAGGTTTTACAATCAAGTATTACAAATCTATTAGCAAACATGCGTGGTACTAAAGAGTACTGGTTCCCACGTCATGGAGATGTACGTTGTATGATAAGAAACCTGGGCCCACCCACTTGGTTTGTTACATTAAGTTGTGCAGAATATGCATGGGAAGATTTACATGATGTCCTACGCATAATCAAACAAACAAAAAAAACATAGATATACTAACATCTGGAGAACTTTGTTCTCTAGATCCTGTTAATGTTTCAAGATCTTTTCATCATCGCTTCATTGCTATGCTACACTTTATTTGTAATAAAACTGTTCCTACCCTCGGAGAAGTGCACCACTTCTTTTGGAGAAAAGAATACCAAGCAGGAGGAGCACCACATATCCACATGCTTTTATGGATTAAAGATGCTCCTAAATTTGGTCAAGACAATGATGCCACTGTGCGTGTTTATCGAAAAATATGTCACTTGTGAAATTCCATCAGAAGCAACAAATAGTGATCTTCATGCACAAATTTTACAATTTCAAAGACACAAATGTGGCAAATATTGTCGCAAATACAAAAACGAAGGGATATACTACACCAAATGCCACTTTGGTTTCCCTAGACCAGTTACAAAAACGGGTCAAGTAAACAACTTCATGTCTTCAGTTAGACAAAGTGTTAAAGATAAATCACCTAAAAATACATATTACATAAAAAGAACAGAAGAAAAATATATCAATGATTACAATGCAATCATTGCCCTTTTATGGAATGCAAACATAGATGTGCAGTACATTGCAGACAATTCCACTGCAGTTGCATGATATGTTATAGCATACTTAACCAAAGCAGAAAAAACAGAGCTTCAAGACCTCTGGAATGACCTGTCATCAGACAAAACACTGTCTCAGAAATTAAACAGCCTGGGCATACAAATGCTCTCCCATAGAGAATGTGGCTCCTATGAAGCAGCCGATCGTTTAACCGGTACTGCTTTGTATGGAAAATCTGAAAATATAGGATGGCTAAGTCTTGGTCCTGCTAAATGTAGAAAGAGTTCTCAAATCATACGACGACATAGAAACAATAGCCAAAAATGATCCCAACAGCCAAGACTTTTTTGAAAAACAATTTGCTGGACACATACTACCCAAACAGAAGTACCACTTTGGAAACAATGTGTCTATACCACATAGCCCAAAACTTCACATACAAAAATAATATAAAACCCGATGGAAAAAAAGGTAGATACAGAGTGACAAATTGTGACGGCAGCTTAGTAAAACTCACCAAACCAAATTTAATTAATCATATCAAATTGTCATTAAAGAATCCTCAACATAAAGAACTATATTACATGTCCTGGCTACAACTCTTTAAACCATGGAGAAAAGAAGAAATACTAGATAACTATGACTCCTACGAAGATGCTTTCAAAGCAAATGAAAGCACTATAACTGATGTAAACTTTACACACTACAAAATGATGTTGCACAATGAACAGCAACACGAAGAACTCCAGGCCCAACTAGGACACTCCTGACAGTAGTCAACCTTCTGTAACAGGAAGCCAAGAACCACTAGGACAGCCACTACTAGCAAATGAGGCAGAATTAGCTATGACGGAAGTAGAAAACTCCATTTGTCAGTATGAAGATGAAGAAGACTTAACTATACTACAAACTAAACAATGAGCAGCGTAGCATTTTTCAAGAAGTAACCAAATAAATTGCACATGGTGTACAACATGAAAATAAAGAATGCTCCTGCCAAAATTACAAACCTATACTACTGTACGTCAGTGGGGAAGCTGGTTCTGGCAAAACATTCTTAATCAAAATCAACAAATTCCTTCAACAATTGACAAACAACAAACTGTCAGCTGTTGTCACTGCCCCCACAGGTTTAGCTGCCTACACCATAGGCGGTGTCACTTTACACTGATTACTACTCCTGCTAGTAGAACACCAAAACAAATTAGACTATTACAAACTTTCTACAGAAGCTGCAATGCAACTGCGCCTAGTATTAAAACAAATGAAAATGCTACTAATAGATGAAGTGAGCATGGTCTCCAACCTAATGTTGGCTTTGATTCACCTCAGATTACAAAAGTACTCAAAACAAACTACGAAGAGCTCTTTGGAGGAAAACACATTGTTTTCGGAGATTTTCTTCAATTGACACCAGTGAAAGGTGAGCCTATTTTTAAGAACCTTAGGGGACATACTCTGCCGTAAAACTGTTGGCAGCATAGGAAATGTCAACCTTTGGCAACATTTCCAATACAAAGAATTAACAGAAAACATGCAGCAATCTGCAGATCTCACCTATGCCAACATCTTAAAGTATTAGAGTTGGTTTACTATCTCAAGAAGCACAAGCAATATTGAAAGCCCTGCACATTCATGCACTTTATGGCGATAATGCATGTGCTACAGATGTTATGGAACAATTAGCGCACAAAAATGTCAATTGTATGGCCTTAATGCCAACTCTTGCAAGCTGTTTCAAATTCAATGAAAGAATGTTAAAAAAAGAAATGCAACCAATAATTGATATTTGCGCCACAGATAAACTAGACATACATGGTATGACACTACCCATGTGTGATCAAGCCACAACAAGACTAAAAAGTTTAGAAAATTCAATCTCCAACACAGCGGGGTTGAAAAAAATATTAAAATTATGCTTAAATTGTAGAGTAATGCTTAAATGTAACCTTGACGTGGATCAAGGACTAGTTAATGGAGCACTGGGTAAAGTTGTTGGCTTTCAAACATACCCACGTGACAACATTCAGTTTGTCAATATTCTCTTTGACAAACTTTCAGAAGTGAAACGGATAGGACTCACAACAGATCGATTCCTTCTCTTCAAAGACATGTATGTACGCAGAGAACAATTTTCTCTAACTCTTGCATACGCAGTCACCATTCATAAATCACAAGGTCGTACCCTAGACAAAGCATTGATAGATATTGGTAACAGTCTTTAAAGAAGGCATGAGCTGCGTAGCACTATCACACTTACGTACACTTGACGGTCTATTTCTAATCAACTTTGATGCAAGTAAAGTAAACACTGATATTCCCTGCATTTTAGAATACAATAGACTTCGTTCACTATACACCCCCATCTAAAAACATATCCTGTTCCACAAAAAGTAAAACGTTGTAAAAGAAAAATAAATCAAACAGAAATGCAACAGGATGTCACTGCAAATCCTCCAAAGAGAGCAAAGGAAACTAATACTTCATCAAGTACCACAAGCAAAAAATAACCTATTTGGGGAAGTAAACCAGGTACTTCTTCAAAGAAGGAAGACAAACTCCAAAAAAAGCACTCTGATACAGAACTACCTGGTCCATTTAAACTTTCAAATATAACTGGTGTAAGTTGCTACGCAAATGTAGCAATTAATATTCTATTTCAATTGCCATCAATTGTTGACAACATTTATTTACACAGTACAGACCAATTTTGTGTTTGCAAATGTTAGTACTTTATAGAAATGCAAGCAACAATCCCGACAACATAGTGTTCATGGAATAAGACAAGTATTGGACTATAGTGCTGGAATGGTGAAATTCACTATAAACTCACAGGAAGGTCCACAAGAATTTTTAATGTAACTACTACAAGTACTGGAAAACAAAAACATACCTATAAATGAAATCTTCCAGATTTCATACATGTGGAAACATACATGTACTCTCTGTAACAATGTTATACAGGAAGAAATCCAAAATAAGCGATTTGTGTATGTATCCATACCTAATTGTGAATCCATTCCATTTCAGCAACTTGTACAAAATGCAAACCATGATAGATTATGTACTACCTGCAATTCGGATAATCGCTCTACCTTACTAATAATACAAACGCATAGTAAATATGTAATACTAATGCTTCTACGTTACAATGCAGATGGTACCAAAAACAACTGCAAGCTGACTGGATTCACACATGGTCAAGTATCACTTGGTAAGAAAACCTTCACAACAATAGGTATAATGTACCACGTAGGAGCCACAACCAATGCAGGTCACTATACTGCATATATAAAAAAAATGTGGATGTTTCGAATGTAATGATGGTACCATTACTCTAAAGCAGAGATTACCAGCAAAACTTACAAACGCTTATTTAATCTTCTTAAAACCAAAATGTATTAACTAATTTGTACTTAAACATTAACAAAACTTCTATTAAAAGACTATAAACTGTTAGAATACGCCAACTGGTATCTAACTGCCCCAAGATTTTACAATATCCAAACAGATAAATCAGTACCACTTCCTTATAACAAAAAATAGTTAGAATATGACAACAGGTATCTAACTGCTCAAAATCTGCAACAAGCCAACATATAGAACATTAGCCAGAAACAACAAGTGAACACTGAAAACGGACTGTAGCATAACACAAAAAGGTTTTCTTTTTATCAAAAATTGATTTTTTTTTTCCCACAGACCCAATGATTTTAGCAACAAACACAGAAACTGAGCAAATTGCACAGTACACTGGTTTGTAATCTACTAAATGAGGGTAAAAAAAAGTCGATTATTCAATGTTATAAGTCATTAAAAAATACCAATAGTAACATGAACTTTTTTTTATCACAGAAATTAACAAGGAATATATGTACTCCAGTTACTAAACCAAACAGTAAGTATATTATAAGTACAACCATCGCAGCAAATCACACCCATAGTGGCTGATAACTTCAGCGCTTATAAATTTGGTCTTGGCAATGCACCCAAGACTCTAGGCCCTGGCCACAACCACCGCAGCATATCACACCCATAGAATCAAACATTTTAACTATGCCATATGGGCACTTTTAATGTCTGCGAACAATGACTGTTCTTAAAACAGTTTCAACTTGCCTATGAACAGTACGGATAGGCATAGCGTCCTCAGGACACCCCCATTTCGTTTATTTGCGAACATCCCAGGACACTGTGTGTGGTCTAAGAACAGTTTCAACTTGCCTGCGAACAATACGGACAGGTCTACCGTCCTCAGAACACTCAATTTCATTTATTTATGAACATCCTAGGACACATGGTGTTCTTCGAACAATTTCAACTTGCCTACGAACAATATGGACAGGCATGGCGTCCTCAGGACACCCCCATTTTGTTTGTTGACCAACATCCCAGGACACTTGATGTGTTCTTAGAACAGTTTCAACTTGCCTACGGACCATACGTATAGGCATAGTGTCCTTGGGACACCCCCCATTTAATTTATTTACGAACATTTCAGGACACCCGTGTTGTCCGCGGTCAGAACGAACACAACGGGAGTGCCTGCCACCTAAATAAATACATTTAACCCATCTCTTACTCCCCCACCCTCCCCAAACAGTCTTACACACCAACACACTTTACTAAATAGTATTTTTCCACCAAGTTTCACTGCGCTGTCTGCGGATGTCCGTGAATACAAGATGGCGGGCGTGGCCAGAAAATCTGACGCAGCACACGCTCTCAACCCTCCCCCCCCCCCCCCCATCAGCGAACACGTCCATTGTCCGCGGACATGATGTGCATCGCCCAGCCAATCGGGACCCTGTCCGCGGAGTGGACAGGGAAGTGTGTCCGCGGACTGAACCTAGATATCACTAATTTTTTGTAACCTACTTTTGGTCATTTAAAAAAAAAGCTACTGGACCGATGTTAACCAAATTCGCAAAAGCACGCTTTCGGGACCAAGCCGCGCTCTTGGTCCAAATTTGGTGAAAATCCATCCAGCGGTTTGGGCTGTAGGCATGAGCAGTTTTTTCCCCCATTCAGTCTATGGGACAAAAAGGTTTTGGGACCCCCCCCCCCCCCAAAGATCCGTCACCAAAAATATATAATCACTGGATGTTATAAAAAGGACGCACGGCGCCCGTAGCCTTAGTTCTGTTCAGTTTTTCTTCTGCAAACGTGTTTACTTAGAGAACTCGGCACGCCTCGTGTGATCTTCGAAGGAAATGTTCATCGTCTACCCAATACAATACAGAAAATGAACCCACAGATGGAGGATGACACGTGCATTTGTTTTTTTATAAATAAAGGATTCAATATTTTTACTTAAACAGTTTTTTAATAATTTGTATCTAAAATAACACCCAATGGTGTAAATGATTCTAAACGTAAAGCACAGTTTACACAACCATTCAACCCTCCATACCATTCATTTCACTTTGACACCTACATTCATATAAATACTTTATAACCACAAAATTCGGTCACACTCAAATAGTCTAATATGTTATTGTTCAGTATTAGATCCTCTTAGGCAGTCATCCATATGTGAAGATTGTACTATCTCAAATTAGGCAGTAAGTCGACACGTGTTTCAGGTTGTATTTTCTAGACTTTACTCAGTCCACTATGTACACCAACCATCTTCAGGACAAACGGGAACAATAACGTCCTTTTAGATATATTAGGGTGGATCAAATTGCTTAGAAAGCCACAGGTGGAGACTCCCTCGGGGTGTCTCGCAGACCAATCTTCTGAATGGACTTCCTTCATTGTGTGCAAGGACCACTCTCAGAAATAGTTCCTGTTCACTGTGTAACGCTTCCTCTCAGGAACAAGAAATATTTCTGAGAGTGGTCCTTATTTTGTCAAGACCGGTGCATATCGAAGTAAAGGCGATAGCTGGACATCTATTTCGAGAGAGATGGTCAAAATAATAAGGCGTGTGCCATAAATTGGGGACTTTATACCGAGCCAGTCTCGTGTGCCAAGGAAACAATGCACACAAGAAAGGAAGTCCATTCAGAAGATTGGTCTGTGAGACAACCGAGGGAGTCTCCACCTGTGGCTTTCTAAGCAATTTGATCCACCCTACTAGATCTAAAGGGATGTTTTTGTTCCCGTTTGTCCTGAAGATGGTTGGTGTACAGTTAAGTCTAGAAAATACAACCTGAAACGCGTGTCGACTTACTGCCTAATTTGAGATGGGTAGTCATCCATATGTGAGGATCTAATACTGAACAATAATATATTAGACTATTGGAGTGTGACTGAATTTTGCGGTTATAAAGTATTTGTAGGAATGTTGGTGTGATAAAGTGAAATGAATGGAATGTAGGGTTGAATGTTTTTTGTGTAAACTGTGCTTTGTTTTAAATAATTTTTACACCATTGAGTGTTATTTTAGATACAAAATATTATTAAAAAACTGTTTAAAAATATTGAATCATTTGTTATTTATACAAAAAACAAATGCACGTGGTGGCATCCTCTGTCTATGGGTTCATTTTCTGTATTGTATTGCATATTTATCCCACAGGATCCTAGATTTTTGGGCTATCCCTTTATTTTTGAAATTCATCGTCTACCCGTCTGACTCCGTGGTCTGGGTTTAAGACATGCCGGGACTGTAAGTCCAAAATGTCGATTACGGACCCACACCGCATCTGCTTGTGATGTCTGGTCGAAAAGTCATGATACCGACGACTGCTCGAAGTGCCAGTTGTTGACTGCCAAGGTCTTGCAGGAGCGTAAGGGGAAGTTGCAGGTAGGTCGGGTTTCTAAACCTTGAAAATCCCAAAAAGCTGCGTGTGTTTCCACCGACTATTTGAGACGTGACTCTCCTCATCCGGAGTCCTGGGGATCTTGATCCCAGAGGGGGGGTCCCGCCACTCGTCCTTGTCTCGGCACTCCTGGAAGCGGCATCACAGGTCTCCTTCCCTGTCCTTGTCGGATGATGGTTCTGCGAGGAAAAGAGCTTGTCCCACTAAATCCTCGACTTCTGGGGAATGGGAGGCCTAAAAGGGAGAAAGTGTTAGCGATTTTTCAATCCCGGGGCACAGGTCCGTCCGCGCCTTCGGTAGATGCTGGCAGGCAACGGTCTTGGTCCGATGTTCAAGCGTGCCTTCAGGCACGGGCACACAGTGCGATGAACATCAGGAGCCGTTGAGGTCCCGTTGGGACAAAAATCAGGTAGATCGCCAGAGACGTGCCAGATCCAGGTCTCGGTCTTCATCCCTAGCGAAATCGTAGAAATGTGCAAAGGGCCCGAGGTCGGCTCAGTGTCCATTTGCAGCTGTGGGGGCCTTTCCTTCGATCCAGCCTTCAGTGCCGTTGTAGATGCTGAAGCCATCAACACCCTCAACGCCTTCGGGGCAATTTGGTTGGAGGCCCCTGGTGTTGTGGCTTCTCTGAGAAATGCTTTATCCATGACTGAGAGGCCTGTGTTGGACCCCAGGGCCACTCCTGTCCCTAGGAAGGAGTTCTTTCATTCTCTGCATGATATTTGAGGATGAGGTCAGAATTGGAGCTTGAGCCTGTTGAAACTCATGAGGCTCTTGACATGGTCTTTTCTGAAGACAGTTGGAGGAGTTGCGTCAGTGGTTGCATGATGCCAGTGGCCTTGACACATCTCCTGAGGTGGAGTTTGGTAGGCGAGAGCCTGGGACTCGTGCTGAATCCTCCTATAGGAGGTTGAGGTCTAGAGTTAGAGTATCTCGGGTGGTTTGGTCCTCCGATTGCATTTTATCAGGATAACCTGACTGATATTTTGGATCAGGGTCTGTCCACTGACCCAGTGTTGCCTTTTCATTTGGCGTTGCAAAAAAGGGTGGCAACTGATTGGCAGACCCCGGAGGTTCTTCCGGCGGTCAACAAGTCGTTAACTGAGAAATACTACCATCCATTCGCGACCCCAGCTACCTATCCACTCACCCCACTCCTGAGAGTTTGGTGGTTCAGGCGGCTACGGCCACCTCTAGGCAGGCTGTGTACCCTACCATCCCTCCTGATAGGAACAAGCGCTTCGATGGTTGGGCGCGCAAGGTATTTTATGCTGGCACTATGGCACTGAAGTCGGCCAATTCCACTTGTGCCTTGGTAAGGTTTTCAGAAACACTGTGGAATTTGGTCTCTTTGGCGGCTGAGCATATCCCTGAGCGGGAAGCAAGGGATGGGTTCCTTGCTCTTGTGCAGGATGACAAGGATGCCATGTGTGAATCCCTTAAGTCTGGTTTGGACACGGCTGATGGCGATAGCTGGTCCATGGCTGCGAGCACTGTGATGCACAGTTTAGCGTTGTGGCGTAAGTCGTGTTATGCTCTGGATGTGCAAGCCTGATGATGACTTAGTTGTTTGGCAGCAAGGCTGACGAGACCCTTAAGAGGTTGCAGACCTCCAAAGCTGCTGCTAAATCTTTGGGCGCAGCTGTGCGTCAACCTCTCTTTTTGTCCTAGGGGACAATAGTGGAGGGGGGGGGGGGTTTCCTTTCATTACTAATCCTCTTTTTGTAGAACAAGAGTAGCCGCTAATCAAAGGGGCCACTGGAAAGGTACCCGTGGTGGACGGGGAAATGGAGGTTCCAAAGCCGCTCAGGCAGCTGCCTCTTTGCCTTCAGGCGCTGCCACAGCTGCTCCAAAACAGCCGAGGCCATGTTCCATTGTTCGCCGGTCGGGCATCTCGAAGAATGGCAAGCTATTACTTTCGATGCGTGGGTTTTGGATACAATAGCCCATGGCTACTGCTTTCCCTTCCTAAAGCGGCCTCACGACAATCCACTGTGGAATCTCTTTGAAGCTTCCAGATCTGCTCATGGTGCAGGACATCTTGACCTTGCTGGAGAAAGGCGCTATATAACTAGTATCTGTGGCGGAGAGGAACAAGGGATGGTATTCCCCCATATTTTTTGATTTCAAAGAAAGACGGGGGAATGATACCCATACTGGACTTGCGCTGGTTGAACAAGTTCCTCAGTAAGGACAAGTTCAAGATGGTTACTTTCTCAGGTCCTTCAGGCCCTCCGACTTCAGGATTGGTTGGTGTCTCTGGACCTACAGGATGCTTATTTTCATGTGCCGATTCATCCAAAGCACAGAAAAAACCTGAGGTTTGCGGCTGAACACTCTGTTTCGGGTGCTGCTATTCAGATTGGCCTCCGCCCGAGGGTCTTCACCAAGCTAATGGTGGTGGTGGCAGCGTATCTCAGTCGCTGGTGGGTGTTTCACATCTACCCCTACCCGGATGATTGGTTGATCAGAGTGCGTTCTCCCGAACAAGCCTTGGATCATCTGTCTCACCTGCCGCTCCCTTCACAAGCTGGGCTTTCTTGCTTCCTCTCCTCCTCTCCTCCTCTCCTCCTCTCCTCTCCTTCTCTCTCTTTCCCAGCAGCTCCAGTACATTGGGGCTGTGTTGTACACATCCCTGCGGGAGTGCCAGCCTCCCAAGGTGAGGGCTCATCACATTGACAAATTTCCATGTGCCTAGAGGTTTTCACATTTTTATGGTTACTCGGCCTCATGGCATCCTGCATTTTTCTGGTGCCAGGCTGAGGAGGAGGTCCCTTCAGTGGGTTCTCAAAATCAAGTGGTCGCAATTCTCAGGCAAGATGTTTGATCCTGTTCAGATTCCACTCTCGGTCTCGCAGGATCTTCTGTGGTGGGCCAGCGAAGGGAATCTGATGAAGGGGGAACCGTTGTGGTGACGGGACCCTTCCCTCACAGGATGTGGAGCTCATGCCAACGGGCTGACCGCCAGCGGTCGTTGTCCGCTGTCCGAATCCAAACTCCACATCAACCTGTTGGCGCTGAGGGCCATCAGGCTGGCCCTGAAGTCTTTTCTGCTGTCTGTGCAGGGGAAGAATGTCCTGATCATGACGGACAACACAGTGGCCATGCATTACCTCAACAAAGGGTGGGTAGGGTTACTCCCGCTATGCAGAGAGGCGATGCAGCTCTGGTTCTGGGCGATACAGCAAGGAATATCACTCTTGGCAATTCATCTAGCCGGAGAGCAGAATGTGGTGGCAGACGCTCTGAGCAGGCAGAGCACGGTCTCCCACGAGTGGGAGTTGGCTCAGGAAGGCCTTATGGAGATCTTCACCCTTTGGTGAACCCCTCAAGTGGATCTGTTTGTGTCCGGTGCCTACCGGAAGTGCGATAGATTTTGTTCAAGGGAATTTCCTCAGAGAGGAGCCTTATGGGACGCGTTCGTCTTAGATTGGTAATTCCCATTTTTGTACGTCTTTCCTCTGGTCCCCGTCATTCCCCAGGTGCTAAGGAGGTTGCAGCGGTTTGGATCCCACATGATCCTCATTGCTCCGGATTGGGCCAGGAGAGTGTGGTACCTGGACCTTCTAGAAATGTCCATCTGCTCTCCACGCAGAGAGGATCTACTCTCGCCCATGGTGTGGAGGTGGGGGGGGTGTTACGGGGTGGGGCTGGGCGTTAAGGAGTGGGGCTTGTGGAGGGGGGGAGGTTGCAGGTTCTCCATCCAGAGATCAACACTCTCAACCTTGACGCTTGGTTTCTGAAAGGTTGAGATATAAGGATTGGGACCTCCCGGGTGACGAGTTGGAGGTGTTGCTTTTGGCCAGGCGGCCGGCAACCAAGTCCCTGTACCGTTGGCGTACATTTTAAGACTGGTGCAGAGGACACAATGTCTTTCCTATTCGGTGTTCCATTCCGATGGTTCTTTCTTGCTTTCTTTGGCCCACAGGCGTCTTCAAGTGGGTACCATTTAAAGGTTACCTGGCGGCGCTGTCTATTTTCAAGCGCTCGTCTGAAGAATGTTCTTATTTAAAGATTACTTTGATTTCCCAATTTCTAAAGGGGCTCACGAATGTGTTCCCGTTGTCCCCGTTTCAGGTGCCGGTTTGGTATCTGAATTTGGTCTTTAAATTCCTGATGGGTGCTCCGTTTGAACCACTGCACTCTTGTCCTTTGAGACTATGATCTTCTTGGTTGCAGTTACATCTGCTCGCAGAGTGAGTGAATTGTGGGCACTGTCATCTAAGCCACCCTTTACTGTGGTCCACAGGGATGGGGTTGTACTGAGGGTACGCCCGTCCTTCCTACCTAAGGGAGTGTCTGAGTTTCATCTGATCCAGAAAGTATCCTACCCCCTCATCCTGGGATGGAAGAGAAGAGACTTCATAGGTTGGACCCTAGGAGAGTTTTGAGCTTTTATATCTCTAGGATGTCCAGGCTCTTGAGTGGACGACAAGCTTTTTGTGGGATCCACTGGACACCGATTGGACCAGGCTGTTACTAAACAGAACTTGTCCAGGAGGATTATCCTCACCATTACTGAATGTTACAGATTGGTGGGCAAGGACATGCCGGAGGGGTTGATAGCTCACTCCACTAGGGGCGTGGCTACAGCAACAGCCCTGCAGCAGGGAGTTCCTATTAAGAATATTTGTGACTCAGCAACGTGGTCTTCCATCCACAGCTTTGTCAAACATTACTCCCTAGATACGCTCCCTGGTCAGGATCTGGCATTTGGTAAAGCGGTGCTTTATTCTGCCATCTGATTGGGTATTCTAAATTCTTCTCCCTCCTCCCTCCTCCTTTCACTGATACTGCTTTGGGAGTCTGTCAAAGATGTGGAATACGTTGGCGGACACAATCCGTTCGAAGAACAAGTTGCATACCAACTGGTAACGTTCTTTCGACTGGATGTTCCTCCAACGTATTGCACATCGCCCTCCCAGCCTGCCCCTCTGAATAACTTCATATGCTATTGCAGCTTGCGTTCCCGCAAGGCTATGTGCAGTCAAGCAGTCGTGGTGTAAGAGCAGGTTCCACGTTATGGAGAAAAAAACATAAAGTGAGGCTATGTGCGTCTTATTTATAACATCCAGTGACGTCACCCTCGATGGAGGCCTTTGAGGGACATCGACTCAACGCAGGATGCTCTCTGCCGAAAAATGTCCGAAGCAGCACAGCTGTGGACATTATATGTCAAAGATGTGGGATAGGTTGGAGGAACATCCAGTCGAAAGAACGTTACCAGTTAAGTAACTTGTTCTTTCGTTCCATTTGGGGGAACAAAAACCAAATTGATGGGAGCTGAGGATGTGATGCTGTTAGAGGTAAGATTGGATCTGGAGGTATGCTGCGCTGTCTAGAATTTATAGCAGAAATGGCACTGTAGTGATGGAGCAGTAGTTGGTAGGGACAGCAGTCTCAAGGGTTTTTTCAGAATGATTTGCCCCCTCGATTTTCCACATGCACACTGCATGCCATGTCTTAATCTGATATAGTTCATTATCCCTCACCAATAACTAGTGGGGAATGTACATTTAAAACTGCCCCATTTTGTTGGGGTGGTGGGGGGCGCGCTACTGAGCCTGGCCAAATGGCTGCACAATCTTAACAGGCTTACTGGACTTCAGCAATAAATGTCTGGAACAACCCTTTAGTAACCCAAATTTACCTGACATCCAGGTGGAGTGGCAAGCATGGACATCCGAGGGTCCTGTGTGGAGCCCTTTAGAGTCGGGGGTTCTGTGGTGACCGATCAGTGGCAGGCTCGAGGAAACCTGCTCAAAAGGGTTCTGCGCTGGACCCAGGCATTTTGTTGTCTGAGCCAGGTTCTTCGAGCGTGCGCTAGTTACTCTGACCAAACAAAAAATGAGCCTGAGAAGGTTTGCTGCGAATGGCTCGCCGAACATCCATACAGGTAGCGGCTCGCCCCTGTCCAGATCGACAGTATCACAGTGGTGGCCTCGGAGGGGACTTTGAGGCTCAAACAGTATATTCAAGATTACCAGCTGAAAGTTGCCCTGGCTGAGAGACGTTACCAGTGATTCAGACTTCGTGGTTAAGATTCCTGGCACTATTATTCTGGATTATTGGGTGGCAGACATGATGGGGCTGAGTAAAGGGTGATAGAAGACTTCGTGATAGGGTACAGACAGCCATGCAACCTTCATTGTCGAACATTTCGCAGTTGCCTCAATGGTGCTTCTTTGTTGGGCTGAGGCAGCTCCAGCTACCACAAAAAAGGTAACAAATTGAGGGAAGAGCCACGGGGCTTTGAGACCACTTGTTACATGGCGAATCCAAAAGTGCTGTAGGGAGATCATTTTCATCTTTGAACTCGAGACCCCTTGACCTTCCTCTGCATCGGTCTCAGTGTTGGTATTGGTTCTTTTTTTCAACATACTCCTTTGGAACCCTTCGCCCCTTATAGAAATGGATTTTCTTCTGACATACTCTTTTCATTGACCCCAAAGCTCTGTGGTTTCATGCGCTGTCAAGACTGTGGCAGAAATGTCTCCACTCAGTCTTTTTGTTGTGACTCTGCTCCAGTCATGAGACTGCTAATTGTGGCTCGTGTTAGTCGAAGGTGCTGAAGGAGAGACTGTCGATATTGACCCTTGGTTGATCAACTTTGAAATCTCTGAGCACCACTTCCTCAAAGAAAAGCTAATCTGAGGGAGAGGAGAACAAACTGACTGATTTCCTGAAAATTACTAAAAGGAGATTGAGTGAGGAAGCATAGAAAAAGGTTGCACTCCGAGTGATTGTCATCACTCTTCTTCCTCTTAGAAGGAGAAAATATGAAGACTCTTGGAGGCATGGTACCAGTTTTTAGTTGAAAATGCTCAACTTTTTGATAATGCAACCCTCTCGATCTCCTTCGGAAAGTCTGAAGCAAATCGGGGTTCAGAGGCCATCCCTCTTAACAAATTTGCCAGGGAATTCTAGCAAAGGTTGGTGCTATGCGCAAGAAGTCCTGGATACAGAGTCGGTGCCAAAAACGTCACCCAAGAAAACAGACTGCCACAGCTTTTTCAACGTTCTTTGACATTGCTCTGGTACCTTCTTCAAAAGATTAATTGCCGTCAAGTTTGGAAGACCCTGCAAGGTCAGCCAGTGTAGGTGGTGGCTCTGAGTGCATTGACTTAGTCATCAGTTACCAGATCAAAAACTCTACTCAAATCAACACCTAGCTTGGGTAGCTACCCTTTCGCTCAGAGGGTTGAGTGTCGTCTCCACCCCCTACTTTTTCGTTAGCTCCACTATATTATGTGCATTCATGGTTGACCTATTCATCAGGCTCAAGGGTCTTCGCAAAGCTCTGAACTTTTGCGAAAAGCTTTTTCACACACATGCTTTCAAATGGATTGTCCTACCACATTCCTAATCTTATATTTCCAAATCCAGATTTAGCTGCTTTGGAATGGTTTTCTAGCAGGGGGCACTGTGCGTTGATTTCTGTCGACTCGATGTCCCTCAAAGGCATCAGTCTCAATGTCGACATGAATGGTATATAGCGCACGCTGTGACCTTTGTCTTCAGTTCCATTTATTTCCGTGAGAGCTACCACTAGAGCTGCCTCTGCATCAGCTTACCACTCCAAACCGCTTAACGCAGCTAGACCCTTCCCCTCCCAAGAAAACTGTCACTATTGCCTGGGCGATTATTGGCTCCAGGATTGATTACTGCAATGCATTCTTTGTAGGGACCTCTCGCAAAAACCTGGCCAAACTCCAAATAGCTCAAAACAACGCCTTGAGAGCAGCCACGGGCACTTCCAGACACTACCACATTTCGGAAATCAGGGGGAAGGCTCACTGGCTCCCCGTCAAGGAAAGGATTGTGTTCAAAACGCTGGCCTTGACGCACAAATGCCTCCATGGGCTGGCACAACCCTACCTAGCCCACAGAATTATCCCCCACACCCCTTCCAGGCCATCAAGAACGGCCTACACCAACAGAATAATGGCGCCCATCACACACAAAGTGCGCGCTGATGGCTCGAGCTTCCCTAACATGGCTGCCACCCACTGGAACGCTCTCCCTCCAGAACTGCGTCAGATTGACTCTCATGCAGCCTTTAGGAAAGCCATCAAGACTAGGCTCTTTGTCTAACAGATCTGCCTGGCAAAGCCATAAGCGATACCACCACTGTATGCCTCCTTGTAATGCCCAATGCAACTGTTCACAATGTATTTTTTATCATTCTGCACAAAGTATTTTTGTGGGGCCGCATTACTGTAACCCTGAATCATGCCTTCATACATGTCCTTCACAGCACCTCAATGCCCGAGGGCTGCAGTGCGCTTTATAAATATAAAATAAATAAAATGAATACTAAGGAAGATCTGCATGCTTTGTTCCTTGACAAACATTTTGAATTTAGTAAAAATGGCATAGTCTGGATCATCACATCCGATATTAGGATTATCGGAGTGAGAGTCCTATGACGGCAAAATCCCTCAAAGAGCATAGAGTGAAGTTAGCTGCAGCTAAAGGGTTCCAATCGTGCAGTGTTTCACACCACTCGTCATTCTCACGGCAGTCGAAGAAAAGGCACCACAGATCACCGTCTTCGTGCTAGAGTGCATCCCCGGAACTGGTCTTGCCTGATCTAATCAGCCTCCCTGGCTGAACGGGAGAGGTTCAGACTTTAAATGCTCAAAGTATTGGGGAATGCGGCCTCGACCGCCTCGAAGAAAGATGAGACCCATGTCAACAAAGGACAAAACCTGTGCGCCCTCCGGTGTCCAGGCGAAGACTCTCCGGGAGCCCTCAGAGGTTCCTTAGTGTAGAGAAACTCCTTTGAACATAGTCATCAGTGCTGAAAGACTCAATGTCGGTCCTAGACGCCACAACCATCAAAGGTGTTGAAGACTATGCCGTTGTCGATGCACATTACAAAACCCTTGAAGGATGTTGAGAAAACCTACACCTTACTACCAAGGCAAGACCTTTTTGAGTCACTTCCTGTCATGAAGTCGGGGGCACAGGCATGCAGGGGTCGCATGCACAGAAGACCTGGGTGCACACAGGCTCATGAACAAAAGTAAACCAGAACATCCATTTAACACCAAAAAGCTTTTATTATGGACCTTTTACTTCAGATGCATTAACTTTGAACAGTCCATCCATCAAGCAGCCCCAAGTGTATTCTTGGGTGTGGCTGCTAATGGATTCACAGCTATATAAGCTGCCCTGATCCTCAAGACAGACACTTCACGTTATTCTGCACTTACCAGCAGCGTAACTCTCACCGTCGCCTGAGGTCAGACTTGCTTACCTTTTGAAGACCCTGCTTCCTGGACATCCTGCTTCCTGCCAGCATACTTGCCAACTGGGAGAAGCTGTTCTTACCTTTTACATCTCGTCAGCGATCTGAGCATTCATCTTTACACTGACCGGAACGCCGAAATCTTCATCTTGGCACCGCAGCACGACACGCTCCATCGTCGACATCCGTGCCTGCAAGGAAAAACAGAAGACCATTTAAGACATCGAAAAAAGTCAGTTTAAGGTCGCTGCTGTCGAATGTTGCAGTAGCATCAGTCTTCCATCCGGCCGCGTCTCGAGTCTCACAGCTGCATTGAGGCCGCATTTCCATCTAAGGGAAGAAAATGGAAGAGAGACATTATTGCGGGCATAAGGAGCAACATCTAAAGACATTAAATAGAACAAACAGACTCACAGGAGCTCAAGAGACACCAATCATAAGGAGAAGCATAGTCTCAGCTGGACTGGACTAATCCTTATCAGGGATCAGTGAAGGAACTAGATCCCATTCAACGCGCCCCTGCCAGACGTAGCAGGACGGAGAGCTTACCTTCCATAATTCACAGGTGAGTTTTATGGGCCGGTGTATGCTCACAGAAACCATACTTTGGGGAGAAGGGTTTGAGAGGTACATCAATCAGAGATTGGCGCTCCCGCACACTTATTTCCACGTAGGAGCAGTATCACCACGTACCACCGCTCACAGCTTTTCTACCGAGGGAGAGGCCTGAAGGGGTGATTCAAGTTCAGGGAGGGCTGCAACCGTGCCCCAACGCCTCTGCAGAGACCCGAAGCGTGTAACACTTTCCTCAATTTATTAGGATGTTGAGCCATTTTTGGATGAATCTAGTCAGTTTGGGTTACAGTATGGGACACCAGGGGTCCCAGAAGCCTTGATTTCTAGGGAATCAAGAATTAGAAATCTTCAACAGACCTTACAGACTGCAAGTGGGTTAGACATTTCCCCATAAATTGTGTTTGGAAGAACATATCCCTCAGACTGTGCTGATGGATTCTGCAGACAATTGATGTCCAGGGTTGTAGAATATCTGGGTTGTAGTAGGCCGGCACCTCTGTTCGAACTGGACGACCTCAGATATTCTAGCTAGGACTCCAGGAGAACCCTATTCTTCCTTTTCATTTAGCCCTACAAAGGCGAGTGAATGCCAACTGGGAGACACCAGCATTAATTCCGACAGTGAATAAAAAAATGAATGAGTAAGTACAGGCTGTCGTGCAGTGACCGCCATTATCTGACAAAGCATCCAACTCCTGAGGGTTTGGTAGTTCAGGCTGCCACTTCTAAATCCAAACAAAATGCATACCCAACTATCACCGCGGACAGAGATGACAAGCTAAAAAGGGTTTTCTCGGCGGGGAGTATGGCCGTTAAATCGGCAAATGCCACGTGTGCAATGGTTAAATTCACTTTCACTTTTTGGGATTGCATAGCGATGGCGGCTGAACATATCCCCGAAGGGGAAGGAGGACGGATTTCTAAACCTTGTCAAAGATGGGAAAGACGCAATGTGTGAATCCCTCAGACTGGTCTCGACTCTGCTGACTGTATCAGCAGGGCTATGGTAGCTCGTACTGTAATACGCAGATTTGCCTGGTTGAGTCTGGTTTTGCTCCGGATGTGCAGTCCAGACTTCTTAATATGCCCTTTGACGCCACCCATTTGTTTGGCAGCAAGGCTGACTGTCATGATCTCTGCTTCCAAAAGGTCAGGGTTTTCCCAACTCCCTTGGAAGCAGATCCATAACCCAGGTTCCGAGTGCCAACCAGTCCCAATTGGGACCTTTTGGACCCAGTCCTGGCGCCAGTGGCACCAGGCTCATAAATATGCCCAGTCCCAGCGCTGGAAGCGCCGGGCTCATAATGCTTGGGTGGACTTACCTGCAGCAGACCATGCTCTTACTTGCCTGCCAGTTGAGCCTCTGATCCTCTTCTGTTTGGAACTACTTTTCCTGTTGGGTGGGGCAGGAGCCACTCCCTAGATTCAGAACACTGGAACTCTTCTGGAAAGCAGGAACTCTTTTCTTACCTAGGCGTGGCTGTGGAAGGAGACGCCTAAGCACTACAGGAGGCTATTTAAACCACACCCGATGGATGAATCTTGCTTTGCGTTATTCTGCATCCTCTGCAGCAGAACGCTCATCGTGTCTTCTGAATCTGATCCTGGGCCTAAGGAAAAAGGCTTACCATCCTGAATCCAGTCTTCAGCAACACCAATAAAGACAAGAAAGAACAGGTTAGCATTACGGTCTTCAGTGACAGCTCTTCACTTACCTGGTCCATCGGCTGTCACCAACGCCTCGCGCTGCATTCCGGCATCTGAAAGACAAAGGCTTACCTACTCTTCGTGCGCTCCGGAGGTCTTCACACTGCATTCCGGCATCTGAAAGACAAAAGCTTACCAACTCTTCGCACGCTCCGGAGGCCTTCGGCGCTGCATCCCGCATCTGAAAGACAAAACAAGGTGCGTTTAAAGACATTGGGGAACTTTAATACTCACGTGCCATTACTCCTTTCCACATCTAACCCAGTGGGTATTCCGGCACCCTGCAGCCGCTCCGAACTTGTACCTGCAAAATAAAAAGACAGTTGGAGCGCATCGTGAAGCAGGCAACAAGCGCTTACTTATGTGCTTCCAGGCGCTTCTATTCATCACACGGGCTCCATCTTCAACTCACTTCAGCCCGTCATCCGCCATCGCCGGAACCCTGCAAAACAAGAAACATCATTACTAAAGACTTTAAAGACATTAGAATTACTCGAAACTTACCGTTCGTGCAGTAAACGACGGACAGCAGTCCTCTGAAGTCAAGAGGCCTGCTCCCCTTATCCAGTGAAGAAACTGGTTACAGCACCCTGCCCCGAGGCAGATGGAGAGCACGGCGTTCACTTACCTAAGGTGAGAGCGTTAACCTTTGGGGTTCTACAGGAGAAGAGAAAGGGAAGAAGAGAGAGACATTCAATAACCCAGTTCCTTAATCCCATATTTTCTATCTGCAGACATCTTACCCTTCGAGTCAGACATACAGTGCACAGAGGTCCAGCCCAAAGAGCCAGCCGTGTGTTACACATCACCTTTGAAGATACGGTATACGCCCAGTCAAGACCGGCGCCTCTACGGGAATCGGGTGAGCGTTACACTGACACAAGCCTGAGGAAGCTGTAGACCTCCAATGCAGTAGCCAAACCCCTTGGCACTGCAATCGGACAACCACAAACTTGTCCCACTGGAGCAACTTGGAGGGGCAGGTCCTTTAGCTGGTGCTACTCAGTTCGAAGGGGGGAAGAGGACTGTCGAATCAAAGAGGTCAGAGAAGTGGCTAATTTACCATCAGCCGCTTCAAAACCTCTCTGAAGCCTTTGTCCACAAGACCCCGGTGGGAGACAGAATCTCACAGCATCTGCAACAATGGCGGGGTATTACTTCAGATGCATGGGCATTGGAAACAGTTGCCCAGGGTTACTGTCTTCCCTTTTTTAAAAAGGCCTCTGGTTCATCCACCCGGAAACAGCTCTTTCAAAGTTCAAGATCTGCTCCTTATGCAGGAAATGTTTACCCTGCTAGAGAAAGGTGCTATAGCACCGGTACCTGTAGCAGAGAGGACCATGAGTTGGTACGCAACTTACTTTCTAATATGACAGAGGATTGAGACCCATCTTGGACTTAGAGTAAATCTTGAACTTGTCATTCCTGAGGAACTTGTTCAAGTCTCTCTTCTCTGATCCTTCAGGCCCTCCAGCTCGATGATTGGGCGGTATCATAGGACCTTCAGGATACTCACTTTCATGTGCCAATCCATCATAATCACAGTACCTGAGGTTCGCTGTTGGCAGTCAGTTTCGAGTTCTGCCATTTGGGCCGACCTCCACCCCAAGAGTTTTCACCAAGTTGATGACAGTGGTGGCAGCGAGTCTCGGGAGAGGGGTGGGGGATTCATTTGTACCCCTTACTGGACCGATTGACTGATCAGGGCCCGTTCTCCAGAACATGTCCTAGAACATCTCTGCTCCACCTGTCGCTCCCTCCACAGACTGGGATTCTCCCTCCTTTTTAAAGAAGTCCCACATATCATCTCAAAGGCTCCAATTCATCGGGGGTAGTCCTAGACGCCTCCTTGGGGGTGGGGAGGAAAGGCTTGCCACCCGAGGTGAGGGCCCATAACATTCGGCAGATTGTCACCAAATTCCAGAGTGCCCAGCGTCTTCCGGTCTTCGATTTTGTGAGGTTGCTAGGCCTCATGGCATCCTGCATTTTCCTGGTGCCAGAGGCTCGCCTGAGAATGAGATCTCTCCAATTAGATCTCTCCAATAGGCTTTCAGGACTGAATAGTCCCAATTCTTAAGCAGGTTGTCAGACCTTATTCAGGTTCCAAGCAGAGTGGTGGACCTACCAGGAAAACATTCTGAAGGGAGAACCTTTTTGGCAACCATGGCCGGGAGATGATTGTGACGAGCGCCTCACTCATGGGGTGGGCAGCCCACGCCAACGATCTCACAATCCGCAGCAGTTGGTCTCTATCCGAGTCCAAATTACACATCAACCTTTTGGCGCGAAGGGTGATCAGACTAGCGCTGAAAGCCTTCCTGCCTTCTGTATGGAGAAAATGTTCTGATGACTGACGACACAGTGGCCATGTACTACCTCAACAAGAGTTGTAGGGTCACGAACACTGTGCAGAGAGCAAATGAAGCTCTCGCTCTGGGCAATTCAAGAACTAATTTATCTGCAGTTCATCTAGTGGAAGAGAACACTGCAGCAGATGTTCTGAGCAGGCAGAGCACAGGCTCCCACAAGTGGGAACTAGCTCAGTAAGTCCTTCAATAGTTCTTTTCCCTTTGGGAAACCCCTCAAGTGGAACTGTTCGCGACCTGGTGTCAACCGGAAGGGTGAGTTGTACTGCTCCAGGAAATTTCCCCCAAGAGGAGCTCTAGGGAACACGTTCGTAGTGGACTGGGAGTTTCCACTCATATAAGCGTTTCCTCCATATTCCTACGTCCCTTCCCCATGTTTCCATACTTGTGGGACATTGCGTCCATCTGGACGGGACCGCATGTCTTTTAAAGCATCAAAAACCGCAGCCCCGCCTTCCTGAGCTCAGCCCGCACATCACTCTTCAGTTCTTTTCTCCGAACGGTCGGTTTTTTGCTCCTCGTCC
This sequence comes from Ambystoma mexicanum, assembly GCF_040938575.1. Lineage (NCBI taxonomy): Eukaryota > Metazoa > Chordata > Amphibia > Caudata > Ambystomatidae > Ambystoma > Ambystoma mexicanum. The sequence goes on from NC_090934.1 coordinate 175,092,713, forward strand.
TCAACAATGGGTGCTCTCCCTGCTGATAAACCATCTAAATTATGTTTTTCATCGGTCGCATGAGACTCCGGTGGGAGGACGAATTTCGTCTCATCTGGCGGCATGGCAGTCCATCACAGAAGACTGATGGGGTTTTGTCCATCTCCCGGGTGGGCTTTGCGCCCCCCCCCTTCTCATCCTCCTCTTCAACAGACTGGGTCACCTTCCCCAGAGCTGAGGTATAGAAACTTCTAGACCTCAGAGTGTTGGAGCCTGTTACCAGAGAGGGTTATTACTCCAGTCTGTTTAGTGCCGAAACCCAACCAGGCTGGCCTGTGCACCGCGACCTCTCCAATTTCCATCTCTATTTACCCCAATAGAAATTCAAGATACTCTCGGCCAGATAAAGTCCTCTCTCCGGAAGGGCGATTGGCTCAGTGTGGTAGACCTTCAGGATGCCTATATATGCATTTCCTGATCTGGAGCCCGCATCAAAAATATCTACGGTTCTCTGTGGGAACGGAACACTACCAGTATTGAGTCCTACTGTTTGGTCTCAGCTCAGCACTGCATGTCTTTACGAAAATAATGGCGGTCATTGCAGCATTCCTCAGACTGCAAGGAGTTCATGTATAGCCATACTTGGACAATTGACTCCTGCGCAGTCCTTGTCCACAAGCCGCTGCGGCCAATCTTCAGTCACTCCTTCAGCTCCTGTTACATCTTGGGCTGTTGGTGAACTGGTGGATGTCGTTGGACGTTGGCTCAAGACCTGATCTTTCTGGGTTTCCGTTGGGCTACCATCAGTACCAGAGTGTTGCTGTCATGGCCACTGGGCAGGAGCCCAGTGCTTCACCTCCTGCAGGGTCCCAATGGACCCAGTCTTGATGCCTTTGGCACCAAGCTCATCTCAAATTGTGCTTTGCACACAACACCGAAGGCATGTGCCGCAAGACTGGGCGGGGCCCTATTATCACAGGGAAGGCACGTGCAGAAGACTGAAGGACGAGCAAGGTGGGGCCACAAGGCGGGGCCTAAGGGGAGTGGCTAGGGCCAGGCTATATAAGCCGGCCCCACCCGCATACTGGCGCTTTGCGTTAGTCTGCTAAAAGCAGCGTAACGCTTACCGCCGTTCAGAAGACTCTTACCTGATTCAGCACGTGCGCCTACAGTCTTCGGAACCCTCAAGCACCTACCTGGTTCAACGTGCATCTTCAGTCTCTGGATACCTCGACCATCTTACCTGGATTCAGCCACACCATCGCCGGAAGCACTGCCAACTGCTTCCACTCTGCAGTTGCCGCACACACCTTACCTGGAGGCCACACCATCGTGGGAAGCACCGCCATCTGCTCCCGACCCCGCCGCTGCCGCATTCATCTTACCTGTCTCCCGGAATCCTCCGCTGGTACCGCCCAGCACCCTTACCTGTTCCGAATTCCACCACCACGGGTCCTTCATCGGGTGCAGCCTCTACGCAGATCTTCATCTCGGGCAGCCAGTAGGAATCGCTCACCAGCCATCGCCGACCTGCCGCGCCTGCAAAGGGAATAAGAGACGCAAGGTGAGCGGTCGCATAGGCTTTAACACGTTAAAAGCAGCACTACTCATGAATTTGGTGCAACTTTTGGAACTCCCTACTTACCAGTGCCGGGGCATCCGGAGCAGACTCTTTGCACCATCGCGCGCTCCTGGGCCATCTCCATCATAACGGGGGGAGAGGACAAAATACTGTTACGAACAATATTCATTGGGACAGTTTTACTACCAAGAATACGGACAATAATCGGTCATAAACACTTACCGTCAAGACGGAATGGTTGCAGCCAGTCTGGACCTCCACAATTTGGACCAGTGACGTAACTAGGTCCATCCACAGCGCCCCTGCTGAAGGAAAGCAGGATGGAGAGCTCATGCTTGCGAATAAACAGGTGAGCCTGCATGGGTAAGCTTCTACGCACTACCTTTTGGCACGAAAGTGCAGAGGGGAACTACGACTCCACCACGATATCCTCACTGCCTCTCATCTTGTCCCAGGAACAGGTCCAGCCTTCCGAGTCCACGAAAAGACAGCAGTTGGGGGAGAGAAGCGATCTGAGGGAGCCAACCGTGCCCCAGCGCCCCCGCAGAGACCAGGTGATCGTAACCGTTACTGACGGAGTACAGGATTGCGGACCTTTCAACCAAGTTCCAGCTCTTCCTGCAGTCCTCCCACATGTCGGCCTAGTGGTTCCAGAGACTCCTGGGCCTCGTATGCTAGCTCTGCCTCTTGCACGCCTGAAAATGAGGCATACTCGACTTGTTTTTCGGAAGTGCTGGTCCCAGGCTATGGATCAGGACTCCAAGATGATTCCAGTCCCATAGTGCATGACGGCGGATCTGCAATGGTGGTCGTCTGCCAGCAACCTTAGGGGGGACCTCCTTCCAGGAGCCCTGCACACAGGTAATGGTTACTACAGACTCCTCCCTTCAGGGGTGGGGAGTGACACTCCGTCACCTCGAGGTGTACGATTTGTGGACGCCCCAACACAGGCGATCCCATATCAATTACATGGAGCTCCTGGCAGTTTTTCCGGCAGTCACAGCTTTTCAACCCTCTATCACCAGTAGTGTGGTTCCAATTTGCACAGACAATTCCATAGCGATGTTCTAATCAACAAACAAGGGTGCACCAAAATCTCCTCATCTGTTGGATAGCCCAATTCCAAATTTGGATAGCTAAGTCCACCAACGTCTAGCTTCAAGCTGTGCACATTCCAGGTCAAAGCAATGTGGCTGCAGACTCTCTCAGCCGCCAATATGTGGTGAGTTACGGGTGGGAGATGAACACTGATGTTCTCACCAAGATCTTTCAGCAATGGGGTTCTCCAGCAGTGGACGTCTTTACAACCTCAACGAACCGGAAACTTCCTCTTTGTTTCCAGGGACGGGGTTGGGGGGGGGGGGGACGCTCTCTAGATCCCTTGGGACAATATGAAGGCTTATGCTTTTCCTCCTTTGCTGCTGATTCGTCGGTCGCTCTGGAAACTCTGGAGTGCCTCCAACTGCACTCTCCTCTTCATAGCTCCCTTGTGACCAGCCAGGTTCTGGTTTTCAGAACTGCAGCATCTATTAGTGTGCTCCCAACCTTCACCAGAGCGATCACCAGTTGTGGCACCGCTCCCCACAATCCTTCAGCTTGGCGGCCTGGTGCCTGAATTCCGATCATTAGCGCAGTTCAACCTCTCCGAGGACAACATGCATATAATTCATAAGCCCTCTACGGGAGCTCAATACAGGAACAAGTGGCTCTGATTTTGTTATTGGTGTCTAGCTAAATGGCTTGTTCCCAGACAGGCTTCTATTGACTGGTGTGTTTTTGTTTTATTTTTTTTAATTTTTTTATCTGACCTTGCAGCCTCTAGAATCCATGTCTTAACATGCAGGAAATATTTATCCGCCATTGCGGCTTATCTGTTCACTGGCTAACCCAGTCATCAAGAGACATTTTGCAGGCCTTCATCTTTTTCCACAGGTTCGGGCCCCTCATCCCAAATGGGATCTGAATGTGGCCCTCACCGCCTTATGTCATAAACATTTTGAACCTATGGCCACTACCGAGCTAGAGTACCTTTCTTGGAAGGTGGCCTTTTGATTGTGGTAACATCTGCGAGACGAATAAGTGAGCTTCAATCTGTCTAACCACCGTTCCTAACTTTCCACAAGGATAAGGTTGTGCTTCGCACTCACCCTTCTTTCCTTCCTAAGGTGCTTTGTGAATTCCATTTAAACATTCCAAGCATGCCGGTCCGGAAACAATGGTGCTGGTAAGCTTATCTGTATGCTGTTGCCGTCCAAAAATACGTCCCTTGGGAGTCCATAGCCAAGGCTGCTACGTGGGCTTCCACTTCAGCGTTCTGCAGACAGTCTTGAGCTGAGCTCCAGGGCTGATGCCCAATTCGGCCAGGCAGTTCTTAAGAACTTGTTCCAATAAGGGACATTTCCATCCACCTGTATTTCCCTTGGTCAGTGCTTGGAAATCTCCCACAAGTATGGAGGAAAGGGGACGGATTGTAGGAGTATGGCAGTTACTCACCATAGTGACTACCTTACTCCTAGTCATTGTCCCCTTTCCTCCATACGCCGCCCGCCATCCCCTCTTAGAGTATCCTCTATTGTTGCTAAATGGTCCTGGACCTGGCGATAGAAAAGGACTGGAGGGCGATGCGTGGGAAGGATCTCGGGAAGATGGGGATGTGGTCACGTGCTGTGGCCCTGCGTCAAAGTTTGTTTTTTGATGCTTTAAAAGTGCTCCTGTCCTGATGGATGGAATGTCCTACAAGTATGGAGGGATGGGGACTATGGGCTAGGAGTAAGGTAGTCACTACAGTGAGTAACTTTGTCAGTCCCTGTCATTCCTCATGTAATTAGTTTGGGAAATCCATTATCCGAATTGCTCCGGATTGGGCCAGTAGACCTAATACACAGGCCTCCTGGACATGTCCATCTTTCCTCCAATACGTCTGCCACAGAGAAGACCTTCTCTTGCGAGAGGAGGGTCTGGTTCTCCAGCCAGAGGTCAAGTTACTCGACCTTCACGCATGGTTTCTGAGAGGTTGAGATATAAGGATTGGGACCTCCCGGACACCATAATGGAATTTTGCTTTCAGCCAGAAGCCCAGCAACAAAATCCTTATACCGTTGCCGTTGGAACAAATTCTGAAGTTTGTGCAGAGATAAGAATGTGGGACCTTCTACATGCAGTACACCTATGGTGTTAGCATTCTTGTTACACCTGGCTAATCTGGGGCTCCAGGTTGGCGCAATTAAAGGGTATCTGGCAGCGCTATCTATTTTGAAGTGCTTCTCTGAAGAGGCATCTTTCTTCAAAATGCCTCTGGTTACAGTTTTTGAAATGATTGACAAATGTATTTCCTTCGGTGCCTTTCCAAGTTCTGGTTTAGGACCTCAACCTAATTTTGAAATCTCTACTATGTGCTCCTTTCAAGCCGATTCACTTCTGTACTTTAAGATCGTTAAAGACCGTACTTTTGGCTCTTACATTAGCCTGTAGGGTGAGTGAACTTGAAGTCTTGTCCTGCAAGTTTCCTTAGTCTTCTTTAAGAGTGATCCTTAAGGCTAAACCTACCTTCTTACCAAAAATGGTCTTGTTTCATTTAACTCAACAAATCGTACTACCTTCTTTTTATCCTCCACCTCATCCTGGAAAGGAAGAGGAGAGGTTACACATGATTGACCCAAGACGTGCACTTAGCTTCTACATTTTCAGGATGTCTAAATTAAGACAAGATGATCAACTTTGTTTTGGTTACACAGGCTGTAAGTTGGGTATGGCGTCTCAAAACAAACCTTATCTAGATGAGTCATCTTGGGAATCTCTGCTACAGATTAGACCATGGGGTGTGGCTACTTCCGCTGCCTTACAGAGGGGTGTACAATTCAGGATATTTATGCGCCAGCCACATGGTCCTCCGTCCACACATTCACCATTCATTATAGTCTGGACTCTTCCTCAGGCTGGGAAGGTGTTTTTGGGAAGGCAGTGTTACATTCTGTACACACAGACCAGACCTCAACAGACCGGAAACCCAAGCACTGCTTTGGGAGTCTATCATAAGATGAGGAATACCTGGAAGGACACCATCCATTCGAAGAACAAGTTACTTGGCCATGGTAACGTTCTTTTGACTGGATGTTCCTCCCATGTATTCCTTATCACCCCTCTCTACCTACCCCACAGTAGCATTTCCCTTGCGGTTGCAGTCTACGCTCTCTCAGGGGGATAGCTGTCAAATACAAGATAAAGCTCCGCTCATCGAAACAGAACTGAGGCCAACGGGCGCTGTGTGTGTGCTACATATACTTGCAGTGACGACATTGAGACAGAGGCCTCCGTGAAATGTAGTAGACGGGCATCGACGTACAGTACCCCCTGCTGAAAAGAAATTATGTGGAAGCAAGCAAGCTGGATATTATAAATATCAAAGATGAGGAATATGTGGGAGGAACATCCAGTCGAACGAAAGTTACCATGGGTAAGTAAGTTGTTGTTCCGATGCCTTTTAAAGATATGTTGCATGAAACGTGGTTGCCAAAGCAGCAACCTGGGCTCCCTCTTTGGCCTTTTGTAGACAATGTCTTGACATGAACTCAGGGCTGATGCTTGGTTCCAGCAAACTGCCTGAAAGAACCTCTTCAGAAACAGCCCTCCAACCCAGCCCCTCCCCCCCTCCCTCTCCCAATTGGCAAGTGCTTGGGAAATCTCCCAAATGTATGGAGGAAAGGGGATGGGATGTAGGAGTAAGAAAGTTATTCCTCTTAACAACTACTATCCACCTAGTCTCCTATCCCCTTTCCTCCATAAACCTGACATTTCCTGCTATAGGCTAGTTGTCAGTCTGTGACCAACTACCGCTGTTGGATGAGGACTTAAGGGAGAGGTCACATGTGGAGCTTGAGGAGGTGGGCCCAGGGCAACATTTACTCAAGCTCTGCATAAAAATAAAAAAGGAACATACTTTTTTGGTGCTATAAAAGAAGAGCTCCGATCATGCCCCGTAGGGTGCAAAGTCCTAAAAGTATGGAGGAAAGGGGACTTTTGACTTAAGGGAACAGTAGTCCCTACGCTAACTTTTCCTTGTATCCATAACCCAGCCGTAAAAGCTGATCATGAAGGTATAAATGGTGCAAGCAATCTCTGGCTTCAAAAGTAATAAATCCCCTGGCTTGTTGGGAACCAGTTTTACAAAACCACACATTATTCTGAATACTAGGGAGGTATTGTTTAACCCGATCATGCTGGAAGGTACAGTTATAAAATGGACTGAGGCCTTAATCTCCGTCATCCCTAAGCATGTGTGCTCTGCTCCTCCCAAAGGCCGATCATACGTCTACAAATTGAAGTGAAGATCCACAGATTCAAGTCTTGGACACTACTTCCCCGGGTAGTTTGGGCAGATCAGCACAACTCTTTGAAAGCAGGCAGACCACTGACAACATAAGACAACGTGTATTCAAGTTGCAAGCTATTAGCCAGCCTTAAAAATTGTCCACAGCACACCATACCATTTCTTACTCGCCAAAATTCAATTATCACTCACCAGTAGTAAGTGCAGGTTTTGTCCCTGATGACACGTGGACGTTGGCTATTGCAGACAGAACGTTCATGTGGCACTGGTCCTGCTTGGTGGGGAAAAGCCTTTCATTTGTGTTTAGTGGCCATACTTAAAGGCAATGGAATTTTCCAGTATAACCCCGAGTACTATTCAAAGGCCAATCTAAACTGCCATGTTAGCAATAGTTTGGCTTAATAGTCCAATCTCTTGCTTTTTACTCCAGCCTATGGGAACCCGGCATTGTCTGCAGACAGTAGCGCACTGACTGGGTGGTATCGAAGAGCTTGATAGGGAACCTTATAAAATGTTGCTTTTCCAATTTGACCAGATTTAATCCATTATCAGGACTCCCTTTCTGTGGATGAATGTGTAGACCTGCTGTTTGAGGCCCTTAATACCACCCTGGAAGTAGGGAATTTGGGTGCAAAGGTGTAAATTCTGAGCTGGATCCACAAGGCCTCAAGGTCTGGGGTTTTACAAGTCTAGAAACCATCTGGCATAAGCTAACTGTCCCGTGCTCCAGAGGTCGGTTTAGGTGGAACTGTTCACTTTTTAGCCATTTACTGGTTCATTAGATTGACCTCCTTTTTAAAATGAATATTCGTCGCAAGCAATTCTTTTCCAGGCTTTACCACATCTTCCTGACACTACGCTAGAAACACTGAATTAGTTGGCATCATTTCGTGCTGGGTCTCAAGACTGTGCTTGGTCATCTTAAGAATGGAGAAGGCTTGTGTTGATCGGACTTATGGACACTTCATTATGCTACACAACTGATGCTGATTAGTGAATGGCTGAACACCGCCTCTACTAGGAAATGGAAATAGTGCGACATCGACATGGTAGGGGAAGGCTGCAATTTGCATTGTGGCTGCCCAAGGCTGCTGATGGGTTAATGTCTTTACATTGAATTTTTTCCATTGACTAAAAGTACCATCACATTTTTTCCAACGAAACAATGTGCATCGAATGCATTTTTTCACGGGGGTCTCCCCAAAACCCGTTTTTAACCCTTAAAAACACACCCCAAACAAGATTAACCCTTTGCCCCACAAACATGCAAAAATAGGCATTTGATGCACATTTTTTCGTTGGAAAAAAATATCGAAAACCCCTCGATGGAACATGTTTTCGATGGAAAGTCTGCATTCCCTGCTGATGCTGAACCAGGCACTAGCCATCTACAATCTGACACTGATAATTGGACCTTTAAGTGGTTAAAGTTAAATTAAGATGGGCGACTTTCACAGACCCTGCAGCACTGATGCTCAGAGTTCACTTCACGCCTGTAAATGGGTTCAGGACATTTTAAGAGATAAAAGGGTTAATTGGATAACTAATCAGTGAAATTGTTCCGTTATGGTGCACTTGCATTTAGACTAAAATAACATTAGAAATTACATGTAGGCCTTTGTGGAAGATAACGGAGATAAATTTGCAATGTTCGTTGTTACTCTTCCAGATTAGAACGGTATTCTTACACATATACCAAGTTAAGTGCCTCCATAGAGTTTACTTAGTGCAACTTGATCGGATCGTAGTAGTTGTGAAAAGTCTTAACAAGCAGGCAAGGAATTACTAAAATATCCTCATTTGCCTCGCCTTCTGTGTGCATCACAGATTTTGGGGAGGAAATCTCAAAAAGAGGGAGTTGTCGATCGCGCCTTTTGTCGCCCGCAGCCCTCCCCACCCCGCCCCCACTCTCTCCCCGAGACGCCTTGATTTCTAGACTTTGAAATAGTTGAAGAAAAGCGGTCTCAATGTCTTCGAATGGCCGTTCTGTGGGCTTTGGGACACTAGGTGACTGAGCAGAGAGGTACGTAAGGACCCCGATGTCAAAGGTATCCGTGGAGCAGATGCGTGGCACCATCGAAGTTGGCTCAGGATGCGTGGAAATAACTTGTATTTTTCCTGGTAATTGTAGGGTGATTAGATGTCTTTATTTGTTCCGGTTGGGGTAATTCTAAATGGGGCACAAGGCTCCCGGCCGCAAGTGCATGTGGCTGTAGCAGGCCTGCTAGTAGATTAATGCCACGCCCCTCCTGCTCCCCGATATCTAAAGTATCGTAACATATGCATGGCGGTTAACCGAGATCAAATGTCCCCCTGTGCTTATTCACAGCTTCAAAGCAGCACTTGTGTCGCTCGCACTCCATGTGGAGTTGGTGTTTTTGACGGTAGCCTTCCTACGTTGCCATCTCACAACGGGTTCGTGACCCTTCCAAAAATTGCACTTGTGATTCTCACACTTAACAATGGCTTACGTGCTGTAACTTTAAAATGCAGAGCAAAGCTGGAGAGATGGCTGCATAAAATACAGAGCGGCGGGACCAGCTTTTTTAGTTAAATTACTGTCTATAATGTTGAACTCTTATGTGGCTGAGTTTTAAGTTCTTAACAAATGATATTATTGGGTCTGGGGCAAGAATTGTATGTGTGCAAAGTGTAGATTTTGTAATACTACACCCAAGATTGAACCCCTGAAGCACTATCGAGTCACGAAATTGCATGATCTAAGAATATCTTTTTTTTTAAAGTCGGGCAACTTGCGGTTACGAATACAGCGAGGTCATCAAACGTTTTGCCATTATTATATTCTTTTCTTATGGCCTTTTAAACAAAATATGCATAATTTATCATTAATAGTTTATGCGTATGCATTGTTCAAAGTTAATTGTTTGTTTTGTATGCTTTGTTTATCTTGTGTGAAAAGTTTCTTATTTAAACTAGAAAATCCAATAAATAAATGGCTTGGCGCTGAATTCTTGTGCATGACGCAAAACCACAAGGACACATCAAAACTTTATATGGCCTAAGAAGGAAGTGCCCCCCACAGCGATATAGGGGACTAAGCAGCTTTATAGTTTTCTTTATTAAACTGTTAATTTCTTAATGACTACTGTTGCTTTTGAAAACAAGCTATTTAGTGCCTGATAGGAGTCATTTGGGTCCATGGGCCAGATGTATAAAAACAAAGGTAGATGGAGAAGAGCTCATCTTGGCAGTAGGGCAGAGTTGGTTGGGGGAGACTGGTCCTGCTCTGCACGAATATACACATAAAAGGGGAGGCAAATGAATGGGTATACGTACAACAGCTTAAAACCTACAGCATACCGTTATACGATATTTTATCGTTTAAAACGCAGACCTAGCTCGAGTGCAACATTTGGGCTGGCATCTTTAACAGTAGCGCAGCAAAATGAGTTAGCGGCTATGCTTGGTTTGCGCATCCATTAGAGTTGGTCTTTGCTCAGGTGTTGTTGAAAAAGCCATGTATTGAGAGAGCTGCGAAATTGGAGAATGGTGGGAGCATTCAGAGCCGACACCTGGATAGAGTTTCGGAGGGTGGATGTGTAACAAAAGGGTTGTTTGCGTGTCCTCTTTGCGGACGAGTTGTCATTCAAGCTAGTTGGTAGATTTGCTGCCTGAGTTGTGTGCCACCAGATATGTGGAGCCTAGCCGCCAGGTACGCTGGTGTTAAATGCAGTCATGTGCAGTATCCTGGTCTGCAGAGGAAGCCAATGTAGTTGCCTAGGATGGGGGGTGATTTGGTAAAATATCTGTGCACCTTCAATAAGACTTGCTGCAGCACTATGGACTGCTTTTGGGGGAGGGGGTGTCAACTGAGCAGCTGGGAGCACTGCCTGGAGCAAATAAAATAAGGGGTACCTGGCAATGCCCAGATATCTCCAGGATGGGGATATATATATATATATATATTATTGCATCCAAAATATGGCACAGGACAGCATAAAACATACATTTCTTTTAGTTTTATTGGTTTATTTCAAACCTTTGACAATCATTAAACAAGCAAGTTAAAATTAAAGATCAAAACATCCATGACCGTGTCCCCTTGTACAACAGTTAAAAAGAAATCCAAAAATGCTACCGCATATTGTTTACAACAAGAATAAAAGAGACAAAGGGGAAGAATTTGTTTTAAAAATATAAACAAAACCACATCCCAATCCAAGAGCTCCTTATCATGCCGGCATCACGATTCACAATATTAAACTTTCTCTCTCTTTTATAGAATCAGTTCTGTCCCTCCAGGGGTATTCCATTAAGGAATTTTATCAGTGCAAAGACTGCCAAATGGTTTTCTCCCCTCAGGAGCTTTAACCACCAATCGTCCATTAACAATGTTGGTGCAGATGCAATTGTGATCCAAAAACAGAGATGGTCTTTTCCAGCTTACACATGCAGTTGATGGATGCTTTAACGATTCTGATTCTGCAGCTTTTAAATATAATCTACACAACTGCAGGCCCCCTCCTCCCCCATCTGTTTGTGGGCCACTAAAAGTTCACGCTTTGGATACAGGTTTGGATGTCAGGAAGCACCCTCGAACTACCGGGCACGGAAACACCTTCAAGTATTTCGGCACCTCCTTTAAAGACTTGCATTCCAAAACAGTCTTTCATAATGCTTAGTTTTTTCCTTTTTGGCCAGGGTCAATATCCAATCCTGTTAAAACAATGTAATTTTTTTATCAATACAGTATTCGCAATAAAAGTTTCAACAGTCGAGTCCAGATCTATCGGGCAATTGGTGCATTTAGTTTATTTGTAATGCACTCCGAGCCCGAAGGCATCTGGGTGATCAACTTACATGTTATGACAAATTATAACAGGCATTTGCATTTCATTCTGTGTAAGTATAAAAAAGTGATAAAAACGGAATAGATATGTATACAAGAGAATCATAATATGATACATTATTACAGCTATACCGCAGACAGGCTATTACTGGGTTTTTGTCTTACAGACCCATGTACATGGTGGGGTCAGAGTTATGCGACCAGGTTAAGGTCTTGCTCCTGGAGCCAGACTTTGACCTTTTTTCGGAAGATAAGGTAAGAGGGTTCCTCTATTAGAGGGAGGGTATTCCATTTCTTGGCAGTGAGGACTGGGAAGCTAACCCCACCTGCTCGGTGTTGCTTAAATCGTGGTATGTTAACGCAGAGCGTCTGCAGTTCTTGTGGGTCGTGTAGAGGTCTTGAGATGGTGTTGGATCGGTATGACGGAGCATGATTAGATACAAATTTGTGCATAAGGAACAATGTTTTGAAGGCAATTCTTTGATTAATGTTGAGCTAATTTAGAGTGTGTTTAGTGTCCGAGAAGTGTTGATTTCTATGGATATTTAAGGCTACTCTGATGTTTTTCATAACTTGAATTTTGTTTAGGTTTTGTTTTGATGTGCCTAGGTAGAGCACATTTCAATAGTCTAGCTTGGATAGGCCAAGTGCTCTTGCTATTGTGGGGCAGTTGGGCGTTGCCAGGTAGGGGCGGCAGGCAGTCATAAGCTTGCAAGTGTAGGCAGATGAAGAAGCTTGGGCGTTAATTTGTTTAAGTTTAAGGCAGAGTCAATGTGATTTCTACAGTTTTCACAACTTTGAACACTATAATTGTGTTGCCGTCAATATTGAAGGATGTAAATAGTATGTCCAAATTGTTCAGATTAGCTGGCGATCTCAGGAGGAGCAGCTCTGTCTTCTCGTCAAGACCGAGCCGCGTTTCGCTATCCATCCTTGTATGGTGAGGTAAATGTTGTTGAGCGTCTTGCTTTCTACACTAGTCACCAGTGATGGGTAGGAGTATCTTGGTGTCATCCGCATAGTTGTTGTGACAACCAAATAGTCAAGCGCATCAAAGTGGTTTGTGAATACATTGTAGAGCGTGCGAGGCACACAAGACTCTAGAGGGACCCCACAGGTGACTGCACCTTCAGCATCAGCCACACCCACTTCAAAGACCCTCATGGATCGGTTATTGAGGGAGGACTCGATCCAAGTGTTTGCTTGGTCGGAGAAGTAAGCAGCAGATGAAAGCTGTTTGCACAAAATATTATGGTTCACAAGATCAAATGCTGCAGACGGGTCGAGTAGGAGAAGCGGGGCCAATTTTCCCTGGCATTTCAGGGTCTGGATTTGGGTCTTGAGGTCGCTCAACGCAGTTTCTGTCCCCTGTCGGCGTCTGAATCCTGATTGTCGGTGGCCTAACAGATTATTGGATTCAAGATAGTGCTGTATATGAAGATATGACGCTCCGTCTAGTATTTTTAGTAGCAAAGATACCGTTGTGATGGGTCGGATGGATTGTTTGGGTCTAGGGAAGGTTTTCTTTTTTTTTTTTAGTGGGCGTACCCATGCGTCTTTCAGATTATTGGGTACTGTGCTAGATTTGAATGAAGCGTTAATGACGGGTAATGAAAGGGGCTGGTTCCTTCGCTGCTTCCGAAATACGAGGAGCTGGGCAAACATCTCCCTGACAATTAGATGGTTTGAACTTCAGGATGATGGTCTCAACCTCTTTGATGGAGATGTGAGTGAAGATGAATTGAGGCTGAGTGTTTCTGGATGATGATGCAAGGTTTTGTGTAGGCTCAGCATTGGTGATTTTTATTAATCTTTTTTTTTTTTTTTCAATTTTGTTTTGGAGCAAAGTCATTTTGTGTTGGAGTGCGTTCTGTATATTCTCCAGCATGGGGTCTGACATGGATTCACATGCTCATGAATATTCCCCGTCAGGCTGGGAATCCTCGGTAAAGAAAGAAAATCGGTATCAGTTTCGTTTCTGATCTGTCTTTCTTAGTAGTAACCAATCACTGATCTCTGGGTCATACTGCCCCCAACCAATGACTGCCCTCTCTCTAAGCCCCGCCTCTGGCAGCCATCCTCAGATTTTTACCGCACGTTCAAGTGTTGGAAGTCCTCGTGCTTTAGCTCGAGTGTTTGCTGCGTTTTCACGCTTTTTCTTGAGATTTTCTAATTTTTTCAGTTTAATCGAGCCTCAAGCACCACCGTTTCTACTTCCAATAACGGGGACCCGTTTCGGAATTCTTGAACGCCCCTCAATGGTGAAGTTTTTCTCGAGTTTACGCTTCTTGGAGGATTCTAGAAGATCTGCGGCCTACCTCAACGGACGTGGCCCAGGACAAGGGAAGCTCGACGCCCGGATCCAAGCTGTTGAGGTGCTGCCCTGGATGCGGATTACAAAATGTTTTCAAGGAGGATGAGCATTCGCAATGTCTCTACTGCCTTCATGAGGACAAGACGCACGTGGAGAAGGACTGTGCGTTCTGCAAGAACCTTTCGGAACGGACCAAGCAAGATCGTCGTTCCCGCCTGGCTGGAGAAGGGCACAGCAGGTGAGAAGGCGAAGAAAAAGTCTGAGCGGGCATCTAAGTCCTGTGAGGGCGCCCCGGCGACGGGGGCCCAACAGAAGGCCAAGCACCGCGAGTCCTCGGGCACCAGGAACGCCGAAAGGTCGGGCTCTTCGGCTGCGAGGCAGGGCGCGTCTTCCCCGGCACGTTCACCCACGAGCCAGCGCTCTGGTTCGGGGAAGAGGAAGTCCGAGAACCCGGATAAGCTGCTTGAGCAGCAATGGTCAATCTCGAAGGGACCCGAGGGGAGCGAGGCGCTGACCGACCCCCCCCCCCCCCCCAAGGCGAAGGCCCAGGACGCACCTAAGGTGGTGAGGGCTTTGATCCAGCCAGCAAAGGCTTCTATCGAAGTGGTCGCTGCGGCCCTGGTGAAGCCGGCTGAGACTAAGCCAATGGAGACGGCCTCTGGGCCCAGAGTATCCCTGCCACCGCGGAGGGAATCCTCTTTCCAGCCCATCGTTAAGACCCCCGTGAAGACCCCGGCCGAAAAAGGGGGGTGGGGGCGGTGGCCATTACAGACTCTGAATCAGCCTCTGAGGAGGATCTGGTGGAAACCGTGAAGGACCTCAACGAGGGGTTCGAGAAAGTTCGATCCCAGGGGAAGGATCCTGCTGAGGAGATCAAAGATAGGGGCGGCGACAAAGGCCCGGTGGAGCAACCGTCTCTCCCGTTGCAGCCATTGCCAGAGCCTCAGGATAGCTCGGCGGCCATTTTGTTGGCAATCCAATCCTTATGTACTGAGATAAGGACGAGGATACCACGGACCCCGACGGAGGATCCTGAGCCAGGACCATCTGGAAGTCCCCCGAACAAGCAGAGGAGTCATCCCGCTCCGCCCTTCGTGCCCGCAAGGCCTGTGGACCCCTCATCCCCCTCGCCTGACCCTCGGGATGATACGTGTAGTGTAGTTGATGATCGGTTGTAGTAATGGCAATAGGTTCTTGATGGTCAGATTGCGTTTATTTCTGGTCCTCATGGCTGGTGCTAGGTTTTGATAGGGTAGTAGTGATTCTTTAATGGTGAATGCGATTATGTGGTGGTCATTCCAGGCGCATGGTGTATTCGATAGTATGTCTGTTACAATTAAGTTCAGCAATCCAATCGAGGGTCTGCCTTTTAATGTGGGTTGTTTCGGTTACCCAGTGAATGAGTCCTAGCTCAGATATGGTGTCCTGAAGGGAGCAGGATTTTTTATGCTGGCAGTAAGGCTTGATGCCGGAAGGCATTTCAGCCGTGCCACGCCCACGCCAGACGTAGTGACAGAGACCGCGCCAGCGTTCCAGCTAGTCTGCCTTCCAGCACGTCCGGTAAGTGGTCTGTTTGTTTTTGCGTCTGGTCTGTTCTGCCTGTATGTTTGTGCGGTGTATGTTGAGATGCAGGGGTGTGGGGGTGTCGGGTCTGCTTGAATGTTTGTTTTTAAGTGAGTGTGTGGTGTATGTTGAGATGCAGGGGTGGGGGCTTTGGGTCTGTATGGGTGCATTCTTGAGAGTTTGTATGCTGAGTTGGGGGGGGTGGGGGTACGGGTCTGTATGGTTGCATGCTTGAGAGTTGGGCATAGTGTTTGGTTGGGGGTGGGAGCCATGGGGCATAGTGTTTGGTTGGGGGTGGAAGCCATGGGGCATGGTGTTTGGTTGGGGGTGGGAGCCATGGGGCATAGTGTTTACTTGGGGGTGGGAGCCATGGGGCATAATGTTTACTTGGGGGTGAGGGGGCCATGGGGCATAGTGTTTGGCTGGGGCTGGGAGTGGGAGGGCCATGGGGCATAGTGTTTGGCTGGGAGTGGGAACCATGGGGCATAGTGTTTGCTTGAGGACAGAGGGACATGGGGCATAGTGTTTGGTTGGGGGTGAGGGACATGGGGCATAGTGTTTGGTTGGGGGTGAGGGACATGGGGCATAGTGTTTGGTTGGGGGTGGGAGCCATGGGGCATAGTGTTTGGTTGGGAGTGGGAGCCATGGGGCATAGTGTTTGGTTGGGAGTGGGAGCTATGGGGCATAGTGTTTGCTTGAGGGGAGGGGGCCATGGGGCATAGTGTTGCACTCCAAGAGTGAACCTAATAATAAAGCTAAAACAGGCACAGTTAGGAGATGTACATCCTTTGCTTTTTGAGGAAACCTAACTCAACGAAGGTCACACTCCTCTTGGGCAACCCAAACAGCAAAGTATAGCAGTCCAAAATAACAGAATGTCCAATCAAGGGTCAATAAAATGTATATATTTTAAACAGACGATATACAATAACTATATAGAAATATTATAACAATGGAAAATGTGTACAAAATGTAAGTTTGAAATACAAATAAAATTTGTTAACCTCAAAGACGTATTCTTTTTCCATGTGTTTAATACAAATTGGGGGTTGGAAAAAGCCTGCCACGCCCACCGCCCCACCCACATTTACTTTTCGGCCCACTATAGCCATCATGTAAGGTACTTTCGGCTCTGTCAAAATCAGTTGTGCACCCCTGGTGTAGATAGATGGGGTAGCTGGCCATTAGCATGACCTAGGGGTATGACTAAGTACTGAAATGGTGTGGTGTCCTGAAAAAATACCTTGGTCACGTGTGGATTTTTAGGTTCAAAATGTGTGCTTAGAGGTGTTGGGCTGTGTTGGCTGATAGAATCAGTGATAAGGCATTGCAGTAGGAATAGTGAAGGTGGGATAAGGGATGAGGGCTGAGGGCGGCAGTCTGTGCCATGGTCAAGCAAGTAGAGGACGCTCTGGGGTGAGTATGTGGATCCATCATAGGTATACTAGGGGGGCCGAATATGGTGAGTAATAATGTAGATGGGGAGCAGCTTGCAAGGAGGTTTAAGCTGGTGGCTAGTGTTGGGTAAGGCAAATACATGGCTAGGTACTCTAAGTAAGATAGTATTGGCTTTGTAGGCACAGGTGCATGTAAGGGATGAACAGTACAGTTTAAGCATAGTGCATCTTGTGTAGTCCAAAGCTCTAATTGGCCAGAGGGTATGTGTGCAACAAGATGGTAATAATGCAGTAAACTACTGGAGAGGGAGCAGATGCACAGATTTGAAACTGATACATTTGCAGTTATAGTAGATATGCTAACATGGCAAGACATAAATGCAACCAAATGGCTAATGTGCAACAGTCTATTAAATGCAAGCAGATGCGCGAATTTGAGTTTAGTACGAGTTTGCGAAGATGCAATTATGTTCGCGTGGGATGCGGTCAGGTTACTTGTAAACACTTAGTAAACGAGTTTCAAGCTGAGTCGTGCAGACAGTACGAATTTGGACTGAGAGCGTACATTTAAAGGTGCTGTCTAGGGTATGAGGTGCACAAGCTAGTGGTAGTACTCCTATGGCTCGTCCCCTTTCCTCTACTTATGGGACATTCCTGCGTCCTGTGGGACGGGACCGGAGCGCTTTGTAAAAGCATCCAAAAATTTCAATGTTTCAGTCCTTCCTCCCTTTCTACGCGGGGCCCGGCACGCGGCTGTAACCCCACCCATCTCGGCTCTGCATCGCCCATCAGTCCTTTTCTCTGCTCATTCGGGACTGGACACGCTTGCATCCTCGGAAGATCTTTTTTCCTCCTCTGGCTAGCGATCATGTGCTAGTCTGTCGTTCAAACTAGACTTTCCAGATTGTTCATTGTGTCACTGATGCTTCGAAAGTGCAGATCCCCATCCTTTGTCTAGAGTGTTTGGGTCTGGATCACCGTTGGGACTCCTATTTTTATTGCAACTCCCTTTCAGTCCGGGCACAATGTCGGTTGGATCGGTGATGGGAGGAGGTGTTTTGACATACTCCTTCGCATTTTCATGTGTTTATCAACAAAAAGAAGAAACGCCCGGTAAGTTGTTTACTTTTCAGAGATGCCTTTTCAGGCTCTTCCCGAGCAGGGAGGAGCGTTTATCGCTCTGTCACCGGGGATTGCCCTGATGTGCCTTCTGGGCCTAATAATTGTACCAGAGTTTTCTCTGAGGGTCGCTGTAAGGAGCCTGTGGATACCGGAGCACGCTCCGAGGCCTCTCCTGTGGGTAGACCCTGTTCTACTGAGTCGTGGGATACCAGAGCTTGCTCTGAGGCCTTGTTATCGGCTTCCCTCGAAAGTACCGGGGTGCGCCCTGAGGCCTCGGCTGGGCTTGGTGTTTCCAAATGGATGTTCGAGGCCCACGCTAGTAAGGCTGTTACTGGACCTGGGTCTGAGGTCCCTCGTGCAGAGGCTAAAGTGACCAACATTTCTGAGAGGCCTGCCAAGGCCTTATCGGTGAAAGTTGTTACTCACCATTCCCGGTCTTGTGGCAACGCCAGAACTGTTGAGGGGGCAAGGAGTGAAAGTTCTTCCTTTACCGGCAGTGCTGCGGTCCTTCCAGTGAAGGCTAGTTTGGCTATTGGTATGTCGCAGAAACCTTCCAGGCCTCATGGTACCGGATCGGCCGAGGTTCCTTATATTAAGGTTAAAATTAAGGCCCCTGACCCACCGAAAGGGGACCCCTGCCTCACTTCCACACGTGCCGCAGTTCCCCTCAGGTGATGGCAAAATGGCATCCGTTCCCGCCACGACCACGGCGGCCATTTTGGGTGCTTCCCCTACAACTACGCCATCGGCCTCCGGTATAGGAGTTGGTTCCGCAGGTGAACATAATTCCTTGTGCGCATCCGTTTCATCAAGTTTACGATTGGAACGCCCGGATTCCCCTTCCGCACAATGTCTCGTTGCCTGTGGGTTTGGCACCTTTGATTTTTGTGGACACTTTGGGGGATGGGCCTGTGTGGCAATCCTCCCCTCTGCGTCCCTGGAATTATCCTCCTCATGAAAGGCCTTCTCCGGCAGTTCCTTTCGGCAAATTTCAGACGCTCATGCGTACTGACCCCGTGTGAGAGTATTTCAAGGGTTTTTTTAGGGAGATATGCCCGCCTGCGCCTATGGCTCCACCCGTTCCACCAGTGGTTCCGCCAGCGCCGCCTTTCCTACGGTGCTTCCACTGACCCTTCCGCCCTTGCTCCCATTGTCCCCAGTGGACAAGGCGGTGCCTGACACGGTTCAGCAGGATCCTGACCTATCGGATGATCCGCAGGGCGAGCAGGACAGCGAAGACCAGCTCGCTCTATTAGAGCTTTTCACGACCAGGTACTGGACATGTGCCTATTGGATGTTCCAGTGCCCGAGGCACCCGCTCCGCAGGAGGGTGTGCTTTCGGTGGCGTTCACCTTGTCTCCTTCGGAGCGTACCGGCCTGTTCTTGCAGAAGGATGTTTTGGCTGAGGTCTGCAAGGTCTGGCAAAAGCCACACTCTGGACTTTTCGTCAATAAGAAAATTGACGTGCGATACAGGCTGCATTCTTCGGAAGAGGTGCCCCTGTCATCTTGTCCGCCCCCCCTCCTCCACAGTGGTGGCCGCGGCCACTTTGCAGTCCAGGCCTGCAGCGTCCTCTTCTACGACGGCGACTCAGGTTCTGGGGAAAGAGGACAAACTCCTGGACTCCCTTGGGAGGAAGATTTTCGCTAACTTGGCCTTGCAGCTCCAGCAGGCTAATGCGGAACTGGTGTTAGAGGGGGCGAATATGAAGATGTGGAAAGGTCTGTCGGAGTTCGAGGAGTTCATTCTGGCCGAGAAGCTGGAAGACTTTAAGGCGGGATTATCTGATGCCAGAGTCTTGGCCCAGGATCTGCTTGAGGCTGCGGCTCATCACGTCGGCTCATCACGTCGGCTCATGCTGGGTGTTGACACCTCTCGACAGGCGTGGTTGCATGCAACCAAGTTCTCGGAAGGAGTTGCAGGACAAGGTGTTGGACCTGCTGTTTGACGGTAAGGAGCTTTTTCATTCCACAACGGATGTGGAGCTCACCAAAACGAAGGACAGCACCAAGACAGCTAAGTCCTTGTCAGTCCTGGTTAAAACCCCTTTTGGGACCCAGAGACCGCTGTCGCAAAGCCGGCCTTCCTCTGGTTTTAGGGGCTTCCTAGATCGGAATTCCCGCAGAGTGGATACTCCTTCGGGTAGTAACCGCCGGAGGCAGCAATGGACTCTGTTTTTCTCCCGCCCCTCAGCCTCCTCCTTGGGTTCAGGTGGTAACACCACTGAAAAGCCTGCCAAATGAGGGTTCCCCTCGCTCGCATGAGACCCCCGGTGGGATTCTAGTACCTTATTGCATTGCGTCTCACTAGGAGATGTGGCAGACCATCACCGAGGACAGGCGGGTCTTGTCAGTCGCTCAGGCGGGCTTCCGCTTAACCCTAACCCCTACTCCACCCTACTTTCCAGCAGTCGGGATGGCCCTCCCTAAAAGCCGAGGTGCAGAAACTGCAGGACCGCAAAGCTGTGGAACCCGTTCCTCTTGGGGAACAAGGGGAGGGCTTCTACTCCCGGCTGTTTATGGTGCCCAAACCCAATCAGGCTGGCCTGCGCACCATCCTAGACCTTTCCCAGTTCATTCTTTTCCTACCCCAAGAGAAATTCAAGATGATCACGCCCGACCAGATGCGGTCTTCCCTGCAGATGGGGATTGGCTCTGCGTGGTGGATCTTCAGGATGCCTAAATGCATATCCTGATGGGGTCCACACAGGAGATATCTCTGTTTCTCTGTGGGAGAGGAGCATTTCCAGTTTTGAGTGCTTCCTTTTGGCCTAAGTTCGGCACCACGTGTCTTTACGAAGATGTCAGTGATCGCGGCCTATCTTCGTCTGCAGGGTATCCATGTATATCTGTATTTGGACGACTGGCTCTTGCGCAGCCCTTGCCCGCTGAAAGCTGCCTACAATCTTCAGTCTCTCCTCCAGCTCCTGTTCCACCTCGGGCTGTCGGTGAACTGCCGGAAATCTTTCATGACGGTCTCTCGGGACTTGATCTTCCTGGGTTTTCGCTGGAATACGATCGACTGCAGAGTGTACCTGACAGGGTACAGAATGGCGGATGTTTTGGCCACGTGTCAGATGTTTGCGCAGTCGGAGAGAGTATCGGTCTGGTGGTTTCAGAGACTTCTGCGCCTCATGGCCTTGTGCGTTTTGGCGCTTCCTCTTGCTCGCCTCAAGATGAGGCGGACTCAGATGGCTCTTCAGAGCTCTTGGCTTCAGGCTGTGGATCCGCACTCCAAGTTGATAACTATTCCGGCTTCCATGAGTGTCTCTGCAGATTCTATTATCAAGCAAAAAAAAAATGCAGAGTGAGATTGTTGTTTTTGTATTGTTCCTGCATTGAAAATTACTGTCAGCCAGCTGACATTTTCAATTTTTTTTTTTTAAATTGTTATCCGCATCCATGTGCGTACATTCACACTTCCTACTTAAGCTTGCTATTTGTCAATTAACTGAACACTGCCCAATCCTTTTGAGTTTCACCCTGCACGTGCCCTGTGTTGCATTTGTTCGCCTGCCTTTTTGTGTGAAGCACACCTTTTTCAGTCTTCTTCATTTATGATTTATATAATTTCTCATTTTTCGGGATGGTTTCCTGCCTTGTGGTTGGCCCAACTATCGCCAGTGTCACTTACTGCAGCCGGGCCTTCCGCCGGCCTCTCCTGCGGCTTGGCGTTGTATTTTTTCACTTTGCTTCTCCCGTGACTGAGGAGCACAGCTTGAGAAGCCTTCTAGGGGCTGAGCTGCCCATTAACCAATTAGATCCATTGGATTAGGAGGCACGTCAGCCTCCAACCAATCCAATCCCTTCCAGATGAGACCCAATAGGAAGAGGCCTTTCAAACCAACGCCCTCGCCTCAGTTCGTTCGCTCTCTCTGCTACTTGCAAGCACACGCTTTTGAGTGTCTTGCATTGCCGGACGAAGTAAAGTCGCCAGCTAGTCGGTAGCCCGAAGTCAACTCGAGGTAAGGAGAACCTGCTTCCTCGAAACTGCCATTAGCCTCGCACTAATGCCTGTTAATTTCCGCATTTACCTGTGTCAACGCGGTTCCTGGGAAGCATTATTTATTTACTCCTCCATTTGCCTTCTTTTCTCCCTCTTTGTCCAGAGGCAGCACATATCGCTCTCCCTTCTGAAGGCAAGAGGTTGCCTGCTCTTCGCAGCCAGCAACACAGCTAATTCTCAGCTGGGTGCACCTTTACTCTCTAAGGTAGGCTCATGCCAATTTTCACTGGGACACGTAGCACTCAGGTGTTTTCTAAAATCTAAATCATGCATATTTTATTTTTAGGTCAACTAATTTGATGTCAACTTACGGGCCATAGAACTCCTCCCAGGTGCTCCACAGAACGCAACTTTAAGAATTCATCCCTTCCAGCGTTCCCTACAAACATTTATTGAAAGGTAGTCTTTTAACCACTTTTCAATAATACATCACCTTTTAGCATTATTTGTGCACCCTTGTTTCTGAAACTTTTTTCATTTAATTTCTAGAGCGCGTGTTCTTCTCCAATGTGACCCCTTCTCTGATGATGTAGTCCTGCCGTGGGTCACCCCGCTTCCACCCATCCAGACGCTCTGCACTGGGCTTCTCGGCCCACCACACGCCTGGTTATTTCCACTCACCCACAGCTAATTTATTTGGTAATTTTTATGCCTTTGGGCGTCTGACTTTCTCTTTAAGCAACTTGGGTAGTTGAACAGAAAAGGATCATCTTTCATATTATTTAATTTGTTTATGTCTGCTTCCCCACAGGGTCCAGTTGTTGTATGGTATTTCACCCTGAGGAAAGCAACTTTAACTACGTCATGGAACTATTGGCCAGACAGGTGGTACTTTTGCCGAAATGTGGTTTAATGATGTCAATTTAAATTTACTGTTGATATCACTAATTTTTGACACGCACACGTAGGCAGACTTGTCAACAAATCATAGGACATAGAACAATTTCATTCCTGCCAATTCTTTGAAAATAACTTGTGCAGTGGCCAAATATAAGCCATAAATAAGAATGTTGGCTTAGGTCTAGGTCACCATACAGTTGGCAGTTTGTTCAGTTTTTTTTTCGAATTCTCTTTTGTTTATTCTGTTTAAATGTTTGAAGAAAAACTTATATTTGGGTTTTTGTGTTTTCAACTATTTTTTCGACTATCAACCTTCTAACTATCAAACAAATGCATTCATATATTTGTTACATTGCTTTATGTCTAGTTGATGTATTATTTACACAACTATTTATTTGTTAAATATCTTTTACTGTTTTTCACATATCAGACTACCCTGATTGCTTTCAGTCTGCTACAGCCTACAAATTTGAGTGATACCCTTGTGGTACACCCTGACAAATAACTTGTTAGTTGAACTAATTATCAATTGAATCCATAGCAGTATGGACCCTTTTGTTTTAGTCTAGTTCTTAGTCCCTCCCCTTACTGCTTACGGGATAATTCCCCCCTTTTCTCTGTATTAGATCGTCTCTCAGCAACCTGTCCGTGGGGGTGGGGTTTCAGGACCCAGCGCCGACGATAACGGTCACAACGGACTTTTCCCTTCTGGGGTGGGGTGCGACATTGGATCTTCTTCAAGTCTCGGATCTTTGGTCTCCCCCGAACAAGCTCCTCCACATAAATCATCTGGAGCTCCTGGCAATTGTCCTAGCGCTCAAGGCGTTCAGACCGATCGTAGCCAACAAGGTGGGCTGGAGTTGCACGGACAATGTGGTGTCGATGTTTTAAATCAACAAGCAAGGGGGCACCAAGTCTCCCCCGCTCGTGGAGCAGTCCATCCAGATTTGGGAGTGGGCGGTTCAGCATGGTGTCTGGCTACTTGCAGTTCTCATTCCGGGCCAGCTGAATGTCACGGCAGATGCCCTCAGTCGGCTGACTATAGTCGGCTACGAGTGCGAACTGAAGGCGGAGGTCCTCTCATGGATTTTCCTGCGCTGGGGCACTCCGGAAGTGGATCTCTTCGCTACGGCGGCAAACAAGAAGCTTCCTCTGTATGCCTCCAGAGCGGACTGGGAGCCTCCTCTCTTGGGGATGCTCTCCAAATTCCATGGCACAATATGAGGGCTTATGCCTTCCCGTCTCTGCCTCTAGTTCATCGGACGATTTGCAAATTGAAGAACTCGGTGGCCTGTTCTCTTCTGCTCATAGCCCCGTGGTGGCCAGCCAGGTTTTGGTTCTCAGAACTTCAACACATGTCAGTGTATCTGCCGATCAGGCTACCGATGACCCCGGATCTTCTTCACTAGGGGGGGGGGAAACACTGTGGCACCCCTCCCCACAATCACTCAGCTTGGCGGCGTGGTGCCTGAGTTCAGGTTTTTAGAACATCTTAAATTGTCTGTGGATAACATGTGCATTATCCAAGCAGCCAGAAAACCTTCGACTAGGTCCCAGTACAGAAGCAAATGGCTTAGGTTCTGTCATTGGTGTTTAAACAAGCAGTTGGACCCAAGGCGGGCTACGATTGACACGGTATTGTCCTTTGTATCCTTCTTAACAGAGTCGGGAGTTCACGTTCTGTCATGTAGAACTTATCTTTTGGCGGTTTCCGCCTACCTATCTACGGACCAATGTTCTTACTCTGTTTAATTCAATGGTTAAGGGACATTTTGCAGGCTTGTCACGCCTTTATCCTCCGATTCGCAGTCCACACCCGGCGTGGGATCTAAATGTGGTCCTGACAGCGTTGTGCCATAAGCCTTTCGAACCAATGGCCACAGTGGACCTCAAGCACCTGTCATGGAAGGTGTCCTTTTTGGTGGCCGTCGTGCCGGCAAGGCGCGTTTGTGAGCTCCAAGCTTTGTCGGTGGAACATCCCTTCTTGGCTTTTCACAAGGATTAGGTGGTCCTACGGACAAATCCTGCTTTCTTGCCGAAAGTGGTTTCTGAGTTCCATCTAAACCAGTCTATTTCCCTGCCGGTCTATTTCCCGAACCCCGCTTCAGGGGCGGAAAGGGATTTACATACACCGTCTGGATGTTAGAAGGGCTCTTAAGTTCTATCTACCTCTAATGTTCCTCTGTTATTGCTAAAAGGTCTCTCACTTGGCGATAGAAAAGGACTGATGGGCGATGCGCGGGCAGAGCCGAGATGGCTGGGGTTACGGCCGCGTGCCGGGCCCAACATAGAAAGAGAGGAAGGACTAAACAAATTTGAAATATTTGGATGCTTTTACAAAGCGCTCTGGTCCCGTCCCACAGGACGGAGGAATGTCCCATAAGTATGGAGGAAAGGACTATGGACTAGGAGTAAGGTGGTCACTACGGTGAGTAACATGGTTATTATACATGTTGCAGAAAAGGAGGGGCAACTACCAGAAACAAAGGTTTGATCTAATGATTGGTTAGATGCCGAGAACATAAGTTGCAAACATTGCATACAAATGGTGATGCATAATACAGTAATGGTGTTCTTGCGGGTGATTAGGCACAGGACTTGTGATATAGTCATGAATGATAGGTGGTCATAGTACGTGGTGTTGCAGAGATGCACCAGAGCGGGTAAAGTCTTACCGATAGGAACAGCTGATAACCCTAGGCGGAGTCGTGGTGCATGGTGTGGAAGTTAGAGTGGGGCAGACCTGCAGGCCTCCCGGCTCGGACAGGAGAATGCCTTTGTTTCACAGTCTTCGTTGGAACGGCCGGCTGGTTCTGATTGGGTTTTGTCATGGTAGGGAGCTGTGGGTCAGACCCATAGTAGCTGAAAGGACTCACTCGGGCGGCGGCCATCTTCCGCTGCTACAACCCTCATGGTTAACGGCGCCGGATTGGAGGAACGCTGTTTAAGCGTTTTACAGTGCAAATAAGGACTTCAGAGGATGAATGATGAAATAAAGCGAGTATAGTGCATGCAGACAGCACCTTTTCTTCCTTGCTTGCGAGTGCGAGGTAATTGCCCTTTGGCTTACCTTAGTTGCTTGCGGGGAGTGGTGACTTTCCATGCACCGAAAAGATTAATCTCGGTTGCCACATTCTTATCCCCCAAAATGGCTAACTGGGGAATCTAAAGAGCTAGCAATGACTTTCGAAATAACAAAAGAGGTTTCCACAGGGAAACGGAATATAAATATGAAAGACAAAATTCAAACTGAATACAGGCCATAGGCAGGCTCTTTGGAAGCCCCAGAATTCTCTTCCAAAAAATCCCTTCAAGGATTTCCCAGAGTTACCATTGGAGATTTGGACAGGTTTCAGTTCCATAAGATAAAATAGGGATTACTTTTTGATTGTAAAATGTAATCAAAGGTGTCATGGAAAACATGCCAAATCGCTGATTGCAGGATCATACCTTGGACTGTAAGATTTTTAACTTTTCCTCGCAAAAAGTTAGCCCATGGGGTTCCTGCCACACTCTGGTTAACACAGACTCCCAGATAAATAATGGAGTCTACACATTCCAGTGCTTGATGGTTTACATACCATCGAAATATCTGACTTCTTCAATCGATTTCCCCCCATTAATTAACAGATTCTTCAATTCTTTTGCGTTGACTCGCAAATCGTTAAGGGTCATGTAGGACTGAAGGGCGTCTCATCACCTTTGAAGTCCTATTGGTATTTCATCAATCAGTAGCAAGTCATCCGCGCAAACCATCCATGGGAGTGGGGTCCCATTGAGTTTAACTGGGAAGCCCCGATTCGCCTCCTGGGACTTTCCTATGTCAGACAAGTAAAGATTAAAGTTAATGGGGGCCAGGGCACAACCCTGCTTTAAACCCCCTATTAACCCTAATTTCCTTAAATGGCACTCCCTGACTATTCAAACGGACCTGCATAGTAGAGTCTGAGTAAAGGGCTTCCATTGTCTCCAAAGGTTCCTCAGGACATTTCCAGTCCCTCAACTTGGACCACAAGCACTTCCAATGCACACGATCAAAAGCTTGCTCCAGGTCCACAAAGGCAATATACAACTTGTTCTTGTCCTTGATGGCTTGGAGTTTTAGCAAATTTAATAGGAACAAATTCAAACCCGTGCCGATGCCTCTGACAAAACCTGTTGCCTGGGGTCTTGAGTCTCTGGAGGATAGCTCGGGGGCAACATGCTCGCCTTGGAAGCAAGATGGCACAGAGCAACACAGGTTTGATCCCTGGGTCCGTGCTTAGAAACCTCTGGGTATTAAGCGCGTTAAAAATAACCTCATCATATCATGCTCTGAGTCGATAGCACAGACGTTTTAGTAGAAATGAGGTAACAATTTTCCCCAAACTGTCAAGAAGGGCAATGGGCCGGTCAGTTCTTACCCCCTTTTTTAACAAATGGGGATAACAATGGCCCGCTTCCGGTATTTTTCTTTTAAAACTTTACAAAAAAGAATATGGGCAGATTCTGACCACTCATGTGGCGCCTGCTTTAACTCCCAATTTGAGAGGCCATCCGGCCAAGGCACCTTGGACGTAGAAAGTTTTGAAATCGCCTCACGAATTTCGGATTTTTGTAATTTCCAGTCCCATTCCCGTTGCCTACCTAACTATTTGGGCGGGGGTTTGGTCTGGTCCATAAGGAGCAATTTGAAATGTTAATCCACTGTTTGGTAACCGGCAGTGTTTGTAAGGCTGCCTGCGATGTTCCCACCTTATTAATCGACTCCCAGATGAGTCTAGAATGTTTACTCAATGTTCAACATATCTGCCCCATCCTCCTGCATACGTTCAGCTCTAAAGCTTTTCAACCAGTTTTTATATTTTTGATGGTTTTTTATTTTGATTTTATTTTTTTTACTTCAGTCCCGGCTAATCGATGGCAGATTTTTTTATGGCCTTCAAATCAGCTCTGTATCTCTTAAGTTCAATCACTAGTCTGTGATTGAACATATGCTTCTGAATGAAGTCTGGTCTGGATCCAGACCCTGTGTCTGCACATACTTAGCCAGTAATGGTTCGTAATTCTGGACCCCCTCATTTGTATCCAGTCTCGATTGCAACAAGGAAGATATTTCTAAAACATCCTGTCTAAGAAGATGGATTCGATTACGACTGTACTGGTTGCTTGGCCTTCCTAGAGAAGGTGATTTTCAAAAGCTGGTCAAGTTTGCTTATGAATATGAGGCCATCATTTAGTGGGTTTAAATGCTCTAAGGAGAGCACCAAGGTCCCATCTTTTATTTCCTTTATTGGGGCCTTCTTCACCAGCCAAGATTTAGGGTTGGACGTGATGAAAACCACTGACTTATTGACGTTGGATATTGATACCAGAGGCTTGTCAGTGGCCTGGGTCTGTTCCATCCAACATCAGCGGTCCGCCAAAGTCATAAAGCTCCCCTTGTCGGAGTGAACCAAGTTTGACTGTTTTGACTTTAATACAGACCGCAGGACTGGTGAAGGAGGCTCAGACAGTTCTTCCTGCGTTGGAGCCTCTATTTGCTGCGGATTCTGATTAAGGGGGTCTCCTCAGAAGATTCTATTGAATATGTGGAAAGGTCAAAAATTCAGGCCAAATCACTGCCGGCCAAATCTACTGGAGAGTGTCTCTGCTTCTAGGGATGACTGAGTCACCACTTACGTGTATAGGTGCCTGCATCAGCTCATTCCCCTCTTTGGGGCTCCCTCCTCTTACCTTGTTGAATAATAGCTGTAGGCTGAGGAGATTTCAGGTTACGTATGAAGACTCTAGAGGAGTTATATTTGACCTTCTTTCGTTGTGGCAGGTTCTTGGGTGTTTTCACCTGCTTTTAATATACCCGATCTCTTGGGTTTCCACTTTTTTTTCAAAGATGGAATAATTGGGTCCAATGGACCGGTGCAGCCAGACGGTGGTAAGGAAATTATGGTTGTCAAGATGCCGGTCACTGTTTCTGGATCCTCATGTTTGACAGAGGCGGCCATGATGGGAACCTGTACCTCTGAAGTGGGATTGGCGATGACTATCGGATACCTCTGGGTCTATCTCTGGTCCACAGCTTTGAGTGGCGCCTCCAGCGATACCAGAGTTTTTAGATTTGAACAAACAGATTTTTCAGGACGGTGACTGGTGCTCCTCTGAACCTTGCTAATAGTGGGAAGATGTTTTTGCATAGGTTCATCTCATCCCAATCGCACTTCAAGCATTGTTTCTCCCGACTATCCACACAACTTCCATCCCATTTTTGGAAGTCGAAATCGCTTCCATCATTGCAGTCTTGTCCGACTGGTCTACTCTAGCCATGTCACTTAATCTACTTTGCCACTTGTTAGATTGTTCGGGTTCATAGTCCAGCATTGATTCAACTTTTTTCGCAAATGCTTCCGGAAAAATCCATTTAGAATGGACCATAGCAAGAAAGGTTGCTTGGTCCTTAAAGTCCTCATTTATGGCTTTGTACAGCTTGATGAAGGGTGCCAAGGAGATTGATAGTGCTCACATAATCATAGCTTGAGTTTGCTGCATCAAAGAGACCCTCCATTGTGACCTTTGGGGATGAATGTCAGGGGGAGGGGGGGTGGGCAGAATCATTCAGAGTGGAGCCCGTAGAATCCACTGTAGAGTTACGTGAGATGGCTGATAAAAGGGGGGGACCTTCTAATGTGAGCGGTCACAAGAAACTCTACATCTAGGGCCGAAGAATTGGCCCTGTGGGTTCCTTGTACTGTCAGGGTAGCATTGCTGTCATTGATTCCCAGCAGAACCAGCAATTTCCCAGACTGCCGCAGCGAAAGACTCAGTGGATCAGAGGCCCTCAAGTAAATGGTGAAGGCCAGCTCTTTCAAAAGGTCAGACATTTGAACTGGGTGGTTATGTGTATTCCAGGCAACCTTGTTGTTCAGGGAGACCTGAATGATAGCAATATCATGCGATAGATAAAGAGCCAACCAGGAACTGGATAGAGCCCTGTCCTGGGAGGATAGCTCAGTGGCAACATGCGCGCCTTGGAAGCAAGACGACACGAAGCAACGCAGGCTCGATCCCCGGGTCCACGCTTAGAAACCTCTGGGTGTTTAAGCGCATTTTAAATACGCAACTAAGACAAAACCAATTACACAATTACAATACAAAACAATTCCTAGAACAGCGCCTCGAGGCCTGTGGGCTTCTGTGAGCGCTTTAAAAATGTAAAAAAATAAGAGTAGTTTGCGTTCCTTCCCCGACATTCATTGTTTTTTCCAATGCCTTATTCCTAGGGGCGTACATTTGCTCTAAAGAAATTGAGAATTCCTTCGCCGCAACCTCAGCTGGAGAAGCCACCCTCAACGGAGACGTTCCAACGCTGGCTCCCCTTGGAGCCATCAGCGGGCTCTGTGGCCAAATGAAGGTTCGCCGACCCAATTCTGTCCGCTCCGACCCACCAGTCAGGCGGAATGTGTGTCGGGCCGGACGGGACAGTAAGTTCACATCAGCCAAATGAGACGGGACAAGTCTCCCTGCTCCGCAATGAGCATTTTTGCTTCAGTGATGTCGAGCCGTAGCGATGTATGGCGGCAGGCCAGGGATCAAAGATGAAGTTTGGTATTCGATCCCAAAAGAGGATTTGCAGCATGCGGGTGGGGTGGGGGAGAGAAGTGAGCCTGTCATCAAGATGGGAGGGGGAGGAGAATGCAGTTGGGGGTTTTTATCACAATATAGAATGGTGAGCGGGGGAACAGTCTCGCCTTTTAGATCGTGCAGATCAATCTACCTAGAGCACCTTCACCCTGCTTTTCAAGCCGAAACGCTGGTGTCGACAACCGATAAATGCCAGTGTTTTATTTAAAACATTGCTGAACTATTTGATGCAAAGTTCACATTTGTATACGGCCCCAAGATAATGTAAAGGGGGCATTCTACATTTGTAACTTTTTGTAGATTTCTTTTGATATCTTTTTTTTTTTGTTTGTATACATTTAATGTATGTTTTATGCTGTCCTGTGATGTACTGCATTTTACTTCTGTAATATCACATTTACGGTTATTCATGGTAAAAGGAGTAAAGTGGGCTGTGCTTTATCTGGGTTCCTCCTGATCACTTCATATCCATCCCCATCAGTAGTGCATTTCCCCCATCGATGTGAGACCAAAAGGGCATGCACTATGGTCCAGAAGTCGTGTAGCAGGATGAAGGGTTTGATTTTGCAAAGTGTGGCGATTTGGAGACAGGCTGTTTGGGCATTCTTGGCTATGTTTATAGAAGGACAGGCTGCCCTTAATGGTGAAGCCTAAGGATATTGCTAAGTTGGAGAGTAGTGGATCAAGTCTTTCTAGTTGCATATCATTGAGCCATTGTTGGGCAAGTTGTTTAGTGGGCGGACCGATGAAGACGAATTTAGTCTTTGAGGTAGGCTGGCAACATCCAGGATTGGATGGATAGCTTGGTAATCGGAGAGACTATTTCCTGCACGCTCTACTTTCATTTACAACTGAGTATCGTCTGTCTATTGGTGGATTTCTATATTGGAATCTTTGAGGAGAGTGCCCAAAGGCTCCATGTATGATATGATTGGTTATTTATAATGCGCTTAATACCCAGAGGTTTCTAAGCGCGGACCAAGGGATCGAACCTGTGTTGCTCCGCGTCATCTTGCTTCCAAGGCGAGCACATTGCCCCCAAGCTATCCTCCCGAGACTGTAAAGGTTAAAAAGGATAGTTTTCTTTCATAATGATATTTGTACTGATAACTGTTAAGTTTTTATGCAATAAATTCAATTACATTGGAATACCTCCAACACTCATAGTTGGGAGGCTGTTGCCTTTTATATATATTTCTTTAAATAGTTTACCTTTACCAGTGTAGGTACGTGGGTCTGTTTCTCCAATGCTTTCTATGTTCTGATTCCATGCCCAATTGCTCCAACTCCTCCCTAGGTCTTCTCCCCACTTATGTCATTGAGGTTTTTATGATCTGCTAATTTGGCCACTGCAGCTCAGGCTCTCCAATAGCCTATGCACTACCATTGGACTAGACCTTAGTGTCATGGCGGTTAAGGTATTCAGCATTTCTTCTGGCAACTCTGCAAGTGAGTTTATTCATTTGCACTCAACGTCTGTTCACCAATCATGTAGGTGAAGTCTGTTGTCCTCTTCTGCAATGCATTTATTTTCTTGGGCTTCTCTTCATGGTCCATGTTGGGCTTTGCGCGCCTGTGGTGTGCTTCTACCAATGAATAGCTTTGTGTGTGGACCAGGAGCCTGAGCCCTGCAACATTATTCCCACTGCACATGATGGGCTCGTTATGATCTGTGGCTGATCATTTTGGGTTTCTTCCCCCTACAATTATTTTCCACACATGAATACAGTGCTGGGCACTCTCCCTTGCTCTCCCTGAAAGCTGTTTCCCCCTGTGGGGCACAGTAGAGATTTCCTTGTCTGGGGTGACTGCAGGGCATGGATTGGTGCTCCAATGGGAACTCAAGGGGGACTTATAGGGATCCCAAAATAGCACCTACAAGGATTGCATCTTTTAATTGCTTGCTTCGTCTGGCCATCCCACTTCCCTTATCGCGCTCAATGTATTACTCCTATGTCCTGTCCCCTTTCCTCCGTACTTATGGGACATTCCTCAGTCCTGTGGGACGGGACAGGAGCACTTTGTAAAAGCATCAAAATATGCGGGGTACTGCACGCGGTTGTAACCCCGCCCATCTTAGCTCTGCCCTGCGCATCGCCCCAGTCCTTTTCTCTGCTCGTTCGAGACTGGACGCACTTAGCATCTGCGGAAGGTTTTTTCTTCCAACTTCCTCCTCACTGGCTCTCGCTTGCGATCGTGTGATAGTCTGTCTGCCTTTTCAGCTAGACTTCCTGAATTGTTCTTCCTGTAGGCGATGCTTCACTAGGGCGGATCTCCATCCCCTTTGTTTAGAGTGTTTGGGTCCTGACCACTAGTGGGACTCGTATTTTTATTGCGATTCCCTTTCGGTCCGGGTGCTTCAACTTCGGCTAGAGCGGTGGGAGGTGTTTCAGCGCACTCCTCATACGCATTTCCAATGCTTCGAGGAGAAGAAACGACCAGTAAGTTCTTTACTTTTTAGGGCACCCCGGCAGGGGGACTTCTTTCCAGGGTCTTCCCGGTCTGAGAGGAGCATCAAGGGCTCTGTTACCGGGGCTTGCCCTGAGGTGCCGTCTAGGCCTAAAGTGTACCAGAGTTTTCTCCAAGGTACTCCGTAAGGTGCCTGTTGACACCGGATCACAATCTGAGGCCCCTCCTGTGGGGGCTGTTTGTAGACCTATTTCTACTGAGTCGTGAGGCATTGGAGCTTCCCTCATTTGTACCGGGTTGCGCCCCGAGGCCTCGGCTGGGTTTGTCGGTGCCGAACAGAAGATCAAGGCCCGGCGTGAAGAGGCTTCTCCCGGACTCTGGTCCGAGGTCCCTCGTTTAGAGGCGAAGGTGACCAACAGCTCTGAGAGGCCTGTTAAGGCCTTGTCGGTGAAAGGTGTTCCTCATCGTTCCCGCTCTTGTGGTGACCCCAGAACTGTTGAGGAGGCAAGGAGTGAGGTTTCGAGCCATAAATCCTCCTTTACCGGCAGTGGCGAGGTCCTTCCTACAAAGGCTAGTTTGGCTGTTAGCATGTCACAAAAACATCCTAGGCCACACAGTACCGGCTCGGCCGAGGTTTCTTGTGTTAAGGCTAAAATGAAGACCCCTGACCCACTTGTGGGGACCCCTGCCTCACTTCCACACGTGTCACAGTTCTCCTCAGGTGCTGACAAAATGGCGGCTGTTCTCACCAAGACCACGGTGGCCATTTTGGATACAACCCTTACAACTATGCCATCGGCCTTAGGTGCAGGGGGTGCTCTTTCAGTTGAACAATCGGTTTCCTTGTACACATCCGTTTCGGCCAGTTTGACTGGAACGCTCGGATGCCTCTACCGCACAATGTCTCGCTGCCGTCGGCATCAGTGCCCTTGGTTTATGTATACAACATCGGGGAAGGGCCCTCTTGACAACCCTCTCCGCTGCCCCTTTGGAATTACCCTCCTCATGAGTGGCCTCCTCCTGTTACGCTTAAGTCATCTGTGTAGGATGCCTTTTTCGGCACCTTCCAGAAACGTATGCGTTCGGACCCCATGAAGGAGTACTTTAAGGGCCTGTTTAGGGAGAGATGCCCGCCTGTGCCAACGGTCCCAGCTACGTCGCCTGTACCTCCGCCAGCGCCGCTTTTGCCGGCTGGGCCTCCCCCAACTCTTCCACCCCCGCCTACGTTGTCCCCAGTGGACAAGGCAATTGTGGTGCCGGATGTGACTGAACCTGATCCGGATCTATCGGATGATGTACAGGCTGATCAGGACAGCGAAGACCAACCCTGCACTATCGGAGCCTTTCACGACCGGGTGCTGGACGTGTGTGTGTGTGTGTGTTGGTCCAGTATCCGAGGCACCCGCTCCGCAGGAGGGTGTGCTTTCGGGGGCGTTCACCCCGTCTCCTTTGGAGCGTACTGGCTTGTTTTTGCAGAAGGACGTTTTGGCCGAGGTCCGTAGAGTATGGGAGAAACGACACTCTGGACTGTGTCAATAAGAAAATTGACGCGCGCTTCAGGCTTCATTCTTCGGAGGAGGTGGCCTTAGCTTAGTGTCCACCCCCCCCCTCCTCCAGGGTCGTGGCTGCAGCCACTTTGCAGTCCAGACCTGCGGCATCCTCCACTTCGACGGCTACACAGGTCCTGGGCAAAGAGGATAAGCGTCTTGACTCCATTGGGAGGAAGATTTTTGCTAACTCGGCCCTGAAATTGCTTCAGGCCAATGCAGAACTGGAGTTAGCGGGGGCGAATATTAATATATGGAAAGGTCGGTCGGAGTTTGAGGAATTCATCCCCGCCGAAAAGCTTGACGACTTCAAGGTGTGTTGAGCTGACCAAAACGCAGGATAGCACCCAGACGGCCAAGTCCATGTCTGTCCTGGTGAAACCACCTTTTAGGACACAGAGACCGTTGTCACAGCCCCGGCCCTCCTCTGGTTTTAGGGGTTTTCTGGACCAGAAATCCCGCAGAGTCGATACCCCTTTGGGAAATTCCTGCCAGAGGCAGCAACAGAGTAGATATTTCTCCCGCTCCTCAGCCTCCTCCTCCGGTTCAGGTGGTGCCGCCACCGGAAAACCAGCCAAATGAGGGTTCTCTGCGCTCGCACGAGACCCCGGTGGGAGGGCGCATTGCGTCTCATTGGGAGGCGTTGCAGACCATCACTGAGGACCGGTGGGTCTTGTCCGTCGCTCAGGTGGGCTTCCGCTTACCCCTTACCCCCTCTACCCCACCCATCAATCCTCACTTCCAGCAGTCTGGGTCGCCCTCCCTCAGAACCGAGATCCAGAAGTTACTGGATCTCAGAGCGGTGGAACCCGTTCCCCTAAGGGAACGAGGGGAGGGCTTCTACTCCCGACTGTTTACAGTGCCCAAATCCAACCAGGCTGGCCTGCGCACCATTCTAGACCAGTTCCAGTTCAATCTTTTCCTAACCCAAGAGAAATTCAAGATGATCACGCCTGCTCAGATAAAGTCCTCTTTACAGATGGGCGATTGGCTCAGCGTGGTGGACCTTCAGGATGCGTACATGCATATTCTGATCTGGAATCCACACCGGAGATACCTGCGTTTCTCTGTGGGAGAGGAGCATTTCCAGTTCCGAGTGTTTCCCTTTGGCCTCAGCTCAGCACTGTGTGTCTTTACAAAGATTAGGTCGGTGATTGCAGCTCATCTTCGTCTACAGGGTATCCATTTGTATCCTTACCTGGACGATTGGCTGTTGCGCAGCCCTTGCCTGCTGAAAGCCGCGTGCAATCTTCAGTCTCTCCTCCAGCTCCTGTTCTACCTTGGGCTGTCGGGGAACTGGCGGAAATCCTCCATGAGGAATGTCCCATAAGTATGGAGGAAAGGGGACTATGGACTAGGAGTAAGGTGGTCACTACGGTGAGTAACCTGGTTATTCTCACCACATCTAGATTTTATTTTTAAACTTTTGGCAATGGTAGCATATATATCCAAGAGGGTAATTTGTATGCAATTTACTCTTACATCCTTTGCCCTTTCCTCCATACGGCATGGGCGTCCCTTCGAAGGGACGGGAGACAGAAGCTTTTTCACCAGAAAAACCTTCTCCCCCTTTAAATTTAAAAGCACGCAGGGGTGCGGACCTGGGAGCATGGGCTTCCCTGACTCCGCCCTCCGGTGCCACACCACAGTCCCCTTTTCTGCGTCGATGGGAACGGGCCGAATTCATCAGCGATTCTGGGTTTGGCTTGAGCCATGTAATTCCACGCGCGGATACTTCTTTCTTTTTTGTCTGTCACTCAGGTACTCGGTCCTCAGGTGTCATGCTCCTCTCTGGCGCATGTCTACTAGTGTGGTTTAAAAAAAATCGTTTTAAAGTAGTATGGTCTTTTTGTATTTGACAAACTTTGGAAGCACGTTCCATAGTTCAAAAATAACCCAGTCATCTCCTGTTTTAGCTTTTTTTAAAGTTGGGAATTTTTTCAACAATAGCACTTTATCACAAACCGTCCAACATCGCCCATCCACGTGCCTGATCACTTTTTTTTTTTTTGTTGGTTGGATAATCTAATCCTTTCAAATGCATATAAAAATAAAACAGATCATCACAATGATTACACATTTACAAAATTATAAAATATGCATCATATCTGATAACTCAATAATATGCTGCTGATTACTTATCAAAGTAATACGATACATTAGTTAATTTAAAACCATAGTGTCACCATTGCATTTCATTGTATTTCATTTCAAGGCCCATCCTTTTCAATCTTGGGAAATATTGCATCCAAAAAACAAACTATTGCCACTCGAATTGCCAATTTAGTAGTGTTAAATATACTTTGCCAAATTTCACTCAATTCCATATTAGAATAGTTTTCCACTACATAGTTCATAAAATGGATTTGTTGTTTATTAGTCAGCATGGGACATGCCATTATACAGTGTTCTAAGGTTTCTTTTTCAGTCAAGGCAAAAGCGACAATAGTTCAAATCTATTGGGATTTGTTTCCTTCTAGCCATAATCTCTCGTGGGCCATAAATTCAATCTGAATTTTAGGTATTGATCACGTATAAATGGTGACGGGATTTTGATTAGGTAATCAGCCATTTTTCAATAGCTTTTGTGCTCAAACAAATGTGGATCGAAATCCTTATAATAAAGGCATGCTGTACGATTTTCAATCAAATTAAATTGAAACATTTTTTGTTTGGCTTGTTGTGGATTATGAATAAGGAGTTCTAAAGTGACTGAAGCATCGGCTAAGGCATTCAATGTATAATTGCACCACGTCCTAGAATATGCATGTGCACAGGCCAATAGATGTTGTGCCATAATGCCTAAAATGCCATTGTCAGATTTCCCCATAATGGTCTTTCCAAATAAAACACACATTTTCCATTTAATTTGTGATTGTAATGATACTAAACCTAGTTCATATCGAATAAGTGGGAACGGCGTGGAGTTGGGTAAATGGAGTAATTGCTTCCAAAACCGGGATTCAAGTTTTTACCACCACCTATGATCTTTTGGTAGAAAAGTCTCGACACCATACGTTAATATGGGTATCACTTTTTGCTGGTAGAATTGCATGATGTGTGGCGAAGAGAATTTGCCAAATTTGCCTCGAAGTATCTTGGCTTGAGAGATAAAAATGTGAAGTTTGCAAGTCATCTCATATTCAATCACCTCATTAGACATACAATCTGTGATGGTGATTCCCAGACATTTGTATTGTTGGACTTTTAAGAGAGGCTCCTTATATTAATACCAATTACAAGATCTTATTTTTTTCACATGTGTTTTACATACCATTATGTGCTTTTTTGAATATTGATAATCAAATTGTTGGTTGTTAGATACGAGGCCAGATCATCTAGTAGTGTCTGAAGACCTATCAGAGTTTGTGACTGTAAAATAAGATCATCTGCATAAAGCAAATTACATATTGCATGCACGCCCAGTTTGGGTGGATCACACTGTAATGATTGCAAGGATATACCCAAGTCAAACAAACTAATTAAAGA
This sequence comes from Ambystoma mexicanum, assembly GCF_040938575.1. Taxonomy (NCBI): domain Eukaryota; kingdom Metazoa; phylum Chordata; class Amphibia; order Caudata; family Ambystomatidae; genus Ambystoma; species Ambystoma mexicanum. The sequence goes on from NC_090934.1 coordinate 175,130,713, forward strand.
TGCAAGAGGCTAATATACATCCCTGTTTGAGCCCTCGATGGGTCTGAAAATAAGCATACAATTTGCCTGCTAAAGTTAATCTAACTTGCATTTTTGTATTGGAGTGGAGTAACATAATCAAAGTCAGTAGATTGTGGGCAATTACCCTGCAGTGATTCATGGTACATGGTGGTACGGTCAATGGAGTCGAATGCGGCACGTAAGTCAATGAATGCTAAGTGAAGTGGTTCTCTGGCCGCATATTTAGATCTGAGCATATTTAAGGTGATTAAATTGATATTAGTTCCAAGACCTGCAACAAATCCTGATTGGTGTTGTAGTGTCCATTTATTAAGTTCTCTTAAAATTATTCTGGACTAGATCTTTGCCGGGGCGTCAAGTAAAGCTATAGGTCGATAGCTGGTTGGTGATGTTCGATCGCCTTTTTTATAAAATTGGAACTACAATGGAGTGTCCATGTTGCAGGCAAGGTTTTGGTTTCATTTATGTGGGTAAGGATGTTAAACAAGATGTTTGCCCACAAATCTAGGTGACTTTTCAGAATTCGATTTGAAAGACTGTTTGGGCCACAGGCTCCTGACTGGCTGGCTTTTTTTTTTTTTTTTTAAATAAAATATCGCATATCATCTATGTCAAAGTTCAAATGGAATTGATCAGGAGCCTCCAAAAGTCAAGATCAGACAGTCGCTCGAGGAAATCTTCCTTATCTTCGACGAAAAAGTCCAAGAAAGCGACATCATAGGTCTTCATCCTCGTCCTCTTCTGAGAGGAGAGTAACTTACCCTTCAAAGCATAATTCACAAGAAAAATGGGAGGCCTTCAGGGCTTCGATGCTGAAAATATTCGAGAAAGCAGCCCAGACCCCATCGAATTTCCTGCGTAGTGATCATGCCTCTAGTCACTCTAAAAGTGACAGAGGAAAATCAAGATCCAAAAGCGCAAGGTTTGAAAGAGTTGAGATTGTGTTCAAGGGAAAGATCCCCGACGCCTTGCACTAAGTCTAAGCCTCCAGTGCATAAATCGGGGCTAACGGAATCGGCGTCGAAACCAAAACTCTACTCGACACCGTCGATGACAATAGCATCGAAACCGCTGACAAAAATGACGTTGACACCTTTAGCTGTATCAAAGCCTCCTTCAACAGCATCAAAGCCAGCGTCTACCCTATCGATGCCTTCAACACCTTTATCAAGGCATTTTTTGATGCCGAGACCCAAGTCGACGCCATTATCCATGCCTAGGCAAATTCCACCTTCTTTGCCTGAAAAGACTTTCCACCCACAACCAAGACAGGAATTATTTACATCCAGGTCTTCTATATATGAAGAATATTCCTCTGAAGTGGTTTATGGGTTGGAAAGCAGCTTCCCTGGATTTTGACCAGATGACATGACTGACCTCCTGAGTGAGGGTCCTTTAAAAGATCCTGTTCTCCCATTCCACAAAGCTCTAGTAAAAAGAATAATGGCAAATTGGAATACTCTGGATTCGATTGCAGCAGTAAATAAGAAACTGGTACCAAAATATAGACCAGCCTTGTCAGACCCAGAATATTTATCCAGACGTCCATCCCCTGAAAGTCTAATGGTGCAAGCTGCAACCTCCACTAGGCAATCGGCTTACCCATCAATACCACCAGACGGGGACGATAAAGTTGATGTTTGGGCCCGGAAAGCTTTTACTTCAGACAGCATGGCCCTGAAATCGACTAATGTCACTTGCACATTAGCAAGATTTACTTATACCCTGTGGGACTGCATGTCATCAGCGGCTGAACGCATCCCGGAAGGTGAAGAACGGGTTGGTTTTCTGGCTATAGTGAAGGATGGTAAAGAGGCTATGGAGGAATGCCTTCAGTCAGGATTGGACACTGCGGATAGTATAAGCAGGTCCATGGCATCTAGCAGAGTCTTGCGCAGATTTGCATAGCTAAGGAAATCTGGTTTTGCACCTGATGTGCAATCTAGATTGCTTAATATGCTTTTTGATGGCTTAGGGTTGTTTGGCAGCAAGGCGGACTGTCATGATTCCTGCCCCTCAAGTCCCCAGCCCTCCAAGATGTCAGGCTGGAGCCAGGCCACGATCACCTACATGGCCCTCAAGGGCCTCTCCATCCCTCCAAAGACCCACTTGAAGTCAGACTTGGCGCTTGTGGCACCAGACTCGCTCACTCCCATAGGATAACATTGGGGATTGGACTTATAGTGCATTGAGGGGGACAAGATGGATGCCCCCACATATTTTGGTTCCCAGAACTGCATGTGCGGTCTAGTCTTTTGGGTGTGGTTCAGCCCAGAGACACCTGGGATACCCAGAGACTATTTAAGCCACACCCAGGCTGAGAAACATGCTTTGAGTTTTCTGCACCTGCAGCGTGACACTCGCCGTGTTTGTATCGGTCTCCCGTAGGCCTGCATCTTTCTTCTGCGCTCAGCTCCTGCAAGAACACGTTAGGAACAGCCTTACCTTGCAGCGCTTCTGCCCATCATTCATTGCTCCTTCTGTTCTGCGGGCATCTTCGGCGGTGTCATTCCCATCCCGGCACGCCGCTTCCTAGGGAAAAGAACAGAAAAAAGGCATTGGTAAGCATTCTGCAAATCTTCGCTTATTTTAAATACTGTACGAGCTTCAAACGCTTACCTGATTCCCAGCCATTCTGGGGGAAGGCTGTCTCCAGAACTTCTCATCCATCTACAAGAGGGAAAAGACACTCCAGGTTAGCGTGGAAACTTCTAGAGGCGCCGCATACCGCGCTTACCCACCGCATTTGTTCTTCATAACCGGCATCCACGCTGAAAACGTCGCGGCACCTAAAAGACACAGAAAAAAACTCATTTCAATGCAAATACGAAAGGGGTGCATCGCGCTCTCACTCACCTTCAGCGCTACTCAACTCAGCAGCACGCCGCCATCCCTGGACGCCGGCCATCATCTAAGGAAGGAAAGGAACGAAGTTGGAGAACTGTTCAAAAGACTCATTATACTTACCTGTCGGACTCTTGCCAGTGAAGTAACTAGGCAGCAACAAGCCTGCATCAATCAACGCGCCCCTGCGCTGAAAGCAGGACGGAGAGCACACTATCCAAGAAAACAAGGTGAGCTATGGATCAAAGAGAAGGGTTGGATCCCGGGGAAGAAGGGGTTCAAGCACACAGACAATAGGGAGTTAAACTGTACCAGTCCTGTGTTTCAGGCCCAGTCTCCAGTCGAATAGCCTCCAGGGAAGCGTTCGAGGTCATAAGAGGTCAGAACAGGCTGAGTGACGTCCCCGTGGATACCAGGTGAGCGTTACACAGACGAGAGCTTGAAGAAGCTCCAAACCTTGAAAGCGGCAGCGAAATCACTCGGCACCGCTATAAGACAACCTCAGCAACACTCTTACGCAGGCTCATCTTCCTTGAAGTCAGAGGCCAACAGAGAAAACCCTTTCGTGGTGGAAAAGGGAGAGGTGCTAGATCAGCCACAGCAGCGGCTACTACCTCTTCAGTCACTGCTGCAAAGCCACTTTGAGGTCTTCACCCACAAAACGCCAGTGGGAGGCAGAATCACTTGGTATCTGGACGAATGGCAGTATAGTGACGCATGGTTACCGTCTTCCTTTTCATCAAAGACCTCAAAATCATCCACCGCGAACCAACTCTGTAAAGATTCCAGACCTGCTCCTTGTGCAGGAGATTGTAACCCTTCTAGAGAAAGGTGCAATAGAACATGTACCTGTAGCGGCGAGGAACAAGGGCTGGTTCTCCCCCTATTCTCTCATCCCCAAAAAGGACAGAGGATTGAGACCCATCTTGGACTTCAGAAACTTGAACAAGTTCCTCAGGAAGGACAAGTCTAAGATGGTGACCCTTTCTCAGATCCTTCAGGCTCTTCAACTTCTGGACTGGCTGGTTTCATTGGACCTTCAGGATGCTTACTTTCCTGTGCCAATCCATCTCAAGCACAGAAAGTACCTGAGGTTCGCAATTGGTGGTTCTGATCAGTTTCTGGTTCTACCATTTGGGCTAACCTCCACCCCGAGGGTTTTCACCAAACTGATGGCGATGGTGGCAGAGAGTATCAGAAGAAGGGGGATTCAATTCTACCCTATCTGGACTATTGGCTAATCAGGGCGAGTTCATCCGAACGAGCCCAGGAACATCTGGCCTTGACCTGCCATTTCTTACTGTCTGGACTTCTCCCTCAATTACAAGAAGTCACAAATTATTCCAAGCCAAAAACTCCAATTCATCGGAGCGATCCTGGACACTTCCTCAGGGAAAGCCTTGCCTCCCGAGGAGAGAGCTCACCACATTCTGCAGATGGTAATGAAGTTTCAAAATGCCCGACATCTACCGGCATTCGACTTTCTAAGGATGCTAGGCCTCATAGCAGCCGGCATTTTTCTGGTGCCAGAGGCCAGATTGAGGATGAGATCCCTTCAGTGGGCCCTCAGGACTCAATGGTCCCAGTTTTCAGGGGAAAAGTCCCGACCAAAGTGGATCAATATCTCCTATGGTGGGCTTGCAAGGAGAATATTCTCAAGGGGGAACCTTTTTGGCAACCATGGCCGGAGATAACGGTAGTGACGGACGCCTCACTCGTGGGGTGGGGAGCTCACACCAACGATCTGACAATCAACGGTCGTTGGTCTCCATCGGAGTCCAAACTACACATCAACCTTTTGGAGCTGAGAGCAATTAGACTAGCGCTGAAGGCTTTTCTGCCCTCTGTACAAGGAAAGAATGTCCTGATGATAATGACGGACAACACAGTGGCCATGTACTACCTCAACAAAAGAGGATGCGTAGGATCACTTCCATTGTGCCGAGAGGCAATGCAGCTCTGGTTCTGAGCAATGCTAGAAGGAATCTGTTGGCAGTTCACCTCGCCGGAGAGTTAAACACAGCGGCAGACACTCTAAGCAGGCAGAGCACAGTATCCCACGAATGGGAGCTAGCTCAGGAAGTCTTTGAAGACATCTTCGCCCTTTGGGGGAAGCCCTCAAATGGATCTGTTCATGACATAGGCCATACAAAAGTGCGAACAGTATTGCTCAAGGGAATTTCCCCCAAGACGAGCTCTAGGGGACGCGTTCGTAGTGGACTGGGTATTTCCACTCCTTTATACGTTTCCTCCAGTCCCTGTGATTCCTCGCGTAATCGGGAGGTTGAGAAAGTTCAGGAAAACCATGATCCTAATTGCCCCGGATTGGGCCAGGAGGACGTGGTACCCGAGCCTTCTGGACATGTCCATGTGCCTTCCAATATGTCATTCCACAAAGAGAGTATCTTCTCTCGCAAGAGGAAGGTCGGGTTCTCCATCCAGAGGTCAAGACACTCGGCCTTCACGCATGGTTTCTGAGAGGCTAAGATATAAGGATTGGGACCTCCCGGATGATGTAATGGAGATTTTGCTTTCGGTAACTGGTGCAGGGATAAGAATGTGGATCCATGTCTTTGTAATACTCCAACAGTACTTTCTTTTCTCTTACACTTAGCCAATTTGGGGGCTCCAAGTTGGAACGATAAAAGGTTACTTGGCAGTGTGATCTATATTTAAGTGCTCCTAGGAAGAGGTGTCCTATTTCAAAATGCCTTTAGTCTTTCCATTCTTGAAAGGGTTGACAAATGTATACCCTCCGACACCTCAGGTGCCGATCTGGGCTTTAAATCTAGTCTTAAAATGTCTTAAAATGTCTTCTGTGCTCCTTTCGAACCCTTACATTCTTGTCCATTAAGACTGCTCACTCTTAAGACAATTCTGTTAGTGGCTATAACATCAGCCTGCATGGTAAGTGAGTTGCAGGCACTGTCTTGGAAGCCTCCTCACACCATTTTCCATAGAGACAAGGTTATTTTAAGTCAAACCAATCTTTCTTGCCTAAAATAGTGTCTGATTTTCATCGGTCACAAAAGATTCTTACCTTCCTTTTATCCTCCACCTCACGCTAGTAAGGAAGAGAAAAGGTTGCATAGACTGGACCCAAAAAGGGCTCTGTTAGAGATTTGCCAATCTGGACATTTTGACACAATGTGACCAACTATTCGTTGGATATACTGGGCACAAATTGGGCCTTGCAGTATCTAAACAAACTCGATCTAAATGGATAATCCTAGCTATCTCTGAATGCTATAAACTAACTGGGAAAGAGCCTCCAGATGGATTAAGGGCTCATTCAACCAGAGGCATGGCAACTTCAACGGTCCTTCAGAGGGGTGTCCCGGTGCAGGATATTTGTTCTGCAGCCACCTGGTCGTCAATGCACACCTTTTCTAAAGCATTACTGCTTGGACCATACTTCATAACAAGCAGGACTATTTGCAAAAGCTGTCCTTCATTCAGTCAATAATTACCATTTCTAGTATGCCCACCTCCAAAATTACCACTGCTATGGGAGTCTATCATAAGATGAGGACTACGTGGGAGGACACCATCCATTCGAAGAATAAGTCACTTACCAACTGTAACGTTCTTTCAATTGGATGTTCCTCCCACGTATTCCTCATCAACCCTCCCATTCTACCCCTCCGTACAGTTTACGCCAGTTGCACTCTGACTTCCTAAAGAGCCTGAAGACTTAAAGCCTGATCAACTGATGCAACCATGAACACCGTAAAAACAGAACTGAGGTATCGGGTGCTGCTCGCGCCATTTATACAGCAGATGACGTCGACGCCCGATGGTGGCCGTCGAGGGACTTCGACTCTGCGGTCTCGAACACAGCGCACACTGGTGGAAAACAAATTCGAAGCAGCTGGAGCTGGGATACGATGATCTTAAGATGGGGAATATATTTCAAATTATGGCAACATTTCTTCAATGTATCTGGACTGTCAAATTGGCATCCATATTGAAACCCACCACCATGCTTGTACCATTTAGGGGGCTAGGTTTACTGTACTTGTACCAGAGAGGAGCATGGCCCATGTTTGGTGGCTAGGTTTTACCAAAACGTGCTTCGTCTGGTGGGTCTCCTACAAGTAAAATGTGTTTAAGTGAGGTTAAACTTTAGATGGTTTCATCCTATCCATTAAGAGCTTAGATGATGCAATGTTCTGTATTGGAACTCACCAAGTTGGTATTCAGCATGTAGTTGAGTTGGTTATGACCTGTGAATCTTTACTTCCTTATGAGTGACCACGGTGGTAAGATAGACAATTAAAAAGCAACCAGGGCAAACTGTTTAGCGAAGGTACCCCACAACCGGTGATATCAAGCTGAGTTTCAAAGAGCGCGAGGAATACTTTGTTGTAGTTTTATCAGAAAGGACTTGATGCAGTAGATGCCTTGGTCTTGCATTACAATTTGTGCCAGGCTGGTGATACTATATCGTGATAGTACTGAAGGGTGCTGAAAGGTCGAATTACAAAAGCACTCCAACTTTCTCATGGTCTGCCTCCCATCTCGGGTCATCTAGCAGTGACACAATTGAATGCAGAGGATATGAACATTTGTACATGTCATCCTGCTAGTTAGTAAAGAAAGTCTTTCTCCTCCCGTCCCTCCAACCAGGCTGTAGTTGCATTGTTTTTTTAAATAAAATATTTTATTGAATTTTCATCTTACAATACAATAACATTTAACTTACAAACATATAACTTTGCATACATGTTGTAGAGCTGTATGAGGTAGTACTGCATATATGTGTATAATTGTAGAAACACAAGTGAGGATTGAGATACAGGAAACATTAAACATATCAAATATCATTTGACACTTCCTTGTTTAGTTCTTGCGACTGATGAGAGGTTTTGTTATAGTTGTTATACCCTGGGGCGGCGATAGTGTTGTACCTCAGGCTGCATTAGTTCAATTTGTATGTGTTTCACAGCGTTAGCTCCCATTTCCCCCAGATTTTGTTCGCTTTGCCCGGGCAACCCCTTGCTTGGTAAACGCGTCGTTCCATTAGGATAATTGCGTCTATGTCCGATATCCATTGGTCATATTGTTGAGTGACCTCTGAGCCCCATAGCTGCGCAATGTTTCTTTTAGCTATTCCTGTGGACGTTGAGAGTAACAGTTTTTCGAAGCGCGATGGGTCCAGTTCCGCTTCAATACCCAGTAGAAGGAGTTTGGGGTCAGTTGGGATTGGATGGCTTATGACCCTGGAGAGTCTTTCGCAACATCTTCGCCAGAAGTGTTGTATTCAAGTGCATTGCCATAGGATGTGATAGAATGTCCCTTCATCTTGTTTGCAGCATAAGCATTTCGGGTCAGACGTTTTGCCCCATTTGTATAGTGCCACTCGAGGGTAGTATATTCTGTTAAGTATTTTCAGCTGAATGAGCCTGATTCTCACCGAGATTGCCGTGTCTCTGGGATACATCCGGGTCTCAACCCAATCTTCAGGTAGAATTGGGCCCACGTCCCTTTCCCATTTCATTTTCAGGATTGACAGTTCTTTTGTGGCAAATGAGGAGATAGCATTGTACATGGTGGATATGATCTTGCCTTTCACCCTGTCAATGACTATTTCTTTCTATGGGCGTGCACTCCGGCATTTCCAGCAGGAGGGCTCTTTGTTGCGTGAGTGCATGGTGTAGTTGATTATAGTGATAGCTTTCAGTGGCAGGGAGACTATATGTAGCTGAGAGCTCAGCAAACGGTGTTATTTGGTTATTTACATATATTGCTGGATGGTATGAATACCTGCTGCTTTCCAGGTTGGCCATTTAGGGAGATTGCCGAGACCCGTAAGATGGGCGTTATTCCAGATAGGTTGGACAGGGGTGAGTGTATTGTCCCAACCTATGTGCTTGTGAGCTTCTCTCCAGATTTGAGCTATGTGTTATCGTGCCTCCAGGGGGTCGGTTCACTCTGATGTATAGACTTTCAATCGGGGTCATACCATGTCGGGCAGCAATTTCGGCCTGTATGTGGGGAAGTTTCGCGTTCCCATGCAGAAGGTCGTTTATTGTCGCCATTTGGGTCGCCCAGTAGTAGACCGGTATGTCCGGGAGTCCTATTTCCCGCCCCCCCCCCCCCCCCCACACTGAGTGTTGTAGGATTTTAAGTGCCATCCTCGGATGTTTCCCTCCCCACAGGAGCTTATGGGTTGTTCTATTATTCGGAACTCTGCAGAGGGAATAATGAAAGGGGCGTTCTGGAGGATGTAGAGGAATCTGGGCAAAGCCAGTATTTTGAAGAGTGCTGCTCTGCCTAACAGTGTTGGCGGCAGAGATGCCCAGTGTACTACATCTTGCATGTATCTTTTGACTAGTGGATGTAGGTTTTGGGATACATAGCTGTCCAGTTTATTCTCAATTAGGATGCCGAGATATCGAAACTGTGTGGCTTCTATTCGATATGGGGAGCCGAGTGGTAGAATGCAGTCTACCCCTTTCACCGGAAAGAGCACTGATTTTGACCAGTTCACCCTTAGTCCGCTAACGACTCCATAGTCTATCAGTATTTGAGTTGCTATAGGGCAGGAGACCGCTTGGTCGTCCATATACACTAGGAGGTCGTCGGCATACAGGGATACCTTATCCTCCCAGTCTGAGTTCCATCGGAAACCACTCCACGTGTTCAAGCTCCGCAGGATGACTGCTAGCGGTTCTATTATTAAAGCAAACCGCATAGTCGAAAGTGGGCAGTCTTGCCTGGTACCCTTTGCCAGTTGGAATTCGTGCAAAGGCCAGCCATTCACCCTTATCTCTGCCATTGGGCTGTTATAAAGGCGCTGGACCCATTCTATAAAGGAATCACCAAATTGCATCTTTCTCATGACTGCCCATAGCGCCTCCCAGTAGACTGAATCAAAGGCCTTCTCAAAATCTATGGCCAGTAATGCTAATGATTGTTGTAGTACAGGGGCCCTTTCTATTGCCAGATGTAGCCTGCGAATATTCATTCTTGTTGACCTTTGGGGCATGAAGCCGCATTGGTCCGGATGCACCAGTGTTGTAATGACGGTTTGGAGCCTGTTGGCTAGTATTTTAGCTAGTACTTTAGCTTTGCTATTGATTAGGGATATGGGCCTATATGAGCTGCACTCATCTGATGGTTTGCCTTTTTTGGGGATCACTAATATAGTGGCTTTATGGAGGTCTGGTGGGAGCCTACCCTATGCTAGGGAGTGTTGGAACATGTTGAGAAGATGAGTGGATATGTTTAGATGGTGCAGCTTTTCCGTTGGGTCCTGGAGTTTTGCCTGTTTGGAGTTGGGAGATGGCGGCTGATATTTCCTCCACTGTTATTTTGCTCTTTAACATAATGACCTGTTCCGTGGTGAGCGTTGGGAGATCAATGCTGTCAAGTATGGCGCAGGCTGGTGTCGGTTGGGGGTTTGTAGAGATCTTCGTAGAAATCCGCAAATCGTTCTGCAATCTCTGCATCAATGGAGACTAGTTCTGCGTGTGCTGTCTTAATACACCTCCCCTTCCGTTGCCCCTCCTCTCTTCTCTCCAACGATGCAAACATTTTCCCAGCTTTTTCTCCCGTTTCATAAAGGCATGCCTTCATGGCGTGATGTGCTTTTCTGGCGCAGTCCAGTGATTGTGCAATTTCTTATGCGCCAGCGTTAGGGCTCGTTTCGTCTCAGGTGTATCATTGGCAATGTGCTCTGCCTCTTTGCTCACAACTTCTTTTTTGGCTTGTTTGATCGTTTCACATTGTGTTTTTTTTCTTTGCCGACGTCCACGAGATGATTCGCCTCTCAGGACTGACTTGTAGGCCTCCCACAGTATGTTGGGGTCATCGACTGAGCCTGAGTTTAGCTCGAAGTAGTTGGAGGTGGCTGCCTCTAATTTCTCCTGTAGCTCTGGGAATCCCAGGTAATAGGAATTCAATCTCCATGTAGGTGGGGGACATGGTCTCGCCGTTTCTAATTCAAGTAATAACGGGGAGTGATCCGAGATACCCCGTGGAAGGAAGGATGCGCTGCATATTTTGCGCACGTTCTGATTTTGCAGGAGGAAATAGTCTATTCTGGACAAAGAGGCGTGTACACCAGAGTGGAAGGAATATTCACGCATATCCTTGTGTAAGTCTCGTCATGCGTCTTATAGCCCCAGTGCAGACGCAAAGGCCGCCAATTTGGTGGTGGCGGCAGGATTCCTGGCTCTCGTGTGAGCGGTCTAAGGCATTGTCCATGACTTCGTTGAAGTCCCCTCCCATTACCCATGTGTCTGCAGCATTTTCTGCCAGGATCGGGGTGATGTCCGCTAAGAGCGTACTGAGTAGGGATGGGGGAAAGGGGAGTATATTGCCATGATCGCCAGGGTTTGATTCCAGAGCGTTGCCTGAATGTGTACATAGCGGCCACCTTTATCTTGTGTGGTGTGCGTGATCTCTAGAGGAAGCCTTTTATGAATTGATATCAGCACCCCTCTTGCACCCATGGAGAATCCCGCATGCACTGCTTTGCGGTAATTGGACCTTTGGAAGAACTTACATGAGGTTCCTGCTAGATGGGTTTCGGTCAGAAGAGCTATGTCTGGGGAATATCGGTTTGAGTGCTGTAGTACCAACCTCCTTTTGATACCGGAGCCCAGCCCATTGACATTCCATGCCATGAGGGTTAGGCGCCTTGTGGTTGGAGCTGCCTCAGGTGCCATCTGGTGTGTAGAATATAGACTCACGAGTGGGTTTCCTAGGATGCGTTTGCAGCGAGATTACAGCATAGGCCATGCTCAATGTGCTCCTATTACCTTTGTATGCTAAACATTGTAAACAAACGTTAACTCCAACTCGCCCCTCCCTATACTCCACCCCCAACTGAAGCATCTGTCGACCCAACATGAACTCGTGAACAGCTAAACTTTACAGCACTGCTGTGTGGTGCTAGAGATTGAGTCTTGGTCCAGGGGGCCAGGGGTTTGGATGGCCACCGGCCTAGATATGCTCTGTGGTTAGCTTGCTATGTGGAGTGAGTGCCCCGATGCATCTCACTGCACCGTGGCTTAAACATCTTGTGCATGCTGCTCTTATTTTATACGTTTCCCTGCTGCAGGTTCTCTAATTGTGGTTGCTGCTGTGGCTCCTGTTCCGGCGGCTGCTCCGCGCGTGGATTGTTGCGTTCCCCTCTTCTTATCCCCTCCGCGGTCCAATCACCATCTGTGTGTCATGATCTCTGCTTCCAAAAGGTCAGGGTTTTCCCAACTCCCTTGGAAGCAGATCCATAACCCAGGTTCCGAGTGCCAACCAGTCCCAATTGGGACCTTTTGGACCCAGTCCTGGCGCCAGTGGCACCAGGCTCATAAATATGCCCAGTCCCAGCGCTGGAAGCGCCGGGCTCATAATGCTTGGGTGGACTTACCTGCAGCAGACCATGCTGCTTACTTGCCTGCCAGTTGAGCCTCTGATCCTCTTCTGTTTGGAACTACTTTTCCTGTTGGGTGGGGCAGGAGCCACTCCCTAGATTCAGAACACGAACTCTTCTGGAAAGCAGGAACTCTTTTCTTACCAAGGCGTGGCGGTGGAAGGAGACACCTAAGCACTACAGGAGGCTATTTAAACCACACCCGATGGATGAATCTTGCTTTGCGTTATTCTGCATCCTCTGCAGCAGAACGCTCATCGTGTCTTCTGCATCTGATCCTGGGCCTAAGGAAAAAGGCTTACCATCCTGAATCCAGTCTTCAGCAACACCTATAAAGACAAGAAAGAACAGGTTAGCATTACGGTCTTCAGTGACAGCTCTTCACTTACCTGGTCCATCGGCTGTCACCAACGCCTCGCGCTGCATTCCGGCATCTGAAAGACATAAGCTTACCAACACTTCGCACGCTCCGGAGGCCTTCGGTGCTGCATCCCGCATCTGAAAGACAAAACAAGGTGCGTTTAAAGACATTGGGGAACTTTAATACTCACGTGCCATTACTCCTTTCCACATCCAACCCAGTGGGTATTCCGGCACCCTGCAGCCGCTCCGAATTTGTACCTGCAAAATAAAAAGACACTTAGAGCGCATCGTGAAGCAGGCAACAAGCGCTTACTTACGTGCTTCCAGGCGCTTCTATTCACACGGGCTCCATCTTCAACTCACTTCAGCCAGTCATCCGCCATCGCCGGAACCCTGCAAAACAAGAGACATCATTCCTAAAGACTTTTAAAGACATTAGAATTACTCGAAACTTACCGTTTGTGCAGTAAACGACGGACAGCAGTCCTCTGAAGTCAAGAGGCCTGCTCCCCTTATCCAGTGAATAAACTGGTTACAGCACCCTGCCCCGAGGCAGATGGAGAGCACGGCGTTCCCTTACCTAAGGTGAGAGCGTTAACCTTTGGGTTCTACAGGAGAAAAGAAAGGGAAGAAGAGAGAGACATTCAATAACCCAGTTCATTAATCCCATATTTTCTATCTGCAGACATTTTACCCTTCAAGTCAGACATACAGTGCACAGAGGTCCAGCCCAAAGAGCCAGCCGTGTGTTACACATCACCTTTGAAGATACGGTATACGCCCAGTCAAGACCGGCGCCTCTACGGGAATCAGGTGAGCGTTACACTGTGTCTCTCCGCCCAACTCCACGCTTCCTTAGGGTCAGTAAAGTGCACAGTTGAAAATGTCAAAAAATATCAAGAAATAACAATAACAAGAAATATCTTGAGCTGGGCGGGGAAGATTAGCCCATATTTGACTACCATTGATTGCAAACGTTTCTTGAGCGGGTCAAATGACTGGTGTGCTTTCTGCACCTCCCTGGTAAAGTCAGGGAAGAAGGCAATCCTTGATCCGTTAAACGTGACTGTTCCTTTCGATCTCGCCAATTGCAGTACAGTGTCCCCGTCCCTGTAGTTCAGGAATCGAGCAATGACTGTGCGCGGTGGTGCCCCTGGTGTGACCTTGCCGGTTGGAATACAGTGGGCCCGCTCAATGGAGAAGAACCTGGAGAAGGACTCCACACCATAGGTGTTTGCCAGCCATTCTTCGAGAAACAGTTCCATGCAATCCCCTTCTGCTTTTTCAGGATGTCAGAGTATGCAAATATTGTTACGTCTGGATTTGCCTTCGCTGTCATCTGCTCTTGCTTCCAGGATTTTAATGCGTGCCAGCATGCCCGACACTTGCTGATTTACTCCTCGTAAGCCATCTTCGGTTTCCGAGATACGTGTCTCTGCTTCTCCCGTGCAGGAGGTCAGCTTTTGCAGGTCATGTTGTAAAAGGGACACATCCGCGCCAATACTGTCCATCTTTTTCTCCATTGAGGTCCTGGAGCTGGCAATGGCGCTCATATGTCTGAGGGAGATGTCTTCCGTACAGCCTAGTTCGGCTGCTGGCAGTCGCTCTTGTGAACGAGACACTGGTGCAGATGCATATTGCTCAATTCTACTTTGTGTGGAAGTTTTCCTGGGCTTATCTTTCCCCATTTTGCTTATGAGGCTTGGTGGCGCCGGGAATTGGTGCCCTACTTCGAAGAGGCGAGTGCTGGCAGGTAGTATGAACCGCTGCTTCCGGGATACTGGTGATGTTTTGCACTGATGCTGGCGCAGTGTCAGCGGTCTTCTCGTGTATCTACGCCAGTTTTACGTGCAGCGTTCCCTTAATGTCTCATAACAGGATAGCCACCGGCCGTAGTGCTCCCTCTGAGTTTTGTCCGGATCAGGTGGGCACTTGCGTGTGTTATGGCGGTCGCCGTATGTTGTGCACGGGGACCCTGCGGTTCCCCCCCCGTGCTGTTGGGCCCACGAATTGGGTGGCTATTCGTGAAGACAGGATTTGACAGGGAGGACCCAGCCGGAGTGTCCATACCATATGTTATGTTCCAATGGGTGTTCCACTCCAAGGGAGAGGACAGTTTCTGTTGTTGTGATGTGGGTTTACTGTGGGCTGTATCAGTTAAATTGAAGTAACTAATTACAATAGGATGTGTCACCCCTTTGTGTGGCGTATGTGTCTGGCAGCAGCGATTTAGTGTGGCCTTTTGGGCTAACCTCTGTTAGTGATGCTGGGCTCCATGCTTTTGGCGTTGCGGCACATTATTACTGGTACGTGGGCGATGGAGTGGCATCTCTCCCCAGACACGGACGAGCACAGATGGAATCCCCAGCTCCAGTTGAACCTCTATCAGCAGCACGGGGGTGGGGGCGGGGTTTAGGCGGCGTCCCGCTTTCCTAGGGCCAGTTCTTATCCCCCCACCCCCCACTCCTTACCGCCATGTTTAGTGTCCTGCAGTAGGGCTGCTGGAGCAGTACTTCCAAGTGAGGGGGGTTCAGTGCAGGTGCTCTACGCGATGCGGAGCGCCCGCTGACCCGTTGCTTGTCTCCTTGATTGATGGCCCCCAATGCACGGTACCTCAACACTGCAGAAGCCACCGAGGCTCTCTCCCCGTCTCTTTGCAGAAAGGATGTTTACGACGGGAGAAGCGTGTTCCCACTCAGGCCCGAGAAAGCTTCCCAGACAGACGCCCTTCGACTCCACACCAGGCACGCAGAGGTCCACGCACTGGGTATCTCCCTCTGAGCGGGAGCACCCTCTCAGCGCCGCTCGGCAGGGCCGGCACACGGCAGGTGAGCGAGCAGAGCTCGCCCTCGGCTGTCGCACAGCTCCTCCGAAAGGATCGGCTCACTGGGAGCGGAGTCGCCGTCGCACGCCAAACCGCCATTGCTGCGTTTGGTGTTGCTTTCCCCTTCTGGGACTCGCACTCTGACTATAATGCGCTCACGGCGGCCATCTTAGCAGCAACTTTCGTTCCGGGTTTCGTATCTTTCACACGCCTGGAATTATGATTTTTGCTCCGAATTTGCTCAGTTTCAGAGCGATTCAGCAGGATTTCATGCACCTGTGAGATGTTTTAGAGCTTCTCACAGACGCATTTCAAGGCAGGATCAGTGCAGGATAAGGCCGGTGGCACGGGAGCAGTAAATCTCACGTCCTCATCATTCAGCTGTTGGCCACGCCCCCCGTAGTTGCATTGTTAATAAATACACCTATTCATGGTTAATTGCATTTAATGTAATGGCGTTTTGATGAGAGGCTGTTTAACCTGGCAGATTTTGTATGGAGCAGACCATAAAGTTAATGTAAGATTTTATTCATTCCAAGTTTACTTCATTTTGCTTTAACGTTATTGATCCACGCATAGTACACCGCTCTGATGCATTTAATTTTGGGTGCTCTGCATATTTAAGAATACATGGCAAAGTAAATGCTGTTATGTTGCAGTGTACTCTTGCTCAGGGACCAGTCTAGGGTTCATATATCCTAGCCATGTTCTCAACACCAAATGTTTGACAATTACAAAGGATTAAAAAAGTGTGCACTAGTAAACATCGTTACAAGCAATGATTCGTCCCAACACTTTGCCATTTATTTCAGTGTTTCCACGATACAACAGCTGTGAAGGTCTAAGCATTTTAGGTATTGATTTTAAATGCCTCCATTTTTACTTGTTTTTTCAACCACTGGATGATGAAAGACTAGCCTGCAAAACATTCAAATTGGTTGTACCTAGACTTTTGCAGCAGGTATAATGGCCCACTATACAACCATATTACATTTGTGAGGGACACTCTAGAATGCTAAGGGCGCAGACCCACAACTGTCCTCACTTTCGTCTGTGGCATAATCTCTGAAAGTGTAACGATTTCAAGTTGTAAACTAAACAGTCGCTCACCACCTCAATTTTACACGTATTCCCAGTACACCATTTCGAACTCGCCTAGAGTCAATTGTTTCTAGCCAGTGGTATTTTGAGCCCAGATATAAACGATCCCTGCGTAATCCTCGTGAATGTAACGTACTATTTTGTTGTTCCTAGATTACAAAGTGTTACTTACATCAGCTAAGAAATACACCCGCCCCAACACCATCACATCATGCTGTATGTAATCTGCAATACCAAACAGATCTTTTTGTTGTCATTTTGTTATGAAAAAAGGTTTTAATGGGTGGTGTAACCATGTACGTTGTTAGAGGTTTCTCAAATTAAGGGTGCATTACTGCACTTTAATCTGCATTTTGCTTAATCACTCACATATTGCATGTCAAATTTTTGTTGAACCGTATCATCATTACAAAATTAAAACTGAAGTATCTTTTTGATTTGTTTAAAATTATTGCTATTTTACCTAAAGTCACCAGTTTATTTTGCTTACGCTTTCAACCCCCACCAGCAGCTTTTTTGCCCGTTTGAGGCCTGCTTCAGAATACTCGTTGCCCCATATTGGAAACAGTAGCTATAGCACTGCGAGTTAGACCAAGTAGCTGTGGGTTCTGTACAAAACGCCACAAAGAAATGCTCCGCCGTTTTGCTAGTGAAAAGAACATCATGGACTTATTTTCAAATAAAGCTGTGCACAGTATGTAGACTAATTTAGACATTATGATTCACAGGTTTCTGAATGCTTCGTTTGGTGAACGATATTAACACTTTGAAAACGGTGTACTTCTGCTGTACTGACCTGATTTTTCTTTTGTGCAAAATAATGACGTTTAACAGGAAAGAGCTAACGGATGGTAAACCGGAAATTAAGTGTGTAAAGGGTTTTGTTAGAAAAACAGTCAGTCACAGTTTAAAAACCGAATAGCAGTAGACGTAACAAAATATGCTCGATGTGGGGGCTCTTGAGGACTTGGTTTTTGTGCCGTCTTTCGTTTGCTCGTCTAGCTTGTTTATTTGTGGTCGGGTGTGCTTTATGATAAATCATCCAAGGGCTATATTAAATAAAATACCTTAGTGAACCGGCTTCTTCGCAGGTACAGATCGTTTTAAATGCCTTTTGATTTTTACACTGAATGGTTAGTAAATGATCATTGTTCTAATGTCGCCTATTCTGTTTTTTTCAGACATTGTTGCAGTATGCTGGTGACCAGAGCTGCTCAAAGCGTACGTTGTTGGAAGTTTATCGACTCTCCATTCAGTACTTTGCCAGAGCACGGCCTTTTCTTGCAGCGGAATGCGAAGATGTCCTTACAGTACTTGGGAAGCTGGTACTGTAAGTTGAATTTTATTTAGATCAATGTAACACCATAGCAAACTGTGTTGCTTGGCAATGCAGTCAATTTAGTTTCTTCAGCGTGGGGTAAATAATGGTTTTAGTGGCAGTAATGGCGGACACCAACTGTTATGTTAAATTTGGCACCATAATATGAACAGATGATTCTCGCAGGAAACGTATGCATTCCATGTAATAAATAGCTGGTCAAATAGTGCAGCCTTCTGAAGTGGTACAGAATAACACATGTAACTTGTCATGGTTATATAGACTGTCAAACTAAAGACAATTTCAAATGTGAAAAAGAATATAAATCTAGACTGCTCATAATACTTTATTTTGTTTAAAATGTAGACCTTTTATTTTTTGTACACTATCATTTGGGGCCATCACCATCCTCCCTGCCACACCTGTTGTGCAGTCTTCTCTTACTTTTAAGGACACTGTTTATACCCTACAAAGCTTTTCTATGTTATGTAGTGTCTCACGTAAATCACTTGTTTTTCAATCATTTTAAAAAGCATAAGGAAAATATGGGTTCAAAGCTCTGGATAGGGGCCACAGTCCCAACTCAAAACTAGTTTGATGAATTCCCTATACTGGAGCCTATCCTTCTTATAAGACTCCAGCTGTTCACATATTATATCAGTACATTCTTCCCAGGGAAAAGGGATGAAGTAGAAGGACCATACACAATGGGGAAAGGAAGGAACACACAGTAAAGTGGACGGAAGAAAATGGCAATGCATGGCAATGCATGGCAGGGAGTGGGACGAGGGAAGATAAACTACTAATGCCACACATGCAAATCATGAACTATTCCTACATTAAATTAGAACCCTCTAGTAACCATACCCTCCAACCAGCCAGTTAAGTCTAACTCTTGCCCCCCTCCAATCCCCCCGGTTTTCCAAGTGATTTCTTTCTCTTTGGGCCCATTTATTTTTTTGTACTGGAAATTTGTAAATGTGTAGTTAGGAGGGTATTCTATCCAGGGTACAGGCAGTGGGTTACTTTGAAAACTACTCCCAGAACTACATCAATTATCTGGAGAAGGCCTCCCAATGTGGCTTTACTTTTTCACAATGAAAAAACGTGTGGTAGTTGCCAAAGCCCTGAGAAACCAGCCATTCCCAGAAGGAAAAGTTTACTTTTCCATATCTTCCAAGGTAACTAATCAAAATTTTCAATAGATTGTTGGGAGTAGCAGAGGTGTACATTAACGTTACATTTGACTGCTTTTGAGCATATGTGGCTCGATTCTTCTCCAGCAATTTCCATTCCGAATTTCGCTTTCAACGCCTCTTTACCCTGCATTATGGTTCTTGGCTGCCGTGCCCATAATAGTAAAAGAAGTGACGGATGCTAACAAAATATTGAAAGTGAACAAAAGTCCTGACCAACTAATAGTTATACAATTCTTTTGCTGGGAAATCTTTTTTTTGTATTTATTTGAATTTTATAGTGCACTACAGCCCAGGGGCACCGAGGTGCTGTTGCAAGAATATGACTTTGTTACAGGTAATGCAGGTTTACAAACTTTTGCATGTTTACACAGTTAATTTAGGCTTGTCTCGTGGTTACAGTGAGCATAGGCCTGGCTTTGTGGATACTGAAGCAAGTAAATACAAGAAATACAACGGTTACACAAATGGGAGTCTTTTGATAGCTTTTCCGAATGCTGTGTAAGTCGGTGTTTCTGATGTGTGGAGGGAGCAGGTTCCAATTGGAGGCTGCAATGACGGGAAAGCTGGTTCCTCTTGCTCCGAGTGTTTTGGGGATGGTGATTCTGTTTACATAGGACATTCTGGTAGGTCTTTCCAAGGAGGGTTTGGTGATCCTCAGAGAGATAAAGGGGAGCGATGTTGTGCAGACACTTATGTGTAAGCACTAAGATTTTAAACGGGATACTATCGTTGCACAGCCCGATAAGGACCTGGATAAATGTGCCTCGTACAGACCAGTGGCACTGATACATTTGGATGTGCAAATCGACACATTCATAATGGTAAACGCTGCTTTACTTAATAGATCCTGACCAGTCCAGCTTCATCTTCATGGGGAACACTTTCAATAATATCCACAGGATCTTGCATTTATTTGATAAAGCCAATAAAACACTTGATTATGCTCCATCCGAGCTAATAGAAACTAATATTGAAAAATCATTTGAGAGGGTGGACCTTTATTATAAGCTAAACTTGAAAAATGTAATGTTGGCCCAGAATTAAAACACTGATTCTGGCTAGCTACAGAGATTAAACAGCAAACGTGTCTTGATGGAACTCTCGCATGCAAACGTAATTCGATTAAAACATGGAAGTAGATGGTTGCCCCGCTGCCTTTTTTGTTCGCATTGACTATGCAGCCTCTGGTGGCAAACATTCCGATCTAAGTTGCAAATCAAGTGCATTACCATTGGAACGATGCCCAAAAATTAGTCTGTTAGCTGATGACCTGATACTATCGCAATCTCGGCTATCCAGTACACTGCAAATATAATACAATACAACAATAAATCAGTCCAAATTAGACATTTTTAACATTTTCGTGTCTGCATCTGGAAAAGCTCCTAGAGGTTCAAATACCACTCCATTGGACCTCGAAAATCACCTGTTTATATGGGGCGTGGGGTCAGATTGCTCTGCGCTTGTATACCCTATAAAAGGCACCATATGTTTGCAACCAGTGACTGACTGATCGGGAATTACAGTCCAGAGACCTGGTCAGCCAAAGGCTGCAGATGTCTGCTCTGCACTGCAAAGTGAAATAAAATGGAACATCTTAACAATTGGTGAGGAGTCTGCATGTTGTGAATAGAACGATTGGCAGTAGTTAAAATTGACCTTCTACGAAACAATATTAACCTCTTTCAGGTTGTTCAGATACCCTGCCTCAAACCTATGCTCAAAGAATGTTATAAACTAATTTCGAATGGATTGTGTCCTCCCACGTATTCCTCATCTTGTGATAATTCGGTATCTCCAGCTTCGCTGCTTCGGAAAAAAGATTTCTCGGCAGAGGGCGCTGTGCTCAAGGTCGTGGCGTCGATTGTCCCTCGACGGACTCTGTATTCTGTCGACGTCACCGATAGTATAAATAGCTCGAGCCGCGCCCGTTGCTTCAGTTCTGTTTTTCCGATCGCTTCGCTATCGAACGGCGCGCTTCTATTTTCTGTGAAGAAAATGTCATCTTCAACGCCTTCGACACCCTGGACTGGGTTCAAGAAGTGTGCAGATTGTGGGTCTAAGATGTCGATCACCGATCCCCACCGGATTTGTCTCTGGTCTTGGTTCCAGTCACCGAACCGATGACTGCGGGTCCTGCCAGTCTATGACCGAGAAAGCTCTTCGTGAGAGGAGAGGTAAACTGTCGGTGGGGAGGGAGGCCTCAAAGAAGGCTACGTCAAAAAGACACAAAGTGACTGATTCTAAGGAATCGGATCGCCATAGGCACTCAGAGATCTCGATCTAGGAGTAGATCGAGACCCTCTTCGTCTTCATCAAAAAAAATGAAGAGGAGACATAGATGTCCAGTAAGTGGGAAGAATTCCGCAAAAAGATGATGGAGGTTTTCGAGAATGCGGCCCGACCCCCTCGAAAGACCCTCGAAACAGCCATACCCCTAAAGTCGATCCATTGGACGACAAAGGGAAGTCCAAGACTACCATGTCAAAGACCGGTAGCGTCGAGGAATCCAAAAAAACTTGCGTCGACGTAAAACCGTCGAAGACTCTTCGAGAGTCGAGCACTTCTCCAGTGCCATACAAGAAACGCAAATCGTCGACTTCGTCGACGCCTCCGGCGTCGATAATTTCGACTCCAAAGCTGAAAACATCCTCAACGCCATTATCTAAGTCATCTTCGAAGACTTGGAAGACCCCTTCGAAAACTTTGAAGGATTTGCCAATTCCTTTGAAGCGGATGGAAGAGGAAGAAAGGAGATTCACTCCTTTGCCCAGGTCAGACTTTTTCAAATCTGTCAGCTATTTATAAAGTCTGCTTCAGAAGAAGACGAGGTTACTCCTTTGGTAGTTACTTATGGTACAAGACAAGTTCTTGAGGAATTTGTTGACCACGAATCTAGAATGAGAGACCTGAGTGATACTCTACATTCTGCCAGTGGAGTTAACACATCCCCAGAATTAGAGTTCGCCAAACCTGATCCTGCAGAGCGTGCAGATGCTGGGTACAGGGGGTCTTATGACCAGGGTAGTTGAATATTTGGGTTGGGGTAATACTTCACCCATTTTTTTAACAAGATGACATGACGGATAAAATCGTCGAGGGACCTCAAAGATCCTGTTCTCCCTTTTCACAAGGCCCTTCAAAGGACTGTGGAGAAAAACTTGGAGAAACCAGAGACTATTGCTGCTGCAGATGGCACTTTTCCAAGAAAATATAGACCAGCTGCAACGGATCCTGAATATTTGAATAAACATCTGACTCCAGAGAGTTTAGTCATTCAGGCAGCATCTTCTTCAAAACAAACTGCTTATCCAACTATCCCTCCAGATAGAGATGATAAAAAAATTGATGCCTGGGCCCGTAAAGTTTTCACGTCAGGCAGTATGGCACTTAAGTCGGCAAATGTCACCTGTACCCTAGCCAGGTTTACCCATACCCTGTGGGACTGTATTTCGGCGGTGGCTGATCATATTCCGGAAGGCGAGGAAAGGGAAGGCTTCCTGAATATAGTCCAAGACGGGAAGGAGGCAATGGGAGAATGTCTCCAGTTTGGACTGGATACTGCTGATAGTATTAGCAGATCCATGGCTGCAAGCGTTGTGCTACGCAGATTTGCGTGGTTGAGGAAGTCTGGGTTTGCCCCAGACGTGCAAGCTAGACTCCTCAACATGTCCTTTGATGGCTCGAGGCTCTTTGGCAGAAAGGCTGATGAAAGCCTAGAAAAACTTCAGTCCTCGAAAGTGGCAGCTAAATCACTTAGCAGCTTTTTGCGCCAGCCTCTAAAACCCTATTCTGGCTCATCTTCCTGGAGTGGTCGTTCTTTTCGATACTACTCCTCTTTTGGTAGAGGAAGAGGACAGGCTTCTCAAAGGGGCAAAAGAAACTTCCCTCGTAGAGCACGAGGAAGAGGTGCAAAATCAGCCTCAGGAGCGGCATCTGTACCCTCAGCCACTCCTGCAGCCGCCTCCAAATCCCTCCGAGGCCTTATTACACAACACCAGTGGGAGGCAGGATCTCTCAACATCTGAAGGAATGGCAGGGCATTACCTCAGATGCTTGGGCACTGGAAACGGTAGTCCAAGGTTACTGTCTCACTTTTCTAAAAAGGCCTCAATCATCCGCCGGGAGCCAACTCTGCGAAAATTCCGGATCCGCTCCTGTTGCAGGAATTTTGACCCTGCTAGAGAAAGGTGCCATAGAACTGGTACCTGTAGTGGAGAGGAACAGGGGTTGGTACTCCCCATATTTTCTCATCCCAAAAAAGGACGGAGGACCGAGACCCATCTTGGACTTGAGAAACTTGAACAAGTTCCTCAGGAAGGACAAGTTCAAGATGGTGACTTTCTCAGATCCTTCAGGCTCTCCAACTCCAAGATTGGTTGGTATCATTGGACCTTAAGGATGCTTACTTTCATGTGCCAATCCATCCAAAGCACAGAAAGTACCTGAGGTCCGCGATTGGCAATTCTCATTATCAGTTTCGAGTTCTGCCATTCGGGTTGACCTCCACCCCGAGGGTTTTCACCAAACTGTTGGCAGTTGTGGCAGCAGGTCTCAGGAGAGGGGGTATTCACATATATCCCTACCTGGACGACTGGTTGATCAGAGCAAGTTCTCCAGAACAAGCTCAGGAACATCTTTCGATCACCTGCCACTTCCTCCACAAACTGGGCTTCTACCTCAATTTCAAGAAGTCCAACATGATACCATCCCAGAAGCTCCAGTTTATCGGAGCAGTCTTGGACACTTCCTCAGGAAAAGCCTCGTCTCCCGAAGTGAGAGCTATCCACATCCAGCGAGATGGTAACGAAGTTCCAGAATGCCCAACATCTACCGGCCTTCAATTTTCTCAGGTTGCTTGGCCTCATGGCATCCTGCATTTTCCTAGTACCAGAGGCCAGGTTGAGAATGAGATCCCTTCAATGGGCACTCAGTGTCCCAGTTCTCAGGGAATATGGCTGATCTTGTGCAAGTCCCGAGCGCAGTTGCTCAGGATCTTCTATGGTGGGCTTGCAGCAACAACATTCTCAAGGGAGTCTTTTTGGCAACCATGGCCGGAGATAACAGTAGTGACGGACGCTTCACTCACAGGGTGGAGAGCACACAACAACGATCTGACAATTGGCGGTCGTTGGTCTCCATCAGAGTCCAAACTACACAACCTTTTGGAGCTGAGGGCAATCAGACTAGCTCTGAAGGCCTTTCTGCCCTCTGTACAGGGAAAGAATGTCCTGATAATGACGGACAACACGGTGGCCATGTACTACCTCAACAAAAGAGGAGTAGGGTCACTACCACTGTGCAGAGAGGCAATGCAGCTATGGTTCTGGGCAATACAAAAAGGAATCGCTCTATCGGCAATTCACCTGGCCGGAGAGAAGAATACGGCGGCGGACACTCTGAGCAGGCAGAGCACGGTCTCTCACGAGTGGGAGATAGCTCAGGAAGTCCTTCTGGAGATCTTCACCCTTTGGGGAACCCCTCAAGTGGATCTGTTCGCCACCGCGATCAACCAGAAGTGCGATCAGTACTGCTCAAGGGAATTCCCTCAAAGAGGAGCCCTGGGAGACGCATTCGTAGTGGAGTGGAAGTTTCCACTGCTGTACGCGTTTCCCCCAGGCCCCGTGATTCCTCAAGTAATCAGGAGGTTGCGAAAGTTCAGGAAAACCATGATCCTAATTGCCCCGGATTGGGCCAGGAGAACGTGGTACCCCTACCTTCTAGACATGTCCATCTGCCCTCCAATACATCTTACGCAAAGAGAGGATCTTCTCTCGCAAGAGGAAGGTTGGGTTCTCCATCCAGAGGTCAAGACACTCAACCTTAACTCATGGTTTCTCAGGGGTTGAGATACAAGGATTGGGATCTTCCGGATGACGTAATGGAAATCTTGCTTTCGGCCAGAAGACCAGCAACAAAATCTTTGTACCGATGCCGCTGGAACAGGTAACTGGTGCAAAGACAAGGATGTGGACCCTTTTCAGTGTGGCACCCCAATGGTGCTTTCTTTTCTGCTACATCTAGCTAATCTGGGGCTCCAGATAGGAACAATCAAAGGATACCTTGCTGCGCTGTCCATTTTCAAGCGCTCCTCGGCAGAGGTTTCATATTTCAAAATACAGTTAATAATTCAATTCTTAAAAGGGCTTACTAATGTATACCCTCCAGTACCTTTTCATGTACCAACTTGGGATTTAAATTTAGTACTAAAATTCTTGACTTGCTGTTAGGAAAGATTTCGTAATTGTAGGGAATTTTCCTTCCATGTGGCAACCCCTAAACTTTTTGCTATTGTTTTTATCCTTGTTCTTGACTTTGCCAGAGAAGTACAGCCTTCTGCCGCACTTCTCTGGGCTTTCGCTCCTTTTCTTATGGGGAAACTGACATGCCCTTACGACAGTCAGTACCGGGGAACGTGGTTTCCCGTAGTTTCTTTAATCGTGTCGCCATTTTAGTGCAACACGACACAAGAGGGCACTGTAAGCTAAGTTACAGCTCTCTTGGGTCTCTAGCCTTCTACAGACCCTAGATACTCTTTTAGGATGGTATTTGATCGGTGCAAGTCATTCAGGGACTCGAATGGTGGCAGCGATCGTTTTGTTTATTTTGAGCTCCTTTTGGCGTTCTGAGCACGTTTTTGCCCTGAACCCAAAATGGTGGCCTGGCTCTCCAAAATGGCCAGACCACGAGGCTCCTTTGTCTTGTCCACTGACCGTCTTGCTCCCTTCACCTTCCCCAGGTCGGGCGACCCGGGGCCTTCCTTATTTGGGCATGTACTTTCCCGCAAAACGTGGTTGCTTTCGCGGGCTTCTACATGTCGTTTGTGTGCCTCCAGGGTGTGGGCTGGGATGTCTGGTCCCAATACACATCCTGGGTGCCAGAGAGTCTGGGGTAGTGTGAATGCCTGGGACCACCGTGGTCCGTGATTGGTCCACGTATGGTATGTGTGTTGATGAGCGGATCTCCCATTGGCTCCCCTCCGTTTTGGCGCGAAGGGAACCGTGGATAAGAGGGAGCTGGAAACACCACTACCATGTCGATCTCCTGAGTTCTCACGAACGAAGGAATACAGGAGCCAAGTATCCTGCAACCAAGAGGCTGGACGAGGAATCGCTGGTGACCCGCTGAAGGAATCCTCCTTTGCACTGCTGTCGTCCTGTGAAACCCTTTCCTCCTTGGATCGAACCAGAAGGCCTGTACTGGTGCTTCGACCTTTGGAATAGCAGGAACAGCTATTCCCGGCGACTTCATCATCTCCTGCCAGTAAGCCTTCGGAAGTGTCTCTGGGCCATCCAGTTGACTGACCAGCTTACAAGGGAGTCCTGCTCTGTAACCGCCGCCAGGTTGTGTTGTATTTCGAGTCCTTGTCACTCTCCCACGCTTCGTACGCTTGGCGTCCCCAGGTCTGAAGGGAGGAGTGTACATTTGGCTTGAATACACACGGCCGCTCCGTTGTCCTGCTGCGGCAACAAAACTGTGCTGGTTTCGTCGATTGGGACGTCTTTTTGCTCTACACGACTACGAGGCGTTCCCTGCTCTTCTGAACCTGCCAGCTGCTGAAACTAACGTGGAGAAGCCTGGGTCTGCTTGCTTCGGGGACCGGTGAGTAGCTTAGCTAGGATCTGGTCGCCCTCCTGCAGTATCCCATTGCTTTTCCCTGCTGTGTAAAAACAGCACCCTTTTGGCCGTACTCGCGCTCTGCTTCTGCTCGCTGTGGAGGCTGCGCTTGAGTTGCGGAACCTGTTCTCCTTCTGCTGTGCACTAACCCGAACTGCCTGACTTCCTCCGAAGAGCTTCCCCTTTTGCCCGTTGGCACCGGCGTGGCAGGTACTTTGAGCACAAGGCTCCACTCTTCGCAGGGCTCGGACTTCCATCTAGTTAGGTGCCTCTGAAGGCGAACTGAGTCTAAAGCGTTATCGCACTGCCTGTTTTCCTTTCTTTTCAGGTGGACTACATATTTCGTGCTTTAAACGCTTGCGACTGTGTATTTGTATATATATTGTGTTGATATGGTATGTGTTGGTTTAATATTGTGATTTTCTCGCTACGGTCATTGTTTTAAAGGCCTTAAAATAAATGTGTATCTATTTTTGATATAACAACTGTTTGGAGTAGTTTGTCAGCGCTCTTGCTTTGTGTGCTCACTGCGGGCTTTCAGTCACCCTCATCCCTCTTGAGACCTAGTCTTGACCGCCGCGATCGCTACCTTGATTGGTCTGGCTTGTCCAGAGGTTACCCTGTTCCAAGTAATTAGGTTGGCCTTCTGAACTTCTGCGCCACCAGGACAGAGTTCAGAAATCCGTCTTAACAAATTGGTGTACAGCGGTGGGATACGACTGAAGGTATCCAGTGTTGCGCTCGAACTAAGGCATTTCAGGTTATTCCAAACAGTACACGTAGTGAATTGTTGTAATATAACTTTAAAAAGGCCATAGTCCTATCAAACAGTATGGAAGCAAATACCTTGTTAACTTTAAATGCTTCCAAATCAGAAACGCTGAAAAAGATGTGTGCGGAGAGAGGTGTTTCCTCTCAAGGCACAAAATTGGAAATGATCCAGAGAATCGTGGCGTGGCAAGAAGCGCAGCTTGACGCTATAACTTCTGAGGACAGTGCAGAAGGTGGTGGGGCTGCTCTCACTGGTAGAACCGACGGTTCTGCCGCTGCACTGATCCATCGCGACCACGAGGACAGGGAGGATGTGATATCTAATGTTTCCTCTGCCAGTGCTGATGGGGAGGCTATGCTTGAATTCAAGAAGCAAGAGCTGCGGTTTAGGCAGCAGGAGCTTGAATTCAGCATAGCCAAACTAAAAATCGAACAGGCAGAAAAACAGAAAGACAGGGATCACCAGTTGGAACTGGCCAAGCTTCAGGTTGCAAATGGATCCAAGGGTCCTGGACATGGTTCTGGGGCTTCCTCTCATCCACGGTTTCCAAAAGATCTGCTCAGTGTGTATGAAGAGAGGAATGACATTATGGACTGGCTGAATGCGTTTGAGTATGCATGCGAGGTCCAGGAAGTTGACAATGCTGATAAGATTGCGTGGTTGCTCAGTAGACTGCCCCATTCTGGCTGTAGTGCCATTATGGAAATGTCGAAGGCTGAGCGGGCTGATTTCGCAATGTTAAAGCAGACTCTCATTTTAAAGTTTGGGAAGACTCCGGCCCAATATTTAAAGCGTTTTCGAGAGTATAAGAAAAAGGAAGGTGGTACTTGGGTATCTTATGTCGCTGAATCCTTGAAAAACTTAACTGGCTGGGTCGAAGGTTATAAGGTTTCTACCTTCGAAGGCAGGATCAATCTGGTCATGCTGGAACACATTTTTGCTGCTTCTTCCCCGGAGCTTAAGCAGCATTTGGCCGATTCGAAGTAGATAGATCCTAAGAAGCTGGCCATTGCAGCAGACTTATGGGTGTCACATCGAGTGTCCCATAAGGACAAAACTCATCCTGGTAAGCAGGAGGAGGGGAAAAAGTCCAAAGATATGGAGGGTGGGGAATCTGCTAAATCTTCTTCCCATAAGGGCCACAAAAAGAAAAACAAGGGTACGACACAAGAGAACTCACAGGGTAGTGGAGGTTCGCCTCCGAAACAGAACTCTGGTTACAATAAGCCTCCCTACGTAAACAGACCCACTGGGGCTTGTTTTTCTTGTGGAGCAACTGACCATGTGAAGGGGGATCCCCGTTGTAAGGTTAGACCTTTGGGGGTCCACTCCGCTAATCTGGCCTTCTCCTCCTACGAGGAAGAAGAGATTACAGGAGCATCCTTCTCCTCAGACTCATTTCCCAGCGGAATAGAGGCTGAGGTAGTTTTAGTGTCCCTGGGTTCCTGGGAGCCTAAAGTCGCAGAGGCTTATGCTAGGATTCCGGATAATACCAAGCACTACTTTAAAGACAGTGTGCTGATCAATGGAGTGGATACTCCAGCTCTTAGGGATAGTGGGTGCAGTCACACTGTAGTGGATTCTACCTTGGTAAACTCAGAGGAAGTTGCCAGAGCTACTCTGATGCCCACTAAGTTGGCTGACGGCCCCCTCCGTATGTTTCCCGTAATACCTGTAAATCTTACTTTAAATGGTACAGCAGTCAGGATTCCAGTGAGCATTCAGAGAAACGTCCCGGGAAAGGTCTTGTTGGGTAATGATCTCAGAGCTTTAGGGCTCATAGGAGACACTGCCGAAAGACCCTACACACGGTCTCAAGCACGGGCAGCATTGGCCAAGTCCAATACGCCGCCCCAGCCGAAGGGGAAACCCAAGGCGAAAGGAGTCTACAAGTCAAAACGAGGGAAAGAGAATATTCCCCCGAGCTCGCCTACCACTGCGGTGGAGGAAGTTGGTCAATCGCCCGGGCCTGACGAGGAGGTGGCGATGCCTGAAGTATTCGACCCCAACGATCATCCTGAACTAAAAGACTTGTTAGTTGAAGGAGGTCCTGATAGGGACGAATTCAGTAAAGGCCAACGTGAGTGCCCATCTCTGGAAGGCCTAAGGAGACAGGCCTGCTCCCAGCTTGAGGGTGAACCTCCTGGGATGCATAGGATTTACCAGGAAGGTGGACTCCTGTATAGTGAGCCCACAGAGTCTACAGAAGGAGACCATAGGAGGTTGGTGGTTCCCCTTGCTGTTAGGCCCTTCCTCCTGCAGTTGGCGCATGAAGTTCCCCTTGCTGGTCACCTTGGTATGAAGAGGAACAAGCAAAGGTTATCCATGCACTTCTACTGGCCCAAGATGGGGGTGCAAGTAGAAAGTCACTGCAGGAGTTGTGCCGCCTGCCAGTTGTCTGGTAAGGTTGGCGCGACAATCCAAGCTCCGTTGGTACCGCTCCCAGTTGTGGGGGTACCATTTGAAAGGGTAGGGATCGACATGGTTGGTCCCCTTGACCCGCAAACATCCTCAGGCAATAGGTTTATCCTGGTGCTGGTCGACCATGCAACCAGGTATCCTGAGGCCGTCCCATTTACAACTGTAACTGCCAAGCCAGTTGCAGAAGCTTTACTCGGCATGATTACTAGGGTTGGCTTCCCTAAAGAAGTTGTGCCGGATGATGGCAGCAACTTTATGTCGAAGTATAGGCAGGCTATGTGGAAAGAATGTGGGGTCACCTACAGGTTCTCTTCTGCATACCGCCCCCAGACCGATGGTCTGGGGGGGCGTTTCAACAGGACGTTAACGAGCATGATTGGGGCTCTGGAGGAGCCTCAGAGAAGAAAATGGGATCTTCTTGTTTCATGCTTACTGTTTGCCTACCGAGAGGTACCACAGGAGGGTGTTGGCTTCAGCCCCTTCGAACTTCTGTTCGGTCATCCCGTACGGGGACCCTTAGCCATCGTCAAAGAGGGATGGGAGATGCCCACTCCCCCTGTTACTACCAATGTAGTTGATTATGTGCTAGGGCTCAGAAAACGGATGGTACTTCTGATGTGCTTGGCCAGTGATAAATTGAAGGCAGGGCAAGCGCTGGTGAAACATTGGTACGACCAGAAAGCTTCCCTCATCAACTTTACACTTGGTCAGCAAGTCCTGATCATGAATCTCATAAGGCCTCGAGCTTTACAGGATAAATGGTCAGGTCCTTACCCAGTGGTGGAGCCCCTGGGTGAGGTTAACTATTCAGTGGACCTTGGAAGGCCTGGACAGGCTCCAAAAGTGTTTCACGTGAATAGGCTGAAGGCTTTCGTCCCAAGCGGCGAAATCGCAGCACTGCTATTGGCTTCAGACGTTGAGGAAGAGGAGTCTGAACCTCTCCCTGACCTGTTCCCAGGCAGTCCTTCAGATAGCTCTTTTGAGGGTGTCCGAGTGGCCCCTCACCAATATGGACAAGGCTCAGTGGTTTACCTTGGACATGAAGTAGGTGGAGGGAGGAGACAGCCTCTACTCAGTCAGGTACAAGCAGTACAAGACTGGCCTACCCCCACTACGCAAACCCAAGTGAGAGCCTTTTTAGGACTCACGGGGTATTACCGCAATTTTGTGGCAGACTATGGCACCATAGCTGCTCCTCTGACTGCCCTCACAACTCCGAAGAAACCCAAGAAGGTAACTTGGACCGACGAGTGTGAGAAGGCCTTCAATGGCTTAAAAGACTCCTTGTGCCAGGCCCCTGTGCTCAGGGCCCCTGATTATCAAAGACCTTTTATCGTGCAGACGGATGCCTCTGACACTGGGATGGGAGCTGTACTATCACAAGTAGATGAGAAGGGTAAGGAACACCCTATCGGTTTTATTAGTCGCCAGCTTAAGGACAGAGAGCTCAGATGGTCCACGGTAGAGAAAGAATGTTTCTCTGTTGTGTGGGCCCTAAGGAAGCTGAGGCCCTACCTCTATGGGACCCACTTCACTGTGCAGACTGACCATAAGCCGTTAAAGTGGCTAATGAACATGAAGGGGGAGAATCCAAAGTTGCTTAGGTGGTCCATAAGTCTACAAGGCTTCGACTTCACTATTGAGCATAGGCCAGGTGTCCAACATAGCAATGCTGATGGGTTGTCCAGAAAGTTTAACCGACCTGAACAAGAGACTCATCCAGGGGTGGATTAGTTCCCCCTGTCCATAGTCTGGGAGGGGCGAGTGTTAGTAAAGATTTCGTAATTGTAGGGAATTTTCCTTCCATGTGGCAACCCCTAAACTTTTTGCTATTGTTTTTAACCTTGTTCTTGACTTTGCCAGAGAAGTACAGCCTTCTGCCGCACTTCTCTGGGCTTTCGCTCCTTTTCTTATGGGGAAACTGACATGCCCTTACGACAGTCAGTACCGGGGAACGTGGTTTCCCGTAGTTTCTTTAATCGTGTCGCCATTTTAGTGCAACACGACACAAGAGGGCACTGTAAGCTAAGTTACAGCTCTCTTGGGTCTCTAGCCTTCTACAGACCCTAGATACTCTTTTAGGATGGTATTTGATCGGTGCAAGTCATTCAGGGACTCGAATGGTGGCAGCGATCGTTTTGTTTATTTTGAGCTCCTTTTGGCGTTCTGAGCACGTTTTTGCCCTGAACCCAAAATGGTGGCCTGGCTCTCCAAAATGGCCAGACCACGAGGCTCCTTTGTCTTGTCCACTGACCGTCTTGCTCCCTTCACCTTCCCCAGGTCGGGCGACCCGGGGCCTTCCTTATTTGGGCATGTACTTTCCCGCAAAACGTGGTTGCTTTCGCGGGCTTCTACATGTCGTTTGTGTGCCTCCAGGGTGTGGGCTGGGATGTCTGGTCCCAATACACATCCTGGGTGCCAGAGAGTCTGGGGTAGTGTGAATGCCTGGGACCACCGTGGTCCGTGATTGGTCCACGTATGGTATGTGTGTTGATGAGCGGATCTCCCATTGGCTCCCCTCCGTTTTGGCGCGAAGGGAACCGTGGATAAGAGGGAGCTGGAAACACCACTACCATGTCGATCTCCTGAGTTCTCACGAACGAAGGAATACAGGAGCCAAGTATCCTGCAACCAAGAGGCTGGACCGAGGAATCGCTGGTGACCCGCTGAAGGAATCCTCCTTTGCACTGCTGTCGTCCTGTGAAACCCTTTCCTCCTTGGATCGAACCAGAAGGCCTGTACTGGTGCTTCGACCTTTGGAATAGCAGGAACAGCTATTCCCGGCGACTTCATCATCTCCTGCCAGTAAGCCTTCGGAAGTGTCTCTGGGCCATCCAGTTGACTGACCAGCTTACAAGGGAGTCCTGCTCTGTAACCACCGCCAGGTTGTGTTGTATTTCGAGTCCTTGTCACTCTCCCACGCTTCGTACGCTTGGCGTCCCCAGGTCTGAAGGGAGGAGTGTACATTTGGCTTGAATACACACGGCCGCTCCGTTGTCCTGCTGCGGCAACAAAACTGTGCTGGTTTCGTCGATTGGGACGTCTTTTTGCTCTACACGACTACGAGGCGTTCCCTGCTCTTCTGAACCTGCCAGCTGCTGAAACTAACGTGGAGAAGCCTGGGTCTGCTTGCTTCGGGGACCGGTGAGTAGCTTAGCTAGGATCTGGTCGCCCTCCTGCAGTATCCCATTGCTTTTCCCTGCTGTGTAAAAACGGCACCCTTTTGGCCGTACTCGCGCTCTGCT
The DNA here is from genome assembly GCF_040938575.1 of Ambystoma mexicanum. Classification (NCBI taxonomy): domain Eukaryota; kingdom Metazoa; phylum Chordata; class Amphibia; order Caudata; family Ambystomatidae; genus Ambystoma; species Ambystoma mexicanum. The sequence goes on from NC_090934.1 coordinate 175,163,817, forward strand.
TCTGCTCGCTGTGGAGGCTGCGCTTGAGTTGCGGAACCTGTTCTCCTTCTGCTGTGCACTAACCCGAACTGCCTGTCTTCCTCCGAAGAGCTTCCCCTTTTGCCCGTTGGCACCGGCGTGGCAGGTATTTTGAGCACAAGGCTCCACTCTTCGCAGGGCTCGGACTTCCATCTAGTTAGGTGCCTCTGAAGGCGAACTGAGTCTAAAGCGTTATCGCACTGCCTGTTTTCCTTTCCTTTCAGGTGGACTACATATTTCGTGCTTTAAACGCTTGCGACTGTGTATTTGTATATATATTGTGTTGATATGGTATGTGTTGGTTTAATATTGTGATATTGTGATTTTCTCGCTACGGTCATTGTTTTAAAGGCCTTAAAATAAATGTGTATCTATTTTTGATATAACAACTGTTTGGAGTAGTTTGTCAGCGCTCTTGCTTTGTGTGCTCACTGCGGGCTTTCAGTCACCCTCACCCCTCTTGAGACCTAGTCTTGACCGCCGCGATCGCTACCTTGATTGGTCTGGCTTGTCCAGAGGTTACCCTGTTCCAAGTAATTAGGTTGGCCTTCTGAACTTCTGTGCCACCAGGACAGAGTTCAGAAATCCGTCTTAACACTTGCATACCCATTGAGCCTCTGCATTCATGTCCATTGAGGCTTTTAACTTTAAAAACTGTCCTTCTTGTGGCCCTATCAGCCCGCAGGGTTAGCGAACTTCAGGCTCTCTCATGCAAACCACCATATACTATTTTTTATAAGGATCCTTAAAGTTAAACCTTCGTTCTTGCCAAAAGTAGTCTCGGACTTCCATTTGTCACAAAAAATAGTACTACCAACTTTTTATCCTCCTCCTCATCTGGGCAAGGAAGAGGAGAGATTACACAGACTAGATCCCAAAAGGGTTCTTAGTTTTTACATCTCAAGGATGGCTAAATTGAGACAAGATGACCAACTATTTGTGGGTTATACTGGTCATAAATTAGGCTTATCTGTAACAAAACAGACCATTTCCCGCTGGATCATATTAGCCATAGTTGAATGCTACAGATTAGCGGGAAAAGAACCACCAGATGGGCTTCTTGCCCATTCTACAAGGGGAATGGCTACTTCTGCGGCTCTAAAGAGGGGAGTCCCGGCAGCAGACATTTGTGCAGCTGCAACTTGGAAAACAAGGCATACTTTTGTTAAACATTGTTTGGATACTGCCTCCTCTAATGAGGGTTTATTTGCCAAAGCAGTTTTGCATTCTGTCCACAAACTAAAATTGGTACTCCCGCCTCCAAAATTGATACTGCTATGGGAGCCTATCACAAGATGAGGAATACGTGGGAGGACACAATCCATTAGACGAACAAGTTACTTACCAACTGTAACGTTCTTTCGACTGGATGTTCCTCCCACGTATTCCTCATCGACCCTCCCATCCTACCTCACAGTACAGTTTTACGTTTTATTACACTTTACTCTCACGAAGAATGTATCGGTCAGGGGGCACGCCTGGGTGTTCCTCCTATATATATTTCATCGAAAAAACAGAACTGAAGCAATGGGCGCGGCTGGAGCTATTTATACCATCGGTAACGTTGACAGAGTACGGAGTCCATCGAGGGACAATCGACGCCACGACCTCGAGCATAGCGCCCTCTGCCGAGAATTTTTTCCTAAGCAGCAAAGCTGGAGATAACGAATTATCACAAGATGAGGAATACGTGGGTGGAACATCCAGTCGCAAGAATGTTACATTTGGGAAGTAACTTGTTAATCTGCTTCATTGTGACTCAGGTGATGCCCCAATCAAAGAAAATCTCCATACGCTCCTAAGAGAATGTTCGGCTTTAGCAAACATATACATTACCTTGCCTTCCAAGTCTGAGTTCTAGAGGAATGGTAAAGGATGGAGCAGAACAACCTTGGTTGTACATGGAATAATATGTTGCTGGATAGTACATCTGGACACAACCATGGATGGAGCAGAGATGGAGCACACAGCACTTGTATTAAAACAGAGTAGTAAATGCCATTTTGAAGGCCGATGATGAAGTAACTAAGATCCAAGGGCTGGTGCCTTTTCACCCTCGCCATTTACACTGTTGGGAAGTTAGTGACTATGCACCAGCACTGACTGACTGGGAGATTGGACAGTTTGATCTAATGGGCGGCACTAATATCAGGGACCTATTTTGCAATGCTCTATCAAATTAGTTGACCAATATTAACCGGACTAGAGGAACTGGGTAGAGGAAAGAACATTTTGGGTATTTTACAAATGCACCACTGTAATTCCCACTCCTCGGTAAAACCATGAGCTGCGAGCGATTGCTTGTCTTTTGAGGTTCTGTGGGGTCCTAATGACCAAAAATGTATATTGTATTGAACGACATTGTAGAGTGATAATGTTATAATTCTTTTAGGGTATTTACTGAGCGCAGGCCTAGCTTCGGGAAGCAACGGAGCGCTTTACATCATAGGAGGAAGAATACAGCGAGGGAAGCAGAGAAAAAAGAAGCGGGGAGTGAACAGCCGAGGGTGGGCAATTGGCAGCATTAGGGGAAGACAGTTGGGAGCAGATCAGTCTTGCATAGGCTGGGATGTGCAGGGTGTGTGGACATAGTGTGAAGGGGCTGTTCTTTGATGAAGAGCTCTTTTCTGAACTGTAGAAGTAATGGGGCAAGTCTGATGACGGGTAGGAGGTTTGTTGTTGGGCTGCGGGTTGTTGGGAGGATGCAGGGAGAAGGTGTGTGTGTGTGTGTGTGTGTGTGTGTGTGTGGGTGGGTGTGGGTGGGTGTGGGTGGGTGTGGGTGGGTGTGGGTGGGTGTGGGTGGGTGTGTGGGTGTGGGTGTGTTGGAGGGGGTGTGATGTGGGGGAGGGAGTCCCGGGGTTGTGGCTGTGGAGCGGGAGGCAGGGCATTGCTTACTTGCCAGATCAACTGTTTATCCCCACACTATTTGAAGGTAGGGATGATCTCTTGGCTGAAGAGTATAATTGCTAGGTTCTTGACAAGCTGCATGGCAGTGATATCATTTGTTCCCAAGTACAGGCCACCAGTACAACCTGTAGCTGCAGGAACATTAGGGTATCATAGCAGTTTGCAATTCTGTAGGTTTGCTAATTAGGCACTTGCCTAGCAAAGCTAGCTATTTAAGTGACCCTGTTAAATGAAGGCACAGCTCGCCCTGCATTCCTGTTCCTTCATTGCTCTCTCCGCCCTCTTTTCTCTGTTCCCTGCAAGTTCAAAGAGGCTAATGGGAAGAGAGTGCAACAGTAATCTTCTCCTCTAAGCGCCAAAGGCCTGTTTGGGAGTGCTTGGTAAGTGTTTTTTTTTTTTTTTTTTTTTTTTCTTCATACAATTGCAAACCAGAAGTAATCCGATACTTTTCTAAGCCAACTATATCCTGCCTGGCAAAGACATGTACGTGTTAACTTTATATTGTTTTCAAAAGACTCCCATGTGATTCCATTCCTAAAAATGTAAGTTGTTAAGTTATGCATAACTACATTTCAACTGTAAGACACTGCATTCTCAGTTCTTTACAGTAAAGTTAGTTTAGGTTGGCCAATCTAACTCTCAGTGTTAACTAATATTACATTTTGTTTGGGAAGATCATATTGACAAATTAACACTTTAGAAAATGTACATGATCACACAGGCACACGCTTTTGATGGCAAAGCTTGTTATGCTGGCTGCATTTGTCTGCAACTGGTGCTCAACCCATGAGCTGGTCCCTACTCCTGACATTCCATCTCATCACCCTGTTGCTTTATACCAGCGTGCTTCGTGGGAGTGCTTAGAGTGGTATTCGGCTGTGGGACTCTTGACAACACTCGGAAGCTGGTGACTTTGTTCCTCGAAGTGAACTGTGGATCATACTAGTTTTTCACCTGATAATAGTGGCTATATACTGCTATAACCTTTTAATATGTGCCTAGTTATGATATAATATAGGCATTTAAACAAGTTTTCCATTTTCTTTTTCAGCGGCCGAGTTAAGCCCTGCCCACATATCCCAGCGCTGCCTATTTCAGCTTATGTCTGTGCGAATTTGCACGTGGGCTTTGTGGAAGCGTTTAGAGAGTGCTGTTCATGTGTTTAGCTGAGCAGCTGAACAGCCTCTCTAACTCTGTCCGCTGTCTCCCTATCTCGCCTGTAAGGTTGTTACACTGTACTTGCTCTGTTCAGAGAGCACCTTTTTATCTTATTTTATTTTACACTGTGTTCCCTAAAGAAGGATGGAGCGCTATACATTAAAGTCAGATGTGCTGCTGCAAACAGTTATTAACCATCTCTGATGCAGCCTCTATAAACACAGCTGTGTTACACCAGATTCTCCCATCCCGTCGTGGGCGGGGGGGGAGAGGGAGATGTAAACTTGGACATAGAAAACATAATTGTTCAAAATCGCTGGGCACGCATATTAGAACTTTGTCTGCGGTCTCTGCTTGCTCTGTTGAATTGATTGAACCCTCGCAGGTTGTCCTATCCGTTGCACGATGCACAGTGATTAACAAGGCTGTGGCTTTTCATATTACAGATGAGGAACTGATGGCCCACCCCACGCAATTGAGCGTAGTTGGCCCTATTAAGGTTCCAAAACCGTCAACCTTCCTGACCGGCAAATTAATGGAAATCCCGCAGCTCCACTCTGTTCATTGACATACGGCTGATCATGCCGGCATTACCACTTTATACTCACAAGTGGTTAAACAAAACCAGCCACTATGGATTGAACTACACTCCCAACAGACCCAGTAGAACCGTCTAGATGACTTTCTTCTGTACTGTACAGCCAATATTTATGAGCGCCTTCCAAGCAATCGGGACACCAACTGCTGAGACAGTTCTTCAAAGGCGAACCAGGATTCTTTCTTCCCTAATAACTCTCTTAATTGAGTGAGTAACTCAACCATTATTGGAAAAGACTTTAATGTGGCCTTGGTAACCCTTTGAAGATTATCCCTGCAACACAGCAAGATGAAGACCTCAAATTTGTATCATTCACCAATCTTGTACCCTGACTCACCTTCAACCATTGTTGGCTCCTCTTTCTTCGGTGATGTCCTTCGCGAAACCCAACCCGAGACCATCTTTCGGGCTGAAACAATTTACGGTGGCAAACTGATACTATATGAACTGCACTGAATAATAGTGTATACACTTTAAACAAAATCGGAGCCTTTGGAAAAAAGAAAGAAAACATATGTTAGACTTGGGTGTCATCGACCCCAAATTGGATTGGATAGCAGCATAATCTCAGTAACTGATATTAATTTGGGTCAGCTAGGGCAGCAACAAACCCTTGCCCTTCCTCTGTTAGAAACAAACTATCATTTGGTAGAAACCGGAGCCCAGGAGGATATAATTTGGGTGGGATTACTCGCCAAGGAAACCAGATTCATGGATGGCGTTGGAAAATATGGCTCTGCTAATTGTAAACACGCACAACTTAGTTGTAGAAATTGATCGTACACAAGAGTCTGGGACGGAGCAACCGGGTGAATCTCAAGAACATGTGTTTGAGATTTTCCATGTAACTAACGAGAGCCTGGGAAAGCAGGTCCCCTTAAAACCATTAAGTCATAGACAAAAGAAAAAACTAAAAACAAAGAATTAGAATTTATTAATGCTTTAATCGCTCCACTTAGAAACAAAAAAGATAAATCACCAATGAAGGAAAAACTAGTCACTCCACCGCATGATGGACTGGTTTTAATCATGAGTGAAGGAATGATGAAGATGCTGATGACTTGTTAAACTACTTCACTTATTCCAACTCATTACTCCCTAATATTTCAAACAAGAACTATCAGACAAAAATCCCCATCTCTACTTTCTAGTAGAGTGCCAGGCTAAAATGGACAACTCATTTATTACTATGGAACAGAAAATAAATCTGATCATAAATTGTTGCAAACAGTGCCTAACCAATTGAAGAGCAATATAGCCGAGGAACTCGATGGAGCTGTTGCCCCGCGGATATTGACTCAACTAGATGTTGTAAAAAAAAGTGTTGATGAAGCATCAACTTTGAAAGAACTGACACCACTTAGAATCCCAACACAGGCTGAAGAATCCCTAATAACTTCATAAGTATTGGGGAAAGAGAAACCAATAAAGCAACATGAACTGATAGCCTTATACATGAAGGATAGAAAACTAGAGGATCTCTTTCCCTAATAGAACCACAATTCTCACTGCTTTCGGGAAGATAAATAACCTAAAGACAGAATCAAGAGGTATAGAAGCCATCCAGTTTCAGAGAACGTGTAAAATGGTCAGTGACCGTTATAGTACAGTCCCAAATAGTCAAACAATTTGGAGGGAAAGACGCCATCTAGCAGAGAAAGGCTTTATATTGTCTGTCTTAAACCAAAATGAGATGCCTAGCGCAACGCAAAATTCGAATGCAAAAGCTGTGAGACGGGAAAGCCCTCCAAGATCTCAAAATAGCAAGTTAAATGTATCAAATAAAAAAAGGTAGGTAGCGAGATCTGCAGTGTACAATTTACTCATCCAGCACACGTCGACAAACACCAAAACAGAATAACAAACCTCTTAGACATGGCTCCGAAATGCACTTAAGGAAGATAAGTAGAAATCGCGACAGTAATACCAAGGGAAGGTACCTGCCCAGGCCTATAGGTGTTACGCTCACTTGGTATCCACGGGGACGCCACCCAGCTGCGGGGACTCTGGTGCCCTTCTCAGCCGCTCCCTGGTATAATCAGCGGGGAAGTTCTGCCTGGAAAACAGGTGGGCAATGTTCAAGACTGGGCAACTGGGGTAAGAACCTCCCAACACCCCCGTATGCCCGCAGCCCCTCCCCGGACCTTTCCTCACCTTGTTATGAATTTTGGCGTGCTCTCCGTCCTGCCTTCTTGGCAGGGGCTCATTGTCCTTTGTGGGCGAGTGCGATCTAGTTACTTCACTGATGCTGCCCTTTAGAGTCTTTCAGGTAGGTCTTATTACTGTTATACTTTAAGCCTTTCTTGGATTCAATAATGTCTTTTCTCTCTCCTTAGGTGCGCGGAAGTTCGCCGTGGAACGTTGGCTGAATTAGGCCTCACCGGCAGGTGATGGTGTTTCGAGAGAGCCTTGATGCGGTAAGTAGGCGCTATCCGCAGCGCTATGATGCCTTGCCTTTACTAACATGTTGTCTTTTGTTCCCGTAGGTTTTGGTGCTGGTCGATGGGCGACTTGAGAGGTAGGCTGCCGGCACAATTGTAAATGTCTGTCTTGTTTCTCTCCTTTTGCAGATCCGACGGTCCGGGAGGCTCGCTGTTCCTTGGATGCTGTTTGCAGGAGTAGAGGGCAGCTAGCGGTGGAATCTCAGGTAAGCTGCTGCTAATAACGATGTCCCATTTTTGTTTTTCAGGTGCTGTTCTTCCGAGGTTCCCAGATGCTGCTGAACACGATGAGTCACGTTGCAGGATTGCAAAGTAACGCGAAGCGTGTTCTCCAAGTCGGATGTGGTTTAAATGGCATCAAGAAAGTAGTCCAGGTAAAATAGTCCCTAGGCTACCACACCCAAAACACTATACCGCATAGCTTGGTTCCAAGGAGCCGAGCTATGTGGATGCCTCGATGTTGACCGGCATTGAAAAAAAGTAGTTCCCAAGCACAAGTCTTCATTAAGTATGAGCCTGGCGCCAAGGGCGCCAGGACTGGCCCCAAGAGGGCCTAGGCAAAGGATGCTTAAGCTCCTGGCCCATGGGCCTGCCGGGGGGGGGGGTGTTTCAGGAAGTAGGTCGTGACAATAGGATCCAGTGTGGAATACCAGAGGGTTCGCGCATCTCTTAAAAACAAAGTGCTCCATTTGGCAACTCATGATTTACTAATTTTGCAAGAAACTTGGTTAATACTCCCCGATGCCGGTAGCCCCGCGCACTGCCATTCTGATCTTGTATTGGAACCCGGCAATACTGAAAGATTAATTATTTGCACATGTAATTCAGATACTAGATCTAGTAGTTCTAAAACATAAAAGGTACATGGTCTTGGTAGTGGGTGACTTGAACTTTTTGTGTTTCAGTCAAAAAATCAATCTTGTAAAATCTAAAGTTAAGAGACGGTTAAATTTAATGAAAGAGCATAACCTGTCCATATTGAATGGAACTTTGAATGACAATACCCCACCTAAGCCAACGTGGAGAAGAGAAAATTATGCTGCTATTCTAGGTTACGTTTTTGTATCCCCAGAAGCCATCTCAGTGGTGGTTAATTTTAAAATAATAACCTTAGAAAGTGACCAACATTTTGGAAAATACCTGGGGAAAATTGCCATCTCTGTCTGTTAGATTATACGCAGTCGATTCACCTTTCACAAGGTCAAAATAGAATAAAATGGACAGAGCCAAAGCTCCCGAGTTTTATAGAAAAGCTCAGATATGCCTATTTAGACCTATAATCCACACCGAATACACACAAACCTTAATGGTTTTTGTTAAGTGTACTAACAATGGCCTGCAGTGCACATATAAATAAATATCCACTCTACCAAACCATTGAAAATGCAAAAAAAAAACAGTGGACTTAAAGCGGCTTGAAGCATGCCTTGGTAGTAATCTAATATAACTGCTATTAGTTGTCATACTAAATATAAGAATTTTGCAAAACGGTAGTCAAAGAAAACCCTGCAAGCAAATGAACGATTGTTGCTAGCTTTAGAAAACATCTGAAAGGCTGTATATTACCCACAACCTTGTTAAATTTTTACATCCACGAAATGCAGCAAATGTTTCTAAAGACTCGAGCCTTACCCCAGAAATTGGGTAATTCCCCTATTCCGCATATGTTCTACGCCGACGACCTTGTGATTATAGACGAGACCCTGATTGGCTTTCAAAGGCATCTCCAAGAACATTTCAAAATATGCTGATGAAAATAAGCTGTCCATAAACATTGAGAAATCAAACCTCATGAAATGGCAACATCCCCAAAAATAATTCAGCGAAACTTCATCTGGTCAGCAGGCGGCACACAAATGGAGCTTGTTTACTACTTGGCCTATATTTATACTGATGTACAATGTCAAATCAGAGGCCCCATAAAATAAAAATCTAAGATATTAAATCCAAGCTCTTACATTGCAAGCTAAAGTTATTCAGAAAAAATATTAACTTTCCTATGTTATGTTATTTGGCATTAATATAGCGCCTTATGTATCATTGGTATGACCTCAAAGCGCTGATAGGTTGAACGCCCTCTGGAACCGCAGTTCAAGTCAGTAGAGATTGTCGTATGGTGCGTGGGCGCACTAGATATGTGCATCTGGTGTGGTTGTTGCATGATAGCCGCTTCTTAGCAGTAGGTTTGGTGCTGAGATAATCAGTTGGTTGTGTTCAGTCTGGAGGGTGGACACCCAAACTGAGTTCTGGCTGTGTTAGGCCTAGGAGACACTTAAGCTAGCTGGTATTTGCTCAGTTAGCAGTGTTCTATTAGGATGATGAGGTGTTTGTGGGGTCATGTTAGAATGAGAACAGCTAGGCCAAATGTGTCATAGCATAGCTGTGTTCTAGTTGAATGATGGTGTATAGGAGAGAGTAAGCGTAGTAGTGTGATATGGTGGTTATCAGTTAAGCGCCTGCGACCAAGCACGAGGGCTGGACCGGGGGCGTTCATAGCGGCATATGTATATAAACCGACAGGATGGATAGGGTGAACATGTGATACAGATAACATGGGAATACAGGTACATAGCTTATACATAGCATAAATAGCAGATACAGAGATATACCGGGATCTATCCACTCCATCCACTAAACGTTAGCACAGTGATATTGGGTACACTTTCTAGATTGAACCTCAGCACAGTGAAGCTATTAGGCACACTTTCTAGATTCAACCCTACCACAGTGACGCTAATCGGACACACGCTCTAAATTCAACTATATCACAATTACGCTATTAGGCACACTTTCTAGATTGAAACTTTGACATAAACTGCTGCAACTACGCTGACAACGCAGATCATCTTCAAGATTCTCAAGACCACTGTCTCCTCCCATCGGATCCTCGCATACTGTGTCTTTGAAAGCGCACTGGATGACGTCCAACCACCTCCTTAATCATAGCGAAACTGAAATCCTGATCTGCAGTAAAACCTCTCTCCCACCAATCCACCACCTGGCCACCCTCCTTGGGACACCGCCTGCAGCATCCAACTCAAATCCGAGTCCAAGGTGCATCCCAGGTTTTTATTGACTCGCCATAGCAACACTTACCCAGAACCTCATTACCACCTCCATATCCTCAGACAATTCTTCCCTCATCTCTCCTATGCTCACTGACTCTCAGCAATCTTGGCCATCATCCTTTTCCGCTTAGACTATGCCAGTTCCATTTGGGCACTCCCACCTATCGGGTCAGAAAGCTCCAGGGGATCGAAAACTACACAGCCAGACTCCTTGTCCTCTCACGCAGAGAACACATCACTCCTGCCATACGAGAACTCCACTGGCTTACCAACCGCAATCTTCCAAGACCAGGTGCATTACACACCGCGCCCTCCACAAGACAGTCCCTAAATTCCTCCAACACAAGATTACACTGTGCCAACCCATCAGAAACCTTTGAACTGGCTCCACACTGCTTGTGATCCTCTCCCCTCACCCCCTCTTCAATTCCACCATAATTGGAGAATTCTCCTCTGTTCAAGCTCCTACCCTCTGCAACACTGCCACTCAGCATCTGCCGCAATGAGGACTATCTTACCTTCAGGAAAGCCCTCAAAACCTGGTTATTCCCTCCAGTAACCTGACAATCTTTCACCACTTCACGCTTACCTTTATGAGACCTAGGCCGTGACATGGTCAGTACCTCCCCAATATATTCTACAGAGCAAGGTATTTTCGGGGGCAGACCAGACTATCTGATTGCACGACTGCACCAAAAACAAAGCTCTGAGGCTCAAGGTACGTATATATGCACCACTTTGGTGGTGGTCAGCTGCAGGCACGGCCGCCCACACACACACACACACACACACACACACACACTTATCAGCCTCCATACACCAGACTAAAACGCCATGCACAACAGCTCTACCATCAGAATGCAGCTGCACAAGACAAGATTCGGTCTAGCTGAACACAACAAATCGCTCGTACACGCGCGCTCTCCCGACCACCTCTCAGCACCCAGCCACTTACCTGACCATCGTGGGTAGGCTACTCTGGCACAGCCATCCCACCCAAACCCCCATTCTGGCCAAATGCACACACTCCTGACAATGTTTCCACACCTTGGAGTTCAGTCCCCCAAGGGTGTTCCACCCACCCCCTCCCACAAGCGCATTGAGGCCATACTAATGGGATAAAGGAGCTATATAATTGACAAACTACTATGTTAGTGCCCTTCGCCAGCTACCCTTGGGGATCTACTTAAGAGGTGTGGTTCTCAATCAGCTGACTCAACTAAATCAGGCAGGGGTGGGAGTACAGGAAAGCCTGAAGGGAAGGACTGCAGGGCACAATTTGGACACCGGAGCGATTGAGTGCTCTGGGTCAAGGGAGAAGCACAGGGTACAAGTAACTTTGCACAGTATTTTACAAGGCAAATCCTTCCTTGCACGCTCTGATGCAATGTAGAAATGGTACTCGCCTAGCAGGGAAGAGGTTGTGGTACTCGGTCAGCTGGACCAACCAAAGAAACCAATCACAGGCAGGGGGACGGGTAGAGGGGTTGAATCGAGGGTAGGGACTCCAGGGCATGGTTATGGATGCCAGAGCGATTGGAGTGCTTGGGTGGAGGGAGTGAGGCATGGGGTACAAGGAACTTACTGCAGTATCTTACAAGAGAGCTCCTTAGCGGCACATTGGCGAGTGACAATTGGCAATTTGCGAGTAAGAAATGGTGTGCGGTGTGAAGTGCCATTAGACTTGCAAAGGACTGTTTATTTTAAAAAGAAAAGAGGCTTAAGACAGTGCCCAAAGAAACTCGTACTGTCAACAAAGAAGGGTCCTAACTCCTCTCACCAACTCACCCTTCAGGATCCAAATTGGACTATTTGGGAACCTTACGACCTGCCCTCCTTAGTTGCAACAAATCACACTTACAACCATGATTGAAAAAATATATATACTGCTATGTTTTATTACAAAATTCATTTTATATATTATAAAATCTTTTTTATAAAAACAGCATATCAACCACAACAATCCTAATGTATTGGACAAAAAAAAGAGAAAAAGAAACTGATTGAAGAACTAATGAAAAACAGAAAAAAAGCAGTCCTACAATAGGACCTATAAAGTTCTATATACTTGTGAATTAGAAACCTGCACCATTAATAAGCAAGAAAACAGTTACTGAAAACAGTGTTACTCTTTGTGGTTGTTATTGACATTACTAAACAAAACAAAACATCCAATTGTATACGAGACAAAACACATGACCGAAGAAATATAAATCATTAGCATCTTGGGTCAAACCACAAGTCTGATGTCTAATCTTGAATCTCTTATATTAGTACTGAGGTTCTGTTATTAGTTGTAGGTACAAAACAGCTCTTGATGCCTTATTGGAACTGTGACATCTTTCTCACAGACATAAAAACCCGACATGTTTCATTCCCATTATCCTTCGAAAGGGTTGTTAACAGGAAATTCTTCAGGGGGATATTCTGTAAACAACAATTGGTATTACAATTACTGGAGTGATTCCATGTACATTCAGTGTGATTTGATGCAAAGAAGCAAGGGCAGCTCTTTAAGGAAGGCTCTTTTCACTATGAAGTGCAAACCTAAACAAAAAGGGGAGAGAAAGACAACCGGACGAATCAGTTGAATGTTTCAAACATAAACACTAAATATAGTAGTTTGTTGGCCGTCTGACTATTGACAACTTGAAGGCTTACCTCACTGCCAACTTATGAGTAGTAGCAGGGGTAACAGAAAAGTCTTCGTGTGCAGACGGTTTACTCTCGGGAATAAAAGTGGGAAGGCAGTGCCCAGTCAGTGGCAAATCAGGGAAAACAGTGTAATCTTTCATTAAAGCAGTTGTGCCAAAATAGCTGATTGCTCAATGTTAATCTCAGGAGTGGCAAAAGTTAAACTTCCATTCTAGTGTGAAGTGGACAGTGCAGGCCGATACCAACTTTATGCATGGCTAGTCACTTGCAACTTAAAGGTTTACCCTGCCATAAGCATTCTTAATCAACTGTGCACAGTCGTGCCATGCCTTTTAAACCCGCTTGTTCATGCCCAATCGGGAGACTTCAGCTAATGCAATTCAAATGGTATGTACACTCAAAGAAACCCAAAATGTCCAGTTATCTCACATTCTCATTATTCTTCCCCAAACAGTCACCCGTTGCTGCCCCAACACATCTTGCTCCTACTTCTTCCCCACCAAAAAGAAAAAAAAAACCCTGCTGCTCAATACACTACCTATTCCCTTCTCCCTCAATTGCCTCTGCACTGTTACATTCACCATACTCCCCACAAGTCTCTTGGCCCATAGGTATAATTGCCTGCTGCTTCCCAATTCGCACTACAACCGATCATACCTAGTCTATTATCTGTGATGAGTTTTGCCTTGTGTATTCCTGTGCTTTCAGAAGCATGCCCAGGATCCCAGACACAGCTTGTTTGAAGCAGCTACATGCAATATTGTAAAATCTCCATTCCTTTTGAGCCACTCTATTGGCCCCTTTGAACTAGCAGTGAACAGAGAAGAGGGTGGCGTGAGCATTGAGAGCCAGAGAGAAATTCGGGGTGAGCAATGGTTTTATTTAACAGGATAACTTAAATAGCCAACGTTGCTACACAAGTGTCAATTTATTTAGCAAACCTACAGAATTGCATAGCAAATTGCTATGCAAAACTGCTTATTTTATGTAGTATAGTAGTACGTTTTTCACTTAGTCATGGAACAGGTACATTGTTAGAAATAGTATTTTCCTTAAAAAAAAAAAAAAACTGCATTGCTTGCATAAGGTGTAGAGTGCACCCTAGTTGCAATGCGTACCAGGTTAGACATGGTCAGGTTTGGGGGTGCATTAGTTGTCTTTGGTGAATAGCCAGGTTAAGACTTTCAGAAATTCCAGAGAGGAACATCTGCTCTGAACGCTAATGGCATAGGGTTCCAGAGTTTCACCACAATCACTGTAAAGCCGCAGCCTCCTGCTTTTTTCAGTTTGAATCTAGGGCTAGTAAGGAGGTGTGAGTAAGTAGATCTGGTGGGTCTTTTTTTTTTTTTTGTGGTTTGGTTTGTGAGGTAAGCTCGGCACTTCTGAACAGGCATTTATGCATTAGCAAGAGGACTTTAAATTTGATACAGTCGAGTACCGGGAGCCAGTGATGGTTGCGCCTGCCAGAGAAGTTGGCATCTTTCTTTTTTGGGACTGTTGAGGGCAGCTCCGATTGCGTTATTTTGGATTATTTGCAGCTTGCTGATGTTTTGGGTGTTTGAGCTTGCAAAGAGGGAGTTGCAGTAGTAGATTCTGGATAGAATGAGTGCTCTATCTAGGGTGATGCAGTTGTCTGTTAGGACTGGTCTGCTAGCTTTAATCAGTTTGGTAGTGTATGCTGCTGAGGCAATGGCATTGACTTGTTTAGAGAGCCAGTGATGAGTCCAGTTAAAAGGTTTCTACCTCCTTGGCCACTCTAATGATGTTGCCATCAATATTGAATGATTTGTAGGATTGCGGTAAGGAATTTAGTCTAGGGAGGTTGCCGATGAGGCGTAATTCTGTTTTTTCATCATTCAAAAAGAGCTCATGTAGTGCTATCCAGGCTTATATGATGAGGTAGATTTTGCACAAAAGTTTGGGGTTGGTGTCAAAGTTTCCAGAGATTGGTATGAGTATTTGGGTATCATCAGCATAGTTGGTGTATGTGATGCCCAATTTGTCCAGGGGGTCAAAGAGGAAGTAAATGTTGGGTTGTAACCAAGGATGAGCACGCAGTATTTGAGATCGTCAGTATAGTTGGTGTATGTGATGCCCAATTTGTCCAGGGGGTCAAAGAGGAAGTAAATGTTGGGTTGTAACCAAGGATGAGCGCGCAGTATTTGGGATCAAAAGCATAGTTGGTATATGTGACGCCCAATTTGTCCAGGGGGTCAAAGAGGAAGTAAATGTTGGGTTGTAACCAAGGATGAGCAAGCAGTATTTGGGATCGTCAGCATAGTTGGTATATGTGACGCCCAATTTGTCCAGGGGGTCAAAGAGGAAGTAAATGTTGGGGTGTAACTAAGGATGAGCACGCAGTTCTACAAACGTATGTGGTTGGTCACTTGCAGCAGTGACAGCAAAAGGAGCTACCCCTAACACTCCCAAAATGTACAATACCGAAAAAAGTTGGGTTGCTGTCAAGCGGCGCTCTGACGCCTAGCCATCACATCGAGCAAGAATATTCCAGTCTGGCTGACTTTCTGGAAGCTCTCCAAGCACCCTGGAGGAAACCCTCCAAGCACCACAATATCCAAAACAACCTCCAAAGTGCTTCTCCAGCATGCCGGTGATAACCTTTTATAAAGGCAAAGTAGTACCAGCAATGGCATTCGGTGGGCACACACAGCTTCCAGAAAGTCAGTCAGACTGGAATATTCTGGTGTGGGCTTTCTGGAAAACATGCTCCCCATTACCAAATCTTTTCCGATACAAATTGTGCATTTATTGAATGAGGCCTAACATTATTGAAGCCTATTGTGGAATGGAACGCCCTGATGCTATACAGCAAGTGTTTAACGGAAGATCGATATCCAGCATCAATACTACCAGATTTAGATGTATGGAGGACAGCAAACCACTTAAGGCATGGAAACAAGCGTGCTTGGAGATGACTAAATACAATTCCTCCGTATCTGATGAAATTTCCAGACCAACAGTACAGATCTCTTATTATGAGACTGTTTTGCTCTCTGGCCAACAAAAGCTTGCTTAGCATTGATAGTGAAAGAGAGACTAAACTCTTCCTATCGCTTTTGTAACATCACCAAACATGCTGATACCCGAAGATATATCTTTTGGTCGAATGTGGAAATCTAAATGCACTAGGACGCGATTATTTGTTCAAATTATTTGGTGAATATGGTATATTGTCACCACAACAAATGCGGGAAATGATTTTTAATGTCAAGCACATATCCTTAAACCTAGCAACAATAAGATGCCTAAAGAAACTAGAGCTTCAAAATTAAAAGCTTTCGATTATAAACCCTATACTGGGAAAGAATTGAAAAGGAAGATGGAAAATTGTAATTGCTATTTTGATCATTATCTTTTATTTGTGGTTCTATGAATGGAGATTTTTACATGCGATATGTTAAGTGATCTTAGTTATTGCTAGGAGTGTTGTTGGCACGTAGAAGTAGCTTTTTAATGATAAATAAAAGTTAGAATGTAAATACGTGTATGATATAAATGGAATGATATTTTGATATTTGAAAAGTTGTATTTCACAACTACGCCAAAAAAAAACACTAAAAAAAGATATCCTGAACGTGAGATGGCCGTAAACTACAATATTTCACCTAGTTTGCCCAGTAGTCTGCCTACTATGCCATCCACTCTGCTTAGTCTCTTAATTTTTTTCCTCGTTTTTGGCCGCATGATTTTTGTGGCGACCATATCACATAGAACCTATACACTGCAGTTAGCCTCCAGAGCTGGATGTGTTCTAGGATTATGATTTCGTTATATATTACCATGTGTGGGAAAGAGCTTGCCAAACTCTTTTCAATGCCTTTTTATCATATATTTTTTGTGTCCATTTATACAGCTAAACATTTATATTTTACAGACTCATCCAGGGCTTGCAGAATCTTTTTGCCTACTCACATTGTCGAGTAGATTTTATGAAGGGAGAGTACCATTTTTAGGGGTGGTTTGACATTTTTATTTGACATTCACTTTATAGTAAATGTGAAACAAAACTGTTTCACTGTGCATGGCTGGCAGCATTGTCCCAAACAATGTGTTTTGTGGTGACTTGCACCACTTTACAGAATGAAAAATGTAAATTTGTCATCCGTTGTCATGGGGTCGAGTGCAGGTCTAGTTGAATTATAAAGAATTTGGAAGACCAGACTCATTTCATTAATGTTATACTTGAATGGGTTGTGTCCTGCCACACATACCTCAACTATTATCTGGTATCCAGCTTCAGCTGCCTCAATGTTTTTTTTTACCAGAGGGCACTGTGTGTCGACTCGATGTCCCCCGAAGTCCTCTGTCTTGAGGATGTAATTGAAGGCACCCATTGCTTCAGTTCTGTTCTTACGCTTTTGTGACGAACTTTGTTATTATTGAGAGAGAATCAAGATGTCTTTGTTGACAGACAACCCTGAAGACCGGGTTCAAAAAGTGTTGATTGTGGGTCGAAAATGTCTTTGACCGATCCCCATCATCTGTCTGTGGTGCCTCGGAGCGGACCATAACACTTCGAACTGCTGCTCCAAGTGCGAGTGCATGACTGGAAAAGCCTTGAAGAAACGAAAGAGGACGTTCGAGGTAGGCCGAATCCCTTAATCTCCTACCCCGACCAAGAAACTCTTCAGAGGAAGAAGGCCAAATGGTCGTGATCGAGGAGTGGCTCACACAACTCTTCTTAGTCCTCGAAGAAATCTAAGGGAAAGCACCATAGGTTGCCTTCGTCGTCTTATTCATCGGACGCTTCCCCCGAGAGGGTTTCTTGCCCAACCACGAAATCCACTCCGGCCTTCAAAGCACAGATGCTCAAAATATTTGAAAAACAGACACCTTCAAGCCATGCTCCTACCGCGCCTTTTAAAGAAGCCGAGAAGGAAAGGGCTCAACCTAAATCCTGTGTGCCTCGAGCCCAAGGGGAAGACCCGATCTGCATAGCGAGGCCTCGATCTGATGAAGTCTCATCGAAGGGTCAATCGAGCAAGAAACCCAAGTCTAGGTCTTCGCCGGCAGCGCCTTCGACACCAGCCAAACCCTTGACATTGACACTGAAGGCATCGACAGTAGCTGTGCCAGCTGCGCCATAGACGCTGAGCACCCCAGTAAAACCTATGGCGCCAATGGAGAAAATTTTGATGCCTCTTCCCATGTCGAACCCAATATTTACAAAAACTCCCATTGCTGAGAAAAACCTATGTGCCACTACTGAGAAAATACTATTTTAAGTCTTCTAGCCATGTATGAAGAAAATTAGCAGTCAGATGAAGAGGCTCCATTTGGCACGCCAAATGTACCTGAGTTTTATTGCAGAGGAGTCAGTTAAGAGACCTCTATGATAACCTACAGACCACATATGGGGTGGATACTTCACCCGAGTTGGCGTTTGGGAGACCAGAGGCTTGGGAGCATGCAGATGCGGCCTACAGACAACTCATGTCGAAGGTGGTGGACTACATGGGGTGGAGTAGGCCTCCATTGCCATTCAAACAAGATGATCTAACAGACATCTTAGATAAAGGTCCTAATTTCATATTGCCTTGCAGGAAAGGGTGGCAGCGGATTGGGAGACACCAGAGACCAATCCGGCTGTTAATAAAAACTTGACCAAGAAGTACTGCCCTTCCAGTAGTGACCAAGACTACCTGTTGAAACAGCTACTGCAACATCTAGGCAAGCGGCTTCCCCTACCATCACTCCAGATTGGGACGACAAACGAATAGGTGGATGGGCAAGGAAGGTATTTTCTGCAGGGAACATGGCACTCATATCTGCCAACTCCTTGTGCCCTCGCAAAGTTATATTCACTCTATGGGACTGCATTTCCATTGCGGCAGAGCACATTCCCAATGGGGATGAAAGAGACTGGTTCTTAGCCATTGTTGGAGATGGCAAAGAAGCCATGTGCGAGTCTGTTCAGTCAGGTTTGGATTCTGCTGATGGCATCAGCAGAGCCATGGCTACCAGCACTGTTATGTGCAGGTTTGCGTGGTTGCGGAAGTCTGGTTTTGCACTGGATGTGCAATCCAGACTTCATGCCCTTTGACTGGGTCACCCCTTTTTTTGGCAACAAGGATGACTAGAGTCTTGAAGTTGCAGACCTTGAAAGGGGCATCTAAGTCTTTAGGTGCCGCTATTGGGCAACCTCCGTTTTTTCAACCTAGGGGCCAAGCTTGGAGGGGTAGATCTTTTCGCTACTACCCCTCAGTTGGAGGGGCGAGAGGAATGGCCAGGCAAAGGGGCTAGAGAAGAGGTCCTCGTGGTGGACGGGGAAGGGCTGCAAAGCCAACTCCAGAAGGGGCTTCTTTACCATCTGCCGCTGCATCAGCTGACTCAAAACCTCTGAGGTCTTGAGTCACAGCTCACCAGTGAGAGGCAGACTGTCTCAGCAGCTAGAAGAATGGCGAGACCTTACTTTGAATGCTTGGGCCTTGGAAACCGTAGCCCACGATTATTGCCTTCCTTTTATACAAAGACCTCAGAACAATCCACCGGGGAATCACCCTTTGAGGATTCCAGATCTGCTTGTGCAGGAGATTTTAACCCTGCTAGAGAAAGGCACCATAGAACAGTGCCTGTAGCGGAGAGGAACAAGGGTTGGTATTACCCTTAGTTTGTAATATCCAAGAAGGACTGGGACCCATCTAGGACTTGAGATACTTGAACAAGTTCGAAAGGGAGGGCAAGTTCGAGATGGTCACGCTTTCTCTGATCCTTCAGGCCCTCCATCTCCAGGATTGGTTGGTGTCATTGAACCTTCAGCATGTTTATTTTAATGTGCCAATCCGTTTCAAGCACTGAAAATACCAGAGGTTCGCAGTTGGCGGTTCTCGATCAATGTCGAGTTCTGCCATTCAGACTGACCTCTGCCCCAAGGGTTTTCTCGTCTACCCCTACCTGTACGATTGGCTGATCAGGGCGCGTACTCACGAACAAGTCCTAGATTATCTCAACGTCAACTGCCACTCCCTTCAGAATGGGCTTCTCCCTCAAATACAAGTCCAATATGACACCTTCTCAGAAACTCTAATTTATTGGAGCTGTTCTTGATACATCCTTGGGAAAGAGCTAGCCACCCGAGGTGAGGGCTGAAGACATTCTACAGATGGTTACAAACTGTCAAAGGGTCCAGTGTCTCCCGGCCTTCGATTTCTTTTTTTTTTTTTTTTAGGTTGCTCAGCCTCGGCTTCCTGCATTTTTCCGGTGCCCAGAGGCCCGCCTGGGAACGAGATCCCTTCAATGGTCCCAGTTATCAGGAAAGATGTCATGCTAATTTGCTCATCATAAGTTGTGCACCGTATTTATAGCTAAACATGCCATGCCTCTTTGTCAATGCTTAAGTGCTTCACCTGCTTTACTGTTTAATTGGCCAATCCTTCTGCTCCCTGCACACTGGCCTGCACCATGTCCCTAGTAGAAGCTTAGCTAACTTCAGTGTCTCTGGAATTACTAGGCACACCTGTGTGTACCTGTGTGCACCTGACAAGCCACTGCCTCCTCTTGCCAGATCCTCCGCCCTGCACCCTAGCACTGATCACCTGCATGTGAATCGCCAGCTGTCTAGCAGCCATTGACCCATTACCAAAAATCGATTCCATCCGTGTGGTGTACACCATAGAAAATGATCTTCAACACTGTATCAGCATACTTTGTATACCGCATCTAGCCATTGTGCTAGCTTACTTTAAAAATCGAATCTAGGCATTGTCAGCTTACTTTGTATCTTGAATCTAGGCATTGTCAGCTTACTCTGTATCTCGAACCTAGGTATTGTGTCAGCTTACTTTGTACCCCAAACTAGGCATTGTGTCAGCTTACTTTAAAAAGTCCTCTGTGTACATCCTAGCCGCATAAGCAGCATCTGCTGATTGTCAACATGAACCAGGCCACACACCACCAATATAATGTTCCTACTAGGCATCTATTCAATACTGTTGAGAATTATTCTCCACCTTATTAATTGTTCATGGCTGACTAGCTCCACCCTGAGCTTGGCCACCATTGGCACCACCCCACCACCACCACCCATAGAGCCCTACGCCACAACCAGCTGCCCCAATTCTCCCTACCATGTAGCTTCTCCGAAAGAAATACCAGATTACGGTCCAGACTACTTAAACTGTACGAGCCTCGAGACAGGGACTTGATCCAGACCAAACTGACTAATCATTCCACTACCATTAGCACCTGCGCCAACCTTGCGTTGGAAAGACCCAAGTCCAGCCCACCAAATATTACGCCCAAACACAAAACTTACAACACAGCACCATCCCCACCCCCACTAAGACTACTGCCGCACCTATAAAAGGTGCCCTCATTAACGCACGCTCTATAATAGCCCATGCTACAGATATAGCGGACCTCATTCTAGCAGCAGACCTAGATTTCCTAGCCATAACCGAGTCCTGGCTCCACGCAGCCACAGGACCAGCCCTCTCCTTAGCCATCCCAGAAGACTACACCATCCTCTGAGCGGATAGAACAGAATCTAGAGGTGATGGCCTGGCCGTAATTGCCAAAACACACCAACATTAGACTTGACTTCTCGACCCACGTCCCATCATGTGAATCACTCACAGCTAAGCTGTCTACTACTAAACCCCAAACGATATCCATCCACTTACTCTACAGACCTCCCGGACGCTTAGGATCCTTCGAGGAAAACCTTGGCACCATCCTCCCCAATAACCTAAAAAAACTCCTCCCAGAGCCTTCTCTTAGGGGACTTCAACCTAGGCTTTAAAGACCCCAAAGATCACCAGGCTACCCTCATCAACAATACTCTCTCTGAATTAGGCTTTACCCAAAAAGTATCTGGCCCCACCCATAACAAAGGGCGAACCCTCGACTGGGTAGCAGACTACAACTGCGCGGCCTCCAGCACTGATAACTGCCCTCAACCTTGGTCCGACCACCATCTCCTCTCCTTCACCCTCGAAGCCTCGAGCCCCATCACCAAAAATGGGCTAGCCTCTGCTATCCCCACGAGAAGTAAAAGAAATATCAGTGGAAAAACTGATCCCTCTCATTCTCCCTACACTTAACGAACTCCCTGCCACATCCAAACCCCACGACCTTGTTGAAGGCTATAACAAAATCATGCGCACAGCTTTAGACTCCATTGCACCATTAAAACTAAGAAAATGTAAACCGAAAAAGCATCTCAACCATTGGTTCTCTAATCACCTTAAAACTCTTAGATTAGAAAAATGCAAAAAGGAACAAACCTGGAGACAATCTCCCACAGACCACAACAAAATACTACTCAATAAAATAAGGTCCAACTACAAAAAAGAAATCATAGCTGCCAAACAAGAGTCTTACAACCAGAGAATTGCACAATCCAACTCCAGCACTAAAGAGCTGTTTACGATCATTAAAGAACTGGAAACACCTGTGCTAACTCCAGACACTTGCGTGAAGGACAAACAATGGTGCACCAGTGTCCAAAATGCCCTAAACAATAAAGTCACAGGCCTTCAAACTAAAATTAAAAACAAGAAATATTCCATAGCCAAACCAACCAACCCCACTAACACGACCCTGCGCCCCACGCCCCAACACCCTCTGCCCAACCCCTCTCGCTTTAGCTTCTCCAAAGTCTTCACTCTTGAAGTGAAAAAAATCATTCAGTCTAAAACCATCCAACTCTCAGGGCGACCTTTGCCCCCCACAAATTATTAAAGATGTGGCAAGAGACCTCGCCATTCATCACAAGACTCAACGCCTCCTTCTCCTCAGGTACCGTCCCCAGCAACCTCAGAGTCCTGGGTCTTCCCCCTTCTCAAAAAGCCCTCTCTTGACCTCTCCATTCCCACCAACTACAGACCCATTACCACCGTCCCCTTCCTGCTCAAGATATTTGACAAGACGGCCTACCAACAAATCCAAACATTCCTTGAAATTAACGATCTACTCGGTATTCGCCAATCCGGCCCCAACACGGGACAGACAGCCCTCATCGACCTGAAGGCTCAAATTGATACTCTTGGAGACAATGGGAAAACTGCCTTATTGCTCCTCCTAGACCTCTCTGCGGCATATGATCTAGTTGATCACAAAATCTTATGCAATCACCTGGACTCAGCTGCCCACTTTTCCAAAGAAGCCATCGGCTGGATCGAGTCATTCCTCAGCAATGGATCCATGCGTGTCTTCTCCACCACAGCTGCCGCCGACCCCATCCCCATTACATGCAGAGTCCCCCAGGGCTCATGCGTCTCCCCTACACTGTACAACGTGTTCACGAAGCCCCTGTTTGATGATCTAGATGGTCTCACCTGCACTAATTATGCCGATGATACCCAGATCCTCATCCCGTTGATGGGAGATTACAACCATGATTTGGCCTTAGTGAACAAGGTGTACCTCATCGTCCAGGCATGGATGGCATCACAGTCTATGCCTGAATGATAAGACTGAACTCATACTTGGCTCCACCGCAAACCTAACCAAATTGGACCACAACTATACCAGCTTCATAATAGACTGGAACCTGATTAAAGTAGCTAAGGAAGTGAAAACCTTAGGAATATACATTGACTCCTCCCTCTCCTCCCATAAACAGGTTAGCTCCATGGCATCCTCCACAGCGTACACATGTAAGCTTATAAGAGCAGCCAAACCCTTCTTATCCACCCAGAGCTGCATTACATTAGCCAGAGCCCTTATATTATCAAAACTGGACTATTGTAATGCCCTCTACGTAGGAGCTAGCAAACAGGTTACCAACAAAATACAGACGCTACAAAACGACGCTCTCAGAGCAGCGCTTAGCATCCCCAAGAAAGAGCACATCTCTAACATTAGGAGAGCCCATAACTGGCTCAACACTATAGATAGAATCCTGCTCAAAGTAGCCTCACTAACACACACATGCCTCAACAACGCTGCCTCCCTGCTACTTAGTCGATAGAATAAGTAAACACACATCCAACAGACCTACTAGAACCTCCAACACCAATCTACTCTCAGTTCCCAGGTTCAAACGCACCAAAATGGGTGGCAACAGCTTCCAGGTGAAAGCAGCCCAGCATTGGAACTCCCTACCACCCTCTCTAAGGACACCCCAAACCTACTCACACTTTAGACGCAACTACATACATAACTATCGCATAGATCCCTCCCTCGACGTAGCTGCCAAGTTGTTCTCCACCGAGCAAGATCTTCGACGGAGGGACGGAGGGATGAACGTGACCTGGCCTCGCCAGCCTAACACAGTAGGGAGAGTGGGGTTGTGTGGTCATTTCTTTGTTACACTCTGAGAATGCCTTTCTCTTTCCCCTCCCTCTCTTTCGGGTCGTAATCACACTTCATGCCCTCAGCTATGGAGAGGATGCCCTTTAGGTTTTGCCCGCGTTGCAAGGGCAAGTTTACCTGGAAGGACAAGCATAAACGGTGTAACCTTTGCTTGCCCCTCGATCACAAAGAGGACGGCTGTGCGGCCTGTAAATTACTTAAACCCAAAACTTTAAAAGACCGCAGGGTCAAAAGGTGGGCAGCCTATGCAATGTCTAGGTCTGACTCCTCTCCAGCTGCCGCCGTCGCCGAATGTGATGAAGACAGTGATTACACGGCCTCCGCAACGGAGGTTGTAGACCTCTCAAAGGAGCGTTCCCGCTCTGTCGTCCGTCCCTGGCCCTGACAAGCCTGGCTCACGCCCCGCTTATGGGGATGAACACCCCGGCGACAAGGATGATTACAGAAAAACACATAAGCACATACCCCCACGGCACGCATTCGTCAAAGACTAAGGCAGCCATAGCATCAACGGAGGCGTCTGGTCCACCGGCGCCTTCCGCCGACCGTAAGGGTCGCAGGCCCTCCCCGCCCCGGCGACTGGGCTTTCTGTAAATAAGGTGACGTGCCTCGCAAGAGTGCGTACGTTGCCAGTAAAGACTCGCCACTGCCTAGCTCGACGGTGAGCGATCCCTCGACGGAGAAGCTGATCGCCGAAAGCCTTGCGTGTATAGCTTCTAAAGACGGCCAGAGACGGACGGTGGGTGACGAGTCGAAAACCGCTCACAAGGCCAAAGAAACGGAGGACGCTGGAGGGTATGCTGGGACAGCTCCCACCGTCGACAGAAGACCTTAGCCAGCGAGAAGGTTTCTCAGAAGGCGAAGGAACCCAATCTTCGACGCTATGGGAAAGAACTAAGCAACTACAGGGATAGGAAACTCCCTTTTCACTCCCAGACCGTTCTGGCCTACCTTACTGGACTGTAGAGGGGTTCCAGTCATGTATGGACAAGCTAGACAGGTTCATGGCCATCCCAGAAAATAGGACACTCAAGAGGCCAAGCGCGGTACTCCAGGAGGGGCAAAGGGCTAAATACCGAAGCTCTTTAACCCCCTACAGGAAGACATGAACTCTTACAACCTCACTGAAGAGGACTCTCACTTCCAGGAAGATGAGTTTGCGAATAATGAAGACCAACAAGAGGAAGACTGTTTTCATGATGACACTAACATAGGTGAGGAGGACCCAGGTGAAGGTGGCGCACAGCCCTGGCAGTCGCCATCAGGGTCTACAGACCCCGACATTATAGATATTTCTTCTCCTCAGACCACACCCGTCAGGAACCCATCCCCAGTAGACGATCAGCCCACCTTCAATGCGCTACTGAGGAAGGCAGCAGCACATTTTGAAGTTGAAACTGGGGAGGTCACCCCAGATACTGATTTCGTGGAAAGGATTATTAAAGAAAAACCTCCTACTAGTCATAGTCAAACTATTCCTATCCTCGCCTCAGTTAAGAGACGACTCAACCCATCGCTGTCCAATCCTGCGCTGGTAAGGGGGGGGGGGTCATCCAAGAATCGAGAAATTGTTCTCACCCTCTGTCAGACCCATTATATATCGGGGGTCACTCAGTCCCGGACTCCTTAGTGGTGACTAACACAAGGAAGAGGGCTGGGGTTCCACTGTCAACCAGCGAGGCACCCCCAGATAAACAAGGGGAAAAAGCTTTGCCTTGGGCAAAAGAATTACCGCCTCGGCAGCATTTTCAATTGGGATTGCCAATAATAACACATTGCTGGCAAGCTATGCTGACGCTCAATGGGGAAAGCTTAAGCAGGACATCGAAGAAGCCCCTGAACCTCTAAGAACTCGCTTATTGGCTACAGTTACAGAAGGAACTCTGGTCAACCAGAGCATCATTCAGAACACTCTTGATGCGGCAGAAACTGTTGGCCGCTCTTTGGTGCAGGGAATTCTGCTGAAGCGTCACGTCTGGCTTCGCAATTCCTGTTTCAAGGCAGAAACGCAGGCGTCACTCATTAATAAGCCAATAGAGTCAAATCTCTTTGGAAGGGCAGTGGACGACGCACTGGAAAATGCGAAGAAAGAATTCGACGCCATAAAGACTTAGACCAAATCTCAAAGCCTCCAAACAGGCTGGGATTTGGCAACAAGCGCTTTTTTCGTGGCCAACGCCAACAACAGCAACAGCATTACACTGCGGGAAACTGGCCCTCTAATCAGGGTACCAGTAACCAGTATAACCAAAGAGGACAACGCCGTGGCAAGGGCAGAGGCCGGGGGTTCCAGCCCCAGAGGCACCCTGGCAAATAACACCAAATGATAATTGTTCCTATCAGCATGGGAGGGAATAACATCAGACCGGTGGGTATTGTCAACCATAGCCCACGGGTACTGTATAGAGTTCAATCGGTCCCCCACCTACAGACCTCCAAGGGGGCGACGCCTGTCACCAGAACACCTTGTCATCCTCCTGCAAGAAGTAGAACAGCTGCTACAGAAAGGAGCAATAGAGGTCGTGCCCCCATGTCAGGTAATGGAAGGTATTTATTCAGTGTACTTCCTTGTACCCAAAAAGAACCTAACCATGCGCCCTGTACTAGATCTGCGCCCAGCGAACAAATTTGTAAAACCACAAAAATTTCGTATGGTAACTTTACAGGAGTTAATTCCCCTGCTATCTCAGGGGGACTACATGACAACACTGGGCATGAAAGATGCATACTTTCATATATTAATGTTGCCAGCGCACAGAAAATACCTCAGGTTCATGATAGAGGGAAAACACTACCAGTTCAGAGTGCTACCCTTCGGCATAGCGTCTGCACCAAGGGTATTCACGAAGGTACTGGCAGTGGCCCACCTGCGCAGGTTGTC
This sequence comes from Ambystoma mexicanum, assembly GCF_040938575.1. NCBI lineage: Eukaryota > Metazoa > Chordata > Amphibia > Caudata > Ambystomatidae > Ambystoma > Ambystoma mexicanum. Next base: position 175,190,820 of record NC_090934.1, read on the forward strand.
CATACCGGTATACCCTTACCTCGACGATTGGCTCATAACAGGGGAGTCTTACGAGACATGCTTCTCAAACACCCAAAAGACAGACATTTTGTTCCAACTGGGCTTCTCCATCGAGAAGAAGTCCAGCTTAGACCCCAACCAAATAAAACAATTCCTAGGGGCTCTAATTCGGAAAAAGGACAGCCTCGTCTTCCCCTTCAACGAGAGGGTCCAAAATATGCTGTTTCAGATCCCTCAATATGTGGCCGGTCGAGAGGTGACGGTACGCAAAGCAATGCGCTTGCTAGGAATGATGGTGTCATGTATTTATTTGTTCCTCACGCGCGCCTGCGCCCACTGCAAAAGGGGCTCAACAGCCAGTGGTGTCAGGCCAGCGGACAATGGGACGATCTAGTGGTGGTCTCGCAGGCCTTGGTTCTCTCGCTACGGTGGTGGTTGAAGAAAAACCTGGTAATAGGGAAACCATTCGCCACCCCTCGCACTGGAAGCCACTCTAACCAGACGCATCCCTCACAGGATGTGGGGCTCACCTATCCCATCAGACTGCTCACGGAGTTTGGACTCCGAGCATAGCTTCCAAGCACATAAACCTACTGGAGCTACATGCGGTGTTCAAGGCACACCTAAAAGGGAAGACAGTCATGGTCCTCTCGGACAGCACTACAGCCATGTACTACCTCAACAAGCAAGGGGGCACTCACTCTCCAGGACTGTCCAAGCTATCCCAGAACATCTGGAAGTGGGCTCTCAGACACATGTTCCTATTGTCACAACATTTACCAGGGGAACTCAATCTGCTAGCAGCCGAACTCAGAAGAGACTTCCCTCTGCCCTCAGAGTACGAATGGCGGTTACACGAAGACATCGTCTTCACACAATGGGGCTTCCCAGAAATAGACCTGTTCACAACTCTGGAGAACTCACAATGCCTAGATTACGCCTCCAGATACCCACAGAACCGCTCCAATGGGAACGGTCTCTGGATAACATGATCAGGGAAATTTGTTTACGCTTCCCCCCCCCCCGACTCCTCTGTTAAACACGATAGTGCACAAGATGCACCTGGAACCAGTAACCATGATACTGATAGCCCCGATGTGGGCCCGCCAACCATGGTTTACGCACCTGATGGAGATGTCCCTGCCCCCACCGTTGAAACTGCCCTGCCCGTACAACATGCTGTCACAGGACAAGGGCAAGACACTACACCCATGCCCACAGAACATGAATTTAGCAGCGTTGCTCCTGAGGTCATAGCATTTGGCCATTTACAACTCCCACAGACATGCATGGACATTGTCAGAGAAGCAAAAAAAACAACACTCGCCACTGCTTTTCTAGCAAGTGGAAGAGATTTGTCATCTGGTGTAGAGGTAAGAGCATCAACCCAGTCCACTGCTCTCCCACACAAATTGTCCTTTACCTGACCCATTTACTGGACTCGGGTCTAGTGTTCAATTCTATTAAAGTCCATCTAGCGTCACGTTCTGCATACACCACTCTCAACTTAAAGTGTCATGGTGGAAAGTCCCAGTTATCAAAGCCTTCATGGAGGGGGTAAAGAGAATACACCCTCCGATAGCAAACCCAGCTCCCGGCTGGGACCTTAATGTGGTACTTACCAGGCTCATGGGCTCACCCTTTGAACCCATGCACAAGGCAACTCTTATGGACCTCACTCTTAAGACTGCTTTCCTAATAGCTATCACCTCCATTAGGAGAGTAAGTGAACTACAGGCTCTTTCTATTCTAGACCCTTTGTAACAGTTCCCAAAGATAAGGTGGTTCTACACACACACACCCCCAAGGCGTGCACTGAAATTCATATTGAAATTCCATGTCAACCAGTCATTAGAACTACCAACGTTCTTTCAAAACCCTTCCAATTTGGGAGAAAAGAGCCTGCATACACTCGATGTGCGCAGAGCTGTCATGTTTTATATGGAAAGAACTAGGCCACTGAGAAAGACTGATCAGTTCTTTGTTTCGGTGGCAGCAGGAAGAGAAGGAGATGCAGTCTCAAAGTCCACTATATCTAGATGGATTGTTCAATGCATCACTCTGTTACACTCTTGCTAAGGGAGAACTACCCTTCAAGCCAAGAGCACACTACTCGAGGCACTGGGGCATCCATAGCATTCATTGCAAATGTTCCCCTTGAGTCCATTTGCAAAGCGGCAACCTGGAGTTCTGTACATACCTTTACAAAACACTACTGTCTAGATGCACACTCTAGATCTGATTCCCAGGTGGGACAAGCAGTATTAAGACATCTTTTCTCTACTGTTCCTTCTCACAACCCACCTCCAACTCCGGGTACTGCTCGCTAGTCTATGCACAGCATGTGATTCTAAGCAGAATTAACAAACATCAGAAGACAATGCATTACTTACCGTAAAAGCATTTCTGATGGTTGTATCTGCTTGGATTCACATACACCCACCCTTCCTCCCCGCTCGGATGGAAGGAACATAGACCTCTTTCTACATCTCTCTCTCTCTTTTCTGTACTAGGTCACGTATAGAAGGCTCCCTCAGGGCAGAAAAAATACAGAGGGACCTCGACGCGTGAGGGATTGTGGGTACACTGCACGTCACTATAGGGATAGTGTTACAGACACGCCTTGTCGACGTCCCCTTTTCGACTCTGAAAAACAAAATGCAATACTCCGCAGTGACCACTGGATGTTGGACTATGCACAGCATGTGAATCTAAGCAGATACAACCACCAGAAATGCTTTTACGGTAAGTAATGCATTGTCATACTTGTAAATCTGCAAACCTTTGTCTTTATCGTGACTGCTGTAACCATCTTTGATCCTATTGTAATTATTGTAATGCATTGTAACATGTTAACTAAGCTGTGAATAACCTTGTTGCTTCTGCGCCCTCAGACCCTCGGGTTTGGTGCGCAATACAAATGAATAAACTAAACCTACTTCAGGTTCCAAGCAGGGTCGCACAGGATCTTTAGTGGTGGGCGTTCGAGGACAACATCCTGAAGGGAGAACCCTTTTGGCAACCATGGCCGGCGATCACAGTAGTCCTAGATGCCTCACTCATGGGGTGGGGACCCCACACCTACCATCTGACAGTCGGCTGTCGGTCTCCATCGGAGTCCAAACTATATATCAATCATTTGGAGTCGAGGGCAATCAGACTAGCGCCTTCCTGCCCTCTGTACGCGGAAAGGATGTCCTGATAATAACGGGCAACACGGTGGCTATGCACTACCTCAACTAGAGAGGTGGTGTATGTTCACGATCACTGTGCAGAGATGCAATGCAGCTCTGGTACTGGGCAATTCAAGAAGGAATCTACCTGTCTGCAGTTTACCTAGTGGAGAACACGGTGGCGGACGCTCTGAACAGGCAAAGCAGTCTCCCACGAGTGTGAACTAGCTCAGGAAGTCCTTCAAGAGATGTTCACCCTTTGGGGAACCCTTCCAGTGGATCTGTTCGCGACCGGTGCCAACCGGAAGTGCGATCTGTACTACTGCAGGGAATTTTCCCAAGACGAGCTCTAGAAGGCGCATTTGTGGTGGTTTGGGAATTTCTACTCCTGTACGTGTTTCCTCCAGCCCCCGTCGTTCCTAAAGTGATCAGGAGGTTGAGAAAGTTCGGGGAAAAACAAGATCCTAATTGACTGGGATTGGGCCAGGAGGACGTGGTAACCAGACCTTCTGGACATGTCCATCTGCTCTCCATGCATTTCTTTGTAAAACACCAGATGTTTTATCATTTCTGCTATCTTTTGCCAATCTGGGGCTCCAGATTGGTACTACTAAAGGCTACTTGGCGGCGCTGTCCATCTTTAAGCACTCGTCGGAGGAAAATTCATAGTTCAAAATTCCACTGGTGTCACAATTTCTAAAGGGGCTCACCGTGTCTCCCCCCCCCTCCCCCCCCCCCCCACCTCCCCGATCTCCCTTCCAGGTCCCAATTTGGGAACTTGATTTGATTAAAAAATGTCGAATGTGTGCACCATTTGAATGTTTATATTCATGTTCTTTAAGGTTAACCTTTTAAGACCATTTTATTGGTTCCTCTTAAATCAGCCTGTAGAGTGAGCGAGTTGCAGGCACTTTCGTCCAAGCCACCCTTTACTACCATCTTCCACAAGAATGGGGTTGTTCTAAGGTCGAACCTTTATTTTTACCCAAAAATAATTTGATTGCCTCGTAGGACAAAACATTGTTCTGCCTTGTTTCTATTCCCCCCCCCCCCCGGCCCCCCCATCCTAGCAAGGAGGAGGAAAGACTACATTGGTTGGACCTTTGTAGAACTTTACGCTTTTTTATATCTAGACTGTCAAAGCTCTGTATTGATGATCAGCTTTTCATTGGCTATACGGGCCACAAACTGGGTCGGGCTGTGTCTAAGTAGACCTTATTCCAGGTGAATCATTCTGGCCATTTCAGAATGTTGAAGGTTGGCGGGGAAGGAGCCTCCGGAAGATTTAAGGGCCCTTCCACCAGGGGCATGGCTACCTCTACAGCCCTGCAAAGGGGTGTACCAATACAAAATATTTGTGAAGCAGAAACGTGGTCTACTAGCCACATGTTCACAAAGCATTACTGCCTAGAATCTTCCCTCGGTCAAAATGGTAGCTTTGGTAAAGCAGTCTTGCACTTTATGAAAACAATAAGAATCAAATTCTACTCCCTCCTCCAAATCAAATACTACTTTGGGAGTCTATCAAATATGAGGAATACGTGTAACGCAATCCATTCGAAGAACAAGTTACTTACCCCTGGTAACGTTCTTTTGACTGGATGTTCCTCCCACATATTCCTCATTGCCCTCCCAGCATTCTCCACAGTAGAATTTCCCACGCTATTACAGCTTTCGTTCTTTCAAGGCTGAGTATGGTCATTTCTGTGCTTTTGCTGTTATTTCTGCTGTAAGGGGAAAAGAAAGGACTGAAGCCAATGGGCGCTGCGCCTGCTATATATGCCTTTGATTACATCATCCTCGAGATGGAGGCCTTCACGGGACATCACGTTGACGCACAGTGCCCTCTGGCAAAATTTTCTTTCTGAAGCAGGTGACGCTGGATAACGTATATCAAAGATGAGGTATACGTGGAAGAACATTCAGTCGAAAGAACGTTACCAAGGGTTAAATAACTTGTTTTTCTTTCTGCGGTACACATAATTGCTGTATTGTTGCTAATTTTATGTGTTGGTACAAATAACATCTACTGGCATTAAAATGTTAATACAACATTGCTAATACAACATTGCTAATCAAATGGGTTTGATTGCTAATCAAGACAATTTTAATTGGCAAATCCTGCTAATTCATTTTTGAAACCTAATGTCTTATCTACCCCCAAGAAAGGAACACATTTGATTTCAGACCACCTGAAACTTGCTTTTCGTGGGTTCTTCCTTGTACCCAAAGTGTAGAAGGTTTCTTCAACAACTTGAACAGCAAGCAAGAGACGATGTGGTAGTGTTAATGATGCAGAAAGAAATGGTCTGATTTGTCTGTCTCCGTTAACAAAGTAGTTTCCTGAACTAAACAAAGGAACAAGGATTTTACTTACCAAGTTCTAGAACAGAAAATGGAACATGATTTTTGGGACTATAGCTCTGTTTTACCTTTTGCTGTGGATGAGTCATATTATTTTCATATGTTAACCATTGGAACACTTTTGATCTTCAGCAGCTGCACATCCCCCTAGCAGCCTGTCCACATTGCCCACATTCATATATTACAGGGATGTGTAGGATGGAGTACCTATGACCATAAGCATTCACCCACTTACTTTGGGTTAGTTCTGGCTAAAACACTATAGAATGTATAGTGGGCCTGCTACATTGGCTACATGTGCTATTAAAGATCGATTGTCAAGACTTCTTTCCGCTAGTGTCCCAGTTTTAGAATTCTAGAAGGACGATATTAAGGGCTAGACTGTCTAATCCTGATGATAGCCTAGAAGTATTGCAGGACCTTGCGGACCAGACTTGTTTTGTTGGCTATTTGACACCCTTTTCAAACCTATCCCCCTACAGTGGGGACACTAAACCCCTTGGAAACGTTGTGCATTACCATTGCAGATTCACCTCCTGAATTTAAAACATGAGATTGCCCATCAAATGCAGGCTTCGTGGGGGTGGGTGGGGCCAGGGGGGGGATGGATGGGGGTTCAGGCTGAAAGGGGTGTACAAGGGCCAGGTATCTGCAATCCAGCTCGAGTCTAGGCAGGCCACAGTAAAGCGAGGTCTCAGGGCTGTTGGCAGCCCTGATAAGCCCCCACAACAAGGGTATTATTAGTATTGTTTCTCTAGCTTACTTCTGCTGTGCGAATAGTTTATTTTTAAAACCCAGAGATGGACCTTGCTTGTATTGCACAAGCCCCAGCTCCTGTAGAAAAAAGTGGTCTGCCATCATAGTCGGGCCTTGCAGAGAGATCTACCCCTTACTCTCTGCCTGGAGAAGTGTCTAACCCTTAGAGAGTTGGCGGTAGCTGAGCGAAGGGCTCAAGAGGGAAGGTGTTTTGGAATAGAGCTTAGTTTTCAGCAAACGTCAAATGTTTAAAACATACCCATACTCGCCGGCAAGTCATGCAAATGGTACTCGCCCTTCAAAAAAATCTCCTCGCCAATGTGGGCGGACAGTAGATTTTGCAAACCCTAATAGTAAACAAAAAAAAGGATGGAGTGCTTTTTCTATTTCCATGGCAGTAGTCAAACTGGCAGGAGAGGCAGAGCTAGGAGACCCAACAGGTAAGTGGGAGGTTTTGGGGGTTTTATGTAGGATGGTGGGTAGGGAGTGGTGTCTGATGGGAGAGGTGGTGGTGCAAAGCACCTCACAAAAAATGGCATCTGGGGAAGGGGCTTGTGTGGCTGGTGGAACATGGGCCCGACACCCAGTTCTCGTCTGCGTTTTCAGCCACCTAATTGGCTGAGCACCTTTCCCTGGGTGCAAATACAATTGATAAATATAATTTCACTGCACTTCCTGATTAATCGCATCTGCTGGTATACAAACATTGTTATATTTGATAGAATGTTTTTCTGCTAACATGACAAGGGTGATTCTTGCTGTAATGCATGGAGAGGACTCACTAGATTGAGCATGCAGGTTTCAGTGTTGTGTTTCCTTTAATGTTCCCCATTTTCAGACAGCCGGTAGCAAGACGTTGCATAACAAATTTCAGGTATGCTAGCATCATGGGGTATATAGTCCAATCTGTGCAATAAGAGTTACTTCGGAACAAGTATAGGTCCTTGAGTCTTGCACAGCATTTCAAAAACATTTGCAATCTCAATTTGAATGCTGTGCCAGTTAATGTTGAGCTTGGTCTTACATGACATTGCAATCCAATTATTGTCTGAACTTAATTTGTCAATCACAAACAGCTGCACAACTAGCAAAGCTTATAACTGAGCTGTCTAAACAGTACAGTATTTAGACGATGTACCCAGAGGCTTCTTGGCTGTAGATTACTATGGATCATTGAAAGCAAAGTACTTCATAGGAAGTCTTTCTACTTGATGTAGGGTACTGCATAACTGTAGTTCTTGGCAAATCCGAATGGATTTTGTAGGTACTGAATGTTCAAGACCCCATGTATTGTCCAAAATGTTACATCTTTAGCCAAGGCAGATGGTATACATTTTTGTTTTTACTCAGTACACTCAACAGTGTATATGTAGTTTGTCAGGACCAGCTTTCTAGCTTGTGTTGAAAAATGTAGTTCTCTCGTCTGAATGGGCTAGGTCAGCGATTTCCAATCGAACATCTCTTGAGGGTAAGTAACGAGGAAGTCACTTGCAGAAGATTTGCAGGGGCCTTTTAGTAGTTCATAATGGACATATCCACGATGACAGCTTAAAAACATGAGATGCTTTCTTGGTAGAGAATCTAATTGCAATGCTGGCTGCCCACAACCTGTACAGCGCTCCTCTGCTCTCGAGCTAGGTGCACACTTTCAACAATAAAATAAATATTTGTTCATCCTTTTCCTTAGACATTTCTACAACAATTCCTCTGTAGATGATTTTAGTGCTCCATATTGAATTGCTAAAAGGCAGTTGTTTTAAATTTCCTCTTTTCTGTCTCTACTCCCAAATTTTGTCAGGTGCAGGACCATGATACATTTCCTTAGCCTGGGGTCACCTTTCAAGGAGTGTTATCAAATCCTTGTATACATAATCCTGTGTTGAACGCTATTCAAGGCAAGGTATTTAATCGTGGTCATGCGCAAGTTCTTTGCTATTGGGTTTGACACATTACTTGCAATACACTGAATACAAAGGCTTATGTGCCTGCTTTCTGCTTTGAAAATCTGTTCCTTTTTCACAAGGAAATCATGCACGTCCTGCATGCTGAACAAGCCATACATTGTTAAATTTCTCTGCAGCTCTGTCCCCCAAAGCACTCTGTCCTTATTGACATATTTATAAAGGTTGGCTAGGGAATTGAGAACAGTTAGGCCCTGCTTGTCTCAAACGAGATGCTAGGTATTATTGCAAAGCAATGGTATGTTTTAAGTCAGTAAGAAATATTCTGTTTGTTTTACACATTTCACATGCAGCTGCTGCTTTGCAACGTGGGTGTGGTGGTTTAGTTCATAAACATGTTATTTGAAAAGAATTGACTACATACTGCAGCTCAAGATTTAATCGAATGCAAAATGTTTTCTTCGTGAAAGTGTTTTTGAACAATGAAGAGTAAGCTCATTGTAAAATTAGCTGGACTCCATTTTACAAATGTGATTGTCACTTTTCAGAATTGGCCATCTTGTAAATTCACCAACATGAAGAAAGAAATATGCTGATTCACAAATGCTAGCCACCCACTTATCTGCTTTCGAAAAACTTGTAAGTCTGCTTGCAGCTTCTGAAACATTGTTCATAGTATCGGGTTTTGTCGAGTCGTAGCCCTCGACGGCGTCCGTCCTGTCTTCAGCCGTGAAGTCGACGCTGGTAGAAGTAGTTGACGTTGAAAGAGGGAAGGTGTAAAAACACGGACATTCTTGGCAAGTCAGAGGGGAATGATGGGAGAGTGATGAATACATGGGAGGAACTTCCAATGGAAAGAATTACCAGGGTAAGTAATTTGTTCTTGGATTGTTTCCTCCCACGTATTCCTCATCTTTGATACACACTCCCAACGCAGTATGTAGAAGGTGGGCACGGATTTATTGTTTAATGCTGTGAAGTACAGCTTTACCAGATCATGCCTCCTGACCTAGTCCAGAAAGTAATATTTGCTGAAACTGTGTAAAGAGGACCAAGTGCTGCATTGCAGATCTCCTGTACGGTGGAAAAGCCAAAGTAGCCACTCAAGTGGAGTGTGGCCTTAAACCATTGGGCAGATCTTTGCTAGCCAATGTTTAGCATTCTAAAATGCATATAATTATCCAGCATGAGATGGTTTGATGACTGCTTGTCCCAATTTATGACCCGAATAGCACACACAGAGCTGGTAGTCTTGTCTGATCTTGGACATTCTGGAAATGTAGAAGCTCAAAACCCTCCAAAGGTCTAAGGGACGTAATCTTTCATTCTCCTTAGATGGATTAAAAGGGCAAATAAGCGGGTAACCCTAGATAAAAATGGAATTCGGATATCACCTTTGGTAAGAAAGGAAGTACCCTCAAAAACCACCTTGCCCTTAAAAAAGGTGTATGAAGGCATTGTGTGTCAGACACAAGTTTTATTAACTCAAAGGCAGGATGAAGGAATACCCAACTTGCCCTACTCTAAGTTGAGATTTCCCTACCTACATAAAACTAAGGAATATTGTAGACTGTGATTTAATTTATCCAGGAAATTGACTTGTCAGAGTTTGCCCAGGTCATGTCTCCCGAAGCATTCGAGGGACCTCCTTCAAAACCTATACTCCTACGTCCTGTCCCCTTTCCTCCATACTTGTGGGACATTCCATCCTTCGGGGCGGGACCGGAGAACTTTTGTAAAAAAAAAAAAAGCATCACATTTTTTTCATTTCTGTCCTTTTATTTTTACGTGGGGTACTGCACATGGCCATAACCCGCCCTCCTGAGCTCCGCATCGCCTTTCAGTCCTTTTCTCCTCACGGTCGGGTCTGGACACACTAGCATCACTGGGAATTTTTATTTGTATTCCCTCTGTCCTTCCTTCCTGCTCCGGTTCCTCGGTCATCTAGTCCTCTGTCTATGCCGGACCGCCTGGGATTTCGTGTCCTGTTATTCATGCAAACGTCTCTTCACTAGGGTGGATCCCCACTCTTTGCTTGGAGTATCTAGGCCCGGCACATCGTTGGGATTCGTGCTTCTACTGCGACTCCTTTTCCGTCCGGGCACTCCAAAGTAGTCGTCTTCGGTGGGAGGAGGCGATTCAGCGCGTTCCTTTACCTCCTGTCAGCTTTTCATTGACGAAAAGAAGAACCACCCAATAAGTGTTTTACTTTTTAGGGTGCCCCGGCCAGGGGACTCCTTTCTGGGGTCTTCCAGGTCCGGGAGGGGCTTTTGTAGGTCTGTCACGAGGGGATTCCCTGAGGTGCCACAAGGGCCTAATAGGTACACAAGTGTTCTCAGAAGGTTCCCTCAGTGGACCTGCCAGTACCGGATGTCATTCCAAGGTTCAGCCCAGTTCGCCTGTGGCTCTGGAGACAGAGGTTTGCCCGGAGGTCTCTTTTTCTGGTGCTTTCCACACTGACACTGCAGTATGCCCTGAGATTTCAGTTTCTGGAGCTTTCCATACCGAGTCAAGGCTCAAGGCCCCTCTTGAGGGAGCTTTATGTCCTGGGTGTAAAACCATAAGGCCGCGAGCTAAGTTATCTACATGGTGTGCTACAGCTTCCAGTAGATCCTGCACCAACACTCTGGCATCCGACAAACCGGCTTTAAAGTAATCTAGCCTATCCGCAGGAATGCACCCCTGGAAGTCGGCTAACTTTCCACAGCCACAGATTGGCTGCTGCCAGGATGAGCTTGGTGTTAGCTTGATTAAGATGGATTAAGTTGGAGCGCCGAATTGGCAAAAACCTTCTGGCCCAAGGAGTCCACACGTTTATCCTCCTCGGATTGGGTTTGAGCCCTTGCCGTTCAAGATGCAGTGGCTAGCTTGAACTTGAGGGTGGCCGTTGCCTTCACCGTTGAGGACAGGAGCCGACAAGCTACATTGATTTTAAAGCAAATCGATGTGCAAGTAATTGCAAGGGTGATTTGGATCTTTCACAGGGATGGTGTTTGTCAAATTCATATGGAATAAAAGAGCAAGAACAAAACTGAGGCTTTCTTTATTGTATTCATGATTAAACATTTAAATTGTTGTATTAAGGGAAATGCTGGTCTACTGGGGGGAACAGCAGATCAGGTATTCATTATTTTAGTCTCGGGTGGAAAGCTTCGGGGCAACGTACTCTCCTTGGAAGCAAGACGACAGAGCACCTCAGGTTCGATTCCCCGGGTATGTGCTTAGAAACCTCTGGTTATTAAGCGCGTTATACATAACCTATCAGATCATATAAGGCTATCTCCTCAGAGGTGCAAAGCTTGTATTGAGTGTCAATTCTCTTGTTCATGTGTATCCCGTTTTGGGGTTTATCCCAGACCTTACAGGCCTCAGCCAAGACGTCCTTCGGGAGGAACAGGCAGGTGCGGTCCTGAGGTGACAGGGTAAAGGCTCCACAAAGCACCCCCTGCTGAGGAGTGGGGGCCTCAGGTACCGGCATATCAAGGAGGTCCAGCATATCAAGGAGGTCAGCATATCAAGGAGGGCCATCATATCCAGGACCCGGTCATGGAATGCTCTCACCAAGTGGGTCTACTCATCACCATCCTGGTCCGCTTGAGTCTCATCCAACGAGGTGGGACCAGAAGGCTGGGCCACCATGCATATCGCCTCCGGTTTTAAAGTGTTGTCCCAGTCTGCTGGTGTCTTCTGTATAGGAGGCAACGAGGGCAGAGGAGGGAGAGATGGAGGAGGTCCAGGAGAAAGCGGTGGAGGTAGTGGCACCACCGGAACCTGCATTGGAACTGCCGGGGCAGGAGGTATGCCAGGAAGTTCAGGGTACATTTCCCTGAAAAGACGTTTGAAATACGCCTTCATAGGATCCGAGTGCATGAGCATCTGGAACTTCGAAAAAAGAACCCATCCTCCGCCGCAGGTTTTGGCGCTGGTACAGGCAGAGGCCTCTCGTGATGGGCATACTTCAATGAACGCAAGGAAGATGGTTGCCAGGAGGGCCCACCACCGGCTGGGTCCACAGATCAGTGGAGCGGAAGCAGGAGGGAGCGAGACTATGGGGCAGTGGTATCCGAGTACGCCAGTCAAATGAAGGGCAAAACTGATTTTTGCTGTACATATAGCGTGGAAAAGGCTGCTCAGCCCCCAAAAGGAATGGCCCCAGCACCAGACGACGTGAACGTTGCTGTAGGGGAGGTGTACAAAATGGCTGCCGTGGACCACAGAGGTTGGGCCACCATTTTGTCGACACTCGAGAACTGCTTCACATGTGGAGATGAGGGAATTGTCTCCTCAGGGGAGTCGGGGAACTTAACACCTTAGCCTTGACACAAGCACTGAGGTACAGAAACTTCTAGACCTCAAGGCGGTGTAACCTGTTCTCCTTGGGGAGCAAGGGGGAGGGCTTCTACGCTCATCTGTTCAGTGCCCAAACCCAACCGGGCTTGCTCTGTACACTACCCTTGATCTTTTCCAGTTCAATCTTTCTCTTCCCCAAGAGAAATTCAAGATCACACCTTGCCAAATAAAGTCCTCTCTTCGTAAGGGCGACTGGATCAGTGTAGTGGACCTTCAGGACGCTTGCATGCACATCCTGATATGGAGGCCGCATCGGAAATATCTGTGGTTATCTCTGGGAGAGGAACATTTTCAGTTCCGGGTGCTCCCTTTTGGTCTCAGCTCGGCGCTGCATGTCTTTACGAAGATGTCGGTCGTCACAGCTTTCCTCCGGCTATAGGGCGTTCATGTATATCTGTATTTGGACGACTGGCTCCTACGCAGTCCTTGCCCACAGACCGCATTGATCAATCGCCAGTCTCTCCTCCAGCTCCTGTTCCACCTTGGGCTATCTGTGAACTGGCAGAAATCTTCCATGATGGTCTCCCAAGACCTGATTTTCCTGGGTTTCCGTTGGAATACGGTCATTACCAGGGTGTTCTGCAATTCTGTCTGCCGTTAGGATCTATCTGCCACGTATCAGCTCTTCCTCTAGTCTCCACAACATGATGGCTTGGTGGTTTCAGAGACTCCTAGGCCTCATGGCTTCTTGCGTACTAGCCCTTCCTCTTGCACGTCTGAAGATGAGGCATACACAGCTGGCTCTTCGAGCTCTTGGTCTCAGGCTTTGGACCCGGATTGCAAGATTCCAGTTCCATACTGCATGACGCCGTATCTATTTTGGTGGTCTTCGACCAGCAACCTTTCCGTGGGGGATTCTTTTCAGCCCGGCCCACAAGTGACGACTACCACTGACTCCTCCTTTTTGGGCTGGGGCGCAACATTTGATCATCTCCAGGCGTTCGATCTGTGGACACTTCAGGACAGGCAGTTTCATATCAATTATCTGGAACTCCTCGCTGTTTTTCTTGCACTCAAAGCTTTTTAACCGTCCATCGTGAATAATGTGGTCCATATTTGTACGGACAATGATGTGGCAATGTTTTACATCAACAAGCAGGGTGGCACCAAGTCACTTCTCCTTGTGGACCTAGCCATGCGGATTTGGGAATGGGCTATCCAGCACAACATTTGGCTGCTGGCTGGACACATTCCGGGTCACATCAATGTAACTGCAGGCCAGACAGCAGCCAGTTATGAGTGGGAACTAAACACGGATGTTCTCTCCACCATTTGTCGCCAATGGGGGACTCGAGAAGTGGACATTTTTTTTTGTGACTTTTACAAACAGGAAACTTTCTCTATATGCATCCAGGAATGGTCTTGGAGTCTCCTCCCTAGGGGACTCTCTCGAGATTCTTGGCACAACATGAAGGCTTATGCTTTCCCGCCATTACCTCCTAGTTCATCAGTCACTCTGCAAGCTCAGGAATACGTCAAACTGTACTCTCCTTTGTGAAAACCTTCTACAGGGTCTCGATATAGGAGCAAGTGGCTCAGTTTTTGCCACTGGTGTTAAGCTTAACAGCTCGACCCCATGCACGCTACAATTGACACTGTTCTTTTGTTAATGTCTCACTTCACAGCCTTGCAGGACTTGTCTGCTATTGCGGACTATCTGTCCACTGACAGCTGTTCCTTTTCTTTGACTAATCCAGTCATTAAAAGGCATTTTGCGGCACTATTACATATTTTCCCACCGGTACGCAATCCTAATCCCAAATGTGATTTGAATGTGGTCCTCACCGGCTATGCCATAAACCATTTGAACCCATGACCACTGCTGATATCAAATACTTTTCTTGGAAGGTCGCCTCTTTGATCGCAGTGACATCGGCGAGACGAGTAAGCGAGTTCCAAGCTCTGCCTGTGGACATCCGTTCCTCACCTTCCATAAGGATAAGGTTGTGCTCCACACTCGTCCTCCTTTCCTGCCTAAAGTGGTTCCAGATTTTCATTTGAATAAATCGATATCATTAGCTGTCTTTTTTTTTCTGAATCCGGCCTCTCATGCCGAGCGCATCTTAAACAACTTTGTCAGATGATCCCTGAAGTTTTACCTCGACCAAACGAGTGAACTCCGGGGCTCCTCACATTTGATGTCCCGAAAGGGAAACCTGCTTCAAAGGCAACTATCTCCTGATGGATTGCTACCTGCATTGCTACCTGCATTTCTGAAGCCTATTCCAAAAGTATTTTCCCTGGGAAACCATTGCCAAGGTGGCTACGTGGGCTTCCCCATCAACTTTTTGTTAGCATTACTGCTTGGACCTGAGCTTCAGGGCTGATGCCCAGTTTGGTCAGGCCGTCCTTAAGAATTTATTCCAGTAAGGTTTTTTTCCCATCCACCAGAACTAACTGTGATGTGTGCTTGACAATCCCCCACAAGTATGGAGGAAAGGGGATGGGACGTAGGAGTATAATAAAGCTACTCGCCATAGTGACTACCTTACTCCTAGTTCGTAGTCCCCTTTACTCCATACACCCAACTGCCGACCCCTCTAGAAAGTATCTTCTATTATTGCTTAAGTGGTCCCAGACCTAGTGATGGAAAAGGACTGAAGGGCGATACGCGGGGCGGAGCTCAGAAGGGCGGGGTTCACCAGAAAACCCCTTTTTCCCCTTTTAAATTTGGAGGCGTGCGGGACTCCACCCTCCGGTGCTACACCTCGGGCCCCTTTTCCGCGTCGACGGGAATGGGCCGAATTCATCAGCGCTCCTGGGTTTGGCTTCAACCATGTAATTCCACACACGGATACTTTTTCTTTGTCTTGTCTTTTTAGCATTCAGGTGCTCGGTCCTCAGGCGTCACGCCCCTCCCCGGCACATGTCGTCTTCCGCAGGGTTCAGCAGTTGGCCATCCTACAACGGGCTCTTCCTAACCTCCGACCCCAACACCCTCTGCCTACGTTGCCTTGGCCCAGACCATGGTTGGCAAGCTTGTACAGCGTGTGGCTCGCTGTCCTCGAAAGAGCTGAAGAACAGACTAGCCAGGTGGAGGGAGCTCTTCCAGAAGTGTCCTCCAGGGGACCTCAAGAACTTTGTGAAACATCGAACCAAGCCCAAGGTAGGGCCGATATTCTCCATCGCACCCCGCAAAGGAGACTCCTTCCCAGGGACTCTCCAGCGCGCAAGGGTCTGGTCAGGTCCTTCTACCAGCACGTGCACCGAGGCTGCTGCAGCTACCGGCCTCCGGGCCGAGGGATACTCTGATCCTCCCAGTGACAGTGTTGAGGGACTGGAAGTTTCTTTTACGAGTCTTCACCTGAGGGGCTATGCCCTAGTACCCGCAATACCTCAGAGGGGGGTGCCTAAAAACAGCTCTACCAACCCCCTGGTCGATGGTGTCCCACCTACTGGGCCTAGGCCCAAGGAGCAGGGTAGGCCTTATGATCCACACGCAAGAGTCTTGGATGATGCTGTGCCCAGCGCGCCGAGCAACACGTCGCAAGCAGGCAGCTCGACAAAATGAACGCCGCGCCAGACGGAGGCATCCGTCCGCAATTCCAGGAATTCGGTGAAGAACGAGTGTCAAGATGGGACTGGCCTCAACCAGGTACTTGACCTACAGACTATCCCTCTTCAGGGCAGGGTACGCAGTGGTTCCAGCAGCAACCCGCTACCCCATCAGCACCCCCCTGCCACCTCTTAGTGAAGAGAGGTTCTTCGAGAAGATTCATCTACCTCATGAAGTCACCTTGGATGTGGGTTATCCTCAAAGACTCCATCGGGGAAGTCCTTCGCGCAATGCTAGCGGCACCACAAGCGCTGGCGCCCCAGCACCGCCTCCGGCTCCCCAGCAGACACCTCAGGCGGCTCCGTACCAGCCTCTGCCGCCTCCTCAGCCTCTGGCCGCGGTCCCTGCACCCCAGCCTCCGGCGCCAACTACGCCTCCACAGGATCCTCCTGATCCACAGGATACGGATGAGGAGGATGAGGATCCAGACACGCCATCATCAGCCGGGGCCTTCTATGAACGTCTTGCTGGGCTGGCGGAGTATCTGGGCCTACCCCAACCCGAGGTCGAGTAATCGACAGAGGGGGTTCTGGCGGAAGTCCTCAAGTGACGCCCCTCTGCCAAAACAGGGATTTCACTGCAAACAGATGTAGTCTCACTGGCCAAGAAGGGCTGGCTCAAACCCCACTTGGCCCAGCCGGTCAATCGACGCCAAGTACAGGCAGGTGGAGGCGGGATACACTCTTGCTCTCGGCCCATCCTCGGCCACACTCAGTGATTGCTGTGGCATCACTATACTCTAAGCCTCAGTCGTCACCTGCCGCCTCCTCTGCGGTGCTGCTAGGCAAGGAGAAGATCTTGGCGGCATACGGCAAGAAGCTCTATTCCAACACGTCCTTGCATCATCAGGCCAATGCCGATGCCATGCTGGCTGCCGCCAACCAAAGATTATGGTGGGAAATTGCAGACTTCCTCCTGGAACTCCCCACCCAGAGCCAATCATGCATTAAGGCGGGGCTAGTTGAGGCCAAGCTGGTGGCGCATGACCTCATTGAATCCACTGTGGCCCGTATTGACCCCTCTGGCCGTGCAATCTGTATCGCCACGGATATGAGACGGACAGCCTGGCTCCGGGCAACAAAATTCAACCCAGACATCCAGGAACGCATATTAGATCTACCGTTCGAGGGTGGGTGAGGGGGGGGGGGCGGTCAGGTGGGGAGGGTGAGGTGGGGGAAGGACCTCTTCCACTCCTCCACGGACGAAGAGCTGGACAAAAAGAAAAACGGCTCACAAACGGCCAAGTCTTTATCCATCCTGACAAAGACTACGCCCAAATCATACACCCAATCTCAGAAGCGCTTGGACAGGGGTCGTATGTACGCAGAGTTCCGCGGTTTCCAGGAACAGAGATCCAGGCAGCTGGATTGCATGCCGTCTCGGAACCGGCGCAAGCAACAAAAAGGGCGGGGAGAGTAATGGCTTTTTCCAGTCCCCCTCTCCGCGACAGCCTCAGAAGGAAAGAAAGCAGGACACACCCCTTTGGGTCCACGTGTCTCCGGTGGGGAGCAGGCATGTTCTCCGTGCACATTGCTGGCGCCAAAATTTTGCGGACCCCTGGATTCTCTCTGTAGTATCCACAGTGGTACTGCCTCCCTATCCCAGCCTCTCCTCCCGCCTCCCCTCCCACAGGTTGGAACAGCAACTATTTTGGCAGAGATCCGCTCGCTCGTAGACAGCCAGGCAGTGGAGGAAGTCCCAGCCTCCCAGCGAGGCTTGGGCTTTTACAGCAGGGTTTTCGCCTTTCAGAAGAACCAGGCGGTCTTGAGAGTTGGGCTGGACCTTTCCACCCTCAACCTCTACTTACCCCTGCAAAAATTGAAGATGGTTATGCCAGCTTTTATAGGGGAGACATTGTGCAAGGGAGACTGGACTGTGATGTGAATAGGCCCCATGTGTGCCTGATCCAGGCTCCCATTCTATGCTCTGCTGGTATCCAAGTCTGCCACATGTGAAGAGCTGCGTTCATTCAGTCCTACTTCCAAAACCATGACCTGCTTCTGCTCGCCTCCAGAGGAGGTGCTTTTTGTCCTGGTGCGATTCTCACCTGTCTACCTCTGGCTGGAGATGCAAGAGAAAACCCAGGTACCTGTGCCCCTGATGTCTGCCTTGTTTCCAGCTGCAAAATTGAGGTCAACCCACTGTTCCTCCACCCCATTCCACTGCAGAAGCCATCTTGAGTTCTGCACCAAAGCAGATGCATACGTTTTTATTTTGCTGGAAACTAACTCCGCTTCAACAGCAGTCACATTGTATTCTTGAAAATCTCATTCTGTAGAGAATTTACACACTTATTTTATGCATGTTTGTATTCATAAATTCTTTTATTCTTCCATTAGTTTTCCGGATTAGTTATTTCTGCTTGAGTACAAATCTGATGTTTAAAGTTGACAACTTGATTTGGTAATGGTACTGATTGCAGATTAACGAGAAGATGAGCGTGTTTAAATGTCTTCCTACTGAAATATTTTTTTAAGTGCTAGTTTGTTGACCGCCTCATGCCATAGAAGGAACATCTTAGTAATGCATTGTCATCTGTATTTCAGGAGTTGCTTTGAGATGCTGCTATCTGTGCCCGAAAATGAATTAAACTGTGAAGAATGGTTACTGTTCCAGCAGTCCCTTAAGGTTAGTATCCTTTCATCAAGCAATGTGTGTGCGTGTTTTTTTTTTTGTTTTTTTTTTTGTAAGAAGTAAAATGTGACCACAACTAATGCCCTTTTGGAAATCCTATATTCATTTCTAATTGCACTAGGGGCAGACCTAATATAATCATCTGTGTTCACATCCCTAAGAAGTTGGAAGATAATGGGGTCAGGGAGCGAGAGTCGGGGAGTGGTGAATGATTCAAGGCAATGCCTACCTGAGCTACTCCCCAACCCTTAGTAATTATTTTTAGTGCTTGGTAATGCCAACATTTAGGGTATAAAAGTACTCCAATATGTTAATAAAATATGGCCCAGTTCACTGCAGTTTTGTCAAAAATTGATGTAGAAGGCAATTTGTTAAATTTGAAGATGGCCACCAGAGTGGAGCTAAGGAGGATTCTTTGGATGGGGCAGTATGACCCAAAGTGAAAGCAATAGGCTATTCAAGCGACAATGTCGTTTTTAGTTTAAAGCTAAACTGCTTTAGTTTATTTTGGATTCCCAGCTTGACGTGGAATATTCATAGCATGTGAATCCATGTAAGACCCATACTGGAGTTATAGGTAACTAACTTGTTCCTTCTTTATCACTCCTATGCTCTTACTCTTCACAATACATGGCTGATTATTTTCTTCTGGTATTGCATCAGAATAACATGTGTAAGATGAGTCTGCCTGTCAAATGATAGAATGGTATTTATTTGCTTTTGCTCACACATCTCGGGGGCATCAAGGTGCTGTTACAGGAATGTCTTAGTTGCGTATTTATAACGCGCTCAATACCCAGAGGTTTCGAAGCGCGGACCCGGGGATTGAACCTGTGTTGCTTCATGTTGTCTTGTTTCCAAGGCGCGCACGCTGCTGCTGAGCTATCCTCCCGGGATTGGTATTATAAGGCTAATGTAAAGGGAGTTCATCATTGGAAAGGGAGTCCTTGTCCCTGTTGGAAAGGGGGGACTATCATTCCAAGCGGTTTCCCCCAAGTGGTTTCGGACGAGGCAGAGGCATGGAACAGTGGTGTAGGGGCTTGGGGAGGGTACAGGTGGGAGAAGGATGTTGAGAGGAGCCACAGTTCGTGGAGGTTAGTGCATGCTTTGGGTATAGAGTACAATGGGAATTAAATGTCATCTTAGAAAGTAGCAGCCATATTACAATTGAGGCCTAACTGTGCACTGTAGTCAGGGCAGCAGGCCATGAACGGGAAATAAGTATGTGCATGCAGGAAAAGGTGGTATCATGGGCACCGGTGAGAAAGGCCAGAGATTCATTGACCCTTCATTGTCTCATGTTGCCAGCATTCGTATCCCAGAAGGAATCTCCCACAGAGGGGGGCAGAGCGGTCCCTGTGAAAAGCGATCCCACGAGGAGGAGGGCACGAGCCTCTGGCCTTCCCCAGTCCCAGCTCTAAGCAATAGTGCACAGATGCCTCGTCCCAAGACCCAAGTATTCCAAGGTACCATCCAGTCGGACACCAACCACAAAACTGTTGGACCCCCCAATCGATCAGACCAGAAAGCAGCAGGGCCACGCCGCCATCACCGTTAGGTCACATTATTTGTGCTGGGAGCTGCCGGGGAAGGGTAAAACCGACCTCAAATGAGGGTCGGGAGCTTTGGAAGGGCGCTGGCATGTCTGGAATTGAGCTGGGCTTGTGATTTACAGTGACCTCAAAGTATCCTCATAGCCATTAGTACCAGGTGCATATTACTTTAGAGATGGAGAATGCATTATTTTTCTTCGTATAATGAGCAATTAACTGTAGCTTCGCCTCTGCTGACGTGCGAGGAGGAGCCCATGTGGAAGAAGATTGACAGAAGGGGCTCGGACCAATTGCCCGGTATCCCTTATGAAGCAGGTAGCCTATGTATAGGGTAGCACCAACCAGCCATCCGGATTTGTAAGTTGCATCATTGACTACGCTGTGTGCCCTTCTAAAGTGTTGCTTGTGCTGATTTTACCAGAAAGTTCTGCGGCAGCAGAGCTCTCTGCTAGCTCATCATTAGTTTTGTAGAAATAAACCTTGTTCTTCTTGCAAAAGGTGTGGTGGGCCTTTTTCCCTAGTGGGTTGCATTTTTTTATGGTGCGAGAGTTGCAGTACTGCTCTACATTTTTGGTGACCCTGACGTGATCAGTGACCCTAGCAAAGACCAAGGCTTCCAGGCTGCACCTCTGGAGGGGACACGTCCACCTACAATTACCAGTCCCAAGTGCGCAAACCATAGTGGTGTACAGGAGCCGTTTTTACAGAATTCCTGTCTGCTCTTTGGAGGGTGCAGGCTGTTATTGGGACCTTGTGATGGAGGAGCTCGGGTGGACACGCAGCTGTAAGTACACCTCTTGAGAACGACAACAATGCGGGCAAGAGTGAATGGAGAGATGTAGTATGCATGTGTGAAAAGAAAGTGTAAAAGACCACATGGAGGTTTTTGTATTTAATATTATTGAGAGGATAAGAAAAATCGGAGTGTGGGATCCTTTCTGAGTTAGGGGAGAAGGTGGTGCCATATTTTTGTAATATGGTTATACTAAAGTAGGAGCTCCGTATAATTAGAGGGCTCCGATTCCTATGCCCAATATATTCTGGGTGGTGGAAGGAGACAAGGTGGTAGTTATTTTGGCTTATTGTTTTAATTTGCTGTTTTGCAGTGTGCAAATATTGTAGATGGAGGCCAAGAGGGGGGGCCTGCGCAAGCAATGTGGGTGTAAAGAGTGAGTGTGTGCAGGGGCGAGGATGTAAATAGGGGTTGACTTGGGGGTGGGAACAGAGGACTGGTAGTGGCACTTAAAATAACATTGTGCGTGGCGCATTGCAAAAAATCTGTTTTTTGGGAGCACGATTGCCAATATGGAGGTAATGGCTCTGCTGGAGTATATGTATAGTGCATTGCCATTGTATAAGAATAAAGTAGAGAAATACCACAAACAGTGGGTGGCATAGATGAGAGGGGATTCCCCGCCCTTGGCCAGAGTAGGGCACCAATAACAGAGGCATATTGGAACACATGAGTACGTTTCTAACTGTCAAATACAAGGGTAAAAAAAAATACTTCCAAAAAGAGAGGAGATTTTAGAACTGTGGAAAATGGTAGAGGACGTTGAGGACGGCGAGGAGCACAGACTCCAATATGGTAGGACTATACCCGCTACACAATACACCAATCAACATATAATTATAATAATTTAGCATTTATATAGCGCTACGAACCCTCAGGCATCTGAGCGCATCTTATTACCCACGGTGTATGGTGCTCGTTTATCGACCTCGGAAGGATGAATGGCTGCCGGGATTTGAACCTGCGTCAGCAGGCTCTGCACTGATGTCAAGGCGAGCTCTCTACTCGCCGGACCAGCCCCAGCCTGCCCCAGCACCACCACCCCCTACCCAACCAACACTACAGTGCCCTTTAATGTCACCCCCAAAAAGGCATTGTAAGAAGCTCTGCAGTCAGAGGCTACGCGACTTACACCAGGACTCTGCTGTAGGGCCTCAGGCTCAAAAGAATGACCACAAGCTTGCCTGGACAAGAGGACATACTCGCCAGCTTAACCTGAAAGGTATATTCCACTGCCCCATTGCTAGCCACCCCTGATTACATACAAGTTTGATCTGTTTTCCCATTCCAGTGGCCAACTGATGACTGCAGTGCTTACGCAGAAGATGCTTACGCAGAAGAGCATGAGACACAAGCCGTTGGCCTACTACAGCAGAGTTCTGGATGGAGTGATGCAGGGCCAGTTCCCATGCGAGCATGCGCTTGATAATGCTGCCTTTGAAATAGACAAAAGCTCCACAATTGTAATGGGGTGTTCAGTGACGCTACATGTGGAGCACACAGTATTTGCCATCCATGAGCATTCCAAATCTACGCTAATGGAGCGGGCATCCGCGTACAAGGTCATCCTGTCCAGTTCAAAAGTTGATATAGTGCGGTGCCAAACCGTAAACCCTGCCACCTTTTTGACAGAATTGTATACTGACGAAGACCTTGCAAACCACATTCCAAAAGCAAAGGATAGTCCAAGGTGGGAGGTACTTTTTGTTGGCGGGTCAGCAACTACCAACCAGGGAATTGGCCTGAGGAATACTGGTGCGGCAGTTGTCCATCTGGTAGATGGCGTGTATGAGGTATTAGTGCAGAAAAGGTCTCTTGTGCACTATTCGGCCCAAGCAGTGGAACTCATAGCGCTTATTGAGGCACTTCAAGCGCCTCAAGAGTGCCATGTGACAGTTTACTCCGATTCAGCCTACATCACCACCACAGTGCACTCGAGGCCTGCGTGCTGGAAGAGGAGAGGGGGTTTAGGAGGGTTGACCGGTCCCCAGGGCAGCATGGTTGGACAAACTGAGTCACTGTCTCGACCCTCCCTGACGTCGGTGGTAAAATGCACCGCCCACACAAATGACAGACAAGGTCTCTCGGTAGTGCTGCCACGGATGCGGCGACCAAGCAAGCAGCGTATCTCCCTGTGCCAAATGTCTCTGAATACCCAGTGGTAGCACAGGGCCGAGAACAGCTTCCAGCCTCCTATAATTTTTACCGATTGCCCAATCGATTGAGTTGCAAGGCCAGGCCCCACAGGAAGAGAAGGAACTATGATTGAAAAGGGGATGTAAGCAGTCCACTACAGATTGTGGCGACGGGGAAACATCAGGCAAAGTGGCGATTCTGCATGAATTTCTGCTGGTCATGTTTGACCAGCTGCAACATCCATCCCATGTGTCAAACCCGCATATTACTGCAGCTATACAGGAGGACTGGTTGTCCCCAATCTGCAAGATGCATTAACTAAAACGGTTATTCATGCACCACATGTCAGACTTACAGCAATGGTCTTACCTTAAGAACTATCCAAGGTACCCTTGCCCACCATACTGGGCTGTTCAGCAAATTACACATAGATTTACGCGGACATGTGGGAGAGGTGTAATGGGTTGTTATTGTATGTCGGTTCTCACGCTAGTTGGAGGCAGGTCCTTGTGCACATCCAGATGCTAAGTGTGCAGCTAGGTTTTTAATTTGAGGGGTTTTCCCTTGTTGGGGCGTGTGCCATGTATTAAGGTCCGATAGGTTTTATGTAACCTTACAACTGATCTACCTCTACTAAATACAACGCTGTTACGGATTATTTACACAAGTATTCTCACTGTCGCTCTTGTCTCGCAATGGACGTACATTATTATAACCACTCACTTTATAAAAAGTCACATTCTCGTTTCCGTGAATATTCTCTCATAAGTGTCTTCCGCCACATATATCTGTTATGCACTGTGTAGCTGGTTTATTCCCCCTTTCTATATTTGGATTAGATATATCTAGGATGTAGTTTTATATGGGTTGGTCATATACAAGGGGGCAGAGTAGAAATGCAAATATTACTACAAATATAACTAATGTCTTTTTAACTCAAGGCAGTGCTACAAGTCTCTATTAAACGAAGTACCCAAAATTAACAATGCTGTGGTCCTTAAAACGGAGACTAATGCAACTGCTAATAATGCATTGGCCACCCAGCAACATATAGGGAAGCTTGCTAATTTACTTATGTTATCATTGTTTCCTGTTGTTTTTTCGACATAATTGCACATTTTACTTTTTCTCCTAGTGCTCCACATGGTACTGTTTTTTTTAAACGTTTTAAAAGAGAAGTTAGAAGACCCAAGTTACTTTAAAAATATTTATAAAGCACTCTTACACTGATGGGCGACATGGCGCTGAGGAATTGATTCGTTGAGGAGAAAGACTCAATTGACTGCAGCTAAATTAATTAAATAAAAAGGTTTTTAGGAAAAGTCAAAAAACTATTTGACAAGACATTTTACAGCTGTCCGGAGGGGAGGGGGGGGAGTATATTCTACAGGTGTGCTGCTGACACTGAGAAGGCTCAACCACCAATTCTGGTTCTCCGAACCCATGGAACTTGAATCGGCAAGTCCGATGAGTGAAGGGGTCATGAAGATACGTAGAGGCAGAACCTTTCCCATAGGTAGTCAGCGCCTCGTTCATTTACAGCCCAGTGTACTAAATAAAGAAGTTTAAAATGTAACCAAAATGAGACTGGTAGCCAATGAAGACTATGCAGTGACCATGAGATATGGTCACAGGTAGATGAGCCACAACCGACACGTGCTGCATAGTTTTGTAATACTTGAAGGCGGTGTAATAAATACACCGGCTGAGAAAGGTACAAAGAGTTACAGTAATCAAGCATACTTAAAATGAAGGAAGCAACCACTGGAGCATGTAAAGGGAATTGGAGAAATTGAATAACTTTACGCAAAGCTTTAAGTTTAAAATGTCATTGTTGACAAACTGAGTTAACGTGGGCTTCCATAGAAATGTTAATACCCAGGTTCTTGGCCACTAGGGCTGGCTGCGGAAAGACACCAAGTGATGAAAGCCAGAAATCTGGTTTCCACAGGGAAGCGATAGGTGGCTATCCAGTGGTCAAAACCTTGGTTTTGTCAGTTAAGTTTCAGCCCATTCAACCCTGTCTGCCTTCAGGCAGTTTGTGAGGTTGGAAGCTCCAGAATTCTTGTTAAAAGTAAGGGGATAATAATCTGTGTCATCGGCATACATGTAGCAGCGTAGACCAAAAGATTGGATGGTGCACATCTTTTATTGTTTCTAAACTGATCCCTCGGTACTCCTCATACTTCTCTTCAATATCTATGTCCAACTTCTTACCCATCTCATTCAGAGCCCGGAGGGGAAAAAGAGGATTAATTGGAGCGGTTATGTCTGTTCCTTGATACCACACGCGTCTGGAGCCTCCAGGGTATTCATGCCGCAAGAAATCCCGATTTCTTTTTTTTTTTTGGAGGCTCAATGTTTACTTCATCTGGTGTTGTGCAGATTGCGAAGCACTTTCCAGACAAGAAGCGTGCAACTCGAGATAATGGACCTAGACCAACTACAATGTGCCCAAAACCCTAAAAGTGTGCAGTGTTTGCAAAGACCATACCTGACGCTGGAGGGCGTAACGTTTGTGGCAAACAGGTGGCAGGAGGGTTTGTGGGATTCGGCGAAGAGGTTCTCTCAAGTGTAAACATTGTATGCAGTCAGTACTGCAAGGAACACGTGGCAAAACCCACATGGATCGAGGCAATGGAAAAGCCAGTGAAAGTACCGAAGCAGGAAATATATGTACCATGTTTTTACAACAAAGGAAGCATATTTCAGGGGACCAACAGCAAGTGCAACAAGATGTTGTACATTCCAGATCTCAAGTGCACTGCAGCAGTGATGGACAGTAACTGGGTCAGGAGGCGTTCCTGCACCTCCCACCATAATGGAGGGGGACTTGCTCGCTTACCACGTTGCACTTGGCTCTCCTCTTCATCCCTGGACAGCATCTAATAGTGGAATCCCAGGGCTTGCTCTCCCCAACAATGGCACCAGTGACAAAGGACCCCACAATAATTCCAGTGCCGCTCCCATAATCTGTATCCTACAGAGCAGAAAAAGCAAGAAGTTGCGCAGAAGGCCAAGGTCCCATTACCTATCTCCACTCATCACAGCTGCTTAAAGAAATACCAGATCAATTTAGACTATACAGCGAGGAAGAGACATTCTTTGCATTGCTTTTAGTGCCTGGAATACAAGCAGCTGCAAACCCCAAACTGCTCCAGATTGTTCACTGGGAGGTGATACAGTTGGCAAATTACACTGATTAGGGCCTACACGCAATCATGGCGGAAATGCCTGCAATAAGACAAATGATGCTGCAGAACCGTTATGTCTTAGACTTACTAACCGCAATGGAGGGAAGCGTTTGCCGTGAGATTCGCTATTCAAGCTGCACATTCACACCACCAAACGACTCTGAGAACAGTTCCCTCGTTCAAATAGGAGCCCTGCACACTCTTGGCGCCCATGTGCAAACATAATCTGGCATGCGAAGGAGTGATTGGTTCAACAACCTTTTTTCCTGGGCACTTTCCTGGATGGGGGAGATAGTGAAGATCCTGGTTCCTGTGATAGGGTTTGTGTTCATCTTCTGCACCTGCCAGCTGGGGCTCCGATGCTGTGCCAAGGCAGTGCCTAGCCACACAATGATGGTCTAAATTGGGATACAGGGGGGCACCTCTTGGTACAAAAGAGTGCTGTCCAAACAGATGACCCAGACAAACCATACATGGGTGCAATAGAGCAATGCCTACACCCCTTAGGCACCACTGCAACTCCGTCACCAGACTCTGAGAATCGCATAGAACACTGGGTAGACTTAGCAGGGGATTTAGGGTGTATCTATGCCATGTACCCCTAAGCAATAAGCACAATCGGGAGAAAGCTTACGTTCTGTGTGTAGAGCATGGGTACCAAAAGAAGGGTCACTGCCATATTTGGAGGCTGAGCAATTGGAAAGGGAGAGAATAAATAAGGAGGAAAGAGGGGTTCACCTGGGAGTTTAATGTAGTGTTAACGAAAGGTGTGGGACCATCGTCCCATGCAGTTTTGTACAAGGCAGAGGCATGGAAGAGTGGTGTGGGGAGTGTACAGGGGGAGCGGGGATGTTGAGCCACAGTTTGGGGAGGTTAGTGCATGCTTTGGGTATAGAGTACACTGGGAATTAAACGGCATCTTAGAAAGTAGTAGCTATCTTGAAATTGATGCCCAACTTTGCACTGCAGCAGACCCAGGCCATGAACGGGTAAATAAGCGTATGACTACGGAAAAAGGGTTGGATCATGGGCACCGCTGAGAAAGGCCAGAGCTGCAGAGATTCATAGACCTTTCATTGTCTCAAGTTGCCAGCATTCGGATCACAGAAGTAATGCACCCTGCAAGTCCACACAGGGGCTGAGAGCTCCATGCAAAAAGCAATCCCACGGGAAGAAGTGCACACGCCTCCAACCTTTCCCACTCCCAGCACTAAGCAATAGCACTCATATGCCCCTGTCCCAAGACCCCAGCATTCCAAGGTACCAGCCAGTCTCAAACACAGACTATGAAACTGTTGGGCCCCTAATCGATCAGACCAGATCAGAAATCAGGGCCTGGCCACTTCAACATTAGGTCACTTTATTTGTGCCGCAAGGTGCTGGGAGAGGTAAACCGGACCTAATACAAGGGTGGGGAGCTATGGAGGGGCGCTCTCCCTTTTCCTATCTCCTCCCCTTGCTTTCTTCTATGCACATACACTATTAGAATTGTCCCTGGACCTAGTATGATAGCAGCCTCGTCTGTCACCTCTCCCCACGCCTTACCCTCTGCCCCCCCCCAGCACTATCTGAAATGTTGTCAGACTTAGTACGATAGTCAATTGTTTTGTTCCTCCCCTCCCTTTCTGCACCCCTCTCCCTCACCTTTCGTTTTTCTCCAGCTGTACCAGAAATGTCATCGGGCCTAGTACGATAGTCACCTGTTTCCATTTCCTTGCCACTCACCCTACCCCCTTCCTTATCTGTCTTTCTTGGCTCTTGCACTATCTGAAATGTCGTCAGGCTGAGTACAATAGTTAATTTCACATCCTTGCTGTTCATGGCTTGTAAGAATGTCATTGTATTTTCCATTGGTCCCTCCCTTGTTTTTGAAGCGCTTTGAAACACGTGTATAGGCGATAAATAAACGATCATATAGCTCAGCGGCAATGTGCGCGCCTTGGAAGCAAGACGACACGAAGCAACACAATTGCACAACCACAAAACAATTCCTGTAACAGCGCCTCGATGCCTGCGGGCTGTGTGAGCGCTTTAAAAATGTAAAAATTAAAATATATCATATTCTTGGAGTAAAACTAGGTTACATATACATTTTGAATACAAACAGTAATGCAAGGTTAGTAGACCCTGTCAGTCATGCAGTGACGCAAGGTAGGCATTAAGAAATCGCTGAATAAACCAACCCTGTTACCAGGATACTTTTTTGAATGGTGGAACACAAATTCATGGAACTTTATGAACCTTTAACTACATTTAGGATAACCTTCAGTTCTACTAGGTGAGTAAAGCCTAATGGTGTAATACACTATTACAGTTGCTTTTTAGATCAGTGGAACACAGATTAAGGGAAGCAAGAACTCCTTAGACTATTTTAGGATTGCCCAAAGCAGACCAAGGTATTTAAAACCTACAATACTCTTATTCAGAATGGTACACAGCTATTCAAGGTAGGTAAAATCGAAGGCAGACTTTTTTTTTTACATTTATTTTTATTTTCAATAAAACCAAACAAAATAACACATTACAACTGTTTAGGACGTACATAATCAGCATCAAACCATCACATTATACAGTATAATTCTCCGTCCTCCCCCGGCTCACTAATGTCATCTATGGGAGCATTATCAGGTATCGCAGTGCTTGTGCACTCATCAGAGTCCTCTGATTCGCTATTGTCTTGGTGAGGGTATGCCATAGAGTTCACCAATTGCCGCCAGGCCAACAAGGGCCCTACCCCCCCCCCCCTCCCTAGTAATCGCTTCAAACCAAACTACGGATTCCGCCTCCGCCCATCTGAGGAGGTCCGTCCACCATAGCTCCACCTTGGGTCTGTGGGCCGCCTTCCAGCCCATTGCGATCCTGCGCTTGGCCAGGATCTAGGCGAAGTCCTTCATTTTGCTTATGTGCTTTAAATCCCGTGGTCTGGGAAAAATCCCGAGCATGCATGGCCAAGCTGATCCCACGTCCAGCTTCACTCCCCCACCAGCCAATTTAGTTTTAATCTCGTCCCAAAATCTGTGCACCTCCCGGGCAAGTCCAGAACATGTGTAGCAGCCCCGCTTCCACCTCCCCACAGCTGGGGCTTTTCTGCGTAGCCGAGCCTCCAAACCTTGCAATTTTCCGGGGAGTCAAATAAGCCTTGTGAGTGACATACAATTGGAGTTGTTGGAGTCTCGCATTCTGGGATACCTTTTTATGGTACCTTTGGGCTCTCTCCCATTGGCAATCTGTCATGGGTCCTCCTACTTCCTCCTCCCAGTCCTGCCTCAATTGAAGCAGCTCTTTCCCTACCTTTGCTCTTAGAAGCTCGTATATTCTAGATATCTCGTGCCTGCCCTCCGAAACATCATTTCCAGGGAGGCATCAGGGTCATCCGCTAGCACTGTCTCCGGCCATCTCTCCCTTACCCGTTTCATGAGCCTAGCGTAGGTTATATTCTGGCCTCTATGCACCCCTGTCACTTCTTGCAACCTCTGAAATTCCAATGCCTCCCCTTCCTGCCATATGTCCCCAAGGGTGGCCAGACCCACCGGTTCCCAATATCTACGGACCGCTTCGAACAGCTGAGTTGTTCCCGCATAGTGCCACTAGCGGGGCCTGCTGAGAGAATGGCTCTGTCACCCATCATTCTCCACATTCTGCACCAAACCTCCCAGCCCAGCCTCAACAGCCGCCCTCTTCCGACCAGTTTGTTCTTTTGAAACCACACCACTTCATTCAAATAGTATGGGGCCGAGTCTTCCCGCAGAAGCCTGGCTTCCGCCGAGTCTTCAGTCGACAGCCACCTGGCCACAAACAGCAGCTGCCCCGCCAGATAATAAAGCTCAAAATTTGGCAGGCCTATACCCCCCATGTCACATGGGTTCTGGAGTTTCCACAGGGCCACTCTGTTCCTGGAGTTACCCCATATGAAGCCCCTGCACACGCTATGAAGTCTCACAAATAGGCTCCTGGGAATCAAAAACAGGACATTCACAAAGAAGTGCAGGAGTCTGGGCAGGACCACCATCTTAAGCAAGGCCGCTCTCCCCATCATGGTCAGGGGCAATCTGGACCAAAACACCATGCTTTTCTTGACCCCCTCTATTGCTTTCTCTGTATTATGTTGGTGCGCCGCCTCGATCCTGTGGTAAATATTTACTCCCAAATGCCTAAATGTCTCAGTCTGCCATGGTATCGGCAGGCTAGGCAGCCTCTGTAACGGGACATTCTTGTATCTACCCAAGGGGAACAGACTAGACTTCCTAGGGTTCACCGATATGCCCGAGAGGGTGGCATATCGGTCCATCTAGCACATACTGCAAGTTCTCCTCCGGATAGCGCAGATAAAGGAGCATGTCATCTGCGTACAGCGTACAGTGTCTACCACTTACTGTACTAATCCCCACCTCCCCGTATTGTTGCCTCAGACATATTGCCAGTGGCTCTAATGCCAGAATGTATTGCATGGGCGACCAGGGGCATCCCTGTCTGGTTCCCCTTCTGAGTTGCCAAGTATCTGAGATTATGGATCCTGTTTTAACTCTCGCCACCGGGGTGCTGTATAACAACTGAACCCACCTGATATACCCAGGTCCCATTCCGTGTCCCCTCAGGGCTGCTTTCAACCACGGCCATCGCACCGAGTCAAAGGCTTTGACTGCGTCTAGCGACACGATGGCCAGCTCACCCGTATCTTCCTCAGTGTGGTCAATGATGTGGTGTAGCCTCCTATGGTTATCTGTGATGTTCCTGCCGGGGACAAATCCCGTCTGGTCTGGGTGTATCAGCTTACCGATCACCCTCTTCAGCCTATTGGCCAGCACTGCCGTAAGTATTTTGCTGTCCTGATTCAGCATGGACAAGGGTCTGTAAGACCCACACTCCGCGGCCGGCTTGCCTTGTTTTAGGAGTGGGATGATAATCACCTCGCGAAGGGACAATGGCAGTTCCCCCTGCTCATAGGCCTCGTTGAACATAGCAAGCAGTGGCTGAAGCAGCTCCTGTTTGTATGTCTTGTAAAACTCGCTAGGCAACCCGTCCGTCCCGGGTGCCTTACATGTGGGCAAATGTTGGATCGCCACCTCCAGCTCTTCCGAGTCGATGGGGGCGTCCAATTCCGCGCGTTCTAGGTCGTCGAGGTTGGGCAGCTCTATGTCCTGTCCTCTAACGTGTCCAGTATGTCTTGGCTCCTAGCCTCCCCTGCGTCCTCATATAAGTGTCTGTAAAACTTGAGGAACTCTCGTTCTCCCCCTCCTGGGGTATTACAGATGCGACCTTCCTCATCCCTTATCTCACTGATCACTGTGCGGGGGGGGGTCTCACTCTTATACAGCCAGGCCAGCAATCTGCCCGGCTTGTTGCCCCCTGTGTGTAGCCTCACCGTGTAATTTAGTCTACATAGCCTATCCCAGAGTCCACTGCAGGTCTTTTATCTTATCGCTATTCTTCCGGGCGGTATCCTCATGTCGCGTGAGGCCCTCCAGCTCCCTTTCCGTTTCCTGAAGTTCCCTTTCAATGCCCCCCTGGAGCCCTTTAGATTTCGAAATGGCTACTCCACACACCACCACCTTGAACGCCTTCCATACTGTTCCAACCGAGCGCACACTGCCCATGTTTATATCAAAATATTCCTCGATGGCC
Source organism: Ambystoma mexicanum (assembly GCF_040938575.1). Taxonomy (NCBI): domain Eukaryota; kingdom Metazoa; phylum Chordata; class Amphibia; order Caudata; family Ambystomatidae; genus Ambystoma; species Ambystoma mexicanum. Next base: position 175,222,852 of record NC_090934.1, read on the forward strand.
TCCCTCAAATCCTCCCGGAACCCCTCATCTTGTAATGCCTCAGTCCTAAATCTCCATGTCGGGATCTGCGCTCTGGGGGGTTGGTGTCGCCACTCTACCACCAACGGCGAGTGGTCAGATAGTACCCGGGCCTTGTATTCCGCTCCGACCATTTCTCCCGCTATCTCAGCCGCTACGAACACATAATCTAGCCTTGTGTGCAGGTCATGTGGTGCTGCATAGTGCGTGTATTGCCTATCCATTGGATGCAACCTTCTCCACATGTCTTCTAGGCCTAGATCTTTTAACAATGTCCCCAGTGCTTTGGCCGCCGGCGCCGGTTTCCCCGCTTTGTCGACTGACCTATCCATTTTGGGATTCAGGGTGCAATTAAAGTCCCCTCCCCACACCACCGCACCCCCAACCAGGGGGCTAATTTTGCTGTAAAGGGATCTAAAAAAAGCCGCTGAATCATGGTTGGGGGCGTACAGATTTATGATATGCACTTCCCTGTTCTCCAGGAGTCCTGTCACCGCCACCATTCTGCCCTCGGGGTCTACCGTTGAGCTAAGCACCTTGAGCGACACGTGCGGCGCCACCCAAGTGATAACCCCTCTAGCGTACGCAGAATACGTAGCCCCCACAACATGTCCCCTCCATTTTCGCCTGACAACCTCTAACTTCTCCCTTGTGAGATGAGTCTCCTGCAGCAGGGCCACATCAATGTGCATCCTTTTTAGATACAGCATCACTTTGTTACGTTTCAGATAGCTATTAAGGCCCCGTACATTCCAGGTCACAATTCTGAGGTTACCCGATGCCATCTACTCGGTTTGTTCCAACCCACCTCTCCCTTCAATGGTTCCCTTGATGGTTTTTCCGACTCTCCCGCTTCCCCCCCCCCCCCTTTCAACAGTTCCCCCCTCCCTGTTCCCCAACTCCCATCTACTGAACCCAGCCCCTCCAACCACCCCACCCTGCCCTACCCCAACAAATGTCCAGCTCCATCCCTGGATCTCAGGCCCACCCGCGTCTGGTCCTGTCCCGTCGCCGAGGACTATTACCCCGCGGGGCGTCACCGATCTAACAGTGACCTAACTAAGTATATTACTATTGGGTACAAGGGATGCCTCCCAGGAGCTCCCAGCCTTCTATTTTAGGATTGATGCGTCCAGCGGGTCCAGCCAGTTGATACTACAACACACTCCCCACAAGCTTAATACAGCTCTATAATCAAGTCCAAATGTCTTGGCCATGTCACCCCAGGTGCCACAGCCGTCCACTACTTATCTCCTGCAGCTCCCATCTGGACATCCGGTTCTTGAGGTCGGCCCTGCATGTCCAGCCAGTCCATTGCCTCAGTCGGCGTCTCGAAATAAAGGGATCTGTTCTTATAAAACACGTTCAACTTGGCTGGGTAGAGCAACATGTAGCGATGGCCTGCGTCCTTCAGCCTCCTTTTCACCGATCCGAAGTTCATCCTACTACGCTGTACAAGCAGCGTATAGTCCGGGTAGGCTGTGATTTTTGCAGAACCCTTTTCAATCGTTCGTCCCCTCTGGGAAAAATTCGAGGATCTTCTCCCGATAGTTCAGGATCTTTGCGATCAGCGGCTGCGGGGGGGCTCCAGGGGGCAGTCTCCTTGTCAAGGCCCTGTGCGCCCTTTCAACCGCGAACCTCTGGGTCAGCACCCCGCCTGTTATCTCCTGTAAAAGCATGGATTCCACGTATTCTGTGGGGTTTGACCCTTCCATACCTTCCCGGCAGGCCCACTATACTGATGATGTTGCGTCTGGTGCGCCCTTCTCCTTGCTCAGCTCTGTCCTCCAGATTGCCCACCCGTTGCACGAGGGCATGGAGCTCCTTTCCATGTGCGGCGCACGCCTCCGTGTTCGGGGCCATCTCCTTCTCCAAGGCCCCAGTGCGCTCTGCAATCGTTTGCACGTCCTGTCTCAGCAGGTTCACCTCCTCCTGGACCGCTCCGATCTTGAGGTCCAGGCCCTCCTGCAGCTCTTTCATTGCCTGGCCCAACTTAGTCTCCCAGGCCACCTTTAAGTCTGTGATCGCTGCCAGCAACTCCTGGATCGTGCCTGGTGTTTCCGCCGCTGCCGTGGGGGTCTCCTTGCTCTTGCCCCCCTCCGCTTCTGGGGGCGACCTGGCATAGGTCTCCATCGTGGACTGTCGGATCCTGGGTCTAACCACTTTAGAGGACATCCTGCTATGTTAGCTGGGCGAGGGCCTGCCGTGCCTCCCTCCGCACAAAGGTCCGCGTGGTCACGGACCACTCTCAGCAGGCCAAGCATGTACTTGTATGTACTTGTCTCTTCTCTCGCGCCCAAAGTGGGCCGTCTCCTCCCATGTGCTCGTACCCTCTTGGTGTTGTGGCCCGGTCTCTGTTGTGTTCCTTCCGTGGCCAGTGCTCGAGTGCGCTCACCTATTCGCCGCATTCCCTTTGTTCCCCCCTCTTCCGCGATCACAAGGCCATCCGGTCCACAATGCCCAGTGCTCTAAGTGCAGGGGATCAGCAATTGTCTTGCATCGGCCTCAACCACTGGCCTGCGCCGATGTTTCGTCTGACTCTATGGGATTTCTCCCATCTTCCCGTGTATACAGAGTTGATCCGCTGCGCTGTGGAAAACTGCAGCCACCATCGCCCGCTCGTTTGCGACGCCCCCAGGATCCACAGCCACCTAATTGGTGGGCTGCCACAATGAATCCTCCTGGGTTCCGCCGGCGTTCGATCCGATTACGCTGCGGGCCCAGCGTCGGTTACCAATGTGCTCGATGAGTCTCGGCAGTGTACAGTCCGTAGGTTGTACCAGCTCCGGGTACGTGTGCCCACAGATGTGCGCCGCCTCAGTGCATTTCGGTCAAGTGCTGCGGTCTGCTTCTAATCGCTGGTCTTGGCGTTCGATGCAGGGGCTTTACAGGACCTACATCTCGTGACCCCTGTTGTCCTCTGTCTCTGCTGCCATCTTGTTCCACTCGCCGATCTGGGGCCCGCGGCTCGCAGACGAGTATAACTCGGTGACCTCACCCTCCACTCGCATCAAAGTTTCAGCGAGTGTAGCCATCATCTTCACACGCATGGGCATTCATTTTCAGTGCCGGCCGGTTCCCGTGCACGCACTTCTCCTCCAGGATCATTGTAGGATCAGCGGAGCTCCACGAGAGCACGTCCCTTTACATGGCCGTCCAAGCCACGCCCCCCAATCGAAGGCAGACTTATTCTAGACTGGCTATACGCAGGTTAGGGGAAGCAAAACAAGTTGGTGAACGTATACGCTGATATTCTGGCATAGACATATTTAGGTGAAGCCAACAGCATTACTTTGGGAAGAGGAACCACCAATTCACAGGCAGGTAAAACAAACCTATATATACTTTTAAGAATGGCAGCGCTCATTCAAAGGCAAATACAAACTTTTGCAACTGCTCATATTTCAGAGGGACAGTTGGCAACCAACACTTACACTGGTTACATTTCAGGGCAAAAGGCACAAACCTTTCTGTTCTTGAAGCATGAGTGTTCTCGGTGGCAGGAGGCGGTCACTATTGCTGTAGTGGCCAACAGACTGGTCCGGATAGGCATACATGTAGGAAAAGTAAAGCGCTCCGGAGGAAGTCTCTTCAAAACAAGTAAGCAGTTCACTTTACAGTTAGTTAGGGGCCAGGGACTTCAGAGAAGACATCTAGAAGGATTCCAGTATTGGGACTGGGCGAACTGGATGAGGGAACTCACATTCACATGAATCCGACCTCACAAATCTAGCACAAGGCTTAGTTAAGTAATACCCAGCCATAATAGTACCTCAGTACAGAAGAAGAGTTTAAAGCAGGATGTTTTCTGGATCTGCAGCTGAAAGCCTGGTCCTTGGATTCCTTGTCGTGGTAACTGAAGAAAGGATACACTAAGGGAATTTGCAGCAGGGATCAACGGGGAAGGTTCCAGGCAAGAGTTTCTTCGTGGCTGGATGAGGCTCTTTGGTTTTGACACCCTTTTCAGGAGCCAGGAGAAAAATGAATATCGCTGGTCAGATTCTTGTCACTTATCTGGTCCAGCACTCTGGTCAGGGGATTATCTCTATCTCTATCGCTATCGCTGAATAACATTCACTCAGATGCACAACTGTCAGATACGTTTAACACGTCCTCTTGTCTGTATCCTCGTGGTGTTGCAGTACAAATGTTTTCTATTGTATACAAACAGGATGGCGATAATACATAGCCATCTGTAGAGAAAAAGACTGCCTCGCCCTCCATGATAACGCCAATCTTCAAGACTCCTGGTGCTCTAGAGAAAAACCACTTGCTCCCTCCCACCTAGGTCTCTGAATATCCATTTCCCCTGCCAGAGGAATCCTGTGCGCCTGATTTTAGGCTAGTGGGAATTCTAGTGAAGTATTATGCTCCTGTTTGGACCCTGCAATTCCCCTGGGACCATCAAATGCTTAAGGCTAAACCACAAGCACATGGACAACACAAAATCAACATGCACACTTGGCAGTCACATCAGCGATACATTGCAATGCAAGCCCACCCATCGGGTGTGCAGAAATAAACAGTTGGGTAAGATGGATAAATCACAAATCCAGTTCCATCTGTCTTAGAAGTACAGCCCTAAGATGTATGGGGTCTTGTGCACAAAAGGTCACATTCCAACTACAGTTTCTTCAGGAGATGCATTTCAGAACAAATGCAGCTGGCTTTGGTGGTGATAGAAAAGTTATTTAAAGTTGGGTAAGTTGGTGCTACAAATTAGGTATGTACCCCACTCTATCCTCCAACATAACCCACATACAAAAAGGAAATACAAAAAGCAAAGAGGAAACCCTACGACAACCGATTCTTCAAAGAACCGAACACCCAAAAAGAACTCTTCAGAATCATAAATGAAATAAAAAATCCACCAGGATGCGCCAATTCCTTCAATGAAACTATGCAATGACCTAGCAGACGACTTCAAAAACAAAATCAGCATCCAATGAACCATACAAAGCAGACCACCCGATACTACTACGATCCCCACCTACCTCAAGAGGAACATCCGAACAAACTACAAAGCTTTCCTGAAATATCAGCAGCGACTTTTGTCAATCTGGTAAATCAAAGCAACAACTATGGTTCGCCGGAGGACCACTGCCCTCCGGACATATACAAATCAATTCTTAAACAAGGAGCTCCCATGGAATATTACAGGAACGTCCTCAATCTCTCAATCACGACAGGGAACGTGCCACAATCCTTCAAATCAGCATACATCAGGCCACTACTCAAAGATACAGCGGGATCCGTAGAGGACCTCTACAACTACAGACCCATCTCTAACATTCTGTATCGAGCCAAATTGCTCGAAACATACATATACAAAACAACCCAAGAATTAATTGAACACTGCCTACTAGACCAGGCACAAAATGGTTTCAGACCAACGAGAGGAACGGAATCGGCTCTCCTCTCAATATGGGATGACCTAAAAACAAACACTCGGACAACAGTACTGCCATAATACCTCTAGACCGACCCGCAGCATTCGACAGTTAATCACAACATCCTCATAACAAGATTAGAAGGACTTGGAATAACAGATACCAACCTACTGTGGGTCAAATCCTTCCTAACAAACAGAACGGAAACCATATGGATGAAAGATTGCAAATCAATCCTGAGACTCTACATGTGGAATACCACAGGGATCATCCTTCTCCCTGCTGCTTTTCAGCATTTACCTTTCTAAGGGATTGTGTCCTCTGACGTATTAAACATCTGACATGTAATGTCCGCAGCTGTGCACTTCGGAAACTTTTCAGCAGAGGGTGTCTTGCGTTGAGCCGATGTCCCTCGAGGGCCTCCGTCTAGGGTCGACATCACTGGATGTCATGTATAGGATGCACGGCGCCCGTTGCCTCAGTTCAGTTTTTTCTGACAGCGAACGTGTATAGCTTCGTGAAACTCGGCGAAGCTATACAGACGACCTCAAAAACAAACATTTGAGCCCGAAGGTGATTCTTCTGGCATTTTATCCTCCTCCGCATCCTGGTAAGGAAGAGGAGAGGCTCCATAGGTTGGATCGTAGGAGAGCTTTGAGCTTTTATCTTTCACAAATGTCCCGGGTCAGAGTGGACGATCAGCGCTTTGTTGGTTATGCTGGACACTGCTTGGGTCAGGCTGTTTTCAAACAGACCTTGTCCAGATGGATTATCCCAACTATCAATGAGTGCTACCGTTTGGCAGGGAAGGACCCTGTGGTAGGCTTACAGGCTCACTCCACTAGGGGTGTGGCTGCCTCCACTGCTCTACAGAGGGTTGTTCCTATTAGGAATATTTGTGAAGCAGCCACATGGGCTTCTGTCCATACATTTGTTAAACAGTATTCCCTGGATTCCATCCATGGGCAGGATTTGGCCTTTGGTAAGGTAGTCCTCTATTCGGCCATTTGATTGGGTAATCTAAATTCACATTCGAAATTCTTTCCCTCCTACATAGTCTGGTACTGTTTTGGGAGTCTGTCATAGATGTGGAATACGTCGGAGGACACAATCCCTTCGAAGAACAAGTTTCTTACCAAACTGGTAATGTTCTTTCGATGGAATGTTCCTACGACGTATTCCACATCGCCCTCCCAACCTGCCCCTCTGGAGAATTTTATCTGTTTGCAGCTTCCATTTCTGCAAGGCTGTAGGCAGTTATACTGGCAGGAGACTGGTGCCACATGTTCTGGGGGGGGGACTAAACTGAAGCAACGGGCGCCATGTGTCCTATATATAAAATCCAGTGACATAGACCCTCGACGGAGGTCCTCAAGGGACATTGGCTTGACGCCATCGACACAAGACGCCCTCTGCTGGAAAGTTTCTGAAGTGCTCAGGTGTGGACATTACATGTCATAGATGTGGAATATGTCGGAGGAACATCCCATTGAAAGAACGTTACCAGTTTTGTAAGGAACTTGTTCTTCTCTACAAATAAAAAATCATCAAGTCACAGCCTCACCTGCTAGAACTACGCCGACGAGACACAATCTTCAAAATACAAAACTCATGAAAATAACTCCACACTAGAGAACTGCCTTTGTGATGTATTCAACTGGATGAACTCCAACTGCCTCAAAATCAACCCAGACAAAACAAATGATAGTCGCAAAAAACGGAGGAGACAACCACGTCCTCCCTTGGCCAAGGGAACTCTGTACAACCCCAGTACCATCGCCTATTGTAAAGAACCTGTGGGTCCTGATGGACAACAATCTTACCCTAGTGCCACAAGTTAGCTTTGCTGCTTGGGAAAAAAAATGTCTCTGCAGGGGGCGCTGTGCACGAGGTTGCACCGTCTGTCCCTCGACGGGCTCCATACCATGTCAACGTCACCATTAGTATAAATAGCTTGTGAAGCGCCTGTTGGCTTCAGTTCTGTTTTTCCGATTTGCTTCGCTCTTGAACGACGCGCTATGACATTTTCTTCAGAAAATGTAGCCTTCTCCCAGCCCTTCTACTCCCAAGACTGGTTTCAAAAAATGTATTGATACTGGATCGAAGATTTCGATTACAGATCCTCACCGCTTTTGTCTTTGGTGCTTAGGGGCAGACCATCGAACCAGCGACACTGGCTCCTGTCAGTCGATGACTGAGAAGGCCCTTCGTGTGAGGAAAGGTAAACTGGCGGTGGGGCGGGATGCTTCCAAGGCCTCCTCAAAGGCCTTGTCAAAAAGATAGGAAATCGAGCGATTCGAAAGAATCGGATCGTCGTAAACACTCAGGTCTCGATCACACAGTAGATCGACGCACTCTTCACCTTCCTCTTCAAAAAAAGGTTAAGAGGAGATATAGACCTCCCTCTTCTTCCTCGGATAGGTCTTCCGAATTGATATGATGCCCGACTAAGCCGGATTCCCTAAGAAAATGGGATGAATTTAGAAGGAAGATGATGGTCTTTGAGAATGCGGCCTCGACCCCCTCAAAGAAGCCTCAAAAGAGCCAGACCCCGGTTGCTCTGTCGGATGACACAGGGAAGTCAGGAACTACTATGGAAAAATCCAGTAGTAAGGGTGAATCTCGAAAGACTCTAGTCTATGTCAAAGAATTGTTCGCCTCCCAAGGTAAGGGCTCATCACATTGTGCAGATGGGGGACAAGATTCAACATGGCCAGAGTCTCCTGGCTTTCGAATTCTTAAGGTTGCTCGGCCACATGGCTTCCTGCATTTTTATGGTGCCAGAGGCCAGGCTGCGGATGAGATCCTTGCAATGGTTCTCAAGATGCAGTAGTCGCAGTTCTCCGACAAGATGACGGATCCTGTTCAGATCCCATGCTCTGCCTTCCAGGACCTGCTGTGGTGGGTGAAGGGAACCTAATGAAGTGGGAACCGTTGTGGCAACCATGGCCGGAGGTGACTGTAGTGACGGACGCTTCCCTCACAGGATGGGGCGCTCATGCCAACAACTTGACCGCCAACGGTGGTTGGTCTCTGTCAGAGTCCAGACTCCACCTCAATCTGTTAAAGCTGAGAGCCTTCAGGCTAGCCCTGAAGGCTTTTCTGCCCTCGGTATGGGGGAAGAGTGTCCTGGTCATGACGGACAACACAGTGGCCATGCATTACCTCAACAAAAAACGGGGGGGGGTAGGGAGCAATGCAGCTCTGGTTCTGGGCCATCCAGCAGGAAATTTCGATCTCGGCAGTTCATCTGGTCGGTGACGACAATGCGGCAGCTGACTCTCTGAGCAGGCAGAGCAGTCACTCACGAGTGGGAGTTTGCCTTGGAAGTCCTTTAGGAGATCTTCGCCCTTTGGGGAACCCAGCAAGTGGATCTCTTTGCCACCAGTGTTAACCGGAAGTGCAAGAGATTCTGCTCAATGGAATTTCCTCTAAGAGGAGCCTTGGGAGACGCGTTCGTGGTGGATTGGTAATTCCCACTGCTGTACACGTTTCCTCCAGTTCCCGTCATTCCTCAAGTGTTGCAGAGGTTCGGTTCGCACATGATCCTTATTGCTCTGGATTGGGCCAGGAGAGCCTGGTACCCGGACCTTCTGGAAATGTCCATCTTCCCTCCACGCCGTCTTCCCCACCGAGAGGATCTGCTCGTGCGCGCGCGAGGGGGTGGCGTGGCGGGGGGGGGGGGGTGTTGGGTTGTTGGGGGTTGGCGGGGGGGGGGGGTTGTTGGGGTTTGGCGGTGGGGGGGTTGTTGGGGGGGGCGGGGGGGCTGGCAGCAGGGTGGGGGTTGGAGAGGGGATGGGGGTGGTGTCAGGTTCTCCATCCAGAGGTCAAGACTCTCAACCTTCATGCTTGGTATCTGAAACGCTGAGGTATAAGGATTAGGACCTCCCGGATGACGTGATGGAGGTGATGCTTTCGGCCAGGCGACCTGCGACCAAGTCCCTGTACAGTTGGCGTAAATTCTGCGACTGGTGCAGGGATCACAATGTTGATCCTTTTCAGTGCTCCATTCCTATGGTTGTCTTTCCTGCTTTCTTTGGCCCACAGGGGCCTTCAAGTGGGTACCATTAAAGGTTACCTGGCGGTGCTGTCTATCTATAAGCGCTCGTCTGAAGAATGTTACCGATTCCTTTTGATTTCTCAGTTTCTTAAAGGACTGACTTATGTATTCCCGCCGTCCCCTTTCCAGGTGCCGGTTTGGGATTTGCTTTTGAGATTACTCATGGGTGCTCTGTTTCAACTTTTGCACTCTTGTCCTTTGAGATTACTGTCCTTCAAGACTGTTCTTGGTTGTGGTTACTTCCGCTCGCAGAGTGAGTGAATTGCAGGCCCTTTCAGCTAAGCCACCCTTTACTGTTTCACAAGGACAGGGTTGTACTGCGAAATGGTGCTCCTTTTCTACCTAAGGTAGTCTGAGTATCATTTGAGTCAAAATGTGGTTCTTCCATCTTTCCACCCTCCTCATCCTGGTAAGGAAGAGGAGCGTCTCAATCGGTTAGATCCTAGGAGAGCGCTTAGGTTTTACATTTCTAGGATGTCCAGAGTCAGAGTGGACGATCAACTCTTTGTAGGATATATTCTGAAAACCGATTGGGCCAGACTGTTAAAAAAACAGACCATGTCCAGGTGGATTATCCTTACCATTACGGAGTGTTACCGGTTGGCAAGTAAAGACCCTCCTGAACGGTTGAGAGCTCATTCCACTAGGGGCGTGGCTACTTCCACCGCCCTCCAGCGTGGTGTTCTTATTAGGAATATTTGTGATGCCGCTACTTGGGCTTCAATCCATACATTTGTCAAACATTATTCCCTGGATACAATCCATGGACGGGATATGGCCTTTGGGAAGGCGGTTCTTTATTCCGCAATCTAATTGGGTATTCTAAATTATATTCCCTTCTCCATTAACTGGTACTGCTTTGGGAGTCTGTCAAAGATGTGGAATGCATTGGAGGGGACAATCCATTCGAAGAACAAGTTACTTACCAACTGGGAACGTTATTTCGACGATGTTCCTCAACTCATTCCATATCTCCCTCCCAGCCTGCCCCTCGGGAGAATTTCCTATACTATTGAAGCTTCCGTTTCCGCAAGGCTTAGTGCAGGCCAGCAGGCATCAGAATGGTGTCACACGTTCTGGGGAAAAAAACTTAAACTGAGGCTCTGGGCGCCGTGCGTCCTATTTATAACATCCTGTGATGTCGTCCTCGACGGATGCCCTCGAGGGACATGGACCCGACGCAATCGACGCAGGACACCCTCTGTCGAAAAAAGTTACCGAAGTGCACAGCTGTGGACATTGCATGTCAAAGATGTGGAATGTGTTGGAGGAACATCCAGTCGAAAGAATGTTACCAGTTGGTAAGCAACTTGTTCGTCTTGGTAGAGGATAGTCCTGGACCTGTCATTTCTAAACCTGTCTCTACAACTGGAATGCTTCAAGATGATTACTCCCGCGCACATAGCCAAGTCTCTGTATTCAGAGGACTGGATGTGTTCCATGGACCTCAAGAATGCGTACCTGCATCTATCCATATTTCTGATGCTTGTTAATCTGCTTAGAATCGCATGCTGTGCATATAGTCGACATCCAGTGGTCACCGCAGCATATTGCCTCTTGTCTTTCAAAAATCGAAAGGGGACGTCAACAGGGGCGTGTCTGTAACACTATCCCTAACTTGATGTGTACCCAAAATCCCTCCTGCGTCGAGGTCCCTCAGATTGTTTTTTTCCGCCCAATATACTGGTCGCCTTTTGCAGAGCTCGTCCAGAGAAATTGCTATTGTTTGCTTCGACCAAGAGTTAGATATTACCCTACCATACCTTCCATGGACGGCTGTTTTCCAGGTACTCGCCGAAGACTGTTCATCGGATCTTTGATGGACCATGTTCAGGTCGGCGCTGCTGACCATGTGTCCTGGCCGGCCTGCACAGTAGGGAGTGGGGTCGGGGTAGACATTTCCCTTTCTGAGAATGCCTTTCCCTTTCCTCTTTGTTCCCTGGGTCTCATTTTCTATTTTCGAGGGGATTGGGTCCTCCGACGTATTCCATATCTATGACAGTAATCACCACAGCTGTGCTGCTTCGGAAACTTTTTCGGCGTCTGCGTCCTGCGTCGATGACGTCGATGCGCCGCCGTCGAGGACCTCCTCAGACGTCCGACGTCATCCGATGTGATAAGTAGGACGCACGACGCCAGTAGCCTCAGTTCCGTTTTTTCCGCGAACGTGTTGCTTCGTGTTTCTCGGTTCTAGCCTCGACTTTTTGGAGTTCTGTTCTTTCTGGTTCTTCGAGCCTGTTCGTTTGTGAATATTCCTTCGCAGCGATGTCTTCCACTTCGTCTTCAACCCCGCGTCCGGGCTTCAAGAAGTGCGGGGTGTGTGGGTCCAAGATGTCGGTGACTGACTCGCACGACGCCTGCCTCTGGTGCCTCGGGGAGGCCCACGACACGGATGACTGTGTCGACTGCCTGTCGCTCACTTCCAAGGCCTTACGCGAACGTAAGAAGAAATTGTCGGTAGGTCGGGTGTCCAAGCCCCGGAAGTCGAAGTCGGCGGGGCTTTCGACGGATGATTCGAGGGGTGACTCTCCGCGTCATCGTCGGAGGTCTCGTCGGTCTTCTTCTAGGAGTCGGTCTCGCCACTCCTCTGCCTCTTCGAGGCGTTCTCGGAAGCGCCGTCACCGGTCGCCTTCCAGGTCCTCTTCCGAGGACTCTGCCCGGCACGTCGGTTATCCCACCAGCCGTGCGACGCCGGAGGAATGGGCTTCCTTCGGGAAGAAAATGTTGGCGATTCTTGAGTCGCAGGGTACTCAACCGTCCGCGCCCCCGAGTGGGGTCGGCCGTGTGAGGTCGAGAGACGCCGCTCGCAAGAGTGGTCGGCACGAGTCACGGGAGAGGTCCCGTTCGGACAAGGAGGCTCGTTCTCGCCGTACCCGTTCCAGGTCCCGGTCCTCGACGCGATCGAGACCGTGTGCACCTGTGATGTCTTCGAGGAAGACATCGACGTCTGAGGCGTCGAGGGCGTCGACAGGCTTTCTCGAGGCTCCGGCTCCGAGGAAGTCGTCGAAGCCGTCGACGTTCAGGTCGTCGAGGGACACGCTCGGGGCTCCGGCTTCGAGGGCTGTGTCGACGCCGCCGATATTGGAGGCGCTGCATCTGACGTCGACGCCGATTTCCTCGACGTCGACGCCGATCCTCTCGGCGCCGTTGCCGGTTTTCTCGACGGCGGCGCCGATTCGCTCGACGCCATCGACGCCTTTCGTGTCGGAGGTGCCCCGTGTCTCGGGTGTACCCCCTAGGAAGGCTCTGGCTAAGAGCAGGCACTCTCAGGTGCCTTTCCACCACTTGGATTATATTTCGGAGGCGGATGAGGATTCGGTTGGCCTGGTTCCTGGTCAGGTGCCGGATGACATTGTCTCGGGCCATAGTCAATTTGACGAATTGAGGCAGTCGCTGCATGATGCTAGTGGTCTGGACACCTCTCCGGAGGTGGAATTTGGTCGGCCTGAGCCTGGCTCCCATGCCGATTCCTCATACCGGCGCCTTATGGCTAGGGTGTCTGAGTATCTGGGATGGTCTGCTCCCCCAGGGGAGTTTGTGCAGGATGATCTGACGGACATCCTTGATGTTGGTCCCCCATCTGACCCGGTTCTGCCATTCCATATGGCTTTACAGCGTAGGGTGGCGGCGGCTTGGACTGCTCCGGAGAGTCTCCCGGCAGTGGGCAGATCCTTGTCGCGGAAATACCGTCCAGCCAGTGGCGACCCCTGCTACTTGACCAGGCACCCCACTCCGGAAAGTTTGGTGGTGCAGGCGGCCACGGCCCCGGCAAAGCAGGCGTCGTACCCTACCATCCCTCCTGATAGGGACGACAAACGTTTTGATGGCTGGGCGAAGAAGGTGTTTTCTTCTGGTGGTATGGCGCTTCAGGCGGCCAACTCCATTTGTGCCTTGTCACGTTTCACGCACACTCTGTGGAACTGTGTTGCGTTAGCGGCTGAACATATTCCCGAAGGGGACGAACGGGATGGTTTCCTTGCTTTGGTCCAGGATGGTAAGGATGCCATGTGTGAGTCCGTTCAGTCGGGTTTGGACTTAGCTGAATGCGTCAGTAGGTCCATGGCGGCGAGCACCGTGATACGCAGGTTTGCGTGGTTGCGGAAGTCGGGGTTTGCTCCTGATGTGCAGTCCCGGCTCCTCAACATGCCCTTTGATGGTGAACATCTTTTTGGCAGCAAGGCTGACGAGAGCCTTGAGAGGTTGCAGACCTCAAAAGCTGCAGCGAAGTCGTTGGGCGCTGCAGTTCGCCAACCTCCGCCTTTTCGTCCTAGGGGACAGCAGTGGAGGGGTGGCTCCTTTCGCTATTACTCGTCCTTTGGTAGAGCGAGAGGAGCTGGCAGTCAAAGGGGCCAACGCAGGGGTACCAGAGGTGGACGACAGGGTACCCGTGGTGCCAAGGCCGCTCGGGCAGTTGCCTCTTTGCCCTCAGGTAACGCCGCAGCCGCTCCTACTCAGTCATGAGGCCTTGTCCCATGGTTCGCCGGTTGGGGGAAGGCTGGCGCAGCATCTTGTAGAGTGGCGTGCCATTACTTCGGATGTGTGGGTTCTGGAGATCATAACCCACGGCTACTGTCTTCCCTTTCGGCACAGGCCTCGCGACAATCCACCGGGGAACCTCTCTTTGAAGTGTCCGGATCCGCTCCTTGCGCAGGAAATTCAAGCCCTGCTGGAGAAAGGCGCCATAGAACTGGTGCCTGTAGCGGAGAGGAACAAGGGATGGTATTCCCCTTATTTTTTGATTTCCAAGTAAGACGGGGGATTGAGACCCATCATGGACTTGCGCGGTTTGAACAAACTCCTCAGGAAGGACAAGTTCAAGATGGTTCCTCACTCTCTGAAGTCCTCCAGGCCCTTCAGCTTCAGGACTGGTTGGTGTCACTCGACCTCAAGGATGCTTACTTCCATGTGCCGATCCATCCCAAGCACAAGAAGTACCTGAGGTTCGCGGTTGGCGACTCGCACTTTCAGTTTCGGGTCCTGCCGTTCGGTTTGACCTCCGCCCCGAGGGTTTTCACCAAGCTCATGGTGGTGGTGGCAGCGCATCTCAGGCAAGGGGGGATTCACGTCTACCCCTACCTGGACGATTGGTTGATCAGGGGGAGCTCTCCCGAGCAGGTCCTGGATCATCTGTCCGTTGCCTGCCACTCCCTTCACAGGCTGGGCTTCTCCCTCAATTTAAAGAAGTCCCATTTGACGCCAACGCAGAGGCTCCAGTACATCGGAGCAGTGCTCGACACTTCCCTGGGGCAGTGTTTTCCTCCCCAGGTGAGGGCTCTTCACATTCAGCAGATGGTGCGCAAGTTTCAGCATGCCCAGACGCTCCCAGCGTTCGAGTTCTTGAGGTTGCTCGGCCTCATGGCGTCCTGCATTCTTCTGGTGCCAGAGGCTCGCCTGCGAATGAGATCTTTGCAGTGGGCACTCAAGATGCAATGGTCGCAGTCCTCCGGCAGGATGTCGGACCCGATTCAGGTGCCGCCCTCGGTCGCCCGGGACCTTCTGTGGTGGGCCGTCGAAGGCAACTTGATGAAGGGGGCTCCGTTTTGGCTTCCCTGGCCGGAGGTGACGATCGTGTCGGATGCATCCCTCACGGGATGGGGAGTTCATGCCAACGGGCTGACAGTCAGCGGTCGTTGGTCTCCGTCGGAGTCCAGACTCCATATCAATCTGTTGGAGCTGAGGGCCGTCAGGCTAGCCCTGAGGGCTTTTCTGCCGACTGTGCGAGGGAAGAATGTCCTGATCCTGACGGACAACACAGTGGCCATGCACTACCTCAACAAAAAGGGGGGGGCAGGGTCACTTCCTCTGTGCAGGGAGGCGATGCAGCTCGAGTTCTGGGCCATCCAGCAGGAAGTTTCGATCTCGGCAGTTCATCTGGCCGGAGTCGAGAACGTGACGGCGGACGCTCTGAGCAGGCAGTGCACGATCTCTCACGAGTGGGAGTTGGCTCAGGAGATTCTCCTGGAGATCTTCGCCCTTTGGGGGACCCCTCAAGTGGATCTCTTTGCCTCCAGTGTCAACCGGAAGTGCGAAAGGTTTTGCTCGCGGGAATTTCCTCCAAAAGGAGCCTTAGGAGACGCGTTCGTGGTGGAGTGGTCGTTCCCGCTGCTGTACGCGTTTCCTCCGGTCCCCGTCATCCCGCAAGTGCTGCGGAGGTTACGGAAGTTCGGTTCCCGGATGATCCTCATTGCTCCGGCGTGGGCTCGGAGGACGTGGTACCCGGACCTTCTCGACTTGTCCATCTGCCCTCCACGTCGTCTTCCCTACCGAGACGATCTGCTCTCACGGGAGGGGGGTCAGGTTCTCCATCCAGAGGTCGGATCCCTCAACCTTCACGCTTGGCTTCTGAAAGGTTGAGGTATAAGGATTGGGACCTCCCTGAAGACGTGATGGAGGTGTTGCTTTCGGCCCGAAGGCCCGCAACTAAGTCTCTGTACCGTTGCCGTTGGCGTAAGTTCTGCGACTGGTGCAGAGTTCAGAATGTGGATCCTTTTGCATGTGACATCCCCATGGTTCTGTCCTTTTTGCTTTCTTTGGCCCACAGGGGCTTGCAAGTGGGTACCGTTAAGGGTTACCTGGCGGCGCTGTCCATCTTTAAGCGCTCATCTGAAGAATGTTCTTACTTTAAAATCCCTTTAATTTCACAGTTTCTGAAAGGGCTCACTAATGTGTTCCCTCCGTCGCCTTTCCTGGTGCCCGGTTGGGATTTGAACCTTGTTCTTAGGTTTCTTATGGGTGCTCCGTTTGAGCCGTTACATTCTTGCCCTTTGAGGCTGTTGACTTTGAAAACTGTGTTTTTAGTTGCGGTTACTTCCGCTCGCAGAGTGAGTGAGTTACAGGCACTTTCTGTTAAGCCACCCTTCACTGTATTTCACAAGGACAGGGTTGTCCTTCGAGTTCGTCCTTCTTTTCTTCCGAAGGTAGTGACGGAATTTCATTTGGCCCAGAAGATTGTTCTTCCGGCATTCTATCCTCCTCCGCATCCTGGTAAGGAAGAGGAGAGGCTCCATAGGCTTGATCCTAGGAGAGCTTTGAGCTTTTATGTTTCTCGCATGTCCCGGGTCAGAGTGGACGATCAACTCTTTATTGGTTACGCTGGTAAGCGCTTGGGGCAAGCTGTGACGAAACAGACTTTGTCCCGCTGGATTATTTTGGCCATCTCGGAGTGTTACCGCTTGGCGGGCAAGGACCCTCCGGCTGGCTTGCGGGCCCATTCTACCAGGGGCTTGGCTGCATCTACTGCCCTGCAGAGGGGTGTTCCTATTCGCAACATCTGTGATGCTGCCACCTGGGCTTCAGTGCATACATTTGTGCGGCATTATTCCCTCGATTCCATCAGAGGGCAGGATCTGGCCTTTGGCAAGGCGGTCCTTTGCTCTGCTATTTGATTGGCTATTCTAAATTTTGTTTCTAAATTCTTTCCCTCCTCCTTGATTTGGTACTGCTTTGGGAGTCTGTCATAGATATGGAATACGTCGGAGGACCCAATCCCCTCGAAGAACAAGTTACTTTCTTACCTGGTAACGTTCTTTCGATGGGATGGTCCGACGACGTATTCCATATCGCTCCCGCCCTGCCTTCCCCGCTGCAGAATTTCTGTTGCGTTTGCAGCTTACGTTCCGCAAGGCTTTGTGTCGGACTGGCAGTTGACTATTGTCACACGTTCTGGGGGAAAAAACTACAACTGAGGCTACTGGCGTCGTGCGTCCTACTTATCACATCGGATGACGTCGGACGTCGGAGGAGGTCCTCGACGGCGGCGCATCGACGTCATCGACGCAGGACGCAGACGCCGAAAAAGTTTCCGAAGCAGCACAGCTGTGGTGATTACTGTCATAGATATGGAATACGTCGTCGGACCATCCCATCGAAAGAACGTTACCAGGTAAGAAAGTAACTTGTTCTCCTCAGCTACGGAGAGGACTCCATCTAGGTTTTGTCCTTCTTGTAAGGCCAAATTCACTTGGAAGGATACACACTGTAAATGTAATCCGTGTTTGCCCCTTAATCACAACGAGACGGTTTGTGTGGATTGCAAGCTCCTGTGCCTGAAAACTTTGAAGGAGCGCCGTGTTAAGCGGTGGGTGGCCTACGGAATGTCACAGGCAGAGTCTAGCTCTCCTGCCGCCACAACCGCCGATTGTGACAAGGAGCGGAGTGACGAACAAGCCTTCGATTCGGAGGCGATTGACCACTCGGCGGAGCACTCTCGCTCCGCATCGTTTGTCCCCAGCCCCGCTAGGCAAGACTCGGGTCCTGCTAAGGGGAATGTACACCCCAGCGACGAAGACGCACACGTGTTATACACTAAACACACAACCCCAGGGACGTCTTTGACGAAAGTCAAAACGGTCCATAGCGCCACCAGATGCACAGATAGCTTCGGGCATGCCTGCCGACTGTTGGGATCGGAAGCCCTCCCCGCAACCGCAGAAGTGCCTTGTGACTGGGCCCTCTAATATTCAGTGATCCGTCGAGACGCATCATAAAGCATTCGCGGCCAAAAAAATGCCCTGATTCCGCCAAAGGTAGTCGCGCAACCATAAGCCCGTACTTTGGGACTTCCAGATTCTGAAGTGATCACGAAAGCATCGCCAGGATCATTTCAGCAGATTCTCACAAGCAACGGTCCAAGGATTTGTCAAAACCCAATGATGAGCACAAGGATTCGTTGAAATCCAGAGATACGCCGAAAGAGTTACCGGAACCTACAGGAAGGCCTACACACAAACCAAAGGACAAACGTCAACCATTGGCACCCTGAAATACTTTTCGGAAACTCCTGAAGGGATTTCTTCGACATTAAAGAAGAAATCTCGACGTTTGCAGACAGCAGATCCACTAGAAGAGCCCTGTACACCCTTGGACCGCTCTGGTTAATCTGTTTGGACCAGAGAATAATTTGAAGATTGCATGGACAGGCAAGGGAGGTTTGTGGGACTCTCCGAGAACTCCACACCCTAGAGATCTAGGGAGGAAAATCCCCCTCTCCCTGCGGCTAAGCTGCAAAGGGTCTTTGACCCAACTCAAGATGAAGAGGAATGTGTTTGACCTCACTGAGGAAGTGGCTCAAGATGAAGATCCCTTTGCCGACTGAGGATGTTCATTTGGACCACAGGGGGAGGAGGGGGAGTG
Source organism: Ambystoma mexicanum (assembly GCF_040938575.1). Classification (NCBI taxonomy): domain Eukaryota; kingdom Metazoa; phylum Chordata; class Amphibia; order Caudata; family Ambystomatidae; genus Ambystoma; species Ambystoma mexicanum. The sequence continues at coordinate 175,241,452 of NC_090934.1, forward strand.
AGTAGACCCAGACCCCATTGATCCTCGCCCTTGGCAGTCAACTACTCCAGCACCAGAACCTGATGCCTTGTGCTTGGACTCCCCTCCAACCACCCCCACTCGACAGGCCTCCCCGGTTGACGATCAAATGGCTTTCAATACCATATTGAGGAAAGCAAGCAGAACACTTCAACATTGCTACTCAGGAAGCTGTTCCAGAGGGTGATTTTATGGACATTTCAAAGGAAAAACCACCTGCCAGCCAAGCTATTCCTCTTCTTAATTCAATCAAGTGATTGGCCCCTTCTTTATGAACACCTGCACTTACTAAAGCAGCGAATCTGAGTGTAGAAAAACTTTTTCGACCTGACTGCCCCCCGAAACCCCCCCCCCCCCCCCACCCCCCTCTACATCAGGGGTCATTCTACTCCAGATTCACTGGTTGTGACAACTACCAGTGTTTGAGAGAATTCTCAAAAATGTGTGAATTCCTCTCTACCTTAGAGACCCCCAGCTCTTTTGCTGAACTTTGGGACTTTGAACTTTTCATTCTAATTGTTTTCTGTGTTTGTTTCTTTTTGGTTATGGAGTCTAACCAACTCCATAGGCATCATCTTTTACAAGTGTCACACAGCACCTTCAGTGTAGTGGCACAGGGAAGTCTTTTAGATTTCCTAAGGTTTAAATACCTTCTCGGGGATAAACTGTTTCCCAGAGCAGTAAAGTGAAATTGACTTTACTTCGCATTGTACTTGTTAGACCCAGCACACCCTATCTTAAAATGGTGCTGGATGGGTTACTTAGTATCCCCTGTGTCTAAATGCTCACTTTTTTTTGTTACCCTTTCCTCATTGAAATGGCTGGTGTCAGTGGTTTCGTTTTGAACTACCAAGGTTTGCATTTACCGCGACCATCCGCGGACCCGGTAATGTTCACCGCGGGAGCCATCTCTTTCAAAATGGTGTCCAGCCATCCTTGCTAAAATGGGCCCTGGTCTTTGTTTTTTGCCATGTCTTTGTGGAAAGGTCCTTCTAGAGTTTTTCTCTGCGCGCCAAACGAGGTTTGGTCTTTGTTCATTCGCCTTTGTGGGCTGAAGGAGTGACACCTCTCTCTGGCTTCAGAGTGTCTGGGGTAGGCAGGAAGTGAGGGAGGTGCCTTAAACTCCCTGTGCTGGGTCTCCTAGGAGACCCAAATGCACTCCGTAGTGATTGACCGGCTGACTGCCCGGCAAGGACAGCCACCCTGTTGGGTGAGTGGAAGCTAGGCTGGAATGAATGGGAGAGAACTGAATAAAAGGCCAGTCTTTTGTCTTGGAAGGCAGAGTCGACCACTGGACGAAGGAACCGAAGAACAGCTTGAAGAGGACGCCTGCTGCAACTCCTGGACTGTTGGTTTGCCCGGTGAAGCCCTGCTGCAGTGACTACTTGCCAAATTTGCATCGACAGAGAAGCCCCTGCAAGGACGACTTCTCACTTTTGAGTTGGTGGGACCAATCAACTCCAAAGTAAGCCACCTGGACACCCATCTCGGAGCTGGTTGAATTTCCTCAGAGTTGCTGTAGGAACTGTATAGCCAGGGAGAGGGACACCAGATTGTATGCGTTACTTTTAAGCTGGCCTAAAACTTTTGGAAGATCCTCCGAACTCCCACGAAGCAGGACTGACCAAGCCTGAGCCCCCTCAGTTGAGTGCGGGACCCCAGAAGTGAGGACAGTCCACCTTGACAGCCAGGCACCGCACTTATTGCTATTTGCTGTACCGCAAGGAGCTGAAACGCGAAACAGCCACTGAAAGTAAACTTTGCCGGTTGGCAGTTTTGACGGTGCCAGTACTGTGCAGGAGTCACCAACGTCCTCCCTCTTGTCCCCACGACTGAGGCCCAGGAACAGTGAGATCTGCAGAGCTGCACAGGAACAGAAGTCATCAGCTGCATCTTTTCATCTTTACCAAGGTACTGTAAAACAAGTCTAAGAACTTATCTCTTACTGTAGAAGTGCTTGTAACTTCTACAGTAATAGAACTCACAAGTCTATTCAGCTTGTGGCCCTACACTTAATTCTTTTCGTCAAAGACTCCTAAGAACTTGTGCAAAGACTTTTCCATTACTTACCGGAAGTGCTTTATCCTATCCAAGACTTTTTCCCATTATCTTTGGCTTAGCCTATTGAATTAAATGACTCTTCTAGTGAACTCTAAAAGTATCTGCACTGCTTAAGAATATTTGATCTCTTGTGTTCTAATAACCTTGTGCCTTTTACCAACATTTAAACAGTATTTTGAATGCCATCAGTAAGCTATTAATGTCTCCAGCACCCTTGTTACTGAAGTCATCTGTGGGTGTAGGTTGTCTGTGGGCCATCCCAAACTCGGTGTACAGTACTGAAGTAGATTTGTGTGTTACTATTCCCTTCAGAAGAAGGCTTTATAACTGACTGATGAATGAATTGTTTATGCAAGAAACCTTGAGTGTAGGTTTATTTGAATACCCGTAACTGTGAATCTTTAACTCCACTACAGCTCACATTTCTCCTCTTGAGATGAGCCTGGCTGCTCAACATGCTACCAAAACTTTGTAGTACAAGCTTACACCAAGGGTTGGGTTGCTTATACCTGTAGTCATTATTGTTTGTAGTGTTCCCAGAGGATACTGCATTCAAACTTTGCCTAACCAGGAAAAGAGCAGGGGTTCCCCTATCTACTGGGTAGGTACCCCCCTGACGAGGAGTGTAAGACTTCACGCTCTGGGGAAAAGGATCACTGCGGAGGCTTACTCCACTCGCATTGCAAACAATACAACTTTGTTGGCCAGCTATGCTGATGCACAATGGGCCAAGCTAGAGGAGGGCCTTCAAGAAGTCCCTGAACCGCTGCGAGCCCGTCTGTTCTCAACAGTGGTAGAGGGCAGGCAAGTTAACCAAAGTATGCTAAAAAAACACTTTGGATGCAGCAGAGACGGCCGGAAGGTCTTTGGCTCAAGGTACCCTCCTGAAAAGGCACGCATGGCTAATGAACTCTGGTTTCAAGCCTGAAGCACAAGCTTCACTTCTAAATAAACCAGTGGGGGAAACTAATTTATTTGCAAAGGCAGTGGATGAAACCCTCGAGACTGCACATGAGGAGCATACAAAACCATTATATTAAAAAGACAGTCACAAGGGGGGCACGGATGGGGTGGTGTTCAAACACAGTTAGGATGCATGCTGACCTTAAGACTCTAGATCAGATCACCCAGAGACCTTCCCAAAGAAGGGGGAGTGGGAATAAACATTCCTTTTGTGGCCAACGTTGCCCTCAAAATCAATACGGCTCGGGAAATAACTGGTCCTCTCCCCAAGGAACCAGCAGCTACACCACCTCATATCCCAGAAGGGGGCAACGATGTGGTAAAGGAAGGGGCCGGAATTCTAAATCCCCCCCTAACCCCCATGGGCTCCCCGGCCTCAGGCCAGAAATGACCCGCAGTTCCGGGTCCCCTCCCATGCATACCCAGTCGGGGACCGGCTAACATTTCTTCAAGCATGGGAGGGAATAACTACAGACCAGTGGGTGCAAAAGACCGTTGCCCACGTGTACTGTATATATAATTCTGCCGGACCTCCCAGTTCAGACCGGCACGAGCAAGACGCCTGACACCAGAACATCTGCGTATCCTGCTACAAGAAGTCGAGACCCTTCACTAAAAGGACGCCCTAGAGGTCGTACCTCTTCTATAGGTAAACGTGGGTATTTATTCAGTTTACTTCCTTGTACCCAAAAAGGATCTCACCATGTGCCCTGTACTAGATTTGCACCCAGCAAACAAATTTGTGAAGCCCCAAAAATGTTGTATGGTCACTCTGCAAGAGGTAAGTCCCCCGCTCACACAGGTGGATTACATGGCAACATTGGACATGAAAGATGCATACTTATATTAATATTTCAATGTTGCCGGCGCACAGAAAATACCTCAGATTCATGATACAAGACCACCACCATCAGTTCAAAGTACTACCCTTCGGCATAGCCTCTGCACCAAGGGTATTTACAAAGGTACTAGCAGTGGCAGCAGCACACCTGCACAGGGAACCCAATTCCAGTTTATCCTTACCTCAACGACTGACTCATAACAGGGGACTCTTACGAAACAGGTCTGTCAAATACCCAAAGAACTATAGATCTTTTATTCAGTCTGGGATTCTCCATCGAGAAGAAATCCAGCTTAGAGTTGAGCAGTTCCTAGGGACTCTAATTCGAACAAAAGAGAGCCTGGTCTTCCCCCTCCAACAAGAGGGTCCAAAACATGCTGTTTCAAATCTCTCAATATGTCGCCAGTTAAGGGGTGACGGTACACAAAGCTATGTGACTGTTGGCAATGATGGCGTTGTGCATTTATTTGGTTCTTCACGCGCGCTTTCGTCCAATGAAGGAGTGGCTCAACAGCCAGTGGTGTCAGGCCATCAGACAATGGGACAACATGGTGCTTGTCTCGCCAGCCCTGGTTCTCTCGCTATGGTGGTGGTTGAGGGAGCACCTCTTGAAGGGGAAATCCTTCACCACCCCCGTAGTGGGGGCCACTCTAACCACAGACGCATCTCTCACAGGGTGGGGAGTTCACCTGCTTCAACAGACAGCGCACAGAGTTTGGTCATCAGACATGGCGTCCAACCACATAAACCTGTTGGAACTGTTGGGGGTATTCAAAGCTCTGAAAGCTTTTCAGACACAACTGCAGGGAAAGACGGTCCTGATCCTCGCAGAGCACCATGGCCATGTACTATCTGAACAAGCAAGGGGGCACTCACTCTCTAGGGCTGTCCAAACTGTCACAGAACATTTGGAAGTGGGCTCTCAAACGCATGTTCCTGTTGACACATGTTTGAGGGGAACTCCATCTTCTGGCAGGCATACTCAGCAGAGATTTCCCACTACCCTTCGAGTACGAATGGCGATTACACAAATATATAGTCCAACATTTTCATAGAATGGGGCTTCCCAGAGATGGATTTATTTGCAACTCTGGAGAACGCTCAATGCCAAGATTATGCCTCCAGGTACCCAAGAACCGTTTCAAGGGGAACCCTGAACTTGGCGACCTGGCTCCTGGGGTCGTAGAGTTAGGCACCTGCAACTCCCTCCGAGATGTATGGACATACTCAGTGAGGCAAGGAAACCTAATACACGATATTGCTGTTCCAGTAAGTGGAAGCGTTTTGTCATCTGGTGCAACTTTAAGAGCATCAACCCCATTGACTGCTCTCTTACACATCATTTTGTACCTGACTCATTTACTTGATTAAGGCCTAGTCTTTAACTCTCTAAAAGTTCACTTAGCTGCTCTTTCAGCATAGACTACATCACATCAAAAGGTGTTGTGATGGAAGATACCATTTATTAAGGCTTTCATCGAGGGAGTAAAGAGAATTCACCCTCCCATTTCTAACCCAGCTCCTGGATGGGACCGAAATGTGGTGTTGACTAGACTTATGGGGTCTCCTTTCAAGCCCATGCATAAAGCAAGTCTCAAAGATATCACCTACAAAACTGCCTTTTTAATAGCCATTACTTCCATTAGGAGAGTCCGTGAACTACAAGCACTCTGTTCTAGACCCCTTTGTTACAGTCCACAGAGATAATGTGGTTCTGCGCACTCACCCTAGGTTTGCGCCAAAATTCATTTAATAGTTGCATGTGAACCAATCCATAGAACTACCAACGTTATTTCAGAACCCCTCAAACATGGGAGAAAGAAGCCTGCACACACTGGATGTATGCAGAGCAGTCATGTTTTACATGGAAAGAACTCCACCACGAAGATAAACAAATCAGTTTTTCGTTTCAGTGGCAGCAGGTAGAGAGGGAGACCCTCTCTCCAAATCTACTAACTCTAGGTGGATTGTCAGATGCATCACACTCTGTTACACTCTTGCTGAAAGAGCACTGCCCTTCAAGCCTAGAGCACATTCTACTCTAGGCACTGGGGCTTCCATAGCATTCATTGCAAATGTTCCCCTAGAGTCCATTTGCAAAGCGGCAACCTGGAGTTCTGTACATACCTTTACAAAACATTATTGCCTAGACACTCTTTCTAGGTCTGATTCTCAGGTGGGACAAGCAGTACTAAGATCTTTTCACTACTGTTCCTTCTCACAACCCACCTCCAACTCCGGGTGCTGCTCGCTAGTCTATGCACAGCATGTGATTCTAAGCAGATTAACAAGCATCAGAAGACAGGCATTACTTACCGTAAAAGCATTTGATTGTATCTGGTTAGATTCACATGCTGTGCATATAGTCCGACATCCAGAGGTCAGCGCGGAGTATTGCATCTTGTCTTTCGAGAATCGAATGGGGACGTTGACATGGGCGTGCCTGTAACACTATCCCTAACGTGATGCGTAGTGTACCCAAAATCCCTCACGCGTCGACGTCCCTCAGATTGTATTTTTTTCTACGGTGAAGGATGCCTATGACTATCGTGAGTACAGAAAAGAAAGTAGTAAGACTTCTATGTTCCTTCCATCCGAGTGGGGAGGAAGGGTGGTTGTATGTGAATCTAAGCAGAGACAATCAGAAATGCTTTTACGGTATCTGCTTGGATTCACATGCACCCACCCTTCCTCCCCACTCGGATGGAAGGAACATAGAAGTCTTACTACTTTTTCTGTACTGTACGTAATGCTCGGTTCTATGAAGAATTTGTAGACTGTTTTTTTTTTTTTGTAAAAAATCCTTCACTCTTTCGATTGAGATGGCCTCTTCATCGGCTCCATCCACACCCCGATCTGGCTTCAAAAACGCTGTGATTGTGGGCAAAGATGTCCTTTACAAACTCACACAGGGTCTGTCTATGGTGCCTTGGGGCAGAGCATCCATGTTCAGAATGTGAAGAGTGTTTGTCGATGACGCCGAAAGCCTTAAGAGAGCACAGAGGGAAGTTGGAGAGAGGTGGGACTCAAAAATCCATTAACCCTCCCAACGCCCCTCAGATGAGTCTAGACCATAGTCTCCTCGACATAAAAAAACTCTCCCGTTCACAATCTCTGAGCGGATCACACCATTCATCCGCTTTGAGGCATAATAAGAAAAGGTATCATAAAGCGCCTTCCACCTCACCCTCCAGTTCACCGGAGAGTTACATGCCCCACCAAGAACAGCTCCCCGGCTCAGTGGGAGGAATTCCGTAATAAGATGCTAAAGGTGTTTGAGAGTGCAGCCTTGCCCACCTCAGATAACTAGAGGTGATACCCCAGGAGAAAAACCTGGTAGACATGAGAGCCGTGAGTCTTCGACCTCGGCAAAACAAACTCCTCGAGCGTGAAAAACCTTTGAGGCGAGAAAAAGCCTCTGTGACGCACAAGACGTCGTCACTATCGACTCGCATGTCGAAGCCTGCATCATCGATGCCCTCGGCGACTCCGTCGAAGTCATCGACGCCTCGAACGTCGACTCCCTCAACGCCAATCACTTCAATACCCTAGACGACTTCATCAAAGACGTATGTCAGTCTATTCTATCGGCCTTGAAGCCAATCACGAGTCCATCAATGCCAATGACATCCATGTCGATGATTACAAATATTTCTCCACCTGTAGTGACTGCTGTTGGCCCTTCATTAGAAAAAAGCTACATACCTCTGTCCCGTTCAGATTACTTTAATACTTTATCCTCAATTTATGAGGAGGGAGACTATTCTGATGCAGAACGACCCTCTGGTCTGGAGTGTGGGAGGCCTCCCATTCCAGAAGAACTGATCTCAGAAGAGGTCAGATTGAAAGACCTGCAGGACTCCTTGCAGGAGGCAAGCAGGATTGATACTTCCCCAGAGGTGGAGTTTAGTAAGACTGAACCAGGGGGGTCGTGCAGAGAGTAATTACACAGCTCTTATGAATAGGGTGATGGAATATATGGGGTGGTCTAGGCCCACTCCTGTTTACGAGCAAGATGACCTTACCAACATACTTGATAAGGGACCACAAGAAGATCCTATCGTCCCCTTTCACAAGGCCATAAAAAAGGGGTCTACAAACTGGTTAACGCTCGAGGTGATCCCTGCAGTCAGCAAAAGACTGACAGCTAAATATAGGGCATCAGCTGCAAATCCCCTATACTTGTCAAAACACCCGACCCCAGAAAGCTGTTCAAGCTGCAACTTCTTCAGGAAAACAGACCACATACCCTACAATCCTGCAGGATCGTGATGATAAAAAGTTGGATGCCATGGCCAAGAAAGTTTTCTCGGCATGCTGCATGGCCTTAAAGTCTGCTAATGCTACATGCACGCTGGCAAGATTCAGCCACACCCTTTGGGAGTGTTTCAATGGCGGCTGACCATCTCCCTGCAGGGGAGGAGAGAGACGGCTTCTTGAACATTATCAAGGACGGAAAGGACGCTATGTGCGAGTCCCTTCAGACCGGTCTCGCCTCTGTTGATAGCATCAGCAGAGCAATGGTGGCTAGTATGACAATCTGCAGATTTGTGTGGCTGCGGAAGTCTGGATTTGCTCCAAACGTTCAATTCAGACTTCTGAATATGCCCTTTGATGGCACTCATCTATTTGGCAAGAAAGCTGATGACAGTTTGGAGAAGTTGCAAACTTCCAAGGCGGCGGCCAAATCACTAGGAGCTGCGAAAAGACCAACTCTGAACCGCTCCACAGGTGCGCCCTGGAAGGATAGGTCCTTTCGCTATTATTCCGCATTCGGAAAAGGCAGTGGACAGCCAGCTCAGAGGTCAGAGACGTTTCCCCCGTGGTGGATGGGGATAAAGGTACTAAAACCACAACAGTAGGGCTGCTTTACCCTCCGCATCTGTGCCAGCCACCCCAAAACCTCTGAGGTCTTGCATCACAAAACAGCAGTAGGAGGCAGGTTAACTCAACATCTGACAGAATGGCAGGCTATTACTTCAGATGCTTGGGCACTGGAAACAGTTACCCAGGGTTACTGCCTGCCTTTCCTACGCACGCCTCAGTCATCCACCGGGGAACAACTCTTTGACGTTTCCAGACCTGCTCCTTATGCAGGAGATTCTTGACCTGCTAGAGAAAGGTGCTATAGAACCGGTACCTGCAGTGGAGAGTAATAAGGGTTGGTACTCCCCATACTTTATAATTCCGAAAAAGGACAGAGGAAGTCAGCCCATCCTGGACTTGCGAGAAATTAACAAGTTCCTCAGGAAAGACAAGTTCAAGATGGATACACTTTCTCAGATATTTCAGGCCCTCCAACTTCAGGATTGGCTGCTATCTTTGGACCTTCAGGATGCTTACTTTCATGTGCCAATCCATCTTAAACAGAGTTTCTGAGGGTCGCCATTGGCAACTCACACTATCAGTTTCGGGTTCTGCCATTTGGGCTGACCTCCACCCCGAGGGTTTTCACCAAGCTAATGGTGGTTGTGGCAGCAAGTTTCAGGAGAGGTGGGGGATTCACATCTTCCCTTACCTAGACGATAGGTTGATCAGGGCGTGTTCCCCAGAATAAGCTCTGGATCATCTAAACCAGTGGTCTTCAAACTTTTTTGGCCAGGGCCCCCCTGAGCAAAATTTGGGCAGGTGGGGACCCCCCAGAAAAGCCAAATGGACAGTATATATTGCGCGCCGTCACCTGCTCCCATCAGTCGCTGGGCTCCCTCATCCCACTCCTACCCAGTCGCTGGTCTCTCCCCACCCCATCACACACCCAGGGCTCTCCCCACTCTGCTCCCATCACTATCCCATGGTTCCCGCCCATTGTGCTCCCACCATAGTCCCTCGGTTCCCCCATCCCGTTCCCAACACAGTCTGAGGGCCAGTGGCGGCTGGTGAATCTTTTTTAAGTGGAGGGGCATTAAGGGGAGGTTCGGGGGGGTTTCCCCCTGTGAATTTTTTTTTAAATAATAGGTTAAAATGTTGCATTGTAGAGCATACTTTTAACAAAAAATGGGTAAATAGCCAAACAGTTTGCAATTGTTGCTGGGAGTCCAGGGGGCAGGCATTGATATTTTATTTCTATCGCGCTCGTACACAAGTGTTTCAGAGCGTGACCAGGCAAGGGAGGGGAACGGAGGAGAATAAAACAGCGATCTTACTAGGCCCAGTGACATTGAGAACGCGCAAGTGTGAGGGGAAAAGTGCATGGAAGGGGGGAGAAGTGGAAAGTGCGAAGCAGAGGAGAAACAGATAAATAACAATAAATAAATAATAAAGGCAACAAACAGTGGTAGTGCAGCCAGCAATTTGCAAGTGCTACGTTTAAGGCAGCAGACAGGGTAGGTCTGATAAGTGCAGGAAGAAAGATGGTTCTCCTCAAGTTTTAGAGTGGCAGGGCGCTGTTCCAGAGGGAGGCCCCAGCCGAAGACGGAGATCTACCCCCAGCTCGTTTCTTTGATAAACGACTGACCCTGAGGGAGTTGGAGGTAGAGGAGTGAAGAGCTCGAGAGGGGAGGTATTTGCGGAGGAATAGCTGAAGGTATTTTGGACCGAGGCCCCAGAAAGCCTTGTGGACAAGGCAGAGGGTTTTGAATGATAGATGTCCGGTAAAAAGATACCATCCCTGTCCCCTGGGCCCCACTGGTCCTAACACAATGAACATGATTATGTGTATATGCAAGGCGCTGCACATTCATACAGCAATCACTCTATCATTCACATGAGCATCCATCACCATACACTCACTCATAACGCATCCATACACATGTTTAAATAAAAACAATGAACATAAACGTACCTTCTGCATTGGCTTGTGTGTGGGTGCTGCTCCAGCTGCTCTGTCCGTATGTGCGAGGAGGCGCAGAAGCTCCCCCTCGGACATACAGACATGCAGTGCCCCAGCCAGCATTTCCAATGAGCTATGCAATGATGGCGAAGCAAAACGCCCCAGCACTTGCATGGCTCAGTGAGCATGTGCGGCTGGGGAACTAAACTGAACTGTAAAGGGAAACAGTGTTTCCCTTTGACAGTTCAGCCAGCCCAGGAGCACTCCATTAGCTGGATAAAGCAGCTGAGGGAGTGCTCACTGTTTCACTGGGCTGGCTCCTTAGCTCCTCCATAATGGGTGAGGGGCCACTATGCAGTTAGTAATGTTGACCATTGTTGCTGAATATATCACAATTTACTTACATTTTAACACAAAGCACCCCTTTGGGTACTATTGAAACAGTGGGCTTCATAACTACTCTGGCGGTAGCTGTGCCGGTAAAACCGGCACGGCTGCCACTGGAGTTGCATCCGGGTCTGGCACCCGCGAATGGGCAATTACTAGGTCATGCCGAGTTAGGCGGACATGATAATTGCCCTTTCGAAGGTGCCGGTAGATCCCCATTCCCATTTGAGCCCCATATGGCTCAAATGGGAAGGGGGAGCTCGGATGCACCGGCACCGTTAATAACGGTGCCGGTGCATCCGACGAGCTGAGGTCAGACCTGGCGGGGGCTGTCAAGCACCCACAAGCACAACTCTTACTATGGCGGAACGGTAGCAACGGTGCCGGTAGCTTACCAGCACCGTTGTTTCTGGTCCGCCATAGTAGTAATGAGGCCCAGTCTGTGACTAAAGGAATGAATATCCATTTACAACTGTGGGCCACTTTTTCATTGTTGCCTGAGACAGTTTCATGCTTCAGCCCGCCCATGTGGGCCACCCCTGCCCATTTCTTCCAATCTAAAAAAAAAAAAAAAAAAAAAAAAAAAAAAAAACTTGCTGAGCTCTCAGGGCCCCCCTGGGATGCACCCGCCGACCCCTAGGGGGTCGCGACCCACAGTTTGAATACCACTGATCTAAACCAAGGTTGTCCAACATGCGGGCCACAATGCGGCCCTCCGAACCATTTCATGTGGCCCGCAAGGCTGTACAGACAAAGAAAGGAAATCTCAAAGGACCAAGAAGGCATGGGTTGTGATTTCCATTGGCTGAGAAGCAGCCTATGGAAATACTGTTGCCATGCAAGGTATGTCATAGTAAAAAAAAAAAAGAAAACCTTGCATGGTCAGTCTTTCCATTGGCTGTTTCTCAGCCAATGGAAATCACATATTGGTGGAGTGAAGGTAAGGTATACGTGCCAGAGGCACCACCTTCACACCTCTGTTCCAGCCAGCAGCCCAGCCCCAGCATCATGCTGGTGACCGAGCGAGGCCTGGTAAGTTTTTTTTCTTTTCTTTGTTTTTATTTTCCAGGGGGCACCAGAGGCAGTAACAGGCCACGGCCTGGTTTATTTATTTGTTCGATGCTTGTCTGGTCCTTGGACCCGGAAATAAATACATTTCTCCAGCATTGGATCTTTCATGGATTCACATGCTTAGAATATTCCCCGTCGTCAGGCTGGGAATCCCCGGTACATTATATAGACCCTTTCCCGTAGGAAAACTTTTTCGACGCTACGCGTCCTATCCATCTCGTTTTGTATCATGCGTGCCCGCGCCGTCAGGACGCCATGATATAAATACAGGACCCGCCCCCGCGCTCCCTCAGATTTCAACCGTCTTTCAAAGTAGTGGGATCCTCGTGGTTACTGCTAGTCGAAATTGGGTTGTATTTTCGCTTCGGCGACGTTACATTCTGGAAAAAATATGTCCGGAAAAGCTTTTTCGTCCTTGTGCGACATATGGACTCAAAAAAGTCTATGAAGGTGATGCCCACATGGATTGTATCTACTGTCTCCACCCGCACCACACGGCGGATACATGTGAGATATGCCAGGGTTTCTCCCAAAAAACCCTTAAAGACCGAAAAAGAAGGTTGGTCGACTGGCTTAACGACGGAGCGGGTGCCTATCCGGCATCAGAAGTTGGCTCCACGGCCTCCAGGAGCAAGTCGGAACCTCCCTCGAAGAAGGTGCGACCTGTCGAAAAACGCCCTGCGGACAAGCAGACGGAGAAGCATGCTGGGTCTTCCTCATCACACAAAGTCCTCCTCCTCCTCTACCTCTAAGACGGAGAGGCAAGCGGCATCAAAATCCTCCTAAGGGGACCGTCCTAGTTCTTCCGTGAGTAGAGACTCTTCAGCAGGGAAGTCGGCAACGAAATCAGCTACGAAGTCTAAAGGCTCGGTGCCGGCTACTTGCTCGTCGACCCCGGTGTCGCTGACGATGCCTATTACTATTCAGGCAGCAGCGGTGGGGATTCCTTCGTCGACGGTGACTCAATCTATGGCCTGGCAGCCAGAGGTCTGTGACCCGGCCCCCCCTGAGGTCCTACTGCAGCCAGACACGGCCTTGTCGGTGTCGTCGGTGGACGGAGAATGCATGGTTATGCAGCCGTCGGACTTGGGCTTACGGCCTTCCAATACGTCGACGATGAGTGCGAGCGGGGGTGTGGCCCCTCTATCCTCGACGTTGCTGACCCCCCAGACGGTTTTGTCTCTGGATGTGCTTAATACACTTCAGAAGCTCCTGCAGCGTCTGGATACGCAGATCCCTCAGCCTGGCACTTCATCGTTGATGTTTTCTGCACCTTCCGTCGACGAACAAGCTCAAGCAGCTCGCTCGACGACCAGAAGCCCATCAGCCTCCCAGGCGGTGAAGGATCGTCCTCGAGCGCAGGAGGAGGGTGAGCTATCGGAGTCCGATTCTATACGAGGTGACTCAGGGTCGGACATTTCCCTGTCACCGTCGAGAGACCCAACATGGAATTCGGATGTAGAGGTAGAGTCTACGAGGAGCCAGGCACAACCATCTCCTCCGGATGATGTGGGAGCCTTCCATGCAATGATGGGAAAAGCGTGTTCCGAGTTCGGCCTAATTCCGGAGGAGCAAAAGAAAGACTGTTTTCTTTTTGATCACATGGGTCAAAGGAGGAAATCGGTATTTGCCATCCCAATCCTGGACCACGTGTGGCAAGAAGGCCTCAAGACGATGCGTCATCCGTTCTCGGAACCGGCTATTAAGGGGCGTACTGAGAAAAAGTTTAAAGCTCCGGAGTCCACTCCAAAATGTCTGACATCACAGCCTCTGTCAGACTCTGTGGTATCGGCGGCAGCGGCTAGGAAGGCCAGAGTACAGCAAAAATGTTCAACCCCACCAGAAAGCGAGGCCAGGAGGCAGGACGCCTTTGGAAAAAAGGTGCTCTCAGTCGGCGCCACGACGGTAAGAGCAGCCAACTCCTTGGCGATTGTATCACGATACGATAGGGAGATGTGGCATAAAATAGCCCCTATCCTAGAACATTTGCCGGAAGAACATCGAAAAGCAGCCATGTTGCTAGTACGAGATGGTGAGGAGGCCTCGAACCACGCTATTAATATTGCGGTGGACCTAGCTGAGGCTGGTTTCAAACAAATCAATCGTGGCGTAGTACTGCGTCGACAAGCATGGCTCAAATGTACTACTTTCAGACCTGAAGTCCAGTACAAAGTCCTAGACATGCCATGCGAAGGAGAACATCTGTTTGGAGACCAGGTAGATGAAGCCTTGAAGGGGATGAAAGAAGACACGGATACCGCTAGGTCTCTCGGCGCCCTCCAGACAGGTAGAAGTTTTCGCTCTTTTCGCCCCTTCAGGGGTGCTTCCGGAAACTCCCGCTTTGGAGCCTCTAGCGACCGTGGATTTAACAGGCCCTCATACTCCTCACAAGGTTACAGACGTGCATCCCAGTCGGCACGTAGAGGCAGAGATTATCAAGCCTCCAGACGACGCGGCTCGGGTCCCTCGTCGACGAAGGACAAGCAAACCAGCAACCAATGACGGCCTTCGGAACGTCCTGGGGGGTCGAGTCTCATATCGACCAATGGAAATGCATCACCACAGATCGATGGGTCCTGGACACGATTCGCATGGGTCATGCGCTGCAATTCAAAAACAAGCCTCCAAGTCTTCCGCCAGTGTTTTCGGCCCAGCCCCACCTTCGAGTTCTAAGACAAGAGGTGGCGCTTATGCTGCAAAAAGGAGCGGTAGAACGGGTTCCTGTGGCACAGGAAGGACAAGGGGTTTATTCCCGGTTCTTCGTTGTCAAGAAGCCAAATGGAAAATGGAGGCCCATTCTCGACCTGAGGGTACTCAACAAATGGCTAAAGAGCTCAAAATTCAAAATGCTAAAGCTCCAGGAGGTTATCAGGTCAGTGCAACCCATGGATTATCTGTCGTCGCTAGACCTTCAGGACGCATATTTTCATATCCCAATACGTCCACGACACAGGAGATATTTAAGGTTCGTCGTCGGGCGAAAGCATTTTCAGTTCAAGGTCCTCCCGTTCGGTCTCAAGTCCTCCCCCAGGACGTTCACCAATTGTTTGGCCCCTATAACGGCCCATTTAAGGAAGGACGGTCACCATGTCTATCCCTATCTAGACGACTGGCTGGTCAGAGGTTCGTCCATGGAACAAACGCGAAACAGTCTGGGGGCCACGATGTCCCTCTTACAGGAACTGGGCTTCGCGATAAACTTCAGCAAGTCCTCCGTAGAGCCTTCGAGGACCTTGGTCTTTCTAGGAGCGGAGTTTCATACGCACACATGCCTTGTAAGACCATCCAGCGAAAGGATACAGAAGCTACAAAGCAAGGCGTCGGAATGGAGATGCGGTACCGGGTGTCGGTGCGCAAATACATGTCCCTGCTAGGGAACATGTCATCCTGCATTCTGTTGATAAACAACTGCCGTCTGTTTATGAGGCCTTGCCAGGAATTTCTAGCGGACCGCTGGGCGCAGAGCCAAGGTCGCTGGTCCGACAGACTGATCATCGACGAACAACTGGTACAAGCACTCTGTTGGTGGAGAGCTTCTACTCATTTAACGAAAGGAATGCCTCTGGTGGAACCGGAGTTCCAGAAGACGGTGGTGACGGATGCATCGCTGAGCGGATGGGGAGCTCATCTGGATACGTTACAGGTACAAGGCCGGTGGTCGTTACAAGAGTCCTCTCTGCATATCAACCTGCTAGAACTGAGAGCAGTGCGGTGGGCTCTAAAATCTTTTCTTCCTCAATTGAGAGACTCCGTGGTGCGTGTCATGACGGACAACACGACTACAATGTTTTACCTACGGAAACAAGGAAGAACACGTTCCAGGTCCCTGTCGATGGAGGCACAGAAAATCTGGCATTGGGCCCTGCAACACAACATGCTAATCTTGGCGTTCCACCTGCCAGGCGTGAAAAATGTGGAGGCCGATGCCCTCAGCAGGGAAATGAACGAAGTTCACGAATGGGTGCTGAACGACCAGCAACTACAACATGTATTCAAGAAGTGGGGACATCCTTCCATCGATCTGTTCGCGACGAAGGACAACAGGAAATGCCCGCAGTATGCAAGCAGATGGCCTCAGCAGGGCTCACTGGGGGATGCGTTCTCCTTCCCATGGACGAACAAATTCCTGTACGCATTCCCTCCATTTCCTCTTATCCGGAGGACGTTGCAATGGATCCTCAAGTACCCATGTCGGGTGATTCTGGTGGCCCCGTATTGGGCCAGACAGGTGTGGTTTTCAGACCTGCTGCACATGGCGGCGGCGGAGCCAATGAGGTTCAGGAAGATCCCCAACCTTCTGTCTCGACAGGAGGGTATTGTTTGGCATCACGACCCGGACAGCCTCAAGTTGACGGCCTGGCTCCTGACTTCGCCGAATTTGGTCAGCTAACCATTCCGGAGGAGTGTCGTCGTATTCTGCAAGCGGCAAGAGCACCTTCCACAAACACTTCATACTCGTACAAATGGAGGAGTTTCTGTCAGTGGTGTGGGGATCACCCAGGTCTGGTTCCGCAGTCGATTACGCCGGAACAGCTCCTTCCATACTTGCTGTTCCTAGCCCAAAAGGGCTTATCGGTGTCATCGATAAAAGTACACCTGGCCGCCATCTCCAGGTGTACACGTCAACGACATTCCGCACCATTATTCAGCGACCGCCTGATTAAGCACTTCCTTAAGGGTCTGTTTAGGAGTTTCCCTCCCGAGAAGAGATTTCCTCCGGTGTGGAGCCTCAATCTGGTGTTAGCGTCTCTTATGAAACCTCCTTTTGAACCAATGTCAGCATCGTCTCTAAAGCTTTTGTCGTGGAAATTGGCCTTCCTGGTGGCCATCACTTCAGCCCAACGTATTTCGGAAATCCAAGCTCTAATGGTAGACCCACCATACTTAAGATTTTTCAAGAACAAGGTGGTCCTTGCCACTAACCCACAGTTCATACCGAAAGCTCCTTCAGTGTTCCATAAACATTCCTCTATCGTCTTACCTACGTTTTTTCCAGAGCCATGCTCTGGAGCGGAGCGCACGTTACACACATTAGACGTGAAAAGGGCTCAAGTTTTATCTGCATCGCACGCAACCTTTCAGGAAAACGAGGCAATTGTTCGTGGCCTATGGTTTGGGTGCTAAAGGCAAAGCTATTTCAAAGCAAGGACTGTCAAGATGGGTATCGTCTACCATTTCGTACTGCCATTCCAAGGCTGGGAAGCCTCTTCTGCGACGCCCAAGAGCTCATTCGACTAGAGCGGCGGCATCGTCGACGGCGCTGTGGTCTGGAGTCCCTCTGGGGGACATCTGCATGGCGGCTACCTGGGCGGCTACACACACTTTTACCTGCCATTACTGCCTGCCACAAAAACATGCCGAAGATACTCGGATGGGACAGGCAGTGCTTCGACACCTATTCCAATAAGGTACGCCCTGGTTGAGGGGTTAGATCTTGTTGCAATTATGACTGAATATTGTTTGTTTTCTATGTTAACTATTGCTGATGTGTACACGACCATAGGGAACGGACATTGTGAGGAAAGTATGTGAGTTTGCATGCACGCCTCCTCTTTTCGGGATGGTACTGCTATGTAATCTATTCTAAGCATGTGAATCCATGAAAGATCCAATGCTGGAGAAGGGAGTAGTTTCTTACCTGTAACTCCATTTCTCCAGCATTGGTATCTTTCATGGATTCACATGCGCCCGCCTGCCTCCCCTGAGCATGCAAACTGGTTCCCCCACTACTTTGGGGGCCGGAATCTGAGGGAGCGCGGGGGCGGGTCCTGTATTTATATCATGGCGTCCTGACGGCGCGGGCACGCATGATACAAAACGAGGTGGATAGGACGCATAGCGTCAAAAGTTTTCCTACGGGAAAGGGTCTATATAATGTACCGGGGATTCCCAGCCTGACGGGGAATATTCTAAGCATGTGAATCCATGAAAGATACCAATGCTGGAGAAATGGAGTTACAGGTAAGAAACTACTCCCTTATCAGGTCCACGGACCCGACAAACATTGAATAAATAAACCGGGCCGTGTGGCTGAGCATTGTTACTGCCTCTGGTGCCCCCTACAAGGGGGCACCAGAGGCAGTAACAGGCCACGGCCTGGTTTATTTATTTTTTGTTAGATGTTTGTCGGGACCGTGGACTCGATTAATTTATTTCCGCAATGTTGGGTCCGACCAACATTGCAGAAATAAATAAAATAATCGGGTCCACAGACCCGACAAACATAGCCATTATGATAGCTCAGTGGGTTGAGCGTCCAATGCTGCGCTGTGTGATCTGCATGTTCGAATCCCAGCCAGGCCATCTCAGCCTTTCATCCTTCTTAGGTCGATAAATGAGTACCAACACAGGTTGGGGGATATTGTATGCATATTTGTTCTATAAAAAAGAGCTTTAGTGTAAGTGCTATAGTTAAACAATAACACATCATTTGGCCTTGGACGTCTGCTGCCCCTCATAGTAATTTGACAATATGGATCTATTCCCAAAGATGATATTGATTCATATGGTGATCCATTCTTGTAGGAAATGTGTTCACTGTTTGTCGGGTCCACAGACCCGATGATAGCTCAATGGGTTAAGAGTCCAATGCTGCGCTGTGTGTGTGATCTGCATGTTCGAATCCCAGCAAGGCCATCTCAGTCTTTCATCCTTCTTGGGTCGATAAATGAGTACCAACACAGGTTGGGGGATATTGTATGCATATTTTTTCTACAAAAAAGAGCTTTAGTGTAAGTGCTATATACAATAACATTATCATTTGGCCTTGGACGTCTGCTGCCACTCCTAGTAATTTGACAATATGGATCTATACCCAAAGATATTATTGATGCATATGGTGATCCATTCTTGTAGGAATGTGTTCAATATTTGTCAGGTCCGTGGACCCGAGTAATTTTATTTCTGGGCCATGGCAGAGGACTTTTACTGCCTCTGGTGCCCCCCCCGGACCAGTCACCTATGACCTATTGCTACAGAGGCTTATTTTGGGCACAACCAGCATGCCAATGTGTTACATCAGTGACGGTGCTGTCTTACACTGTGGACACATTGATCATTAAAATGTGTGTGTGTTCTACAATGTTCTTGTCTGCTGTTGGTGAGATGGAATGTACATGTTCCCCTTTAGAACTGATTGTAAACTTATGCTTTTTGGTCACTTTTCCTGCTGTAAAATGCACCATTTCAGCCCCATATTTGGAAAAGAATCTTGGGGGACGGGGGGCGAACCCCCCCAAACCCTCCCTAGATCTTATAGCTCCCTCGGTCGCCCCCACTGTTTCAGAAAAATATCAACACGTACACATTGGTGGAAGAAATCACAAGAAACTAACTTTTGATCACTGTCCCTGGCACCAAAAGCCATCTTTGGGACTGCATGGCTATCACTGCCAGTGATGCTATTGTGTCAAAGGTCACACACCATCGATTTTGAATATACTGCTTTGGGTGAGGGTATTGACTTTTGGCTCGCCGGCCCACCAGGTGAAAAAAAGTTCATGCTTCAGCCCCACATTCAAAAAGATTGGACAAGCCTGATCTAAACCATGTTTGGCTCTCCCTCAACTTCAAGAAGTCCCACATTATACCATCACAAAAACTCCAGTATATTGGAGTTGTCCTGGACATTCCTGGGAAAAGCTTTGCCACCAGAGAGGGCTCGAAACCTTCTTCGGATGGTGATGAAATTCCAAAATGCCCAATATCTTCCAGCCTTTGTTTTTCTGAGGTTGCTCTGCCTGATGGCATCCTACATCTTTTTGGTGCCTCAGGCCCATCTGGGCTCTCAAAAAGCAGTGGTCACACATCTTAGGAAAGATGTCAGATCTCCTTCAAATTCCGAACAGAGTCTCACTGGACCTTCAGTGGTCGGCCTGTTGGGAAAAGATACTGAAAGGAGACCCTTTTTGACAACTATGGCAGGAGATAACAGTCGTGACAGACGCCTCACTCATGGGGTGGGGAGTTCATACCAGCGATTTTACAATCAGCGGTCGTTCGTCTCCATCGGAGTCCAAACTACATATCAACCTTTTACAGTTGAGAGCAATCAGACTAGCGCTGAAGACTTTCCTGCCGTCTGTACGGGGAAAGAATGTCCTGATAATGACAACATGGTGGCCATGTACTACCTCAACAAGAGAGGTGGTGTAGGGTCACTACCACTATCAAGAGAGGCAATACAGCTTTGGTTTTGGGCACTACAAGTAGTCTCCATCGGCAGCTCACCTAGCCGGAGAGAAGAACACGACGGCAGGCGCTCTGAGCAGGCAGAATACAGTCTCCCACTAGTGGGAACTAGCTCAGAAAGTCATTCAACAGATCTTCGCCCATTAGGGAACCCCTTGAGTGGATCTGTTCGCAACAAATGCCAACAGGAAGTGCGAACTGTACTGCTCCAGGGAATTTTCCCCCAGGAGGAGCTCTAGGGGACGGGTTTGTGGTGGACTGAGAATTTCCACTCCCCTTCCCGTTTCCTCCAGTCCCTGTCATTCCTCATGTAATAAGGAGGTTGAGGAGGGTCAGGAAAACCATGATCCTAATTGCCCCGGATTGGGCCAGGAGACCGTGGTACCCAGACCTTCTAGACGTGTCCATCTGTCCTCCGATCCGTCTTCCACAAAGAGAGGATCTACTCTCGCGAGAGGAGGGTCAGGTTCTCCATCCGGATATCAGGACTTTCAGCCCTCACGCATGGTTTCTGAAAGGCCGAGGTACAAAGATTGGGACCTCCTGGACGACGTAATGAAGGTCTTGCTTTCGGCCAGAAGGCCAGTAACCAAATCCTAATACCGCTGCCGTTGGAACAAATTCTGCAACGGGTGTACGGGCAAGAATGTTATCCATTTTTCATGTAATACACCAATGGTGTGGTGTTTCATGTTACTTAGCAAATCTAGGGCTCCAGGTCGGCACAATTAAGTGTTATCTAGCAGCGCTGTCCATCTTTAAACACACAGCTGAGGAACCTTAATATTTTAGAATGCCCTTGGTAATAATATTTTTGAAGAGGTTGACCAATGTTTACCCCAACTCCTTTTCAAGTTCCCCTGTGGGACCTAAACTTTGTCTTAACATTTCTAATGGGTACTCCATTTGAACCCCTTCATTCGTGTCCGTTGAGATTTCTTACCCTCAAAACTGTCATTTTGGTGGCAATAACTTTCACCCAAAGGGTGAGGTGAGTTACAGGATTTATCCTGCAAACCTAGTTCTGCAAGTGAAACCTAATTTCCTTGCAAAGGTTGTTTTGGAATTTCATATCACCCAAAAAATAACCTTGCCTTCTTTTTACTCTCCTCTGGGGAAAGAGGAAGAAAGACTGCACAGATTTGACCCAAAGCGTGCTTTGAGGAGTTTCTATACTAGCAGACTAGCATAACTAAGACAAACTGACCAATTGTTTGTGGGATACACCGGTCATAAGCTGGGCCTAGCCATCACCAAGCAAACCATTTCTAGATGGATTATTCTAACTATTGTAGAATGTTACAAATTGACAGGCAAAGACCCTCCGGAGCATCTGAAAGCTCATTCCCCCAGGGGTATCGCAGCTTTGTCAGCTCTTCAAAGGGGAGTTCCAGTAAAAGACACTTGCGCAGCTGCCACATGGTCGTCTGTGCACACCCTAACAAGATTCCATAGCTTGGATTCCTCCACCAGCCAAAAAAACTAAATTTGAGAAAGCAGTAGTGCATTCTGTGCGTACTTAAAATTAATTTTTACTCCCTCCTCCTAATATACATTACTGCTTTGGGAGTCTATCAAAGATAAGGAATACATGGGAGAACACAATCCATTCGAAGAACAAGTTACTTATCCATGGTAACGTTCTTTCGACTAGATGTTCCTCCCATGTACCCCTCCCATCCTTCCCCACAGTGAAACGTCCCTTGTAATTGCAGTCTGCGCTCTCTCAAGGGTAGTAACCGTCTCATCCTGGACAATGTCTAACACATCAAAACGGAACTTAGGAACGGGCGCTGTGTGCAACTACATATACCCATGAGGACATCATCGTTGAGACAGAGGCCTCCGAGGGACATCGGCTCGGCAGAAGTCAACGCGCAGCGCCCAAAATTATGAAGCAGCAAGCTGGATATGGGAATACCAAAGATGAGGAATACGTGGGTGGAACATCCAGTTGAAAGAACGTTACCATGGGTAAGTAACTTGTTCTTATACTACGATGTTCTACCTGAAAATGCCAGGCTTGCGGCCAACCCTGACCACCCCCCCTCCGCAAACCCCCCCCACTAAGCCCCTCCTTCCCCCTACACCCCTTCCTTTGGATTTCGGTAGTTAACCTACCGAGGGACAACAATGCAGAAGCGGACCAGCTGAGTCGCTTGGGGTTCAACACTTGCAAGTGTGAGTTGCATGACTCCTTGTTGCCCATGTTCCAGGGTTGGGGGTTCATGGACCTGGCCTGTTCGCCTCTCCCCTGAATGCCAAGTGCAGCCAGTTTGCCTCATGGGCAGGTTGGGGGTCACTGGGAGATGCCTTCTAGATCTGGTGGCATAGCTGCAGGTGTTAAGAGTTCCTGCTCACCCCTCTGCTCCAGTGGACCCTCTGCACATTCTGGGTTTCCGTGGGCTGCAGCATCATTCCAGGTGCCTTCCACTGGCCTTCGAGACCCTGGTTTTTGGATCTGCTGCAGTTGTGCTCCCAGGGTCTGGTCCATCTTCCGATGGGGCTTCCTGACGCATAAGTGTGGGGCAGTGGAGCATCTGGACCTGGCCAAACTGGCACTGGGGCCTAGCTCCTGATCAGCTGAGGCTTCAGTATGCTCAATGTTCAAATGACAACTGGGACATCATTCAGGAGGCCCTTCGTCTCGATCCCAGTTTGAAAGGAAACTGATTAGGTTCCGCCATTCTGGACCTTGTTGCCTGTCCTCTGGATGACGTTCTGGCTTTTTCAGCACACCTGGCTCTTTCTGGAATTCAGGTGGATACTTGCCACACGTATTTGGTGGCCATCAGTGCTTATAAGAATTCCCTCTGAGCATGTGTCTTCGGCAGCTCCCCCGATGGTAAAGGCCCCCCTTAAGGGGTTGCCTAGGCTTTTTCCTCCGGTGCACTGGCCGCATCTGGTCTAGGGCCTCAATGTGGTTCTAGCTGCTTTGCAATGCTGGCCTTTCCAGTTGATGGGCAGTTTTATTGGTGGCTCTTGCCTCTGCACGCAAGGTTAGTGGGCTGCAGACAGTGTCTTCGTGCAAGCTGTAAGGCAGAATTGCATGCAGTACCCTCTCGGACCACCACACACAATTAGTACTACAGGTGTAAGCAAAACCAACCTTTGGTATAAGTCTATTACAGTTTTTGGTAGCAAGCTGAGCAGCTAGGCTTATCTCGAGGGAATGTGAGCATTAAATGTTAGACGTCTTACAATCAATGGTTCAAGTAGACACTTACGCTCAAGGTATCTTGGTAAAACACTTATACATTTATTACAAAGTCATTTAGAAAACATTCACTAGAAGGAGGCAACTTAATACTATACACAAACTCCAGTAACCAATACGTTTGAGTTAATTAGGCTCCCCTGAAGTAGGAGCAAAATGGTATTTCGGTCACTTTAATTAGGAGTAAAAAGTCACAAGTTAATAACATGGATCACAAATACTTTCTTAGGCAGTGCAAATAGTTTCGGTTCACTAGAAGAGTCAATTCAATAGGCCTAGGGCAAAGTCAATGGACTAGTGTCTTGGATAGGAAAGAGCAGTTAGGGTAGTAAACGGTAAAGTTTTTGCAAAGTTCTCAGAAGTGTGTGTGTGTGTGTGTGTGTGTGTGTTTATTACTTGATAATGCGCACAAAACCCAGGGGTAGCCGGGCGCAGCAGATACAAGGTTACTTGAGCTTAGGTTACATACAGAGGATAAAAAGCATAACAATACAGTGCATACATGTCAATACAAACAGTTGAAAATGAAAGACTAACATGTTACAGTATTGAAGGTGTATACAAAAGGTGAATGGGTAAAAGCAGAATAGTCATGGACTGGTTTCAGGGGTATCATGGCCCTAAGTGCTGCGCGAATTAGTTGTCGTCGTAGTTTGTACGAAAAAGAATCGCATGTTGGGTCACAAGCTGATTAAGCCTGCAAGTTGGGGAAAGTTTCACGAACTTTCACCGCGAGAGGTAAGTTCTCTCAATCGGGTTGGCACAGTGCCTTAATATGAAGAAAAAGCTGAAGATGTTGGTTCCTGGCAGTTCCTGCAGATCTCGCTGTTCCTGAGCCGGACTCCTGCACTGCACAGGGACTGGTCAAAAAGCTGGCAAATGGAAGATCTTCAGTTCAAGTAGCTGTCGTCAAGCGCACAAGCTGGTGTCCCTCCCCCTGGATAAACCTAACCAGCTTCGAGAATGGTATCCAGGTGGTTTACGAGTTGATTGGCCCCACCAACTCAAAGGAAGAAGTCTTCCTTGAAGGGGCTTCTCTGTCAAGGTGAACGTGGCAATTGGGACTTGCAGCATTGCTTCACCGGGCAAACCAATGGTCCAGGAGTTGCAGCAGCTGTCCTCTTCCAGCTCGTCTTTGGTTCTTTCGTTCCAGTGGTCGACTGCCTTCCAAGCCAAGAGACTCGCCTTTTAAACAGTTTTCTCCCTTTCATTCCAGCCTAGCTGCCACTCACCCAGCAGGGTGGCTGTCCATGCCGGACAGTCAGTTAGCCAGCCGATCACGCCAGAGTGCATTTGGGTCTCGTAGGAGACTAAGCACAGGGCGTTTCGGGCACCTCCCTCACTTCCTGCCTACCCCAGACACTCGGACGCCAGAGGCGGTCTTCAGTCCTGAAGCCCGCCAAAGGCATAGAAACAAAGGGACCAAACCTAGTTTGGTGCAGAGTTGAACACTAGAAGGACCTTTCCAAAAGTAAATGGCGAAAAAAGAAGACTGATACCTGTTTAAACAAAGGGGCGTAAGGCGCCATCTTGAAAAACATGGCTCGCGCGATTTTTAGCTACTGGTGTTTAACGGTCGGGAAAAATCATGGTCATTGTAAAACCACTGCCACCAGCCATTTCAATAGGAAAGGGTAGCATTTGACTGCTACATGCATTTTTAGACACAGGGGGATACTATGTAACCCCTCCAGCACTCTATTGTAAGCTAGTGTGTGCTGGGTCTAGGAATTTGGAAAGACTAGTAAAGGCAATTTCACTTTACATTCTGTGGGAAACAGTAGTTTATCCCAGAGAAGGTATTTAAACCTTTGGGAGATCTAAAAGACATCCCTGTGTCACTGCACTGAAGGTGCTGTGTGACACCTATGAAAGGATGCCTATGGAGACATCTAAAACTCCATAATCAAAGAAATAGACACAGCAAGCAAACTGAATTAAAAGTACAAAGCCCCAAAGGTCAGCAAAAGAGCTGGGGGTCTCTAAGGTAGAGAGAAATTGGCACATTTATGAGAATTCTTCCTAACACAGGCCCTTTACCACGTTTCAAAACGACAAGGACATCTTGTGCACTCACCCAAACTTCTTGCCCAAGGTGGCCTCTCATTCCATCTGAATCAAAAGATCTGCCTGCCGGTGTTCTCCCCAAACCCACAGTCTGAGGCAGAGAGGGCCATCTCTCTCGGATAAAATCCTTCAGGAATTCCAAGGCATTGTTTGTGATTTTTTCTGTTTTTTTTTTTTAGGGCTCCTCCCCCAGCTCTCAGGCCTCCAAGGCTCCCATAGCTTATTGGATGGTCCATGTCATTTCGGAGGCCTACACGGCCATGGGTAAACCTGTCTGAGGGGATTCCTGCCCATGCGGTCAGAGCTAAGGCCACAGCTGTTGTTTCAGAGACATGCTTCTTGGGATGTCGTCAGGCTACTTGGGCCAATCCGTCTGCCTTCTATAGGCACTATTCAATAGACACCAGCTCCAGGCGCTATTGCTGAGATTGCTCTGGCGGTTCTGAAGAACAGTTTTGCTTCTTCCTAGAAATGAGGCGGGTTGTCACAGCTCCACCCTATGTTCTTGTTAGGTGGAATCACCCACAAGGATGGAGGAAAGCAGACGGGACGTGAGTAATTAAAGTTATTCACTGAAGTGACTACAGTACTCGTAGTGCCCTTTCCTCCATACATCCCACCCACCATCCTTGGCTAGTATGCCAATGCCGTATAGTTAATATTAGTAGCCAGATATCATGTACTAAGGGGTCTGGTGTGGGGCCTCGGCGGGGCATTCCCACGCCAGAGGCTGCAACCCTGTGTGCTATACTAAATTTAAAGAGTAAAGAGGAAGCTCCTTTTTTCACTGCCAAGGTTCCGGTACAGTCCCCATGTTGGGGGGCGCCCTCGCCGAGATGGAGGTTAGGGGACTATGGACAATGAGTACTCTAGTCACTACATTGAGTAACTTTAATTTTAAATGCATGGTCCTTAGCTTGATGTAGTATTGGAACACATCTTTTTAATCTCATTGCAAGTTGAGCAAAACTCATCCCAGTACAAATGAGCAAACTGTTAGAAATAATCCAGTGAAATAGAACTGTTTGCGTAAGATAAGGAATACGAAAACCATAGGGTGGGAAATAAATAAGTGGAGGCTTATCACTTTGGGGAAGAAGGCAAGTCCCACCCAGATCATGAAGAGAAGAGAGAGAGCACAAGAGACATTGGGGGAGAACACACGCGTGAAGCCAGGAAGTCCAAACTTATACATGAAACTGCATCCTGGAAATGGGGGTGAGGGGGAGAAATGGTAGTGGGAACTTGACATACTATAAAAGAGAAATGGAGAGTGTAGGAACCTTGCAATGAGGAGGAAAGTAACCTAAATAAACGAAAGCTAACAAAGAATAAGGACAATGCCAGTCCCCTAAAAACTGCAGCACTGGATTCAGTGGAGGACAAGGAACTATTGCATGTGGTCTCTTGAAAAGAGCAAGAGTAGTGAGACCAGGGAAGAATAAGAAGGGAATTACTACCTGCTTAAAAGAACTGCATAACTTGGCACATTGGATGACCAGAGACTAGTTGCATATGGTCTACCAAAAGGAGTAAGAGAAGTGAGAAGACCTAATGCGAGCACTAGGAAAAGGGAGTCCTTCTCCCGACCTTAGTTATAATAGTGGTAGGGTCAGATAGCTCAGAGGACGGATTTTGTTTTTGGACATTCATCCTGACTGATGAGCACCTTAGTTAGAAAGATGAGCAAGGAACGCCCCATAGTTATAGGGAGAGAGGGGGCCTCGTTTTACTTTAAATACATTTCACAGTAAGAACATGCCTTGTCCGAGTCCTCCTCCTGATCCTCCACACATCCTTTTGATCCTCCACATATGTCAAGACGTTAATTACTGCTGCGTCATCTGTGCATGTGGGGCAGACACATGGGTTCCTGTAAATACTGGATTTCCCATTAATCCTTGGTGTCTTAATGTGAGCTGTTTCTACTGCAAAGGGGCCCTAGGTGAATTTGCTCGTAACATTATCGGCTCTATTACATAGGCTTATACTAAGCCTATGTTCTGCAATGTACATTCTAAATAAATCCTGTTTTCTTACCAGAGGTGAGATAATTTCACTACTTTTCACCTCTCGCTCCCAGCCATAAGCATTGGCAGTCACCCTCCCTTGAAGCAACTTCTTTTTGGTGGGGGTAGCTGAAAAGGGAGGGGATGCAGTGAGCCTTTTGGTTGATGGTGTGTGCAGCAGACAACCTAGGATCCCAGGACTATTACGCAGTAGACCTTTTTGTAGATGTTCTTGTACATGGTTATCCTCCAATGTCCCTGATGTCCCTGCAGTCTGTTCTGAACAGTTTAACATGGGACATTACACCTCAGTAAAATGAGGCATATGGGGGCAGATGGAGGATAAAACGGAGGGACTTGGGGTGGGGTGGAAGGGGAGGGGGGAGGAATAGAAGTGGGTGTCCGGTGAAGCACAGTGGAAGAACGGTGGTATGAAGGGCTGTCCCTCTGAAAAAAACATGACGAAATAGGGTATGTCCTATATCTGTTGGGGTTTTTGTGCAGTGTTTTGGAGGTGCATGTGATACAAGAGTTGGATGCTGAAAATGTTTTTTTGAGAAGGCACCTATGCATGCAAGTGGAAGGTTGTGCTGTTAAACTGGTTCTTATAAAGTATGCTGTGTAAACCTTTTGGGTGGACCTGCTCATTTGCACTGAGAGGAACTGGTCATTCCTTTGGGCTGTGGTTGTGCATTCTAGTTTAAATGTATTAGGGAGGTGTTGGTGTGGAAAGATGAGCCCCTTGGCATGTTTTGCGGGGGGAGGCTATGCATGGTAGTTTTTGGGGATGTGCATGCCTGTAGATGGTGAGTGGTCTAGGGTACAATGAGTCCACACAGCGCAACATCAATAATTCTAGTTAGACCGATAAGTATAAAAAATATACAACACTTTATTGGGCCTTTAGAAAAACACACTAAGCAGGTAAATCCCCCAGACCAAATCACCACACCAACACTATAAAACAGATATTTGCATTCACTGTTGGGAGTATTAGAATCGCAATTGATTCAATAGCCATTGAAACACAGCAGAGTACTTGGATGCATTAGAAATAGAACACTTGGGATACAACAGCTTCCCTAGCTCTTACAAAGACCAATCCTAGGATGATTTTGGTGCCTTGTGTCCAAAAGGCACCAGTTCAAAGTAGATACTTCACAGGCAGGTATATTAAGAGCTTGGTGGTTATGATCAATAAGGGAAAGTTCCAGACAGCAAACTCAATCCCATTCCTTTGAATAGTTCAAGGAAGGGATCCTTGACCAGTCCTACATTCTCCAAAGTCAGGGAAGAGTGATTTGGAGATAGGATTTTATGCCCATGTAATCCTACGGAGAACAGGGGGAGACAGAAGCAGGCATGTAAATGGACCCCTCATCCTCCAAACCCCCAACTGTAATTTCTCAAGAGACCTTCAGAATCCATTGGGAACACACTTCTGTGCTTAGTACCGACGAAGGTGGTCAAGGAGTTGCTGGTTTAGAGGCCACATTCTGCTGTAGTATTTAGTCCTGGTTGTTTACAGTGCTTCAGGTTCTGTTCCAGATGGCTTTTATTAGAACAGCCAAATGAAGACCGAATAACGCCTTCTGCAGGACAGACTACCCCATGACACCTCCAGGGATTGAAGTGTTGCAACTGGAATCCCCACAGTCGGGTGACGACAGGCGATCTTCAATGGACAAAGAGCAGACTCAGCACAGCTACTGTTTATGCAAGAAAACTGCAGGTGCAAGCATCTTGTTTCACAAGTTGACAATTTTCCCAAGTTCCACAGATGCACCCAGAACATGACCGCTGCAACGAGGTAGCCCAGGAGAGAGCTGGTCAGTCCAGTCACGGAACACTTTGAAGGCTGTGAAGGAACAGCTCCTCGTTCAGGATTAATACAGATCCAGGGTTTGGTGGTGGGTTAGGGGTTTAGGAGTTTGTTGGAAGGGGATAGGGGAGGGGTGTTTGGGGGAGGGTGTTGATGGGGGGGCGAGAAATGTTGATGTGGGGTAGGGCGGAGGGGGTTGGGGGCTCACCAGGATCACACTGGAGTTGATGCTGGTCAGCTTCAGGTATTGTCCTGGGGCTGCACTTCTTCTTAGATGTCTTGGCTCTAACACTATGTTGAATGGGGGCAGCAGCCCTTTTTTGGGTTGGGAAGATGCCACAACCCACCAATGGTATAGATCTGCAGCATTCACACAGGCAGTGGCTATCGAATCATGTATAGTCACTTGCCACATCTTCCCAGCAACAGACATTCAGGCACCAGGATGTGGATTGGGAATGGACGGAACCAGCCCTCCTCTTCTGGCAACACCCACACAGCTTTCCCCTGGGAAAGGCATTCGAAACAAGGCATTGCATGACCTGAGAAGGCAGGAAGAAGGCCAATGAACAGTATGACCAAAGGGCACCTTAAAACTTTGTGGCATAGCCATCTCAAGGTGCTAGGATCGTTAGTAGCCATTTGCGGTAAATGCTCAAATTCATGAGTACAATGTTTCAAAAACAGTGAAAATGGCACTGCTACCACCAGCCTGTCCTGGACACATTTTAAAAGTAACCAAAAACCATTATGCAAAATGTTATAAGGACACAAACTAACCTAGCTGCACTTCACTATAAATTGATGTGTGCAATTGTAACAATACAAGAAATTCAGAGGAGAAAGTCTCTCAGTACTGATATCCTTAGGGACTGATCAGTTTCCCTAGAGGAATGAGCAAAAGGGCAAGGGAAGTAAAGGACAGGGTGGCAAGCAAGGCAGAATAATTGTCCCATAGAAATCCATGGGAGGAAAGTAGCAGAAAGAAAATATTTCCCAACGTGGTGCATATTCTTATGCAAAGGCAGTGCTGTTAAATCTTTTGGGCAGGTGCTCATGCATGCACGGAAGGGGTGGAAGTAATATTTGTGGCCATTTGTTCGTGCCTGGTTGGGCTGCTGAGTTCATTTTATGGGAAGGCGTATGGGTGCGCTAGAAAGGGGACTGGAAATTGTGTGGGGAAGGAGTGCATGCTGGAGTATTTTGCGGGAAGTACTCCGGCACCAGCGATTGAAGCATTTGTGGGTGGTGCTTGTATGTGTGAGGATGCAGGCTTATAAATTGGTGTGGGAGGAACATTTTGTGGGGTGGTCAGTCATGTGCTCATTGGAGGGTGTGACTAGTTTGGAGTGATCACATGCGTATGGGTAAGGGCTACTGAGAATGTTTGGTGGGGATGTGAGAATTTGAGGCACTCGTAGTGGCTGCTGAGATTTTCTTTGTGAGGATATGTGACTTTAAGGTGCTCATGGGTTTGGAATTTCTTGGTGTGCTTGTGGACTCTTCAGAGGAGGTAGTTGGATGCATGTGTCAGGTGCTAGGAACCAGTTATGTTTAGGAGGCTCCTGCCTGCCTGCGCAATGATTGGTCTGGTAATCCTTTGAGTAGGTGGTTGTATGCAGACTCGGGGGGGCAGTGGGGTGTGGTGGGGTGCTTTACATTATAAGGGTAGGGGGGGGGCAGGGCACCAAGACATTTCTTGAGGGAGGGAATTGTACAAGAAGCTGTGCTTTTTTTTTTTTTTGGGAGATCTGCATGTGAAGTTTTTGGTGAAAGGTGTGTAGAGGGAAGGTGTGGTCTGTATCCTTTTTGTCAGACTCTCAGATGTGCATTAGCTGGGATATTTTTGAGGAAGGTGCCTAGGCAGTATTTGTGTTGGTGGTGATTTAGTGTTTGTGGGCTGGGTGAATTGACTAGAAATACAAAGAACAGGAGCTGGGTGACAGGCGGAAATAGACTATCCAAGGTATTAGAACTTCACTGTCATTCATTTATCACTTGTTAGGATGTGCAGCACCACCGATAACAGGAAGAGCTGAGAGCAGAGGAGTCCTGCTTACGTGAGGGAATCCAATTGAGAGATGTTATCGGCATGAGGAAGCCAGAAAGTTCAGAAGCAAGGCTATGTAGAGGAGAAAAAGTCAAGATGTCAATTGGCAAATGTCTGACGGTCTACGAGTGAGGAGGAGGGATCCAGTTTAGCTGCCAGAGACTGAAAAGGAACATAGCCAATGAATGCCACAAACTTATACCAAGGACCATACACTGTGAGGACCCAGAATTGGTGAGGAGGCCCAACAGTGAGAAGCAAGAACCATGAGTCTGATGTGATGAAGGGAGGCCAACAAGAGGGCTTGATCATAAGAACTACACCTGAGCATGGTGAGGTGAAATCAAGGAGAAATTCAGAGTCTTGGGAGAGACTCTGAGAATTGGAAGAGAGGGAATGCAACAACAGTGAAACTCGTCATTGTCGGGGGGGGGGGGGGTGCAATCCCAAAGTAACCAGGCCTCACTTTTACAGTTTCCTTGCCAAGTGATAATTCACTCTTAGCATGTTCAAAACGCTGTGCTGTTTGCATGTGAAGAACTGACCTGCATCTTGCACCTCAAACATGTTCACCCTGGTGTAAAAAGTAAGGGAATGAAACCCAATTTAAATGTTGCATTCTGGGAGATGGAGGACAATCCCACAGGGAAGTCAATGTTACAAAGGAATTAGTGTCTGGATTATGAGAAATGGAGGATAATATCCAAGTGTAGCAAAAGTAAGAGAAGAAGCGTTGCATTCTGAGATACCAAATACAATAGCAAAGTGTAACAAAAGGAATACAAGTAGTCTGTACTATACACTGTACTCTGGTATTCTGCTCAGTATACCAAATTAAGAGCAAGACAATCAAGCGAAACCACCCATGAAGTGGACGAGCACTTAATGGGCTGTAAGCTGATCCTCACAATCTTATCCAATTTTAATACATTATTTGAAACTGAAGTTTGTGACGTCTTTTGATCATGGTATGCCACAGGGTGGGGTGTTGTGCAGTGTGTATGTGCGCAGACATATGATGGGGTGTTTAGGAGGCTGTTTTTGTCTGCACCCATGGGGTTTGGAGCAGGGGTGTAAATCTGTATGCATGGCCGCTGCCATACAAGAATATCACGTTTATATTGAACTTTGTGAATCAGATTCCTTAGACATTTAAGTGTTGTATAAATAGGTGTTAGTCCACTCAATCTTTCCAAATGTATTGATGTCGGAAAAATGCTTGGCAGAGTTGAGTTTTCAAGGACTGAAACCAGTGACTGCAAAATACAAACTTCTTTAAATCGAACTCCACTTGCTGAGCTAGCTTACTGTCCTCCAGGATTGTTTGGGGGTTAAGAAGGGCATCTTATCAATTATAAACACATGTTAATTTCGCTATTTATATTTGTTTTAGGCTTCACATGTTACTCTAACTGAATTTGGACACAAAAATCTTCAATGTTTGGTTGATGCCACCAAAGAAGGCGGAGTGTGGAAAAAACCAATCATTGTTAAAATCTTAGCCGAGCAGAAAGTAGAGCCAGAGGAAGGTAAGAAAATCCTGCAGGAGTTTACCCCATTTGTTTCATAACATGTCATTTGTGGTGGCACTGGTTTATCCCCTGAACTGATATGCCAAAATGGCATCAAGCAACCCAGTTTGGTAATGATAATCAATAATTGGGGTTGCTCGGTTAAGTGGCAACGAAAAAGGATTCATGTGTAAAACAATGTTTCATATAATCTTTTACTAGTGGTGTGGGGATGGGAATATTTCCTTTCCCCACATGGAAAACATTTGCTCTCCTCCCACTGCTTTGCAGTTCTCTGCCCCCTTTGTATCCCTTGCCCTCCTCACAATGATTCTCATTCTTTAGACACTTCTCATACTTCAGTCCCACTATTTCTGAAGTTTTGTTGCTTCCACTATGCCGGCATAGTCGAGCAGGGACCACCAATTTACCCTGGTCAGGATGAAGTATGGCACCATTGTAGGCCAGACATTTGTTTTTGAAGTGGCTGTTGAGCAGAGCTTTACAGATACATTTCTAACCAGGAAGTAAAGGAAGCAATGTTTGTTTAAATGTGTCGGTCATCGAAAGGCCCTTTCTTGATAAAAAAAAAATGTTTCTTACAATACTTTTCAAAACTGTCGCTGGACTACACACTGTGGTTATGATATAGTCTCTTTCCCAGTCGAGTTGTTTCATTGTCTGCCCCCAGCTGGTCCTGGTTTTCACATCTGCCCACATCCCCACAGCTGGGCCTGGTCAGCTCCTCTGCCCCCACCCGGCTAGCCCTCCCTCCTGAAGAGTATCATAATAATCTATAATTGGTGCTTTTTCTCTTTCCTGAAGCATAACCAAAACTTGTGTATGATGTATGTCTTCTGGTAACTGATCCCAGATTTTAGTTCTTAGTATGCAAAGACAGTGTCAAAAGCTTGGTAACGATTAAAGCATGGGATCTCTATAGTACTACATGCTCTAGGTCTCATAGTTGGTGTATGGATGAAATCCAACCTTTAAGTCCAGTGGAGCTGAGCCATCCAGAGTTTAATGTATGATTTAAACAGGACTCCTGCCTTTTTTTTTTAACTTTGTTTTTATTGACATAATACATATAAGGTAGGGTGCGCGAGCAATCCCTGCCAGCAATACACTAAGCAAACATAACTGACGGTATTTTTTACTTTTTAGTCCCATCCCGCCTCCCCCCTCCCGCCCCACCCCCCCAACTTTTTCAACATAATCCCCTTCCCCCACCACCCACCCACCCTCCCCTCCCCCCCAACTTTGCAACATACCAAGTTTTGAGGTTTTTGCAGGTTACAGAAGCAGCAGTGAGAACTTTCGAACATCGTTATATGCACTTGTTATACAATTTGACATCGTGGGAGCAGCGCGGTTCAGAGCAAAATGGACAGTCTCCAGTTCTAGGGCCGGCGCTGGGGTAAGCCCGGGGGATACATATTGGGAGCCATCATTAGTCGCATAGAGACACATTCATCGTGGAGAACTGCTGTCCATTCCTGTGAGAACTCCGAGACTTTATCGTTTTTCACTGCCGTAAGTTTTTCATAAGTAAATATAACCCTTAATTTACAGAGCCATTCCTCCTTGGTTGGTGCTAAGGCACTTTTCCACTTTTGGGCCAATGCTAGCCTCCCCGCCCTCAGCATGGCCCCGATGACCCTCGGGAATGCACTCTGTTCCGTTTCCGGCATGGGAGTACCCAGGAGGATTTCTAAGGGGAGAAGCGATGGACAGAATCCCTCTATATCCTTAATCCAGCTGAGAAGCTCCGACCAGTACACCTGAATAACCGGGCATCCCCACCACATATGGAACCATGTGCCTCTTTGGTGACATAGCCTAGGACAGTAGGGGGATACTTCTGCGAACATTTTGGAGAGGGTGGCTGGGGGGCGATGCCAGGAGTGGAGAATCTTGAAACTATGCTCCATGGCTGCGGTGTACAGAGTACCAGTAAATATGGTTTTGAAAACTGCCCTCCATGTATGGTCATCCAACGCCATGCCCAGCCTTTCTTCCCATATACGTTTGAAGGGTTGCCTACCCTCCAGATTAGCTGCTATCAAGGTACTATAGAACTTGGACAGGGAGCCCTTTCGAGAGACACTTTTAGCTATCACTTCTTCAAAGGGGGTGAGGGGGCGGGTTAGGTTGTCAGCCCACCGAGGGTGAGTCAGAATTCCCTTCAAACGCAAGTACTCAAAGATCGATGGTGGTTTATCACCCAGTGCTTCGGTCAATTGTTTATAGTCTATGAAGCCCTCCTCATGGGAGAGCTGGGAAACTCTCTCCAACCCCATGTCTGACCAAGCTTGCGTGTCGCGGAAGCCTCTGGTGTCTAGGTTGATAGGGGGATCCCATAGCGATGTTAAAGGGGCCGGCCAGGACAACAGCATTTTGTTATCTTTATTCGGCTTCCAGAGTGCCCATAGGACTGCCAGTGTGGGGTGTTCTCTAAGATAGGAGGGGATGGTTTTAGGGGAGGCCCATAGTAGATCTCTAACTTTTTTAGGGTGGGTGTGGATATCTTCTATATATGTCCAGTACGTCCTCATATCCTCTCGCATGTGCTCCATCATCACCCGGAGCTGAGCTGCTTTATAGTATAATCTGAAGTCGGGGAGGGCGAATCCACCGTGAGACTTCGGCAGGGTCAAGGTGGAGAATTTGACTCTTGGTCTCCTCCCGTCCCATATAAACTGGAGGACTCGGGCCTGTAGAACCTCGAAGAAGGATTCAGGAATGATCACAGGGAGGGCTGCGAAGAGATACAGGAGGTGAGGTAATATATTCATTTTAACCGTCACCATACGGTCAAACCAGGAGAGTGTAAGGGGAGCCCAGCGTTTGAGATCGCTGCTGATTTTGGCCAAGATCTCCGGGAAGTTAAACTGATATAGTAGCGAGAGGTTCCTAGGAATGCTGGTGCCCAGATACCTGGTGGACACACGTTCTATCCTCACTCCCAAGAATTCCGAGCGATCCCCAATGTCTTTGTCCCCGGGACCCATTGGCATAATACTAGACTTGGAGGCGTTTATCTTAAGCCCCGAGAAGGCCCCGTAGAGGTTTATAAGATCAAATAATCTAGGTAGTGAGACCTGGAGGTTGGTTAGGTACCCCAAGATATCGTCGGCAAATAGTGAGAGTTTAAAATCGCAGTCGCCACAGCGTATCCCCGTAATTTCACAGTTAGCTCTGATCGCTATGGCCAGAGGCTCCATTGCCAGAGCGTATAGCAGGGGGGAAAGGGGACCACCTTGCCGGGTTCCTCTAGATAGAGCCAAGAATTCCGACGTGCCGCCGTTAACCAAAACTCTTGCCGTGGGAGTATTATATAGTGTCGAGACCCATCTACAAAAATTCTCCCCGAGGCCCATTTTCTGGAGAACTTTGCCCATAGAAGGCCACTCGACACGGTCGAAGGCCTTTTCTGAATCTAAAGCTAGCAGGTAGCCCTCTTTCCCCTGCCTCGAGGCCTCGTGCATGAGGCCTAGGGTCTTTCGTATGTTATCGGACCCCTGGCGTCCTGGGATGAACCCTACCTGATCTCCATGTATAAGTGAGGGGAGGAGTTTCGCCAGTCTGTTCGCCAGAAGTTTGGCCAGG
The DNA here is from genome assembly GCF_040938575.1 of Ambystoma mexicanum. NCBI lineage: Eukaryota > Metazoa > Chordata > Amphibia > Caudata > Ambystomatidae > Ambystoma > Ambystoma mexicanum. The sequence goes on from NC_090934.1 coordinate 175,278,040, forward strand.
ATCTTGACATCCACGTTAAGAAGGGAAATGGGGCGATATGATTGACACTGGGAAGGGTCCTTCCCCTCTTTGGGGATTACTACTATCAGTGCTGACATCATCGAAGGTGGGAGGGTGCCCTGGTCAAGTGCCGAGTTGAACATTTTGGCCATAAACAGGGGTAGCGTAGACCGGTAAGTCTTATAGAATTTGACTGTGAACCCATCGTCGCCTGGGGCTGTTCCACTCTTCAGGGAGGATATGGTATCTCTTATCTCCTCTGGAGATACGGGGAGATCCAGTATGTCTGCTTTTTCAGGTGAGAGGCCGAGAATCGGGAGAGAGTCCAAGAAATTGTCGATCTCGGTTCCGTCCCCTACGTATTCCGAGCTGTATAAGCGTTCATAAAAGTGCCGAAAGTGTTCAGCTATTTTGCTATCTCTTACAGTTGGCTCCCCTCCCGGTGGCCGGATGGAGTTAACCCTCCTACTATTTCTGAGCTCCCGGAGCCTCCAAGCAAGTATTTTATCAGCCTTTTCCCCCTTTTCCATGTACTTCTGTTTCAGGAAGGACAGCTTTTTTTCTGTTTGTCCCACCTGGAGGTCTGCCAGGCTTGAGCGCAACCTTTGGAGTTCCTCCCACTTCCCGGGGAACATTTGTGTTTTTAGTTTCCCACCAGGTTGGATAGCCTCTATCTTTTTCCTCAACCGTGTCTCCTCCTGTCCCCTCTCCCTCTTTTTTCTTGAATCTGTCTCGATGAGAATGCCTCTAATGGTCGCCTTGAATGCCTCCCAAACACCCATAACTCCGGCCTCCCAGTTGTCGTTGATAGAGAAGTATTCGGTGATGGCTGTAAGGAGGGATCGTCGCACCTCTTTATCATGTAGAAGGAGGTCGTTACACCTCCATAAGGACCCAGGTGGCGGGGCCGGGGGCACACCCATTTTTATTCTAACCATGTCGTGGTCTGTCCAGGGAACCACCTCTACCCCTGATTCCGTGACCTAGCCCCGGATCGTGGCGTCAACCAAGATATAATCAATACGGGAGAAAGTAGCATGGGGTTTCGAGAAAAAAGTGAAGTCGGGGTCTCGATCTTTTTCTGTGTGGTGTGTGTCGCTCAAGCCCAGATCGTCGTTAACTGATTGAAATGCCTCGGCCAGTTTTTTTTGGAGGCGTTGGTTAGGGCATGGATTGGGCGAGCTCCTGTCTCTATCAGGGCAAAGAACCATATTAAAATCCCCCCCGACCAGTAAAGTACCCTCGGAAAAAGCTACGATTTTCTCTCTCATCCCCATCCAGAAGCCATCTTGCGCCTCATTCGGAGCATAAATACCAACCAGGGTGAACAGCCGACCCCTCACCTCCCCTTTAACCATGATATATCGTCCTTCCGGGTCTGACCTCTGGGCTTTGAGAACGAAGTGGGCCCCGGGGGAGACCAATAGGGCCACTCCCCGTTTCTTGGCCTGGAAGGACGCTGCATAGACTTGTTCAATAGCTTTAGCTCTCAGCTTTGGTTCCCTGTCCCGAACCCAATGTGTTTCTTGTACAAATAAGAAATGGAGCCGTAGCCTTGTGAATTCCCTCCCCAGCAACGAGAGTTGCTGGGAGAGTTGAGTCCCCGCACATTTAGCGAACCCACTGTCAAATATTGCAAGGAATCATCCATCATAGCAATGGTAAGAGCTCATGTCTCCCTTCTCGGGACAAATAATTCCAGCGCTCCCGCAGTGCTTCCACCCCCCGCTATAGTCCAATAACAAAACCACAGTTACAAAACAGACCAGAAAACTTGGCTTGGCCCCATTAGAATCCTCTCGAACTAACCCCAACCTTTCCCTCCCACCTCCCCCCTGAACGCCTGGTAGACCAGCGGCTTCATCCTGTCGCTGAGCCAGGCAACCATTGTCTCCCTCCTCCGGGCTCTTAAACTCTCACAACCACAACCTGAGCCCCCCCCCCCCCCTATCATGTTCAGAATACAAATGATCACAGTGCTTCCCCCAATGACATGAAAATCAAACTAGACCGTGAAGCTTCCTGGGGTTCCTCAGGTGTCAGGTTGCCCAGGGGATGCCGGAGCCACTCTTCTGAACTTCCTGTGGCCTCAGACTTTACGTCTCTCCTGAGAAGCCTTAATTCTCCCGGGTCCGACGGGCTCTCTTCCACGTTCTCGGTCTTCCCCCTCCACGTTTGGTTCTCCGAGAAGTTCGCCCGACACCCTGCGAATGTCATCCTCCGTGACCAGGGCATATTTGTACCCTTCCAGTTCAAAGGAAAGCGAAAAAGGGTATCCCCACCTGTATCGGACCCCCTTGGTTTGGAGCATTTTCGTCAGCGGGGAACAGAGACGACGTCTTGCCAGGGTGAAGGCGGACAGATCCTGGTACACCGAAATCCGGGCTCCCTCCCAGTCCACCGGGCCCCTCTTACGTGCCAGTTCCAGAATTTTGTTCTTCTCCGTGAAGTAGTGGAAACGCACGAGAATGGACCTGGGGCCTCTGTTGATCGCTCCCGCCCTGTGAGCTCTGTCAATTGTGGGTTCATTCGTGTTCGCCCCATCGAAGAGAGATCCCACTACTGCGTTCACAGCTTTGATTATGTCCATTTGAGTTTCACCTTCCCGCTCCGGGAACCCCAAAAAGCGAAGATTACAGCGTTGTTCCCTATTTTCCAGGTCATCCAGTTTTAGGGAGCATTTCTCTTCTCTCCTCTCGAGTTCCGATAGGCGCATGTCGAATTGCGTCTCGAAAATGTCATTCGAGGCTGTGTTGTTTTCAAGCGCCTGGACCCTGTCGTCTGTTATCCACTTTTTTATCCAGGGTATCCAGCCGTAGCGTTAGGTCTGCTCTGAAGCCTCTTATTTCCTCCAGGAGGGCCGCCATGCCTTTGGTGACTGTGCTAGTGTCCGACATGTCCAGGGGTGCCGGGGCCGCCATCTCCGGGCGGGTTGGCGAGCCTGAGGGTTTACGTCGAAATCTCTGCAGGGATTCCTTCCAGTTCATAGGCCTCCCCTGACCATCTCCACGGGATCCTCTGCCTAATGCCCTAGGCCCTATGGGCAGTACCGTCGGGTCACCAGACTGCGCCAGGGGGAGGGCAGCGGGGGGGTCTTCCCTGTATACGGCCTCAGCGTTGTACTCACTGTTGGGGCGGGAGGTTGCTCAGGCCAAGTCTCCAAGGCACAGCCGATACGGGCCTATCACTCCTCGTCCCGGGTTTGATTCAAGTTGCCACTGTACTGGCGGTCTTTGTAGTCACTATTTTGGGGTCATTCAATAAACGCTGTGGTTGGCCCGGGGGGGGTACCCCTTTCTCCGTGATGCTGGTTGCAGGTTGTTGATTTGGGGCACCCTCGCCCCTGAGCTCCCGTCGCGCGGCTCCCAAGCTGTGTGAGAAGGCCCGCCTGGGGAGGGGTGGAGGGGTTGTCGTGGGCACCTTTGCAGGGGCCTCCGCCTCTGGGGGTCCCCGATGAAGACTGGCCCCACGGCCGTCGATGGGGTTGAAGATCTTGGGGGGGCAGGCCGTGCCTCCTGAGTGCACTCCTGCGCCAGCTCCACAGTCCAGCGGTGGGCTCGGGGGAGGCTCGATCCGCCGGGCCCAGCACGCAGCTCCCCAGTGAAGCGGGGAGCAGCCCGTAGCACTGCGTGATCTCGCCCGGATTCAGGAGGACTCGTAAGCCCCCGCTACGAGGTCCAGGGGGAAGCGGGGGGGGGGGGGGGGGTGGCGCTCTTCCGCGCCGACCGGCTGTGTTGTAGGCCTCGCGGTGCTGGGGAAGGCTGGGCTCACTCCCTCTCCCGGTTCTGAGCCGTGTTCTGCTCAAGGCCTTATGTGGCCCCGCTCGGGGCCCTGGGGAGGCGGGATCCACCCCAGAGAAGTTCGGTGTGGAGGGGGGCAGCACCCGCGGGGCCTACCCGAGCCGCGGCTCTCCGTTACTTCCTGCGGAGCCGCGGCGCGGGGGAAGGCGGAGCTCCTTCTCCTTCCTCTTTCCGAGGGTCCGATCTCGGCGAAATCTCCACGCCGGGAGATCGGAGTTGGGGTCCGCGGGGGCTCCGCTGAGTCAGTGATCCGCGGGGGGGGTCAACACTGCACTCCTAGGGGTCTGGGGGGGGGCTCAGGTCCCTCTTACGGCGCCCTTTGGAGGAGACCAGTGCGGATGCGTCAGTGCATCTCGGCGCCCCCTGGTGGATCCGACTCCTGCCTTTTTATAGGGAGCCAGTGGAGGTTTCGAAGTACTGATGAACTATATTCACGCTTGGGTGCGTGCGTTGGGATCCTGGTGGCTGTTTTGAATGGCTTGGAGCTGTTTGGTAGTTCACGGTTTGGAGCTGTGCCATTGGACATTGCAGTAATCAATCTTGGATCTGATAATCCTACATGTGATGGGGACAGTACCATGAAGATAACAAGGGACTTATTCTAAGGAGCTTCAGATGGTGCTTGGATTATCTCCTAAAGTAATTTGCTTGGGTATTTCAAGAAATAGTAGTCTAACATTACACCGGAGGTTTTAATCTTGGTTGAGATGGGGATAACGTCCTTTGCAAGACTAATTTGAGGACAAAGGTATGTATTTTTGCCTATGACTGATTTGAGTCCCAACCAGTTGCTCCCACTAAGCTGAAAAACGATTTAATGATATCGGTTAGATTTGCGATCAGCTTCAAGAATGAAAATCATCAGTGCCTCATCAGTGTATTTCTGAAAAAACATTGTTCACACATGATTGTGCCAGGGTTTCATGTAGATGTTGAAAAACTGGTGACAAACGGAAGCCTTGAGGGACTCCATAAGCTAATCTAGATGGTGTTGAGGTAAAGAGCCCACCTGTACTGCAGAGTTCTGAAACCAGGAAGTGAGCCCCCATGCAGCTTCTTCAGAAGCAACCACTTCAATAAGGTGGTGGACAAGTAGATAGTGTCTAAAGTATCAAACAATGCAAATAGATTGAATAGCGTACTCGGGCATCTTGTCCCCTTTCCTCTATCCATGTGAGTGTTGCCCAACGTGGGGATGGTAACGGATCCTTTGGCAGTGAAACATGTAGCTTCTACTTTAAATTTAGTACAGTGCGCAGTGGTGCGTCAACACCACCGTGACCAAGCCCTCTGGTGGCTCCCGTCATTCCCTTCTTCTGCACAGACTGTCAGACCTGGCAACTAGGTGCAGGAACTTTTTCAGCTTTCGCCTGCTCTGTGTTCTTAGTTTTTTTATCTTCTCCACCCACCTTCGGTGCCTTGCCTTCCCCAGCGCATAGCCGCTGCAGGAGGCTTCATGACCTAGGCATCCTTACAGCTGCACGTTCCAGGCTCCTAGACGCATTGATCAGGAATGGAGGCCCAGTGCAGCTGATGGCAAATGCCGCTTGCGATCCGGTGGTGTGCGAGGATCGCTTCGAGCGCTTCCTCCCCCTCATGCGCTCCCCAGAGATGACTGGGCTCCTCAAGGTGATCCCACAGGTCATGCCTCCTTGGCCTCCACCGGCTGTGCAAGTGCCATACTTCAGAGCGCTACTTTTCCTCCTGTATCAACGCCTCTCCCGCAGCCACCTTCGGGTGCGGATCGTATGGAATCCACCAACCCGTATATCCCAGGACAAAAAGGTGGTGGCGACAACACGAGGACGAAGAGCCTTCGGCATCCGTGAAGGTGTTTTACGACTAGCTTCACGGCCTTGCAGAGTATTTGTTGGTCCCCCAACAAGAACAGGCCCCCCTGGAGGTGGGGGGTGTTGGCGGAGGTGCTGGCCTGGTGTGCCATGAGCCGTTCGGAAATTCCCTTCCAGAAAGATGTCCTGCTGTTGGTAAGGAAGGTATGGGAAAAGCCCAAGGCCAATGCCCAGATGAACAAGAAATTGGAAGTCCGGTTCAGGCGTTCGAATGGGGAACCGATCCTAGCCTCCCACCCTCAGGCACACTGTACAGTTGTGGCGGAGGCTTCCTTGTATTCCAAGCCGCCATCGTCTTCCTCAGCAGGGGCCGTCTCCAGTTGTCTTTCCAAGGAGTAAAGATCCCTTGATCCCTTGGAGCCTTTTGGCAAGCGTTGCTATCTCAACTCTGGCTGCACTTGTGACAGGCAAATGCCAATGCCCTCCTAGCCGCGGCTAACCAGAAGCTGTGGCAAGAGATCGGGGAGTTCCTGCCTGACCTCCCCCTGGAGAAGGGCCTCCTTCAAAGCTGGCCTGGCGGACGCCCGTGCAGTTGCGCAGGACCTCCATGGAGCCTTCGTTCCCCCACATCGACACAGCTAGGATCGAGATGAGGCAGACTGTGTGGATGCATGGCACTAAATTCTCCTCTGATGTGCAGGAGAGGATCCTGGATCTTCCTTTTCAGGGGGGGTCAGATTTTTAAAAAAGATTTTTTTTATTTATAGTGTCATAGCCATAATGAAATATAAAAACAAAAACACAAATTTATGACTTGACACTTAAGATATAAAAAAATGTCATGGAACAAAAAAGAAAAATAACAAAGCAAAACTAAGTAATACATAGAAACATCATTCCTACTCAAAATACAAAATAAATACATTACAAAATGTCTACAAATCGTGAACCGATACAAAGAAAAGATTTCAACGATTCATAATCATAAAGTGGTAGAAAATGGAGCTAATCCTTAGCTCCCAGATCTAAAACTTTTAGAAATGCAACGACTTCAAAAGTCAGGAAAGTTTTGTTGCCCGACGATAATCTATCCCCAAAAATTTCCGAATTCAACCACCTTGCATCATGAACACATTTTCCGAATCTTGCAACTGTCAAAGCCCGGGTTCCTAGGCATTTCGATAGGTGATAGAGCCATTGAGTTTCCTTGTCCTCGCATTTGTCACAAGCTGCTGTTGGATACTTCCCCTTATTTCTCGTGGGAAACAGATTTAATGTAAACCTTAAAAAATCTGATTTAATGGCTGGATTGGATGATTTACTCAAATAACGCAATAGCAGGGGCCTGGGTTTATCAGCATGTGTGTGAGGCCGACAACTTAGCTAGAATCATTTGGTCGATTGGGCCGAATCCAATCCATTTGTTCCATGCAATGTTTGGCTTTACCTGGATTTTGAATGAGGAGTTCCAAACATCCAAACATTTGAGTTGACCAAGATCTCCTGACACTTAAAACTAAGATCATTCAGAAAGATGTTAACCTCCTTGCATTAACAGTGCCACATCCTCATAGAACGATCCCTTCAGTGGTTCTGAAATCAATCTCAGGGCCGAAACCCATCTCCACTCCATCATAGCCCTAAGAGAGATTAGTCGCAGCTCGAATATTAAGCATACAATGGGTACACATTTTGGCAGGTTCAACAATCTTTTCCACAGTTTAGCTTCAATTTTGTCCCAGTCTATATTGATGGATAACTGGTTCAAGGCTAGACCAAATAGAATAACTGGTACAACTTTGCCTTTGGTCGGATCTTTTTCATTCGTCCACGGATTACGGGCTGATGAAAAAGACCTCTCCGCAGTACACAAAGTCCTTGGCCAGCCTGACTAAACCAGGGCAGAAGTCCTTCCCTCAGTCCTAGGGCTGGACAGACTTCAAACCCTGTGCTTTCAGGAGCTTCAAGGGGTTTTGGGACCACAGGAGGAAACGGCAGAGGACATTGTTTTTTTCCGCTCTCCCGCCTCAAACGCCAAAAAGCAATGACGTGACAGTCATGGAACATAGCTCGCCTTAGGGGGGGCGGCTGGCTCTCTACCAAGGACAGGAGGAAGCACTGGTTCAAGAGTCCTTTCTATAGTCTTCAGTCTTCCTCTAACTTCTCCTCCCCTGCTTCAGATGGGGTCCCTGGTCCTGTTACAGGAGATCCTCTTTTGGATATGCAGGCGGTTGAACCGGTTCCTCAGACAAGGGCTCCGGCTTCTACTCCATGATTTATTTGGTACCCAAGAACAACCAGGCTGGTGTGAGGGTAGTCCTTGACCTTTCATCCCTCAACCTATCTTTATCACTCAAACTTGTCAAGATGATTACTCCAGCGCACATAGCAGAGTCTCTATGCACAGGGTACTGGATGTGTTCCCTAGACCTCAAGGATGCATACCTTCATGTCCCTATCTACCAGCTGCATCGGAAATTTCTGCAGTTCGCGATTGTCGTGCCACTTCCAGTACAGGGTGCTGCCTTTCGGCCTCCTCAAATCAGCCCCTTGTGTGTTCACAAAGCTAATGAATGGGGTGGCTGGTCTCCTCTGACTGGAGGGCGATCACGTATACCCCTGTTTGGACTGGCTGGTGTGGGCCAGCTCACCCAAGGGGGCGGTGCACTCCTGCCAACGGCTGGTGGGTGTTTTTTCACCAGCTGGATATCTCCCTCAACCGGCGGAAGTCTCAGCTGACTCCCGCCAAGGACTTGGTGTTCCTTGGAGTGCACTGGGACACAGCCGTGTAGCGGGTGTTACCCACTCCTGAGATGCTCCCGTCACTCCGCAAGGGCACTTTTTGGCCAATTCGGCCACCTCTGCATGGTGGTTCCAGCACCTTCTGGGCTTGATGGCGTCTTGTGTGCGCACACATTTCAGCATGCCCGCCTCAAGATGAGGCGCCTTCAGCTCCACCTGGCGGCCAATTGGGACCAGGAAACCGGGATCGCAGTCGGACGGCATGCCAATTCCTCTGTCCCTCCTCCCAGATCTTCACTGGTGAATGATGGACTGCATTGTGGCAGTCAGAGCCCCCTTTACCCTACCGGTGTCCACGCCGGCCGTGAAGACTGATTCCTCACTTTCGGGCTAGCGGGCTATGCTGGATGACTACTCTATTCATGGTACACCCTGATCCTGGTTTGGGGATTTCTTCCTGGGAGTTGTCAGTCTGAGGAGGGACTAGTGACCACAGTGCTGCATCCATAGTTTCCCCTCTGGGAAGCTACAAGGTTCCCCTTTCTGGGGCTGAAGTCACTGGGGCAGTCCTCGAGTTTCCCCGATCTGAGGCTGAAGTGTGCACCGGCACAGCTAACTATCCCTGGCCAGGGGTTAAATTCACCAGAGATCTGAGCATCCCTGTGCAGTGGCTAAACTGAATATCGACAGTGCTGAGTATTCCCTCCCCCACACCCTCCCCCTTCATGGGGCTAAACACATGGGTTATTCCTGAAGATTCTTTAGAGGACTAAATATTAAACTGGCTTGACCGAGGTAACCACAAAGAGGGCTTATAGTCTTGAATGGTTCTAGCTCTGTAATAACTGGGGAAAATGTCCTATGTTCCCTCGTGTCTGGGGCCTCTGCTAGGGCAAAGGCCTGCTGTGACGCGGTATAAATTACTGCCTCTCAAAAATGCTGCTTCAACCAACGTCTGAGTGGACCCTCTTTTGACAGAGCCATGACCCAGATCAACAGTTTTACATTGGGCAGGTGTCCTCTGCACCCAAGGTAGAGTGGTGTACTCTGACAAGGATTTTGTTGCCGCCCTTCCTCTGTCCCCCCCACTTCACCCTCCAACCCCCGACCCTTTGTACTATGTGAATCTCTGGATGAGGAGCCTTTCATGGCAACCAACATCTGTGGACTCCTGGGCTAGGCCTGTACTTTCACCGGCCTTGTCTTAATACCCAGAGACAGCTGAAGGTTCTTCGGCAGATTCCAAATGAATACTCGTCCATTTAGAGCTTATTAAAGAGTACTTCAGAGACCTGTTTGAGTAGATGCTCCTTCAACCACAAGTGCCACCACAAACTGAGGAATTGCATAAGGGACCACAACATTACTCTAGCAGCCCCAAAGCCTCAAATAACTGATCCAAAACATCACCTGGTGACCGGAGGAGTGAGATAGTTTGCAGGATACTAGGGAGAAAAGATCTGTACTCTTATGTCCCCTTTCCTCCATATTGCATGGGTGTCCCTCGTTAGGGATGGGAGACTGAACCTTTTTTCCCCAGAAAAATCGTCTGCCCCTTTTAAATTTAGAAGTGTGGCCCTGGCAACATGCGCTTGCCGGAGTCCTACCACCAGCCCCACTCCCCTTTTCTGCATCGACGGGAACGGACCGAATTCACCAGCGCTCCTGGGTTTGCCTTTGGCCATGTAATACCACGCGATCTTCCCCGCAATATTCTTATTTCTTTGTCTTTTTGTTTTCAATTAGGTACTGGGTCCTCAGACGCCACGCTCCTCCCCAGAACATGTAGAGTTCAGCGGGCTTCAGCAGGTGTCCCGCCTGCAAGGGGGGCTCTTCCCTACATCCGACCCCCATGCCCTTTGCCGCTGCTGCCTTGGCCCCGACCACGGCTGGGACGGTTTTCTGCATGCGACGCACTGACTCCATGTGCACTGAAGAACAGGCTATCTAGGCGGAGGGGGGCTCTTCCAGAGCCTCCAGAGTAGCTAAAGGACTTCGTCAAACATCGCTGAAGGCCGAAGGTAAGGCCTCTATTTGCCATCGTACCCAGTAAAGGCGACTCCTTCCCAAAGAAGAGCTTAACTGGGAGGAACGTTTTGGGTTCTAGCACCAGCACATGTACCGAGGCAAGTCCAGCTACCGGCCTCACGGCAGAGGGGGGTCTCTGGATCCTTCCGGCGTCAGTGCTGAGGGACCGCAAGGTTCTTTTACCGGGATTACTCCTGAGGGGCAGCACCCTTGTACCGGCATCATGGCCGAGGGGGCACCTTCACGCAGCACTACCGGCAGCTCTGCCGAGGGCAATACGCCTTCCAGGTCATGGCCTGAGGACCGGATAGGCTTTATGTTCCAACACCAAGCATCTTGGACAAGACTGACTCCAGCGAGCCAGGCAACCCGACTTTGGCACGCAGCTTCACAGAATGGCCGCCGTGCCAGACAAGATGACTGCTCTTTCGATACCCCCTTTGGCAGAGGTGGGACTGGTGTCAACCAGGTACGTGGCCTACAGTTTATCCATCGGCAGCGCAGGGCAGGTTCGCCCTGCACCCCAGGCAGTGTGCCCCGGCCCCAGCAGCCGTTAGCCACTCCGTCAATGTAACCTGCCAAAATGGGCGCTTGATTTCTGCATTCTGCTCTGCCTGCTTCTTGGCCCTGATGATTGGCTGCTTCTACCTTCTCTTCTGATTGGTGGCACCGGGAGGCATGGAGCCGGCCTGTTGTTCCAAGGCCCACTTCTAAGGCTCCTGTCAGCTTCCCTGTCCGCTTTACTGGGATGCTTCATGATGCCATTACAACAGCCTGACCCTCTGGACCCGCCCTAGGGCTGCCAGCTCACTCGGCCATGTAACTGGACTACCAATACTCCTTTACCTTCCCCTTCTTGGGTTTAGATCCCTACTTTTTAACCTTTCTGTTCCCTTCTTGATCCTTCCCTATCATTTACCACCGAATGTCAAATTTGGGTGAGTTTTTCATTGCACTTGGCCCTCAATTGTTACCTACTAGCCCAGTTATTGTACCATACCGCAGCATTTTCTTATTTCTACCACTGCCCCCTCTCTCTACCTGCCCATGGCGCCATCTGTTTCTCCTATCTACTCTAACTGCTTTACTATCAACTATCCTTCCCTTCTCACTAAGTCTGGTAAGAAGAAATTTAAAAAGGATATCTTGGCCTCAAACCCAGGTCTCCCCGTTGCTGATACCTATTCCAGCGCTTCTGCCAGACAAATCCTCACTGACATGGATCTCTGGACCCCCTATATGATCTCTGTGCTCGGTTCTGTCTTTCTCTCCCATTAATGGTGGCACCCGCTGGGAGGTTCGTATGGATTCCTTTGATTCCTCCAGAGTCATCATTGTCTACCTAAATGGCACTGTCATGGTGCAAGGTCCTCAGGCCAATCTCCTTCTTTGATGGGCGGTTCCCTCATCTCATCAACTTCCTCTCATCTCCAGCTGTACCCTACTCCCCTCCCTTGGCTAACTTGCCGTTTCTTCTCCTTAATCTTCCCATCTTATTCTCCCTCCACTCCTCTGCAGGGTGTACCTCTTATTTGTACCCCTCCCCGGAAGGTCTTTAAGGCTGGCGACCTTCTTCACCTTGCCACCCTCAACTCCCGCTCTGCTGGCAAACATTCTTCTGTCATCTGCCACATCCTAGATGAACTTGACCTTGATGTCCTTGGTCTAACCGACACATGGTTCATGGACAGCTATGTCACAAGCTTTGACACTCTCCTCCCTGACGGCTACAAGATCCTCTCCGCCCCCAGATCCACCCAGCCTGCTAGGGGGTGTAGCCTTGATCTTCCCTGAGTGGATCCCTGCCTCTATCATCCCCACTCAGACTTACTCCTCTTTCGAATGCCTTGTCTGTAGTCTGTCTCTCTCCTAGTCACTCTTACTGTTGCTACTCTCTACCGGCACCCTGGTCAAGTCACTTCTCTTCTCTTCTCTCTGAGTGGGCAGACCTCTCCTCCGCCCTCCTGGCCTCTACCTCTCAACTCCTCCTCCTTGGTGACCAACATCCATTTTGATTCGCCCTGTTCCTCATATGTGCTCTTTCGCGACCTCTGCGATTCACTCTCGCTCTCTATCCTCCCTTCCGTCCCGACTCACTCTGCTGGACACACACTTGATGTCCTGATCTCCTCTGGCCTCCCCCTAGCTACTCCCCTTACCACTCCTCTATCCTGGAGTGATAACTGCCTCCTCTCCTCTCCTCTTTCCATCTCCTTCCTGCAAGCCAAGCCCACCGCAAGATTGCCACCCACCTTCTCGGACATCAGGCCCATGAAGCGTGTCAGTCGAGGCTTTCGCTGCCACCTTCTCACCCCCTCCTTTACCCCAGGTTGACTCACACCCTAACAAAGCACGGTCTCTACTCCTCTCTCTGCCACTCTTGATGCTCTTGCCCCTGTCATGAGGATCCGTTTGAAGCCCAAAGTCAAGTGCAATTCTTGGTATCACTCCGACCTAGCCACACTTAAATGTAAGTGTAGGGCGACCGAGAGGAAATGGAGGGCTTCTTACTCATCCTCTGACAAACTGGCTTGCCGCCTGCTCCAAAGGCAATACCGAGACTCTGTACGCACCAAGAAGCGAGTCATGTGGCATCTAACAACTCAGCTGAACTCTTTAAAATCTGCAAGGAGCTGGCCAACCCTGCTGCAGTATCCATCCCTCCTCTCGCCTCTCAGGCTCTTTGCAATGCCCTCGCCGCACACTTTGTCTCAAAAACCCAGGACATCAGGTCTACTCTCTACTCCTCTCCCACTCCTCACCCCTCTCCTTCACTGCTTGCTGACCCACCCTCAGCTAACCCCCCTCCCTCGTTCTCCTCCTTTCCTCTCTTCTCCCGGATGAGGTCGCTAGATCAGTCCGATCTATGAAAGCCTCATCAAAACAGGCCCATCCCTGTTCCTCTAAAACCATTAAAGACCGCATCGATACCCTTGCTCCCGGCCCTTGACGATTTCTGCAACCTCTCCTTTGCCTATGGGTCTTTCCCCTCCCTTCTGAAGCACTCCCTTGTGCATCCTCTCCTCAAGAAACCCCACAGCTGATGCTTTTGCCCGGCTAACTATCGCCAATTTCCATAACTCCCTTTTTGGGTAAGCTTCTGGAAAAGCTTGCCATCTCTCAGCTTAACCTTCACCACCACCAATCTGGCTTCAGATCTGCCAGAAGCACAGAAACTGCTCTCCTGAACATCTGAAGACCTGCTTTCCAACCTTGACTCGAACATTCCCTAACATTCCCTCTGACCTCATTCTACTTGACCTCTCCTCTGCTTTCGACACAGTCAACCATACCACCCTGCTCAATCGTCTCCATGACAACCTGGGTATCGCCGATCAGGCTCTCGCCCGGCTGACCTCTTTTCTCTCTGATCGACCCTCCCAGGTACAACTTGGGTCCTTCCCATCTTCTATCTCCCTCTCTACCTGTGGTGTTCCCCAGGGGTCTAACCTCTCACTCTGGCTTTTCAACCAATACTTGGCAACTCTCGCAAACTGCATTTCCATCTTCTGATCAAATTTCCAGTGCTATGCTGATGACACCCAACTCATTTTCAGGCTTCCTTCAGCCGCCTCCTCTTTCCCTCATCTGACTGTCATTCAAAATTGGTGTGCCACCAACGATCTTTGTTTAAATGCCAACAAGACTGAGATCCTCCTCATTGGTACACCCTCTCCATCCTTTCCCCTCACTCTCTGGCCCGCCTCCCTGGGCTCTTCTCCTGCCCCTACCTGCAAAGCTAAGAACCTTGGGGTCATCTTTGGCTCCATACTTTCCTTCTCCCCACACATCTGTTGCTAAAAAGTTGAACTCACTGCACCTCCTTAGAGGTACTCTTCCTTTCCTCACCTTCCCTCAGAAGCTCACCGTCTCCCAAGCTCTGATTCTCTCCAGTTTGGACTACTGGAACAGCCTCTTTCTAAATCTACCTGCCCCCCCTCTCTTTACAACTAATCAAGAACAGGACTGCAAGACTTGTCCTTGGCCTCAGGCCCTGGATCGGATCTCTCCTGCTCTGAAATCCCTTCATTGGCTCCCAGTGGATGCAAGGATTAAATTTAAAACCCTTTGTATTGTCCACAAGGCTTTCTGGGGCCTGGGTCCAAAATACTTTCAACTATCCCTTTGTAAATACCACCCCTCTCGAGCTCTTCACTCCTCTCCCTCCAACTCCCTCAGGGTCAGTCGTTTTCCAAAGAAACCAGCTGGAGGTAGATCTGTCTTCGGCTGGGGCCTCCCTTTGCAACTGCCTCCCTGCCACCTTGAAACTTGAGGAGAACCATCTACGGTTCCGGAAGCTCCTCAAGACCTTCCTCTTCGCTTCTGCCTTTGCCCTGCTTATCTGCCCTCTCCCTCTGCACTTTGCACCTGGCCACCCTCTGTCCTTCGGGACCAGGTACTTGCTCACCCGGGCATCCTCCTGCAGTGCCTCTGGGCCCCCCTTGCACTGGGGCCTGTATCTGTACCCATACAGTTCCCCACCCACTTTACTTCTGCACTTGTGATGCACCCTTTCTGACTAACCCAGCACCTTTGCCTCTTACAGGCTGCACTACCACCGCTAACACCCTATTTAATTATTTATTTACTTCTATTTATTTTGTTCTCTCCTATGCTCTGCACTTCCCTCTTTTCCCCTTCCCCATGCACTTGCGTGTTCTCAATATCACTGGGCCTAGTGTGATCGCTGTTTTTGCTCCTCCCCTGTTCCCTTCGCCTGGTTGCGCTCTGAAACACCTGTGTACGAGCGCGATATAAATAAAATATATCATATATACCCCTTCAGCCTCTGAGGACAGTCTTCGAAAGGTTTTTAGGGCTGATGCGAACCCCCCAGATGGGGGTCATCCTCAGGGATGCCATCAGGGACATGCTCCCCCAGGTCACCCCACCGGCACCCATTGTCATTCCTCCTATGGTTCCAGCGCCACAGTCCCCAACGCAGCCGATTCCGGCTTCCCTGCCTCCCACACTTCAGGCAGTTCCAACCGAGCCTCCGCAGCAGCAACCGGCTCTGGTCTCCACACTGCAGACCACGGCGTACAGCACTCCTCCACCAGGTCCGGACCCGCTGAGCACGCGGGTGGTCACAGACTAGGAGGACCCTGACACACCATCTTCAACCTGGGCTTTCCACAAATGCCTTGCAGGTTTGGCAGAATATTTGGGCCTGCCTCCGCCAGAGGTAGAACAGCCCAAGGAGGGGGTCTTGGCAAAGTCCTCACCCTAAGATCCCCTACCAAGACAGGGGTCCTGATGCAGAAAGATGGCTCAAGCGCAGTCGGCCCAGCCTACCAACCAATGCTCTCGGCGCATCCTCAGCCGCACTCTTCCGTGAACGCTGCGGCGTCACTCTATTCTAAGCCTCAGTCGTCCTCGGCCACCTTGTCCAAGACGCTTAGGCAAGGAGGAGCTAATCTTGGAGACGTACGGGATAAAGCTGTACTCGGCGCCTCTGTACCTGCGTCAAGCCAACGCTGATGCCATGCTGGCGGCCATTAACCAAGGGCTCTGGCGGTAAATTGCAGTCTTCCTCCCAAAGGTTCCGGCACAGAGCCAAGCTCGCTTCAAGGCGGGCCTAACGGAAGCCAAGCTGGTAGCGCAGGACGACATGGAGTCCACTGTGGCCCACATTGATACCTCTTGCCGTGCCATCTGGATCGCCACGGACATGAGAAGGAGGGCCTGGCTACGGGCGACTAAGTTTAATCCCGATGTCCAGGAGCGCCTATTGGAACTTCCATTCAAGGGTAGTGACCTCTTCCACTACACCACAGATGAAGAATTGGATAGAAAAGAACAGCTGGCAATACGCAAAGTCTTTATCAATTCTTACAAAGATTACGCCCAATGCCTACAACCAGTCACAGCTGCGCTCTGAAAAGGGGCAGGCATTTGGTGGGTTCCGGGGCTTCCAAGAACGAAGGTCCAGGCAACCCAACTGTTCTCCGAGTCTACACCGGAGGAAACAACAAAAGGGGGGTGTGGGGAGCAAGGGATTTTTCCAATTCTCCCTCCCCAGCAACCTCGGAGGGAGGGAGAAGTGGGTCCACGTGTCTCCGGTGGGCGGTAGGGAGAGGCTTGCTGTTCACGTGCAATATTGGCACCAGAATTTTTTGGACCCCTGGATCTTCTCCGTAGTCTCCACGGGGTACCGCCTACCGGTGCCGCCTCTTCCCTTCCCACAGATTGGGACAACAACTCTGCTGGCGGAGAGAAGGTCGCTCATCGAGAGCCAGGCAGGGGAAGAAGTCCCAACCTCCCCGGAGGCTTGTGCTTCTGTTCCAGGATTTTCACCATACAAAAGAACAGGCTGGCCTGAGTTGCTGGACCTTTCCACCCTCAACCTCTCCCTCCCTCTGCAGAAATGTAAGATGGTTACACCAGCTCTTATTGCGGAAACACTGGACAGGGGAGACTAGATGTGCTCCCTGGATCTGAAGGGCACCTATCTACACGTCCCGATTTGGCAGCCCCATCGTACCTTACTGCGCTTCAGGATCATGGTCTGTCATTTCCAATACAAGGTTCTACCCTTTGGCCTTGACTCGGCACCAAGGGTATTTACCGAGTTTAGGAATGCAGTGACAGCCCTCCTCAAGGCCATCCTGTCTATCCATACCTGGACTGGCTCATCCGGGCCACCTCTTCGGATGCGGTCCACTATGCTGCCTCCGCACTGATGGACGTCCTCAACTACCTGGGCTTCACCATCAATTTCAAGAGGTCTCAGCAGCAGCCCACGCAGACCTTGACCTTCTTGGACCGCATCTGGGACACACGCTCCGTGAGAGTCTTTCCCTCGGAGGACAAGATTGCAGCCATCGGGAGAGCCACGGCTCACTTCCTCTCCAGGCCAATCACCTCAGCCTGGTGGTACCAACTCCTATTGGGTCCCATGGCAGCGGTCCTGTTGCCCGTACCCCACAAGAGGCTCAGGATGAGGGGATTACAGCTGCACTTCACAGCTCCATGGAATCCAGAGAGGGACTCCCAAGCGAAGACTGTCAACATTCCTCCCTAGCTCCACTGGGACCTGCAGTGGTGGTCTGCAGACCTCAACCTGCGGCAGGGAAAACCTTTCCAGCAGCCAGCACCTCGGGTCACAGTTACTACGGACTCTTCCCTAGATGGCTGGAGAGCCACCCTGGACAACCATTGTCCATGGTGCATGGACTCGACAGGAGCCGGAGTCCCACATCAATTGGCTACAATTGAAAGCCATCTGGCAGGCTCTTAAGGCCTTTCTCTGTCTCCCAAAGGCAAGACAGTCCTTATCCAGACAGACAACTTCAGGTATCAGATCCCCTCCACTGTGCAACCTAACAGTCAGCATGTGGGAAGGAGCTCGGGCGAACAACATCTACTGTTTGCCTCTCGGGACAACATGAAATGCCAGCAATTCGCCTCCTGGCAGGGCTCTGGCTCCCTGGAGGACGCGTTCCAGATACAATGGAACACCCCTGGTCCACAGGGTGATCTGCAGGGTAAAGAAGTCTTGGCACCTCAGCATCATCTTGATGGCTCTATGGTGGCCAGCGAGACTGGTTCTCGGAGCTACTCGGCCTTTCGGACAGACCACCAATGCACCTAACGTGGGGCCCAGCTCCTCTCCTAGCCCAGCGTTTGAGGGCAGGGTTCTCCACCCTGCTCCTCACAAACTAGCCCTTGCAGCGTGGTTCCTGAGCAGGTCACGCTGAATCACTTGAGCCTCTCGCAGGCTAACCTAGAGATCATACAGAGCGCTAGAGGCAAGGCTACTAGGAGCCACTAAAAGCGTATATGGTCTAGATTTGGTCATTGTGCCGACTCCATGGACAGACTCGGAGGAGGGCCTCTTCTCCTCCTCTAACCCAGTGGTCAAACGACATCTGGCGGGCCTCCACAGGCTTTACCCGCCTATAAAGAAACCACACCCTGTGTGGGACGTTAATGTTGTGTTGGGTGCCTTGGCGCACAAACCATTTGAGCCAATTGCATCGGCGGACATCAGGCTGGTTACCATGAAGACAGCCCTTCGAGGGGATTGGGTCCTCCGACGTATTCCATATCTATCTATGACCGATAATGTCCGCAGCACAGCTGCGGACATTATCGGTCATAGATAGATATGGAATACGTCGTCTGACCATCCCATCGAAAGAACGTTACCAGGTAAGAAAGTAACTTGTTCTTCTAGTGGGCCTCACCTCAGCTCGCAGAATCAGCGAGATCCAGGGTCTGGTTGCATCGGAGCCATACACTACCTTTCACAAGGGCAAGGTTGTCCTGCGAACGCACCCCACGTTCCTACCCAAGGTGTCTTCCTCCTTCCATCTCAACGAGGAAATGGTTTTACCCACTTTCTTCGGCGACCCCAAGGATGAACATCAGAGGGTCTTGCACTGTCTGGACTTCAGACACGCGCTGAAGTACTACCTGGACAGGACAAAGGACTCCCGCAACTCGGACGCCTCGTTTGTCACATTCGGAGGGGTCAAGGCCAGGTTATCAGGCCTCCATAGCAAGGTGGATGGTCGTGACCATCAAGGAGGCCTATGAGGGGCAGCACATGCCTGTGCCAGCTAACTTGCATGCCCATGCCATCTGGGCCAAGGCCACGGCCAGCGCGTTCCAGAGGCATGTGCCGTGGCGGGTAATCGGCAGGGTGGCTACCTGGGCCACCCCTTCGGCTTTTTGTAAGCACTACTGCTTGGACGCCGCCTCTAGGTCAGGTGCAGCGTTCGAATAGAAGATTCTAAGAGACCCGTTTTGTTAAGGAGGGTCTTCTCTCCACCCTGGGGCTACACTCAGTTCTAATCACACCCATACAGTATGGAGGAAAGGTGACGGGACGTAAAAGTAATTAATAGATGCTCACTGTAGTGACTCACATACTCTTAGTTCATAGTCCCCTTTCCTCCATAAGTCCCACCATCCACCCCCAGATAATACTGGTGTCATCAGGCAATGCCGAAAATTGTCGACGCATTAATGGGGACTGAGGTGTGGCGCCTGTGGACACAGTCAGGCGAGTGCATGCTCCCAGAGCCGCGCCCCGCGTGCATCTAAATTAAAAGGGGAAGAATATCTTTCTGCTGAAAAAAGGTTCTGTCTCCCGTCCCTCGCAAGGGACGCCCATACAATATGGAGGGAAGGGGACAGATGGACTAAGAGTACGTTAGTCACTACAGTGAGTAACTATTCATTTCTCCTGTATAAGCCTTTTTATAATCGGGCTAATCTCCTGATAGTTTCCCTACTTCTTCAAACATTGATTTCTTTATCGGCCCACATAGATCTGGATTGGAGAGTAACACCCTCCCATCGTCTGGGTATGCTAGCTTCTGATGCTTATTAATCATCTTAGAATCACATGCTGTGCATATGGTCTGACATCCAGTGGTCAACGCAGAGTATTGTATCTTGTCTTTCGGGGACCTAAAGGGGACATCAGCATATGCGTGTCTGTAACACTATCCCTATTGTGACGTGTAGTTTACCCAACATCCCTCACGTTGTTTTTTTGCAATAGGGCGACCAGATTACTGGTCGCTTTATTGCAGAGCTTTTTCATAAGAGACGTTATCACCTTGTTATCGACTTTGTCGATTATCCCCAAAAATCATTTTGATGTCGCTTCCTGTACTACACAGAAGACTGCGGTGGACTTTCGCCGCCTGAGATTCGGCGGCGGAGCCGTCCACGTGGCCGGGCCTTCCGGCCGGCCTACACAATAGGGATAGTGGGGTCGGGGTGGTTGTATCCTTTCAGCTGTCTCTCCTCTTTTCCCCTCTTTGCCCTCTAGGTCTGGTCATCGCCTTTATTGCCTTCCGCTATGGAAAGGACACCATTTAGGTTTTGCCCCTCTTTTAGGGCCAGATCTCCTTGGAAGGACGAGCACGCTAAGTGCAATAATTGCCTACCCCTTGACCACGACGAAGTTGAGTGTGCGGCTTGTAAACTCCGGCACCCTAAAACACTCAAAGAGCGCCGCGTTAAGCGGTGGCCGGCCTACGACATATTGCGTGCTGGATCTTCTCCACCCACCGCCGCACCTTCCGAAAGTGACGGGGGTACTAGTGATGACCAGGCATCCGGGTCGGATGTCATCGACCTCACAACGGACTCTTCTGGGCCAGTCACGCCCATCACTGACCCCGCTAGACCTGACACGAGTCAGCTATAGGGATAACATCCGGCGACTGGGACGTCCAAAAGCGCCACACAACCCCGGTTTCGACGAGATCGTCGAAACGGGAGAAAGTGACAACAGGACTGCCGAAAATTTTGACGGAATCCTCTGTTCAAGATCAACAGCCTGCCCCGAATCCGCAGCAGCGTCTTGCGACTGGGCCTTCTAAACTTAAGGGCGCTACCTCCAAAACACATCCGGCCGTCGATGCGCACCTAGCAGACGCTCCAATGCCTCCCTAAGACCCCGGTAGGAGAAAAATCTGCTAGGCCGCCTAGTCAACCGGCACTTCACCCCACTTCGCCGAATATCGCCGAATATCGCTGAAAGCATCGCTAGAATTGCTTCGGCAGTGGGGCTGAAGGAGAGGTCTAAAGGGACGACTAAGCACAAGGAGCGGCCTGCGGACACGTCGAAAGACGCGCCACAGCACCCCGATGCTCGTGAGGACTACGTAGAGTCCTGTGCCGTTGTCTAGCTCTATTGGGGACACATGTCGGCGTCCTAGGGATTTTCCACCCTTAGACCCTTCTGGTTCATCTAGATGGACCAGAGAAAAGTTTGAAGGGTGTATGGACAGGTTGGAGAAGTTGGTCTTGCTTTCAGAGCACCGTACCCCCAAGAGACCTCGGAAGGACCCTCCCTCTGTGCCTGCTTCTAAATTTCCTAGATATTTAGGACCTTCTCAGGAAGATTACACTTCCATCCACCCCGAACACGAGATCCATATGCACACCTATCAGGACATTTATGATTAGGAGGAGGATACTACCTTCCTATAAGACTACACTGTGGATGACCAGGAGGATCCCACAGGAAACTAGGAGGACACTCAACGGGTCGAGACTGAACCATGGACACTCCCTACTCAAGCCCAGGACCCGGATGTCCTATGTTTGGATTCCCCTCCCTCCACTCCGGCCCGCCAGGCTTCCCCAGTGGACAATCAGATGGCATTCAACGCCTTCCTCAAAAAGGCGGCTGAATACTTTCAAATAGCCACCCAAAAGGCTTTGCTTGAACAGGACTTGGAGAATGTACTCAAATTAAAGCCCCCCCTCCAGCCAAGCCATACCTCTTCTGAATACCATTAAGAGGAGATTGGCTCCTTCCTTCATCACACCAGCCCAGACTAGGGCAGTAAATCCGAGGGTGGTAAATTATTTAGCTCATCGCCTACTGACCTTACATACATGAAGGGCCATGCCACCCCTGATTCACTAGTGGTTATCACCACACACTAATGGGCGGGGGTACTCCTCGCTACAGAAGAGGCACCTCCCGATAAGGAATCGAAAGGGCTGTACCCCTTGGGAAAATTAATTACCACGGCAGCTGCTTTTCCATGCGAATAGCAAACACTACGTTGCTTGTCAGTTATGCTGATGCGCAGTGGAATCTACTGCAGGAAGGTCTCCAGGAGGTGCCTGAGCCCTCTAGAACCAAATTACTTTCCTTTGCGACTGAGGGCAGGCAGAAAGTACTCAAAAACACTCTGGATGCTGTGGAGACGGCAGGAAGATCACTAGCGCAAGGCACCCTTCTCAAACGGCATGCTTGGCTCAGGAACTCGGGTTTCAAGCCGGAAACCTATGCCGCTCTTATTAATAAGCCTGTTGAGGAGACAAATCTCTTTGGTAAGGCAGTCGACGATGCCCTTGAGACTGCCAAAAAGGAGCATGAGACTTAAGTCCCTTCAGCAAATCACCCAAAACCCCCCACCCCCAAAGGGGAAGTGGCTCCCGCAGGTCCTTTCGGTGCCAATCCCGTTCCACAAAAACTTGTACAACACAGGAAATACCTGGAATTCATGACAGGCATCCAGCACCCCACCAACTATCCACCCAGGCGACAACGGCACGGGAAAGGAAGAGGCCCCAACTCCAGGGGAGCCACAGCCTCTGGTCAGAAATGACGGATCCAGATCCCCTCCTATGTCACCCCGGTCGTGGGGTGCTTAACATCTTTCCTTTAGGCATGGGAGGGGATAATGTCAGACCAGTTGGGTAATCACCCACGGGGTACTGTGTGGAATTCGCCCGACCACCACAATTCAGATCGTCCAAAGCCTGACGCCAGACCATCTGCGAATCCAGTTGAAGAGGTGGAAGCACTTCTGGAAAAGGAGGCAATAGAACCCGTCCCTATTCAGATAAACAAGGGTATTCAGTGTACTTCCTTGTACCCAGAAAGGACCTCACCATGCGCCCTGTTCCAGACTTGCGCCCAGCGAAAAATTTGTCCAACCTCAAAATATTTGTATGGTGACTCTGCAGGAAGTAATCCCACTGTTGAAACTGGGGGGATTACATAGCGACACTGGACATGAAAGACACATACTTTAATTCTCAAATGTTGCCAGCGCACAGAAAATATCAAAGGTTCATGCTAGAGGACAAGCACTATCAATTCAAAGTACTCCCTTTCGGCATTGCCTCGGTTCCAAGGGTGTTTACAAAGGTTCTGGCAGTAGAGGCAGAACACCTGCGCCGACTATCCGTCCCGTTTTACCCTTACCTCGACGACTGGCTCATAACAGGGGACTCTTACGAAACATGCCTATTGAACACTCAGAAGACAATAGGCCGATAGTCTGGGATACTCCAACGAGAAGAAATCCAGCCTAGACCCCAGTCAAGTCAGTTTCTGAGGGCTTTAATTCGAACCAAAGACAGCCTCGGCTTCCCCTCCAACGAGAGGGTTCAGAACATGCTGTTTCAGATCCCTCAATATGTAGCCAGTCAGGAAGTTACAGTACACAAGGCCATGCAACTGCTAGGAATGATATCATCATGCATTTATTTAGTTCCTCACGCACGGCTGCGCATGCACCCCATGCAAGAGTGGCTCAACAGCCAGTGGTGTCAGGCCAGCGGACCATGGGGGAAGATCTAATAGTTGTCTCGCCAGCCCTCGTTCTCTCCCTGCAGTGGTGGTCGAGGGAAAACCTCTTGAAGGGGAAGACCTTCACCGCCCCTGCAGTAGAAGCCACTTTCACACCAGACGCATCTCTGAGGGTGGGGAAGAGGCTCGTCTGCTACAACAGACGGCGCATGGCATGTGGTCCCCACAAGTGGCGTCCAACCACATAAACCTGTTAGAGCCATTGGCAGTATTCAAAGCACTGAAGGTCTTTCAGAACCAGCTACAGGGGAAGACAGTTCTGATCTTGGCAGACAGCACCACAGCCATGTATTACCTGAACAAACTGGGAGGGACACACTCTCCAGGGCTATCCAAGCTGTCACAGAACTTTTGGATGTGGGCTCTCGAACACAAGATGTTCCTGCTGTCCCAACACGTTCCCGGCGAACTCAACCTTCTGGCAGACGTGCTCAGCAGAGATTTCCCCACTAACCATAAGAGTACGAATGGCGTCTACACGGAGACCTTGTCTCCAATGTCTTCGCAGAATGGGGATTACCAGAGATCGACCTGTTCGCCACTCAGGAGAATGCCCAATGCTTAGACTACACCTCCAGGTTCCCCTCAGAACCGATACAAGGGACACTGGCTCTGGATAACCTGGTCAGGGAAATTGGTTTACTATCTTGTTGAGTCTTGTAGTACCAAAAAAGTTTTCTGTTTTTATGTGCGAATTGACCCATGCACAGCCTTATTCCTGCCTTCTTATGCTGTGCCTCAAGCTTATACCTTCAGTCCTTTACTCTCTGCCGTTTGGGTTGGGCAAAGGGTAACGCCTGCAGGTCATTTTTCCAGACTTTTTTTTTCTTGTCTCATAACAATTGCCTTCATGCCCAGTTTCCGCTTCACTCAACTAATGCTAGAGCATAACGGTATTGTGTTGTCTCCCTGTGGTCGTCAGTATGCAGCAGTGAATCCCCACAATGTTTGCCTCCAGTGTAGTTTGTGTTTTTACTGCTACTTCCAATCAATACATGTGCTCAAGAAAAGATTTCAGATGTGGGCGGAAGTCTTAATTGGTATTGTACCAGGCAATCTGTGGGAATTCAATAAAGAAAACCATTGCAGTCCGGTAAGTAGTATTTTCAGGGCCCCTGGCCAGGAAACCTCTTCCCAGGGGTGTCCAGAGCAGGAAGGCATTGTATAGACCATAGCCTTGCCATGTCTCGTCCTGAAGTACCCCACAAGGGTGCCACTCTGGCCATGGAGGTTCCCCACACTGGGCTAAAGTTAGCAGAGGCAATCCTAAATATCCCACTGTAGGGATTAAAATCTACTGGCAGCGCAGAGGATTTCCTATATGGGGCTAAGCATACCATAGGGAGCTCTGAGAGGATAACAAAAAAAAAATAGCCACAGAGGGAAGGGCTAAGAGATCAGAGTTGTAGTTGACACCTGCCATCAAGCATCACTGCCTACAACAAAATTCATAAAGGGTATTTGGGATAAGGTGCTTGCCCTCCAGTTTGAGGGTAAGGATCTTTTTCATAATTCGACTGATGTGCAGCTCATTAAAAAAAGCACCTTAACCTCCAAACAAATCCAGATAGCCACATTGCTCACCCACTGTCCAACGACGAAACAGCAAAGGACCACAGGTTGAGCTTTCTTCTCCCACTGCTTCTCATCCACAGGAACATCTACCAACACAAACAAAACCTCTAAGTGATCAGATTTGGTCCCATGGAACTCTCATTTCGCACCATCAGGGATCCTAGAGGACCATCCTTTCGGTAGCTTACAAAGGCTTCCACTTTCAACTTCTCCCTTTCATCCTTACTGCCCCCTCTGTTCTAGAATGGATGTCCATCGAGAAATGGAGAAACTTCTCTCAAAGAAATGGAGGAAGTTCTATCGGCAAAGAGACAAGGTTTTATTCTCATCGCCTCAGTACCCAACCAGAATGGCCAGCGCACAATATTACACTCAGATTTCGACTTTCATCTTCCCCAAGAAAATTCATGATCAGCCCTGCACAGATGCGATCTACTCTTCAGCAGGGAGATTGGCTCTATGCAGTAGATCTAAAAGAGGCCTGCCTCCATGTCTAAATCTGTCCTTAACATCCAAAATGTCAACGTTTTCAAATGAAGGAGCACATTTTCAGTTCTCCCTTTTGGCTTGAGTTTGAGTTTCACCAAAATGCTATCTGGTTGTCTGTGGTTGCAGCTTTCCTCTGGCTGCTGAGAGTTAATCTGTATTCATTCTGGCAGGTCTCCACCTCGAAATCTTGCTCCATTTTCAGAGCTACTGGGACTAATGGCTTCCATCCTTCTTGCGGTACCAATGGGGACGCAGGAAGCATTGACGGACCTGGTTGCAAGCTTCATATCCTCAGTGTCGATTAAGTCCTGCAACATCGGCGATACTTGTAGGTTGAACCCAGCAAATCTAGTGATGGGATTGTCTTTTTGGAGCCCATTCCTCACGTTACAATTCTCTAGGTTGTGAGGTGACTCTAGACAATCTGGAGCTTTTCAATCTTTGGTCTACCCTAGAGAGCAGAGAACAAATAAGTTTCTTCAAATTAACAGTACTTTTTCTGGCTCTCAACTTCTCAACTGAACAATGTGAACAAGTCTGTATTCAAATCGACAATGCAGTATTGATGTTTTATGTCAACAAATACACATAACAAGGGCAGGGTTGAACCAAATCTTCTCTTCTAATTCAGCTGGCAGTGCATATGTGGGAATTAGCAACCCAGCAAAGGAATGTCTCCCAGCCATTCATATTCTGAGATTGGAGAATGCAGCTGCGGAACCTGTTGCTAGGCAATGGTGAACCAGGAATGGGAAGTGGACTTCGATGTCACATTTTCAGCTAGAGGGGAAATTCCGCAAGTCGATGTATTTGCACCGGCTCACAAGAGGAAACTTCCCGTGGATACTTTGAGAGCTGGAACAGGCCTAAACGCCTTGAGCGACATTCTGGAGATCTCCTAACAAAGAGCCTGCTTTTCTTCCTCTGCCATTAATACACCAAACAATATTGAAACTCGGGAGTACAATGCGCTGCATTCTGGTGTTCGCAGCTCCTTGGTTGCCGAATGAGCCTCAACGTTCGTCAACCTATGCACTTGCTGGATCTTCTGAACCCACTTCATCAGAACACCAGTCTTACATCCGTCCCTATGGTCACTGAACTTGGTGGCATGGTTCCTGAGATCAGGTCATTAGGTCACCTTGGCCTGTCGGAAGAAAACCTTTGCATCATCCAAGTGGCACTCAGGCCTCACACAAGTCAAGTACAAAAGTCCATTCCTTCGTTTTTCCCACTGGAGCCTAGAAATGGGGATACATCCTTTGCCTGCTACCTTAGCTGAAGTTCTATTGTTCCTTTCAGACCTTGCAGCTATGGGAATTGAGCTAGATTCCTGCAGTTCGTGTCTTTCTGCATTGCGGGAATTTCTTAGTTTGGAGACTTAATCTTTTGTCTTGGCAAATGCAGTGGTGAAGTTCCATTTTGACGGTCTGTCACCTCTTCCAGTCGAATCTCCCTACTCCAAGTGGTATCTCAATGTGGTGCTTCACGCAGCGTTATAAACGCTGTGGACCTATGGCCACTTCTGGCATTGAACTGGTTTCCTGGAAGATTGCTTTTCTTGTGGCTATTACATCGGCAAGAAGAGTGAGCAAGTTGCAGACTGTGCTTAAGGACGATGCACATCCCTCCTTCTGGATAAGGTAGTCATTCTAAAACATCCATTTTGAATCTTATATCCACCAAGAAATGTACTTACCAGTGTTCTTTCCGGTGCCATCTTCTGATGCAGAAAGTATACTCCATAACTTGGATGTTGGAGAGACGTTAAGTCTCTTGTCCGCTCAACATAGAATTTTAAGAGCATCCTACAGTCTTGGTCCCATTTTAAAAAAAAAAAAAAAACAAAGAGGGACTCTGGCCTCAAAAGCCATTATTTCCAGGTGGCTAGTGTTCATCTTTTCTGTCCAGGGTCTCCCTCCACCAAAGGGTCTTCATGCACATAGAGAGAGCTGAAGCCACTTCGGTTGCCTTTTGGAAGGCCTTGGGAATCATTGGGAAAGCATCTACATGGGCTTCCCTATCTGCCTTCTGCAAATACTATTGGCATTCTAGAGCTCACACTCGTTTTGGGCAAATTGTCCTACGAAATCTCTAATATAGAATTAGAACCATACACCCAATAATCATGTTAGTGTTTGGGATTCTCCCAGAAGTTATAGGAGATGTGACGTAGGACTATGAGCGCCTTTCACTGTAGTGATGCACATACCCCTAGTCCAGAGTGCCCTTTGCTCCATACGCCCCCTATTCCCTTTTAAAGTATGCTTAGTTAATATTAATTTATGGGCTTTGGCGATCGGAAAAGTACTGAAGGGTGAGGCTCGGGGCAGGCTATAGGCAGATGGAGCTAAAGCCGTGTATTTTCCCATCACTGCGTTAACATCTATTTGTCTCTACAAAAACGCTCCCATCCCAGAGGACAGAATGCCCCAAAAGTATGTAGTAAAGGGAATTTTGAATTAAGTGTACATTAATCACTGTAACGTGTAACCTTTCCTTTTTTCAATAGGATTGGTTTTTAATGCCACATCCATACCAAATATGTTTACCAAAATGAAATGTTGAAGATACGTCTATGGTTCAGGCATTCGCTTGCATTTATGGAAGTATTTATTTAGAATTTGTTTTTTGTATTGTTGTGATCCAAGCTTTTTTTAGCATCACATGCGATCCCTTGTAATCTTTTTGTTACAAATGATGACCTGGCCAAATTTGCTCCCTTTTCTTCCCATCAAGCGTTCCTAGTTTTGTTGTAGGAGGTGTGAGAAAATAAAGTGACTACATTTTGTATTTTTTCAGAAAATGCCAATAAAATGATGTACAAAGTTGTCTGTTTTTTTTCTAATAAGTGCTACAAACAAATGGTTTGCAGTTCTGAATTGGACATTTTCCAAGCTTTCAAGAAACGGTTGAGTGGAAACAAAATATATTTTCGTAAGGTTACCATCAGTTTTGTGAGTTAAAATATATATTTATTTTTATTTTTAATAGTACATGCTTGGACGGAATGAAAAAGGGTAGGAAAGCTAAAAGGGAACACAAAGGCGTACATTTCTGAAAATAAGACAATGTTTCAAGTAGAGGAAGGGGTCATTTGCACAGGTCCGGCAACAACTAGGGCACAACATATGAATACCCTAGTGTATGAACGGACTCTCATTGCACTAAACTATTTTACTGTGCAAATGCGATCTCTTTCCATCAGAACCAAACTGTTTCTTAATTAACAAAAAGATTCTTTATTTAGTATACTGCATGAAAAACAATGTAACAATCTAAAAAAGATTTTATTAAAAATACATTGCTAAATCTGTAGCTCAACAGTAGATTTAAATTATACAGAAACCCACACCCAACTGTGATCCACACTATGACTCATCCAAACCACACACATTCATTCCATATCTAGTCCATTCATACTGTGCAAACTACGCAAGGAAGTTTCTTGATGGAAAAAAACGTGGGTCTCATTCGACCTCCGATATAAAGTGCTGTTCTAACATTAAATACACCACATTTTTTTTACAAGATTGGCATGTATCGGTATACAGTTTTGATACAAAGATTCTCTGCAAAAGTCATAAGGACTGTCCGATTTGCTCTCCAGTGGAATTTGTAACAAAGTGTCGGAATGGTACTCATATCGATTTTCATACCAGAGCCATCTTCAGGACATAAAAGGAATCTGTTTGTGATCACATGGGTGTGTGTTGACAAATTATACTAAGAGTATCTGTGTTACTAATATCGAAAAATCCAGACCTGGGGAAAGCCAAGGGAAGTGGAAGAGACAAAAAACAACTTTTTCGTTAAGATCTATTACAGATCACTGCTATTTGTACATTGCTTATTTACTTATTAAAAAGCAGTTTCAAAAGAAGTCACACAGACATTAAGTTAACAATTAAGTTCTGGAACGGAAAAGGTTGCAACCGCCCCACATCTCGCCCCTTAATGTCTCTCACATGTAACACCCAACCAATGAATGATTCAAGCAAGGAAGCAACTCCTAAATTGGGTGTGTTCAGTAGACCGGAAGGTGACACAACATGCACCTACCTTGCCCAAAGAACAAAACACACCAGTTATTACTGCTTTATCTGATGAATCTATCTTGAGGAGCCTACTCTCCATTTGGCATATATGTACTAGCCAAGTTCTTGCAATGCTGTACATGCACATGTTTAACCTCAAAGTTGCCTGCGCATTTGTCAGTTCATGCAACACCCAACTCAACGGCCTAGGCCCATAATGTTCACAACCCATCCGTACCTCGTGGGGAATGTGGCCAAGGTGCACCTTGGGTTTGGAGCTACCTAGCCTCTCCAATGGAGTATAAGTTAGTTTCTAGGTTCCCAGTGTACAATAACTCCTAACATCCTACCTAATCCATGGACTTGCAGCTGACATTGGGAAAATACCATCTGTCACTGTTTGAAGGTTTCTGTCGTCCCAAAAAAATGCGATTCTGTTGGAGCAGTCTCCCTGGTGCGCAATGCCGAGCTCCTGGCAGTGCCTGCGTCTGTGTGCAATTATCTGTAAACCAACACATGTAGATGTTGTGTGACTGCTGGGTGGGGAACATTGGAAAAAAATGCCCCAGACTACCCCAACACACAATCGATTGCAGAAGTAATTACTTTGTAATCGCATCCAAAATGGCAGTTTGAGTGTTTAGAGCACTTCAAACGACAGCTCCTCAATCTACCCCATTGGGAAATCAACGCACTAGTCCATGAGCGCAATTATCCTGAGTACAAGGCGTTCCCTTGCGCTGTGCTGGAGAACCCCCTCACTATCACACTGCCCAAGCCAATTGAGAAAACAAATGCAGAGGTAAATGCCTCCTTATTGCATGTACGTGCTGGATGTACCTTTCACCGCAGAAGCTCACCAGTTTTTATTGTGGTGTCTACGGATGTGAAGTAAATCATGGACATCTGGGGAGAAAAACACATCAGGTCAGTGGAATGGCATGGGTCTGTGACCGTGGGTGCAAATGCTCGATTGTGCACATTAAATGGGGTCCGGATGGTATTTACCGAAGACAGCAAACCGGTTGCTGTCTCCCAAATGTCATCCGGAACCTGACGTCCAACGCCCAAATCAAAGGGCTTGCCAGAAAACGCAGAGAGCCAGTGTGGAGCTGCATGGTTCCCTCAAGAATGGCAATTTGTACAACTTGGAAACGCTTTCAACGCTTTCAATTACTAGGAGGGGGGAGAAGAATAAGGAGAAAGCAACAACTATGTACCTAAAATTCCCATCGTTTGGGGAACAAATTGGAAAAGGGGCAGAAAAGTATGTGCTCGACATGTTTGCACTTCTAAGGTATTTGCTTCTGTGAATATTGAGAAAAGCAATGCACCGCTACATTCCCACAACTCTTCTAGTTAGGAAAACGCACAACTTAATGTTTCACAAAACAAGCGATACCAGGGAGCCAAAAACTGAGGTATGGTACACATGATTTTTATGCTAAACCGACATAGCAAAAATAAGAAATGTGGAGAAGAATGGCAAACATGCTGTCATGATCCCTAGCCCTCTTAGGCAAAATACTGGAGCCAGGCCACAATCCCCCACATGTACCTTAAAGGCCTCCCCATCTCATCTGAGACCCACTTGGAGTCAGACGTGGCGCCAGGCTCATACATAACTCAGAGGACAGACTCATACATAACTCAGAGGACAGACTTGGCACTGGACTTGGTAATACACTTTGGGTAATATGGATGCCCCCACATAACTCAGTTCCATGAACTGAGCTTATGCGGTCTAGCTTTTTGGGTGTGGTTCGACCTTGGGATACCTGGAGGCTATATAAACAATGCCCGGGCAGATAAACCTGCTTTGCGTTACTCTGCGCCTGCAGCGTAACACTCCCCATGTTCGGATCGGTCTCCTGAAGGCCTTTGCCTTTCCTCCGCATACCTGAAAGAACAAAAACAACATTAACATCACACTTACCTTGAGGAGAATCCTGCTTCCATCCATCGCTCCTCCTGTCCTGTGGACAGCATTTCGGCATTGTCATCCCCATCTCAGAATGCCGCACCCTGGGAAGAAAACAATGAAAGGAAAAGACATTAAGCATTGTCGTATCCCGATTCCCCTAAAACAGCAAGAAGAGTCAAATGCTTACCTGGACTCGAGCTGCTCATGGTAACTTCAGCTCCGAAGCACGCCATCGACCTACAAAGGGAAAAGACAACACAGGTTAGCACATAAAGGACAAGAAGGTGCCGCACATTGCGCTTTACTCACCGCACCTTATTCTCTCAGCCAGCAGCCATACTGGGACACTACAGTGCCTGCAAGGGACAAAGAGAGACATAGGTCAGCACAAGAAAAAGCGAACAGCGCCGCGCATCGCGCTTTCACTCACCGCTTATTGCTCGGCTTCCCTAAGCTGCACAATACCATTACCGACCCCCTCCAGCACCTAAAGGAGAAGAGAAGACATTATTAGGGGGGGGGAAAGAGACAAGAAAAGGACAGTTCACCAAGGACACAAACCTACCTTGTTGGGCTGGAGTTACAACAAGCCCAGATGCATTGGGCCTGCACCAGTGAAGCAACTAGGTCGCGCAGCGCCCACATCAACCGACGCACCCCTGCACTGAAGAGCAGGACGGAGAGCACACGACACAAGAAAACAAGGTGAGGAGAGGACATAGGTTAAGGTTTGGTCCTCGAGGGAAGTGGGGGGGTCAAGCAACCAGTGACAACAAAGTTAAAATCTGGAAATCCTATATTTCAGGCCCAGTCAAACAGATTCCAGGGAAGGGTTCGAGATCGTGAGTGGTCCAAACAGGCTGAGTGGCGTCCCCGTGGATATCAGGTGAGCGTTACACATACATACTCTTACGTCCTGTCCCCTTTCCTCCATACTGTATGGGTGTCCCTTCCAAGGGACCGGAGATGGAACCTTTTTCACCAGAAAAAAGTCTTCTGCCCCTTTAAATTTAGAGGCGCGGCCCAGGAGCATGTGCTGCCCTGACTCTGCCCTCCAGTGCCTTACCTCGGTCCCCCTTTCTGCTTCGACGGTAACGGGCCAATTCACCAGCGCTCCTGGGTTTGGCTTCAGCCATGTAATTCCATGTACGGATTCTTCTTTGTCTTTTTTGTCTTTTTTGTCTTTTCTATCATTCAGGTACTCAGTCCTCAGGCGTCATGCTCCTCCCGGGCACATGTCGACTTCTACAGGGTTCAGCAGGTGTCCATCCTGCAACGGGCTCTTCCCAACTTCAGACCCCCACGCCCTCTGCCTACGTTGCCTTGGCCCAGACCACAGTTGGCAATCATGTTCGGCGTGTGACTCGCTGTCCTCGAAGGTGTTGAAGAACAGACTAGCCAAGGGGAGGGAGCTCTTCCAGAGGTTGCCTCCAGTGCATCTCAATAACTTTGTGAAGCATCGAACCAGGCCCATGGTAGGGCAGATTCCTTTTTTCGAGCGCACCCCACAAGGCACCCCACAAGGGAGACTCCTTCCCAGGGACTCACCCGCGCGGTATGGACAGGCCATGTCCTTCTACCGGCACGCGCACTGAGGCTGCTACAGCTACCGGCCTTCGGGTCGAGGATCCTCTGATCCTCCCGGGTGCAGTGTTGAAGGACCGGAAGGTTCTTGTACTGGGTCTAAACCCGAGGGACTAGGCCCTAATACCGGCAATACGTCCCAGGGACTAGGCCCTTATACTGGCAATACGTCCGAGGGGGCGCCTAAGCGCAGCTCTACCGACCCCCGGGTTGACGGTGTCACACCTACTGGGCCGAGACCAGAGGAGCAGGGTAGGCCGCGTGGTCCTCACGCAAGTGTCTTAGACGAGGCCGGGCCCAGCGGGCTGTGCATCACGTCGCAGGCACGTGGCAGGCAGCTAGACAACATGGCTGCCGCCCCAGAAAGGGGCACCTGTCCGACGCCATTCCATGAATTCGGCGAATAACGAGTGTCAAGGTGGGACAGGCCTCAACCAGGTATATGGCCTACAGTCTACCCTTCATTTGTTCAGAGCTGCGTCCATATGGATGGGGTATGCAGCGGTTCCAGCAGCCCCCCCCCCCCAGTACCCCGTACCACAGCCTCCGGCACCATCTACTCCTCCTCCACAAGATCCTCCAGATCTGCAGGATACAGACCAGGAGGAGGATCCGGACATGCCATCCTCAGCCAGAGCCTTCCATGAAAGTCTTGCTGGACTGGAGGAGTACCTGGGCCTCCCTCCCCAGCTCGAGGTCGAACATCCAGCAGAGGGGGGTTCTGGTTGGAGTCCTCACGAGACGCTCCTCTGCCAGCACTGGGATTCCACTGCAGACCGATGTAGTCTCCCTGGCCAAGAAGGGTTGGCTCAAGCCCCAGCCGGTCAATCGACGCCTGGACGCCAAGTACAGGCAGATGGAGGGGGATACACTATTGCTCTCGACCCATCCTCAGCCACACTCCTCGGTGATAGCTGCAGCATCACTATACTGCAAGCCTCAGTCGTCCTCGGCCTCCTCCACTGCGGTGCTGCTAGGCAAGGAGGAGATGATCTTGGAGGCATACAGCAAGAAGATCTACTCCAACTCCTCCTTGCACCTGTCAGGCCAACGCAGATGCCATGCTGGCTGCCGCCAACTCCCCACCCCATGCCAATTGCACTTTAAGGCGGGGCTAGCAGAAGCCAAGCTCGTGGCGCATGACCTTGTGGAATCCAAAGGTTCATATTGATACCTCAGGCCATGCCATCTGTATTGCCACGGACATGAGAACAGGCTGGGTCCGGGCAACGAAATTCAACCCGGAAGTCTAGGAGCACATTCTAGATCTACTGTTCAAGGTTGGGGAGTGGGTGTGTGGGGGGGGGGGGGGAGAAAGTATCTTTTCCACTCCTCAACGGACGAAGAGCTGGACAAGAACAGCTCACAAACGACGAAGGCTTTATCCATTCTTACAATGACCAAATCGTACACCCAATATCAGCAGTGCTCGGAAAAGGGTCTTACATATGGAGGGTTCCGCGGCTTCTAGGAACGCAGATCTAGGCAGCCGGTCAGCTCGCTGTCTCAGAACCGGCGCAAACAACAAAAGGGGGGGGTAGAGTAAGGGCTTTTTTCCAGTCCCCCCCTCATACGCGTTGGCCTCAGAGGGAAAGAAGTGTTGACACACCCCTTCGGCTCCACGTGTCTCTGGTGGGGGGCAGGCTTGCTCTCTAGGCACAGTTCTGGCGCCAGAATTTCGTGGACCCCTGGATCCTCTCCGTAGTATCAAAGGGGTACCGCCTTCCTATCCCAGCCTCTCCTCCCTCCTCCCCTCCACAGGTTGGGACAGCAACTCTTTTGGCGGCGATCCGGTCGCTCATAGAGAGTCAGGCGGTGGAGGAAGTCCCAGCCTCCCAGCAAGGCTTTGGCGTCTACTCCAGGGTTTCTGCCATTCAGAAGAACCACCAGGCGGGCCTTGAAGTTGTGCTGGGCCTTTCCACCTTCAATCTCTCCCACCCCTGAAAAAATTCAAGATGGTTACGCCAGCTTTTATAGCGGAGACATTGGACAAGGGAGACGATGTGCTCCCTGGACCTGAAGGACGCGTACCTACATGTCCCGATTTGGCAGCCCCATCGTTCTTTCCTATGGTTCAGGATCATGGGCTTCCATTTCCAATACAAAGTCCTTCCATTTGGCCTCAACCCGGCCCCCAGGGTCTTTACCAGACTCATGAACGTTGTGGCGGTCCTCCTCAGAGCGCAGGGCCTCCACATCTACCCATACCTCGACGACTGGCTCATCGGGGCTACATCTCCGGAGGCGGTTCGCCACTCTTCCCATGCCCTTATGAACACTGCACAACCTTGGCTTCTCGCTCAACCTCAAGTCACAGCTGCACCCTACGCAGACTGACATTCCTGGGACTCATTTGGGACACATGCTTCGAGAGGGTTTTCCAGTCGGAAGACAATCTCGGCCATCAAGAGGGCCACCACCCACTTTCTCAGCAGAATGGGGATCTCGGCATGGTGGTACCAGCATCTCCTGGATCTACTGGCAGCGTTCCTGTTAGCCGTGCTGCACACGAGACTAAGGATGAGAGGGATTTAGCTGCACTTCACGGCCTCATGGAATCTGGATCGGGGCTCGTAATCAGGTGATCAACGTTACTCCATCTCTCCACCTGGTGCAAACTTGGTAGTCCATGGACTGCAACCTACAGACTGGAAAGCCCTTTCGGCCGCCCTCTCCGCAGGCCACCCTCACCAGACCCCTCGCTCGAGGGCTGGGGAGCCACCCTGGACGATCTCTCGGTCCACGGCACCTGGACTCGACAGGAGCAGGAATACCACATCAATTGGTGGGAGCTGAACGCCATTGGGCTAGCGCTCTGAGCATTCCTACCACTTCTCAAGGGAAAGGTTGTCCTCATCCAGACAGACAACTCGACCAGCATGTACTACGTCAACAAGCAGGGAGGCACCAGATCCTTTCCTCTGTGCAGGCTGGTGATCAGCATGTGGGAATGCGCCCTGGAAAATGACCTTTACTTCTCAGCAGTCCACCTCCAGGGGGAATCCAACCTGCAGGTGGACAGGCTCAGCAGGCTGGGGGTGGAGAATTATGAGTGGCAGCTAAACAACCTCGTTATTCAGGAGATCTTCAATAGGTGGGGTGATCCCCAAGTGGATCTCTTTGCCACCTGGCAGAACAAGAAGTGTCTCCAGTTCACATCCTGGCAGGGTCAGGGCCCCGGCTCACTGGGCGACACATTTCACCTTCAGTGGACCGGCATGAAGGCCTACGCCTTTCCGCCTACTCCCCTAATCCACAGGGTAATTTGCAAGAACAAGGAGTCTCACCGACTCCTCCTCATTCTGATCGCTCCATGTTGCCCGGCCAGGCCATGGTTTTCGGAACTACTCCGCCTCTCGGAGGTGCCCCAATAAACCTTACGGGCCCAGCACATCATCTGGCACAGCAGAGGGGCAGAACCATCCACCCTGTGCCAGGGAAACTAGCCATCCCAGCGTGGTACTTGAGCAGGTAACGCTTCGGCACCTTAGCCTCTCACAGGCCAATCTGGAGATCATACAGGGCGCCAGGAGCAAAGCCACTATGTCAAGTACAAAACCAAATGGACCAGATTCTGCCACTGGGCAGACTCCAAGGGAATTTGACCCTTTGACCTGCAATTTGGACAACGTGCTCTCCTTTACGGTGCACATCGCTCAGTCAGGCGTACAGGTGGACACCTGTCGTACATACCTTGCAGCCATCGGGGCTTACAGGAACTTGGATGAAGGCATTTTTTCCTCCTCCAACGCTATCGTCAAACATCTGACTGGTCTCGCTAGACTCTACCCGCCCATCAAGAGACCGCACCCTGTGTGGGACCTTAGCATAGTCTTGGGCGCCCTGGCGCACAAACCATTCGAGCCAATGGCTTCCGTGGACATTCGTCTGGTCACCATCAAGACGCCCTTACTAGTCGGTCTTACCTTGGCTCGCAGAGTCTGCGAGATCCAGCCGCTAGTCGCCTCCGAACCATATAGCACCTTTCACAAGGACAAGGTAGTCATCCAGACGCACCCGGCATTTCTGCCCAAGGTTCCATCTGCATTTCACTTGTAGGAAGAAATAGTCCTTCCTATGTTCTTTCCCAATCCCAAGGACGAAGCACAGAGTGCTGCACTGCCTGGATGTCAGGCGCGCCCTAAAATTCTACTTGGACAGGACCAAGGGCTTCTGCAAGTCGGATGCTCTTTCACTTTGAGGCTCGAGGCCAGCCTATAAGTCCACTAAGGCCTCCATATCCCGCTGGATGGTCTCTGCCATCAAGGAAGCATACGAGGGCCAGCACAAGCCGCTCCCGGCCAACATGCACACCCACACGGTGAGGGCGAAGGCAACGGCCATCGCATTTCAACGCCATGTCCCCTGGCAAGTCATAAGCAGGGCAGCCACTTGGGCCTCTCCCTCAGCTTTCTGCGAGCATTACTGTTTGTATAAGCTGGCTCTAGATGGCCGTTGTGTAAGCTGGCTCTAGATCTGATGCAGCTTTCAGACAGGTGGTTCTCAGGAATCTATCTGCTTAAGGTGGGTCTCCTCTCCACCTTGGGGCTACACTCGGTTGTAATCACCCATACAGTATGGAGGAAAGGGGCGGGACTTGAGAGTAATTATAAGTTACTCACCGTAGTGACTAACATACACTTAGTCCCTAGTCCCCTTTCCTCCATACATCCCTCCAACTTCCCCCTAATAATAATGGTGTCATTAGGCAATGTTAAATCTATTGACGCGTCAATGGGGACTGAGGTGTGGGCCGGAGGGCAGAGACGGGGCAGCGCGTGCTCCCCGAGCCACGCCTCCGGGTGCCTCTAAATTTAAAGGGGAAGGTTTTTTTCTGGTGAAAAAGGTTGAGTCTCCCGTCCTTTGGAAGGGACGCCCATGCAGTATGGAGGAAAGGGGACTATGGACTAAGAGTACGTTAGTCACTACGGTGAGTAACTTATCATTTTTTGTTTTTGGAAGAGCACACGCAGACCTTTTGAAAGATAGGTGACTTGCGCAGGTTACTAAAGCAGCAACTAAATGTAGGTCACATTTGGGAAATGGGTTGTGTAGCAAAGTGCAGTAGGAAATCTATGAAAACATTATGAAAACCAAGCGAAAACAGAAAATGTCCTACCATCACACATTCCCATGGATATCCCGATTAAAAATGGTACTTCACATACGTGGGTGCACTGACTTCGGCGCAAAGAGAAAAGGCTCAACACTGGTAAATCAAACACCCTGGGGAAGACTGGATTTGGCTATGTGGAAAACCCACAGATTTGGGCCTGTGTTGTCGCAGCAAACGGGGAACCCCATGCATTTCTGAAGACACCCGTGGGAATCCAACAAGGTCTCACTTGCATGAATCATGCGACAATTTATTACCCACAAGTCCCAGCAAAGTCCAAAATGTAGGGGAAAAATCTGTTTTGACATTTGCCACCAGGTAACCACAG
Source organism: Ambystoma mexicanum (assembly GCF_040938575.1). Lineage (NCBI taxonomy): Eukaryota > Metazoa > Chordata > Amphibia > Caudata > Ambystomatidae > Ambystoma > Ambystoma mexicanum. Next base: position 175,316,531 of record NC_090934.1, read on the forward strand.
AAGCAGGGCAGCATCCACACATGTCTTACCTTCCCACAGATGTCCCGACCAAAAACAGTACCTCACATGTGTGGGTGCACTGACCTGGGCGCAAAGGGAAGAGGCTAAACCACTAGCACACCAAAGGCCCAGCGAAGTCCACATTTTTCCTGTATTTAGGCTTGTGAACAACCCACAGATTTGGGCCTAAGGTATCGCAGCCACCAAGAAAAAACGGGGGAACTCCCTGCATTTCTGAAAAGACACCCGTGGGAATCCAACAAGGTCTGATTTGCGTGAAGCACCATAGAATTTATTACCCACAAGGTCAGGCAAAGTCCAAAATATAGGGAGAAAAACACAATGTTGACACATTTGTCATCAGGAAACCACTGACACGTTGGCAACAGCGCATGTCCTTCCTTCCCATAGGTGTCCCGGTGAAAAGGGTACCTCACATGCGTGGGTGCACTTACCTGGGCTGAAAGGAAAAAGGGTTGATGGCCCCCAAGTCCAGCGGCAGTGCCAGGGAGCCCCGACAGGGTCACCATCCCTCCCCGGAGGGAAAATCTGTAACGCAGCACAGCCAGAGCTCCAGGAAACCTAGAGGTGATGCCCCTGGCCTTGGGCACCAGTCTCATGTGGGTTAAAAATCCACGTCCAGCAGCAGTCCCAGGGAGGTCCATAGGGTCCTCATCCCTCCCTGAAAGGAAGAGCTGTAACAGCCTAGCATGGCTGGGGGTGCTGCCCCCAGCCTTGGGCGCCTGTCTCCCGTGTGGGTCGACAGTCCCCAAGCCCAGTGGATCCTCAACCAGCAATCTCCTTGAGTGATGGATCGTTGGAAAGGGGAGTCTTTCCTTTCCACCAAGCCCTCACTCAAGGAAATCTGGCACAAAAGGCCCTTGCAGCACGCAGATGCGCATTTTATGAAATTTACATGCTGAAGCCTTTCGGGACAGTAGAGCAGCGTTGGGGGGGGCGGGCGGTGGTGGGGATCCGCACCCCTTTCTGCTTAGAATCACATGCTGTGCATATAGTCTGACATCCAGTGGTAACTGCGGAGTATTGCATCTTGTCTTTCCGGGACCCAAATGGGACGTCAGCATAGGCGAGTCTAACACTATCCCTAACGTGACATGTAGTGTACCCAAAATCCCTAACGCGCCAAGGTTCCTCAGATTGTTTTTTTCCACCCATATAACTGCTTGCCCTATAGCGGAACTCTTTCAAAAGGGACATTGTTTATCTTCTATACCGACTTGTCGGTTATTCCCCATTAAGTCACGAAGACTGCAGGGGATTCGTCTATGGCAGTGGATTTCAGCGCCTAAGATCCTGCGGCTGGACTTTCCACGTGGTCGGGCCCTCTGGCTGACCTTTACAGTATGGAGAGTGGGTTTGGGGTGGCCATATTTTCGGTATGTCTTTCCTCCTTTCCACTCTATACCCTTTTGGTCTGGTCATCTTCCCATTTGGCTATGGAAAGAACTCCTTTTAGGTTTTGCCCTAAGTGTATCATTGGAAGGACGAACACAGGACGTGCAACGCCTGTCTTCCCCCCCCCCCCCTAGAGCACGACGAAAAGCGGTGTGCGGCCTGCAATCTCCTTCGGCCTAAGACCCTTAAGGAGCGCCGTGTAAAGCGATGGGCTGTGTATGGTATGTCGAAGGTGGAATACCCAGCCACACCCGCTGAGCATGACGGGGGCACCTCAGATGACCAAACATCTCTTGCAGATGTAATAGACCTCGAGGCGGACACTTCTAGAACCACCACGCCTGTCCCCGACCCTTTAAGGCCTGACTCTGGTCTTGCTGCAGGGGCAACACCCGGCGACAGGGGCGTACATACGCATCACACTAAGCATATGACCCCGACAGCGGTTTCGATGTTATTGTCGAAAAAGGTGAGCGCGCCAGCAGGGCCGCCGAAAATTTCGACTGTTCCCTCGGATCGCGCAGATCCAAAGCCTTCCCCACATCCGCAACAGCATCTTGTGACTGGGCACTCTAAATAAAGTAAGGGCATTACTCCAAAAACTTCACATATCGAACCGCGGAAATCCAACGCTGCGACGGTCCTGAAGGCTGCGGTAGGCCCGAAAGTTATGACCACAGACTGCTAGTCGAAATACCGACCGCTAACGACGCGGAAAATAAATTACCCACCGATAGACGATCAGAGCGATGACCGCAGTGAGATCATTGAAGACAGCATCGAGAGGATTGCGGCGGCGGTGGGACGTTTCCTGGTTCCGCCTAAAATCATGGCCGCGGAAAAATCTTCGGATGCGGTTAGGGACCCCGATTCTCACGATACTTATGAAGATAGCCAAGAGCCTTTTTCCGACACCCTAAGAGGTTCTTTTTGACGCCGTAGGGCGAAAAACGTTTTTCCTCCTGTAGGCCCGTCTGGGTCCTCTAAATGGATTTGAGAGAAATTCGAAGGGTGTATGGACCGGCTGGAGAGAATTGTCATTCGAGGGAATTGTCCTCTGACGTATTCCACATCTATGACAGGTAATGTCCACAGCTGTGCTGCTTCGGAACATTTTTGTCAAAGGGTGTCCTGCATCGATGGCGTCTATCTGTTGTCCCTCGAGGTCTCCTTCGAGGGTCATAGTCACCGGATGTTATATATAGGACGCACAGCGCCCGTAGCCTCAGTTCAGTTTTTTCCGCAAACGTGTTTGCTTCAAAATCTCGGCGCGCTCCATTCTTTCTTCGTGTACAAAGTCTTCATCCTCTTCTACTACCCTAAATTCGGGCTTTAAAAAATGTTGGGACTGCGGTTTGAATATGTCCATCACGGACCTGCACTGCTTCTGGTTCCTCGGCGAAAGCCACGCCACCGACGACTGTGAGGATTGCCAGTGCCTGACGCCTAAGGCCTTGTGGGAACAGAAGGGGAAATTGAAGGTAGGTAGGGTGTCTAAGCCCTGTAAATCAAAGTCCACTGGGTTTTCGACCGATGACTCGAGGGGCGACTCTCCGTGTCAGCGAAAATCCAGGGGGGTCTCGGTCTAGGAGTGGTTCCCGCCATTCCTCTGACTCGGCGAGGCATTCTAGGAAGCGCTGTCACTGGTTGCCTTCCACGTCTTTGTCGGAGGACGACTCCGCCAGACAGTTGACTTGTCCCACCAAGTCTTCGTCGCCAGCCGAATGGGATTCATTCCGCCGGCAGATGTTGGTGATTTTCGAGTCGCAAGCCACAGTTCCGTCCGCACCTTTGAAAGAAGCCAGCAGGGAACGGGCTAGGTCCACCACTCGCACACCTTTGGGCTCGGGCGGTCGGCGAGATCACCGGGAGCCGTTGAGGTCCTGCTCAGACAAGTGAGATCGCCATAGATGTGCCAGATCCAGGTCCCGGTCTGCGACGCCATCGAGACCGACGGAACCTGTGAAGCCTTCAAAGAAGGCGTCGACGCCATCAGTGCCGTGGCCGTCGAAGGACACTCTCGGGGCTCCGCCCTCAAAGTTGTTGTCGAAGTCGTCGGCGCCTCGGTCTACGCCGATTCCCTCAGTGCCGTTTGTGGAGGATTTGCCAGAGGTGCCCCCGGGGGGCTGTGGAACCTCTGAGGAAGGCTCTCAGTAAGTCTGTGAAGCCTGCTTTTGAGCCCTATTCTGTTCCTCCTCCTAGATTGGAGTTTTTCCAACCTGTACAGGATATTTCAGAGGTTGAGGAACTGTCTGATGAGCAGATGGCAGTGCCTCTTGATGTCCCTGATGACCTTTTGTCTGGGCATAGTCAGATGGAGGAACTCAGTCATTGCATGACGCTAGTGGCCTTGACACCTCTCCGGAGGTGGAGTTTGGCTGACCTGAGCCTGGGGCGCATGCGGATTACTCCTATCAGCGTCTCATGTCAAGGGTGACAGAATACTTGGGGTGGTCTGCTCAACCTGTTGATTTTGCTCAGGATGATTTGACAGACATCCTGGATCAAGGTCCACCCACTGACCCGGTGTTGCCGTTTCACATGGCTTTGCAAAGAAGGGTGGCAGCGGCTGCTTGGGCTGCTCCGGATAGTCAACCAGCAGTTAATAAGTCTCTTCCGAAGAAATACCGCCCATCCAGTGGTGACCCCTGCTACTTATCGACGCACCCCACTCCGGAGAGTTTGGTGGTACAGACGGCTACGACCTCCTGGAAGCAGGCTACGTACCCTACCATCCCTCCTGATGGGAGGACGATGAGCATTTTGATAGTTGGGCAAAGAAGGTATTTTCGGCTGGGGGTATAGCGTTGAAGTCTGCCAACTCCACTTGTGCCTTAGCAAGGTTTACACACACTCTGTGGAAGTGTGCGTCTTTGGCGGCTGAGCATATTCCCAAAGGGGAGGGACAGGATGGTTTTCTAGCCCTCATGCAAGACGGCAAGGATGCCATGTGCGAATCCGTTCAGTCAGGGTTGGACACAGCAGACTGTGTCAGCCGGTCCATGGCTGCGAGCACCGTGACACGCAGGTTTGCGTGGTTGCGGATGTCTGGGTTTGCTCCTGATGTGCAATCCAGTCTTCTGAACATGCCCTTTGATGGAGTTCATCTGTTTGGCAGCAAGGCTGACGAGAGCCTTGAGAGGTTGCAGACCTCCAAAGGTGCAGCAAAGTCTTTGAGCGCTGCAGTACATCAACCTCCGCCTTTTCGTCCTAGGACAGCAATGGAGGGGAGATTCCTTTCGGTACTAGTATTCCTTTGGTAGATCGAGAGGAGCTGCCAGCAAAGGGGCCACCGTAGTAGTACCCGGGGTGGAAAGCAAGGTACTCGGGGTGCCAAATCTGCTCGGGCAGTTGCCTCTTTGCCCTCAGGCACTGCCGCAGCCGCGTCCGCTCAGTCATGAGGCCATGTCCCATGGTTCGCCGGTTGGGGGCCGACTTGCGCAGCATCTTGGAGAAAGGCTGGCCATTACTTCAGATGTGTGGGTTCTGGAGATCATAGCCCACGGCTACTGTCTTCCCTTCCGGCAGAGGCCTCACGACAATCCACCGGGGAAGCTCTCTTTTAAGCGTCCGGATCCACTCCTTGAGCAGGAAATCCTATCCCTACTGGAGAAAGGCGCCATAGAACTGGTGCCTGTAGTGGAAAGGAACAAGGGATGGTATTCCCCCTTATTTTTTGATCCCGAAAAAAGATGGGAGATTAAGACCCATCATGGACTTGCGTTGGTTGAACAAGCTCTTCGGGAAGGACAAGTTCAAGATGGTAACTATTTCTCAAGTCCTCCAGGCCCTTCAACTTCAGGATTGGTTGGTGTCTCTAGACCTCAAGGGTGCTTACTTTCATGTGCCGATTCATCGCAAGCACAGGAAGTACCTGAGGTTCGCGACTCGCATTTTCAGTTTCGGGTCCTGCCGTTCGGATTGACTTCCGCCCCGAGGGTCTTCACCATGCTGATGCTGATGGTGGTGGTGTCAGCATATCTCAGGAAAGGGGGGAATTCACGTCTACCCCTACCTGGCCGATTGGTTGATCAGGGAGAGCTCTCCCGAGCAAGCCCTGGATCATCTGGCCTTCACCTGCCACTCCCTTCACAAGCTGGGCTTCTCCCTCAATTTAAAGAAGTCACATTTGACACCTACCCAGCGGCTCCAATACATCGGAGCAGTGCTCGACACATCCCTGGGGCAGTGTTCGCCTCCCCAGGTGAGGGCTCGTCACATTCTGCAGATGGTGGACAAGTTTTAACGTGCCCAGTGTCTCCCGGCGTTCAAATTTGAAGGTTGCTCGGCCTCATGGCATCCTGCATTTTCCTGGTGCCAGAGGCCAGGCTGCGGATGAGATCCCTGCAGTGGGCTCTCATGCAGTGGTCTCTGTTCTCCGGAAGGATGTTGGATCCTGTCTAGATTCCGACCTCGGTCGCCCAGTATCTTCTAAGGTGGGCCGACGAAGGCAATCTGATGAAGGGAGCACCATTTTGCAACCATGGCTGGAGGTGACGATTGTGACGGACGCATCCCTCACAGGTTGGGATGCTCATGCCAACGAGTTGACAGCCAGCGGCCGTTGGTCTCCGGCGGAGTCCAGACTCCACGTCAATCTGTTAGTGCTGAGGGCCGTCAGGTTAGTCATGAAGGCTTTTCTGCTGTCTGTGCGGGGGAAGAATGTCCTGATTATGACGGACAATACAGTGGCCATGCACTACCTCAAAAAAGGGGATCAGGGGGGGGGGGGGGGGGCAGGGTCCCAGTGTGCAGGGAGGCGATGCAGCTCTGGTTCTGGGCAGGAAATGTCCATCTCGGCAGTTCATCTGGCCGGAGACGAAAACACGGCGGCGGATGCTCTGAGCAGGCAGAGCATGGTCTCTCACGACTGGGAGCTGGCTCAGGAAGTTCTTTTGGAGATCTTCGTCCTTTGGGGAACCCCACAAGTGGATCTCTTCGCCACCAGTGTCAACTGGAAGTGCGAGAGATTCTGTTTGCGGGAATTTCCCCCAAGAAGAGCCTTAGGGGACGCATTTGTAGTGGAGTCATCCTTCCCACTGCTTTACGAGTTTCCTCCAGTCCCAGTCATCCGGCAAGTGTTACGGAGGTTCGGTTCCCGAATGATCCTCATTGCTCCGGCATTGGCCAGAAGAGTGTGGTACTCGGACCTTCTAGGCATGTCCATCTGCCCTCCACGCAGTCTTCCCTACCGAGACGATCTGCTCTCACGGGAGCGGTTCGGGTTCTCCATCCAGAGGTCAAGTCTCTCAGCCTTCATGCTTGGTATCTTAAAGGTTGAGGTATAAGGATTGGGACCTCCCTGAAGACGTGATGGAGGCCCACAACGATTGAAGGTACCGTTGCCGTTGGAGAAAGTTCTGTGACTGGTGCAGGGTACATAATGTGGATCCTTTCCAATGTTCTATTTCTTTGGTTTTGTCTCTTTTGCTTTCTTTAGCCCACAAGGGCCTGCAAGTGGGTACCATTAAGGGTTACCTGGCGGCGCTGTCTATATTCAAGTGCTCGTCGGAGGAATGTTCTTATTTTAAGATTCCTTTGATTTTCCAATTTCTACAAGGGCTAACTAATGTGTTTCCACCGTCGCCTTTCCAGGTACCGGGATGGTATTTGAATTTGGTTTTAAAGTTTCTAATGGAAGCTCTGTTAGAGCCCTTACATTCTTGTCCGTTGCGACTGTTGTCCTTTAAAACTGTGTTTTTAGTTACGGTTACTTCTGCATGCAGAGTGAGTGAATTGCAGGCACTTTTCCGCCAAGCCACCCTTTACTGTTTTCCATAAGGACAGGGTTGTCCTGCGGGTACAGCCTTCTTTTCTTCCGAAGGTTGTCGGAATTCCATTTGAGCCAGGTGATTCTTCCGGCGTTTTATCCTCCTCCACATCCTGCTAAGGAATAGGATAGGCTCCAGAGGTTAGATCCTAGGAGAGCTTTGAGTTTCTATCTCTCACGGATGTCCCGGGTCAGAGTGGACGATCAGCTCTTTGTTGGTTACGCTGGAAGGCGCTTGGGTCAGGCTGTTTCCAAACAGACCTTGTCCAGATGGATCATTTTGACGATCTGAGTGTTACCGTTTGGCGGGAAAGGACCCTCCAGTAGGCTTACAGGCTCACTCTACTAGGGGTGTGGCTGCCTCCACTGCTTTACAGAGGGGCGTTCCTATTCGCAATATTTGCAAGCTGCCACATGGGCCTCTGTCCATACTTTTGTGAGACTATTCCGTGGGCTTCGTCCGTGGGCAGGATTTGGCCTTTGGTAAGGCAGTCCCCTATTCAGCCATTTGATTGGGCATTCTAAATTTCTAAAATTGTAAATTCTTTTCCCACCTCCATAAGTTGGTACTGCTTTGGGAGTCTGTCATAGATGTGGAATACGTCGGAGGACACAATCCCCTCGAAGAACAAGTTACTTACCATATCTGGTAGTGTTCTTTCGATGGGATGTTCCTCCAGCCTATTCCACAACGTCCTCCCAGCCTGCCCCTCTACTGAATTTCCTATGCGATTGCAGCTTACGTTTCCGCAAGCCTTTCTGCAGTCATACTGGCAGGAGATTGGTACCACACATTCAGGGAAAAAACTATAACTAAGGCTATGGGTGCCGTGCGTCCTATATAACATCCGGTGACGTCGACCCTCGACAGAGGCCCTCTGGGGACAACGGATCGACACAGGAAGCCCTCTGCCGAAAATTTTCCGAAGCAGGACAGCTGTGGACATTACCTGTCATAGATGTGGAATACGTTGGAGGAACATCCCATCGAAAACGTTACCAGATATGGTAAGTAACTTGTTCGTTTTTCTGATCATCCATCCCCGAAAAGGTCTTGTGGAGAGCCTAACCCTCAATTTTCTTCTCACCATCAAGATCAGCCTTCTGTCCCAGTCCAACATGAAGACATTGTCCACTTGGACACCTATAGGGACATTTACAATGAAGAGGAAGAAGCTTCATTTCTACAAAATTATGAGGAACAGCAGTTACCTCGGCGGCCGCATACACTACGCGGATAGCAAATAATACCACGCTATTGGCAAGCTATGCTGACGCTCAGTGGAATCTGTTCCAAGAAGCAGAACCCGTCGGAGCCAAACTTCTCACTATTATAGTCGAGGGAAGACACGTGAATCAGTATGTGATTAAAAACACCCTGAACACCGCCGAAACAGCAGGCAGGTTTCTGGCCCAAGGGTCCCTACTAAAAAGACACGCTTGGCTGCATACTTCAGGGTTTAAACCTGAAACGCAGGCGTCTCATCAATAAGCCCATTGAGGAAGTTAACCTTTTCGGGAAAGCGGTTGATGAGGCATTGGAAACGGCCAAGAAGGAACTTCAGACTCTTAAGTCGCTGCAACAGATCACACAAACCCCCCCCCCAGAGAGGTAACAACTCTCGGCGGTCCTTTTTGAGGGCAGTCCTGTGCAGGTCGAAACAAATATGGCACGGGGAATTTCAACACAGGACAAACTTCAGGAAGCCCTGCATACTAGCCTTCAAGGGGACAGTAACGCGGTAGAGGTAGAGGCCCCAATCCTAGAAGAGCCTAAGCCTCTGGTCAAAAATGACCATCCGGTCCCCCTCCCATGTCACCACGGTCGGGAGGCGATTAACATCTTTCCTCACGGCACGGGAGGGGATAACTTCAGACCAGTGAATAAAGACGGTCACCCATGGGTACTGCGTGGCATGCGCCTGACCTCCACAGTTCAGATCTCCGCGCTCACGGTGCCTTTCACCAGACCATCTGCAGAGCCTAAATCTAGAAGTGGAAGCGCTGCTGGGAAAGGACGCCATAGAAGCCGTCCCTATTCTTCAGGTAAACAAGGGTATTTATTCAGTGTACTTCCTTGTACCCAAAAAGGACCTCACCATGCGCCCTGATCTAGACCTACGCCCAGCGAACAAGTTCATAAAACCCCAGAAGTTTTGCATGGTAACACTACTGGAAGTGATCCCCCTGCTTAAACGGGACTACATGGCAACATTGGACATGAAAGATGCATACTTTCATATTTCAATGTTGCCAGCGCACAGGAAATTTCTAAGGTTCATGGTAGAAGACAGGCATTACCAATTCGAGGTAGTCCCCTTCGGCATCGCCTCGGCGCCAAGGGTGTTTACCAAAGTCCTGGCAGTGGCTGCAGCACACCTGCGCAGACTATCCATCCCAGTTTACCATTACCTCGACGACTGGTTCATCACAGAGGACTCTTACAACACGTCTTTTGAACACCCAAAAAACAGATCTTCTTTTCAGTCTGTGTTTCTCAATCAACAAAAAGAAATCCAGTCTAGTCCCCAGTCAAACAAAACAATTTCTGGGAGCTCTAATTCAGACGGAAGACTGCCTCGTCTTCCCCTCCAACGAGATGGTTCAGAACATGCTTTTCCAGATACCTCAATATGTAGCCAGTCGGGAGGTGATGGTTTGCAAAGCCATGCGCTTGCTAAGAATTTTGGCATCGTGCATATACTTTGTTCCACACGTGCGGCTGTGCATGCGTCCCATGCAAGAGTGGCTCAACAGCCAGTGGTGTCAGGCCAGCGGACAATGGGAGGATCTAGTACTTATCTCGCCAACCCTCATTCTCTCTCTGCAGTGGTGGTCCAGAGAAAACCTCTTGAAGGGGAAGAACTTCACCACCCCTGCAGTGGAAGCCACTCTCATGACGGACGCATCTCTCACTGGGTTGGGGGGGGCCCCCTCACCTGCTTCAGCAGACAGCACATGGAGTATGGTCCCGTCGGGTAGCGTCCAACCATATAAATTTACTAGAGCTATTAGCGGTGTTCAAGGCATTGAAGGCCTTTCAGATGCAACTGCAAGGGAAGACAGTGCTGATTCTAACGGACAGCACTACAGCAATGTATTACCTGAACAAATAGGGGGGCACTCACTCTCCAGGGCTATCCAAGCTGTCCCAAAACAATTGGATTTGGGCTCTGACACAAGCTGTTTCTGTTGTCCCAACATGTTCCAGGGGAACTCAATCTTATGGCTGACGTACTCAGCAGAGATTTTCCTCTTCCCGAAGAATACGAATGGCGTCTGCACAAAGACATTGTATCCAACATCTTCGCATTATGGGGCTTCCCAGAGATCGACCTGTTCGCAACTCAGGAGAACACCCAATGCCAAGACTACGCCTCCAGGTACCCCAGAACCGCTCCAATGGGAACGGTCTCTGGATAACTTGGTCAGGGAAATTCGTCTACGCTTTGTCCCCCCTCTACTCCCTGCCAACTCCCCTTCGCAACAAGATAGTGCACCAGGAACCAGTTACCATGATACTGGTGGCCCCCATGTGGGCCCGTTAACCCTGGTTCGCTCATCTGATGGAAATGTCCCTCTCCCCACCAGTGAAACTACCCTGCCCGTACAACATGTTGTCTCAGGACAAGGGGGGAGACCCTACACCCATGCCCACAAACTCTGACCTTAGCAGCTTGGCTCCTGATGTCATAGTTTCGACACCTACAGTTCCCTCAAACGTGCATGTACATACTCAGGGAAGCTAGAAAACCGAATACACGTTATTGCTATGCCAGCAAATGGAAACGTTTTGTCATCTGGTGTAATTCCAAGGGTGTCAATCCCTTCGATTGCTCACCCACACACATTGTGCTGTACCTAACCCATCTGTTGGACACTGGGTTGGTCTCCAATTCCCTAAAGGTTCATCTGGCTGCACCGTCAGCCTACACCACATCACAACAAAAGGTGTTGTGGTGGAAGATACCAGTGATTAAGGCCTTTATGGAAGGGGTTAAGAGGATTTATTCTCCCATTTCTCACCCAGCTCCTGGGTGGGACCTAAATGTTGTTTTGACCAGGCTCCTGGGAGCTCCCTTTGAGCCTATGCTTAAAGCAAGTCTAAAAGATCTGACTTATAAAACGGCCTTCTTAGTGGCTATCACTTCTATCAGAAGGGTTAGCAAACTGCAGGCACTTTCTGTTCTAGACCCCTTTGTCACAGTCCACAAGGATAAGGTAGTTCTGCGCGCGCACCCCAGATTTGCGCCTAAATTCATATTGAGGTTCCATGTGAACCAGTCGATTGAACTACCTACCTTTTTCCAGAATCCCACTAGCATGGCCGAAAAAAGCCTACATACACTAGATGTGCGCAGGGCAGTCATGTTCTACCTGGAGAAAACTAAACCACTGAGGAAAACGAACCAATTTTTCGTTTCAGTGGCAGCTGGTAGAGAAGGAGATCCTGTCTCCTAGTCGGCTTTCTCAAGGTGGATTGGCAAATGCATCACACTGTTACACTCTTGCTAAGAGAGAACTACCCTTCAAGCCTAGAGCACTCTACTCGAGGCACTGGGGCATCCATAGCATTCATTGCAAATGTTCCCCTCGAGTCCATTTGCAAAGCGGCGACCTGGAGTTCTGTACACACCTTTACAAAACGCTATTGCCTAGACACTCATTCTAGGTCTGATTCCCAGGTGGGACAAGCAGTACTAAGACATCTTTTCTCTACTGTTCCTTCTCACAACCCAGCTCCACCTCCGGGTACTGCTCGCTAGTCTATGCACAGCATGTGATTCTAAGCAGATTAACAAGCCTCAGCAGACATGCATTACCTACCGTAAAAGCATTTCTGATGATTGTATCTGCTTAGATTCACATGCGCCCTCCCTTCCTCCCCGCTCGGGGTGGAAGGAAAATGGACGTCTTACTACTTTCTCTCTATGTACTCACTCATTATAGCCTTGGGCTCCCTCATGGCCGAAAAAAGGCAATCGGAGGGACCTCGGCGCATGAGGGATTTTGGGTACACTACATATCACGTTAGGGATTGCGTTATAGACACGCCTATGCTGATGTCCCCTTTCGGTCCCCGAAAGACAAGATGCAATACTCTGTGGTTACGACTGGACGTCGGACTATATGCACAGCATGTAAATCTAAGCAGATACAATCATCAGAAATGCTATTACGGTAAGTAATGCAGGTCATCTTATCCTCCGCACTGTGAAACCTAGTGTGGAGGAAGGGGTTGATAAATGCTGCTGTGATCGTAGACGCTACTAGGTCGCTGTGTACCTTTACTAAGTAGGTGTGGCAGATGGTCAAATTAATCTCATTACACCCTCTGTTTATCAACTTCAATAGGTCCTTGGCTTTGGCTTAAGCAATTGGAGGGATGGGTTGAAAGATGATTTTCTGGTATATTGTGTATGGATGATTTATTTTAGATCTTAAGTGTCGCCATCAAAACTGTGAATTCTATTAAACCATTTCTTTGATGGGGTGGTCGAAAAACATCAATCACCGCAATTTAAGTTACAAAGGATTTAAATATTTGATTAGTTTTGAGCTTGAGCAGTTTGTGTCATAAAGCTATCCAGTCAGATTATCGATGAATAGTGAATGGAAAAACAGAATATCTGGGGAAAAATGTGTGGTGTAGGTTCGGGAAATTGCGTTATTATAAACTCATGGGACTGGGGCCAATGGGGCAGAAGATGGCAGGTATTGGAGGTTTGGGCCCCCCTCCAAGAGATATCTGTAAAATGTATGTTCTGATGTTCAAACTAATCATTTTTAGCAAGCTGAATGCATATTATTTTTGACTGTTTTTATACTCTACATAGATCCGCTAGTTGGCACTCCAAGACAACTTTCAAATTATGAGAGCAATGAAACAAAGAAAATAGACACATATTGGCTGGATGTAGGGAGTGATTTAGTCTTCGTTATGTAATTGAAATAGTTTTTTTGAACCAATATTAAGACATAGAACTGTCATTGTTTTTGCGTTGTAAATGCCGGCCAGGAGCTTTCCTTGTTTAGTTAAGAATATTAGTGTGCCATGTATTATTCATGCCTCCATTTTCTCTCTCCTCATTTAATTTTTTTTTTTAAAGGGTGGTTGACTGGGGTAAAATATTAATTATTTGTGCATTTTGTATTAACTATTTTAATTCTGAGAGGTTTACATTTCGAATAGATTGTATACTCCCACATATTCCTCATCTTATGCTATCTCCATATCCTGCTTTAGCTGCTTCTGAAAAAATGTGCAGCAGGAGGTGCTGCACGTAGATGTCTGTCACTCAAGGGCCTCTGTCTTAGTGTCGACGTCATCGATGGTATAGAGCACACGCAGCAACTGTTGGCTTCAGTTCTGTTTTTTCTGCGAGAGCCAACGCTTCGGATTATCGGTGCACTTCAGTACCTTGACTAAACATTTTGTTTTCTGAAAATTGCATAGTTGTCAGCATCGTCAACTCCGAGATAGAGGTTCAAAAAATGCCTCGACTGGGATTCCAAAATGGCCATCGTTGGTTGAAGATGTGTTGCATGACTCTCACCCAGAGCAGCTAAAGGGAGTGGCCATACATTCTCATTCGCCAAGACGCATGATTATTTTTAAAGGCTCCGGAATGCTGCAGTGAATCTGAAAATATATCATCATGAGGCAGAGGCTTGCATGGGGACGTTTGTTGAGATTTCCGTAGCTGTTTGTGCACCGACCCTCAGCACTCCTTGCACGCGCAGGGTGAGACTCCGGACTCGAGATGGCATACTCTGCCCTGGTAGCCACTGGAGCCTCATTTTTGGATCCTTTTGCTCTGCTGGGCTGAGGGATCGTATATAATCTTGTTGGCAGAGACTTGGAGCGGATTTAAAGTACGTCATTTAGGAGCATGCCGGCACGTACAATGCTAGTCCGTAACGGGCTTTATTGAAGAGTGTATTGCCGGTGGGTGTTCAATGCGGGACCACAACGGATACAGCAGAGGCACAAGAAGTAGATGTGAATTGGGACGTCGCCTTGGGAACAGAAGCACGCTGGGGGAATCTCGGAATATCCACAGGTGGAGCACTTTCCGCATACAGTACTGACTTTCCTCATTGCAATCATGAAACGGATAACCAGAGGACAGTTAACTGGGCAAGCAATCATTCAATGTATTAGCAGAATGGAGGTGACAGGCGGTACTTTTCATTACTGGAATGGTAAATGGTTCTGGTAAGAGTACTACTTGGAATTGTACCTGCTGTGCGTGCAGATCTAGATGCTTTGGGACATTAAACACTCATGGTACTATAGGAATCACTGCACAGGCAAAATCCATAGTGTGAAAGACTGGCTGGGACTGAGGCATTTTGAGATACTGGATTAGGTGTGCGTCTGGGTGCTATTTTCACAACAAATAGCCAGCTGAGGATATAAGGGACACGAAAGATGGCACTTTTCTTAGATCTCAGATTTACCAGCCGCACATAGGGGCATACTACTGCACAACAAACCCCCAAAGTAGAAATTAGATGAGGGACAGGGTCTGTTGCTGTTCGCCCAAGAGGCAAGAGGACCGCTAGTTCCACTGTAGGACACCTGGTAGCAGATGGTGGCATAATGGTGGTATAATCGCTGGCACAGCAAAACCAGACTATTATTGATAGGGAGCAGCACAAGATTATCAAACCGCACCCAGCCGGGTTTTATTTGTTATTTGACACCGCTACATTGGAGGTGGCACTACTCTGCCACACGCCTACAGCCCAGGACTCTGAAGCGCGGCCACATGGTTTGAACTCTGTATGTGGTGTTAAAAATTGCACAGGGTTTCTGTGCACAGATGTAGCAGTACTCCCTACCCCTGTTGGCTCATCTCGGTTGGTACGGTTTGTCATATGCCGAGGGGATGGAAAAAAAGCCCATCATTCACCGACACCCAAGGACTCGCGAAATAGAGAATATCCGCTGCAAAGGATTTGGAGAGCAACAGATTTGGAGAAGGTCCCCCACAAGTTCAGAGGTGCGACCCACCCAGCTGTACAGCGTTGACGCCCCAGTCGAGGAAATGACGGCGGGTAAAGAGAATTTTGCTGCATGATTTCAAACATTCCAAGATAACCTCTCAGCGTCTTCCAAACACAGTTTACGTCCTTGTTTACGGAAATAAAGCAATCATTGGCAGACTTTGGTAAAGACATTGCTACCCTCGGAGAGTGGGTCGAGACCAACAAACAAGCGATAAAAGTTCTGTCACAAGAAAGCAAACAGACTGACATAGCATTGGGGGAATTGGCCAGTGCAACACGAAACCTCGAACTGCAATATGAGGATCTGGAGAACAGGTCTAGTTGTTCGAATATCAAGGTGAAAAATCAACCAGAAATGGTTATGGACTCTCAGCTGAAGGATGCAATAACTCCGATTTTTATGGACCTGCTTCCCTGCGATGAGAATCCTCAAGTATCCATTGATCGACTACATAGGACGGGTCCAAAGAGGAGTGACCCAGGAGCGGGCCCACGTGATATCATGGCTGCGGTGTGTACTTCATATCAATAAAAGGAACAGATTTTGACAACGTCTCGCAAACAAACCACAATGACTTGAAACGGGGTGGAGATCCAGCTATTTCAAGATTTGTACCAAGTCACCCTCTGGAAAAGGCGGGAAATGCAAACGGTCGTTAGTTACTACGGGAGCGGGGGATTAAGTATAGATGGACATTCCCATTTGGTATCCTGTTCTCCATCGAGAGTTCGCAACGCAGGGTCACGTCTCGAGAAGCAGGAATGACTTCGCTGCAAATTGAAGCTGAAGAAGTAGATGTTATAATGGCTTTGGATGTGGGTCGCACATCCCAGTAACCAAAAGCATGGGAATGGTTGGTGGTGTTGCGTTGTGCTAGGAAGCAGAAACAGCAGCAGCAGGAAGATTGGAATGCCCGTTTGAGAGGCCTGACTCCCAAAGGAACAGATTAAGGGATAACTGGTGCAGAGTGGAAAGCTTGTGGTCCTTATGAAGCTTCTTATATGAATATGGAGGGTGAGATTTACACTGATTCATTTTGGAATTATCTGTCAAAGTACAGATGGGGATACTAGGATGCCTCTCTCGTTGTCCTGGGGGATTTGTGGGTACATGGCTGGGGTTGGGTGTCCCAGACTTTTATTAGGAACTGTGGAAACACAAGGGACAGCCCTGTAATGGAGAAGGACTATGGGCTTGTACAGTATATAGATACTTACAGTGACTTACAATTTGATAGTAAAACACTTAATATTTAAGGGTAGGACACCCCCCCCTCCTTTTATCTATATACTGTATAAGCCCATAGTCCTTCTCTCTTACAGTGCTGTCCTTTCTGTTTCCAGATTTTGAGATATAGCACTAGCTATAATAGGGACTATCCAATAGTTGACTATAGATGTACATAGTTTGCTGTAATGTGACTGATACCTACTATAACTAAAGTACTACACAAGTCACTTGAGGTGAAGGTTTTGCTCACAATTAGCACTTGATACCATTGAGTTCTTGCTTATTATATCACCAATAATACTCTGTGTTGAGATTATAAACAGAACACGACCACCAATAAATATTGGTCAATATGATGAAAACCGGTGTATTCGATTGTTTAATAAGGTTGTAAATAATGTGCGTGTTACATTTGAATTACTCCTTAGTGTACCCCTCATGACAAAAACATAAGTCTGTTTTACCAATTTGATAGTAAAACACTTAAATATTAAGGGTAGGACACCCCCCTTGTATCTTTATTAGGAACCGGCTCGCACCAGGAGACTATGGGTAGTGTTTGTTTGCAGTTAGGGGAGGGTGTAATGGGAGGGGGGCAGCTGGTGGTCGGAGGGGGGAGGAAGGGGGCCTGCATGGAAAAGCCTGTTCAGATAAGAGTATGCTTGAACCTGTGGTTCATAAGCTGAAACTGAACTATGGCCGTTAACTGGCTTAATTTAAATACTTGACACTGAATATTAAAGGTCTGAACACGCCAGCGAAGCGCAGGAAGCTTGAAGCTTTATTAGGGCGTCACCAACCGGATTTGGTGGCGCTCCAAGAGATACAAATGTTTGTCGGATAAGCATAAACTGCGTCTTCGTCATTTCCCACAGGTGATAAAGGCAAAAGTCACGGATGTGTTGTTGGCATTAAAACCTGGCCCCCAACTCAAAGTATTGAAAAAGCATGTGCATAAAGAGGGACGGTATGTATTTGCTGTTCTGGAAATAGGTGACCAAAAAGTTGCGGTGGTGTGAATATATGCCCCAAATACAGACCGAGTGCTTTTTGCAGTCCGTAATTACTCGGGTTGAACTGTTTTGTGAGGGGGATATATTATCAGGAGATTTCAACATAGCTTGGGACCCCTTGCGGGACTGCAGTGCAGTCACTTCTTCGGCACACTCTGCACCCTCAAATTCTTTAAGATAAACGTTTGCTCATTTGGCCTTGGTTGATGCATGGCTGGCTCTTATGGGGGCGAAACTAAGGGAAATACATTCTATTCGCATGTCCACAGATCGTTCTCCCGCATAGATTGTCAGGCTTTCTAACACACTCACTGGCAGGGTCACATCTATGATCTGCCATCCGATTGCGCTTTCGGACCATGCTCCATTAACAGTACAGATGTATATGGAAGGGATGATGCAAAGAGTATCCGTCAGTTGTTCAAGACCCGGTGGTTAAGGGGAATATTGAGGCGCAAATGGTGGATGTTTCGGTTAATGGGGGTCTGGGATGCCTTTAAGGCTTTTATCCTTGGCTCTCTTTTCAGAGGCAGCAATTAAACTGTGGAAACAAGCCATGGTGGAAACACTGGAAGCAGAATTGCAACACAATGGTGGAAATGGAAACGCGTAAAGATACAGCAATTTTTAAAGCATATAGAATTGCAAGAGCCAAGTTAAACTTGGATCTAACCAAAAAGGCAGATAAAACTCTGCTGTACTTACACCAGTCGTACTATGTCAAAGCCAACAAGGCGCATAGACTGTTGGCGTGACAATTGCGTCAGGAGATTGCCTCACCGACGGATCTTATCGTTCAAATTGCCGGGTGGGGGTTGTGTCACTGAAACATTGCAAATAATATCGCAATTCCATTTGTTTAATTCACAACTTTATCATTCGGAGGAACCAGAGGAAAGGTCACAGACTATTTGCAGACTGTCAAACTTTCTCAGATTTCGCAGCTAAAGCACAACACCCTGGGAAAAGAAATAACTATTGAAGTGACAACCGTTATCAAATCGCTTCCCTTTAATAAATCCCCTGGACCTGATGGGTTCTCTGCTTCCTTTTTAAAGATGTTTAGCAGTGTTTTGGACCCACGTTTAACGTATCTCTAGCCCATTCCTGAGTTGGTCCTCAGTTTATAGCAAGAATCAAAGTTAACTATAATCTCTCGGTGGCCCGTTTATTAATGAACTTACTTCTGATGTTTGTTAATCTGCTTAGAATCACATGCTGTGCATAGGTCCGACATCCAGTGGTCACTGCGGAGTATTGCATTTTGTTTTTCGTAGTCGAAAAGGGGACGTCGACAAGGCATGTCTAACACTATCCCTATAGTGACGTGCGTTGTACCCACAATCCCTCACGCGTATAGGTCCCTCAGATTGTTTTTTTCCGCCCAGCGTCTGGTCGCCTTTATGCGGAGCTCCTCGAGAGACATTGCCAAATAGTTTCTTCGACCTTTGGTCGTTTGTTATAATATTAATAACGTAGATCCCTCCCTCGACGCAGAGCTGTTTCTCCGCCAAGCAAGATCTTCGACGGAAGGACGAGCGGAGGGGATCCTTCGGCGCTGCCGAACACGTGGCCAGGCCTCGCCGGCCATACACAGTAGGGAGAGTGGGGTTTTGTGGCCTTTCTTTCTTCTCTTTAAGAATGCGTTTCTCTTTCCCCTCCCTCTCTTTCGAGGTCGTAGTCACACTTATTGCCCTCAGCTATGGAGAGGACGCCATTTAGGTTTTGCCCACTTTGCAAGGGTAAATATACCTGGAAGGATAAGCACAAACGGTGCAACCGTTGCTTACCCCCTCGATCACCAGGAGGACGGCTGTGCGGCCTGTAAATTACTAAAGCCCAAAACTCTAAAAAGACCGCAGGGTCAAAAGGTGGGCGGCCTACGCCATGTCTAGGCCTGACTCCTCGCCCGCCGCCGCCAAGTGTGACGAGGACAGTGACTACACGGCCCCCGTGAAGGAGGCTGTAGACCTTTCAAAGGAGCGTTCACGCTCCTCGTCATCCGTCCCCGGCCCGGACAAGGCCGGCTCACGCCCAGTTTATGGGGATGAACACCCCGGCGACAAGGACGCACACGCAAAAACACCAAAGCACATACCCCTCGGCACGCATTCGTCGAAGAAGAAGGCAGCCATAGCGCCAACGGGGATGCCGGGCCCACCGCCGTCTTCCGCCGACCGTAAGGGTCGTCAGCCCTCCCCGCCACCGCTTCCACGACAGGCTTCTGGGCATTCTAAAAATAAGGGCGCTAACACCAAAACCTCCGGCGACGCGCATCGCAAGAGCACTCACGTTGCCAACAAGGACTCGACGAGCAAGGACTCGACGAGCAAGGACTCGACGAGCAAGGACTCGACGAGCAAAGACTCGACGAGCAAAGACTCGACGAGCAAAGACTCGACGTTACATAGTGCGACGGCGACCGATCCCTCGGAAGAGAGAATGATCGCCGAAAGCCTCGCGCGCATAGCATCTAAGGACGGCTAGAGACGTACAGCGAGTGAGACGCCGAAAACCGTGCACAAGGCCAAAGATGCGCAGAAAGCGCTGGAAAACAGATCAGGCCAGTTCCCAACGCCGACAGAAGGCTCTAGCCAGCGAGAAGGCTACTCAGAAGGCGAAGGCTCTTTCTTCGACGTTATGGGACAGAACCAGACAATTACAGGAGGAAGAAACTCCTTTTTCATTCCCAGACTGTCCTGGCCGAACTCAGTGGTCCTTTGAAAGGTTGCAGACCTGTATGGATAATCTAGACCAGTTCATGTCCATCCCAGAAGACAGGACACCCAAGAGACCAAGGGAGGCACCCCTGGAGAGTCCAAGGGTTAAATACCAGAAAGTCTATAACCCCATACAGGAGGACCCCATACAGGAGTACATATACTCTCACAATCCCACTGAGGAAGATACCTTCTTCCAGGAAGAAGATGAGTTCACCTATGTTGAAGACCAACAAGAAGAGGAAGGGTTTCACAAGGAAACTAACCTATGTGAGGAGGTATTCCAGGAGGACACAGGCGAGGGTGACCCAAATCCCTGGCAGTCACCGGCTAGGTGGACAGACACGGGCAGTAGCAGTATAGTCATCAGGTCTACTGAAACTACACCAGTCAGGAACCCTTCGCCTGTCGATGATCAACCCACCTTCAATGCACTGCTGAAGAAGGCAGCAGCACATTTCGAAATTGAAACTGGGGAAGTCACCCCAGATACCGATTTTGTGGAGAGGATTATCAAGGAAAAAACCCCCACTAGCCAAATTATACCCATCCTCGCCTCAGTTAAGAGACGTATTACACCTTCTTTTTCCATTCCTGCATTAGTGAGAGGGGGTCAATCCGAGGATTGAAAAACTGTTCTCTCCCTCTCAATCAGAGCCGCCATATATTAAGGGTCACTCAATCCCAGACTCCCTGGTCGTGACCAACACCAGGAAAAGGGCAGGAGTCCCACTATCTACCAGCGAGGCACCCCCAGATAAAGAGGGGAAGAAGCTGTACGCCCTAGCCAAGAGAATCACCAGCTCTGCAGCATTCTCTACCAGAATCGCCAATAATAATACCCTATTGGCAAGCTACGCCGATGCTCAATGGGTTAAGCTCAAACAGGACATCGAAGAAGTTCCCGAACCCCTAAGGACTCGTTTGCTAGCTACAGCTAACGAGGGCTCTCTTATCAATCAAAGCATCGTCAAGAATACCCTCGATGCAGCAGAGACAGCTGGCCGCACTCTGGTGCAAGGAATTTTACTGAAGCCTCACGTCTGGCTTCGCAATTCCGGATTTAAGGCGGAAACACAAGCATCCCTTATTAATAAACCCATAGAGGAGTCCAACCTCTTTGGGAAAGCAGTGGATGACGCGCTGGAGAACGCAAAGAAAGAATTTGATGTAATAAAGACCTTAGACCAAATTTCAAAACCCCCTAACAGGCGGGGATTTGGTAATAAGCGCTTTTTTCGTGGACGCCAGCAACAAAACCAACAACAGTATTCTGCCAGCAACTACCAGGGTAATAGCGGCCAGTACAATCAGAGGGGTCAACGCCGTGGCAAGGGAAGAGGCCAGGGTTCCACCCCCAGAGGCTCCCAAGCCACCAACACCACCAAGTGACGCAAAGATTCCTGTCCCCTCCCATGCAATGCCGGTCGGGGGCCGGTTAACATCCTTTCTTCCAGCATGGGAGGGTATAACTTCAGACTGCTGGGTACTTTCCACCGTAGCCCGCGGCTACTGTATAGAGTTCAACAGTTCCCCAACATACAGACCCCCGAGGGGACGCCGCATGACACCAGAACACCTCGCCATCCTTCTACAGGAAGTGGACCAACTGCTGGAAAAAGGAGCCATAGAGGTCGTGCCTCTATCTCAGGTAATGGAAGGTATTTATTCAGTGTACTTCCTTGTACCCAAAAAGGATCTAACCATGCGCCCTGTATTAGATCTGCGCCCAGCAAACAAGTTTGTCAAACCTCAAAAGTTTCGTATAGTGATCTTACAGGAAGTGATCCCACTGCTATCGCAGGGAGATTACATGACAACACTGGACATGAAAGATGCATACTTTCATATTTTAATGTTGCCAGCGCACAGAAAATACCTCAGGTTCATGATAGAGGGCAAACACTACCAGTTCAAAGTGCTACCCTTCGGCATAGCATCAGCACCAAGGGTTTTCACGAAAGTACTGGCAGTGGCAGCGGCCCACCTGCGCAGGTTGTCCATCCCAGTTTACCATTACCTCGACGACTGGCTCATAACAGGGGATTCCTACGAAACATGCTTCTCCAATACCCAAAAGACAGTAGACCTTTTGTTTCAGTTGGGCTTCTCCATCAACGAAAAGAAGTCCAGTTTAGACCCCAGTCAAATCAAGCAATTCCTAGGGGCTCTAATTCAAACAAAGGACGGCCTCGTCTTCCCCTCC
The DNA here is from genome assembly GCF_040938575.1 of Ambystoma mexicanum. NCBI lineage: Eukaryota > Metazoa > Chordata > Amphibia > Caudata > Ambystomatidae > Ambystoma > Ambystoma mexicanum. The sequence goes on from NC_090934.1 coordinate 175,338,903, forward strand.
AGAGAGAGGGTCCAAAACATGCTGTTTCAGATCCCTCAATATGTAACCGGTCGAGAGGTGACGGTACGCAAAGCAATGCGCTTGCTAGGAATGATGGCGTCGTGTATTTATTTGGTACCTCACGCGCGCATGCGCCCAATGCAAGAGTGGCTCAACAGCCAGTGGTGTCAGGCCAGCGGACTATGGGAGGATCTAGTTGTGGTCTCGCAGGCCTTAGTTCTCTCGCTACGGTGGTGGACAAAGGAAAACTTGGAAAAAGGGAAACCCTTTGCCACACCCGCGGCGGAAGCCACCCTAACCACAGACGCATCCCTCACAGGATGGGGGGCACACCTATCCCATCAGACTGCTCACGGAGTGTGGACTCCGAACGTAGCATCCAAACACATAAATCTACTGGAGCTACTAGCTGTGTTCAAGGCGCTAAGAGCCTTCCAGGAACACCTACAAGGCAAAACAGTAATGGTCCTTACAGACAGCACCACAGCCATGTACTACATCAACAAGCAAGGGGGCACCCACTCTCCAGGCCTGTCCAAACTTTCCCAGAATATATGGAAGTGGGCTCTCAAACAGGACATGTTCCTACTATCACTACATGTACCCGGGGAACTCAATCTGCTAGCAGACAGTCTCAGCAGAGATTTCCCCCTGCCCAAAGAGTACGAATGGCGCCTGCACGAAGACATCGTCTTCGACGTCTTCACACAATGGGGATTCCCAAAAATAGACCTGTTCGCAACCCTGGAAAACTCACAATGCCTAAGTTACGCCTCCAGGTACCCCCAGAACCAATCCAAGGGGAACGGTCTGTCGATGCAATGGTCAGGGAAATTTGTTTACGCTTTTCCCCCCGACTCCCCTTCTCAACAAAGTGGTGCACAAGATGCACCAGGAACAAGTGACCATGATACTAGTGGCCCCAATGTGGGCACGACAACCATGGTTCGCTCACTTGATGGAGATGTCTCTATCCCCCCCAGTAAAACTCCCCTGCCCGTAGAACATGCTGTCTCAGGACAAAGGCAGGACTCTGCATCCATGCCCCCAGAACATGAACTTAGCAGCTTGGCTCCTGAGATCATAGAGTTCGGACATCTACAACTCCCACAAAGATGCATGGACATCCTCAGGGAAGCCCGGAAACCGAACACTCGCCACTGCTATTCTAGCAAGTGGAAAAGATTTGTCATCTGGTGCAGGAGCAAAAGCATCAACCCTATTGACTGCTCTCCCACACATGTGGTCCTATACCTGACCCACCTATTGGATTCAGGTCTAGTGTTTAACTCCATTAAAGTCCACCTAGCTGCACTTTCTGCATACACCACTTCCCAACTCAAAGTGTCGTGGTGGAGGATCCCTGTTATAAAGGCCTTCATGGAGGGAGTCAAGAGAATACACCCCCCGATAGCTGACCCAGCTCCCGGATGGGACCTTAATGTGGTACTTACCAGACTCATGGGCTCTCCATTCGAACCCATGCACAAAGCATCTCTTAAACACCTCACGCTTAAGACTGCTTTTTTAATAGCTATCACCTCCATCAGGAGGGTAAGTGAACTTCAGGATCTTTCTATTCTAGACCCCTTCGTTACAGTTCACAAAGATAAAGTGGTTCTACGCACTCACCCTAGGTTTGCTCCGAAATTTATTTCTAAATTCCACGTAAACCAATCTATAGAACTACCAACGTTCTTTCAAAATCCTTCCAATTTGGGAGAAAGGACTCTGCACACACTAGATGTACGCAGAGCGGTCATGTTCTACATGGAAAGAACCAGACCACTGAGGAAGACTAATCAGTTCTTCGTCTCGGTGGCAGCAGGAAGAGAAGGAGATGCAGTTTCAAAATCCACTATTTCTAGATGGATTGTTCAATGCATCACTCTCTGCTATACTCTTGCTAAGAGAGAACTGCCCTTTAGGCCAAGAGCACACTCTACTCGAGGCACGGGGGCATCCATAGCATTCATTGCAAATGTTCCCCTTGAGTCCATCTGCAAAGCGGCTACCTGGAGTTCTGTGCACACCTTTACAAAACACTACTGTCTAGATACACACTCTAGATCTGACTCCCAGGTGGGACAGGCAGTATTACGACACCTTTTCTCTACTGTTCCTTCTCATAACCCACCGCCAACTCCGGGTACTGCTCGCTAGTCTATGCACAGCATGTGATTCTAAGCAGATTAACAAACATCAGAAGAGAATGCATTACTTACCGTAAAAGCATTTCTGATGGTTGTATCTGCTTAGATTCACATGCGCCCGCCCTTCCTCCCCGCTCGGATGGAAGGAACATAGACTTCCTTTATATCTCTCTCTCTTTTCTGTACTCACTCACGTCTAGAAGGCTCCCTCAGGGCAGAAAAAATACAAACAGAGGGACCTCGACGCGTGAGGGATTGTGGGTACAACGCACGTCACTATAGGGATAGTGTTTCAGACACGCCTTGTCGACGTCCCCTTTTCGACTACGAAAAACAAAATGCAATACTCCGCAGTGACCACTGGATGTCGGACCTATGCACAGCATGTGAATCTAAGCAGATACAACCATCAGAAATGCTTTTACGGTAAGTAATGCATTCTCATTCATGAGCATGTGAATCCATGCCAGATCCCATGCTGGAGAAGGAACAAGTTACTTACCTGTAACTGTTGTTCTCCAGCATGGCTCTGGCATGGATTCACACGCGAACCCTCCCGCCTACCCCTCTGCGGCTCTTTACTTGGTCATACTGCCACTTCACGTGCTACCAAATCTGAGGATGGCTGCCAGGGGTGGGGCTTAGGGAGAGGGCAGTCATTGATTGGGGCAGTATGACCCAGAGACCAGTGATTGGTTACTACCGAGAAAGACAGATCAGAAACGAAACTGATACTGATTTTTTTCTATACCGAGGATTCCCGGCCTGATGATGGGGAATATTCATGAGCATGTGAATCCATGCCAGACCCATGCTGGAGAACAACAGTTACAGGTAAGTAACTTGTTCCATTCCCGACATTGTAATCCCAAGTTCAAAGGAATGGTCTTCGACAGAGTTATGTGAAGAATGTCCGTTATGACGAATTTCTTTGAAAAAAATCCAGATTACCTTCAAAGTTTTCAGTCCACCCCTCCCACCTCTGCCCCTTCTGGCTCTCAACCCTCTTCCTCTCATCCCCCTACTAAGAGGGTTCGCTCTGATGCCCCGCTCAGGGCAGAGATCTATATGACCCTGAAATAGATCCAGAAGACAGGATGATCTTTCATTTGTGGAAACATCTGACCCTCAACTTATTGATGAGGGTACAGACTAACTTTATCATGAGGACGATTAGGACCCAGACCAGGAGGCCAACATGTATTCCATAGATTTTCCTATTAATCAGGATCTTCCAGTGGTAGATTTCCCCTGTAGACAATCAACCCCCCCCTCAACGAAGTCTTAGCCAAAGTAGCATAACACTTCCGCATTGACACACAGGAGGTACAGGAAGACCGACTTCGCTGAACAATTATTGGGAGACAAAAAGACAGTAGGGCAGTTTATCCCACTGCTAAAATCTGTACAACGTAGAATTCAACCTTCTTTAGAGGCATCTAATCTCACACGGGCCGTTCACCCGCATGTCGAAAAACTGTTCAGACCTGCACCTTCAGACCCCTTATACATAAGAGGCCAGTTAAAACCAAACTCTTTGGTGGCAACCAGCACAAGAAAGAGAGCAAGCACACCCCTTGCTTCCTCTGAGGCTCCTCTGGATAAGGAGAGCAAGAAAATATATGCAATGGGCAGAAAAGTCGCCTCTAGCCTACCAGACAAGAAGAATTGGTAATAATGCTACACTTCTGGCAAGTTACAAATGCCATAAGTGGGAGGAGGTTTCCGTGTTACACTCATCCGCAGCTGAGCCACTTAAGACTCAATTAGCTCAGGTGGCAGCAGACGGAAGAGCTGTCTACTTGTCTCCTCAAGTCAAATTTCGACGTGGCTGACGATGCAGGAAGTTATCGCAGAAGGCACTATTGTAAAGAGGCACGCATGGCTTCGCCAATCAGGCTTCAGGCCAGAAACACAGGCCACCCTAATAAATATGCCAGTGGAACCTGATGTGCTCTTTGGCAAAGCTGTAGAAGATGCACTTCAGACAGCAAAGGATGAGTATGACTCTCTAAAATCCTTAGGTCAGCTCACAAACAAGCCCACGGGGCAAAGATGTAACAGCAATTTTCGCTGCTTTCGGGGCCAAAATTCTCAGAGGGGATCAGGATACAACCAACGCCAAGGTTCCTATGGCAACTACCAAGGACAAGCCTTTCAGGGCTATCCACGAGGACAACGTAGAGGTTGTGGTAATCTGGGCAGGAGCCCAGCTCGAGGTGGCACCCACCTTAGAGCAAGTGACATTCCGCTCCAGGCACCCTCCCATGCATCTCCAGTAGGACGCATTTCCAACTTCATCCACTCATGGGAGGATATCACCTCAGACAGATGGGTGCTGTTGACGGTAGCAGGGGGCTACTGCATAGAACTACAACATCCTCGCGACCATCCCCCGAGACAAAAGGTCCACTCAGAGGAACATCAGCGGATCCTTCTAGAAGAAATAACATTGCTTCTATTAAAGGACGCCATAGAAGTGGTCCCAGCCAACCAGATAAATAGGGGTATTTATTCAACTTACTTCCTTGTGCCAAAAAAAGATCTAACTATGTGCCCCGTATTAGATTTGCAGCCTGCGAACATGTATGTCAAGCCACAAGTTCTGCATGAATACGCTACAAGAGGTAATCCCACTTCTTAAAAAAAGGGATTACATGGCAACACTGGATATGAAAGATGGCTATTTTCATATTTCAATGTTCTCAGCGCACAGAAGATTCTTGCGTTTCAAGATAGCGAACCAGCACTACCAAGTCAAGGTGCTGTCCTTTGGAATAGCCTCGGCTCCAAGGGTATTCACCAAGGTACTGGCGGTGGTGGCAGCGCACCTGAGCAGGGAGGCAATCCCAGTGTACCCTTACTTGGACGACTGGCTCATAACAGGGGAATTGCCTCTGATTTGCAGACAAAACATCCAAACAACTATCGACCTCCTCTTTCAATTGGACGTCTCGATCAAGGAGAAAAAATAAAGCCTAGTGCCAAGCACTTCCAAACAGTTCCTAGGAGCTATCCTAAACCCAGAGGAAGGATTGGTCTTTCCCTCAGAGGAGAGAATAAGGAATTTGTTGCTGCAAATACTACATTATTAGGCCGACCGCCAGATAAGGGTGCACAAAGCAATGCGTTTAATAGGCAGGATGGCATCCTGCATATACCTGGATCGTCGTGCATGCGTCCCATACAGGAGTGGTTGGCGAAACAATGGTCTCAGGCAAGCGGTCAGTGGGACGATCTAGTGGTCCTTTACCCAACACTGGTACAAAATCTTCGCTGGTGGACGAGAGAACCTGACAAAGGGGAAACCCTTCTACGACCCACAGATACAAGCAGTGGTCACAACGGATGCCTCACTGGCAGGGTGGGGGGGGGAAGGTGGCTCACTACCTGCACCACACATCCCAGGGTCTGTGGTCTCACACTTCAGCTCAGAACCACATCAATGTGCTGGAACTTCTGGCAGTATTGAAAGCCCTCCAGGTGTTCGAACCCCATTTAACAAACCTGTTAGTGCAGATCCTGACAGACAGCACCAGAGCAATGTTTTATATCAACAAACGGGGGGGGGGTACGCGATCTCCAAATCTATCCAGACTTGCACAGAACATCTGGAAATGGGAACTCAGACGGAAAATGTCCCTGTCAGCACATGTTCCAGGGGAACTCGACGCTTTAGCAGACTCATTGAGCAGAGATCGCCTACCAGAGAGACACGAGTGGCGTCTACACGAAGAAGTCGTAGAACACCGCTTCTCTCAATGGGGTTTTCCAACTATAGATTTATACGCTACAAGCGAAAATGGTCAATGCCCAGACTTCGCGTCCAGGTTTCCCCAGCCAGGCTCTGAGGGGAACGCCCTATGGATGAACTGGTCATGAAGTTGGCTTACGCTTCACCTCCCCACCCCCCGACTGTTGTCATGAGGAAAGTGGTGAACAAGTTACACAAAGCACCAATAACGCTGATCTTTGTTGCTACTATGTGGGCAAGACAACCATGGTATCCACAGCTGCGCAGACTGGCGATGTGCAAACCCATCAAACTCCTGTGCCAGTACAACCTACTCACCCAGCACAGAGGACTAACAGTGCACCCACAATCACACTCTATGAACCTCGCAGCATGGCTCCTGAAGTCGGCGTTCGGACATCTCAATCTACCACAGAGATGTTTGGATATCTTGAAAGAGTCAAGAAAACCGAACACTAGGCACTGTTACTATGATAAATGGAAACGATTCGTAATTTGGTGCCAGAATGAGCAAATAAACCCTGTTGATTTTACTCCTTCAAACATTCTGACCTATATGCTCCACTTACTCGATGCAGGGTTAGTGTTTTAACTCACTATGATTACTCCTGGCGGCTTTGCCAGCCTACACCACTTCCCATAACAAGGTCTCATGGTGGAAGGTACCAGTCATCAAAGTGTTTATGGAAGGGGTAAAGAGACTCCACCCTCCAATTTCTAACCCACCGCCAGGTTGGGACCTTAATGTGGTACTTGGTAAGCTCATGGGACCACCCTTTGAGCGTATGCACAAGTCTAGTCTGAAACACCTGACTTATAAGACTGCCTTCTTAGTAGCCATCACTTCCATAAGAAGGGTCAGTGAAATTCAAGCTCTGTCAGTGCAGGATCCTTTCTTTATCATCCATAAGGACTAACTGGTTTTACGCGCTCCTGCTAGGTTCTCACCTAAATGAATTTCCAAGTTCCATGTATCCAGTCTATTGAGCTACCGGCTTTCTTCCAGGAACCCAAAAGCTCTGCTGAGGTAAAACTCCACACAATAGATGCAAGGAGGGCGGTCCTCTACTATGTAGACAAGACCAGACCGCTAAGAAAAACAGATCAACTGTTTATCTCCACAGCGCCAGGCAGAGAAGGAGATCGCATCTCTAAGAATGCCATCTCCAGATGGATAGCCAGATGTATCCAACTGTGCTATTGCCTATCAAATAAGACTTTGCCTTTTACGCCAAGGGCCCACTCCACAAGAGGTATTGGAGCCACTCTGGCTTTCATTGAAAATGTCCCCCTTGAGACCATTTGCAAAGCAGCTACATGGATCTCTATACATACTTTCACTCAGCACTACTGCATTGACACTCATTCCAAGACAGATGCACAAGTGGGACAAGCGGTTCTAAGACATTTATTAGCTCATGAACCTTCTCACATCCCACCTCCTTTCACTGCTCGCTATTCTATGCACATCTTGTGATCCAAGCAGATTCCACAAGCCTCAGAAGGGATACATTACTCACTGTAATCATATTTCTGATGCTTGTATCTGCTTAGATTCACATGCGACCCACCCTTCCTCCCCTCAGAGAGAAGGCGCATGGATGCTTCTGAGCTTGTCTGATACGTATCTGCTTGGATACAACTGTACTCACGCTGCACCTCATGCTACCGCATGTCAGAAAAATAACAATCTGAGAGGCCTCGTAGCGTGAGGGATCATGGGTACAGTGGACGTCACACTTGGGATAGTATTACTAGCACGCCTTGTCTACATCCCTTTTCAAGTTTCGAAAACAACAACTGTAATACTCTGCAGCTTCCACTAGATGTCGGCCTATGCACAGCATGTGAATATAAGCAGATACAAGCATCAGAAATAAGATTACGGTGAGTAATGCATTATATATATATATATATTTCTGAGGCTTGTGGAATCTGCTTAGATCACATGCTGTGCATAGGCCGACATCTAGTGGAAGCTGCGGAGTATTAGTTTGTTTTTCGAAACTCGAAAATGGGTGTTGACACAGGGCGTGCCAGTAATACTATCCCTAGTGTGACGTCCACTGTACCCATGATCCCTCACGCGTCTAGGACCCGCAGATGGTTTTTTTCCCGCCATACTGGTCGGAAGCATTCAGCGGAGTTCCCTGGCTTTTAGCCCTAATTTTGCAAATATAATATTTCCCTGTTTTCTCCATCCCCACGTCGAGTAACCGAATATTGAAGCTCGACGCCAGCCCGGAGAAGATAACCGTCGAGAGCTGCACGACGGACTTTGGGCCTCGAAGGCCTCTGGCCTCGGCCCGGGCCTTGGAAGGCCGCTGGCCTCTGCCCTACAAGTAGGCAGAGTGGGGGGTGGTACATACTCTACAATCATATATTTATATATATATATATATTCCTACACACACTAGCCCGCTGCCACAGGGTGCGTATGGAGGGTACCCCTTTCCAATTTTGCCCCAAGTGCAACCGCAAGTACCCTTGGGTTGACAGACACACCACCTGTAACCTCCGCTTGACGAGGGACCACCCCGAGGCGAACTGTAGAGCGTGTAGCCGGTTCAAGGCTAAGACACTTAAGGACCGCTCGATCAAACATTGGGCCCACCATGCCAGGCAACGCGAGGCCATGGAAGCGGAGGGCACCTTCAGTGATGGCAGCGACGCCGTCCTTTCCGACGGCGAGGGCAACCAGGCGTCGAAAGACAGCCAAGCGCAAGTCCCCGACCTTGGAAGGCTGTCCGGCAGGGCGGTTATGGGGAACACACTTGGCGACACGAGCGCTACTCACACCGCCGACCGCCAGCCCCAGGCCGCTCACAAAGAGTCGGCGTCGTCAGACTGCTCGACGGCGGTTCCCGACGTCCTCACTCTAAGGAAAGGGACACTACCCCCGAACCTCGACGCCAGGAGTTGAAATACTCGGAGAAGGAAAAAACACCAGGAAAACACTCCCCCACTCATGGGGGAGGGAGGAAACCGCAGAAGAAACCATCTCCTCCTTCTGCTCCTCAATCACATAAAGACAGTGCTAGGTCTTCTGATAAACAGGCCAAGACCCCTGCACAAGCCCCTAGGTCCAGTCAGGTCATAGAACGGCAACCCTCTCAAGTCAGTAATTCCCAGCTCCAAAGAATGGACCAGTGAGGATATAGACAGGGTTATGTCTAGAATGTCCTCCCTAGCAGATTTCTACACCAAAAACCCAGAACACTTCCTGTCCTATACCCCTGACGGGGCTACTCCCTCTGGGTCTAGGGACCCGCAGCCCCCTGGTAAAAAAACCTTGGTTTGAGACCCCCAACGCAGGGTCACGTTTCTGACCCTTATTACATCCAACCTTACACCCAGTATGGTGGGGATCCACTACAGGATGAGGATACAGATTTGGTAACGTTGGCCGTCCAAATTGGGGTGGACTACTTTGGGGATGACGAGAACCAAGAAGAGGAAGAGAACCCAGAGGTCTATAGAATAGACTCCCCGGTAGGCAAAGAACCTCAAGTTACTGACTCCCCTGTCGACAACCAGCCTCTCCTAAATGAGGTATTGACTAAAGCGGCAGAACACTTCCGCATAGACACTCAAGGGGCACAGGAAGAGAGGGACTTTGTGGAGGAACTAGTAGGAGAAAAGGAGGCCATTGCTCAGGCCATTCCCATTCTCAAGTCAATTCAACGGAGAATTGACCCTTCCCTTCTGAATCCCAACCTCACCCGGGCAGTAAACCCCAGAGTTGAGAAATTGTTCAGGGCAGCCCAATCAGACCCGTTCTATATAAGGGGGCAACTAAAGCCGGACTCCCTGGTAGTTACCAATACCCGTAAGAGAGCGGGGACGTATCCATCATCATCTGAGGCTCCTATCAACAAAGAGAGCAAGAAAATCTACGGGTTGGGAAGGAAGGTAGCCTCCACTTCCGCTTACCAAGCAAGGATTGCCAACTCCACCACTCTGCTGGCTAGTTACAACTGCCACCAGTGGGAGCAAGTAGCTGCCCTCATCGACTCCGCACCGGAACCCTTAAAAAGCCAGTTGGCCCAGGTTGTGTCGGAGGGGAGATCCGTGTCTGGTTGCATCCTTAAGGCAACTTTTGATGCCGCGGATAACGCCGGCAGGCTTATAGCAGAGAGCACGGTCATTAAGAGGCATGCTTGGTTAAGACAGTCAGGGTTTAAACCCGAGACACATGTATCCCTAATCGACATGCCGGTGGAGCCTAATCTACTGTTTGGCAAGGCGGTAGAGGACGCATTGAAAAATGCCAAAGACGAGTATGAGACTCTGAAATCCCTGTGACAGTTGACCAACAGGCCCCCTAATCAAAGAGGGAATGGCAATTTTCGTCACCCACGCGGCCAAAATTCAGAGGCTCCAACTTTTCTCAGGGGCAGGGTACATCATGGAGTAATAACCAGCAGTCTACCCAAAGTTATAACATGGGAAACAAGAGGGGCCGTGGCAAGGGAAGAGGCAGCCCCAGCAGAGGCGGCACGCCTCCCGCAAAACAGTGATGCCGAGATCAGGGTCCCTTCCCACGCATCTCCAATAGGACGCATTACCAACTTAACCCAAGCTTGGGAAGGGATCACATCAGACAGATTGGTGCTGTCCAGAGTGTCCGCAGGATACTGCATAGAACTGCTCGAGCGTCCCCGAAACCACCCCCATAACAAAAAGTACATTCCTTCGACCACCAGATCTTCCTCGAGGAAATCGTCAATCTTCTAGCAAAGGACGCAATAGAACTCGTCCCAGGCAACCAGGTAAACAAGGGTATTTATTCAACTTACTTCCTTGTGCCAAAAAAAAGTATGGCGAGCCCCAAAAGTTTTGCATGACTACTCTCCAAGAGGTAATCCCCTTTCTAAAAAAGGGGGATTACATGGCAACATTGGACATGAAAGATGCCTATTTTCATATTTCCATGTTCCCAGCACACAGAAGATTCTTGCGCTTCAAGGTGGACAGTCAGCACTACCCGTTCAAGGTACTGTCCTTCGGTATAGCCTCGGCTCCAAGGGTATTCACCAAGGTACTGGTGGCGGCGGCGGCACACCTACACAGGAAGGCAATCCCTGTGTACCCTTACCTGGATGACTCGCTTGTCACGGGGGAGACCCCAGTAATTTGCAGATCAAATATTCAAACAACTATCAACCTCCTCTTCGAATTGGGTTTCTCCATAAATGAGAAAAAGTCCAGCCTGGTGCCAAGCACCTCCAAGCAGTTCATAGGAGCTGTCCTAAACTCACAAGAAGGGTTGGCCTTAACATCAGAGGAAATAATTCGGAATCTAATTCTGCAAATTCCGCTATATCTGGCGGTTGCCAGATGACGGTGCGCAAAGCGATGCGTTTGTTTGGCATGGCGTCATTTACCTGGTCCCCCACGCGTGTCTGCGCATGCGTCCCAGGTAGGAATGGTTGGCAAAACAGTGGTCTCAGGCAAGTGGTCAGTGAGACGATCTAGTGATTGTTTGGCCAACACTTGTACGAAGTCTTCACTTTTACGATCCTGAGATACAGGCTGTAGTCACAACAGACGCATCCCTGTCAGGGTGGGGAGCACACCTTCTCCACCACACAGCTCAGGGTGTCTGGTCTCACTCAGTGGCCAAGAATCATATCAATCTGCTAGAACTTCTGGCAGTATTCAGAGCTCTTCAAGCGTTCGAGCCCTACCTGTTAAACCTGTCAGTGCAGATCCTGACACAGCACAACAGCAATGTTTTACAAGCAAGGAGGGACTCGTTCGCCAAATCTGTCCAAGCTTGCCCAGAAAATGTGGATATGGGCACTGAGACGGGACATCTACCTGTCATCTCAACATGTTCCAGGGGATCTCAATTCTCTGGTGGACGCTTTGAGCAGGGATCCCCTCCCACAAGAACATGAATGGTGTCTACACACACAAATCGTAGAAGATCTCTTCTCTCAGTGGGGTTTCCCCACTATAGACCTATTCGCCACAAGCGAAAACAAACAGTGCCCAGGATTCACATCCAGGTTCCCCCAACCAGACTCCCAGGGGAACGCCCTGTGGATGAACTGGTCAGGGATGTTTGCGTACGCTTTTCCACCAACCCCCGCCTCATCAGGAAGGTGGTCAACAAAAGATGTACAGGGAATCGATGACGCTCGTCCTAGTTGCTCCCATGTGGGCGAGGCAACCGTGGTTCCCACACTTACGCAGACTAGCGGTGTGCAAACCCATCAAGCTCCCGTGCTGGTACAACCTTCTGTCCCAGCACCAAGGTCAGACGGTATATCCTCAACCCAACTCAATGAACCTGGCAGCATGGCTCCTGAGGTCAAGAGTTTGGTCATCTCAATTTACCTCGGAGATGTATGGACATCCTAAAGGAATCTAGGAAGCCAAACGCGAGGTATTGCTACTTTGAACAGTGGAAGAGATTCGTCATCTGGTGCCAGAATAAACAAATCAACCCAGTTGATTGCACTCCTTCCACTGTAGTTACCTACTTGCTCCACCTTCTGGACGCAGGGTTGGTATTTAATTCACTGAAGGTACACCTGGCAGCTCCGTCAGCATACACCACCTCGCATAACAAAGTATCGTGGTGGAAAGTACCAGTGGTTAAAGCCTTCATGGAAGGAGTAAAAGACTTCACCCTCCAATTTCTAACCAGCCACCAGGGTGGGACCTTAATGTGGTGCTTGCTAAACTCATGGGCCCTCCCTTCGAGCCCATGCATAAGAGCAGTCTCAAACACCTGACTTATAAAACTGCCTTCTTGGTAGCCATTACGTCTATAAGAAGGGTCAGTGAAATTCAGGCTCTGTCAGTGCAGGACCCTTTCTTTACTGTCCATAAAGATGAACTGGTTTTACGAACACACCCTAGGTTCTCACCTAAGTTTATTTCCAAATTCCACATGGACCAGTCCATCAAGCTTCCGGCTTTCTTACAGAACCCACAAAGCTCGGCTGAGGTGAAACTACGCACCCTAGATGTGTGTAGGGCGGTCCTATACTATTTAAACAAGACCAGACCGCTTAGGAAAACAGACCAACTGTTTGTCTCCGTAGCTACAGGCAAAGAGGGAGATCGCGTCTCTAAAGGTGCCATCTCTAAGTGGATTATAAACTGTATCCAGCTGTTACTCCCTTTCTGAAAAAACTTTCACGCCAAGAGCCCACTCTACAAGAGGCATTGGGGCCACTCTGGCTTTTATTGCAAATGTACCCCTTGACACCATTTGCAAAGCAGCTACCTGGCGCTCTATTCACACCTTTACTCAGCACTACTGGATTGACACCCATTCCAAGACAGATACTCAAGTGGGACAAGCGGTCCGAAGACATTTATTTGCCCATGACCCTTCTCACATCCCACCTCCTTCTAAAACTGCTCGCTAATCTATGCACAGCATGTGATCTAAGCAGATTCCACAAGCCTCAGAACGGATACATTACTCACCGTAATCGTATTTCTGATGCTTGTATCTGCTTAGATTCACATGCGACCTGCCCTTCCTCCCCTCTGAGAGAAGGCGCATGGATGCTTGTAGTCTTATCTTTCTATCTGCTTGGATAATCTGTACTCGCGCTACTCCTCATGCTACCTCATGTCAGAAAAAATACAATCTGAGGGTCCTAGACGTGTGAGGGATCATGGGTACAGTGGACGTGACACTAGGGATACTATTACTGGCACGCCCTGTGTCGACGCCCATTTTCAAGTTTCGATAAACAAACTGTAATACTCTGCAGCTTCCACTAGATGTCAGCCTATGCACAGTATGTGAATCTAAGCAGATACAAGCATCAGAAATACGATTACGGTGAGTAATGTATCTATATCTATATCGGAGACCTGATAATACCCATTGTTAACTCTACATACAGAAACAAGAAGTACAATGAGCAAAAGTATTAATGACCAAGGTACGGTACAGCTTAAAAGAGCAGCATAGTCTGAGCAAAAAAGAAGAAAGAATATTGCATCATGAAATAAGGCATTAGCAAACCAGGAAAGATCGAAAATAGAGAATGGCAGCATAAAATGCCAAAGTGAGGAAGCTTAAACCTCTATGAAGGGATCCAATTCTTCAACATTGTGAGCTATCGGCACTTTAGTGTTGATCTAAAATAACTTTGGTCTCAAGCCGGCGCAGCTGGAAGGACACTGCAGCCCCCTCTGGGATGCTTTGCTACATGAGCCACCCCAAAGAAAGTCAGCAACTGTGGATTGTCATGGTGCTCCTTGAAATACTTTGCCATGGGATACGAAGGATCAGATGTTCTGATAGCCCTCAAATGCTTGAAGTATCCTCCGCTTTAATTTGCAGGTGGTACTTGTCACGTACCGTTTGTTGCACAGGCAACAAAGGACATAGACCACGAATGTGGTATCACATGTGATGAGCTGTTTAATAGACTGTGGTAAAGCTGTGATGGGATTCCCAAATAATTTTTGGACAATAGCATGAGGGCAAACCTTACATTTGTGACATTTAACGGAACTGGTAGATGGCACAGAAAGCCATATAGTGCTAGTTGGATTCTTGATGGAAGAATGCAAAAAACTCAACACCAACTTATCCTTTAATGAGGGGACTCGTCTGTAGGTTAAAACCAGGCGTGGTGCGAGCAAAGAAGATAGGTCCTTGTCCATTTTGAGAACATGCCAATGCTTTTGGACTATTTTTCTCACATTGGACGCTGATGTGCCAGATTGGACGATCAGACGTGGGTCATTACTGATGGTGGGTTTAGGGAGTTTGTTCATGTTAAGTAAAGCATCCCTATGAAGTGCTCTAGCCTTGACATAAGTGCTTTCTATGACAACCTTGGCGTTACCTTACACTAGGAAGTTAACAGATGATGCTGCACAACTATTGTCACATTGCTTGATGTCAGTGTAATTCCTACGATAACTGACAAATTCACATTAAGGAATACTCATCTTGCAGCTAGCCGGGTGTCTACTAGTGGCATGAAGGAGAAGACCTGAGCTGGTAGCCTTTTTTATACACAGAGGTGTATAACCCAGGCATATCCACAGCGACATCTAGATACAATCTCACTGCGATCAAATTCACTTTGTTTGTGTTGATGCTTTTGACAAAATCAACCCATCCACATTCAGTACTCTTCCAGATGACGAAAACATTCTCAATGTATCTCCACCACGCCACAATCTGTACAGGGAAATTCTCAGATGGGTGGTCTGACAAAAAGGTAGCCTCCCTCCAGCCCATCGTCAAGTTGGCGTAAGGAGCAAAATAGCAGTGCCACGCACTTGATGAAACAAAGTTCCCTCCAAAAATAAACACGTTATAGAGACAGAACATTTAAAAAATCATGATACTGTGTGAAAGAACATTTTACGAAAGTGTGTCCAGAAAATATTTGCAAGTATTCATGCCAACCTCATGATCGATGGAAGTGTACAATGAAATAATATCGAGTACACAAAATCAAACCCTCTTCCCATTGTACCTCATTAATGTGTTGTAAAAAAATCCTTGGTGTCCTGTAAATAACAAGGTGACACTGATGCAAATGAAATCCGTGTGATCAATAAAACGTGACCGATTGACCAATAACGATCCGGATAGCGTGGCAATGGGTCTTCCGGGTGGATGCACTAAAGATTTGTGGATTTTTGGCAAAAAATAGATGGTGAAAATAGAAGGGACCAAAAAACATTTACGTATGTCCCCCTCAAACAAGCCATTCTCGGACCATTTACTGACCAATGTCCTCCATTCCGACTGTATTACTGGAAAAGGATTGGAGGGCAGAGCCAAATAACTGGTTCTATCCCGAAGTTGCCTCTGCCACATAATCACCGTGATCCTGCTGGAAGGAACCCTTGTCGGCTGGCTTGATGTGTACATTTTTGTAGTTCCTGTAAAGCACTGTATTGCGAGTGTTAGATTGCGTTTAATGGTACACAAATGCCTGGTGTAATTTGTGCAAATTGGCAATGCATAAGTCATGAAATGCCTCCAACCAACCCCCGGTGGGCATCGGAGGATTGAACTTAGATTTTCCTTTTTAGTTGGGTGGAAACAGGCCAATCTGAGTCATTGTCAAACTCGCCAAAATTAATGTTGACTGAATCAAAGGAAACATCGTCCAGAGTGGCCAGATCACTGAGAGAAGAGATGTCCTGTGCAGGTTATGGATTTGCTGCTTTTCACAGGATTATTGGCAACAAACCTTTTGAGTTTAATTTTGCGGAA
This sequence comes from Ambystoma mexicanum, assembly GCF_040938575.1. Taxonomy (NCBI): domain Eukaryota; kingdom Metazoa; phylum Chordata; class Amphibia; order Caudata; family Ambystomatidae; genus Ambystoma; species Ambystoma mexicanum. Next base: position 175,355,032 of record NC_090934.1, read on the forward strand.
AAACTGATCAAAATTCAAACAGGTTTGCACATAATTAAATGTGGTGGTGGGGCAAAAATTGAGACCCAATTGCGAACCAGTCAACATATGCATGGACAAATTAATCCCGTATTGGATTTGGCCCCAGAGTGTTTGTCAGCTCTGTGGATCTTTGTTTGAGTCGTTTCCCATGTTAACCTCAGCAAGTTTTCTTCCTGCTGGCATGTTGCAACCTTGGCCTCTGGCGCACCCCTACCCGGTTTTTGATTGATTTTTATTTTTGGTTTTTTTTGCCATTTTTACACGAGTTTAATTTCCTGTATAAAAAAATTCAGTCTCACAATAGGCGCATCATTTTCAGAATTAGATATATCCAATTCCGACGATGTGGTGCCCAGTTCCTTGGACTGAGATGGAATTTGCTGTGGCTTGAAGGTTTTACGTAAGGTTTCAAAACATTTGGCAAAGTGAACACCCTGCCTGCTTCATAATCGGCTTTGGCTCTTTTGAATTTCCTGTTTTCCCCTGTTTTATTTCCTTTTTATAGCTCACCAGATTACCATCAATTTTGGAATGAAATATATTGCCATCTGTTAGGCAGAATTGCATGCAGTACCCTCTGGGAACAGCACACACAATTAGGACTACAGGTGTAAGCAAAAACTGACGTTTTGTACAAGTCTGTACCATACAGTTTTTGGTAGCGAGCTGAGCAGCCAGGCTTATCCCAAGAGGGAATGTGAGCAGTAAATGAAGTTACACAGAAGTATCACAATCACAGTGGTTCAAGTAGGCACTTACGCTCGAGGTTTCTTGGTAAATAATACTTTTACATTTATTTACACAATCATTTAGAAAACATTCACTAGTAGAAATCAACTTAATATGAAACACCAATACACTACAGTAACAAACTTTAAGTTGTAGGGACAGTTTGCACTCCCCTGAAAAAGGAGCCAAATGGCACTTCAATTACTTTCAATGGGAATAGAAAGACGGGTTTGTACAATGGATTAGAAAATACTTCTGTTAGGCAATGCAAAGGTTCAGTGCACCAGGAGGGTCAGTTCAATTCAATAGGCTAGGCCAACGTCAATAGTCTAGTGTTCTTGCATAGGACAGATCAGTTCTGGTAACAAACAGAGAAGTCTTTGTAAAAGTTCTCCGAAGTAGTTTAGATGAGAAAGAATAATATGCTGGGTCACAAGCTGATTAGGCCTGCAAGTTGGGAAAGTTTCACAAACTTTCACAGCGAGAGTTGGGATCTCTCAACCGCCTGGCACAGTACCTTAATGTGAAGCAAACAGATGCAGCTGAAGTAGTTGGTTCCTGGCAGTTCCTGCAGATCTCGCTGTTCCTGAGCCTCAGTCGTGGGGACAAGAGGGAGGCCGCTGGGGGACACCTACGCTGCACGGGATAGTCGTTGGTGCAAACAAAATGGAGTCACTTCAGTTCCAATAGCCATTGCTTCAAGACACAAACTGGTTTCCCTCTCCCTGGTTAAACCTTAACCAGCATTGAGAATGGTATCCAGGTGTCTTCTGAGCTGATTTGTCCCACCAATTCCAAGGAAGAAACCGTCCTTGAAGGAGCTTCTCTGTTGAATGGCAATTCGGATTTGCAGCAGGGCTTCACCGGGCAAACCAACGGTCCAGTGGTTGCAGCAGCCGCCCTCTTCCAGCTAGTCTTCGGTTCTTTCGTTCCAGTGGTTGACTCTGCCTTCCAGTCCTGGAGACTCACCTTTTAAACAGTTTTCTCCCATTCATTCCAGCCTAGCTGTCATTCACCCAGTAGGGTGGCTGTCCTTGCCGAACAGTCAGCCAGCCAATCACATCATAGTGCCTTTGGGTCTCCTAGGAGACCACGTAGAGGGAGTTTTGGGCACCTCCCTCATTTCATGCCCACCCCAGACAATCAGACGCCAAGGGCAGACTTCAGTGATTCCATCTTTGCGTGGCTTGGAGAATGCAGCAGCACAATGATGCAATCGGGCTCAACGATAGCCAGCTGCAGTGCAAAACTCAGCGCCTTATATCTGAAAGTACAGGCGCGTGGCTGGAAAGAGCCAACTTATTTGATGATACCGCTTTGCATACTCAATTGCCGTGTAGACACTCACAGGTTACCTGCCAAATCACATGTTTTCAATCTTGACCCCAGAGAAGTGGGGTTGTCCAGACAGTGAGCTTCCTGTGTGGGTGACAAATTCAATATCCCTTCCAAATGGAAAAAACACAGATCTTGAATACTGAACCATCCTGATCTTTCTCAAACAACCAAAGACAGTGTCCTGGAAGCTAAAAACACCATTAGCAATTAACCTAGTGCAAAATGCAAGGGGTCTGTGTGTGGGTCTTGTGATATCGGTGACCCTTTTTTACTATCCTGACCACCCAAAAACGGGTGAGCACCACGGAAAAAGTACAAATTGTGTAGAGAGGCGTAACCCGTTGGCAGTAGTCAACAAGCTTCTTGAAGACCTAATCCAAATGAATGGTGTGCTCAATTCTGAAACTGTGACCATCAATTCGTCCCTGGCAAAACAGGATACATGTAATGTGCCAGGCATCTGTCACTCCAAGCAAAGCTCCAACGAAGGCTACATTAGCCAATAATCAATGGCTGGTTGATGCCAAAAAAAGATGGCTGGACTGTAGCCCCTCTCCTTTGCTTCATTGTACACAAAAAAGAATCAACTCTCGAAATACAGGGGTGAGTCTAAGCTTAGACTCAAGTAGGACGAGGAAGTTGAACTTGGACTAAAACAGTGAGAGCGCAAAGCCAGGAAATGAAGGTGAGAAGTGCCCAGATTCATCTTCTGATGACACATCATCAGATTCCTCCTTTGTGGAACGTGAGTACCCGAAAACAAGAATGGTCTATTCCAAAACAAATAAAAGAAATGATAGGTAGGAAGATGATACTCAAGAGCAAATTAAAAAGGCCCTTAAAGATCTTCAACCTTACTTATTGTCCGCTCTAACAATTTCAATTGCACCACTGCTCAAAATGTATGAGCAACTTAATAAGAACCTGAAAGACTTGACAATGCTTTCGGCCCTAATGAACCCAAAGATGCTAAGTAACGAAATGGAAAATCACTTGTCAAACGAAAAACTATGGCAGGATATTAGAAGAATCAAAATATCTTTTGAAGAGTTGTCGGACCAAAAAAGAAACGGTGAAGACCAAAAGCTACTGGCTTATTAAAACACAACCAAAGCTCGATTGGAAAAGACAACCTGAATGCGCTTCCTGTTCTCCGGCAGCCAGCAAATCACTGTAGCCTAACCTCGGTGCCGATGAGAACTAATGATGAGGCTCAATCAGACCACAGTTGTCAGGATCCGGCGATTGTGAGCAGTGTCCAACATTGAAACACGTAAGCATGGACGGAGCCTGCAATGATTCGCTGCAACATCAGCAAACGCAAAAAACGGCCTGCCCCAACCTGAAAAAGCATTTGTGGAGATCCTAGACGTGGAAGCCATGGAAAACCCGGTGTTAAGCCAAGGAAGTCAGTCGTTGACTGGAGTCACTGATCCTTCACATAATGATGCGCAGCCAAGCGTGGGGTTGGCTCTTGAAATATATGTCCTCCACAACCGTCAACTTCTGCCAACAGGGAGGGCATCATTGGAAACCCGGCTGTGGATAAAAGTGAAGATAAACAAAATAACTGCTCAAGGAAATTTTTGAGAAATCTCAAATCAGTAAATATTCGAAAGTCAAAAAGGCGAAAAAAAAACGTCGAAAAAAAAAAAATTATTTTTACCTATTTTTTTCACAGAAACTAGAGCCCAAAAAAAAATATCGAAAAAAAAAACAATTCGACATTTTTGATTCGACTTTTTTGACTTTCGAAATTATGTTTTCAAAATTATGACTGGACACCGATTAACACCACTCGTAATAAAGAGGAAAAAACACCAACATCCACTGAAGAGTTGAATGGATGTGGACACGAGCAGAGTCGCTTCAAAGTGAATTAATGAATCTCTCCACATATGATGATGAAGACAGCAAAGCTGTCAAATATCTGCAGGGAGATGGAAACATTGAGAAGGCAGATGTGATGTCTGGTCCTGAGATCCCGGTAATTGGGATCAATGATGAATTATCCATCCAGGTGCCGATCAGAGTATGCCAATTATTCTTGCCACCTGAGAACACAAAACACATAGAGCCTTCAAAAGAAGAACCAAAGTTGATGACTATGGATGATAAAAGGAAACGCTTGATAGTGACAGCGCGACTATAAATAACTTGAAGAGCAAGTGCACAAGAGCAAAAGGAGGAAATGTAGAAGTGAAGACTAGTGAATTCAAGGAGCAGGAGAGAAATTCGACCAGATAGTTAGATAATAGCCCCTGCCCCTGTTCTGAGAACACACAAAAGGGAAAACCGCTAACTGAAAATTCGGGCAAGTGGAAGAAGCCTTCAACCCGAAACAAAACTCCAGAATCTCATGTCAAGGCTACAAAATGTCAACTCATTCTTGAACGAATTCTGACCGTCAATGATGGCTTGACGCTAAACAGAAATAACGCGTTGAGACTAATGCATTCCCAATAGCATCGGTGAAAGTTGATTATAGAAGTGTATCGAATAGACACTCTGGAAAGCTGCATTTAGAAGTGTGCCCAATAGCCTCTCTAGAAAATTGAATTTAGAAGTGTGCCCAATAGCCTCTCTGGAAAATTGAATTTAGAAGGTATGCCCAGTAGACGCTCTGTGAAAATTGCATTTAGAAGTGTACCCAATAGCCCTCTGCCCAATAGCCTCTCTGGTAAATTGAATTTAGAAGCGTGCCCAATAAACCTCTCTGTGGAAAATTGTACTTAGAAGTTCGCCCCGTAGCCTTGCTATGAAAAATTGAATTTAGAAGTTCACCCAGTACCCTCTCTGGGAAAGTTGCATTTAGAAGTGTGCTCATTGAAAGAGCATATAACCCATCATATCACACCACCACGCTTACTCTCTCCTTACATCACCACTCAACTAGAACACAGAGATACTATGACACCATTCAGTATAACTGTTCTCATACCAACATCCGCCGCTTACTCCACATCATTCTATGTAAACACTGCTGGTATCACACCCCCAGCCAGGCGTTTTCCTCAGGCCTAACGCAGCCACATCCGTTCCGGATAAATCCTGCCAGAACGAACACATTCTCCTGATCTCTAAACCACCACATCTACCGCTAAGACGCAGCTATTACACGAGTACCGCACGAGCTGCACACATACCCGGTGCTCACACGCACCTTTTTGACTCTCCGTTCTCTCTCTACTGATCTGAACTTCGGTTCCCAAGGGCGTTCAACCTACCAGCGCCTTCAGACCATACCAATGGTATATAAGGCGCTATATAAGTGCAAAATAACAATAACAATGTACCGAGCTTAAGAGCAATTGATTCCAATGATCTACAAACGGTCAAATTCTTTGAACCCAACAATGACAGAATACGTCTTCATATAAACTCAAGATTTGTGACCTCTTACTGAATGCTGCCTCCATCATCTTGACAATGGGCTTTGATATATATGAAGAAAGAAGGCAAAACTGTGACCAAATCCTTTAAGGACGTGAGCAGTGAGAATTACACTTTCTGGGACAATTGCAACAAAGCAGTCATAATTCCGAAAGTGGTAAGGAAATCAGACTTTGAGGCCACAACTAACATGGAGAGTAGAGAATCCTCGACCATCGTCACAAAAGCGGACAGTCAAGAAGTAGTACTTCATGGTGAAAAAATCAAAATCATGTTCCATTGCATCCCCCAACTTCAGAGGAGATCTAATTCCTTGACTGACAACACACTCGAAGAATCAAAATCAGATAATTGGAATTGGCTCGCGGGAGCCCTAGCAAGCCAAAACAGCTAATGCCAACAAGAACATGTAAATCAAAGTCTTAACATCATAACATGGAATAAAAGGGGCTTCAATCATCTGTTTAAGGAAGACTTAAACTGGCCAATTGACACTGACATTGTATGTTTACTGGAAACCTGGATGTCTCACTGCCCCGTATCTGATGACTTCCAGCTAGCAATAAATCCAGCTATAACGAGACCAAAAGTATCGCCGTCAGCAGGTCTCCTTACTTTAGTAAGGAAAAATTCAGGATTGAAAATTAGCAGTACAACAAACCACACAAACTTCATACAACATATAGTGGTGGAATCAACAAGTGTCTCTACAGAGATTATACTTCGACTTGACTTGATCAATGTTTACTGGCATCATAAAATGGTAGGTACAACCAAATTCATGAACACGGTGTGCAAATTAATTGATATCAATGGTTCACAAGAGGTACCAAATATAATACAGTGTGGAGACTTAAACTTAAGCTGCATAAAACTGAACAAAAGCAGTAATCAAGACGACAAGGGAGTGTGAAAAGCGGCACTAAGATGGTGCACAGCCCTTGATGAAAGAAACCTAAGGATGTTGAATGGAAATATTAAAGGTGACATCCCGGCCCAGCCCACTTGGAAGTGCAAAAATCAAGACTCCATCATAGATTATTTTTTCGCCTTTGAAAATCTAAGTTTATGTTCTACAAATTTTCACCTCTTCAAGTGACCATAGCCAACTGAAATCTGCTTTATCCAAAAACAAAAGACACAAGTGTGGCAGCAGAAAGTTCAGGTAGAATCAAGCAGAATACGACTAAAAATAAAAACAGACGACATCAAGGCAATTAGACGCATATTGTGCAGAGGCGACTGTTGCGACAAAAAATAGAGTGGAATATAAGCATTTGTTGCAACAATTTGTGTGCCAAAATCAAGGCCTAAAAAACTGTTAGTTTAAGCCAAAACCTGCATATGACATTAAAGTAGCCAACAGAAAGCATCAACTACATCAAGAGCTTAGACTCCATAGTACCTTAAGCCAGTCTGATCAACTAACAGCAAAAAAAGCCAGCAGACAAAAATATAAAAATTGGATAATATCTCAGATCTCTTGTATAACAAGATGCAGAAGCAATGAAGTATGATGAATAAAAACTCACAGGACTTTTGGAAACTAATAAACAATACTAGTTGCCAACAACAAGCAATTCAAACTAACATGGTCAGCGAAGCACAGTGGATGACTCCTTTTGAAAAGTTGTATGAAGAGAAGACAACTGAACCCATGATGCCCCATCTAACACAATGGGATCTTCACTTTGACATAGAGGACATTTCGCAAACCATCAAACATAGCAGCGTGTCGTGAGTACCAGGGCCGGATGGCCTAACAAATGACATAAAACAAAATCCAGAAGAGTGGGCTGCCTTTTGGCCAACACTGTTTGCAAATGTGGCCCCTGAGGGTACAACACCGACAAGCTGGAAGAGTGCAATAGTGGTGCCCATTTTCAAAAAGGGGACCAGAGCCGAACCTAAAGACTATAGACCCATTGCACTCTTGGACGTTCTCGGAAAAGTTTATGCTACACAACTACAGAAACAACTCTTGAGGTGGATAACATCAAGTGGCCACCTGGATAGCAAACAGACTGGGTTCTTGAAAGGAGTAGGCTGTAGTTTGAACCTGATGATGCTCAACATTTTGGAAATGGAAGCAATCAAAGCAAATAAAAAGATCTACCTGGAATTTGACGACTTATCTCAAGCTTTTGACATTGACAGGGAGCAATTATGGACAAAAATGATCGGATGGAAGCGCCCGCTAAGCTTGCTTTTGACAATAAAAGATCTGCATACAGATACAGAGATAAGAGTGAGGTTGGACAAAAAGGGCTCTATCACAATCCATAAAAACGTGTTGAGGGGTAAAACAGGGATGCTCTTTAGCATCGATCATATTCAATATATTTATCTCTGACATTGAGGAGGCATTTGCAGAAACAAATGCGTTCCCTCCGAACATCAATGTTAAAGCTGTTAATTGGATATTGTACGCAGATGCCCAAGTCCTTTTGGACCCAACACCAAAAGGTCTCCAGCGCAAACTAAATGTACTAGATCAGTATATCCAACAAAACGGCCCATGCGTCAACACAAAGAAATCGGAGATACTTGTATAACAGAACCTGCAAAAGGGTAACCATGCCAAGGGGGAAAAAAACTGTGGAAAATGGGGCGTGAATCTATTGAAACTGCCAAGCAAACCACTTACCTGGGAATGTGTCAGTTCCAGTATCAACGATGCCCCCTGGCTGGAAAAAACAAAAGCCAAATATAAACAACTAATGATTCAAGCCAGCATTCTGAATAAAAAAATTCTGTAAATTTTTCCTTAAAACCAGCCCTGAATTTTTACAATCAGAAGGCGGTTCCGGCTTTGATACATGGAGCAGAGGGTGCATTTGGATGCCCGGCGGAATTTTGGTCTTCCCTGGAACACTCATTTTGGTCTAAGGTGCTTTGGCTCCCAAGAGGTGTCCCGACGGCATGCATAAGACATGAGCTTAGCCCGATATCCATCAACGCGCGAGTAACCTGAACACACTCACCTTATACCGTAAAATGACTATTGAACAAACGCTTCCCCAATTTCTGATCTTCAAAGACACTGCAAGTAGAAATACTGAAAACATCCTCACTTTGTGGGCTAACCGCTGTGAAAAAACTTTAGAAAGACATTAGTACCAACTTTTGCACCTTAAAAAAATAATCCGGACAAAGGGAAAACAATGCTATGGACACACGACTGGATTGATACAGGAGACACACGACAGAGTTGTGTTTGGTCCCGAATGAAGCAAGAAAGTACAATAGTATCCAGACTTGCTTAGAAACATTTCCGGGAAGAGCTGGAAGGGCCATTTTTATGAACTTTAGACTGAATCAAATCCAAACAAGAGAAACTGCAAGTCTCTGGTTAAGAGGAAATTCCGACTGTTTCGTCTTTGTGGAAAACATGTAGAGACATTAAAACATCTGACCCTATCATGCTCAGACTTGAGACAAGAACAAACCACATGGGAAGCATTATGGCCGCAAGACCGCTCCTAGATGTAGAAGATTGCTGGAAAGAACTCTTTACTGATTCAGATCGAAAGCTAACTATTCAATTGGCATTTTTTCTAGAAAAATTGATAAAAAGACCGGCAGAAGCTGATGCAACACTTAAAGGATAAATGAGGACTGTGAACCGAATGAAACTGTAACGCCACATGTAGTGATGATTCTCTTTTGCCTTCCGGCTTCATGCTTTATCTTTTTTTTCTCCTTTTCTTTTTATATTACCTGTTTAGTGTGAAATATTTTAAAGGTTTGTAACAAACCAAATAAAAAAAACTAAATAAAAATAAAACAAAGGGACCAAACCTGGTTTGCCGCGCAGAGACTAACACTAGAAGGACCGTTCCACAAAGAAACAGCGAAAAAAGATGATCAGAGTCTGTTTTTACAGAGGGGCCTTGGGCGCCATCTTGAAAAACATGGCGGCCCCGATTTTTAGATGCCACTGTTTGCGGTCAGGAAAACTCATGGTAGTTTGTTATAAAACCACTGCCACCAGCCATTTCAATAGCAAAGGTTATCTTTTGACAGCTACAAGAGTGTTTAGACCTAGGGGCTACTAAGTAACCCCTCCATCACTCTATAGGAAGATGGTGTGTGCTGGGTCTATGGATTTAAAGACTAGTAAAGTCAATTTAACTTTACATTCTCTGGGGAACAGTAGTTCATCCCAGAGAAGGGATTTAAACCTTGGGAAGTCCGAAGGACATCCCTGTGCCACTGCACTAAAGGTGCTGTGTGACACAACAATGAAAAGATGATGCTTATGGAGTTATCTACATCTCCATAATCGAAGAACACAAGAGTAAAAAGCACATCAAAATACATGTGTGTGTGTGGGGGGGGGGGGGAGAGGCCCGCACTCTCTCCAGGAAAAAAAATCAAGTCCTCAAAATCCAGCAAAGTTGCTGGGGGTCTCTAAGGTGAAGGGAAGAAGCACATTTCTGAGAATTCTCCCTAACACCATCTTCAGTGACAGGAATAACCTTTAATTCTGTTCCCGCTAATTCAATGAGTTTCAAAATAGCAGTACGGTCCTGCTTGCCATAATTCACCAGAATGGTCAAACACCCTGAACAGTCCTTGCTGGCAACACCCCATTCTTATCTTGATCCTCAAATGGAAGGGGTGGTCATGATGCTTAGTCCTCTGGGGACTTGTCCAATGTCCAGATAATTTTGTAGGGAATGTTGCTTCCACCTTTTAGAGATTTCTTTCTTGAAAGGTTTTTCAATTTCTCCAAGTAATGTCAGTTCCCTGTTGATTGCTAAATCAAACTGTTTGTCAGTGGAAATGCTAGATGCATGTAATACATTTTGCTGCTCATTAAAAAGGGTCTGCGCCTAGCACAGGCAAGCTGCTTCCCTAGTGCCCTGCATGCTGTGTGAAGTGCTAAAGAAAAACATATTTATTAACACCAATAGCACTCGCAATGACCCGACCTGCTGATCCAAGTTATACAACAAAGCAGCTGTGGAAAGTCTGGTGAGAATGTTCAATGCACAATACCAAATAAGTATGAACGAGATGCTTGGAACACTAACTGCACCTACCTGAATTGTGGACAACATGTATCCTCCGACACAGCTCAACCTCAATCCAATGTAAGACGCTGACGGTGACCGGTTCTTGCGGGCGGTGTAGAATAACTTTAGTCGTGAGAATTTGCCACCAGTGGCTGCGTACAGGCTCGCACCACTTAACTGAGACAAGATGCGGCAATCACCAGATCAGGAGATGCTGTAAAGAAAATAAAAAACTCCAGGTCAAATGACACAGAAGTTTGTAATGAATAATGTACACAGCATATATATATATTCCTAATGGCACTCAAAGGGTTAATCCACTGTGACCGTCGGGCGATTCACAATACATTATCTTACTTTATGTGCTAGTTAGCTCCTGTCAGTGATCATCTTAAAGATTCACACAATTTATGTCTGCAATAACCTCTAGGAGCATCACCTGAATGCTTGTGCTAAAAGTATTAAACACTGCAGGCAGTCTTTGCCAAGCCTGTTGTCATCCAAATGCCATCCAAATTAATTGGCTGACTTCATTTAACATATATGGCGCATAGGTGTCTTGGGCGATACATTAGAGGTCCAAAACATAGTCCCTCACTTTTAGCAAAGTATACTGATGAATGATGCCTTAAGTATGATTTGGAGAGCTGCTTGCCTCCTCCTCCTTCATGATGCGAAAAGGAGTTATAAGAAATTAACTTCCAACGATTCACTCAAACCATATACATATCCATTGTCAGGATCAGAGGTAAATCGCATAGTGTCTGATATCGGTGGATGGGAATGTGCAATAAACCAATTGAAGGTCCAAATCTCAACACGTAGTATGATTTATGCATTGGTCTATCAAGCTGAGCCTGAGGTATGATTCAAGTTTCAATGATCTTCCTAGAAATAGTCATGATGCAGGCATGGCACTCTTGAGGACCAGTCCACATGTTCAGCTCCCCTTTCTTTTTTGTGCCCTCCACATCCAACTTGCATACAGTCTGCTCTGGGCTATGTCACTTCTGCCATCTGTCTGGGCCATGCCCGATTTTCCCGGTCCGACTCGTTAAACTAACCCTTAACTGGGCAAACCAGGTTCCATACATAATGGATACGTTGTATGCTGGAGCTCAGCTCCAACCCATCATGCAATCACTTAGTTGATTTTTCTGTACTACTTCAAAGTACCCAAAATTGCTCTTAGGGAGAACATTCATTTCTGTGCCAATTCCCTGTAACCTTAGAGAACCCCAGCTCTTTTGCTGGACTCGGGCTTTTTAATCTTTACTCCTGATTGAGTGGGGCCTTTTTCTCACTCATGTGTTTGTCTGACCGATTTTCTATGTTCCTTACTGTTTTATGGAGTCTGGTAAACTCAATAGGCATCTGCTTTTGCATTGTGACACACAGCACCTTTTGTGCAGTGCCACTGAGAAGTCCTTTGGACTTCTCAATGTTTAACTACATTTTCTTGGGTGAACTACTGTTACCAAGAATAGTAAGGTGACCTCTGTCTTACCTTTACTTTGAGTCCAGCACTCACCACCCTATGTGGAGTGCTGGGGTGTTACCTAGTAATTCCTTTAACCCATTCCTCATGTAATATTTTCGTTACACTAAATCACTTGACTGGCTGGTGGCAGTGGTTTCTTTTTTACTACCTAGTGACGTATATCTGCAGGCTGATGCCTCAACAGCAGTGCTGCACCCAAGGGTGACCATTTTCTCAAAATTGGCCGGTGGTCTTTTTTCACCATTTCTTGTTAGTTAATTTCTTCTGTTTGAGTCCTTTGTGTGTTTTGCCTTTGGCAGGCTTCAGCTCGTCCAGGCTCCAGTATTTATGGAAGGGCAGAAAGTGAGGGAGGGTCCCGAAACATCCCTGTCCTTTGTCTCTAGGTGTGCTTCAATGATACCAGTTTTAATTGGCCAGCTGACTGTCCTGCAGGACAGCCACTGTCATGATGCCTACCCCCGGACATCCGGATCGAGTCCATCAACCCCGGGAGCAGGGATCCAGATACTCATTAAAACCCGGCTGGGGGCTGTTTCGATTCAGTCCTGGCGCCATAGGCGCCAGGCTCATAGACTTTACTTACCTTATGCAGACCATGCTGCAAATGAGTCCAAGCCAACGTGAGGCCTGGATGGGACTATTTTATTACAGGGACTATTTTTTTTTACTCGGGTGTGGTTCTGGGGAATTTCTTACCTGGGGCTACTTTGCAGGCTTTTTAAACCACGCCTGAACAGCAGCTCATGCTTCGTGTTATTCTGCATCCAGCAGCGTAATGCTCACCGTGTCTGCAAGTCAGCATCCAGTCTTCTGCCACGCCCGCCTCGAATCCGAAGCTCCTAGACAAAAGGAAAAGAAAGGAGAAGAGGTTAGATCACGGACATTATTTGATTCCTTACCTGATTCCGGACCCCGCACATCTCCGAGCCTGGAAAGGACATTATTTCAGCACGCGTCGCTTCGCCAGCAGCAGCACCGCGTTCTACTCACCAGTCCACCGCATCTTTCAACTCGGCGCTGCCTCCATCATTTTCTTAGTCGAAACCCAGCACCTGAGGGGAAAACAAAAGGAATAACAAGGTGAGCCGAGAAAACCGACAGACAATCTCTTTGCCACCATAGGCTTACCTGCTTTACCACCGGAGGTATTATCCTTTAATTTGCCGCATCTTTCTATGCCGCACCTATAAAGGGAGAGAAAACAGCAAGTTAAACTCATGCAACTTTTACCGGACAGTGTTTGGTAATACAGACTCTTAACTGAATGCCTCCAGGCAATATTCTTTTGGACCCAGCTGCAACCTAACGAGGGAATGGAACAAGAGTGAACATCAGACATATTGAACTCTTTGAACTTTATAGACACTGGAGTTCATATTCCTCCGGAACTCCTCCATTACCTTCAAACCAGTGAAGTAACTGGTATCTACGCGCCCCTGCATGCCATGCAGGATGGAGAGCTCATCATTTAAAAACATAAGGTGAGGTTACCAAGAGGGGATATCGGAGGTGATTAGTGGGGAGAACGAGAACAGTTGGGGGGTGGGGGGGCATCACCAAAGTCCACGGGTGGCTAAATCCCTTTCTCCACTTGCAGGAGAATACTTCTACTAGTCCAGCAGACAAGATTAGGCGGGCCAGTCCAAACTGTCATCTCTTCACTACGCATCACGTTGGTGGAGACCGCAGCTGTCCGGGTCTGATCGACGCCCCTGTGGGAACCAGGTGAGCGTAACAGCCACCCCGATGTGTGATTGATAGCCTAGGGCTGTGAATGAATGGGAATTCGTATAAAAGGCAAGGTTTTTGGGACAAGAAGCAGTCGACCACTGGAGAGCAACATTCAAATCAGACACAGCCAGCAGCACCCCCCTGGACCACAAAGTGCCCAGTGAAGCCCTGCAGTTATGCTGACCCAGTTTTCAAATCGACAGGGAAGACCCGTAATGGTCGACTTCCTCCCTTAGGCTGGTGGGACCAACTATCCTTGAGACACTCTATTTTGGCGCAACCCCCGACTTGCTGACACTTTCCAAGGTTGCAGAAGCCTCATCCCCAGCGTACCTCAGCCACTTGTGAGTGCATTGTCTTCTGAAGTCTGAATCCTGCAAGATCTTCGTGGGCATCCAGAGAACCCTACCAAAACAAGAATTCAGTGTCCACAAGAATCCATTGCTGCCGTAGGAGCCCGCTAGACGTCCTCCCTTTCGTCACCAGGAACAAGGGGTCTACTGCATAGCATCGTGAAGGCAACCAGCTGGAACAACTTAATTTCAAAGGTATTGTGGGACTTGGGGTATTTTATCCTTTTGCCATTTGGTGTGCTTCCTATCTTGGGAGTGTGATGTAACCCTACACTAAGCTGACCTCAACTTACCTGCATTGGCCTTACAGCTTGTGCTTTCTAAATGCGACTCCTCTTGAGATTTTCCTTTTGAACACTGACTATTTCAAAACACATTTCTAAGAAGACCATCAGAATGTTGGCTTTGCTCAGTGTTGGGGAGAATTCTCATTTCGAATGGATTGTGTCCTCCTACGTATTCCACATCTTTGACATGTAATGTCCACAGCTGTGCTACTTTGGAAATTTTTCGGCTGAGGGCATTGTGCGTCGATGGCGTCGGGTCGATGTCCCTCCAAGGCTTCCATCAAGGGCGACATCACTATGTTATAAATAGGATGCACGGGACCCATAGCCTCAGTTCTGTTGTTTCCGCAAACATGTTTGCTTCGAGAACGCTGCGCGCCTCGTGTATTCTTCGTGAATATGTCTTCTTCATATACCCCTACGACTGCACACTCTGGCTTTAAGACTTAACGAGACTGTAAGTCTAAGATGTCGATTACAAACCTGCACCGCATTTGTTTGTGTTGTCTGGGCGAGAGTCATGACACCGACGACTGTTCGAAATACCAGTCGCTGACTGTTAAGGCCTTGCCAGAGCTTAAGGGGCAGTTACAGGAGGGGTACTAAACCCAGTAAGTCCCGAAAAGCTGGCAAAGGAATGTCCACCGATGATTTGAGGGGTGACTCTCCTTGTCCCAGGGCTCTCGATCCTGGAGCGTGTCCCGCCACTCTTCATCTCGACTCGGCACTCCTGGAAGCGGTGTCATCGGTCGCCTTTCTCATCAGAGGATGGCACCGCAAGAAAAGTGGCTTGTCCCACTAAGTCCTCGACTCCCGAGGAATGGGAGGCCTTCCGGGAGTAGATGCTGGTGATTTTCCAATCACAGGGCACCGTTCCGTCCGTGCCTTTGGAAGAAGCCGGCGGGGAACGGTCTCAGTCCGATGCTCGCACGCCTTTGGGCCCGGGTCCTTGGCGCGATAAACATCGGGAACTGTCTAGGTCCCGTTCAGACAAGGCTCTGGTTGATCGCCAGAGACGTCCTCGGTCTAGGTGTCGGTCGTCGTCCCCGGCGCAACCGCAGAAGTCTGGTTAGGGCTCGAGGTCGGTGTCTGCGCCTTGTCCGCTGAGTATTGCTGTCAGGGCTTTGCCTTCACTCCAGCCCTCAGTGCAGATGGTGCCATTGTCAACGCCAAAGGCGTCGGCGCCCTCGACGCCTTCGGGGCATTTGGCCGGAATTTGCCAGGGGAGGTCCCTGGTACAGTGGATCATCCAAGAAAGGCTAAAGCCAAGACAGGACAGCTTTTTGTCGACTCCAGGCCCACTCTTGTTCCTTAGCAAGAGTTCTTTCAGCCTCTGGATGATAACTATGAGGAGGAGGAGAGGTCAGATTTAGAGTTTGACCCTGTTGAGCATGATGAGGCTCCTGTCTTTTCCAGAGAGTCAGTTGGAGGAGTTATGTCAGTCATTGCATGATGTCAGTGGCCTGGACACTTCTCCAGAGGTGTAGTTTGGCAGGCCTGAGCCTGGGCCTCATGCGGAATCCTCCTATAGGAGATTGATGGCTATAGTTACTGAGTATCTTGGTTGGTCCAGTCCTCCAGTGGCATTTGTTCAGGAGGACCCCACTGATATTTTGGATCAAGGGCCGTCCACTGACCATGTGTTGCAGTTTCCTTTGACTTTGCAAAAAAGTGTGGCGGCTACTTGACAGATCCCGGAGTCTCTTCCAGCAGTTAACAAGTCGTTAACTAAAAAATACCATCCTTCCAGTAGCGACCCCAGCTACCTTTCCTCTCACCCCACTCCCAAGAGTTTGGTGGTTCAGGCGGCTACGGCCACCTCGATGCAGGCTTCATACCCTACTATCCCTCCTGATGGGGACGACAAACGCTTCGATGGTTGGGCACGCAAGGTGTTTTCTGCGGGGAGTATGGCACTGAAGTGAGTGTGCCTTGGCAAGATTTTCACACACTTTGTGGAATTGTTGCTCTAGCGGCTGAGCATATTCCTGAGGGGGAAGAAAGGGATGGGTTCCTTGCTCTTGTGCAAGATGGAAAAGCTGCCATGTGTGAATCCCTTCAGTCGGGGTTGGACACGGCCGACAGTGTTTGCCGGTCCATGGCTGCAAGCACTGTTATACGCTGGTTTACGTGGTTGCGGAAGTCTGGTTTTGATATGGATGTACAAGTCTGCTTCTGAACATGCCCTTTGATGGCTCGCATTTGTTTGGCAGCAAGGCTGACCAGAGCCTTGAGAGGGTGCAGACCTCAAAAGCTGCTGCTAAATCTTTGAGCGCAGCTGTGCGTCAACCTCCGCCTTTTCGTCCTAAGGGACAGCAGTGGAGGGGAGGTTTCTTTCATTACTACTCCTCTTTTGGTAGGACGCGAGGAGCTGCCAGTCAAAGGGGTCAATGTGAAAGTACCTGTGGTGGTCGGGCAAATAGAGGTGCCAAATCCGCTCAGGCAGCTGCCTCTTTGCCTTCAGGCGCTGCCGCAGCCATTCCAAAACAGCTATGAGGCCATGTTCCATTGTTTGCAGGTTGGGGGCAGACTGTCGCAGCATCTCGAAGAATGGCGAGCTATTACTTCGGATGCGTGGGTTCTAGATACAATAACCCACGGCTACTGCCTTCCCTTCCTAAAGCGGCCTCACAACAATCCACCTGATTCCCGATCCGCTCCTTGTGCAGGAAATCTTGACCCTGCTCGAGAAAGGCGCTATAGAACTAGTGCCTGTAGCGAAGAGGCACAAGGGATGGTATTCACCTTATTTTTTGATTCCAAAGAAAGACGAGGGACTGAGACCCATCTTGGACATGTGTTGGTTGAACAAGTTCCTCAGGAAGGACAAGTTCAAGATGGCCACTCTTTCTCAGGTCCTTCAGGCCCTTAAACTTCAAGATTGGTTGGTGTCTCGGGGCATACAGGATGCTTACTTTCATGTGCGGTTCATCCAAAGCACAGAAAGTACCTGAGGTTTGCAGCTGCCAGCTCGCACTTTACGTTTTGGGTCCTGCCATTCGGATTGACCTCCGCCCCTAGGGTCTTCACCAAGCTAATGGTGGTGGTGGCAGCGTATCTCAGGCGAGGACGGACGGGGGGGGTTTCACGTCTACCCCTACCTGGATGACTGGCTGATACGAGCACGTTCTCCCAAGCAAGCGCTGGATCATCTCAGCCTCACCTGCCGCTCCCTCCACAAGCTGGGCTTCTCCCTCAATTTCAAGAAGTCATATCTGACACCTTCTCAACAGCTCCACTACATTGGGGCTGTGTCAGACACATCCTTGGGAAAGTGCTCGCCTGCCAAGGTGAGGGCTCATCACATTGTGCAGATGGTGGACAAATTTAGACATGCCTAGAGTCTTCTGAATTCTTAAGGTTGCTCGGCCTCATGGCATACTGCATTTTCTGGTGCCAGAGGCCAGACTGAGGATGAGATCCCTGCAATGGGTCCTCCAAGATGCAGTAGTCACAATTCTCAGCCAAGATGTCTGTTCCCGTTCAAATTCTGTTCTCGGTCTCGCAGGATCTTCTGTGGTTGGCCAACAAGGGGAATCTGATGGAGGGGGAGCCGTTTTGGCAACCGTGGCCGGAGGTAACAGTAGTGATGGATGCTTCCCTCACAGGATGGGGAGCTCATGCCGATGATCTGACTGCCATCGGTTGTTGGTCTCCTTCGGAGTCCAAACTCCACATCAACCTATTAGAGCTGAGGTCCATCAGGCTGGCCCTGAAGGCTTTTCTGCTGTCTGTGCGGGGGAAGAGTGTCCTGATCATGACGGACAACACAGTGGCCATGCATTATCTCAACAAAAAAGGGGTTCGGGGGTAGGTTCCCCCCCCGTTGTTCAAAGAGGCGATGCAGCTCTGGGCAATACAGCAAGGAATATCACTCTCGGCAGTGCATCTGGCCGGAGAGGAGAATGCTGTTGCAGACGTTCCGAGCAGGCAGAGCATGGTCTCATGAGTGGGAGTCGGCTCAGGAAGTCCTTCTGGAGATCTTCGCCCTTTAGGGAACACCACAAGTAGATTTCTTTGCTACCAGTGCCTACCGGAAGTGTGGGAGATTCTGCTCCAGGGAATATCCTCCGAAAGGAGCCTTAGGAGACGCATTTGTTGTGGATTGGCAATTCCCCCTTCTGTACAAGTTTCCTCCGGTCCTCGTCATTTCTCAAGTGTTGAGGCGGTTGTGGAGGTTTGGATTCCACATGATCCTCATTGCTCTGGATTGGGCCAGGAGACCGCGGTACCTGTACCCTCTAGAAATGTCCATCTGCTCTCCATGCCGTCTTCCCTACTGAGAGGATTCTCTCCCTCTCTCCCTCTTCCCCCTTCTCTCTTTGGGGGTCAGGTTCTCCATCCAGAGGTCAAGACTCTCAACTTTCACGCTTGGTATCTGAAAGGTTGAGATATAGGGATTGGTACCTCCCGGATGACATGATGGAGGTGTTGCTTTTAGCCAGGGGGCCGACAACCAGATCTCTGTACCGTTGCCGTATGTTTTGCGACTGGTGCAGAGGACCTGATGTAGATCCTTTTCCGTGTTCCATTCCCATGGTTCTGTCTTTCTTGCTTTCTTTGGCCCACAAGTAGGTACCATTAACCCTTTAAGTGCCAAGGGCGAGGTATCTCGTCCTTGACAGTGCACACGCAGTGCCAAGGACGAGATAGCTCGTCCTTTTCGGCACCTTGTTTTGAGCGATCCCTGCAAAGCAGGGATCGCTCAAAACTGTAATCCAACCCCCGGGCTAGGGGGAGGTCCCCCTCACTGCCAGGGGGCTGGATTACCTTCAGTTTCACATCGGCGTGCGTAACGCACGTCGGCGTGAAACTGAAAGTAAATTCCCTGCAGCAGCCATTTTCGGTTGCTGCGGGGAAGAGAGAAGGTAAAAGACCTTCTTTGTCCGCCTCGATCTCCGGCTGTATTTCAAGCCGGAGATCGAGGCGGGTATCGTTGGAAAGGGGAGATATTCTCCCCTTTTCAACGATACCCATTGTGTGGCATTGCTGCCCGCGGACCGGGCGCAGGGCGCGCGATCGCGGGCAGCAATGCCACCGGATCAATACAGAGCCGTTTGTGACGCAGGGAGGGGGGGGGCTGCTTACTAGGTAAGCGGCCCCCCTCCCCCGTGGCACCAAGGCATGGGGCCACAGCGGCAGAGACCCCTGGGGGCAGATGATCACTGCCCCCAGGGGTGAAAAGAGGGGGGGGGTGTGGGGCCCTGGGGCCCACTAGACCACCAGGGATTTTGCAAAAAGTGGTGTCCTTGGAAAGGGGGGGGGGGGGTTCTCCCCTTTCCAAGGACACCACATATATGAGGCATTGCTGGTCACGGATCGGCGTAGAGCGCTCGATCCGTGACCAGCAACCCACTAGACCACCATGGATCCGTTTATCCGTTTGTGGGGGTGGGGCTGCCTCAAGTAAGCGGCCCTCTTCCCCCCTCACGGCCCCCAAAGCATGGGGGCACATGCATGTGAACCCTGGGGCAGATGGCTGACCATCTGCCCCAGGGGAATGGAAAAATAAATTGAAATGATGGGGGAAGGGTGAGGGGCCACTAGCCACCATGGATTTTTACTGAATGAAAGGGGGGAGGGATGCCCCCCCAACCGAAGTAGAAAGGGGGCACCCCTTGTAACCCTCCCTGGGGGGGCAGATATCTGCTCCTAGGAAGGGGCATCTGATCCCAGGGAGGGGCCCTCCATTTGGGGTGGGGGGGTTGAGGGCACCCCCCCCCCTGTTGCAGTACATTATTCGCTGGCAATTTAGGATGGCCCTCAGCCCCCTAAAAAGCAGCCTGTGAATTTGTATTTTTTTTTTGTTTACCCAACTTCGCTTGGTGCAGATGGCCACATTACTGTGGCAATCTGCGCCCAGGGTGCCCAAACCCTACTGCCCCATCTATTGGGGGGCCTGCCCCACCTTTTGTGGGGGCCCTCTCCCCCACCCCAAATGTCTGGGGGGGACACCTCATGCTGCCCTCCCTGAGCCTCCTAGGAAGGGCTGCATGATGTGCCCCCCCTCCGTTCGGTGTGGGTGAGGAGGGCCGCCACAAATGGTGGGACAGGCCCTCCAGTGGGTGGGGCAGTAAGGTTTGGGCACCCCGGGGCCAGATTGGCACACCAATGTGCCCCTCTGCACCAGGGCAAGTTTCGTAAACAAAGAAAAAATGGAAAATGGTGGAACGCTTTTTAGGGGGGGGCTGTGGGGCACCCCAAAGGGTCTGGGAAGTTTCTAATGGGATGGGGCATTGACCCCCTCCCCCCCCAACGGCAATGGAGTGGGTGCCATGTCATGCAGCCTTCCCTGGGACCAGATATCTGCTCCTAGGAACGGACGCCTGAGCCCAGGGAGGAGTGCAGGACAGCCCCCCCATTATCTGCCCCTGGGGAGGGCTACATGAGATGGGCCGCCCCTCCAATTTGGCCACGTGTGGGTTCCCACAGGTGTCCTCTTTTGGAAAATGCATGGGGTTCCCGGTCTTCCCTGCTGGCTTCAATGCCCACATGAACAAAATGGGCAGCGGCAAAAGGCTTGGGGTGACCAGTGGGTTACCCTTTTCCTTTTACGCGCCCGGTAGGTGCACCCACACATGTGAGGTGCCGTTTTCATCGGGACACCTGTGGGAACGCGGGACGGTAGGCCATGTGCTGTTGGCGGTGTGTTTCGGTGAGTGGCCAGAGGGAAATGTCTGAGAATTGTCTGCATTTCCAGCCAATTTCAGAGACATTTCCCTGTGTCCACTCACCGAAACACGTCGCCACAAACAGATGTCATACCATCTCGTGTTCCCACAGGTGTCCCGATGAAAAAGGTACCTCACATGTGTGGGTGCACCTACCGGGGCGCAAAAGGAAAAGGGTAACCCGCTGGTAACCCCAAGCCTTTCGCCACAGCACAATTTGTTCATGTGGGCAACCTACAGATTTGGGCCTAGTGTGTCGAAGCCAGCAAGGAAAACGGGGAACCCCATGCATTTCCCAAAAGAGGACACCCGTGGGAATGCCCAGAGGTCCGACTTGGGCGAAGTGGCCCAGAATTTATTACCCAGAACCCCAGACAAAGTGAACATTGTGTTTTTTCCCCACCAAATATCACACTTTGTCAGGGATTGTGGCTAATAAAAACTGGGGCAATTTGCGCAAGGCAGACCTCTTGTCTCTGTGGATTCCCAGGAGTGTCCTATTTTAGAAAATGCATGGGGTTCCCTGTTTTCCTTGCTGGCTTCGACACCCTAGGCCACAATCTGTAGGTTGCCCACATGAACACAATGGGTAGTGGCGAAAGGCTTGGGGTGACCAGTGGGTTACCCTTTTCCTTTTGCGCCCCCGGTAGGTGCACCCACACGTGAGGTTCCATTTTCATCGGGACACCTGTGGGAACGCGGGACGGTAGGCCATGTGTTGTTGGGGGCGTGTGTCGATGGGTGCGCCAAGTGAAATGTGCGGGAAAAGCGTTTTTTTCCCCCCACATTTCAGACTTTGCGTGGCTGTCTGGGTAATAAATTCTGGGGCGATGTGTGCAAATCATACCTCTGCGGATTCCCACGGGTGTCCTCTTTTCGGAAATGCATGGGGTTCCCCGTTTTACTTGCTGGCTTCGACACACTAGGCCCAAATCTGTATGTTGTGCCGGTCGGCAGAATGTCTGAGATTCCGCTCTGAAAACAGACTGGTGGTTACTTGTGTTTTAGGCTTTCCACTTGGCAGCCAGGTAGGTGCACCCACACATGTGAGGTACCGTTTTCATCGGAACACCTGTGGGAACGCGGGACGGTAGGCCATGTGTTGTGTTTGTGTGGTTTTCATAACGTTTTGACCCATTTGCTGGTGCCCTTTGTCTCACAACCCTTTCATTTCCCAAATGTGACCTACATTTAGTCGCTGCTTTAGTCACCATACACTTTTGTAACCTGCACAAGTCACCTATCCTTAAAAATGTCTGCCTGTGCTCTTTCAAAAAATGTATGCTTGCCGTTCCTCACCATATTGGTTTTCCCGATTTACGCATGGTAAGTGCGTCTGGTCAGGCCGTGAGCGTAAAACTCCTGTGTACCATGGCTCAGTGTTTGGCTTGTGGGATTGCTTGTTTTGTAAAACACTACAAAAAATGTGTGCTCTCCTAACTGCAAGAGTCGGGGGAATGTAGTGGAGCATTGCTTTTCTCAAAATTCATAGAAGCCATTGCCGTACCAAGCCAACCATGTCCAACACATACCTTTTTTTCTGTCATTTTCCTGCTTTTCCCCCAATCGATGGCAGTTTCCCCTACCTAGTTGTTGCCTGACCTACGCAAATCACCCCTTCCTAAACTTGGAATTTTGTCTACTTTTCAGAAATATATACCTTTCTGTCCTCCAATTTGGCTTTCCTGCCCTTTTCCTCCATTCCGTCCATGCATGTCCAATTGGCAAAAATGGCCAAAATCGCCTACCTCTCACAAAACGCCACATCAAAATCATTTTTTTCCATTTCCACTCAACCTGTTCTTGAAAGCCAGGAAATTGGGGAACTCAGCACAGCAAACCATTTGTTCCTAGCTCTAACAAGGAAAAAAACACAGGCTTCTTTGTACATCATTTTATTGGCATTTTTTGAAAAAACCCAACATTTTCGCCATTTTTGCTTATTTTCTCTCACCCCCCTACAGCAACCTGGGATTCCTGGGTGGTGTTACGACCGCCTACATGTGGGGGAAAAAAAGGAGCCAAATTTGGCCGAGCTATCTCATGTAACAAAAAAGTAACAAGCCATTGAATGGCCACATACCAAAATCACCAAAAAAGGCCCTGGCACTGGGGAGAAATACCCATGGCACTTAAGGTTACCTGGCGGCACTGTCTATCTTCAAGCGCTCGTCTGAAGATTGTTCTTATTTTAAAATTCCTTTCATTTCCCAATTTCTAAAAGGGGTCACTGTGTTCCCGCTGTCCCAGTTTCAGGTTCCGGTATGGGATCTGAATTTGGTCTTGAAATACCTGATGGGTGCTCCATTTGAACCCTTGCACTCTTGTCCTTTGAGACTGTTGTCTTTGTTGCGGTTACATCCGCTCGCAGAGATAGTGAATTGCAGGCACTTTCTTTTTGTTTTTGAAAAAAAACTTTCTTTATTGATTTTAACAGTAAACCGACAAAAAAACTACATAACACACAGGTATGAATCCCACCACCCACACCTCCCCCCTCGACCCCGCTACCCTAACCCCTCAACCCGGCTTGCCCCCCTTTCGCCACGTTAGTTCATATCACATTCCCCCGCCTAATAAGTAGCATCTTCCGACATAGGTTTTGGTACTATGTACTACCTCAACAACAGAGGAGGCGTAGGGTGACTACCACTGTGCAGAGAGGCAATGCAGCTCTGGTTCTTGGCAATACAAGAAGGCATCTGTCGGCAGTTCACCTAGCCAGAGAGTGGAACACAGAGGCAGATGCTCTGAGCAGGTAGAGCAGTCTCCCACGAGTGGGAACTAGCTCAGGAAGTCCTTTAAGAGATCTTCACCCTTTGGGGAACCCCTGTGGTGGATCTGTTCGCAACCGGAAGTGTGAACGGTACTGCTCAAGGGAATTTCCTCAGAGGAGCGTAGGGAGACGTGTTTGTGGTGTGCTGGGAGTTTCCACTTCTGTACGTGTTTCCTCCAGTACCCGTGAGTCCTCACGTAATCAGGATGTTGAGAACGCTCGGGAAAACCATGATCGTAATTGCCCCAGATTGGGCCAGGAAGACATGGTACCCGGACCTTCTGGGCATGTCCATCTGCCCTCCAATACGTCTTCCACAAAGAGGGGATCTTCTCTCGCAAGAGGAAGGTCGGGTTCTCCATCTAGAGGTCAAGACACTCAACCTTCACGCATGGTTTCTGAGATGTTAAGATAGAAGGATTGGAACCTCCCGGACGAGGTAATGGAGATTTCTCTTTCGGCCAGAAGGCCAGCAGCTAAATCCTTGTACCGGTGTTGTTGGAATAAATTCAGTAACTGGTGCAAGGATAAGAATGTGACCCTTATCGATGTGGCACTCCTATGGTGCTATCGGTTCTGTTACATTTGGCCAATCTGGGGCTCCAGGGTGGAACAATAAAGGGATACCTGGCAGCACTTTCCATTTTTAAGAGCTCCTCGGAAGAGGTTTCCTATTTCAAGATTCCATTGATTATCCCGTTTTCGAAAGGGCTCAAGAACGTGTACCCTCCAAGCGTTCATAGCGACGTAGCTTTTTGATCCTTCGATGTCGGCTCTTATCATTGTGAAGCAGAATTCACCAAGCGTTGGATTGTTCACCCACTAATAGGGAACGTGAGCTGGGATTAGACCGTCGTGAGACAGGTTAGTTTTACCATACTGATGTTGGTAAAACTAACCTGTAATTTCATGTCCCTGCTTGGGATTTGAATCTAGTGTTGAAATTCCTAACTTGTATACCTTTTGAGCCTTTACATTCCTGTCCTTTAAGGCTCTTAACACTTAAAACTTCCCTTCTTGTATCTTTAACATCATCCCGCAGGGTTAGTGAGTTACAGGCTCTCATGCAAACCTCCTTGTACTACCTTTCACAAGCACAACCTTCTTTCTTGCCAAAAGTAGTTTCTGACTTTCACTTGTCACAGAAGATAACACTCCCAACCTTCTACCCTCCTCCTCATTTAGGCAAGGAAGAGGAGAGGTTCCACAGAATGGACCCAAAAAGGGCTTTGAGTTTTTATATTGCAAGAATGTCAAATTTGTGCCAGGAAGACCAGCTTTTTGTGAGTTATACCGGTCATAAACTGGGATTAGCAGTAACTAAACAAACTATATCCTGCTGGATTACTTTGGCTATTGTGGAGTGTTACAGGTTAGACAGGAAAGATTCTCCGGAAGGGCTTTATGCCCATTCCATAAGGGGTATGGCAACTTCCACCATTCAGAGGGGAGTCCCTGTAGTTATCTGTTCAGCTGCAACATGGGCATCAATACATACTTTTGTTAAGCATTACTACTTGGACGCCTCTTCTTCCCATGAGGGATTGTTTGCAAAAGCTGTCCTTCATTCTATACATGATAAAACTAAATAGTACTCCCATCTCCTAAATTATCACTGCTATGGGAGTCTGTCATAGATGAGGAATATGTGGGAGGACACAAGCCATTCGAAGAACAAGTTACTTACCAACTGTAATGCTCTTACTCCTACGTCCCGTCCCCTTTCCTCCATACTATTTACATTCCTCCGTTCTGTGGGACGGGACTGGATCACTTTGTAAAGCATCAAAAAACCTTGTCATTTTTCTTTGTCCTTCCTCTCTTTCTATGCGGAGTACCGCACGTGGCCGTAACCCTGCCCATCTCAGCTCCGCATCGCCCAATAATCCTTTTCTCTGCTCGTTCGGTAGTGGGTGCACTTGCATCTGCGGAAGAATTTCTTACTTTTTTCCTCATCTCTGGCTCTCGCGAGCGATCGCGTTGTAGTCTGTCTATGCCGTTTAAGCTAGACATTCCAAATTGTTCCTCATGTCAGGGGCGCTTCGCGAGGGCGGATCCCCATCCGCTTTGTTTAGAGTGTTTGGGTCCCGATCACTGCTGGGACTCCTGTTTCTATTGCGATTCCCTTTCAATCCGGGCGCTTTAACGTCGATTGGAGCGGTGGGAGGAGGTGTTCAAGCGCGCGTTCATCGAAGAAAAGAAACTGCCGGTGAGTTCTTTGCTTTTTAGGGCACCCCGACCGGGGGACTCCTTCCCAGGGTCTTCCCGGTCCGGGAGGATTTTCAACCGCTCTGTCACCGGGGCTTGCCCTGAGGTGCCTTCTGGGCCTAAAAAAGTGTACCGGAGTTTTCTTCGAGGGTCTCCGTAAGGGGCCTGTGGACACCAGAGTACACTCAGAGGCCCCTCCTGTGGGGGCTGCTTGTAGACCTAGTTCTACTGAGTCATGGGGTACCGGAGCTTGCTCCGAGGCATCCTTACCGGCTTCCCTCAAAAGTACTGGGGTGCGCCCCGAGGCCTCGGCTGTTCTTGGTGATACCGAATGTATGTTGGTCCGCTGTGAAGAGGCTTCTACCGGACTCTGGTCCGAGGTCCCTCGTACAGAGGCTAAGGCAACCAACCGTTCTGAGAGGCCTGAGAAGGCCTCATCGGTGAAAGGTGTTGCTCACCGTTCCCACTCTTGTGGCGACGCCAGAACTGTTGGGGGGCAAGGAGTGAGTTTTCTCCTTTACCGGCAGTGCCAAGGTCCTTCCTGTGAAGGCTAGTTTGGCTATTGGTGTGTCGCAGAAACATCCCAGGCCGCGTAGTACCGGCTCTGCCGAGGTTCCTTGTGTAAAGGCTTAAATGAAGACCCTTGATCCACCGGTGGGGACCCCTGCCTCACTTCCACACGTGCCGCAGTTCCCCTCAGGTGACTGCAAAGTGGCTGCCATTCCCACCACGACCACGGCAGCCATTTTGGGCGCTTCCCCTACAACTACGCCATCGGCCTCAGGTGTAGAGATTGGTTCTGTTGGTGAACATAAGGTTCCTTGTGCGCATCAGTTTCATCCAGTTTACGACTGGAACGCTCCGATGCCCCTTCCGCACCCTTGATTTATGTGGACACCTCTGGGGATGGGCCTGTTTGGCAACCCTCCCCTCTGCGTCCCTGGAATTACCCCCTCATGAGAGGCCTTCTCCGGCAGCTCCAAAGCTTTCTCTGGAGGACGCTTTTTTCAACAAATTTCAGGTACTCATGCGTACCAACCCCATGAGAGAGTATTTCTTTTTTTTTTTTTTTAGGGAGATATGCCCCCCTGCGCCTCCGGCTCTACCCGCGCCTCCTACTTTGCCTACAGTGCCTCCCCTTCCGCCCTTGCCTCCGTTGTCCCCGGTGGACAAGGCGGTGCCCGATGTGGTTCAGCAGGACCCTGACCTGTCGGATGATGCGCAGGACGATCAGGACAGCGAAGACCAGCCCGCTCTATTTGAGCTTTTCACGACTGGGTGCTGGACATGTGTCTATTGGATGTTACAGTGCCCGAGGCACCCGCTCCGGGGGCGTTCACCTTGTCTCCTTCGGAGCGTACCGGCTTGTTCTTGCAGAAGGATGTTTTGGCTGATGTCCGTAGAGTCTGGGAGAAACCACATTCTGGACTTTTCGTCAATAAGAAAATTGATGCGCGCTACAGGCTGCATTCTTCGGAAGAAGTGGCCCTAGCATCTTGTCCGCCCCCTCCTCCACGGTGGTGGCTGCGGCCACTTTACTGTCCAGGCCTGCAGCATCCTCTTCTTCGACGGCTACTCAGGTCCTGGGGAAAGAGGACACGCTCCTCGACTCCCTTGTTAGAAAGATATTTGCTAATTCGGCCCTGCAGCTACGGCAGGGCAATGCAGAACTGGTGTTAGCGGGGGCGAATATAAAGATGTGGAAAGGTCTTTCGGAGTTCGAGGAGTTCATTCCGGTCGAGAAGCTGGAGGACTTTAAGGCGGGATTGTCAGATGCCAGGGTCTTGGCCCAGGATCTGCTGGAGGCCGCGGCTCATCACGTTGACACTTCGGCTCGGGCCCTTATGCTTGGGGTTGATACCTCTCGGCCGGCTTGGTTGCACGCCACCAAGTTCTTAAAGGAGGTGCAGGACAAAGTATTGGACCTGCCGTTTGACGGCAAGGAGCTTTTTCATTCCTCAACGGATGTGGAGCTGACCAAAACGAAGGACAGCACCCAGACAGCCAAGTCCTTGTCCGTCCTGGTTAAAACCCCTTTTAGGACCCAGAGACTGTTGTCACAAAGCCGGCCTTCCTCTGGTTTCAGGGGGGTTTCTAGATCGGAAATCCCAACGAGTGGATACTCCTGCAGGGAGGCAGCCACGGACTCGTTTTTTCTCCCGTTCCTCAGCCTCCTACTCAGGTTCAGGTGGTAACATCACCAAAAAACCTGCCAAATAGGGTTCTCTGTGGTCGCACGAGACCCCGGTGGGAGGACGCGTTGTCTCATTGGGAGGCGTGGCAGACCATCACTGAAGACCGATGGGTCGTGTCAGTCGCTCGGGCGGGCTTCCGCTTACCTCTACCCTCTACCCCACCCTGCAACCCTCCTTTCCAGCAGTCGGGGTCGCCCTCCCTCAGAGCCAAGGTTCAGAAGTTGCTGGACCTCAGAGCAGTGGAACCCGTTCCTCTAGGGGAGCGAGGGGAGGGCTTCTACTCCCGACTGTTTACAGTGCCCAAACCCAACCAGGCTGGCCTGCGCACCATCCTAGACCTTTCCCAGTTCAATCTTTTCCTACCCTAAGATAAATTCAAGATGATCACGCCCAGCCAGATACGGTCCTCTTTACAGATGGGCGATTGGTTCAGCGTGGTGGACCTTCAGGATGCGTATATGCATATAGTGATCTGGAGTCCACACAGGACATGCCTTTTTTTCTCGGTTGTAGAGGAGCATTTCCAGTTTCGAGTGCTTCCTTTTGGCCTCAGCTCGGCACCGCGTGTCTTTACGAAGATGTCAGTGATCGCGACTCATCTTCGTCTGCAGTGTATCCATGTGTATCCGTACTTAAACGATTGGCTCCTGCGCAGCCCTTGCCTGCGGAAAGCCGCATGCAGTCTTCAGTCTCGCCTCCAGCTGTTGTTCATCTCGGGCTGTCGGTGAACTGGCGGAAATCTCAGGACTTGATTTTCTTGGGTTTTCGCTGGAACACAATCGACTGCAGGGTTTACCTGTGGGGGACAGAATGACGGATCTGTTGGCCACGTGTCAGATGTTTGCGCAGTCGGAGAGCATGTCGGCCTGGTGGTTCCAGAGGCTTCTGGGCCTCATGGCCTCGTGCGTTTTTGCTTTACCTCTCGCTCGTCTCAAGTTGAGGCGGACTCAGATGGCTCTTTGGAGTTCCTGACGTCAGGCTGTGGATCCGGACTCCAAGTTTGTTTTTGATTCCGGCTTCAATGAGGACGGACCTGGAGTGGTGGTCGTCTCTAAGCAACCTGTCTGTGGGTGTGTTTTCAGGACCCAACCCCGATGGTGACGGTCACAACGGACTCCTCCCTACTGGGGTGGGGTGCGACGTTGGATCATCTTCAGCTCTCGGACCTTTGGTCGCCTCAGGACAAGTTCCTTCATAAAAATCATCTGGAGCTCCTGGCGATTTTTCTGGTGCTCAAAGCGCTCAGACCGGTCATTGCCAACAAAGTGGTCCGTATCCACACGGGAAAATGTGGTGTCAATGTATTACATAAACAAGCAAGGAGGCACCAAGTCTCCCCCGCTTGTCGACCTGTCCATCCAGATTTGGGAGTGGGCGATTTGTCTTGGTGTCCGGCTGGTATCAGTCCACATCCCGGGCCAGCTGAACATTGCGGCAGACACCCTCAGTCGGTGGACGATGGCCAGCTACGGATGGGAGCTGAAGACTGAGATCCTCTCATGGATTTTCCTGCGTTGGGGCACGCCGGAGGTGGACCTCTTTGCGACGTCGGCAAAAAAGAAGCTTCCTATGTATGCCTCCAGGAACGGCCTGGGAGCCTCCTATCTGGGGGGCGCTCTCGAGATTCCTTGGCACAACATGAGGGCCTATGCTTTCTCGCCTCTGCCTCTAATTCATCGGACGATTTACAAGCTAAAGAACATGGTGAACTGTGTGCTTCTGCTCATAGCCCCGTGGTGACCAGCCAGGTTCTGGTTCTCAGAACTTCAACACCCGTCGGTGTGTGCACCGATCAGGCTACCAGTGACTTCCGATCTGCTTCACCAGGGTCAGCAGCTGTGGCACCCCTCCCCACAATCCTTCAGCTTGGCGGCGTGGTGCCTGAGTTCTGGTCCTTAGAACATCTCAACCTGTCTGCTGATAACATGCGCATTATTCAGACAGCCAGGAAACCCTCAACCAGGTCTCAGTACAAGGGCAAATGGCTTAGGTTCTGTCATTGGTGCTTAGACAAACAGTTAGTCCCAAGGGCGGCTACGATTGACACTGTGCTGTCCTTCGCATCCCACCTTGCAGAGTCGGGTATTCACGTTTGTCATGCAGAATGTATCTTTCGGCGGTATCCGCCTACCTATCCACGGGCCAATGCTCTTATTCTGTCTAATCCAGTGATTAGGAGACATTTCGCAGGTTTGACGCTCCTTTATACCCTTTTATCGCAAACCGCACCTGACATGGGATCAAAACATGGTCCTTACGGCGTTATGCCATAAACCCTTCGAACCAATGGCCACGGTGGACCTTAAGCACCTTTCGTGGAAGGTGTCTTTTTCGGTTTGTTACTTCAGCGAGGCGCGTGAGTGAGCTCCAGGCTCTCAGTGGAGCATCCCTTTTTGGTTTTGGTCCTACGGACAAATCCTTCCTTCCTGCCGAAGGTGGTATCTGATTGCCATCTGAATCAGTCAATCACCCTGCCGGTCTTCTTTCCGAAACCTGCTTCAGAAGCAGAAAGGGTTCTGCATTGTTTGGATGTTAGAAGGCCTCTAAGTTCTATTTAGACAGAACATCGGAATTTAGGAGCTCTTCTCAACTATTGGTGACCTTTGGTAATCCACAAGGTAGACAGGCTTCTAAGGCAACTATCTCCAGATGGATCGCAGCTTGCATCAGTCTTACACTGTTCAAGGGTTGCAGCCTCCCAAAGGTATTCATGCACACCTGGTGTGGGGCAAGGCGGTTGCCTTTCAGAAATATGTCCCCTGGGAGACCATTGCAAAAGTAGCTACATGGGCCTCCATCAGCTTTTTGTAAGCAGCATTGTCTCGACCTGAGCTCCAGATTCGACGCTCAGTTTGGCCAGGCTGTGTTGAAGAACCTTTCTCAGTAAGGGGTTTTCCATCCACCCGTAGTTCCTGTAAGGAGTGCTTGAGAATCTCCCATAAGTATGGAGGAAATGGGAAGGGACGTAGGAGTATAACCAGTTTACTCACCGTAGTGACCACCTTACTTCTAGTCCATAGTCCCCTTTCCTCCATACGCCCGCCCGCTGTCCCCTCCTAATAAGGTTCCCCTGTTATTGCTTAAAGGTCTCTGACCTGGCGATAGAAAAGGACTGATGGGCAATGCGCGGGTCGGAGCTGAGATGGGCAGGCGTACAGCCGCGTGTAGTACCCCGCGTAGAAAGGGAGGAAGGACAACAAATTTGCAATGTTTTTTTGATGCTTTACAAAGTGCTCTGGTCCCGTCCCACAGGACGGAGGAATGTCCCATAAGTATGGAGGAAAGGGGACTATGGACTAGGAGTAAGGTAGTCACTACGGTGGAGTCACCTGGTTATTCGACTGGATGTTCCTCCCACGTATTCCTCATCGCCCCTCCCATCCCGCTGTACAATTTACGTGGTTTACACTCTGCGTTTCTCGAAGAGCTTACAGTCTGGGGCACGACTGAATGATTAGTTGATTATATGAAAAAACAGAACTGAAGCCAACCGGTAAGGCACAAGCTACGTATACTGCTGGTGACGTCGACACGCTACGGAGACCGTCGGGGACAGGGATGCCACGACCTCGTGCACAGCTTCCTCTGCCGAGATTTTTTTTTCCGAAGCAGGGAAGCTGGCGAGATAAGAGTATCATAAGAGGAATACGTGGGAGGAACATCCAGTCGAAAGAACGTTACAGTTGGTAAGTAACTTGTTCTTCTCTGTGAAGGGTGCAGTGAGCTAAAACGTGGTTGTTGCCCCTCCTCACTGGACATATTCAATATAATAGGGTATTTGGGAGCCACAAAGGGGTGTGGAGATGAGCTAACGCTCTTGTATCGGTTTCCACCCTTGAGGCTGCAAAAAGGCTGGTGCCTCCACCCCTCACCCCCTCTGGATGAGACGAACCCTGCTGATCACTCCAGTGCAAGAACGGTGTCCGAAGCCCCCATAACTGAGGAGATGCACAGTGGTGAAGGGGAAGCGGACTGCAAAGATGCAGCTATCAGAGTGGCTGTTCCACACGGCCGCAATGTGAAGTTGCAGGCAAACAATGGTTGGGAGAAAGCCCAGTGTCGGAATCGGCTGAGCGTGCTACTTGTTGACACTCTGCAGTGCTGCTTGACACTTGACTGCTAGACTTTTTGGTCACGCCTTCGCCTTGCTTTCGGTTGGTTCGACTTTGTTACCGGGACTTGCAGGACGTGCAAAGTGGGTCTGTTTCTCGTTAGCGAGAAAGCTGAGGTGAGCAGGGGAAATAGAGGAGGACTCGAGAAATAAAAATATATTTTAAAAATTAAATTAAAAAAAGAGTTAATCCGCGGGAATATCCCAGAATTGCCGTGGGTAGAACTGAGAATTCCTGCATGCCCCCAACCGTCCTGAGACCATATTAGAGGCTTGCTAGGCTTTTGGGAAAATAAAGCCGCAAGGTGAGCAGTGAGCAGAGGGTTGGAGGGGGGGTGTTTGCAGTGTGGTTACGGTTGTAGCACCCACTGCATAGAGCCCATTCTTTTGTGCAATTATGTAAGGGCATTGAGGGATCATGCAGCGATCCTATCTAACCTCCAGTGGAGGGGAACACGCCCCTAGTGAAGGACAAGCCCATCAAAAGAACCCACTAAATACCACTACTCAAGATCTAAGGCATGACCAAGAAAAGCAGACCAAAAAACAGATTCCAGTAATAAACAACCGCCTTACACCAAAAAATATCACTGACACAGGAGTCTAATATTATGCAACAAATAGACACGTTAGGACCAGCTTCCATTTCAGCATTACACCTGGTCCGGGAATCCATGCTACAATTATGACTATCAAAGATCTGGTGCAGGGAAATGCAGAAAAACAAAGTGGTGGAGCAATGTCTGAACTCATTGATGGTAAACAAACGTGACTAGGAGATCTCGGGGAAACCCTGCCATAAAGATATGGAAGCTGATCTCGATCACAGGGTTGGAAATCAGAATGCCTCCAAGGTCATTGAACCAAGGTTGTGGATAGAAACATCTACTGGATGGGTGGAGCCAGACAGAGAAGAGAGGCTCCTAAATGAGGAACAGGAACAACTAGACTCACCAACAACACTCTGTGCGCAACTGAACAGGGAGGTGGAACAGGAAGGAGAGGGGGAGACTATAGAACTTGCTTGTTTTCCGGGAAATACAAGAAGAGAATGTGGACACATCACAAAACCAAGAAGGTTGGTAAACCACAAAAAAGGAAGGGGAAAAATCCAAAAAAGAAAAACCAAGAACAAATCAACGCCAAACATAAATAAAAGATCAAACACTAAGCAGTTTGTAGAAGGACCAAACAATTGGAGGGAAGACAAAACACCTCCGAAAAAAGAACTGGAAAAAATCAGTTATGGGCCATCGAGAAAAAGGAAATGCTGGAAAGAAGCAGTCAAAAATAAACTTCCTGGATAAAAAAAAAGCCAGAAACGAGCTTTGCCAAATAATTAACAGGAAGAAAACAAAACAATAGTAGAGGTAACCAATGGGGAAGATTCTTCACCAATACTATCAGTGATACCTCAAGTAGAACAGGAGAAAGATGCTACCAAAAAGGGATCCCTGGAAGAACCAACAGTAATAGTAACAGGTAAACAAAAGGTGGGGATGCCGGTCGAAATTGAAAGGCACCTTTCGGGGTACTGAAATGGGTTGGAGTTTGGTTAACAGAATGCACCTAAACAGAGGGTCAATAACCAAAGGGCTTCAAGCAGTACCTCAGTTAAGAGCATTAAGATCAGAGGATATCTTGGCTTTCCCAAAGACAGGTGCAGAGTGATCGGTGTGATATTTTGCCTCAAACCTGATGGCACAGATGGTTTGGAGTAATAGAGAAGCCCTTAAAAAAAATTAGGCTTCCATCTATTACAAATGAACACAGAAGAAGAAATACAGGAAAATCTAAATCCTGGCAACACCTAGTACCCTGAAGAGTAGGACCGTAGGTGAAGCAGCACTGGCATGCCTAAGGGTGAATGGGGACGACTGGGCCTGGTTGGAGGGGGCCCTGGAGATGCTCCAGAAGGTCAAAAAGGCCCAGCAGCAACTTTAACAGGAAAGATCTTATGATTTACCTCTTGGAATATCTGTGGATTCCCGAAATTAAAGGAAACCGCTTATTTGCCAGCTCGAAGGCTTCATGTGATCATACTCCAAGAGACAATGGCAAGAGAACAATTAGAACTTAATGGATATAGAAGTTACTGTAAACCAGCAGTCCAAGGAAATCTGGTACAACCAAAAGGAGGCTTGGTCGTAGCAATTGATCAAAACTGGGACGCGACACATCACGAGTTGGAAGTAGCTTCACCTGACCTTATGGCTATAGCCATAAATATGACTCCTCAGGAGACAAATCTCCTAATGGTGAACTTGTATTGAAATACATCCCAAAAACGCATGCTGGAGTTACAAAATGAACTTGAAGTATTACTTGAAGAATGGCTAGAGGAAGAAGGCAATACTGATATATTAATAGCAGGAAACTTCAACACGTGTTGTGTAGAGACTAAAAGGATAAACAGAAGAGGAGGAGAAACTGCAGTATGGAATAAAGATTACCTGGGAGCACTATGGAGAAACTTTTTTGAGCAGTGGGATCTCTGGCCCTGTGAGCCAGCCGGGGATACTACAAATTTCTTCACCTGGAGGAGGGGAGGGCATGTATCGTGGATTGATCATTTTGTTTCAGCGGATTTGTATGAATGTAATAATCTGATAGTCCGAGGGGATGTTGGTGATGGTGACCATTTTCCACTATTCTATAACTTAAACTTAACCCTGACGATGCACAAAATACACCCTACTATGAGCTTTGTGAAGGTTACCAGGGGAGGGACAGTGATAAGGTGGAACAACAAGGCAGTTACGGAATTCACAGTTGAATGGGAAAAACAAACAAGAATTATGGTGGAAAAAGGCTCCCAATTAACAGCTTGGAACTATAACGAGATGCTACAAATATGTGTCAAATCGATCACTAAGAAGGCCCAGCTGGTGCGAAAACAGATGCATTTGAATATCTTCGATGACAAAATTATGGTCCTAAAAAAAGAGAAGAGCAGAGATTAACACCTGCAGGCTAAACTCTGCTTACCTTGATTTATATCTAGAGAATAGGAGGATTATGTCCTACTATAGATGGGTTTTCAAAGGGACTAGAAGGGAAACAATCATTAAAAGAAATCAAGAGATGGTGTTTTCCCTGGTAAATCAGGAGCCAGGAATGTTTTGGCTAATGATGTCAGGAGTAATACAAGGAAATGGTACCTATAAAGAATAGTGGCAAATTTCATCCCAGAGCTTGGTTCAGTTTTTCAGGAAGAAATACATGATCCCAGACAACAAACCTTCAATCAGTTCAAATGAGGGGGTCCAGGAGGAAGCAAAGTGCCCTTTGGATCGAGCAGACTTGGTATGGGCAATTGGAAAAGCAAAAGGTTCAAGAGCCCCAGATCCTGACTGCATCCCTCCTGTACTCCTTATGGAAAATGTGGATACGTGGGCTATGCCTTTATGGGAACTCTTCCAACATGCATATGACACAGTACAAATCCCAGATGCGTGGAAAAAATCCCACATTGTTACAATTTACAAAAGGGGGGGGACTAATTAAACCCAGTTTATTTTAGACCGATAGCTCTGAGATTCCAGTAGCACATTTTTTGGTACCCTGATATTAAGATATCTTAAAGAAATCGATGCACGAGGTACCCTGACAGTCACAGGTTTTCGTACAGGTATGGGGACTCCACTAAATGCATTCACCCTAGCCCACATGAGAACAGCAGTGAAGAACAAATCAATTGGGACCGTGTACATGGCCTCAATTGATATGGCTAGCGCCTTTGACACTTTTTCTCGGGCTCGATTGTGGGACAAGTTGGCGAGGTATGAGATGCCACCAACTATAGTGAAAATGCTAAGGCTACTCCATACGGGAACAACGATCAGTCAGACTAAACCGGGAAGGAGCCATGACTCCTCTCATAGAGACCCATGTGGGGCTAAGACAAGGGTGCGTCGTGGCCCCAACCCTTCATAACCTATACACCACTGACATTGATAAAATTTGGGAAGGGGGAACAACAAACAGTAAAGTTGGGGTCAGCAACACTGGGAATGATCACTTTTGCAGATTAAGTGGTGGTGTTTGACCTCACAGCCATGGGATTACAACGTAAATTGGCACTCTTCCATAGTTATGCATTGGAAGATAACTTGAAGGTAAACGGGGAAAAATCTAGATTACTCATTACGACGAGAACAAGACCAAAAAAGATTAACTGTATGGTGGGAGATGAGCCATTAAGGTTACAGCACTAACCTATCTGGACTATGAGGTTTAAAACACCATATCTAGAGCAGGAGGAATGAACTTTCTGCCCCCTGCTCACGAAGATGAGGCGGGTCTACGCACAATTGTGCAGCTTCTCTCTTATTCCACTTACCTGATTTTATGAAATGCGGGTGGAGCATAAAATCCTGTATGGTCTGAACATGAGTCTAAACGACTTTGGAAGACACCTAAATACGTTTCAAGGGAAGTTATAGAAGGGAACCTTCAGACTGGCCAAATCATCCCAAACTCAATTTCGACATGAGTTTGGGCTGGTCTCACTTGCTATGGTGGCGGAGTGGAGAAATCTAATGTCATGCGCCACGCTTCTAGAGCCCCAACCCCATTCCCTGTATGCAATATCGGGAACGGTACAGACTAGAACCTCGGCAGACTCTCTTACCAGAATGAAAACGGAAATGAAGAATTTGCTTACGGAAATAGTCTACCGTGGAAGACTTGACTTTAAATCGGGCAAAGGTAAATAAAACATATTTGATTACGATTGGGGTAAAACAAGAGAAAATATACCAAACTTAGGCCTTTACAGGGAATATGCTAAGCTTGTATATATGAGGTAACAGATCCCAAGATATATACTTATTTTCCCGTGTTATAGGAGAAGAATGGTATATTTACGTTTTAGACTGAACCAGCTACCAACACTTGAAAGGATGGGAAGTTGGTATGGTATGAAAGTAGATCCTAGCTGCAGATTGTGCGGGGATACTGCACAAAAAGAAACAAAGCACCTGGTTCTTGCCTGGACAGTACTCAAGGAAGAACGTCTGAGGCCTAGGTATGGAACGGGGCACGGAGGCTTGCTGTGCTACCCTGATTTGGGGGGGGGTGGGGGGGCTGTACAAGCACAGAGCTGTATTCTTGCCTTAAGCGTCCTGCTTTACAAAATTTTTGAAAAACTGGCTAAAGTGGGGGTGGAAGAGATGAGGAATACACTAGGGGAGGAGGTGGACGATCAGGCCTCCAAACCAGGCCCTCCCACCCCCTCCATTGCCTACAAGGTTGTTGATGAATTAAGGCAACGAGACACCTGTGAGGAATAAGTAAAGAGGTGCAAAGTGGACCATAAATCCTCCTTCTGTGAGCTTGATTGCTGCACATATCCTCTTGTGGCATTCTGGATCATCCCCCCTCTTTTATTCTTCACCCTTTCTCTTCTGCCTTTCCTTATGTTTGTGTAATAACTGATGTGTGAAATTTTACTATTTTAAAGCAGTTCATGTTACATCTTTTTCTTTTTAA
The DNA here is from genome assembly GCF_040938575.1 of Ambystoma mexicanum. Classification (NCBI taxonomy): domain Eukaryota; kingdom Metazoa; phylum Chordata; class Amphibia; order Caudata; family Ambystomatidae; genus Ambystoma; species Ambystoma mexicanum. The sequence continues at coordinate 175,392,860 of NC_090934.1, forward strand.
TTTGCTTGTATCTACTTCTGGATGTTATGAATTGTTTAAAAGAAAAATTGTGAAAGATTTTTCTTTTGTAGTTGGAAATCAAAACAAATACATTTTTTTTAAAAAAGTCCAGTCCTCCTCTGAGGTGAATTCTGAAGCCCGTCCCAGTATCCAGTCCTGAATCTTTGTCCGCCGGAGCTGCTGAGCCCCACAGATCACCCTCCCCACACCCAAAGTCTGTAAAACTTCTGCAGTCTCCCTTCAGAAGTTCAACACCCCAGAGGGGAAGTGGATAAAATAAAAAGGACACAGGTCACACACTCCGGCTTGATGAGCACCTGCAGAGGATGACAAAATAAGGCGTTATCACCCTTTTAGAAACCTACCCGCCAAATTCCCATGGAATTAGAAGTGCCTGTTTTGCAGGCATGATAAAAAAAATTAATTGGAAGTTTAATTCTTTTACTCAACTCTTGTGGTGAAGAGAAACGTTATCTGAAAAACCATACATCTGTAAACCTTGCACCATATCCAGATGGATGTAATGTTCAATTATACAGTTATTCTGCAGGCTAGATAGATTCCCTTAGTAAAGAAGCAAACCTCCCTTGGGTAAAAGTAGCTGAGGATTTATTGTGACGTCTCACTTGGTTAACTCACACCAGTCTCAGAAGCAATTAATGTTTTCTCCTTACTAAGAAGTGATAGTATCTTCTCTAATAGTTGTGCTCCTATTGTAGTCCCTTCACACATGCGCTGCTGCAGAAAGTCTGAAAGTAAGCACCGTCACACTCCTGAATTATTTGAACTGCAGTCAATATCGTGCCTGAGACACTGCAGTCTTTTGTTTCAACATGCGCAGCTTTTTTTACACAGGGAAACATTTCTCTTGCCTGACTGTTGTTTTCATAGTGTGCACGTTCTGCGTAGAGAAGATAATCTCTTTTGAAATGCCTGTGTGCTTTCTTTAACTTGCTGCTATTTGGGAATCAACATTGTCGTTCCAACCCGAGACACTTGTCTCAATTGACATGCGTGCGGCGGCCGGCAGAGTGCATAAAATTATGCATTCAGTAAAGCTCACTGTGCGTACAAAGACAGTTCGATCTGAACCGGAATCTTCAGAGGAAGCTGCTCTTTTTCCTCTGATTTCTCTTGTCCAAAGCTAACGCTGACTTCTGACAAGAAGCGAGCGATCTGTGAACGCTTCAGAATTGAAGTAAGGCAACTGCGCAATGCGTGTGAGAGTTCCACAGTCACTCTTAATTCAGACAGTAAAAAGGAAACTGATTGATTTTCCAATCCTTACATTGTAGAACCAAGAAAAAACATTAAATGCCTAATCTAAATATGAAAACTGAGCAAACATAGCTTATCTTTAACTAGAGTACAGCGCTCCCACCAGGATTACTGCTTGACTTGTCCCACGCTGCTCTTCCTGATGATCCTGAATTCTCACTACCCTGGCCCAATTACCTAGGATACTTACATGGGCCTTAATTCAAGAGAAAATTTGAAATTGAAACAGTACTTACCTATTTAGGAAAGGACAATGAAAGGCCGTTTAGAATGCTCTGTTCTCAAGCACCCACAACAGCCAATCAGCTTCCAGAGTCTTCAGCACCAATCACTTGTTTGCTTCCTGAGAACCATGTTGGCTTGGGGAACTCTCCCTCTAGAACAATAAAGGTTAAGGGCAGACCAACAATATATATACAATTCCACAATTAATCACTGCAAACTGAATGGAAACATGACTGTAATCTGAATAGGAAACTAAACTGAATGGAAACCTGACAGTAATCTGAATAGGAACCCGACAACCAGGAGGAAGAAGGGGCGGTAGGGAACCGAACCCTAGGAGCAGCAGACCACTGAAAAAGGTTTACACAGTTTTACGGCCCCACGCAGTGCAGAGCTTGGCTTGATGGGGCGCGTGCTGTGACACAGAGAGGCTCCAGTGGGCCGTGTTGAGTTAACTAAGAACGAAGTATTGAGCTAACTACGAAGGGGGATGCCACAGTCGGACAGAGGCACGCCAGCATAGGCTCCCAGAGGAGGCGAGCAAGCAAAACTCTCTTGGGCCCCGCGATTGCCCCGCCCCATTGAAGGTACAGCGGGAGGAAGCTGTGGTGGAGAGGCCATGTCTCTTCGCCTGTTTGGGCGGGAGCCGGGCACCAGGTGCCCACAGAACACCAACGGAAGGCTCCCAAACAGACTGGAACCCTCAGAGCACGCCTCTGCCAGGGGAGCCCTCCCTGAGGCACGAGGGATACGCGGGAGCCCGGGAGGGTGTGCAACAGCGATCCAGACTCCAGAAGCAGGGTAGAGGCGCCCAGAAACCCACCAGCAGAGACAGCCTCTCCGCCCTCCCAGTAATGAGGCCTGTGCCCCACTAGAAGGAAAGAGGCCTTGCCTCGCTTGCACCTCCAGAGCTGGGAGGAAGCGAATCCTGGGAGCAGCGTCAGACGGGGTCACAGACTGGGGAAGAGTAACTGAGGCCACTCAGTGGCAGAGCCTAGGTGGACTACGCACTCGTCAGGTGTGCCATACCCCACTGGTCCTAGGAAATCTGGCTGTAGATCTGGCCTCCCATCGCAGCTATAGTATTAGCGCGACTAAGCTTGCTTCGAGGTCTTCAGCCTATATGCAACTTGTGGCGATCCTGTGCTTGAGGTAAAAAAAAAGCTCTAAAGTTTTCTTTAGCTTGAATGTGTCAGTCTGCATCTGGATTCCTATTCTGAGGCTGATCACAATGATTTCTAGATTAGAGGTGAAAAAAGAGGTGGAAATCCAATGATTTGCGCCAGTCTCAAATTTAATGTCACATTGATTGCGTCCTTTCAATTATTAGGTGTGTTACTTTGATTTATGCAATATTTCTCATTACGATTTGCAAATGTAATGTGCCTTCTTTCTCAGAATAACTTGGCAACATAACGTATTAAAAATGCTTTATAGGGGAGGCCACCAGGGCGCGCATGAATGGAAACATCCTTCATGTGAGCTCTGCACTTGGGTCCGTAAATGTGGACTGAGCCCCCACCACGAGACCCCCGGCCTACCAACCACTGGATTTCAGTTCCTAAAGGAGCCGGGCATCCCTTGAGAAAAACCCGACGAAAATCGGATTTGTTTCGGTTGAGAAAATCCAAACGAGAACCCTGGTGAACCACTGCATGATAGGCCCACAAACGCAGCTCCCTGCGCTGCCTGAGACCCCGGCGAGTGCGAACTGCAGCACCAGGGAAGTAGATGGCGTCACTGTTGGGGAGAATTCTCTGTAAAGGCTAATTTCCCAAACCTAGTGAGTCCCCCAGCAGCTTTGCTAGATTTTTGGGGTTTACTTTTTTCTCCTGCTAAGAGTGAGACTCTTTTACTCCCACTCTTAGACATGATTTGAGGTGTTCCTTTGTCTGTCCATGTGTTTTATGGGCTATGGGGTCTTTTACTCCATAGGGTCTCATGTGTTTTTGATGTGCGTTTCACAGCACCCTCTGTGCCGTAACCCAGGGGGTTTCGTAGCGACCCCCCAACATAGACTCCATACCCTGGGACTGACTACTGTCTCCCGGGGCATGTAAAGTCACCATTGGCTTTGCTAGTCCCAAATTATGAACAGAAACCAGTACAAACCATCATATTGTGGACGTACTGGTCGGGGCAATTCGATTGCCCCAGGGTCTGTTGTTCGCGTGGGCACGTCTCCGTCCCCCCTGATCGAGTTTTGGCTGGTGGCAGTGGATACTATTTATACCGACCGCAAATATATCTCTATGGGATTTTCCCATTGTTCGAGGTTACCAACTTTAATTATTTAATTCCTATAGCCTCGAACGTACCGCCGGTTTATTTATTTAATATTAATTCACAGGTTGGTATTTTTTGCCAGAACTCGATTCAAAAATGGCGTTTGTGTTCTCTTCTGTGACTCCAACCCAAGTCGAGCCCTTTGTTCCACTTTTTTGCGGGCTTCTCCACAGAAGCCTCCAAAAGTGGCGCCACTCTGTCTGGGTACCACAGGGGGTGTGCGAGGGGGTTTAGGCACCCTGGACTGAGTTGCCTTGGCAACTCAAATCGCACTCTTGTGTGATTGGCCCAAGTGGTGAGCCGGCTGGCTCACCACTTAGCATGTTTGACAGCTGGGCTGAATGAATGGGGGTTTGCTGCATAAAAGCAGGGCTTTGGGGACTGGAACTTCAGAAGTCGCCACAGGACCTAAGAATCCGAGGAGGGAGAAGCTGAGCCGACCTGCAATGACAACACCACCGGTGGAGCCATGCGGAACCGTCTCGCCACTTTTTCCGACGACAGAGTAGATCTCCAGTCCGGAGAGTCTTCTTCCTTTGACTGGTGGGGATAACCAGTTTTGCCTTCTTTTCACCTTCCTGGAGCATCTCGTGGCCGCCTTGCCCGTGCAAGGCACCCCGGCAACCGGAATACCACGGCTTACCACTACCGTGAAGAGAAGGGTAGTACCTTTTAACCGAAGAACTCAGCGGCTGGTTTCTTCCCTGGCAGTGCAACGACCTTCATCTTTCCTCCACGGTGAGACCTCCTCTTCCTCTGGACGAAACACCGACTTGCACCCGCTGCCAGGAACAACTGCCCCTGCTGGAGCTTCCTTCACACTTAAGGTACTGTGTCCCGCCTGGCTTCCCTTGCGACAGATCGTTCGGAGTGACAGTAAAGGCTCAACTTTCCAACCTGGGCTGACCTGGGACAACCTAGCTAACTTTTCCTGACTTTAATTTCATTCTTTGTGTGCGAACTATCTACAAGACTCTTTGGGCATAACCCCACTGTGTGAACCTGGACCCCTTCTGCTTGCTCTCTCCAAGAGTGGGCCTTGCAATTGACTTCCTTGCTCTCCAGTAGAACTCTGCCTATCCTGCCTTACTGTGGTTCTTTTAAAAGTATTGAAATTTGTGTGCTCCATAACTCTGACTTTTACCTCCCTTTTTTTATAACTTATTAGAGTGCCATCTTATGTTAAGCGCTCACCTCTGTCTGAAAATAAGTGGTGGTTATCATTAAGACTTGCCTAAGTGTTTAGGGTTGTATATATATAATAGTGACTGTGTGCTGAATTTACTTACCTCTTTGCTGCTGGTGTAATTTACAAAGTGTGTTTTTAAATAATTATATACTTTTACACCAAAGCTCTGGTCAGTGTTTGCTTGTGCTACTGTATCTCTGTACCTATTGTGAATACTCTGTATACTGCCTAACTCTTCTTGAGGGAAGTCTGACTGCTCAGCCACAGCTACCAAGTGAATCTGTGTGGTACAGACTGCTACCAAGTGGGTTTACTGCCAAACAACTGTAGTCTTAAATCTGTTGCAGTGGTCCCCAAGGGAACTGAACAGGTTTCTGCCTAACAGTCGCCGTCCTGCGGCCCTGCACGGATGGACCCCAGCTGGTGAGACACGCACTCGGAGCACCCCGCAGGCGACTGGCGTGGCCATCCGACCCGCCCGTTAGAAGCTACATCGCACTCCACGGACTTGTGCCAGAGCTGTCCGCCCTGACTTACGGAGGAGCGGAACATTGGAGAAGGCCCCGCGGAGCTCGGGTAACAGCATCCCCGACCTTCCCAACCACTGGGCTTGGTACCCGATAGAGCACCAGCACGACCTGACTCAACTTGGCCCCGACGCCTGGCGGACTCGCATAGGCGCGGGTCTTGATTGATGTGAGGGCCTTCACATAAACCACCCACCCGCAACACTGCCCTGTCACGCAAAGATAAATTTAACCCCCATGCGTAGGCGCTCATGAAGGAGGGGGGAATTAATAAAAGGAAAATCCTCCTCTCGGTCTCCTTTGGCGTGACACAGTACCACCAGCACCAACCTGAAATTTAAACTTGGAAAATACCAGGCGGCAATTACACCAGGGGGCAGAACTACAGACGAGAGGGCAAACGCAGGTCTCCACAAGAGGCATTTGTGGCCCAGAACATTCAATGCAACAATCCCCAGCCCTCCCTCCAGGGTCCAGACCTCTGCGGCCACGCAGGTCACTATCACCAGAACTCTGCAACTGAAGCTTACTCAGCCATGGGGGCCGCGGTTGAGAGGCACTCCATCATATACCAACACACAAGAACCTCTGTCCATGACTGTGCCGCGAATCCCAGGAAACTTCAAGGGGTGACATACGCGTGCCTGAGGGTTGGGCCCCACGGACTGGGGCGTGTGCCCTCCTCAGATACACCACATACCACCCTCGATCCCAATACCCAAGATCACGGGAATCCTCTGCAACCTGTCGGATACTATATAGTCATGGCAAAGGACCTCAGCATACCTAGGAACGCTCCAGATTTGGATCCAGGGGGCATCTCAAGAACTTGCTGCTACCAGGAACTGAGGGTTGGGCCCCTGTGGTGCAGGGTGTGTGCCCTCCTCTGATTCCTTATACTTCCCCTATTTTAGGTGGCACTAGTCTCTACTGCGCACAGCAGAGATCTGCTCATCCCACTACTGGGGGACACGCTGTCCATGGACATTAAGAACAAATTGGCGAAATATAAATTCTCAACACCTCGCGAAGCCCCACAACTATCCAGTGCTATCAAAATCTCGGCAACGGGATCTGAGACTGCTGCGACTAAGGCGGACGTTGCTGACTTACTCTCCGAAATGAGGCGCATGAGAGCTGACATCGGAAAAAAGATGGACAAAATCACACACAGGATGGATAAAATGGAGGATAGGCTGCAAGAAGTCGAGCATAACCAAACCTCCCTGGATACCTTGGAGACTCCGATGGACCTTCGAATAGCAGAGATTGAACACAAGAAGAAATCCGCTTAAAGGTTGACGATCTTGAAAATGTGGAATGCCGCAACAACATACATGTGTTTGGTATCCCGGAAAAGGAGAGCGAGACCAAATCTTAAACCTTACACGCCGTATTGAAGCTCCTCTTTAAAGATGATTCAGTGGATAAACCCAAAACTGACCGCATTCACAGAGCCGGCGGCAGACCAGGCGGCCCAAGATCAGTATTGGCTCGATTTCACAATTATGCGGATAGGACGCGAATCCTGGAGAAGGCCAGAGACAAACCGCAGCTAGCATTGGGAGACTCTAACATTTCCATCTATCAAGACCTATTCTCCCTCACAAAAGCAATGAGAATAACGTGCTTACCGATCACAAGAGTGGTCAAGGACAAAGGTGTAAGATATCGCTGGGGCTATCTGTTCTCACTCACATTTGAGTGGGAAGGATCTACAACGAAACTCGCCTCAGAGAGGGAGATCGCCAACTGCACCTCGGACTTACTGGGCACTCAGGAGGAAGGAACATCAGGTGGATGGAAGGATGAGGACAGAGAATGGCATACCAAGGGGCTGAGGCGAAAAAGGATCCAGAGATCCAAAAAGTTTCAGAGGATGAATACCTCCCCAGACACAGAACATTGATCTCTCCTCCCATCTGCCTCGTCTGTCTATACAACATGCACCAGACGAAGAAATCACGTTAAGATTGTAGCTGGTCACTGGAAATCGGTGCGCAACAATTGCACACCAGGTACTGGACACAACATTGGACAATTCTGAAGGAAGAGGGGTGTTGGAAAGGGGAAGGGAGAGACGTTCGAGACACGAAAATCGCCGGTTCTGATGGAAGTCTTCGGGGTGTGTTGATGGGGACCCGATGTAGGGCAGACACCAATATGATGACTAAGAACGGGGTCAGAACTCGTGCCTAGCAATTTTTTTTTGTATTATGAGCAACATGTTGGGGGCTCAGATAGGACCGCTTGTTTCGCGGTTCCCACTGGTGGTCCGAGAACAACTGGGTGATGTTAACCTGGCCGGATCGGACGCCGAATGTAAGGGGGGGAGGGACGGGAGGGCAACTCTGAGTTTATGAAAGGGAGGAGGCGAAAAGAAGGGGAATACAGAATGGGACCATGAAGGAACAAGATAGGGACCGGATGGGTCAACTATTGACCCTCTCAGGGCTTACTATGACCCAACCCAATGGTAAGGAATTAATCACAAGGCTACCAAGCATAACGGAGGAACTGAAACAGACATTTTGGTCATTCAAGCACACACCCAAAAATCAAGATGTCATCCATATTCTGAATTGATACACTACGCATATGCACACTTAATGTAAAGGGCCTCAACTCTCCCACAAAACGATCTATGGTGGCCAGGGAATTCAAGCAATCCAACATAGATATTCTGTTTCTTCAAGAAACACGTTATCGAAGAGGAGAGGAGAAAGCAATCCCATGCCTTGAAGTAGGTCTCTCCCTCTGGAGCTCTGGAATCTCAAAAAAGGCGGGAGTGGGGATTCTAATTCGCAAAGACCTTCGTATGACAACTCTTGGGTCTTGGTCCGACACAGAGGGAAGGGCTCTGGTAGTTGTGGAAAACATTTGCGACACAATTGTCACTTTCGCCACTCTCTATGCACCCAACCAAGGGCAGAAAAGGTTCCTCCTCAAAACTATAGAGAAGGTTTTTAGCATGGCACAGGGACACACAGTTCTTGGAGGAGAATTTAACACGTGGATGGATAGTTCTGTGGGTAGGCAAACTAAAACAGACGCACATAACCCACCACAGTCACAAGAAGAAGCTGAAATCAAAATAACTCTCAACCTATACGGCCTCACTGACAGTTGGCGCCACCTACATGACACTCTCACACGTATTGATTACATCTTCCTCTCTGAAGGCCTGTTAAGAGTACTTCACACTGCAAACATACACCCCACTGCATGGTCAGATCACGATCTGGTCTCTTTAGATATAGGTTGGAATGACCTTGCCCCCCGGAATACTAAATGGAGATGCAATGAATTCTTATGGTCTGACAGTCTTTAGAGAAGACTTTGAGAACGAGATTAAACTATTTTTCTTCACCAATGACACGGGTGAGGTTGGGAAGGAATTCATGTGGGAGGCAGCCAAGGCTACATGAAGAGGGGTCCTCATTAAAGAAGGGACTCTGAAAAAAGAACACGCCCTGTTGGAAAAGAATATTAGAGAAAAGCTCTGTATGCTGGAGAAATAGGCACAGTCATCCCCGCATGACAGATCCAAGTACATTGCTGAAGCCAGAGAACTCGGAAGAATTGAGAATATTAATTGTAGGCAAAGTAGCTCAAAGCCTGCAATACTTAAAACAGAAATATTATGAAAAAGGCGATAAAACAGATGCCCTTCTGGCGGCTTGTCTCCGAGCACAGAAAGCAGAGCAATGGGTCAATTCCATAGAGATGACAGATGGCACCCCTCTAGATACGATAGAAACATCCCCGGAGGGAATACAAGAAGCATTTGCCTCTTTCTATGAAGACTTGTATACATGCAATCCCCCTCCCCACTCGCTTAGGAAGTATTGATACATACCTTAAGGATGCAGGGCTCTCTACACTCACACACACAGAGGCCGAATCCCTAGATACTACAGTCACAGAAGGGGAAGTTATTGACGCCATAAAGCGCTTAAAGACCGGAAAGGCCCCGGGGGAGGATGGTTTCACGCCTGGTTTTTATAAAGCATTCTCTACACTCCTTGCCCCTTTTTTGGTTACCCTGTTCAACCACATCTTTGAAACAGGCCAAGCACCTCCGACCTTTGTCAGGCCCTCCTTGCCGTCATTCCAAAAGAAGGCAGAGACCCTAAATACTGCAGCTCCTATCGACCCACCTCTCTCCAACATTGATGCTACAATATACACAAGGGTTATCGCAGGCTGGCTTGAAATGCATCTACCACGACTGATACTCTGATCAAGTCAGTTTTTTCATCGGGTACAGGGGGCTGACACGATGAGAAAAACACTCCATCCAATACATGAAGCACAAGGAAGGGGAGAAGACCCATCTCTCCTGTCCTTAGATGTCAAAAAGGCATGGCCTGGGACTTTCTGGAAAGAGTATTAGTCTGGTATGGGTTGGGACCAAAGCTCCGTCACGCCATTAAGGCACTGTAAACATAGCCCACAACGTCTGTGACAGTGAACGGAGGCTACTCAAGGTGGTTTCCCTTGGAGAGGGCGAACAAGACAGGGTTGTCCACTGTCCGCAATACTGTTTGTGCTGTCCTTCGAACCACTTGCGCAGAAAGAAGACATGATGACAGGGTTAGAGGAATCAAAGTAGGAGAGCAAGAATACAAACTGGGCCTCTGCTGATATTCTCCTACACCTAACTTATCCCTTAAACTTGGTCCCGGCTGCACTAAGTATAATTGAAGAATATGGTGAACTAGCTGGCCTCACAATTAATACAGGAAAATCAATCCTCCTCCCAATCGATAAAAGTAAAGACTCTGAAGTGGAGCGATTCACTCCCCTAGGGGTGAAGGTCAGCCTCCCCCACACAGATACCTGGGCATCAATGTTACCCGGGAACTTGAATCCTTATACCAACCTAACTTCCCCCCACTATTGCTTGCCCTCCAAAGTGATATCGAAAGGTGGTCCAGACTTACCGTCTCCTGGATTGGCCGCCTAAATGCTATAAAAATGGTGATGCTGCCCAAAATCTGTTCCAAATGCTCCCCATTAATTAGAATGCCCAAAGAATACTTCACCAACACCAGGAAGTCCTTGCTAGCCTTCTTATGGCAAAATCAAAAGCCCAGAGTCCCCAGATCCTTGCTCCAACTACGAAAAGACAATGCAGGGGTAGGCCTCCCAGATATAGAAATGTATTAGTGACCCAATTGCATCTACTGATTCCGCACTTCAGGCAACAGTCAGATCCGCAATGGATAGCCCTAGATAATTACCATCTCTGCCCATTCACTGTAGGTGAATGGCTCTGGGTTCCAGGGCCCCAATTACGGAACAGCATTAAAGCTCACCCCATCATTGGAACAATATGGGCAGTGTGGACACCTGGCAAGGGAATGGAGGGAATTACGACCTGGCCTTCCCCTCTGGGAAACCTATGGGTACCAGGAATCCGAGACACGATCCCGGAAGCTTTCAAGCCTGGTATGAGGGAGGACTAGAAAGGGCTGGGCAGCTATGGAGGAACAACACCTTCATTACCGTTCAAGAGCTTCAAGAAGCACTCTGCATAGGCCCACTCTCGGTGTTGCTATACTTGAGACTTAAGGGGGTTATGACAAGGTTCGATATAGAAGAGCCAACTACAAAGAGACCTCACCCCGTTCGAAAGAATTCTTGGTACTTGTACGAGCTCCAAAGGCCTGATAAGCGCAATGTACTCAACGCTGATTGAGGTTACTATCACACCATCCCTCACGTTGAAGAGTAAATGGGAAGCAGATATGGGTAGACAGATCTCACTAAAGCTATGGTTACAAATATGTAGGAGAACAGCGAAATCATCCATATCCTGCCAATATAAGCTACATGCCATCAAGCTAATATACAGATGGCAGTATGACCCACTTAGGTTAGCCATAATGTATCAGAGTGAGCTCTGGGTGAAAAGCTGACTACTGGCATATGTGGTGGGGATGCGAGGGGGTCCAAGCTTACTGGTTGAAGTTCTCAGTTGGATCAAAGAGTTAGACGATGAAAGGGAGAAGCAACCATTGATTTTTATTTGGCCTAATCGAAACAGAGAAGACAACCACTAAAGCACCCAAAATGATACAAGGCCTACTGATGGCCGCACGGGCCTGTCTCACTATGGTGTGGAAGAGGGCTACGCTCCCTACCAAAAGAGAATGGTTAGGTGTCGCCCGAAATATTTATAGAATGGACAACCTGACTGCAGCCCTTCACGGAGACCGCATCTCGGTTGAAAATGGTCAGAATTTCGAGCCAAATACATCACATAGAAGAACGTGTGCGAAACATTATAAAAGTCATGGAACTCCTATAAGACGATTGACAATGTCTGCAAAATCAAAACCAAAACGCAATTCTATATACCTCTGCTCAATGTTATGGTTCTAATAATGGCCCTGATGTGAGAAAGTTGAATTATATCAACCCTTCCGTTGGTTTTATGAAGAAAAGGGGGCAGGCGGGCAGAGGGTAGATGGCTTTGGAAATGTTGAGAAAACTGTTTCCCAGCGATACTTAATGTTTTGAGAAATGTTTTTCATAGTTTTTATACAATCTTTTGTGGAAAATGTTTAATTGAATGTCGAAACCTCTACTTTAAAAACTAATAAAATTGAAATAAAAAAAAAAATGCTTTATAGGAAGTGATTAATCTCTGCATCCACATTTAGGCCGCTATGGGAGGTGTCCAAAGTGCAAATCCAGTAGGCTTCTCTGGATCTGAGAATTCTTTCCACGTTGCCACCTTTTTTTTTTCAATTCTATAGAATCTGATATTATTCTTTGATTCTCATTTATGCTCATTTAAGTGGTGATACCCTAAATGATACCTGATGTCTTCTTTGATTATTGTTCTGAGATGTTCTTGAATCCTTATTTTTAGCGATCTAGTTGTGCTGCCTACATAACGTTTTCCACATAGGCATTCAATTGCATAGACTACCAATTTTGTATTCCAGTTGATGAAATTATTTACTTATTGTGTAGTTCCATTTGGTAGATTGATGTCCTGTTTGCCATTAACTGAATGGGTGCAGCTCTTGCATTGACCGCACTTGTAGTTGCCTTTTAGAGGCTTGAAGTTCCATAATTGTAGTAAACCACATGTCCTCTTTTTGCTTATGAAGTGTGAATGGCTGAGTAGGTCTTGTAGGCTTTTAGCTTTCTAAAAGGTGATGTTTACCTGATCGTCTAGGTAACCTGAAATGTCTGTTTCCAATTTGAGGATATGCCAATTTTTCCTCAATATTTGTCAGATCTACTTGGTATTAGAGTTATCAGTGGTAATGAATCTTATTTTATTAAATTGATCTGTGGTAGATAAAGAACTTTTGCGGGCCCTGCCCTCACACACAGACCCCCTGTCTTTGAAGACATCTGGAGACCTCCTCCTGGAGGTAAGGAGGGGGCGCCTGCCCGCCATACGCCTGCCTTCCGGTCTGTACCCTGGAGGGGTCCTACAGCTGTGCTCGCACATGAGTTGGTCTAATACACTGCAACAATATCGCTCGGACCAGCCTCCCCCTGCATCACAAGGAGCTATGGCTACTTCAGCGACAACAGACACAGAGGAGACACATTTTGTTGGTACGGGCATGGCGGCCCTATTGGATGAATTTAGGGGCTTCATGGCAGACATTGAGAAGAGGCTTGAAGGCCTCGATAAAAAAAGACTGCGTGGATGAGCGCATCCAAGACCCGGAGACAAACCAAACGTCTGATCTTCTGGAGACCCAAATAGATATGACACACTCTGAGCTGGAGAGGCGAGATGAAAAATGCGCTCTCAAGATGGATAACCTGGAAAACCGGGAGCGCCACAATAACCTGAGGTTCCTTGGATTGCCAGAACGCAACAGTGAGACCCAGGCAGATATTCTGAAAGCCATTAATGCAGTGGTTAGAAAATTCTTTGACAACGGCAACACCAGTGAGCTAACGATTGACAGAGCCGAAAGAGCTGGAGAAAGCTCCAGGGGTCCATGATCAATTCTGGCAAGATTCCATTATTTTGCAGAAAAGTCAAAGATTTTGGAGTTGGCGAGAAAGAGGGGTCCCATAGAGTGGGTAGACACGCGGATCTCTATTTACCAAGATCTTTCGGCAATCACCTTGACCAGTAGAAGTTTGTGTGGCCCTCTAACAAAGTGACTCCTGGTGAAAAGGGTCCGCTACAGGTGGGGTGGTCCCTTCTCACTCACCTTTTGAACATGAGGGTTACAAATTAAACCTGGTTACGGAAGACATCCACCGCGCGACACACGAACTGCTGGGAGAAGCCACCCCAGACTCGAGCAACGCAGGGATCCGTGGAAGGGTGTCGACGGAATCCCAGAAAGGGAATGGCTTTGTCGAGAGACACCGCGTCCGCAGCAATAGAACATTCAGGAAATTGGCTCCGGCATCCCTGACTATTTCCAACGATTAAAGGAGATCTAAAGAACTTGTGGGGACTCTGTGTACTGTTAGCATCCCTATCCCATTAGCATCAACCGCTCTGCACCTTCATACCTATCTGACACATTATGTAGATCTCAATCCACCAGACCGACCAGATTACAATACTCCAATCAACTAACGATACCTCGCATCAACAGGACAAAGGCAGGAGGTATAGGCTTCCCCTTCCTCGCCCCGAAGCTCTGGAACTCCCTCCCCACAGACCTCAGAGCTGAAACATCTCTATTTTCCTTCCGTAGAAAACTCAAAACTGCCCTCTTCAACTAATCTGTTCTCCCAATCACCTGTTCCACAATGCACAAATGTACAACATCGTCCAATGTAACACCTACGGACCTGAACTGTATGTAACTAAGTACAAGCAACCCTGTAACAATCACCATGATGGATCAGTTGAAACATATGTAACTAAGTATAAGCATCACTGTAACAAGCGCCACGATGCCTTCGGTCTGCTGTGCGCTCAACAAATACAAATAAATAAATAAATCCCTGTGAAATCATGTGATGAGCTCACGAGGCATGGGCTGCCCTGGAAGTTTGTTTGTTTGTTTTATTTCTAATGCGCTCCAGACCCATAGGTAGAAGGGCGCAGCAGGTAAGATAATGCGAAACTTACATCGTTACAGATTATACAGGATACAGTAAAAGTTATACCTATTATACAAGATACAGTAATGGATATTATAGATATTATACAAGTTATACATATTATACAAGATACAGTAATAGTATACAAATGTGCAGGACCATCATCGTGCAGGTCGATGAGTTACATAGAAGATGGTACGCATAACATATCGTGAGACAGAGGAGAGGGACAAGTGTCAGGTCTGGGGAATACTATAAACCACGGCCTAGCTTAACGTTGCACCGTAAGTTGCTTTCTGTTGGTAGCCGAGTTAACTCTTGAGCTGGTGCCTCGGCGATGAGCCCGGGCGATGTATCTCACACTGAAGGATGTTAAATTAGGGTTCATAGTTGGAGGCTTTGGGGAGGGGGGTATGTATTGGTTGTTGGGCTAAGTGGGGGGGTGCTCGGAGGCATTATTAATGTTCAAACTGAACCCGTGGGTGGTAGGAACTCGCTGGTGGCCTGGCCCATTGAAAAATCTATCCAGGGGCTGTTATTCATACTAGTTGTTACTTCCTATAAACTACCAAGCTCTAATCCAATCTACATAGGGACTGGCACGTAGGTTCTGAATCTAAGCTTGTTAACATGAGGGGTGCACATATGGCATTTTGGGAAATTCATGGCCCTGTTGCGCCCGCCCCCCCTGATGGATGCACCCAACACTGGCGCTGGGTTCACTTAATTTGAAATCCCCCCTCCCCCCAAACCAATCGCCTCCCCTCCCCCCACCCCCAAAAAAATCCCCAAAAAATCCCTGGTGGTGCGGGAATTTAATCGGCTGAAATTACATTTCATGTTTCTGCAGGAGACTCACTGGGTTTTGGGAAGTGAGCCGGCTTTGAGAGCTAGATCAATACAAGAGGTGTTTCATGCTTCTGGTCCATCAAAAACAAAGGGGGTTGCCCTTGTGCTTGCCAGAGGAGCGAGATTCACACCGAAGGCACAGGGTAGGGACCCTGAGGGACGTTACTTGATGGTCAAGGGGGAGATTGGGGGAGCCATGGCCACAGTGCTCCATCTACTGCCCGAACGAAGCCCAGGACTAGTAGTGGGAAAGGGGTTGGAACCAAAATAATGTCCTTTGCCCAGGGTACCCTGATAGTGGGTGGGGATTTTAATCTGGTCCTGCAGCCGGAGTGTGATAGAAAAAGAGAAGGGCCCAACTCAGATATTCCGACGAACTGGCACTGTCAGATACCCACACGAGGGAGCAAGGACCCACCCCCTTATTTTCTTACTTTTCCAAAGTTCACACCACGTTTTCTAGAATTGATTATATTCTGATCGACTCCGCTATGCGCAAGCGAGTTGCAGAATTTACGGTGGAAACGATCCTGTGGTCGGACCACGACCTAGTGAGAGTCCTAAAGTGTGCCCCCTGGAACCCCAAGACCAGACTAAGTGGTTGTGCAAGGACCTGCTTCTCGGGGAGAAGGTCCTTTCAAGGGGATTGTGTTCCTCATCTATGACGGGTAATGTCCACAGCTGTGCTGCTTCGGAAAATTTTCAACAGAGGGCGCCCCGGGTCGATCCGTTGTCCCTCAATTTCCTCCGTTGAGGGTCGACTTCACCAGATGTTATATATAGGACGCACGGCACCCGTAGCCTCAGTTCTGTTTTTTCTGCAAACATGTTTGCTTCGGAATCTTGGCGTGCTCGATGTTTCTCTTCGAAAAACGATGTCTTCATGCTCTTCTACTACCCCGAAGTCGGGCTTTAAAAAATGTTGGGACTGCGGTTCGAAAATGTCCATCACGGGCCCGCACGACATCTGCCTCTGGTGCCTCGCTGAAAGCCACGCCACCAATGACTGCCAGTCTCTGATGTCTAAGGCCTTGCGGGAACAGAAGAAGAAATTGAATGTAGGTAGGGTGCCTAAGCCCCATAAATCGAAGTCCGCTGGGCTTTCGACCGATGACTTGAGGGGAAATTCTCCGCGTCGGCAAAAACCAGGGGTTCTCGGTCTAGGAGTGGTTCCTGCCATTACTCTGCCTCGTTGAGGCATTCTAGTAAGCGCCGTTACTGGTCGCCTTCCCCGTCCTCGTCGGAGGATGACTCCGCCAGACAGTTGACTTGTCCCTGCAAGTCTTTGTCGCCGGACGTATGGGATTCATTCCGCCGGCAGATGTTGGCGATTTTCGAGTCGCAAGGCACAGTTCCGTCCGTGCCTTCTAAAGAAGCCAGCAAGGAACGGGCTTGGTCCACCACTCGCACACCTTCGGGCTCGGGCGGTCGGCGCGATCATCGGGAGATCGCCATAGCCGTGCCAGGTCCAGGTCCTCGATGCCATCGGGATCGTCAGAACCTGTGAAGCATTTGAAGAAGACGTCGGCGCCCTGTCCGTCGAGGGGCTCTCTCTCGAGGCTCCGCCCTCAAAGAAGTTGTCGAAGTCAACGACGCTGATTCCCTCGGCACCCTCGACGCAGTTTGTGGAGGATTTGCCGGAGGTGCCCCGTGGGGGGTTGTGGGACCTCAGAGGAAGGCTCTCAGTATGTCTGTGGCCGGTTTTTGAGCCCTAATCTGTTCCTCCTCCTACATTGGAGTTTTTCCAACCTTTACAAGACATTTCTGAGGTTGAGGAGCTGTCTGATGAGGAGATGGCAGTGCCTCCTGATGTCCCTGATGACCTGTTGTCTGGGCATAGTCAGATGGAGGAACTCTGTCAGTCATTGCATGACGCTAGTGGCCTTGACACCTCTTCGGAGGTGGAGTTTGGCCGACCTGAGCCTGGGGCGCATGCAGATTCCTCCTATCGGTGTCTCATGTCGAGGGTGACTGAATACTTGGGGTGGTCTGCTCCACCTGCTGATTTTGCTCAGGATGATCTGACTGACATCCTGGATCAAGGTCCACCCACTGACCTGGTGTTACCGTTTCACATGGCTTTGCAAAGAAGGGTAGCAGTGGCTTGGACTGCTCTGGAGAGTCTACCGGCAGTTAAGTCGCTTCCGAAAAAATACCGCCCATCAAGTGGTGACCCCTGCTACTTATCGAAGCACCTGATTCCGGAGAGTTTGGTGGTGCAGGCGGCTACGGCCTCCTTGAAGCAGGCTGTGCACGGTACCATCCCTCCTGATGGGGACGATAAGTGCTTTGATGGTTGGGCGAGAAAGGTATTTTCGGCTGGGGGTATGGTGTTGAAGGGAACGGCATGGTTTTCTAGCCCTCATGCAAGATGGCAAGGATGCCATGTGCAAGTCCGTTCAGTCGGGTTTGGACACAGCAGACTGTCAGCCGGTCCATGGCTGCGAGCACCATAAGCAGTTTTGCGTGGTTGCGAAAGTCAGGATTTGCTCCTGATGTGCAATCCTGGCTTCTGTACATGCCCTTTGATGGTGTTTATCTTTTTGGCAGCAAGGTTGCAGACCTCCAAAGCTGCAGCGAAGTAGTTGAACGCTGCAGTTCGCCAACCTCTGCCTTTTCGTCCTAGGGGTCAGCAATGAGGGGGGGGGGGGTTCCTTTTGATACTACTCTACCTTTGGTATATCGAGGGGAGCTGCCAGTCAAAGGGGCCAACGTAAGAGTACCAGAGGTGGAAAGCAAGGTACTTGAGGTGCCAAAGTTACTCGGGCAGTTGCCTCTTTGCACTCAAGCACTGCCGCAGCTGCTTCAGCTCAGTCATGAGGCCATGTCCCATGGTTCGCCGGTTGGGGGGGGTGGGGGGGGAGGCTGGCGCAGCATCTTGTAGAATGGCATGCCATTACTTCAGTTGTGTGGTTCTGGAGATCATAGCCCACGGCTACTGTCTTCCTTTCCGGCAGAGGCCTCACGACAACCCACCAGGGAATCTCTCTTTGAAGAGTCCGGATCCGCTCATTGCGCAGGAAATCAAATCCCTGATGGAGAAAGGCACCATAGAACTGGTGCCTGTAGCGGAGAGGAACAAGGGATGGTATTCACCATATTTTTTGATCCCGAAAAAAGAATGGGGAATTGAGACCATCATGGACTTGCGTGGTTTGAACAAGCTCCTCAGGAAGGACAAGTTCAAGATGGTTACTCTTTCTCAAGGCCTCCAGGCCCTTCAACTTCAGGACTGGTTGGTGTCTCTCGACTTCAAGGACGCTTAATTTCATGTGCCGATTCATCCCAAGCACAAGTACCACCTGAGGTTCGCGGTTGGCGACTGTTAGGCAGAATCCACTGCGGTTCCTTTGGGGAGCACTACAGCAGATTAAGACTACAGGTATGAGTAATAAATCCCCTTTGGTATCAGTCTGTACCACAAAGATTTAGTTGGTAGCTGTGGCTAAGCAGTCAGACTTGTCTCAAGAGGGAGATGAGCAGTATTCAGGGTTTACACATTAGGACTACAGAACTATGGAACAAGGAAACGCTGACCAAAGCTTTGTATCAAAAAGAATATTAATATATTTATTTTACACTCTGATGTTCACACACAACACGATTATAAAAGCAAGTTAAATCAGTCAAGAAAGGTATACACAACTCCCCATTTAAATTGTAGACAAGTTTGAGCAAGAGTGAAAACTGAGCAAAACGGCACAGGGAAAACCAAGCAGAAATGGCACTATCAATTTCTCAAAAGGGAGGGAAAGGCCAAATTATACAGGAAGATACTCTTATACACACCAGCAACACTTCCCAAGAAGACTGTGAACAAGTTAGGCAGGGCAGTACTTTAGCATGTATAATACTGAGGTGAAAACCGAGCAAAATGGCACTTCACAAGTTTAAACAGAGGGAAGGAAAAGGTGTTCATAAGAATCAGGTGCACCAACACATTTCTAGTTGAGAAGCAATCTAGAGAAGGCAGTTGTAACAGATTTAGCCAGAGTCAATAGGCCTGTGCCAGTCAGTGGTACAGGGCAATGTGCCCAGGAGCAAAATGTTCTTGTAGCTGCAGTCAAGTCTTTGTTAAACTATTCTAAAAGGTGGTTGCAAAAGGTGAAAGACAAAGTTAGATGATGTGGGGCGGCCAACCCAGTAGGTAAGTAAAGGATTTAAAACACCTTTAGCGGTACCCAACGAAAAGGGAGGCCTGGCAGAACAATGTACCTTAAAATGTAGAAGAGGCTCCTGCGGTGGCGGTAGTTCCTGGCAGTTCGGGAGATCCAGCAGAGGAAGAGAGGCTCTCGTCGTGGAGGAAAGTTCGACTTACTGCACTGCCCAGAGCTGAAACCAGCCGCGGTGCTGCCGAAACGGATTAAAAGGTAAAAGGTGAATCGCGGTCGTGGTGGACGGGTGCCTGGCTGTCTGGTCTCCTAGTGCTTGGTACTGGTGATGCGAATCAAAGGCAGGTCCTGGAAGGCGATTGGCGAACTGGTTGGCCCCACCAGCTCAAGGGAAGAAGGCTCTTGTAGATGAAGATCTTCTCTCGTCGTGTGGAAAGAAGTGGTGATACGCAACAGCAGGGCTTCACCGGTGGTTCAGTCGTTGCAGATGTCTTTGGCTTCTCTCCTCTTCGGCTTCTTAGTTCCAGTGGCCACGTCTTGTCCTCCAGTCCTCAGGACCCTGCTTTTATGTAGCAAGACCCCCATCCATCCATACAGCCTAGCTGTCACTCACACACAGTGGGGTGGCTCTCCTGGCGCGAGAACCCCCCCAGCCTATCGGGGCAGAGTGCGACTTGGGTTGTCCAGGGTGCCTATTCCCCCTCCCACACTTCCTGTCTACCCCAGACTCAGTGGCACCTAGAGGAGGGCTTCTGTGCAGAAGCCCGCCAAAAGGACGAACAAAGGATCCCCGACCTGGGCTAGGACTACAGAGAAAGACACGAGAAAGAAATTAAATCAAAGTTCTGGTAATAAAAACCTACCAGAGTAAATTTTATATTAAAATAAACCAGCGGTATGTTGGAGGCTGTCAGTAAAAGTGGTAGCCTCGAACAATGGGAAAATCCCATAGGAAAATATTTGCGTCGAATATTTTTGGTCGTAACCACTGCCACCAGCCAGAAACTTTTGAGAGAGGGACTGCACGGTACCCCCTCGAAAATGAACACTAGGGGAAAAACTAACCCTTCCCAGTACCTCCATAGTAAGATGGGTTGTACTGGTTTAGTTCATAATTGACTAGTAAAGTCAATGGGGACTTAACATGCCCTGGGAGACAGTAGTCAGTCCTAGAGTATGGAGTCTGTTTGGGGGTCGCTACGACACCTTTGTGGTATGGCACGGAGTGTGCTGTGTACCACACATGTAAAAGATGATTCCTATTAGGGTGAGAAAAACCCCATAGGCCATAAGCACATAAGATAGCCTAAAACACACACTAGCAATTCTGTCTAAGAGTGGGGAAAAAGGGTCTCCCTCTTAGCAGGAGAAAAAAATAAACCCCTCAAATCCAGCAAAGCTGCTGGGGGACTCTATAGGTAAGGGAAATTAGCCATAGAAGAGAATTATCCCTAACAGCGACTCGCACTTTTAGTTTCGGGTCCTGCCGTTCAGATTGACCTCCGCCCGCGGGTCTTCACCAAGCTCATGGTGGTGGTGGCAGCGTATCTCAGGAAAGGGGGATTCACGTCTACCTGGACGATTGGTTGATCAGGGCTCGCTCTCCCGAGCTAGTCCTGGATCTGTCAGTCACCTGCCGCTCCCTTCACAGGCTGGGCTTCTCCCTCAACTTAAAGAAGTCCCACTTGACACCTACCCGGCGGCTCCAGTACATCGGAGCAGTGCTCGACATATCTCTGGGGCAGTGTTCGCCTCCCCAGGTGAAGCCTCATCACATTTTGCAGATGGTGGACAAGTTTCAACGTGCCCAGAGTCTCCCGGCATTCGAGTTCTTGAGGTTGCTCGGCCTCATGGCATCGGGCATTCCCGTGTTGCCAGAGGTCAGGCTGCGGATGAGATCTCTGCAGTGGGCTCTCAAGATGCAGTGGTCACAGTCCTCCAGGGGGGGATGTCTGATCCTGTTCAGGTGCTGCCCTCGGCCACCCAGGATCTTCTGTGGTGGGCCGTCGAAGGCAATCTGATGAAGGGGGCTCCGTTTTGGCTACCCTGGCCGGAGGTGACTATTGTGACGGAGGCATCCCTCACGGGATGGGGAGAGCTCATGACAACGAGTTGACAGTCAGCGGTCGTTGGTCTCCGTCGAAGTCCAGACTCCATATCAATCTGTTGGAGCTGAGGGCCGTCAGGCTAGCCCTGAAGGCTTTTCTGCCTTCTGTGCGGGTTAAGAATGTCCTGATTCTGACGGACAATACAGTGGCCATGCACTACCGCAACAAAAGGGGGGGGGCAGGGTGTCTCCCTCTGTACAGAAAGGCGATGCAGCTCTAATTATGGGCCATCCAGCAGGAAATGTCGATCTCGGCAGTCGTCTGGTCGGAGACGAAAACGAGGTGGCGGACGCTCTGAGCAGGCAGAGGACGGTCTCTCACGAGCAGGAGCTGGCTCAGGAGATTCTCCTGGAGATCTTCGCCCTTTCGGGGACCCCACAAGTGGAGCTCTTCGCCACCAGTGTTGGGAAAGATTTCTTAATTGTGGGTAATTTTCCTTCCATGTGGCAACCCCTAAACTTTTTGCTGTTGTTTTCACCATGATCTAGACTTTGCCAGAGAAGTACAGCCTTCTGCCGCACTCCTCTGGGCTTTCGCTCCATTCTTACGGGGAAACTGACATGCCCTTAAGACAGTCAGTACCGGGAAACACTGTTTTCCGTAGTTTCTTTATCATGTTGCAGCTTTCGTGCAACATGACACAAGAGGGCACTGTAAGCTAAGTTACTGCTCTCTTGGGTCTCTAGCCTTCTACAGGCCCTAGATACTCTTTTTGGATTGTAACTGATCGGTGCAAGTGAATCACGGACGGGAATGGTGGCAGCGATCGTTTCTTGTGTTTTTGAGCTCCTTTTGGCGTTTTAAGCGCGTTTCTCACTCTTAGACCAAAATGGTGGCCAGGCTCCCAAAATGGCCAGACCACGAGGCTCCTTTGTCCTGTCCGCTGACCGTCTTGCCCCCTTCACCTTCCCCAGGTCGAGCCGACCCGGGGCCTTCCTTATTTGGGCATGTACTTTCCCGCGAAACACAGATGCTTTCGCGGGCTTCTAGAGGCATTGTGTGTGCCTCCAAGATGTGGGCTGGGATGTCTGGTCCCAATACACATCCTGGGTGCCCTGAGAGTCTAGGGTGGTGTGAATGCCTGGGACCACCGTGGTCCGTGATAGGTCCACGTATGGAGTGAGTGTTTGATGAGCGGATCTCCCATTGGGTCCCCTCTGTTTTGGCGCAAAGGGAACCGTGGATAAGAGGGGGCTGGAAACGCCACTACCATGTCGATCTCCTGAGTTCTCACGAACAAAGGAATACAGGAGCCAAGTATCCTACAACCACGAGGCTGAACCGAGGAATCGCTGGTGACCCGCTGAAGGACTGCTCCTCTGCACTGCTTTCGCTTTGTGAAACCCTTTCTGCCTCTGATCGAACCAGAAGGCCTGTACTGGTACTTCGACCCTTGGAATAGCGGGGACAGCTATTATCGGCATCTTCACCATCTCCTGCACGTAAGCCTTCGGAAGTGTCTCTGGGCCATCCAGCAGACGGACCAGCCTACCCAGGAGTCTTGCTCTGTAACCGCCGCCAGGTTGTGTTGTATTTCGTGTCCTTGTCACTCTCACACGATTCGTACACTTGGCATTCCCAGGTCTGAAGTGAGTAGTGTACATTTGGCTGAGATACACACGGCCGCTCCGTTGCCCTGCTGTGGTAACAAGCTGTGCGGGTTCACTTGGTTTGGGACATCTTTAACTCAACTCTGCTGCTGCAGAATCTACACGACGACAAGACATCCCCTGCTCCCCTGAACCTGCCAGCACTGAAAGTGACGCGGAGAAGCCTGGGTCTGCTTGCATCGGGGGCCCGGTGAGTAGCATAGCTAGGAACTGGTCGCCCTCCTGCAGGAGCCCATAGCTTTTCCCCGCTGTGTCAAACAGCACGCCTTTCCGTACTCGCGCTCTGCTTCTGCCCACAGTGGAGGCTGCGCTTGAGTCGCGGAACTCTGTTCATTTGTGCACCAAACTGAACTGCCTGATTCCCTCGAAGAGACTCCCCTTTTTGCCCGTTTGCACCAGGGTGTGCAGGTACTTTTGAGCACAAGGCTCCACTCTTCATAGGGCTTGGACTTCCTTTTAGTTAGGTGCCTCTGAAGGCGGACTGGATCTAATCATTATTTCGCACTGCCTGTTTTCCTCCCCTTCTAGGTGGACTACACATTTCGTGCATCTAACGCTTTAGACTCGTTTGTATTTGTATGTATATTGTATTGGTTTGGTATGTGTTGGTTTACTAGAGTTTTATTGTGATTTCTCGCTACGGTCATTGTTGCAAAGGCCTTGCAATAAATGTGTATATATTTTTAATATAACACCTGTTTGGAGTAATTTGTAAGTGTCCTTGCTTTGTGTGCTCATTGCGGGCTTTCAGTCACCCTCACCCCTCTTGAGACCTAGTCTTGACCGCCGCGATCGCTACCCTGATTGGTCTGGCTTGTCCAGAGGTTACCCTGTTCCAAGTAATTAGGTTGGCCTTCTGAACCTCTGCGCCTCCAGGACAGAGTTCAGAAATCCGTCTTAACAAGTGTCAACCGGAAGTGCGAGAGATTCTGTTCTTGGGAATTTCCTCCAAGAGGAGCCTTAGGGGGCGCGTTCGTAGTGGAGTGGTCCTTCCCACTGCTGTACGCGTTTCCTCCAGTCCCCGTCATTCCGCAAGTGCTGCGGAGGTTATGGAGGTTCGGTTCCTGAATTATCCTCATTGCTCCGGCATGGGCCAGGAGAGCGTGGTACCTGGACCTTTTCGACATGTCCATCTGCCCTCCACGCCGTCTTGCCTACGAGACGATCTGCTCTTACCGGAGGGGGGTCAGGTTCTCCATCCAGAGGTCAAGTCTCAACCTTCATGCTTGGCTTCTGAAAGGTTGAGGTATAAGGATTGGGACCTCCCTGAAGACGTGATGGAGGTGTTGCTGTAGTCCAGAAGGCCCGCAACAAAGTCCCTGTACCGTTGCCGTTGGATAAAGTTCTGAGACTGGTGCAGGGTTAATAAGGTTTGCTTATAGCCCTCAAGAACCACATTTTCATAAATATAGTAGAAATTTGGAATAATGCTTTAGGTATTCAAGCATGAAGAGCAGAAATAATTCTACAAGGGAAATCCTCAATCTGGGTCATAATAAACGTATACTGGAACCCCGACAGCTCAAAACTGGACATCTTTTTAGAAAACCTGGGCCTATTGCTGGAAGCAGTGAAAGTGTATTCAGCTGTTAGTAACATTTTGGCAGGAGATTTCAACACAAACTGCCTATATCCACAAAAAGGTGAAGTAAAAAACTCGATCACTAGGAATACAAGTAGGGGAAAAATATGGCAGGAATTTATGGAACGATGGGACCTTAGAATGGTTACTAGCCCACAAGAGGGAGATCTAAAAACATATATAACATGGCATAGAGGGAAATCATCCTCTGCTTTAGACTTCATCTGTGTTTTCTGCACGCATCACCATCCCTTATTGTTTTAAAACAGGATGGGGGAAGTGATCATAGCAGACTTGAGCTCTCATTCCAAAACATTCTAGGAATAAAAACAGAGATAGAAACTCAGAACTTAGAGGGGAAAAAAAGGGAAAATTAGAGTCGTGAAATATAAAGATGGGGATTTAAGCTCAATGAGAGGCTAAAAGATTCCTGAGCTTATCTGGAAATTGAAATGCAACCCGCAGAGGTTTAATAAATTTCTCTGGGCTACGTTGGCACCTGGAGATTTAGCAGGGAGAGACAAACAAACATCTCCATGCCTTTGATGAAGCAACAAAAAGAAGAAAAAGAGAACATAGGAAAGCCCTGCGAGAAATCAAGAAAACAGGGTACCTGATAGGAAAATTGAAAATAGAAATAAAAAGAGAGAAAGCCAAATATAGATCCTGGTCACTCTCACAAAGGGAAATCCGGATGCGAACAGAGGGGGGAGTATATACTTAATATACTTGGAGAGAATAACAACAAACGTTTTTGGGAAACATTAAACCAATTCGAGGGGGCAACAGGTAATTCCCTTTGTAACCTAGTCCCTGAAGAAGATTGGGTCGAATATCTAACAGAAACCTGAAAGTCACAGTATCTGTCATTTTATGACCAAACAAGACATACCTTGGCATCTCAGTTTTGATGAGGAGGAAATTTCTGAAATTATAACCAACTCTTCAACATCTAAAGCTTCAGGATTGAATGGTTTGACCTACCAGACACTCAAAAGCGAACTGGAATTATGGTCAAAACTATTATCCGGCCTCTTTGGGGAAATCTTTAAGAAGCGGGCATTTCCATCTACTTGGAAAACTGCATTGGTAATATCCTTCTTTAAAAACAGGGATCGTCGGACAGCAGCAAATTACAGACCGATAGCGCTGCTCGACATCGAAAGCAAAATATTCATGAAACTCCAATTAAATCTTATCTCAAAATGGGTAAAAGATTTTGACATTCTATCCTACTTCCAAACAGGATTCCGGAAGGGACATTCGACATCAGTTAATGGTCGAATCCTAAACCTCTTAAACGAGCAAACAGAGTAAGAAATTGCTCCCATTGTATGGAGCCTGGATCGATCTTTCGAAAGCTTTTGATCAAGTAGAACGAGCACTGCTCTGGCAAAAATTGCGATGGTGGGGAATGCCAGAAACACTATTGTCCAGGGGTGTTTCTAGGTCTGAAAAAGATCAGGGGCTATGCTAATGTCAGGGCTGTCAGGACCCGGGGCTAGCTAGCCTTTTGGTTGTAGCCCCTGAGCTTCTATCTGGGGCTACAATCAAAAGACCCAGGGCTATAGCCACCTAAGCCCCCCCGCCCCTAGCAACGCCTCTGCTATTGTCCATCTTGGTGGAATTGCATAGAGCCACAAGCCTAAGTTTCTCGACACAATGGGCCACCTTTCAAAACTAATGGAGGTAAACGGGGGGGGGGGTCCGACAAGGGTGCATAGAAGCGACTCTTTTTCAACCTGTTTCTGGCAGACATGGGACCTTTCCTAGAATCGGCTGCGTTGGCCAGCCCTACCTTAAATGGAGAAAGATCTGTTGGCTGGCTTACACAGACGATCTAGTACTTCTTGATGGATACCAATCGGTCTCCAACGTTTGCTGACGAGACTGAATGAGTATGTTGGGATAAATAGACTAAGTCAACCCGGCTAAATCAAACATCCTCATTTTCAAACACCCTTTGTTAAAAACTAAATACAAAAACTGGAAACTGTGGGGCAAAAGTATTAGAGTAGTAGAAACTATAAAATACCTGGGTTATAACATACACGCCCATCCGGCCCAATACAAGACAGAATCTGAGATAATGGACAAGGTAACTCAAGCCGCATCACAGATGATCAAATTGAACTATAAATTCTGTAAATTTTCCATCCTTCCGCTAGTGAAATACTACTTAGCAAAAGTGGTTCCAGTAATACTATATGGACTGGAAGCCAAACCAGGTCTTTGGTCAGCAAATTGGGAAAGTTTTGAAGGTCGGTTGTGGAACAGGGTCTTAGGACTTCCAAGCTGTACATCTACAGGAAGTCTGAAATTCGAGCTGGGGCTAAAGTCACTGAAGTGTATGGCAGACTGGAAATTGATTTCCCTGTTTCGAGAAATAATTACGGGCAAAGAGACCACCCTTTACGGAGATCTTAAGTCTCAGAAGCTGCAAGGTAAATCATCACTTTTGACCTCACTTGGGGGGGAAAGGTAACAAAGGCACTTACAAAAATAGGCCTTGATGAGGAAACCCTGGTCCTAAACCCACTCAAAATAAAAAAAAAAAATCTGGAACTCTTGGACTGGATCGAAACAATAGAGCAGGTCAGATCAGATCCAGTTCAAAGTGTGTTCTTGAGGGGGGAAAAGGAACTTGGGTGTCTCTCGCGTTATCTCATGAAATTCCCAAATAGAAAGCTGCGCTCAAACCTCATTAGAATGAGATTAAATTTGGTCCATTGCGGAGCAGTGTTGGAAAAGCGAAACCAAGCGGAAAAGGCAAAATAATTGTGTTCGATTTGCATAAACCCTGCAAGCAAACACTTAGGCATTTACTTATGGACTGTGAAGGCTCATGGATACATCGGTCAAGACTATTCAGGAACTTTGTGCGTAGAGAGGAGGATATATCAGACTTTTTGTGGGACAGACTAATTTCTGGTACTGACGCTGCATTGACATCAGCAGCTATCCAGGTGTTGATCAACTGTGAAATAACCTTTACAGCCTAGGAAAATAGTCTACCACAACACTGAGCTTGAGAACGGTTTTTGAACTATAAAACCGGAAAATATAAATGCCTTAAAGTTGCCGGGTTGGCAAAAAAAGGAGTACAAAATGTTTTTTTCTTTTTATTGTTCCTTTTCTTTTATTCATTTATGTTAGGAAATAATTTGTACATTTGTAAAGAAATGGTGTAACTTGTTTGTTTTCTGATATATTTTGTAAAGGCTCATTGAGCCAAAACAAATAAATAAAAAAATGTTTTTAAAAAACATGTTCTTTGAAAGTTAATGACAATGGTGAGGTCAGTGTGGCAGAGGTCTGGGAAGCGTTTAAGGCTACGATAAGGGGGTACCCTCATTGGAATGGGAGCGAGGAGAAAGAGGATGAGGGGGAAGGAGTAAAAGATCCTGAGGGACAAGATTGAGGCTATCCAACCGAGAGGTAAACTAAAATCCCAAATGTTTCCGGGTAAGTGGGCGGAACTTCAGCAACTCAAAGAGAAATTAAAGGAATGGTTCGGTCAGAAATATTATTGGCCAAAAAGATGGGCAATAATAAAACAAATATCTAAAATATATATTTTTTTAAGTCCCTATGGAAAGTTTCGAGCAAATGAAGCTCAAATTGGAAGCACTCGCCCCCAGAGACAATGCTCCCATCCACGATCTATGCTGTCGGCCCCAAGTGTAGTCCTACTAAAAGAAAGGAAAGACCTGCTCCAGTGCACTTCCTATAGGCCCATCTCCCTTCTGAATACTGACGTGATGAAAATCCTAGCAAAGCTCATAGCCAATAGGTTGGCCCAGCAGCTGCCCTTGTGGGCCATGGGGATCAGGTAGGCTTTATCCCAGGGAGACAGGGGGGGGGCAGACAACATAAGACTTTAAACCTAATGCATGAGTCCACACACAGGGGTCTAAAAAATGCGATATTTTATTTATATCGTACTCGTACACAAGTGTTTCAGAGCGCGACCAGGCAAAAGGGAGGGTAACCAAGGAAGAACAAAAAGAAAACGGCGATCTTACTAGGCCCAGTGACATTTAAGACCGCAAGTGCATGGAAAAGGGAAGAGGGGGGGGAAGTTCATCGAAGGGGGGGGTGAGTGGAAAGTGCGGAACAGAGGAGAGAACAGAATAAATACTAAATAAAATAAATGAATAAATAAGAGCGATAAATCATGGTAGTGCAGCCAGCAAGTGGTGGGTGAAAGTTAGTCAGATAAGGTATATCTGATAAGTGCAGAAAAAGTGGGAGGGGGGGCTATACGGGTACAGATACACAACCCCAGTGCAGGGGGTGGGCTGGAGGCAGTGCAGAAGGGTGGCAGGGTGAGCAGGTACCTGGGCCTGAGTGATCAGAGGGTGGCCAGGTGCACAATGCCAAGGGAAGAAACGGATCAACAGGGGAGAAGGGGGGCAAAGGCAGAGGCAAAGAGCAAGGTCTTAAGGTGCTTCCGGAACCGGAGATGGTTTTCCGCAAGTTTAGAGGTGGCCGGGAGGCTGTTCTAGAAGCACACCTTGTATCCATAGATTCGGAAAAAGCATTCGACTGTGTCGAATAGCAGTACATGAGTGAAGGGTTGCAGAGGATGGGTTTGGGGAATACATTTAGGTGTATTGCGCTATATAATGGCCCAGTGGTGAGGGTGGCAGTCAATGGCACTGTTTCTTCCCGCTCCAGCTCACTAGAGGCCCATGGCAGGGTTGTCCCATTCCCCCCCCTTCCAACCACCCCCTTATGCCCTGGTGATTGCAATTAGGTCTGACCAGGGGATTGTGGGGATCCAATGCAGGGACCAGGATTTCAAACTGTTGCTATTTGCTGACGACATACTCTCTATTCAACCTGTCGGAATCGCTACCACGTCTCCTGGACCAGATACAAACTCAGCAGATTTTCGGGCCTGAAGATAAATCTTTCCAAATCAAGTGCAATGACCAACAATAGGTGGAATGAGTCGAGGGTACATCCTCCCCGTACCTGGGGATTCGGCTCCCTAGAGATATGGAATCATTGTTTGACCTCAACTACTCCCCAACCCTTGAGCAAATGAAAGCAGATCTGGTACACTGGGGCCCCCTTACACACTCCTGGTTTGGCCGAATGGTAACAGTAAAAAAATTAACATCACCCCGTCTCTTGTATCTTTTCACGGCTCTCCCCACCCCCATACCAGACACCTTCTTTGCAACGCTACAAAGCATGGTACAATGACCAGAGACCAAGGGGGCTTCCAGACTTTAAATTATACTACAATTATACTACAAAGCTTCACTGCTCCGGGTCATGACGGATCACTTGAGAGATGACATGGGCACCTACTGGACATGCACAGAGGACACCCACACTCACCCTAAGAAAGTGAGAGACCTTCTGTTGTCACTGCCCAGGAACATTCCCCGCCACGTTGGATCTCACCCTACATTGGCTGTCCTCTGGGAGTAATGAAACCGAACAAGCCGACCACACTCCTCTCCTCCTGGCCCTCGCTGCTGAGCTCGCTGTGGGGTGCCCCCCTTGATCTGTGCAACTTGGGGCTTTGCCATACGCAGCAATGGTCTGACATGGGTCGGGAGAGAGCCGCTCAGCTGTTTAGGGGGAATACCTTTAATTCCTACGAACCCTTGGCTGAGACCGTGGGCACAGCCCCATTATCAGTCTTTGAATAACTGCGTGTGAAGGGCATCTTGATGGACCCCAAATGGTGTAAGAGGCTCTCCTGCCTCCTCACCCCCTTTGAAAAAATTATAACTGAATCTCGCACAAGAAAAGAGGCTCTTTCTAGAATTAGTTTTGGTCACGGCAGACATGGAGGGGAGACTGAATTTTAAAAGGCTCTGGGAACAAAGGTTTTGTGCGGAGATCGAAGAAGCAACCTGGGGTACTGTGGGTAAATCGATGCTGGTGGGGTCCCACTATACGGCGGCCATGGAGCACAAGTTTAAAATTTGGCATTCTTGGCACCTACCGCTCAGCAAGGCTCCCTAAAATGTTTTTGGGAGAGGATGTGGCCAGCAGGAAACATGGTACCATGTGGGAGTGCCCGACCACTCAAATTTACTGGGCTGAACTCTTGAGATGGATCAAGGACATAGCGGGTGTCTCCCCACAGTTGCTGCCTATAGAAATCCTGCTGGGTGTCCTGCCTCAGGATACGGATACGCCTAGCTTTCGGAAAGTTATAGAAACCATCCTAAGAGCTGTAGGGATTGCCCTGGCTCAGAAATGGAAACTTACGACCGCTCTTTCCAGACAGGATTGGCTCTCAAAACTCTGGCTATTGTCACGTATCAAAATCTTTCAGCAACTGTCAACGATAGGATGGTCAGCTTTCTGTTGGACTGGAGTGTGGTGTTAAAAGAAGGCTGCAACGCTCTGACACTATGATTTGAGACTGCCACTGAGGCCGTTTTGGGCTCTGGAACCCCGAAGACTAGGGGTGGCCTTGAGGCATAGATACGCCCCGTGTGTAGAACCCACTAAGTACATAAAAGCTTTATCTCAATGTCATGTTGTGTATGTCCCTGCCAGATGGTCGTTGTTGGCAGTTATTGTGCGGGGGTAGTGGAGGGGGAGTGGGTTAACTGTTGGGTGACTTTTTGTGTTCAATTGATGTTTACCAGTCTAACGATAAATGCTCAATAAAATCAGTGAAAAAAAAATAGGGTATTTGACCCGTGTTCGTTCTCAGTAGATGTGCTCTCACGCTCTTTTTCAATACTGAGAAGTAGGTTGCAACAAATGTTGCACGTTCCATCCCTGTCTGCCATAGTGTCTTGGTTAAGGGAAAGTGCCATTGCCAAAGAACCAAATCAAGAGCTATATTGATGGTCTAATGCATAGGAAAATATGGATGGCAAAATTGAAGTAGTTATCAAACTGCCTATTAGGTGCTGTTCCTAGAATTAAGTGAACAGGTGCGTTACAATGCTGTACTGACAATGGTCTGAGATATACGATGATCAAACCGATCATGGGTTGCAGTGAGCATTGGGTTGGGAGGGATCTTTAAAAATATACACAATACGCATAGTAATAATATTGGTGTGAAAGAATATATTGGTTGTACTAACTTTCTATCCCAGTAGGAACTTTAATTCTAAGGGCTGTAAGTTTATATATTTAGATCAAATAAGTAGGTCTATCACTACCTTGTTGTACACTGTCTTTGCATGTCAACCTTAAGCTGTGCACTCTGACATTTGTCCTGGGGGTACATTGCCTTAAGGCAGTGATTGATTTAACTGTGTTCTAGGTCCCACCTGCTTGAGGGCATCTCTTGCATGGTAGTTTACACGTATTTACATGACATTTCTGGGGGAAAATAATAGTGTTGTAAGGAGGGAGGATCTTCTAAATTGGTTTACAAATATTCTACATAAAATACTTTGCGACTGGTTCTTAACATTCTTGAAACATGTTTAATACAAACCACCGATCGTGAACTTGCTGTAACATCATTTATAAAAATAAAGGATAATGCCCAAAAATGTTAACGTTTAATAAACATGGAGGAGAGCGTTATCTCCTTCTGGAGCACTTATTTACTACTGCCTACTTTGTCAGAAGTGATATAATTTAAGGCTCCTACAGAGACCATATCGATGGCCCATAAAAAATCTATAGTGATAGGTTTTTCAAGACCAACCATAACCCTTTTGTACATCTTTAGTTAAGAGACAACTGTTTTAGTTCAGACATTCTTCACAGCAAGTTTGACTGAAGGACTGTTTTGGTTGGTTCTCTGCTGTATAATGGCTGTGGTTTGTTTGAATACTAAAATATTAATGATGCAGCAACATACTGGGCTTTGTGTTTTAACAAACCTGTTATTTTTGTAACCTGAAAATCAGCATTCCGTAGACTATTGCTAATCCCGTTAAATCTATACATTGCCAAAGTACCAAAACTGGAAGGGGAGAAACATTAAAGTTCCAAGCTACTATTAAGACATAATGTAAAATTGGTGTTCTTGTATAGCGCTGTTCTTACTTTTGGTAGCCTCGCCACGTGTGCTCTGTAAGAAAAAAGGGGTTTTATTAGTGAGATGGTGAGAGGCAGCTGTAAAATATGTAGTTTTGATGGGTGGTGTCGAGAGTACCCATTCTCCAGCATGGGGTCTGGTATGGATTCACATGCTCATGAATATTCCCCGTCGTCAGGGGCCCGTGTCGGATTCTTCTACGCCCCTCAAGGGTGAAGATTTCGTCGAGCCACGCTTGTGGAGGACTCCAGAAGTTTCTCAGGCCCATCTCGATCATGGCCCAGGTGAAGGGAAGCTCGACGCCCGGAAAGCTGTTCAGGGTCTGCCCTAGATGCCAGCTTCAGAATGTCTTTAAGGAAGACGAACACTCCCTTTGCCTCTACTGCCTGCATGAGGACAAGACGCACGTGGAGAAGGACAGTGCGTTTTGCGGCAATATGTCGGAGCGGACCATGAAGGACCGCCATCTGCGTCTCGCCAACTGGCTGGAAGGGAAGAGCCCGTCAGGCGAGAAGAAGAAGAAGTCCGAGCGGTCTTCTAAGACCTTTGAGGGCGCCCCGGCGACGGGGGTCCAACAGAAGGCCAAGCACCGCGAGTCCGCTGGCACCGGGAGCGCCGAACGGTCGGGCTCTACGGGCGCCAGACAGGGTGCATCCTCCCCGGCGCCATCAACCACGAGCCAACGCTCTGGCTCGGGTAAGAGGAAGGCCAAGCATCCGGCGAAGCTCCTGGAGAGACCCCGGTCAAGCTCGAAGGCCCCATCGGAGGGGGAGCGAGGCGGTGACCTTCCCCCCCCCCCAAGGAGAAGGTGGTGAGCGCACCTAAGGTGGTGAAAGCCTTAATCCACCCAGCCAAGGCCTCTATCGAGACAGTTGCGGCGGCCCTGGCTCAGCCTGTGGAGGCTACACCAGTGGTGGTGACCTCGGGGCCCAGAGTCTCCCTGCCACCGCAGAGGGAGTCCTCTTTCATGCCCATCGACAGGACCCCCGTGAAACTTCCGATGGAGAAGAAAAAGGGGGGGCAGGAGGTCGTCGTGGATTCGGCCTCAACCTCTGAGGAGGAGCTGATCGAAGTCTTAAGCCACGGCGTTGGCGTGGAAGAAGACCAGCCCGTCGGGAGGGACCCCGACGTAGGAGACGATGAGAACGTCGAGGGTGCCGACGGGGCTCCTGATCGCCCATCGGACTCCCCTCAACCAGTGCCGTAAGACAACTCGGCGGCCATTTTGTTGGCTATACAGTCCTTATGCTCAGAGATAAGGACGAGATTGCCGTTACCACCAACGGAGGAACCTCTCCTTTTCAACCATCGCGCCCTGCTCCGCCCTCCTCCCCGTCCACGACCCGTGGGGATGATACGGGGACTGACACGGCCGCGACGGGCACAGACAACGAGGTTTACGACGAGGATCTCCCGTCGTCACCTTCTCCCCGGGCTTCCCCGCCCGACGAGATTGGATAGTTTCATGCCATGATCGCCAGGGCATCCGAGCTTTTCCAGCTCTGCCCGGAAGAGAAGAAGGAAGGTTTCCTTTATCAACGGCGCGAGACCACGAGGAAGACTGTCCTCGCTGTACCTCTACTGGACGATATCTGGGATGAGGGTCTCGCCCTCCTCAAGAACCCATCCACAACGCCTGCGAGAAGGGATCGGTACGAGAAGAAGTACCGGGTCCCGGACGCGGCCCCCTTGTGCCTTCGAGCACAGCCGACCCCGGACTCGGTCGTCTCCGCGGCGGCCAGGAAGAAAGCGGGGGGGAAGGGGGGGCTCGGCCTCTACGTCAACCTCCCCACCGGACGGCGAGGGAAAGAAATTGGACACGATGGGACGCAGAGTCATCTCATCGGCAGCGACGACTATTAAGGCTGCCAACGCCTTGGCTATCGTAGCCCGCTACGACAGAGAATTGTGGTACAAAATCGCCCCCCTGCTGGACTTCTTACCAGACAAGAGGGCGGAGGCCCTAGAGATCTTGCAGGAAGGAGAAGTGGCGTCGGACCACGCCATTACGATAGCGACGGACATCGCTGACACTGGATTTCGCCAGTTGGGCAACGGCGTGTGCCTTAGACGGCGTGGATGGCTCAAGGCAACTGACTTCCTTCAGGATGTGCAGACCAGAGTCTTGGACATGCCGTTCGACGGGAGCAACCTGTTTGGGAAAACAGTGGACGATTCCCTACAAGCCATCAAGACGGACACGGAGACGGCCCGGGCTCTTGGTGTTCTCCAGCAACAACAGCCGCCCTTTCGGAGCGGCGGAGGCAAGCAGGGTGCCTCCAAAGGGTCCGGCGGCGGATTTTCCACCTATCGTCAAGCGGCCCGTTCGTCGTCACAGGAAGCCTACAGGTGACGAGGCAAGTCGGGCGGACCCCGCCGTCGTCGCCAAGGAGGACAAGGCAGCAAAGCATTGTCGAAGCAGGACTGAACCGGCCGTGGGGTCGGGCCCCCACCGAAGCACCCCAGTGGGAGGCCGGCTGGCGAGCTTCGTCAGCGTGTGGGAGTCCATCTCCACCGACCGTTGGGTGCTGGACGCCCTGGCCCAGGGTCACGCGCTCGAGTTTCTAAAGAAGTGCCCGCGCGTCCCCCCCGTGGCCAGGAAGGAACATCACGTCCCTCAACTTCTCTTGGAGGTAAAGGCGATGCTCAAGAAAGGCGCCATCGAGCTCGTCCCAAAGAGGCTTCGGGGCTCGAGTTTACTCAAGATACTTCCTCGTGAAGAAGACGACGGGAGGATGGCGTCCCATCCTGGACCTACGACGACTGAACAAATTCATCAAGGCACAGAAGTTCCGGATGGTCACCCTCCAGCACGTCCTGGGTCAGCTGGAGGAGAGCGATTTCCTGTCGTCGTTGGATTTGGAGGATGCCTACTTCCATATCCCGATCCTAAAGGGACACCGAAAGTTTCTCAGATTCGTAGTCCAAGGGCGTCACTACCAGTTCAGAGCCCTTCCCTTCGGATTGAGGTCGGCACCCAGGGTGTTCACCAAGTGCCTCTCACTGGTAGCGGCGCGGCTGCGCCTGGAGGGGATCCACTTCTACCCCTACCTGGACGACTGGCTCATCCGAGCAAAGACAAAGGAGCTTGCCGCGGAGCACACAGCAAGGACCGTCCAACTACTCACGGACCTGGGATTCTCCATAAACTACGCCAAGTCCCACCTGGTGCCCACTCAAGACGCACTGTTTCTGGGAGTGAAGCTCGACACAGTGGCGCTTCTGGCCTCTCCGTCGGAGGAAAGGACGAGGGCCATCTTGGGCAAGGTATAGCGGATGCTGGTTGCGGACGCGGCCAGGGTGAGGTCCATTAAGTCCCTCCTCGGAATGATGTCTTCTTGCATTTATCTCATCCGCCTGTGCAGGCGTCGGATGCGCCCGTTAGAGGAGTTCCTGGACGCTCGCTGGATCCAGACGGGCAGCTTCGAGGACAGGATCACACTCGACGAGAGCTTCCGACGAGCGATCCGGTGGTGGGGCACCCGCGATCCGGTGGTGGGGCACCCGTGCGCATCTGACGGCGGGCATGGACTTCCAGACCTCGGGCCACCAGAAGACAGTGACCACGGATGCCTCCCTGGAAGGGTGGGAAGCGCACACCGAAAATCTGCACGCGAGGGGCCTTTGGCTACTGACGGAGAAGTCCCTCCATATCAACGTCCTGGAACTCCGTGCAGTGTTTTGGGCCCTCCGGTCCTTTCTTCCGTCCCTCAAGGGCAAGGTGGTGAGGATCTTCACCGACAACACCACCACCATGTTCTACATCAGGAAGCAGGGCGGTACCAGATCCCCAGCCCTGTCCAAGGAGGCTCAGGATCTGTGGCATTGGGCCGTCGCCCAAGGGATGTTTCTGGTGCCGTTTCATCTGGCAGGGATAAAAAAACACCATCGCCGACTCGCTCAGCAGAGAGCTGCGCTCGTGCCACGAGTGGGAACTACGACAGGATCTAGTGGACCGCCTCTTCCGACGGTGGGGCACACCCCAGATTGATCTGTTTGCGACGCCGACGAAATCCAAGTGCCGGAGGTTCGCCAGCAGGTTTCCCCACCCGAGGAGCATGGGCGATGCTTTCTCGTTCCCCTGGGAGGGCCTGTTCCTATATGCGTTCCCTCCATTGCCGCTGCTGATCCGGCTCATCAACCAGCTCAAGAGGTCACAGTGCAGGATGATCCTCGTCGCACCTGCGTGGCCGAGGCAGATGTGGTTCCCGGACCTTCTGAACTTGTCAGCGTCCCCGTCAATCAAGCTGCCAGTGGACGCGGATCTTCTCTCCAGGGAAGGAGGCGCCATCCTCCATCACGACCCGAAGTCGCTGAACTTGCAGGCCTGGCTCCTGCAGCGTTAGAGTTTGGAGGTTACGACATAACGGTCGACTGCAGAGAGGTTCTTGCAAAGGCCAGGGCGTCCTCAACTCTTAAATGCTACGGACACAAATGGAAGAGGTTCTCTGTCTGGTGCCACGCACAGAAGATTAACCCTCTACGGATTACGGCTCCTCAAGTACTGCCGTACCTGCTGATGCTGGCCAAGGCTGGACTGGCGCACGCTTCCATCAAGATTCATCTTGCTGCGATCTCCCGATACACCAGAACCATGGGACGGACGTCTTTGTGGTCTCATCGTCTGGTGAAAGAATTCATGAAGAGACTGTTCAGATCGTTCCCACCGGTGAAGGCCCCGGCCCCGGCGTGGAAGCTTAACGTGGTGCTGACCAAGCTCATGGGACCTCCTGTTCGAGCCTCTGCACTCAGCTCCATTGAAGTTCTTGTTGTGGAAAAAAGCGTTTCTTGTGGCCATCACCTCCGCACGATGGGTGGGAGAGATCCAGGCCCTTTCCTGCAAGGCCCCGTACTTGACTTTTCACGACACGAGGGTAGTGCTCAGGACGCACCCCTCCTTCATGCCCAAGGTGCCGTCGGACTTCCACCTCAACCCTTGGTGTTGCCTGTTTTCTTCCCGTCGCCGTCGGCTGAAAGGACTTTGCACTTGCTGGATGTGGCTAGAGCGCTGAAGTTCTACGTGGACCGGACGAAGAGTTTTCGGAAGACGTCACAACTTTTTGTGAACTTTGGACCTGTCAATCAGGGGAAGGCTCTCTCGAAGGCTTCCATTTCCAGATGGCTCTCCGGCTGTATCATGTACTGTCATCGGTTGGCAAACCGACCGCTGCCTGGCCGTCCGAGAGCCCATTCCACCAGAGCGATCACAGCTACCACGGCGTTCCTATCTGGTGTGCCCTTGCTGGACATCTGCAGGGCTGCTACGTGGAGGTCGACGCACACCTTCACGAAATTCTACTGCGTCGATCGGGATTCCAGGGAGGAGTCCAGGGTCGGCCAAGCAGTGCTGCGCAACCTGTTCGCCTAAGGTGAGCCTGGTGAGGAGGTAAGAATTGCTTAATGTTAAGTTTTGGATGTGATGCTTAATGTTGAGCCTTTGCCACCTCCCGTGGTTGTGCATGTGTGTACTGCTATGTATTCTTTTATTCATGAGCATGTGAATCCATGCCAGACCCCATGCTGGAGAAGGAACAAGTTACTTACTTGTAACTGTTGTTCTCCAGCATGGGTCTGGCATGGATTCACATGCGAACCCTCCCGCCTACCCCTCTGCGGCTCTTCACTTGGTCATACTGCCACTTCACGTGCTACCAAATCTGAAGATGGCTGCCAGAGGCGGGGCTTAGGGAGAGGGCAGTCATTGGCTGTGGTCAGTATGACACAGATCAGTGATTGGTTACTACTACGAAAGACAGATCATAAACGAAACTGATACTGATTTTTCTTTACCGAGGATTCCCAGCCTGACGGGGAATATTCATGAGCATGTGAATCCATGCCAGACCCATGCTGGAGAACAACAGTTACAGGTAAGTAACTTGTTCCTTTCTTCTGTTCTTATTTACTGTGGTTTTTCGCAGTGACCTGGGCATATGTTACCCATAGGGGAGAGCCCACAGGCTGCACTGTTTCGGGTCTGGTTATTCGCTGGTGTGGTTGGGTGGTAAAACTAAAGAGGGGAGCTTAGCAAATTAGCACTAATCGAGCCACGACTAATGGCTAGGCCTGTGGGTGACATCTGTTAGACATGTGTGCTTAATGTGAGGTGGTAGGATATCTTGGAGGGGAGTCGGTTTGTCTGCTTAGGAGGGAATTGGGCCTTACGAGGCAAACCACCTGCAATCCTGCCACTGGCCTCTTGCATACTTGATGATTTTCAATAGCTAACATTGCCATTGCGACTAGATCTCACTCTTACCTTTTCTCTGTCCATCTGCCTTTCTTTCCCGTTTTCTTTATTTCCCTTGCTAAAGTCACTTGCACCCCAATTCTCCACCTGCAAACACACCATTTCTTACTCTCCACTAGCCAATTACCTTTTGTGGTTAGTGCACATTTTGATGCCTGAACACTGGGATGAACAAAGTAATTTAAATTAAAATGATTTACTGTTGTAACCTATTTAGAAGTGACACATTGCAGCATGAATATTGCTTGATTGGGTCCTTATAACCATACCATACCATAGCCTCAATGTATTACTGCTACACCCACACATTCAGTTATTCAAAATTAGTTTGAAGAGTTTCTGCTAATTAAATTCAAAATTGTACTGTATTGCTGCTTTGTTTCTAGAATGTAAATGCCAAGTGTTCATTATTTGCACAATATGTCCACTTTGATTAAAATATGCTGTTAGTAGTGATACTTTATTTATTGAGCTTGTTTTTTCTGATGTAGTTGCTGAGCTCATTGAGAAGGAGGGCGCCTCATTTCTTGAGTTAAGAATAAAACACTTGATGAAGACCAACTCCATAGCACAAGCCATGGTTTTGTCAAAACTGTGCACTGAAGCTACAGAAACTTCAAATACTGAATCTTTTCGACAATCCTATATTTCTTGCCTGTGCACTATGCTGCCTAACGAAGAAGCAATTAAAGAGGTTAGTGTCATATTTGCTGTTTTTGTCTTTGGCAGAGACTTATTGGTTAATTCTAAAAACAGCTGCCTGACTTTGTTGCCAACCATATTTATGGGCACAAGTTAAGATTCCATATGCTCTGCAGCACTGGGTCTTTCAGACATCCAAATGCTTTCAATACT
This sequence comes from Ambystoma mexicanum, assembly GCF_040938575.1. Lineage (NCBI taxonomy): Eukaryota > Metazoa > Chordata > Amphibia > Caudata > Ambystomatidae > Ambystoma > Ambystoma mexicanum. The sequence goes on from NC_090934.1 coordinate 175,432,766, forward strand.
TCCACATCAGTTTGGGATTTCGTGGCATACATTTTGCCATTGCATTTTAGTAGGCTATCCACTTTATTTTGGGTCTTTCATACCCTACGAATGAGGTGGCTAGGCTAAGCCCATCAGGAACTCCTTTTCATATTTTCTATCCTCCATTACTGCTAGGGAGTTCTCTACATTATCTCAAAATATTCATTTTGGGGGATGTAAGAATTCAGTGTGTTTTCTTTGCTGATTTGCCTTTTTAAACCCAGCACCACCTTGTATCTTTTTTGCCATTTTGGCTGAAGAATTAGAATTTTTATCATTGAGTCAGTTTAAGACATGTCTGGTTCTGAAGTGAATTAGCAAGGACAAAGCTAACAGCCTGAGGTCCTGAGATGGAACCTGTCATCGCTAGTGACAGTCTTTCAAGGACTGTAAGACATGTGATCTTAAGGCCTGCATGGCAAATGCTTTTATTGCCCCACCTAGACCATGTTTCCAAGGAGTGTTCACCTTGCTAGCGTTTTCCAACAAAAACGATCAGGGACAGGCCTTCAAAGGGGGGTGGTGGTTCTTTTGGTGAGACAAGACTGACCTTGCAATACTTAGCAGCTCTGAGTGGCAGTACATGAGGGCTTTCTGAAATAGAGCACATTGTGAGGAAAGCCATCCAAGGTCAGATGGGCAAGCATGCCGTCCCACATAGCACAAAAAGAAAATCATGATAGAAAAGTAAACCACATTTTATAGTGAAAATCCCTCTGCTGATGGGCCTCACCGATGGAGTGTGCACTCCAGTTTACTGCAAAACAATTGCAGTCCTCTTCCTCCCCAAACTGACTGCCATCTAGGAGGACACCAGCAGCAAATGCAACATCAACCGGGAGATTCTGGCCTAATTAATCAATGGCAGAATTCTGTACTTTGAACTAAGGACATGTCATCTGTGTGTACCAGGTCAACAAAAAGGCCATCTGCGGTGAGGCTAGTAACCCGGGAAGAATCAGTCGACTAGGAAACATGCATAAAATGGGAAAGGACCCACCTCAATCAGAAAAGATCACTCAACTGGATGTAATAAACACGAATCACCCTACTAACTCATATAGTCAGCAGTGAGGACTATTTCACCATCCACAAAGTTAACTAGTGCACATTCTGTTCCCCATGTTTTAGAAATTAAAGCTTCCTGTAGTCCTTTAAAAGATCCTGGAAGATGTGGCGTTGGCGAAGCATAATCTGTGCTTCACCAAGGGCCTATGGGATAAAGGTCTTTTTATGAGGAGGAGGAAATGAGCCTAACCAGGACTCCTAAACTAGCAAAGACCCTCTGGTGAATAGTAGCAGAGTATGAGGAAAAAGTCTAGGAAGTCTCAAAAGCCTCTGAAAACCAAATGGATTACACCCACACCTAGGGATCTGAGGGAAGAATCCTCGTCGGAGGTAGATACAGCCACGTCTCAGGGACACCCTACAGCTACACCTAAATGTCTTAAACTTTGAAGGAACATCTCCTTGCCAGTCCTATATTCTGGTAGTCTATAGGAACAGTAGCACCAAGTTAATCAATATGGAGGTGAAATTCTTCCTGTTCGGGAGGTTTTTCCACCACCCTGTCTTTATCCACTAACACAAAAACACACTCTGTTGGTAACATAGCAGATTGGTCAGTCCTCCACCTCAACAATGTTGAATAAATCTTACATGTGCACAATAAAATACAAATACAAAGTTCACCTCGAGGTCAGCAAGGCATTGTGGAAATGCAAATTAGCTCACATGGAGAAAAGGCGTGCATTGGGCTAATTTGCATGCCTTGCTGATGTGACTGAGCCAGTGGTGAACTTCTAGCAATGGCTACTAGGTGGCGTTGTGGAATGTGACTTTGCTCAAAAGGAGTATCCTACATTTTTATATTCCTCCTCTTCCCCTACCCCCCAATATATTTAGAATTGCATCGGGTGTGAAACCAGAGTCTGATAAGTACTTGGGTGCATACACCAGAATGCAGCCGTATATAGCAGTAAAGGAATTCATTGAGACATACCAAACCAGTAAGTAATTGGGCCAATGTAAGTATGAAAAAGGAAGGCTAAGTATGTTGGAACATATATAAAGAACCACGCCAGTACAATGGGCAGTAAATAGAATTGCATTACTGGTCCTAAATGGGTCCCAATTCATCTTTAGAAAGGCGTAGTAACAATACAACAATCACTGATTACTATAACGCTCATCCTAAGCAGAGTGAACTGCAATGATTCTATTAAAACCTATTATTAAACACTGGTACATTCCAAAATCCCGGTCGTTGTCCTCCAAAGTCCCGGGCAATATGTCCCAGTTATAAGGTACTTGGGAGTTAGTTTCCAAAAGTTCTTCCACAGGAATTAGTGAGGCCAAATCCCATTGGCCCGTTGCAGTGACATGATAGAGGTATGTTTTAGTTCCACCCCACAGGTGCAACAGAAGGTGAAGCCAGCCCCAGGGTAACCCCAAAGAAGAATTTCCCACCTATGATTTAGAACCAGCAGGCCAGGAAAAGCTGGTTGCAGAAGACTCAGTCTACTCCAGTCATTTGAAAGAAATGGTTGGTAGGAGGGATGAGACCTCAAGTCTGCACTACTCCAAGACCCAGTGAATCACTGAGGAAGATACAAAGGGTAGAGAGACTCCAGTTACACAGGGACAAGTACTGGCGGCTCTGAATTGGAAGAAATTGTCCCAGGAGCATCAGGTTTTACTCTGGCAGCTGAGGTTGGGACTCGGAGTAGTGGAGATGCGGACCCACTACAAAACGAGGATACAGACAACCAAAACGAGCAATAAACTGAACACTCGCGAGGGAGTAACATCCACATCCACGCGGCTGTAGACGCGAGTATGGGAAGAACCCCACTAACGTTCCAGGCTAGCTCAAGGGGACAGGAAAGGGGCATCCTTGGCAGCAGGAAACTGTCCCACAGCAGGGGAAAAGGCAGAAGGTGATGCATGACAAACCAAGGAGAGCTGAGGCAGGCCAGCACCAAGTCACCCGCCATCCAGGCCATGAAGACTCCCCCCACCTTAGGCATGTAGGCCAGAATGGCTTACCAGACAAGTAGCACTTCAGAGGCAAGGGCAAATGTCCCACAAAGGAATAGCCAGTCCACCTGGATGATTGCAGGAAGCAAAGGCAGAATCGGGAATAGGAATTCACCTACAAGGGAGCAGGGTGTGTAGGGCGTAAAGTCTGGGTCCAGCCAGTATATCTACTCCAAGGACGCCATCAGCTCATTTTCGGCAGCAGTCTTTCAGCAAATCTGGTACATATCTCCGGAATTTACAGGGTTTTGCACTGTTGATACATTTACTCGGGCTGGCCAAAGCCAATTCCCACTCCCCCCCCCCCCCCCTTCCTCTCCTCAAAACATATCACAGGAGAAAATGCAAAGATTTTGGTGGCCCGCCAATCAGGCTGGCCTATGACAGAAGATGCAGCTTGAGAAGCATGGGGACTTAAAACCAGTCTACACCAATTTGAACAGCAACCAAGTGTGCAGGGATAGTCTGAGGGTAATAACCGGTAGAATTGTGATAGTCCACCGAGAGCCCTCCCACTCCCACTTCTGCATGCAGCATACTAACTGACAAAGTATCTTCAACCGCATTTCTAACAGCCTGCAGTATCACAATTGGCTACAACCACAAAAATGGTATTAGATGGCTAACTTCCTACAATATTTGTCTGACAACAATCATGAAGTAGTAGGGAAGAGCTGTAAGATTAGATGAGCTCCAACAGTGCCATTGATGCAGCCGTAGACATCACGAAAACTGGTTTCTGTGTTTAGTAAACACAGGTATTCTAAGTAGGCAATTGTAGATGGAGGCGACCCACATATGCCCTGATATACAGGAGTGGAAGATATGCAATTTTACGGGACTAAGCCTTTGTCAAATAAGTGGAGTACACAGAAATCCATCAAGGCAATCTTCCAAGGCCATGTCATTTCATTTTTATGTGGTGGTCAGTGGGGGATTCTCAATTTACTGACGCTTGGATCTCCTCCTTTTCTTACATGCAGCAGAGGCAATACCACTGGTTTTTCATCCTACACAAGTTATTTTATACCTGCAGGTCAGGAAGAATCGGGTGGGGGTAGAAAGAAAAGTTGTGGACAAGGCCTTACTCAACAACAGAGATCTCCCTGACTTTGTTACCCTGGTAACTGGGCTAAACTCCTGTTTTTCTTTTGTGGTGGGAGTGGAGTGCAGCGGAAATAGTATAGTACAACTGATAACTCTGATCACAAATGAGTTTGTGAGGACCCCTCCTGCTGTCCTTCATGGCCTCAAGACGTGCGGTGATAGGTGAAGGCACTGTTCAAGAAGGGTGCAGTAGAAAGAGTCCCACAAGGTGTAATCGGTGGGGTTCTAAATCGGTTAATTTCTAGCCCAGAAGAACCTGACAGGGTGGCAGATGCTTGACCCTTGTTATCTCAACTGGCCAATAAAGAAGCAAGCTGTCCTTTTGTCCACCAGACCTCCTCACCGCAATCCACTTGGAGCACTCTCTCTTCATTTCCCCATTCATCAGTCGCAGTAAATCTTTGCTTTATGGTGGTGTTCAACACTATTAATTCGAGGTCCGGCCCTTCTATTGTAGGTCAGCCCAGCGTGTTTTCACAAATTAACGATCAGTGATGGCTGCAGAAACTGTGAGCATCTTATCCCTGTTGAGCTAACTGGCTAATACAGTCAGTTTCGTCGAGGCACAAGGAGCAAAGGAGACACTAGCACTTTTGACAAATCAGATTTTACATTGTACTCCAAGTCAAGAATTTCTTACTTAAGGCGCACCTTTCCTGGTACTTAAGAACACTGCTCAATACCCCTTGAATGTCTTCCAGAGAAGCACCAGTTGGCTCGGATTCCCATGATCACACACACACACCTCAGAAGCTACTGCGTGACTGAACAGTACAAGTATCTGTAGGGCCTACATCTCTGCCTAGGGCTTTGAACTCACTCCATGTTTCAGACAAGGCCTCTGCAAAAAATACTCCATATTGGCTAGTCAAAGGTGATTGGTTGTAAGGACCTACTAACGGCAAACTTCAAAATGCCCTTCTCTCTTGGTCTTGGGGAGTCGTATGTAGATCAGGGAATTGTTTTCCAAAATTACCACTTATTCACCAAGCCATAAAGTTTTTTAAATGGATTAGTTGAGATTGCGAAGTAAAACTATTTTGATTAGCAATCCAATGTATATGAATAGTGAATTTGTGAAGTCTTAATGTCAGTCGGGGCTTGTGAAAGGCATGTGCCCTGTTGGCAGCAGAGAGCCTAAAGGCCATGCAGCCTTTATTCTCCACTAGCGCTATGAGGGGGATGCCTTTGTTCGACATGTTACTGGACATCGCTAACCTGGAAAATTCAACAGGGCTTTGCACTAGGGCTTTGTAAATTAGCACACTATGCTGTCAGCAGAGCATTTAAATGTGAAGCTCCTTATTTGATGGTTTATTGGAGTATCCATTGTTTGACTGTTGTGATTACATCTCAGTTAGGGTAGCAGAATACTTTGATAAGAATGTTATGTAATAAGAATGCCATGACTGCAGTCCGGTGACATAATATGGAAGGTTTACTCTTGATTGTGTCAGTTGTTGTAATACTGTGGAGATGGTTGGGGGTCTCTGCCTACTGACTTGTAATTAGTCAATAAACTACATGTCAACCATATTGCCGTGGATTGCTGCTTTTTCATATGGCGACGAGGATGGGATTAAGCGCACAGGTGCCTGTTGATGGGCCCGCGATTTCGTTGTGTGCAGCGCTGAGGATCTGAGACCCCCGACCAGGCGCCGCTGTGAGTGGGAGCTGCCCTACCTGTTCACCTGGATCTCTGCGTCTGAAGGAAGACACCGCTGTTAGGAGGAGCTGGATACGCGGTCGCCCGTGAGTCCGCAGCGACCTGGTGAGAGTTCATTAGGCTGCCGGCTGCCGCTCCTGCGATTTCGGCGGGGTGAGCCGCATCGGAACCCCGGCTTCGCAGAGCTGCCCGGGGCCCCGCCCGCATGCGAGTGGCTGGGCGGGGTGAGCGCTAACGCAGTCCCTCGTTCAATTTGGGACGGGCGCGCGCAGCAGCCGAGGAAAGGACCCTGTGGCTTCCCCTGCATCCGAGTCACGTGTGCGGAAGACGCGCGATCTCGCATCGGCGAGTCGTGCGCACACGTTTGAGGCACCCGTGTGTGTTTGCTCCTACAAGCGGACGTGGAAAGGTCACGATGCATCGTGCATGAGTTTGCGTTCGCATGTAATTTGCTGTGTGCAACGTGTGGGGCAAGCCGATCCTGGCAACACGGGGGACCACAGCAGCAGTTCAAGGAGGTGAGAGACTGCATGTTTTTTTATCTGCAGGTTGTATGCAGTCTTGATTGCAGGACATTGACATTGGGAGGGTGCCCGAAACATCTCTGCAGCAACATTGACAGTGCAAAGTACCTGCCATTTGACATTTGTGCTTGTCACGCTCTGCTGGGTGTGGGTATCTCATAACTCTACTCCGTGCAAGCATGGCTTTGTCCGGGATACCGGGCCCACAGATTTTCTTGCCATCACCTGGACCCCCAAGGATCAAATGGGGTCCCTGGAAGAAAGGGTTTCTCCACTATGTGAAAGCTACTTGTGGGAATGGCATGTTGGTGGAAAGGAAGGTGTCGATGCTTATGCACTTATTGGGATATGAGGGCCAGCGGATTTTTGAGACTTTACCCAATGTCAGTGAATTGGTTGCAGAAGAGGGTATAAATGATTTTGATGTGGCTCTGGCGAAACTGGATAAACATTTTGTCAATAAGTACTGTTTTGGAACGGTATCATTTTGGGATGAGAGAACAACATGAGGGTGAGTCGGTGGAAGACTATGTCACCGCCCTGAGGCACCTGTCTCTGAATTGCAAATTTGGGGAAAGCCTAGATGAACACATTAGAGATCAATTCATGTTGCATTGCTCCAATGACAAGATTAGAGAGGAAGTATGGCTAAAGGATGACCCCTGCCTGGATGAGGTCATCGGCATAGCAAAAAGAATTGAACATACACTAGTGTGTGGCTAAGTTGGGAACAAAGCTGAGCAACAGGTTGAGGTCCTGAGAGTGAGTAACAGAAAAAGGGATGTTGCCAAATCTCAAAGAAGGCAGAAAGGGAAAACACCTAAATCTGGTGATGTGTACCAAGGGAAAGGTGGCAATGCGACCCAGATGTCTAATTTCCCCAAAGGGCAGTTGGACAGAAATTTAAAAAAAAAGGGAGATGAACGTTTATGCTTTCGATGTGGAAGTTCCCGCCATCTGTCTTCGTCACCGATATGCCTGGGGAGGAAGGCGAAGTGTAACATTTGTAAAAGATGGGGGCATTTTGAAAATTGTTGTTTCAATTACAATATTGGTGCGGGGAAAAGTATAATGTTGATTGAGGAAGTAGATGGACCTTCGTCAGAGGAATGTGAAGGATCCGACAATGAAATTGTGATGGTGAACATGGTTCAGTGTGGCGAGTTTGAGTGCGAGCATCCTTCTGCATGGGTTGAGGTGAATGGGTGTCAAGTCAAAATGCTCGCAGACTCGTGTTCAAAAATTACTTTAATGTCTAAGGCGGTGTACGAGAACGTTGTTGGTGGGAGGATAGATGAACTGTGCCCGTCGGACAAGACACCAGGCGGGTATGATGGTAATAGAATTGAGGTGTTGGGATGTTGTATGGCAACGTTCAAATTCAAAGACAGAGTTGCATATGGCAAATTATACGTCACGAGGAAAGGTGAAATCCTGTTGTGTTGGAGGGAACAAAGAGGAGTTTGCATCAAGCTAGATCCTAATAGCAAGGAACAGGTGTTGAATGTAAGCAAAGAGTCTGTGTGTAATGGGGATGATAGTTTGGAGGTGAGCCCCAGCAAGTGGATTGCTGATTACCCAGATTTGTTCAACAAAGGGGTGGGTTGCCTCAAAGTCATGGTTCATAACATTGTTTTGAGGGATGGGTGCAAACCAGTGGCGGCAAAACTCAGACCGTTGCCGCTATCAATGCGGAATGCTGTGAGAGTGGAACTGGAGAAATTTATGAAAGCTGGGATTATAGAACCAGCCAAGGCAGTTGAATGGATCTCCCCCGTGGTTGTAGTTAAAAAGCCTAGTGGGGAGTTGAGGGTATGCATAGATTTGAGGGAGCTTAATCGCTGTGTGGTAGCTGACCGCCATCCACTTCCCAACATGGGGGAGCTTTTGAGCAGGATAGGGAATGCTAAGTTTTTTGCTAAATTGGATATGGCCAGTGCCAATCAGATTAATCTAGACATTGAGTCACAGACGTTGACAGCTTTCATCACATACGAAGGCATATACCAGTTTAGACGCATGCCATTTGGTTTAATTTCTGCATAGTCTGTCTTCCAAAAAGTTATGGATGGCCTGTTCAAAGGGATTGCAAATGTGTGGTGTTTCCTGGATGATGTGCTAATTTGTGGGAGTACCCAAGAGGAACTAAAGAAAAAGGTGCAAGTTGTGTTGGAAATATTCAGAGCGCGGGGTATTACTTTGAGATGTGAAAAGTGCGTCTTTTCCACCCGGGTGGTGGAATATTTGGGACATCAAATATCCGAAGAAGGATTGAAACCGAAGAGAGAATTAGTTGATGGGATAAAGAGAATGCAATCTCCCAAGAATAAGGCAGAACTGCGATCATTCTTGGGGACAATAGTTTTATCATCGGTTCATAGAAAACTATGCTGATAGTGTCACTGCACTTAGGGCATTATTGAGGAAGGGTGTGGAGTTCGACTCGAGTGTGAAAAAGAATTTAACGAGGTAAAGTCAAAAATTGACATGGCCAAACCCTTGGCCATGTATGACACTCATAAAAAGACCATACTGTCTGTCGATGCAAGTGAAACTGGAATTGGAGTAGTGATGTCACAAGTAGGAAGTGATGGTGCACAGCCAGTGGTGTTGCATGCCTCACGAATGCTGAGGGGAGCTGAGCTTAACTATTCAGTTTTAGAGAAAGAGGCATTGGCATGTCATTGGGGAATTGAAAAGTTGAAAAACTTTGTATGGGACCAGGATTTTGTGCTGAGGACAGATCATAAGCCGTTGAAGGCCATATTTGAAAGTAAAGGTCTGGATAAAGTATCGAAGGGTTGCATGTTGGGTGACCAGATTGCAATGTCACAAGTTTAGTATAGAGGTTGTGGCAGGAAGAGACAATGTGCAGGCTGATCATGCCTCAAGGATAAGGGTTGAGGATGAGTGTGGAGTTGTGGACTCTGCAGATGTTGAAGCTATGGTTTTTACTACCGGTGGAAGTGTGATTCACAGAGAGGAATGGGTCAACGCCTTTGCTGCAAATGAGATGTGGAGTCGCATTATGTTCATTAGAGGAGATTGGCCAGAAAAAAGGCTGTTATCAGCTGAAGAAAGAGTACTTTGGGAGGTGAGATTTGAACTGTCAGTAAAAGATGGGCTGGTATATCGGTGGGACAGGTTGGTTGTGCCGAGTTCTCTGAGAAGGAAACTTAATGACATTGCGCATCAAGGACATATTGGGACGTATAAAACCAAGGAGGTGATTAAGGCTGACTATTGGTGGCCGGGGATGGACCGTGAAATTGAGAGGGTAGTTGGAGGATGTGTTGATTGTTCAAGGTCAGGAAAAAATTTATCTGCGGTGGTGCAGCCGGTGAAAGGAACGGAAAGTCCACAGGGAGTGTGGATGGACTTGGCCATGGACATTTTGGGACCTGTGGATATGGGAAGAGGTAGAGGTAGATTTGTTGTTGCACTAGTAGATATGTTCTCGAGGAGGACGGAGTTTAAGATAATGAGGGATGTCACAGGACAGTCTATAGTGGCTTTTCTGGAGGAAGTATTTGAAAGGGAAGGTCTGCCTAGGAGTGTTTTGACGGATAATGGGCCCCAGTTTACTGGAAGTTCCTTTGAAGAGTATTTATACAAATGTCGTATCAAACATAAAATACTGCACTATATTGCCCTCAAGCAAATGGCATGATTGAGAGTGTAAACCGTTGCATAATGGAGGGTGTCAGGAGGGGTAGTGCATGTGGTTTGGACAGAAATGTGGCGGTCAAAGAAAGAATGTATGCTTTGAGAATGGCGCCAAACACAGAAACAGGAGTTAGCCCCTTTGAGTTGATGAGAGGGCGAAAAGGTAACACAATATTGTCTCCGGCTTGGCTAGGTCGGGTGAGAGAGACAGATAAAGTGGTTGATGAAGTTAAATGGAGGATGGATGAGAGGAAAAGTAAATGGGTCAAGAAAATTAATGAGAAATTCCCGAGAAAGAAGACCATTGTGGAAGCAGGTGACATGGTCAGAATAAGGAAGACTGTCATTGCCAGAAAGGGAGATTCGCTCTACTCCGTTCCGTTTAGGGTGGCTCGGGTGTTTGATGGTGCTGTGAGATTGGAGAGTGGGCAAGTATGGAATCTTTCGAGAGTTGCTAAGGTTAAGAAATAGGATCTTCATAGATTTTAGTATGTTTTTTTTTTTTTTTTTTACCCCTTCCCTGTTTGTATTTTCGGTACATGTGTATTAACATTGTATATAGTTTATTTTTTTGGATAAGGGAGGGGGGTGTGTTGTGATTACATCTGTTAGGGTAGCAGAATGCTTTCATAAGAATGTTATGTAATAAGAATGCCATGACTGCAGTCCGGTGACATTATGTGGAATGTTTACTCTTGATTGTGTCAGTTGTTGAAATACTGTGGAGATGGTTGGGGGTCTCTGCCTACTGACTTGTACTTAGTCAATAAACTACATGTCAACCATATTGCCGTGGATTGGTGCTTTCACAGTTTTCACTTCACTTTTCCTTAATGTTATCGCAAGCAGCATGACTATCAAACGACAACAAGGTGACCTTATCAAAGAGTAACGTTTTGAAATTATCTTGAAAGTTAATTTCCCAAACTCAACCTCACATTACATTACATTCTGGTAGCTTTACATTCAACTATAGGAAAATAAAGTTACGCGCGTTCTCTGTGCTTAACATATTTATATCTGAATTTGGATATTTTTCAGGCTATGCTTTTAGGATTTGTCACTTTCAAGTCCTCGCTTCGAAACACGATTTCTACCTACTGCGAAGATATTGTGCACGTGTTTAAAGCAAACATCGCACGTTCCCAAACATATAAAACACTACCTACAATTAAAAGTGTACATATAAAAAGATGTGATATGCGATTTGAGTACCTATGTTGGAAACTAGTCACAAATCCAGGCTTCAAAAATTAGTGCAATATCCTCGGCAAATCATTTTATTTCACTCGGTTTTATTTACCAATTTAGAAGTCTCTACATGTCATTCACCTAACATGTCTGCCTCGTGGTACTGATTCATGTATTAACTGTGCAACTTGACATACTACACATCCCTAAGTTCTCCAGCATGGGGTCTGGCATGGATTCACATGCTCATGAATATTCCCCGTCAGGCTGGGAATCCTCGGTAAAGAAAAAATCAATATCAGTTTCGTTTCTGATCTGTTTTTCGTAGTAGTAACCAATGACTGCCCTCTACCTAAGCCCTCTCAAAAACTTCTATTTTTCGGTCAAAAGAGCCTCAAGCTCCACCGTTTGTTCATCCGATCAACGGGGACCCTTGTCGGATTCGTCTACGCCCCTCAAGGGTGAAGATTTCGTCGAGCCACGCTTTTGGAGGACTCCAGAAGTTTCTCAGGCCCATCTCGGACATGGCCCAGGAGAAGGGAAGCTCGACGCACGGAAAGCTGTTCAGGGACTGCCCTGGATGCCAGCTTCAGAATGTCTTTAAGGAGGACGAACACTCCTTTTGTCTTTACTGCCTACATGAGGACAAGACGCACGTGGAGAAGGCAAGGCAGTGAGCGCACCTAAGGTGGTGAAAGCCTTAATCCATCCGGCCAAGGCCTCTATCGAGACAGTCGCGGCAGCCCTGGCTCAGCCTGTGGAGGCTACACCACTGGTGGCGACCTCGGGGCTCAGAGTCTCCCTGCCACCGTGGAGGGAGTCCTCTTTTATGCCCATCGACAGGACCCCCGTGAAACCTCCGGAGAAGAAAAAGGGGGGGGGGCAGGAGGTCGTCGTGGATTCGGCCTCAACCTCTGAGGAAGAGCTGATCGAAGTCTTAAGCCACAGCGTTGGTGCAGAAGACCAGCCCGTCGGGAGGGACCCCGACGTAGGAGCCGACGGGGCCCCTGACCGCCCGTCGGACTCCCCTCAACCAGTGCCGCAAGACAACTCGGCGGCCATTTTGTTGGCTATACAGTCCTTATGCTCGGAGATAAGGACGAGACTGCCGTTACCACCAGCGGAGGAACCGCTCCCGACGGGGGACCCGGAGCCAGGCCCTTCTGGGAGCCCTCCCCCAAGAGAAGGATTCATCCTCCACCTCCTTTTCAGCCATCGTGCCCTGTTCCGCCCTCCTCCCCGTCCACGACTCGTGGGGATGATACGGGGACTGACACGGCCGCGACGGGTACGGACGACGAGGTTTACGACGAGGATCTGCCGTCGTCGCCTCCCACCCGGGCTTCCCCGCCCGACGAGATTGGATCGTTTCACTCCATGATTGCCAGGGCATCCGAGCTTTTCCAGCTCTGCCCGGAAGAGAAGAAGGAAGGTTTCCTTTATCAACGGCGCGAGGCCAAGAGGAAGACGGTCCTCTCTGTACCTCTACTGGACGATATTTGGGATGGGGGCCTCGCCCTCAAGAACCCATCCACGACGCCGGCTAGAAGGGATCGGTACGAGAAGAAGTACCGGGTCCCGGACGCGGCCCCCTTGTGCCTTCTGGCACAGCCGACCCCGGACTCGGTCGTCTCTGTGGCGGCCAGGAAGAAAGCGGGGGGGGCGCGGCCTCTACGTCTAACTCCCCGCCGGACGGCGAGGGAAAGCAATTGGATACCATGGGACGCAGAGTCATCTCGTCTGCAGCGACGACGATTAAGGCGGCCAACGCCTTGGCTATCGTAGCCCGCTACGATGGAGTTGTGGTACAAACTGGCCCCCCTGCTGGACTCCCTACCGGACGACAAGAGGGCGGATGCCCTAGAGATCCTGCAGGAAGGAGAGGTGGCGTCGGACCACGCCATTACGATTGCGACGGACATCGCTGACTCTGGATTTCGCCAGTTGGGCAACAGCGTGTGCCTTAGGCGGCGTGGATGGCTCAATGCTACTGACTTCCGTCAGGACGTGCAGACCAGAGTCTTGGACATGCCGTTCGACGGAAACAACCTGTTTGGGAAAACAGTGGACGATTCCCTTCAAGCCATCAAGGCAGATACGGAGACGGCCCGGGCTCTTGGGGTTCTCCAGCAACGGCGGCCGCCCTTTCGGAGCGGCGGAGGCAAACAGGGTGCCTCCAAAGGTTCCGGCGGCGGATTTTCCACCTACCGTCAAGCGGCCCGTTCGTCGTTGCAGGAAGCTTACAGGGGACGAGGCAAGTCAGGCGGACCCCGCCGTCGTCGCCAAGGCGGCAAAGCCTCGTAGAAGCAGGACTGAACCGGCCGTGGGGTCGGGCCCCCACCGAAGCACCCCTGGCCCAGGGTCACGCGCTCGAGTTTCTAAAGAGGTGCCCGCGACCCCCCTGTGGCCAGGAAAGAACATCACGTCCCTCAACTTCTCTTGGAGGTAAAGGCGATGCTCAAGAAGGGCGCCATCGAGCTCGTCCCAAAGAGGCTTTGGGGCTCCGGAGTTTACTCAAGATACTTCCTCGTGAAGAAGAAGACGGGAGGATGGCGTCCCATCCTGGACCTACGACGACTGAACAAATTCATCAAGGCACAGAAGTTCCGGATGGTCACCCTCCAACACGTCCTGGGTCAGCTGGAGGAGGGCGATTTCCTGTTGTCGTTGGATTTGGAGGATGCCTACTTCCATATTCCCATCCTAAAGGGATACCGAAAGTTTCTCAGGTTCGTGGTCCAAGGGCGTCACTATCAGTTCAGAGCCCTTCCCTTCGGACTGAGGTCGGCACCCAGGGTGTTCACCAAGTGCCTCGCACCGGTGGCGGCGCAGCTACGCCGAGAGGGGATCCACGTCTACCCCTACCTGGACGACTGGCTCATCCGTGCGAAGACGAAGGAGCTCGCCGTGGAGCACACGGCAAGGACCGTCCAACTTCTCACGGACCTGGGATTCTCCATAAACTACGCCAAGTCCCACCTGATGCCCACGCAAGACGCACTGTTTCTGGGAGCGAAGCTCGACAGAGTGTCGCTTCTGGCCTCTCCGTCGGAGGAAAGGATGAGGGCCATCTTGGGCAAGGTGCAGTGGATGCTGGTTGCGGACGCGGCCAGAATGAGGTCCATCAAGTCCCTCCTCGGAATGATGTCTTCTTGCATTTACCTCATCCGCCTGTGCAGACTCCGGATGCGCCCGTTGCAGGAGTTCCTGGACGCGCGCTGGATCCAGACGACGGGCAGCTTCGAGGAGAGGATCACACTCGACGAGAGTTTGACGAGCGATCCGGTGGTGGGCACCCGCGCGCATCTGACGGCGGGCATGGACTTCCAGACCCCCGGCCACCAGGAGACCGTGACCACGGATGCCTCCCTGGAAGGGTGGGGAGCGCACACCGAAAATCTGCACGCGTGAGGCCTTTGGCTCCCGACGGAGAAGTCCCTCCATATCAACGTCCTGGAGCTCCGTGCAGTGTTTTGGGCCCTCAGGTCCTTTCTTCCGTCCCTCAAGGGCAAGGTGGTGAGCATCTTCACTGACAACACCACCACCATGTTCTACATCAGGAAACAGGGCGGAACCAGGTCCCAACCCTGTCCAGGGAGGCGCAGGATCTGTGGCATTGGGCCGTCGCCCAAGGGATGTTTCTGGTGCCGTTTCAACTGGCAGGGATAAAAAACACCCTCGCCGACTCACTCAGCAGGGAGCTGCGCTCGTGCCACGAGTGGGAACTACGACAGGATCTAGTGGACCGCCTCTTCTGACGGTGGGGCACACCCCAGATCGATCTGTTCGCGACGGCCACGAACTCCAAGTACCGGAGGTTCGCCAGCAAGTTTCCCCAGCCGAGGAGCATGGGCGATGCTTTCTCGTTCCCCTGGGAGGGCCTGTTTCTATACGCGTTCCCTCCATTGCCATTGCTGATCCGGCTCATCAACCAGCTCAAGAGGTCACGGTGCAGGATGATCCTCGTCGCACCTGCGTGGCCGAGGCAGATATGGTTCCCGGACCTCCTGGACTTGTCAGCGTCCCCGTCAATCAAGCTGCCAGTGGACGCGGATCTTCTCTCCAGGGAAGGAGGCGCCATCCTCCATCACGACCCGAAGTCGCTGAACTTGCAGGCCTGGCTCCTGCAGCGTTAGAGTTTGGAGGATACGACATACCGGCCGACTGCAGAGAGGTTCTTGCAAAGGCCAGGGCGTCCTCAACTCTTAAATGCTACGGACACAAATGGAAGAGGTTCTCTGTCTGGTGCCACGCACAGAAGATTAACCCTCTACGGATTACAGCCCCCCCAAGTACTGCCGTACCTACTGACGCTGGCCAAAGCTGGACAGGCGCACGCCTCCCGATACACCAGAACCACGGGGTGGACATCTTTGTGGTCTCATCGTCTGGTGAAAGAGTTCATGAAGGGACTGTTCAGATCGTTCCCGCCGGTGAAGGCCCCGGCGTGGGAGCTCAACGTGGTGCTGACCAAGCTCATGGGACCTCCGTTCGAGCCTCTGCCCTCGGCTCCGTTGAAGTTCTTGTCGTGGAAAACAGCGTTTCTTGTGGCCATCACCTCCGCACGACGGGTGGGAGAGATCCAGGCCCTTTCCTGCAAGGCCCCGTACTTGACTTTTCACGACACGAGGGTAGTGCTCAGGACGCACCCCTCCTTCATGCCCAAGGTGCCGTCGGACTTCCACCTCAACGAACCCTTGGTGTTGCCCGTTTTCTTCCCGTCGCCTTCGTCGCCGGCTGAAAGGACTTTGCACTCGCTGGATGTGGCTAGAGCGCTGAAGTTCTACGTGGACCGCACGAAGTGTTTTCGGAAGACGTCACAACTCTTTGTGAACTTTGGACCTGTCAATCAGGGGAAGGCTCTCTCGAAGGCTTCCATTTCCAGATGGCTCTCCGGCTGTATCATGTACTGTCATCGGTTGGCAAACCGACCGCTGCCTGGCCGTCCGAGAGCCCATTCCACCAGAGCGATCGCAGCTACCACGGCGTTCCTATCTGGTGTGCCCTTGCTGGACATCTGCAGGGCTGCTACGTGGAGGTCGACGCACACCTTCACGAAATTCTACTGCGTCGATCAGGATTCCAGGGAGGAGTCCAGGGTCGGCCAAGCAGTGCTGCGCGACCTGTTCGCCTAAGGTGAGCCTGGTGAGGAGGTAAGAATTGCTTAATGTTGAGTTTGATGCAATGCTTAATGTTGAGCCTTTGCCACCTCCTGTGGTTGTGCATGTGTGTACTGCTATGTATTCTTTATTCATGAGCATGTGAATCCATGCCAGACCCCATGCTGGAGAAGGAACAAGTTACTTACCTGTAACTGTTGTTCTCCAGCATGGGTCTGGCATGGATTCACATGCGAACCCTCCCGCCTACCCCTCTGCGGCTATTCACTTGGTCATACTGCCACTTCACGTGCTACCAAATCTGAAGATGGCTGCCAGAGGCGGGGCTTAGGTAGAGGGCAGTCATTGGCTGTTGTCAGTATGACGCAGAGATCAGTGATTGGTTACTACTACGAAAGACAGATCAGAATCGAAACTGATACTGATTTTTTCTTTACCGAGGATTCCCAGCCTGACGACGGGGAATATTCATGAGCATGTGAATCCATGCCAGACCCATGCTGGAGAACAACAGTTACAGGTAAGTAACTTGTTCCTTATCGTTCTATGTGGTTTCATACATGATGATGGTATTTTCTGTGTTTGTACTGCCAGTGATGCCAATACATGCAAGTTTGGGGAGTCCTCATGTCTTTATTTGCATAGAGCTACACAAATAATAAACCTAGTCCTGCTTTCAATGGTAAGCAAAGTTAACGTTGGGACACAAGTTCGGATGTCTGCTTGCAAATGGGCTATAGAGTTCTCATCCTAGGGCATGCACATACATTAAAAAAAGACTTGCCTACGCTCTGTACATTTGGTTCTCACTGTAGATTCTGGCATTGGCCTGGGTAACCATAATCTTTGATTTTGGTGCTCTCCTCAAATTAAGAAGATGCAAAAATGGTAACCTGTACATTTCCATAGCCTCGTATACCTTAGCATCAGTCATTCATATGCATGAGCAATTCAGACTTTAACATGCACAGACCTCCGACTCGCATGCGCAAAGCCAGACTTTCACATGCACCGTAGCTTTTCTCCCAAACGCTGGCCTTTTACGCAACAGATGTTCACATTTGCTTTCCACATGCACACATTCCACATCCTTTTACATGCACACATCCTCACACATCAAGGACACTGCGGTCAGAGAGGAATGCAGAGCTCCGAAAAGGTGGACAGAGTAGAGATACCAATAGACAAGTGATTTAGGAGGCAGAGAAAAGGTGAGAGTGGAGCAGATAAAAGGGTGACTGAGAAGAGATGTGGGGGATGGGCAAGAACGTAAGTTATAAGGTTGGCAGGGTAAAGTAGAGCGCGAGAGGCGCAAAAGAGGTACAAAAAAGTGAAACATGGGGAAAATGTAATGAGAAAAATGCAGGGAAACGGAGGTTGGGAGGGAGGGAAGACTGCGGAGGGAAGACTCAACGCATTAGGACCATCAGGACCATCAGAACTGGACTGCACCGCCTCCCAATGTTTACAGACCAGTGCACAGGCAGGCTCCCGCACAACAGTCACTTTTATCTCCAGTTTCCATCTGCCAGTGTGATCATTAGAAGTCTATGTGCTTTGAAGTTGCCTTGCAGCCCAAGTCTCTTTCCTCTTTGTGCAGGCCCCATATGCTGTCCTGGAGCATGGTGCACAGAATAACAATGGGGTTTTTTCTCTTAAATCATTTTGCAATTAGTGCGACTTGAATTTAAAATGAAAAACAAATTATTTAATGTTATGTTACTTAGCATTTATTTAGCGCCTTATGTATCATTAGTATGACCTCAAAGCGCTGGTAGGTTGAACGCCCTCGGTAACCGCAGTTCAAGTCAGTAGAGAGAGTGTCGTATGGTGCGTGGACGCACCGGATGTGTGTGCAGCTGGTGTGGTTGTTGCATGATAGCTGCTTTTTAGCAGTAGGTGTGGTGTTGAGGGAAATCGGTTGAATGTGTTCAGTCTGGAGGGTGGACACCCAGACTGAGTTCTGGCTGCGTTAGGCCTGAGACGACGCATAAGCTAGCCGGTACGTGCTCAGCTAGCTGTGTTTTATTAGGATGATTAGGATGATTAGGTGTTCGTGGGCTCATGTTAGTATGAGGACAGCTAGGCTGAATGTTTAATAGCATAGCTGTTTTCTAGTTGAATGATGGTGTATAGGAGAGAGTAAGCATAGTAGTGTGATATGGTGGTTATCAGTAAAGCGCCTACGACCAAGCACAAGAGCAGGACAGTGGGCGTACATGGCGGCATACGTATATAAACCAACAGGATGGATAGGGTAAATATGCAATACAGATAACATGGGGATACAGATATATATATATATAGCATCAATAGGAGATAGATATACATAGATGTATCCACTCCATCCACTAAGCTTTAGCACAGTGATATTAGGCACACTTTATTCGGCACACTTTCTAAATTCAACTATACCACAGTGACGCTATTAGGCACACTTTCTAATTTCAAACTTTGGCACAGTGATGCTAATTAGGCACATTTTCTAAATTCAACTATACCACAGTGATATTAGGCACACTCAATTATGTTGGGAGCACCCTCGAACATGCAGGGGTCAGTATAGTGATGCTATTGGGGTACGTTTGTCCTTAATATGTGGCTCTACAATGTAAAACATTAATACTTTTAGGGAATTTTAGGTGAGTGTGGTAGGGCTTTCTGGCGTGAAGTGATTGTTTCAGTCCCCACCCTTGCCACGCTTACTTTTTGGTTGGTGCTGGTTGACTGCAGGCTACTGGCTTCATGCTTCTCATGCGGATACCTGCAGATACGATCTGGAGACGCCTCCTTGGAGCTGCCCTTTGTCTTGGGCCCATAGTCACAGGGCTGCACGGGCAGAGGGCTGCCCTGGGGAGGTCAGTAATGGCTTGTGTAACAGGTCCTCGGGACCAATCAGGGTGCGGTGGGCGGGTCGGAAGGTGGATTCTGGGAGTGGGGAGGGAAAGCACAGAGATGGCGTTGGATGGGGCCAAGGACGCGGATGGCAGTTAAATTGTTAAAATGGGCACAAATGCTACCAACACACGGGCTGCACACTCGCCTACGATGCAAACGAAATCACACATTTGGGGGCAGTGTCTATATAATGGATCTCAGGGGGCACTGCACTCGCCTGCATGGACAGAGGCCAAGAGGGAGCAAGAGGCCTAGCACGGGTCGTTAAACTAGAGTGCTACGGAGAGAATAGCCAATCAGTGACTTTGGGCGGGTGGGGAGCAGGGGACCAGAAAGGAAAGAAAGCAGCGAGGGGATGCAGGACACGGGGGCCCAGGGCACCATTTTAAACACACATCCAGGGCAATTTCTATATAATGGAGCTCAGGGGGCACTGCACTCACCTGCATGGAAGGAGGCCAAGAGCCTCCTGGTGAATTGGTATGCAATACTGCTTGGTGTATGCCTTGATCACTCATTCCAGACAGATGACTCACTCTCCGATTCACTGACTGGGTAAAATGCCTAACTACCTTCAGTCACAGAATCTGTAGACCCCTAAGGACACATTACAATTGCACACATCACCTTAAAGTGAAGTGTAGTTGGAATACTTTGCATCCTGCTGGTGGTGGCAGAAGTAAATTTTCTATGGTGTTTTGGTAATTTTACTCGTGCACTTTTGCAATGACCGCAAGTAGTAGTACTAGTAGCAGTTTGTCATTTATATAGAACCTTTTTCCCACTAGTATTTCCTCAATGCGCTTGTAGAGGCAACACCCTCGGGGGACCCAAGTCCAAAGTATGGAATCTTTGTCAGAAGGATTAAAATGCGTGAGCATTTGGCCAAAATAAGGCGTTGGGTTGGATGGTGGGGCCCCGTAAACTACCCATGATGGTGTAGCATGTGGATGGGTGCTGAGTGGTTGTCAGGAAGGTGTTCAAGTAAGAGAGACTCGTTATGTGTGAATCTAGACCGAATTGTTTGTCATAGGACGTAGCAGCATTCTGATGTGAGATGTTGTGCTTTATGTTTTAGTCTGGTGTATGGAGGCGAATGTGTGTGGGTGGGAGGCCGTGCCTGCAGCTGGTGTCCACCAAAGTGGTGCGCAACTACTTATCTTGAGCCTCAGTTGGAGCATAGCTTTTGATGTAGCTGTGTAATTTGCTTGTCTTGTCTGCTCCGAAATTATACCTTACCATGCTCTGGAAAATACACTGGGGGAAGGCACAGTGTGTAATGCACATGGCCTTGAAAGTTGCCCGTCTTCTGATGGGGGAAGCCAGTGGACCACTCAAAAGCCCGGAGGGACGTGTTCTCTGGATGAGAGGGCAAGTAAGAGTCTGGCTGCACGTTGGAGCTTTCGGGGCTGAGAGGCGGGAGCGCCCAGATAGAGGACTTGGCATAGTCTAAGCGGGGGAGGATGATAGCCAATGTTGGGAGAGATACGGGAAGATTTATCTTAGAATGCAGAGGTAGAAATGACATGTTCAGAATACGGTTAGGATGTGGTGAATGTTCAATCCGAGTCCAAGGTGTATCCCAGTTTCTTTTTTCTGAGTTGGATGCTACAGGTGGGGTCCTAGCAAGGGTGTCCTGGGAGTGGGTTGGGGGTAAGTGTGCAGTTTTGCCACTGATCAGCATCTGTTTGTCTAATTTCCTTTGAGAGTAATTCTTCCCACTTTGCGAGTTCCCCAGCATTTTTGCTGGACTATTGGATTTTTGGACCGATTATTCCAGAATCCATTCTTCTTTTTCTCTAACCTGGGGAACGCTTTGTACCTCTTTTGGGTGCTTTTTATTGGAGGTATGCTTTCCTCCATGTTTTCTGGCTGCTACAATTTATTATTAAAGCACACAGCCGTTTCTGTGCAGTAATGCTGGAAACTACTTGAGCTTTCCTTTTTACCTTACCTCTGTTAACACATGTTACCAGGGCAGATGTTACCTTTGAACCGCCTTTATTTTATTTTGTGAGATTAGCACACCCTACCTTCTGTGAGCTGCTGAGGGGAAACATAGTCTCGCTGTTCCAGTGACTTGTAGTTACTGTTGCAAGTTCATCTGCCAGGCTGGTGGCAGTGTACCTTTTTTGCATGACATTTAGTGGACTTTTGTCGCAGGCTGCCTTTGCAGCTGCGACAGGGGCCAATAGCATCACCATTTGCCTAAAATGGTGGCTGTACTTTTTTACTTTAAGCCCTGTTCATAATGACCTGTTCTTTTGTGAGATGACTTCTACCTGCATGGGTCAGGGAGGTCTTGATGTGTGTTTTGTCTCTGTTGTGCTTCCCTTGTAAAGCCCGCCAAGGCTCTCTGGGTGCCTGAAAGTACAGGAAATGGAGGGAGGTTCCCAAAGCTCCCTGGGTCTTTGTCCATCGGTGTACCTACCTGGAACCAGCTTGTGCTGGGAGGCTGGTTGTCCCCTTGGACAGTCACCCCCACACTTGCATTTGCATGAAAGGCTAGTCTGGTGATTGGTGGGCTCAGCCAGGTTTCTATCATAAAAGGCGAGTATCCTAGAGCTGAACCTAACATGTTGACCACTGGACTGAAGATCCAAAGAGGATTTCAAAGGACATCCCAGCAACTGCCAGAGCCGTTGAATGACCACTGAAGACCCCACCCCGAATTCCGAGTGACAGGAAAGCTCTTGAAGGCTACTTCCTCTCATGAACTGGTGGGGAAAACCAGCCTCAATACCGCCTGCATTTTGCGCCATCCCACAAAGAGCAGTGACCTTCCGGGGCTGCAAACTCCCAATAACCTGGAACCTGTCATTCTCTGGTGGAATGTCTTGCGAAGCGCAGTCTCAGCTGGAACCTTGTGGACATACTTCTCAACCATGATTGATACTTTTCTGCTCATAGACGTCCCCTCAGCTGAGCCGTTGACTGGGATCTGGAGAAAAGTCTACCAGATGGCAACCGTCGCTGAACTGAAGCCTGTGAAGGACTCCAACGCACCAGCGCTGTGAATATCCACTGCTGGGGGTCCCACTGCTCGAGTGCATCGGTCTGTTCTCTCCAAAGTTCCTTCTTCAGCCATCCAGCTCCAGGAATCCATACCAGGGGCAACTGTCGCCTCTACTTGCAGACCAGCCTGCTGCTTCAAGTTCTTTATTGTAAAGGTACTGTCCCATGCCTATGTACCTACTTTGCGCTCGCTGTGTTTTTGGAGGGCTCCAGTTATGCTGTACTTGCACCCCTCTCGAGGGCACCCAAAGTCCCATTGGGGTTAACCACCCATTTGGCCTCTAAATTGGCAAACTAATTGTTAATTACCTTCAAGACCTAAAGAAACCTTCATAGACTCTGCTCTGTCTGCAACTTACCGGCTTCTTTCCTCCTCGCCCCTTGACCACTGGACTCCCAGTGCCCCCCTTGACTGACTCATCTAGTGTAGGGATGGACATTTAAACATTGGTTAAGCAGGGGTTAACTGATGTTGCAAGTGTTTGTTTGCTAATAAGTATCAAGTTTCTCTCGCTTTGTGTTGCTTTACATTTGAGTTAGTGTGCTACCTTTTATTCTACTGTGATAATGTGTGAATAATTACATTGCTTTTACAAACCTTTTTTTAAATCTAAAATAAATCAATATTTTTATATAACTCCTAGTGTCGGTGTTTCCTTGATATATGATATGATAGGTTATGTATAACATGCTTAATACCCAGAGGTTTCTGGCGGGGACTGGGGATCGAACCTGTGTTGCTCTGTGTCGTCTTGCTTCCAATGTGAGTACGTTGCCCCTGAGCTATCCTCCCGAGTCCCTGAACAAAGCGTATGCGCTAAGTAATGTGTGACTCACTGCAGTTCTTTTCCATCCTTAGACTAAGCCTGGCTGCTCTGCCATTGCTACCAAACCATTGGGTAGTAAGCATTAAACTAAGAGGTATAACCCTGACACCTGAGTTGGCCTTTGCTAAGTTCTGTCACAGACAGCAACTTGTGTAATACTTCCTAATAGTTTTACCACGATAAAGAAGGTGGTTGGTCATTCAGTGGTCGATTTCAGAGAGGCAGGAGGCAAGGTCAGGTTGGGAGGAGGCTTGGGAATCTTGAAAATGATCTGAATGTCACCAGCTTAGTTGTAGCAGGTTTGGTCAGAAGCGCTGATCGGGGCGGGGAGAGGGCTTGGGTAGAGATTGAAGAGGGGGACAGGGAGGCCCCCTGTAGGATCCCTTTGGAGACTGGGCATGGAGGGTGAAAGGGATAGAGGCGCATGACATGTGAGTGATCGGAGATATAGGAAGAGATCCATCTTAGAGCGAATCCCTGATGCCTAGAGAGTGGAGTCTGTCCAAGAGGATGGAGTGGTCCGTGTCAAAGGCAGTTGAAAGGTCATGGAGGATAAGTGCAGCACAGTCTTCCGAGTCTGTTTCCTTTCATATCATCCAGATGGAGATGAGGGAAGTTTCCGTTCCTCTGAGGGGTCTGTATGCAGACAGGGCAGGGTCGAGTAGACAGTTGGTTTCTGTGTGGAGGCAGAGCTGGGTGTATGCCGCGCTGTCTTGGCTATGAAGCAGGTGTTTGAGATTGGGCAGTAGTTTGATCTAAGAAGGGGCCTCCATCCTATATGTCCTGATCTGTCTGGCACAAGTGTCTTTGTTCTGGGGGCATAGGGTTGGCCCGCATGTGCACTCCAGGCAGTTTGTGTTTTGGGTGATTTGAGGGAGGGAGTAATCCAGGGTCAGACTGGGTCATACAATTGTCTTGGACACCAATGGAAAAAGTGGCCAACAGTTTTTGCAACTGCAAATTTGCAACTGCAAATGGCAAGTCAGTCCTTTTGTAACACTGTTTTATAGTACCCAATGGGGAGTTTATTGATATATTGTGGTGCAAAGTGTGCATTTCTAAAGAATATTTATTCAGCAACACTGGTCAAAACTACTAGCTGCATAGTGAAGTAGCTAATCAAACTGGACCACATTGTCCAAATAAAGTGGCACACCCCTGCATTGTTTGGTTCGACCATGGGCCTAATGCCCTATAGGCCAGTCCGAACCTGGAGTAATCCCTTGGTATTAGGGCCTGATCTCTGGGAAGCAGCTCTTATCGGGGTGAGGGGGGGGGTGCAATATCGAGCCATCGATTAAAAAGGTTGATGGAGGGTCCTTTGGGATTTGAGGTTTGAGAAGGAGCATAGAAGGGAATTGGCCAGGTTGGGGTTCACAATGGCCCTGTTTGAAAGGGGTACATGGGAGGGAAAGGATGGGACTGGTGAGACTGGGGGGGGGGGGAGGGGAGTTCATGATCGAGAAGACCTAGGGTTGGAGGGGATATCAAACCAGATGATGAATTCCCCTCAAATAGTGAGGGCTGGGTGTGGTATCAGGATAGCTGATGGGGAGTCACTAAGGGAATCTGCAATGTTTCTATTGTAGCAAGGAGTACTGTTAAGGGGTAGGAAACTGTGGGTGATGGAGGGAATGAGTTGGAATTTCACTAATAATTAGCAATCATTACTGCAGGGTTGTTTCTCAATGTCAGACTGTGAGATGGTGTTTGTGGGGGATGGCTAATCCTCTAGCTCTGCTGGATCTATTGTACACAATCGGGAGCAGCCAAAGGTCAAAGTCTTGTGTGCAACAGGCTCGAAGGTATCGGAGCACCAGGTTTCAATGATAGAGGATTGTCTGTGTTTTCATTGGCGATCAAGTTGAAAATTATGTGGGTGTTTTTGGGGACATATCTGTTAAGGAGGCGAGAGAGCAGGTAGGGTACATGAGTGCTTTTAGTGCCTCTAGCCTGTCTTGGAGCAAGTCCCCCTAGAACTCTCTTGAAGCTAAGGGTAAGGTCTGCGTCTTCCTCATTGAGAAGTTCCTCAGCCTCCTCTGGAGCCTTGAAATCCACTCCACATTCTTCTTGGCTCTCATCCTCTTGGCTCCCCCCACTCCAGGAGTCTTCCATATCTCTGCCAGGCACTGTCACTCACCTTATAAAGACATGTGGCTGCAGTGTAAAGGCTGTTATTTCTGTTTGTCTTGGTCCTGATGTATTGTAATATGCATTTTATTTTTATTTTTCCAGCAGTCTCTCCGGATGTGCTTTTTCGGTTTCCAAGTGTCTTGGGTGCCAACCGACACGAGGAAAAAATCTAAATGGGCTTGGTAAGACCTCGGTGGAGGTCGCGCAATTCCACTATTCCTTTAATGCTCAGGACGAATGAGCAGCGGAAGCTTGTTCACACGACTGAATTGGGGCTATTCCTCCAAGTCCCTTTCTTGAAGTAAGCATCAGCGTCCCACGCTCATGCACCCCGAACACTGCTTTCCCATATCTGGAGGCCAGCCAAACAAAGGATGCGAGCCAGTGTCTCAGCGTCGGCGAAATTGTTCAGACCCGGCTTACATCCCCGGTTACTCGACACTCGCTGCCTGCTGTTCAACGTGCGTATCACTGCAGCATAGCGCTGGAAATGAGCAGTGTCTCAGCCCTAGCACCAACAGTTGCTTGAACACGCGTTGGCAAGCTCCCACATATGAATAAACCCAAAACCTGTTCAAAGATATACATTAATAAATTTGTTAAACCTTTAAATTCAAATATCACCACATTAATCAGAGCTAAATATATTGTACTTATCTGCTGGGAAGCAGCACAAAGAAGAGGAGAGGACCCATGCAGTACATGCCATGAGGAAGGCAGAGGGGTCCTGATTGGATGGATTTTAAGGAAGGAAACTACTTATGCAGGGAAAGTCTCATGGCAGATACATTTCCTTGGATAGTTTCCAGTTAGGTTTTTGAAGAAAAAAAGTGTATTGAATTTTAAGATTTGAAAGGCTGCTGGATTAGCAGCATTACAGAAGTTGATGCATAATACTTGGCTCCGGTTAAATCAACCGTGGTCATATATTTTCTTTAAAAACTAACAGTAATATAACCAATCAAGTTACTTTGTTTCTTTCTACAATCTATATGGGACCCCTGTTAGACCAATCCTTTTCTCTGTTGCCTGCAGGACAAATGCAAACCCTCTTAAACATTGAAACTTACACAGAAACATGTAACCTTTAGTGATGTATGTTCTTGTGATTTACACCATGCACCGCTGCTATTGTCATGGGCCAAAGGCGCGCTATGCAAAAGAAAACCTCTAAAATATGCTTGCACACCATTGTCTCTGATCGAGCACTACCCACTTAACTTTGTATTGTCTGAACTTTCAGCCTACCCACAGATTGGGCGTTGCTGCATTAACTGCAGTTCATAATGTGGATATGTCGGTGAGCACATGAGGCATCAACATACTGCTCACATCTATACTCCACACAAAAATAGACTTGTCTGCAACAACGCGGGCAAACACCCAATGTGTTTACGGCAGACCGAGATTGGTTGCCATATGAACTGGCATGTGCTGTTTCCCGAATATTTAATATGTTTTGTTTAGTACTTGGAGAGGTGCCCAAGGCAAGCTAGTGGGACCAGTAGTCTGCCTGCCAGTAATACCAACAGAAAATATTTAGTAGTCAAAATATTGAGAGATTTGTAATAAAAATATTTGCCTTCCTAAGGCACAATACGACCCAATAACTCGCAGGAACAAGAAAATGAATGAAACTGGGGATTACTTAATCCATTTGTATGCTGTACAATGCACCACATGCAAGCAATACACGGGAGACTTAACTCCAATATGGCCTCCCGTGGATGAGACCTAGCACACTGGCACTGTTGCTCATGCACGCAACACAGTCACAGATGCCAGCTCACTCACAAGGCAAGAGACCAGCAGATGTTGACTACTGGTTGGCAGATGGTGACACTGCTTACCAGTATCACCATGCTATTTGGACTGTATTAAAACTGGCGGTAGAGATCACTATTGAAAGAAATAATGTAACCGTTATCCAGCAATAATTGTATGATTAATCTAGGGCTTAGAAGCAACCTTGAACACACAAGCCGTCCTGCTCCTGGATCATATAGCAAGTCTGCTCATTTGGGTAAGCATGACTGCCTTGCAAACATAGCACCATTCTGAGGCAAAAGGCAAGGGAAGCTGCTTATAACTATATTTCGAAGGGATTGTGTCCTCCGACGTATTCCTCATCTTAGATATCTCCTTCCAGCTCTGCTGGCCTCGGAAAATTTTTTCTCTCTAGAGGGCGCTGCGCGTCGACGTCCTCCGAGTCGATGTCCCTCGACAGCCACCGTATCGACGTCATCCTGCCTATAAAGGCCGCGCGCAGCGTCTGTTGCTCAGTTCCGTTTTTCCGTGCTTACTCAGTGCCTCGGAATACCGTTGCTCAGTTCTTAGTCAGATTAATCCTATTTACCTCGAGTCATTCGATCCATACTCGATGGCTTCCTCGTCGGAACCAACAACTCCTCGATCCGGCTTCAAAAAATGCTGATATTGTGGGAAAAAGATGTCGTTGACTGACCCTCACAGAGTTTGTCTGTGGTGTTTGGGAGCTGAACACCATTGTTCGGAATGCGAGGACTGTATGTCCATGACAGCTAAGGCCCTGAAGGAGCGTAGGGGGAAGCTGGAGAAAGGTAAGACTTTTAAAGCTTCTTCTTCGTCGACGAAGTCGAGACACTCGTCTCCTCGTCACCATTCGCGCTCCAGGTCTCGGAGTGGGTCTCATCACTCCTCGAGATCGAAGCACTCGAAGAGGAGACGTCGAAGATCCCCCTTCTCCGTCTTCCTCTTCCTCTTCCTCTGTTTCGCCAAAAAGAATCCCTTGCCCCACGAAACATAGTTCCCGGGCTGAATGGGAGGAATTCCGCAAAAATATGATGAGCGTCTTCGAGAAAGCAGCCTCGACCCCCCCGAAGACTGCCGAGAGCGATGCTCTGGTCGAAAGACCCGAAGGTCAAAAACGCCGCGAGTCGCAGTACCCGGCGAAGGAAACCTCTCGAGTGCGTCTCGAACCCTCGAGTAGGATTATGACCTCCAAACCTTCCTCGAAGGTTCCGTCGACACCGAGGTCGATGTCTTCGACGCCGTTGTCGAAGGGACCTTCGACACACGGGTCTGTCGACTCGACGCCAGCTTCGACACCGGCGTCGACGCCAAGAAAAGTCACGGTTACGACACACCCAGTGACTATCCCCAGGTCCTCGACGTCGATGGCTTCGAGATTGTCGAGTAGAATTCCAATTTTGTCGAGGTCTTCGAAGCCTCCGCCTTTGTTTTCGACGCCACGCTCGAAGCCGTCGGCGTCAACGACATCGACGTTTTCGAGACCGATAATGACAAGTTCGGCACCCTCTGCCTTGGAAATGGGATTTACTCCTTTTATGAGCTCAGAACAATTGAGAACTATGTCCTCAATTTTGGAAGAGGGTGAATTGTCTGAACAGGAAGACACATTTGAGTTGCAGGGACCTGTAACCCCAATTAGAGAGGAATTTTCCTCTGAAGAACGTAGGTTAAAGGATCTTCATGATTCCTTACATGAGGCAAGTGGATTAGACACTTCCCCTGAGGTGGAGTTTGCTAGGCCAGACCCAGGGGAGCATGCTGAAACCCCCTATAGAGCCTTAATGGCCAGGATCACAGAGTTCATGGGGTGGTCTGCACCTTCACAATCTTTCCAACAAGATGACCTCACGGATATTCTTGACAAAGGCCCACAGGAGGATCCTGTGGTGCCTTTTCATAAAGCTCTTCAGAGGAAGATCATGACAAACTGGGAAACCCCAGATGTAGTACCAGCCGTAAATAAAAAACTGTCTACAAAGTACAGGGTATCTTCTACAGACCCGGAGTTTTTTTCTAAACACCCATCCCCAGAAAGTCTGGTGGTACAGGCAGCATCCTCTACCGATGTCAAGACGGCTTATCCTACCGTCCCACAGGACAGGGACGATAAAAAATATGATGCTATGGCAAAGAAAGTCTTTTCAGCATGTAGCATGGCGTTAAAATCTGTTAATGCTACTTGCACCCTTGCTAGGTTCAGCCATACACTTTGGGAGTGTGCTTCTACAGTGGCTGACTGCATCCCGGAGGGAGAAGAAAGGGATGCGTTCCTGAATATTATACAGGACGGTAAAGACGCTATGTGCGAATCCCTCCAGACGGGCATTGATTCGGCTGACAGTATCAGCAGAGCAATGGCGGCAAGTACATCAACCAGGAGATTCGCTTGGTTGAGAGAGTCTGGTTTTGCCCCAGATGTGCAAGCCAGGCTCTTGAACATGCCATTCGGTGGCTCTTCTTTGTTCGGGAAAAAGGCGGATGACAGTTTAGAGAAACTGCAAACTTCAAAAGCAGCAGCAAAGTCCCTAGGAGCTGCAATCCGTCAGACTCCTTTTCGTCCCACAGGAACGTCTGCGAGGGGCAAGTACTTTCGCTTCCACTCCGCATTCGGAAGAGGTAGAGGACGACTGGCTCAAAGGGGACAAAGAAGAACTACCCGAGGTGGACGGGGTAGATATTCAAAAGCCGCAGCAACAGCAGGTGCCTCTTTACCATCGGCATCTGCATCAGCCGCCCCAAAACCACTCTGAGGACTTCCCTCACAGGACACCTGTAGGAGGCAGGTTGACTCAACATCTGGCGGTATGGCAGGCTATCACGTCAGTTGCTTGGGCATTGGAAACAGTTGCCTGCCTTTCCTACGTATACCTCAGAGTCATCCACCGGGGATCAGCTCTCAGAAAGCTCCAGATCCGCTCTTCTTGCAGGAAATTTTAGACCTGCTAGAGAAAGGTGCCATAGAACCGGTACCTGTAGCGGAGAGGAACAAGTGCTGGTACTCCCCTTACTTTCTCATTCCAAAGAAAGACGGAGGACTGAGACCCATCTTGGACTTGCGAGAATTGAACAAATTCCTCAGAAAAGACAAATTCAAGATGGTCACTCTTTCTCAGATCCTCCAGCCCTTCAGTTCCAGGACTGGTTGGTATCTCTGGACCTTCAGGACGCTTATTTCCATGTGCCTATCCATCTGAAACACAGGAAATACCTGAGGTTCGCAATTGGCAACTCTCACTATCAATTTCGAGTGCTGCCATTTGGGCTGACCTCCGCCCCGAGGGTCTTCACCAAGTTAATGTCGGTAGTGGCTGCAAGTCTAAGGAGGGAAGGGATTCACGTCTACCCCTACCTGGACGATTGGTTGATCAGGGCTGTTTCTCCGGAACAAGCTCAGATCCAGCTAAATCATGTGTGCCACTTCCTTCACAGACTGGGCTTCTCCCTCAATTTAAAGAAGTCACAAATGATACCATCGCAGAGACTCCAGTTCATAGGAGCGATCCTGGACACTTCCCTGGGAAAAGCCTCGCCACCAGAGGTGAGGGCTCAAGATATTCTACAGATGGTTACCAAGTTCCAACATGCCCAACGTCTCCCAGCCTTCGACTTTTTGAGGTTGCTAGGCCTCCTGGCATCCTGCATTTTCCTAGTGCCAGAGGCTCGCCTGAGAATGAGTTCCCTCCAGTGGGCACTGAGGACTCAGTGGTCACAATTCTCAGGGAGAATGACAGATCTTCTTCAGGTTCCCGGCAGGGTGGCTCGAGACCTTCAGTGGTGGGCCTGTCAGGAGAACATTCTGAAAGGAGAACAGTTTTGACAACCCTGGCCGGAGATAACAGTAGTCACGGATGCCTCACTCACGGGGTGGGGAGCCCACGCCAACGACTTGACCATCAGCGGTCGTTGGTCTCCATCGGAGTCCAGACTACACATCAACCTGTTAGAGCTGAGAGCCATCAGACTTGCGCTGAAGGCGTTCCTGCCAGCTGTACAAGGGAAGAACGTCCTGATAATGACGGACAACACGGTGGCCATGCATTACCTCAACAAAAGAGGAGGCGTAGGATCACTACCCCTGTGCAGAGAGGCGATGCAGCTCTGGTTTTGGGCAATCCAAGAAGGAATCTCTCTATCAGCAGTTCACCTAGCCGGAGAGAGGAACTTGACAGCGGACGCTCTGAGCAGGCAGAACACAGTCTCCCACGAGTGGGAGCTAGCTCAGGAAGTCCTTCAAGAGATCTTCGCCCTTTGGGGAACCCCTCAGGTAGATCTGTTCGCCACCAGCCTAAACAGGAAATGCGACCTGTTCTGCTCAAGGGAATTTCCCCCGAGAGGAGCTCTGGGAGACGCGTTCATAGTGGACTGGGAGTTTCCGCTTCTGTACGCGTTCCCACCGGTCCCTGTCATTCCTCAAATGATCAGGAGGTTGAGAAGATTCCGGCGAACCATGATCCTAATTGCCCCGGATTGGGCCAGGAGAACGTGGTACCCGGACCTTCTAGACTTGTCCATCTGCCCTCCAATTCGACTTCCTCTCAGAGAGAACCTACTCTCACAGAAGGGAGGTCAGGTTCTCCATCCAGACATCAAAACCCTCAACCTTCACGCTTGGCTTCTGAAAGGCTGAGGTACAAGGATTGGGACCTCCCTGATGATATGGAGGTGTTGCTTTCGGCAAGGAGGCCAGCAACAAAGTCTTTATACCGCTGCCGTTGGAACAGATTTTGCAGCTGGTGTAGAGAACAGAATATCGACCCTTTTTCATGTGGTACACCAATGGTTTTGTCCTTCCTACTATATTTGGCAAATTCAGGCCTTCAAGTTGGCACCATTAAGGGCTATCTCGCAGCGCTATCCATCTTTAAGCGTACTGCGGAAGAACCATCCTATTTCAAATTACCCTTGGTAATACAGTTTCTAAAGGGGTTAACCAATGTTTATCCCCCAAGACCATTCCAAGTTCCCCTATGGGATTTAAACTTAGTACTAACTTTCCTGATGGGTACACCTTTCGAACCTCTCCATTCTTGTTCGTTAAGATTCCTTACCCTTAAAACTGTTTTATTAACAGCACTTACATCTGCTAGAAGGGTGAGCGAATTACAAGCTCTTTCTTGTAAACCCCCTCACACAATATTTCACAAAGACAAAGTTGTCAAGCAAGTGAAGCCTAATTTCCTCCCAAAGGTGGTTTCTGAATTCCATATCACTCAGAAGATTACCCCACCATCTTTCTATCCTCCTCCTCACCCGGGGAAAGAGGAAAAGAGGTTACACAGGCTAGACCCTAGGAGGGCTTTAAGTTTTTACATCAGTAGACTAGCCAGGATAAGACAGGCAGACCAGCTGTTTGTAGGTTACGCAGGTCACAAGCTGGGGTTACCAATAACTAAGCAGACCATTTCCAGATGGATCATTCTAGCCATTCTGGAATGTTCTAAACTGGCAGGGAAAGAGCCCCCTCAAAACCTTAGGGCTCATTCGACCAGAGGTATTGCAGCTTCATCGGCCCTCAAAAGAGGCGTGCCAGTTAAAGACATATGTGCGGCCGTTACATGGTCGTCTGTCCATACCTTTACACGTTTTTACAATTTGGATTCCTCCTCCAGTCAAGAGACTAGGTTTGGAAGGGCTGTACTGCATTCTATTCATCAATAGAAGACAGCGTGAAGTCATTAATCCCTCCTCCGATAATGGAATACTGCTATGGGAGCCTATCTAAGATGAGGAATACGTCGGAGGACACAATCCCTTCGAAGAACAAGTTACTTCTTACCTTGTAACGTTCTTTCGACGGGATGTTCCTCCGACGTATTCCTCATCGACCCTCCCATCCATCCCCGCAGTTCTACTTCCCTTGTTGTTGCAGCTTAAGTTCCTTCAGGGTGATTAGTTTAGTCCAGAAAGTATTATTGTGGGCTACAAAACGGAACTGAGCAACGGACGCTGCGCGCGGCCTTTATAGGCAGGATGACGTCGATACGGCGGCTGTCGAGGGACATCGACTCAGAGGACGCCGACGCGCAGCGCCCTCTAGAGAGAGAAAAATTTCCGAGGCCAGCAGAGCTGGAAGGAGATATCTAAGATGAGGAATACGTTGGAGGAACATCCCGTCGAAAGAACGTTACAAGGTAAGAAGTAACTTGTTCTTCTGAGGCCTGTGGATCTTCTTGGATCACATGCTAAGCATAGGCAGACATCTAGTGGTAGCCGCAGAGTTACTTTATTTGTTTTTGAAACTCAAAGGGGTGTTGACAGGGCTTGCCAGTAATACTATCCCTAGTGTGACGTCCCATGTACCCATGGTCCTTCACTCGTCGAGGTCCCTCAGATTGTTTGTTTTTTTTCCGCCCTCATAGTAGGTTGTGGAGTTCCTTCTTCTGGCTAACGTAGTTAATTATACAAAGTTTAGATTTAGACTTTCCTTTTCGACCGCCGTACACCACAAGATCTTCGGCGACAGCTTTCAAGGACCGACTCCTGGTCGACGACCACTGATTCAACCGTCTCGATGAACCTTGACTGCAGCCTGCCTAGGCCTCAACAGGCCTCGGCACTTCACATTAGGGAAAGTGGGCGGAGGCCATAATTTCTTTAGAGAATGCCCATTTCCCTAGTCTTCCCTTTCAATCGCTGAGCTGCCATCTCTCTAGATTATGGAGCATACATCATTTAAATTCGCACTTCCCTGACAGGACTCTCACAGGGTGGGTAACCTCTGCCTTCCCAGGGATCATCCCGAAAAGCAGTGCAAGTTCTGCAAACTCATCATAAAACACTAAAGGACCGTAAAACTAAGCACTGGACCCACCATCCCATGTAGTGGAAAGAGCCTCCAGTGATGGTAGTGTTGGCATCCTAAGTGACGTCAAGGGCTTTCAGGACCTGACTGATTTCTGCATGTGGGCCCCCGACTCCACAGCTCAGGCACCCACACTGCACGTCACGCTAAACGCACCCCCTATTGCCGACATTCGACCGTGTCATCGGCAGATAAGCCACACAGTGTTGAAGGGAAGGTCCGAAGTCCCTGTGGGCCATGCGCGATCGCCACATGACAGGCCCCCAAAACAGACGCTGAAGTCTGTTTCCGACACCTCAAGCAAATCCGACAAGTCCTCGGGTACCAGCAATCGTGCATCAAAACACAAGTCAACGGCCCGTTTTAATAATTCCAAATGAGGACTCATTTGAAATATTTGTATTGTTAGGCTGAAAAATGTTAACCTTTACAAATGGATAAAAACATTTTTGACATAATAAAACAATTAGCATATATCTTCACATTTAGAAATATTTCAACGTTTAACCATAGAACATTTTTGCATAACACAAACAATGAATACACAGCTTTAGATCTGGTGCTAGAAAGCTCTTCTCATAGAATGTCATCCTATCATAAATCCTTCTGGTATTCATAAATCTATGCTATTCTGATCATTTCCAGGTGAATCTACCACAGAGAACATATTTCTTTCGAGGTCCAATACATTCTATGGAAAGCAGGTAATTAGTTCCTAAAAAGAGACATTTGGTAAAAGCTTAAACTTGAGAATATTCATCACTGCCAAATTTAACGATACATATTGTCCATTAAAAATGTGTCCTATAATTCATCTGAGGTTAACATATTTTAAAATCCGCAAAATATTTGTACAAAAATAGCTTCCCCTCTCATAAAAGCTCAGGGTAAAGTACTAGGATATGCTTTAAATACTCTGCTTCCTTCACGTTTTGGCAGAATATGCAAGCCTTCTGTTCTATTAACCATTTTAACGATGTGCCTTCAACTTCTCGAGTTATCCATAAATAGCATCTAAATCTTAAGAACTGATTGCAGTATTTTTTGTGGTACCTTTCGCAGATAAATCGGAATGCGATGGAGAGGTTTAATTATAAAGGCACCTTCCTTAAATAGGTTATTTCGAATGGATTGTGTCCTCCCACATATTAATCCTCTTAGATATTCGTATACGCTTTGCTGCTTCAAAAAAAAAATTCCTACCAGTGCGCGCTGTGCTCTGTCGGGGCGTCTATGTCCCTCGATGGTTGCCGTAGAGTGTCAACGTGATCTGTAGTATAAATAGTTCGAGCCGCGCCCATTGGCTCCAGTTTTTTCCAAAAGCTTTCGCTTCGTGTATGAAAACAGTGCTTAAGTCTTTCGAGATGTCATCTAATCCTTCTACACCTAAAATTGGCTTCAACAAATGCCAGAATTAAGGGAAGAAAATGTCTATAACTGATCCCCATCGAATCTGCCTCTGGTGCTTGGGTCCCAACCATCGAGTTGATGACTGCGGTTCCTGTTGAGCTATGACGGGTAAAGCTCTCAAGGATCGATTAGGTAAATTGGCGATGGGGGAGGACTCTTCTAAGAAAAATAAAGGCTCTGCAGAGTCTAGGGAAGCGTCCCGGCATCAGTTGAAGTCTAGATCGAGGAGTCGGTCAAGAAATTTTGTGTTCTTCGAAGAAGAGATGTCACTGATCTTCCTCTTCCTTGAAAAATCGAAGGCTTTTAAAGCCTCAGTAATGTGAATCTTCGAGAATGCGGCCCGATCCCCTCAAAGAAATCACGTGAAGACCATGCCCAAGCTCATTCTATGGATAACTGAGGAAGGTCAGTCGAGATGCTCTAAATCCAGCAAGAAATCGTCAAGGGTGTCATTGAGAGAAACGACTCTACCTCATAAAAAGAGCAAGACAGGTCTATTGGTGCATAAACCAAATGTGACCCCAGACAAAATGGTGTCAGGTTCCAAACAGTCGAAACATGTGTCGATGATTTCCTCGACACCTCTCTCGAAGACTTCCTCGACACCAGTGTTGAAGGCTCCGTCCACACTTTCCTTGATGGTGCCTCTATCCAGAGCACCTTCGACTTTATCAAAGCCAGCGTCGACAACATTGACGCCTTTGTCGAGGACATTGATT
This sequence comes from Ambystoma mexicanum, assembly GCF_040938575.1. Classification (NCBI taxonomy): domain Eukaryota; kingdom Metazoa; phylum Chordata; class Amphibia; order Caudata; family Ambystomatidae; genus Ambystoma; species Ambystoma mexicanum. The sequence goes on from NC_090934.1 coordinate 175,468,695, forward strand.
TCGGCACCATTATCGACGCCATTGGCAAAACCAAGGTTAATGCCCTCACTAACCACAGGTAAAATATATACCCCATGTACCAAGAAGTCTATGGCCTCTATGGTATCTAGTCTATTCATCGAATGCCTTTCCATCGAATTATTTTGCATCGAGGGGATTGCAACGAAAAAAAATGCACTGAATGCATGTTTTGGGGGGGTAAAGGGTTAATTTTTTGTTGGGTTTTAAAGGGTAAAAAGGGGGGGTTGGAGGGGGATCCCCATTAAAAAAACAAAACAATGCATCCAGTGCAAAACAAATTGTCGCAAATAATTTGATGGAAATACCATAAACCCTATTTATGAGGAAGAACAATCCTCTGACGAGGACACTTCCCCTTTCGAGGTGAGATATGGTACAAAGAATGTTCTGAGGAACTAATTGACCCTCAGTCAAAAAGTCAGACCTCTGACTGTCTCCAAACAGCTACTAGTATAGACACGTCACCTGAATTGCAATTCGACAGACCTGACTCAGCTGATCATGCTGTCTCAGCATATGAAATATTATGAATAGGGTGGTGGAGTTCATGGGATGGAACAGAAATTCACCCACCTACGAACAGGATGACATGACGGACATTCTAGTCAAGGACCTCAAAAAGATCCTGCTCTTCCTTTTCATACATCACCTCAGAGGAAGGTTATGGCCGCATGGGAAATATAGACCCTCATCATGTGAACCTGACTATTTAAGCAACCTACACATGAAAGCTGTCATCCAGGTATCTACATCCACCAGACAAACGCATACCCATCTATTCCCCCAGATAGGGATAAGAGAATTGATGCCTGGTCTCCCAAGATTTTTTCTTAGAGCAGTATGGCTTTAAAGTCTACAAATGTGACTTGCACTCTTGCAAGGTTTACATACACCCTGTGGGATTGTATTAGTGCAGCGGCTGAACACATTCCTGAGGAACGAGACGGTTTCCTGGCGATTGTAAAAGATTGAAAGAAAGCTATGGGGGACTGCCTCCAGTCAGGACTGGACACTGCTGACAGCATCAGCAAGTCCAAGGCTTCTAGCAGAGTGGTACGCAGGTTTGCTTGGCTGAGAAAGTCGGGCTTTGTACCGGATGTGCAGGCCAGACTTCTTAATATGCCACTTGATGGCTTGAGGTTATTCGGCAGCAAGGTAGATGGATGAATGGAGAAGCTGCAGACCTCTAAGGCGACGGCTAAGTCACTTAGCGCCTCCATACGTCAATCTCAGCAACACTTCTACTCAGGCTCATCTTCCTGGAGGGGTTGTCCTTTTTGTTTTTATTCCTCATTTGGAAGAGGACAGGCTAGTCGGAGGACAAAGAAAATGTTCTCGAGGTGGACGAGGAAAGGGTGCTAGATCAGCCCTAGCAGCGGCAACTGTACCCTCAGCTACTTCTGCAGCCACCTCTAAGCCACTCTGAGACCTTGTCCCACAAGACCCCCGGTTCTGGGGCGGGGAGGATCTCTCTGCATCTGAACGAATGGCGGGGCATTACTTAAGATGCTTTGTCACTGGAAACAGCGGCTCAAGGTTACTGCCTTTTCAGAAAAGGCCTCCGGACCATCCACCGGAATATAACTGTCAAGATTCCAGATCCGCTCCTGTTGCAGGAAATGTTAACCCTGTGTAACGCTCACCTGATTCCCACGGAGGCGCTGATCCTGGCTGGGCTGCTATTGTTTCTTGAATTGAGAAGCATAGAGCTCGGACGACTCTCAGGACTGGGCTTCCTCTTATCGAATGTCTGACTTGCAGGGTAAGTTTTCTGCAGGTGGAAGAAAAAGGGTTAATCACCGTTTGATGGGATTTCTTCTCCCACCAATCGCCAGTTTCTCCCACAGCCTAGCTTTCTACTTGTCTCGGCGAGCTCTCACCTTAGGCGTATAAATGCTGAGCTCTCCATCCTGCGTCTGGTGCAGGGGTGCGTGGATTCCAGTTACGTCACTGGATGAGTTCAGTGTTGAGGCTCAAGTCTTTTGCGGCCTTAGTTGTGGCACTGGTGCTGGGATGCCGAAGAGCGATGCCGCCGTTACTGCACGAGCAGATGCCTGTAAGTATACTGTAGTCTTTAGGCTTTAAAAGATAGGCACCTCAATAATGTCCCTTTTCCTTTGTTTCAGGCCTCGGGATGCTGTGGGCGTAGTTTTCCGTTGCCGCTGCACGTGCCGATGCACGTAAGTATAATGTTCGTTGGCCGCTTTTAATGGCACCTCTAATAATGTCCTTTTTCTAGTTTTCAGGTGCCGGGATGCTGCGGGCTTTATATCTGTTGCCACTGCACGTGCCGATGCACGTATGTATAATGTTCGTTGGCCGCTTTTAATGGCACCTCTAATGTCCTTTTTCTAGTTTTCAGGTGCCGGGATGCTGCGGGCTTTATATCCGTTGCCACTGCATGTGCCGATGCACGTATGTATAATGTTCGTTGGCCGCTTTTAATGGCACCTCTAATAATGTCCTTTTTCTAGTTTTCAGGTGCCGGGATGCTGCGGGCTTTATATCCGTTGCCACTGCACGTGCCGATGCACGCAAGTATAATGATCGATGGCTGCTTTTAATGGCACCTCAAATAATGTCTTTTTCCTGTTTTTCAGGTGCTGGGATGCTGAGGTTGATGCCGCTACTGCGCGTGCAAAAACTGGTAGGTTAAGATGAATGCGACTGCCTTCACCCGAACCCCTTTTTAATTATGTCATTTGCCTTTCAGGTGCAGAGAAGCTGCCGAAGAGAAGGCCGCGGTTAGCTCCGTTGCAATCACGGATGGATCAGGTAAGCGGGCGCGGCTGCGAGCGAGTTGCACTTTTCTAACCTTATGTTTATTCTTTGCAGGTTTTGCCGGTGACTGGATTCCGGGATCTGGTAAGTATTGTTCTGTGTCTTTCTTCATCCACAGGTTGCTGCGCGGAAGCTGAAGATGACTCTGGACCTGGAATGCAGGAGCCGACTCGGTGAGCGTCCTGCTGCTGCTGCAGAATAGCGCGAAGCACGTGTTTTCCATCGGGCGTGGTTTAAATAGCAGAGAAGTGCTTCCAGTGTGTGTTCTTCCACCGGTTCCACCCAGGTAAGAAAAGAGTTCCTGAATGGAGGGAATAGTTCCTCCAAGCCCTGATGGCTCTGGACTTCAACCAGACTGGATTGTTCTGGGTAAATATGCAGCATGGTCTGCCTCAGGTAAGTCCACCCAAGCATTATTACACTGTTTATCAATATGAGCCCGGCGCCTATGGCGCCGGGACTGAAACCCTTCCTGAGCCTGGCGCCAAAGGCGCCGGGACACGGTCCAAAGGGCCCCTGTAGGGGTCTGCTGGGTCCGGAGTAGTGGAAGACTGGTCTGCTTCCGAGGGCGCTGGGCCAGTCCTGGCCCCTCGGGAGTAGCGCCCATGGACACCCTGCTAGAGAAAGGTGCAATAGAACATGTACCTGTAGCAGAGAGGAACAAGGATTGGTATTCCCTATACTTTCTCATCCCAAAGAAGGACGGATGATTGAGACCCATCTTGGACTTAAGAAGCTTGAACAAGGTCCTCAGGAAGGACAAGTTCAAGATTGTAACCCTTTCTCATATTCTTCAGGCTCTCCAACTCCAAGACTGGTTGGTATCATTGGACCTTCAGGATGCTTACTTTCATGTGCCAATACATTGCAAGCACAAAGTACCGGAGGTTGGCGGTTGGCAGTTCTCACCATCCGTTTTGGGTTCTGCCATTCGGGCTGACCTCCGCCCCGAGGGTTTTCACCAACCTGATGGCGGTAGTGGCAGAGAGTCTCGGGAGAGGGGGGGATTCACGTCTACCCCTAACTGGACGATTGGTTAATCAGGCACGTTCTCCCGAAAAGGCCCAGAAACATCTGAGCATGACCTGCCACTTCTTACACAGACTGGGCTTCTCCCTCAATTACAAGAAGTCACATATGATACCATTCCAAAGACTCCAATTCATTGGTGCAGTCCTGGATACTTCCTTGGGGAAAGCCTCGCCTCCCGAGGTGAGAGCTCATCACATTCTGCAGATGGTAACAAAGTTCCAGAATGCCCAGCATCTGCCGGCCTTCGATTTTTGAGGTTGCTTGGCTTCATGGCATCCTGCATTTTTCTGGTGCCAGAGGCCAGATTGAGAATGAGATCCCTTCAATGGGCCCTTAGAACTCAATGGTCCCAATTTTCGAGGCATATGTCAGATCATTTGCAAGTTCCGGCCAGAGTGGCTCAAGATCTTCTATGGTGGGCTTGCAAGGACAATATTCTCAAGGGAGAATCTTTTTGGCAGCCATGGCCAGAGATAACCGTAGTGACGGACGCCACACTCTCAGGATGGTGAGCTCACACCAACGATCTAACAATCAGCGGTCGTTGGTCTCCATTGGAGTCCAAACTACACATTAACCTTTTGGAGCAGAGGGCTATCGGACTAGCACTGAAGGCCATTCTGCCCTCTGTACAGGGAAATAATGTCCTGATGATGACGGACAACACAATGGCCATGTACTACCTCAACAAGAGAGGCGGCGTAGGGTGACTACCACTGTCCAGAGAGGCAATACAGCTCTGGTTCTGGACAATACAAGAAACGAATCTGTCGGCAGTTCACCTAGCTGGAGAGCAGAACACAGCGGTGGCCGCTCTGAGCAGGCGGAGCACAGTCTCCCACAAGTGGGTACTAGCTCAGGAAGTCCTTCAAGAGATCTTCAACCTTTGGGGAACCCCACAAGTGGATCTGTTCGTGACCAGTGTCAACAGGAAGTGCGAACTGTACTGCTCAAGGGAATTTCCTCCAAGAGGAGCTCTAGGGGACCGTTCGTAGTGGACTGGGATTTCCACTCCTATACGCATTTCTTCCGGTCCCCGTGATTCCTCACGTAATCAGGAGTTTAAGAAAGTTCAGGAAAAAGATGATCCTAATTGCCCGGATCTGGCCAGGAGGACGTGGTAGGACTTACACGTGTCTCAAAAGATCACATTGCCATCTTTCTATCCTCCCCCTTCATGCAAGTAAGGAGGAAGAAAGGCTCCACAGGCTGGATCCAAAAAAGGCTCTTAGCTTTTATATTTCTAGACTGGCAAAATTTCCGCAAAGTGGCCAACTTTTCATTGGATATACCGGCCACAAATCGGGCGTAGCAGTAACAAAACAGACCTTATCCAGATGGATATTTTTAGCAATTGGAGAATGTTACAGGCTGGCAGGTAAAGAACATCCAGATGGGCTAAGGGCTCGTTCTACTAGGGGCATGGCGACTTCGATGGCTCTTCAGAGGGGTGTCCCGGTGCAAGATATTTGTGCAGCGGCCACCTGGTCATCAATGCATACTTTTGTGAAAAATTGTTTCTGATGCTTCTTGTTCTTAGAATCTATCCGATCCTGGTAAACTTCTGTCCGTGGAAGCTGCTGAGTCCCACAGTCTCCCAAGAAGGTGTGAGCAACATCAATCTGCAGGGAAACAAATGAACATATATTACTCTGAAAAAATAAATGTCTGATCTCCATTTCAAAACTCTGCGGTTCTTCTCTCTACTTGTGTATCCTCTGCCACTAGCTGAGAGGATCAGTTCTCTTCAGGACAGAGATTTCTTGTTTCCTTTAAAATCTTTATATATTCAAAAAGTCTTTGCTTTAGATTCTCTTTTGGATTTCCTGCTTAATGTAATAATTGGATGAACTGAAGTTCTTTGAGTTCATCTATCTCAAAGTTGAGAAATGACTTACTTGAAGACTGATCTTAAAGCTCATTACTTGAGTTGAAGTTGAAAATTCTTTGTAGTTCAAAATGCTTCTTTGAATATTCACCTTGTTGCTGAGCTTTGTCATTTTAAATTTCAAGTGCTTAGTGTGAATGGTCTGGAAGAAATAACCGCCTTAACTGTAGAAAAACTAACACTTAAATCTATCCTATGCTTGTGAACTAAATGTATAAACTGTTTCTCCAGCATGGGGTCTGGCATGGATTCACATGCTCATGAATATTCCCCGTCAGGCTGGGAATCCTCGGTAAAGAAAAAATCGGTATCGGTATCAGTTTCGTTTCTGATCTGTCTTTCTTAGTAGTAACCAATCACTGATCTCTGGGTCATACTGCCCCCAGCCAATGACTGCCCTCTCCCTAAGCCCCGCCTCTGGCAGCCATCCTCAGATTTTTACCGCACGTTCAAGTGTTGGGAGTCCTCGTGCTTTAGCTCTCGCGTTTTTCCTGCGTTTTCGCGCTTTTTCAGAATTTCTCATTTTTTCGGTTTAATCGAGCCTCAAGGGCCACCGTTTCTACTTCTGGTAACTGGGACCCGTTTCGGAATTCTTCTACGCCCCTCAAGGGTGAAGTTTTTGTCGAGTTTACGCTTCTTGGAGGATTCCGGAAGATCTGCGGCCTACCTCAACGGACATGGCCCAGGACAAGGGAAGCTCGACGCCAGGATCTAAGCTGTTCAGGTGCTGCCCTGGATGCGGATTACAAAATGTTTTCAAGGACGACGAGCATTTGCGATGTCTCTACTGCCTTCATGAGGACAAGACGCACGTGGAGGAAGACTGTGCGTTCTGCAAGAACCTTTCGGAACGGACCAAACAAGATCGTCGTTCCCGCCTCGCCGCCTGGCTGGAGAAGGGCACAGCAGATGAGAAGGCGAAGAAAGTCTGAGCGGGCTTCTAAGTCCTGTGAGGGCGCCCAGCGACGGGGGCCCAACAGAAGGCCAAACACTGCGAGTCCGCGGGCACCGGGAGCGCCGAAAGGTCTGGCTCTTTGGCGGCCAGGCAGGGCGCGACTTTCCCGGCACGTTCAACCACGAGCCAGCGTTCTTGTTCGGGGAAGAGGAAGTCCGAGAACCCGGGTAAGCTGCTAGTTCGGCCCCGGTCGATCTCGAAGGGACCCGAGGGGGAGCGGAGCGCTTACCCTCCCCCCAAGGCGAAGGCCCAGGACGCACCTAAGGTGGTGAGGGCTTTGATCCAGCCGGCAAAGGCCTCTATCGAAGTGGTCGCTGTGGCCCTGGCGAAGCCGGCTGAGACTACGCCAGTGGAGACGGCCTCTGGGCCCAGAGTATCCCTGCCACCGCGGAGGGAATCCTCTTTCCAGCCCATCGTTAAGACCCCCGCGGAAAAAGAGCGGGCGGGGGGCCGGTGGCCATTACAGACTCGGAATCAGCCCCTGAGGAGGATCTGGTGGAAACCATGAAGAGCCTCAACGAGCGGTTCGAGAAAGTTTGATCCCAGGGGAAGGAGCCTGGTGAGGAGATCGAAGATAGAAAGGATGGCAACGAAGGCCCGGTGGAGCAACCGTCCCTCCCGTCGCAGCCATTGCCAGAGCCTCAGGATAGCTCGGTGGCCATTTTGTTGGCAATCCAATCCTTACGTACTGAGATAAGGACGAGGTTACCACGGACCCCGACAGAGGATCCTGAGCCAGGACCGTCGGGAAGCCCCCCGAAGAAGCGGAGGAGAGACCCATCCCGCTCCGCCCTTCGTGCCCACAAGTCCTGTGGACCCCTCATCCCCTCGCCTGACCCTTGGGATGATACGGCGACGGATACGGGGACGGACGACGACGGTGTCGATGATACGACGGACATTCCTTCATCGCCCCTCACCGCCTGACGAAATTGGCTCCTTTCACGCCATGATAGCCAGGGCATCCGAGCTCTTCCAACTCTGCCCGGAGGAACAGAAGGAAGGCGTTCTTTATCAACGACAGGAGGCCAAGAGAAAGACGGTCCTGGCAGTGCCGTTGCTCGGCGACATCTGGGACGAAGGGCTGGCTGTCCTCAATAACCCTTCTACGACGCCCGCCAAGAGGGACAGGTACGAAAAGTAGTACCGGCTCCCCGACGCCGCCCCCTCAGGGCCCAGCCTACGCCGGACTCGGTCGTCTCGGCAGCGCACAAGAAGGCAGCGGATGCGGCAGCATCAACTTCCACTTCCCCGCCGGACAGCGAGGGCAAGAAGTTGGACTCCATGGGACGACGGGTCATTTCGTTGGCGGCGACGACGATTAAGGCGGCCAATGCCTTAGCGATCGTGGCCTGTTCCGACAGGGAGCTTTGGTTCAAGTTAGCTTCCCTGCTGGACTTCCTGCCGGATGGCAAGAGAGTGGAGGCCCTTATGATTCTTCAGGAAGGCGAGGTGGCGTCGGATCAAGCCATAACGGTGGCAACGGACATTGCCAATACTGGATTTCGCCAGATGGGCAACAGAGTTTGCCTACGACGCGGGTGGCTCAAGGTGACGGACTTCCGCCAGGATGTTCAGACCAGAGTGTTGGATATACCGTTCGCCGGCAACAACCTTTTTGGGAAGACGGTGGATGAGTCACTCTAGGCCATCAAGACCGATTCGGAGACGTCCCGGGCCCTAGGGGTACTTCAACAACGACAGCCCTTTCGGAGCTCCGGTGGCAGACAGGGTGCTTCCAAGGGATCCAGCGGTGGCTCTTCTACATACCGGCAGGCGGCCCGCTCCTCATCCCAGAAGGCCTACAGAGGTCGCGGCAAGCAAGGAGGATCCCACCGTCGTCGTCAAGGAGGCCAAGACGAGGCCTCCTCCAAGCGGGACTGAACCGGCCGTAGCGTCGGGGCCCCCACTGAAGCACCCCGGAGGGAGGCCGGTTGATGAAGTTTGTCAGCGTGTGGGAGTTCATCTCCACCGACTGTTGGGTGCTGGACACCCTGGCCAACGGGCACTCGCTGGAATTCCAAAAGAAGTGTCTTCGCATTCCTCCCGTGACCAGGAAGGAGAATCGCGTCCCTCAACTGCTGTTGGAGGTAAGGACAATGCTCAAGAAAGGTGCCATCGAGCTCGTCCCCAGGAGGCTCCAGGGCTCCGGAGTACTCGAGGTACTTCCTCGTCAAAAAGAAGACGGGCGGTTGGCGCCCCATCCTGGACTGGCAATCCTATGGTGGGGTACCCGTGCGCACCTCACGGCAGGCACGGACTTTCAGACCCTGGCGTTTCAGGAGACGGTGACGACGGACGCCTCCCTGGAGGGTTGGGGGGCCCACACCGGAGATCTCCACGCAAGAGGCCTTTGGCTCCCGGGGAAGAGGTCTCTCCAACATTCTGGAGCTTCGAGCAGTGTTCTGGGTGCTCAAGTCGTTCGTTCGTTCGTTCGTTCGTTCGTTCGTTCGTTCGTTCCTTCCGTCCCTCAAGGACAAAGTGGTGAGGATCTTCACCGACAGCACCACCACGATGTTCTACATACGGAAGCAGGGAGGCACCAGATTCCCAACCCTATCCAAAGGAGGCCCAGGATCTGTGGCACTGGGCCGTCGCCCAGGGGATGTTTCTGGTTCCCTTCCACTTGGCAGGAATAAAAAACACCATCGCCGACTCACTCATCAGGGAGCTGCGCTCGTGCCACGAGTGGGAACTACGTCATGACCAGGTGGATCGGCTCTTCCGACGATGGAGCGAACCCCCGGATCGACCTTTTCGTGACGGCGACAAACTCAAAGTGCCAGAGGTTCGCCAGCAGGTTCCCGCAGCCGAGGAGCATGGGCGATGCTTTCTCGTTCCCCTTGGGACGGCCTGTTTCTATACGCGTTCCCTCCTTTGCCGTTGCTGCTCCGTCTCATCAACCAGCTCAAGAAGTCCAGGTGCAGAATGATCCTCGTCGCACCAGCGTGGCCGAGGCAGATCTGGTTCCCGGACGTTGTAGACTTGTCAACATCCCCACCAGTCAAGCTGCCGGCGGACACAGATCTTCTCTCCAGAGAAGGAGGCGCCATTCTGCATCACGACCCGGAGTCGCTGAACTCCTGCAGCACTAGAGTTTGGAGAGTACGATATCCCGGCTGACTGCAGAGAGGTTCTTGCAAAAGCCAGGGCGTCCTCAACTCTCAAGTGCTACGGACATAAGTGGAAGAGGTTCTCTGTCTGGTGCCGTGCACAGAAGATTAACCCTCTGCGGATTACGGCCCCTCAAGTACTATCGTACCTAATGTCGCTGGCCAAAGCTGGACTGGCTCACGCCTCCATCAAAATACATCTGGCTGCCATCTCCCGATAGACCAGGACTACGGGACGGGCGTCCTTGTGGTCTCATCGCCTGGTGAAGGAATTTATGAAGGGACTATTCGGATTGTTCCTGCTGGTGAAGGCTCCAGCCCCGGCGTGAGAGCTTAATGTGGTGCTGACCAGGCTCATGGGGGCCCCATTGGAGCCTATGCATTTGGCGCCTTTGAAGTTCCTGTCGTGGAAGACAGCGTTCCTTGTGGCCATCACCTCCGCATGATGAGTGGGAGAGATCCAGGCCCTATCTTGCAAGCCTCCATACTTGACTTTTCACGACACGAGTGTGGTGCTGAGGACGCACCCCTCCTTCAGGCACAAGGTGCCGTCGGACTTGCACCTCAACGAGCCCTTGGTTTTACCAGTTTTCTTCCTGTCGCCTCAGACGCCGGCTGAGAGGAATTTACACTCGCTGAATGTAGCTAGAGCTCTGAAGTTCTACGTGGACTGCACAAAGAGTTTTTGGAAGACGTCACAGCTGTTTGTGAACTTTGGAACTGTGAATCAAGGGAAGGATCTCTCGAAGACTTCCATTTCCAGATGGCTCTCCGGCTGCATCATGCACTGTCACCGGTTGGCAAACTGACCGCTGCCCAGCCGTCGGAGCCCATTCAACCAGAGCGATCGCTGCTACCCCAGCGTTCCTGTCCGGTGTGCCCCCGCTGGACATCTGCAGGGCTGCTACATGGAGGTCGACGCACACCTTCACAAGATTCTACTGCGTCGATCAGGACTCCAGGGAGGAGTCCAGGGTCGGCCAAGCAGTGCTGCGCAACCTGTTCGCTTAAGGTGAGCCTGGTGAGGACGTAAGAGATGCTTAATGTCGAGTTGTTGTATTGCTTAATGTTGAGCCTGTTGCCACCTCCCGTGGTTGTGCATGTGTGTACTGCTATGTATTCTTTTATTCATGAGCATGTGAATCCATGCCAGACCCCATGCTGGAGAAGGAACAAGTTACTTACCTGTAACTGTTCTCCAGCATGGGTCTGGCATGGATTCACGTGCGAACTCTCCCGCCTACCCCTCTGCGGCTCTTCACTTGGTCATACTGCCACTTACGTGCTACCAAATCTGAGGATGGCTGCCAGAGGCAGGGCTTAGAGAGAGGGCAGTCATTGGCTGGAGGCAGTATGACCCAGAGATGAGTGATTGGTTACTACTAAGAAAGACAGATCAGAAACGAAACTGATACTGATTTTTTCTTTACCGAGGATTCCCAGCCTGACGACGGGGAATATTCATGAGCATGTGAATCCATGCCAGACCCATGCTGGAGAACAGTTACAGGTAAGTAACTTGTTTCTTCCCCAGTTTGCTAAGTTATGACAGTGAAACTAAAGCGTGTTGATAGAACATGCAGAAACTCTACACAATTCTTCAAAGAATCTCACGCACGTATTTAATCAAATGCAGCCTGACCTTCTGCGACAATTTGACAACTGCGCAAGCACTTCAACGAACAGATCTATTACGCGCACGCGTTTAAACACATCAACTTGAAAGCTGCCTGACTTTAATGACTGTTTCCTATTGCGCATGCGTTAAACCTGAGCAGCCCTATACGCGCACGCGGGTAAACAAAATAAAACTGTCTTTCCAAAACAAACTCTTCAACGTCTGTGAGAGATCGAATCTTACTATTTAACTAATATTGTCCAACGAATTACGCCATACTCTTAGAATTCTAGAAGAAACAAATCATTTTCAGTTGATCTTGTACAAGCAATTACTCCGCTCTGTCAGAGCAAACCTAAATAATTCTCCTTCACAATAATGCTTCGGAGGATCGGCTCCTTCAAATATATACAGACATTACGTTCAAAACTATTCCTAAAACTTGCGCTTATTTAATCAATAACTTGTCTGAAAGCACTTGACTAAATATAAAGTTTTCAATGAAAGTATGTGATTCTGGAGATTTGTTTAGAACAGTATCAAATCTTCTCATATAATTTATACCTAGCTAAATACCTAAACTAAAACTCTGTACAAGTTTCCAAATATTCTTCTTTACTGAAACAGATTTCTTATTGAAGATTTCTTCAGTTTCTTTTAAATATCAAAACTCTCCCACCAAGTGAAACTGGTTGTCTTGTCCCACACTGATACTTCTCAATAACTCTCTTCAGGGAAAGGAGTCTGGAAAATAGTTTTAACTAAACTTAATAACTTAGAAAAGGAGAACATAAAATACAGGACCTTCCTATTTCAGGCTGGACGATGAAAAGCAGTTTAGAATGTTGCCAAGTCCACCAGGTGACTACCTGGACCAATCAGCTCTCTGCTCCTCTCTTCCATGTTGGATTGGGTTACTTTCACTCTGGATATTATAGTTGAGGCAGAATAAAAACTTCTTAAAATTAACAGATTCCCACACACCCCACCCTCATCACAGAGCCAGACCTGACAGAATCACATGCAATGCATATGGTCCGACATCCAGTGGTAACATTGCATCTCGTCTTTCGGGGACCAAAATGGGCCGTCTGCATAGGCGTGTCTGTAACACTATCCCTATCATGATGTGTAGTGTACCCAAAATCCCTCACGCGCCGAAGATTTTTTTTTCTGCCCAGATTACTGGTCGCCCTATTGCAGAGCTCATTCATAAGAGACATTGTTATCACCTTGTTATCGACTTTGTTGATTATCCTCTAAAAACATTTTGACAGTGCTTCCTGTACTACCCCGAAGAATGCGGTGGACTTTCGACACCTGTGATCCGGCGGCAGAGCCATCCACATGGCCGGGCCCTCTGGCCGGTCTACACAGTAGGGAGAGTGTGGTCGGGGTGGCCATATCATTTCAGATGTCTCTCCTCTTTTCCCCTCTTTGCCCTCTAGGTCTGGTCATCGCCTTTATTGCCTTTCGCTATGGAAAGGACACCATTTAGGTTTTGCCCCTCTTGTAGGGCCAGATACCCTTGGAAGGACGAGCATGCTAAGTGCATTAATTGCCTACCCCTTGACCACGACGAAGCGCAGTGCTCTGCCTGTAAACTTATGTGCCATAAAATGCTTAAGGAGCGCTGCGTTAAGTGGTCGGCGGCCTGCGGCATGTCGCAGGCTGGATAGTCTTCCCCCAGTGCCACACCCGCCAAGTGACAGGGTACTAGTGATTACCAAGCATCCGTGGCGGATGCCATCGACCTCGCAATGGACCCTTCTGGGCACGCCACGGTCGTGCCCGCGAGGCCTGACGCGAGTCACGCTATGAGGATAACACCCGGCGATCGGGCGTACAAAAGTGCAACACTAAACGCAACCCCAGTGTCGACGGCACACGGGAGAAAGCGCCAACAGGACCACCGGAAATTTTGACGGGATCCTCTGATCTTCAAGATCAACAGCCTTCCCCGCATCCGCAGTGGCGTCTTGCCACTGGGCCTTCTAAACCAAAGGGTGCTACCTCAAAGCACATCCGGCCGTCGAAGCGTACGTAGCTGACAACCCCTAAGGCCCCGGTAGCAGAAAAATCTACTGCTCGGCCTCCTAATCAACCAGCACTTCACCTTGCTTTGCAGAAAGCATTGCTAGGATTGCTTCGGCAGTGGGGCTGAAGGAGAGGTCTAAAGAGACGACAAAGCACAAGGAGCGGCCGCAGACACGTCGAAAGACGCGCCACAGCACCCCAATGCTCGCGAGGACTACGTAGATAGTCCTGTGCCTTTGTCTAGCTCTATTGGAGATGAATTCCGGCGCCATAGAGAGGAATATTAAGAATTTCCACCCTTAGAACCTTCTGGTTCATGTAGATGAACCAGAGAAAAATTCGAAGGGTGTATGGACAGGTTGGAGAAGTGTCTACCTTTCAGAGCATCCTACCCCCAAGAGACCTTGGGACGACCCTCCCTCTGTGCCTGCTCCTAAATTTCTTAGAAATTTAGGACCTTCTCGGGAAGATTACACTTCCATCCTCCCTGAACACGAGATCCAGATGGACACATACCAGGACATTTATGATGAGGAGGAGGAGGAGGAGGAGGAGGAGGAGGATGCTACCTTCCTATAAGACTACACTGTGGATGACCAGGAGGATCCCACAGGAGGCTGTGAGGACACTCAACAGGTTTAAACAGAGCCATGGACACTCCCTACTCACGACCAGGACCCGGATGTCCTATGTTTGGATTCCCCTCCGGCCCACCAGGCTTTCCCAGTAGACGATCCGTTGGCGTTCAACACCATCCTGAAAAAGGCGGCTGAATACTTTCAAATGGCCACCCAAGAGGCTTTGCCTGAACAGGACTTTGTGGAGGAGATCATCAAAAAAAAAGCCCCCTCCAGCCAAGCCATACCTCTTCTGAATTCCATTAAGAGGAGATTGGCTCCTTCCTTGATTACACCAGCCCAGACTAGGGCAGTAAATCCGAGGGTGGAAAAATGATTTCGCTCATCGCCTACTGACGCTACATACATTAAGGGCCATGCCATCCCTGATTCACAAACTGGTGTTTTGGAGGTCCAGAGTTCAAGCAGAGTGAAGTTGGGAGCTTCAGTAGGTTTGGGTGCAGGTGTAGATGGCAAATAGTCAAGCCGTGTTCTGGTAGCGGACAGGGAGCAGACAGGGGCCTTAAAAGTGGGCCTTTGTACAATGGGCCAGCTCCGCCTCCCAGTCCCACCGATTGGCTGATAAAGACAGGTTAGCCAATGGTGGGGGGGACCGGGCAAGGCTACGCAGGCAGCATCCAAAAGCATGCAGCCATCTTGGAAGGGGGTGAAGGCTGCATCAGGCATGCACAAAGTCTCTTCTTTTGAGCAGAATACAGCCCCACATGCAGCACAATGCACTCGAAAAAACACGTGGTTCAGAACACATGCTAAATTACAATTACGGCTGCAGTTTCACGTGAAGCAAAAATGATATGCCCAAAAACATCAAGAATTGTGCTTTTCCTTATTTAAACTGATGCAAGAAGCAGCCTGTCGTATGGATAGGGGCCACAAGGGGTACCTAGATTATTGAGTGCAGCTGCAGATGAAAGCCGTGAGTGCAGAACGGCGGATTCCAATGAAATGATGCGCGTGGAGAGCGCTAGTTGAGAAGAAAGCAGGAACCGAGGGCAGAGAACTGATGATCCATGGGCCAGAAGTTAAAAATCGGGGACAATATGCACCCTTGCTTAAGGCCACAGAAAGTTGGTATTGGGTCAATCAGTAGACCCTCCCAGTTTAATTTTACTTTAGACAAAGTTTCCGAATAAAGCTGAATATTGAGATTTAGGATACAATCCTCTGTCATGGTCCTTTTGATAGGTTTCATTCAAACATTTTGTTACTTTTCCTAGCTTCTGTATCCATTTCAATCTATTTCTACCTCCTTCCACTATCACTCTATTCACATAATAGTCATTCTGTGAGGGACCATTGGATGCTTGTAGCCATCCAAAAGTTAGAATTGCATGATCACTGTTCTTGGTCTGGATAATGTGAAAGTCTGTTATTTCATTAAATGCGCTTCTGGAGGCAAAGGCCTAATCAATTATCCCTGCCTGGTTGGCTTTCCTCCAGGTAGGCATAGGTCGACTGTCCCCTTTGAATGCTCCATTGAGCATTATAACATTTTGATTTTTCATTAAATATTGCCAGTGCTGAGCTCTATCAGTTAGGGTGTATTTCTGGGGTTTTTAGGCACTTAATATTGAGATCCCCAGCTTTTAGAATAGTTCTAACCTTACCTTTGTTCATGACTAAATCTAGCAGTGTTTCCACTGCAGATAAGAAGTTTGTTTGTTTTTATTATTTATAATGCGCGAGCGTACCCGGGGGTATCGGGGCGCAGCCTTTACAAGAATTTTCGAAACTTAGTTACAATACACAGAGTATATATAATACGAGAATAAAGTACAACAATGTTATATACAAATCAGTAGTAGGCCAACAGGCCATTATATACAGGTAAACAGGAGGCACACGGGCAAGTAAGAGGGCACACGTGGTTCCAGATTGTGCGGGAGGAGCTAGGCACTTCAAAGTCTTAGTGGATCTAGAGTTTCAACCATGAGATTACCAGTGAGCGCAAATTCTGGTAAGGCATGTCAATTCTAAGGTTTGGAGGCAAGGAATTCCACAACAAAGCAGCTTTTACTGGGAAGCTGTTGCCCCCTATGGTGGCTCGCTTGTAGTAGGGAACAGATAGACAATTTTTGTATGCGGTTCTGGTGGGTCTTAATGAGGACTGTCGGTGGAATCTGTTGATCAGGTAAGTTGGTGCAGCATTGTTCAAGGACTTATGAGTGAGTGAGTGCCGTTTTTAATAGTATTTTATCTTTAGTGGCTAGCCAATTGTTCTGTTGGCTGAGATTTGTAATGTTCCCTTCTGGAAATGCCTAGAGCTGCTCTTAGAGCATTGTTCTGAAGGGTTTGCAATTTGCTAGTGGTAGCCTTGGTAGATCCCAGATATAGGGCATTGCAGTAGTCAAGGCGAGACGAAATAAGGGCTCTGGCGAGTGTCAGGCAACTAGAATCCGACAGGGTTTAGCTGCGCGGATTAATTTGCATCTGTAGGCCGTGGAGGATGCAAGGGAGCTCACTTGTCTTTTGAAGGAAAAATTGGAGTCTAGGTAGAATCCCAGTGTTTTGACCTCCTGTCCAACTTTGATGTTTCCATCAATCATGAAGGAATTGTAGGCCGGACCAAGTTTCTTTATATTGATTGTGATACCTAGGATAATGAGTTCTGTTTTATCATCATTCAGGCATAGTCCATGAGTGGCCATCCATGCCTGGATGATGTACACCCTATTTAACAAGGCCAAATCCTCTCCATAATCTCCAGAAAGCAGAAGGAGGATATGAGTATCATCTGCATAATTAGTGTAGGTGATACCGAGATGATTCAAATCGAAAAGGGGCTTGGTAAATATGTTGTATAGTGTGGGGGAGACACTAGATCCTAGGAGTTTGTGTTCTTCCAGGTGCTTCTGTATTTGTACATAAGCCACCTTGTCCAGAATTTTTAGGAGAAAAGGAACGGTTGTTATGGGTCGGTAGTTGGTGGGTATGGCAGGGTCAAGAGTGGGTTTTTTCAGTAATGGGAGTACCCAGGATTGTTTTAAGTTGGTAGGGATGGATCCAGAGGCGAAGGAGGCATTGATCAATTTTGTGATGAAAGGGGAGAGGTCCCGGGCAGCATCTTTGATGAGCTGAGCAGGGCACAAGTCTCCCTGGCAATTGGACGGTTTCAGAGATAAGATGATTTTTTTAATTTCCAAAGTATTGACTTTGGCGAACTGGAAACGGGCTAGGTCAGTGTGCATGGGTTTGTCGTGAGTTTTTGAGTTGAGAGTGTTATTCAAGAAGGCTCTTTTGCTGGAAATTTTGCTTTGAAGAGTCACAATCTTATTTGCTAGGGCATTTTGAATGTCTGAACATCAGTTTTTATCTTTGGTACAAGTATCAGGGGGTGCTATGGGGATTTCTATTTCTTTAAGGATTGAAAAGAGTTATTTCATGTTGGATTTGGCTTGGGATATACGGGAGTCAAATGAGGTACGTTTGGCCAGGTAGATTTCTTTTTTATACAGTGCAGCTAATTTGGAGAGTTTGAGTTTGTTTGAGTGAAGGGGGTTTTTTTCCAAATGGCCTCACAGCTTCTTTTTTGCTGCCTTAAGTTTTTGAGGAATGGTGTATACCATTTGTTGATGTGTGTTTTTGGTTTGCTAGATCGGAGTTCTGAGTGGGGCGATGCGGTCCAGCGCGGTGGCCATAATCTTGTTATATTCTTCGACCATGGACTCGGGGTTCAGGTCGCCTGGCAATGTGTTGAGAGTGGGGAGTAGATTAGGGATAAGTCTTTCTGCTGTCATGTTTTTCTTGTTTCTGGTAAGGGTAGGTGGGGCCTTAATAGTAGGCGGGGGTGGTGGTCTATCAGTGGAGAGCGTGAATGATATCAGATGGTGGTCAATCCAGGCTAAAGGTGAGATGTTTGTAATATTCGCTAGGCAGTTATGGTCGGCCACCCAGTCGAGAGTTCTGCCTTTCAAGTATGTTGGTAACGTGCATCTTTGCGCAAAGCCTAATTCAGATAGTGTTGGCTCTAATGTTGGCGGAATGGTCTTCCGGGTCATTGTAACCCAAGTTGAAGTCTCCTAGGGTGAGTGCTTGAGTGGAGCTTTAAGTTATCGTCCAAAATAGCGTGGGGATTCCAGTAAAGGTTCATAATTGCACTCATTTATTGGTTCCCTGCTGCTTTTCGTAGATCTGAGTCTAGTCGGATGTATGTGAGGATTAGGAGAGGCCCATGGTTCCAATGTGAAACCCAAGCTTAGTTTGCATGCCGTCAAAAGTCTTGCAGAGGGTCTCCCGTTTTGGCCCTTAACGGCTGGATTTAGGCAAATTCCAGAAACCTTCCAGAAACATCCCAGATCGGAGGGGAGATGAGCCATATTCCTTGCAGTAATATAATGTGAAAAGGTAATAGTACACTATTTCTTTGGCCCATCGAGTGCTTGAATCCCCTAGTATTCCATGAGGCTATGTTCACTTAATTTTCTTTTTTAAGGGTTAAACATTAATTGCCTCCAGTGCTTCTCTCCCTCAATTGGGTATTTAGGGTCCTGGCTCTCCCTACCTCTTAACTTGTTGGCGGGCCAAGAGTTTCACTTCCCTGCTCAACTCTCCTTGTTTCCCCAAACATAGATTCCGGTGAGGCTGAAAATTGGGCTTCGTTGGCTTCTATATTGGTTCTGTCCCTGATATGAATACTTCCTGGAACTATGGGACTGAATTTCACTATTAGACTCCAGTCTAAAACCCCATTCTTTAAAATGGTCTTTAGAGTTCAACTAGCTGGGAAGGGGTCCTTAGTTTCACTCTATGAAATCTGTGGGTATCCATACATTTGATAAGTTCAATATCCCTTGATTCAAGGGATTTAAGGTCAGGAATGCTCTTCATTAGGGACAGAATCAAAGTTCTGTTTGGGTATGGATCATTTCTATGTCTGTCTTTCATGTGAAGAAATAGTTTGATTTTAATCTCGCTGACCCCGCTTGGAGTATTCCCCCTCTGACCACTTCTTCTGGAGTTTAGTAGATGAAGGCCTTTTCGACTTCCCCATTGTCACCTCCACCCCATTTTCTACTATGCCATTTCCACCCATCCCCTTTTCCTAGTTTATTTCCTGGGAAGATCTTTCATGTTCCAGTCTTATATAATGGGGATCTTGCTCCCTTGCTAGTAAGGTGTGCAGCCTTCTTTGCTCCAATGTGGAAACGTTTTCTTTATCAGCACTCCTATCCAAGCTCCCACCTTCTATACTTCTGGAAGCAAGAGTTTCTCTAATCCCAGATTTAGTCGTCTTGATCATTGAAGGAACACAAGGAATCCCTCGGTGCAGGGCAAGGTGGAATTTTAGTAAGTGGAGGGATCCATTAGATCAATTTCTGTTGGGGGTTGCCCTTCTGCTATGCACTGATCTAGTACTGAATAGGGAGTAATAATCAAGCTCATTTGTAATTGCCATCGTATTTTGTTTTTAGATTTTAAGTTTTTTTTTTTTCCTGCACTGTTGTAATGCTTTAACCGGGGGTGTTCTGCTTGTGTGGAGGGATAGTCAAAATATCTATGAACTTCCTCAAGCCCTGAATAGATAACTTGTAGAGCCGGTTGTTTTTTTTTTTTCCTATTTGGCATTGGTGGTTTTTTGTGGCCTCTCTGTATCTTAAATAGATCAAATACTAGCTCTTCGCCCAAATCGTTAATCTCAACCAGGTCTTGTGAATCTTACTGCTGTAACCGGTTCTGATTTGTCTCTTGTATGTTTGTCATTTATCACAAGTAGAGTCATGTTCACCCTTGTAATTTGCGCTCCGCTAAACCTTTTCAGGTTGAGGTAGATTAAGTTATAAGAATAGTTAGTATAATCCTATTATCCACAGCATCAGCCATGGATTTTACACCCACCCCTTTACACGCTTCTCTGGTCAAATAATTATTTTCTAATGCTTCAACTTTTCCCCAGCAATGAGTTAAACATGTTCTATCTGTTTTCATCCCCAGAGATTCAAATAGTTTAGTCAGTGTTAGTCTGATTAGTCATTGCTGTTGGCCTTCTTTCTAATAAAGGATTACTCGTGGGTTTCATTCCAAATGATCGCCTCAGTGTTGGCTTAGCAAAAGACAAGACTGAACTTGTTGATGAATTTGGTGAGTAGTCTGTAGATTCAGGGTACAGGATAGGTGAGCCTGAGGTATTCAGAGGGGATGTTTGGGGGTTTCATCCTATTTGAGTATCTTGAGCTAGAATCGGCTCTCCTTCAGGCTATAGATTTGAAGCTGGGCCCTCTACCCTCTGGATGTCATCAGTAACCTGTAGGGGTGTAGGGTCTATAAACACTTTGGTAGTAGGTTGCAGTACTTGAGAGTAAAGCAGCGATCTCCCAGTTGATTCTACCATGTAAACCTGTGCTTCTAACCTTAATGGCAACCGAGAGGCTCGCTCCCCACTCTCCTTTTCCTCCAAATTGTCTTTGTTTGGTGTTTTGACCCCAGTCTCATCAAATTATCTTGATTGGAAGGTGTTTTGTCATCATTAGGGGTGGTCAATATCTCTAGTTCCATCTGTCTTGCTTTCTCAACCATGGCAGAATTGGGAATCTCCTTGAGATTAATCAACTAGGGTTCCTAAGTTTTGCCTAGCAAGTACCAAACTTGGAGCGGGGGGGACATGGAGGAGAGAGCGGGCGCATGTGGGACAGTAGGGGATATTCATTTCACAATTGGTTCACTCATGTTTTTATCTATCCCCTTTTGCCAGCATCCCCAAATGTCCTCAGTGTTTTAGCCCGGGCTCCCTTGTGATCTCGGGACGGAGACCATCTCTCCCCCCCCCCCTCTCTTCCCTGGATCCTCCCCTCTGTTTTACTTCCAGTTACTTCCCCCCCCACCCCCTTGGTTTGTCTTTGCGGCATTGCAGTTTTTACAGTGTATGTATAAACCATCAGATTGTCCGGTTCAGGCGGAGGCAGAGTTTAAGTCCACTTCCCAGTACACCAGGGCTTATACCGCTCTCATGTAGTCTGTCACTGGCAGATGAGACCAAATATTGTAATCAAAAGCCACTTTGCAAACTCTGCTTGTGAATCTGCTTAGTCACATGCTGTGCATATAGTGCGAGATATAGTGGTAAACGTGGAGTATTGCATCTCGTCTTTTGAGGATCGAAAGGGGACATCAACATGGGCGCACCTGTAACACTATCCTTAACGTGTGACGTGTAGTGTACACAAATCCTTTATGCGTCGTGGTCCCTCAGATCGTTTTTTTCCGCCCATCTAACTGGTCGCCTTATGCGGAGCTTGAAAAATTGCTAATCTATACTTTTGTCCATGACCTCCGGTCATTTTTATATTAGTCACCCTTCTCCGACGACAACCAACGCCTAAGACAACTCCAGACTTTGGCGGCTGGTGCACCAGTCGACCGCAAGGCCTCGGCCCTCTGGCCAGGCCTACAAAGTAGGGAGATTAGGGTCCGGAGCTCGGTTTCTTTACAAGAATGCATTTCCTTCTCCCCGCTTTTCCCTTCTGGTTTTGTTCCATATTAACCTGAGATATGGACAGTACTCCTGTTTTAAATGTTGCCCTTCTTGCAATGGCAAGTACCCATGGAAAAACGCACACCGGAGGAGTAATAAGTGTCTACCTCGATCATAACGAGCAGTCCTGTCGGTCTTGCAAGCTTTTACGTCCGAAGACAATAAAAGAACGGTTACGCCATGCAGCAGGCCGAGTGTAGCTTCCCCGCTGCTGCAGGCGCCTCGAGTGATGAAGTTGGCGACAGCCGTGGCTCTGACACAGAGGCCATTGACCGATCTTCGGAGCAGCCACGCTCTGAGGCGTCGGCCCCCGGTAGGCAGGCCGCGGTTCTGCTATGGGAAGTGTACACTCCGGCGACAAGGATGCACACACATCACATAAAGGACCCACCAGAGTCTCGCTAACATCATTTCGGCAGCAAATGGGCCTAAGGACACATCAAGACGTCGAAGGTCAGGAATAATATTCTGAGGGATCCCAACCCTTGTCTAAGAATTTCAGACAAGGCTCGACAGCCTAAGAATACAAGTCCTCAAGAAGAGCCTTTTCCTCCTCAAGACCTCTCTGGGTCATCCCTATTGACCAACGACAGGTTTGAGGTGTACATGAATAAACTTTCTAAATTTATGGACTTTTAAGAAAAATATATCACACCTAAAAGGCCAAGAGAGGAAGTCTACTATCCCACCATGGCTAAACTTCAAAGGACCTCCAGCCACACTCCTCACCAAGAGGTGTTTAATCTAACAGAACCATAGGAAATCCCTCAGGACCCTTATGATCAGGGTGAGGATCCCTTTGAGCATATAGACCAATATCCAGATTGGGGTGATGAGCATCCAGTGGGTGAGGCACCATGGCTGTCGCGGTCCGCTGCCTCTGATCCAGACGCACTGTGCTTAGATCCTCCCGCTTCACCTCCTATAAGACAGGCCTCTCCCATTGATGACCAGATGGCATTCAATGCTATCCTTAAAAAAAAAAAAAGCAGCTGAACGCTTTCAGATTGCCACTCAAGCAGTATAAAATACTGACTTTGTAGAAGATATTTTGAAAGAAAAACCACCCTCAAGTCAGGCGATACCTCTGTTAAACTCCATCAAACTACGCATCGCCCCCTCTTTGCTGACTCCATCGCAAACAAGGGCAGTGAAACCACGGGTCGAGAAACACTTTTGCCTCTCGCCTACAGACCCACTTTACATCCAGGGACATGCCACTCCCGATTCCCTAGTGGTGACAACTAGGAAGAGAGCAGGAGTACCCTTGTCTACGGCTGAGACACCGCCGGAGAAAAATTGCATGAAGCTGTATTCCCTGGGGAAGCGCATTACAACAGCAGCCTACTCCACCAGGATAGCTAACACATTGTTGGCTAGTTACAGCGACGCCCAGTGGAATTTGCTCCAAGAGGGCTTGCAGGAAGTCCCAGAGCCAACACGATCACGCCTACTGACGGTTGTGTCGGAGGGGAGGCAGGTTAATCAAAAGATTCTAAAAAAGCACCCTGGATGCTGCAGAGATAGCAGGACGAACTCTGGCCCAAGGTACCTTGTTGAAAAGGCACGCATGGTTAAATTCGGGATTTAAACCGGAAACCCAGGCATCCATTAACAAGCCAGTAGAAGAATCTAACCTGTTTGGAAAGGCGGTGGATGAGGCTTTAGAGACTGTAAAAAGGGAACATGAGACCTGACAGTCACTAAGCAAGATAAAACAGAGTCCCTATTAGCAGCACGGTGGTAGCTCTTGCCGCTCCTTTCCCCCCCGATCTGTACAGAACAGGAAATACATCAGGTTCCTCAGGACAGGGGGCAGTTGCCACAAGCCAATATCTGCCAAGAGGACAGCGCCGTGGCAAAGGAAGGGGTAGAAGCACCACCTAAAGAGGCTCCCTTGCCTCCAATCAAAAATGACTTGCTGATCCGTGTTCCCTCCCATGCCTCCTCTGTCGGGGGACTGATAACCTCATTCTTCCATGCATGGGAGGGAATTGCCACAGACCAGTAGGTGCTAAAGACAGTCACCCACGTTTACTGTATCGTGTTCAGCCGACCACCTCAATACCGGCCACCAACGCCCAGATGATTGTCACCAGAACATCTGAAGATTCTACTACAAGACGTAGAGATCCTGCAAGAAAAGGGCGCGATCAAAGTCATCCCCGTTCTACAGGTAAACAAGGGTATTTATTCAGTGTACTTCCTTGTACCCAAAAAGGATCTCACCATTGGCCCTGTGCTAGACTCGCAAACACATTTGTCAAACCACAAAATTTTGAATGACAACACTGCAAGAGGTAATCCCTCCACTAACACAGGAGGATTACATGGCAACATTGGACATGAAAGATGCATACTTTCAGATTTCGATGCTGCCAGTGCACAAAGTTCCCAAGGTGCATGGAAGAGGACAAACGCGATCAGTTCTAGGTCCTTCCTTTCGGCACTTCTCCAGCCCCAAGGGTATTTACAAAGGTGCTGGCGATAGTAGCAGCTCACCTGCGCAGGCAGTCATTCAGTCTATCCTTATCCTTACCTCGACGACTGGCTAATAACAGGGGATTTGCACAGAACATGCCTATAAAACACCCAAAAGACGGTAGATCTACTCTTCAGTCTGTGATTCTCAATAAACGAGAAGTCAAGTCTAGATCCCGGTCTCGTCTTCGCTTCCAACTAGAGGGTTCAAGACGTGCTGTTCGAGATCCCTCACAATGTAGCCAGTCGCAAGGTGACTGTACGCAAACCCATGCAACTGTTGGGGATGATGGCCTCCTGCATTTACTTAGTCCCACACGCACGTTTGCGCATGTGCCCCATGCAAGAGTGGCTCAACAGCCAATGGCGTCAGGCCAGCGGACAATGGGACGGTCTAGTGGTTGTCTTAGCAGCCCTCATTCTCTCGCTGCAGTGGTGGTCCAGGAAAAACCTCTTGAAGGGGAAGACCTTCACCACCCCTGCAGTACAAGCCACTTTCAATACCGACGCATCTGACTGGGTGGCTGGCTCACCTCATTCATCGCACGCCACACAGCATTTTGTCCCCAGCAGTAGCATCCAACCACATAAACCTGTTGGAGTTGTTAGCAGTGCTCAAGGCCCTAACCGCTTTTCAGACACTACAGGCGAAAACAGTACTGGTCCTCACAGACAGCACCACAGCCATGTATTACCTGAACAAACAGGAGGGGGCACACACTCTCCAGGGCTATACAAACTGTCCCATAACATTTGGAAGTGGGCTCTCAAACACAGAATGTTCCTCTTGTCTCAACACGTTGCAGGGGAACACAATCTTCTGGCAGACGTGCTCTGCAGAGGCTTCCCTCTACCCACAGAGTACGAATGGCAATTACACATCGTCTCCGTCTTTGCGGAATGGGACTCCTCAGAGATGGAGTTCAACTCTGGAGAACGCACAATGCCAAGATTATGCCTCCAGGTACTCCCAGAACCGCTCCAAGGTGAACAGTCACTGGATAACATGGTCAGGGAAATTTGTCTAGGCTCCCCCCCCTCCCCAACACCCCTTTGACTCCCCTACTCAACAAGATAGTGCACAAGATGCACCAAGAACCAGTCACAATGATTCTGGCGGCCCCTAGGTGGGCCCTCCAACCCGGGTTCTCCCATCTGATGGCGATGTCAATCTATCCTCAGATGAAGCTGCCTTGCCCATATATCATGCTCTCACAAGACGAGGGGCAAACGCTCCATCCTTGCCCGCAAACTCTCAACTTACTAGCCTGGCTCCTGAGGTCGTAGAGTTTGGGCATCTCCAACCTGGAGATGCATGGACATTCTTAAGGAGACCAAGCCTAACACCAGAAATTGCTATTCCAATAAATGGAAACGCTTCGTTATCTGGTGCCATTCTAAAAGCATCAATCCCATTGACTGCTCTCCTACCCACATTGTCTTATAACTGACTCATCTACGGGACTCGGGTCTGATATTTAATTCTCTGAAGGTCCATCCGGCAGCACTTTGAGCATACACTACGTCTCAATAGAAGGTGTTGTGGTGGAAGATCCCAGTGATCAAGGCATTTATGGAAGGGGTTAAAAGACTTCATCCCCAATTTCAAACCCAGCTCCCGGATGGGACCTAAATGTGTTATTAACTAGACTGAGATCTCACTTTGAACCTATGCATAGGGAGAGCCTTAAGGCTCTCACGTACAAGACTGCCTTCCAGACTTCAGTGAATTACAGCCCCTTTCAGTTGAAGACCCATTTCTCACAATTCACAAAGATAAGCTAGTTTTGTGCACTAACCCTAGGTTTGCGTCTAAATTCTTTTAAAAGTTCCATGTGAACCAATCAATAGAACTACCCACCTTCTTCCAGACCCCCACTAACGTGGCAGAAAGAAACCTATACACACTTGATGTGCGCAGGGCAGTCCTATATTATCTGGAAAAAACTAGACCACTATGAAAGACAAATCAGTTTTTCGTTTCAGTCGCGGCTTGTAGAGAAGGGGACCCTGTCCCTAAGTCAGCCATCTCGAAGTGGATTGTAAAGTGCATCACACTCTTGCTGAGAGAGATCTGCCCTTCATGCTTGGAGCACACTACTCGGGGCACTGGGGCTACCATAGTATTCATTACAAATGTTCCTCTCAAATCCATTTGCAAGGCAGCGACATGGGGTTCTATACACACCTTTACAAAACACTACTGCTTAGATACCCACTCTAGGTCTGATTCTCGGTTGGGACAAGCGGTACTGAGATCTCTTTTTACTACTGTTCCTTCTCACACCCCACCTCCAACTCTAGGTTAGTCTATGCACAGCATGTGACTCTAAGCATATTCACAAGCATCACAAGACATGCATAACTCACCGTAACATAATTTCTGATGACTGTATCTGCTTAGATTCACATGCGCCCACCCTTCCTTTCCACTCAGAGTAGAAGCAACATAGACCTCTTACTATTCTATCTGTACTCACTCACATTAGTTATAAGGCTCCCTCGTGGCAGAATAAACACAACCAGAGGGACCTCAACGCTTGAAGGATTTTGGTTACACTACACGTCACGTTGGGGATAGTATTACAAGCATGCCCATGTCGAAGTCACCTTTCGATCCTCGAAAGACGAGATGCAATACTCGGCGATTACCACTAGATGTCGGATACCAAGTGATGCTGGATCTGTCCACAGCTTTTGATGCAGTGAATCACGAAATCCTTTTAGAACGACTACAGGAGGTAGGAAGAGACTCCGATTCTGCATTGAACTGGTTCAAGTCTTTTCTGACTAATCGTCAGCAGCGTGTGAGACTGGGAGAGTTCTTGTCGAACCTCATTTGTTTAAGTTGTGGAGTCCCACGGGGATCCTCTTTGTCACCGTTACTGTTTGATTTATATATCCGACCCCTTTTGGAAATTCTTAGACGGTATGGGTTGGATTTCCATTCTTATGCCGATGATACCCAGATATTCCTGCAAATTATTAATTTTCAGGAAGCGTTTAGCAAACTGGAGCAATATCTGACAGAGGTAAGCAGCTGGATGTCAAAGAACTATTTACAGCTTAATGCTGCTAAGACCAAACTCATATTATTCGGTCCTAAACATTTGCTGACAGCTGCTAAAAAATTACCTTTACCAACACTATTGGCAAACATCTTCAGTTTGCCTCAAAAATTTATAATCTGAGATGCATGTGGCAAGAAGACCTGGGGAGGGAAATACAGGTGGGAGCTAAGACTAAAGCAGTCTATTTCGTCCTGAGAATGCTACGCCAAGCTCTTCCTTATATCCCTAATGAGGCTCATGCCGCTGTGGTAGGGGCATTAACTAGCGACCACCTTGACTATTGTAACAGTCAATTGATGGGCATCCCCCCCAAACAACTTCAGCGACTTCAGAGTGCCCAGAATGCGGCCATTAGATTGATATTTAAATTGGGAAAATGTACTCCTGTATCATCTTACCGGAGAGAGCTACACTTGCTCTTAATTGCTGACTGCATCAAATTTAAAACGGCCTGCATTATTTTCAAATGCATTAATGGCATTGCCCCTCTGTATTTGAGAGAGCTAATTCAGCCTTATCACCCATTAAGACAACTACGCTCTAGTGACAGTAATCTTCTGGTTATTCCCCATTCATTCTGTATCTCTAGAGGTGACAGAAGATTCTCTGTTTTTGGTCCTAGGTTGTGGAATTATTTACCCTTGCAACTTAGCACCATGAGCTCTCTTCTGCAATTCTGCCGAGCACTGAAAACCTTTCTATTTAGGTAGATAGCCCTGTTTTCTTGGGGGTCCTGTTTCAATTGAAATATTCTACTTTTGCTGTTGTCACCTGCGCCAAAATACGATTAAGTTAGTCACGTGCGCGTTACAAATGTAAAAAATCAATCAAAATCAAATCAGCGCCGAAAACCTTGACAAAAGCAGTCGTGCTCGTCGAAATCACTCCCCGATACGCAAACATCCTTTCAGCAGCAAATAGGCCAAAGGACACATCGAGAAGAATGTTCAGATGGGTCTCGGACCCTATCGAAGGCACTGACTGACAAATCTCAACCACCTCCAGACCCCAGTCCTCAGCCCTTTCCCCCTACAGACCCCTCTGGTTCATCCCTATGGGTCAGAGATAGGTTTGAGGGATACATGAACAGGCTTTCCAAATTTGCAGATTTTTCGTAAAGTGTCATCACCCCTAAGAGACCAAGAGATGAAGACTCTTACCCTACTTTGTCCAAAGTTCCAAAACGTCAAGTCAGTTCCTTCATGAGGAGGTGTTTGACATGTCAGAACCTGAAAAAGTCTATCAAGACCCATAGGGTCAAGGAGATAATCCCTTTGAGGAGACGCCAGACCAGTGTCCAGACTGGGTTAATGTACAGCTGGTAGGCGCGGCACCATGGCTTTCCCCTTCCACTACTCCACATCCAGACAGCCTGTGTATAGATCCTCCCTCCTCCTCAAAGACAAGCCTCACCTATTGATGACCAGATGGCCTTCAATGCTATTCAAAGAAAGGCTGCTGAACACTTTGCCACACAAGAGGCAGTACAGGGCACAGACTTTGTTGAAAGATTTTAAAGGATAAACCACCCACAAGTCAAGCGATACCACTATTGAATTCTATCAAAAGGCGAGAAGCTTTTTTGCCCCTCTCCCACAGACCCTCTATATATCCGGTGGCATGCCACTCCCTAGTAGTCACTACTACAAGGAAGGAGCCGGAGTACCATTGTCTACGGCTGAGACACCACCAGACAAGGATTGAAAGAAGTTGTATGCCTTTGGAAAGCGCATTACAACATCAGCGTCTTATTCCACTAGGATTGCTAACACCACATTGCTGGCTAGTTATACCGACATCCAATGGAATTTACTCAAGGAGGGCCTGCAAGAAGTCCCAGAACCGGCACAATCATGCCTTCTGGCTGTTTCGGAAAGGCAGGCAGGTGAAACAGAATATCCTCAAAAAATATCCTGGATGCTGCAGAAACAGCCGGACGAACCCTGGCCCAAGGTACTCTGCTTAATAGGCAAGCATGGCTCAAGAATTTGGGCTTTAAGCCTGATATCCAGGCACCCCTCATTAACAAGCCAGTTGAAGAGACTAACCGGTTTGGAAAGCAGTAGATGATACCTTAGAAACAGCGAAGGAGCATGAAACCTTAAAGTCTCTAAACCAAATTAAGCAAAGACCCGATCAGCGTCTAGTGGGTAGCTTTCACTGTTCCTTTTGGCGGCCAATCCTTCCCACGTTGCCCCCCACAATCAATACGGAACAGGGAATACAACATGGTCCTCCGGACAAGGGGCAACTGCCACAGGTCAATATCAACAGAGGGCCGCGCTGTGGCTAAGGAATGGGTAGACAATCCTCCGAAGAGGCTCCCCGTCCTCTGCTTAAAAATGACTTGCGCGTCCAGGTCCCCTCCCATGCCTCCCCTGTCGGGGGACGAAATGCATCCTTCCTTCCTTCATGCATGGGAGGGAATCACTACAGACCAATGTGTGCTCAAGACAGTCACCCACGGTTACTGTATCAAGTTCAGCCGGCCACCTCAATACCGACCACCAACGTCTAGAAGCTTATCGCCAGAACACCAAGAAGTTTGTCGAGACCAGGTCCTACGGAAAGGACCCAGACGAGGCATACGTGGAAAGCGACAAGGGGTGGCAGGACGGCGAGAGGTTCCTCACCACACTGCTGCCGACGCTCCCGTCGCAACCGCTACCACCGACGGACAGGTCGGCGGACATCCTACTAGCCCCGTACACCCTGTACGCAGAAATAAGGACAAGGATGCCATTGCCTCTGGCGGGCGATCCAGCAGTGCCTGGTCCGTCGGGGGACCCTGCAGCCAAGCGGAGGAGAGTACATCACCTCCTCCATGCCATACTTTACCTCCATCCCCTCTGCCACGGTACGAGACAGACGACAGAGCAGATCTCCCGTCGCCACCACCCCAGGCTTCTCCACGTGACGGAATTGGCTTGTTCTATGCCATGATCGCTAGAGCCTCAGAGCTTTTTCGGCTGCGCCCCAAAGACCAGAAGGAGGGATTCCTTTATCAGCGACGAGAGGCCAAAAGGAAGACAGTGCTCTTGGTCATGCTGTTGGACGACATCTGGGACGAAGGGCTATCCCTCTTGAAGAACCCTTCCTCGAGACCGGTACGAGAAGAGATACCAGGTTCCAGACTTTGCACCGATGTGCCTGAGAGCGCAGCCGTCCCCGGACTCGGTGGTCTCCGCGGCGGCCAGGGAGAATCTGCAGGGTTGCTGGCATCGACTCCCACTTCCCCGCCGGACGGCGAGGGGAAGAAGCTGGACGGCGAGGGGACGTCTGGTCATCTCGTCGACTGCGACGACCATTAAGGTGGCCAACGCTCGCGCTATCGTGGCCTGCTACAGTAGGGAGCTGCGGTTTAAAATCGTCCCCCTCTTGAACTTCCACCCAGACAAGAGGGCGGAGGCCCTTGAAATTCTAGAAGAAGGCTGTGGCTTTGGACCATGCCATCAGTGGCCATGGACATCACTGGCCATGGACATCACTGACACGGGTTCCGCCAGATGGGCAACAGTGTTTGCCTTTGCCGGCGTGGTTGGCTCAGGGCCATTGACTTCCGTCAGGACGTACAGGCGAGTGTACTGGACATGCCCTTTGACGGGGACAACTTGTTCGGCAAGGCGGTGGACGAGTCACTGCAGGCCATCAAGGCAGACAGATGGCCCGTGCCTTAAGCACACTTCAACGACGGCCGTCCTTTTGGTCCTCCGGATGCAAGTCACAGGGTGCCTCCAAAGGATTTGGTGGAAGCTCTTCTTCGTACCGTCAAACGGCCCGTTCTTCGTCCCAGGAGGCCTACAGAGGCCGGAGCAAGGCGGGAGGACATAGTCGCCAAGGGGCCCAGTGGGGTAAGGCCTTGGCGAAGCAAGACTGAACCGACCGTTGGGTGCTGGATGCCTTGGCCCACGTACACACTATGGAGTTTCAAAGGAAGTGTCTCCGGTTTCCACCCGTGGCCAGGAAAGAAAACCACATTCCACAGCTGCTGCTGGAGGTACGAGCAATGCTAAAAAAAGGGTGCGATCGAACTCGTCCCAAAGTGACTCTGGAGTATACTCGTAGTACTTCTTCGTCCGAAAGAAGAACGGCAGTTGGCGTCCCATCCTAGATCGCCGCCTCAACAAATACATAAAATCCCAGAAGTTCCGGATGGTCACCCTTCAGCACGTGCTTAGACAGCTGGAGGAAGGGGATTTCCTGTCGTCACTGGACTTGGAGGATGCTTATTTCCACATCCCCATTCACAAGGGACATTGAAAGTTTCTGCGCTTCGTGGTCCAAGGGCGGCACTATCAATTCAATGCCGTTGCCTTCGGTTTGAAGTCGGCCCCAAGGGTTTGCAAGTGCCTGGCACTGTTGGCGGCATGGCTGCGCCTACGGGGGAACCACATCTACCCCTATCTGGACGATTGGCTCATCCGAGCGAAGTCAAGGGAACTCGCTGTCAAGCACACAGCAAGGATAGTCTGCCTGCTCACGGAACTGGGGTTCTCGATAAACTATGCAAAGTCCTGCTTGGAGCCATCGCAGGACGCTTGGTTCCTGGGAGCCAAGCTCAACACAGTGGCGTGCCTAGCTTCACCGTCGGAGGAAAGGATAAAAGCCATCCTAGGCAAGGTACAACGGCTGTTGACCATGGAAGTTGCGAGGTTGACGTCCATCAAGTCCCTGCTCGGCATGATGTCGTTGTGCTTCTACCTCGTTCGGCTGTGCAAGCTGCGGGTGCGGCCGTTGGAAGAGTTCTTAGACGCCCGTTGGATGCAAGTGTCGGGAAGCTTGGAGGAAAAGATCGCCCTCAACGAGACATTCCGTCGAGTGATTCAGTGGTGGGGGAGGTCCAAATGGATCTCGCGGCGGGCACGCACTTTCAAACCCAAACACATCAGGAGACGATGACAGACTCCTCCCTGGAGGGATGGGGCGTTCATATCAGAAGTCTCCATGCAAGAGGCCTGTGGCTCCCGGGGAAGTCATTGCACATCAACGTCCTGGAGCTCCCAGCTGTTTTGTGCCCACAAATCATTCCTTCCGTCCCTCAAGGGCAAGGTGTTGCGAATGTTCACCGACAACACCACAATGATGTACTACATTCGGAAGCAGGGGGGGGGGGCACCAGATCCCCAGCTTTCTCCAAGGAAGCGCAGGACCTATGGCACTAGCCATCGCCCAGAGGATGTTCCTGGTACCCTTTCATCTGGCAGGAGTGAAGAACACTGTCGCTGACTCACTCAGCAGGGAGCTGCGCTCTTGCCACAAGTGGGAACTTCAGCAGGATCAGGTGGATCTACTGTTTCGATGAGGGGGCAATCCCCAGATCGATCTGTTTGCGACGGCGATGAACACCAAGTGCTGGAGTTTCGCCAGCAGGTTTCCCCAGCTGGGGAGCATGGGGGATACATTCTCATTCCCCCTGGGACGGCCTGTTTCTCTATGCGTTGCCGTTGCTCCTGAGACTAAGTCAATTCAGACAGTCCTGGTACAGGATGATCCTCATCGCACCGGCATGGCCGAGGCAGATATGGTACCCGGACCTTCTGGACATGTCAGCGTACCTTCCAGTCAAGCTTCCGGCGGATGCAGATCTTCTCGCCAGGGAAGGAGACGCGATTCTGCACCACGACCTAGGGTCGCTGAAATTGCAGGCCTGATTCCTGCAGTGCTTGAGTTTGGAGGATAGGAGATCCCGGCGGACTGCAAGGAGGTACTTGCCAAGGCCAGGGCTTCTTCGACTCTTTAAGTGCTACGGACATAAATTGAAGGGGTTCACAGTCTGGTGCTGTGCACAGAAGATAAACCCTCTATGGATTACGGCCCCTCAAGTGCTCACGTACTTGCTGTCACTGGCCAAAGAGGGGCTGGTGCACGTCTTTATCAAGATTCATTTGGTGGCCATCTCCCGCTACACCAGAACTCCGGGATGATCGTCACTGTGGTCGCATCGCCTGGTTAAGGAGTTCATGAAAGGACTTCTCTGCTTGTTCCCGCCGGTGAAGGCTCCGACCCCGGCATGGGAGCTCAATGTGGTGCTGACTAGGCTATGGGTCCCCCGTTCGAGTTTCTGCATTCGGCACCTCTGAAATTCCTATCGTGGAAGACAGCGTTCCTGGTGGCCATCACCTCTGCACGACGAGTGGGAGAGATCCAGGCCCTCCCCTGTAAGCCTCCGTACTTGACATTCCACGCAACGAGGGTTGTGCTTAGGACGCACCCCTCCTTCATGCCCAAGGTGCCGTCGCACTTCAATCTCAACGAGCCCTTGGTGTTACCTGTTTTCTTCCCGTTGCTTTCGTCGCCGGCTGAGAGGACTTTGCACTCGCTGGATGTGGCCAGAGCACTGAAGTTCCACGTGGACCGCACAAAGAGTTTTAGGAAGACATCAGAGCTGTTTGTGAACTTTGGACCTGTGAACCAAGCGAAGGCCCTCTCCAAGGCTTCCATTTCCAGATGGCTCTCTGGCTGTATCGGCCATTGTCACCGGTTGTCAAACCGACCGTTGCCTGGCCAACTGAGAGCCCATTCGACCAGAGCGATCGTTGCAACTACGGCGTTCCTGCCTACTGTGCCCCTGCTGGACATCTGCAGGTCTGCTATGTGGAGGTCGACGCACACCTTCACGAAATTCTACTGTCGACCGGGATTCCAGGGAGGAGTCCAGAGTGGGCCAAGCAGTGCTGCGCAACCTGTTAGCTTGAAGGTGAGCCTGGTGAGGAGGTAAGAGATGCTTAATGTTGAGATGTTTAAATGCTTAATGTTGAGCCTTGCCACCTCCCGTGGCTGTGCATGTGTGTACTGCTATGTATTCTTTTATTCATGAACATGTGAATCCATGCCAGACCCCATGCTGGAGAAGAACAAGTTACTTACCTGTAACTGTTGTTCTTCAGCATGGGTCTGGCATGGATTCACATGCGAACCCTCCCGCCTACACCTCTGCGGCTATTCTCTTGGTCCTACTGCCACTTTACGTGCTACGAAATCTGAAGATGGCTGCCAGAGGAGGGACTTGGGTAGAGGGCAGTCATTGGCTGGGGGCAGTATGACCCAGAGACCAGTGATTGGTTATTACAAGCTCACATTCCCTCTTGAGGTAAGCCTGGCTGCTCAGCTCGCTACCAAAAACTGTGTGGTACAGACTTGTACCAAAAGTTGGTTTTGCTTACACCTAACACACCCCACCACCATCTCTGGGTACTGCTTGCTAGTCTATGCACAGCATGTGATTCTAAGCAAATTCACAAGCTTAAGAAGACATGCATTACTTACCGTAATAGCATTTCTGATGATTGTATCGGCTTAGATTCACATGTGCCCACCCTTCCTCCCCGCTGGAAGAACATAGACATCTTACTACTTTCTCTCTGTGTACGTACTCAGGATAATCATAAGGCTCCCTCGCGGCAAAAAAAACACAACCAGAGAGACCTCAACGCGGGAGTGATTTTGGGTACACTAGACATCACGTTAGGGATAGTGTTACAAGCACTCCCTTGTCGACGTCCCCTTTCGATTCTCGAAAGACAAGATGCAATACTCTGTGATTACCACAAGATGTCGGACTATATGCATAGCATGTGAATCTAAGCAGATACCGTAATAGCATTTCTGATGATTGTAAGTAATGCATGTCATATGTTCTTGAAACTCAATCCCCCTCCTCACACCGCCAAACAGCACTGAATGTGCACTTCTTGATGCCACAGGCAATGTTTTTGTAGATTTTTGGCAGGAGTGGGTGAGCCTTCAGTATACTTATAGAATTATAGTGAAATAAATAGTTTGAATTCATCCAGCAATCCGAGTTTAAATGTCTGCTGTAAAGTAGATGAAGGACAAGGTTGTTAGCTGGTTATGATCCACATCAAGTACATTTCTGTAAAGGAGAATAGTAACGCCGTACCTTAAGGCAATGTTCACAGCAATATTCCACAGCAAACAGCACTCAACGTGCAACTGATGCGTTGTTTTTGAAGATTTTTGGCGGGTGTGGCCGGGGTTTCAGTTTACTTATACAATTATAAGGAAATACATAGTTCAAATTGATCCAGCAATCAGTTTAAATGTCTGCTTTAGGCAATGCTCAAAGCGTTTTCCCACAGCAAATAGCACACAATGTGCACTCCTCGATACGCTAGCACTCATTAAAAACACATCCCAGACACTGACTGCAAATCCAAAACATTGAAGCACTCAAAATCAATGCCCCATCCTCAAACACCTTTTTCAAGGGATAAAGAAAACTCTGCCCCTAGTGACAACCTCTCAGGAGCAATGCACCGAAAACTACCCTCTACTTCAGAGGCTTTCCCTACCCCTGTTCCCACAGTTTTCCCAAGCTCCACACAATGAACCCCTGAACAATTAATGTAATGAAGAGAATGTCTAGCTTTGTTAATTTGTTTTGATCAACACTCTGATCAAGCGGTTGTCCAGGAGTCCAAGGGCCCTCTCAAGGCGAAGCAGCTAAAAAGAAGCCCAACGCCAAAAGCCCCGCCTAGACACTGTCTAACCTAGTACCTTAGTAAACACCCCTCAGGATCTCAACACAACGGGCTCACAAGACCCTGGTTCAATAGCAGACCTATGGTACCTAGATGACCTGGACCAATATTGTTATGATGTATACATCGTACAATCCCTGGACCCTCATGACCAACCTGTTGCGGATTCCCCTGTAGACGATCAGCGGCAGCATAATGAGCTCCTCTTAAAAGCTGCAGAGCATTTTAAAATTTCTAGAGTCGCCAAGGACTTTCTAGAGGACATCCTTGGGGATAAAAGGTCTGCAGCACAGTTCATACCACTCCTGCAGTCAATCCAAATGCGAATTCAACCTTATAAGCGCAGTTAACCCTCATATTAAGAAGATGTTTAGACCAGCCCCATCAGACCCATTATACATCAGGGGTCGAAGCCTGATTCTCTTGTCATAACAACCACAAGAAAGATGGGGCATACCCTTAGCCCCTGCCGAATACAATGAGAGCAAGACAAATGTATACACTGGGCAGGAAAGTTGCTTCCTCGGCTGCTTACCAAGTAAGAATTGCTAATAACACCACACTCTTGGCAAGTTAAAATTGCCACAAACGGGACGAGCTCTCACAACTAATCGATTCTGTCCTAGAACCCCTTAAATCAGAGCTTTTAAAAACAATAGCTGAGGGTAAGCAGGTGGCAAGCATATAATATGGATGCAGCAGATAATGCAGGCCATATTGTAGCTGAGGGTACCGTCATTAAGTGCCATGCGGTTTTAAACTGGAAACACAAGCCCCCCTGCTAAACATGCCGATTGAACCAAA
Organism: Ambystoma mexicanum; assembly: GCF_040938575.1. Classification (NCBI taxonomy): domain Eukaryota; kingdom Metazoa; phylum Chordata; class Amphibia; order Caudata; family Ambystomatidae; genus Ambystoma; species Ambystoma mexicanum. The sequence goes on from NC_090934.1 coordinate 175,505,103, forward strand.
GGCCTTATTTGGGACGGCATTCAAGGACGCACTGAAAAGTGCTAAACAGGAGTATGACATCCTCAAGTCCCTGGGACCGCTAACAAATAAACCCTTTGTACAGAGAGTCACATTTAACTCGCGCTGTTTGAGGGCATAGCTCACAGAGGTCCTCCAACTAGAACCAGGGTGGTCGAGCTTCATCTTGGGGTTCCTCGCAAGGTCAAGCCTCCCATCAAAATTTTCAGAGAGCAAAAAGGTCGAGAAGTAGAGGGAGATCCTTCTCCACCAGAGGCCCCACCTCACCAAAGCAATGACCACCTGCTCCAGGTCCCTTCCCATGCTTCTCCCATAGGTCACATTTGGCATTTAACCCACGCATGGGAGAGTATCACGTCAGACAAGTGCGTACTATTCACAGTAGCAGGAGGTTATTGCATAACACTCATACAAACACCACCGCCAAGAAAGACAGAACGCAGAAGGAACTGTGCATTCTGCTGGTAGAGGCCAAAGTACTGCTAGAGAAGGATGCCATAGAGATCGTCCCAGTAAACCAGGGTATCTATTCAATATACTTTCTTGTGCCAAAGAAAGAACTTGGTGCGCCCTATCCAAACATTCTGCATGACAATGCTGCAAGAACCTGCTGTTCCAAATGGGGTTCTCAATCAACGAGAAAAAAAATCAAGCCTCGTTCTGAATCAAACCAAACAGTTCTTAGGAGCAATAATAAAGACAGAAATGGGGCTAATCTTCCCCTCAAACGAAAGAATTAAAAACATACTGCTGCAAATACCTCATCTGTCTGTTCGCCAAATAACCGTATGCAAGGCAATGCACATGCTAGGGATGATGGCTTCATGCATTTATCTGGTTCCACACGTGCGACACTGCATGCGCCCAATGCAGGCATGGTTAGCGAAACAGAGGTCTCAGGCAAGTGTTGGGGAGAATTTTCATTTCTGTGCCAATTCCCTTTAACCTTGGAAACCCCCAGCTCTTTTGCTGGACTCGGGGTGTTTTAATTTTAACTGCTGATTGAGTGGGGCGTTTTTCTCACTCAGGTGTTTCCCTGACTATGCTTTTGTGTTTCTTACTGTTTTATGGAGTAGGGTTGACTCCATTGGCATCTACTTTTGCGTTGTGACACACGGCACATCCTGTGCAGTGCCACTGAGAAGCTCCTTTGACTTCTTTTAATGTTTAACTAACTACATTTTCTTGGGTGAACTACAGTTCCCAAGAATAGTAAGATGATCCCTTGTCTTAATTTAACTATGGGTCCAGCACATACCACCTTATGTGGAGTGCTGGGGGGGTTACATTGTAACTCCTTTTCTGATGTTTGTTAATCTGCTTAGAATCACATGCTGTGCATAGTCTGACATCCAGTGGTCACTGCGGAGTATTGCATTTTGTTTTTCGTAGTCGAAAAGGGGACGTCGAGAAGGCGTGTCTGTAACACTATCCCTATAGTGTCGTGCATTGCACCCACAATCCCTCACGCGTCGAGGTCCCTCAGATTGTTTTTTTGCACCCAGATATTGGTCGCCTTTACGCAGAGTTCCTCGAGAGAAATTGCAAAGACATTTACTCGACCCTTTGGTCGTTATTTAAGAACATATACATTAGAACACTCCTTCGACGTCGTAACTGAGAAGCTGTTTCACCGCCGAATAAGAACTTCGGCGGCGACTTCGGAGGAGATCCTTCAGGGCTGCTGAACATGTGGGCTGTCCTCGCCGGCCTAAGACAGTAGGGAGAGTGGGGTTGTGGGACATTTCTTGTTCTTTCTGAGAATTTCTGTCTCTTTACACTCCCTTTCCTTCGGGGTCGTTATCACGTTTAACTGTATGCTCAGCTATGGAGAGGACTCCCTTTAGATTTTGCCCGGGCTGCAAGGGCAAATTCACTTGGAAAGACCAGCACAAACTGTGTAACCGTTGCTTGCCCCTTGACCACAAAGAGGACGGCTGTACGGCCTGTAAGCTTCTTAAGACTAAGACTTAAAAGGACCACAGGGTCAAAAGGTGGGCAGCTAACGCTATGTCTAGGTTTGATTCCTCACCCGCCGCCCAGTGTGACGAGGATAGTGATAACCCGACCTCCGCGTCGGAGGTTGTAGACCTCTCTAGGGAGCGTTCCCGCTCCTTGTCATCTGTCCCCGACCAGCTTGGCTCACGCCCTGCTTATGGGGTTGAACACCCCGGCGACACTGACGAACACAGAAACCACAAACATAAGCACACAACCCACGGCGCGTCTTGGTCGAAGATGAAGACCGCCCTAGCGCCAACAGAGACGCCGGGCCTACCAGCAACCTCCACCGACCATAAGGGTCACAAGCCCTCCCCGCCACCGCAACCGCGTCTAGCGACTGGGCTACCCGCAGACCAGGGCGCTACCACCAAAACATCAGGCGACGCGCTGCGTAAGAGCGCTATCGTCGCCGAAAAAGACTCTGCACCGGCCAAGACGACGCCAGACGAACCCTCGACGGAGAAACTAATCATCGAGAGCTTCACGCGTATAGTTTCCAAGGACGGCCAGAAACGGACGGCGAGTGACATGCTGAAAACCGCTCAAAAGGCCAGGGAAGCGCCGAGGATGCCGGAAGGAAGGCGGGGACCGCTCCCGCCGTTGAAAGAAGTCCCTAGCCTGCGAGAAGGTTTCTCAGAAGGAGAAGGGACCTTATCCTCGACGTTATGGCACAGACCTAGATGGATAGAGGCAGAGTGACCTTCTTTTTCACCTCTAGACCGTTCTGGTTTACCATACTGGACTATTGAGAGATTAGTCCTGTATGGACAAGCTGGACAGATACATGTCCACTCCTGAAAATAAAGCACCTAAGAGACCAAGGGAGGCGCTTCAGGAGGACCCTAGGGCTAAATATCCTAGATCATTTAACTCCCTCCAAGAGGACATGAATACTTATGACCTCACTGAAGAAGACTCCCACTTCCAGGAAGATGAGGAGTTCTTAAATAGTGAAGACCAACAAAACCTAGGAACAGAAGACGGTTTTGAGGAAAACACTGACATGGGTGGGGGAGGGCTACGAGGAAGACCCAGATGAAGGTGGCTCACAGCCCTGGAAGTCACCAACAGTTTACAGACCCTGACATCTTAAACCTTCCCTCTCCTCAGACCACACCGGTCAGGAATCCATCACCAATAGATGATCAACCCACCTTCAATGCGCTACTTCGAAAGGCAGCAGTGCATTTTGAGATTGAAACTGGCGAAATTACCCCCGATACTGATTTTGTGGAAAAGATCATTAAAGAAAAACCTCCCACTAGTCAAACCATTCCCCTCCTCGCCTCAGTTAAGAGACTAATTACTCCATCGCTGTCCAGACCTGCACTGGTAAGAGGGGTCAATCCCAGAATTGAAAAATTGTTTACTCCCTCTGTCAGACCCATTATACATTAGGGGTCACTCAATTCCGGACTCCTTGGTGGTAACTACCACAAGGAAAAGAGGGGGGGGGGTTCCTGTTACGCTCACCTGGTATCCACGGGGACGCCACCCAGATGCAGGGGCTCTGGGGCCCTTCTCAGCCGCTCCCTGGTATAATCAGCGGGGGAAGTTCTGCCTGGAAAACAGGTGGGCAATGTTCAAGACTGGGCAACTGGGGTAAGAGCCTCCCAACACCCCGTATGCCCGCAGCCCCTCCCCGGACCTTTCCTCACCTTGTTATGGATTTTGGCGTGCTCTCCATCCTGCCTTCTTGGCAGGGGCGCGTTGTGCTTTGTGGGCAAGTGCGATCTAGTTACTTCACTGATGCTGCCCTTTAGTCTTTCAGGTAGGTCTTATAACTGTTATACTGTAAGCCTTTCTTGGATTCAATAATGTCTTTTCTCTCTCCTTAGGTGCGCGGAAGTTCGCAGTGGAACGTTGGCTGAATTTGGACTCACCGGCAGGTGATGGTGTTTCGAGAGCGCCTTGATGCAGTAAGTAGGCGCTATGCGCAGCGCTATGATGCCTTGCCTTTGCTAACCTGTTGTCTTTTGTTCCCGTAGATTGCGGTGCTCACCTGGAGCAAGAAGTCCCAAGGCGGTGCTGGTCGATGGGCGACTTGAGAGGTAAGCTGCTGGCACAATTGTAAATGTCTAATGTCTTGTTTCTCTCCTTTTGCAGATCCGACGTTCCGGGAGGCTCGCTGTTCCTTGGATGCTGTTTGCAGGAGCAGAGGGCAGCTAGCGGTGGAATCACAGGTAAGCTGCTGCTAATAACAATGTCCCTTTTGTTTTTCAGGTGCTGTTCTTCCGAGGTTCGCAGATACTGCTGAACACGATGAGCGTCACGTTGCAGGATTGCAAAGTAACGCGAAGCGTGTTCTCCAAGTCGAGTGTGGTTTAATTAACATCAAGAAAGTAGTCCAGGTAAAATAGTCCCTAGGCTACCACACCCAAAACACTATACCGCATAGCTTGGTTCCAAGGGGCCAAGCTATGTGGATGCCTCCATGTTGGCCGGCATTAAAATAAAGTAGTTCCCAAGCACAAGTCTTCATTAAGTATGAGCCTGGCCCCAAGAGGGCCTAGGCAAAGGATGCCCAAGCTTGTTTGGGGCCCGAGCCGAGACCCCTCCTGGCCCATGGGCCTGCCAGGGGGAGGTGGGGAGGTGGGGGGGTCAGGAAGTGGGTCGTGACAGTTCCGCTGTCAACCAGTGAAGCACCCCCAGACAAGGAAGGAAAGAAGCTCTATGCCCTGGGTAAAAGAATTACAGCCTCGGCAGCTTTTTCAACCAGAATTGCCAATAATACACTACTGGCAAGTTATGCAGATGCCCAATGGGGAAAATTACGGCAAGACCTCGAGGAAGTTCCTGAGCACCTAAGAACTCGCTTATTGGCCACAGTAACAGAAGGAACTCTGGTTAACCAGAGCATCATTAAAAACACTATTGATGCTGCAGAAACGGCTGGCCATTCCTTAGTGCAGGGAATTCTTCTGAAGTGTCATGTCTGGCTCCGCAATTCCGGTTGTAAGCCAGAAACACAGGCGTTACTCATTAACAAACCAATAGAGGATTCTAAGCTCTTTGGGAAGGCAGTGGACGACGCACTGGAGACTGCAAAGAAAGAGTTGGACACCCTCGAGACCTTAGACCAAATCTCAAGGCCTCCCAATAAGCGAGGATTTGGCAACAAACGCTTTTTTCGAGGGCAACGCCAACAACGGCAGCAGCAACAACAGCAGTACACAACCGGCAACTAGTCCTCTACTCAGGGAACCAGTGGCCAGTACACGCAAAGAGGACAGCGCCGTGGCAAGGGCAGAGGTCGGGACCCCACTCCCAAAGGTTCCCCGGCTACCAACACCAAATGACCCGAAGATCCGGGTCCCCTCCCATGCATCACCGGTCGGGGGCCGGTTAACATCTTTCCTACCAGCATGGAAGGGAATAACATCAGACCGATGGGTAATGTCAACTATAGCCCACGGGTACTGTATAGAATTCAGTCTGTCCCCCAAGTACAGACCCCCAAGGGGACGCCTGTCATCGGAACACCTCGCCATTCTTCAAGAAGTGGAACTACTGCTACTAAAAGGAGCAATAGAGGTCGTGCCTCTATCACAGGTAACGGAAGGTATTTATTCAGTGTACTGCCTTGTACCCAAAAAGGACTTAACCATGCGCCCTGTACTAGATCTGCGCCCAGCAAACACATTTGTCAAACCTCAAAAAATTTGCGTGGTGACCCTACAGGAAGTAATCCCCCTACTTTCGCAGGGAGATTACATGACAACACTGGACATGAAAGATGCATGCTTTCATATTTTAATGTTGCCAGCGCACAGAAAATACCTCAGGTTCATGATAGAGGGCAAACACTACCAGTTCAGAGTGCTACCCTTCGGCATAGCGTTGGGGCCGAGGGTATTCACGAAAGTACTGGCAGTGACAGAGGCCCACCTGCGCAGGTTGTCCATCCCAGTATACCCTTACCTCGACGATTGGCTCATAACAGGGGATTCTTACGAAACATGCTTCTCAAATACCCAATAGACTGTAAACCTTTTGTTCCAACTGAGCGTCTCCATCAACGAGAAGAAGTCCAGCCTAGACCCCAGCCAGATCAAACGATTCCTAGGGGCTCTAATTCGAACAAAGGACGGCCTCGTCTTCCCCTCCGAGAGGGTCCAAAATATGCTGTTTCAGATTCCTAATATGTGGCAGGTCGAGAGGTGACGGTGCGCAAAGCAATGCATTTGCTAGGAATGATGGCGTCATGTATATAATCTGGTACCTCACGCGCGACTGCGCCCAATGCAAGAGTGGCTCAACAGCCAGTGGTGTCCGGTCAGCGGACAATGGGACGATCTAGTGGTGGTCTCGCAGGCCTTGGTTCTCTCGCTACGGTGGTGGTCGAAGGAAAACCTTGTAATAGGGAAACCATTCGCCACCCCCGCAGTGGAGGCCACTCTGACAACAGACGTATCCCTCACAGGATGGGGGGCTCACCTATCCCATCAGATTGCACACAGAGTTTGGACTCCGAGCGTAGCGTCCAAACACATAAACTTGCTGGAACTGCTAGCGGTCTTCAAAGCACTGAAGGCTTTCCAGGCACACCTGCCAGGGAAGACAGTGATGGTCCTCACAGACAGCACCACAGCCATGTACTATCTGAACAAGCAAGGGGGCACTCACTCTCCAGGACTGTCCAAGCTGTCCCAGAACATCTGGAAGTGGGCTCTCAAACACATGTTCCTGTTGTCACAACATGTACCAGGGGAACTCAATCTGCTGGCAGACGAACTCAGCAGAGACTTCCCTCTGCCCGCAGAGTACGAATGGCGGTTACAAGAAGACATTGTCTTCGACGTTTTCACACAATGGGGATTCCCAGAAATAGATCTGTTTCGCAGCTCTGGAGAACTCCCAATGCCAAGATTACGCCTCCAGGTACCCCCAGAACCAATCCAAGGGGAAAGGTCTATCGATACCATGGTCAGGGAAATTGGTTTACGTTTCTCCCTCCCCCCCAACCCCCCCCCGGACTCCGCCATCTCAAAAAGATGGTGCACAAGATGCACCAGGAACCAGTTACCATGATACTAGTGGCCCCTATGCGGGCCCGGCAGCCGTGGTTCGCTCACTTGTTGGAAATGTCTCTATCTCCTCCAGTGAAACTTCCCTGCCTGTACAACATGCTGTCACAGGACAAGGGCAGAACACTTCACCCATGCCCACAGACCCTGAACTTAGCAGTCTGGCAGTCTTAGCAGTCTGGCAGTCTTAGCAGCAGTCCTAGAATTTGGACATTTACAACTCTCTCAAAGATGCATGGACCTTCTTAAGGAGGCTAGAAAACCTAACACTTGTTACTGCTATTCCAGCAAATGGAAAAGATTCGTCATCTGGTGTAGAGATAAGAACATAAACCCAGTTGACTGCTCCCCCACACAGATTGTTCTTTACCTGACTCACTTATTAGACTCAGGTCTGGTCTTTAATTCCATTAAATTTCATCTAGCTGCACTTTCCGCATATACCACTTCTCAACACAGTGTCATGGTGGAAAGTCCCAGTTATTAAGGCATTCATGGAGGGAGTAAAGGGAATACACCCTCCTATAGCTAACCCAGCTCCCGGATGGGACCTAAATGTGGTACTTACCAGGCTTATGGGCTCACCCTTTGAACCCATGCACAAAGCATCCCTTAAGACCCTCACTCTTAAAACTGCTTTCCTAATAGCTATCACCTCCATTAGGAGAGTGAGTGAACTACAAGCGCTCTCTATACTAGACCCATTTGTAACAGTTCACAAGGATAAGGTGTTTCTACGCACACACCCTAGGTTTGCACCAAAATTCATTTCTAAATTCCATGTCAACCAATCAATAGACTACCAACGTTCTTTCAGAACCCTTCAAGTTTGGGAGAAAAGAGCCTGCATACACTAGATGTACGCAGGGCTGTCATGTTTTACATGGAAAGAACTAGACCTCTGAGAAAGACTAATCAGTTCTTTGTCTCGGTGGCAGCAGGAAGAGAAGATCGAGTTTCAAAATCCACTATATCTAGATGGATTGTCCAATGCATCACTCTCTGTTTCTCTCTTGCTAAGAGAGAACTACCCTTCAAGCCAAGAGCACATTCTACTCGAGGCAATGGGGCTTCCATAGCATTCATTGCAAATGTCCCTCTGGAGTCCATTTGCAAAGCGGCAACCTGGAGTTCTGTACACACCTTTACAAAACACTGTCTAGATGCCCACTCTAGATATGATTCCCAGGTGGGGCAAGCAGTGTTAAGACATCTATTTTCTACTGTTCCTTCTCACAACCCACCTCCAACTCCGGGTACTGCTCGCTATTCTATGCACAGCATGTGATTCTAAGCAGATTAACAAGCATCAGAAGACAATGCATTACTTACCGGAAAAGCATTTCTGATGGTTGTATCTGCTTAGATTCACATGCACCCACCCTTCCTCCCCGCTCGGATGTAAGGAACATAGACATTCTTTCTCTCTTTTCTGTACTCACTCACGTCTAATAGGCTCCCTTAGGGCAGAAAAAATACAGAGGGACCTCGACGCGTGATGGATTATGTCATGATCACTGCTTCCAAGGAGCTAGGACCAGCCCAACGTCCTTGGAAGCAGGCCCCTAACCTTCATCCTAGGCACCAGCCGGTCCCCACTGGGACCTTTTGGACCTTGTCCTGGCGCCGGTGGCACCAGGCTCATCAAAGTCACTGGTCCCGGCACTGGAAGCGCCGGGCTCATAATTTGTATGAAGATGCTTGGGTGGACTTACCTGCAGCAGACCATGCTGCTTACTTATCAGCCACATAGGAATCCTCTGTGAGCCGGGACTACTTTCTTACCTGGGTGGGGCAAGCTCCACTCCCTGGATACAACACTGGAACTCTTGTGGAACAGGAACTCTTTTCTTACTTAGGCGAGGCCGTGGAGGAAGACGCCTCATCACTCCAAGGCTATTTAAACCACACCCGATTGATGAAACGTGCTTCGCGTTATTCTGCATCTGCAGCAGAACGCTCACCGTGTCTGTTCCAGTTTTCTTCTTTCCGATCCTGAACCTGCAAGAACAAACGCTTACCATTCCTGTATCCAGCCTTCAGTGGCACCTGCAAAGACAAGAAACAACAGGTTAGCACGGCAACCTTCACGCGCAGCGCTTTCCTCACCTGATCCATCGGCAGCTACCATCTCTTCACGCTGCTCCTCCGCCTGTGAAGACAAAAGCATAGTTATTCCTGTGTGGAATTACTTACCGGCACTCCGGGAATTCCGGTTTTCTTCAACGCTGCAATCCTGCACCTGAAAGACAAAAGAAGAGACATTAGACAGGTATTTTACTTACGCGCCATCGCGCCCGCCACAATAGGGCGCCTGCAAATACTCCGGCGTTTCCAGCGTCTCTTCAACAACCGAACTCACAACTGCAAGGGAAAAGAGACAGTTAGAGAGCTTTTGAAAAGCAGGCAACCGGCATTTACTTACGCATTTCCAAGCGCGTCATTCCAAGACTCTGGCTCGAACTTCGGCTTTCTTCACACCATCTTCTACCTCAAGAGCCCTGCAAGACAAATAGAAAAAGCATTATACAGAGCCCTGTTCCACATTAACGTGCCCACGCACCTAAAGACTGTAAGGACTTAAAAGGTGTCCGGAAACTCACCGTTCGTGCAGTTAACGACGGTAGCAATCCTCTGATGTCAAGAGGCCTACGTTTCACCCAGTGAAGGAACTGGCATCGGCACCCTGCACCAGACGCAGATGGAGAGTCCAGCATTCACCTATCTAAGGTGAGCACGTTGACCTTGGGGCTCCACGGAAAAGCGAGGAAGGGAAAGGGAGAGAGATACCCGACAACCCCAGATCATTAACCCCATATTCTTTCACCTGCAGATATCTCACTCTTCGAGTTAGAGACACAGTGCGAAGAGGCTCAGCCCCGGAAGCCAATAGAGTCCTGCACTTCACTTTTCGAGTCACAGACACCATCCTGCCAAGACCGGCGCCTCCGTGGGAATCAGGTGAGCGTTACAGATTATGGGTACAATGCACGTCACTATAGGGATAGTGTACAGACACGCCTTGTCGACGTCCCATTTTCGACTATGAAAAACAAAATGCAATACTCCAGTGACCACTGGATGTCGGACTATGCACAGCATGTGAATCTAAGCAGATACAACCATCAGAAATGCTTTTACAGTAAGTAATGCATTGTCTTACTCCTACGTCCTGTCCCCTTTCCTCCTTACTTATGGGACATCGCTCCGTCCTGTGGGACGGGACCGGAGCACTTTGTAAAAAGCATCCACATTTTTTTTTCAAGAATTAGTCCTTCCTCTTTCTTGTGCGGGGCTCGGCACGCGGCCGTAACCCCGCCCATCTTGGTTCTGCCCCGCCCATCGCCCATCAGTCCTTTTCTCTGCTCGTTTGTGACTGGACGCACTTGCATCTTCGGAAGATTTTCTTCCCTTTTTTCCTATCTGGCTCTCACTAGCGATCATATACTAGTCTGTCTGTCGTTCAAACTAGACTTTCCAGATTGTTCATCGTGTCACCGTCGCTTTGCGAGGGCGGATCCCCTACATCTTTGTTTAGAGTGTTTGGGTCCGGATCACCGTTGGGACTCCTGTTTTTACTGCGACTCACTTTCGGTCCGGGCACTTCAACGTCAGTTGGAGTGGTGGGTGGAGGTGTTCCGACTAACTCCTCCTTCACATTTTTACATTTTCAGGCGTTCATCGACGAGAAGAAAAAACACCCGATACGTTCTTTACTTTTCAGAGCACCCCAGGCGGGGGATACCTTTCCAGGTTCCTCTCGGGCCGGGAGGAGCGTTGATCGCTCTGTCACCGGGGTTTGCCCTGAGGTGCCCGTTGGGCCTAATAATTGTACCAGAGTTTTCCCCAAGGGTCTCCGTAAGGGGGCTGTGGATACCGGAGCACGCTCCGAGGCCCCTCCTGTGGGAGCTGTTTGTAGACCCAGTTCTACTGAATCGTGGGATACCGGAGCTCGCTCTGAGGCCTGTCAGCTTCCCTCAAAAATAAGACCGGGGTGCGCCCCGAGGCCTTGGTGGGGCTTGCTGTCACTGAACGGATGTTCGAGGCCTGCGCGGATAAGGCTGTTACCGGACGGGGGTTCGAGGTCCCTCTTTCAGAGTCTAAAGCTACCAACATTTCTGAGAGGCCTGACAAGGCCTATTAGGCAGAAACCTGTGCAGTTCCCTCTGGGACCACTGCAAAAGATTTAAGACTACAGGTGTTTGGCAGTAAACCCACTTGGTAGCAGTCTGTACCACACAGATTCACTTGTTAGCTGTTGCTGAGCAGTCAGACTTCCCTCAAGAAGAGTTGGGCATTATACAGAGTATTCACAATAGGTCAAAAGAACACAGTAGAACAATTAAACACTGACCAGAGCTTGGTGTAAAAGAGATATAATTATTTATTTAAAATCACATCTAGAAAAACACACAGGCACTAATAGTAAGCAGGTCAAAAACACGGTCACTAAAAGATATACACTCCCCTAGAAGAATATTAGACAAGTCTTAAGTAAAGCCCCACTTATTTTCAGACAGCGGTGAGCGCTTAACGCAGATCCCAACACTTTCACAAGAACACAACAAGAGAGGAAGGCAAGTAAAACCGTGAAGTTAGAGTTCAGGAGGCCGGATCCACTTTAAGAGGATCAGAACGAAATGTGTCCAAGGTCACACGGTTGAAGTGCACAAGAGTCTTGCAAAGGTTCAAAAAGAGTTGGACCAAAAGAAAGGGACCAGTTTAGAAGGTCAAGGCAGCCAGCCCAGTCCAGAAGGTTAAGTGATTATTACCTTGTAGCAATGTTTAGAAAGGGAGGCCTGGCGGACACGGTACCTTAAAGTGGTGAAAATACTCCAGCGGGGGCAGTTGTTCCTGGCAGCGGATGCAAGTCAGTGCTTCGCCCGGGGGAAGAGAGGATCTCGTCGGGGAGGAAGACAGGAGTCTGTTGCACTGCCAGGGAAGAAACCAGCCGTGGAGTTCTCAGGTAAAAGGAGCGGTCCTTTTATTCACGGTCCAGTGGTAAGTGGCTATCCGGTTGCCGGGGTGCTTGGCACGGGCAATTCGACCACAAGACGTCCTGGGATGGGAAGAAAAGGTAAACTGGTTGTGCCCACCAGTCAGGGGAAAAAGCCTCTCCAGCCGGGAGATCTTCTCTGTCGTCGGGAAGTGGTGAGTTGGTTCCGCAGGGCTCCACCGGTGGTGTCGTCGTGGTAGGTCGGCTCACCTTCTCCCTTGTCAGATTCTCAGGTCCTGTGGCGACTTCTGAAGTTCCAGTCCCCAATGCCCTGCTTTTATGCAGCACACCCCCATTCACTCAGCCTAGCTGTCAATCAAACATGCTAAGTGGTGAGCCGGCCGGCTCACCACTTGGGCCAATCACACAAGAGTGCGACTTGAGTTACCAAGGTAACTCAGTCCAGGGTGCCTAAACCCCTCCCACACCCCCTGTGGTACCCAGACAGAGTGGCACCACATTTGGAGGCTTCTGTGGAGAAGCCCGCCAAAAAGTGGAACAAAGGGCTCGACTTGGGTTGGAGTCACAGAAGAGAACACAAACGCCATTTTAGAATCGAGTCCTGGCAAAAAATACCAACCGGCGAATTAATATTAAATAAATAAACCGGCGGTATGTTCGAGGCTATGAGAATTAAATAAAGTTGGTAGCCTCGAACAATGGGAAAATCCCATAGGGATATATTCGCGGTCGAATATAAAAAGTAGTATCAACTGCCACCAGCCAAAACTCGATCAGGGGGGACGGAGACGTGCCCCCTCGACTAACAGACCCCGGGGCAATCGAATTGCCCCGACCAGTACGTCCACAATATGATGGCTTGTACTGATTTCTGTTCATAATTTGGGACTAGTAAAGCCAATGGTGACTTTACATGCCCTGGGAGACAGTACTAAATCCCAGGGTATGGAGTCTATGGTGGGGGGTCACTATGACACCCCTGTGTTACTGCACAGAGGGTGCTGTGTAACACGCATAGTAAAAACACATGAGACCCTATTCAGTAAAGGACCCCATAGCCCATAAAACACATTAACAGTCAAAGGAACACCATAAATCATGTCCAAGAGTGGGAGAAAGAGAGTCTCCCTCTTGGCAGGAGAAAAAACAAACTCCAGAAATCCAGCAAAGCTGCTGGGGGGACTCACTAGGTTAGGAAATTCAGCCTAAAGAGAGAATTCTCCCTAACAAGGCCTTACCGGTGAAGGCTGTTTCTCACTGTTACTACTCTTGCAGCAACACCAGTTCTGTTGAGGGGGCAAAGAAGGAAAGTTCTTCTTTTTCCGGCAGTGCCGAGGTCCTTCCTGGGAAGGCTAATTTGGCGGTTGGTATGTCGCAGAAACATTCCAGGCCTCATAGTACCGGCTCTGCCGAGGTTCCTTATGTTAAGGCTAAAGTTAAGACCCCTGATCTATCGACGGGGTCCCCTGCCTCACTTCCTCACGTGCCCCAGTTCCCCTCATGCGATGACAAAATGACACCTGTTCCAGCCACGATCGCGGCGGCCATTTTGGGTGTTACCCCTACAACTACGCCATCAGCCTCAGGTGTAGGGCTTGGTTCCTTGGGTGAACATAGAGTCCCTTGTGCGCATCCTTATCGTCCAGTTTACGATTGGAACGCCCGGACGCCCTTCCAGCACAATATTTCGTTGCCTGCGGGGTCGGCACCTTTGATTTATGTGAATACGTCGGTGGAGGGGCCGGTGTGGCACCCTTCCCCGTTACGTCCCTGGAATTGTCGTCCTCATGAGAGGCCTCCTCAGGTTCCAAAGCAGTCCCTGGAGGACGTTTCTTTCGGTAAATTTCAAACGCTCATGCGTACCGACCCCATGAGGGAGTATTTCAAAGGGCTTTTTAGGGAGATATTGTCGCCCGTGCCTCCGGCTCCACCCGTTCCTCCGGTGGTTCCACTGCCGCCTCCCTTGCCTACAGTGCCTTCCCTGACTCTTCCGCCTTTGCCCCCATTGACCCCTGTGGACAAGGCAGCGCCTGACACGGCTCAGCAGGATCCTGACCTGTCGGATGACGTGCAAGGCGATCAGGACAATGAGGACCTGTCCCGCTCTATTAGAGCTTTTCATGACCGGGTACTGGACATGTGCTTCTTGGATGTTCCGGTGCCTGAGGCACCCACTCTGTAGGAGGGCGTGCTTTCTGGGGGCTTCACTCTGTCTCCTTTGGAGCGTACAGGCCTGTTCTTGCAGAAGGACGTTCTGGCTGAGGTCCGCAGGGTCTTGGAAAAGCCACACACTGGACTTTGCGTCAATAAGAAAATTGACGCGAGGTACAGGCTGCATTCTTCGGAAGAGGTGGCCCTGTCGTCTTGTCTGCCCCCCTTCACCACAGTGGTGGCTGCGGCCACTTTGCAGTCCAGGCCTGCAGCATCCTCTTCCATGACGGCTACTCATGGAAGAGGTTCTGTGAAAGGAGGACAAGCTCCTTGACTCCCTTGGGAGAAAAATCTTCGCCAACTCGGCCTTGCAGCTCAGGCAGGCCTATGCCGAACTGGTGTTAGCGGGGGCTAATATGCAGATGTGGAAAGGTCTGTCGGAGTTTGAGGAGTTCATCCCGGTCGAGAAGCTGGAAGACTTTAAGGGGGGATTATCCAGTGCCAGGGTCTTGGCCCAGGATCTCCTGGAGGCTGTGGCTCATCACGTTGACACCTCGGCTTGGGGCATTATGCTCGGGGTTGATACCTCACGGCAGGCGTGGCTGCATGCCACTAAATTCTCAAAAAAAGTGCAAGACAAGGTGTTGGACCTTCCGTTCGATAGTAAGGAGCTGTTTCATTCTACAACAGATGTAGAGCTCACCAAGACCAAGGATAGCACTCAGACAGCTAGTCCTTGTCGGTCCTTGTTAAAACCCCTTTCAAAACACAGAGACCGTTGTCCCAAAGCCGACCCTCCTCTGGCTTTAGGGGCTTCCGCGACCGGAAATCTCGCAGAGTGGATACACCTTAAGGGAATAACCGCCGTAGGCAACAACGGACTCGGTTTTTCTCCGCTCCTCAGCCTCCTCCTCAGGTTCAGTTGGCAACACCACCGAAAAACCTGCTAAATGAGGGTTCTCCGCGCTCGCACGAGACCCCGGTGGGAGGACGCATTGCGTCTCATTGGGAGGTGTGGAAGACCATCACCGAAGACAGATGGGTCTTGTCAGTCGCTCAGGCGGGCTTCCACTTACCCCTACCCTACCCTTCAACCCTCCTTTTCAGCTGCTGGGCTCACCCTCCCTCAAAGCCGAGGTTCAGAAACTTCTGGACCTCAGAGCTGTGGAACCCGTTCCCCTTGGGGAACGAGGGGAGGGATTCTACTCCCGGCTGTTTACGGTGCCCAAACCCAACCAGGCTGACCTGTGCACCATCCTAGACCTTTCCCAGTTCAATCTTTTCCTACCCCAAGAGAAATTCAAGATGATCACGCCCAGCCTGATACGGTCCTCCTTGCAGAGGGGTGATTGGCTCAGCGTGGTGGATCTTCAGGATGCGTACATGCATATTCTGATTTGGAATCCACACAGGATATATGTTTCTCTTTGGGAGAGGAGCACTTCCAATTTCGAGTGCTTCCTTTTGGCCTCAGCTCGGCACCGCGTGTCTTCACAAAGATGATGTCGGTGATTGCGACCTATCTTCGTCTGCAGGGTATCCATGTGTATCCGTATTTTGACGACTGGCTCTTACGCAGCCCTTGTCCGTTGAATGCAGCAGGCAATTTTCAGTCTCCTTCAGCTCCTGTTACATCTTGGGCTGTCGGTGAACTGGCGGAAATCTTCCATGACGGCAGGACTCGATTTTCCTGTGTTTGGAACACGATCAACTGCAGAGTGTACCTGACCGGGGTCAGGATGACGGATCTGTTAGCCACGAGTTAGTTGTTTGTGCAGTCAGAGAGCATGTCGGCCTGGTGGTTTCAGAGGCTTCTGGGCCTCATGGCCTCGTGCGTGTTGGCTCCTCCTCTTGCTCGTCTCAAGATGAGACGGACCCAGATGGCTCTTTGGAGTTCTTGGCGTCAGGCTATGGACCCGGATTCCAAGCTGATAATGATTCCGGCTTCCATGAGTGGACCTGGAATGGTGGTCATCTCTCAGCAACCTGTCGGTGGGTGCAGGGTTTCAGGACCCAGCCCCTACGGTGGCGATCACAATGGACTTCTCCCTCCTGGGGTGGAGTGCAACATTAGATCTTCAGGTCTTGGATCTCTGGTCGCCTCAGGACAAGCTCCTCCACATAAATCATTTAGAGCTTCTGGCGATCTTCCTAGCGCTCGGGGCGTTCCGACCGATCATAGCCAACAAGGTGGTTTGCATACGTACGGACAATGTGGTATCAATGTATTACATCAACAAGCAAGGGGGAACCAAGTCTCCCCAACCCCTCCCCTCGTGGACCTGTCCATCCAGATTTGGGAATGGGCCGTGCTTCATGGTGTTTGGCTGCTTACAGTGCACATCCCGGGCCAGCTGAATGTCACAGCGGATGCCCTCAGCCGGCGGACAGTGGTCAGCTACGAGTGGGAGTTGAAGGCAGAGGTCCTCTCATGGATTTTCTTGCGTTGGGGAACACTGGAGGTGGACCTCTTGGCTACGGCGGTAAACAAGAAGCTTCCTCAGTATGCCTCCAGAGGAGGGCTGGGAGCCTCCTCTCTGGGGGATGCTCTCGAGATTCCATGGCACAACATGAGAGCTTACGCCTTCCTGCCTATCCATCTAGTCCATCGAGCAATTTGGAAGCTGAAGAACTCGGTGAACTGTTCCCTTCTACTCATAGCCCCGTGGTGGCCGGCCAGGTTTTGGTTCTCAGAACTTCAACACCTGTCGATGTATCCGCCGATCAGGTTACCAGTGACCCCCGATCTTCTTCATCAGGGGGAACAGCAGATGTGACACCCCGCCCCACAATCGCTCAGCTTGGCAGCATGGTGCCTGAGTTCAAGTCTTTAGAACATCTTAACTTGTCTGCGGATAACATGCGTATTATCCAGGTGGCCAGGAAACCCTTGACTGGATCCCAATACAGAAGTAAATGGCTCAGGTTCTGTCATTACCTCAGCTGTAGTGCTGCACCCAAGGGTGACCCATTTTCTCAAAATGGCCCCAGTGATCTTTTTTGCCATTTCTTGTCCGTTGGTTTCTTCTGGGCTTTTACTGTTTGAATCAGGTTTGAGTCCTTTGTGTGTTTTGCCTTTGGTGGGCTTCAGCCCTGAAGCCTGGCCGGGCTCCAGTGTCTGGAAAGGCAGGAAGTGAGGGAGGGTCATGAA
This sequence comes from Ambystoma mexicanum, assembly GCF_040938575.1. NCBI lineage: Eukaryota > Metazoa > Chordata > Amphibia > Caudata > Ambystomatidae > Ambystoma > Ambystoma mexicanum. Next base: position 175,522,411 of record NC_090934.1, read on the forward strand.
ACTTCCCAGTCCTTTGTCTCTAGGTGTGCCTGAGTGAATCCAGTTCCTATTGGCTGGCTTTCTGTCCTGGAGGACAGCCACCCTGCTGTGTGATTGACAGCCTAGGGCTGTGAGTGAATGGGAACTTGCATAAAAAGCGAGTTTTGGGACCGAGAGCGGAGTCGACCACTGGAGGACATCTGAAGCAGAAGACGCCAGCAAGCACCCCGCTGGACCGCAAAGTGCCTGGTGAAGCCCTGCAGCTGTGCTGACCCAGTTTTCGAATAGACAGTGAAGATCTGTAAAGAACGACTTCCTCCCTTAGGCTGGTGGGACCGACTAGCCTCAAGACACCCTTATTTTGGCGCAAGCCCCGACTCACTGAGACTTTCCAAGGCTGCAGAATCCCAATACCCTGGGTACCTCGACCACAAGTGCATTGTATTCTGAAGTGTGAATCCGGCCAAATCTTCGTGGGCATCCTGAGGACCCTAGAGAAGCAGGACATCCACGTCCAGAGTCCCGGACCGACGGATCAAGAAACTTCTAACCTGAGCTGTTTGTTCTTCTTTGGCACTTAAAAAAAAAAAGCCAAAACCACAAAGAGCTGAAATGAATTGCTGATGAGTCCCTCTCTGGAGTGCTGCTGCAGGAACCCACCAGACGTCCTCCCTTTCGTCACCAACAAGGGTCTGCTGCATTGCATCCAGAAGGCATCCAGCTAGAACAACTTCAGTTCAAAGGAAATGTGGGGCTTGCGGTATATTATTCTTTTGCCATTTGGGGTGCTTCCTACATTTGGGAGTGCTAGTTAACCCTTGACCTCCAATCACTTGCACTTGCCTTGCAGCTTGTGCTTCTCAAAGGTGATTCCTCTTGAGTTGCTGTGATTTCTCATTGAACACTAAGAAAATGTTTCTATGAAGAGCATCAGAACTTTGACTTTGCCCATTGACTTTGGCTATCCTGGCTCCCTGAGGGCCTCTGTCTGAACCTAATGGCTTTGGCAGTGCTTGTTCCGTTAAAGGTTTTAATTGTTGAACACTTCAATGCTGGGATTAAAGACTGCATGCATCCATTTGAGAGAATCTGTTTTTGGCACCAAGCTCATTACAAAGTGTGCTTTGCACAAAGAACACCGAAGGCACGTGCAGCAAGGCCAGGCGGGGTCCTATTAGTACAGCGAAGGCACGTGCAGAAGACGGGAGGAGAGCAAGGTGGGGCCACGAGGCAGGGCCTTACGGGAGTGGCTGGGGCCAGGCTATATAAGCTGGCCCCACCCGCATACTAGCTCTTCACGTTAGTCTGCTAAGAGCAGCTTAATGCTTACCGCCGTTCAGAAGACCCTCACCTGGTCCAGCACGTGCATCTTCAGTCTCCGGGAACCTCAAGTATCTTACCTGGATTCAGCCACACCATAGCTGGAAGCACTGCCATCTGCTTCCCACTCCGCGGCTGCCGCACACATCTTACCTGGATTCAGCCACGCCACCGCTCGAAGACACTCCGCTACCGCTTCTGGCTCTGCAGCAGCCGCATTCATCTTACCTGCCTTCTGGAATTCCCCTGTGGGTACCGCCCAGCATCCTTACCTGTCCCGAACTCCCATCAACATGGGGCCATCTTCTGGCACAGCATCCACGCAGATCTTCATCTCTGGTAGCCTGTAGGAGTTCGGAAACTGCTCGCCAGCTATCACCGACCAGCCACACCTGCAAAGGGAATAAGAAATACAAGGTGAGCTGTCGCATAGACTTTAACACGCTAAAGCAGCAGAACTCACGAACTTGGCACAGCTTCTGGAACTGTCTACTTACCATCGGTGGGTCATCCGGAATAGACTCTTTTCACCATCACACGCTCCTGAGCCATCTTCATCACTAAGGGGGGAGAGAACAATATGTAGTTATGAACAATCATTGGGAAAGAATAAACACAAAGAATACGGACAATAATCCTAGTTATAAACACCTACCTTCGAGACGGAATGGTCGCAGCCGGCCTGGACCTCCACAATCTGGACCAGTGACGCAACTAGGTCCATCCACAGCGCCCCTGCTGAAGGAAAGCAGGACGGAGAGCTCATCCTTACATAAAAATAGGTGAGCTTGCATGGGTAAACTCATGCGCAATACATTTTGGCACAAAAGGCTTGAGGGGAAACCAACACCACCACGCTTTCCTCACTGCCTCATCTTCTCCCAGGAACAGTTCCAGCATTCCGGGTCCACGAAAACGCAGCAGTTGGGGGAGAGAAACGATCTGAGGGAGTAAACTCCTGGGAGGGCTCCACCCGTGTCCCAACGCCCCTGCAGAGACCAGGTGAGCGTAACAGCGTGCAAAAATCTGCAAAACTGTGCGTGGGTCACAATCCCTAAATGCTGCACACCCCTGCCACACAGTCAACGTGGGGGCGAAAACAGAATTCACACTGCAGGAGCATGCCAGTCGGTGCTGTTACATTTAACACAAAGCAAGGCCACAGAAGTGGGCTAAAAAACGAAAATGCTTTTAAAATGCAGCTTTGCAACCTTCAGAGTGCTGTTTTGGCGCTAGATCAATTAATATTTCAGTGAATAATTGAAATTAAAAGGGTAACAGATCATCCAGGTGGCCAGAGACGCCGGGCCTCACTGACAGCAGCTAAGAAATGTATCTCATGAAAAGGGCAGCCCAGCAATAATTCTTTTCAGTTACACAGGAAAAATGCAGCTAAAAGTGGCAACATATAACCATTTCAGCTGTAGAGAGAACTCCAAACTAAGGCTGAGTACATTTATCCAGACTGCAAAGCCCAGCACTCAAGGACAGAAATAATGCTGAAGTAAAAGTGTATGTACTGCATAAGAGAATTGGATTTAAAAAAACTCAGTTTAATGTGTTTTCAGAGAGTGCAAAAATTGTCTTTTTAAAAGTTGATTAAATATTTAATTCTGGACTGACTGCTCAGCCTGGGAATGGTTGACACTCCACTGCTAGCAGGAAGGCTAATTGCTGTGGGGAGGTTTTCGCATACTCGGAACAATGAACTCATTAGACATTCGTCTTTGGCCCAGCCAAGGACAATGGCAAGCTGAACACTCATCCCTGCTGGAAACTTCCCTCTGGACCCCCACCTTGATCAAAGGAATTTGACAGCTGTTGCCAGTGAAAGAAAGAAAAAAAAACTGCTAAAGGACATTTGTTGTTTAATGTCTCTTTGTAACTAAGCTTTAAAAACCTTTAACTTTGCCTCATGAAGGAGGACAAATCTAAAAGTTGGTGGTTATAAATCTAATTTTATGCTCTTTCTTTGAAGACGTGATTGAACACTGTACTGCAGAAGGAACAAAAGTCATGAAAAACCCTAATTGTGCCAAGACTATTGATGCTGCAAATATAATATTGTATGCCCGTGTTCTAGGGGTGATTGCACAGATGTGTACTGAATTAGGACTTGTTAGGCCAAATCTTGGATTACAATTGACAAAATTCTACAGAACGACAAAGCCAGCTCTCACAGAGATGGTAATTGGACGGAAGGATAACCCACAAAATATGTAACATATGTGTCCGATTTTATTAGAGGGCATAATTATAAAAATGTGTACTTGTGCCAAAGTTAAATTGTGGTCCAAATCATTGTGGGAGTTCCCAAGTTGCATCATAAAATATGACAGCTCTTTCTGGCTTCCAACCAGAAAAAGGCAAGTGCCTCTGACCACTCACAGCCATGGGGGAGTGGTTTGTAATTCTGCCCCTACCATAAACTGAGTGATGTCACTTGGCTTGATAAATATGGGAACCTCACAACACAGACACACTGATTCCGGACTACATCCTGATTTCTATGTGATGCTCTGGTCCTGACTTCTTCATCGTGTTCCAGCACTTTTCATCTTGTCCTGATTCCAGACTTCTTTGAAAAACCAAGGCCTCACTGTTTGCTGAACTCCTTTCAGCTAGGCCCAATTCGTGAAACCATTCCAAAAAAACTTTGGGGAAATAATTCTGATCCAGTTTGGCTTGCTACCATTCATGCGTGCCTGCTGAAACTCGCCATCCCACTAATCTAGAGTGTCCAGTGACCAAAAGGGCCAATCGAATCCAATCTGAGGTGCAGTTCAATTGACAAGAACCGCCCAGCTGACGATCCCACTAGAAGTGCCCTACTGCCTGTAGACAAGATCCGTGATTACCAGAACCTGGTGGTCCAATCTTAATTTACAGTGGACTGTACGTATCAACAGGAATCGGTCACCTACAGTATATTTGCTTTGTCCTACCCCAATCTCAGCCTACCCTATCTTTAACTTAAGAACCTCTAATACTGTCAGAACCATTTTTGCAACCCTGTTTGTAATCCCTAGTGTTAACACTGATTTGCTTTTTTGTTTTACAAGACCATAAGCCATTAGTGATTTGGATTAAATAAAGTAATTCCCAGAACGTAAAACAGAGTATCATACGTTAAGAGTTACAATCGGCCGTGCGTAACTGTGGAGATTCACCAGTGGCATTCTCATTTTCTTAGTCATGAATATAGTTTAAATAAACCCAATCTGTCATTTTTAAAACCAAATTTCTGCTTTTCTGTTCTATTTTTTCAAAAACACCTCTCATTAAAACTTGCATAACTTCTTCAATTTTGTAGCTAGACTTAATTTCAACTCTTGAGTTAAAACCTAAGACCTGTAGTTACATCCACAACCAAAAACCGAAACAGTGTATTTGACCCGTTTTTATTTAAAAATTGCATAGCGAAATTTAGGCACGAATTTGCAATTTTGCAAATGTTTTACACGTTTTTTCCCATTCAAAGTGTTCTTAACTCCATTCTTATTTAAAGTGTGTTCTGTTGCTCATATGATAGTTTGTTAGGACCTGTTCAGTGTTGCTCCCATTGGAATTTATATCAATTTAAGGATTTTTGCGCACTTTTCATTGTTTCTCAAGGCCATTTTCAACTGTCATTTTAAAAGTGTATTTTTCCCAAAACGCTTTTCTCTTGCTTGGGGAGGGCGATTGCATTCAAACCATGTACACTGTTCTTCATACCTAAATACCTGCTCCTGACTTACATCTGTGTAGAATTGCTCATGTGCGAATTGATAACTTTGCAGGGGGACTCTTAATCTAAGCACTATCTTTTCACAAGCCAAAGCTGTTCTTTTCCCTGTGTTTTCTATTCTGTATTGCTATAAGTGAATTCAATTGCCTTACTTTCTGAATTGTTTTGTCCCCACATTGGTGATTGCTACCCCATATATATTAATGTGTTTTTGATTTTTAATTTTAACCAGCCTGATTACTGGTCCACTATGACCTGGGGGGGTATTTTGAGACGGGTGTGATGAGTGGTATATCACTCAGAAATATATAATTTACGCACTACATACTAAGCTGAGACCAGGGTGTATTGCCTTAGTGAAATCCTTAACAGTATCAAACAGTAAGACAGTCACAAGTGATCGCAGTTCAAAGGTGTTAATTGAACTTCAATTGGGTTTGAAAAACGTCCATCTAATCCTAAATCTAAAGATGGGAGCAAGCTTCGACCATCAAATAATGCGGTCTTAGTCAAGTCTGTCAAAATAAAAGGGCCTATATTAATACAGCTATTGCCAATCCTTCTAAATACGAATAGTGTGGGAAACAATGTTGGGCAAAAGGAAAGTGTTCACGAAATATGTCAGGCTATTCGAGCCGTTGGATTCCCTTCCCCACATTTTCAGCAATGGAAGGCGGCACACTGGAGCTTAGCACTCTCTCTGGCTTCTCTAGCACAAGGATGCAGTTCAAGACTGCAACATCAGGTCCTTCTGTGCCAAAGTCTCTTAACCATTCAAAGTCTTATTTCAGAGGGCCTGATGCGACACCTCAAAACATCAAAGTTCCTTTTCTCTCAGGATTTTCACTTCTACAAGTTCTCGGGTGACTTACTATTCACACTGGGTCCCTCTCTGCCAGGCTCAGACCAAACTCTGGTACTTTTCCAAACTGTCTCTACTTCATCAAAATCAAATTTCGATTGTGTGCTGGATTTTGCTTGACCCGTCGCAGGATGTCGGGGAGAATTCTCAGAAATATGCTAATTCCGTACTACATTACGGACCCCCAGCTCCTTTTGCTGGACGTTATGACGTTTGATTTCTAACCTGGAGAAAGAGACCTTCTTCCCCCCTCTCGTATTTTTCTGTGATTTGGACTCTGTTTCTTTTGACTTTGGAGTCTGACAAATTCCCTAGGCATCCTCTTTTCATTGTGACACACAGCACCTTCAGTGCAGTGGCACAGGGAAGTCTTACATTTCCCAAAGGTTTAAATACCTTCTCTTGGTGAAACTGTTTCCAAGAGCAGTGAAGTGAAATTGACTTCATTTTGTAACTTTCTAGACCCAACACACACTATCTTACCATAGGGTGCTGGAGGAGTTACTTAGTATCCCCTTTGTCTAGTTTCTCATGTAACATTTTTTATGTTACCCTTTCTACAATTAATGACTGGTGGCAGTGGTTTACTTTTTACTACCATTGTGTGTTTTTACCATGGGCTGCAATTGCAGCGTCAGTAAAGCACCCATTGGTGCCCATTTTATCAAAATGGCCCCAGTCTTCTTTTTTTGCCATTTCTTGTTGGAAAGGTGCTTCTTGAGATTTACTCAGCATGCCAAGCCACGTTTGGTCCTTTTGTCCGTTTTCTTTTGCGGGATTCACTGGTGAAGCCTGCCTCTGGCTCCAGCGTGTCTGTCAGGGCAGGAAGCGAGGGAGGTGCCAGACACTCCCTGTGCGGAATACCCTTGGTTACAGGGATACACCCAAAGGTGATTGGCCAACGGGCTGTCCTTGTAGGACAGCCACCATGCGGTCTGAGTGACAGCTAGGCTGCAAATTAATGGGAGAAACCTGCATAAAAGGTGAGGCTTTTGGCTTGGAAAGCAGTCGACCACTGGACGAAGGAATCTAAAGAACTTGGAAGAGACACTTTCTGCAACTCCTGGACCGTTGGTTTACCCGATAAAGCCCTGCTGCATTGTTGAAGCTCCAAATTTGCCTGGACTAGAGAAGCCCTGCAATGGATGACTTCTCCCCTTTGGTTGGTGGGATCAATCAAACCCAAACCGAACTCGTCAGGACATCCTCTCTGAGCTGGCTGTACTTCCACTACTGCTGCAGGAACCAATTGCCAGGGAGAGGAACACCAGAATAGTGTCGTTTTTAAGTCTGATCCGAGCTTAAGGAAGGTCCTCCAAATTCCCATGAAGCAGGACTGACAAAGCCTGAGCCACCTCAACAGAGTGCTGGACCCCAGATTTGAAGAAAGTCAATCAAGGTATCTGAAAACCGTGATGGTGCTATTTGCGAGAGTCGCAAGAAGCTGAAACCACGAAGTGCAGCTGATCTGAAGTTTGCCCATTGCTATAGCCGACCTTCATTTCGCAGTGCAGGAGTCCCCAGATATCCTCCCTCTTGTTCCCACGACTGAGGCCCAGGAACAACGGGATCTGCAGACCTGCACAGGAACAGAAGACCGCTTTAACCACTTTCTTCTAACCAACGGTACTGTAAAACTAAGGGATTGCTTACCTCTTATTGTGTAGCCTTGCTTGCTCTTAGTTGAGACTTGTCTTGGTTGCCTTTGCAGTTACCTGCAGCTTCTCCCCTCACAAGCCTCCCAGCTTGTGGCCCTACAGTGATTTCATTTTTATTCAAAGACTTCTAAAACATTCTGCAGAACTTTTTACCCACCTGCAAGAAGTGCTTCAGCTCGCCTAGACTTTTGTTCAATTAACATTGGCTGTCCTGGTTCCCTGAAAAACGCTTCTTACCTCTGACTTTGTGCTTTACCGTGCCTCCCAGGAAAGGGTTCATTTACTTTGCATTGGAGGGTTCAAAAAGTACTTACCTGCTTAAGAATATTTGTTAGCCATAGTTGTATTCCCTTATCTTTTCCTTTATTAGACTAACCTCAGTACTGCTTTAAATGTGCCAGTGATATCAATGTTTACAGTTTCCTAGTTATTTAAGTCCTCAGGGTGTAGGAAGTATGTTTGCCATCCCAAATGAGTATCTACTGATTTATTGAAACAGAGTGTGGTTTTTTGAAGTATATTATTGTTACACCTCCCTCCCCCGCCACCCCCTCACTCCCTCCTTCCAACCACCACCCCTACAGCCCCCACAACACCCCCTGTGCTGAAGTAAGGTGCATCCTTTTTAATGCCCAATCTGTATAAAAAAACAGACACATCATCTTTGATCTCCTCGCCTCAGACAAACGAGACCTAGTCTTTATCACAGAAACCTGGTTCTCCGACGACTTTGCCCCCATCGCCCATGAAGCTATAACCCTCCCCCTCCCCCGGACTACTCCCTCATCCCACTCAACCGATCCTCTAGAGGAGGTGGAGTAGCAATCGTTTTCAAGTCACACTTCTCCGCCTCACTCATCGGCCGCCAGACAATCACTTCCTGCTAATCGCTTCTCGTCAAACTATTCCCCTCCCAATGTTTTCACATAGCTTCCTAATCTACAGACCCCCTGGCTACAACAGACAATTCTCAAGCAACCTCTGTGATTAGATAGCCACCATCCAAATAAACATCCCACCCTCACTCTTCTAGGGAACTTCAATATCTGGCTAGACATTCCCACCAACCCTATGGCGCACTCACTGTCGACTGCCTAGATGCGCTTAACCTCCTCCGCCTTCACATAAACAGCTCAACCCACTCTAAAGGACACACCCTTGATGCCATCTTTAGCTCCCACGACCAGAAACATCTAAGCCACCCCCACACCTATCATCTGGTCCGATCACTTCATTGTGCCTTCCACCATTCGCTCACCCGGCTCCGTCCCCATACTTGAACCAGAACCCCCAAATCAACACGAATGCTAGAAGAAACTAAAAATCCTCCCTGACCTAGTTGACGCCCTGCTTCAATCTCCTCCCCCAACCACCCCACGCAATGAACCCCTAACCACTGATGCCTTTGACTCATGGCTCATTAGTCCCGCTCACCCCCACTTGCCAATACTCCGCTCGCTGTGGCCCATATCCCAAATAGTTTATACCAGAACTGAAGACTGCAAAACAACTGTATAAATCCCTCAAACGCAAATGGCGAAAAGATCAAATCAACCCTGGCCCGGCTCCATCGCCACTACAAAGCCAAAATCCGAAAAGCAAAAAAAGTCCACTACAACTCTCGAATTCTCAACTGTGAAAACCCCAGCAAGAAACTCCACAAAATCATTTCAGAATTCGCCAAACCAACCTGTACCACCACCCAATCTACCCCATCTCCGTCACCCTGCGACTCACTCTCTCTCCACTTCTACACCACTGCTTTCAAAAGAACAAATTCTCTCAACAAACTGGCCCTCATGTCCCTGCCACGTAACCTACCCGCCTTACCTGTCACCTGCACGCCTGCCACAGCAACTACAACCCAACCCACCTTCGACTCGTTCACACCAATATCAACAGACCAATTTCTCAAACTTCTCTGCCCGGAAACCATCCAGCCCCCCCCTCCTACACCCCTGCCCTGCCTCAATCCTCAAAGAAATAATTCTCATCTACCTGCGCAGGAGAGTATGCAAGAACCATTATAAATGACTCCCTCTCCTCTGGAATTTTCCCCGACACCTTCAAACTTCTCATGTCAAGACTCTTCTAAAGAAAAACTTTCCTCGACCCCGAAAACTACCCCCCCCACCTCAAACACCAGGTTTGTTGCTAAACTGGTCGATCAAACCGCATACTCCCAACTAAAGGCCTTTGTCGAAGCCAACCATCTCCTAGACCCTGCACAATCAGGCTTCAGACCTCGACACAGAACCAAAACTACTCTGACTTCAATCTGGGACGACCTTAAGATCACTGCAGACTCTGCAGGATGCGCTGCACTAATCCTTCTAGACCTATCAGCCGCCTTTGACACAATCAACCACTCAATCCTCCTCGACTCACTAAGAATCCATGGAAACGCTGTCAAGTGGATAGCATCCTTCCTCAACAATAGGAACCAAATAACCCTCCTCTCCTCCTTTGCTTCCGCCACCCGGCCAGTCAGTACCAGAGTTCCACAAGGAGCATGCCTATCAGCCCTCCTGTTCAACCTCTATATGTCCACCCTCCCAGGAATAATCTGCCTGCACAATATCCTGTGCTAGAACTATGACGATGACACCCAATTAATCCTAAAACTCCTCAACTCAAACCCCAACTGTCAGCCTGACCTCGCTGCCTGCATCCTTGCATTGATTGCTGGATGACCACAAACCACCTCCTCTTAAACCCCACTAAAACCGAAATCGTGGTGTGCGGCAACATCAAGCTTCTCCCCCACCCTCTACCTTGGCCATCGTCCATGAGCAATCCACCGACCACCTCGACCACAGTAAAAAAAAACTTGGATGCACTCTCGACTCTGACCTAACCCTCTCTCGCCAAATCAACGTCTCAAAGTCCTGCCATTACCACCTCAAAATTCGTACACAATTTTCCGTACCTCTCCTTTCCCAACAGACTCGCTACTGTCCAATCTATTGGAATGTCAAGACTGGACTACGCCAACTCCCTCTACCTCGGGGTCCAAGCATACCACCTCATTAAACTACAAAGAGCACAAAACGCTGCAGTCAAATTGCTTCTAGCACTTGGCCCAAGAGATCAGACCTCTCCAGCTCTCAGAACTCTCCACTGGCTCTTGGTTGGTTGAAGGCTGACTTTCAAAACCTTATGCATCTCCCACCAAGCAATGCATAAAACCGGCCCTCTATACCTACAGGACAAGCTAAAACCCTACCACCCACTGCACACTCTAAGATCAAACTCGGCCATCCTTCTAGTGATACCAAACACCAACTCAATCAGGTTAGGAGGAGGATCATTCTCAGCCTTTGCCCCCACTCTATGGAACCCGCTTCCACCTCACATTTGACACACCGAAGACTACCTGTCTTTCTGTAAATTCTTGAAAGCGTGGCTCTTCCCCTAAAGAATCGATGCTTAGAACAAATCGAATAAATAGCAGGTTTTTGAATAAAGAAAATAAATGAGCAAAGGGAGTCGATCGAACAGTTAGACTAAAACAGATAGAGTGAAAGGGATAGAGTAAGCAAAATGGATGGAACTGATGGAACAGATAGAATAGATGGAACAGATCGAGTAGATGAAACAGATAGTCGTTGGAACTGATGGAGCGGATGGGACAGAGCGGATGGGTGGATTAAATGGATCCTATTTATGCTGTATACCTGGATCCCCATATTATCTGTACAACATGTTTACCCCATCCATCCTGTCGTTTTATATACGCATGCGCTTGGTCGCAGGCGCTTTACTGATAACCGCCATATAACACTACTACGCTCACTCTCTCCTATACACCATCATTCAACTAGAACACAGCTATACTATGACACATTCTGCCTCGCTGTTCTCATACTAACATGACACCACGAACACCTCATCATCCTAATAAAACACAGCTAGCTGAGCAAATTCCGGCTAGCTTAGGCGTCTCCTCAGGCCTAGCGCAGCCAGAACTCAGTCACAGTCTAGGTGTCCACCCTCCAGACTGAACACATCCAACTGATTTCATCAGCACCACACCTACCGCTAAGAAGCAGCTATCAAGCAACAACCACACCAGCTGCAAACATCCGGTGCGCCCACACACCATACACCTCTCTACTGACTTGAACTGCGGTTCCTGAGGGCGTTCAACCTACCAGCGCTTTGAGGTCATACCAATGATACATAAGGCGCTATATAAATGCCAAGTAACATAACCTAACTTCTGATGCTTGTTAATCTGCTTAGAATCACATGCTGTGCATATGGTCCGACATCCAGTGGTAACCACAGAGTATTGCATCTTGTCTTTCGGGGGACCGAAAGGGGACGTCGGCATAGACGTGTCTGAAACACTATCCCTATCGGGACGTGTGTAGTACCCAAAATCCCTCACGTGCCGAGGTCCCTCAGATTGTTTTTTTCCGCCCAGATAACTGCTCGCCCTATAGCGGAGCTCTACATGAGACATTGTTTATCTTACCGAATTGTCGGTTTAATCCCCGTTAAGTCACTTCGCCCATCAAGAACATCTTCGACGAAGACTACGGGGGAATAGTCTACGGCTGTGGGTTCCGGCGCCTAAGATCCGGCGTTCGGACTTCCACGTGGTCGGGCCTTCTGGCCGGCCTACACAGTAGGGAGAGTGGGCTTGGGGTTTGCCATACTGTTATGTCTTTCCTCTTTTCCACTGCTTTCCTTTTTGGTCTGGTCACCCTTCCCTTCTGCTATGGAAAGGACTCCATTTAGATTCTGCCCTGTGTGTAGGGTCAGATATCCGTGGAAAGATGAGCACACGTCGTGTAACGCTTGTCTCCACCTAGAGCACGATGAGAAGCGGTGTTCGGCGTGTAAACTCCTTAGACCTAAAACCCTTAATGAGCGCCGGTTGAAGCGGTGGGCCGCGTACGGAATGTCATGCGTGGAGCCTCCCTCCCCTGCCGTAACACCAGCCGAAAGTGATGGGGGTACATCGGATGCCCAAACGTCCAACGCGGACATTATAGACCTTGAGGCGGACTATTCTAGGGCCGCCACGCCCGTCCCCGACCCTTCCAGGCTTAACTCCGGTCTTGCTACAGGGACCACACCCGGTGACGGGGGCGTACAATCGCACCGCACAAAGCACACAACCCAAGCGCCCTCCTCGACGACTTTGTCGAAGAAGGCGAAAGCGCCAACGGGTCAGCTGGAAACTTCGGCGCCGCCCACAGATCGGTCTGATCCGAAGCCTTCCCTGCATCCGCAGCAGCGCATGACTGGGCATAACAAACATAACAAGGTCGCTACTTCCCAAACTACATACGAGTAGGCCTCTACCCGGGAAGCTATCCGCTGGCCCTTCTGGAGCCGCGGAAGCCATTTTCACTGCCGACACATCATCGGAGGCGTTGTCTCCCGAAGATTCGGTGACCATCCGTAAGAGCATCAATAGGATTGCTACGGTAGTGGGCCTAGTACCGGTTCCGCCCACAGTTATGGGCCAATCTGCCGAAAAGTTTTCCACGGATTGGGAAAACGATCCCGAAGACTCTTACGAAGAAAGCCAGGTACCCCTCTCAAGCACCCTGAGGAGATCCCCTCAACGTCCTAGGGCGGAGAACATGGTCCCTGCTTAGCTAGGTCCATTTGGGTCATCCAAGTGGACCACAGAACCTGAACAAACAGGGGGGCACTCACTCTCCAGGGCTATCCAAGCTGTCCCAAAACATCTGGGTATGGGCTTTCAAACACAAGATGTTCCTGATATCCCAACATGTTCCAGGGGAACTCAATCTTCTGGCAGGCATACTCGGCCGAGATTTTCCTCTGCCAGAAGAGTACGAAAGGCGACTGCACGAAGACATTGTATCCAACGTCTTCGCAGAATGGGGGTTTCCAGAGATCGACCTGTTTGCTTCTCAGGAGAACGCCCAATGCCAAGATTACACCTCCAGGTACCCCCAGAACCGATCCAAGGGGGAATGGTCTCTGGATAACTTGGATGGGGAAATTTGTCTACGCTTGTCTCCCACCCCCACCCCCACCCACCAGACTCCCCTTCTGAACAAGATAGTACACAAGATGCAACAGGAACCAGTCACCATGATTCTGGTGGCTCCCATGTGGGCCCGCCAACCCTGGTTCGCGCACCTGATGGAAATGTCCCTCTCCCCACCAGTCAAGCTGCTCTGCCCGTACAACATGTTGTCTCAGGACAGGGGGGGAGACTCTGCACCCATGCCCACAAACTCTGAATTTGGCAGCCTGGCTCCTGAGGTCATAGTTTGGACATCTGCAACTCCCTCAGAGATGCATGGACATACTGAGGGAGGCAAGAAAGCCTAACACACGTTATTGCTATGCCAGCAAATGGAAACGTTTTGTCATCTGGTGCAGTTCCAAAGGCGTCAATCCCACCGATTGCTTGCCTTCACACATTGTGTTATATCTAACCCATCTATTGGACTCTGGGTTAGTCTTCAATTCCATAAAGGTTCACCTAGCGGTATTGTCAGCCTACACCACATCACAGCAGACGGTGTCATGGTGGAAAATACCTGTGATTAAAGCCTTTATGGAAGGGGTTAAAATAATTTATCCCCCCATCACTCACCCAGCTCCTGGGTGGGATCTAAATGTGGTTTTAACTAGGCTCATGGGACCCCCTTTTGAGCCTATGCATAAAGCTAGTCTGAAAGACCTGACTTACAAGACAGCCTTTCTAGTAGCTATCCCTTCTATCAGAAGAGTTAGCGAACTACAGGCCCTGTCGGTTTTGGACCCCTTTGTTACAGTCCACAAAGATAAGGTAGTTCTGCGCACACATACCAGATTTGCGCCGAAACTCATTTGGAAGTTCCATGTGAACCAGTCAATCGAACTACCCACGTTCTTCCAGAGACCTACTAACATGGCCGAAAGAAGCCTTCACACACCGGATGTGTGAAGAGCAGTCATGTTCTACATGGATAGAACTAAACCACTGAGGAAAACTAAACAATTCTTTGTTTCAGTGGCAGCTGGTAGAGAAGGGGACCCTGTCTCTAAATCAGCAATATCGAGGTGGATTGTCAAATGCATCACACTAAGTTACACTCTTGCAAAGAGAGAACTGCCCTTCAAGCCTAGAGCACATTCTACTCGAGGCACTTGGACATTCATAGCATTCATTACAAATGTTCCCCTAGAGTCCATTTGCAAAGCGGCAACCTGGAGTTCTGTACACACCTTTACAAAACACTATTGCCTAGACACTCATTCTAGGTATGATTCTCAGGTGGGACAAGCAGTACTAAGACATCTTTTTTCTACTGTTCCTTCTCACAACCCACCTCCAACTCTGGGTACTGCTCGCTAGTCTATGCACAGCATGTGATTCTAAGCAGATTAACAAGCATCCGAAGACATGCATTACTTACCATAAAAGCATTTCTGATGATTGTATCTGCTTAGATTTACATGCGCCCTCCCTGCCTCCCCGCTCGGGGTGGAAGGAACATAGACTTCTTTCTACTTTCTCTCTTCATGAACTCACTCACTATAGCCTTGGGCTCCCTCATGACAGAAAAAATACAATCGGAGGGACCTTGGCGCGTGAGGGATTTTGGGTACTACACACGTGTCACGATGGGGATAGTGTTTCAGACACGCCTATGCCGACGTCCCCTTTCGGTCCCCCGAAAGACAAGATGCAATACTCTGCGGTTACCACTGGATGTCGGACCATATGCACAGCATGTGAATCTAAGCAGATACAATCATCAGAAATGCTTTTACGGTAAGTAATGCATGTCATATTTTGCTCCCTTCTAAAGAAGGCTTCCTCAACTGTTAAATTAATAAATAATTGTTTAATCAAGAAACCTTGAGTGGAAGTGTTTATTTGGATACTTGTCACTGTGAATCTGTGTAATAACCCTATATCTCGCATTGACCCCTCTTTAGATGAGCTTGGCTGCGCAGTCACTCTACCAACTTGTGTAGTACATGCTTATACCAAAGGCTCGGGTTAACTATTGCCAGGAGGACAAGGCTGGTGCATAATTTTGCCTAACACAGGACCACTTCGATTCACATTTATTCGTTCTTTCAATTGGTCTCCTTCTGCCGGGCTCGGAGCAAATTTATCTACGTTTGTCCCTTCTCAGCTGGATATCTTGGAGACCTTCGATTGAGCACCCACACAGTGCCGGACCACTCTGTCAAAGGTATTGTAGCTTGCTTTAAAGTTCACTCATCAGCAGTTCACCTTCACTTGCGTCTCTTATCACACGCGTTTTAACAATGTTTGTTTCAACGCTCACCATACCAGCCTTGGCTGCAACACAGACCGTTGTTGTATCCGTCTCCCCAACTCACCGGCTGTGTTGACTTCACTGAAGCAGCTTTGTTCTTGGAGCCTAGGACGGTACCACAGCAGCTGGTGATTCTCCCCACCTTGATTATTGATGCAGGAGGGCCCCAGATATCTCGGACACACAATGCAGGATTCTTCAGCCTGGATTCCTGGCCTTATGTTTTCTATCTTCAAGTTCTGTGGAAAGTAACGGTTCCTTGTCGAAAAGGTCAAGGGATTTTTCCTCCTTGCAATTCCCTTTGGTTTTGCCGTCTTTCCTCTCTTGCTCTGCTGCCATCTCAAAACTGCTGTTTCCTTGTGTGCTTTGCCTCCCTCATTGTGCTCTTATGCTCCGCCTTTTATCTGTGTGGGAAGTGCAATGGAAGACAGGTATGTGGGATGATCAGTGATTGCCTTACTCCTATGTACTGTCCCCTTTCCTCCATACTTGTGGGACATTCCGTCCTTCGGGACGGGACCGGAGCACTTTTGTTAAAAAGCATCAAAATTGAAAAAGTTGTCCTTCTCTTTTTACACGGGGTACCGCACACGGCCATAACCCCGCCCTCCTGAGTTACGGCCAATGCATCGCCCTTCAGTCCTTTTCTCTGCACGGTCGGGGCTGGACTCACTTGCATCACCGGCAAATTTTTTTCTTGTTCCTGTTGTCCTCCTTTCCTGCTCCGTCACTGCGGTCGCTTAGTACTCGGTCTATGCCGGAGCGTCTGGGATTTGTGTCCTGTTCTTCATGCGAATGTCACTTCGCTAGGGTGGATCCCCATTCTCTCTGCTTGCAGTGTCTCGGGCCAGACCAGCGCTGGGATTCGTGCTTCTACTGCGATTCCGGGAACTCCGCCATCTTCTTCGGTGGGAGGACGTCTTTCAGTGTGTTCCTCCTCTTCAGCTTTTGATCAACGGAAAAAAGACGCCCGGTAAGTTCCTTACTTTTTAGGGCGTCCCGGCCAGGGGGGGACACCTTCCTGCGGTCTTCTAGGAGTAGCTCGAGCAGCTCTACCAACAGGGGGTTCTCCTGAGGTACCTCGCAGGCCTAATGGGCGTATCCGAGTTTTTTCCGAGGATTTCCACGACGGACCAACCAAGACCGGAACACGTTCCGAGGTTCACCTGTCAGGTGCTAAACTTCATCCCAGTTAATCTGTGGCTTTGGACACCAGGGTTCGCTCCGGTTCTCCGTTTCTGGAGCTTTCCATACAGACACCGGGGCACACACTGAGGCCTCTTTTTCTGGAGCTTTCTGTACCAAGCCATGCTTGAGGCCCCTCACGAGAGAGCTACACATACCGGGACGAAACCAGAGGTTCCTCTTTTTGAGGCTAAGGTCTGTACCGACAAAACCGAGAGACCTGTTCCGAAGGTCCTGTCTGTAAGAGTGATACTACATCCCGTCCACTTGCCTCCATACTTGATGGGCGTCCCTTCCAAGGGGATAGGAGACGGAACCTTTTTCACCAGAAAAAACCTTCTTCCCCTTTAAATTTAGAAGGGTGCGAGGGTGCGCCCCTGGGAGCATGCGCTGCCCTAACTCCGCCCTCCAGCGCCACACCCCAGTCCCCTATTCCGAGTCAACGGGAACGGGCTGAATTCACCAGCGCTCCTGGATTTGGCTTCGGCCATGTAATTCCACACACAGATAATTCTTCTCTTGCCTTCTTTTAGTCTTTTTATCATTCAGGTACTCGGTCATTAGGCGTCGCGCTCCTCCCCGGCGCATGTCTACTTCTACAGGGTTCACCTGCAATGGACTCTTCCCTACTTCAGACCCCCACGCCCTCTGCCTATGTTGCCTTAGCCCAGACCACGGTTGGCAATCTTGTTCAGCGAGTGACTCGCTGTCCTCAAAAGCGCTGAAGAACAGACTAGCTAGGTGGAGTGAGCTTTACTCCTCCAAAGGACTTCAAGAACTTCGTGAAACATCGCAACAGGGCCAAGGTAGGGCCGATATTCTGCATCGCACCCTGCAAAGGAGACTCCTTCCCAGGGACTCTCCTGCACGGGAGGGACTGCTCAGGCCCTTCTACCAGCACGTGTACCGAGGCTGCTGCAGCTACCGGCCCCCAGGCCGAGGGATCCTTGGATCCTCCGGTGCCAGCGTTGAGGGACTGAAAGGTTCTTTTAATGGCACAATGGCCGAGGGGCTACGCCCTAACACCGGCAATACGTCCCAGGGGCTACGCCCTAATACCGGAAATACCTCCAGGGGGGGGGGGGGAGTGCCTAAACGTAGATCTACCGACCCCTCGGTCAAGGGTGCCACACCTACCGGGCCTATGCCCGATGAGCAGGGTAAGCCTTGTGAGTCTTGGAGGAGGCCGGGCCCAGCAGGACGAGCAACATGTCGCAGGCACATGGCAGGCAGCCCGACAAAATGGCCACTGCACCAGAAAGAGGCACCCGTCCGATGCCATTCCAGGAATTCCGCAAAGAACGAGTGTCGAGGTGGGACTGGCCTCAACCAGGTACGTGGACTTCAGTGTACCCCTCATTTGCGGAGGGCAGCTTTCCTTTGCGTCCATATGGACTGGGTATGCAGCGGCTCCAGCAACCTCTCGCTACCCTGTCAGCACCCCCTGCCACCTCTTCAGTCAGTGAGGTTTTCTTCGAGAGGTTCCTCTGCCTCATGAAGTCGCCTTGAATGGGCGTTATCCTCAAAGACGCCATCAGGGAAGTAATTCCCGCCATGCTAGCGGCACCACAGGTGCCTCCATTGGCGCCTCAGGCCCCGGCGCAGCTGCATCCTCCAGCTCCACAGCCGACTCTTCAGCCTCTGCTGCCTCATCAGCCTCTGGCTGCGGCCCCTGTAGCCCAGCCTCTTGCGCCAACTACTCCTCCACACGATCCACCAGATCTGCAGGGTCTGGATGAGGAGGATCCGGACACTCCATCCTCAGCCAGGGCCTTCCACAAACTTCTTGCTGGCCTGGCAAAGTATCTGGGCCTACCCCAACCAGCGGTCGAGCAGCCGGCAGAGGGGGTTCTGGTAGAAGTCCTCACATAACGCCCCTCTGCCAAATCGGGGATTCCTTTGCAGACCGATGTAGTCTCCCCGGCCAAGAAGGGCTGACTCAAACCCCACTCGGCCCAGCCGGTCAATCGTCACCTGGGCGCCAAGTACAGGCAGATGGAGGGGGATCCCGTCTTGCTTTCGGCCCACCCTCAGCCACACTCCTCGGTGAAGATCTTGAAGGCGTATGGCAAACTCTATTCCAACGCTTCTTTACATCGGAGTCGGGCCAACGCTGATGCCATGCTGGCTGCCGCCAACCAAAGATTATGGTGGGAAATTGTGGACTTCCTCCCGGAACTTCACACACAGAGCCAATCACGCTTGAAGGCGGCGCTAGCCGAGGCCAAGCTGCTGTCACATGAGCTCATGGAATCAACAGTAGCCCATATTGACACCTCTGGCCGTGCCATCTCTATCACCACGGACATGAGGACAGCCCGGCTCAGGGCAACCAAATTCAACCCAGATGTCCAGGAATACATACTAGATCTACCGTTCGAGGGGCGGGGACCCCTTTCACTCCTCTACGGACAAAGAGCTGTACAAGAAGAAAAACAGCTCACAAATGGCTAAGTCTTTATCCATCCTTACAAAGACCACGTCCAAATCGTACACTCAATCTCAGCAGCGCTCAGAGAGGTCGTACGTCCGGAGGGTTCTGCAGCTTCCAGGAACGTAGATCCAGGCAGCCGGACCGTTCGCCGTCTCAGAACCGGCGCAAGCAACAAAAAGGGGGGTGGAGTAGGGGCTTTTTCTAGTCCCTTCCTCTGCGACAGCCTCTGAGGGAAAGAAGGCATGACACACCCTTTCGGGTTCACGTGTCTTCAGTGGGGGGGCGGGGGGGGGCAGGCTTGCTCTACATGCACATTTCTGGCGCCAGAATTTTGCGCCCCCCTGGATCCTCTCCATAGTATCTATGGGGAACAGCCTCTCTATCCCAGCCTCTCCTCCTGCCTCCCCTCCGCTCCCACAGGTTGGGTCAGGCAATGGAGGAAGTCCCAGCCTCCCAGCGAGGCTTTGGCTTTTTCTCCAGGATTTTTGCCATTCAGAAGAACAACCAGGCAGGCCGGAGAGATGTGCTGGACATTTCCACCCTCATCCTCTCCGTACCCTTACAAAAATTCAAGATGGTTACGCCAGTAGCGGAGACATTGGACAAGGAGACTGGATGTGCTCCCTGGATCTGAAGGACGCGTACCTACACGTCCCGATTTTGCAGCCCCATCATTCTTTCCTATGGTTTAGGATCATGGGCTACCATTTTCAACACAGGGTACTCCCTTTTGGCCTCAACTCGGTCCCCAGGGTCTTTACCAGGCTCATGAATGCAGTGGCGGCACTCAGAGTGCAGGGCCTCCACATCTACCCATACCTCGACGACTGGCTCATCAGGGCTACATCTCTGGAAGCAGGTCACCATGCTTCCCATGCCCTTATGAACACACGGCTCGATCTGGGCTTCTCGCTCAATCTCAAGAAGTCTCAGCTGCAGCCTACGCAGACTGACATTCTCTGGCCTCATTTGGGACACATGCTCGGAGAATGTATTTCCGTCGGAGGACAAAATCTCGGCCATCAGCAGAGAAGTGGCCTCGGCATGGTGGTACCAACATCTCCTGGGTATACTGGCAGTGGTCCTGTTAGCCGTCCCGCACACGAGACGAAGGATTCAGCTGCACTTTGTGGCCTCATGGAACCAGGAGAGGGGCTTTTTGAGAGGATCACGTTCCTTCATTTCTCCACCCGGACCGGACTTGGTGGTCCAGAGACTGCAACCTACCAATGGGCAAGCCCTTCCGGCCACCCACTCCGCAGGCCACCATCACCAAGGATTCCTCGCTCGAGGGCTGGGGAGCCACTCTGGACTATCTCTTGGTCCACTGCACCTGGACTCGACAGGAGGAGGAATACCACATCAGTTGGCTAGGGCTGAGCGCCATCTTACTGGCGCTCGGTGCATTCCTACCACTTCTGAGGGACAAGGTTGTCCTCATCCAGACGGACAACTCGACCAACATGTACTATGTCAACAAGCAGGGAGGCACCAGATCCCCCCTGTGCAGACTGGCAATCGGCATGTGGGAGTGGGTCCTTGAAAACGACATTTGCCTCTCGGCAGTCCACATCCCGGGGGAATCCATCCTGGAAGCGGACAGGCTCAGCAGGCTGGGAGCAGACAATTACGAATGGTGGCTAAACTACCTCACTTATCCAGGAGATTTTCAACAGGTGGAGTCACCCCCAGGTGAATCTCTTTCCCATCTGGCACAACAAGAAGTGTCCCCAGTTCACATCCTGGCAAGGTCTGGGCCCTGGCTCTCTGGGCGACACATTTCACCTCAGTGGACCCGCATGAAAGCCTACGCCTTTCTGTCCACTCCCCTGATTCACAGGGTCATTTGCAAAATCAAGGTGTCTCGCCAATTCCTCATCATTCTAATAGCTCTTTGGTGGCCGGCCAGGCCATGTTTTTCGTAGCTGCTCAGTCTCGCAGAAGTGCCCCCAATTCACCTCCCAACGGGCCCAGCCCATCATTTGGCACAACTGGGGAGGGGCAGAGTCATCCACCCTGCGCCAGGGAAACTAGCCCTCACAGCGTGGTACCTGAGCAGGTAACACTTCGGCACCTTAGCCTCTCTCAGGCCAATCTGGAGATCATAGAGGGCGCCAGGAGCAAAGCTACCAGGACCCAGTACAAAGGCAAATGGACCAGATTCTGCCACTGGGCAGACTCTAGGGGCATCAACCCTCACCCCCCCTGGCATGCACTTTGGAAAACGTGCTTTCCTTTTCAGTGCACCTCGCCCCCTCAGGCGTGCAGTTGGGCACCTGTTGCACATACCTTGCAGCCATTGGAGCTTACAGGAACTCAGAGGAAGGCATTTTCCTCCTCCTCCAACCCGATCATCAAACATCTGACGGGACTCATAAGGCTCTACCCGCCCGTCAAGAGACCGCACCTGGGGTGGGACCTTAAAATGGTCTTGGGCGCCCTGGCGCACAAACCGTTCGAGTCAATGGCGTCTGTGGACATCAGGCTTGTCACCATCAAGACGGCCTTACTAGTCAGCCTCACCTCAGCTCATAGAGTCGGCGAAATCCAGGCGCTGGTCGCCTCTGAACCATATACTACATTTCACAAGGACAAGGTAGTCCTGCGGATACACCCATCAGGTTCTGTCTGCTTTCCACTTAAACGAGGAAATGGTCCTTCCTACGTTTTATTCCCGATCCCAAGGACAAAGCCCAGAGAGTGCTGCACTACCTGGATGTCGGGCATGCCCTGAAATTCTACTTGGACTGGACCAATGGCTTCCACAAATCGGATGCCCTGTTTGTCACTTCCGGAGGCTCAAGACCAGGCTATCAGGCCTCATAAGGCTTCCATCTCCCACTGGATGCTCTCTGCCATCAGGGAAGCGTATGATGGCCAGCTCCCGGCCAACATGCATGCCCACGCAGCCAAGGCCATCGCATTCCAGCACCATGTCCCTTGGCAAGTCATAAGCAGGACGGCCACTTGGGTCTCTCCCACAGCTTTCTGCAAGCATTACTGTTTGGATGCCAGCTCTAGATCTGATGTAGCTTTCGGACAGGCGTTTATCAGGAAACTCTTTGCTTAAGGAGGGTCTCCTCTCCACCCTGGGGCTACAATCAGTTGTAATCGCCCATACAGTATGGAGGAAAGGGGACATCAGGCCGGGATGTAAGAGTAATTCTAAGTTACTCACCGTAGTGACTAACATACTGTTAGTCCATAGTCTCCTTTCCTCCATACGTCCCACCAACCTCCCCCCTAATAATACTGATCAATCTATTGTCGACGCCTCAATGGGGTCTGAGGTGTGGAGCCGGAGGGCGGAGTCAGGGCAGTGCATGCTCCCTGGGCCGCACCGCGCGTGCCTCCTAAGTTAGAAGAGGAAAGTTTTTTTCTGGTGAAAAAGGTTCCGTCTCTCGTCCCTTGGAAGGGACGCCCGTACAGTATGGAGGAACGGGGACTATGGACTACGAGTACGAAGTCACTACGGTGAGTAACTTATAATTTTGCTCAGCTTTCCCACACTCGGGGTCGCAGTTCTACCGGTTCTGTCGAAGGGGCAAAGAGGGCGGTCATACATCGTAACTCCAATGTTACTGGCTCTGCAGAGGATCCTTGTGTCAAGGCTAAGGTGTTACTTCAGTTCCCTGACCAGCCTGAGGAGACGATTGCCTCATCTACACATGTGACTCAGTTCTCATCAGGCATCGACAAAATGGTGGCCCACCCCTCATTGTCCATGGGGGCCATTTAGGATTCTCCCTTTACACCTGTGTTCTCTACGGCGGGTGCTGAGAATCTTAATTTTGGGGCTGAGCAGCCTTTTTCACCTCAAGTGGAAGGTAAAAATCTGTTCCGCCCTTCTTATGACTGCCATGCTCTGATGCCGCTGCCATATACTGTCTCTCTTCCGCCTACATCTGCTCCGTTGGTCTATGCAGACCCTATAGGTGGTGGGCCTTCCTGGCAACCATCCTCATTGCATTTGTGGGGTGTATGCCCCATATGAGAAGACTATGCCTAACCCAGCGCCTAAACCTTCATCAGAGGGTGTATTTTTTTTTTTTTTTTTTGGGGGACATTTCGGAGGCTCATGCATTCTGACCCAATTAAAGAGTACTTTAAGAGTCTTCAAGGAAATCTACCCTGAACCTCCGGCTCCCCCTTCCACCCCGGTGGCTCCTGCAGTGGTACCACCTCTTCCTATCGGTCCGCCTCCAGCGCTTCCTCCCTTACCCCCGCTGTCTCCCATAGAGAAGACACAGGTAGAGCGGGATAGCGCTTTAAAACCTGTGGCGGCCCAGCCGTCTGCTCCTGATTCGCCGGATGACCCTCAAGCAGATCAGGATAGCGATGAGCAGCCCCGCTCTGTCGGAGCATTCTCCTCGACATTCCAGTACCTAAGGCCCCGATGCGCAGGAAGAGGTGCTTTCGGGAACATTCACCTTGTCATCACAAGAGCGTACCAGCCTGTTATTCCAAGAAGGACGTTTTGGCTGAGGCCCTTAAGGTCTGGGATAAGCCCCACACCAGGCTGCATATCAATAAGAGAATCGACGCCCGTTACAGGCTTCACATCTCTGAGGAGATGGCCTTGGCGTCTTGTCTGCTCCCTTCCTCCCTTCGACGGTGGTAGCTGCGGCCACACTTCAATCCAAGCAGGCCTCTGCGACCGCTACGGCTCAGATTCTCTCCAAGGAAGACAAAATTCTAGATTCCTTGGGCAAGAAAGTCTTGCTAACTCAGCACTGCAACTTCGCCAAGCAAATACCAAGCTGATCCTGGTGGCAGCTAATATAAAGCTGTGTTAGGAGTTGGTGATTTCCAGTAGTGCATTCCTGCGGGTAGGCTAGACGACTTCAAGGCCGATTTGTCGGACGCCAAGGTTTTGGCACAAGATCTCCTGGAAGCTGTGACACACCATGTGGATATCTCAGCTCGAGGCCTGATGGTGGGAATTGATACCTCCCGCCAAGCTTGGCTCCATGCGACAAAGTTTTCGAAGGAGGTGCAAGATAATGTTCTTCTGCACCTTCCCTTCGACGGCAAAGAATTGTTCCATTCATCTACTGTTGACAAACTAACAAAGACCAAGGCGAGCACCCAAACCGCCAGATCTTTGTTGGTCCTGGCAAAGGTCCCAGCTTAAGGCCCCTTATAAACAGAGGTCAGGGTCTCCGTCTCGATTCTTCTCTGGCTTCAGAGGGTTCTAGGACTTCTGGTTGGCGGCTCCCGTCAAACAGCAACATTGACTGTTTTTCTCTCTGCCATCAGCCTCCTCTCCAGGGGCAGGTCTCCCTGCCGACAAGTCTGCAAAATATTTTTTGTCGGTTGCACAAGACTCCGGTGGGAGGACGAATCTCGTCTCATCTGGAAGCGTGGCAGACCACCACCGAAGATCGGTGGGTTTTGTCCATCACTCGGGCGGGCCCCTACCCCACCCTTCAATCCGCCCTTCCAACAGGTTGGGACACCCATCAGAGCTGAGGTTCAGAAGCTTCTAGACCTCAGGGTGGTGGAACCTGTTCCCCTCTGGGAGCAAGGGGAGGGCTTCTACCCTCGGTTCACAGTACCCAAACCCAACCAGGCTGGCCTGTGCACCATCCTCTACCTTTCCCAGTTCAACCTTTGTTTTCCTCAAGAGAAATTCGAGATGATCCCACCCTGCAAAATAAAGTCCTCTCTTCGGAAGGGTGACTGGCTTGGCGTAGTGGACCTTCAGGACGCGTACATGCACATCCTGATATGGAGGCCGCATCGAAAATATCTGTGGTTCTCCCTGGGAGGGGTGCACTTCATTTCTGTGTGCTCCCGTTTGGTCTCAGCTCGGCGATGCGCGTCTATACGAATGAGTCATTGCAGCTTTCCTACGGCTGCAGGGTGTCCATGCATATCCGTACTTGTACAATTGGCTCCTACGCACCCCTTGTCCTCTGATGGCTTTGAGCAATCTCCAGTCTCTCCTCCAGCTCCTGTTCCATCTTGGGCTGTCAGTGAATTGACGGAAATCTTCCATAATGGTCTCCCAAGACCTGCTCTTCCTGGGTTTCCGTTGGAACACGATCGACTCCAGGGTGTATTTGACGGCGGATATGATTGCGGATCTATTCGCCACGTGTCAACTC
Organism: Ambystoma mexicanum; assembly: GCF_040938575.1. NCBI lineage: Eukaryota > Metazoa > Chordata > Amphibia > Caudata > Ambystomatidae > Ambystoma > Ambystoma mexicanum. The sequence continues at coordinate 175,547,962 of NC_090934.1, forward strand.
TTCATCCAGTCGGACCACATGACAGCTTGTTGGTTCCAGAGATTTCCGGGCCTCATGCGTGCTTGCTCTTGTTTATTTGTAACGCGCGCCAGACCCGAGGATATCAGGGCGCGAAGGATATGGATACTTTAAGCTTACATGGTTACATAATTTTACAGTTACTAAGTCACATGGTTACCAGGTTACAGAATATTAGTTAGTCACATGGTTACCAGGTTACAGTTAAAAGATCATAACCAGGGTTACAAGAACAAAACGCGTTACAGAATGTGGAATCAAATTAATGGATGGCCGCGGTACGTAGGTGTAGAGAAAGAGAAAAAAAATCAGTGCGGTTCTAGTCAAATAAAGTAGATGTAAGGGTAGTACTGAGGCTAAATGTCATTTTCTTTAAAGGCATGGTCTAGTAAACATTTTTATTGTCCCTACGGGTCGGCCATGTTTTTTTAAGCCTAAGTGGCTCGATTTTAGAAAACTTTCCTATGGACCTTACCCGAGTTTTCGTCCACTAAACTCGCGCGAAAACAAGCACCAGGGAGCCGACATTTTCTGATAATCCTATCTTTTCCCTGATCGCCCTGGCTGACCTGCTTTTGCGGCACTAAATCAATTCCCCCGCCCCTGAGCCTGACATTATCAAAACATTCATATTCCCCGTGACGTTACTGTGCTGCGTAGGCAAACGCGCCCAGTCGTCTTCTGCGCGACTCCACACACAACCCGGAAACCAACACAGATCAACTCACAACACAGCGCGCCACAATTCCGAATATGAAACTGTACTTTAAAATGAAACTGCAACATGGTACATTTGGTAAAGTACATTTATTTGACATTAAATGTTTAGAGAATATTCAGCAATTGACATATGAACTGCGGAAGCCATTTATTTTCTTTTATCTGTATTCGCAATAACTGTTCCGTTTCATCTTGAGTCACGCGCTGTTACTTTATGGTACACAGGGTGTTCATTTTCGTAAAAAGAATCACTTTGGAAGCACGGCGAACCGCAAGGCTGTTCCATCAACTAGGCACTAGTCCAGCCTAAAGGTTGATATGTTGCTTCTAGCCACTAGTACAGCGTAAGGGCATGTGGGCCCTTGGCGATCGTCCCATAATAGTCCCATAATATGGTGATCGTGCTCCAGTTGTTGACACGAAGCTGCAGGTGTCTGCTGAAGAATCCATCCGCCGGTGTCTCAAACAGATGGCAGTGGCAGAAAGGGATCAAATACCTGTTATGAAAACAAATGATAATTAGTCTCGCTAGCCGAACTTCATTAATATTACTCATTTTATTTATTACGGCCGATCAGAAACTATTTGCTTGAAAGGATAGTTCAATGGAGTATGTTCGTCTCTAAAATCAATGCGAAAAGTAACGAGATAAATCGAGGCCAACACACAATGATAAACGACAGTCTACATGCGTGAGGAATGATATGATATATGATATGGCATTTGTAACGCGCCTATACTCAAGAGTTTCTAGGCGTGACGAGGCAGGTGGGGAACAAGGGCAGACAGACAACGATCCTACTAGGCCAGGTGTCTTTCTGATCGCGCATGGGGAAGGGCTGTACATGGTTAGTTGAATACAAATTAAATAGGGCCAGCTGGTGGCAAGTGCAAGATAAATGCCGGGAGAAGGGGCTGAAGGATACAGAGACAGTCCCGTAGTGCAGGGAAAAGTGGCTGGGCCAAGGACCGAGATCGGTGAGACCAGTGGACCTGCATGCCCATGTGCCCACTACGAACAGTTTTACTTGCTTTTCCTAGCTCTTTATTCATGCATCCATTCATTAAATCTTCATTCCGGTATAAAAGCGTGTAAAGATTTACTTACATTATATTTGAAATTTCCATTGTGTCTCTTCGTAATGCAGTCTGTAAAACGGACCGTGCTCTGACAATGATTTTTCGTATACTGACCTAAAACAAACTGTCTAGTTTCTGAATTTTCTGCCTTATCGTCTCTTACGTTATTGCGCACTCCCTTCAAATGTAGTTCTTTCGGCATGGTCCCTGTCTCAAGGTCAAAAAACAATAGACCCTTATACTTCCAGTGCGACTTGTGGGCCTCATCTGGGCGCTGTCCTTCGCATTCTTTATTTGCAACATCACGTAGTATATAACATATAATCAAAAATAGGCGTCCCCAACACCATGAACCCAGGGGAGAACCAAAGTAAGACAGACCCACCAGAGGGGAAAAAGGAAGTTCATGGGAATAGAACCATAGAATCAATCAATGGAATAACCTGCGCACGGTGAGGGAGCTAAATATGGGGACAGATCAGGTCAAGGAATCATAGAGATATATTCAATCAATCTTTAATAAACACATATACAATTGCCATACAATTAAAAACAGCTTAAAAACATATAATTGATACTAAACATATCTAGTTAAAGTGCATATTATTTTACTAAACATCCTAGGATGTAAGCAAAAGTGCAATGTGCCTAACTTAGTTCAAAAGTGCATAAATTCTGTAGACAGTAAAGAGCCTCAATTGAACCCCAAATTGTATTTAGCCAGGGGGATATATTATAACTAATCTCTGTATATATGTAAGAGTTAGTTAGTGAGGCTTAAAGAGTTATGTAGGACACCAAAGTCACGCAGATCAACAATAAACAATATTTTCTGCGAGATGAAAAGGGTTGTACCTTAGTCCAGTCCAACATTTCTTTATAGAGAACAAACAGCAACCTGTGCTTGTCTCCAATCTGACCAAAATAGTCAACAACCGGTACCTAGTACAGCTCCCAAACGTATCGTGGGCTGTACTGGTATCTGAACATAGGTAGTTTCGATGATCAAATAACAATGTCTAAGCTGTCTATCTCTCGTCGTAGCAGGAGAGAGAAGGCTTGACAATCGTCTTCCTCAGGACAGGGCAGATTAGGTGATAAATTCTAAAATCTAAACATACAGATTCTCTACATTTGAATAATCAAGAACCGTCTGGGGCCACCTAGTACAAACAATAACTTTCTAGGGCCACATAGTACAGATAGTGTCTTTTGAATTTATTCCATATATCCGATCTTCTTCAGTTAGTTCTTCCTTAATGCACCCAGATGTTCAATAAATTCCCTTTTGTTGATGTTCGGAAGTAAGGGTTGCATTGAAGATGGATATATAAAAGACCAAGGGAGAGAAAAGAAAAAGGGGAAAGCAAATGTAAGGCAACACATAAATCAAAAAGTGTGTATACAAAAATTTATTTTGATTAAAACATTCCTTGACCCGATCTAACAACCCCACATGTAGCATCCTCCATGCAGTTGAATAATCCTAGGTTCCTTAGTAATAATCCAGGATATGCCCCATACACTGTACGTAAATCAGACAAGGGGAACCCAATTAAATTAGTAAAAAGTAACAGGGGGGCTTATAGTCCCTATGTCAAAGCCATGAATATACCAAAGAAATTTGTGTAATCCAACATGGCATGGGAGAGGGAAACCAGAGTCAATATGAGAATCCACTATCATCCCGGTGGCAATAAAGCTAAAATGCAGAGTGAGAGACTTCCCGGCAGTCCCATACATGTATAAATACCATTTCCATACCTTAGAAGGGAGAAATTCCCATTGGGTGTATTTCGAAAAATAGCCATCAGGGTAGAGAGAAGAAATAAAACTTCTCTTGATGACACTCCCCTGGGATCTTGTCCAGGTGCACAGTAGTTCAGGCTAAGTGGGGAGAAAAAATCCCATCAACCGGTAATCCTGTGCAGATCCGATCCTGCATAGAAGTAAGGAAAAGAGATGAGCATGGAATAAAATGGGAAGGAGTTATAGAAGGGAGCCATGAGAAAATCACATGCGCTCAAACATATCATTCCTTCCTAAAAATGGGCCCTCAGTCTCAACGGCATTAGTAATAGACATAAGTGCAATAGATACAATGCTGGAAAAGCCTCTAAACCTCATTCTCCTCAGGTAGTACAAATCTACTCTAGGAGATATTTCTGGACGCTGGATACTCCACTCAAGCAGTATGTCTCCTGTAGCTCCAGTCATTATATAACGGGAAAGCCAGGAGGCAAGACGAGAGAAAAAGAAACGGAAAGAGATTAGAAAATGAAAAAAAGGAGGAAAAGAGAGAAAGGGCACCCACAATGGAGTCTAGCCCCTTCCCTTATCTCTTCCTACATTGGTTAATACTAGGGAACAGGCAACGGAATCCGATAAATTCGGCACATAAGCAGCGACAGGAAAAGAAATACTGACCAAATAGAAGCGATCTTACCGTGTCGGCATATACGACGTAATACGGGCGGTCGCAGAGCTGTCGCCGTTATGGAGCCAGATTCCTCAAAGTAACGCCGGTTCCGTGTGCAGGATGGCCGCCGTACCGAAACGTAGCTCAAAACAGCTGCTCACGCTGATTCCGTGTGCAGGGTGGTCGCCGTAACAAAACGCAGCTCGAAATAGCTGCTACCGCTGGTTCCGTGTGCAGAATAATCGCCGCAACGAAGCGCAGCTCAAAGCAGCTGCTTCCAAATTCAGGGAGGATTCAAGAATGGCCGCCGTAACAAAGCGCAGCTAAAAATAGCTGCTACCGCTGGTTCCGTGTGTAGGATAGTCGCCGTAACGAAGCGCAGCTCAAAGCAGCTGCTTCCGAATTCAGGGAGGACTCTTAGCTAGGTGAAATAACGTCTCAACCTGTCACGTGACTGACGCGAATTGTCATGTGACTTAGTTTCCTTTAGTCTAGTGGATTTAAAGGGGCAAAAGCGCATATTTACGCCGCCTAATAGCAGAGACCTCAATTATCATACCAATATTGCAGCGAGGCCCCCAGATCACCGGAAACGATGCCGGGAAGTAAAAAAAAACGAAGGAAATAAGTAATAGACTGAAAAAGGGAACGGAAGCGATAGTAAAGCTAAAGTGATCTCTCTAATTAGGCATATTGCCCACCACAAAGAGTCATGCAACGGTGCTTCATTAGTTAATCCCCTCCACAGGGGCAGCACACACAAGAGTAATGATATGAAGCATGCACCTTCAATAGCGTGCCATTATTAGAAAAAAGCCATCAAATGATCAGCCATAGTGCTTGACACAAAAAGATAATAGAGAAACAGCAGATAAACCAATTGATAAAATTCTCTAAATTGTTACAGCATCACTGTCTGATGCGTGTGAATGATATATGTCCATCCATAGCTACCCCACTATTGAATGGTGGAAAACCATCCTCTAAGTACAGATGAAGACAGTGCAAAAAGAGGGGGGGAAAAGAAAGCCATTGAATTATAATTGATGGTGAACAAATGAACCATAGTTCTCAAGTTACACACTGGAGCCATTCTTCCTGATGGTTAAGTCCACTGTGGTAGCTGTCGGTCTGATACATCCACCACTGGTCCCTCTGTGCCAATCTTGTAGCAGTATTGAGACGATCAGTGCCCACAACTCGTTCCAATGCCCACCACTTGAAATCATCAAAATTGTGATTCAATTCTAAGAAGTGAGCCACTAGTGAAGCATTGTGGGTGTTCGTCCGGATTCTTGATTTATGCTCCGAAATTCTCGTTTTAACAGGTCTTGCTGTCTTACCTATGTAAGATTTATTGCAAGGGCAGACTATAACATACATCACATTAGAGGAGTTACATGTCGTGTGTTGTTTAAGGGACCAGACTTTATCATTAAGGCATATTTTAGAGCATGCTGTAGTAGACTTGCAAGCATTGCAAAACCCACACGGGAAATGTCCCATAATGGGTTGAAAACCCCATTGTGTAGTTAATGTCGGTTGTCGGGAGATAGGTTTAACTCGATCTGCCTGTGACAACCAGTTTTTAAGGTTTTTTCCTTTTTTGAAGGCAAACAAAGGTCGTTCCAATTCTGGATTATTAAGTTGTAGAAGATGCCAATGTTTATAAATCATCTTTTTGATATCCTTATGATATGAATTAAAAGTAGTTACGCAGACTATGCGTTGATAAGTAATGTCTGGCTTATTCTGTTTGGTAAGTAATATATCTCGATGTTGATATCTAGCTCTCTTGCGAGCCTGTCTGAGTAAATGATCCGGATATCCTCTAGCTTTTAATCTGGAAGTGATGATATCAGCCTGAGTAGAATAATCACTTACTTTAGTACAGTTTCGTCTTGCTCTTAGAAATTGCCCATAGGGGATACTTTCTCTGAGTGCTTTCGTATGAAAGCTATCAAACCGCAAGATGGAATTGCGGTCTGTAGCTTTACGGAATAAGTCCAGAAAAATGTGCTCACCATCAGTATTGACTGTTAAGTCCAGAAAGGGGAGCGAGGTGTTGCTGGAAGTCATAGTAAATTTAAGATGTGGATTAAGGGAATTAATCCAGGGTAGAAAGGTGGTATAATCCCCTTTAGTGGTATCCCAAATCATGATAATGTCATCTATGTATCTTTTATATAGACGTATAGCTGTAAAAAATGGATTGGACTCATGTAAAATAAGTGATTTCTCGAATTGCCACATGTAGAGGATAGCATAGTTGGGGGCAAAAGATGCCCCCATTGCTGTACCCTTCACCTGTACATAATAGGAATTCTTGAATCTAAAATAATTTTTAGTGAGTGCCAATTCCAGCAGCTGGATCAAAAATTCACTTGGTATATATTGAGAGTCAGTGCGGGTGTCCAAAAATTGTTTGATAACAGTCAAAGATTCATCTTGTGGTATATTAGAGTACAGTGACTCTACATCTAAAGTAATTAACATTTCATGTTCTGGATTGAAAGGTAAATTTTCAAGATGTTTAATGGCATCTGTAGTATCTGCTACATAAGTCGCAGTATGAGATGCCAGGGGTTTCAAAAAATAGTCGAGAAATTGTCCCAGTGGTTCTAGTATGGAGCTGCAGAGTGAAACTATAGGGCGCCCCGGGGGATTAAAAGGGTCTTTATGTATTTTAGGTAGTATGTAGAATAAAGGGACTCTAGTTCCCTTGTCTGTAAGAAATAAAAATTCCTTTTCGCTAATAATGTTAGCCTCACGTGCTGTGGTACAAATGCCATTGATTTCTTTGCTAATTCCTTCAGTGGGATCTCCACTCAGTTTATGATACACCAAAGGATTATTGAGTTGGCGCATCACTTCCGAATCGTACTGGGCGGCATCGAGGACAACGATGCCGCCCCCCTTATCTGCTTGCTTAATCACAATAGACGAATCTTCTTTAAGTTTTCTCAGGCATTCCCATTCCTTGTGAGAAATTAAAGCTGGGCGTGTGTAGATGCTCAGTATTTCGTTTGTATAATAAATTGAAATCCCTGAGGACAGCTTTTTCAAAGATAGCCGTTTCATCTGTTACCATACTGCGACTAGGCGTAAAAGTGGACTTATTCCTAAATGGAGTAGTGGAGTCTTCATCAATGTGTTTTTTATCATTGTTGCCAAAAAAGTCTCTCAATCTAATTTTACGGAACAGGCTACGCAGTTCAATCTCTGTATTCATTTTGGATGGATTTTGCATAGGCACAAAAGAGAACCCTCTTTCTAGTATTGAAATTTCAAGAGGACTCAAAGGCCTATGGGAGATATTGTAAACCGATGACTTGGGTATTATCTCCTGTAGGTCCGTCTCCTGGTGTGGAATTGATTGTCTAACGGTGGTGGTCCTAGATCGGGAGGAGGAAAAGGAAGGTTTGGGGGTGGGAAAGGGAGTATTCTGGCCATATTGGGCAAAAGGAGGCGGAGGACCATATTGGGGGAATTGCCAATACTGTCTGCCACCTCTACCTCTACGCTGTCCTCTGTTCCTTCTGTTAAGTCTACCCCGATTGGGGTGAGACTGGCTACCGTCAGATGACGTGTCCGAGAAAGTAACCCTTTTATTGTGGGATATAGGGCCCATTTGAGGATCAGAATTGGACCAGTATCCTGGTCCTTTGTAGTCAGCATTAAGGTAAGGGAATGTACCTTCCTTAGTGAAGGCCAATATATCTTTTTTTAGTTTATCCATTTTTTTATTTGTAGTGATCTTGATAAACTCCTTGGTTTGTTTTTCAATAAGTTCCAATTTTTCTTTTATATTCGCAACCGAGGCATCCAAGGCAAATGCCGATTCAGTTCTATCAATCTCCTCCGCAATTAACGCACTCTTCTTGAGTGCTGTATTAATGGTAAGGAGCATTAAATCTCGACTGCATTTAATTGCCACACCTGCGAATGCCTGTTTGTAATCTACATCATCGACAAAAAGACAGGGTTCTAGCCGGACAACTAAACCCTGTGGAATAATGTTCTTTTTTAAATATTCCGTGAGAAGGTGACTATGCATCTCCGTACGGAATTTTTTCTTTGAGTTTTAAAATGGTTTCACTGGTGATACTGGAATTATCGCCCGTGCCCAGGGTGGCATCTATATTGTCAAAAAACGAAGGTACCTCTATAGCCGCTGCTAATTGTTCCTCTGAGAAAAAGACCGAATCTGATGCCGCCATCGTAATTGATGTAAGGCAATACCAAAAAGAGAGGAGAGAGGTTTAAAGGGACAGTAAGGAACTGTCGAGTAGCATCACTCTGCATAGGCTCTACTTTGTTGGTAAAGTCCTCGACCGAGGTATTACTGGCATGGCTAGTGCACACACACGCAAATAATATGCACTTTAACTAGATATGTTTAGTATCAATTATATGTATTTAAGCTGTTTTTAATTGTATGGCATGGCAATTGTATATGTGTTTATTAAAGATTGATTGAATATATCTCTATGATTCCTTGACCTGATCTGTCCCCATATTTAGCTCCCTCACAGTGCGCAGCTTATTCCATTGATTGATTCTATGGTTCTATTCCCATGAACTTCCTTTTTCCCCTCTGGTGGGTCTGTCTTACATCACGTAGTATAGGCATCTGTGAGAACTTGAAGTTTAGAATCCGTCTATGTAGTGCGCCTCAATGTGCAAATGCGAACTGGCTTCTCTCCCAAATGCCACGGCCCGCTTGGTTGGCGCGTTCCAAGTGCCCCAATTTTGTCCCCGTTGTCTGCGAGCTTTGAAGCCCAAATTGAGACATTTAATTTTTGGCGGAAGGTCAGGGAAAGTATAAAGTACCACAGGAGTTGAGTTAAAAGTGAGATTTATTGTTTGTTTTATTATTTGCAATACGCAAGCCTCCCCTCCGTTAACAGTGCGCAGCATTTACATTTACATGAGATGAGACATGAGAAAAATATATACATACACATATGTGAGGTGAATAGAGAGAATTCAAAGATGACACTCCGCTTGTTCGCCACCCATGATGGTGAAGGTAGGGGTTAGGTTTACAGGTACACTGTACAATAACATTTATTTACAAAAAGACAATCGTATTGCAATTATTTAAACCGGGAAACTTCACAATCAGCTGTGCTTCGGGTGGGCATGGCACAGTCGCAATGTTTGGTGGCAATGGATCACTGCTCTGCACAGAAACGTCCAAAATTCCATATCTGTGCTTCTCTAACACAGCAACATTAAGGCCTTTCACAAAGTCGAACTGCATTTCATCATAGACTGGTTTGATCACCCATTGCTTACTTCGTTTTGAAAACACCTTAGTGTAGCGAGGCATCCTTACTTTACCCCTAGTCCTAGATTGTTCACGTCCGACATTGCTGTTATGGGCCAAGACCGCTAGTAGAGTGCGATGTTTCATGCCCCGAAAGCTAAAATGCAAGCGCTTTGGCCTGTACTTTAGGCACATATTGTGGAACACCTCCAAATCTCCTGTGTGACAGAATTCTGTCAGTCCTCTCAAATCTCTTGATAGTTTTGTCGAAAACAATCTTCTCAATGGCTTCGTGTGTCGGTGAAGATGGAATCAACCACTTCTTCTTCCGTGCCTCCTCTGGGGACAAAGGGCCATGTTCACATTGGTGGAAATGTTCATTTGCTGTCCAGCGGTGAACGTTGGTACAGTGGTGCATCAGTGACCGCCATTTTTCAAGTAGTATTTCCACTGACCCCTCACAAATTTTTGAGCTCCACCAAAGATGGTTGGTGATAGAATGTGACCACTGCAAAATACTTTCAAAACCTTTTTTTTTCCCTGCAGCCGAGATTTTGTTATTGATTGATTTAGCAAGGTGCCGTAAGTCAAATTGATGTTTAATATGTGGGAACTGCTCTCTCATTGTCTTGGCAATTGAAACGTGTCTATCCGTGGCTATGAGGTCAATGTGCATTCCCCTCGATTGTAGATATTCCACTGATTTTATAAAATCTAGTTTCTCCATGGCCACTGAGGATGTACTTTGTGTTACCTGCACGACCACCAAACTCACAATTTTCTTACTATCCATGTCCTGAAAGTGGTAGGTGCAGTACTTGGCAGAAAATCCAGGGCTGTCGCACTGTCCATCGCCGGCTAGCCTGAATCGTTTGCCTTCGAATGTACTTGCTAGAGACAATTGTTCAATTTTCCAAGCATCACTAATGGCCGGAAACAGATAATCACGTTGGTATGTGTAGTACAGCGCTTTAGAAATGAAATGGAGTCCCACAAACCGAAAGAAAGCCTCCAACTTTCTAAAACTGGAGCCACTAAAAAGTGATGCAGCTGCACACAGTAGATTGCCTGCTGGCAGTTTCCCCAGCATCGGTTGTGCAGACCATGAGAACCTATGATTTAATCTACAGGCGGCATTTATTTTGACGTTACTGCCTTTTATTTGACGAGTCACAATCAATGGCTTCCCACATACTTTCCCTCTAATGGAATGCACACATTTCAGCATACTTATAATTTCCATCAAACAACTGTCGAATACAATGTATTTGCTCTCTTTCATTAGACTGTCATCCTGCGTCAACGTTGTTTCGGCCTTTGACGTTGTGGAGATTTCAACACATTGGAAAGTAATATCGCTGATATCAAGTTCTGATGCGTCTATGGATGCTGCGGCTGGTTCATTCTGTCATTTCAACATCTATTACTTCAACATTGATGGGAGAACACAACAATGTCGACAGGTTTTTTGGTGGCAAATTTTTGGCGGGTGTAGATTGTGTAAATTGATCTGCAACTACTTCAGAGCTATCTTCAATACATTCAATAACATCTTCTTGTGGTGGTGCGGTCGCACTGTAGCTATGGTCCAATGCAACTTTGCTGTAGTCTCCAAACACAATTAATTCATGTTCTGGCCATTGGACATGAGCATCTCGAGCCTGAACACGCCTTGCCTCAATTAATAGTTCCTCCATAGTGTACACGGTCTGGCAAGCCACATCTCTCATTCGCTTCACTGTCTGTGTGTGTATAGTTCTGACACCCACGGGTAACTGGAAGAGGGATTGGAAAAGGGATGTTCAGTTTAAACACAAGATGGAGTGTAGTAGAATTGACTGGAAAAAAACATAAAATAGTCCCCAGCACAAACATTTTTTGTTATGAACTGTTTGTAACTAACCTTTTTTTGTTTTTTTTTCTTTGCAACTTTTTTGACTCGACCTTCAACATCTGCACGCTGTAGCTCCGATTCGTTTCCGCATGTCCTCCCTTCCTCTTGCGCTGCAATGACTATATTTTCTGTATCCGCATAGACAGCACGGAATGAGGCTCCATCGTCTCCCTGAAACATAGTACTTTCATTACTATGTATCAAAATATTGTTAGCATAAAACACACGTGAGGACGAACACACAGGTACATCTCAATAGCCAAATACGATTTAAACATTGTGTGCACCAATCAAACGACAGTATTCGACCAGTGATGATCTCTTTCGATGGAACTGTCAGTATCCATACCTCTGGCTCTGCATGGACTGCCATGAATGGTTGTATTGGAGAGGAGGCATCCGCATCTCCCTGAAACACAGTACTTGCATTAGTATGCTTTTCAATATTGGAAACACAACACACACTTGGGGTCGACGGCACAGGTACATATAAAGAGATAACAGCAAATGATGCATTGTCCAAAAGAATCAAGGAAAATCCAAATATGATCACATTTCATCGACTTATTTCAACGATTCCTTTACATCTGCATCATCTAAATGAGATGTTGTGATTGTGGTGGAAGCTCCGTCGTCTCCCTGAAACACAGTACTTGCGTTAATAGGGAAGAAAGTATAGCAAATGGAATCACGTTATATGATCACGCATGATGGAGCTGTCATTATCCATACCTCGTGCTGCTGAAGAATATCTATGGATGTTGCAAATGTAGTGCGCACTTTCGAAAGCAGTTGCGCCGATTCGTATACTTGAATGTCAGGCTCTGCATCAAGTGCAGGGGTTGACGCTCCAACTGCCTGAAACATAGCACTTGCATTAGTGAGGATTACAATTGGGAAAACATCACACACCTGGGGTCGACAGCACAGGTACATATCAACGGCTAACCACGAATGAAACATTGTGTAGAACAATCAAACGACAAGAATTCCAGCTCTGATGATGATGCTCGATGGAGCTGTCAGTATCCATACCTCCTGATGTTGAAAAACATCTAGAAATGTTGTAGATGTGGCGGACGCTTCAGCATCTCCCTGAAAGACAGTACTTGCATTAGTATGGATAACACTAATTATAACTGAAAACAAACACCAGTGAACGATAACTAAGGTGTATATCAAATGGAAAGCAGTAACCAAACATTCGGTAAAATAATTACACAATAGAATAAAACTATTACTTGACATGCATAAAACAAGTATGTAGCGGATTAGCCTAGTAAGATTACCTGATACGCGCTAGAAGTGGTTGATAACTGCGACCACGTCAAGGATGTAGAATGTTCTTGCTTCAGATTCAAGGGATAGTCAAGAAGTTGTAAAGGTCAATTAATGATTGATAATGAAATGCCAATATTAAAAATAGCTATGTAAGCCGACAGAATACTTGAAAAATGCTCAATACAGCACAGTTCCCTGTCCCCATATATATATATACATTGCGTTTGTGGGTTATGAAATCGAAAAAGAATATATTAAATGTCATTATTAAAAAAACTATACACATCAATATCGAAATTATTACAAGGGATAGAACACCTACAATATCAATTAATCCATTCGGCTACACACTACCGCAAGGCCGAAAGCTAAATCCGGACACTTGACTCACCGGTGGCGGAATGTGGACGAATAGAGTGGGAATAGCGCTTGCGCGCAATTTCCGTGTTGTTCGCCGTTTATTCTTCTTTGTTACCCAATAAGTTGTGTACATGTCCAAGGAAAAGTGCCGGCTGCAGATGCGGTATCGATCACCCCTCTTGTCCTCAAAGACTTGTTAGACTCTACTTTCCAGCTCATCCAGTGGATATCCGCAATGTCTGACCCATTCTCTTATTCGATCAACAGTTTTCGGGAATACATGCATTGTAGTTCCTTCAGATTTTGCATGGGTCTTCGAAGGGCAACCGCTAATCGAACAAGCAGGCATTGTTGATAAATCTGAAAAGTAAATATTGACATTATTATACAATCTTCAAGAGTAAAGATTTGATACAAAAGTAAATGAATCGTACAATGATCAATGCAAGGTTTTTTTTGGTCGCAGGAACTATACCAGTTCATTATGTGCTGCTTAGTATTTGCACAAGTTGCAGAAATGTATAATTGATGTGACTGAAATCTAAACATGTGATTCGTCCCTTGGATGTTCTGTCTTGCACGAGAAGGAAACATGCTTACATTATAGACTGGACCCCCGAAGGATGCAATTCAATGACAATAGACACAGATGAAAATAAATAGATCTATTGATAGCATAGCAATGGAAACTCAAGTCAATACCAATGAGACCAATGAACATAGCACTATTGTGTACTCTATTCGAAAATAGATAGAAATTTAAAAATCTGCGAAATATGACCAGGATACATGGCCTTACCTTGACCAACAAACAGTTGGATTCAGCAAGCAGAGCAGTATGTTGCGGGAGAATAGGTGGATGGCCACAGGTAGCGCACTGATGGGTATGCTCGAAGCGGTCACAGAAGTTCACAGATAGCACGACGACGAGCAGATTAGCATAGATCTCAGTGGTTCCCAGGTAGCACGTTCAGGAGTTGACTTGCAAAGCACAAAGATGTTCTCATGAGACATATCGAGTGGTTTTTAAAGTATTAGAAACTGGGGTGTGTTTGTGAATGAATGACGTATGTATGTCGTGGTATTAGGGGGGGGGCGGCCTGCTTGAAGGGGAGGCCTGCCTGGAGACACGGGGTCTGAGGAGGCCATGTGACCGATGGCCCCTTGGCGTGGGACACCTTTTGAAGTGTACATGCAGTTTGGTACCTTGGTCTTTCGCGCCCCTGACAGCCCCCCATGCCAGCGCTCATCCCCGGGTGTGAACCGCCTTTGATAGAGGGGGGTGGGATGGATGGGCCTGGGGCGTGCAGATAAGGCACAGGAAGACTGCTGAATGGAGACACACTTATGTGTATTGCACGGGGGCGGCCTGCCTCAGCGGAGGCCTGCCTGGAGACATGGGGTCTGAGGAGGCCATGTGACCGATGGCCCCTTGGCGTGGGACACCTTTTGAAGTGTACATGTAGTTTGGCACCTTGGCCGTTTGCGCCCGTCACAGCCCCCCATGCCAGCGTGCATCCACCGGCGCGAACCGCCTTTGAAACAGCGGGGTGGGATGGATGGCCCTGGTGCGTGCAGATAAGGCACAGGAAGACTGCTGAATGGAGACACACTTATGTGGATAGCAGGGGGGCGGCCTGCTTCAAGGGGAGGCCTGGCTGGAGACACGGGGTCTGAGGAGGCCATGTGACCGATGGCCCCTTGGCGTGGGACACCTTTTGAAGTGTACATGTAGTTTGGCACCTTGGCCTTTCGCGCCCCTGACAGCCCCCATGCCAGCGCGAATCCACCTGCGTGAACCGCCTTTATATCAATATACAGTATATCGCCTTTATATCAATGATAGTATATCGTTGCTTATCAATAACAAATGCCACATACCGGAGATTCTTGTGAGCACAGACCCACACTTCAACCGGTGTATTATAGTGGTCAAGACTGTATAATCCAATGGTAAATGTTAGTATAGATATATGTGACTTTTATAGAGACATAACCTACTGAAAGACTTTGAACAAGTGTGTTTTAGTGCATGCATTATCGAGAATGTTATGTTAGCTTAGATAGATAGTGACCACCCTGCTTCACAGCAACCAGACCTTCACCCATTCAGAGAACAGATGTCTGACGTCCATCCTTGAATGGAGACACACTTGATTCATTTAAAAAATCGAGACAACCGTTGTTAAAATATATGTGGCGTTTTATTTTGTATCTTATTTTCATGACACACAAATACAAGACTTTAAAGATTATACAGGTCAGGTTGCAGCACAGCGAGATAAAATCCCCTGTACTGACCGCTGTCACTAGGGAACGTTTCTCTAATGGCACGAACGGCACAGGCGGGTATCACTCTTCGAACGCGGTGTCCAAGCCTCCCGTAATGCCACCATGTAAAGGAACGATAGGCCACCAGCCTGTACCACCTGTGAAAAGGAATGAAACAAACTGTTTTTAAATTACCAAGATAAGTTTAATAAACGTTTGTTGTCAATGACAATTCTTGTAACTAATGGCATTTTACACGGACAAATGCTATCTAGACAATGCACACTATTCAACGACTTACATGCGTTACAATGATATGTAGATGTAATTTTTTATATAGTAGAAGACCATGAAATAGGAGTGGCATGACAAGCAGAGTATACTTACTCGTTACTCGGATTACGAGGACGAACAGTTGCTCGAAGTTCGTGCATAAGCACCATCATTATTCTCAACACGGCCCGTGTGAGGCAGGCTGCCCTGAAGTCTGGCAGCTCGGTGATGCATTGCGGTCGTGGCTTGCCTTCCGAAATGTAGGCCAGGCATCCCGAGTTTTCTCGGCAGCAGCAGTAGTTCTCGTCCTCAGTTGGCATTAGCTTGCACCGATTGCATGTGCACCAGGTGGAGACGCCGTCCATTCGACTAGGCCCAGGCTCTTCATCTGTTGATTCGTCCTGCCAACTGCTGTCCGACTCCCCATCGTTTTCGCGTGCTTCCCTTTCCAGTAGTTCCTCCTCGGTATGCTCGGGCTCGTACATGTAGGGCATTATTGTAGCCATTGTGTGTTAAACAAACTAAAATAATTTATAGCGGTGGTACTGGTATCTGTTCACACGGGCTACAAGCGGCGAAGGTAGCTGACCAGAGCACTGAAACGAGTCACAGAATACTCTAAGTAACACAGAGAGAGGAATGGAATCGAAAATCGGCTGCTGTGTGTTGTGAAACGGTCTGTTTATACTTATTGAGGAGCGAGGCGTCCTGCCATTTCCATGGCGACACATCATTAGCTGAAGCGCAGCGAATGTTGACACGAGACGTGCTTTGGCGTTGGGAAATGGGCGGTACGAGTCTGCTGATGACAGGCTCAGGGGCGGGGGAATTGATTTAGTGCCGCAAAAGCAGGTCAGCCAAGCGATCGGGGAAAAGATAGGATTATCAGAAAATGGCAGCTCCCTGGTGCTTGTTTTCGCGTGCGTTTAATGGACGAAAACTCGGGTAAGGGCCATAGGAAAGTTTTCTAAAATCGAGCCACTTAGGCTTAAAAAAACATGGCCGACCCGTAGGGACAATAAAAAATTTTACTAGACCATGCCTTTAAGCCAGTTAGTAATGTTTGATCTGAAGAGGAAGTAGGATTGGTCAGTCCTTATGGTGGGTGGGAGGGAGGGAGTTCCAAAGTTGGGCAGCTTTAACAGGGAAGCTATTGCCACCTATTGACATTTTGAAGGATGGGACTGGTGAGCAGTTAGTGTAAGCCGCTCTGCTGGGTCTGGGTGTGAGTCTTCTTTTGAATCTTTAAGTAGCAAGGTTCTGCATTATTAGGGCACTTAAAAGTTAGAGATGCAGTTTTTAGTTTGATTTTGTCAATAGTTGAAAGTCTTGCGTGTCTCAAAATGAGGCGTTTCGCAGCTACCTCTTTGGAGCTCTTGGTGTCAGGCTTCGAACTCGGATTCCAAGATGATCCTAGTTCCATCCTGCATGATGGCGGACCATCTATGTTGGTCCTCGGCCAACAATCTTACAGTGGGGGCCTCCTTTCAGGAGCCCTGCCCACAAGTGACAATTACCACGGACTCCTCCCTTCTGGGGTGGGGCACGATGCTGAATCATCTCCAGGTTTTCGATCTATGGACGCCGCAGGACAGGCAGTTTCATATAAATTATTTGGAACTTGAAAGCTTTTCAACCATCCATCACGAACCGGGTGGTCCGCGTCCGCACAGACAACTCGGTGTCAATGTTTTATATCAACAAGCAGGGTGTTACCAAGTCACCAGCTCTTGTGGACCTTGCCATCCAGCACATCATTTGGCTACTGGTGGTACACATTCTGGGGCAATTCAATGTGCCTGAAGACTCACTCAGCTGACAGACAGCAGCCAGCTTTGAGTGGGAACTGAACATGGAGGTCCTTAACATCTTTCGCCAATGGGGCACTCCAGAAGTGGACCTTTTTGCGACTGCCACAAACAGGAAACTTCCTCTTCATGCATCCAACAACGGGTTTGGGGCCTCCTCTCTAGGGGATGCTTTCGAGATTCAGTGGCACAACATGAGGGCATATGCCTTCCTGCCGCTTCCTCTGATTCATTGGTCACTCTGCAAGCTCAGGAATACATCGACTTGCACTCTCCTGTTCATAGCTCCTTGGTGGCCAGCCAGATTCTGGTTTTCGGAACTTCAGCATCTGTCGATTTGTCCTCCGATCAGACTGCCGTTGTTTCCCAACCTGCTTCACCAGTGCGATCTGCAGATCTGGCACCCCTTCCCACAATCCTTCAGCTTGGAGGCCTGGTGCCTGAATTCAAATCCCTAGCGCAGTTCAGCCTGTCCGAGGACAATATGCGCATTATCCAAGCGGCCGGAAAACCTTCTACAAGGTCTCATTATAGGAGCCAGTGGCTCCGGTTTTGTCATTGGTGTTTAGCTAAGCAACTAGACCCCAGACATGCTATGATTGACACTGTCCTTTCGTTCATTTCTCATCTGGCTGCTTCGGGCATTCTTGTCCTGTAGGACTTACTTGTCGGCTATTGTCGCCTACCTGTCCACCGACACCTGGTCCTTTTTCTTTGACGAACCCATTCATTAAAAGTGCATTTCGTAGGTTTATTGCATCTTTTTCCACCTGTACGCAATCTTCATCCAAAGTGGGATTTAAATGTGGTCCTGACTGCCTTATGCCATGAACCATTTGAACCCATGGCTACGACGCATTTTAAGTACCTTTCTTGGAAGGTTGCCTTTTTGATTGCAGTGACTTCTGCAAGGCGAGTACACGAGCTTCAAGCTTTGTCTGTGAAACATCTGTTCATTACCTTCCATAAGGATAAGGTTGTGCTCTGCACTCCTCCTTTCCTTCCTAAAGTAGTGACTGATTTTCATTTGAATCAATATCTCATTACCTGCCTTGTTTCTGAACTCAGCCTCAGATGCCGAGAGAGTATTACACAATTTAGATGTTAGAGGCGCTCTGAAGTTCTATCTGGACAGAACTGAAATCGGGGGTGGGGGGCTGCTCCTCTCAACATTTTAAGTTCAGAGAACCGAAAGGGAAACCTGCTTCAAAGGCTACCTCCCGATGAATTGCCTCCTGTATTTCAGAGGCGTATACCATTCAGGGCATTCAACCTCTGAAGGGCATTCTTGCCCACCTTGTACATGACAAAGTGGCTGCTGCCT
Source organism: Ambystoma mexicanum (assembly GCF_040938575.1). NCBI lineage: Eukaryota > Metazoa > Chordata > Amphibia > Caudata > Ambystomatidae > Ambystoma > Ambystoma mexicanum. The sequence continues at coordinate 175,566,682 of NC_090934.1, forward strand.
TTCAAAAATACGTTCCCAGGAAACCATTGCCAAGGCAGCTACGTGGGCTTCCCCATCCGCTTTTTGTAGGCATTACTGCTTGGACCTGAATCTTGTTCCGAGACCTCCGAAAATTCAAATGAAGGAAAGTCTAGCAGGGATGGGGACTCTACCTGGAGCATGTAAAGAAATGGATGTGGGCCTTCTCGCCTGTTGCAACGTACATTTTATTTGTAAGGGCTTCTTTGTATGGATGTACACCAAGAATAGTCTTTCGAAAGGATGTTATGTGGTCTCGCAGCTGGAGACTCAAATTCCTGCAGAATTTTAAACCATTCCTTTTGAGTATGAATCGGCAGAAGCAATACGATGTTCATAATCCTTTTAAGCTTTGATGAAAGCCCTCTTGTATTGTTTGGACATAGTTGGGACGCTATCCTTTTTGGCATCTGATAGCGTACTGCTCCATCTTTTGTATTGTTTGTTTGATGCTCAGAATTTATACAGTTCTGGCGTAAATTAGTTTTGTTTATTGGCCTTAATACAAGTCGTAAGACATTTGAGTAGTGCAATCTTATAGATTACTGTCGATAGTCTGGTGATGGTGCTCAGCAATATCATGTATCGAGTGAATCCAAAGAAGAACTCAACAGGGGTAGCAGAGTAGTTTTAGAAACTTTACGCATATTACATCTAGTGTTCAGGATATGAGTGGGATGCAATTTAGGTTTCAGGCCATCACTGGGCACAGACCTGTTTAAGTGGTTTGACCCTGGGCATGGGGATATGTCATGATGGTCAATGGCAATGCTATGAGTACACAACCAGTCTAGCGTATGTCCTCCTATGTGTGTTGGAGTTGTGATCTACTGATTGAAGGCCAGGCTCAATAGTGCTTGATAAAAAGGAGTCAGCTGCGTGATCAGTACTATCATCCAGCCAATAACTGAAGTCCACAAGTAACATTTTAGAAGAGGGTTTAAGTACTGGCAAGAGAAAGGAAATTGAGTAAAAAAATAGCATGTTAGGTGCTCTATACAAAATATAAAGGCTGTAAATAACACAGGGATTGACCAGCAGTTTAATCAGCAAGAATTCTGAACCTTCAGGGGATTCAGTGTGTACATCATGAATGTTAAGCGTACTGTGTAAGAGTGCTGCTCCCCCTCAACTCACCCCTATTTGCACTACTGTTCCCCACAAGAATGGAACAACCATCAGGAACTTCAAGAGCCAAACTGGGACCTGAGCAGTTAGAAAGCCAGGTTTCTGTAATAGCTACATTATCAATGTTATTTTTCTCGATATATTCAGCTATCTCAATAGCCTGCTGATCTATAGAGCACGTGTTAATTAACAAACCTGTTAAATCTTTCCTGCTTGTTGGGGTGTTGGGTTGTGGCATGCCAAAGACCGACCCCCTCAAGAGTACATTCTCTAGAGTGGGCGCAGGCACTTAATTATATTTCGAGGCACAGTGTTCGAGTCGGTTGTGGAAATTATATTGCCTGGTTGCATTGGGGAGTTGAGTGGTCGAAGGAGGCGAAACTTGGAGTCTTATCAAAATGTTCATTTATATGATGTGCTGCAGATAACTGTGAATATTGACAGGGTTATGTAATTTGTATTGGTCTTCATGTATTTATATAAAGGGGACATTCACACCTTGTTTCAGTCCCACCCCTGTTATGTAATTTCTCTCACCTAGAGTTTCCCATCTCTATGCAGAGAGTTAAGTAATTACAGGGTTAATGGGGTTTGGGTGTCCAGCATTGATCTGGTTCTCAGTATTATTGGGGCTATGGTTAAGGTTTTAACCTGCAATCTAAGGGGACCTAACTCCCCCAAATAAGTGAATGCTGAGGGGAGTGGGCAGATTCTCAAGAGAGAGATCTGTGTCTTCAAACCAAATGGTGCTGTCTCTACATTGCTAAATTCGGGGATGACCTATTAAAGTAATCTTGTGGCAGTGGAGTGAAACATCCAGCAGGATCCAAAATTGGCATGATTGGGAATTTGGGCTGGCTTGGGGGGGGGGGAGGGGGCTGAGAATCCCAGACTCCCTCATTAGCTCAGATCTTGTGACCAGACAAGATATTCCAAGGTGCTGGGGAAGAGACCACAATCCAAACTTGTGACTGTACAGGGGCAATGGACAAGGCTATTTCAGGGAAAGGAAGGGTTATTGAAATAATGATGGTGCTGCAAAATTTGGGAGCCTATAGGCACCATTCGAGGATCATTGATGGTGAATTCCTCTGGCTCAGGGTATGGGGATATGTTCCGCAGTGTTGCGATGATTTTGAGTGTGTATCACTGACTAACAGTACTTGTTAGAATCATTAAAGCACCACTTGCATCTGGTATGCAATGCTGGTTTCCTTTAACTATGACTTTGGTGAACTTGGTTAATCTTGATGACCTGTGCTTAAGAGAGTTGATGGGCTGCTGTATATTCATCGAAATCCCAATAAATAATTGTTCAAAAGGTCTGTTTTCTAGAAGGCCCCTGATAACTGACTAAAACCTCACTCTGTAAAGTGCATACTATCAAATAACTTGCAAGCCACTGTATCTAAAAGGCAGAGGGTAGCTCCCACATGTCCTTGTTTCTTGTAGACCAAGTGCAAAGGGACACAGTGGGGCGGTTTCTTATGATCAAGTGTGATGTTTACAAACTGCTTTGTACTTGAGCCACTTCCTGTGGCCAAAATCGGAGAATAACTGTTAGGCAAGATTGTATGCAGTACCTTGGCAATAGTTAACCCAACCTTTGGTATAAGCATGTACTACACATGTTGGTAGAGTGACTGAGCAGCCAGGCTTATCTCAGGAGGGGTCAATGTGAGCTGTAGGGTTGTAGCATAGTTTCACAGTGACAAGTATCCAAATAACACATACACTCAAGGTTTCTTGATTAAGCAATTATTTATTAAGTCTGTTTGTAACACTTAAAATATACTTCAGAAATACACACTCCGTTTCAATAAATCAGTACATACACATTTGGGATGGCACACACACACACTTCATACGCCCTGAGGTGACTTAAATAACTAGGACACTGTGGACATTGATATATCACTGGTACATTTAGAGCAATACTGAGTTTGGTGTCAAAAGGAAAAGGTTAAGGGAGAAAACAATGGTTAACAAGTTTCTGAAAGAGGTAAGCACTTTTAAACCCCCCCAATGCAATGGCTTCCCCAATGCAATAGCTTTCCTAGCTACACAAGTAAAGAATGTGTGACTATTTGAAGGGACCGATCAAAACAGTCAGCGGTTAGTCTTCAGGGAGCCAGGACAGCCAATGTCAATTGAGCAAAGTCTAGGGGAGCTGGAGTTTTACTTGAAGGTAAGTAAAGAGTCTTGCACAATTTTAGAGTTTTTTGTTGAAAAAGAACTCACTGTTGGGCCACACGCTGGGAGGCTTGTGATGGACAAAGCTGCAAGCAGCTCTACAAAAGGTAACAAAGATAAGCTTCAACTGAGAGCTAGCAATGCTACACAAGAGGTAAGTACCCCTTAGTTTACAGTACCTTATTGGTTCCAGCTGGCTTCTCTTCTTGTTTGTAGTATGGCAGATCCTGTTGTTCCCGGGCTTCAGTCGTGGGGACAAGAGGGAGGACGTCTGAGGACTCATGCACTACGATTCGTAGGTCAGCGGCAGCAATGGGCAAACTTCAGATCAGCAGCACTTTGCGGTTTCAGCTTCTTGCGACTAGTAGCACTGTGGTTCTCTGATACATTTTGGGCTTTCCTTGCTTCTTGGGTCCAGCACTCGAGGTGGGTCAGGCTTGGTTAGTCTTGCTTTGAGGGAGTCTGGAGGATCTTTCTGGAGTTCGGCTCCGACTTTAAAATGATACTCTTCTGGTGTTCCTGTCCCTGGCAATGGAAGTACAGCCAGCTCCGAGAGGATTTCCAGATGAGTTTGTCTTGGTCGATTGGTCCCACCAACCCAAGGGGAGAAGTAGCCCTTTGAAGGGGTTCTCTATTCGAGACAATTCAGAGCTTCACTGTAGCACTATAGCTGGGCTTCACCGGGCAAACAAATTGTCCAGGAGTTGCAGTAAGCGTCTCTTCCAAGTTCTTCTTTGGATTCCTTCATCCAGTGGTCAACTCTGCCTTCTGTCTAAAAGACCCCACCTTTTATGCAGGTTTCTCCCATTCATTTGCAGCCTGGCTATCACTCACGCAGTAGTGTGGCTGTCCTATAAGGACAGCCAGCTGGCCAATCACCTTTTGGGTGTATTCCTGTAACCAAGGCGACAAAGCACAGGGAGTTTTGGGCACCTCCCTCGCTGCCTGCCTTGCCAGACACGCTGGAGCCAGAGGTAGTCTTCAGCAGTGAACCCTGCAAAATATGAAACAAAGAGACCAAACCTGGTTTGGCGCACAGAGTAAATCTCAAGAAGGACCTTTCCAACAAGAAATGGCGAAAAAAGACGACCAGGGACAATTGCTGCCCGCGGTAGAAACACACAATGGTAGGAAAAAGTAAACCACTGCCACCAGCCATTAACTGTGGAAAGGGTAACACAAAAATGTTACATGCGAAACTAGACAAAGGTGATACGAAGTAACCCCTCCAGCACCCTATGGTAACATAGTGTGTGCTGGGTCTACAAAGTTACAAATGTAAGTAAAGTCAATTTCACTTCACTGCTCTTCGAAACAGTAGTTTCTATTTAAACCTTTGGGAAATCGAAGAGACTTCCCTGTGCCACTGCACTGAAGGTGGTGTGTCGCAATGTAAAACTGATGATGCCTATGGAGTTTGTCAGACTCCAAAATCAAATGAAACGGTGTTCAAATTAAAGAAAAATACATGAGAGAGTGGGAAAAAGGTCTCACTCTCTCCAGGATAAAAAGTCCTACGGTCCAGCAAAAAGAGTTGAGGGTCTCTAAGGTTGAAGGGAATTGGCACACTTCTGAGAATTCTCCCAACAATAACCATATTCGTAAAACACATACTTGAGGAGCCAGAATCATTTTGCCTGGGGCCCTTCCATAGATAGATCCTCACCACATTTGCTTAATAGTGTGGGGTAAGCCCCATCTCAATACCAGTCAAAACTCATATCCAATGCGAGTCTTGTAAATATTTGTGGAGGCATTGTCATCTCACTGACGGGGAGAGTTATTTATTTACTCCCATGTCGACAAGATCTATTCACAAGTAGATATTATAATACTCAGCCAGGAGAGTGTCTGCCTTTCTTTGGGATCCAATGTGGAGGTTCTCAGTATCTCATCATGCTCTGGTATTAAGAGATTGATCTACACATGGCAGGGCTAGGAAAATGGAGGTTAGAAAATTGTCATGAATACATTTGGTATTTAGAAATACTGTTAGGGTAGACACACAACCACAATTGTGAGACCCTCTTATAGACTCGCAATACAGGTTATAAGTAGGGGGAGCTCTTTGAATTGGCTGCAGCTGACCAGAACATTTTGCACACTTATTAAGAGGTGCTTATGAAGGAAGTTGCCGTCTTAGAGGCAATCCACAAGGTCCGATTGTTAGGAAAGATTCCTCTTTACTGTGCCTTTCCTTCTACTTCTACGGAACCCCAAACGTTTGGCTTCTATTTTTGTATCTTACCGCTTTTGACCTTTGAAATATTGTTTCCCTTAGTCTAGTTACTTATTTACTACTTTTAGTAACCTTTTACCACTTGTGGTAGTTTTTATCATTGTGCAAGTGTCTTACCATGCAGTCCAATGAGGTACACTTTTTGTTTTGCCCTAGACTAACACTGAGGATTTTGGTTACTCCTAAGTGTGCTAAACGGACACGCTGGTGGCAGCAGTGACTTCTTACCATTGTTTGGTGCATTTCTGTGGACCCGTCGGAAGAAACCTTGGTGACTAACTTCTGCTGCTGCCCTGGTAGAGCCCTGTTCTGTGGAAGATCTCCAGCTGTCCTGCAAAGGATCTGAGACCTTTGGAGTGGAGGAAACATCCATTCCCAACACTAGCTGTGAGTCCTATGAAGAAGAGCCTTCGGTAAGTGCCCCAGGACTGCCCTGTGGCTGACCAGCTCGGAGTGTGTGGGCTACTGCGCTGCGGATGTCGCCGTTAGCGTGGAGGCCTGGTACTTTGGGGAATCCTCAGCTTGTGCAACATTTCCCATCAAGGGGACCCAAGATAGGAAGGAAAGTCTGACTGCGTCAAGTGAATTCCTTTGCATCGCTGGCTGTCGCCCAAAACTGCTTACCTGTGTCCTATTCTGTCCTGAGAGGAACCCTGCTTGGAGTTTTTGAATTTCTTGATTGGGAGATTTGCACCAGCAATAGTCCTCGACAGCAGAACTGCTTGAACCTGCAGCCCCTGGGAATCGAGGGCTGAGGCTGACTGTGAGAAAAACGACCTTGTACCCTCTTCAACCGACCTACCAAGTCCTGCAAAGAATCGCAATACGGGGGGTGAGTTGTAGCAATACTTACCTGAACCCCTTTGCTCACTTTTAGTAGTTGGGTAACTTTTAGATTCCTTTGGCTTTGCCATTGCTTGGTTACACAAGCTCTGGGAATGTTTGGGAACACGTGTTTTAGCTAGTCCCCTGAAACTTGGTACTGTTCACATGGACCCCAAAGACCCTACCTTCATTTTTTTCCAGCTTTTCAAAACTGTATGGAACTTTGCTGAACTTCTGGACACAAGGCATCATACATTTTAGGGATGGACTTCTGAAGTTCGGATTTATTCTCGGTCGACCTGTAGTGCTAATACTAATCTGTGCCTTCCTTTTCAGGGGTTTGATATGTATTTTGCCCTACACTAGTGATTTTGTATAGTACCATATTTTTCGTGGTGTGATTTTTACCTATTCGTAGTAATTTTCTTTCACTGTGTTTTTCACCGTAAGAATATTGGTATGTGCCACACCTAGATGTAATCGTGACCATTACCCTGCGTCGCATCTAGATAAGAACGTGAATGTTAGCATGTGCCACACCTGGTGGGAGTTGCGATGCCAATTAACCAATCCACTTAGTTTCACCCCTCTGCATACACCTCTCAAACTCCAAGCAAAACACAACCCTATGGCACAACAATCTGCACAAAGTTCACTATACTCCAACAAAACAAACCACACAGACTCGCACAGCAGCACACTACAGCTACCGACCGGAAAAACACCCCAAACCCAGCCAACGTGTGTTAACCGGGTTGAGGCTGCCAACAGCACATCACCGCTCTCTTGCGCTTTTCCCCGCTTATTCCCACTTACATACCCACCCACTCCCCTTCTCCCCCTTCAGAGCGCCAGGGGACCACTCCGGTGGTGATGGTGCGCAGTACAAATATCCTTTAACATTAAAATAAGTAGAGAAGTATTTTCATTCCCATTTGTCCAAGTGTTTCTTGACTGCTTAACTGTGTGCGCTAATTGTGGAGCCCTTACAAGCTCACCACCGCTTGTGACTTGACCTAGACCGCTCGCCTTGCTACCTTGAACTGGTTTGGATACAGCTCCCAGAGTTGTCCGTCACAATACTAGGTTGGCCTTCGATACATCGGTCTGTGGGGAGTTTTCCTAAAGTCCCACTTGAATAGCTTACTAAAGTCTAACCTTCAAGTGGTTTTCTGAACCCCTAAACTCTTAGGCCCTCATTTCAAATCTGGCGGTAGCTGTGCCGTTAAACGGCACGGCTGCCGCCGGAGTTGCATTTTTTCCACAGCTGCTGCCGGAGTTGCATATTTTCCGGCACCTGCGAATGGGCAATATCCGAGTCATGCCGAGCTTTGCGTACCCGGTAATTGCCCATTTGTTGGTGCCGGAATCAAGGGCATCCCCATTCTGCCCCATAGGGCTGGATGGGGATGTGGGATGCACCAGCACATTCAGAGTTGTGCTGGTGCATCCGACGTGCTCTGCTCGCGGTTGCCGTTAAACCGGCCAGGAAAAACCTGGCGGGTGAGACGGCACCCGCGTGCAGAGCACGTAGTATGGCGGTCCGGGAACTACGGTACCGGCATACTTGCCGGTACTGTAGTTCCCAGACTGACATGCTCTTAATGAGGCACTTAGTATCAGTCTGTACTACGCAAGGACCTTGGTAGAGTGGCAGAGTAGTCTGGCTTCTCTTAAGAGGAAGATGTGAGCTGTAGATAAGTACACTGAACCGAACTATTAATGCACATCAAAGAAACTATTACACATGCATTTATATTAAAATATAGATTCATTATATTTACACAAGTCTGTTAAATACTTAGCACAATAAACGAACACACATGGGTATACTTGACAGTACTTTCAAAAGGCCACTTAGTTGGTAGTTGCTGAACGTGCACAATTGTTACAAGAGTTTGACAGGTCTTACGTGCTATAGGTAATAATGTGCACCCTCAAAGTAATACGATAATTGCATTTAGGCAGTATACACATATAAGATGGTGATTTTTCGGAAATAAAACAGTGGGTTAGGTTAGCAGAGCATACGGTTCTAAAGGCAGTTTCCCTGCAGAGCAAGTCTTTTACAGTCCAAAACACAACCCTAGCTAAAAGTTAGGTGAGGCTTAAAATCTGGAAGCGGCAGAAGTCAAAAGTTCCTGAAGATGCTTTCTAGTCTCTAGGAAAGAAGATACAAGAAGACTTTACCAACGTTTGAGATCCTGTCAAGCCACTGCTTGTGTCCCTTTAGCAAGATCTTTGAGTCATAGGTACGAAGGAGTGCATGCAGAGGTGTTCAGAGCAACCCCACCGCTCTGGAGCAACATTCTGTTATAAGGTAAGCTATTGCTCCAATAAAATTGCCAACCACCCCCCCCCCCCCCCCCCCCTTTACCCTCACCCCCCCGCCCCCGGATTCCCTTAGGTTTGAAGAAAAAGTTTATGGTGGATGCTCCGAGATGTTGCAGTTCTGGACCTGACCTCTAGTTTGTTTCCTGAGGCTGATGAAAGGCAGGACAATGGTTGGGATCTCTCAGCAGCAGTCTCGAGGGAGGACCTCTGGCACAGCTTTCATCAACTTCTTTGGTCACTCTGCAGTTTTGGTGTTTTTTCTGCAGCACCAACAAAGAATGTGATTCGCCTGTTCAATCTTCTATGCTTTCTGCCGTCCCGCACTCTGAGGGGGTTTGGGCGAGTTGGATTGGGTCTCTGGGGTATCCAAGAGGGCTCAGCCAAGACTTGAATGAATTTGGCCTTTCCATGACGATGTTCTCGACATGGGCAGCAGGTCTCCTGGTATTGGTGTTTCGCAGCTATGGAAACTCATAGGACCTCGTAAAATGGCTCAAATCAAAGTTAGTCTTGGGACTGGTTGTTCCGACCACTCAAAGGGAAGGAGTCACCCTCTTCGCAGTTCCTGTCACACAGAAAATGGGGTCAGGACCACAGTGGTTGCTTCATGATGTTGAAAAGGGTCTGCATGCGTCTCTGGTCGTCTTCTTCGGTTACTTCAGCTTCCAGTGGTCGACTTGATTTTTACTCCAGGAGCCTCACCTTTTGTACAGTTCCAGAACACACTACTCTGCAATCTTCCTCTGCGGTTTACAGAAAGGGGCTCTTGGCTGTCAATTCAGGACAGCCAGAGACCCAGTGAGAGCTTATCCCATTCAGGTACTCTGTCAAAGGACAGGGGGGGCGGGTGGAAAACTCCTGCCCCACTTCCTTTCTGCCCAGACACACTCAAGCCTAGGCGGGGACACCCAAGGGTTCCCGCCAAAGGCAAAAAACACACGCAGGCCTCCTGCTCCCTGAAGGGCTAACGAAGAACCATGCTAGTAATGGCGATGAAAAGAAGGGATGCCCTAAATTGGTACTTGGGTGGCCCTATTGTGCACTACCGAAGTTATGGACATAGCCTGCGGTAGAAAAATCACACAATAGTTGGTAGAAAACGTCCACTGCCACCAGCCATAACTAGGAGATTGTCTATGTGCCAAAAACATCACAGGAGCAGAGAGAAGGGGGATGCTAGGTATCCCTTTGGCACTCCACATAAGGTGGTGTGTGGCAATCTGACTATAGAGTTTTAGTACAGACACTATGGGCCTCATTACGAGTGTGGCGGTAAGGGGTTAACGGCACCAGTAAGGATGCCGGTGCCGTTAACCCCCCCTACCGTTGCATTCCGAGGTCCCTTAGCGGGTCCCACTAAGGCCGGCTGGTTTTCACCAGCCTCCCTTAGTGGGAGCCGCTAAGGGACCAAGGAGCTAATAACGGGCCCGCTATGCATTATTAGCTCCTTCCCCATTCCCATTGAGCCCTATAGGGGCTCAATGGGAATGGGGAATGGTTTTCAGAATGGGGACTTACCGGGTCCTCCAAGGTTGGAAGGACCCGGTAAGTCCCTATTCCGACAACCCGGACCTGGACAACTGTCTAATTAGTTCTCTTCTTAACACTCGCTCTTTGTGGACACATGATACTGAAATCTCAGACCATATTTCTCAAAATAACCCAGTCTTATTGGCTGTGACCAAAACTTGGCTGCATGAGGTGGCCCAAATGTCTGTAAATAATGCGTTCCCTGATGGTTATAAAAGTTTTAGACTGGACCGCCCTGGAAAGAGAGGTGGCGGGGTGGCATTTATCGTCAAAGGTCACTTAGATTGTTACTCCACTCTTGCTCCCTTACTAGAAGGCTGTGAAAACCCTACGCTGAATGGTATGATATGGCATTTATAACCGACCTGTACCCAAGTGTTTCTTGAAGATTAAAATAAGCCACAATACTTCTCTTACTTTCCTCCTTCTCTATCGTACACCTCAGATTACTCCTCCATTTAAAGAGCAACTTCTTTCACTTAACAGTACTATAAGCGTTAATGCGCCTTGATTATTTTGGTAGACTTTAACTTATGGGCTGATGATCCTAACGATTCAAGAGCCTGTTCTCTCCTATCGTCTGTCAAGGCAGTTGGGCTGACTCAACTTGTTGACCAACAAACTTGTACAGGCGGACACACACTGGACTGGATTTTAGCCCAAAATGTACCGGTCTGTAACCTTTGTGTGCAGGATTGTCCTTGGTCGGATCACTCCTTGATCACCTTAAATATAGGATTACCCTCAGCTCACCCTAAACTGAGCACTAACCCCTGCATGGAAGTGGATTATAAAAAACGAAAGATCTTGCTCCCCACTCTTGTGTTCAATTTCGGCACTATTGCATTGTTTAATCATCCCTCCAACTTAGCTCTTCATCTGGTCAATGCCCTCCAGGTGTCTAGCAATACCCTTGCTCTGGAAAGAATCACGATAAAGAAAAGGGAAACCCTTAAGAAATCCTGGTTTGATGATGGCATTATAGAGCTGAGAAAAGTCAAGCACCCCAGAACGTGAATGGTTAAAATATCCTTGCTCCATTACGCTGGGTACCTTTTTAAAAGGCGGCCCATAGCTACAAAAAACTTTTCTTGAAGCAAAGGATAAGAATTTCAATTCCTGCTTTGAGAAAGCTAAATCATCCTCTAGCAAACTATTACCTTCTATCCTCACACTCTAGTTGGTGTCAATCGGTTGAAGATGAATTTCTTGATAAAACTGCCGGGCATAGAGCTAAAATAGCTTCCCAGTTGGCCCACATCGTCCCTAAGGATATTTCTAGCTCCACTAACCAGGGGACCACTGCGGTGGTGATAGTGCGTGGTACAAGTAACCTTTAACATTAACTAATATCCCTCCTCAAAATACTTTACCTGGTGTCACACCTACATTTGATTTTCATGTGGACTGAGAAATAAGTGCTGGTTATTTTTCTGAATCTTAGGCCTACTACATGTACCGGTGAGCCATGTCCCACATCCCACTCCCCCCTGCCCCCCTAAATGGTTCTCTTGACGTACTCGCCCCTTGGATTACCAAACTGATCAACAACTCTGTTAAGGAGAATTCTCAGAAATGTGCTAATTCCCTCTACTTTAGAGACCCCCAGCAACGTTGCTGGATTTTGAGGACTTGATATTCTTTTTACATGGAGAGTGAGACCCTTTTCCCCATTCTCTCATGTATTTAAATGTGATTTTGTACACTGTTTCTTTTGGTTGTGGAGTCTGACAAACTCCATAGGCATCATCTTTTACATTGTGTGTCACAGCATCTTTGGTGCAGTGGCACAAGAAGTCTTGCAGATTTCCCAAAGGTTTAAATACCTTCTCTGGGATAAACTACTGTTTCCCAGAGCATTAAAGTGAAATTGACTTTACTTCCATTTGTAGCTTTCTAGACCCAGCATACACTATTTTACAATAGGGTGCTGCAGGGGTTACTTAGTATCCCTTTTGTCTAGCATCTCATGTAACATTTTTATGTGACCCTTTCCTCACACAGAATGGCTGGTGGCAGTGTTTTACTTTTTACTAACATTATGGGATTATACCGCGGGCTGCGTTCGCAGCCATGGTAAAGCACCCATGGGTGCCATTTTTTGGTCAAAATGCCACCATTCTTTTTTTCACCATTTCTGTGTAAAACTTGAGATTTGCTCTGCGCGCCAAACCAGGTTTGGTCCCTTTGTTCATTTTGCCTTTGGGAGGATTCACGAGATAAGCCCGTCTCTGGCTCCATGGTGTTTGGCAGGGGCAGGAAGCAAGGGAGGTGCCCGAAACTCCGGTAAGGACCGCCACCATTCTGGGTGACTGACAGCTAGGCTGGAATGAATGAAAGCAACCTGCATAAAAGGTGAGGCTTTTTGGCTTGGAGGGCAGAGTCGACCACTGGACGAAAGAATCCGAAGAAGAACTTGAAGAGGACGCCTGCTGCAACTCCTGAACCGTTAGTTTGCCCGGTGAAGCCCTGCTGCTGTGTTGAAAACTCAAAATTCGTATAGACAGAGAAGCTCCTGCAAGGACGACTTTTCCCTTTCGACGTGGTGGGACCAATCAACTCCAAAGTGAGCCACCTGAACATCCTCTTGTTAGGCAGAAACCTGTGCAGTTCCCTTGGGGAGCACTGCAAAAGATTTAAGACTACAGGTATAGCAGTAAACCCACTTGGTAGCAGTCTGTACCACCCAGATTTACCTGGTAGCTGTGGCTGAGCAGTCAGACTTCCCTCAAGAAGAGTTAGGCAGTATGCAAAGTATACACAGTATGTACTCAGACACAATAGCACAAGCAAACACTGACCAGAGCTTGGTTCCAAAAGTATATAGTTATTTATTTTTTTAAGAACACATAATTTGAAAACACTCTAGCAAAGTATAGTAAAAACACTTAAAACACAGTTATAATGAAAGCAGTTTCAACCCTTACTCCTATCTAGACAACTCTAAGTTAACTCCACATAATTAAAACAGAGGTGAGCGCTTAACGTTAGATGACACTCTAGTAGGTTCAAGGAAGGGGTAAAAAGAAACAGAAATGGGTTAAACACACCACTCTAAGGTTCAGAACACTTGCAATAGGCTCAAAGAAGCACAAAGTCACAGGTGAGCAAAAGTCACTAGGCAGGGCCCACTCTTAGAGTAGCCGGAGCGAAAATGTGCCCAAGATCACACTGTTATTAGGGATTCAAAGTCTTGCAAAGAGTTAGAAAGAGTTTAGAGTGGCTTAGAAGTTTAGCCAGGGTATTCCAGGCACTCCCAGGTTCGAAAGCCGGGGGCTAAATCTACCCCGTACAGTCGGTGGCAAGGGAGGCCAGGCGGAACACGGTACCTTAAGCGGAAAGGATCCTCCAGCGGTGGCAGTTGTTCCAGGCAGTGGCAGCAAGGCTCGACGTCGGTCAGGGGAGAAGAAGTTCTCGCAGAAGAGCAGAAGAAGGAGGTCGTTGCACTGCCCGGGAAGAAACCAGCCGCGGAGTCCTCCGGTCAAAGGGTTGTACCGACTTTCGTGGTTGGGGTAAAAAGTGGTGGGGTTCCGGTTGCCGGGGTGCTTGGCACTGGCAAGGCGGCCACGAGATACCTCGAGAAGCGAAAAGAAGGCGAAAACTAGTTGTCCCCACCAGTCAAGGGAAGGAGCCACTCCGTTAAGAGTTCTCCTCGGTCGTCGGGAAAAGTGGTGAGACGGTTCAGCAGGGCTCCACCGGGTGGTGTCGTCGAAGCAGGTCGGCTCAGCTCTTCCCTCGTCGGATTCTTGGTCCTGTGGCGACTTCTAAAGTTCCAGTCCCCAAAGCCCTGCTTTTATGCAGCAAACCCCCATTCACCCAGCCTAGCTGTCACTCAAACATGCTAAGTGGTGAGCCGGCCGGCTCACCACTTGGGCCAATCAGGACGGAGTGCGACTTGAGTTACCAAGGTAACTCAGTCCAGGGTGCCTAAATCCCCCTCCACCCCTCCTAAGTACCCCAGACAGAGTGGCACCACTTTGGAGGGCTTCTGTGGAGAAGCCCGCCAAAAGTGGAACAAAGGGCTCCACTTTGGGTCAGAGTTACAGAGGCGAACGCCAACGCCATTTTAGAATCAAGTTTTGGCAAAAAGTCCCAACCGGAGTTATAATAATAAATATATAAACCGGCGGTACGTTTAAGGCTACCGTAAATAAATAATTAAATGTGTTAGCCTAAAACAATGGGAAATCCCATAGGAAAATATTCGCGGTCGAATATAAAACGTAGTTTCCACTGCCACCAGCCAAAACTCGATCAGGGGGGACGGAGACGTGCCCCCTCGACTAACAGACCCTGGGGCAATCGAATTGCCCCAGCCAGTACGTCCACAATATGATGGTTTGTACTGGTTCTGTTCAGGATTCAAGACTAGCAAAGTCTTTGGTGACTTTACATGCCCTGGGAGACAGTAGTCAGTCCCAGGGTATGGAGTCTATGTTGGGGAGTCCCTAGGACACCCCTGGGTCACGGCACAGAGGGTGCTGTGTAACCCACATCACAAAAATACATGAGGCCCTATGGAGTAAAAGACCCCATAGCCCATTCAACACAAGGTTTAACCAAGAAAACACACTTCAACATGTCCAAGAGTGGGGGTAAAAGAGTCCCACTCTTGGCAGGAGAAAAAAAAGAAACCCCAGAAATCCAGCAAAGCTGCTGGGGGACTCACTAGGTAGGGAAATTCAGCCTAAACAGAGAATTCTCCCTAACACCTCTCAAAGCTGGTCGAGTGTCCACTGCAGTCGCTGCTGGAACCGGATAGCCAGGGAGAGGAACACCCGTTTGTGTGCATTGCTTTTAAGATGGCCAAGAGCTCCAGGAAGATCCTCCAGACTCCCGGGAAGCAGGACTGACCCAGCCTGAGCTCCCTCAATAGAGTGCAGGGCCCCAGATGCAAGGAAAGTCCATCTCGACAGCCAGGAACCGCTGTGTTGCTATTTGCGGCAGACACAAGGAGCTGAAACACCCAACAGCCACTTGTTTGAAGTTTGCTGGTTGCGAGCAGTGACCGTCCCATTGCAGTGCAGGAGTCCCCAGAATTCCTCCCTCTTGCCCCCACGACTGAGGCCCAGGAATGGCGAGATCTGCAGAGCTGCACAGGAACAGAAGTCCTCTGCTGCACTTTTTCTTAAACTAAAGCTACTGTAAAGTCTAAGAATTTACCTCTTGCTGTGTAGCCACGTGTCCTCGTTGGAGACTTGGTTTGTTGCATGTGTAGAGTTGCTTGCAGCTTCTTTACTTCACAAGCCTAATCAGCTTGTGGCCCTTCTTGGATTGCTTCTATTCTACCAAGACTTTTTAAACATTTGAAAAGACTTTCTACTTACCTGCAAGAAGATCTTCAGTTTACCTTGACTGTTTGCTAACTTAACATTGGCTGGCCTGGCTCCCTGAATGACTCTTCTCTCTTCTGCTTGTGTTTTGCCTTCCTTCTACGAAAGGGTTAACTAACTTTGCATTGGGGCGTTGTTTTGAAAGTACTTACCTACTTAAGAATAAGTGTATGAATACTAGAATATTCTTAATGCAACAGTAATGTATTAATGCCAACAGAACCCTAGCTATTGAAGTCACCTGAGTGTGTAGGTCGTGCCTGTGTGTCTTCCCAAATGGGTATTTGCTAATTTATTTAACTAAGTGTGTATTTTTGAAGTGTATTAGTGTGTGGTTTTAAATTGCTCCATTCTGAACAAGGCTTACTATAACTGCCTGGTAAATAAATTAATAATAGTTTACTCACAAAACCTTGTGTGTACGTTTATTTGAATACTTGTCACTGTGAATCTGTGTAACTCCCCTACAGCTCACATTGACCCCTCTTGAGATAAGCCTGGCTGCTAAACGGATCAGCCTGGCTACTAAACACGCTACCAACCTGTGTAGTAAAGAGTTATACCAAAGGTTGGGCTCCTATTGCCAGGAGGGCAGGGCTGTTGTAGTGCACCCTAAGGGTACTGCATGCAATCTTGCCTAACCTCTTTTAAGGTGGGCATTGTTCCAGCTGTTCTAAAAAAAGGCTTTGATTATAACTGTTGAAGAAGACCGCACTAGATCCAGCTGTGGCAGGGAATTACCACCCCATAACTGATTTGTTTTTGTTAAGGATTATAGATAGTTGCCTACTTGCAAAGTTTTATAGAGACTAATGAGCTCTTGGCCCCGCGACAGTCTGACTTTAGAGCAGAACATGGCGCCAAAAGAGCGCTGCTGGACCTTAAGTCCAGTATCTCCAACATTAAGGGTCACCCAGTGCTTCTGATGCTGCTCGACCTCTCTGCAGCGTTTGATCTCATTGATCACTGCCTCCTCTGGGAGAGGATGGTTAGCATCGCTAATTGTTCAGAGAGCCGCCTCATGAATCACCTAGTTTCTGGGTCTTAGGTCATATAGAGCTGCTATAGGTAAGACTGAAGCCTTCCCGTTAGTCAATTGTGCAGAGTACCACAGGGCTAGTGCCTGTCGCCTTCCCTATTTAACATTTACATCAAACCATTTCTGGATATGCTGTACGCCTATGCTAACTACGCAGACACCCAGGTGCTCATTGAGTGGTTATGAGATTGGTAAGACCATTGACTACATTTATAGAAAAATGTACTCCTGGATGGCTCATAATGCCCTAGCATTGAATAGCAATAAAACATGGTTGCTTGTAATTGCCTCGGGCACCCGGCTGAAGACAGTCAACCCAAACTACTCAGTTCACCCTTGGGGGGGAGGGGGGGTGTGAGGTGATTCCGGTCAGTTCTAAGGTCAAAACGCGGGGCATCGTTGACTCAGAAATGTCCATGAAACATAATTTTTCCAACATGCACTCCTTCTGTGCCTATGCAGTTAGCTCCTCCATCAGATTAGACGCTTCCTTTCGTTGAAAAACAGATCCCTCCTGGCTCCTGTTCGGGTCAATTCCCTATTGGACTCCTGGAATAGCCTGCTTACTGGTGCAAGTCAAGCCAACTTGACCCATCTGCAATCCTCTCAAAATAGTGCCGTAAGGGCTGTTTACGGATTAGCCAGAACGGACCATGTGTCTGACTTTTGGAGAGAACTCCACTGGCTGCCTGTAAAACAAAGAATGAAACCCAAGACTCTTCCTTTAACCTTTAAATGTTTGAGTTCTGCTGCCCCCCCCCTGTACCTTTAAAGATAGGATTTCCCTCCAACAGTCATCTAGAGTACTTTGTTCTAACAACGCAAATGACCTACATCAACCCTGGTTCAAACTGAAGAAATTCTGAGGGGCATGTTTTGAAATTCAGGCACCTCTGGAGTGGTATCACTCTTCCTCTTAGATTATCTACCTCTCTGGTTAAATTCAAGAAGGATGTGAAATCCTTATTCAACTCTTCTTGCTGATTTCTGGCTTCTCATCGCTGATTCCTCCTTGGTTGTTTGTACTTATTTGTGCGCGGTGAGGCCTAAGGGTGTGTGGCGTTTTATAAAAATTTGAAATAAAGAAAAAGAATCTCAGAGGTCCCTAGGAGTCACAAGCAACACTGCCCATAAGGAGCTATTTGCTGCAATATTAAAATACATATGCCTGTTACAGTTATGGAGTAAAGTCGACTCCATATGATAGGTGCAATACAAAGAACAGAGTCCCTAAAGAGAGCCCATAAGAATGAATGAATGAGTGAAAAAAGGCTCCACTCATTCAGGTTTCAGAAAAAAAGCCAGAAGTCAAAGTGCGGGGGTGGAGGGGTGGCGGGGAGCACTCCCAAGATGGGGAATGATGCATAAACACGCTAAATCTCCCTAACGCTGTCCACCAGGCCACGTTACAGAAAATCAGTCCCAACAAGGATCACAATGAATCCTCGGGGTGCACTTCAGTAAGGTTACAACTTGGGCTCTGTCAACAAAGCAGACGCACAGCTACACAGTATTAAACACTTATGCATATAGGAATAAAGTAGGGGCCCTGTTAGCATGGCAATTAATGGGTGCGCAAAATAAGGCATACATTCATCACATTGGCTTGGGCTCGAGCCGGAGCGGTATAGCCTGAAGGTATTTAAGAACTTCCCTATGACTCGAAAGACTGCCTGGACCCACTAAATCTGCCCAAATTCATTGAAACTGCTTTCATCATGAAACTGACAATGTCAGACAGCTGATTAACTTTCTTTCGACCATCTCCAAATTGAAGTCTAAAAAGAACTTGGTTTTGGATGAATTTACTGTCCATTTCCAGAAGGTTCTCTCAGGCCTATATCTAGCCCATTACAGACTTTGCTCACCCCTTTTAAGAGCAGCTCTCATGACTACTTTATCCCCCAAGTCGGGGAAGGATCACAAACTCTATTCCTCGTCCAAATACCCTAAATGAAAAGGTTTAAACTAGAATTTTGACAGATCGTCCATTTGTTATCTTTCTATTTTTAATACATTTACATTGATCTGGATTTCTAAAGATTCTGAAAACATTTGATAATATAATGTGCGTCTTGTACTTGATTCATTTATCTACCCGATCCGATTGACAAATGATGCTTTATGATGGGAATGTAATCAACCAGGTAGATTGAAACTTTCTTCAGAAAATCTTCCTTGCATTCAACTTGGCGAGCATGGCAATTAAGTTTGATAGGTAATTATCAGGGCTCGTGTTGGAATGAACAGTAACTATACAAACTATAGTGGTACCAAGCAGGGCTCCACCTTATTGCACTTACTGTTTGCAACTGGAATCAGGATGTATCCACTTCCTTGCCATCCTAATGCATGTCTATTTGATATCCCTCACTTGAAATGGAATTGGGAGAAACCACTTTTGCATATTGAAAGGAGGATGGTTGCGCAAAATTGGGAGATCCTTTTTGTCCGTCGGCAAATAGTCCTCCTAAGGCCTTTTGTGGCTGATCAGATGGGCTCTCTTGTTTTCAACCTTTGTCAATGGACCCTGTGCGTAGCCAAGCAGTAGCAGGGTTCACAACATTCAAGAAATCCATATATTTTTTATTTGATTTAATAGAAAAGCAGGTTTTTGTAAAAATTGTTTATTTCCTTGTTCACAGTAACGTCCACCATTCAATTTCCAGCCGGTTTGATCAAGTTTCCCAAAGTTTCACTATATTTTTCCTGTTTCTCTCGCAAGCCAGTGTCTTGTATAGTATAAGTGCCACAGCGATCACCCAAGAGGTCTTCTCTCTACTCATTGGGCGTCGCCACCAATCTTCATCAAATGTTTGCATCTTTAGGAAATGTCTCAAATAGGTTGAAAGCTATATTGGGTGCAAAATCCATCAACCGGGTGCTATGCTTCATTCATGAGATGGTCGTTCTGGGAAGCACTCTGGTTGCTTCAGCATTTCCTCTAGGTTAGCACTTCCCAACCACTGATTAAACGGAAAGAAATTGGATTTATGCTGCAAGTTCATGTAGGAGGGTTCAGATGACTGAACTAGAATAAAACAATGCAGTTGAGCAAAAACTCCTGGACTCTGCGCCATTAGGTATTACTGTGCTTTAATCATTACGTGCCCTTTACTGGATTACACGTGTTTCAGCTTGGCTGAGCCTTTCTCAAGTCAGGGCTTTATCTATAGACATTTGTTAGACATTTTGTTACAAAAAGCATTTAATCCAATACCAAGCAAATAAAAAAAAAAAACAATGTTACAAATAAAAAGCCATAAAGTAGAACACCAAAATGGAATTACAATGAAAGACAGAGATTACGGGTTGGTGATGGGGAGGATTGCAAGGGGAGGGAGACCAAGGACAAACCAGAGAAAATGATTAAAAAAAGGGGAAAAGAGAAATAATAAAATTACGTTAGAAAAATCATGAATCTGTTATCACAGGTTACAAACTAAGTCTGGTATTTCCAAACACTGAACACCCCCAACAGTATGGGGTGGTTTACCAGATATACTTTAAATGTTGGCTTCAAGTGGCGGTTTTTGATAGGTTTTATATATATAAGGGTATGTTCCCATAGTCCAAGTCTCTGTAGAGAAATGTATTACAATTGCCCACATTACATGCAATAGCTTGCCATCATTAGTTTATACATTCACTAGGGTATTTCAGAGTAACTTGTTATCATTTAGTTTACTGCTCTCTCTCCTTGCTCGTATATCTAATTCTGGGAGCAAAGTAATTAGGCCTTCATTAGTGCTGGAGGTTCCATTCAGTATCCAATGTCTCACAATATATCACGAGAGTTAATCTTACATTATTACTTGATTATTTGTTTAATTTATCACAAGTATTAAGATTGCCTGTATACTAATTGATATTGCCGTGGATTAATCCTTGTGCCTGCTCATTATCTGATTCTACACAGAGAGAAAGCAAAAGCGCTTGCCGTAGAACTTCAGTCTCTCGCGTCAGTTTAACAGAGTTCCGTGAGCTGGCGCCATTTTCAATCTGTTGATATATCGTTGCCATGGCAACATTGTGCATACGTTGCTATGGTACATGCGCTCCCTTCTACAAAGCATGGACGTATTCCCCGATGCTGGGCGCCATCTTGCGTTGGGAGGCTAATGATGCGATGTCAAATATATTTTAATATGCTCACCATTGTTTAGATTTGGGCATGTAATTGATACTATCTCCAAAGTATAAAATGGATTAACTAGATATATCGTTACCATGGCAACGTTGTGCATAAACTCCTTTCTCCGAAGCACGTATTTCCCGATGCTCGGCACCATCTTGTATTGCGAGACTATTGGCGCAATGTCAAATACATTCGGATATATTCATTACTATTTAAATTTTAACATGTAGTTGATACTATCTCAAAGTTCATAAAGATTGACACAATTAAAGAAATTGCATCTTTTTATCTTGCCTTACAGAAGTAATTATTATTTTTGACCTATACAGAGTTTTAACTATGTTACGTATGCATTGTATTCTTAGGCAAAGTCTCATCTGCGCTGTGCCCGCTCCTAAAATCACCACAAACTTTGTTGTATAATATCGGTAATTGCCATACTGCACTAGATTAATTTATTCATTAGCTTTCAATTCGTCATTATCATGCCTTTGCTGCAAAGTAACAATTTACCATTCAGCACAATAGAGACCTCTTATATCTGGAGAGCATTCATGATAATCATGTTCTTAAACCTAGTTCATTCCGGAATGTGTAATTGCATTTGTGAATTATATAACAAACAAGCTTATTAGTACAATTACTCCATACACCTACAGGAATGATGCCATCTCATTGTCACTGTTTAGACCTGTCGCTGTTGTGTTTAAGAGGCAAATTCAGCCTGACTTACTTTAACCCTGTCACCACCTCTTACTCAGGGTTCAAGTGTATGGAGTAATTGTACTAATAAGCTTGTTTGTTATATAATTCACAAATGCAATTACACATTCCGGAATGAACTAGGTTTAAGAACATGTATATCATCATGAATGCTCTCCAGATAAGAGGTCTCTAATGTGCTGAATGGTAAACTGGTACTTTGCAGTAAAGGCATGATAATGACGAATTGAAAGCTAATGAATAAATTAATCTAGTGCAGTATGGCAATTACCGATATTATACAACAAAGTTTGTGGTGCTTTTAGGAGCGGGTACAGCGCAGATGAGACTTTGCCTAAAAATACAATGCGTATGTAACATAATTGAAATATCATATACGTCAAAAATAATTACTTCTATAAGGCAAGATAAAATGATGCAATTTCTTTAATTATGTCAATCTTTATTAATTTTTTGAGATGGTATCAACTACATGTTCAAATTTAAATAGTAATGGTGAATATATCTGAATGTATTTGACATTGCGCCAATAGTCTCCCAATACAAGATGGTGCCGAGCATCGGGAAATATGTCAGTGCTTCAGAGAAAGGAGCGCATGCACCATGGCAACGTATGCACAACGTTGCCATGGCAACGATATATATCGACATAGATTTAAAATGGCGCCGGCTCACGGAACTCGGTGTTAAGCCGACGCGAGAGACTGAAGTTCTACGGTAAGCACTTTTGCTTTCTCTCTGTGTAGAATCAGATAAGGCACAAGGATGAATCCATGGCAATATCAATTAGTATACAGGCAATCATAATACTTGTGATAAATTAAACAAATAATTGAGTAATAATGTAAGATTAAAGGGATAGTCCAGTAAAAAATGTTATTTAAAAAATAGATAGGCAATATAAAAAAAATAATACTCGCACTATTTTTTTTTTAAACTTCCTCTGGAAAATTTCGAGCTATTCAAGCTCAAAATTCGCAAAAGCGAGCACATGGGCGCATCCATTTTGTGAAATGGATGCCCACCTGTGCTGGCTTCTGCTTTTGCGGCACTAATGAAGGAAAAGCCAGCCAGCTGTAGTAAACAAAAGCTACCACTGGGTGGCTTTTCCTTCATTGGTGCCTGGACTCGGAGGACGCGGAACGGAGACCAGTGCAGGAAACCTGCAGCTGAATCTCAGTAAGTGCTATTTTTTTTTTTTTTTTTTAATAAGCACTAGCTGCGGTTTTTTTTCTAAGTTTTCCAGGCTGGAGGAGCCCGGAAAACCTAGAAATAAAACCGCAGCTTTAAAAACGTATTTATATTTTTGGTCGCTTTTGAAGCGACCGCAAACATAAATACAACGTTGTATTTGAAAACGCTGCGGTTTTTCTTTCCAAGTTTCTCAGGCTCCTCCGGCTCGGAGGAGCCTGAGAAACTCGGAAAGAAAAACCACAGCGTTTTCAAACACAACCGCGTTGTGTTTCTGCCTAAATCTGCTTCCCCAAATGGGAAATCAGCTGTAGGGAGAAACACCGCGGCATGTAAACACAACCGTGTTGTGTTTCTGCCTACCTTGGCTTTCACTTTGGGTCTCCGGTGCTCCCCTGGAGCACCGGAGACCCAAAGTGATAGCCACAGCAGGCATAAACGCAACGCGGTTGTGTTTGAAAACGCTGCGGTTTTTCTTTCCGAGAGGAGCCTGAGAAACTTGGAAAGAAAAACCGCAGCGTTTTCAAACACAACGTTGTATTTATGTTTGCGGTCGCTTCAAAAGCGACCGCAAACATAAATACGTTTTTAAAGCTGCGGTTTTATTTAAGTTTTCCGGGCTCCTCCAGCCCGGAAAACTTAGAAAAAAAAACGCAGCTAGTGCTTATTTTTTTTTTGTTTTTAAATAAATAGCACTTACCGCGATACAGCTGCAGCTTTCCTGCTCTGGTCTCCGGTCCGCGTCCTCCGAGTCCCGGCACCAATGAAGGAAAAGCCACCCAGCGGTAGCTTTTGTTTACTACAGCTGGCTGGCTTTTCCTTCATTAGTGCCGCAAAAGCCAGCACAAGCGGGCCTCCATTTCACAAAATGGATGCGCCCATTTGCTTGCTTTTGCGAATTTTGAGTTTGAATAGCTCAAAATTTTCCATAGGAAGTTTAAAAAAAAATAGTGCTAGTATTATTTTTTTTTATATTGACTATCTATTTTGTAATTTTTTTTTTACTGGACTATCCCTTTAAGTGTTTGGAAATACCGACTAAGTTTGTAACCAGATTCATTTTTCTAATGTAATTTTATTATTTCTCTTCACCTTTTTTCCCTTTTTTGAATAATTTTCCCTGGTTTCCGGTTTGTCCTTTTTCTCCCTCCCCTTGCAATCCTCCCCATCACCAACCGGTAATCTGTCTTTCATTGTAATTCCATTTTGGTGTTCTACTTTGGGAACTTTGAAATCATGGCTGTTTATTTGTAACATTGTTTTTTTTTTTTTTTAATGGATTTGCTTGGTATTGGATTAAATGTTTTTTGTAAATGTGGTTTAACAAATGTCTATAGATATAGCCCTGATTGGAGAAAGGCTCAGCCAAGCTGAAACACATGTAATCGAGTAAAGGGCACGTTTTGTAGTGAGTAATGATTAAAGCACAGTAATACCTAATGGCGCAGAATCCGGGAGTTTTTCCTCAACTGTAATGTACTTTAACGGTTTAGGCTTTATACCGTCACACTCCAGTGAACTGCGACACTGCACTTATATGGTATTATTACAGTCTTTGTTCAAAGGAGAAAACAAGGGATTGAAAGGAGTCGCCGGGCAGATCAATTTTCAAGCAAGCCATTTCTTTGATAATTTTAGAATAAAACAATATTATGTAGGTGGCACTTTTCTCTAGAGAAAGGCTCCATGCCAGCTTTCCATAGCAGTCTGATGAATACTGGCGAGTGTGGCTGGGCCAAATTTGTTACACGCATTAGGTGGTTGCCTGCATCTTCAATCTTTAGGTTTGTGTTTGCAGTTATGGATATTGGTTTTTTAGTCCCTGGCGATTCCTTTTTTTTTTTATTTTGTATTGCTTGGTACGACAATAGCAAAACAAGAGTTGATGGCTGGAAGGTTTAGAATAAATCTTGACCTCTGGCATTGCTCTGGGCAACCCTCCAGACCATCGTTCTTCGCCTGCCAACCCATTAAAAAGGGGAAAAACCATATGCAAATCAGGCTTGGTCCTACCCCCAAAGGGGTAGTCCAGCCCGAACTGCTGGGTCACATCCCTTTTGCTTGGTACACCAGATTAAGCTGTTTGGCAGCAGCAGATGGATTACTTTTTTGCCTGGGGTACAAATGGTGTATAATAGCATTATGGGCAAAGGCAGATGGAGAGCAGGTGCAAGTGGATCTAGGTCACCTGGCCTAAGCCCCGCCCACCTGGTGCCTTCCTGCCTGCTGCTCATTTTTCACCACTTAGCAAGCCCCACCCACCTGGTGCCTTCCTGCTTGCCACTTTTTTCACCACTTAGCAAGCCCCCCCCCCTCACCCTTTTCCTATCTCGTCCCCTTACTTTCTTTTATGCACTTTATCAGAATTGTCCCTGGACCTAGTATGATGGCAACCTCGTCTGTTTCCTCCACCCTCCGATTACTGTTTTTTCCTCCGTACCCCTCCCCCTTCCAGCACTATCTGAAATGTCATGCCTAGTATGATAGTCGCTTGTTTTGTTCCTCCCCTCCCTTTCTGCACCCCTCTCCCTCACCTTTTGTTTTCTCCGGTTCTACCAGAAATGTCCTCAGGCCTAGTACACTAGTCGCCTGTCTGTTTCCATTTCCTTCCCACTCTTCCCCCTCCCTTCCTCATCTATGTCTTAGCTCCTGCACGATCTGAAGTGTTGTCAGGCCGAGTACGATAGTTAATTTCACATCCTTACTGTTCATGGCCTGTAAGAATGTCAGTGTATTTTCCCTTGTTCCCTCCCTTGCCTTGAAGCACTTTGAAACACATTGTGTACAGGCGCTATATAAATAAAATATCATATCAAAGCGGGTGACTCCTATGAAACAGATGTCTGGCAAAGATGTGGTCTGTAGTGGCACCGGAAACGTTAATGGCAACTCTACATGATGCCACAATTAATTTTGTCAATATGGACTCCTTTCATAAACTTTAGTTGCTAAAGACTACGTTATCTCCTGCCCACCGAGGATTGGGTCCTGGAATCATCTCTGAAATGGCTATGAAACAAATGCATAGAATTTTGTTTCCTTGCACCAACATGCGTTTTGTGAAGACTTTTTGGATTGGGCTACAGGCTAAATAGTCTAACATAAATTGAAGGCTTTGCTCTGATGCTGGTATGTTTATTCTGTGCCAGTAAAATAGGTGGAAAATAAAACCTGCAATACTTAATTGATGCCACCCTTTTTGTTTTTTGAAACTGCACTTTTTTCTCACTGGTAAAGAAAACTATGGTACAATGCCAAAAATATTTTTCTCATATTATAAAAAGTAATGTCTCAATCCTAAAGAATAGATCACTTTTCTAATACGAATATGTATGAGAAATATCCTGCATTTAGTTAACAGTCCACTATGGTTGAGTTCTGAACAGCATCTGTTGCTGTCACTGTTGTAAATCCATCTTATCAAGTTTTCTCACTGTTCTTATTCTGATGTCTTCCAAAACAGTGGGACTGATTAAGGTTCGTCTGTAGGCTAGCCTTTCCCTTTTTTCAATTACTTCCCTATTTGTCTTCTGTTCGGTATCTTGGTAGTATCAAAGTGTTATAGATCATGTCTTACTGGATTCCCCCTGCTTCTAAGCACTGTGAATACCATTATTTCAGCAACTGAAAAAGCTATTAATCTATTGACCTTGGAAGGATGAAGCGCTTAATCGGCCCCCATTAAAATTCTCTACTTAAAGTAGAGACTTGCTACATGTCAGAAACAATTGCTTAGCCCAAGGGCTATACACCAAGACCGCTTTGGCTGCATTGCATTGAATGCTGAATATATTCCTTCACAAAATGTGTGCATTTAATCACAAATATTCCTGCTGCTTCATAACTGTTCATTTTTACCGGATGAAAATCCCTCTCTTCCACCCCAAATTTCTCTTTGCATCTTTCAAATGTGATGGGCATGCCCTCCTCCAGAAAGTTACCCATTTTAAGTAATCCTCCCTCCAAGACTGGAAATTATTGGGGCTACAGCCTGGCGAAAACTCGGTTGTTCCAGATCGGGGTAGAGGGCCTAGCGTGCCCCTACCACCCCACTTCCGAGCCGCCACTTTCCAACATCGGGCTGTTGTGATTGTAGCAGCCAGAGGGCCTGTTAGCCTGCATTTTTCTTTCTGGTAGGTACGGGAGGTCCGCAGGGCTGCCCAGGCACCAGGACTCCTCTATCTGCGTCCATTTTGGGGGATCCTCTTCTTGCACCCATGAGAAGGCATGTGATAGTTGAGCTGCTAAAGTGTATCTGGCTATGTCTGGGACCCCCAGTCCCCCCTGGTTTTTGTCCCGCATCACTATTCGTTTACTGATGCGCGGCTTTTTCCCACCCCAGACAAAGCCCTGCAGTTTCTTTTGCATGTCCACCAGTACCGGGCCGGGGATATGGGTCGGTATTGCGGTGCAGAAGTATAGCCATCTGGGGATAATGTTCATTTTTATGGCTGAGATATGGCCAAACCAGGAAATTTCCTTGGAGGACCTGGACTTTAGATAATTTTTAAGATTTGTAATCAGTTGCAGAAAATTTGCGGTGTATAGTTGGGCCGGGTCCTTAGTAATTCTCACCCCTAAGTAATCTATCGCCTCTCTTTCCCATGGAATAGGCATTAACGGGCGGAGGGCTGCTCTTTCCAGTTTAGTGACGTTGATCGCTAGGGCTGATGATTTATCTAGGTTAATTTTGAACCCTGACAATACTCCAAATTCGTCAATTTCCTTCCATAGGGAATAAAGGGATGTTGCCAGGTTCGATGCTGTTATTAAAAAATCATCCGCATATAGCGCAATTTTATATTCCTGGCCCCCTATTTGGACCCCCCTTATCCTGGTATTCTGCCTGACCTTGGCAGCAAAGGGCTCCATAGAACAAAAATTAGTGGGGACAGTGGACACCCCTGTCTGGTGCCCCTTGATATCTGTATTGCCTCGGATCTTCTGCCATTAACCCTTAATTGTGTCGAGGGAATTTGGTAATTGGCCATGATCCATTTGATGAAGTTTGGGCCAAATCCGAAATATTCCAGGGTCGCCCGCATGTACCCCCAATCCATCATGTCAAATGCTTTGAGCATCTAATGAAATCACTGCCATTCCGTCTCCAGACCTGTGGGCATGTTCAATAATGTCTATTCTTCGAATATTGTCATGCGTCCCTCTCCCAGGTATAAATCCTGTCTGATCACTGTCAATTAGGCCCGGTATAGCCGTGCCCAGCCTGCCCGCCAGCACTTTAGCAAAAATCTTACCGTCGTCGTTCATAAGCGTGATTGGGCGGTAGGAGGCAGCTAGTTCAGGAGCCTTTCCGGGTTTGTGCAGCAGAACTGTCAATGATTCCGCCATAGATCTGGAGACGGAGCCAGATGTCAGGAAAGAGTTGAATAGCTCCACCAGCTGAGGGACCAAGAGCCTTCAGAACTTCTTATAAAATGATGCGGATAAGCCATCAGGTCCGGGAGCCGTGGGTTTCAATGATTTGATGGCGTTGATTATTTCCTCCGCCGAGATAGGCCTCTCTAGGTGCTCCAGCTGATTCGCGTTCTGTTTGGGTATGGACTGTAGATACTTTGGTAAGTTATCTAGCACTGTTGGTGACCCTCTCATGATTTCTGAATGGTATCTCGGTAATTCCGCCATTTTGTCCGCATCAGTGTAGAGGGCTTTGCCATCCGCCCCAATTATTGTGAGGATATGGTTTCTGGTTCGGGGCATATGAGTCTGTTTATGCTTAATGGATGGGTTGCTTTTGTGGACACCACTTTTCTCAGTTTAAATCGATCTCCTCGTACACTAGATTACTAATTAAACAGTACAAAATTAATTTGTTCACTAAGATAGAAAAGTATAGATGGAAGACAGTGGTAAACATGAACCAGACAAGACCTGTATGAAGGAATACAATTTACGAAGCTTGGTCACAACCAGTATGAGACAGCATTAGGAATGACACTATAGCATCGCACAAACCAAGGTGCCCGATTCCAAATATTCAGTCAAATGGTATTAGAGTAAAGAAAATTAGATGACTGTTTCCAGAGCCATTTTATCCTAAAAGCACCAATTTGTTGAGTGGGCTGTGGTATCAATCTCAATCCTCCAAGGAGAAACTAAATGAAGTACTGGCAAAGCCAAACGGTTTTCTATTCATAAGAATGTTTTATTTCTAGAGTTGAGGTTTCGAAATGTGTTTTGCCATTCAAGATCAGTGGCAGGTGACCAGGCTCACTATCTGGGATGATGCCTTTGTCTAGACGTGTGTAGTGGCCAATGTAGTCAACGACATGGGCGGTTAATAGTACATGCCTCGTTGGTGGCAAGGACAGCCAAGCTTTTTGGCAATAAAGAGCCGAACTAAAGAGCAGCCAACGGCGCTTGGGTCTAAAACAGCCAACCGTGGCAAGGTCCCCACTAAAGCCTGGTGGTTTTAGGTCCATCCACAAACAGGATTATTAAAGATAAGTGCAATTAATGCAAGAGACTGAAGTACCTTATGAGACGTTTCCAGGCTACGGCCAAACATTATGAGCACAATGTCAGGTTCCACCAAGGTACTGGTCTTCGGGAACAGTTGAGAAGAGCGTGTGCCATAGATGATCAGCTTCTACTGTCTCTGGTTGTAGACACCACTTCCCTCTAGCTGGAATCGAATATTAGCACCACATTGTGAAAAAGTACTTTCTTTACATTACGGTTAACAATAAGATGAGCATTGGTGCCCGCTCCTTCCAAGCTATATATAAGAAGAGGTTTCATTACACCCAATTGGTTGTATAATGGGGCGGTTCGAGAAATGCTCAAGAGAGCTAACGGCGCTGGAGAGCACCCTCACAACCCCTACAAAAAGAAGCAAAATATCTACACTGTACCGTCTCCTGGACAGGGCAGACCCCAAGAAAAAAGAAAGATACATGACTGAGTGGGAGAGGGACCTGGGACGGGAAATGGAGGTGGCGGAATGGACAAAAATATGGACCAGACTGCATAAAAGCTCACAATGCATCACAAACGGGGAGGGGGGACTACAAATGTTGCTATAGATATTATGTGACCCCGGTCCAAATCAACAGAGCCAACCCACATCTCTCGGACCAATGCTGGCGGGGCTGCGCCACCTCTGGTTCATTATTTCACATGATATGGACCTGCCCAAAGGCGGAGGCATACTGGAGGGAGGGGATTAAACACATTAAGGACATCACGGGACTCACTATTCCTTGGGACCCAGGGATCGTTCTCCTAAGGGAAACGGGGGAAGGAGCATTACCGATCTCAGGTCACATACCTCGTTTGTGTACGCACTTACTCCTTGCAGCGAAAATTGCCATGGCCCGTCTGTGGAAGCATGAGGAGGGACCCTCAATAGCATTATGGTGGCACAAATGTTGCGACATTGCAGTAGCAGAAAAGGTGACCGCGATCCGGAACAACTCATTCACCAAAAACATGAACATCTGGGATCCTTTCATGGACTAAGCAACGAGATTCCCGGCCCTGTCCAGAAGGCCGCCACTCGCCAGATGGTTACAAAGCAGCCCCCTCTGCTGACCAACCCAGAACCCTCAATCAGTGTCACCCTTCCCAGAACTCTTGACAACTCCGCTAAGCCCAAATGAATTATCGGACATTCGAGCTAGGCCGTCCACAGACTATTTTCTTATCCTCCATATGAACTTATATTTTGAGGGGATTGGGTCCTCCGACATATTCCATATCTATGACAGGTAATGTCCACAGCTGTTCTGCTTTGGAAAATCTTTGGCTCCTGCGTCGATGACGTCGTTGCGCCGTCCCCGAGGACCTCCTCCGACGTCACCCGATGTAATAAGTAGGACGCACGACGCCCATAGCCTCAGTTCCTTTTTTTCCGCAAACTTGTTCGCTTCATGAATCTCAGTATGCCTCGACTCGTTAGTTTGCTGTTTTCAATTCTCGGTTCGTTGAACCTGTTCGGTTTGTTGTGTAGACCTGTTCGTGGCGATGTCTTCATCTTCAACCCCACGTCCAGGCTTCAAGAAATGCGGGGACTGTGGGTCCAAGATGTCGGTCACGGACTCGCACGACGCCTGCCTCTGGTGCCTCGGGGAGGCCCACGATACAGACGACTGTTGACTGCCAGTCGCTCACGGCAAAGGCCTTGCGGGAACGCAAGAAGAAGCTGTCGGTAGGCTGAGTGTCTAAGCCCCGGAAGTTGAGGTCTGCGGGGCTTTCGACGGATGACTCGAGGGGCGACTCTCCGCGTCATCGTCAGAAGTCCAGTGGGTCTCCTTCCAGGAGTCGGTCTCACCACTCCTCCGCCTCTTTGAGGCATTACCGGAAGCGCCGGCATAGGTCGCCTTCCCCGTCCTCTTCTGAGGACTCCGCCCGTCGGCGGGTCGCTTATCCCTCCATCCAAGCGACACCAGAGGAATGGGCTTCCTTCGGGATGCAGATGCTAGCGATTCTTGAATCGCAGGGCACCGGTCTGTCCACGCCTCCGAGTGGATTTGGTCGGCACCGGTCGAGAGACGCCGCTCATACACCTTCGGGCTCGGGTGGTCAGCACGGCTCGCGGGAGAGGTCCCGCTCGGACAAGGGTAGCAGTTCTCGCCATGCCCGTTCCCGGTCCTCGACGCGCTCGAGACCGCACGATCCTGTGCCGTCTTCGAAGAAGACGTCGACGCCTGTGGCGCCGAGGTCGTCGACGATTTCTCTCGAGGCTCTGCCTCCGAGGGGGTCGTGACGCCGTTGGCACCTAGGTCGTCGAGACACGCTCGGAGCTCCAGCTTCGAGGCTTGTGTCGCCGCCGATGCTGGCGACGCTGCAGCTGAGGTCGACGCCGATTCGCTCGACGTCGACTCCTGTTCTGTGGACGCCAACTCGTTCGGCGCCCTCGACGCCTTTCGAGGCGGTGGTGTCGGAGGGGCCCCGTGCCACGGGGTTTGCCCCTAGAAAGGCTCTGGCTAAGGTCAGGCACTGCTTTGGTCCCCAGAGGTCTTCTGGAGTACATTTCAGAGGGTGATGAAGGCTCTGATGGTGGCTTGGTTCTGGTTAGTTTGACATATGTTTGTTTTGTTGTAGGAAAGGAGGTGTTAGGGTTGGCTCCTGTGCTTGCATGTATGCTGTGCCAGGATCGATGACATCATTAGAATGTAGGCTGTGAGTCTGAGGTTAGAATGTTTAGAGTTTAATTGGTTCTAACCCAGGCAGTTACAAGATGTGAGCCTGGGTGGTGGGAGCCAGTGGGCTCTCTAATTGTTATGACCGGCTCTTGGTCATAGGGTTCACTCCAAGAAACACTCAAGATACTCAGGCCAGGTACTCTTAGCGGTTACTTTATTATCTTCTTAGGTTACAGGATCAGATGTCATCAAGTCATTAGGAGATAAAGAGGAAAGGGACAAGTAGCCCACTGGCTCCCACCACCCAGGCTCACATCTTGTAACTGCCTTGGTTAGAACCAATTAAACTCTAAACATTCTAACCTCACACTCACAGCCTACATTCTAATGATGTCATCGATCCTGGCACAGCATACATGCAAGCACAGGAGCCAACCCTAACACCTCCTTTCCTACAACAAAACAAACATACGTCAAACTCACCAGAAGGAAGCCAACCCTAACACCTCCTCCTGTTGCATAAAGACAGATCCACTACCACACTCTGCACATGACTTCCTCGCTCCAACCATGTTCCACTTACACCGGTAAATTGAACCAGCAGGCTTAACTAACATCCTACGACAGACCCAGCCGCCACACTTAACGCTCCTAACCAATCAAGAACAACACAATTCTCCTTCTGTTCCCACCTGCCACGGGGAACCTCGAACTGCCACTTTCGAGCACTAACCGCCCACCTTGGCAACTACAACAAACGCTACCAAAACCAATCAAACACAAAACTCCTTCCGTTTCTCCCTGCCACAAAGAAACCTCGAGCTGCCACTTCCGAGCACTAACTCCCAAAACCGGGAAAGACCAGGTACTGTCGTAACAACACAAGACACTTACTAACAACCCAACAATCTACCCGGGTCAACAGAGAACTTCGCTTACAACTCATACCGCTGTTAGACCCATTCAAAAATTCAAGTAAACACAGCCACACCAAATCGTCACTCACTCACTCACTCACCCAATCACACCATAATTAAAGGCAACTAGCTGTCACTAAAACAAACACAACAAGACCCAGCTGCAAATGTTGGCCTGACATTTGAGCCCTTCTGAACAATTCAAAACCCCCAAAGTGAACACAGCTGAAGATGAAACGTTGCCAGGATTCTGAGATTGACCAAGAAGAGCTCAATAGCAATCCCAGAAACCACCTAAATTCATAAAGAAAAACACCAGATACAATATCACCTGCATCTTCAGAATTTCAAGCGAAATCCCTGGACCCTAACAACTCCATAGGGTCACCAAAACAACATATAAGCTTCACATAGCTTCAGGCACTAATCCCCCGCTAGGTGCCTCTGGGCTCCGCAGAACCACACCCAAAACACATTAAAGCTACACTAAGCTTCAAATGAACTCCGCAGAGACACAATTTACCAAAACATCAAAGCCCCGCAAAGCTTCTGGTACTAGTCTCCTACTAGATACCTCTGAACTCTGCAGAGTCACTAACCAATTCACCCATAAGAACTCCAACAAGTTCCTTGACCACTTCTTGGTCATGCATTACAGCTAAAATCTCTTACAAACCCCGCAGGGTTCCTTGACCAACTACAGGTCATGTACCACACTCCCACTCAAGTCAAAACATACACCACAACATCAAATACAGTCAAACCCGTACATAGAATGTAAAACTGCTAGTCAGCGCTGCAGTCGCTGTAGCAGAAATCTTGAGTTGAACAACAATAACACACAACAATATTTCTGATGTTTGTTAATCTGCTTAGAATCACATGCTGTGCATAGGTCCGACATCCAGTGGTCACTGCGGAGTATTGCATTTTGTTTTTCGTAGTCGAAAAGGGGACGTCGACAAGGCGTGTCTGAAACACTATCCCTATAGTGACGTGCGTTGTACCCACAATCCCTCACGCGTCGAGGTCCCTCAGATTGTTTTTTTCCGCCCAGCTTCTGGTCGCCTTCACGCGGAGCTCCTCGAGAGACATTGCAACTCCTCGACCTTTGGTCGTTTTTTCTCATAATATTAATAATCCCTCCCTCGACGCAGTTGTAAGCTGTTCTCCGCCGAAAAGAATCTTCGACGGAGGGTCGAGCGGAGGAAATCCTTCGGCGCTGCCGAACACGTGGCCTGGCCTCGCAGGCCATATACAGTAGGGAGAGTGGGGTCGTGGGACATCTCTGGGTCTTTTCTGAGAATGCCTTTCCCTTTCCCCTTCCTTTCCCTTGGGTTGCTTATCGCGATTTATTGCCTCGGCTATGGAGAGGACACCATTTAGGTTTTGCCCGCTTTGCAAAGGCAAATTTACTTGGAAGGACAAGCATTCACGGTGTAACCGCTGCTTGCCCCTCGATCACAAGGAGGAAGGTTGCGCGGCTTGTCGGCTTCTTAAGCCTAAAACTCTAAAAGACCGTAGGGTTAAAAGGTGGGCGGCCTACGCGATGTCGAAGGCCGAAGGTTCACCCGCCGCTGCTACCACCGACAGTGACGAGGAACGCGATAACACGACCTCCGCTACGGAAGTCGAAACCCCCTCTAAGGAGCGCTTGCGCGCTTCGTCTGTCCCCGGCCCTGACGGGCTCGGCTCACGCCCTGCTTATGGGGATGAACACCCCGGCGACACTGACGCACAAAAAGACTCACATAAGCACACAACCCACGGCTCTTCTTCGTCTAAGACGAAAAGAGCTTCGGCGCCCAAGGAGACGCAGGTTCCACCGGCGGCCTCCTCGGACCGTTCGGGTTCGAAGCCCCTCTCGCAACCGCAGCCGCGACCAGCGACTGGGCTTTCGGCAAATAAGGGCGCCGCCCCCAAACCATCGGCCGGCGCGCATCAACAGAAGGCGCATACCGCCGTAGAGCGTTCGACACCCATAGCGTCAAACGCAAGCTTCCGCCGACAAACGAGTCGCCGAAAGCTTGGCGAGGATCGCTGTAGCCGACGCCCAGAAGCGTACGCCGAAGAACACGTCGAGCACTACGCATAAGTCGAAAGACACGCCGAAAAAGCCCGAAGAAAGGCAGGGACTACCCCCTTCAGTCGGGGGGTCACCCAGCACACCTGAAGGTTTTTCGGAGGGCGACGGGACACTTTCCTCGACGCTTTGGGAGAGGTCGAGCCATTTCCAGCTAGATGACTCTATTTTCCCCCCGCCAGACCGCTCTGGGGTACCCCATGAAACCATGGAAAGACTCCACCTCTGTATGGAGAGGATGGAAAGGTTTATGAATACCCAGACCTCTCAACTCCCAAGAGGACTAGAGAAGGGCCTCAGGAGGACCCCAGGGCCAAAAATCCGAGGCTTGTCGATCCCCAGGTGGACACAGCCTCAGACTTCCATAACGTATACGACCTCACTGGGGAGGAAGAATACTTGGAGGAGGAGGATGTTTTCATGGACGATGAAGGACGACAGAACCAGGAGGAATGTCTGGGAGACAGGCCAGACATTATAGAAGAAGGCTTCCGAGAAGACACTGAAGAAGGACCTTCGCACCCCTGGCAATCCCCATCAGTATATTCCGACACTGATGTCCTAAACCTAAATCCTCCTGACAATTCACCGGTTAGGAACACGTCTCCAATTGACGATCAGCCCACTTTCAATGCACTGTTGCGCAGAGCAGCAGCACATTTCGAACTGGACACTGGGGAGCTCTCTCCAGAATTAGACTTTGTGGAAAAAGTAATTAAAGAGAAACCCCCGGTCAGCCAAACCATTCCCCTCCTAGCTTCAGTGAAGAGAAGAATCATCCCTTCGCTGGCCACTCCCGCATTGATCAGAGGGGTCAATCCGAGAATTGAAAAACTTTTCACTCCTTCTCCCTCAGACCCGCTCTACATTAGGGGACATTCCATTCCGGATTCCCTAGTAGTATCTAATACTAGAAAGAGGGCAGGGGTACCACTTTCCACCAGTGAGGCACCCCCTGACAAGGAGGGCAAAAGGCTATATGCCCTTGCAAAAAGAGTAACTTCCTCGGCTGCCTTCTCAGCAAGAATTGCGAACAACAATTCTTTGCTTGCTAGCTATGCAGACGCGCAGTGGGCCAAACTGCGCAAGGACGCCGAGGAAGCACCGGAGCCTTTACGTACACGCCTATTTTCAACTATTGGCGAAGGAACCCAGGTGAACCAGAGCATTGTAAAGAACTCTCTGGACGCGGCAGAAACAGCGGGACGTTCCCTGGTGCAGGGAATACTCCTAAAACGCCATGTATGGCTGCGCAACTCAGGGTTTAAACCGGAGACACAGGCGTCTTTAATAAATAAACCTGTGGAAGACTCTAACCTCTTCGGAAAAGCGGTGGATGAAGCTCTAGAGATGGCTAAAAAAGAGTTCGATACTATCAAGACTCTTGACCAAATCTCTAAGCCCACTGCCAGACGCGGCTATGGCAACAAACGCTTTTTTCGTGGCCAACGCCAACAACAACAACAAAGTCAGCATCAACAATACCCTGCCACCAATTACCAGACCAATAGTGGGCAGTACAGCCAAAGAGGCCAACGCCGGGGTAAAGGGAGAGGTCAGGGATCCACCCCCAGAGGCTCCCAAGCCCCCAACAACTCCAAGTGACGCGAAGATTCGCGTCCCCTCCCATGCAACACCGGTCGGGGGCCGGATAACATCCTTTCTTCCTGCATGGGAGGAGATAACGGCAGACCGTTGGGTACTTTCCACCGTAGCCCACGGATACTGTATCGAATTCAACAGTTCCCCATCCTACAGACCCCCGAGGGGACGTCGCATGACACCGGAACATCTTGCCATCCTTCTCCAAGAAGTACAACAACTGCTGGAAAAAGGAGCCATAGAGGTCGTGCCTCTATCTCAGGTAACGGAAGGTATTTATTCAGTGTACTTCCTTGTACCCAAAAAGGATCTAACCATGCGCCCTGTATTAGATCTGCGCCCAGCGAACAAGTTTATCAAACCCCAAAAGTTTCGTATGGTAACCTTACAGGAAGTAATCCCACTGCTTTCTCAGGGAGATTACATGACAACATTGGACATGAAAGATGCATACTTTCATATTTTAATGTTGCCAGCGCACAGAAAATACCTCAGGTTCATGATAGAGGGCAAACACTACCAGTTCAAAGTGCTACCCTTCGGCATAGCATCAGCACCAAGGGTATTCACGAAGGTGCTGGCAGTGGCAGCGGCCCACCTGCGCAGGTTGTCCATCCCAGTTTACCCTTACCTCGACGACTGGCTCATAACAGGGGATTCTTACGAAACATGCTTCTCCAATACCCAAAAGACAGTAGACCTTTTGTTACAGTTGGGCTTCTCCATCAACGAAAAGAAGTCCAGTTTAGACCCCAGTCAAATCAAGCAATTCCTAGGGGCTCTAATTCAAACAAAGGACGGCCTCGTCTTCCCCTCCAAAGAGAGGGTCCAAAACATGCTGTTTCAAATCCCTCAATATGTGACCGGTCGAGAGGTGACGGTACGCAAAGCAATGCGCTTGCTAGGAATGATGGCGTTGTGTATTTATTTGGTACCTCTCGCGCGCCTGCGCATGCGCCCAATGCAAGAGTGGCTCAACAGCCAGTGGTGTCAGGCCAGCGGACTATGGGAGGATCTAGTTGTGGTCTTGCAAGCCTTGGTTCTCTCGCTACGGTGGTGGACAAAGGAAAACATGGAAAAAGGGAAACCCTTTGCCACACCCGCGGCGGAAGCCACTCTAACCACAGACGCATCCCTCACAGGATGGGGGGCGCACCTATCCCATCAGACTGCTCACGGAGTGTGGACTCCGAACGTAGCATCCAAACACATAAATCTACTGGAGCTACTAGCTGTGTTCAAGGCGCTAAGAGCCTTCCAGGAACACCTACAAGGCAAAACAGTAATGGTCCTTACAGACAGCACCACAGCCATGTACTACATCAACAAGCAAGGGGGCACCCACTCTCCAGGCCTGTCCAAGCTGGCCCAGAATATATGGAAGTGGGCTCTCAAACAGGACATGTTCCTACTATCACTACATGTACCCGGGGAACTCAATCTGCTGGCAGACAGTCTCAGCAGAGATTTCCCCCTGCCCGAAGAGTACGAATGGCGCCTGCACGAAGACATCGTCTTCGACGTCTTCACACAATGGGGATTCCCAGAAATAGACCTGTTCGCAACCCTGGAAAACTCTCAATGCCTAAGTTACGCCTCCAGGTACCCCCAGAACCAATCCAAGGGGAACGGTCTGTCGATGCAATGGTCAGGGAAATTTGTTTACGCTTTTCCCCCCCGACTCCCCTTCTCAACAAAGTGGTGCACAAGATGCACCAGGAACAAGTGACCATGATACTAGTGGCCCCAATGTGGGCACGACAACCATGGTTCGCTCACTTGATGGAGATGTCTCTATCCCCCCCAGTAAAACTCCCCTGCCCGTACAACATGCTGTCTCAGGACAAGGGCAGGACTCTGCATCCATGCCCCCAGAACATGAACTTAGCAGCTTGGCTCCTGAGATCATAGAGTTCGGACATCTCCAACTCCCGCAAAGATGCATGGACATCCTCAGGGAAGCCAGAAAACCGAACACTCGCCACTGCTATTCTAGCAAGTGGAAAAGATTTGTCATCTGGTGCAGGAGTAAAAGCATCAACCCTATTGACTGCTCTCCCACACATGTGGTCCTATACCTGACCCACCTATTGGATTCAGGTCTAGTGTTTAACTCCATTAAAGTCCACCTAGCTGCACTTTCTGCATACACCACTTCCCAACTCAAAGTGTCGTGGTGGAGGATCCCTGTTATAAAAGCCTTCATGGAGGGAGTAAAGAGAATACACCCCCCGATAGCTGACCCAGCTCCCGGATGGGACCTTAATGTGGTACTTACCAGACTCATGGGCTCTCCATTCGAACCCATGCACAAAGCATCTCTTAAACACCTCACGCTTAAGACTGCTTTTTTAATAGCTATCACCTCCATCAGGAGAGTAAGTGAACTTCAGGCTCTTTCTATTCTAGACCCCTTCGTTACAGTTCACAAAGATAAAGTGGTTCTACGCACTCACCCTAGGTTTGCTCCGAAATTTATTTCTAAATTCCACGTAAACCAATCTATAGAACTACCAACGTTCTTTCAAAATCCTTCCAATTTGGGAGAAAGGACTCTGCACACACTAGATGTACGCAGAGCGGTCATGTTCTACATGGAAAGAACCAGACCACTGAGGAAGACTAATCAGTTCTTCGTCTCGGTGGCAGCAGGAAGTGAAGGAGATGCGGTTTCAAAATCCACTATTTCTAGATGGATTGTTCAATGCATCACTCTCTGCTATACTCTTGCTAAGAGAGAACTGCCCTTTAGGCCAAGAGCACACTCTACTCGAGGCACGGGGGCATCCATAGCATTCATTGCAAATGTTCCCCTTGAGTCCATCTGCAAAGCGGCTACCTGGAGTTCGGTGCACACCTTTACAAAACACTACTGTCTAGATACACACTCTAGATCTGACTCCCAGGTGGGACAGGCAGTATTACGACACCTTTTCTCTACTGTTCCTTCTCATAACCCACCGCCAACTCCGGGTACTGCTCGCTAGTCTATGCACAGCATGTGATTCTAAGCAGATACAACCATCAGAAATGCTTTTACGGTAAGTAATGCATTCTCATGCCACTGCAATGCCTCAAAATTGTTATACTACGCATTGCATTGACAAATACCTTCACATTGTATATTGCAGGTCGCATTGGAATAACATTTCCTGAAAGTCCATTTTGCCAAAGCACAGGCAACTCTAAT
Organism: Ambystoma mexicanum; assembly: GCF_040938575.1. NCBI lineage: Eukaryota > Metazoa > Chordata > Amphibia > Caudata > Ambystomatidae > Ambystoma > Ambystoma mexicanum. The sequence continues at coordinate 175,606,269 of NC_090934.1, forward strand.
GCTGAAATGCCTCAAAACGTTATACTAAGCATAATAGGATCAACACCACTTCGATTGTGCACCTCAATCAACCTCATATATGCCACCGACACACAACCACTGTCGCAACACAAGTGTGGTAACTGACTTTACATGAAACCTAAAAGTCCATGTTGTCATGAAGAGCAACACTAAAACCTAGAATGCCTCAAAGTTGTTACATCTAACATAAAATGCATCACAATAATAACCTTCAATACAGCTCAGATTCTCAGTTAATCTATCATAGTGACTAATAAGCATCACTGAATGATTCACTCCTCGGGCAAAGCAATGCTTTCCAGTCACTACCAGCACCCAATAATTGCTCATACCATCCTGAAATTTCTTCTACACACAGTAAATAATCATACCCGACACTTTACTAACAAAACCGATCATTTGAAGAAAAAGACAATTTTACAGGCACAGTTCCAAACCAAAACAGCATAGCGTCCATTTAAACTCATGTGGAAACACTTAGCCTTCTGGAAGAATTGAAGGCACAACAACACTTACTTGGGATGGAGCAACTTGCTAAGCCCAGTCACTTGGGCTCGCTTTTACCCTTTTCTTTATCATAACTGCGGCATCTCAAAAACAGAGGCAAATGCCATGTCAGATGATCTCCTTGCCGCCACAGATGAACTCAAGGAACTTGTTGCCGCTTCATGGTAATCATCTTAATACGCTCAAATCACCTAAGGCGCCCGGTGAATAACAAAACATTGTGGATCTTGCACATGGGTCAACCCATACAACACGCAGGAGGGTGCCTTATTCGAAGGTTCTCGAGATCAATGCGGAAAACAAACCCGATCTCCTATTCACTTCCTTTACAACCTCCTGGTGACGTTACAGCGTTTACACAGGTCCTTTACTCAAATGCCACTTATTATTTCTTCCGGACTTTCCACGTCGCGTAATACCCACACTAACATAGCGAGGCCCAGCATAATTCCAGGCGCGAATGCAGGGGAAATCAGCATTCCGACTGATCGCCATCACCTCCTGCAGCGTTGGTGACGTCATAAGTCACCCTCTGGCCTCTGCACATCACGGATCTCTCTCACGGATCTCTCCTGCCCCAACGGCCAGACCATACCAGAGCGCTCTCAACTCATACAGCATGCCGGTAAGAACATTTCTTTTAACGGAAAATGTCTGTCTTCCCTCCAATGACGGACGCACGCCCACTTTGCTGCTTAGTGGGAAACAACACAGCCTGTTTTAATCAACTTTGGGTACTCAAGCAGACTTTAATCAACTTTGGGTACTCAAGCAGACTTAGGCAACCCTGCCTGGGCACTCATGCCCCCTCATGTGCCAGGGTGACTACTGGAACAGGCTGTCTGACAATTCTTCCCGGGGCCTTTCTTCCTGTGTCCCAGGCAGGCCCCTCATCCCAAGTCCTTGTGGGCCTTTCCTGTCAGCCGCTCCTGATCCCGCTTGGCACTGGAAGGAAACTCACGTCCCAGCGAACCCTTGGGACAAGCTGCCTTATTCAGCCCTGGGTGGCTGCCTTACACTGCTCTGGGTGCTTTCTATTCACCAGACTCTTGGGCAGCCTCTAATGACTCCTGGACTCCAGCAGGGCACTCTCCCTTCTTCCCAGGGGTCTCCTCTGACAGGCTGTCCCTTCCAGCCCTGGTAGACTGGCTCAAACAGCCCTGGGTGGTGGGTACAAACAGTCTATGGGGGGCAGTGGGCTCTCCCTCTCTCCTTTCATTCACTTGTCCTCTTGCCTGCACCCCCCGCAGCAGAGTCTCTTCTCCTCTCTCACATGACATCACACAGGTACCTGTATCTCCTTATGCTTCACTTGATGTCCACTCCAAGGTCCTCCTTCACCATACCTTGGACCATCCTCGTCGCCAATTGTTATGACCGGCTCTTGGTCATAGGGTTCACTCCAAGAAACACTCAAGATACTCAGGCCAGGTACTCTTAGCGGTTACTTTATCTTCTTAGATTACAGGATCAGATGTCATCAAGTCATTAGGAGATAAAGAGGAAAGGGACAAGTAGCCCACTGGCTCCCACCACCCAGGCTCACATCTTGTAACTGCCTGGGTTAGAACCAATTAAACTCTAAACATTCTAACCTCACACTCACAGCCTACATTCTAATGTCATCATCGATCCTGGCACAGCATACATGCAAGCACAGGAGCCAACCCTAACAACAATCCACCAGGGAACCTCTCTTTGAAGAGTCCGGATCCGCTCCTTGCGCAGGAAATTCAAGCCCTGCTGGAGAAAGGCGCCATAGAACTGGTCCCTGTAGCAGAGAGGAACAAGGGATGGTATTCCCCTTATTTTTTTATTTCGAAGAAAGACGGGGGATTGAGACCCATCATGGACTTGTGCGGTTTGAACAAGCTCCTCAGGAAGGACAAGTTCAAGATGGTAACTCTTTCTCAAGTCCTCAAGGCCCTTCAACTTCAGGACTGGTTGGTGTCTCTCGACCTCAAGGATGCTTACTTCCATGTGCCGATCCATCCCAAGCACAAGAAGTACCTTTCAGTTTCGGGTCCTGCCGTTCGGATTGACCTCCGCCCCAAGGGTTTTCACCAAGCTCATGGTGGTAGTGGCAGCGCATCTCAGGAAAGGGGGGATTCACGTCTACCCCTACCTGGACGATTGGTTGATCAGGGGGAGCTCTCCCGAGCAAGTCCTGGATCATCTGTCCGTCACCTGCCACTCCCTTCACAGGCTGGGCTTCTCCCTCAATTTAAAGAAGTCCCATTTAACACCAACGCAGCGACTCCAGTACATCGGAGCAGTGCTAGACACGTCCCTGGGGCAGTGTTTTCCTCCTCAGGCGAGGGCTCTTCACATTCAGCAGATGGTGCACAAGTTTCAGCTTGCCCTGAATCTCCCAGCGTCCGAATTCTTGAGACTGCTCGGCCTCATGGCAGCCTGCATTCTTCTGGTACCAGAGGCTCGTCTGCGGATGAGATCTTTGCAGTGGGCACTCAAGCTCCAGTGGTCTCAGTCCTCCGGCAGGCTGTCAGACCCTGTTCAGGTGCCGCCCTCGGTAGCCCAGGACCTTCTGTGGTGGGACGTCGAGGGCAATCTGATGAAGGGGGCCCCATTTTGGCTGCCCTGGCCGGAGGTGACGATCGTGACGGACGCATCCCTCACGGGATGGGGAGCTCATGCCAACGAGTTGACAGTCAGCGGTCGTTGGTCTCCGTCGGACTCCAGACTCCATATCAATCTGTTGGAGCCGAGGGCCGTCAGGCTAGCCCTGAAGGCTTTTCTGCCGACTGTGCGCGGAAAGAGTGTCCTGATTCTAACGGACAACACGGTGGCCATGCACTACCTCAACAAAAAGGGGTGTGGGGGGGCAGGGTCACTTCCGCCGTGCAGGGAGGCGATGCAGCTCGAGTTCTGGGCCATCCAGCAGGAAGTTTCGATCTCGGCGGTTCATCTGGCCGGAGACGACGAGACGGCAGACGCTCTGAGCAGGCAGAGCACGATCTCTCACGAGTGGGAGCTGGCTCAGGAGATTCTCCTGGAGATCTTCGCCCTTTGGGGGGACCCCTCATGTGGATCTCTTCGCCTCCAGTGTCAACCGGAAGTGCGAAAGGTTTTGCTTGCGGGAATTTCCTCCAAAAGAAGCCTTAGGAGACGCGTTCGTGGTGGAGTGGTCATTCCCACTGCTGTACGCGTTTCCTCCAGTCCCCGTCATCCCGCAAGTGCTGCGGAGGTTACGGAGGTTCGGTTCCCGGATGATCCTCATTGCTCCGGCGTGGGCCCGGAGGACGTGGTACCCGGACCTTCTGACCTCCACGTCGTCTTCCCTACCGAGACGATCTGCTCTCACGGAAGTGGGGGTCAGGTTCTCCATCCAGAGGTCAGATCCCTCAATCTTCATGCTTGGCTTCTGAAAGGTTGAGTTATAAGGATTGGGACCTCCCTGAAGACGTGATGGAGGTGTTGCTCTCGGCCAGGCGGCCGGCAACGAAGTCTCTGTACCGTTGCCGTTGGAGAAAGTTCTGCGACTGGTGCAGAGTTCAGAATGTGGATCCTTTTGAATGTGACATTCCCATGGTTCTGTCTTTTTTGCTTTCTTTGGCCCACAGGGGCTTGCAAGTGGGGACCATTAAAGGTTACCTGGCGGTGCTGTCCATATTTAAGCGCTCGTCTGAAGAGTGTTCCTATTTTAAAATTCCTTGAATTTCGCAGTTTCTGAAAGGGCTCACTAATGTGTTCCCTCCGTCACCTTTTCTGGTGCCAGGCTGGGATTTGAACCTTAAGTTTCTTATGGGTGCTCCGTTGGAGCCTTTACATTCTTGCCCCTTGAGGCTGTTAACTCTGAAAACTGTGTTTTTGGTTGCGGTTACTTTCACTCGCAGAGTGAGTTACAGGCACTTTCAGTTAAGCCACCCTTCACTGTGTTTCACAAGGACAGGGGTGTCCTTAGAGTTTGTCCTTCTTTTCTTCCGAAGGTGTTTTCGGAATTTCATTTGTGCCAGAAGGTGGTTCTTCCGGCGTTCTATCCTCCTCCACATCCTGGTAAGGAAGAGGAGAGGCTCCATAGGCTTGATCCTCGGAGAGCGTTGAGCTTTTATATTTCGCGCAAGTCCCGGGTCAGAGTGGACGATCAACTTTTCATTGGTTACGCTGGAAAGCGTTTGGGACAAGCTGTGACGAAACAGACTTTGTCTCGTTGGATTATTTTAGCTATCTCCGAGTGTTACCGCTTGGCGGGTAAGGACCCTCCGGCTGGCTTGCGGGCCCATTCTCCCAGAAGGGTGGCTGCATCTACTGCCCTGCAGAGGGGAGTTCCTATTCGTCACATCTGTGATGCAGCCACTTGGGCTTCAGTACATACTTTTGTACGTCACTATTCCCTCGATTCCATCAGAGGGCAAGATCTGGCCTTTGGCAAGGCAGTTCTCTATTCCGCAATTCGATTGGGCATGCTAAATTTGTATTCTAAATTCTTTCCCACCTCCTTGCTTGGTACTGCTTTGGGAGTCTGTCATAGATATGGAATACGTCGGAGGACCCAATCCCCTCAAAAAAACAAGTTACTTTCTTACCTGGTAACGTTCTTTCGATGGGATGGTCCGACGTATTCCATATCGCTCCCTCCCTGCCTTCCCCGCTGCAGAATTTCTTCTGCGATTGCAGCTTGCGTTCCGCAAGGCCTTGTGTGTCTGACTGGCAGAAAACTGGTGGCACATGTTCTGGGAAAAAACTATAACTGAGGCTATGGGCGTCGTGCGTCCTACTTATCACATCGGGTGACGTCGGCCGTCGGAGGAGGTCCTCGGGGACGGCTCATCGACGCAGACGCCAAAGATTTTCCGAAGCAGCACAGCTGTGGACATTACCTGTCATAGATGTGGAATACGTCGTCGGACCATCCCATCGAAAGAACGTTACCAGGTAAGAAAGTAACTTGTTCTTCTGCTTATTGATCAATTTCTGTTGTTGATGTATTGATGACTTTGTGCACCTTAATAAAATGTTATGGAAAAGAAAAAAAAGACTCCTGCAAAGGTGAGCGCTCGCTATTCAGATTTGTGTGGGCAATGAAGTCTCTCATTCTAGGCTGCGCTACTTGAAGGGCAGTGCATGAACTTGGACTGCGCTGGTTTCAGTTGTAGGGATGTTCAGGGTAAAGTACAGATGAATTACAATATAGTGTGTACTGCCTGAGTGTGTGCGGGGGCAGGAGGGAGAGTGATGCCCACTAGTATACTTCATGTCTGGCAGCGGTGAATCCTTTTCTTTCTAGCAGACTAGCAGGACTCCTCGGCCAGGCCAGTTTAATAGGTGCAGATAGGCATTCCTGGAAATGTTTTTCAAATATGGGCTTTATATAGACATCATGGAGCCATTGCATGTCGACCATAACCTAGGTTACAGTAAAAATGGACTACGATTGTAAATGACAAGGTCAAGAAGAACCATTTTGAGAACATTGGCACCATTGTAGCAGTTATAGTGTTTTATTTTTAGATTTTCTTTAGTTTTCCGGTGTACCTTACAGGCATTTCCCATGCATAATTAAATGTTAACTTATCCGATTCGTGAAACACTACATTAAACATCTCTTTTCCCGGGTCACAGCTTCTTTTTGACTATGCAGTTTACTTTTTCAAAAAGAATGATCACTCTTCTGTGTTCTGGGTTTCTGATAGATTTCAAAAGTGGACTGTAGAGAAGTACTCAACATCATCTGTAATTTGGAGACTGAAGGCCATGACAACACTGCATTTATTCTCTGCACAACGTACCTCACTCAGCAGCTACAAACTGAAAGCACAGATTGCTCATGGTATGTATTGCAAGCAAGTTTCACAAAAGTAGAACAAAAGTAAGACTCACTCGACCGAGCGTATTTTCACTCGTAAAACACATTTTTATTTGATCACTGAATCAGACGTCCGGCTTGAGGCTAGAACTAACATGAAACAAACCTGGCATTCGACGAATGATAAAATAGTAATGTATTGTAGATGTACCACAGCTTGGCTATTTTGAATGTATTCTTTGATGTATGGTTTTAGTCCATGTTTCGAAAAATTAATAGGTTGGTCCTTTTTTCCTCTTTTAAACCTACAATATGTGAAAGATTGGGTTTCAATATTTCTTTTTTAAATGAGTTGGAAAGCATGAATTTATTTTTCACAAATAGCCCGCCCCTTTGTCTCACGCATCCCCATCTCTCTCCCATTGACATGTCATTTCTCAAAACATAACTTTAGGTTCATCTTCATTCTTAATCAGTAGGAACAATGTTGTATGTCCTGTACCAGAGCTGTGTGAAACGTTTTTAGCAGTGAGCACAAATAGCGTGTCATCCTTTGCGCATCTGACATGCAGCTTTTGTGCATCGCTTGCACGTCTAAACAGTAATTGCAATTTGTATTCACACTTGCAAGTTGTTAGTGCCACATGTACTTTAGAGGGCCTACTCACAAGACAATTTTTTCTTGTTTATGGGTGTAGACCCCATAACCATTAATTTACTGATTTTACTGTTACTTCTGCAGCTGTGAATTACCCATCTTTTGTCCGAATGCTTACCGGTATTGGGGGCGTTACCTTTGTGATGTTGCATAGCACGTACTCTTCTTTCCACTGTGTTTACCTTTTGTCCAGTCTGAAGTAGGTGGAGTGGGTATTCTGATTTCCTGCACAGAGCAAGCCTAGTGTGTAGATAATGTCGGCACCTTACAGTCCCCAAACAAGCTACAATATCTAATCCTCGAATGAATAAATCTATTACTACATTGTTTATATAAGCAAGTCTCATAGTAAGAAATGCACTATACATCAGTGCTTAATCAATATTGCAATCTGTCACTTTTCTGGTACCCGGTATTAAGATGGATTTACAAAATCAACCCAGGGTTTGGATTTTGGGAGGCCGCCCTATTCTTTTGAACAGGGAGACACTGAGGACTAGTCAAACCCATTCAAGGTAAGGCAACAGAGCAGCAATGTATAATCTGCGGAAGGCTGCGAGTCTGGTCTAGGGCTACGAGACCACACAACACCACCAGTAATTAAAGTTAGACCGCTAAGTATAAAAATATTATATGACTTTATTAGGCCTTTCAAAAGCACACTAAGCAAGTAAAACCTCTAGTTTGTCTGTTAGTCAAGATTGTATGCAGTACCCTTTGGGTGCACTACAACAACCTTGACCTCCTGGCAATAGGAACCCAACCTTTTGGTATACATCTGTACTACACAGGTTGGTAGTGTGGCTGAGCAGCCAGGCTTATCTCGAGAGGTCAATGTGAGCTGTAGGGGAGTTACACAGAGATTCACAGTGACAAGTATTCAAATAAACACTTAAACACAAGGTTTCTTGAATAAACAATTATTAATTTATTTCCAGTCAATTAGAGTAAGCCTTCTTCAGAAGGGAGCAATATAAAAGCAGCACACAAATATACTTCAAAACTGTACACTTAGTTGCTAAATCAGTAAATACCCATTTGGGAATGGCCCACAGTCAAAGCCCACACCCTCAATAGCTACGGTGCTGGGGACATTAATATCTTACTGTTGGCATTTTAGAAAACTCAGAAATTAGTTAAAGAAAAGGGTTATTGGAACATACAAGCAATCACAAATATTCTTAAGCGGGCAATTACTTTTGGATCCCCTAATCAGAGTCATTCAGTTATAATAGATTAGGCCAAAGTCAATGGGCAAAAGTCTTATATGGGCTGAAGCACTTCTGGTAGGTAAGTAGAAAAGTCTTTGCACAATGTTTTAGAAGTCTTTGAAGAAAAGAATGAATCAATGTAGGGCCGCAAGCTGTTCAGACGGTTTATAGTGATAGCCTCGAATGCAAAAGCCTCGAAAAAAAATGCATCGAAAAAATCCTTTTTTAAAAAAAAAAAAAAAGAAATTATGGGGTTCCCAAACCCAGTTTGTTTTACCCCTTAAAACCCATTATAATAAAAAAAAAAAACTTTCCCTACGAAAAAAATTCATTTTCTCCAGCATGGGATCTGGCATGGATTCACATGCTCATAAATATTCCCCGTCGTCAGGCCGGGAATCCTTGGTATAGAAAAATTCAGTATCAGTTTCGTTTCTGATCTGTCTTTCTCAGTAGTAACCAATCACTGGTCTCTGGGTCATACTGCCCCCAGCCAATGACTGCCCTCTCCCTAAGCCCCGCCCCTGGCAGCCATCCTCAGATTTTTACCGCACGTTCAAGTGTTGGGAGTCCTCGTGCTGTAGCTCTCGAGATTTTGCTGCGTTTTCGCGCTTTTTTCAGGAGATTTTCTCATTTTTTCGGTTAAATAGAGCCTCAAGCTCCACCGTTTCTACATCCGACCAACGGGGACCCGTTTTGGAGTTTCTACGCCCCTCAAGGGTGAAGATTTCGTCGCGTTACGCTTTTGGAGCATTCCAGAAGTTCCAAGGCCTACCCGGACATGGCCCAGGAGAAAGGGAGCTCGACGTTTGGGAAGCTGTTCAGGACCTGCCCTGGATGCCAGCTTCAGAACATTTTCAAGGGGGACGAGCATTCGTTATGCCTCTACTGTCTCCATGAGGACAAGACACACAAGGAAAAGGACTGCGCGTTTTGTGAAAACATGTCGGAGCGGACCATGAAGGATCGCCACCTCCGTCTCGCCAACTGGCTGGAAGGTAAGAGCCCGCCAGGCGAGAAGAAGAAGTCCGAGCGGTCTTCTAAGTCCTGTGAGGGTGCTCCGGCGACGGGGGCCCAACAAAAGGCTAAGCACTGCGAGTCCACGGGCACTGGGAGCGCCGAACGGTCAGGCTCCTTGGCTGCCAAGCAGGGCGCACCCTCCCCGGCGCCATCGACCACGAGCCAACGCTCTGGCTCGGGTAAGAGGAAGTCCGAGAACCCGGCGAAGCTTCTGGAGAGGCCCCGGTCGATCTCGAAGACTCCGGCAGAGGGGGAGCGAGGCTCAGACCCTCCCCCCAAGGTGAAGGCCCCAGGCGTACAGAAGGTGTCGTTAGCCTTAATTCACCCTGCTAGGACCTCGATTGAGGATGTCGCCACGGCCCTGGCTCAGCCTGTGGAGGCTACACCAGTGGAGGCGCCCTCAGGTACCAGAGTCTCCCTGCCACCGCAGAGGGAGTCTTTCAGGCCCATCGAGAAGACCCCCACAAAGTCCTCGTTGGAAAGGATGGGGGAGGGGCTGGTGGCCCTCGTGGATACGGACACAACCTCTGAAGAGGAGCTCATCCAAGTCGTGGAGGAGGCCCAGCCCATTGGGAGGGATCCCGACGAGGGCGACGACGAGGGCGACGGTCGCTTAAGAGGAGGACGCATCCTAGGCCTCCTCTCCCGCCTCTGCGGCCTGCTCTGCCTTCCCTCCGGTCCACTACCCACGGGGATGATACAGGCATGAACACGACTACGACGGGTACGGATGACGACGGAGGCGACGATGGGACGTGTCCCCCGTCACCCCTTGCGTCCCCGCCCGACGAGATTGGATCCTTCCATGCTATGATTTGCAGGGCACCCGAGCTCTTCCAGCTCTGCCCCGAAGAAAAGAAGGAAGGGTTCCTTTACCAACAGCGCAAGGCTAAAAGGAAGACTGTCCTGGCCGTACCGCTTCTTGATGACATCTGGGATGAGGGGCTTGCCCTCAAGAACCCTGCCACGGCTCCTGCGAAGAGGGAACGGTACGAGAAGAAGTACCGGGTCCCCGACGCTGCCCCCTTGTGCCTTAGGGCGCAACCTACCCCGGATTCGGTTGTTTCGGCGGCGGCCAAGAAGAAAGCAGCGGGGCATCGGCCTCGACTTCAACCTCCCCGCCGGACGGCGAGGGTAGGAAGCTGGATGCGATGGGACGACGGGTCATCTCATCTGCAGCGGCGACCATCAAGGCGGCCAACGCCCTGGCCATCGTAGCCCGCTACGACAGGGAGTTGTGGTTCAAGATCGCCCCTCTGTTGGACTTCCTTCCGGACGCCAAGAGGGCTGAGGCCCTGGAAATCTTACAGGAAGGTGAGATTGCCTCGGACCACGCCATTACGGTGGCTACAGATATCGCCGACACCGGTTTTCGTCAGTTGGGCAACAGCGTTTGCCTGAGACGACGAGGATGGCTCAAGGCGACGGATTTCCTCCAGGACGTTCAGACCAAGGTTTTGGACATGCCTTTCGATGGGAACAACCTTTTTGGCAAGGCGGTTGATGAGTCCCTTCAGGCGATCAAGACTGACACGGAGATGGCCCGTGCATTGGGTGTGCTCCAACAGCGACGGCCGTCCTTTCGGAGCTCCGGAGGCAGACAGCGTGCCTCCAAGGGAGCCGGCAGCAGCTCCTTTACGTACCGTCAAGCGGCATGGTCTTCGTCGCAGGAGGCCTACAGGGGACGCGGCAAGTCAGGTGGATCCCGCCGTCGTCGCCAAGGTGGTCAAGGAGGCAAAGCGGCCTCCAAGCAAGATTGAACCGACCGTCGGGTCGGGCCCCCGCCGAAGCACCCCGGTGGGAGGCCGGCTGACAAAGATCGTGTGGGAGTCCATCTCCACCGACCGTTGGGTGCTGGACGCCCTGGCCCTGGGGCACGCCCTCTAGTTCCAGAAGAGGAGCCCCGCATTCCTCCAGTGGCCAGGAAGGAAAATCACGTCCCTCAACTTCTGTTGGAAGTAAGGGCGATGCTCAGGAAAGGTGCCATCGAGCTCGTCCTGAAGAGGCTTCGGGGCTCCGGAGTTTACTCAAGATACTTCCTCGTAAAGAAGAAGACAGGAGGATGGCGTCCCATCCTGGACCTGCGACAACTAAACAAATACATAAAGGCACAGAAGTTCCGGATGGTCACCCTCCAGCACGTGCTGGGTCAGCTGGAGGAGGGCGATTTCCTGTCGTCGGACTTGGAGGATGCTTACTTCCACATCCCTATTCTAAAGAGACACCGAAAGTTCCTCAGGTTCGTGGTCAAAGGGCGGCACTACCAGTTCAAGGCCCTCCCGTTCGGATTAAAATCGGCGCCCAGGGTGTTCAAGTGCCTAGCACCAGTGGCGGTGCGGCTGCGCCTGCAGGGGATCCACGTCTACCCCTACCTGGACGACTGGCTCATACGGGCAAGGACAAGGGAGCTCGCCGTGGAACACACTACGAAGACCGTCCAGCTGCTCACGGACCTGGGGTTCTCCAACTTTCCAAAATCCCACCTGGTCCCATCGCAAGTCGCCTTGTTTCTGGGAGCACAGCTCGACACAGTGGCGCGGCGGGCCTCACCGTCGGAGGAAAGGATAAGGACCATCCTAGGAAAGGTGCAACGTCTGCTGGCCACGGACGTGGCCAGAGTGAGGTCTATCAAGTCCCTCCTCGGAATGATGTCCTCCTACATTTATCTGGTGCGCCACTGCAGACTTCGGATGCGGCCCTTGCAAGAATTCCTCGCCGCCCACTGGATCCAGACGACGGGCAGCTTCGAGGACAGGATCCTGCTCGACGAAGCGTTCCGTCAGGCGATACGATGTTGGGGTGTCCGCTCTCATCTGACGGCGGGAACAGGTTTCCTAGCCCCGGCCCACCAGGTGACTGTGACGACGGATGCCTCCCTGGAAGGTTGGGGAGCGCACACTGGGGGTCTCCACGCGAGAGGCCTTTGGCTCCCGGAGGAGAAGACTCTCCACATCAACATCTTGGAGCTCCGTGCAGTGTTCTGGGCCCTCAGGTCCGTCCTTCCGTCCCTCAAGGGCAAGGTGGTGAGGATCTTCACCGACAACACCACCACAATGTTTTACATTCGGAAGCAGGGCGGAACCAGATCCCCTGCCCTATCCAAGGAAGCCCAGGATCTGTGACATTGGGCCGTCGCCCAAGGGATGTTTCTGGTGCCCTTTCATCTGGCGGGGATAAAAAAACACCATCGCCGACTCACTCAGCAGAGAGCGGCGCTCGTGCCACGAGTGGGAACTGCGCCAGGATCAAGTGGAACGACTCTTCCGACGATGGGGCAAACCCCAGATCGATCTCTTCGCGACGGCAGCGAACTCCAAGTGCTGGAGGTTCGCCAGCAGGTTTCCCCAACCGAGGAGCATGGGCGATGCTTTCTCGTTCCCCTGAGATGGCCTGTTCCTTTATGCATTCCCGCCGTTGCCATTGCTACTCCGGCTCGTCAACCAGCTCAAGAGTTCCCGGTGCAGGATGATCCTCGTCGCACCGGCGTGGCTGAGGCAGATCTGGTTCCCGGACCTTCTGGACTTGTCAGCGTCCACACCAGTCAAGCTGCCGACAGGCGCGGATCTGCTCTCCAGAGAAGGCGGTGCCATTCTTCATCACGAACCAGAATCGCTGAACTTGCAGGCCTGGCTCCTGCAGCACTAGAGTTTGGAGGATACGACATCCCGGCAGACTGCAGAGAGGTTCTCGCGAAGGCCAGGGCATCCTTAACTCTAAAGTGCTATGGACACAAATGGAAAAGGTTCTCTGTCTGGTGCCGTGCACAGAAGATTAACCCTCTGCGGAATACGGCCCCTCAAGTATTGCCATACCTATTGTCTTTGGCCACGGCTGGCCTATCTCGCGCTTCCATCAAGGTACATCTGGCTGCCGTCTCACGTTACACCAGAACTACAGGACGGGCGTCCTTGTGGTCTCATCGACTGGTGAAGGAATTTATGAAAGGACTGTTCTGATCATTCCCGCCGGTGAAGGCCCTTGCCCCGGCGTGGGAGCTGAACGTGGTGCTGACTAGGCTTATGGGGGCCCCATTCGAGCCTGTGCATTCAGTGCCGTTGAAGTTTCTGTCGTGGAAGACAGCATTCCTCGTGGCCATCACCTCTGCACGACGAGTGGGAGAGATCCAGGCCCTGTCTTGCAAGCCTCCATACTTGACTTTTCACGACACGAGGGTGGTGCTGAGGACGCACCCCTCCTTCATGCCCAAGGTACCGTCGGACTTCCACCTCAACGAGCCCTTGGTGTTGCCAGTTTTCTTCCCGTCGCCTTCGTCGCCGGCTGAGAGGGCTCTGCACTCGCTGGATGTAGCTAGAGCGCTAAAGTTCTACGTGGACCGCACAGAGTTTTCGGAAGACATCACAGCTGTTTGTGAACTTTGGACCTGTGAATTAAGGGAAGGCTCTCTCGAAGACTTCAATTTCCAGATGGCTCTCCGGCTGCATCATGCACTGTCACCGATTGGCAAACCGACCGTTGCCAGGCCGTCCGAGGGCCCATTCGACCAGAGCGTTCGCTGCTACCACGGCGTTCTTGTCTGGTGTGCCCCTGCTCAACATCTGCAGCGCTGCTACGTGGAGGTCGACGCACGCCTTCATGAGATTCTACTGCGTCGACCGGGATTCCAGGGAGGAGTCCAGAGTCGGCCAGGCAGTGCTGCGCAACCTGTTCGCCTAAGGTGAGCCTGATGAGGAGGTAAGAGTTGCTTAATGTTGAGTTCTTGTATTGCTTGATATTGAGCCTTTTGCCACCTCCCGTGGTTGTGCATGTGTATACTGCTATGTATTCTTATATTCACGAGCATGTGAATCCATGCCAGACCCCATGCTGGAGAAGGAACAAGTTACTTACCTGTAACTGTTGTTCTCCAGCATGGATTCACATGCGAACCCTCCCGCCTACCCCTCTGCGGCTCTTCACTTGGTCATATTGCCATTTCACATGCTACCAAATCTGAGGATGGCTGCCAGGGGCGGGGCTTAGGGAGAGGGTAGTCATTGGCTGGGGGCAGTATGACCCAGAGACCAGTGATTGGTTACTACTGAGAAAGACAGATCAGAAACAAAACTGATACTGATTTTTTTTCTATACCGAGGATTCCCGGCCTGACGGGGAATATTCATGAGCATGTGAATCCATGCCAGACCCATGCTGGAGAACAACAGTTACAGGTAAGTAACTTGTTCCTTTTCGATGCTTTTGCATTCAGTGCTTTTGTATTCGATGCTTTGTATTCAAGGGAATCACTGGATACCGTTTATAGACTTGAGTAGTAGAAGATGCAGGCAGCTCTACAATGAGGTAAGTACTCTCTCACTTTACAAAAGTGCAGCAGATGACTTCTGTTCCTGTGCAGCTCTGCAGATCTCCCTGTTCCTGAGCCTCAGTCGTGGGGACAAGAGGGAGGACTTCTGGGGACTCCTGCAGTGGGATGGTCATTGCTCGCAACCGGTGTTAGGGAGAATTCCCTCCACCTTAGAGACACCCTGCAACTTTGCTGGATTTTGAAGATTTGATTTTTTTAACCTGGAGAGTGTGACCCTTTTTCCCACTCTGATATATTTTAATGTGAATTCTACCTCTGTTTCTTTTGGTTATGGAGTCTGACAAACTCTATAGGCATCATCTTTTACATTGTGTCACACAGCACCTTAAGTGCAGTGGCCCAGGGAAGTATTTCCGATTTCCCTAGGTTTAAATACCTCCTCTGGGATAAACTACTGTTTCCCAGAGCAGTAAAGTGAAATTGACTTTACTTAGCATTGTAACTTGCTAGAACCATGACACACTATCTTACTATAGAGTGCTGGAGAGGTTACTTAGTATCCCCTTTGTCTAGATGCTCATGTAACTTTTTTTTATCTTACCCTTTCCTCACAGAATGGCTGGTGGCAGTGGTTTTGTTATGAACTACCATGATTTGCATTTACTGCGGCTGTTTGCAGCTTCTGTAAAGCTAACCGCGGGAGCCATCTTTTTCAAAATGGTGCAGAGCCATCGTTGACAAAATGGTCCCGGTCTTCTTTTTTCGCCATGTCTTTTTGGAATGTTCCTTCTAGAGATTTTCTCTGTGCGCACAACCAGGTTTGGTCTCTTTGTTCAGTCATCTTTGGCAGGATTTAGGAATGAAGCCTGCCTCTGGAAGGGTATCTGGGGTAGGCAGGAAGTGAGGGAGGCGCCCGAAACTCCCTCTGCTTAGTCTCCTAGGAGACCCAAATGCACTCTGTGGTGATTGGCTGGCTGACTGTCAGGCAAGGACAGCCACCCTGCTGGGTGAGTGACGGCTAGGCTGGAATGAATGGGAGAGAACTGAATAAAAGGCGAGTCTTTTGACTTGGAAAGCAGAGTCGACCACTGGACGAAGGAACCGAAGAAGAGCTTGAAGAGGGCGCCTGCTGCAACTCCTGGACCGTTGGTTTGCCCGGTGAAGCCCTGCTGCAGTGCCGAACTGCCAAGTTCGCATCCACCGAGAAGCCCCTGCAAGGATGCCATTGGAATACCCCGATGTGGTGGATGCTCCTACGAAGGCTACGGTGAAGTCTGTGAGGCCAGTTTTGGACTCAAGGCCCTCTTCTGTCACCAGGCCTGGGTTTCAACTCCCTCTGGCAGACATATATGAAGATGAAGAAAGGTCTGAGTTTGAGGACCCTGGTGAACTTGTTGAAGCTCCACTTTTTTCTGGAGACAGTCAGTTGGAGGATTTGAGGCAGACCCTCCATGATGCCAGTGGGTTGGACACTTCACCGGAAGTGGAATTTGGTAGGGCTGAGCCTGGGGCTTCATACAGGAGGCTCATGGCTAGGGTCCCTGCTGGTCCATTCCTCCTGAAGACTGTGTAGGATGATCTAACAGAGTAGATCAAGGTCCGTCCTCTGACTGCTTTACCATTTCATCTCGCCTTATAGAAAAGGGTGGCAGCTGCTTGGCAGTCCCTGGAATCCGTTCTGGCTTTTAATAAATCTTTGACTAAGTAGTACTGCCCTTCCATTAGCAACCCTAGCTATTTATCTACTCACCCCACTGCCGAGAGTTTGGTGGTTCAGGCAGCTACAGCCACCTCGAGGCAGGCGATGTACCCTACCATCCTTCCGGATAGGGACAACAAGCGCTTCGATGGTTGGGCCTGGAAGGTATTTACTGCTGGGAGCATGGCCTTGAAATTGGCCAACTCCACTAGTGCCTTGGCAAGGTTTTCACACTCTGTGGAACTGTTTCTTTAGCGGCTGAGCATATTCCCGAGGGGGAAGAAAGGGATGGGTTCCCTGCTCTCGTGCAAGACGGCAAGGATGCCATGTGCGAATTCCTTCAGTCGGGTTTGGATACGGCTGACCGCGTTAGCCGATCCATGGCTGCGCGCACCGTTAAACGCATATTTGTGTGGTTACAGAAGTCAGGTTTTGCTCCGGATGTGCAGGCCCATCTTCGTAACATGCCCTTCGATGGCGCACATTTGTTTGGCAGCAAGGCTGACGAGAGTCTTGATGTTGCAGACCTCGAAAGCTGTGGCTAAATCCTTAAGCGCAGCTGT
This sequence comes from Ambystoma mexicanum, assembly GCF_040938575.1. NCBI lineage: Eukaryota > Metazoa > Chordata > Amphibia > Caudata > Ambystomatidae > Ambystoma > Ambystoma mexicanum. The sequence continues at coordinate 175,622,975 of NC_090934.1, forward strand.
GCGTCAACCTTCGCCTTTTCGTCCTAGAGGACAGCAATGGAGGGGAGGTTCTTTTCGTTAATTCTACTCCTTTGGTAGAATGAGAGGGGCCGCCAATCAAAGGGGCCAGTGAAAAAATACCCATAGTGGTCGGGGAAATCGTGATGCCAAAGTTGCTCAAGCAGCTGCCTCTTTGCCTTCAGGCACTGCCGCCGCCGCTTCCAAACAGTCATGCAACCATGTCCCATGGTTCGCCGTTCGGGGGCAGACTGTATCAGCATTTCGTAGAATGGCGGGCCATTACTTCAGATGCGTGGGTTGTGGATACCATAGCCCACGGCTACTGCCTTCCCTTCCTTCAGTGGCCTCACGGCAATCCACTGCGGAAACTCTTTGAGGCTTCCAGATCCGCTCCTTGTGCAGGAAATCTTAACCCTGCTGGACCAAGGCGCTATAGAACTAGAGCCTGTAGCAGAGAGGAACAAGGGATGGTATTCGCCTTATATTTTGATCCCGAAGAAAGACTGGGTATTGAGACCCATCATGGTTGAACAAACTTCTCAGGAAGGACAAGTTCAAGATGGTTCAAGATGGTCACTCTTTCTCAAGTCCTCCAGGCCCTTCAACTTCAAGATTGGTTGGTGTCTCGGGACCTACAGGATGCTTACTTTCATGTGCCGATTCATCCCAAGCACAAAGAACCTGAGGTTTGGGGCTGGTGACTCGCACTTTCAGTTTCGGGTCCTGCCGTTCGGATTGACCTCCGCCCAGAGGGTCTTCACCAAACTTATGGTCGTGGTTACAGCGTACCTCAGGCGAGGGGGAGATTCACGTCTACCCCTACCTGGACAACTGGCTGATCTGGGCGCGCTCTCCCGAGCAAGTGTTGGATCATCTCGGTTGCTCGGCCTCATGGCTTCCTGCATTTTTCTGGTGCCAGAGGCCAGGCTGCGGATGAGATCCCTGCAGTGGTTGCAGCTCTCCAGCAAGATGTCAGATCCCGTTCAGATTCCACTCTCGGTCTCCCAGGATCTTCTGTGGTGGGCCAACAAAGGGAACCTGATGAGGGGCAAACCGTTTTAGCAACCGTGGCCAGAGGTGACTGTAGTAATGGACTTCCCCCACAGGATGGGCCGCTCATGCCAACAACTTGACAGCCAGCAGTCGTTGGTCCCCGTCGAGTCAAAACTCCACATCAATCTGTTAGAGCTGAGGGCCATCGGGCTAGTGTCACGACCCTCGCCCAAAACCCCCTCTGGCAAACCCATTGGCCAGGTGGAGTCAGGACTCTGGCCTCTAGAGCCTGGCATCCTCTTCAAAAGCCCTCATGGGGTCAGTCATGGCGCCAGGCTCGTACACCATGAACAACAATGTGCTTGGGGAACTACTTCATTGTATTGTCAGCCAACCTGGAGACATCCACAAATGTTCTCAGGCGACCCACGGAAGCATGCAGCATTCATCAATCAGTGCCACCTTCATTTTCTTTGTAGGCCTGGAGCATTTGCTAAGAACCAAGCTATGCGGTCTAGTGTTTTGGGGGTGGCAGGCCTGGAACTACTTTCTCTGGTACTACTTTACCTGGGCTATATAAACTACACCCTGACTGCAGAACATGCTTCGTGTTACTTTGCAGCTTGAAACGTGACGCTCACCGTGTCCAGCTATTCCCTCGAACCTTGGAGAAGCAGAACCTGCAAGGAGACAAAAGGAACATCATTAGCAGCAGCATCTTACCTGCAGTCTTCATCTTTAAACACTCGCAGCTACTGAGAACAGCTTCCTCGAATCTGCACGCCTCCCGTACAGAACGACCTGAAAGAGGAAGATAGAGGTAACATTAAAGAAAGCTGTAGAGACATTTACAAATTACGAACTGCTCAAAAGGTTTACCTGGCTGGTCGCCTCTCGGCTGGCACCACTCCGGACATTCCACACGTGCTGAAGAACACCGCAACCTACAAGGAAGGAAAACACAGGTTAGCAAAGGCAAGACTTTGCAGCGCTGCGCATAGCGCTTACTTACCGCATCATAGCGCTCTTAATGCGCCATCATTTACCAGCGGGGCTCAACCAAGCCAGTTCGCCGCGCTGAAGCTCCGCATACCTAAGGGAGAAAAAAGACATTTTAAACAAAGAAAGGCATGCAGGATAGCAACAAAACTAAAGAACAGCAATAAGACCTACCTGAACAATATCAAACAGGCCGGCGTCGGTGAAGTAACTGGACCGCACTCGCCCATGAAGGACAACGTGCCCCTGCAAAGAAGGCAGGACGGAGAGCACGCCTAATTCTACCACGAAGCAGAACCTTCCCCGCAGACCACATCAGGGCAAAGCTGAGAAGCATACCAGCGAGTAACCCAGCTGGGTGGCATCCCTGTGTATACCAGGTGAGTGTAACAGCTAGGCCTGAAGGCTTTTCTGCCCTCTGTATGGGGGAAGAGTATCCTGATCATGACGGACAACACAGTGCCATGCATTAAATCAACAAAAAGGGGGAAGGGTGGTTGGGTCACTCCCGTTGTGCAGAGAGGCAATGCAGCTCTGGTTCTGGGCCATCCAGTAGGAAGTTTCAATCTCGGTAGTTCGTCTGGCCGGAGACGAAAATGCGGCGGCGGATGCTCTGAGCAGGGAGAGCTCCATCTCTCACGAGTGGGAGTTGGCTCAGGAAGTCCTTCAGGAGATCTTCGCCCTTTGGGGAACCCCACAAGTGGATCTCTTCGCCACCAATGTCAACCGGAAGAGCGAAAGGTTCTGCTCAATGGAATTTCCTCCAAGAGGAGCCTTAGGAGACACGTTCATAGTGGATTGGTCATTCCCACTGCTGTACGGGTTTTTTCCAGTCCCCTTCATTCCTCAAGGGTTATGGAGGGTTAGGATCCCACATGATCCTCATTGCTCCGGATTGGGCCAGAAGAGCGTGGTACCCAGACCTTCTAGAATAGCCATCTGCCGTCCCTGCCATCTTCCCTACCGCCAAGAGGATTGGCTCTCTCTAGTGCGAGAGGAGAGGATCAGGGTCTCCATCCAGAAGTCAAGAGACTCAACCTTCACGCTTGGTATCTGAAAGGTTGAGGTATAAGGATTGGGATCTCCCGGGTGACGTGATGGAGGTGTTGTGTTCGGCCAGGAGGCCGGCAACAAAATCCCTGTACCGTTGGCGTAAGTTCTGCAACTGGTGCAGAGGTCACAATGTGGATCCTTTTCAGTGCTCCATTCCTATGGTTTTGTCTTTTTTGCTTTATTTGGCCCACAGGGGCCTTCAAGTTGGTACCATTAAGGGTTACCTGGCGGCGCCGTCTATCTTTAAGCGCTCATCTGAAGAATGTTCTTATTTTAAGATTCCTTTTGATTTCTCAATTTCTTAAAGGACTGACTAATGTGTTTCCACCGTCCCCTTTCCAGGTGCCAGTTTGGGATATAAATTTGGTTTTGCAATTTTTCATGGGTGCTCTGTTTGAACCTTGCACCCTTGTCCTTTGAGATTATTTTCCTTCAAGACTGTGTTCTTGGTTGTGGTTACTTCCGCTCGCAAAGTGAGTGAATTGCAGACACTATCCTCTAAGCCACCCTTTACTGTGTTCCATAAGGCAGGGTTGTAGGACGGGTATGTCCTTCCTTTCTACCTAAGGTAGTATCTGAATTTCATTTGAGTCAGAAGGTGGTTCTTCATCTTTCTACCCTCCTCCTCATCCTGGTAAGGAAGAGGAGCGACTCCGTCGGTTGGATCCTAGGAGGGCTCTGAGCTTTTACATTTCTAGGATGTCCAGGGTCAGAGTGGACGATCAACTCCATGTAGGATATGCTGGACACCGATTGGGCCAGGCTGTTACCAAACAGATCTTGCCCAGGTGGATTATCCTCCCCATTATGGAGTGTTATCGATTGGCGGGTAAGGACCCTCCTGAAGTGTTGCAAGCTCATTCCATTACGGGCGTGGCTACTTCCACAGCCCTCCAGCGGGGGGTTCCTATTAGGAATATTTGTGATGCAGCCACATGGGCTTCAATCCGCACCTTTTTTTAAACATTACTCCCTGGATACAATCCATGGTCAGGAAATGGCCTTTGGAAAGGCGGTTCTTTATTCCGCAATCTAATTGGGTACTCTAAATTATTTTCCCTCCTCCATTTACTGGTACTGCTTTGGGAGTCTGTCAAAGATGTGGAACACGTTGAAGGACACAATCCATTCGAAGAACAAGTTACTTACCAACTGGTAACGTTCTTTTGACTGGATGTTCCTCCAACGTATTCCACATCGCCCTCCCAGCCTGCCCCTCTGGAGAATTTCCTCTGCGATTGCAGATTACGTTTCCGCAAGGCTATGTACAGTCAAGTAGGCATGAGACTTGTGCTGCACGTTCTGAGGGGAAAAACTTAAACTGAAGCTACGGGCGCCGTGCGTCCTATTTACAACATCCGGTGACGTTGCCCTCGACGGAGGCCTTCGAGGGACGTCGACCCGACGTCCTCGACGCAGGACGCCCTCTGCTGAAAAAGTTTCCGAAGTGCACAGCTGTGGACCTTACATGTCAAAGATGTGGAATACTTTGGAGGGAACATCCAGTCGAAAGAACGTTACCAGTTGGTAAGTAACTTGTTCGTCTGATTCAGAAACTCTGTGTACAGTATTCAAGTATATTTGTGTGTTACTATTCTATTGCTCCCTTCTGAAGAAGGCTTTATAACTGACTGATAAATGAATAATTGTTATGCAGGAATCTTTGAGTGTAAGAATATACTTTAATACTTGTAACTGTGGATCTTTGTGTAACTCCACTATAGCTCACATGCCCCCTCTTGAGATAGGCCTGGCTGTTCAACACGCTACCAAAACTGTGTAGTACAAGCTTATACCAAAGGTTGGGTTGCCCATACCTGTAGTCCTAGTTGTTTGTAGGGTTTCCAGAGGATACTGCATGCAAAACCGTATAGCCAGAGAGAGGAACACCAGATTGTGTGCGTTACTTTAAAGTTGGCCAAGAGCTCCAGGAAGATCCTCCAGACTCCCAGGAAGCAGGACTGACTGAGCCTGAGCCCCCTCAACCGAGTGTGGGACCCCAGAAGCAAGGAAAGTCCATCTTGACAGCCAGGAACTACGGTGTTGCCATTTGCGGCAGTCGCAAGGAGCTGAAACACTGAAGTGCCACTTGTTGGAAAGATTGCTGGTCGCGAGCGGTGACCGTCCCATTGCAGTGCAAGAGTCCCCAGAAGTCCTCCCTCTTGTCCCCACGACTGAGGCCCAGGAACAGAGAGATCTGCAGAGCTGCACAGGAACAGATGTCATCTGCTGCACTTTTTCTTCAATACAAAGGTACTGTAAAGTCTGAGAGAACGTACCTCTTACTGTGGAGTTTCTTGCATCTTCTACTACTCAAGTCTAATCAGCTTGTAGCCCTACGTTTTGATTCTTCTTTTCTTCAAAGACTTCTAAAATATTGTGCAAAGACTTTCCTGCTTAACTACCAGAAGTGCTTCATCCTATATAAGACTTTTGCCCATTTACTGTGGCTTAGCCTGTTGTACTGAATGACTCTTCTTAGGGAATCCAAAAGTATTTACCTGCTTACAAATATTTGTGGTCTCTCGTTGTTCTAATAACCTTTTCCTTTTACTAACTTCTAAGAGTATTCTAAATGCAAACGGTAAGTTATTAATGTCCCCAGCACCCTAGCTATTGAAGTCACCTGAGGGTGTAGGTTGTCTGTGGGCCATCCCAAAATGGTCTTTACTGACTTAGAAACGAAGAGTGCACAGTATTGAAGTGTTACTTTTTATATTGCTCCCTTCTGAAGAAGGCTTATTCTAACTGACAAATTAAGAATTGTTTTGTATTTGTTTTTATTTTATTTGTATTGCACACCTGGCCCATGGATATATGGGCGCATTTCTTAGGGAGGGGTATCAAAGGAGGTACATAACGTAGCAGTGAAATTACAATGATAGCAAAATGCAAAACTGAAATCATATTTACAAAATGTACAATATTACAGGGGATCAATGTAGCTGAAACGGGTACACATTTACAGAGGAGGCACAGGTACTAACATAAGATAGAGTAATTACAAGTGGTAAAGGGCGATGGTAGAGGAAGTGCAGCAGATTTACAAGGAAGATGTGTTGTGGTCCTGCTCGATGAGCCAAGATTTGACTTTATTCTTAAATGTAAAGTAAGATGGTTCAGCTCTAAGTGTAGAGGGTAATGTGTTCCAAAGTTTAGCGGCGAGGACTGGGAAGCTGGATCCCCCTGCTTTCTAGGTATTACCAGTGAATGAACTTGTGCAGAACTTAATGGTCTGTTGGGAGTGTGGGCAGTGAAGCAGTTAGCAAGATAAATGCGTACCTGGTTTGAATTTAATTTTGAGTAAGTGCAAGAGTTTTGAGTGATATTCTGGAGGCAATAGGGAGCCAGTGTAGGCTTCGTCGCATGTCAGATGTGAGATTTCCTAGAGATGTTAAGGGCTGCCCTTCTAGCATTGTTCTGGGTGACTTGAAGCTTATTGATGTTTCTTTGGCTGGTGCCTAAGTATAAGGTATTACAGTAATCCATTTTTGCCATTACACGGGTTCTGGTGAGGATAATACAGTTGGGGGCAGTTAAAAATGGTCTGCAAGCTGTTATCTTGCAGGTGTAGGCCGATGCAGATAAAACAGCATTTGTTTGTCTTATGAGTGACAAAGCGGAGTCAAGCTAGATACATAATGTTTTTGTGTCCTTGGAGACATTGATGGTATGCCCGTCAATGGTAAAGGATTTGAAGGTAGGGTCCAATTTACTTAGTGTAGTGTGAGAACCTAGGATGTGTAGCTCGGTTTTCTCATCATTTAGACAGTCCATGATGTGCCATCCAAGCCTGGATGACCGTGTATACATCGTTAAGTGCTTTAGAGTCAATAGTATGGTTACCTGTGATGGGGATGAGTATCTGGGTGTCACCAGCATAATTGGTATAGGTGACACCCAGATAGTCTAGAATATTAAAAAGAGCCTTCGTAAATACATTGTAGAGTGTTGGAGAGACGCCCAAGCCTTGTGGGTCTCCACACAGGACTGGTGATGTTCGGCTGAAGCAGACCGTGAGAAGACACGCATAGTTCTGTTTTCTAAAAATTATCTGATCCAGGAGGTGGCTTCATCTGAGAAGTGGGCAGCAGTTTTAAGATGTTTGCACAGAATTTGGTTGTTGACCAGGTTGAAAGCTGCCGAAAGGTCAAGTAGTAGAAGTAGGCCCAATTTGCCTTTACCTTTTAAATCCTCAATTTGTGTTTGTAAGTTAGTAAGGGCAGTTTCTGTTCCTTGTCTAGGACGGAAGCCCGATTTCTGGAGGCTGAGAAGGTTGTTAGATTCCAGGTAAGCCTGAATTTGTAAATAGGCTTCCCTGTCCAGAATTATTTAGGAGGAAGGGTACCGTGGTGATGGGTCTATAATTAGCCGGGTTACTTGGGTCAAGGGTAGGTTTCTTAAGGGAATAACCCAGGCATCCTTGAGGTTGTCGGGTACAATCACCAATTTAAAGGAAGCGTTTGAGGGTAGTGATAAAGGGGGCAAGCTCGTGGGCTGCATCTTTGATAATAGGTGCTGGACACGAGTCACCTTGACAGTTGGATGGTTTGAGCTTTTTGATGATGATATCTGGAAAGTTGTGAGAAGCTGAATGGTTTGATAGGATGTGTTGAAGTTGTTGTATTAAATGCGTTGAATGCCAGATCTGGGGTTAAGGTGCATTTTTTTATGTTGATTTTTGTTTGTAGATGCGGCTTTATCAAGGAGGGCTTTCTGGATATTAGTGCACTAGGAGACGTCTGTTGCACTGGTCTAATGGGGCAATGGTGACTCAAGTTCTTAAAAGAATCTTAAAGAGCTCTTTGGTGTTCTATTCCTTCAGCAAGGAACGATTGTTGTATGCATCTTTTTTGGCGCAGAATATGGCTTCTTTATAGGTCGATGTTGCAGTAATCAGGGAACATTTGTTGGCGTAAGATGGAATACTTTTCCAATGTGCCTCTGCGTTTCTTTTTGCTTTGCGGAGGTCTCTAAGATTAGGTGTAAACCACAAATTCAGATGAGGGCGTGTTTTTGGTTTACACAATTTTAATGGTGCAATGGTGTTAAAGGCTTTTAGGATAGTACGGTTGTGTCAACCAAGACTGTAGGGTCGTGGTTAGATGATATTTTGTTAAGAAGGGGGTGATTAAAGGGAGTAGTTTCTCCTAGTAATGTCCTCCTTGTTACGAGTGGGAATGGCAGGTGCTATGTTTGTTTTGGTATTAGACGGGGAGGATTTGATGGTGAAAATTATTTTGTGATAGTCAGACCACAGGCATGGTGTTACTGACGATAGGTTAATTGTGCAGTTCAAGTCTGTTAACCAGTCAAGGGTTCTACCCTTAATGAGTGAGTTCATGGATGTGGTGAGTGAAGCCTATATCCGTTAGGGAGTTGGCTAGGTCAAGGGCAAAAGTGTCATTTGGGTCTTGGGGGACTTCAGGTTGAACTCGCTGAGTAAAATAATTTGTGGATTTGGCTTGGTATTGGTCGCAATGATAGTGGATATGTCCTTCATGAAGGTGGAGATAGGTCCTGGTGGCCTGTAAATGAGGTGCATTGAAGCAGTCTGGTGAGGCGAGATATTGAGTTTGACTGATAGCAGTTCAACGGATGGGATTTGCGAATATGTAGTGGATCTAAGCCCAAGGGAGCTTTTGAAAATGATGGCAATGCTGCCGCCTTTAGATTGATTAGTACTCCTTTCACATCTGATAATGGCGTAGTTGTCTGGTATGGCCAAGGATAGGGCGGGGCCAGATACCGCGTGAAGGCACGTTTCCGTAATCGCAAGGAAGGCCAAGTCTTCCGTTGTAATGAAGTTGGCAATGTCAACGGCGTGAGCTGGGAATGACCTGGCATTAAGGAACCTTTAATTGGTAGAGTTTTGGAGCTAGTGGAGCTACTGTCATGTCTACTTAGGAGGATGTTTTGATCGGGGGGTCATGGTGTTGATAGAAAAGGTCGCATTGGTAGGGAGATTCTGGATAGATACGTTTGCTATTAGTGCCTGGGTGTGAATGGTGGATTTTATGGAGAAATCTAGCGCCTAGTCTGATTTGATGGATTGTGGCACAGGGTTGGTTGAGCGTTGGTCTGGATGCAAAATGTTGTAACCAAAGGGCAGGTGAGTTCAGGTATGTATTGACTCCGACATGGTGATTGTGGTAGTGAACACTGAGTTGAACAAATGCCGCCTGGGTGTAGAAGCTATTAGTCGGTGGTGGAGAGAAGGTGTGGGGATGGTGGACAAAGCTGAACTTTCCGAGTTACTTACAGGCCGACTGTTTAGGGTAGTGATGGGAGTAAGCCAGGTGGCGAGTAGTATGTACAATAATGGGATAAGCGTAAAGTACGACCAAGTAAGTGTACGCATTGTAATGTAGACTTGAGGGTGCTCAGAAAGAGAGGCAAGAGGAGAGGTGTTGCGACAAGAGGGGTTGAAGTCCCATAGAGGGTGTTATGGGGTAGTTTGGTGTAGTCTAGTTCTGAGGCAGGAAGGTAGGCTGGAGGCTGTGGTCTATATGATGTCGATGTAAAGTGTAGAGGCTCTCTACCTAGTGGTTAAGCTAGATGTAGGATGTTAACCAAGGTGCATATTTTCTGGGTCTAATATGGCAAACCACTCCTATTGTAGGGCAATAGTTGAACATACAGCCCTTCAGGTTAGACACGTATGCAATGGCAAAAAACAAGCATATTCACAAACATGGAATAGAGGGATGCAGTACAGTTTGATGTAGGTCGTAACTTTAGGTATTGGGGAGACTAGCCCAAACGGATGAAGCAATAATTGCAGTTACTTTATGACAAGTGAGTAAGGGTATGACCCTAGCTCCAAATATATGGGTGAGAAAGCACAGCACTATTTGCTAGCAGGCGTATGGAGAGAACATATTCAGAAAAAACATTTGAGCAACCATTGGGGTAGAAAAATGCAACGCAGTGAGCTTGGTAGGTAAAAGTCAGAGACTGTGCCAGAGCAGGGTCCAGCCGTGGTACGTGGGGCTGGGTGCGACTGCTAGGGATCTGATCACGGAAAATGACAAAAGCAGAGTTTGTGGTATTGGGATAGTCTTGAAGGCATCAGCGGCGATAATACACAGTAAAATTCACATTAGACATATGCTATTTGCCGGTGGGTACACTGCGGCATGTGTGCAGGGTCAGCTGTGGGTTACAACGTGGAGAATAGAGGCACGATGGAGCGGTGCAAAGGGAAAGTACTTTACATGGATAAGATGGGGCTGATACGTGGACTGGGCACGTAGGTTGAGATGTTGAACCGCTGGATAGATGAAAGAAAGTTCATTCAAGAAACCTTGTGTGTAAGAGTTTATTTCAATACTTGTCACTGTGAATCTCTGTAACTCCCCTACAGCTAACATTGACTCTTGAGATAAGCCTGGCTGCTCAACACGCTACCAAAACTGTGTAGTACAGGCTTCTACCAAAGGTTGGATTTCCTATACCTGGAGTCAGTTGTGTGTAGTACACCCAAAGGTACTGCATACAAACTTTTCCTAACATCTTCCAGGGTGTCTGAATGGGACCAGCTCACACTAGGGGTCTGGCTGTCCTGATTGGACAGCCAAACGCTCCTTTCTGTAACTTGCTGAGAGAGATTGCAGGTGAGTGTGTGCTGGAACTGTATAAAGGGTGAGGCTCCTGGAGTGAAAAGCAAGTCGACCACTGGAAGCTGAAGTAACCGAAGAAGACGACCAGAGACGCCTGCAGACTCTATGCAAGACCATGAAACGACCACTGTCCTGACAGTATTCTGTGTGACAGAGAAGCTCCGAAGAGGCCGACTACTTCCCTTTTGGCTGGTGAGAACAGCCTGCTGCCCATTTTGAGTGCATGGTCATGGAAAGGCCAAATCCGTCCATAAATTTGCTGAGCCCTCACGGACACTCCAGGGATCCAATCCAACTCTGCCAGATCCCCTCATCAGAGTGCAGGACTGCAGCAAGCTAAGATGATTGACCAGGCGATCTGTGTCCTTTGTTGGTGCTGCAGAAAAGGCTCCAAAACCAGTCAACCAAGAAGTTGCTGAAAGTCATGCCCCAGGTCCTCCATCAAGACAGCTGCTGGGAGATCCCATCCATTGTCCTGTCTTCAGTCATCAGGCGGAATTCCTAGGTCGGGTCCAGAGCTGCAACATCACAACGCATCCAGCACAAACATTTACTTCTTACCAAAGGTACTGTGGGGATGGGGGTGTTGGGCAAGAATTGATGTAGTAGCACTGTGTGAGAGTACACAACACTTGTCTACTTGGTAGCCCACCTTTTGTTATAGGGCTGTACTACACAAGTTGGTAGTGTGACTGAGCAACCAGGCCTGTCTCAAGAGGGGTAAATGTGAGCTGTAGCAATGAAATTCGCAAATACAAGTAGCCGAGCAACACTTATACTCAAGGTTCCAGTTATAATTCGATATTTATTTAACATCAATTTTTAAATAAGCGTTCTTTAAAAAGGGCAAGATGTGTAACAATCAAATATACTTTCAAATACTTTTCCAGAATCAGCATGCGTTTAGTGGATACTCTTTAGAGATGCTTTTTATACACTTCTACACCCGAAGGACAGTATTGATGACAGTAATGATATATGGCATGGCATTTATAACGCACCTATACACAAGTGTTTCATTGCACTGCAATGGAGGGGGAGCAGAGGGAAGTCCGAGACAGCGATCCTACTAGGCCAAGTGTCATTCAGATCGCGCAAGTGCAGGGGGTGGGGGAGAGGCATAGTGCATTACATGGGCTAATAGAATAAATAAAAATTAGAAGTCGGGCCATCTGGTGGCAAGTTCAGGGGTAAGTGCAGAGTGTCCGGCTAAGTGCAGACATTTATATATCACTAGTACACTTTGCAGATTCTGAGGTTTCGGAAAGGTTAACGGAAGGAAAAAGGTTAAACAGGTTCCCGGGGCATGTGAGTATACTTAAATCTTCCAATGAAGTCTAGACAAAACCTTTCCCAGCGATAAGTCTAAAAACAAGTTATCACCTCTGAGGGACAGAAAATATCAGAGTAGAAGAGTCTGCAGGGACCCAGGACAGCCAACGTCAATTGGAGCAGTCTATGGAGCTGAGGCACTTCATAGTTAATACTAGTCTTGCCCAAAGCTAGACAGTTTTGTAGAAATCACTTGTAGGGTCACAAGCTGTTACACTTGTGGAAAGCAGAGTTCAAATCAACTCTAACGTAGCCACTGCAAGTCTCAACTGCGAAGAGCAAAGCTAAAGACACTGAGGTAAGTACCCCAGGTCTGTACAGTACCTCTGGTTTGAAGAGTGGTCCACCTGGATTATGTCTTGTTGCAGTGATGCAGATCCTGGGTTCCTGAGCCTGTCGTGGGTACAAGAGGAAGGACGTTGGAGGAATCCTGCGGCAGCAATTGAGGTAGTCGGCAGCTACAGGCTCTTTTTGGATCAGCAGCACTTAACTGTTTCAGCGCACAGTAAACTGCACCACCGTGGATCTTGGATACCGGTTGGGCTTCCTTCACTCCTTGAGTCCTGCACTCTGATGAGGGGACTTGCGCTCTGGTCGTCCTGCTTCTTGAGGTTCCTTGGGAGACTCCTGGAGCTTCTGGCTGGATTGCAGACATTGTACTAGACTACGGATTTCTCGACCCCTGGCACTCGATTCCAGGAGCAGCAAAGAAGTACAGCCAGTTGGGAAAGTTGGTTCAGTGGAGTTCATTTCGGGGTTAGGTGATCCCACTAACCCAAGGGAAGAAGACGTCCCTTCCGGAGCTTCTCCGGTCGATCAGAAAAAGGAGATTCAGCACAGCAGCAGGGCTTCACTGTGCAATTCAAAGGTCCAGGAGGATGCAGCAAGCGTTCGTCTGGTGTTCTTCCCAGTGGTCGACTCTGCCTCTAGTCCAAAACCTTCGCCTTTTTAAGCAGGTTTCTCCCATTCATGCACCGCCTAGGCTGTCAATCCCACAGCAGAGTGGCTGTCCAGGAAGGACAGCCAGCCAGCCAATCTGGATTGGTTTCATTCAGGCACTCCTAGAGACAAAGGACAGGGGAGTTTCGGGAACTTCCCTCCATTCCTGCCCTTCCAGACACACTGGAGCCAGAGCGGGTTTCGGGACTGAAGCCCGCCAAAGGCAAAATGAACGAAGGGCTCAAACCTAGCTTGGCGCGCAGGGTAAAACTCAAATACCTCACAAACTGAAAATGGTCACCCATGGGTGCTATACTGCAGCTGAGGGTTCAGCCTTGAGTAGAAAAGCATCATGGTAGGATAATTAAACCACTGCCACCCGCCATTTAAAGTAGATAGGGTAACATAAAAAATGTTACATGAGTAGGTAGGATAAGGGGCTACTAGATAACCCATAGCCCTCCACATACATATGATGGTGCGTGCTGGATCTACAAAGAGAAAGGGGTAAGTAAAGTCAATTTCACTTTACTATTCTTCTAACAGTAGTTAATACAAGAAAAGGTATTTACACCTTATGAGAAATCAAAAGGATTTCTCTGGGACACTGCACTGAAAGTGCTTTGTGTCACCATACAAAACGTAGATGCTTTTGGCGTTCGTCAGACTCCAAAAACAGTGGTAACACATAGTCCAAATCAGGTCAAATCACATTAGTGGAAAAAGGTTTTACTCACGCCAGGGTTAAAATTAAAAAGTCCTGAAGTCCATCAAAAGAGCTGGGTAACTCGAAGGTTGAAGGGAATTGGCACAGAAATGAGAATTCTCCCTAACAAGGGGTATTGCTTAACTGATTCCAGAAAGTCGCTCCAGTGCATTGGAGTGCACGTAGAGGTGGCCAGGGGAACCCCCTTTTACCTCCAACGCAAGCAGCTGCATGTGGTGTCCCTTTAGCGAGTCCTTTAACACGATCTGCAACCTTGGTAAAACCTTTGTGTATCTTCCTTCCTAGAGACCTGAAAAGTATCCCTAGGAGCTCTTCTGCTTTGCAAGACTTTAAACCTATGAACTGCCTTTTTAGCTAGGGTTGGGGTTTTTACTTTAAAATACTTTGCTGGAAAACTGTCTCTAGAACCTGAAGCTCGACTAGGATAATACTAACCATCAGTTTTCCTTCCCAAAAATCACTCTTGTGCATGCAGACTAACTACAATTACCGTATTTTGTCTGTGCACTGTATTACTGATAGAATTAACAAACTCCTATTAAAATTAAATGCGTTCAGCAGCTACCAACTAAGAAATGACTATTGAAAAGTATTAAAGTTTCTGAGGCTTGTGGAATCTGCTTAGATCACATGCTGTGCATAGGCCGACATCTAGTGGAAGCTGCAGAGTATTAGTTTGTTTTTCGAAACTCGAAAATGGGCGTCGACACAGGGCGTGCCAGTAATACTATCAGATTGTTTTTTTCCGCCATACTGGTCGGAAGCATTTCGCGGAGTTCCCTGGCCTTTGCCATACTTTTTCAAAATATCGTTACATTTTCCCCATTCTCCACCCCAACGTCGAGTCACCGAACTTCCACACTCGACACCGGACCGGAGAAGAAATCGACCGTCGACAGCTGCACAACGGATTTGGGCCTCGGCAGGCCTCTGGCCTTGGAAGGCCTCTGGCCTCGGCCCTGCAAGTAGGGAGAGTGGAGGATGGACATACTCTACACTCTTTTGGTATATAGGTGCATGCTTATATATTCCTACACTTAACAACCCGCTGCCACAAGGTGCGTAAGGAGGGTACCTCTTTCCAATTCTGCCCCAAGTGCAACCACAAGTACCCTTGGGTTGACAGACACGCCACGTGCAATCTCTGCTTGCCGAGTTACCACCCCGAGGCGAACTGCAGATCGTGTAGTAGGTTTAAACCGAAAACACTTAAGGACTGCTCGATCAAGCGTTGGGCCCACCACGCCAGGCGTCAGGAGGCCATGGCAGCGGAGGGTGCCTTCAGCGATGGCAGCGACGCCGTGCTTTCAGATGGCGAGGGCAATGTGGCGTCAAGAGACAGCCGAGCGTAAGTCCCCGACCTCGGAAGGTCGTCCGGCAGGGCAGCTATGGGGAAGACCCCCGGCGACACAAGCGATACCCACAGCACTTCCACAAAGCACATGAAGTCCAACCGAGACTCGATGCGCACGTCGAGTTCTCGGAAAGAGGCACATAGAGAGCGGTCCGAATCAGTGTCCTCTGGGCGTTCTCGATCTAGATCGCCGCATGACTCCAGGCAATCATCCACTGTTGCCAAGAGTGCCTCTCTCCCCAAGGTAACGGAAGTTCGATCGTCCGAAGACGAAGCCGACTTCCATCCCCAGACCGCACTCCAGGAGTCAGCGGCTCCCGAGTCCCTACCTCCACGTTCTAAAGATAGGGACACTACCCCCGAACCTCGATGCCAGGCGTTGGAAGGCTCCGAAGGGGTGAAAAGGCAGGGAAAACACTCTTCCGCCCACGGGGAGGGGGGAAAACGACAAAGGAAGCAGTCTCGACCTCCTTACACACCTCTAAAATGTTCCACTCCTCGCAAACGGACAGACCAGTCCCAGTCTTCTGTTATCAGAAGGACTCCTGTTAGGGAGAATTCTCTGTAAGGCTAATTTCCCAAACCTAGTGAGCCCCCCAGCAGCTTTGCTGGATTTTATGGGGTTTATTTTTTTCTCTCCTGCTAAGAGTGAGATTCTTTTGCTCCCACTCTTGGACATGATTTGAGGTGTTCCTTTAACTTTCCATGTGTTTTATGGGCTATGGGGTCTTTTACTCCATAGGGTCTCATGTGTTTTTTGATGTGGGTTACACAGCACCCTCCGTGCCGTAACCCAGGGGTATCGTGGCGACCCCCCAACATAGACTCCATACCCTGGGACTGACTGTCTCCCAGGGCATGTAAAGTCACCATTGGCTTTGCTAGTCCCAAATTATGAACAGAAACCAGTACAAACCATTATATTGTGGACGTACTGGTCGAGGCAATTCGATTGCCCTGGGGTCTGTTGTTCAAGGGGGCACGTCTCCGTCCCCCCTGATCAAGTTTTGGCTGGTGGCAGTAGATACTCATTTTTATATTCGACCGCAAATATATCTCTATGGGATTTTCCCATTGTTCGAGGCTACCAACTTTAATTATTTAATTCTTATAGCCTTGAACATACCGCTGGTTTATTTATTTAATATTAATTCACCGGTTGGTATTTTATGCCAGAACTCGATTCTAAAATGGTGTTTGTCTTCTCTTCTGTGTCTCCAACCCAAGTCAAGCCCTTTGTTCCACTTTTTGGCGGGCTTCTCCACAGAAGCCTCCAAAAGTGGTGCCACTCTGTCTGGGTACCACAGAGTGTGTGAAAGGGGGTTTAGGCACCCTGGACTGAGTTACCTTGGTAACTCAAGTTGCACTCTTGTGTGATTGGCCCAGTGGTGAGCCGGCCGGCTCACCACTTAGCATGTTTGATTGACAGGCTGGGTGAATGGGGGTGTGCTGCATAAAAGCAGGGCTTTGGGGACTGGAACTTCAGAAGTCGCCACAGGACCTAAGAATCCGAGGAGGGAGAAGCTGACCTGCAACGACACCACCGGTGGAGCCCTGCTGAACCGTCTCACCACTTTTCCTGACGACAGAGGAGATCTCCAGTCCGGATGGTGGTCTTCCTTTGACTGGTGGGGATTACCAGTTTTGCCGCCTTTTCACCTTCCTGGAGCATCTCGTGGCCGCCTTGCCCGTGCCAAGCACCCCGGCAACCGGAATACCACGGTTTTACCACTACCGCAAAGAGAATGGTAGTACCCTTTAACCAGAGGACTCCGCGGCTGGTTTCTTCCCTGGCAGTGCAACGACCTTCATCTTTCCTCCACGGCGAGACCTCTTCTTCCTCTGGACGAAACACCGACTTGCACCTGCTGCCAGGAACAACTGCCCCCGCTGGAGCTCCCTTCACATTTAAGGTACTGAGTCCCGCCTGGCTTCCCTTGCGACAGATCGTTCGGGGCGACAGTAAAGCCTCGACTTTCTAACCTGGGCTAGCCTGGGGCAACCTAGCTAACTTTTCCTGACTTGAATTTCATCCTTTTTTCTTGTGCGAACTATCTACAAGACTCTTTGGGCATAACCCCACTGTGTGAACCTGGACCCCTTCTGCTTGCTCTCTCCAAGAGTGGGCCTTGCAATTGACTTCCTTGCTCTCCAGTAGAACTCTGCCTATCCTGCCTTACTGTGGTTCATGGAAAAAGTATTGAAACTTGTGTGCTTCTTTAACTCTGCCTTTTTCCCTCCCTTTTTTAATGACTTATTAGAGTGCCATCTTATGTTAAGCGCTCACCTCTGTCTGAAAATAAGTGGTGTTTCTCACTAAGACCTGTCTAATAAGTAATTAGGGTTGTATATATATATATAATAGTGACTGTGTGCTGAATTTACTTTTCTCTTTATGCTAGTGTAATTTACAAGTGTCTTTAAATAATTATGTACTTTTACACCAAAGCTCTGGTCAGTGTTTGTGCTACTGTGTCTCTGTACCTATTGTGTATACTCTGCATACTGCCAAACTCTTCTTGAGGGAAGTATGACTGCTCAGCCACAGCTACCAAGTGAATCTGTGTGGTACAGACTGCTACCAAGTGGGTTTACTGCCAAACACCTGTAGTCTTAAATCTTTTGCAGTGGTCCCTAAGGGAACTGCACAGGTTTCTGCCTAACAACCCCTGCTAAAACCAGTAAGTCTAGTCAGGATAATGCGGAGAAAGTCCCAGAAAGGGTCATTCCCAGTTCGAGAGAATGGTCTAGTCATGACATAGAGAGGGTTATGACAAGGATGTCTTCATTGGCAGATTTGTACACAAAAAACCCTGAACACTTTCTCTCCTATACTCCCGACGGGTCAGCACCCTCAGGCTCTAAGGATCCAATACCTCCAAGTAAGAAGTCCCGGTTTGAAGCCCCAACACGGTCTTCGGACCCCTTCTATATACAGCCCTACTCTCAATATCAAGGGGATATATCCCTTTGTGAGGATCCAGATTTGGGCAAGTTGGAAGAGCAAACAGGTACAGGCTACTATGGGGATGATGAGGACCAAGAAGAGGAAGACCCGGAGACCTACAGAGTAGATTCTCGGTAGAGAAAGAACCCCCGATTACCGACGCCCCTGTCGACAATCAACCTCTCCTGAATGAAGTTCTGTCCCGAGCGGCAGAACACTTCCACATTGACACCCAGGGTGCTCAGGAAGAGAGAGAGAGGAGTTAGTAGGAGAAAGGAGACCTGTTGCGCAGGCCATCCCTAGCCTTAAGTCTATTCAAAGAAGAATAGACCCTTCACTTGTAAATCCCAACCACACCAGGGCAGTGAACCCAAGGATTGAGAACCTTTTCAGGGCAGCCCAATCAGACCCACTGTACATAAGGGGGCATCTGAAGCCGGACTCCCTGGTAGTTACAAACACCCATAAAAGGGCGGGAACACCCTTGTCATAGTCTGAAGCTCCTCCCGACGAGAAGAGCAAGAAACTATATGGGTTGGGCAGTAAGGTAGCCTCCAACTCCACCACCCTGTTGGCCAGTTACAACTGCCACCAGTGGGAAGAAGTCGCGGCATTCATAAACTCCGCCCCAGAACCCTTAAAGAGCCAATTGGCACGAGTTTCCGCAGAGGGAAGAGTCGTGTCCGGTTGCCTTTTAAAAGCAACCTTTGATGCTGCGGATAACGCCGCCAGATTGCTAGCAGAAGGGACTGTTATCAAGAGACACGCTTGGTTACGGCAGTCTGGTTTCAAGGCTGAAACCCAAGCATCATTGGTAGATAAACCGGTGGAGCCGGATCTGTTTGGTAAGGCGGTCGAGGACGCGCTGAAAAATGCCAAGGACGAGTATGAGACACTCAAATCCCTAGTCCAACTTACCAATAAACCCCCTAATCAAAGAGGGAATGGCAATTTTCATCACCCACGCGGACAGAATTCCCAGAGAGGATCTAACTATTCCCAGGGGCCGGGTACACCATGGAACAATAACCAGCAGTCTACCCAGGGTTATGGCAGGGGTAATAAAAGAGGACGTGGTAAGTGTAGAGGCAGCCCCATTAGAGGCGACGGCCGCCTCCACCAAAACAGTGACGCTCAGTTCAGGGTCCCTTCTCACGCAACCCCAGTAGGGGGACGCATCTCCAACTTCACCCAAGCTTGGGAAGGGATTACATCAGACAGATGGGTGCTGTTCACAGTAAAACACAGAAGTACACTTGCACACCAGTATTCAAATAGCAATTCTATGTAAATATTCTAATTCATAGGGTGTGTTTTAGTAGGATTCAAGGTGCAGGGGAGAAGGACTCGGCCTTGGTATCTGGGCCGGAATACAATAGAGAACAAAAAGAAATCCAAATTATGGAAAACTGCGTCCCCTGCACACCTTCTAGATGGCATAAAGCCTAGTTGAGTTAAACAAAGTTTTGAAAATCTCTAGTGATTCAAAATTTTGATAACAGTTCATAAAGAAATTCAATAGATCATTTTGCTTTTTGAGAATACAAGGGTCTTCTCCTTTTTATTGATTTTTTCTGTGATGGCCCATCGCGTTTCGAGATTCATGTTCTCTTCATCGGGGGCTTACATTTTCAACATAATTTTCACAAGCATCTATAAAGAACATATATAGAAAGGAAATTACATGAGTGTCATGCTAAATTCAAAAGAATGTTTTATGACATTTTTCATTCAAATAAGTTTTTTATCCAATTTCAGTTTTTTTTCTTTTTCAAATTCAAAAAAACACAAGAAATTTTTTAGCAAGAATAGTCAAGAGATAGACGACAAGTCCCTAGTGTCCTCGGATGTCTGATGATACTGAACTGTGAAATAATTTTAGTAATAGACACTTATTGGTATCGGGAAGAGGTTTTAGTATGGGCAGGGTTGTGCTAAAAAACGGCGGTTTAAACGCACTGTGTTACCAGTAGCATAATACTCAAATTAGATGTGGTGTTTTTAGCAACTGCCTAATCTATGACCATTGTGGATATACATGATCTGAGCATTCTGAGCATAACTCACCACTCTTCTAACGGTCTGAAGAAGTGGCTCTATTACAGGTGGGGGAAAGGGGTTCCCAAGTAGTTTCTTTACTGAAGTGACATCTGTACCAAATATAAGCTGGTTCTAGATGTGCGTAGGGCGGTCCTCTACTACGTAAACAAGACCAGACCGGTAAGGAAAACAGACCAGCTGTTTTTCTCCGTAGCTACAGGCAGAGAGGGGGATCGCGTCTCTAAAGGTGCCATCTCTAAGTGGATTATTAACTGTATCCAACTGTTACTCCCTTTCGGAAAAAACTCTGCCTTTCACGCCGAGAGCCCACTCTACAAGAGGCATTGGGGCCACTATGGCTTTCATTGCAAATGTCCCCCTTGACACCATTTGCAAAACAGCTACTTGGAGCTCTATTCACACTTTTACTCGGCACTGCTGCATTGACACCATTCCAAGACGGATACCCAAGTGGGACAAGCGGTTCTAAGACATTTATTTGCTCATGACCCTTCTCACATCCCACCTCCTTCTTCAGGTTCTGCTCGCTAATCTATGCACAGCCTGTGATCTAAGCAGAATCCACAAGCCTCAGAAGGGATACATTACTCACCGTAATCGTATTTCTGATGCTTGTATCTGCTTAGATTCACATGCAACCCACCCTTCCTCCCCGCTGAGAGAAGGCGCATGGATGCTTGTAGTCTTACCTTTCTATCTGCTTGGATTATCTGTACTCTCGCTTCTCCTCATGCTACCTCATGTCAGAAAAAATACAATCTGAGGGTCCTACACGCGTGAGGGATCATGGGTACAGTGGACGTCACATTAGGGATAGTATTACTGGCACGCCCTGTGTCGACGCCCAGTTTCGAGTTTCGAAAAACAAACTGTAATACTCCGCAGCTTCCACTAGATGTCGGCCTATGCACTGCATGTGAATCTAAGCAGATACAAGCATCAGAAATACGATTACGGTGAGTAATGTATCCCATATCTGTGTGATGGTTTATTGTGCAAGGGACTTGTGTAAATATAATCTATATTTTAATATACATGTATATTTAGGTGTTTCTTTGATGTGCTGGGTTCAGTGTATTTAACTACAGCTCACATCATGGTGAGCCTGACGGCTCTGCCACTCTACTAAGGTCCTGAATTAGTACAGACTGATACTAAGAGTTGAGAGGAGGGGGGGGGGGGAAGGTCTGCAAACCACTGGGATAGCTTACTTAAGTCTTGCTACCATATAGGACTTTAGGAAAACTTAACAGTCAAGGTTAAGTCTTAGGAGGGGTGATCCTAGTAAAAAGGGTTCACAATGAGTCAACAAAACAAGTAATCAAGGAATACACTTAGACAAGTAGTTAAAATATACTATACTGGCTGATTCCAAGATGGCTGCCGGCGCAGGGAGATGCGTCTGGGCCACGTTCCTGTGGGGCCACTGAAAAAAAGCACTTCACTGAGCAAATCCGAGAGAATTGGCTTATAAAAACCCAGCCAATTACTTCCAGAGGCTGCCGGCGTTGAAGAAAGGGGGATCTCGCCCCTGTGGAGTTGACAACGTCGCAGCAACGAGACACGGGCGCCCCTCCTCCTCCGAGGATTGCTGTGAGAGCCACGCAGCAAGCAAAGCAACTGAGGGCAGAGGGGGAGGCGCAGACAGGGAGCCCAGATCCAAAAAGCATGCGGATCGACACCCACGAGAAGCTGCTAGAACACCATCGGGGCCCGTGGGAACCCCGCAGCCGCCACAGTGCCCGCTGACAGGGCTGGAGTACGCGTGGGGCCTGCGGGTGAGAGCTCGGCGGCAGCAGGGCTGGGGCACCCCTCCCCCCTCTGAGGAGAGAACGGAACCGTGCCACAGGGAGGAGATACCGGGGGCAGAGTAGAAGCCAAGGCCGGGACTCCAACAACGTGGAGCTCGGCACCCGCAACGATAAAACACTGCACATCGAGGCATCGGAGACCCCGCACACGCTCCGGCACCAGCTGACTGGGCTGGGAACGCTGCGGAGCACAGCGGGTGTAGGAGGCAGTGCATCGCGCATCGGTAACAGGTGCAGGCGGAACATAAGGTGAGCAGCTCCCCCACTGGTCCCTCTCTCCCACCCCCCGCAAAGAAGACAGGGGGTGTCTAATCCAAGTGGGAGACTCCCCTCACCCCACCAAGAATCACATAAGGCTTCGAGCCAGAACTGGGCAGAAACCCCCTCCCCTCATTCCCATCACTAAAGCCATACGCAGAGTGGGGGGCTGGGCAGATAAGATTGGAGGAGCCAGACTGAACACTACCATCAAATAGGAAATTCAAATGTGGTCGTCTGATACCCCCGTAAACACCAGGGGAAGGTCATTGGAAGACCCCACGGCTGACGGCATCCCCCCAAACTTGTGCAATCTTCCCCCGTCAAAGGATGACATGCATGCTTGGTTTGTGGAGCTGCAGGACAAGTTCATGTCAATGGTGCAGGACCACTTCGCTACATTTAGTAACAACATGAAGCAGTTAGTCCAAGAATTGAAGCTAGATGTGGCCAAACTGGAAGAAAGGACAGATACCCTAGAGAGAATAGTACACAACGCAGAAGATGAATCACAACAGAACAGTTAACCCACAACTTAGAAACCCAATGTGAGGATTTGGAAAACCGATCCCGCAGATCTAATATCCGCATTAAGAATATGCCCGAGTCGGTGTTGGATAAGGATCTTAAGAATGCGGTTCAGGAAGTGTTTAGAGACATTCTGGAGGCGCAGGAAGCGGACAATATTGGGAACGACGGAGCACAGAGTGGGCCCTAAATGAATAGGCGCTCCCGTGGAAAGACCTAGAGATGTACTGGTGGCCCTCTCCTCATACCTGCAAAAAGAACACATTTTAAGGAGAGCGAGGCAGGTAGACCACATAAGGATGAACAGGGTGGACATTCAGTTATACCAGGACCTGGCATCAGTGACATTACTGAAAAGGAGAGAGATGGCCCCTTTGGTAAGGGAGTTAGTGGCGAAAGAAATAAGGTACAAATGGACGTTTCCATTCGGACTGCTGTTCGAGTGGGAAGGCAAACAAAGAAGAGTGACAACCTGTGAAGTAGGGCTCCACATAATGGACCTGCAGGTGGAGGAGACAGTAACCAGGAGTACCAAGGCTAAGGGGGAACAGCATAAGAGGCCGAGAGGATGAAGTTCAGCAAAAAAAGAAACAAAATGGAAGATGAAGCACCAAGCAGACAACAGTGGAGTGGAGGAGAAATTCAGGCAAGAGGATCTGAAGCGGACTGCTTCCAAATACAGGAGGCGGAGAGGTAATCATGGAAGGTTATTCGGAGTGCGCGATACTCAGCGGCCCGGCTGGGGACTAGGAACGGACACTTAGCAAGGTCTGAGGATAATGCGGTTTAGGACTCCCCGCAAAGTTCAACCCGAGTTCACCGAGGGCAGGGAGCGATAGGCGCAAAGCCCTAGCATCCTTATGTACCCGGGCCCTCATCGGGACCAAAGTTGGTTCAACGTTATTGGTTGGGTAGGCGGGGGGAGTTAGAGAGTTTGGGGGGGGGGACTCCGGAAGATAGTTGGGATCACAGCACTCGGAATCCTAAGACAGCCAATCTGGGTTAGACGAGATGGAGAAGCTCAAAATTCTATCATATAATGTAAGGGGCCTGAACTCTCCTGTGAAGAGGAAAAAGGTAGAGACTATGCTCAGGAGGGAGAAGGCGGACATCCTGCTGCTCCATGAAATGCACATAAGCGCCCAGGATAAAAGGAAGGTATGTCTCAGAGGGTACAATGTCTGGGCGCAATCAAATGCCACGGAAAAAAGAGCGGGGGTACGGATAGCAATAAAAGGGGGAGTTGACGTAACACTTGTAGACAAGCAGACAGGGAAGGGAGGTTCGCTTTTGCAAATGTTATGCTAGTCGTTTTCAGGCTCACCCTGGCAGCGGTATACGCACTTAATTCGGGGCAAGAAGGATTTCTGTGGGACACGTTGGGGAAACTCGAGGGGTTTGCTAATGGAGAGGTAGTGAGGGGGGAGACTTGAATATGGCCTGGCACTCACAATTGGACAGGAGTGCCGGGTGGACCTCAAAGCCAGGGGCCTCCGTCCAATCATCTCAAGCAAAAGATGGATCAGATGGCGCTGTGCGATGCATGGAGGGAATTGAAGGGTCTAGAGAGTGGCTTCACATACTACTCGCATGTGCACAACACGATGTCGAGAATTGATTATTTCTGGGTGTCGGTGGGACTGATGGGCAAAATTCAAGGAATGGAAATAGGCCCTATAACATTGTCGGATCATGCGCTGCTTTGGTTAGATGTTAGATGTTCAGACCCCAGGGAAGGGGGGAGGCCTCTGGCGGTGGTTACCTCAAGATCTTCTCGTAGACCAGGTGACGGGAAAAGCAATAAGGGATAAAATCATAGAATATTTTGACCAAAATGATGCAGGGGATGTCCCATTGGGAACAGTATGGGAGGCTTTTAAGGCGGTGATCCGGGGACATATGATGGCTCTGAAAGCTACCAAGGACAAGCAGAGGCACGTCTGGGAAAGAGAACTGGAAAAGAAAGTAACGGACATTCTAGAGGAACTAATGAATCGCCCCACAAGAAGTCTCAAGAAGGTGTTGAGACACGTGCAAGGGCAACTGGAAATGCTTAAAAAGGCAGAGAAATCCCTCCTCTACCTCAAGCAGAGATACTATATCAAAGCCAATAAGGCAGACAGATACCTAGCAAGACAACTCTGCGCAACTCTGCGCAAAGCAAAAATCAATGACCATACTAAACATCAAAAATGCACAAGGAGAGACAATAACACGCACCAAAGAAATATGGGAGGCCTTTAAGTCATTCTATCAAAAGTTATACACGACGGAGCGCCCCGGATGATGGCAACCAAGACCGGTTCCGACAAGCTCTCCCCATTCCAAAAATATCTGAGGAAGACCAACTGACATTGGAAACCCGGATTAGTGAAGAGGGCAATTGCAGGACTCCCACATAACAAAGCACCAGGCCCAGATGGCTTTATGGACACCTTCTACAAAATATATGCGGACATTCTCACCCCAGTTCTAACAAGACCATTAAACACCTTTAAGGAAAACAGAAACGTAACCCCGTCCATGAATGAGGCAAACGTGCTGGTGTTCCATAAATCAGGTAAAGACCCCTGCCTGGCTCATATCGTCCCATAGCCTTGATAAATTTGGATGCTAAAATATACACAAATCCTGGCCGCCAGGTTATCCCCGCTTCTGCCCACCTTAATAAACTCTGATCAATCGGGATTTATTCCGGGCAGGCAAACGCATGACAATTTAAGAAGACTAATTCATCTGGTAGAAAAAATTGGCATCACACGCGCCAGCAATCTTGCTCTCACTAGACACCGGAAAAACACTTAAGCACATGAGATTTGGAGATCACTACATAAACATGGTCAAAGCCAACTACAATTCCCCATCAATAAGAAGAGCGATAAACTGGGAAGTCACGGGCAGGGTAAAGATAACCAGGGGAACCAAACAGGGATGCCCGCTATCCCCGCCTTCTATATGCCATCTTCCTGGAGCCACTACTAATTAGAATCAGGGAATCTACCCAGGGAAGGGGGATCGAGATGGCAGACAGCACAAAGTAATAGCCTATGAGGATGATATGCTGTTGGCCCTAGAAGACCCGGGGAGGACCCTACCGCAAACCTTAAAAGAACTGGAGGCTTTTGTGGAGATCTGTGACTTAAAAATAAACAGGAAGAAAATCAGAGATTCTGCATTTGGCAGGGTAAAGAGGGTCACTGCAAAGGGAGGCTGGATCGTTGGGTCTAAAAATTGCTGAGGAGGGTATCAAGTATCTGGGCATAATCCTCACACACAAGGTGGATATATTATATAAGGGTAATTATCCCCCGCTCCTTGCTCGAGTGAAGGAGGATTTGGAACTATGGTGTCCGCTAACGGTCTCATGGTGGGGCAGAATTAAATCTGTGAAAATGAATATACTCCCCTGGTTGTTGTACTAATTCCACGCCCTCCCTATAACGGTCCCAAATTCATTCTTTAAGGGACTGTCAAGGGCAGTCTCGTCCTATATCTGGAACAGGAAACCCCCAAGGGTCGCCAGAGCCATCCTCACGGCACATATTGGAGCGGGGGGAATGCCATTTCCACACTTTAGAAAATATTATCAAGCAAGGCAATTGGGGGTGCTCAAGGAATGGCGGGGGGGGGGGAATCAACAAACTATTTGGCTAACCCAAGATAGGGCGGTCGCCAGAACTACCTTGGAGGACCTTCTATGGAAACATAAGCAACACAGACACCCAAATCTCTGCATCAGCGAGGTCATGAAATCCACACTGGACGCCTGGGATGAACAAAAATGGAAGGGTATCATGACCACACCGATGGCCCCTTTCACGCCCATCTGTCGGAACCCTCAATTCCCACCGGGACTAGAACGCGGGGCCTTCGAGAAATGGGAAGCCACAGGGTTCAAGAAAATTGGGGAAATGTTCCAAGACAAAGAAATAAGATCATTTAATGAATGTAAAAACATGTGGTACCTGACACAGGCGGAAAGGTATAAATATGAGCAGCTCAGACATTGGCTGTCAACACCAGAGGTCATTCAAGCGGCCACAAGGGATTTAACCCCATTCGAAAAGTACCTAATAACCAACTCTGGAGCCAAGAAACTAGTCTCCTCTCTTTATAACTTTATCAACACACAAGGTGAAGAAATTAAATGGGCATACATGAGAAGATGGGGGGGTGGGGTGGGAACGCTTGGAGAAGAGATTCCAAACAGCAATGGATGTAGCTGTGGGCAGGTATCCCAAAACTCACCCGAGCAGTGCAAACCAGGGAAATGTGGTTAAAAGTAATTACCCAATGGTACTACACACCAGAGAGGCTCAGCACTATGTATCCGGAAACGTCTGATCGCTGCTGGGAGGGGGTGCTTAGAACCTGCTACGTGGAAGCACATTTGGTGGGACTGTCAAGGGGCCAAAGGATTCTGGTCAGAAGTGAAAACGGAAATGTAAAAGATGTTTCCAGAGGTGGACCAGCTGGGGGAGAAAGTGTTGCTATGCGGAATGAAAGATCAACAGGCCAAAAAGTTGAATAAAGCACATTGGAGGAGCTTTATGGGCCTGGTCATCGCGGCTTGGGCAACAATTGCCCAAAGCTAGAAAAAGCAAGACCCACCTCTGGTATACACATGGCTGCAGAATGTCTGGTCACAAATGACCATAGAAAAGATAACACACTGCTTACAGAGCTCGAACGTGGGTTTGAGGGATGTTCTGCTAAAATGCACATTGTTAATATGTGAAAAACAATAAAAATGTTTTAAAAAATATATGTCCTATACTTATTTATGGCCAAGCAAACACTATCAAAAATCACTATAGACAAGTAATAGGATAACCTAACACTAATAAAATTAATTTCTGAGTCTTGTGTTTCTCCAGCATGGGGTCTGGCATGGATTCACATGCTCATGAATATTCCCCGTCGTCAGGCTGGGAATCCTCGGTAAAGAAAAAACCAGTATCCGTTTCGTTTCTGATCTGTCTTTCGTAGTAATAACCAATCACTGGTCTCTGCGTCATACTGACCACAGCCAATGACTGCCCTCTACCTAAGCACCGCCTCTGGCAGCCATCTTCAGATTTTTACCGCACGTTCATGTGTTGGGATCCTCGTGCTATTGCTCTCGAGCGTTAGTGCTATTTTTTCACGTTTTTTCTCAAAAACTTCGTTTTTTCGGTCAAAAGAGCCTCAAGCTCCACCGACTCTCCATCCGATCAACGGGGACCCGTGTCGGATTCGTCTGCGCCCCTCAAGGGTGAAGATTTCATCGAGCTACGCTTTTGGAGGACTCCAGAAGCTTCTCAGGCCCGGACATGGTCCAGGAGAAGGGAAGCTCGACGCCCGGAAAGCTGTTCAGGATCTGCCCTGGATGCCAGCTGCAGAATGTCTTTAAGGAGGACGAACACTCCTTTTGTCTCTACTGCTTACATGAGGACAAGACGCACGTGGAGAAGGACTGTGCGTTTTGCGGCAATATGTCGGAGCGGACCATGAAGGACCGCCATCAACGTCTCGCCAACTGGCTGGAAGGTAAGAGCCCGTCAGGCGAGAAGAAGAGGAAGAAATCCGAGCGGTCTTCTAAGACCTTTGAGGACGCCCCGGCGACGGGGGTCCAACACAAGGCCAAGCACCGCGAGTCCGCTGGCACCGGGAGCGCCGAACGGTCGGGCTCTACGGGCGCCAGGCAGGGCGCACCCTCCCCGGCACCATCAGCAAAACGCACTGTTTCTGGGAGCGAAGCTCGACAGTGTCCCTTCTGGCCTCCCCGTCGGAGGAAAGGACCAGGTCCATCCTGGCCAAGGTACAGCGGATGTTGGTTTCCGACGCGGCCAAGGTGAGGTCCATCAAGTCCCTCCTCGGAATGATGTCTTCTTGCA
Organism: Ambystoma mexicanum; assembly: GCF_040938575.1. NCBI lineage: Eukaryota > Metazoa > Chordata > Amphibia > Caudata > Ambystomatidae > Ambystoma > Ambystoma mexicanum. Next base: position 175,651,475 of record NC_090934.1, read on the forward strand.
TCTACCTCATTCCCATGTCCGGATGCGCCCGTTGCAGGAGTTCCTGGATGCGCGCTGGATCCAAACGACGGGCGGCTTCGAGGAGAGGATCACACTCGACGAGAGTTTCCGCCGAGCGGTCCGGTGGTGGGGCAACCGCGCGCATCTGACAGCGGGCATGGACTTCCAGACCCCAGACCACCAGGAGACAGTGACCACGGATGCCTCCCTGGAAGGGTGGGGAGCGCACACCGAAAATCTGCACGCGAGAGGCCTTTGGCTCCCGACGGAGAAGTCCCTCCATATCAACGTCCTGGAGCTCCGTGCAGTGTTCTGGGCCCTCGGGTCCTTCCTTCCGTCCCTCAAGGGCAAGGTGGTGAGGATCTTCACCGACAACACCACCACCATGTTTTACATCAGGAAACAGGGCGTAACCAGGTCCCCAGCACTGTCCAAGGAGGCGCAGGACCTGTGGCATTGGGCCGTCGCCCAAAGGATGTTTCTGGTGCCGTTTCATCTGGCAGGGATAAAAAAACACCATCGCCGACTCACTCAGCAGGGAGCTGCGCTCGTGCCACGAGTGGGAACTACGGCAGGATCTAGTGGATCGCCTCTTCCGACGGTGGGGCACACCCCAGATCGACCTGTTCGCGACGGCGACGAACTCCAAGTGCCGGAGGTTCGCCAGCAGGTTTCCCCAGGCGAGGAGCATGGGCGATGCTTTCTCGTTCCCCTGGGAGGGCCTGTTCCTCTACGCGTTCCCTCCTTTGCCACTGCTAATCCGGCTCGTCAACCAGCTCAAGAGGTCACGGTGCAGGATGATCCTCGTCGCACCTGCGTGGCCGAGGCAGATATGGTTCCCGGACCTTCTGGACTTGTCGGCGTCCCCGCCAATCAAGCTGCCGGTGGACGCGGATCTACTCTCCAGGGAAGGAGGCGCCATCCTCCACCACGACCCGAAATCGCTGAACTTGCAGGCCTGGCTCCTGCAGCGCTAGAGTTTGGAGGATACGACATACCGGCCGACTGCAGAGAGGTTCTTGCAAAGGCCAGGGCGTCCTCGACTCTTAAATGCTACGGACACAAATGGAAGAGGTTCTCTGTCTGGTGCCACGCACAGAAGATTAACCCTCTACGGATTACGGCTCCCCAGGTACTGCCGTACCTGCTGACGCTGGCCAAAGCTGGACTGGCACACGCGTCCATCAAGATTCATCTTGCTGCGATCTCCCGATACACCAGAACCACGGGCCGGACGTCCTTGTGGTCTCATCGTCTGGTGAAAGAGTTCATGAAGGGACTGTTCAGATCGTTCCCGCCGGTGAAGGCTCCGGCCCTGGCGTGGGAGCTCAACGTGGTGCTGACCAAGCTCATGGGACCTCCGTTCGAGCCTCTGCACTCGGCCCCGTTGAAGTTTCTGTCGTGGAAAACAGCGTTTCTTGTGGCCATCACCTCCGCACGACGGGTGGGAGAGATCCAGGCCCTTTCCTGCAAGGCCCCGTACTTGACTTTTCACGACACGAGGGTAGTGCTCAGGACGCACCCCTCCTTCATGCCCAAGGTACCGTCGGACTTCCATCTCAACGAACCCTTGGTGTTGCCTGTGTTCTTCCCGTCGCCTTCGTCGCCGGCTGAGAGGACTTTGCACTCGCTGGATGTGGCTAGAGCGCTGAAGTTCTACGTGGACCGCACGAAGTGTTTTCGGAAGACGTCACAACTCTTTGTGAACTTTGGACCTGTCAATCAGGGGAAGGCTCTCTCGAAGGCTTCCATTTCCAGATGGCTCTCCGGCTGTATCATGTACTGTCATCGGTTGGCAAACCGACCGCTGCCTGGCCGTCCGAGAGCCCATTCCACCAGAGCGATCGCAGCTACCACGGCGTTCCTTTCTGGTGTGCCCCTGCTGGACATATGCAGGGCTGCTACGTGGAGGTCGACGCACACCTTCACGAAATTCTACTGCGTCGATCGGGATTCCAGGGAGGAGTCCAGGGTCGGCCAAGCAGTGCTGCGCAACCTGTTCGCCTGAGGTGAGCCTGGTGAGGAGGTAAGATGCTTAATGTTGAGTTTGATGTACTGCTTAATGTTGAGCCTTTGCCACCTCCCGTGGTTGTGCATGTGTGTACTGCTATGTATTCTTTATTCATGAGCATGTGAATCCATGCCAGACCCCATGCTGGAGAAGGAACAAGTTACTTACCTGTAACTGTTGTTCTCCAGCATGGATTCACATGCGAACCCTCCCGCCTACCCCTCTGCGGCTCTTCACTTGGTCATACTGCCACTTCACGTGCTTCCAAATCTGAAGATGGCTGCCAGAGGCGGTGCTTAGGTAGAGGGCAGTCATTGGCTGTGGTCAGTATGACGCAGAGACCAGTGATTGGTTATTACTACGAAAGACAGATCAGAAACGAAACTGATACTGGTTTTTTTCTTTACCGAGGATTCCCAGCCTGACGACGGGGAATATTCATGAGCATGTGAATCCATGCCAGACCCATGCTGGAGAACAACAGTTACAGGTGAGTAACTTGTTCCATCTGCTTAGAATCGCATGCTTTTGCATAGGCTGACATCTATTGGTAGGCGCAGAGTATTGTACAGGTTTTCGATGCTCAAAGGGACGTCAAATGTGCATTTGTAATATCCCTAATGTGTCTTCTACTGTACCCAGGTTCCCTCACGCGTCTAGGTCCCTCAGATTATTTCTTCCATCATGGCTAGATGTGTTTTGCAGTGTCTGTAGCTGTTTAAAATCGTTTTTTTTTTTATTTGTTTTTATTAGAATTTGTTGCAAACAAGGTCACAGCATTACACAGGAAATTAACTGCCATTTAAACTTGTATCATTGGCAAGCATAATCTATTGCAATCCAATCACACATTGCAGCGTTGATCTTATGAACTTTCCGTTCTTACGTAACTCCAATTTGATGTCAGTGTACTTCAACAATTCTTCCACCTTCTTTCCTCCCCTTCTTGCCTCCCCCCACCCCGCAAGACTTTAGTCACTTCTGCTGAGGATTGTGTTCAATGTTTGGCGAGCTGCTCAGTAGGTGTCGGAGACAACCTTGTTGGGGGAAGTTATTGTGTTATATCCTTTCCGTGAGTTGTGTGTTCTGTTGGTAAGGGTCTCTCTCATGGTGTGGGGTCGTGGGGCTGATCGGCTGCCTGGTATTAGTGTATTGGTCCTGGCAAGTACTTGTTAAGGAACTCCATCCATAGGATATCGCATTGTGTGGATTTTCCATGTATGGAGGATGTGATCTTTTCCATGGTGCACATATTGGAAGTTACGTTGACACATTCTTTTTCGGTTGGGAGTGTAGGGGATTTCCATTTTATGGCTATCAAAGCCCTCGCAGCTAATAACAGCTGCGCAGCTATATCTTTGACCCTCCTCCATTCATCATCGATCTTTTTAAACCCAAACAAGACAAGATAGGGGTCTGCTGTCCTCTGGATCCCATCTTGGTCCCTGATCCACCCCAGTACTTCATTCCAGTATACTTTAATTTGTGGGCAACTCCACCACATAATCCAATAGTCTGCCGTGTATCCACAACCACGCCAGCACAACGGACTGGATGATTGGTACATTTTGGAGAGCATGTGCGGATCATATTGCCATCTTTTTAGTAGTTTGATTGCGTGTAATTTATATTGGCATGAGATCGAAACTTTGGGTGCCGCCCAACATATCTTTTCCCAAGTCTCTGGGTCAATATCATCCCCTATGTCCTTTTCCCATTTTAGTCTGAGCGGTTCTGTGGAGCCCTTTCCTGCCTCTATTAATACCTTGTATCCGGCCACGATCAATCCCTTCGTTTCTGTCCTAGAGTCTAATATAGTTTCAAACGGGGCGAGTTCCCTTCTCAGCTTGTCTTTCCACTCGGGTTTCGTCAGAACACCTTTGATCTGCAGGAAGTGGAATACAGACAGTGTGCCCACTCCCAGTGCTTCCTCCAGCTCAGGAAGCGAGATGAATGAGTCCTTTTTGAGGAGTTGTCCCACCGACTCTAGGCCCGCTTCATACCAGGATTGGAATCTCTCTACATTGGGAATCTGGTCATTGATGCCGGGGGACCATAGGTGACTTAATGGTGACGGCCACGTGGTGATGTTTGTCATTCCTTTGCCTTCTCGCCATATTTCCCATATGGTTTCGAACATCGGGTGTGCTTTGGTTTTCCTTAATACGCTTCTCCTAGGGGACCATAGCCATTCAGAGACTCGCCGGGGACAGATAATGATTGTCCATGGCAATCCACTGGGGTGTTTTTTGGTTGCGGAGATGAGGAATGAGGACCCGTAGTTGGGCCTCTTCATAATACTTTTGAATATCAGGGAGGCCCACCCCGCCTTTGTCTTTAGGCAGTATCAGGTTGGAGTATGCAATTCTAGCTTTTTTCCCCCGCCATAAGAATTTCATAATCGCCTTCCTGACCTCGATAAAGAATTGTCGTGCCATCTGAATGGGGAGCATTTGAAAGGGGTATAAGAATCTCGGGAGACAGGTCATTTTTATTGCATTTAGGCATCCTAACCAGGATATGGTCAGTTTGTCCCACCGGGCGAGGTCCGTGTGGAATTTTTGAAGAAGCGCTGGGAAGTTGGCGTCATAAAGATCTCGCAATGATCTTGTGACTTGTATCCTTAGATACTTTAGTTTTTGATGTTCTATCATGAGGCCTAAGGGCAAATATCTATAATTGTTCGTTACCACCTACCCCTATAGGGGGAAGAGTATTGACTTGGATTTATTGACTTTAAACCCTGATACGTGGCCGTATTCTTCCAGGAGGTAGAGTGCCCTGGGGATGGATGTGTTGGGATTTGTCACATGGAGGAGTAAGTCATCAGCGTACAGCGCTAGCTTATATTCCATTTGTCCTAATCACATTCTCTCTACTTGGGTGTCTTTTCTCATTTTTTGGGCCAGGGGCTCGACCGATAGGGCGAAGAGAATGGCCGAGAGGGGTCATCCCTGCCGGGTGCCGCGTTTCAACTCAAACCATCTCGAGTACTCCACGTTGACCGATACTGAGGCTTTAGGTGTAGTATAGACTGCCTATGTAACCCTTCTGAATTTTGGTCCTATTCCCACTGTGCGGAGGACTGCAGCCAGGACGCCCCATTCTACTGTCAAAAGCTTTTTCAGCGTCAATAGAGAGTAAGGCGGGCTCATCGCACATGGTTTGGGAAGCTGCAATCAAATGGAGCCTTCCTCATGGTGTCTGCTCCTTGTCGCCCGATTATGAATCCGACTTGATCAGAGTGAATAAGATGGGGCATATGGGTCTCTAATCCGGCTGCTAGTACCCTTGTATAGATTTTGGCATCCAGATAAAGTAGGGATATGGGAGCGATACGACCCGCATTTCTTGGGGTCTCTTCCCTCCTTGGGGATGACCGTTATGAGTGCTCGGACGAAGGAGTCTGGAGCACCTCCTGTTTCGAGGACTTCATTGAATAATTCAGCCAAGAATGGGGTAAGGTGGGCGCTGAAGGTTTTGTAGAAGCCGGCTGTATATCCGTCTTCTCCAGGGGATTTGCCCAATGTTAGTCTTTTGATGGCTTCCTGTATTTCTTCCTCTGTTATTGGGGACTCCAGGTGGGCCGAGTCCGCGTCCGCCACTCTAGGAAGACCGATGCCAGCTAAGTAGTTGTCTGTCTATCAAGTTTGAATCTATTTCTGAAGTGTATAAGGATTCGTAAAAATGTGCAAACATTTCGGGAATAGAGTGTTTAGTTTGCTCCTGATCGGGGGTATTATATGTTAACTCTGTTACCTTACGCTCTGCCCGTTGCATCCTAAGCCTAGCTGCCAGTAGTGCATTGGCCTTGTCTCCTTTTTCATAAAATATTTGTTTCAATAAGTGCAGCTTGCGCACTATCTGATCATGCTCCTAAATGACGGAGTTCTTTGCGTTTTTTTTGGCCTCTTGGATCTCATTGGGGTCTGTGGTGTCACCCTCTCTGGCTTTTTTATCTAGTTGGCATATTTCACTCCAGAGCCTGTTTTCAATGAGCGCCCTTTCTCTTTTCTTCCTGGCTCCCTCCCGTATGAGGATCCCCCTCCAAGTTGCCTTGGCCACTTCCCACACTCCCTGTTTGGAGACCTCCCCCGTGTTGTTGGTATTGAAATATTCTCTAATCTGTTTCCAATTCGTTTTTAAAGACCAAGTCTCTCCACAGGGCTTCGTTACATCTCCATTTCCCACCCCTGGTTGGCAAGTGTTCCCAGTGAATGTCAGTTATGACAATGTCGTGATCGGACCATGTTATTGGGTGCTCTCTGAATGCGATGTGATGTTGTACAGTTCTCGTGAGAGGTAAATATAGTCTATTCGAGTGAAAGTGTTGTGTGGGGCTGAATAGAATGTATATCCTCTTTCCTCAGGGTGCATTCCCCTCCACACATCAACCAGCGCTTATACTTGCATCATACTCTCATAGTCATTACGATCCCTTCTTATTTCATTATCAGCGGTTGGATTACCCGCCTTCCGATCTAAGTCGTGATCTGCCCATAGGTTAAAGTCTCCACCCAGCACAATGTGTCCAGTAGCCTCCAGCATTATTTTGGGGATGGTTCTAGAGAGGAGGAATCTGAGCTGTCCCAGATTGGGGGAGTAAATTGTGGCTAACGTTACTTCAGCCTTTCCAATGGTTCTGGCCACCAACAGGGCTCGACCCTCCTCATCCGACCAGGTTTTGGTGACTTGGAATTAGATCCCCCTTTTAATAAGGATCCCCACTCCCCCCTTGCGCAATGCTCCCGAGCCCCAGAACTCTGCCGCAATTTTTCCCCAGGGTTGGTCTTTCTCTCTCCCCACCCCCCTCATGTATTTAGTTTCTTGTAGGAACAGGATATCGATTTTGGCTCTCTGGAATTCCCTTGATACCAACGACCTCTTAGTCAGTGAGTTAAGCCCCTTAACATTAAGTGTCCCCACTCTTAAAGGGCCTCGCATGTTGCCTTCAGGGTTGGCCATCTGTATGTAACATCGAAATATTCATGATAATAAGCCACCGTTCCCTGTGCGTCGCATCTTCTACCAGCATTAATATTTTACCCTCCTCAGCAGTGGTCAAGAAATCGGCTTTATCACCCCCGTGTCTTGCAACCCTACCCCCCTCACCCCCTCTCCCCACATGTGGCTGCGTCTGAGCGGGTCCAGTTAAATGCACTGACCCAACACCGAACCACCAGCAGGAACCGTTACCCCACGGTCCTGTAGCTAACAATAACTATAACATGACTCTGAGCCCTCACTACATTCCCCCCCATTTAAACCTTAACTTACAACAGTTGAGCGTGGGTTTGGTACCGGTCTGAAAACGGGCCCCATTTTAAACATTAGTATAATGTAAGGTCCTTTGATGCTGATCTGGTACGTTTGGTTCATTTGCCCCCCTCCCGGGAAACATTGCCTCTCTGGTATTTTCTCGATCCCTTGACTTTGTCTCTTGGGGCCTTGAAGTCTCCATTCTCTCCCTTCGCCCCTGGTGCATCTCCATCGTTCCTCCGTTCATTCGCCTCCACGAGTTCAGATATGCATGCCTTTTATTTCTTGCTCTGATCGCAGCCTGATCTTCGTGCCATTATTTTCAAAAGAGAGGGAGAAGGGGTATCCCCACCTGTATCGAGTGTCTTGTTCCTTCAACCATTTCGTCAGGGGGCCACACATCCTCCTTAGGGCTAGTGTCATGGCAGATAGATCTTGGTATATAGTTGTTTGTGCTCCATTGAGGTTGATCACACCTCCGCATCTTGCTTTCTCAAGGATCTTGGCCTTGTTCTGGTATCTGTGGAAGCGGGCGAGGACTGATCTCGGGCCTCCTGATGGGCCTCCTGCCCTATGGATCCGCTCATTCCTTGGTTCGTCGATCTCGTCATCAGCAGCCAGGATCTTAATGATGTCACGAAGTGTTGTTTTTAAGCCCTCTTCTGTCTCCCCGTCTTGCTCCGGAATGCCGAAGAAACAAAGGTTATTCCGTCTCTCTAGATTTTCCAAATCGTCGATTTTTAACCTATATTCTTCCTCTCGTTGCTAGAGTTCCATAATTCCATGTTACAGCTGCGTTTCCAAGGTGTCTATAGAGGCTTGGTTGTTTTCCACTCCATCTAGCCTGTCCTCAATCTTGTCCATGCGTTGGGTGATCTTGTCGGTTTTGCCGCCTTTATTGGCCCCCATTTTCTTTATCTCCGCTAGTAGGGCTGCTATATCATCCTTTGTGGCTGCTGTTTCACCGTGTTTTGCCACCTCAGTTGCCATTTTAGGGGTAGCAATTTTGTGGGGGAGGGGCACGTAGGCGTAAGTGGCTAGCTTTTCTCTTGCTTGCATATATTCGGAGGCCTTTTCCACTGCTTGATTTCCGAGTGTAGCGTGGGTGGGGTGTAGGAGATGTACCCTCTGGCCGTGCCATGTACTGACAGGTGGCTTACTCGTTACTACGCCCAGGCTGCACTTTCTGTTCTCCGAGAACTGACTTGTTGCACTTTCCCACTCGTTGGTGGTCTGTGCGACTTGCAGAGTCCTTGTTTTAGGGGGGAGATTGCAAAATGTCCCTTCGATGTCTGTTCATTTCTATGCAGGGTCACTTGAGGAGGCACACGCCCCTGTTACGGGGGCCAAACCCTCAGTCCTAGTAGCCTTTCGGTGCGCTAGTGGGTTTAGCGCAGGGTCTCTTGCTCTGGCTGAATAGAGGTGCTCTACGGGGGTGTTCTCTGGTGGAAGTTGAGAGAGCTCCCCAAGGGAATCATGTACTTTCCCAGTGTCTGTCCATGGGGGATGGGGGGAGCAGTCTGGAATGTAGGGACCGTGACCGGCACCCCCAGGTGCTGATTAAAGGGGGGGGGAGTGGCTTGTCAGCGGCGCCAAGAGGACCTTGCCTTTGTTGATCCCAGTGCGCAATATCCAGTGAGTGCGGCTCTGATTCACTTGTGGTCACTGGGGATCTCAGTGTACAGTGTAAGGCCTGTGTGTTCAGGTGCTCCTGTTCCTCCCCACTCTGTCCTTATTCCCTTCCTTATTTTCTTGTGTTTTTAAAAAAAAAATTTAAATTTTTTTAAATTAAAAGTTTCTTTGGTCACTGCCCCCCTTCCTTTTCCTCCCTCCCCTTAGCTGTTGTGACGTGCAGGCGCTTTGGGGGCCCTCGGAGGGGGCGGGGGGGAACGCACCTTCGGGTGCGTGGACAATCCTTTTCTCATGTTGCAGGCGCAGGCCCCCGGCTCCGTGTCGGGAGATGCTGTCTGTATGCCATGCGTATTACGCGGTCTTCAGCGGGGGCAGGGGAGGGGGAAGCTCCGGTGTACCGGCGCCTTGGTTTTAGGCCGCCGGGGGTCGGGCAGCAGCGCGGCACAGTGCCGTGCCAAGCGCAGTCCTGTGGGCGGGTGGAAAGGGGCAGCCGCCTACCTTATTTCCTGGAAGAGGTCCACTTAGTCTCTGCCTGCGCGGCCACCAGCGCAGAGACAGGCTCTGGCCAGCGGGGTCCAGCGCATGCAGACGAGGAGGGTCACAAATGAAGTCCTTCCAGTAGCGTGGGGACAAGAGCCGGGGGCGGGCCCCTTGTCCAGAGTTCAAGCCCGCTTCGTGCGGGGGGCCGCCGAGTGAGTCAGCACTCCCCTCGGATGCCTGTATGTCTACGGGGGTTCCACTTTCACCGCACTGCTGCATACGTTGTAGCTGGAGCCTCACAACGTCTCCACCGTTTTCTTCGCGAATACACCTCCGATTTTCCACAAGTTTTTTTCCTGGGTGGGGGGGCCACACTCGCACGCCTCGCGCTCTGTTACCAGCTCTGGGCGGGGGGTCGCAAAGTGGGGGCTCAGGACCACCTTTCGGACCTCAGGCTCGGAGCTCACACGAAGAGCAAGCTCACCCGTGCGCCCCCTGGTGGCCGATCCTTAAAATCGGTTTTAGCTGTCTGCACATCCTGTTTTGCTGCTGTTTAAAATCGAATTTAGCTGTGGGCACATCCTGATTGTTGTGCTGCTGTCTAAAAGCGTTTTTAGCTATGCTCACATCCTGCTTTTCATGTCAATGTGCTGACAGGTTACCCCCTCTGTCCTCGATCTGGTCTGTTATCTGTTCCATACCCCATCAATTCCCATTGTTTCTTCCCGATCTGGTTTGTCTCCCTGTGCGCTTACTCCTTCCTTGCCGACCTCTTCCCAGGTACCTCAACTGCAGTACCTGGTTAAGTGTTCCACACCCTATTTGTCGTTCCTTCTCCTGACCTATGGACTCTGCTCTCAACTTAATGATCCTTGCGCATAAAGGGTGGCACCCGCTGGGAGTCCCTTCTAGCTTTCTTTTCCACCTCCAGGGTATCTATCGAAATGGTACCATCCTGGTACAAGGGGCTCAACCCAACCTCTTACTTTTTGATAGGCTCCTTCCTCGCCTTATCAACGTTACTTTTACCTCCTCACTGGCTCCATTGCCATCTACTTACCCACTTCAACGGCCATCCCGGCTCCCCTGCCAACGATGGCCACCTTGGCTCTTCCCTGCCACCTACTTTCCTCACCACATCCCTCACAACTCCCCCTCCCCTTTGTCACTTACACCTGTACAGCCTCCCCTACCTACTATCATTACACGGACAACCTAATCTTCCTCTCCCAACCTGCTGCTCTGGCCACCCACTGCAGCCACATCTGTAGCCCTCTTGCCTCATGCAGCTCTTCCCATAGTGGCTCCCTTGCCTGCACCCTCCTTACTGACACCCTTGTCATCCTTGTCTCCTCTGCTTCCCCCTACCTCATCTCTCAGGCATTCTTGCCGCTTAGGGGGGGACCTCTGTCCCCTGAACCCCTGGCCCCTGAAAGTCCTTCAAAAGTGGCACCGTGCTCCATCTTGCCACACTAAACTCTTGCCCTGCTGTCAAGGGGTCCCCTGACATCCGCCCCCGCCTTGAACTCCTGGACCTTGATGATCTTGCTCTTACTGAGACATGGTTTAAGGACAGCTCTGTCACAAGTTTAGAGACACTTCTCCCTGAAGGCTACAAGATCCTCTCTGCGCCCAAGCCCAACAGGCCAGGAGGTGGAGTAGTCCTGATCTTTCCTGAGTAGATCCCCGTTTCCATTATCCCCCACTCAGTTCTACTCCTCCTTTTAAAAGCCTGGGCTGCAGGTTCTCCCTCTCCCCGGTCTCCTCTTACTCTGGCTACCTTCTATCGGCCGCCAGGCCAATTCACCCTCTTACTCTCGGAATGGGCTGAACTGGCCCCTTCTCTCGTCTTCCCAACTCCTCCTGTTGGGGGATCTTAACATCCGCAACCGGTCACTCCCTTGCTCTTTGCAATCTACCCTCTGGCCCAAGGCACACTGCTGGCCACTCCTTGGATCCTCATCTCCTCGGATATACCACCCTATTCCTCTCACTGCCCCACTCATGGACTGATCATTCCCTTCTCTCTGCTCACTTGAAGCACCTCCTGCCTTCAAGGTTATCCGACCCATGAAAAGAGTGTCAGTGGCTGACTTTACCTCCACCTACTCTCCTCCTACTCCGGCGACTGACTCCCACCCTGATACAGCCCTCTTTCATTTTCACTTTTCAATCTCCAACACTCTTGACATTCTTGCGCCTGTCATGAGGGTCCGACTGAAGCCTGCCAAAAAGTGCAACTCTTGGTACAACACCGATCTGGCTGCCTTTAAACGCAAGTGCAGAGAGGTACAACGGAAATGGGGATCTTCAGGTACACCCTCTGAAAGACTGGCCTGCCGCCTTCTTCAAAGGCAATATAGACTCTGCATCCGCTCCAAGAAAAAGTCTACATTCAAGCCCACATCTCTGCTGCTTCTAACACAGCCGGACCTTTAAAAGTCTGCAGGGATCTGACCAACCTTACTGCAGCCGCATCCTCTACTGCACCCACCCAGGCCCTTTGCTCAGCCCTGGCCACACATTTCATCACCAAAACACCGGACATCCTGTCCTCACGCTCTTCTGCTCCCCCTCCTGCACCAACATCTCTCGGGCCCCCTTTGGCTGCCCCCACCGTCCCCCCTCTTCTCTCCTCCCTCTCCCCAGTCACACCTGATGAGGTCGCTAGACAGATCCGGTCTATGAAGGCCTCTTCCAAACAGGTGGACCCCTGCCCTTCTAAACCCATCAAGGACAAAATTGACACTCTCGCTCCAGCCTTGGCCGACCTCTGCAACCTCTTTCGCCAATGGAATTTCCCCTCTCTTCTCAAGCACTCTTGTGCATCCTCTGCTCAAAAAGCACTCCGCCGACCCATCCATTCCAGCAAACTATCACCCCATCTTCATCACCCCTTTCCTGGGAAAACTCCTGGAGAAGCTGGCTATCACTCAACTTTCCATGCATACTCTATCTGTTAGTTGTCGCCATGACCATCAGTCTTGCTTTAGAGCATCCAGAGGCATAAAAACTGCTCTTCTGAATACCAGTGAAGACGTCTAAAATCTTGACAATAACGCAGACTGGTTCACCTCCAGAGCCAAACGGGTCCCAGGCTCCCCGCCAGTCTTTTTCACTTGCCTCCGGGCTGCTGCCCTTTTTTCAGCATTACTGCACTTTCAGCTCACGCTCCATGCGCGGCAACCTCTCGGCACACTTAACCCAGGGCCCCGCCAGACCGGACTCTTTTTGGAACAAACCCACCTAAATCCTCCCCTTGCACCTCTGTATGTACGTATGCATTAACTAAATGTTGTAGGACCAGTTAATTGTCTGTCCTGTCCCCCCACCGTTTCTCGTCTCCCCCTCCTGAGCTTGGTCGTAACTATAACACTTCAGGAACTTACTCAAGGAGAAATGTCATCAGGCCTAGTATTCTAGTTTTCTTTCTGTTTTGATCATTCGGAATGTTCAATGCCTAAGAATGATTACTTTCTGAGGCTTGTGGAATCTGCATAGATCCCATGCTGTGCATTGGCCGACATCTAGTGGAATCTGCGGAGTATTAGTTGTTTTCGAAACTCAAAAAGGGATGTTGACAGGGCGTGCCAGTACTACTATCCCTAGTGTGACATCCACTGTACCCATTATCCCTCCCGCGTGTAGGTCCCTCAGATAGTTTTTTTCCGCCATACTTGTTGGACGCATGTGTGCAGTTACTTTTCAGCATAAAGCCTTTATCTAGTTTCAATTACGTTCGATTTCTTCCTATCCTTTGTCCACCAAACGGCGAAGAACGACACCAGTGAGGATCTGAGAGACTTCCGTCGGAGAGTGCCGCGATGGACCCTTGGCCTTGGAAGGCCACCCAGGGCCTCGGCCCAGCTAGTAGGGGGAGTGGGAAGATGTCATATACATTATATTCCCCTTTCCTACTTATTATTCGCCCCGCTGCCATACTTTGACCATGTGGCGAGTACTCCATTTAAATTCTGCCCCAGATTTAACAAAGTTCCCTCGGGTAGATGAATATTTGGCTTGTAATCTGGTCTCCCTGAGAGCATATCGAGGCATCTTGTTGGGCCTGTAGGCTCTTCAAGCCGAAAACCATAAAGGACCGCTCCACGAAGCACTGGGCCCACTACGCCAGGCAGCACGAAGCCATGGATGTAGAGGGCGCTTTCTGCGATGGTATCAACGCTGCTGAATCGGAACGGCGAGGGTGACTGGGCAGCTTCGGCTACTGGGGTGCAGGCCCCAACCCCGTAGGACAGACCAGCGGCTCTGTTGTGGGGGCCACACCCAGCGGCAAGAGCGCAACACGTACACTGACCACCAAACACATTAGCCCCAGCCGGGACTCGACACCTAGGGATGGTCCACCGAATCCCTGTCCTCTGGGAGGTACCGTTTGCGGTCGCCTCATGACGGGGCCCAGCCGTCCATGGGCGGAAAAGGTGTCACCCATAAAACTACCGTTGAGACATGGTCATCTGTCGACTACGCTGTGTCCCAACCCACTTCCGAGAATAGGCGCTCCGCGTCTATTCCCACATCTGAAAGTCAACGCACTGCGTCGGAGCAGGCAGAAGACCCCAAAAAGTCTGGAAAAACCTCTTCTGGCCATGGGGGAGGGGCTAAACACCATAAAAAGTCCTCTAAAGATCCCCACACTCCTAAGGTGAAGCATTGGAATGATAAGGCTGCTAAAAAAATCTAAAGAACCTCAGCCTGCCCCTAAAACCAAGGTTACACTTCCCACAGATGAGAACATGGGCCTCACTCCTCAATCTAATACTATACCAAGCTCCAAGGAATGGAGCTCTGCAGATATAGACAGAGTAATGCTGAGGATGACCTTTATGGCCAACTTTTATGAGAAGGATACAAATAATGTTAAGTTATAGGAACACCCCTCCCACCTCAGCTCCATCTGGTTCCAGAGCCACACCTGTGTCTCCTCAACCTCCTCCTAAGAGGTCTCGCACTGAGACACCCTTTCAGGGCTTAGTCATGGACCCCTTTGTTGTGGAGTCTTATGACCCTGATTATTGCCATGAATACCCTGACCCTCAAGTCGATGAGGACCAGTATGCAGAACAAGATGCTGACCCTTATTACGGGGATGATGAGGAACAGGACGCTGAAGATGAAGCTGATGTTTGCACCATAGACTCCAATACCTAAGGACCCACCTGTAAATGATTCTCCAGTCGATAACCAACCCCTCCTTAATGAGGTGTTGGCCAAGGCTGCTGCACACTTCCAAATCGATACTCGAAGTTCAGGAGGAAAAGGATTTTGCAGAGCAAATCCTCGGGGACAAGAAGGCAGTAACTCAGTCCATCCCGCTACTAAAATCAACGTCAGTCATTTTGTGCCACTCCATCTGACCCTTTATCTATTAGGGGAAAACAAAATCCAGATTCCCTAGTCACCACCACGAGGAAGAGAGCGGGCACCCCACTTGCTTTCTTTATCCGGGGGAGCCTCTGAGGAAGCAAGAGGATTTATGGCCTAGGTAGAAAAGTCACCTCCCCTGCGGCTTATCAAGCTAGGATAGCCAACAGTGCCACCCTCTTGGCAAGTTATAATTGTCACAAGTGGGAGGAAGTTTCTGCCTTACTCGCCTCTGTACCAGAACCTTTTAAAGACCCAGTTAGCACAAGTGGCAGCCGAGGGGAGGGCAGTGTCTGGCTGCCTCCTTAAAACTAACTTTGACGCTGCTGATAATGCCGGTAGAATAATCGCTGAGGGTACGATCTGGATTTAAGCCTGAAACACAGGCAGCACTGATGGACATGCAGGTTGTGCCTAACGTATTATTCGGCAAAGCTGTCGAAGATGCTTTCAAAACGGCGAAAGAGGAGTATGACACTTTAAAATCCCTTGGTAAACTCACTAACAAACCCTCTGGACAGAGGTAAAGCGGTAAGTTTTGCCGCTTTCGAGGCCAAAATTCCCAAAGAGGGTCTTACTATAGCCAGAATCAGAGCTCATCGTGTGGGAATAACCAATCAGTCTTCCCAGAGCTACCCGAGAGGGCAGCGCAGGGGTCGTGGGCGAGGAAGGGGCAGCCCCACTAGAGGTGGTACTACACCTTCCAAACAGTGACGTTGCGCTTCAGGTTCCCTTCCATGCTTCCCCAGTAGGGGGGACGCATTACCAACTTCATCCATGCATGGGAGGAGATTACCTTGGACAGATGGGTGCTGTCCACAGTATCCGGCGGCTACTGCATCAAGCTACTTGAGCGCCCCCACGACCAACCGCCACGGAACAAAGTACACTCTCTTAACACCAGCGGATCCTCCTCAAGGAGATTGCCATTCTGCTGTTAAAGGGCGCCATAGAGGTCGTCCCGGCCAACCAGGTAAATGGGTATTTCTGATGCTTGTTAATCTGCTTAGAATCACATGCTGTGCATATAGTCAGACATCCAGTGGTAACCGCGGAGTATTGCATCTTGTCTTTCGGGGACCGAAAGGGGACGTAGGCATAGGCGTGTCTGTAACACTATCCCTATTGTGACGTGTAGTGTACCCAAAATCCCTCACGTGCTGAGGTCAGATTGTTTTTTTTTTTTTCGCCCAGATAACTGGTTGCCCTGTAGCAGAGCTCTTACATAAGAGACATTGTTTATCCCTAACCGACTTGTCGGTTATTTCCCCTTAAGTCATTTCGACGGCAAGAGCAACTTTGACGAAGATTATGGGGCACTTGTTTACGGCAATGGATTTCGGCACCTAAAGATCCGGTGGCTGATGCATCCACGTGGCCGGGCCTTCACAGTAGGGAGAGTGGGGTCGGGTGTCCATATTTCCGTTATGTCTTTCCTCTTTCCCCCTCCTTACCCTGCAGGTCTGGTCATCTTTCCCTTTTGCTATGGAAAGGACTCCTTTAAGGTTCTGCCCTAAGTGTAGGGTGAGATACCCATGGAAGGACGAACACAGGACATGCAACTCCTGTCTCCCCTTAGATCACGACGAGGAGCGGTGTTCGGCTTGTAAACTCCTTCGGCCTTAAACCCTTAAGGAGCGCTGTGTAAAGTGGTGGGCTGCGTACGGTATGTCGCGGGCGGACCCTTCCTCCCCCAACCGCCACAGCCGCCGAAACTGACGGGGGCACCGCCGATGACCAAACATCAGTTGCGGATGTGATAGACCTCGAGGCGGAAACTTCTAGGTCGGCCACGCCCGTCCCCGACCCTTCAAGGCCTGACTCTGGTCTCGCTTCAGGGACAACACCCGGCGACAGGGTCATACAAAGGCATTACACTAAGCACACAACCCCTCTACCTATTTTGACGGGTATGTCAAAAAAGGTGAAAGCGCCAACAGTGCCGTCTAAAATTTCAGCGGATTCCTCGGAATGTACAGATTCAAAGCCTTCCCTGCATCCGCAACCGCATTTGACTGAGCATCCCAAAACAAACAAGGGCGCTAACCCTAAATCAATTTTACACGTCGAAGCGTGGAATTTCGACGCTCAGACAGTCCCGAAAGGCACAAAAGCTACGACTAGGCCTCAAAGCGAAAAACCTACCGCTAGGCCCTCTAACGCCACGGTAGACCTACCGATAGACCTTCAGAACCACTATCTCACACCGAGTCGGCGGAAATCGAGCACAGTATCGCTAGAATTGCTTTGGCGGTTGAGCTTATACCTGTTCTGTCTAAAAACATGGGGCAGGCCATGGACCGATCTGTAGATACACCATGGCACTACAATTCATACACTTACAAGGACAGTCAAGAGCCTCTTTCCAACACCCTGAGTGTCCAATTTCCACGTCAAGGGTCGGAAGATGACATTTTTCCACCCGTTGGCCTTCTAGTTCTTATAAATGGACAAGGGAGAAATTTAAAGCGTGCATGGATCGTCTGGAGAAAATTTATTTTTCTAAACATCCTTCCCCGAAAAGATCTTGTGGAGAACCTAATCTTCAATCTGCTGCACAGTTACAAGAGGATCAGCCCTCAGTCCCCGTCCATCATGAAGACACCATACAAATGGATACTTATCAGGACATTTACAGTGAAGGTGAAGAAACTTCCTTCCTACAGGGCTACAGTGAGGACCAGGAGGATGCCACGGACAATTGGGAAGAGAAACACCAAGTGGGGACGGACCCATGGATGCTTCCCCAACAGGATTAGGACACTGTTCTGTGCCTGGATTCTCCTCCGTCCACCCCGGTCCGCCAGGCCTCGGCTGTAGACGACCAAATGGCCTTCAATGCCATGCTAAGGAAGGCAGACCACTTTCAAATCACTACTCAGGAGGCGGTGCCTGAGCAGGACTTTGTGGAAGACATTCTGAAGGAGAAAACCCCCTTCTAGCCAGGCCATTCCCCTCCTTAATTCTATTGAGAAGATTGGCCCCCTCCCTGTTGTCACCAGCTCAGACCCGGGCAGTGAACCCAAGAGTAGAACAGTTATTTTGGCCAGCTCCTTCAGACCCTCAATACATTAAAGGGCATGCCACCCCCGATTCCCTGGTAGACTAACACCCGGAAACGGGCAGGAGTACCCCTTGCTATGGGGGAGGCACCTCCGAATAGAGAATCCAAGGGGTTATATGTCTTAGGGTAAATGGATTACTTTGGCTGCCTCTTATACTACACGCATAGCGAATAACACCATGCTGCTAGCAAGTTATGCTAACGCTCAATGGAACCTTGTGCAGGAAGGTCTTCAGGAGGTCCCAGAGCCCATCGGGTCCAAGCTTCTCACTATTGTGGCCGAATGTAGACAAGTGAACCAGAATGTGATAAAGAACACTCTGGACACAGCTGAAAGAGCTGGCGGGTCTCTGGCACAGGGGACCTTACTTAAAAGGCACACTTGGCTTCGTACCTCAGGGTTTAAGCCTGCAACACAGGCTGCTCTCATCAATAAACCCATTGAAGAATCGAACCTCTTCGGAAAGGCGGTCGATGAGGCCCTAGAAACAGTCTAAAAAGAGCATGAGACTCTTAAGTCTCTGCAACAAATTTCTCAGAGCTTCCCCACGGAGGGGAGGTAATTCTCGTCAGTCCTTTCGAGGGCAGTCCCGTGCAAGTCAGAACTACTATGGAACTGGAAACTTTAATGCTGGACAAACTTCAGGAAGCCCCGCATACTACCCACCAAGGGGTCAGCGACACGCAAATCTAGAGGCCCCAACCATAGAGGAGCCGCAGCCTCTGGTCAGAAATAGATCCAGGTCCCCTCCCAAGTCACCCCAGTTGGGGGCGTTTAGCATCTTTCCTCATGGCATGGGAGGGAACTTCAGACCAGTGCGTCATAAAGACGGTCACCCACGGGTACTGCATGGAATTCGCCTGACCTCCACAATTCAAACCACCGTACTCACGGTGCTGATCACCGGACCATCTGGAGATCCTGAAGCAAGAGGCGGAATCGCTGCTGGGAAAGGACGCCATAGAAGCCGCCCCTATTCTTCAGGTAAACAAGGGTATTTATTCAGTGTACTTCCTTGTACCCAAAAAGGACCTCACCATGCGCCCTGTTATAGACCTGCGCCCAGCGAACAAATTCATGAAACCTCAAAAGTTCTGCATGGTAACACTACAGGAGGTGATCCCACTGTTGAAACGGGGGGACTACATGGCAAAATTGGACATGAAAGATGCATACTACCAGTCGGGAGGTGACGGTATGCAAGGCTATGCGTTTGCTAAGGATGATGTCATGCATATACTTGGTTCCCCACGTGCGGCTGTGCATGCGTCCAATGCAAGAGTGGCTCAACAGCCAGTGGTGTCAGGCCAGCGGACAATGGGAAGATCTGGTAGTTGTCTCGCCAGCCCTCGTTCTCTCTCTGCAGTGGTGGTCAAAGGATAACCTTCTGAAGGGGAAAACCTTCACCGCCCCTGCAGTGAAAGCCATTCACAGGATGGGGGGGGGGCCCTCACCTGCTTCTGCAGACAGCGCATGGAGTGTGGTCCCCACAAGTAGCATCCAACCACATTAACTTACTGAAGCTATTGGCGGTGTTAAGGCATTAAAGGCTTTTCAGATGCAACTAGAAGGGAAGACAGTGCTCATTCTGACACAGCTCTACAGCCATGCATTACCTGAACAAACAGGGGGGCACACACTCTCCAGGGCTATCCAAGCTGTCCCAAAACATTTGGATATGGGCTCCCAACCACAAGTTGTTTCTGTTATCCCAACATGTTCCAGGGAACTCTATCTTCTGGCAGACGTGCTCAGCAGAGATTTCCCTCTGCCCATAGAACATGAATGGCGTCTGCACGAAGACATCGTGTCCAACGTCTTCGTAGAATGGGGCTTACCAGAGATCGACCTATTTGCGACTCGGGAGAACGCCCAATGCCAAGATTACACCTCCAGATACCCCAGCGAAATGTGTCTACGCTCCCCCCCCCCGTACCCCCTTCTCAACAAGAGTGCACAAGATGCACCAGGAACCAGTCACCATGATACTGGTGGCCCCCATGTGAGCCCGCCAACCCTGGTTCGTTCATCTGATGGAAATGTCCCTCTCCCCACCAGTAAAACTACCCTGCCCGTACAACACATCTCAGGACAGGGGGGGAGACCCTACACCCATGCCCACAAACTGAATTAAGCAGCCTGGCTCCTGAGGTCATAGAGTTTGGATAACTACAGCTCCCCCAGAGGTGCATGGACATACTCAGGGAAGCTAGAAAACCTAACACCCGTTATTGCTCTGCCAGCAAATGGAAAGGTTTTGTTATCTGGTGTAATACCACGGGCGTCAATCCCATCGATTGCTCACCCACACACATTGTACTTTACCTAACCCATTTGTTGGGCACAGGGTTGGTCTTCAATTCCCTGAAGATTCATCTGGCTGCTCTTTCAGCCTACACCACGTCACAACAAAAGGTGTTGTGGTGGAAGATACTGGTGATTAAGGCCTTTATGGAAGGGGTTAAAATAATCTATCCTCCAATTTCTCACCCAACTCCTGGATGGGATCTAAATGTGGTTTTAATCAGGCTCATGGGGTCCCCCTTTGAGACAATTCATGAAGCAAGTCTAAAAGACCTTACATATAAGACGGCCTTCCTAGTGGCTATCACTTCTATCAGAAGGGTTAGTGAGCTACAGGCCCTTTCTGTTCTAGACCCCTTTGTTACAGTCCATAGGGATAAGGTAGTTCTGTGCACGCATCCCACATTCACGCCTAAATTCATCTCGAAGTTCCATGTGAACCAATGGTTTGAACTTCCTACCTTTTTCCAGAATCCCACTAGCATAGCCGAAAGAAGCCTACACACACTAGATGTGCGCAGGGCAGTCATGTTCTACCCAGAAAGAACAAAACCACTGAGGAAAACAAACCAATTTTTTGTACAGTAGAGAAAGGTATCCTGTCTCTAAATCAGCTATCGCATGGTGGATTGTCAAATGCATCACACTGTTTCTCTCTTGCTAAGAGAACTGCCCTTCAAGCCTAGAGCACACTCTGCTCGGGGCACTGGTGCTTCCATAGCATTCATTGCAAATGTTCCCCTAGAGTCCATTTGCAAAGTGGCAACCTGGAGTTCTGTACACACCTTTACAAAACACTATTGCCTAGACACTAATTCTAGGTCTGATTCTCAGGTGGGATTCTCTACTGTTCCTTCTCTCAACCCACCTCCAACTTCGGGTACTGCTTGCTAGTCTATGCACAGCATGTGATTCTAAGCAGATTAACAAGCATCAGAAGCCATGCATTACTTACCGTAATAGCATTTCTGATTGTATCTGCTTAGATTCACATGCGCCCACCCTTCCTCCCCGCTCGGATGGGCGGAACATGGACGTCTTAATACTTCTTTCTATACTCGCTCACAATAGTCGTAAGGCTCCCTCACGGCAGAAAAAATACAATCGGAGGGACCTTGACGCGTGAGGATTTCTGGGTACACTACACGTTGGGGTTGGTGTTACAGAAACGCCTATGCCGACGTCCCCTTTCGATCCTCAAACAAGATGCAATACTCCACGGTTACCACTAAATGTCGGACTATATGCACAACATGTGAATCTAAGCAGATACAATCATCAAATGCTATTACGGTAAGTAATGCATGTCATATGAAATCACAACTATAAAAACACCACACTCTACTTGAAGGTACACAGACCAAAGTATAAACCTTATTTGGAACCCCCGACAGTAGTTCTATGGAAGTCAAAACCTTTTCATACACATTCAGTTTAGGTCACACCTATTCTTGGGGAGTAAAAACCAATGGTTACTTTCACAATTACATTCAGTAATGTAACGGCGGTAGACCATACCAGTTACACAGTGACTCAGTACAAATCACTTAATCAGTCAACTGGACAATATACTTTTTGTGAATAGTGGGAGATTTATTCCAGGTGCAGTAAAACCTATAACTACGTTTGTGATAAGTTATAGTAGGTGAGTAAAACCTAAGGATGTAATATTAAATTACAGGTGCTTTTGAAATCAGTGCAACACAGATTGATATAAGCAGTAACTCTTGTAACTTATTTTTGGGAAGGCACACAGCTAACTCAAGGTAAGTAAAACCCATATACTTTTTATATATCACAAGCAGTCCAGGTTAGATCTTTGCCAGCTATAAGGATAACTGAAGTATGACTTATCGGGGACAGTTGGAACCACAGACTCTAGGTACGATTGCACAGGGAAAGTAAACCCTAATGTTACACTTTTACTGAATGACTCAGTTATTCTAGGCAGGCAACAACCTAATACAGACTATTCTGGACAGGCTAGCAGAAAGTCAGGGGGGGAAGCAAGACCTAATTGGAGGACACTCCTACAATTATCCTGCAGGAATAATCTGGTGAAACCAACACTTTACTTTTGGGAAGAGGCACAACCTAATCACAGGAGAGTAATACACCTTCACATCTACTTTCTATTAGACTGGCACAACAGTTTCTAAGGAAGAAAAGATGTTAACCATTTTTTTTAAGAATAGTGCATCACACAAGATCGTTAAGAATTTTCGTAACTGTTCACCCTGAGTTGCAGTTACCAACCAACTCTTTACAGGTAAGTAACTTTTACATTTTCTTTTCTAGGCAAAAGACCTAATTCCTTAAGTCTTTCCCTTATTCTTGGAGCACGAGTGTTCTGAGTGGCAGATGGGTGGTCACTAGGATCTAGTGACAAGCAGTGTCAGGACAGGTTCTTTAGTAGAGAAAGTCAGAGTTCCTTAGGAAGAAAAGGGCAAACAGGTGAGTACTTTTTTTCCTGAGTTAGAGGGCCCGGGGGCTTCGGAGGAGACACCCTAGAAGGATTCAAGCAGTGGGACTGGGTGCACTGGATGAGAGGCCTCCCCATCACAGAAAATACTGCACAGCTACACAGAAATCCTAACGGACTTAAGGTACGTACATACCCAAGCCAACACAGTACCTTAGCATTGAAGATTTTGCAGCAGGACTACTTCAGGATCTGCAGCCAAAAACCCAGTCAGTGGAGTCCTTGTGACTGAAAACGGGACCTTGGAAGGGATTTGCAGCAGGGTTCGATGAAGGCTATAGGCAAGGTTTCCCTCACGATTGAATGTGGTTCTGTGGATTTGGCGCCTTTTCAAAGAGCACAGAAGAAAAGAGAAAATCGCAGTTGAATTCTCGTCGTTACAAAGGTCCTGCACTCTGTTGAGGGGACGTTTCGGGTATTGGGGTATTGCAGCAACGCAAGGTTGCAGTAACACGTGGGATGTCTCTAAATGCAGGCCCTCGTGAGTCTAGTGGGTCTCATCAGGCTCTGGGTCGTAGTTTCCGGGGTCCCCAGGTTGATTGTAAGGAAGGGCTACAGCAGGCTCGGGTTACACAGCAGGTTCTCCGGTTGCTGGAAATGGTTTCCACAGCTTGTCCTTCGTCATCCTCTTCGGTTTCGGTTCCAGTGGTCGACTTTCCTTCAGCTTCCAGGTTCGCAGTATTTATTAGGAACTACAGCAGAACCTCTGCATTCTCTCCCCGCATTTTACAAGAAGGGGAGGTCTGGTTGTCCAATCAGGACGGCCAGCCCCCCACTGGGATTTGTCTCCTTTCAGGCAAGGCGGTAAATAAAGGGCTGAGGAGTTTTGGACTCCTCCCTCTCATCTTGCCCTCACAGACAGGCTGGAGCCTGGGCGGGAGTCCAGGGGACTCCTGCCGAAGATAACGATCACACAAAGGAATTTCCCACGCCGGTTGTGAGGGGAAGGAACAAGAAAGGACAAGAAACATTACAATGGCGAGAGAAAAAAAGACGGGGGCCATTTTGGTATAATGAGCACCCTTGAGTGCCTTTACTGCATCTTTGCACACAGCCCACGGTAAAGGTGCACCAAATTAATACAAGGTATCACTGCCAGCAGCCATTGAAGGCAAGCTTTTGCCTGTAACAGAATTGTTAGTTTTAATGTGAAAGGAGATACATTGCATCTCCCCAGCACTCCACATAAGGTGGGGTGTGCCAGCTTCAGACTAAAATGTAAAAGGGATCCACAGATCCTTTCTACGCTTTGGAACTGTAGTGTTTTCAAGTTTATCAAAAGAAAGGGGCGCTCCTAGGGAAACCCAGCAGCAACAGGCACTTATTGCCAATAAGTTGTTAAAGAGGATAGCTTTAAAAAGACACTATGGAGAGTCAAAAAGTTGACACCCATAAAAAGAGTAAAAGATTCTGTGAGTGTGGAAAAAGGTTCCAACTCACTAATGTATTGAGTAAAAATATCCTACTAGTAAAGAAAAATGTTCTGGAGTTGACCCAGGTCAGGAAGATGTAACAGTTCTGTGAAAATCCTGCCTAACATAGACCAACTGTTTGTCTCCATAGCACCAGGCACAGGAGGAGACTGCATTTCCAAAAATGCCATCTACAGATGGATAGTCCGATGCATACATTGGTGCTATTCTCCAGCATGGGGTCTGGCATGGATTGATATGCTCATGAATATTCCCCGTCGTCAGGCTGGGAATCCTCGGTAAAGAAATAATCAGTTTCAGTTTCACTTCTGAACTGTCGTTCTAACAAACAATCGCTATTCTCTGGGTCATACTGCCCCCAGCCAATGACTGCCTTCTACCTAAGCCCCTCCTCTGGCAGCCATCTTCAGATTTTTACTGCACATTCAAGTGTTGGGAGTCCTTGTTATAGCTCTCGAGCTTTTACTGCGTTTTGTGATTTTACTAAGAGTTTTGCTCTATTTTTTCGGGCATTCGAGCCTCAAGCTCCATCGATCAACCTGCCGATTAACAGGGACCCGTTTTCTGATTCTTCAGCGCCCCTCAAGGGCTGATTTTCGTTGAGTTTCTTCTTGGAGGATTCCAGAAGCTTCTTAAAGGCTATACCACGTGGACATGGTGGAGGACTACTCAGCGCCTCTTCAAGGTTTGCCACAGCTGCAACCTAAGGAATGTCTTTTCGGTTGATGGACATTCCCTGTGCCTCTACTGCCTGCACTCGGGCCCAACGCATGTGGAGGACTACTGCGTGGCTTGTCGGGAGATGGTGCCGCGCACGTGAACTGACCGACACAAGCGCTTCAATGAGTGGCTGCAGGCCAAGGCCCCTGCTCTGGGTGAGTCCTGGCAGCATGCCTCCCCTGCCCAGAAGAAGAAAGCTGAGCGGTCTTCTGAGACCTTTGAGGGCGCCCCTCCACGGGGGCCCAACATAAGGCTAAGCACCGCAAGTCCACTGCCTCTGAGAGCGCCGTTGCGACTGGCTCCTCGTCAGCCAGGCCGCGAGTTAGCGTCTCCAGCACCTTCGACCATGAGCCAATGCTCAGGTTCTTCAAAGAAGAGGAAGTCAGACCATCCGGGCAAGCTCCTGGAGAAGACCCAGCTGGCCCTGCAGAGAAGGCCAAGGAGGAGCGGGGGCCGGACCCTCCCCCTAAGGCAGAGGTCTTCAAACTGTGGGCCGCATCCCGGGGGGGGGGGGCGCCAGAGCCCAGCATGAAATGTAAAAAAATTTTTTTTTAGATTGGAGAAATTGGGAAGGGCCAGCTCACATGGTCAGACTGGGCCATAAAACGGTCTTAGGCACCAATGAAAAAATGTCCAGCAGTTGCAAATGGATATTCAGTGTTTAGTCACAGACTGTTTGAACAGTGCCCAAGGGGTTGTTTTTTGTTCAAATGTAAACAAATGGTGATATTTAAAGAATATTTATTCAGCAACAATGGTCAAAACTACTAGCTGCATAGTGAAGTAACTCCTCAAAATGGCCCACATTGGCCAAAAAAGTGGCCCATTTTACTGGCCTAAACTAGCATTTTGCATTTTCGGTACGGTCATCGCCCTATTGCTCTATAGGCCAGTCCAAGCCTTCCGGCTCATCCATAATGGGTGAGGGGGCGTCAACCCACTGGCCACCTCACCCATTATGGAGGAGCCAAAGAGCCAGCCCAGTGAAACACTGAGCAGTCCCTCAGCTGCTTTTTCCAGCTGAAGGAGTGCTCCTGGGCTGGCTGAACTGTCAAAGGGAAACTTTGTTTGCCTTTGACAGTTCATTTCCCCAGCCGCACATGATCACTGATCCATGCAACCCTGGGGGTGCTTTGCTTCGCCAGCCTTGCATAGCTCATTGGAAATGCTGGCTGGGGCACTGCATGTATGTATGTATGTGCGAGGGCGTGCGCCTGCGCCTCCTCGCACATACGGGCAGAGCAACCTAGAGCGTGGCATTTTAGCAACCAAGCGAGGTATGTTTATGGCGATTTATTTTTTAATTAAATGTGTATGGATGTGTGTATGCTTGTGTTATGGGACTGTGGTGGGAGTAGGGTGGGGAGAGCCCAGGGTCTGTACTGGGAGTAGGGTACGGTGACGGCGCGCAAAAGTTCATAGCGATTTCTACATACTGTCCCTCTGGCACTTTTGGGGGGGCCCGGCCTGCCCATACTTTGCTCAGGGGGGGCCCAGGCCAAAAAAGTTTGAAGACCACTGCCCTAAGGTGAAGCCGCATACTCTGCCAAGACCGTGAAAGCACAGGTGCATCAGACAAAGGCCCACACTTCCATCGAAGTAATGGCAGCGTCCCTCGTGAAGTCTGCCGGGGTGGTTTTGCAGGGCATGGCCCCAAAAACGAGAGTATCCCTGCCTGCCAGGAGGGAATCTTCTTCCCTGCCCATCGAAAAGACTGGAGAAGATGATGCCCATCATTTCCCCTCCCTTGGTCGCAGAGGGTGGGTGGGGGGGGGGCACGGACATCTCCCCAAAGGAGCTCACCAAACCCCGGTCCTCCAGGAAGGAATATGCGTTGAGAGCACCATCCAAGAGGAGGAGAGTTCACCCCCCCTGCCCTTCCACCCTTCGCCTCCCTCTTCCCTCCCACCCCCCGCACCCACCCCCAAGGGATGACATGGCCTGGGGATCTCCCGTCACCGCCTGCCAGATCCTCACCGCCTGACGAGATGGGCTTGTTCCACGCCATGATCTCCAGGGCCTCAGAGCTATTCCAGCTCGTCCCGGAGGAGAAGAAAAGAGTGTTTCCTTTATCAGCATAGGGATGCGAAGAGGAAGGCAGTGCTTTCGATCCCGCTATTGGATGACATTTGGGACGAGGGGTTGTCCCTCATGAAGAACCCTTCATCTGCTCCGGCGAAGAGGGATCGATACGAGAAGAAATACATAGTGCCGGACTCTGTGCCCAAGTGCTTACGGTCCCAGCCGTCTCCAGACTCTGGTTTTGGCGGCTGCCAAGAAGTCGTCTGGGTGGCTCCTCGGCACTCTTGTCCCCCTGGACGGTGAGGCGAAGAAGTTTGATGCCATGGGGCATTATCACGTCGGCAGCGACAGCCATCAAGGCTGCTAACGTCCTCGCCATCGTGGGGCGTTACGACAGGGAACTTTCGTTCAAGATGGCCCCTCTCCTGGACTTCCTTCCTGACAAGCGGGCTGAGGCGTTGGAGATACTACAGGAAGACGAGATTGCTTCGGATCATGCCATTACAGTGGCCATGTACATTGCCGACACGGGATTCCGCCAGATGGCCAACGTTTGCCTTCATCAGCGAGGCTGACTGAAGGCCACTATCTTCTGCCAGGATGTTCAGTCGAAGGTGTTGGACATGCCCTACGACAGGGACAATTTTTTTGGGAAAGACTGTGGACGAGTCTCCAGGCCGTCAAAGCGGATATGGAGACGGCTCGTGCCTTGGGAACGATTCAATGACGGCCGTCCTTTTGGACTTCTGGCGGTAAATCCCAAAGTTCTTCTATAGGATTCGGAGGAGGTGCTTCGTCCTACCGTCAGCCCTCCCGCTTGTTGGCCCAGGAGACATACAGGGGCCGTGCCAAATCTGGAGGTGGACGTCTTCGTTGCCAAGGCAGTGCTTTGACGTTGAAACAAGATTGAACCGGCCGTTGAGTCGGGGCCCCCACCTGTCAGCGTGTGGAAGACCATCTCCACCGACAATTTGGTGCTGGGCGCTCTCGCCCACGGACACACCGTAGAGTTCCAACGGAAGTCTCCCCGGATACCACCAGTGGCCTGTCAGGAAAATCACGTACCTCAGCTGCTGCTGTAGGTACGGGCCATGGCAAAAAAAAGGGGCGATCGAGCTTGTCACTAAGACTCCAGATTGTACTCCTGTTACTTTCTCGTCAGAAAGAAGACCAGCGGTTGAAGGCCCATTCTGGACCTCCGCCGTCTGAACAAATTCATCAAGTCCCAAAAGTTCTGGATGGTG
The DNA here is from genome assembly GCF_040938575.1 of Ambystoma mexicanum. Classification (NCBI taxonomy): domain Eukaryota; kingdom Metazoa; phylum Chordata; class Amphibia; order Caudata; family Ambystomatidae; genus Ambystoma; species Ambystoma mexicanum. The sequence goes on from NC_090934.1 coordinate 175,679,509, forward strand.
ACATTTCAGCACGTGCAGGGACAGCTGGAAGAGGGGGATTTTCTATTGTCACTGGACTTGGAAGATTCCTATTTTCACCCCCGCCCTCCCCTCCCATACACAAGGGACACTGCAAGTACCTATGCTTCGTGGTTCAAGGCCCTTCCCTTCGGATTGAAGTCGGTGTTGGGTAAGATTTCCACAGAGCTGGTAAATCTTCCTTTCCTGGTTTAACTCCAGAACTTTTTGCTTTTCTAGTGGGATATTTTTCATTAATACCTCAGTGAGTGGGAACCTTTTTCCACACTCTCCTAATCTTTAACTTTTTATGGGTGTCATTTTTAAGACTCTCCATAGTGTATTTTTAAAGTTATCAGGTCTAACAACTTATTGGCAATAAGTGCCTGTTGTTGCTGGGTTGCCCTAGGGGCTCCCCATTTAACTTTCTTGTGCTAACCTTGAGTGAACTACAGTTCCCAAGGCTAGAAAGGATCTTTGGATCCCTTTCACATTTTATTCTGTGAAACCAGCACACCCCACCTTAGGTGGAGTGCTGGGGAGATGCAATGTATCCCCTTTCACATTAAAACTAACAATTCTGTTAGTGACAAGCTTACCTTTAATGGCTGGTGGCAGTGATAACTTTTACTAATTTGGTGCACCTTTACCGCGGGCTGTAATCACAGCTGCAGTGAAGGCACCTATGGGTGCTCATTTTACCAAAATGGCCCCCGTCTTCTGTTTCTGCCATTTTAGTGTTTCTTGTCGTTTCTTGTTCCTTCCCCTGACATCCAGGATGGGAAATTCCTTTGAGTTTTGTCTTTGGCGGGAGTCCCCTGGACACCCCGCCCAGGCTCCAGTCAGTCTGTAATCACAGGAAGTGGGGGAGGATCCAAAACTCCTTATCCTTTGTCTTACGCCTTCCTTCAACTGGGACAAATCCCATTGGGGGGCTGGCTGTCCTGTTTGGACAACGAGACGCCCCTTTCTTGTAAAATGCGGGGAGAGAATGCAGAGGTTGTGCTGTAGTTCCTGATCAATTCTGGAAACCTGGAAGCTGAAGTCATGTTGACCACCGGAACAGAAAACCGAAGAGATGTAACCGGAGCCTGCTGCAGCCCTTCCTTCCAATCGACCTGGGGTCTCCGAAAAAAACGACGACCCAAACACAGAGCCTGGTGAGATCCACTAGACTCAAGAAGACCTGCATTCTGAGCCATCCCACAGGTTGCTGCGACCTTGCGTTATTGCAAAATCCCAATACCCTGGAACCTCCAGCCACTGTGCGGTCTACGGTCTTCTGAATTCCGAATCTCGCTGAAACTTCGTGGGCATCCTGGTGTATCTCCAGAGAAACTAATCGAGTCCGAAAAGTCCCCTCACAAGAGTGCTGGATCTTTTAAACGACGAGAATTCAACCACGATTTTCTGTCGTCTTCTGTGCTCCTTGAAAAGGCACCAAATCCACAGAACTGCATTCAGCCACGAGAGAAATCTTGCCTAGAGCCTTCTTCATCGAGCTCTGCTGCAAAGTCCCTTTTGAGGTCTTGTGTTCAGTCTCCAGGACAAGGAATCCACTGACCGGGTATTTGGCTGAGGTCCCTGAGGTTCTCCTGCTGCAATCTTTTTCATTGCTGAGGTACTGCGTTGGCTTGGGTATATACTTACCTTAAGCCTGTTGGGATTTCTGTGTAGTCCTGGGGTGGTTTCTGTGATTGGGAGGTCCTTCGTCCAGTACACCCAGTCCCACTGCTAGAATCCTGCTGGGGTGTCCTAAGGAAACTCTGACTTTTGCTACTAAATAACTTATTCTAACACTGCCTGTTGATCAATAGTCATAGTGACTCCCCTTCTGCCACCGAGTACACTCATGCTCCAAGAATAAGGGAAAGACTTTGAAGGGTGTTAGAGAGAATTCTCTCTTTAGGCTGAATTTCCTAACCTAGTGAGTCCCCCAGCAGCTTTGCTGGATTTCTGGAGTTTGTTTTTTTTCTTCTGCCAAGAGTGAGACTCTTTTTCTCCCACTCTAGGACATGATTTATGGTGTTCCTTTGACTGTTAATGTGTTTTATGTGCTATGGGGTCTTTTACTCCATAAGGTCTCATGTGTCTTTACTATGTGTTTTACACAGCACCCTCCGTGTAGTAACACAGGGGTGTCATAGTGACACCCCACCATAGACTCCATACCCTGGGACTGACTACTGTCTCCCAGGGCATGTAAAGTCACCATTGGCTTTACTAGTCCCAAATTATTAACAGAAACCAGTACAAACCATCATATTATGGAGGTACTGGTCGGGGCAATTCGATTGCCCCGGGGTCTGTTAGTCGAGGGGGTACGTCTCCGTCCCCCCTGATCGAGTTTTGGCTGGTGGCAGTGGAAACTACTTTTTATATTCGACCGTGAATATTTCCCTATGGGATTTTCCCAATGTTCGAGGCTACCAACTTTAATTATTTAATTCTCATAGCCTCGAACATACTGCCGGTTTATTTAATTAATATTAATTTGCTGGTTGGTATTTTTTGCCAGGACTCGATTCTAAAATGGCGTTTGTGTTCTCTTCTGTGACTCCAACCCAAGTCGAGCCCTTTGTTCCACTTTTTGGCGGGCTTCTCCACAGAAGCTTCCAAAAGTGGTGCCACTCTGTTTGGGTACCACAGGGGGTGTGGGAGGGGGTTTAGGCACCCTGGACTGAGTTACCTTGGTGACTCAAGTCGCAATCTTGTGTGATTGGCCCAAGTAAGCATGTTTGATTGACAGCTAGGCTGAGTGAATGGAGGTGTGCTGCATAAAAGCAGGGCTTTTGGGACTGGAACTTCAGAAGTCGCCACAGGACCTGAGAATCCAATGAGGGAGAAGTTGAGCCGACCTACCACGACGACACCACCGGTGGAGCCCTGCGGAACCGACTCACCACTTCCCGACGACAGAGAAGATCTCCCGCACCCCAGACCGGTTTGTGGTCGAACTGCCCGTGTCAAGCACCCCGGCGGACGGATAGCCACTTACCACTGAACCGCAAATCAACGGACCGCTCCTAGTACCTGAGAAACTCTGCGGCTGGTTTCTTCCCTGGCAGTGCAACGGACTCCTGTCTTCCTCCCCGACGAGATCCTCTCTTCCCCCGGACGAAGCACTGACTTGCATCCGCTGCCAGGAACTGCCCCCGCTGGATTGTTCTCACCACTTTAAGGTACTGTGTCCGCCAGGCCTCCCTTTCTAAAGATTGCTACAAGGTAGTAATAACCCATTAACCTTCTGGACTGGGCTGGCCGCCTTGACCCTCTAACTGGTCCCTTTCTTTGGTCCAACTCCTTTTTGAACCGTTACAAGATTTTTGTGCACTGCAACCGTGTGACCTTGGACACATTTCATTTTGATCCTCTTAAAGCGGATCCGGCCTACTGACTCTGAATTCACGGTGTTACTTTGCCTTCCTCTCTTGTTGTGTTTGTGAAAAAGTGTTGGGATCTGTTTCAATTTATTCTCTGCTTTTCTCTCCCTTTTTAAAAAACAAATTAGAGTGCCATCTACGTTGAGCGCTCACCGCTGTCTGAAAATAAGTGGGGCTTTACTTAAGACTTGTCTAATATTCTTTTAAGGGAGTGTATATCTTTTAGTGACTGTGTTTTTGAATTGCTTACTATTGGTGCCTGTGTGTTTTTCTAGATGTGGTTTTAAATAAATAATTCTCTTTTACACCAAGCCCTGGTCAGTGTTTACTTGTTCTATTGTGTTCTCTTGACCTATTGTGAATACTGTATACTGCCTAACTCTTCTTGAGGGAAGTCTGACTGCTCAGCCACAGCTACCAAGTAAATCTGTGTGGTACAGACTGCTACCAAGTGGATTTACTGCCAAACACCTGTAGTCCTAAATCTTTTGCAGTGGTCCCAGAGGGAACTGCACAGGTTTCTGCCTAACAAAGGGATTGGGAATTCTGCCTAGAAAAGAAATCAAGTGTTTTACTTACTTGCAAAGAGTTGGTGGGTAACTGTAATTCTATGAGTGAACAGTTACAAAAGTTCTTACTGATCTTCAATGTGTGATGCACTATTCTTAAAAGTATGGTTAACATCTTTTCTTTCGTAGCCACTTTTTTGCCGGTCTAAAAGAAAGTAGATGTAAAGGTATTTTTACTCTCCTGTGATTAGGTTGTGCCTCTTTACAAAAGTAATGTGTTGGTTTCACCAGATTATTCCTGCAGGGTAATTGTATGAGTGTCCTCCAACTGTTGGTATCACCAGGTTAGTCCTGTTAGTATAACTGTATGAGTGTCCCCCCAACTGGGTCTTGCTTCCCCTGACTTGCTGCAATAAGTCTACATTAGGTTCTTGCTTACCTAAAATGACTATTCAATAATGTGTGACATTGTGTTTTACTTTCCCCTTCATTGTGAAGTTAAAGTGGGTTTTCTCCAGCATGGGGTCTGGCATGGATTCACATGCTCATGAATATTCCCCGTCGTCAGGCTGGGAATCCTCGGTAAAGAAAAAACCAGTATCAGTTTCGTTTCTGATCTGTCTTTCGTAGTAATAACCAATCACTGGTCTCTGCGTCATACTGACCACAGCCAATGACTGCCCTCTACCTAAGCACCGCCTCTGGCAGCCATCTTCAGATTTTTACCGCACGTTCATGTGTTGGGATCCTCGTGCTATTGCTCTCGAGCGTTAGTGCTATTTTTCGCGCTTTTTCACAAAAAACTTCGATTCTTTCGGTCAAAAGAGCCTCAAGCTCCACCGATCCTACATCCGATCAACGGGGACCCGTGTCGGATTCATCTGTGCCCCTCAAGGGTGAAGATTTCGTCGAGCTACACTTCGGAGGACTCCAGAAGCTTCTCAGGCCCGGTCTCGGAGATGGCCCAGGAGAAGGGAAGCTCGACGCCCGGAAAGCTGTTCAGGGTCTGCCCTGGATGCCAGCTGCAGAACGTCTTCAAGGAGGACGAACACTCTTTCTGCCTTTACTGCCTTCATGAGGACAAGACGCACGTGGAGAAGGACTGTGCGTTTTGCGGCAACATTTCGGAACGGACCATGAAGGACCGCCATCAACGTCTCGCCAACTGGCTGGAGGGTAAGAGCCCGTCTGGCGAGAAGAAGAAGAAATCCGAGCGGTCTTCTAAGACCTTTGAGGGCGCCCCGGCGACGGGGGCCCAACATAAGGCCAAGCACCGCGAGTCCGCTGGCACCGGGAGCGCCGAATGGTCGGGCTCTACGGGCGCCAGGCAGGGCGCACCTTCCCCGGCACCATCAACCACGAGCCAACGCTCTGGGTCGGGTAAGAGGAAGGCCGAGCACCCGGCGAAGCTCCTGGAGAGGCCCCGGTCGAGCTCTAAGGCAGAGGAGGAGCGTGGCAGTGCCCCCTCCCTCAAGGATAAGGCGGTGAGCGCACCTAAGGTGGTGAAGGCCTTGATCCATCCGACCAAGCCCTCTATCGAAACGGTCGCGGCGGCCCTGGCTCAGCCTGTGGTGGCTACACCAGTGGTGGCGACCTCAGGGCCCAGAATCTCCCTGCCTCCGCGGAGGGAGTCTTCCTTTGTGCCCATCGATAGGACCCCCGTGAAACCCTCCGTGGGGAAGAAGGGGGGGCAGGGCGTCGTCGTAGATTCGGCCTCAACCTCAGAAGAGGAGCTGATCGAGGTCTTAATCACGGCCTAGGCGTGGAAGAAGGCCAGCCCGTCGGAATGGACCCCGACGCAGGTGACGACGACGACATCGTCGAGGATACCGACGGGGCCCCTGCTCGCCCGTCGGATTCCCCTCTGCCAGCGCCGCAAGACAACTCGGCGGCCATTTTGTTGGCCATACAGTCCTTATGCTCCGAGATAAGGATGAGGCTACCGTTGCCGACGGAGGAACCTCTCCCGTCGGGGGATCCAGAACCGGGACCTTCTGGTGTTCCCCCCACCAAGAAAAGAAGGATCCATCCACCACCTCCTTTTCAACCGTCGCGCCCCGTCCAGCCCTCCTCCCCGTCCACCCGAGGGGATGATACGGGGACTGACACGGCAGCGACGGGTACGGACGACGAGGCATACGACGAGGATTTTCCGTCGTCGCCTCCCACCAGGGCTTCTCCGCCCGACGAGATCGGATCTTTCCACTCCATGATCTCCAGGGCTTCCGAGCTTTTCCAACTCTGCCCTGAGGAGAAGAAAAAGGAAGGCTTCCTTTATCAGCGGCGCGAGGCCAAGAGGAAGACGGTCCTCGCAGTGCCTCTGTTGGACGACATTTGGGATGAGGGCCTTTCCCTCCTCAAGAACCCTTCCACGACGCCAGCTAGAAGAGACCGGTACGAGAAAAAGTACCGGGTCCCAGACACGGCCCCCCTATGCCTCCGGGCGCAGCCTACCCCGGACTCAGTCGTCTCCGCGGCAGCCAGGAAGAAAGCGGGGGGGGGGGGGGTGCGGCCTCCACATCAACTTCCCCGCCGGACGGCGAGGGAAAGAAATTGGATGCTATGGGACGTAGAGTCATCTCGACGACGATTAAAGCGGCCAACGCCTTGGCTATCGTGGCCCGCTACGACAGGGAGCTCTGGTACAAGATAGCTCCCCTGCTGGATTTTCTGCCGGACGACAAGAGGGCGGAGGCCCTTGAGATCCTGCAGGAAGGTGAGGTGGCGTCGGACCACGCCATCACCGTGGCGACGGACATCGCCGACACTGGGTTCCGTCAGCTGGGCAACGGCGTTTGCCTTCGACGTCGTGGATGGCTCAAAGCTACAGACTTTCGGCAGGACGTCCAGACCAGAGTCCTGGACATGCCCTTCGACGGGAACAACCTGTTTGGGAAGACAGTGGACGATTCCCTTCAGGCCATCAAGGCGGATACTGAGACGGCCAGGGCCCTTGGAGTCCTGCAGCAACGACGAACGCCCTTTCGGAGCGGCGGAGGCAAGGGCGCCTCCAAAGGTTCCGGCGGCGGTTTCGCTTCCTACCGTCAAGCGGCCCGCTCGTCGTCGCAAGAGGCCTACAGAGGACGAGGCAAGTCTAGCGGACCCCGCCGTCGTCGCCAAGGAGGTCAAGGCGGCAAGGCCGCGTCCAAGCAGGATTGAACCGGCCGTGGGGTCGGGCCCCCACCGAAGCACCCCGGTGGGAGGCCGGCTGGCGGGCTTCGTCAGCGTGTGGGAGTCCATCTCCACCGACCGTTGGGTGCTGGACGCCCTGGCCCGGGGCCACGCGCTCGAGTTTCAAAGAAGGTGCCCGCGCGTCCCCCCCGTGGCCAGGAAAGAACTTCACGTCCCTCAACTTCTCCTGGAGGTAAAGGCGATGCTCAGAAAGGGCGCCATCGAACTCGTCCCAAAGAGGCTTCGGGGCTCCGGAGTCTACTCGCGATACTTCCTCGTGAAGAAGAAGACGGGAGGATGGCGCCCCATCCTAGACCTGCGACGTCTGAACAAGTTCATCAAGGCGCAGAAGTTCCGGATGGTCACCCTCCAGCACGTCCTGGGTCAGCTGGAGGAAGGAGACTTCCTATCGTCGTTGGATTTGGAGGATGCCTACTTCCACATTCCCATCCTAAAGGGGCACCGAAAATTCCTCAGATTCGTGGTCCAAGGGCGTCATTACCAGTTCAAAGCCCTTCCCTTCGGACTACGGTCGGCACCCAGGGTATTCACCAAGTGCCTCGCACCGGTGGCGGCGCAGCTGCGCCGCGAGGGGATTCACGTCTACCCCTACCTGGACGACTGGCTCATCCGCGCCAAGACGAGGGAGCTCGCCGTGGTCCACACGGCAAGGACCGTCCAACTCCTCACGGACCTGGGATTCTCCGTGAACTACACCAAATCCCACCTGGTGCCCGCGCAAGTCGCACTGTTTCTGGGAGCGAGGCTCGACACAGTGTCCCTTCTGGCCTCCCCGTCGGAGGAGAGGACCAGGACCATCTTGGGCAAGGTTCAACGGATGTTGGTGGCCGACGCGGCCAAGGTGAGGTCCATCAAGTCCCTCCTCGGGATGATGTCTTCCTGCATCTACCTCATTCCCATGTGCAGGCTCCGGATGCGCCCGTTACAAGAATTCCTGGATGCGCGCTGGATCCAGACGACGGGCAGCTTCGAGGAAAGGATCAAGCTCGACGAGAGTTTCCGACGAGCGATACGGTGGTGGGGCACCCGCGCGCATCTGACGGCGGGCATGGACTTCCAGACCCCAGCCCACCAGGAGACTGTGACCACGGATGCCTCCCTGGAAGGGTGGGGAGCGCACACCGAAAATCTGCACGCAAGGGGACTCTGGCTCCCGACGGAGAAGTCCCTGCATATCAACGTCCTGGAGCTCCGTGCAGTGTTTTGGGCCCTCAGGTCCTTCCTTCCGTCCCTCAAGGGCAAGGTGGTGAGGATCTGCACCGACAACACCACCACCATGTTTTACATCAGGAAACAGGGCGGAACCAGGTCCCCAGCGCTGTCCAAGGAGGCGCAGGACCTGTGGCATTGGGCCGTCGCCCAAGGGATTTTTCTGGTGCCGTTTCATCTGGCAGGGATAAAAAACACCATCGCCGACTCACTCAGCAGGGAGCTGCGCTCGTGCCACGAGTGGGAACTACGGCAGGATCTGGTGGATCGCCTCTTCCGACGGTGGGGCACACCCCAGATCGACCTGTTCGCGACGAACACCAAGTGCCGGAGGTTCGCCAGCAGGTTTCCCCAGACGAGGAGCATGGGCGATGCTTTCTCGTTCCCCTGGGAGGGCCTGTTCCTCTACGCGTTCCCTCCCTTGCCCCTGCTAATCCGGCTCGTCAACCAGCTCAAGAGGTCACGGTGCAGGATGATCCTCGTCGCACCTGCGTGGCCGAGGCAGATATGGTTCCCGGACCTTCTGGACTTGTCAGCGTCCCCGCCGATCAAGCTGCCGGCGGACGCGGATCTACTCTCCAGGGAAGGAGGCGCCATCCTCCACCACGACCCGAAGTCGCTGAACTTGCAGGCCTGGCTCCTGCAGCGCTAGAGTTTGGAGGATACGACATACCGGCCGATTGCAGAGAGGTTCTTGCAAAGGCCAGGGCGTCCTCGACTCTTAAATGCTACGGACACAAATGGAAGAGGTTCTCTGTCTGGTGCCACGCACAGAAGATTAACCCTCTACGGATTACGGCTCCCCAAGTACTGCCGTACCTGCTGACGCTGGCCAAAGCTGGTCTGGCACACGCGTCCATCAAGATTCATCTTGCTGCGATCTCCCAATACACCAGAACCACGGGGCGGACGTCCTTGTGGTCTCATCGTCTGGTGAAAGAGTTCATGAAGGGACTGTTCAGATCGTTCCCGCCGGTGAAGGCTCCGGCCCCGGCGTGGGAGCTCAACGTGGTGCTGACCAAGCTCATGGGACCTCCGTTCGAGCCTCTGCACTCGGCCCCGTTGAAGTTTCTATCGTGGAAAACAGCTTTTCTTGTGGCCATCACCTCCGCACGACGAGTGGGAGAGATCCAGGCCCTTTCCTGCAAAGCCCCGTACTTGACTTTCCACGACACGAGGGTAGTGCTCAGGACGCACCCCTCCTTCATGCCCAAGGTGCCGTCGGACTTCCATCTCAACGAACCCTTGGTGTTGCCTGTGTTCTTCCCGTCGCCTTCGTCGCCGGCTGAGAGGACTTTGCACTCGCTGGATGTGGCTAGAGCGCTGAAGTTCTACGTAGACCGCACGAAGTGTTTTCGGAAGACGTCACAACTCTTTGTGAACTTTGGACCTGTCAATCAGGGGAAGGCTCTCTCGAAAGCTTCCATTTCCAGATGGCTCTCCGGCTGTATCATGTACTGTCATCGGTTGGCAAACCGACCGCTGCCTGGCCGTCCGAGAGCCCATTCCACCAGAGCGATCGCAGCTACCACGGCGTTCCTATCTGGTGTGCCCCTGCTGGACATATGCAGGGCTGCTACGTGGCGGTCGACGCACACCTTCATGAAATTCTACTGCGTCGACCGGGATTCCAGGGAGGAGTCCAGGGTCGGCCAAGCAGTGCTGCGCAACCTGTTCGCCTGAGGTGAGCCTGGTGAGGAGGTAAGATGCTTAATGTTGAGTTTATGTGATGCTTAATGTTGAGCCTTTGCCACCTCCCGTGGTTGTGCATGTGTGTACTGCTATGTATTCTTTATTCATGAGCATGTGAATCCATGCCAGACCCCATGCTGGAGAAGGAACAAGTTACTTACCTGTAACTGTTGTTCTCCAGCATGGGTCTGGCATGGATTCACATGCGAACCCTCCCGCCTACCCCTCTGCGGCTCTTCACTTGGTCATACTGCCACTTCACGTGCTTCCAAATCTGAAGATGGCTGCCAGAGGCGGTGCTTAGGTAGAGGGCAGTCATTGGCTGTGGTCAGTATGACGCAGAGACCAGTGATTGGTTATTACTACGAAAGACAGATCAGAAACGAAACTGATACTGGTTTTTTCTTTACCGAGGATTCCCAGCCTGACGACGGGGAATATTCATGAGCATGTGAATCCATGCCAGACCCATGCTGGAGAACAACAGTTACAGGTAAGTAACTTGTTCCTTACTTACCTTGTGTTAGCTGTGTGCCATCCAAAACAAGTTACCAGAGTTATTGCTCACCTCAGTCTGGGGTTCCCTGATTTCCAAAGCATCTGTAATTGTATATTACTTCATTAGGTTTCCACTGCACCTAGAATAAGTGTTTCACTATTCACCAAAAAGTATATTGTCCAGTTGACTGTTTGTGATTTGTTCCAAGAGTCACTGTACAACTGGAAGGGCCTACTGCCCTTGTATTACCAAAATTAATCTGAAAGTAACCATTGGTATTTTACTCCCAAAGAATAGGATTCACCTATACTAAATGTGTATAACAAAGGTTTGACTTCCCTAGAACTACTGTTCGTTCCCAATAAGGTCTATACTTGGCTCTGTGTACTTTCAAGTATTGTGGTGTGTTTTTATATTGTGATTTCATATGTGTTAGTGCTTACTTAACCCCTAGATTTATCTGGGCCTACCTGTATTTAAATAAATCCTTTATTTTTTTACAATACATAGTGTTGCAGTGTTTCTTTGGATCATTTGTATTACAATTTCACTTGTACTGTATCTACTGCCCTCTCTGCCTCCTAAAATGAGCCTGGCTGCTCTGCCTACGCTGCCATGTACTCAGGTTGTACAGTCTTATACTAAGAGTGGAGTCTTGTACTGCCTCAGTTGAATGGTTTTGAAGAAGTTGGTGCACTTCAAAAAAAACTGTCCTAACAGTCTGCTCCACAAGTGTTCACCAAGTGCCTGGCACCGGTGGTGCACAGCTGCTGCTACGAGGGATCTATGTGTACACTTAACTGGACGACTGGCTCATCCAGTCGACCTCAAAGGACATCGCCGTCGACCACGCGGCGATGACCGTCCAACTCCTGATATATCAGGGGTTCTTGATCAACTATGCAAAGTCCTGCTTGACTCCATCGCAAGACACTCTGTTTCTGGGAGCCCGACTCGACACAGTGTCGTGCTTGGCGTCTCCGGAGGAAGAGAGGATAGCGGCCATCCTGAACAAGGTGCAACGGCTGTTGGCCCTGAAGATCGCAAGGGTGTGGCCCAGCAAGCCTCTACTCGGCATGATGTCGTCATGCATATACCTCATTCGACTGTGCAGGCTTTGGATGTCTGCTGCAAGAATTTCTCGACGCCCGGTGGATACAAGTGTCTGGGAGCTTCAAGGACAAGATCACACTCGACAGTTTCCGTCGAGCGATAGTTGTCAGGGGTGCGTGCACATCTGTCCGCAGGCGCGGACTTCCAGACCCCATCTCATCAGGAGATGGTCACGACGGATGCTTCCCTGGAAGGTTGGGGAGAACACACTGGAAGTCTTCATGCAAGAGGCCTGTGGCTACCGGAGGAGAAGACGTTGCACATAAACGTGTTGGAGCTGCGGGCTGTGTTTTGGCCCATCAAGTCATTCCTTCCGTCCCTCAAGGGCAAGGTGGTATGGGTCTTCACAGACAACACCGCCATATTTTTCTACATCCGGAAGCAGGGGGAACCAGATCCTTGGCACTCCCCGAAGAGGTGCAGGACCTTTGGCACTGGGCAGTAGCCCAGGGGATGTTCCTCATACCATTTCATCTGGCAGGAGTGACGAACGCAGTCGCTGACTCTCTCAGCAGGGAACTTCGCTTTTGCCACAAGTGGGAACTTTGGCAGGACCAAGTGGATCACCTGTTCAGCAGATAGGGAATCGGCCCCTTGGCCTGCAATTTGGACAACATGCTCTCCTTTTCAGCGCACATCGCTCATTCGAGCGTACAGGTGGACACCTGCCGCACATACCTTGCAGCCATCAGGATTTACAGGAACTCGGAGGAAGGCTTTTTTTCCTCCTCCAACCCTATAGTCAAACATCTGACTGGTCTCGCTAGGCACCTCCCACTCGTCAAGAGACTGCACCCTGTGTGGGACCTTAACATAGTCTTAGGCGCCCTGGCACACAAACCATTTGAGCCAATGGCGTCCATGGACATTGGGCTGGTCACCATCAAGACGGCCTTACTAGTTGGTCTTACCTCGGCTCGCAGAGTCAGCAAGATGCAGGCGCTGGTCGCCTCTGAATCATATACCAACTTTCACAAAGACAAGGTAGTCCTGCACACGCACCCAGCATTTCTGCCAAAGGTTCCATATGCATTTCACTTGAACGAAGAAATAGACCTCCCTACGTTCTTTCCTGATCCCAAGGATGAAGCACAGATAGTGCTACACTGCCTGGATGTCAGGCGTGCCCTAAAATTCTACTTGGACAGGACCAAGGGCTTCCACAAGTCGGACGCACTGTTCGTCACTTTCGGAGGCTCGAGGCCAGACTATTGGGCCTCCAAAGCCTCCATATCCTGCTGGATGGTCTCTGCCATCAAGGAAGTGTACGAGGGCGAGCACAAGCCGCTCCTGGCCAACATGCATGCCCACGTAGTCAGGGCCAAGGCAACGGCCATCGTATTCCAGCGCCATGTCCCTTGGCAAGTCATAAGCAGGTGGCCACTTGGGCCTCTCCCTCTGCTTTCTGCAAGCATTACTGTTTGGATGCCGGCTCTAGATCTGATGCGGCTTTCGGACAGGTGGTTACTCGGGAACCTATTTGATTAAGGAAGGTCTCCTCTCCACCCTGGGGCTACAGGTAAATATAAGAGTAAATATAAGTTACTCACCGTAGTGACTAACATACTCTTAGTCCATAGTCCCCTTTCCTCCATACGTCCCACCAACCTCCCCCCTAATAATAATGGTGTCATTAGGCAATGTTAAATCTATTGTCGACGCGTCAATGGGGACTGAGGTGTGGCGCCGAAGGCGGAGTCTGGGCAGCACATACTCCCTGGACCGCGCCTCTAAATTTAAAGGGGAAGATGTTTTTTCTGGTGAAAAAGGTGCCGTGTCTCGTCCCTTGGAAGGGACGCCCATACATTATGGAGGAAAAAGGACTATGGACTAAGAGTATGTTGGTCACTACGGTTAGTGACTTATAATTTCTTCAGCATGGGTCTGGCATGGATTCAGATGTGAACCCTCCCGCCTACCCCTCTGCTGCTCTTCTCTTGGTCCTACTGCTACTAAATCTGAAGATGGCTGCCAGAGGAGGGGCTTAGTTAGAGGGCAGTCATTGGCTGGGGGCAGTATGACCCAGAGACCTGTGATTGGTTGTTAGGAGAAAGACAGTTCAGAAGTGAAACTGATTTTTTTCTTTACAGAGGATTCCCAGCCTGACTGGGACTATTCATGAGCTGGAGAACAAGTTAGTTAATTAACGTGTGCCTTTATCAAACAAGATACTGCCTTTAACGCCAAGAGCTCACTCCACAAGGAGCACAGGAGCTACTCTGGCTTTTATTGCAAATGCCCTTTGGACAGCATTTGCAAAGCAGCTACATGGAGCTCAGTACACTTTCACACTGCACTACTGCATTGACACTCATTCGAAGGCAGATACACAAGTGGGACAAGCGGTTCTAAAACATCTATTTGCCGCTGAACCCACCACCTTCTCCTAACACTGCTGCTAATCTATGCATAGCATGTGATCTAAGCTGATTCCACAAGCCTCAGAAGGGATACATCACTCACCGAAATCGTATTTCTGATGCTCGTATCTGCTTAGATTCACATGCGCCCACCCTTCTTCCTCCCCTGAGAGAAGATGCATAGATGTTATGAGCTTCTGATATTTATCTGCTTGGATACACCTGTACTCTCACTACACTTCATGCACCTCATGTCAGAAACAAAATATTCAAATGGATTGTGTCCGCCAACGTATTCCTCATCTTAGATGTATTCACCCAGCTTTAGCTGCTTCGGAAAATATTTTCTCGGCAGAGGGTGCCGTGCGTCGATGTCGAGTCGAAGTACCTCGAAGGCCTCCGTCAGGGGTATACAAGTAGCACGTGCGACGCCCATTGGCCTCAGTACGTGTTGCTTCGGAGACTCGGCACACCTCGATTGTTCTGTGACGCAGTTTTTGTGAAAGAAGATATTCGAGATGTCCTCATCGTCGACCCCGACTACCACACGTTCAGGGTTCAAAAAATGTAAAACATGTGGTTTCAAAATGTTGATCACTGATCTGCACCGAGAATGTCTGTGCTGCCTCAGTGAAAACCACAACATGGAGGCCTGTACGAAGTGTCAGGCAATGACGGGCAAGGCCTTGCGAGAGAGGAAGGGAAAACTACAGGTAGGTCGAAAACCCGACCAGAGCCTCAAGCGTCGAGTCAAGATCCCATGAGGAGAAATCTCCTCGACACGAAAGGCGAAAACACAGCTCTTGGTCCCGAAGTGGTTCACAACACTCTTCGTCTTTGACGGAAAAGTCCAAAAAAAGAGATGCCACTGGCCCCCTTCCACTTCGTCTTCGAACGAATCCCCCAAGAAAATGAAATGCCCCACAAAAACATTCTTCCTCCGAAGAATGGGAAGCATTTAGAGTCAAAATGATAGAGGTTTTTGAAAAGGCTAAGCCTTGGTCCACGCCTTCCTCGGAAGCCGGTCAAGAGCGTGATCGTTCCTATACTTGCGTGCCCTCTAGCCCGGGTGATTGAAGGAGGAAGGATCGGGTACCTTCCAGGACCCCGAGTGATAAATATCAGTCGAGTCGACCGCTTGAGGTCATCGACGCCGCCCGGAACCGGACACACCTCGAAGGACGAGCCTTCAAAGGGCGTCTCAACGCCCTCAAAGCCAGCTCCGTCGACTGCTATCGTCGGCACCATCGACGCCTTTGCCTACGTCGACCCCGAAGCCTTCTGTGCCAAAAGTTTCAAAGGCTCCAGTTCAGCCAGAAATTGACAAAACAGCAAAAGAAAAAGCTGTAAAGACTATAAAACCTTCAACCTCCACTGTAGCAGCTCCTCCAGAAAAAATGACTTCAATTTTTGAAAAACAAGAGTCGGAGGAGGAGGTTGTTCCTTTTGGCCTAGAGTATGGCACCCCTAATGTCCCAGAATGTCTGATTTCTGAGGAATGCAGAATGAGGGATTTGGTGGAAACACAACACCTGAAACAGATTTTGGCAGGCCAGAACTAGGGGAACATGCCAGTCCCTCATACAGACAACTGATGACAAAGGTGGTGGATTATTTAGGATGGGCTAGACCACAAACTCAGTTCATCCAGGATGACCTGACTGATATATTGGATCATGGGCCCACCGAAGATCTGATTTTACCCTTCCATGTAGCCTTACAAAATAGAGTGGCCAAAAATTGGGAGACCACAGACTCAATTCCTCCTGTGAGTAAGTCCCTCACTTCAAAATACCGCCCTTCCAGTAGCGACCCCGGCTATCTGTCCAAACGCCCTACTCCTGAGAGTCTGGTGGTCCAGGCAGCCACAGCTTCTAATAAGGTGGCATACCCTTCCATCCCTCCGGATAGGGATGACAAGAGTGTGGATGGTTGGGTATGAAAGGTATTTTGAGCTGGGAGTATGGCATTAAAATCGGCCAACTTCACATGTGCCTTGGCAAAATTTTCATACACTGGAAGTGCATTGCAATGGTGGCGGAGCGCATACCAGAAGGGGAAGAAAGCAAAGGATTCCTAGCCATCGTTGGAGATGGAAAGGAAGCTATGCAAGAATACCTTCAGTCTGGATTGGACACTGCAGATAGCGTGAGCCGGTCCATGGCCACTAGCACAGTGATGCACAGATTTGTGTGGTGTTCAGAAAGTTGGGTTTCGCACCAGACGTGCAAAACCGTCTTTTGAACATGCCTTTTGATGGGTCTCACCTTTTCGGAAAACAAGGCTGACGAGAGCTTTGAGAGGTTACAGACCTCAAAAACAGCAGCCAAATCTTTAGGGGCTGCTATTAGGCAACGTCAGCCTTTTCGTGCATCAGGACAATCTTGGAGGGGACAATCCTATCGTTATTACTCCTCATATGGAAAGGCGAGAGGAATGGCCAGTCCAAGGCCAGAGAAAAACCACATGTGGTGGATGAGGTAAACGTGCTAAGCCAGCCCCAGCTGCAGCCTCTTTGCCATCATCAGCAGCTGCAGCAACCGCCACAAAGCGACTTTGAGGACTTGCATCACAAGACACTGTAGGAGGCAGGCTGTCACAACATCTGCAAGAATGGCGAGCCATTACTTCAGATATTTGGGCTCTAGAAATAATAGCCCAAGGTTACTGCCTTCCTTTTCTAATACAACCTCAAAGCAATCCACTGGGGAGGCACTCTTTGAAGCTTCCAGACCCGCTCCTACATCAGGAAGTTTTAACCCTGCTAGAGAAAGGTGCTATAGAAGCAGTACCTGTAGCGGAAAGGAACAAGGAATGGTACTCGCCATATTTTTTGATTTCCCCCCCCCCCCCAAAAAGGACGGGTGACTGAGATCCATCTTGGATTTAAGAGGATTGAACAAGCTCCTCAGGAAGGACAAGTTCAAGATGGTTACTCATTCTCAGATCCTTCAGGCCCTTCAACTTCAGGATTGGTTGGTGTCAATGGACCTTCAGGATGCTTATTTTCATGTGCCAATCCATCTCAAGCACAGAAAATACCTGAGTCGTTTGGCGACTTCCATTATCAGTTTCGAGTCGTACCATTCGGGTTGACCTCTGCCCTGAGGGTCTTCAAGTTAATGGCAGTGGTGGCAGCGCACCTCAGGAGAGGGGGGATTCATGTCTACCCCTACCTGGACGATTGGTTCATTAGGGCGCGTTCTGCAGAGCAAACCCTGAATCATCTGAAAGTCACCTGCCACTTCCTCCACAGATTGGGTTTCTCCCTTAATTTCAAGAAGTCACAAATTACAGCTTCCCAACAGCTCCAGTACATAGGGGCTGTACTAGACACATCCTTGGGAAAGAGCTCTCCTCCCAAGTCGAAGTCTCAAGACATTCTTCAGATGGTTTCCAAATTACAAAATGCCCAAAATCTCCAGGTCTACGACTTCTTGAGGTTGGTTGGCCTCATGGCCTTTTCCTAGTGCCAGACGCACGCCTGAGGATGGGATCCCTTCAATGGGCTCTAAAGACTCAATGGTCCCAGTTCTCAGGACAAATGACGGATCTCGTTCAGATTCCGAACAAGGTTCGGCAGGATCTTCTGTGGTGGACTTACATAGAGAACATCCTAAAGGGAGAATGTTTTTGGCAACCATGGCTGGAGATTACAGTAGTGACGGACGCCTCACTCATGGGGTGGGGGGAGCTCATGCGAACGATCTGACAATCTCCATCGGAGTCCAAACTACACATCAACCTTTTAGAGCTCAGAGCAATCAGACTAGCGCTGAAGGCTTTTCTGCCATCTGTCAGAGGAAAAAATCTCCTGATAATGACGGACAACACAGTGGCCATGCATTACCTAAACAAAAGAGGTGTAGGGTCACTACCTCTGTGCAGAGAGGCAATGCGGCTCTGGTATTGGGCAATTCAAGAAGGAATCTCCTTATCGGCAGTTCATCTAGCCGGGAAGAATATGACGGCGGACGCTCTGAGCAGGCAGAGTACTGTGTCCCACAAGTGGGAACTGTGTCAGGAAGTCATTCAGGAGATCTTCAACCTTTGGGGAACCCCTCAAGTAGACCTGTTTGACCGTAATCAACCAGAAGTGTGAAAGGTTTTGCTAAAGGGAATTTCCCCCGAGAGGAGCCCTAGGGGACGCGTTTGTGGTGGAGTGTAACCTCCCACTGCTTATATGCGTTCCCTCTGTCATTCCTCAAGTCATCAGGAGGTTAAGATGATTAAAAAAACCACATGATCCTAATTGCCCTGGATTGGGCCAGGAAGACATGGTACCCGGGCCTTCTAGATATGGCCATCTGCCCTCCGTTATGTTTTCCTCAGAGAGAGGACCTTCTCTCACAAAAGGAGGGCCAGGTTCTCCATCCAGAGGTCAGGACTCTCAACTTTCATGCTTGGTATCTGAAAGGCTGAGATACAAGGATTGGGACCTTCCGGATGACGCCATAGAGGCGTTGCTTTCGGCGAGAAGGCCAGCAAAAAAATCTTTGTACCATTGCTGCTGGAAGAAGTTTTGCAACGGGTGCAGGAAAAAGAATGTTGATCCTTTTCTCTGTCCTATTCCAGAAGTATCATCTTTCCTCTTATCATTGGCACATAGAGGTCTCAATGTTGGGACCATTAAAGGTTATCTTGCAGCGCTTTCCATCTTGAAGCGCTCTTCGGAAGAATGTTCCTATTTTAAAATTCCTTTTTGATAGTGCAATTCTTAAAGGGACTCAATGTGTTTCCTCCCTCGTTTCAAGTCCCAGTTCGGGACCTTAGTCTGGTTCTAAAGTTTTTAATGTGTGCCCCTTTTGAAAATTTGCACACATACCATTTCAGATTACTAACGTTGAAAACCGTTTTCTTGGTTGCTTTAACATCAGCACGTAGAGTGAGCGAGTTGCAGGCACGGTCTTCTGGGCCACCCTATATTGTGTTCCACAAGGGCAGAGTTGTATTGAGGGTTAAACCCTCGTTCTTACCTAAAGTTTTGTCTGATTTCCATTTAAAGCAGAAGATCATTCAGCCCGCGTTCTATCCTCCACCTCATCCCAGTGAGGAGGAGGAAAGATTGCACAGGCTGGAACCGAGAAGAGCTCTAAGCTTTTACATTTCTATGCTTTCCAAGCTTAGAGTGGATAATCAACTTTTCATTGGCTACGCCGGAAGGAAGTTGGGTCAATCGGTGTCTAAACAAACCCTATTACGTTGGATTGTGCTTTGCATTTCAGAATGCTACTGATTGGCGGGAAAAGATCCACCAGAAGGCTTGAGGGCCCATTCAATCAGAGGCATAGCTCTTCGGGTGTTCCCTTAAAGTCTATTTGGGAAGCAGCAACTTGGTCTTCGCTGCACACTTTTACTAAATTCTATAATCTGGATGCTTCCCACTCTGAAGAGCTTGCTTTTGGTAAAGCAGTGCTGTATTCAGCTATATAATATTAGAAATCTACTCCCTCCTCCAAAGATTTTTTTACACTGCTTTGTAAGATGAGGAATACGTTGGAGGACCCAATCCATTCGAAGAACAAAATACTTACCAACTGGTAACGTTCTTTCGACTGGATGTTCCTCCAACATATTCCTCATCGCCCTCCCAACCTACCCGTCCGTAGATTATCCGGTGTTTTTACCACTTCAACTCTCGCAAGGCTGACAACTGGCTACCTACACTATCTACACAGCAGAGCAAGAGGGGAAAAACAGAACTGAGGCCAACGGGCGCTGTGCTTACTACTTGTATACCCGATGTCACCCTCGACGGAGGCCTTCGAGGGACTTCGATTCGACATCGACGCGCGGCGCCCTCTGCCGAGAAAAACATTTCTTAAGCAGCTAAAGCTGGACGAATACATCTAGATGAGGAATACGTTGGAGGAACATCCAGTCGAAAGAAAAGAACTTTACCGGTTGGTAAGTAACTTGTTCATCTGAGGGACCTCAACGCGTGAAAGACCATGGGTACAGTGGACGTCACACTAGGGATAGTATCACTGGCACGCCCTGTCGACGTCCCGTTTAGAAAACTGTAATAATCTGCCACTTCCATTAGATGTGGGCCTATGCATAGCATGTAAATCTAAGCATATACAAGCATCAGAAATGCGATTACGGTGAGTAATGTATCGGATATATATATATTTCTGAGGCTTGTGGAATATGCTTAGATCACATGCTGTGCATAGGCAGACATCTAGTGGAAGCTGCAGAGTATTACACTTGTTTTCGAAATTTGAAAAAGGGACGTCGACCGGGAATGCCAGTAATACTATTCCCTAGTGTGATGTCCACTGTACCCATGGTCCTTCACGCGTTGAGGCCCCTCAGATTGTTTTCTTCCGCCATTGTAGATGGACGCTATTTCACAGAGTTCTCCTTTCAGCATAACGCCATTGATTTATACTAATTAGAATTAGTTTCTCTTCCTATCCTTTATATTTTCCATCACAGACAACATCCGACAGCGGTGAAGAAGACGACCGTCAAAGACTACCATCGACGGATCCGTCCGGCCTTGGAGGGCTGCTTCGGGCCACACAGTAGGGAGAGGGGGGGGACATTTGAGAATGTATTCACCCCTTTTCATACATTATTCTCGCATAGCTGCTGTTTCATTTCATTATGGATAGAACCCCTTTCAAGTTCTGCCCTAAGTGCAACAAAAAATTCCGTTGGGTCGACAAGGTGTGCAACCTTTGTCTCCCTCGGGTTCACGTCGAAGGGACCTGTCGAGCCTGTAAGCTCTTTAGACCTAAGACCTTAAAGGACCGTTCAACCAAGCGGTTGGCCCACCACGCCATGCAGGACGAGGCCACCATGGACGTGGAGGGGACCTACAGAGACGGCTGCAACGTTTTCGAAAGGCAATGAGGATACTTCGGTTTCCCAAGCGCTAGCCCCGACCCTAACAGACAGACCGGCAGTCCTGTTATGGGGACGACCCCCGGCGGCATCAGCGCTCACACACACTACCACTAAGCACACAGCCAAGGGCCGTGACTCGACGCGAATGTTGACTAAGCCCACACACGACATCTAGGGAGAGGTCCACATGTTCCCTGTCTTGGGCACTCGAGGTCCCGATCGCCCCATGACAGGCCCTGATAGTTGAAAGACAGCACAGACGTTGTGTCTAAAACCATTCCCGAACGTTACACGTCGACTGACCAGACGTCTGGTCACTCCACAGCCAAAGTTCGACACATCCCGTCGAAATCAGCGAAGGTTTCGAAATAGTCGGCCCTAGCTCATCTAGTTGAAAAACATATCCCAAAAGGCCTAATGAAAGGGAAGGAGTCCACGAAGCACCTTTCAAAGACTCCTCATAAGGGAAGGTCCCATTCACCATCCAGCGAAAGGGACTCTCATCCAAAGGAAAGGGATTCAAATCAGCCTCCTCTTCAGGTCCCAGTCACACCTCAAGATCAGATTCCCCCACTGGACCCTATGTCCATTCCAAGCTCTGCCCCAATGGACATGTCAGGACATGGATAGGGTCATGAGGAGAATGACCTTTTTGTGCAAAAATTTTTAAAAATAACCCAGATTCTTTACAAAGTATTCTAACATCCCACCCACAACGCTGCCTCTAGTTCTCAGGCCCCTGGATATGCCACTGCTTCTCAGCCCCATTCCAAAAAGTGTTGTCTGGATACCATGGCTATTCCATCCCAGCAGGACCCTCCGGTTATTGACCTGTATGACCCGGATTCAACCCTGAGGACCTCTACGTAACTCAGGAGGCCGCAGATCCATACTATGATGATGAAGAAGAGCAGGACATGTATAATATTGACTCTCCCGTCACCCAGGATCCTCCAGTGGCAAATTTGCCTATAGGTAACCAGCCACTACAGAATGACATGCTCATCAAGGCAGCTGAGCACTTCCAGATAAAAACGCAAGAAACTCAACAAGACAAAGACTTTGACAACATTTTATAAGAAAGCTGTCACACAGTTCATTCCCATCCTGCAGTCTATGCAGCGGAGGATACAGGCCTCTCTGGAAACGCCTGTTATGGAGAATTCTCAGAAATGTGGTAATTCCCTTCTACCTTAGTGGCTGGTGGTTTTACTACCATTGTGTGTTCAGCAGGCTGCATTTGCAGCCACGGTAAGGCAACCAGGGTGCCCATTTCGTCAAAATTGCCCGGTCGGCTTTTTTTTGCCATTTCTTGTCAGAAAGGTCCTTCTTGAGATTTACTCTTGTGCTCCAAACCAGGATTGGTCCCTTTGTTTATTTTGTCTTTGGCAGGATTCACAAGTGAAGCCCGCTTCTGGCTCCATTATGTCTGGCAGGGGCAGGAAGTGAGGGAGGTGGCCGAAACTCCCTGTGCTTAATCCCCTTGGTTACAGGAATGCACCCAAAGGTGACTGGCTGGCTGGCTGGCTGGCTGTATGGCAAGGGCAGCCACCATGCTGTGTGATTGGCAGCTAGGCTGGAATGATTAGGAGAAACCTGCTTAAAAGGCTAGGCTTTTTGGCTTGGAAGGCATTCGACCACTGGACGTAGGAATCCAAAGACTAACTTGGAAGAGACGCCTTCTGCAACTCCTGGACCGGTTTTTCGAGGGGATTGGGTCCTCCGACGTATTCCATATCTATGACATGTAATCACCACAGCTGTGCTGCTTCGGAAACTTTTTTCGGCTCCTGCGTCGATGACGTCGATGCGCCTTCGTCGAGGGCCTCCTCCGACGTCCGACATCATCCGATGTGATAAGTAGGACGCACGACGCCCGTAGCCTCAGTTCCGTTTTTTCCGCGAACGTGTTGCTTCGTGATTCTCGGTTCACGCCTCGACTCTTTGGAGTTCTGTTCTTCTCGGTTCTTCGAACCTGTTTGTTTTGTGCAAATCCTTCGTGTGAAGATGTCTTCTACTTCATCTTCGACCCCGCGTCCGGGTTTCAAGAAGTGCGGGGAGTGTGGGTCCAAGATGTCGGTGACGGACTCGCATGACGCCTGCCTCTGGTGCCTCGGGGAGGCCCACGACACGGATGACTGTATCGACTGCCAGTCGCTCACGTCCAAAGCCTTACGCGAACGTAAGAAGAAGTTGTCGGTAGGTCGGGTGTCCAAGCCCAGGAAGTCGAAGTCTGCGGGGCTTTCGACGGACGATTCGAGGGGTGACTCTCCACGTCATCGTCGGAAGTCTCGTGGGTCTCCTTCTAGGAGTCGGTCTCGCCACTCCTCAGCCTCTTCGAGGCGTTCTCGGAAGCGCCGACACCGGTCGTCTTCCAGGTCCTCCTCGGAGGACTCTGCCCGGCACGTCGCTTACCCCACCAGCCGTGCGACGCCGGAGGAATGGGCTTCCTTCGGGAAGAAAATGCTGGCGATTCTTGAGTCGCAGGGTACTAAGCCGTCCGCGCCCCCGAGTGGGGTCGGTCGTGTGAGGTCGAGAGACACCGCTCGCATGAGTGGTCGGCACGAGTAACGGGAGAGGTCCCGTTCGGACAAGGAGACTCGTTCTCGCCGTACCCGTTCCAGGTCCCGGTCCTCGATGCGTTCGAGACCGTGTGCACCTGTGAGGTCTCCGAGGAAGACATTGACGTCTGAGGCGTCGAGGGCGTCGACAGGCTTTCTCGAGGCTCCGGCTTCGAGGAAGTCGTCGAAGCCGTCGACGCTCGGGTCGTCGAGGGACACGCTCGGGGCTCCGGCCTCGAGGGCTGTGTCGACGCCGCCGATGCTGGAGGCGCTGCGTCTGACGTCGACGCCGATCCTCTCGCGCCGATGCCGGTTCTCTCGACGCCGATTCGCTCGACGCCATCGACGCCTTTCGTGTCGGAGGTACCCCGTGGCACGGGAGAACCCCCTAGAAAGGCTCTGGTTAAGAGCGAGCACTCTCGGGTGCCTTCTTTTCGCCACCTGGACTATATTTCAGAGGCGGATGAGGATTCTGATGGCCTGGTTCCTAGTCAGGTTCCAGATGACATTGTCTCGGGCCATAGTCAGTTTGACGATTTGAGACAGTCACTGCATGATGCCAGTGGACTGGACACCTCTCCGGAGGTGGAGTTTTGTAGGCCTGAGCCTGGCTCTCATGCCGATTCCTCGTACCGGCGCCTTATGGCTAGGGTTTCTGAGTACTTGGAATGGTCTGCTCCCCCAGGGGAGTTTGTGCAGGATGATCTGACGGACATCCTTGATGTTGGTCCCCCAACTGACCCGGTACTGCCGTTCCATATGGCTTTACAGAGACGGGTGGTGGCGGCTTGGACTGCTCCGGAGAGTCTCCCGGCGGTGGGCAGATCCTTGTCGCGTAAATACCGTCCAGCCAGTAGCGACCCCTGCTACTTGACCAGGCACCCCACTCCGGAGAGTTTGGTGGTGCAGGCGGCCACGGCCCCGGCAAAGCAGGCGTCGTACCCTACCATCCCTCCTGATAGGGACGACAAACGTTTTGATGGCTGGGCGAAGAAAGTGTTTTCTTCTGGTGGTATGGCGCTTCAGGCGGCCAACTCCATTTGTGCCTTGTCTCGTTTCACACACACTCTGTGGAACTGTGTTGCGTTGGCGGCTGAACATATTCCCGAAGGGGACGAACGGGATGGTTTCCTTGCTATGGTCCAGGATGGTAAGGATGCCATGTGTGAGTCCGTTCAGTCGGGTTTGGATTTAGCTGAATGCGTCAGTAGGTCCATGGCGGCGAGCACCGTGATACGCAGGTTTGCGTGGTTGCGGAAGTCGGGGTTTGCTCCTGATGTGCAGTCCCGGCTCCTCAACATGCCCTTTGACGGTGAACACCTTTTTGGCAGCAAGGCTGACGAGAGCCTTGAGAGGTTGCAGACCTCAAAAGCTGCATCGAAGTCGTTGGGCGCTGCAGTTCGCCAACCTCTGCCTTTTCGTCCTAGGGGACAGCAGTGGAGGGGTGGTTCCTTTCGCTATTACTCATCCTTCAGTAAAGCGAGAGGAGCTGGCAGTCAAAGAGGCCAACGCAGGGGTACCAGAGGTGGACGACAGGGTACCCGTGGTGCCAAGGCCGCTTGGGCAGTTGCCTCTTTGCCCTCAGGTAACGCCGCAGCCGCTCCCACTCAGTCGTGAGGCCATGTCCCATGGTTCGCCGGTTGGGGGAAGGCTGGCGCAGCATCTTGTAGAGTGGCAAGCCATTACTTCAGATGTATGGGTTCTGGAGATCATAACCCACGGCTACTGTCTTCCCTTTCGGCACAGGCCTCGCGACAATCCACCGGGGAACCTCTCTTTGCAGAGTCCGGATCCGCTCCTTGCGCAGGAAATTCAAGCCCTGCTGGAGAAAGGCGCCATAGAACTGGTGCCTGTAGCGGAGAGGAACAAGGGATGGTATTCCCCTTATTTTTTGATTTCGAAGAAAGACGGGGGATTGAGACCCATCATGGACTTGCGCGGTTTGAACAAACTCCTCAGGAAGGACAAGTTCAAGATGGTTACTCTCTCTCAAGTCCTCCAGGCCCTTCAGCTTCAGGACTGGTTGGTGTCACTCGACCTCAAGGATGCTTACTTCCATGTGCCGATCCATCCCAAGCACATGAAGTACCTGAGGTTCGCGGTTGGCGACTCGCACTTTCAGTTTCGGGTCCTGCCGTTGGGATTGACCTCCGCCCCGAGGGTTTTCACCAAGCTCATGGTGGTGGTGGCAGCGCATCTCAGGCAAGGGGGGATTCACGTCTACCCCTACCTGGACGATTGGTTGATCAGGGGGAGCTCTCCCGAGCAAGTCCTGGATCATCTGTCCGTCGCCTGCCGCTCCCTTCACAGGCTGGGCTTCTCCCTCAATTTAAAGAAGTCCTATTTGACGCCAACACAGCAGCTCCAGTACATCGGAGCAGTGCTCGACACTTACCTGGGGCAGTGTTTTCCTCCCCAGGTGAGGGCTCTTCACATTCAGCAGATGGTGCGCAAGTTTCAGCATGCCCAGACGCTCCCTGCGTTCGAGTTCTTGAGGTTGCTCGGCCTCATGGCATCCTGCATTCTTCTGGTGCCAGATGCTCGCCTGCGGATGAGATCTTTGCAGTGGCCACTCAAGACGCAATGGTCGCAGTCCTCCGGCAGGATGTCGGACCCGGTTCAGGTGCCGCCCTTGGTCGCCCGGGATCTTCTGTGGTGGGCCGTCGAAGGCAACTTGATGAAAGGGAGCTCCATTTTGGCTTCCCTGGCCGGAGGTGACGATCGTGACGGATGCATCCCTCACGGGATGGGGAGCTCATGCCAACAAGCTGACAGTCAGCGGTCGTTGGTCTCCGTCGGAGTCCAGACTCCATATCAATCTTTTGGAGCTGAGGGCCATCAGGCTAGCCCTGAAGGCTTTTCTGCCGACTGTGCGAGGAAAGAGTGTCCTGATCCTGACGGACAATACAGTGGCCATGCACTACCTCAACAAAAAGGGGGGGGGCAGGGTCACTTCCTCTGTGCAGGGAGGCGATGCAGCTCGAGTTCTGGGCCATCCAGCAGGAAGTTTCGATCTCGGCAGTTCATCTGGCCGTAGACGAAAACGTGACGGCGGACGCTCTGAGCAGGCAGAGCGCAATCTCTCACGAGTGGGAGGTGGCTCAGGAGATTCTCCTGGAGATCTTCGCCCTTTGGGGGACCCCTCAAGTGGATCTCTTCGCCTCCAGTGTCAACCGGAAGTGCGAAAGGTTCTGCTCGCGGGAATTTCCTCCAAAAGGAGCCTTAGGAGACGCGTTCGTGGTGGAGTGGTCGTTCCCGCTGCTGTACGCGTTTCCTCCAGTCCCCGTCATCCCGCAAGTGCTGCGGAGGTTACGGAAGTTCGGCCCCCGGATGATCCTCATTGCCCCGGCGTGGGCTCGGAGGACGTGCTACCCGGACCTTCTCGACTTATCCATCTGCCCTCCACGTCGTCTTCCCTACCGAGACGATCTGCTCTCACGGGAGGGGGGTCAGGTTCTCCATCCAGAGGTCAGATCCCTCAACCTTCACGCTTGGCTCCTGAACAGTTGAGGTATAAGGATTGGGACCTCCCTGAGGACGTGATGGAGGTGTTGCTTTCGGCCCGAAGGCCAGCAACAGTCTCTGTGCCGTTGGCGTAAGTTCTGCGACTGGTGCAGAGTTCAGAATGTGGATCCTTTTGCATGTGACATCCCCATGGTTCTGTCCTTTTTACTTTCTTTGGCCCACAGGGGCTTGCAAGTGGGTACCGTTAAAGGTTACCTGGCGGCGCTGTCCATCTTTAAGCGCTCGTCTGAGTGTTCTTACTTTAAAATCCCTTTGATTTCACAGTTTCTGAAAGGGCTCACTAATGTGTTCCCTCCGTCACCTTTCCTGGTGCCCGGTTGGGATTTCAACCTTGTTCTTAAGTTTCTTATGGGTGCTCCGTTTGAGCCTTTACATTCTTGCCCTTTAAGGCTGTTAACTCTGAAAACTGTGTTTTTAGTTGCGGTTACTTCCGCTCGCAGAGTGAGTGAGTTACAGGCACTTTCAGTTAAGCCTCCCTTCACTGTATTTCACAAGGAAAGGGTTGTCCTTAGAGTTCGTCCTTCTTTTCTTCCGAAGGTAGTGACGGAATTTCATTTGGCCCAGAAGGTTGTTTTTCCGGCATTCTATCCTCCTCCGCATCCTGGTAAGGAAGAGGAGTAGCTCCATAGGCTTGATCCTAGGAGAGCTTTAAGCTTTTATGTTTCACGCATGTCCCGGGTCAGAGTGGACGATCAACTCTTTATTGGTTACGCTGGAAAGCGTTTGGGGCAAGCTGTGACGAAACAGACTTTGTCTCGCTGGATTATTTTGGCCATCTCGGAGTGCTACCGCTTGGCGGGTAAGGACCCACCGGCTGGCTTGCGGGCCCATTCTACCAGGGGTATGGCTGCGTCTACTGCCCTGCAGAGGGGTGTTCCTATTTGCAACATCTGTGATGCAGCCACCTGGGCTTCAGTACATACATTTGTACGTCACTATTCGCTCGATTCCATCCGAGCACAGGATCTGGCCTTTGGCAAGGCGGTCCTTTGCTCTGCTATTTGATTGGCTATTCTAAATTTTGATTCTAAATTCTTTCCCTCCTCCTTGCTCTGGTACTGCTTTGGGAGTCTGTCATAGATATGGAATACTTCGGAGGACCCAATCCCCTCGAAGAACAAGTTACTTTCTTACCTGGTAACGTTCTTTCAATGGGATGGTCCGACGACGTATTCCATATCGCTCCCGCCCTCCCTTCCCCGCTGCAGAATTTCTTTTGCGATTGCAGCTTACGTTCCGCAAGGCTTTGTGTCTGACTGGCAGTTGACTAGTGTTACACGTTCTGGAGGGAAAAAACTACAACTGAGGCTACGGGCGTCGTGCGTCCTACTTATCACATCGGATGACGTCGGAGGAGGCCCTCGACGACGGCGCATCGACGTCTTCGACGCAGGACGCAGACGCCGAAAAAAGTTTCCGAAGCAGCACAGCTGTGGTGATTACATGTCATAGATATGGAATACGTCGTCGGACCATCCCATCGAAAGAACGTTACCAGGTAAGAAAGTAACTTGTTCTTCCCGGTGAAGCCGTGCTGCTGTGCTGAAACTGCGAATTCACCACGACTAGGGAAGCAAGGACGACATCTCCCTTTGAGTTGGTGGGACCAATCAACTCCAAAGTAAGCCCCTCGAAGCTGGTTGCATTTCCACTGCTGCTGGAACCATAGAGCCAGGGACAGGAACACCAGATTGTGTGCGTTGCTTTTAAGTCTGACCCGAGCGCTAGCAAGATCCTCCAAACTTCCCTGATGAAGGACGGACCAAGCCTGACGACCTCAACAAAATGCTGGACCCTAGATGCGACGAAAGTCTGAAGTGGTATTCGAGAACCGCAGTGTTGCTATTTGCTGTCAGACGCGAGGAGCTGAAACACCGAAGAACCGATGAATTGAAGTTTGCCCATTGCTGCCGCTGACCCTCCCATTGCAGAGCAGGAGTCCCCAGACGTCCTCCCTCTTGTCCCCACGACTGAGTCTCAGGAACAGGATCTGCAGAGCTGTACAGGAACAGACAGCTGGAACCATTTCTTCTAACCAGAGGTACTGTAAAGTCTGAGGACTTACTTCTTGTTGTGTAGCCATACTTGCTCTCAGTTGAGACCTGGCTTGGTTGCCTTGCAGAGTTGCTAAAGCTTTGCCCCTCACAAGCCTTCCATCTTGTGGCCCTTCAAGTGTTCTAGTTTACTATAAACATTTCTACAAACATTGCAAGACTTTTTTACCTACCTGCAAAGATCATCTTCAGCTCCCCTTGACCTTGTGCAATTAACATTGGCGGTCCTTGCTACCTGAGAGACTCCTCTTTACCTCTGACTTTGTACTTTGGCCTTTCCCCAGGAAAGGATTAATTTACTCTGCTTTGGAAGGTTCTTAAAAGTACTTACCTGTGTATGAATTATTAGTTAACCTTTGTTTTATTCCTCTATTCTATCTTTAACACCAAACTAAGTATTGTGATAAATCTTTGTCCACCGTGTCTTAGCTGTTTAAGTCACCTGAGGGTGTAGGAAGTGTCTGTGTGCCATCCCCAATGGGTATCATCAGATTTAGAGAAACAGTGTGTTTTGAAGTGTATTTAAGTGTTACCTGTTTTTGCTCCCTTTCTGAAGAAGGCTTCTATAACTGACTGTGAAATAAATTGTTCTATCAAGAAACCTGGAGTATAAGTGTTTATTTGAGTAACTGTACTGTGAAACTCTGTCTCACAACATTACTGCTCACATTGGCCCCTCTTGAGATACGCCTGGCTGCTCAGCCATACTAACAACCTGTGTAGTTCAGAATTATACCAAAGGTTGGGTCCCTATTGCCAGGAGGTCAAGGTTATTGTAGTGCACCCAGAGGGTACTGCATACAATCTTGCCTAACAACACCTGTTGGGGAGAATTCTCATTTATGGCTAATTTCCCTCACCTAATGAGTCCCCCAGCAGCTTTGCTGGTCTTCTGAAGTTTGTTTCCACTTGTTAAGAGTTTTTTCCCCCACTCTTACCTGTGATTTGCTATGTGTTTCTACCTGTTTTTGTGATTATGGACTCTGAAGTACACCACTTCAGTAGCCCTCTTCTTTTTGTGTCACACAGCACCTTCAGTGTCGTGGCACAGGGTTGTCTGAGACTTCCCTCGACTCCATTTCTGAGGCGACTACAGTCCCCCAGGAAAGGGTAAAGTTACCATTAACTTTACTTGGTCAATCCACCACAGATCCAGTACACCCCATCTACCATGGAGTACTGGAAAGGGTTAACTCCCATGCCTTTTTATCTGTACTTCCTAGAGCATTGTTTCGCTCTTTTAACATTTAGACTTGGCTGGTGGCAGTGGTATCTACCCTAACTTTTCTACCGCGATTATATTAGATAAACGTGGTACTGTTCTTGGCTATTATATTAGCCCGAACATAAACCCGCTTGACCAAATCGTCTTTCGAAGGGATTGTGTCCTCCGACGTATTCCTTATCTTGATAATAGATCGTCTCCAGCTTGCTGGCCTCAGAAAAACATTTTCAGTAGAGGGCGCTACGCGTCAACGTCCCTCGAGCCGATGTCCCTCGAGCCGATGTCCCTCGACAGCCTCCGTATCAGCGTCGACGTCATCATGCGTATAAATAGACTTGCGCCGCGTCCGTTGCTCAGTTCCGTTTTTCCGTGCTTCGCGGGCCTCGGAATCACGTTGCTCAGTTCGTTAGTCAGATATATTCTTCATTATTCCTCGAATACCAACTCTTAATCGATGGCTTCCTCATCCGAACCGACGACTCCACAGTCCGGCTTCAAAAAATGTCGAGACTGTGGAAAGAAAATGTCATTGACAGATCCTCACAGGATCTGTTTGTGGTGCCTGGGATCGGAGCACCAATGTTCGGAGTGCGAGGACCGCATGTCCATGACGGCGAAGGCCTTGAAGGAGCGTAAGGGAAAGCTTGAGAGAGGTAAGACAGTTACAACTCCTTCGAAAGTTTCCTCGGCAGAGTCGAGACATTCGTCTCCTCGCCGACACTGGAAACATTCTCATTCTAGGTCTCGAAGCAGTTCCCACCACTCTTCGAGATCTAAGCATTCGAGTAAGAGACGTCGAAGATCCCCTTCCTCGTCTTCTGTTTCCCCGGAAAGAGTCACCTGCCCCACAAAACATAGCTCTCAGGCTGAGTGGGAAGAATTCCGTAAAAGGATACTTGGCGTCTTCGAGAAAGCGGCCTCGACCCCCTCGAAGACAGCTGAGGGTGATACCCTGGATGAAAGACCCGAAAAATCGAAACGCCGCGAGTCGCTGCACCCGTCGAAAGAAACTACTCAAGAGCATCACGAACCCTTGAGCAAAGGCACTGTGCCATCGACGTCATCGTCAAAAGTCCCTTCGACGCATACATCTGCGTCATCGACGCCATTATCGAAGGGCTCATCGACGCATAGGTCGATCGAATCGACGCCGTCTTCGACATTGACGCCGAAAAACAACAAACCCACGGCTGTCGCTACCTCACAGCCAGTGGTCATACCCAGGGCCTCTAACACGACTTTGAGAATGTCATTGACAACCTCGAGTAGGATTCCGATCCTCTCGAGCTCTTCGAGGCCTCTTCCGATCTTCTCAACGCCTTTTTCGGTGTTTTCGAAGCCTTTAACGTCCGCGTCAATGTTTTCTCAACCAATTATGACAAATTTGGCCCCTTCTGCTCTGGAAATGGGATTTAAGCAATTTCCAAGGTCTGATCATTTCAGACCTTTGTCTTCTATTTATGAAGAAGGTGAGGATTCGGATCAAGAAAGACCCTTTGGGTTGCAGAGAACTACAACACCTGAACCAGAGGAATTTACCTCTGAGGAAAATAGGTTAAAGGATCTTCGAGAATCCTTACATGAGGCAAGTGGGTTAGATACTTCCCCAGAAATAGAATTTGCCAAACCAGACCCAGGGGAACATGCCGAGACCCCTTACAGAATTTTAATGGCAAGGATTATAGAATTCATGGGTTGGTTTACACCTTCACCTGCATTCCAACAGGATGACCTTACAGACATTTTAGTTAAAGGCCCACAGGAGGATCCTGTGGTTCCATTTCACGCTGCATTACAAAGAAAAATATTGGCTAACTGGGAAACTCCTGAGGTTATCCCGGCGGTAAACAAGAAGTTATCAGCCAAATATAGGGTATCTGCTACTGACCCTGAATTTTTGTCTAAACATCCAACTTCAGAGAGTCTGGTTGTTCAAGCAGCAACTGCATCAGGCAGTAGATCGGCATACCCTACTTTTCCACAGGACAGGGATGACAAAAGATACGACTTTATGGCTAAGAAAGTCTTTTCTGCATGTAGCATGGCTTTGAAATCTATTAAGGCTACTTGTACGCTCGCAAGGTTCAGCCATACACTTTGGGAGTGTGCATCAGCGGCTGACTGCCTCCCAGAGGGAGAAGAAAGGGAGGCGTTTCTAAACATCATCAAGGATGGTAAAGACGCAATGTGCGAATCCCTTCAAACTGGCACTGATTCTGCTGACAGTATCAGTAGGGCCATGGCGGCAAGTACTACAACCCGCAGATTTGCGTGGTTGCGAAAGTCTGGGTTTGCTTCAGATGTACAAGCCAGACTTTTAAATATGCCCTTTGACGGCTCTTCTTTGTTTGTTAAGAAGGCGGATGACAGCCTAGAAAAATTAGACATCCAAAGCAGCAGCAAAATCCCTGGGAGCTGCAATCCGTCAAACGCCATATCGTCCCTCAGGAACCTCTTGGAGAGGGAAGTCTTTTATTCCGCATTCGGAAAAGGCAGAGGACAGTCGGTTCAAAGAGGTCAAAGATTCACCCGAGGTGGACTGGGTAAAAATACGAAAGCTGCCGCAGCAGCAGGTGCCTCTTTACCCTCGGCATCTGCATCAGCCGCCTCTAAATCACACTGAGGACTCTCCTCACAAAACACCAGTAGGGGGCAGGCTAACTCAACATCTGACGGAATGGCAGGCTATTACGTCAGATGCTTGGGCATTGGAGACAGTTGCCCAAGGTTACTGCCTGCCTTTTCTACGCATTCCTCAGTCATCCACCAGGGAACAGCTCTCGGAAGGTTCCAGATCCGCTCCTCTTGCAGGAAATTGTAGACCAGCTGGAGAAAGGTGCCATAGAACCGGTACCTGTAGCGGACAGGAACAAGGGCTGGTACTCCCCCCTACTTCTTAATACCGAAGAAGGACGGAGGACTGAGACCTATCTTGGACTTACGAGAATTGAACAAGTTCCTCAGGAAGGACAAGTTCAAGATGGTAACTCTCTCTCAGATCCTTCAGGCCCTCCAGCTCCAGGACTGGCTGGTATCTCTGGACCTTCAGGATGCTTATTTCCGTGTGCCAATCCATCTCAAACACAGGAAATACCTGAGGTTCGCAATTGGAGGCTCTCATTATCAATTTTGAGTTCTGCCATTTGGGCTGACCTCCGCCCCGAGGGTCTTCACCAAGCTAATGTCGGTAGTGGCTGCAAGTCTATGGAGGGAAGGGATTCACATCTACCCCTACCTGGACAATTGGCTGGGTTTATAGTCAAAATCTCAAACTAAATCTCGAAGAAAAAAAAAAGCACGAATTTAAAATCTCGGGGAAAAAAAATATCGAATTTTTTTTTCAATGCGTTTTTTTTCAAAATGGGGGGGTTCCCCCCCAACCCCCCTTTTTTCATTTTTTTTTACCCCTTTTTTTACTTACCTGACCACAAAAACATATATAAATAAATAAATAAATAAATTTGAGATTTTTTTTTCGAGATTTTTGTTTCGTGCTTTTTGTCGTTTGAGATTTTGTTTTCGAGATTTTGACTGACCACCAATTGGCTGATCAGAGCTGTATCTCCAGAACAAGCTCAGATCCAGCTAGATTATGTCTGCCACTTCCTTCACAAACTGGGCTTCTCCCTCAATTTAAAGGAGTCACAGATGATACCATCACAGAGACTCCAGTTCATTGGAGCGGTCCTGGACACTTCCCTGTGAAAAGCCTCGCCACCAGAGGTGAGGGCTCAAGATATTCTGCAGATGGTCATCAAGTTTCAAAATGCCCAACGTCTCCCAGCCTTCGACTTTTGGAGGTTGCTAGGCTTCATGGCATCCTGCATCTTCCTTGTGCCAGAGGATCGCCTGAGAATGAGATCTTTTCAGTGGGCACTAAGAACTCGGTGGTCGCAATTCTCAGGGAGAATGACAGATCTCCTTCAGGTTCTGGACAAGGTGGCTTGAGACAGGCCTGTCAGGAGAACATTTTGAAAGGAGAACTGTTTTGGCAACCATGGCCGGAGATAACAGTAGTCAGATGCCTCACTCACGGGGTGGGGAGCCCATGCCAACGACTTGACCATCAGCGGTCGTTGGTCTCCATCGGAGTCCAGACCACATATCAACCTGTTAGAGCGGACAGCAATCAGACTAGCGCTGAAGGCTTTTCTGCCATCTGTACAGGGGAAAAATGTCCTGATGACGGACAACACAGTGGCCATGCACTACCTCAACAAAAGAGGAGGCGTAGGATCACTGCCTCTGTGCAGAGACGCGATGCAGCTCTGGTTTTGGGCAATCCAAGAAGGAATCTCTCTATCAGCAGTTCACTTAGCCGGAGAGAAAAACTTGACGGCGGACGCTCTGAGCAGGCAGAGTACAGTCTCCCACGAGTGGGAACTAGCTCGGGAAGTCCTTCAACAGATCTTCACCCTTCGGGGAGCCCCTCAAGTGGATCTGTTCGCCACCAGCATCAACAGGAAGTGTGATCAGTTTTGTTCAAGGGAATTTCCCCCAAGAGGAGCTCTAGGGGACGCGTTCGTAATGGACTGGGAGTTTCCACTTCTGTATGCGTTTCCTCCAGTCCCCGTCATTCCTCAAATGATCAGGCGGTTGAGAAGGTTCCAGAAAGCCATGATCCTAATTGCCCCGGACTGGGCCAGGAGAACGTGGTACCCCGGACCTTCTGGACATGTCCATCTGCCCTCCAATTCGTCTTCCACTGAAGGAGAATCTTCTCTCGCAGAAGGGAGGTCAGGTTCTCCATCCAGACATCAGAACCCTCAACCTTCATGCTTGGTATCTGAAAGGTTGAGATACAAGGATTGGGACCTCCCAGATGACGTCATGGAGGTGTTGCTTTTGGCAAGAAGGCCAGCAACAAAGACTTTATACCGCTGCCGTTGGAACACATTTTGCAGCTGGTGTAGAGAAAAGAATATCGATCCCTTTTCATGTGGTACACCAACAGTGTTATCTTTTCTACTCTATTTGGCAAATTTGGGCCTTCAGTTTGGCACTATCAAGGGCTATCTCGCAGCGCTATCGATCTTCAAGCGCACTGCAGAGGAACCATCGGATTTCAAGTTACCCTTAGTAATACAATTTCTGAAGGGATTAACCAATGTCTATCCTCCAAGACCATTCCAAGTTCCCTTATGGGACTCAAATTTAGTCTTAAATTTCCTGATGGGTACTCCTTTTGAACCACTCTACTCTTGTTCGATAAGATTACCTTAAAACTGTCTTATTAGTGGCATTGACCTCTGCTAGGAGGGTGAGCGAATTACAAGCTCTATCTTGTAAACCCCCCTCATACAATTTTTCATAAAGACAAAGTTGTCCTACAAGTGAAGCCTAATTTCCTCCCAAAGGTGGTTTCTGAATTCTCCATCACTCAGATGATTACCTTACCTTCATTCTATCCCCCCTCCCCACTCGGGGAAAGAGGAAGAAAGGCTACATAGGCTGGACCCAAGGCGGGCTTTGTGCTTTTACATCAGCAGACTTGCTAGGATTAGACAAGCAGACCAACTGTTCGTAGGTTACTCAGGGCACAAATTGGGATTACCGATAACAAAACAGACCATTTCCAGATGGATTATTTTGGCCATTCTGGAATGTTAAAACTGGCAGGGAAAGAGCCTCCTCAAAATCTTAGGGCTCATTCAACCAGGGGTATCGCAGCCTCTTCGGCCCTCCAAAGATGGGTACCGATTCGAGACATATGTGCTGCCACATGGTCGTCTGCACATACCTTCGCAAAATTTGACAACCTGGATTCCTCCTCTAGCCAAGAGACTAGATTTGGCAAAGCTGTGTTGCACTCTGTTCATTATTGAAGGGAAACATGGCAATTTTACTCCCACCTCCAGTTACACACCACTGCTGTGGGAGTCTATCAAGATAAGGAATACGTCGGAGGACACAATCCCTTCGAAGAACAAGTTACTTCTTACCTGGTAACGTTCTTTCAATAGGATGTTCCTCCGACGTATTCCTTATCGCCCCTCCCATCCATCCCCTCAGTAAAACTTCACTTGTGGTTACAGCTTACGCTCCTTCAGGGTCAATAACCAGTTCATGTAAAGCAACTGTTAAACATCAAAATGGAACTGAACAACGGACGCTGCGCAAGTCTATTTATACGCATGATGATGTCGGCGCCGATACAGAGTCTGTCGAGGGACATCGGCTCGAGGGACGTCGATGCGCAGCGCCCTCTACTGAAAAAATTATTCAGAGGCCAGCAAGCTGGAGATGATCTATTATCAAGATAAGGAATACGTCGGAGGAACATCCCATCGAAAGAACGTTACCAGGTAAGAAGTAACTTGTTCTTCTTTTGGCTCCAGTTGGGTTTATTCGCCATTTCTTTTTGTTAAAGTCCTTCTTGTGTTTTACTTTGCGCAGCAAACTAGGTTTGCCTTCTTTGTTTACTGTCTTTTGGCGGGCTTCTGCTCAGAAGCCCTCCTCAAGGGGCCTGGGTGTCTAGGTGGGCTTAATGTGAGGGAGGGGTGTAGTCCCCCCCCTTCACAGGGTATCCTAGGAAACCCAAGTCGCACTTTGTCATGATTGGCCAGGGTAGTTGTCTGGGCTGGACAACACCCCCTGCTGGGTGTTTGACAGCCAGGCTGTGTGAATGGGGCTTTTTCGCATAAAAGGCAGGTCTCTTGGGCTTGAAGTCAGAGAGTCGCCACTGGAACTACAAGGAACCGAAGAGAAGCAGAGAGAACGACGGCTGCTGAAACTACCCCGTCCCAGTGAAGCCATGCTGCAGTCTTGAGCTGTCTTCCCTTCAACGTCTTGGAGAAGATCCAGTCCAGAGTCTTCTTCCCTTGAGCTTGGTGGTGATAACCAGCTCATCTTCTACAGCCAGAGGATCCTCTTCCTTGGTCGAAATCGCTGCACACTGCTGTGGTGGTCTTGCTAGCCACCTGAAGAGCCTCTCCTGTTTTTAAGGAGCGCACCTTTTATTCCTCGGTGCTGTTGCCAGCTTCATCCCTGTGTGGTGCAGACCCCCTTCAGACGCCGTCCTTCACAACGAAGCTCCAGAAATCGTGGGTACAACAGGAACAACTGCCAGGGCACCAGCTACACCGTTGGAACAAGGTACTGTGTTCTCCTTGAGGAAACTGGGTGAATCCCTTTTCTTCATTTTCCAAGGCTTGCCCTTGTCTTCCCTCCTAACTTTTGCTTCCGAACATTGACAATATCGAAGTACTTTTGGCTACGTTGAATCGTGAACTGTCTGTGTGATCTTCGGCAACAGGCCCCGGTGTCTTTCGACCCTTGCTCCCACCCTTTGACTTTTGAGCTCCTGTCTGAGTGTTTCTTGAATCTGCCTGCCTAACCAAAATATTGCCTGTGATGTTTGCCTCCAACTTCCTCTGGGTATCTCGGGTGCTAAGTGTGTTTTTGCTCCGGTAGCATTTCATGTCATGGATACGAGTGATCGCAATCATATTCCCGGTAACGTGTATTGTTCGTAACACCGGTTCATTCAAACACAGGGTACTTACCTTAAGACTTACTGTACAAAGTTAATTGGTTAGTTGTAGTATATTTAACGTGTGGTTTTTATTTGAGTTTAATAGAAGTGTTGTTGATAACGAATGGTTTAAAAATAAATGTACTTTTACCTGAAACCTTGAGTCAGTGTTTGCTTGAGTCACAGTAATTGTGGTCCCTTTGTGTAATCTCTGCTACTGCTCTTATACTCTTGAGATAAGCCTGGCTGCTCCGCCACTGCTACCACTCTTGACAGGCTTGTACCAAAGGTAAAACTTGTATTGCCACCTGTAGTCTTAATTGTGTGTAGTGGTACCTAAGGGCACAGCACAGGATTCTGCCTAACAACGCCTAACTAGAGGCGGGCAGTTAATACCTGCATCGAGAAGCTCTTCCGCCCTGCTCATTCAGACCCTCTATATTTCAGGGGACAGCTCAAACCTGACTCTTAAAGTAACAAGAACAAGGAAAAGAGCAGGAACACCCCTAGCCTCTTCTGAGGCACCTCTGCACAAGGAGAGTAAGAAGCTTTCAAGCGAGGATCGCTAATAATACCACACTTAAGTGGGATGAGGTGTCTGCTTTATTATTGTTATCTCCTGAACCACTTAAGGCGCAGTTGGCTGTAGTGACTGCAGAAGGCAGAGCAGTTTCAAGCTGCATCCTAAAAAGTAATCCGGGGGCGTGGCCGGGAGCCAACCGTGTGGCATGGCTCCTTAAGTGCTCCTGGATGGCACCGTCGTTGGAGTGAATTCCACGCAGACTGAGACTCTCGCCGTACTGGTCCTCGACCCTACAGCATTATGAAACCCTGCTGTATCACTCGAGCGGGGTCGGCAGAGTTTTTATGCAGCTTCTAAGCCCTGTGAGCCGAGTTTATTCCCGCCGGACCCGCGCTGGTAGTTCCAAGATGGCGAGCTGCAGCGGCCCCGAGCTCTTGCGGTGAGTGTGCCCGGCGCTGCGCCTCCAACCTCTGCACACAATCGAGCGGGGGCTGGGCTTGTCTTGGGAAAGCGCCCGCTCCGGATCGGTGTAGCACCCACTGCGGGGGGCGCCCACCCACGATTGACCACCTCGCAAGCAACAACCAGCCCTGGCGGACTGGGGTTCGGGGGCTCGGGAGCTCGCCTACATGAGATTTGCCAGGCATTGAGGCGGCCCTGCTGCTCCTACCTCCCTGCTGGACTCTAATACCTCCGCTGGTGCCTTCTGCCCATCGCCCCTGTGGACCCCAGGGACAAAGCAGGAGCTGGGGCCCACCTGGAGGATCCATAAGCCTAAACCTACTCCGAGGGGAGTAATAACGCCTAATTCAGCCCCCTAGCCTGCGAGCCCACAGCCTAACATCAGCCCCCTGAAGCCAGGGGCAGTGGCGCATGCGCACCCTGCCCTGTTCTGAAGATTCACAGGGAAGCGCCTGGCACGGCCTTCTCCACCTCCGGCAGGCAATTTAAAACTCGCCTGGAGCATACCCACTCCTCGCTTTACAGCTCTGCTCCGGACCCGCTGATCTCCTTTGCTCATATCTCCAGCCAGACATCCGGGGGGGGGGGGGGTCTCGACCCCATCTATCACGCCAATCACTTCTCCTCATCTGCGAAGCCTAAACTCCCGGGCCCTCCCATCAGCGCCGCAAAGACCAGCGGGCCGCTGAGCAGCATATAAAACCATTCTGTGCTCATCCTCATCGCCCGCACCGGCTGAGCTGACCTATGAGGTGGGGCTCGCTATTCCTTCCTGGCACCAGTTCTGCTCAGCGGGGCAAAGCCTGGCATCTCTGCGTACACTATAAGTCAACACTGTGGCAGTCGCCCTTCATCCGTCCCCACCATACGGCGGAACCATGTTAAAGAGTGGAAAAGCAGCAAAGCAAGCAGATATCGCAGCAATGATGTCCAACTCGGGCCAAAATAAGGTGAGCAAAGCCGACCCTACCACCACGACTCCCCCCAGCGTCCTCCCTTTACCGGAGCATCTGCAGGTTGAGCACTTCGCCACCAAATAAGACTTAAAAGACCTTCTAGTAGCCCTCACTAAGGAGATCCAAAAAGGCACAGAGGCGGTCTCCAAAAAGATTGCATCTCTAGACAAAAGAGTGGAGGAAGTGGAAAAGCGCACCGAGGAGGTGGAGAATGGCCTATGTGACAACCCTTTTGAACTGGAGTGCGGCTTAAATAGAATGGCAACCCTGGAAGCCAGATGCAACACACTAGAGTATAAGCAGGAGGACATTGAGAATTGCTCCCGTTGCAATAATATTCGCATCCGCGGAATTCCCGCTTCAATCACCAATGCAGATCTCGAAAGTTTCGTTAGCGACCTACTCGGGTTCATTATAACTCTCCCCGACAGCGCCCAGGCAAGCCTCTTCCTCTCCGCCAGATGTTCTCACCCGGATCCTCTTTTTCAAGGTTAAAGAGGAAATAATATGAGAGGCCAGGTCCTTGAAACAAATCACTTTCAGAGGAGCAAACATCGCATTGTTCCAAGACCTTGCGAGCATAACCCTTTGGAACCTCACGGAATGGCTTCAAGAAAGGAAAGTAAAATACAGATGGGGTCACCTCACATCTTTGTGCTTCGAGTGGGAGGGTGTGCACAAGCAAATCGAAGCCCCAAGGAGGCAGACCAATTTTTGGGAATAAGATCAGCAAACGAGGATTCTGACCATGCCACCTGCTCTCAATCCCAACCCAACTCGCCTACATCCAATCGCTGGTCCTGTGCCAGTGGTCGGCGTAGACCATGGGGCCCCCAGAGGCAACGCAATCCGGACTGGTCAGTAGCCTCACACATCTCTTCATAACTTCAACTTAGTCCCGAACCCCACAAAGGACAAGTCCCTTCCCCCATCCCTCCCTGACTTTTCCCGGGCCCTTGCATTTGCCAGATTCCTTAAAGAGCCTGGCACGGTCGACATATGGAGGGTAGCCAATCCTGACACTCATGATATGATATATGGCATTTGTAACGCACCTATACACAAGTGTTTCAAGGCGCGACGAGGCAGGGAGGGGGGAACAAGGGGAAGACCAACAACGATCCTACTAGGCCAGGTGTCATTAAGACCGCGCAAGTGCAGGGGTAGGGGGAAGGGAAAGGGGGAAGGGGAGGGGGGAAGTGCAGTACAAGTAAGTAGAATAAGTAAATAAATAGGGCCAGCTGGTGGCAAGTGCAAGGTAAGTGCAGACAAGTGCTGGGAAAGGGGGGGCTATAAGGATACAGAGACAGTCCCTCAGTGCAGGGGTTGCCAGGGAGGCAGTGCAAGAGGAGAGTGGCTGGGACCAGGACCGAGGTCGGTGAGAGTGGCCCAGTTGCAGATTCGGTGCAGATTCAGTCGAGACTTTAGCAGGGGAGAGGGAGAGAGAAAGCAGAAGCAAAGAGGAAGGTTTTGAGGTGCTTCCGGAACCAGAGATGGTTCTCCTCAAGTTTCAGGGAGGCAGGAAGGCTGTTCCAGAGGGAGGCCCCTGCCACGGCGAGAGATCGACCCCCAACTCGTTGCTTTGAGAAGCGGCTGACCATGAGGGAGTTGGAGATGGATGAGCGAAGGGCTCGGGAAGGAAGATATTTAGGAAGAGAGAGTTGAAGGTATTTAGGCCCCAGGCCCCAGAAGGCCTTGTGGACAATGCAGAGGGTTTTGAACTTAATCCTCGCAGCCACTGGGAGCCAGTGTAGAGATTTCAGTCCTGGAGAGATACGGTCCCTGGGCTTGAGGCCAAGGACAAGTCTCGCAGTTCTGTTCTGGATGAGTTGCAGGGGGCGGAGAGTGGAGGCAGGCAGATTAAGATGGAGGCTGTTACAGTAGTCCAGCTTCGAGAGAACCAGGGCTCGGGAGACAGTGAGCTTCTGGGGGAAGGAGAGGAAGGGAAGAATACCTCTGAGGAGGTGCAGCTGGTAGTGTGACTTCTTAGAGACGTCAGATATATGAGGAGAGAAGGAGAGTGTGGAGTTGAAGATGACCCCGAGGTTTTTTGCCTTGCAGGTAGGAGCAGGAGGAGGGCCAAGCGAGGCTGGCCAGAGAGCTACAGGGAAGGAGGGAGTGGGTGTGCCGATGAGTAGAATCTCAGTCTTACTAGCATTAAGGCAGAGATCATTGGCGGCACACCATTCCTGGATGGCAGACAGACAGTCAGAGATGAGGGAAGGAAAGGAGGAGGCCGAGGGTAGCCTGAAAATGAGCTGGGTGTTGTCCGCATAGCACTGAAAGTAGGGGCAGAGAGCGGCGATGCGGTGGGCAAAGAGTGCCAGATACTGGTTGAACAGCCAGGGAGAGAGATTAGATCCCTGGGGAACACCACAGGTGGAGAAAAAGATGTCCGAGAGGAAGGACCCAAGTTGGACCTGGGAGGGTCGATTGGAAAGGAAAGAGGTCAGCCACGCCAGAGCCTGAACAGTGATACCCAGGTCCTCACGGAGACGGTTGAGCAGGATGGCATGGTTGACGGTGTCAAAGGCAGAAGAGAGATCGAGCAGAATGAGGACACACGGAGTGTTGGAGTCGAGGTTCAAGAGCAGGTCCTCACGGATGTTCAGGAGAGCAGTTTCCGTGCTTCTGGCCTCTCTGAAGCCAGATTGATGGTCATGGAGACTACCAACAGTTTCAGCATGGAGGTTAAGCTGGGAGATGGCCAGTTTCTCCAGGAGCTTGCCCAGGAAGGGAGTGATGGAGATTGGGCGATAGTTAGCCGGGCAGGAGGGGTCGGAGGAGGCTTTCTTAAGAAGAGGGTGCACAAGGGAGTGCTTGAGGGGGGATGGGAAGACTCCAGAGGCGAAGGAGTGGTTGCAAAAGTCAGCCAGGGCAGGAGCCAGGGAGTCGATGTGGTCCTTGATAGTTTTGGAGGAACAGGGGTGAACCTGTTTAGACGAGACTTTCATAGATCGGACTTGTCTGGAAACCTCGTCAGCAGAAAAAAGTGGAAAGGCAGAGAAGGAGGGAGGAGGGGTGGCTGCAGAAGGGCCAGAGGAAGAGTCGGGAAGAGAGGGAGGGAGGTGATGGGAGGAGAGCGAGGACAGATTACACGTTCTTCTCAAACGCACACGGAGGTCACTCCCGAATTGATGTACTACTTGCCACCAGCACCTTATTCCCCTGCTTTAGCAATATAGAAATCCACACAAGAATGGTGTCTGACCATGCGCCTGCCTCGGCAGATCTCTCTATCTTGGGAGGGCCGGACCCCCTTCCTAGGTTCTGGAGACAAAACGACACCTTACTATTAGATCAGGTGATCAAGGGCGAGGCAGAAGAAGCACTGATTAACTATTTCGAGGAACATCAGAACCCCGAAACCCCAATTGGGCTGTTATGGAAGGCCATGAAACCAGTCATAAGGGGAGTATTAATTAGTGCAGCATCCGAGCAATTCTGAGTCTCCAAAATCCTCACTCAAGCTCTAGAGTCCAAACTATCCTCCCTAGAAAATGACCTTAAGACCCAATACTCTAGAAAGGCGGACAGGGAGCTAAAAAAAAGGCAAAAAGGGCTCTGGAGATGCACTGGGCCGACCGCGCGGCAAAGGCTCTCGCATATACGAAACAATTCTACTATCACAAAAGTAACAAGGCGAACCGGTTGCTAGCATACAAATTGCGGAAAACCCACACCAGAAACAACATTGTTAGCCTTAAAGGGTCAGATGGATTAAGCAAATTTACCACCTCAGACATAATCGAAACCCTATTGGACCACCATAAAGTGGTCCTGCAAGGACCACCCACATCTCAGGAGGATAGAGCCCAACAGCGGCGCTATCTGTAATCTTTTCATACCCCCATGACTTCATCCCCCATAGACTACCTGGAAGCCCCAATATCCTCAGAGGAAATTCTAGAAGCCATCAAATCACTTAAAAACACCGCCCCAGGCCCGGATGGGCTTACCCCGAAGTTCTATAAATCATTCGCTCACATCCTGACCCCACAATTGGCAGTATTATTCAACTCATTTCTATCTACAAAAAAGGTAACGCATTCCATGGCAGAATCAACTACCATCTTGCTACAGAAGCCGGCAAAGGACCCTGAGCAAGCGGCCTCATATAGGCCAATTGCCCTAATGAACATTGACGGGAAAATCTATTCCAAGGGTCTTGCAGCTAGATTTCTCCC
This sequence comes from Ambystoma mexicanum, assembly GCF_040938575.1. Classification (NCBI taxonomy): domain Eukaryota; kingdom Metazoa; phylum Chordata; class Amphibia; order Caudata; family Ambystomatidae; genus Ambystoma; species Ambystoma mexicanum. Next base: position 175,723,288 of record NC_090934.1, read on the forward strand.
CGAACTAATTCACAAAGATCAAACGGGCTTTATCCCTGGCAGAGGGACTCATGATAACATCAGGCGCACACTCAACATAATGGAGTCCGCAAACAGAATGAAAACCCTGCTCCTAGTAATTTCCCTCGACGCACATAAGGCGTTTGATCTAGTCAACTGGGACTTCATTCGGAACACTTTCCCTTGTGGGCCTTGGTCACAACTTTATAACCTGGTTAATGGCATGCTACACACATCCATCAACGCAACTCCGGGTCAATGGGAGGAAATCAACGAGCATTGCTATATCTAGAGGGACCTGCCTGGGGTGCCCGCTATCTCCCTTGGTGTTTGCCTTATCGATGGAGCCATTTGCCGCGAGAATCCGCCTCAATCCCAATATTAAAGGGATCATGGTAGGTGGGACTCAACATAAAGTGGCGCTTTACGCCGACGACTTACTTCTCACCATTACCGATCCAACCAGCTCGCTGCAACCTCTACTTGAAGAACTAGAAGCATTTGGGGCCTGTTCTGGGTTCAGGGTGAACTATGATAAGTCCTCCCGATTAACCTCCCAAGGTGCCAGAGAAATACTCTCTCGACCTGCCAATCCCGTGGGCTCACACCTCGGCGTATCTAGGCGTCTACATCCCCAAATCCAGCTCGTTAATCTACAAATACAACTTCCCTCAGTTATTTAAAACGCTACGCGCAGTCCTGAAACGGTGGGACAAACAGGAGATGTCGTGGCTGGGTTGGGCTGCTGCGGTAAAAATGAACCTGCTCCCCAGAGTGCTAGATCACTGCCACGCGCTCCCAACTCATATCCCGGAAGCGGACCTTGTAGCGTTGCAGCGCGATATTATGAAATTCATTTGGGGAGGGAAAAGACCCCGCATCGCCAGGAAAATCATGACCCGCAGCCGACAACTTGGAGGTCTGGGGTTTCCAGACATTGCTAGATATAAGCGTGCAGCTCAACTCGCGCACGCCTTCACTTGGACTCGCTCAGAGGATCGCCCAGCCTGGCTGCAACTGGAAGAAGCTTGGTGCACGTCCCCCTTATCAGACCTACCCCACATCCAGTCCCAGAATACTCCGCCCGCAATGTCTCCGCTTCCAGCAACCTGCAATACAGTGGACAATTGGAAAGTTGCAAATAGAAAGTGGGGAATCAAAAGCACGCTGGGCCCGCTGACCCCAATTTGGGGCAATCTGGGCTTCTCCCCCGGCCTTTGCCACCAAAGCTTCGTTAAATGGTCAGAGGGCGGCCTCCACAGGATCTCAGACTTTTTAAACGAAGGCCAGCCGCTCTCCTTTCAGGACTGTAAGGCGAAGTTTAACATCACCGAGGAGGAACGATTCCGGTATACTCGGATCCGGCACTGGATCGCGCAACGCTCCGTCAGCGAACAAGGCTCCAGGGACTTAACACCCCTCGAACTATCGCTAACGGCATCCCCTCCAAGAGGTAAGATCTCCACCCTCTATAAACACTTAGAAAAAACCAAACCTGAATCGAAGGAAAGGTACATGCTGAACTGGGAGCACGATTTGGGGCGCCCCCTGAGGCCTGGGACAAAATTTGGTCAAGACTTCACAGGAGTACCCAGTGTGTTACTAATAGGGAAGGATGATATAAAGTATGCTTTAGGTACTACATTACGCCGTCCCAACTGTATAAAGTGGGTGTGAGGCCCTCACCAAACTGCTGAAGGGGGTGCAAGCAAGAGGGGTCGCTTTTCCATCTCTTATCGGACTGCCCTAAAGCGGCGCACTATTGGAAGGGGGTTCTGATGCATATCCGAGCAATAACGGGCCTCAACATCCTGTGGGACGTTGGAATCATTTTACTGGGAGACTCTGGGGAGGGGGACCTGCGCATGCATTCCGTGCAAGAGAGGCTCAACAGCCAGTGGTGTCAGGACAATGGACGATCTAGTGGTTGTCTCGCCAGCTCTCGTTCTCTCTCTACAGTGGTGGTCGAGGGAAAACCTCTTGAAGGGAAAGGCCTTCACCACCCCTGCAGTAGAAGCCACTCTCACGACAGACTCGTTTCTCACAGGGTGGGTGGGCTCACCTGCTTCAGCAGACGGCGAACGGCGTGTTGTCCCCAGAACTAGCATCCAACCACATAAATCTGTTGGAACTGTTAGCCGTATTCAAAGCACTGAAAGCTTTTCAGACACAGCTACAGGGGAAGACAGTCCCGATCCCCAGGCAGCACCACGGCCATCTACTTACTACCTGAACAAGCAAGGGGGCACACTCTCTCCAAGCCTATTCAAGCTGTCCAGATCATTTGGAAATGGGCTTTCAAACACAGGATGTTCCTGTTGTCCCAAAACGTTCCAGGGGAACTCAATCTTCTGGCGGACGTGCTCAGCAGAGACTTCCCACTGCCCGTAGAGTATGAATGGCAACTACACGAAGACCTAGTCTCTAACGTTTTCGCACAAATGGGCTTCCCAAAGATCGACTTGTTCACAACTCTGGAGAACGCTCAATGCCAAGATTACACTTCCATGTACCCCAGAACCGATCCAAGGGGAATGGTCTCTGGATTACATGATCAGGGTAATTTGTTTACGCTTCCCCTCCTCCACCCCCCGACTCACCTACTCAACTAGATTGTGCATAAGATGCGCCAGGGACCAGTCACCATGATATTGGTGGCCCCATGTGGGCCTGCCAAACCTGGTTCTCATCTAATGGAGATGTCCCTTTCTCCTCCAATGAAACTGCCTTGCCCATACAAGATGTTATCTCAGGACAAGGGGGAAACACTTCACCCATGCCCGCAAACCCTGAACTTAGCGTTCGGGCACCTACAACTTCCTCAGAGATGCATAGACCTACTTAGGGAGGTGAGGAAACCTAACGCCCAATATTGCTACTCCAGCAAATGGAAGCGCTTTATCTGGTGCAATTCCAAGGGCGTCAATCCCATTGACTGCTCTCGTACGCACATTGTATTGTACCTAACTCACTTACTAGACTCTGGTCTTTAATTCCCTGAAGGTACACTTAGCTGCTCTCTCAGCCTATACTGCGTCACAACTGAAGGTGTTGTGGTGGAAAATAGCAGTTAAGACATGGAAGGGGTTAAAAGGATTCATCCCCCCCCATTTCTAACCAGTCTCCCGGATGGGACATACATGTGGTATTGGCTAGACGAACCTATGCATAGGGCAAGTCTCAAAGATCTTACCTATAAGACAGCCTTCCTAGTGGCTATCACTTGTATAAAAAGAGTTGGTGAACTACAGGTCCTTTCAGTTCTAGACCCTTTCATTACAGTTCAGAGATAAGGTGGTTCTGTGCACTCGCCCTCGATTTGCGCTTTATTTCCAAGTGAACGAATCAATATAACGGCCTACTCTTCCAGAACCCCACTAACGTGGCCGAATTAGGTGTGCGCAAGGCAGTCTTGTTTTACCTGGAAAGAACTAAACCACTAAGAAAGACAAACCAGTTTTTTGTTTCAGTAGCAGCTGCCAGAGAAGGGGATCCTGTCTCTACGTCGGCCATCTCAAGGTGGATTATCAATTGCATAACTGTTTTTCTCTTGCTAAGAGAGAACTACCCTCCAAGCCTAGAGCACAGGCTACTCGAGGCACTGGGGCTTCCATAACATTCATTGGAAATGTTCCCCTAAAGTCCATTTGCAAAGCGGCAACCTGGAGTTTTGTACACACCTTTACAAAACACTATTGGCTAGACACTCATTCTAGGTCTGATTCTCAGGTGGGACAAGCAGTACTAAGACATCTTTTCACTACTGTTCCTTCTCACAACCCACCTCCAACTCCAGGTACTGGTCGCTAGTCTATGCACAGCTTGTGATTCTAAGCAGATTTACAAGCATCAGAAGACATGCATTACTTAACGTAATGGCATTTCTGATGATTGTATCGGCCTAGATTCTCATGCGCCCACCCTTCGTCCCCGCCCGGATGGAAGGAACATAGACGTCTTACTACTTTCTCTTTTATGTACTCACTCACGATAGTCATTAGGCTCCCTCATGGCAGAAAAAATACAATCCGAGGGACCTCGATGCGTGAGGGATTTTTGGGTACACTACACTTCACGTTAGGGATAGTGTTACAGGCACTCCCATGGCGACATCCCCTTTCAAGCCTCGAAAGACAAGATACAATACTCTGCGGTTACCACTGGATGTCGGACTATATGCACAGCATGTGAATCCAAGCAGATACAATCCTCAGAAATGCTATTATGGTAACTATTGCATGTCGTAAAAGGTGATTTCTTTTGCAAGGAAGGCAGTCGACCACTGAACGAAGGAACCAAAGAAGAAACCAAAGAAGCTTGCTGTATCCTCATGGACCATTGGTTTGCCCGGTGAAACCATGCTGCGTTGCTGAAGTTCCGAATTTCTAATCAACTAGAGAAGCCCTGCAAGGACGACTTCTCCCATTGGGTTGGTGGGACCAATCAGTCCCAAACTAACTCTACTGGAAACCCTCTCTCTGCTGGCTGTACTTCATTGCTGCTGCAGGAACCGAGTGCCAGGGGACATGAGCACCAGAATCTAGTGCATCACCTTTAAGGCAGACCCAAGCTCCATGAATATTCTCTGTACCCCCTCGAAGCAGGACTAACCGAGCCCCCTCAACAGAGTGCTGGACCCCGAAGCAAGGAAAGTCCACAAGGTTTTCAAGAACCGCAATGGTGCTATTTACGAGTAGCTGAAACTGCAAAGTGACGCCACTTTCAAACCGTAGTTCGAGTCCCCAGCCGCCCTCCCACTTGTCCCCACGACTGAGGCCCAGGAACAACAGGATCGCCAGGACTACAACAGGAACAGAAGCCAGCTGGAACATTTCCTTCAGACTCAAGGTACTGTGAACTAAGGGGTACTTACCTCTTGTGTGTAGCTTGCTTGCTCTAAGTGGAGACTTAATGTGGCTGCCCTTTGCAGAATTGCTTGCATCTTTGCTTCTCACAAGCCTCCCAGCTTGTGTCCCAACAGTGATTTTTAATACAATTTTCTTTAGCTTTGTGCAAGACTTTTGTGCTAATCTTCAAGAAGTGACTCCGCTGCACTAGACTTTGCTCAATTGACATTGGCTGTCCTGGCTCCCTGGAGACTATACTTAACCTCTGACTTTGTGTTCTCTCCCCCAAAAAAGTCATACATACCTGACTTGTATAGCTGGGAAAGGGTTAAACTACATTGCATTGGGAGATTGAAAAGTGCTTACCTGTTTGTGAAACGTGTTAACCATTGTTTCCTTCCCCAACATTTTCCTTTTTGCCACAACTTCAGTATTACCATTTAAGGATACTTAAAATTGTGAAAAAGGAGCCTAGCTTTCAGGCAGAATGGTGACCCACCTATGCATTACCGCAACTGATTTGACAGCCTGCAAGTTAAATGACTGAAAGGTCAGTTATAACCACTGTCACCTGCCATTCAAGTTAACTTGCTATTGTAACAAAAATGTTAGCAGGTAAGTGAGAAAGCGGATAGGTTATGTCTCCCCAGCACTCCATATAAGGTGGTGTGTGCCGGCTCACTGCATAAAATGTAAAGAGGATGGGTATCCAACTTTATTTCTTGTGAACAGTTGTGCAACCAAGAAATAATAGAAATTTAAAAAGAAAGGCCCAAAAGGGCAACCCAGCCTTAGCCCAAAAGGTATAGGGAACTATAATTCCACGCACACACTATGGAGACATAAAAAAGGTCACCCATAAAAAGATTAAAAGACTGGGTGAGAGAATTCTCAATTCTCATTTCAAATGGATTTTGTCCTCCCACGTATTCCTCATCTTGTGATATTAGTTATCGCCAGCTTTGCTGCTTCAGCCAAATCTTTTCGGCAGAGGGCGCCGTTCTTGAGGTCGTGGTGTCAATTGTCCCTCGACGGGCTCCGTACCGTGTCGACGTCACTGCTGGTATAAATAACTTGAGCCACGCCCATTGGCTTCAGTTCCGATTGCTTCGCTCTCGAACAGCGCTTCGAATTTTCTGTCAGAAAATGTCATCATCATCTACTGCATCTACACCCAAGACTGGGTTTAAGAAGTGTATCGACTGCGGTTAGAAGATGTCAATCACCGATCATCACTGCATCTGTCTTTGGTGCCTGGGCTCAGATCATCGAACCGGCGACTGTGGCTCCTGTCAGTCGATGACGGAGAAGGCCCTCCGTGAGAGGAAAGGTAAACTAGCGGTGTGGCAGGAGGCTTCGAAGGCCACTTCGAAGGCCTCATCGAAAAGACATAAAAAATCGTCCAATTCAAAAGAATCGGAACGTCACAAAAAACACTCCAAGAGATCACATTCTCGTAGTAGATCGAGGCCATCCTCATCTTCTAAACAAGTTAAAAGGAGACATAAATCATCATCATCCAATACATCGACCGAATTGGTTCAATGCCCTACTAAATAGGATTCCCCAAGAAAATGGGAGGATTTTAGAAGAAAGATGGAGGTCTTTCAGAATGTGGCCTCGACCCCCTCAAAGAAACCCCAAAAGAGCCAAACCCCGGTCCCTTCATTGGACGATAAAGGTTAGTCGGGAACTACTGCGGTAAGACCCAGTAGTATGGGTGAAACCCGTAAAACTCGAGTCAACAAATCGTCGAGGAATCCTCGAGAGTCGAGTGTTTCACCGACACCTCATAAAAAACAGAAGTTATTGAAAACATCTGCAACTTCGTCGACGCCATGGGCGCTGACAGCTTCCAAATTGAAGCCTAAAACATCTTCGCCTTTGTCGAAGACTTCATCAGGGACGTCGAAGATTCATTCGACACCTTCGAAAAATCCTTTCATTCCTTCGACGAAAACTCAGGAGGAAGAGAGGAGATTTTCACCATTACCAAAATCGGACTTTTAAGTCTGTCTTCGATTTTTGAAGAAACTGGCTCTGAGGAGGAGGAAATCTCTCCTTTTGGAGTGCAATATGGCACTAGACAAGTTCCAGAGGAACTTATAGACGCAGAATCTAAAATGAGACCTGTGCGAGACTCTGCATTCTGCTAGTGGCATTGACACGTCACCTGAATTAGTTTGCAAGACCTGACCCTGCAGAACATGCAGACTCAGGGTACAGGTTTTTAATGAACAGAGTGGTAGAATATATGGGCTGGGGTAGAGCCTCACCCACTTTTGAACAGAACGATATGATGGGCCTAATTGTTCGGGTCCCCCAGAAGGATTGAGTTCTCCCCTTCCATAGGGCACTTCAGAGAACAGTGGAAAAGAACTGGGAAACCCCTGACAACATTGCTGCGGTAAACAGCAATTTTCCTAAGAAGTATAGAACTTCTACTTCTGATCCCGAGCATCTGAATAGACATCCCACTCCAGAAAGTCTGGTTATTCAGACTGCAACTACTTTGAGTGAAACTGCATATCCAACCATACCTCCGGATAGAGAGGATAAGAAGGTCGATGCTTGGGCCAGTAAAGTTTTTACTTCGGGTAGCATGGCCTTGAAGTCAAACAATGTCACCTGTACCCTAGCCAAGTTCACACATACCTTGTGGGAATGCATTTTGCCGGCGGCTGAACATAATCCGGAAGGCGAGGAAAGGGATTGCTTCCTGAATTTTGGCAAAGACGGGAAGGAGGCAATGGGGGAATGTCTCCAGTCTTGACTGGATACTGCTAAAAGTATCAGCAGGTCCATGGTTAAAAGCACAGTGCTACTCAGATTTGCGTGGTTCAGAAAGTCAGGTTTTGCACCGGATGTGCAGGCCAGACTTCTCAACATGCCTTTTGATGGCTCGAAGCTGTTTGGTAGTAAGGCTGATAAGAGCTTAGAAAAACTAGAGAGCTCAAAAGCGGCAGCTAAATCCCTTAGTGCCTCCATGCGACAACCTCAGAAACCCTATTGGGGCTCATCTTCCTGGAGGGGTCGTCCTTTTCGGTACTACACTTCTTTTGGTAGAGGAAGAGGACAGGCTTTTCAAAGGGGCAAAAGAAATGTCACTCGTGGTGGAGGAAAGACTACAAAGCTATCTTCAAGAACGGCATCCTTGCCCTCAGCTGCTCCTGCAGCCGCCTCCAAATCACTGAGGCCTTATCATACAAAACACCAGTGGGAGGCAGAATCTCTCAGCATCTGAAAGAATGGCGGGCGTTAGTTCAGATGCTTCGGCACTGGAAACAGTAGCTCAAGGTTACTGCCTTCCCTTTCTAAAAAGGCCTCATGATCATCCACCGGGAGCCAACTCAACCAAAATTCAAGACCCGCTCCTTTTGCAGGAAATGTTAACCCTGCTACAGAAAGGTGCAATATAACATGTACCTGTGGTGGAGAGGAACAAGGGTTGGTCTCCCCTTATCTTCTCATCCCAAAGAAGGACGGACATGACTCGGAAGCGGCCTCTGCAGAGAACCAAGAACCGAGATAAGGGAGTGAGAGGTGCGGCTTGAGTTACGCTATCCGACGTTCAGAGGTTCTTTCCTCTAACCACATTTTCTCTCTCTCCCTGAGAGTGTGCTGCGGGCGGCAGCTGTTCCGGGACGTTAGCGGCTGAAGCGGACCCGTTGGCTGCAGCTGGCTACTTGGCGCAGTCCAGCCCACAGCCCATAGCCCGAAGCCAACAGGGGAGGGAGCACGACTGGTGCAGAAGCAGGCCACGGCCATTGGAGCAATAATTAGGGTAAGATTGTGCCCTGCCCCCACAAGAGCGGAGGGCGCTCCCACTGCGTGTGCTGTGCCTGCTACTAAAGGAGTCGCCGGCTGTGGTGAACTTGAGCTTGTGTGCTCGGAGTGCTCTGGGTCGTGCTCTCGGTCAGCTCTGGGAGTGTTGGAGCTTTACCTCACGTGGTGAGGGGGTGGTTGGTCCATTCCCCTTGACTTAGCTGCGTGGGCAGTGCACAGCAGTGGCCATTTAGTAGGTCATAAAGGCGGGGTGTCTGGATCACTGTGGTCGGAAGCGGCCTCAGAAGGTGAGGTGCGGCTTGACATTTAGGAACGCAGACATAGCGTTTGGCGGCCTGCTTCCCCGTCTGCCTATAGGAGGAAGGGGCGAGCAGGGAGCAGTAGGGGGTGCGAGTGCCCTGGCTGAAGGGCCCCGAAGTTGGGTCGGGTGGTTGAGCGGAATACCCCCAGGTCTGGTTTACTGAGCAGGAGGTGGTCCCTGCAGCACTATAGACTGCGTAGCTCCCGAGTATTGCTCCAGAATAGATCTTTGGGTGAAGTGGACCCAGAAAGCCCGTCCCGGAGACTCTTGGCTCTGCCTTGGATCCCTGGCAGAGCCTTGGCACTTGGAGTGCAGGAGTGGGGCGGTCTGATGAGAAGAGCCTCTTAGGGAGTGCTGGAGACTGCAGGATAATATCTTAAATCCCCCAGGTGGCAGAAGGAAATAACATTCTCTCCCTACTGACATTAATACCCTCTATTATAGTTGCACTGATAGCTTCACACTATCTGTACAAACACATTCTCTTTTCCTAAAGTGAGTTATATTGCAAATATGCAGCGGGGGGGAAAAGAGCCCCCCATTCAATTTATAATCTCCGGAAAACCAAGTCTCAACCTGTTAAGGAGCCTAAGGAAACCAATAAGAAGGGGGGGAAAATTGAAGAAGAAAGATCAATATGCCAAACCTGTAGCACAAGGGGCGATCAGAGTTCTTTCCTATGAACCCTCCCCCTGAAACAAATTCCACCATAATTGAAGAAACTGCAGCTACGGGGCAAAGTGTGGGCATCTCTCTAAACGCCACTAATTCCGATGACAGACAACAACTCCCTCTTGGATCTCTGCTTAACTATACAGAGAGGGATGTCTACACAACCACCACAGATGATATCCAGCAGTATAACGCCACTGAAAGAAAACAGCAGGATTACCCCCTCGGGGGGAATATAATGCGGAAGGAAGCAGTGGTCATTTATCTGCTTCCCCGAATCTTGCAATGGCATCGATGGAGGATGTTCCAGATAATGAGGGGGAGGTTAACATCGGCACATACGCAAGTGCAACTGAGCTAGTTGAGCTACAATCTTCCGTGGCTGCCCTTCAATTCGCGCTTAAGATTCTTTTGCAAATATCAGGACGTATCCTGGCAAAAACCAACACCATCTCTATGGCTTTAGATCTGAAGAATCCCTTCCGGGAAGAAACGGAAGTAAATCTATCCGACGCCCTTCTCATGGTTGAGGAGGGCGAAGAGCTGGAAATTAGGGCAGAGGTGGCTGAGGAGTGTGCTGAGCCAAATGGGATTATTCAATCTGAAGAAGCATCCTTAGAGGCAGATGATCAAGAGCCAGATCTAAGCTTGAAGGCCTACCATTCATGGAAACAACGTAGAGCGGCAAAGAAAGCACTCAAAAATAGGTCACCCACAATGAGTGTTCCATTGCCTACAGCAGAGCCCAGGTCTGTGCCTCCAAAATGTTCTAAAAAAAGCCAGGAAAAGACTGGCGAGAGCAGCTGCACGGGCGGCAAAGACAAAAGGACCACTTACAGACTGGATGGTACTCGAAGAGAAGACTATTTGTGAGGCTCCAATTGAAGTCTCATTCATGGATTCTGAGCTAGATCTTGAATCCAGTATGACAACACATCCAGTATATCCCCCCGAGATATTGGCGGCGGAAGAACCACAGGAGCATACATCTCCTGAACAGAAGAGCATTGCTAAGGATAACAACATGAACCCCATCTGTTTTATTAAGAATCTATATCCCAGTGGAAAAGACCCTTGGCTGGCGCGCTCAGAGTTATTAGCCAGACTTGACCATATACCTCAACTTCGCGTCTTAAAATCTTCTTGTTCATTGAACCTCTGAAGGGCCCCAATTCCCACGTCTCTGCTGTACACTGTACTTTTTTTGTCTACAACCCAATTGATCAGAAAATATAAAGAACTGAGAGCAGTAGATATTGACATTGACCCGCAGGAGAAAGATCCTTGTGCTGAACCTGAGGTCCTGGACACATCAGTCCCGGTGGTAAATGAGCTTAAATCTGGGAGAGGGGCTAATTGTGTCCTGGTTTAAATATAGCAGGTACTTAAGTCGTTGTTGGAATCTCTGCCACAACTCATACAGAACCATTGAAGCTTTTCATTAGTCACATGGAACTGCAGAGGCTTCGCACACCTCCTGAGGTCGGAGGGTTCGGTAGCTTTATTGTCACAACACAGCTGCATTTGTCTCCAAGAAACGTGGTCACTGGATCCTCTGCTGCTAGATGGCTTTGTCATGCACCAATCACTTGCTAACCGGGCTAATAAGGGCCGCCCATATGGAGGATTACTCACGGGGGTAGTTAACAAGGTGATGTCTAGAAAGATCCAGTGTAAAGCTGAGGAAACTCTTATAGCGGTAGAGGTGGAATACCACGATGAAAGTGGCATAGGGAGGTTTCTCATAACCTTTATAACCCCCCAGGAGCAGTAACAAGAGACAAGCTACAAGAGGCAATACAGGATTTACTGTCATCTTGGTCATCAACACCCGGCAATGTAGCCGTGACAGTTATGGGGGACTTTAATTGTCATGACTGATGAGGTATCTATCTTTCAATCCCAATCTAAATGCAAGATGCCTGATGACCCACGGAAAGAGAGAGACCGAAGGGTTAGGATGGTTGCAATTGTTTGATTCCTGGGATCTTACGATGATAAATGGCCGCACATTGGGAGATCGACCTGGGAAACACACTTGGTCCAATGGATCCTCGTTTAGTACCCTGGACTATATATTCATGTCCCCCGAGATGTTGACTAGAGTGGTCGATATGAGAGTTACACCCAATAAGTGGAGCGACCATGCGTCGCTGCTTTGCACACTTTGCTTCCCTTCCCCGCCCCCCCATATATTGAATATTGGTAACATCCAAAGCAATCCCACAGGATCAAGAATTGTGTGGTCCGAGAAGAACATAAGAACGGCCACGGAAGCGCTTAAACCTGATGCTTTTGTTGGCTTTTGTGACTTCAATCATATGTCGGTGAATGACATAGAAGATTGGATATTAAGATTCTCTGGCCTTCACGCTGCGGTTAAAAAGGGACACATGGTTAAAAAGGGGGGCACTATACTCCCCTTTAATGGGGAAATCAGGGATACCAAGAGAGGGTTAAGATCTGAGATTCGAGGCCTGAAGTCTATGTACTCACTTGGAGCCCTTTACTGCGAGAAAGTAAGAAAGGCCAAAAATAGATAGAGCTAGTATAAAGAGCATAAAGGCAGCCGAGAGGAATAAAAGGCACCAAAGGCTTATACAGACAATCTGCTCTAGAAACTCTCACAGTATTTGGTTACTCCTGGATGAGAACAGACAAGGTCAAATGCTCTTTAGTCAACCCCATCGGTGAGGAGGCTTGGGTACAATTCTTATTGGGCCGTAACTCAGGGGAGGAGGAATCTGTAATAAGTCTTGCACAGAAGGCCCCTATACATCCGCCTTTTGACATTTCAGTGGAGGCAATTTTGAATAAAATAATTGCCCTCAAGTCTTCTAGAGCCCCCGGCCCTAACGGGCTGGCTAACGTAGTGATCAAGAATCACCCAGTATTCTGGGCAGACTTGTTCTCTCTACTTTTTAATAAGATCTTAGCACAGGGGATTATCCCCAGAACCTGGCAAACAGCCATTCTTATCCCAGTCTTCAAAAAGGGTAGAAAAGAATAAAATACTCAGCAAATTCCAAGGTAGCTTCAGGCAGGATTTTTCCACCTCGCAAAACCTATTGGTCATGGATATCCTGCGAACACGGGCACTTAGTAAGGGGCAGCCCCCGCTCTATGCCCTTTTATATTGATTTTAAGGCTGCCTTTGATTCCATCCCTCGAGCCAGACTATGGAATAAGCTTGAAAAATTGGGATGCCCGTCAGGCCTCTTATATTACCTGAAGCTTTCACACCAAAACACTTCTGTTTGCCTCCGATTAAACGGTTAAATCATGAAGGCAACATGACGAGAAAGGTGACCCAGAATAGGGGGGTAAAACAGGGCTGTGTCACAGCACCCCTTATTTACAATCTGTATGTGTACGATATCCCTGAAGTGTTGGCAGAGGCCGACAACTGCCCTCCAAAAATCGGTGAAGCTCCCTGTTCTGTACTCGCATATGCGGACGATTTGGTTGTTTTTGATAATACCATAGGGGGGGGGACCTGGGCGTTCTGCATCTACTCTATGGGACTATGCCAGGGTAAATGGATTGACAATTAATCTGGAGAAGACACAGGTTCTTAGATTTACTAGGAAAAGAGCATCCCGAGTGAAATTGATGGTACATAAAAACCACATACTTTATGCTCCATCTTATCGTTATTTAGGAATTGAAATGGAGCCCCTTGGCGATTATCCGCTGTGTAGACAGGGACGCATTACTAGGGCAATGCAAGTCACCGCATTAATCTCTTCCTTTACTAATAAGCAGGGGGGTTTCACCCTCTGGGGGACCCGCCATTTATACATTCAAGTACTTGCCCCCATGATCATCTATGGCCTTGAGTCTTTGCTCTCATTTGATCTGTCATGGTTACAAGTGATGGAGGGTAAGTTCTGGCGACGAATACTGGGGTTATCCCCAGGTGTACCGATGGCCCTGATCAGACTCTAATTGGGCCTGCCATCTCTGAAAGCGATGGTATTAAAAAGGAGAGCAGGGTTTTACCTTAAGATGATTGGTGGCTTTGCTAATCCCCTATTGACTGTGATCCACCAGGAGGTGATCAAAAAACATACCACCTCAACCTTACAGAAAACCATGACAAAATTCTTTTTAGATATTGGCTGGACTCACAGAGGGGTAACTGTTACCCAGGAAGTACTAAATGCACTCGGAAAAAAAGTGGACCTCTGGGATTGGTTGGACATTTTTTCTCATCTGAGCAGCCTTAAGAGCTACCATTTTGTGAAATATAGATTATATGATTTCATGAAACCTCAACCCTATCTCTACCTCTGTCCCACTTGGGCATTTTATTATTCTGTTTCGTTTGTAACAATTGCCAACCCTGTATAATGTGAGTCCCAGGGAGAATATCCCAATTAAAGAACGAGTATGACGTTTATGTAAATCTTCTGAATGTCTAGAGACCTCCAGACACCTCCTAACGGAATGCCAGACTTTAAAGGAGACAATTGTGTACTATCTCTGTGAATTTGTGCATGATCCCCTAAGCATTTGTGAAACCGCTTTTTGGCTTTATTGCACTAACACTCGCAACATGCACTTATTCATTGCTTTGTTTAACGTCTGGCAGCAAATTGAATCAGCCCTGGCACTCTGATTTGAATTGCCTCAGTATTGAGGAAGGCAAGAACGATTAGATTGTTTGGTTTAGGAAGAGGCCCTGCATTACTCATTCCCCACAATTATTTTGTCTAATGACTCAAGCGGTTTCGTGTTAAAATTACCATGTATTTGTGCTGCTAAATGGCTTAGAATCATGTGAAAAGAAATATTCCACATATATTGCAATGGGAAAATGTTAAATTCGAAGGGATTGTGTCCTCTGACGTATTCCTTATCTTTGATAATACGATACGTTTCCAGCTTGCTGGCCTCGGAAAAGTTTTCTCTGTAGAGGGCGCTGCGTGTAGACGTCCACCGAGTCGATGTCCCTCGATGGCCACCGTATCGGCGCCGACGTCACCATGCACATAAATAGCCACGCGCGGCGTCCGTCGTTTAGTTCCATTTTTCCGCGCTTCGTGTGGCCTCGGAACATCGTTGCTCAGTTCAGTCAGATAACTATCTACATCTACTCGAAATATCCAACTCGTTCTCGATGGCATCTTCATCGGAACCGACAACACCGCGATCCGGCTTAAAAAAATGTCGAGACTGGTAAAAAAAAAAGTCGATAACGGATCCACACAGGATCTGCTTGTGGTGCTTGGGAACAAAGCACCATTGTTCGGAGTGCGAGGACTGCTTGTCCATGACGGCGAAAGCCTTGTAGGAGCGCAAGGGGAAGCTCGAGAGAGGTAAGTCAGTCAAAACCTCCTCGAAAGTTTCTTCAGTCAAGGCATTCGTCTCCTTGCCATCAAACATTCCCATTCTAGATCTCGAAGTAGCTCCCACCATTCGTCGAGATCAAGACACTCAGAGAAGAGACGTCGAAGATCCCCTTCCTCGTCTTCTGTTTCCACAGAAACGGTCTCCTGCCCCACAAAGCACAGCTCTCGGGTTGAGTGGGAGGAATTCAGGAAGAAAATGTTAAGCGTCTTCGAGAACGCGGCCGCGTCCCCCTCGAAGACAGCTGCGGGTGATACCCCGGGTGAAAAACCCAAAAAATCAAAACGCTGCGAGTCGCAGCACCCGGAAAAACATTCCACCCGAGAGCGCCACGAGCCATCGGGTAAGAAGGCTCCGTCTTAGACGTCGTCCAAGATCCCTTCGACGCATGGTTCGGCGCCATCAACGCCGTTGTCGAAGGGTTCTTCGACGCATCGGTCGATCGACTCGACGCCATCGTCGACGCAGACATCGACGCCCATGAAAGAGAAGACAACGGCTACTCCACGGCCAATGGTGATTCCAAGAGCCTCCGGCACGACGCCGAGACAGTCGTCGATGTCCTCGAAGGATCCCGATTCTCTCGAGTTCTTCGAGGCCTCTTCCGGTTTTCTCGACGCCCTTTTCGCCGCCTTCGAAGCCTGTCACATCGGCGTTGACGACATTGATGTTTTTTCGCCCGATAATGACAAATTTGGCTCCTTCTGCCTTAGAAATGGATTTTATACCATTTCAGAGGTCAGAGTACCCTGGATTATCTTCAATTTATGAAGAAGGGGAAGATTCTGACCAGGAAACCTTCGAGTTGCAGAGGACCAAACTACCTGTTTCAGAGGATTTCACCTCTGAGGAAAGAAGGCTGAAAGACCTACAGGAGTCATTACGTGAGGCAAGTGGGCTGGACACTTCCCCAGAAGTGGATTTTGTTAAGCCAGACCCAGGGGAAAATGCTGAAACACCCTATAGAACCCTGATGGCAAGAATTATTGAATTCATGGGTTGGTCTGCGCCTTCGCCTGTTTTTCAACAGGATGTCCTGACAGACATATTAGACAAAGGTCGACAGGAGGATCCGGTGGTCCCCTTCCATATAGCCTTACAAAGAAACATTGCATCTAACTGGGAAACTCCTGAAGTTATCCCTGCTGTCAATAAAAGATTATCAGCCAAGTATAGGGTAGCTGCTGCTGACCCTGAATACTTATCGAAACACCCGACTCCAGAGAGCCTGGTGGTCCAAGACGGCAACTTCATCAAGCAGCAGGACCGCTTACCCTACTGTCCCACAGGATAGAGATGACAAGAGGTACGATTCTATGGCAAAGAAAGTCTTCTCTCCTTGTAGTATGGCGTTGAAGTCCATCAACGCCACCTGTACGCTCGCCAGGTTCAGTCGCACACTGTGGGAGTGTGCTTCATCAGCGGCTGACTGCATACCCGAAGGAGAGGAAAAGGAAGCCTTCCTTAACATTATTAAAGATGGCAAAGATGCCATGTGCGAGTCACTTCAAACTGACATCGATTCCGCTGACAGTATCAGCAGGGCCATGGCGGCAAGTACAACAATCCGCAGGCATGAGTGGTTGCGAAAGTATGGCTTAGCTCCAGATGTACAGGCCAGACTTTTGAATATGCCCTTTGACGGCTCTTCATTATTCGCAAAAAAGGCTGACAGTCTGGAAAAGTTGCAGACTTCTAAAGCAGCAGCAAAATCTTTAGGAGCTGCTATCCGCCAAACTCCTTTTCGCCCCTCAGGAACCTCTCGGAGAGGAAAGTCCTTTCGCTATTATTCCGCATTCGGGAAAGGCAGAGGACAGCTGACTCAAAGATGCCAAAGGAGATCCACCCTAGGTGGACGGTCAAAGGTACTAAGGCCGCAGCAGCAGCAGGTGCCTCTTTACCCTCGGCATCTGCATCAGCCGCCCCCAAACCATTCCGAGGTCTTTCCACACAATACACCTGTAGGGGGCAGGTTAACTCCCCATCTGACGGAATGGCGGGCTATAACGTCAGATGCTTGGGCATTGGAGACAGTTGCCCACGGTTACTGCCTACCCTTTCTACACATCCATCAGTCATCCACCGGGGAACAGCTCTCTAAAAGTTCCAGATCCGCTCCTCTTGCAGGAAATTATAGACCTGCTAGAGAAAGGTGACATAGAACCAGTACCTGTAGCGGACAGGAACAAGGGCTGGTACTCCCCCCTTACTTTCTCATACCAAAGAAGGACGGAGGACTGAGACCCATCCTGGACTTATGAGAATTGAACAAGTTACTCAGGAAGGACAAGTTCACGATGGTAACTCTCTCTCAGATCCTTCAGGCCCTCCAACTCCAGGACTGGCTGGTATCTCTGGACCTTCACGATGCTTATTTCCATGTGCCAATCCATCCCAAACACAGGAAATACCTGAGGTTCGCAATTGGCGACTCATCAATTTCAAGTTCTGCCATTTGGGCTGACCTCCGCCCCGAGGGTCTTCACCAAGCTAATGTCGGTAGTGGCTGCGAGTCTAAGGAGGGAAGGGATCCACGTCTACCCCTACCTGGACGATTGGCTGATCAGGGCTGTATCTTCGGAACAAGCTCAGACCCATCTAGATTATGTCTGCCACTTCCTTCACAAACTGGGCTTCTCCCTCAATTTAAAGTCACAGATGATACCATCACAGAGACTCCAGTTCATTGGAGCGGTCCTGGACACTTCCCTGGGAAAAGCCTCGCCACCAGAGGTGAGGGCTCAAGATATTCTGCAGATGGTCAACAAGTTTCAAAATGCCCAACGTCTCCCAGCCTTCGACTTTTTGAGGTTGCTAGGCCTCATGGCATCCTGCATCTTCCTTGTGCCAGAGGTTCGCCTGAGAATGAGATCTCTTCAGTGGGCACTGAGAACTCAGTGGTCGCAATTCTCAGGGAGAATGACAGATCTCCTCCGGATTCCGGACAAAGTAGCCCGCGACCTTCAATGGTGGGCCTATCCAGAGAACATCTTGAAAGGAGAACTGTTTTAGCAACCATGGCCGGAGATAACAGTATTCACAGACGCCTCTCTCACGGGGTGGGGAGCCCATGCCAACGACTTGACCATCAGCGGTCGTTGGTCTCCATCGGAGTCCAGACTACACATCGACCTATTGGAGCTGAGAGCGATCAGACTAGCGCTGAAAGCTTTCCTGCCATCAGTACAGGGGAGAAATGTCGTGATAATGACGGACAACACAGTGGCCATGCACTATCTCAACAAAAGAGGAGGCGTAGGGTCACTGCCACTGTGCAGAGAGGCAATGCAGCTCTGGTTTTGGGCAATTCGGGAAGGAATCTCTCTATCGGCAATCCACCTAGCCGGAGAGAAGAACTTGACAGCGGACGCTCTGAGCAGGCAGAGCAGTCTCCCACGAGTGGGAGCTAGCTCAGGAAGTCCTTCAAGAGATCTTCGCCCTTTGGGGAACCCCTCAGGTGGATCTGTTCGCCACAAGCACCAACAGGAAGTGCCATCTGTTCTGTTCAAGGGAATTTCCCCCGAGAGGAGCTCTAGGAGACGCGTTCGTAGTGGACTTGGAGTTTCCACTCCTTTACGCATTTCCACCAGTCCCTGTTATCACTCAAATGATCAGGAGGTTGAGAAGATTCTGGAAAACCATGATCCTAATTGCCCCGGACTGGGCCAGGAGAACGTGGTACCCGGACCTTCTAGATGTGTTCATCTGCCCTCCAATCCGTCTTCCACTCAAAGAGAATCTTCTCTCGCAGAAGGGAGGTCATGTTCTCCATCCAGACGCTTGGCTTCTGAAAAGGGTGAGGTACAAGGATTGGGATCTCCCTGATGACGTCATGGAGGTGTTGCTTTCGGCCAGAAGGCCAGCAACAAAGTCTTTATACCGCTGCCGTTGGAACAAATTTTGCAGCTGGTGTAGGGAAGAGAATATCAACCCTTTTTCATGTGGTACACCAACGGTGTTAACGTTTCTACTCTACTTGGCAAACTCAGGCCATCAAGTTGGCAAATGTAAAAGGCTATCTCGCAGCGCTTTCAATCTTCAAGCGCACTGCGGAGGAACCATCGTATTTCAAACTACCTCTAGTGATACAATTTCTCAAAGGATTAACTAATGTTTATCCTCCAAAGCCATTCCAGTTTCCCTTATGGGACTTAAATTTAGTCTTAATCTTCCTAATGGGCACTCCATTCAAACCGCTTCACTCTTGTTCGCTGAGATTTCTCATGCTTAAAACTGTCCTATTGGTAGCACTAACATCTGCTAGGAGGGTGAGCGAGCTACAAGCTCTCTCCTGTAAACCCCCACATACAATTTTCCACAAGGACAAAGTTGTCCTACAGGTGAAGCCTAATTTCCTTCCAAAAGGTGGTTTCTGAATTTCATATTACTCAGAAAATTACCTTTCCTTCGTTCAACCATCCTCCCCATCCGGGGAAAGAGGAAGAAAGGCTACATAGGCTGGACCCAAGTCAAGCTCGAAGCTTTTGCATCAGCAGAATGGTTAGGATCAGGCAAGCAGACCAACTGTTTGTAGGATACTCAGGTCAAAAGTTGGACTACCCATAACAAAACAAACCATTTCCAGGTGGATTGTTTTGGCCATTCTGGAATGTACAAACTGGCAGGGAAAGAGCAACCCCAGGGGTATCGCAGCGTCTTCGGCTCTCCAAAGAGGGGTACCGGTCAGAGACATATGTGCGGTGCCACATGGTCGTCCACACATATATTCACAAAATTTTACAGCCTGGATTCCTCCACTAGTCAAGAGACCAGATTTGGCAAGGCCGTACTACATTCGGTCCATCCCTAAAGGGATACATAACATTCTTACTCCCACCTCCAATTACATGCCACTGCTATGGGAGTCTATCAAAGATAAGGAATACGTCGGAGGGCACAATCCCTTCGAAGAACAAGTTACTTCTTACCTTGTAACGTTCTTTCGACGGGATATTCCTCCGACGTAGTCCTTATCGCCCCTCCCATCCATCACCGCAGTAATACTTCCCTTGTGGTTGCAGTTTACGCTCCTTCAAGGTCAATAACCAATTCAGGCATGACTTTTCTTATGCTACAAAACGGAACTGAGCAACGGACGCCGCGTGTGGCTATTTATGTGCATGGTGTCGTTGGCGCTGATACAGTGGCCGTCGAGGGACATCGACTCGGCAGACGTCGACGCGCAGCGCCCTCTACAGAGAAAAAATTTCCGAGGCCAGAAAGCTGGAAACGTATTATCAAAGATAAGGAATACGTCGGAGGAACATCCCGTCGAAAGAACGTTACAAGGTAAGAGGTAACTTGTTCTTCTCTCTTATTGTTGTTTTTTTGTTATATCTTTTGATGATTTACTGTTTTACTCATGATTTCATGATTTGATTTTATATATGCAATTTGTAATATGTGTAAAGTTTGAATTTATTTTCAACCTATATCACATTAAAGAATTATTATTAAAGAAGGACGGAGGATTGAGACCCACCTTGAACTTAAGAAACTTGAACAAGTTCCTCAGGAAGGACAAGTTCAAGATGGTAACCCTTTCTCAGATCCTTCAGGCTCTCCAACTCCAAGACTGGTTGGTATCATTGGACCTTCAGGATGCTTAGTTTCATGTGCCAATCCATCCCAACCACAGAAAGTACCTGAGGTTCGCAGTTGGTGGTTCACACTATCAGTTTCGAGTTCTGCCATTTGGCTGACCTCCGCCCGAGGGTTTCACCAAGCTAATGGCGGTAGTGGCAGCGAGTCTCAGGAGAAGGGGGGATTCACGTCTACCCCTACCTGGACGATTGGTTGATCAGAGCACGTTCTCCCGAACAAGCTCAAAAGCATCCATCACCGGTCACTTCCTTCACAATCTGGGCTTCTCCCTCAATTTCAAGAAGTCCCACATGGTACCATCCCAAAAACTCCAGTTTATTGGAGCAGTCTTGGACACTTCCTCGGGCAAAGCCTTGCCTCCCGAGATAAGAGCTCTCCACATTCTGCAGATGGTAACAAAATTCCAGAAAGCCCAGCATCTGCTGGCCTTCTATTTTATCAGGTTGCTCGGCCTCATGGTATCCTGCATTTTTCTGGTGCCAGAGGCCAGATTGAGAATGAGATCCCTTCAATGGGCCCTCAGGACTCAGTGGTCCCAGTTCTCGGGGAGGATGTCGGATCTTCTGCAAGTCCTAAGCGCAGTTGCTCAGGATCTACTATGGTGGGCTTGCAACGACAACATCCTCAAAGGGGAATCTTTTTGGCAATCATGGCTGGAGATAACAGTAGTAACGGACGCCTCACTCACGGGGTGGGGAGCTCATACCAACGATCTCACAATCAGCGGTCGTTTGTCTCCATCGGAGTCCAAACTACACATCAACCTGTTGGAGCTGAGGGCAATCAGACTAGCGCTGAAGGCCTTCCTGCCCTCTGTACAAGGAAAGAATGTCCTGGTAATGACGGACAACACAGTGGCCATGTACTACCTCAACAAGAGGCATAGGATCACTACCACTGTGCAGAGAAGCAATGGAGCTCTGGTTCTGGGCAATACGAGAAGGAATCTCTATCAGCAGTTCACCTAGCCGGGGAGCAGAACACGGCAGCCAACCCTCTGAGCAGGCAGAGCACAGGCTCCCACAAGTGGGAGTTAGCTCAGGACGTCCTTCTGGAGATCTTCATCCTTTGGGGAACCCCTCAAGTGGATCTGTTTGTGACAGAGGTAAACCAGAAGTGCGAACAGTATTTCTCAAGAGAATTTCCCCCCAGAGGAGCTCTAGGAGACGCGTTTGATGTGGACTGGGATTGCCCCCTACTGTACGAGTTTCCTCCAGTCCCCGTGATTCTTCAAGTAATCAGGAGGTTGAGAAAGTTCAGGAAAACCATGATCCTAATTGCCCCGGATTGGGCCAGGAGGACGTGGTACCTGGACCTTCTGGACATGTCAATTTGCCCTCCAATACGTCTTCTGCAAAGAGAGGATCTTCTCTCGCAAGTGGGAGGTCGGGTTCTCCATCCAGAGTTCAAGACACTCAACCTTCATGCATGGTTTCTGAGAGGTTGAGATGCAGGGATTGGGACCTTTCGGGCGACGTAATGGAAATTTTGCTTTCGGCCAGAAGGCCAGCAACAAAATCCTTTTATCAGTGCCGTTGGAACAAATTCAGTAACTGGTGCAAAGATAAGGATGTGGACCCTTTTCAATGTGGCACCCCAATGGTGCTTTCTTTCCTGTTGCATCTAGCCAATCTGGGGCTCCAGATCGGAACAATTAAAGGATATCTTGCCGCGCTGTCCATTTTCAAGCGCTCCTCGGAAGAGGTTTTTTACTTCAAAATTCCATTAATCATTCAGTTCCTGAAAGGACTTACCAATGTATATCCACCAGTACCATTTCATGTCCCAACTTGGGATTTAAACCTAGTTCTTACATTTCTAACTTGTATACCATTTGAGCCTCTGCACTCCTGTCCATTGAGGCTTCTAACACTAAAAAATGTCGTCCTTGTAGCATTAACATCAGCCCGCAGGGTTAGTGAACTACAGGCTCTCATGTAAACCTCCATATTCCACATTTTACAAGGACATGGTAGTGCTTGAGGTTACACCATCTTTCTTACCGAAAGTAGTTTCTGACTTCCATTTGTCACAAAAAATCATTTTACCAGCCTTCTATCCTTCTCCTCATTTGGGTAAACAGGAGAGACTGCATATACTGGACCCCAAAAGGGCCCTCAGTTTTTACATTTCAAGAATGTCAAAATTACGTCAAGATAACCTACTTTTTGTGGGTTATACAGGTCGTAAATTGGGGTTGGCGGTGACAAAACAAACTATATCCTACTGGATCATTCTAGCTATATTGGAATGCTACAGATTATCAGGAAAACACTGGATGGGCTACGGGCCCATTCCACTAGGGGAAATGGCTAATTCTGCGGCTTTGAAGAGGGGAGTCCCTGCAAAATAGATTTGCTCGGCTGCAACATGGACATCAATGCATACCTTCATCAAGCATTACTGCTTAGATGCCTCATCCTCCAATGAGGGTTTATTTGCCAGGGCGGTACTTCACTCTGTCCATGAAAACAAGAACTAGTACTCCCACCTCCAGTTTGACCACTGCTATGGGAGTCTATCACAAGATGAGGGATATGTGGGAGGACATAATCTATTCGGAAAACAAGTTACTTACCAACTGTAATGTTCTTTCGACTGGATGTTCTTCCCACGTATGCCTCATCGACCCTCTCAGCCTACCCCGCAGTACAGTTTACGGTTTCTTACACTTTCCTCTCACGATGGGCCTATCAGGGTTGTTGCACGAATATTTCCTCGAAAAAACAGAACTGAAGGCAACGTGCGCGGCTCGAGCTGTTTATACCAGCAGTGACGTCGGCATGGTACGGAGCCCATCGAGGGACAATCGATGCCACGCCCTAGAGTACAGCGCCCTCTGCCGAAATTTCTTTTTGTGGCGAAGATGGCGATAACGAATATCACAAGATGAGGAATACGTGGGAGGAACATTCAGTCGAAGGAACGTTACAGTTGTTAAGTAACTTGTTATTCTGTGCTAATTCTCTTCATCCCTAGAGACTCTCAGCTCTTTTTCTGGACTTAAGACTTTTTAATTTGTAACCCTTGAATGAGACCTTTTTCTCACTTTCATGTGTTTTGACCTGATTCGGATTTAGTTTTTTCACTGTTTTTGGAGTCTGACAAACTCCATAAGCATCTGCTTTTTGTCCACGGTCACTGAGAAATCCTTTAGACTTCTCTTAAGGTTTAAATACCTTTTCTTGTGTGAACTACAATTCCCAAGAATAGTAAAGCGAAATTGACTACTTTTTCTCTTGGTAGGTCCAGCACACACCATCTTATGTGGAGTGCTGGGGGGTTACCTAGTAACCCCTTATGCTACTTTCTCATGTTGCTATTTATGTTGCCCTCACTACTTTAAATGGCTGGTGGCAGTGATTTAATATTGCCTATCAGTGTGATTTTTCTACCGCAGGCTGAACCCTAGGCTGCAGTACAGCACCCATGGGTGACCATTTTGTCAAAATCACCCATCTCCTTTTTTGCCATTTTCTGTTTTTGAGGTCTTGCTTGCATTTTACTCTGTTCGTTGAGACAGATTTGAGCCCTTTGTTTGTCTTGCCATTGGTGGGCTTCAGCTCTGAAGCCCGCCTCTGGCTCCAGTCTGTCTGGAAGGATGTGAGGGAGGATCCCGAAACTCCCCTGTACTTTTTCTAGGAATACCTGAATGCAACATGTCCTGATTGGCTGTCTGGCTGTCCTTGCAGGACACCCACCCTGGTGTGTGATTGACAGCATAGACTGTGCATGAAAGGGAGATACCTGCTGAAAAAGGCAAGGATTTGAGGACTACAGGCAGTTGACCACTGGGAGAAACACCTGACGAATAAACCATGAAAGAAGCTTGCTGCAACCTCCTGGACCTTTGAATTGCCTGGTGAAGCCCTACTGCTGTGCTGGACTCCTTTAGAAACTCCAGACGGAACAACATCTCCCCTTGGGTTAGTGGGACCAACTAACCCTGAGACTAACTCCACTGGACCACTTTTCACGACTTGCTGTGCCTCTCCATTGCTTCGGAAGCCCAATGCCAGGGGTCGAGTGTTCGTAGTGGAGTGAAACGTCTGCAGCAGTAACAAATCCAGCTAGAGGCTCTAGTAGCCTCCTAAGGACCCTGCAGAAACAGGACCTCCAGAGTCCCCTCGCCAGAGTGCCGGACCGAAGGAGTGAAGGAAGTCCATGCGGTACTCATGATCCACATCAGTGCCGTTTGCTGAAACAGCGAAGTGCAGCTGAACTAGAAAAGTGCTGCCCTCCAGACGTTCTACCTCATTTCCCCACAACTGAAGCTCAGGAACCAGGGTCTGCACCGCTGTAGCAAGACAGAATCCAGCTGGACCACTTCTTCTAACCAGAGGTACTGTTTAGGCTTGGGGTACTTATCTCACTGCCTGTGGCAGCGCTTTTCTCATTTGGTATTTGCATTGGCTTACCTTTTTTCGAGTTGATTCCAACTCCCTTCTCACAAGCTTTACAGCTTGTGACCCTACACTGATTTTTCTGAAACTCTCGAACTTTGTGCAAGACTTTGATCTAAGAAGTGCATCAGATCCATAGACTGTGTCCCAAATGACTTGGCCTGTCCTGGCTCCCTGAAAACTCTTCTAGTCCATTGTCTTTGATACGGTTTGTCCCTCACAGGTGGTTACTTGTATACTGTTACTGCTAGGAAAGGGAGACAGAACCTTTTTCACCAGAAAAAACCCATCTTCCCCTTTAAATTTAGAGGTACGCAGGGGTGCGGCCCTGGGAGCATGCGCTTCCCTGACTACGTCCACTGGTGCCTCTCCTCAGTCCACTTTTCTGCGCTGACGGGAACGGACTGATTTCACCAGCGCTCCTGGGTTTGGCTTCGGCAATGTACTACCACACGCTCTTACCCGGATACTTGTTGTCTATCTTTTTGTTTTCTCTTATCAGTCAGGTACTCTGCACCACGCTCCTCCCCGACGCATGTCGACTTCAGCAGGCTTCAGCACGTGTCCAGATTGCGAGTGGCTCTTCCCTACGTACAATCCCCAGGCTCTTTGCCTCCGCTGCCTTGGTCCCTACCCGTGCTGGGAGGGTTGTACTGCGTGGAACGCACTTAAACCACGTGGTCTGAAGAACAGCTAGCAAGGTGGCGGGAGCTCTTCGAGAAGTCGCCTCCAGAGGATTTCAAGGTCTTCGTTAGACATAAGTCAAGGCCCAAGGGAGGGCCTCTTTTCCAGTGCATCCCGCAAGGGCAACTTCTTCCCAAGGAAACGACTGAGGGGGAGGGACCTCAGAGGTTTTCATAACAGCATGGGTCCCAAGGCTAGCTTAGCTACCAGCCGCAAGGCTGAGGTTGTCAGTATATCCTTCCGGAGACAGTGCGGAGGGACCGCAAGGTTCTTTTACCGGGTGTACACCCGAGGGGCTACGCCCTAGTACCGGCCTGTTAGGCAGAATTGCATGCAGTACCCTTTGGGACCACCTCACACAATTAGGACTGCAGGTGTAAGCAAGACCAACCTTTGGTATAGGTCTGTACCACACAGTTTGTTGGTAGCGGGCTGAGCAGCCAGGCTTATCTAAAGAGTGAATGTGAGCAGTACAAGACATTACACAGAGGTCTTTCAATCACAGTGGTTCAAGTAGACACTTATACTCCAGGTTTCTTCGTAAAAAATAATTACAATACAAAACTCTAAGCTTTTGAGACAGTTTGAGCTCCCCTGAAATAGGAGCCAAATGGCAGTTGAATTACTCAGCAGTGAGCAAAAAGGCAGAAGATACGTAGAATGGTGGTCGGTCAAAAAACCGGAAACAAAATATCGAATCACCAAAATATCGAATCCAAAATCTCGAAAAAAAAATCTCGAATTATTTATTTATTTATATGTATTTGTGGATTCAGGTAAGTATAAAAAAAGGGTAAAATTAAAAAAAGAAAAAAGGAGGGTTGGGGGGGAAACCCCCCCCCCATTTCGAAATAAACGTATTAAAAAAAAAAATTCGAGATTTTTGTTTTCGATATTTTGGATTCGAGATTTTTGTTTTCGATATTTTGTAATTCGGTTTTTTCACTATAAACCACGTAGAATAGATCATATGCTTGATAAATAGTGCAAATAGTTTGTTAGCCAGCAGAGTTCAATTCAAGTCAATAGGCCTAGGCCAAAGTCAATGGGCTAGTGTTCTCGATAGGAAGGAGCAGTTCTGGCATCAAACGGTAAAGTCTTTGCAAACGTTCTCAGAAGTAGTTTAGGAGAAAAAGGATCATATGTGGGGTCACAAGCTGATTAGGCCTGAAACTTGGGAAAGTTCTGTGAACTTTCACCGCGAGAGTTGGGATCTCTCAACTGGATGGCACAGTACCTTAGTATGAAGCAAAAAGATGCAGCTGAAGACGTTTGTTCCTGGCAGTTCCTGCAGATCTCACTGTTCCTGAACCTCAGTCGTGGGAACAAGAGGGAGGACGTCGGGGGACTCCTGCAATGCACGGGATCGTCGTCTAAGCAAACAAAATGGAGTCACTTCAGTTCCAGTAGCTGTAGATTCAAGCACACAAGCTGGTGTCCTTCCCTCTGGTTAATCCTAACTAACCTTGAGAATGGTGTCTAGGTGGCTTACGAGTTGATTGGTCCCACCAACTTAAAGGGAAAAGTCGTCCTTGAAGGGACTTCTCTGTCGAGATGAACTAGGCAAGTCGGACCTGCCGCAGAGCTTCACCGGGCAAACCGGTCCAGGAGTTGCAGCAGTCGTCCTCTTCCAGCTCTTCTTCGGTTCTTTCGTTCCAGTGGTTGACTCTGCTTTCCAGTCCAAGAGACTCACCTTTTAAACAGTTCTCTCCCTTTCATTCCAGCCTAGCTGTCACTCACCCAGCAGGCTGGCTGTCCTTGCCGGACAGTCAGCCAGCCAATCATGCCAGCGTGCATTTGGGTCTCCTAGGAGACTAAGCACAGGAAGTTTCGGGCACCTCCCCCCACTTCCTGCCCACCCCAGACACCCAGACGCCAAAGGGCAGACTTCAGTCTGAAGTCCGCCAAAGGAACACGAACAAAGGGACCAAACCTGGTTTGGCGCGCAGAGACTAACACTAGAAGCACCCTTCCAAAACGAAATGGCGAAAAAAGACCGGGACCTGTTTAAACAAAGGTGCTTAAGGCGCCATCTTGAAAAACATGGCTCCTGTGATTTTTAGCTACCGTTGTTCGCGGTCAGGCAAAATCATGGTAGTTCGTTGTAAAACCACTGCCACCAGCCATTTCGATAAGAAAGGGTAGCATTTGACTGCTACATTAGTTTTTAGACACAGGGGATACGATGTAAACCTTCCAGCATTCTATAGGAAGATTGTGTGTGCTGGGTCTAGGAATTTGAAAAGACTAGTTTATTCAATTTCACTTTACATTCTCTGGGAAACAGTAGTTTATCCCAGAGAAGGTATTTAAATCTTTAGGAAGTCTAAAAGACATCCCTCTGTCACTGCACTGAAGGCAGCAACTCTCCTGCGACTCCGGCGATCGGCTGTAAGGACGACAAAGCAGTCCACTCCTGAGACCAGCAACATCTGACACTGGGACCCCTAGACAGCGACCGCCTCTCCTCACTTTTTTAGAGGACGCTATCCCGCTCCACCTTCAACCAACATCCAAGGCAGCCACTAACGTACTTGCCAAAAGCGCTTTCCACCTTATTTGGTGATACCAACATTAGAAGACTCCAAACTTCAATCCGGATTTAGTACCGGCCTCCTTCTGTGGCTTAGTACTACCACCACAAGCAGAAGGGCAACCAATATCCTACCTTCCACCCGAAGCCAACCAAAAGAGAAACAAACCCAGAGGCCCAGATGAAGGCAAGAAGCCGAAACGCCTGTGGTTCAAGCACAAGAAATTGCTAACATACTCCACCTGAACTCCTTAGGGGGCTACTCCCCCTAGTGTAGACCAGCAGTTTGGTACTATGTGGAAATAATTTTAACCCACCTAAGAGCTGACCACCCTAACTGGTTTCAGCTCCACAGTCAACCTAGAACTACTAGACTAGTTTGAATTTCTTTCCAAAGACAAATTGCACATATATGAACACATCCTTACTTTAGATAAATACTAGGGGGTGTGTGTACAACAATGCACATTGTTTCATTATGTGCAAATACTGTTTTTTTGGCCATTACTTTGCAACAATGTGAATATGATGTAATATTTACTTCACAAAGTAATACTAACACACTCTTGATGCAAACATTGTGATGCGTTTTAGTTCGATATAAAGAATCACAGTATCCATATTCTGTTCATTTACTGTATTATGAATGTTTCATATAAATCCAGTTTTGGGGACTGGTCTGTCTGAATAAAAGCAACATGTTTTGAGCACGAAAGCAATGGCTCAGGGTAGATATTTGGAATTTATATCCAGAATAAAATAACCCCTGTATTTGGATACTCAGCTTACTTTTGAAGCACTATTTGAAAATAACACCCTGATACAGTACAGTAGAACACTCTAAGCGAGACTAGAGTGAAAAGCATTTTTATGTGGTTGGAACCCCCCTTTCGTTACCTATTCTGTTCCAGCTCTACTTCTTGCCACAGAACTAGGGCTATCCCTTAAGTTACCGACTGAAGGTGCTGTGTGACACCTATGAAAAGATGATGCCTATGGAGTTATCTAAAACTCCATAATCAAAGAACACGAGTAAAATACACGAGAGTGGGGAAACAAGGCTCACTCTCTCTCCAGGTAAAAAAAAAATCAAGTCCTCAAATCCAGCAAAATTGCTGGGGGTCTCTAAGGTGAAGGGAATTAGCACATTTATGAGAATTCTCCCTAACAGTTCGATTCCGACTCCCCTGCCTCCCACAGTTCAGGCGATTCCACACCAGCCTCCGGTCTCCACACCGCAGCCCTCGGCTGTCGTCGGCCATGGACTTCCACAGCCAGAGGCTGGGACCCTGGCCGAGATCCTCACTCTATTCCCCGCGGCTAGAATGGGGATCCTGATGCAGAAAGACGTTGTTGCCTTGGCCAAAAAAGGGTGGCTTAAGCCCCACTCGGCCCAGCCTGTCAATCAGCACCTCGACGCAAAGTATAGGCAAATGGGGAGGGGGAATCCACTCTTGCTGTCGGCACACCCTCAACCACACTCTTGGGTGATTGCTGCAGCGTCACTCTATTCAAAGCCTCAGTCATCCTCTGCCACCTCGTCCTCGGCGCAGTTAGGCAAGGAGAAGATCTTGGAGGCTTACAGAACAAAGCTTTATTCCAGTGCCTTGCTGCACCTTCATCAAGCCAACGCAGATGCCATGCTGGCAGCCTTTTACCAGAGGCTTTGGTGGGAATAGCTGACTTCCTTCCGGTGCAGAGCCAGGCACGTTTCAAGGCGGGACTGGCGGAAGCTAAACTGTTGGCACAAGACCTCGTGTAGTCCACTGTGGGCCACATCGACAACTCTGGCCGGGCCATATTTATCGCCACGGACGAGGACTTCCTGGGTTCGGGCAACTAAATTCAACCCAGACGTCCAGGAACGCATATTGTACCTTCCATTCGAGGGTGGTGACCTCTTTCACTCCACCACCGATGAGCTAGATAAAAAGAAAAACGGCTAGCAAACTGTTAGGGAGAATTATCAGAAATGTGCTAATTCCGTCCACCTTAGAGACCCCCAGCAACTTTGCTGGATTTTGAGGACTCTGTGTTTCTAAACCTGAAGAGGGAGACCCTTTTTCCCACTCTCTTGTATTTTAATGTGATCTTTGAACTGTTTCTTTTGGTTATGGAGCCTGACAAACTCCATAGGCGGCATGTTTTACTTGGTGTCGCACAACACCTTCAGTGCAGTGGCACATGGAAGTCTTCCAGATTTCCCCAAGGTTTAAAATACCTCCTATAGGAAAAACCGTTTCCCAGAGCAGTAAAGTGAAATTGACTTTACCTACATTTGTAACTTTCTAGACAAAGCACACACTAACTTACAATAGGGTGCTGGAGGGATTACTTAGTTTCTCCAGCATTGGATCTTTCATGGATTCACATGCTTAGAATATTCCCCGTCGTCAGGCTGGGAATCCTCAGTAAGTTATATAGACATTTTCCATAGGAAAAAATTCAGACACTTTTGTGTCCTATCCACGTCGTTCTGGGCCACACACGCCGGCGCCACTTGGACGTAGGGGTATATATAGCTCCGCCCCCGCGGCTCCCTCAGATTTCAACCGTCTTCCAAAGTGGTGGGATTACCTCGCGTATCTATTTTGTTAGGTTGTTCTTTCTACTCCTGCGACTGTTCTTCTTAAGAGAATGTCTGGAAAGGCGTTGTTTCGTCCGTGTGCTACGTGCGGCCTTAAGAAGGTGTATGAAGGGGATGGTCATATGGACTGCATTTACTGCCTTCATCCTCACCACACGGCGGACACTTGTGAAATCTGTCAGGGTTTCTCCCAAAAAACCCTCAAAGATCGAAAAAGACGCCTGGTTGATTGGCTCAACGACAGAGCGGGTGCGTACCCGGCATCGGAGGTGGGCTCCACGGCCTCAAAAAGTAAGTCGGAACCCCCGACGAAGAAGGCACGTGCTGCCGAAAAACAAACCTCGGAGTCGGCCGAAAAACGACCCTCGGAAAAACATTCAGAGAAACATTCGAAGGCCTCCTCCTCTTCACACAAGGCGTCGTCTTCTTTCTCCTCATCTAAAAAGGAGAGAAAAGATCCATCTAAATCTTCCTCAGGAGACCGTCATAAGTCTACCTTGAGTCGAGAGGCCGCGGGCAGCAAGTCGGCCCCAAAAGCGGCGGGAGCACCTCAAGGCCCTGCGCCACTGGCTTCGCCGACGACCCGCTAGTCGACACATGCGTCATCGGCGGCTCCTCCCACATGTCAAACTGCGGCGGTAGGAAACATATCGTCGACGGTGGTCCCGTCGATGGGATGGCAACCGGAGGTCTTTGATCCCGTCCCGCCGGAGGCCCTGCTTTAACCAGAGGCGACTTTCTCCATCTCGTCGGCTGACGACGACCGCGACACGGTCGCGCGCCCAATCGATCTGGGTCTGCAGCCGACCAGCACAATGTCTCTCTTGGGGGTGGGTTCCATCCCTACTACCACGTCATTACTGAACCCCCAGGCGGTTCTGTCCTTGGAGGTGCTAAATACGCTACAGAAACTGTTGCAGCGTTTGGCCACACAAATACCCCAGCCTGGGGCCCCAACACAGATACAGTCTACGCCATTCGTCAACGAGCCAGGCCCGGCTCCTCACTCGGCGACCAGGATCACGGCCGCTTCCCACGCGCCGGAAGATTGTCCTACCCTGCAAGGAGAACTACAGGACTCTGACCGTGAAGGATCAGATTCAGACATCTCACTATCCCCCTCAAGGGACCAAACTTGGGACTCTGAAGCAGAGATGGAAGCTCTGAGAAGTCCGTCACATCCATCGCCTCCTGACGACGTGGGTGCATTCCATGCCATGATGAGTAAGGCGTGTTCGGAGTTTGGCCTAGTTCCTGAAGAGGAGAAAAAGGATTGTTTTCCTTTTGATCATATGGGCAAGAGAAGGAAATCCGTATTCGCCATCCCGATTTTGGATCATGTCTGGCAAGAGGGCCTGAAGACCATGCGGCACCTGTTCTCTGAACCGGCAGTGAAAGGTCGTTTGGAGAAGAAGTTCAAGGCTCCGGAATCGACTCCCAAGTGCCTGACGTCTCAACCTTCGCCTGAGTCAGTGTTATCGGCGGCGGCGAGAAAGGCCAGGTCTCAACATAAATGCACGACCCCTCCAGACAAGGAGGCCAGGAGACAGGACACTTTTGGCAAGAAGATGCTGCCCGTCGGCGCGACTACGGTAAAAGCAGCCAACTCCTTGGCGATTATGTCTAGATATGACAGGGAAATGTGGCACCGCCTGGCTCCTATCTTGGAGCATTTGCCAGAGGAACATAGAAAGTCCGCAATGTTGCTAGTGCGGCAAGGAGAGGAGGCCTCCAACCATGTTATAAATATTGCTGTCGACCTAGCCGAGTCCAGTTTTAAGCAAATCAATAATGGCGTAGTTCTACCTAGACAAGCCTGGCTCAAGTGCACTACGTTCAGACCGGAGGTGCAATATAAAGTCTTGGATATGCCGTGTGAAGGGAAACAACTGTTCGGTGAAAAAGTTGAAGCCTTGAAGGGCATGAAAGGATACGGACACGGCACGGTCACTCGGAGCCCTGCAGAGTGGGAGGAATTTTCGTTCCTTTCGTCCGTTCAGAGGGGCCTCTGGTAACTCCCGGTTTGGGTCATCTAGAGACCGAGGTTTCAGCAGACCCTCCTATTCGTCCCAAGGCTACAGGCGTGCGGCCCAATCCTCACGTAGAGGAAGAGATTACCAAACCTCCAGACGACGGAGTGCCTACCCTTCGTCGACGAAAGATAAACCAACCAAGAACCAACAATGACCTGCTTCAGGGCGTCCTGGGGAGTAGAGTGTCTCGTCACTTCGACTCGTGGGAGCGCATAACAGACCGATGGGTTTTAGACACGATTCATCTGGGCCACTCTCTACAGTTCAAGGGCAAGCCACCACACATTCCACCGGTGTTCTCGGCCCAGCCCCACCTTCAAGTACTGCTACAGGAGGTGGCGCTTATGCTGCAGAAAGGGGCAATAGAACTGGTCCCGGTGGCAGAAAAAGGACAGGGAGTGTACTCCCAGTACTTAGTCGTCAAGAAACCAAATGGAAAATGGCGTCCCATTCTGGATCTACAAGCGCTCAACAAACTACTCAAGAATTTAAAATTCAAAATGCTGACGCTTCAGGAGGTGATCCGATCGATACAACCCGGGGATTATTTGTCATCACTAGACCTTCAGGACGCATACTTCCATATCCCGATGCGTCGACGGCACAAAAGATTTCTGCGGTTTGTCGTCGGACGAACCCACTATCAGTTCAAGGTCCTCCCGTTCGGCCTAAAATCGTCCCCCAGGACGTTCACCAGATGTCTGGCTCCTATAGCAGCCTGGCTCAGAAAGGAAGGTCACCATGTGTACCCTTATTTAGACGATTGGCTAGTGAGGGGACTGTCTCCAGAAAGGGCCCAAGAAAGCCTAGATGCCACCCTGGCCCTCCTGCAACGTTTGGGCTTCGCAGTGAACTTTGACAAGTCCTCGTTAAAGCCTTCAAGGACCTTGGTCTTTTTGGGAGCAGAGTTCCACACACATTCGGGACTGGTGAAGCCATCCCTCGAAAGAATTCACAAACTGCAACAAAAGGCATCGGAATGGGAGACGGACGCCAAAGTGTCGGTGCAAAGGTACATGTCCCTGCTGGGGACCATGTCGTCCTGCATACCCTTGATAAACTGTCGCCTCTTCAAGAATTCTTGGCGGATCGATGGACACAGACTCAAGGACGCTGGTCGGACAAGTTGACCATCAACGGCCAGCTCGTGCAGGCGCTTCAATGGTGGAGAATCAAATCTAACGAAGGGAATGCCCTTACTGGAGCCTGCGTTCCAGAAGACAGTGGTTACGGATGCTTCTCTAACTGGGTGGGGAGCTCATCTGGACTCCTTACAGGTTCAGGGTCGTTGGTCATCGGAAGAGTCCTCCCTCCACATCAACCTGCTAGAGTTGAGGGCGGTGCGCTGGGCCCTGAAATCCTTTCTGCCACAGATAAAGGACTCAGTGGTGAGAATAATGACAGACAACACGACAACCATGTTTTATCCACAGAAGCAGGGTGGAACTCGCTCCAGGAGCCTGTCGACGGTAGCCCAGGTGATCTGGCATTGGGCCCTACAACACGACATACAGCTGTTGGCGTTCCACTTACCAGGAGTAAAAAATGTGCAAGCAGACGCTCTCAGCAGAGAGATGAATTGTCTACACGAATGGGAACTGCAACTGCACCGGATCTTCGCGGAAATGGGTCACCCGGCCCTCGGTCTCTTTGCAACAAGAGACCACAAGAAATGCTCCCAGTACGCGAGCAGGTGGCCACAACTAGACTCTCTGGGGGACGCATTCTCCTTCCCGTGGACGGGCAAGTTTCTGTATGCCTTCCCCCCCCCCTCCCATTCCCTCTCATCCGTCAGACTCTGCAATGGATCCACAGATATCCTTGTCGGGTGATCCTGGTGGCCCCGTATTGGGCCAGACAAGTGTGGTTCTCCGATCTACTTCACCTCTCAGCGGCAGAACCAATGAGGTTCCAGAAGATCCCCAACCTTCTGTCTCAGGAGAAAGGTACCGTTTGGCATCACGACCCGGACAGCCTCAGTCTGACGGCCTGGCTCCTGATTTCACCGAGTTTGGCGCGTTAGCGATTCCAGCGGTTGCCGTCGTATTTTGCAAGCCGCAAGGGCACCTTCCACGAACGCTTCATACACATACAAATGGAAAAGGTTCTGCATATGGTGCGCAGGTCAACCAGGTCTGGCCCCGCGGGCGATCACACCGGAACAACTCCTACCATACTTGCTGCTACTGGAAAATAATGGGTTATCTGTTTCATCCATAAAGGTACATCTAGCTGCCATCTCGAGATTTACTCGGAAGAGACATTCCACTCCACTGTTCAGTGACCGCCTAGTTAAACACTTCCTTAAAGGGTTGTTTAGAACCTTTCCTCCCAAGAAGTTTCCTCTGATCTGGAGTCTGAACTTGGTCCTGGCAGCCCTGATGAAACCCCCCTTTGAACCAATGTCATCGATGACATTAAAATTCTTGTCTTGGAAATTGGCTTTCCTGGTGGCCATTACTTCTGCTCGTCGCCTGTCGGAAATACAAGCTCTAGTGATCGACCCTCCATATTTGAGGTTTTTCAGTAATAAAGTAGTGCTGGCCACTAACCCGCATTTCATACCTAATGTACCTTCCGTGTTCCATAAACACGCTGCTATAGTGTTGCCTACATTCGTTCCAACACCGTCTTCAGTTGCAGAGAAGACTCTCCATACATTGGACGTGAAAAGAGCTTTGAAATTTTACCTCCATCGCACTCAAAGCTTCAGAGACACGAGACAACTCTTCGTAGCTTATGGCCCTGCGGCTAGGGGTAAATCGATTTCAAAACAAGGACTATCCAGATGGGTGTCTTCGGCCATTTCTTATTGTCATTCCAAGGCCGGAAAGCCGATAGAAAAGCGTCCAAGGGCCCATTCGACGAGATCTACATTGTCGTCGACGGCTTTGTGGTCCGGAATTCCGCTGGGGGACATCTGCCAGGCGGCTTCCTGGTCGGTTCCACACACGTTTACCCGGCATTACTGTCTCGCATAGCAACATGCTGAAGATACACAGATGGGGCGGGCAGTACTACGTCATCTCTTCCAATAAGGTAAGCCCCGAGTGGGTTGCATCCTTCGGCAACTATGCTTTAAAGTGTTGTGTCTTTTATAGTTAACATGCTATAATGTAATGTATACCCATAGTAAGTGAGCATTGTGTTTGTTGTGATGTTGGTTTGCATACACACCTCCAATGTTGGGGGATACTGCTATACAATCTATTCTAAGCATGTGAACCATGAAAGATCCAGTGCTGGAGAAGGGAATAGTTTCTTACCTGTAACTCCATTTCTCCAGCATTGGTATCTTTCATGGATTCGCATGCGCCCGCCGGCCTCCCCTGAGCATGCAAACCAGAGATCCCCCCCTTACTACTTTGGGGGCTGAAATCTGAGGGAGTCGCGGGGGCGGAGCTATATATACCCCTACGTCCTAGTGGCGCCAGCGTGCACGGCCCAGAACGACGTGGATAGGACACAAAAGTGTCTGAATTTTTTCCTATGGGAAATGTCTATATAACTTACCGAGGATTCCCAGCCTGACGACGGGGAATATTCTAAGCATGTGAATCCATGAAAGATACCAATGCTGGAGAAATGGAGTTACAGGTAAACTATTCCCATCCCCTTTGTCTAGCTTCTTATGTAACATTTTTTGTTACCCTTTCCTCACTGAATGGCAGGTGGCAGTGGTTTACTTTAAACTACCGTGGTGTGCATTTACTGCGGGCAGCCTTCGCAGCTGCAGTAAAGCACCCACGGTTGCCATTTTTGTCAAAATGGCCCAGTCTTCTTTTTTCGCCATTTATTTGTAATTAGGTTCTTCTTCAGATTTACTCTGCGCGCCAAACCAGGTGTGGTCCCTTTGTTCGCTTTGGCTTTAGCAGGATTCACGAATAAAGCCGGCCTCTGGCTCCAGGGTGTCTGGCGGGGGCAGGAAGTGAGGGAGTTGCCCGAAACTCCATGTGCTTAGTCTCCTAGAGACCCAAATGCACTCTGTAGTGATTGGCCGGCTGACTGTCCGGCAAAGGCTGCCACCCTGCTGAAGAAGAATGGAAGAAGAACTTGAAGGGGACGCCTGCTGCAACTCCTGGACCGTTGGTTTGCCCGGTGAAGCCCTGCTGCTGTGCTGAAACTCCAAATTTGTTTTGACAGAGAAGCCCCTGCAAGGACGACTTCTCCCCTTGAGTTGGTGGGAGTAATCACCTCCAGAGTAAGCCACCTGGACATTCTCTAGGAGCTGGTTGCATTTCCACAGAGTTGCTGCTGGAAACCGAAATGCCAGGGAGAGGAACACCAGATTGTGTGCGTTGCTTTTAAGTTGGCCAAGAGCTCCAGTAAGATCCTCCGGACTTCTAGGAAGCAGGACTGACCGAGCCTGAGCCCCCTCAACAGAGTGTGGGAACCCAGAAGCAAAGAAAGTCCATAAAGACAGCAAGGAATCTCAGTGTTGCCATTTGCGGTAGTTGCAAGAAGCTGAAACACCAAAGGGCCACTTGTTTGAAGATTGCCGGTTGCGTGCGGTGACCGTCCCATTGAAGTGCAGGAATCTCCAGAAGTCATCCCTCTTGTCCCCACGACTGAGGCCCAGGAACAGTGATATCTGCTGCACTTTTTCTTCAATCCAAAGGTACTGTAAAGTCTGAGATGACTTACCTCTTATTGTAGATGTGCTTGCATCTTCTACTACTCACAAGCCTAAACAGCTTGTGGCTCTACATTGATTCTTCTTTTCTTCAAAGACTTCTAAAACATTGTGCAAAGACTGTTCTTACTTCCCTATCAGAAGTGCTTCAACCCATATAAGACTTTTGCCCATTGACTTTGGCTTTACCTGTTAAACTAAATGACTCTGCTTAGGGGATCCAAAAGTATTTGCCTGGTTAAGAATATTTGTGGTCTTTTGTTCGTTCTAATAACTTTTTCCTTTGACAAAGTTCTAAGAGTATTATAAATGCAACAGTAAGATATAAATGTCGCCAGCACCCTAGCTATTGAAGTCACCGGAGGGTGTAAGTTGTGACTGTGGGCCATCCCAAAAGGGTCTTACTGATTTAGAACCTAAGAGAGTGTAGTTTAGAAGTGTATTTGAGTGTTACTGTTATATTGCTCCCTTCTGAAGAAGGCTTATTCTAACTGACAAATTAATAATTGTTTATTCAAGAAACCTTGTGTTTAATTGTTTTTGAATACTTGTCCCCTACAGCTCACATTGATCCCTCTTGAGACGCGCTACCAACCTGTGTAGTACAGACTCGGACCAAAGGTTTTGTTCCTATTGCCAGGTGGTCAGGGTTGTTGCAGTGCACCCAAAGGGTACTGCATACAATCGTGCCTAACACAAACTGTGAAGTATTTATCCTTACGAAGAGCACACACAAGGTGTACACCGAGTTGCATCAGTGCTCCGACAAGCGACCGGCGTTCGGCATGTTCCGGGGCTTCCAAGAACGTACGTCCAGACAGGCTGACCGTTCTCCGTGTCCCCACCGGTGCAAACAACGGGGGGGTAAGGGCTTTTTCCAGTCCCCCTCCTCTGCAACAGCCTCACAGGGAAAGAAGGCATGACGCGCCCCTTGGGGTCCACGTGTCTCCGGTGGGGGGGCAGGTTGTACCTTCACGCACAGTTTTGGCATCAGAAGTTCGCCTACCCCTCGGTCTTATCTGTAGTATCCACAGGGTACCGCCTACCGATCCATTCCTCTCCCTCCTCCCCTCCACTCCCACAGATTGGGACAGCAACTCTGTTGGCGGAAATTGGGTCGCTCGTCTAGAGCCAGGCAATGGAAGAGGTCCCAGCAAGGAATGGGCTTCTACTCCAGGATTTTCGCAATACAAAAGAACCCGGCTGGCCTGAGAGTTGAACCTTTCCAACATCAACCTCTCCCTCCCTCTTCAAAAAATTCAAGATGGTTATGCCAGCACTCATTGTGGAGACACTGTGCAGGGGAGACTGGATGTGCTCCCTGGATCTGAAGGACTCCTACCTCTACACGTCCCGATTTGGCAGCCGCATTGCTCCTTTCTGTGATTCAGCATCATGGGCTGCCATTTCCAATACAATGTGCTTGTGCTACCCTTCAACCTCAATTCAGCCCCCGGGTTATCTACCAGGCTCATTAATGAAGTGACAGCCCTTATCAGGGCCCAGGGCCACCACGTCTAACCGTACCTGGATGACTGGCTTGTCAGGGTGAGATCTCTGGAGGCGGTTCATCACACTTCCTCCACCCTTATTGTCACACTCCATGAGCTGGGATTTTCAATCAATGCCAAGAAGTCTGAGCTGCAGCCTACGCAGAGCCTGACCTTTCTGGGCATCCTTTGGGACACAAGCCCCTCACAGGACAAGATCATGGCCATCAAGAGGGCAACTACTCACTTCCTCACCCGAGATGTGACGAGTCTGGTGGTACCAACACTTATTAGGCATCATGGCAGCGGTCCTGCTGGCCGTACCCTACACAAGACTCAAGATGAGGAG
This sequence comes from Ambystoma mexicanum, assembly GCF_040938575.1. NCBI lineage: Eukaryota > Metazoa > Chordata > Amphibia > Caudata > Ambystomatidae > Ambystoma > Ambystoma mexicanum. The sequence goes on from NC_090934.1 coordinate 175,762,562, forward strand.
ATTACATCTGCACTTCGCAGCCTCATGGAATCAGGAGCGAGGCTCCCAAGCCGAGCTGGTCAGCATTCCACCTTTTCTCCTTCCGGACCTCACATGGTGGTCCAGGGACTGATACCTGCGGACGGTCAAGCCCTTCCAGCAGCCAGCCCGCAGCACACCATCACCACGGATTCCTCCCTGGAAGGCTGGGGGGCCCACTTTGGACAACCACAGTGCCCATGGAGACTGGACCCTGCAGGAGTCTCATATCGACTGGCTGGAGCTGAAAGCCATCTGGCTAGCTCTCAAGGCTTTCCTTGGGGGCAAGGTCATCCTCCTCCAGACAGACAACTCCACCAGCATGTAATATGTCAACAAGCAGGGTGGTACCAGGTCCCCTCCACTGTGCAACTTGGCGATTAGCATGTGGGAATGGGCCCTGGAGAACATCTAGGGGAATCCAACCTGGAAGCGGACAGGCTCAGCAGACGGAGTAGACAATTGTGAGTGGCAATTGAACAATCAGGTGCTGTCGGAGATCTTCAGCAGATGGGGGACACCCTCAGGTGGATCTCTTTGCCGCCTGAGACAAAAGGAAGGGCCAGCAGTTCACGCCCTGGCAGGGACAGTGCCCTGGCTCCATGGCAACGCATTCCAGATACAGTGGAACGGCATCAGAGTATGCCTTCCCTCCCACACCCCTGGTCCACAGGGTGATCTGCAAGATAAAGGAATCCTGTCACCTCAGCATCGTTCTGTTAGCTCTGTGGTGGCCGGCGAGACTGGTTCTCGGAGCTTCTCAGTCTCTTGGACAGGCCACCCATTCACCCACCAATGAGACCAGCTCATCGTCTTGTGCAGCAGGAGGGGCAGGGTCATCCTACCCGCTCCACAGAAATTGGCCCTCGTAGCGTGGTTCCTAAGCAAGTCACCCTGAAGCAATCGGAGCCTGTCACAGGCTAACATAGACATTCAGGGCGCTAGGAGCAAGGCTATTAGGAGCCAGTACAAGAGTAAATGTGTCTAGGTTCTGTCACTGGGCGGACTCTAAAGAGATCGACCCCTTTACATGCACGTTGGATGATGTGTTCGCCTTCTCTGCACACCTTGCTCACTCAGGCGTACAGGTGGACACATGCCACACCTATTTGGAAGATCACCATTAAAACAGCTCTGTAGGTGGGTCTCGCATCAGCTCGCAGAGTTGGCAAGATCCAGGCTCTGGTGGCATCGGAGCCCTAAACTACTTTTCACAAGGATAAGGTGGCATGAGAACGCATCCCGCTTTCCTACCTAAGGTAGTCTCCGCTTTCCATCTGAACGAGGAGATAGTCTTGCCTACGTTTTTTGCAGATCCTAAGCACGAGGCTCAGAGGGTCTTTCGCTGTCTGGATGTCAGACGCGCTCTGAAATTCTAAATGGACAGGACCAAGGGCTTCCGCAAGTCAGACTCCCTGTTTGTCACCTTCGTGGGGGGGGAGGGGCGTCAAGGCCCAGGTTATCAGGCATCCAAGGCCTTTATAGCAAGGTGGATGTTTTCAGCATCAAGGAGGCCTACGAGGGGCAGCACAAACCACTTCCAACTAACATGCACTCCCATGCTGTTAGAGCCAAGGCCACGGCTGTCGCCTTCCAGCGGCAGGCAATCAGCAGGGCGACCATCTGGGCCACCCCTTCGTCTTTCTGTAAGCCCTGTTTGGACGCCAGCTCCAAATCAGTCGCAGCTTTCGGAGTTATCTGCTCCTAAACTGGTAGCTGATATTTATAGGGCATTTATTATGCATTTAAACAACAAATTGTTTCAGAGCACCCACAGGGCAGAAGCGTGGGAACATGGGATAGAAAACAATGAATACACTGGAAGATATTCAGAGCGTGCATGTGCAGTGAGAGGAGGGGGGCCACATAGCGCCTAGATACCTATGGGTTAGGGGCGCTCTATAAATGCAAAAATAAGTAAATATAGGTAGTTCCTCACCATTGTCATCAAGCTTTGATAGTTATGCTATTATCAGTGTCATAGGCTTCTGCCTGCACAATGAATGGTCTCTTAAGGTCAGGTGCCCTGCCTTCATGAAAAGGTAAGCCTGATGAAGGCCCTGCAACACAATCCTCAGATGTCTTGTATGGATCTCCCAAGTAGGGCTGAAGACTCTCACTCAGAGATATGGTGCAGAAAACATCTGTCCCATTCAGCACATATTCAGTCATCTTGTGGGACAGTCACAGGTGCAGTCTACAACTCAGATTTGATTGCGTTCTTGTAATGTTCTATAGTGGTTGAATCTGCTGTCTCCTCCTTTGCATTTATTGACAGGGATATTTTGCAATATCCTGCTGAGTGATCAACATTGCTGATGTCCTAGACAGTACTTAACTGGTCCACCAGTTTTGTCATATTTGGTAGATGGTAAACCTCTATCTAGCTGACTGCATCCAGAGCTCTAAAGTACATGCAGCATCTAAAACCAGAGGTACCTGCAGTGTACAAGGGCGCAATCAGCCCATGATCAAACAGTTCATTGATCTCCAACTGAATGTCAGATCCAACTTGTTCTGTACCCCCATAACACCAATTGTTTATAGGTTCAGAAACAGCAGTGACCTAGTTCTGCTCACACCAATCTGTAATTATTGGAAACAAGGGGGAGAATTGCCTCAGCAAAGTTCTCACCTCACCCTCTTGTGGGGGACAGATGAGAGGACACTAGACCACTTATAATGAAGCCATGAGATGGGCTGCTCTGGCACAGGGCAGGGAGAGTTACAGGTTTATCTGGCCCCCTTTCTGTAATCGAGAGCAGGGCTCCAATTTTATCCCTCGGCACAACATTCTCCACACTATTCATGGGACACTCTATGGCAGTCTTGCTAGATCTGCCAAGGCCCTCTGAATAGTTTACCTTACCTAGTACTAAAACGTGGCAAGTCTCGGGCCAATAACCTATGATCTGGGTATTCAGGAAAACCTTTGACATCAGGAGGTCCCACTGCCTTCTTTGGGGCTCCTTGAGTGCTCCAATCAATCTCTAGAAGGTCTCCCTCTCAGACCACCTTCCTGTCGAGGGCAGTTGAATGACCAATTGCAAGTCATTCACCTTCCTTCCACTGGGTCTGACCGCTGCTGATTATAGATATGCTCCCTGAGTCAGGCACAACTCCCTCAGATGAGCTACCTCTGGTGCTAATGCTCAATTAAGGCTTCAATGACTGGCTTTGCAGTCATTCTCTGTTGAGTGGCATCAGGACACATGGTGTGATCAGCAACTACAATGCTATCCTATTCCCCAAGGTGTTTAGAGTCAAGGGGCTAGCACAGTTAGGCTGTGTCTTTTCCAAAGATGGATCCACTCCTAGAAGTGGATCCTGGAGTATCTGTCTCATTCTTTCAGAATGCTTACAGGAAGGGAAACACCTACACTTGCTTTCTCCAGGGAACCGCCATCATGGGCCAGCAAGAACGCATGGGAACCCACTCCGAATGAACTGCAAGAGTGGGGGGGCGGATGTCGTGCACCAATTGTTAGAATAAGGGCCACACATCCTGAGGAACCACCAACCTCTTGTGGTTTCCTCTGATGGGCTTTGCGGGCTTACACACAAGGAACCACTTTCCTTTTGTATTCTTTGCTTCACTTGTGGTTTACCCTCTCACTGGAAGCAGGCCTTTCTCCATAGGCCTAGTAAAGATGCTTCGAGGGGATTGGGTCCTCCGACGTATTCCATATCTATGACAGTAATCACCAAAGCTGTGCTGCTTCGGAAAATCTTTCTGCTTCCTGCGTCGATGACGTCGATACGCTGTCCGCGAGGGCCTTTGTCGAGCCGACGTCACTGGATGTTATAAGTAGGACGCACGACGCCCGTAGCCTCAGTTTTGTTTTTTCTGCGAACGTGTTCGCTTCGGAGATCTCGGTGTGCCTCAATTCTACTGAATCCTGTTCTTTCGGTTCTTCGAACCTGTTCCTTTGTGTATTGAAATGATGTCTTCGGCTTCTTCCACCCCGCGGTCGGGTTTTAAGTGTCGGGTGTGCAGGTCCAAGATGATGTTGACGGACATGCACAACGCTTGCCTCTGGTGCCTCGGGGAGGACCACGATACGGATGACTGTGTCGACTGCCAGTCGCTTACATCGAAGGCCTTGTGGGAGCGTAAGAAGCTGTCGGTGGGTAAGGTGACCAAGCCCCGGAAGTCGCGATCCACTGGACTTTCGAGGGACAATTTGATGGGCGACTCTCGGCATCGTCGTCGTGAGTCCGGGGGGGTCTCGGTCCAGGAGTCAGTCTCGCCATTCCTCTGCCTCTTCGAGGCACTCACGGAAGCGCTGTCACAGGTCGCCTTACCCGTCCTCATCCGAGGATTCCGCCCATCAGTGCGTTGCTTGTCCCAACAAGCATTCCACTCCTGAGGAATGGGATTCCTTCCGAAAGGAGATGATGGCGATTTTTCAATCGCAGGGCTCCGGTCCGTCCACGCCATCGAAGGACGCCGGCCGTGACCAGGCTAGAGACACCGCTCATACGCCTTTGGGCTCGAGCGGTCGTCACGACCACCGGGCGCCTTCGAGGTCCTGGTCGGACAAGCATGGTCGCTCTAGACATGCCCGTTCCAGATCCCGGTCCTCGACGCCCTCGAGACCGCGTGAGCCTGTGAAGTCTTCACCTGCGGCGCCGAGGTCGTAGAGAGTCGTCACCGCCATCGGCGCCCAGGCTGTCGAAGGACCCACTCGGGGCTCTGCCCTTGAGGCCTGTGTCGACGTTGTCGAAGTTGTCGGCGCCTCGCTCGATGTTGACGCCGATTCCGTCAACGGCTTTCAAGGCTGCTTTGTCGCAGGTACCCCGTGGCACGGTGGAACCCCCAGAAAGGCTCCGGCCAAGGCTAAGAATGTCTTTGTCCCTTTTTCTGTGCCCTCTTTCCGAACACTGGATTTGATTTCTGAGGGGGATGAGGGATCTGAGGAAGGTTTGGTGCCTGACGAGATTTTGTCTGGTCACAGCCAGATTGAAGACCTGCGTCAGTTACTGCACAACGCCAGTGCTCTCGACACCTCTCCGGAGGTGGAGTTCTGTCAGCCTGAGCCTGGCACCCATGCCGAGTCCTCGTACAGGCGCCTTATGTCGAGGGTCACAGAATACTTGGGGTGGTCTGCGCCACCTGTGGATTTTCTGCAGGATGACCTGACGGACATCCTCGACCAAGGTCCTCCAACTGACCCGGTACTGCCATTCCATATGGCTTTGCAAAGAAGGGTGGCTGCAGCTTGGACTGCTCCTGAGAGTCTACCGGCAGTGAGCAAGTCTTTGCCGCGAAAATACCATCAGCCAGTAGTGACCTCTGCTACTTGACCACGCACCCCACTCCGGAGAGTTTGGTGGTGCAGGTGGCCACGACCCCAGCAAAGCAGGCATCGTACCCTACCATCCCTCCTGATAGGGACGACAAGCGTTTTGATGACTGGGCGAAGAAAGTGTTTGTAACACTCACCTGACTCCCACGGAGGCGCTGGCCTGGTTCGCGCTGCTGTGACCTCTTCTAAGGTGATGCGCAGGGTTCGGAAGACGGACTGGACCGGGCCCCCAAATCTGGCTTGTCTGGCTCGCAGAAGTATCCTTCTGTAGGCGAAAATAGGGGATTAACTGTCTGCGGGGTAATGCAATCGGCCTCCCACTTTCCCCTCTCACCCTCCTCGAAACCCTTCAGTGATTCCTCGTAGCGTCTCCCCTTAGGGTCTGGAAGGACGAGCTCTCCATCCTGCTTCTGATGCAGGGGCGCGTTGGTATCCACTTACTTCACTGGATTTTCGGATTGGTGAGAACCAAACTTGCTTGGCTTCCAGGTAAGTTTTTTGATAAGAGGTTCCCCTTGTGTCCATGCATTAATGTACTAATGCTAGTGTCTTTTTCCCCATAGGGGCCGCGGTACGGAATGCTGGGGAACAGGAACCGACCCGAGATGAGAGGTGAAATCCTTGTAGAAATCAGGTAAGTCTTTAATGAGCGTTTTTTGGTAATGTCTTTTCTTCATTCGCTCATTAACGCTGATGTCTCTTTTTCCCCTTAGGGGCCGGGGTCCGGAAATGCCAGGATGCGGTGCGGACCCGCAATGGAGAGGGAATGAATCAGCAGGTAAGTCTTAACATGGAGATTTAGCTTTCCTTATTTCCTTCTCTCTCACCTTTTGTTCTGGTCTTTTTCTCCCTAGGCGCTGGGGCGTGACTGCGAATCCGGATCATCGCTGCTGAACATGGAGGCGCCCTGTAAAGGTGAGTGGAATGCGGCGCTGCAGCGATCGACGCGATGAGCTTTTAAATAAGTCTTCCTTTTCAGGATTGTCGGCGAGATGTCTCCGGGATGCGGTTTTAGCAGGTAAGGACTTTTCCTTATTCTGTTCTCTTCTTCTCTTCCTTTGCAGGTGATTCAGGATGCTGGCAGGCGTGGCAGAAGTCAGGATGCAGGAGCAGACACGGTGAGCGTCCAGCTGCTAGATGCAGAACAACGCGAAGCACGTGTGGCTGTTCGGGTGGGGTTTAAATAGCCTTGGAAGAAGTTCCAGGTATGTAGCCTTCCCCGACCACGCCCGGATGGTAAATTAGTCCCACAGGTAAAGTAGTTCCTTTCAGGCCTCAAGGAGGCCGGGATCCTGCAGCATGGTCTGCATCAGGTAAGTGCACCCAAGCACTCCCATAATGAGCCTGGCGCCTATTGGCGCCAGGACACTGTCCAAAGGACCCCTATATGGGGTTGCTGGGTCCTTCCTTGGGGACTGGATGTCCGCTTTCGGGGACGCAGGGCTTGAACCGGCTCCCCGGGAGCGGGCATCATGACAGTGTTTTCTTCAGGGGTTATGGCTTTACAGGCAGCCAACTCCGTGTGTGTCTGGTCACGTTTCACGCACACTCTGTGGAACTGTATTTCCTTGGCTAGTAAACATATTCCCGAAGGGGAGGAAAGGGATGGTTTTCTTGCTATTGTACAGGATGGCAAGAATGCCATGTGTGAGGCCGTTTGGTCGGGTTTGGACATGGCAGATTGTGTCAGCCGGTCCATGGCGGCGAGCACCGTAATACGCAGGTTAGCGTGGTTGCGGAAGTCTGAGTTTGCTCCTGATGTGCAGGCCCGGCTTCTCAACATGCCCTTTGATGGTGAACATCTTTTCGGCAACAAGGCTGACGAGAGCCTTGAGAGGTTGCAGACCTCCAAAGCTGCAGCGAAGTCGTTGAACGCTGCAGTTCGCCAACCTCCGCCTTTTCGTCTTAGGGGACAGCAATGGAGGGGAGGTTCCTTTCAATGTTACTCATCCTTTAGTAAATCGAGAGGAGCTGCAAGTCAAAGGGGCCACCGTTGGAGTGCCAGAGGTGGAAAACAGGGTACTCGAGGTGCCAAGGCCGCTCGGGCAGTTGCCTCTTTGCCCTCGGGCACTGCCGCAGCCGCTTCAGCCCAGTCATGAGGCCATGTCCCATGGTTCGCCAGTTCGGGGAAGGCTGGCGTAGCAGCTTGTAGAGTGGCGTGCCATTTCTTCAGATGTGTGGGTTGTGGAGATCATAGCCCACGGCTACTGTCTTCCATTCCGGCAGAGGCCTCACGACAATCCACCAGGGAATCTCTCTTTGAAGAGTCTGGATCCGCTCCTTGCGCAGGAAATTCAATCCCTGCTGGAGAAAGGCGCCATAGAACTGGTGCCTGTAGCGGAGAGGAAACAAGGGATGCTATTACCCTTATTTTTTGATTTCGAAGAAAGACTGGGGATTGAGACCCACCATGGACTTGCGCGGTTTGAACAAGCTCCTCATGAAGGACAAGTTCAAGATGGTTACTCTTTCTCAATTCCTCCAGGCCCTTCAACTTCAGGACTGGTTGGTGTGTCTCGACCTCAAGGATGCTTATTTTCATGTGCCGATCCATCCAAAGCACAAGAAGTACCTGAGGTTCGCGGTTGGCGACTCGCACTTTCAGTTTCGGGTCCTGCCGTTCGGATTGACCTCCGCCCGAGGGTATTCACCAAGCTCGTGGTGGTGGCATCGTATCTCTGGAAAGGGGGATTCACGTCTACCCCTACCTGGACGATTGGTTGATCAGGGCACGCTCTCCCGAGCAAGTCCTGGATCGTCTGTCCGTCACCTGCCACTCCCTTCACAGGCTGGGCTTCTCCCTTTAATTTAAAGAAGTCCCATTTGATGCCAACCCAGCGGCTCCAGTACATCAGACTAGTGCTTGACACTTCCCTGGGGCAGTGTTTTTCTCCCCAGGTGAGGGCTCATCACATTCAGCAGATGGTCCCCCGGCGTTCAAGTTCTTGAGGTTGCTCGGCCTCATGGCATCCTGCATTCTTCTGGTGCCGGAGGCCAAGTTGCAGATAAGATCTCTGCAGTGGGCCCTCAAGATGTAGTGGTTTCAGTCCTCCGGCAGGATGTCGGACCCCATTCAGGTGTCGCCCTCGGTCGCCCAGGACCGTCTGTGGTGGGCCGTCAAAGGCAATCTGATGAAGGGGGCTCTGTTTTGGCTATCCTGGCCGGAGGCGACTATCGTGACGGGGACATACCTCACGGGATGGGGATCTCATGCCAAAGAGTTGACAGTCAGGGGTCGTTGGTCTCCGTCGGAGTCCAGACTCCATATCAATCTGTTGGAGCTGCGGGCCGTCAGGCTTGCCCTGAAGGCTTTTCTGCCGACTGTGCGAGGAAGGAATGTCCTGATTCTGACGGACAACAGTGGCCATGCACTACCTCAACAAAAAGGGGGGGGGGGGCAGGGTCACTTCCTCTGTGCAGGCAGGCGATGCAGCTCTGGTTCTGGGCCATCCAGCAGGAAGTTTCGATCTCAGCAGTTCCTCTGGCTGGAGACAAAAACGAGACGGTGGATGCTCTGAGCAGGCAGAGCGCGATCTCTCACGAGTGGGAGCTGGCTCAGGAAATTCTCCTGGAGATCTTTGCCCTTTGGGGGACCCCTCAGGTGGATCTCTTCACCTGCAGTGTCAACCGGAAGTGCGAAAGGTTCTGCTTGCGGGAATTTCCTCCAAAAGGAGCCTTAGGAGACGCGTTCGTGGTGGAGTGGTCCTTCCCACTGCTGTACGCATTTCCTCCAGTCCCCGTCATCCCGCAAGTGCTGCAGAGGTTACAGAGGTTCGGTTCCCAGATGATCCTCATTGCTCTTGCTTGGGCTCGGAGGACGTGGTACCCGGACCTTCTCGACTTGTCCATCTGCCCTCCACGTCATCTTCCCTACCGAGACGACCTGCTCTCACGGGAACAGGGGTCCGGTTCTCCATCCAGAGGTCAGATCCCTCAACCTTCACGCTTGGCTTCTGAAAGGTTGAGGTATAAGGATTGGGACCTCCCTGAAGACGTGATGGAGGTGTTGCTTTCGTCCAGACGGCCGGCAACAAAGTCCCTCTGCCGTTGGAGAAAGTTCTGCGACTGGTGCAGGGTTAAGAATGTGGATCCTTTTTCATGTGACATTCCTGTAGTTCTGTCTGTTTTGCATTCATTGGCCACAGGGGCCTGCAAGTGGATACTGTTAAAGGTTACCTGGCGGCGCTGTCTATATTTAAGCGCTCGTCTGAAGAGTGTTCTTATTTTAAAATGCCTTTAATTTCTCAGTTTCTCAAAGGACTCACTAATGTGTTTCCACCGGCACCTTTCCATGTGCCTGGTTGGGATTTGAAACCTGTTCTGAAATTCCTTATGGGTGCTCCGTTTGAGCCTTTACATTCTTGTCCTTTGAGGCTGTTAACCCTTAAAACTGTGTGTTTAGTTGCGGTCACTTCCGCTCGCAGAGTGAGTGAGTTGCAGGCACTTACAGTTAAGCCACCCTTCACTGTGTTTCATAAGGACAGGGTTGTCCTTAGAGTTCGTCCTTCCTTTCTTCCGAAGGTGGTGTCGGAATTTCATTTGAGCCAGAAGGTTATTCTTCCGGCATTTTATCCTCCTCCACATCCTGATAAGGAAGGAGGAGAGGCTCCATAAGTTGGATCCTAGGAGATCTTTAAGTTTCTACATTTCTCGCATGTCCCAGGTCAGAGTGGACGATCAGCTCTTTATTGGTTATGCTGGAAGGCGTTTGGGACAAGCTGTGACTAAGCGAGACTTTGTCTAGATGTATTATCATGGCAATTTCTGAAGGTTACCGCTTGGTGGGTAAGGACCCTCCGGTAGGCTTCCGGGCCCATTCTACTAGGGGTATGGCTGCCTCTACTGCCCTGCAGAGGGGTGTTCCTATTCGTAACATCTGTGATGCAGCCACTTGGGCTTCGGTCCATACTTTTGTACGTCACTACTCCCTAGTTTCTACCCATGGGCAGGATCTGGCCTTTGGCAAGGCGGTCCTTTACTCTGGAATTTATTGGGCATTCTAAATTTCTATATTCTAAATTCTTTTCCCTCCTCAATACGTTGGTACTGCTTTGGGAGTCTGTCATAGATGTGGAATACATCAGAGGACCCAATCCCCTCGAAGAACATGTTACTCTCTTACCTGGTAACGTTCTTTTGATGGGATGGTCCGACGACGTATTCCATATCACTCCCTCCCTACCTGCCTGCTACAGAATTTCTTATGCGATTGCAGCTTACGTTTCCGCAAGGCTTTCTGTGGTCATACTGGCAGTGGTTTGGTGCCACACGTTCTGGGGAAAAAACTACAACTAAGGCTACGGGCGTCGTGCGTCCTACTTATAACATCGGGTGACGTCGGCTCGACGGAGGCCCTTGAGGACAGCGTATCGACGTCATCGACGCAGGACGCAGACAGCGAAAGATTTTCCGAAGCAGCACAGCTGTGGTGATTACTGTCATAGATATGGAATACGTTGTCGGACCATCCCATCGAAAGAACGTTACCAGGTAAGAGAGTAACATGTTCTTTTCTTATTTGGCCCATACTCATCTCTCACATGCACACACTGCACATGTTTAAAGTAGCATTTTGCAATTTTTAGAATAAGGAAAGCGGAGCTAAACTACACAGCCCCGCATAGCCCATAACGGGTCACACCGTGCGTCAGGTGCCGTGGAAATCACTCGCATTCACACAACGCTCAGGTTAAAAGTAGCATTCTGCACTTTTCAGAACAAGGTAAGCGGTGCGCTATTACGCAGCCCCTCACAGCCCACAACGGGATACACTGCGAGTCATCTGACAAGTTAAACACTTGTATTCACACATGGCAAATGTACAAAGTAATATACTCCTATTTTTCACAATAATGAGGGTCATACATTTTACAGGCCCACAGACTGCAGGGGACCACACCAGAACAACCACGACGTTCCGGGGGTAACGAGCCCAGACAGCTATTCACGGGCAGGTACAGTTTTGACCTGCCTCTTTGTTCATCTCGGATATGTTTTATACCAGCAGCTGCATTCAACACACAATGACACATGGGTTTTCTGGTAGACCTGCAGGAGTACACCTCTGGACCTTGTTTCCAAGTTGGACACAACACCTTGTACCACCTGGGACATCTTTCCAGCAACCTCCCCCGACATCTCCGGGATTTTTGAAGCCGGGACCCACTGCCAGGTAACTCACCAGGCCCCACAATTTCCAAAATGGCGCCACCTTCTTTCCTAAAACTCTTTGGTTCTCCTTAACCCGAGCCCCCGCTGTCCTTTTTTGTCCCACCATCACAGGGATAGGAGTCACAAGAATTAGGACAAGGGACTCTGCATCACCCATTTGAGAACTTTGGGAGCACATAAGTGTAACGGCAGCCATTTACCAGACTGAGGGACGGCCCGGGACGCCAGACCAGATACGACCCAAGACTTGGAATTAAGCTATCGGTAGGTAAAAAGACACCACCGACAAATTAGAGGTACTTTATTCTTAATTTTACATCATGGAGTCAGACATACACTGACTTATATTGAGAGGGGGAATCTTAAAATTTTCCTTTTTTTTCTTTTTTCTTTCACATCCATACAGGGTCTTCAGATAAAATGCCCTGCTGAAGGCGGACGAACAATAAAGTAGATTGACCGCCGAAACGTGGAAACTTTGGTGGAAAACCAAGCCCCACGTAGGCAAAGAATTCTTTTTCCAGATAAGACCCAGATATGTGGCTAAAATCAAAGCCTCGGAACAATTCTTAGAACTCTCATTAACCCCTGCCTCGTCTTCCACAACAGAATAATTATAAGGAAACGAAATAGGATATTTCCAAGATATCCACTACAGGGGCCAAATCGGTGAACTCAATTCAAGATTTTCCATTTCTCAACTTACTTTGAATGTCACACTTTGAAATTTAAATTTTGTTTGTCAGATTGTGTAATGTTTTTTCATGATGATTCATGAAGATAAATGTTTGTTTTTCTCTCGTTGATTAAGATATGTCCACTACAGAATTCATCAAGGATATCTATGTTGAGCATCAAGTACTTTTGTATTTCTATTTACATGAATTAAAAGCACATGTTTAAAATGTTTTCTCTCTCCAACCAGCTCAATTATTGTAAAATGTTTATAAACAATTCTACTAGATGATTGATGCAATTTTAAGGTCACCAACAAAGCAATAAATGAGTGATCACCCCAAATTTGCCTTTTCTACTGAGACAATAGGGTGGGTTACATCTTTATGTATATATTTCATACTCATCTCTCCCCTAGGCACCTCCTCTGCTACAGGTAAGCTTGGTAGCTCAGGAGTCCCATAGGATCCAAGATTTGCTGGTAGTCCCTCTTCCAGGCGTGTTTTGGGAACTTGGCCCACTACCTCAATGTTAAGCACAGTTTGTATGCAGTACCCTTTGGGACCACTGCATACAACTTAAACTACAGGTGTAAGCCAAACCAACCTTTGGTACAAGTCTGTACTACACCGTTTTTGGTAGCGGAGCTGAGCAGCCAAGCTTCTCTCAAGAGGGAATGTGAGCTTGTAATGAGGTTACACAGAGGTCCACAATTGCAAGTATTCAAATAGACTCTCGCACTCAAGGTTTCTTGGTAAAACACTTATTAATTTATTTGTCAGTTAGAAAGCATTCAATAGAAGGAGGCAATGTATATTGCACACAAATATACTTCAGTACTTTACACTAGAAGATTCTGAGGCATTTGAACTACTTTGAACGAGGAACAAAATGGCTTTCAGAGTACTTTGAAGTAGGAGCAAAAAGGCATAAGTTTATAAAACGAAGGTTAGTTATTCCTAGATAGTGCAGAGGATTTGAGTTCACCAGAAGAGTTGATTCAATGCAATAGGATAGTCCAAAGTCAGTGGGCTAAAGTCTTGGATAGGTAAAAATGTTTCTGGTAAGTAAACGGTGAAGTCTCTGTAGAAGTTCTCAGAAGTAGTTTGTAAAAGAAAGAATCCTCTGTTGTGTCAGAAGATGATTAGGCTTGAAAGTTGGGAAAGTTCCAAGCACTTTCACTGAGAGAGGTAAGTACTCTGTCTCGTTTCACAGTACCATATAAATGAAGAAAGATGCAGCTGAAGACTTCTGTTCCGGCAGTTTCTGCAGATCTCGCTGTTCCTGCGCCTCATTCATGGGGACAAGAGGGAGGACAGGACGTTGGGGGGATTCCTGCACCTGGGACTGGTCAAAAAACTGGCAACTGGCAAATCTTTGATTCTGGTAGCTGTAGACAAGCACACAAACTGGTGTCCCTCTCCCTGGTTATTTGGTTTCCTGTGTCACTCTGAGGAAAATACAACCAGCTCCGAGAATGGTATCCAGGTGGCTTAGGGTTCGAGTTGATTGGTCCCACCAACTCAAAGGGAGAAGTCGTCCTTGTGGGAGCTTCTCTGTCGAGATTAACTCGGCGATTCGGGCCTGCAGCAGGGCAAACCAATGGTCCAGGAGTTGCAGAAACTGTCCTTCAAGCTCTTCTTCGGTTCTTTCGTTCCAGTGGTCGACTCCAAGCCAAGAGACTTGCCTGTTATCTAGTTTCCTCCTATTCATTCCAGCCTAACTGCCACTCACCAGGGTGGCTATCCTTGCCTGACAGTCAGCCAGCCAATCACGCCAGAGTCCATTTGGGTCTCCTAGGACACTAAGCACAGGGAGTTACTGGCACCTCCTTGACTTCCTGCCCACCCCAGACACTCGGGCACCAGAGGTCTTCAGTCCTGAAGCCCGCCAAAGGCGATGGAACAAAGGGACCAAACCTGGTTTGGCGCGCAGAGACAAACTCTAGAAGGATCTTTCAAAAAAAAAAAGGCGAAAAAGACCGGGACCTGTTTAAACAAAGGGGGCTCAGATGCCATCTTGAAAAACATGGCTCCCGCGATTTAACTCTACCGGTGTTTCCGGTCGGGAAAAATCATGGTAGTTCGTTGTACAACCACTGGCACCAGCCATTTCGAGAGGAAAGGGTAGCATTTGACTGCTATGAGTATCTAGACACAGGGGACACTAGGTAACCCCTCCAGCACTCTATTGTAAGATAGGGTGTGCTGGGTCTAGGAATTTGAAAAGACTAGTAAAGTCGATTTCACTTTACATTCTCTGGGAAACAGTAGTTTATCCCAGAGAAGGTATTTAAACCTGGGAACAGCCTAAAAATGCTTCCCTGTGTCACTGCACTGAGTGTGCTTTGTGACGCACATGAAAGATGATGCCTATGGAGTTTGCTAAAACTCCATAATCAAAGAACACAAGAGTAAAATGCACATCAAAATACACGAGTGAGTGGGGAAAAAAGGTTCACACTCTCTCCAGGTAAAAAAATCAAGTCCTCAAAATTTGCTGGGGGTTTCTAAGGTGAAGGGAATTAGCACATTTATGCGAATTCTCCCTAACAATCGACAGAAGGTGAAGGAACTGCGAGGGGAATATTTTCCTTCCCGCTGCCTTTTTGTAACTCCTCCAGCTTTGGGTTTCTCCTTCGGTTTAGGCTTCCCCTTAGACGTGGCTAAGGCATCCTGATCCTGAGACCTACTGCTTCAAGGATGTGGTGAGTGTCTATTGGGGCTTCAGTCTTGAAGTCTGATCTCACCCAGAACTCTTCTAGGAACCACTCTTTTAACATTGACAGATGCTCTGACCATTTCACTAATGACGGGTAATTCTGGGAAGTTGCGAGGGCAGTAGGACTGGGCCCAGTGTTTCTCAGAGTAGAGGCACTTACACCTGTTACCTGAGCACTAGCCTGAGAGGAAAGATAACTTTGGGAAAATGAATATGGGAGCAGAAGCTCCAGCATTGCTAGGTTAAAGGGAAACAAACACTACTTCAGATTCTTCACATGGGGGAAGGAATCTAAAAGGGAGACCACTGTAAGAATGCCTGCCTCATCCTGAGAGAAGGCCAGACTTCGGGTGGACCCCCAATGTCTTACCCTTACATTTGGGGTTCCCCATTCACATGGTCACTGGCTCCACAAGTGAAACAAGTTTCACTGGACCTTGTCACATAGGGAGGCTTAGAGTAGCCACTCTAATGCTTGGGATTGTTAGTCCCACTAACCTTTCCTGAATCTTGCGACTGCTCCTTAAACCTTTTGTGGACCGTCTGGAATAGTTGTATCAGATTCCCCACCCGCTTTCTCCTACTACCACTCCTGCTTACTAGAAGCAGGTTTGTCCTTATGGGACACCAACAAGTCAGCTGCAGTGGCCAGCGTCTTTGGATCACACTCCTTAGAAGCTGCCAAATGTTGCTTATGCTCAGGGGAACATGAAGCAAAGATGTGCTCAAGCATGACCAAATTATTCATGTCTTCAAAGGTGGGTACCTTTATAACCTAAAGGAATTCTCACTGCACTGAAGGTGCTGTGTCACCATACAAAATGTAGATGCCTATGGCGTTTGTCAGACTCCAAAAACAGAGGAAACATATCATCCGAATCAGGTCAAAATACATGGGAGAGTGAGAAAAAGGTCTCTCTCACTCCAAGGTGAAAATTAAAAAAGTGCTAAAGTCCAGCAAGGGGGTCTCTAGGGTTGTAAGGAATTAGCACAGAAATGAGAATTCTCCCTAACAGAGGCCACAATCCCAGCTATTATCCAACACTTGCAGGACTTTCACAAAACCTCAGACTTCAAACTCAATCTGGACAAAAGTGAAGCGTTGAATATAAATATGGTGGACTCTGTGCCAGAGCACCTAATGAACTAGAGCCTTTCAGGTCGGCTAAGGGAGCCCTAAAGTACTTAGTCTCATGTTGCAAAGCTCTACCCTATATCAGGCCAACTATCCAGGGCTGATCTTAAAACTTTGAATACACACAAATGATAGTTACTGGGCAGCGTGGCTTCGATAAAGATGAATATCTTGGCTCTGCTGCTATGTTCCAGGCTCTCCCAGTTATAGTCCCCTCTCAAGCACTTAGAAAACTGCAGCAGGACTTGCTTTCCTTTGTGTGGCACAATGCCATGCATAGGATCTCAAAAACAACATTGCAACATTGTATAGACCAAGGGAAAAGAGCGGGAAGGTGGACTTGCACTCACAAATATAAAGAAAAAAATACCAAGCATCCCAACTTGGAGCCCTTCGTGAGTGGATGCACCTCCACTCTGAAAAGGATGGAAACAACTAGTGGAAGCAGTAGCAGGCAAACCACTTAGATAAGTGCCTTGGCTCCCCTGGAAAGAATGACCCATGAGCCTGTGTGAATTCCCACCCATTAAAGCACCACTGCAAGCATGGGGCAGCCTGACCAGCATGCTGGGGCTGTCCTCCTTTGCCTCTCCTGCCCGGCTAACTATCGCCCTATCTCCATCACTCCCTTCCTGGGCAAGCTCCTGGAGAATCTGGCCATCTCCCAGCTTAACCTCCATGCTGAATCTGTTGGTAGTCTTCATGACCATCAATCTGGCTTCAGGGCTGCCAGAAGCACGGAAACTGCTCTTCTGAACATCCGTGAAGACCTGCTCCTGAACCTCGATTCCAACACTCCGTGTGTTCTCATTCTGCTCGATTTCTCCTCTGCCTTTGACACTGTCAACCATGCCATCCTGCTCAACCGTCTCCGGGAAAACCTGGGTATCACTGGTCAGGCTCTGGCGTGGCTGACCTCTTTCCTTTCAAATCGACCCTCCCAGGTCCAACTGGGGTCCTTCCTCTCCGACATCTTTTTCTCCACCTGTGGTGTCCCCCAGGGATCTAATCTCTCTCCCTGGCTGTTCAACCAGTATCTGGCTCTCCTTGCCCACCGCATCGCCGCTCTCTGCCCTAATTTCCAGTGCTATGCGGACGATACCCAGCTCATTTTCAGGCTACCCTCAGCCTCCCCCTCTCCTTCCCTCATCTCTGACTGTCTGTCTGCTATCCAAGAATGGTGTGCCGCCAATGACCTCTGCCTTAATGCCAGTAAGACTGAGATTCTACTCATTGGTACTCCCACTCCCTCCTTCCCTGCAGCTCTCTGGCCTGCCTCCCTTGGCCCCCTCCCTGCTCCTACCTGCAAGGCAAAAAACCTTGGGGTCATCTTCGACTCCACACTCTCCTTCTCTCCTCATATTTCTGACGTCGCCAAGAGGTCACACTACCAGCTGCACCTCCTCAGAGGTATTCTTCCCTTCCTCTCCTTCCCCAAGAAGCTCACTGTCTCCCGAGCCCTGGTTCTCTCGAAGCTGGATTACTGTAACAGCCTCTATCTTAATCTGCCTGCCTCCACTCTCCGCCCTCTGCAACTCATCCAGAACAGAACTGCGAGACTTGTCCTTGGCCTCAAGCCCAGGGACCGTATCTCTCCAGGACTGAAATCTCTACACTGGCTCCCAGTGGCTGCGAGGATAAAGTTCAAAACCCTCTGCATTGTCCACAAGGCCTTCTGGGGCCTGGGTCCTAAATACCTTCAACTCTCTCTTCCCAAATATCTTCCTCCCCGAGCCCTTCGCTCATCCGCCTCCAACTCCCTCATGGTCAGCCGCTTCTCGAAGCAACGAGCTGGGGGTAGATCTCTCTCCGCTGCAGGGGCCTCCCTCTGGAACAGCCTTCCTGCCTCCCTGAAACTTGAGGAGAACCACCTCCGGTTCCGGAAGCACCTCAAAACCTTCCTCTTTGCTTCTGCTTTCTCTCTCCCTCTCCCCTGCTGAACAGCTAATTAATTCTTCACTAAACTCCACTGATCCTGCAACTGGACCACTCTAAACTGCCTTCGGTCCTGGTCCCAGTCACTGATCCCCTGGAACCCCTCTGCACTACGGGACTGTCTCTGTATCCCTACAGCCCCCCCCCTTCCCCAGCACTTGTACTGCACTTACCTTGCACTTGCCACTAGCTGGCCCTTTTTTATTTATTACTTACGCCACGTACCTTTACTGCACTTCCCCCCCCTCCCCTTCCCCTTGCACTTTTCCCCCCTCCCCCACCCCTGCACTTGCGCAATCTGAATGACACCTGGCCTAGTAGGATCGTTTGTTTTGTCTCCCCTTGTTCCTCCCCTCCCTGCCTCGTCGCGCCTTGAAACACCTGTGTATAGGCGCGTTACAAATACCATATCATATCATATCATATCCCAATTCACATGAACACTGAATTTGGGCCAGCAGATGGGAGGGCGTTTGCTAAGTGGAGATTAGATGGGTGCGAATTCCTCTCCCATACGCTTGAGAATGAACATGTTCGGTCCTTCGACTCGTGCAAACACACATTTGGTCTCATTGATTGCTTTCGGTACTGGCAGGTGCGTCATTGGGGACTACCAGCGCACTACAAAGCAGCAGCTAACGCCCTTTGAAAAAATTATCATCTTTGTAGGCAACAACTTGATCACCCATGTTATTCTAGTCTGGATGTCACCCTCCTACGCCAAGGTCTGTCATAGACATAGGCCAGACCTACCCTGAGACCGTTTGGGGTAGCCATTGGAGGAAGCTCAAGCAATTCACTCCTTTTTCACAATATGTTTGTTTTTACATTTATAAAGCGCTCACACAGCCCGCAGGCATCGAGGCGCTGTTACAGGAATTGTTTGTTTTTGTAATTGTGTATTTTTTTGTTGTTTTTTTTGTCTTAGTTACTTATTTATAACGCGCTTAAACACCCAGAGGTTTCTAAGCGCGGACCCGGGGATCGGACCTGTTGTTGCTTCGTGTCGTCTTGCTTCCAAGACGCGCACGCTGCCGCTGAGCTATCCTCCCAGGACGCTGAATATGACCCAGAATATGCTGAGCGGGTTTAATTTGCTAGATATCTGGTGACATTGCTCCAAATTAGCACGATATTGGGTGGATGTGATCCACTTACTAAATTAGCTAACTCAGCCTCGTTGGTGAAACTGGCCTCCTGTCTCCTAGGCATATTTGAGAAAGGTCAGCTTTTGAAAAAAAAATGCAGCTGCGAGGGGCATGCTCCTAGTAACAAAAAATTGCAAATGCATAGTCCCCGAAGTCACCTAAACCCCCTTGTTATGATGATTGGTGGGCTTCCATGTGGTCTGTTCTGATAAGTGAAAATATAACCTGCTCTGTGCTGAATAGATCTGTGTTCTATAGGAAGTGGGGTCCTTACTAAACTGTTCACCCCATACTAAGGACTGCACCTATCACACTCATCGAAGGGTGCTGGGCCTCTTGGAGTACACTTGGCACTTAGGATCCAAGGATTGGTTACTGCTGGGCCGCTATCACTCATAGCATAGAGCTGTTGAGGGGAAGACCTCCCATACGCATCTGGCCCCATCCTATCAACTCTACTATCATACAGACCATTAACGATAGCAAATGATTCATACATATGGGCTGATTTATGTGACTGTGCTTTCTTAACCGTGATTGCTTATATTGATTTTGATTTGTCCTCTTTGTTTTTCTTTCCTCTTGTGCATGTTATGACTCTTTCCAGGATGTTGATTAAGTTTTACGGCATTGTATTGCTGAATCTGTTGTGCAACTGAACTGTTTGATTTGAATAAAACAGCAGAGAACCCTAGATGTCCAATGTTCACGTCGAGGTATCCACAACAGGAGTCCATAGGCGGCGCACGGTGGATGAACTAGTTTGCAATATATGCAACCCTCCACCGAATCACACCTACATGATTATACAAAAACACAACACCTTGTCTGCCCCATGTTCACCAGCGGTCTGTGATCAGTCATTTGACCAGAAGGCACCCACTCATACCACGACCCCCTCAGAAGAGCCTGCCTGGGCATCCAGCAGATGGGTACCGAAGTAGGGGCGGCCCCCTGAGGAAACTCCCACCCTCTGTCTGCCCCTGTTTCGCTTGTTGGTCGCTTGACTGAACATCCTACAGCGACAACCTGTTACGGTCCACAGCCATTACTGTGCTTTGGTAAAACCCAGCCCACACTCACATTTCTACCATCTGCCCTGAAACCATGTCGACTTCACATTGCTCTTTAGTTTACTGGTGCATTGCCCATTTATTGTGCAGTTTATTTGTACTAGTTATCCCATGTATTGCTCTTAGAAGAACTGTGCAGAATGTAGCCTGTATATTGAATCTAGGTAAATGTAGAATTCAGCCTTTTTTGCATCGAGTCTGTGACTGTAGAATTTAGCCAGTCCTTTGAATATAGGTGAGTGTGGGGGATAGCTGGGCATGGATTCTAAGAGAATGTAAAGCTTTGCCAGTGCACTGAAAATAGGTGAACACAGAATGCAGAAAGTGTTATGTACCAAGGTGAAGGTAGTCGGTGCATTAAATCAAATCATGTTTGATTGTAGAATGTGGGCCTTGCACTAAGCCTTTCATTGCAGTATAGCCAATGTATTTAAACCTGTCGCACTTCATGCATACAGAACTTAAGCTGAGGGCACGGCCACCATTGCGCACGCATTTGCATCCACACACTACTCAAGACACTTTGCACAACTTTCCCAACAATTCGAATTGTAGCTACACACGTAATGAATATCCTCTCATACATCCCTCCAGACTACCTCGCTAGATTACCTTCCTCCACCCATCCACATGCCAATTAGATCTTAATGGCTAGCAGGGGCCTGGCCAGCCCCTCTTATCCTCGTAGTAGCCATAATGCACAAACGCATACCAGTATCTCCCATAATTTCCCATACCTTGGACTTCGGGCCACCCGAGGGCGTTTAACCTACAGCGTATTGACCATACATATGGTGAAAGGCGCTAAACAAATATCTGATTCTACTTTTAAAGAAGCTGTTAGGCAAGATTGTATGCAGTACCCTTTGGGTGCACTACAACAACCCTGACCTCCTGGCAATAGGGACCCAACCTTTGGTATAAGTCTGAACTAAACAGGTTGGAAGTGTGGCTGAGCAGCCAGGCTTATCTCAAGAGGGGTCAATGTGAGCAGTAATGTTGTGACAAAGAGTTGCACAGTAACAGTTATTCAAATAAACTCTTACACTCAAGGTTTCGTAATAAAATTATTAATTTATTTCAGTTAGTTGTAGAAGCCTTCTTGAGAAGGGAACAATATATTTAACACTTACAATACACTTCAAAACACACTGTTTCTCTAAATCAGATGATGCCCATTGGGGATGGAACACAGATGCTACACCCTCATGTGACTTCAATAGATAGGACACTGTGGACATGGATTTATCACTGGTACATTTAGAGCAATACTGAGTTTGGTGTAAAAGATAGAAGAGATGAATAAAACAGTTAACAAATATTTCACAAACTGGTAAGCAGATTTGCAACCTTCCAATGCAGTGTAAAATAAACCCTTTTCTGGGGAAAAAGGTCAAAGCACAAAGTCAGTGGTAAAGGAGAGTCACTCAGGGAGCCCGGACAGCCAATGTTAATTGCACAATGTCTACGGGAGCTGAAGATCTTCTTTGCAGGTAGGTAAAAAGTCTTGCACAATGTTTGTAGAAAATAGAACACTTGAAGGGCCATAAGCTAGGAGGCTTGTGAAGGGCACAGCTTCAGCAACTCTGCAAGATAACCAAGACAGGTTCAGTCGTGGGGACAAGCGGGAGGACGTCTGGGGACTACAGTTCGTTATATCAACATTCCTTTTTTGCTTTCCTCCTTATGACAAAAATCAAACGTGTAAGGCAAACGGATAATGCCTTCAGTTTCAAAATAACTTTAATGTTTTCTTTCTATCAACAGGCCATAGAAATGTCATCCAGTTTTCATAATTGTCTTGCATAAACACTTTAGGAAAGATATTGAACATCACAAATTTTGTATGCGTTATATAAAGTAGTGTATAGGGTCATTCACTTTTCCCAATATAGTTCAAGTTGAAATCTAGCAAACCGATGCATATGTTTAATCAATTGCACCAAGAGATTGAGTGTTATGTACACTTTTGTAAAGTATTTTGTCTGCTCGAAGACTATGCTACAGACGTAATATCATTTGCTAATTATTTTTATATGACAATCTGCAAAAATAAAATTGTTCATTTTTCTGTAGGAAATTCATTATTGTTACACATTTTCTGCATCAAGTAATGGATTGTAGGTATCATTTTTTAAACCACATGATTCTGCATGTTTCTGCACAGGGTGTATATACTGTACTAAACATTCTTCATTGAGCAATAGTTGTGATCCAGGTCATGTTTTTGTTTGTAATATTAAATTGCCCATTGCTAAATTGATATTCCTTATTTGTGAATTCCATTCTCGGAAATTGCAAAGATTTGCTTGTTTCTGAATTGGTGGAAGGTTTTAATAGTCT
The DNA here is from genome assembly GCF_040938575.1 of Ambystoma mexicanum. Taxonomy (NCBI): domain Eukaryota; kingdom Metazoa; phylum Chordata; class Amphibia; order Caudata; family Ambystomatidae; genus Ambystoma; species Ambystoma mexicanum. The sequence goes on from NC_090934.1 coordinate 175,785,090, forward strand.
GTTTCTTCTTCACTAGTACTTTGTGTGGGCTCTGTTTGCACAAGCATGTCTCTTCACTCTGGCACTTTCTGTTGGGAGATGATGGAGCATTCAATATTACTTTAGTGGCCCCTCATGAAGTAATTACTGGAGAAGTGAAAGGGCTATTTGTTGAGAAACTTTTCTCTGGAAGGGATGGAAATTACTTTTGGATAAGCAGATGCTAAAAGTAGCTCCTGGTTATATAGCTTTTAGCTGGTGACCAAGAGCTACCACTGGTGCATGATCTTGTAGATAGCATTCTGCAATTCTAACTGCCACAAACGATGAAAACATATATTTGTGTCCATTATGTATGACCCCTTATGCTTTAAATGTTGTATAGATGTGTTAAATTCTCATAGGTGTTTGTTCGACATGAGTTGGCCTGGTAAGCCAAAGGTAGCTCGTGGTTGAGGTTGCTGCTAAGCTAACCAGGCTCTTATAGGCAACAAGCAGGAGCTAAATGGCTCATAGCTCCCCACAATTTTGAACCCTGTGTAGACCTTGTATGGCAATCCTGTTTTCTGCCACTCATAGTTTGCAATGTAATCAACATGATTTTAATCGGTTTTTGCATGAAGCAGATTAGGTCTTCCTCTTTAACAATTAAGCAAAGTATCCTACAGTTATAAGAGTGGTTAATATTCTGAATAAATAGTTGGAAACAATGGATGTGATGCCTGCCTTGTACCTCCACTCACACAGCGTTATAAAATGTAGGGGGCTGTTTTTGGTGCATAAGTCCCCTCATAGATGACAGGTTAATACAATTTCCCTAAATTGTAGAGTGTTGGGGATGCATCAGGATCTGAAAGGTGGCCTGGGGCAGGAGAGGCTGGTGAGGAGGGGGTTCCACAGTTATGTTATATTGAAATTATAAAGCACAGCGTTCACCGTAGGGTTTCTTGGCGATTAACAGAAAGCTGATGAAAGCTACCAGAGAACCAACTGAATTAAAACAGATAGGTTTTCAAAGATCACCTGAATAACTGGTGATTCTTCGTAGTGTGAAGACAATGGAAGAGTTCCACAGCTTGGCACCAGCAATAGAGCAAGATTGCCTGCCAAAGCGGGCAAACGTGGCACACGGGATCATGACCAGGCATTCCTGGATTGAGCGCAGACACCAAGCAGGAACGTACGGGCAACATTTCAGCTGTAGGTATTCCGCACCGATACCATGAAAGCCAGGCTGCTCCAAAAACAGAGCGTTACAATAGTCAAAAGCAGACAGAGCAAGGAATGCAGATACCAGAGCCCTACATTGCATGGATATAAAAGGCAGAACATTTGATGATTTTTAGCTGAAAGTGACCTTTCTGGCACAGAGCACTGATCTGATTTTCAACATGAGCGTGGCTGAGATGTATACTCCCAGAGCCTCCTTAACCAATACAGGAATAGGAAAAGTGCCAAGAGTAGAAGGCCAGAAGAGCAGTGTTGAAAGGGCGGCGGGAGAAGGAGGCCCCACCACCAACACCTGTCTTGTCACCATTCAGCTGGAGCCACTTTGTGCCAATCCATTCCCCATGGCCACCAGGCAATCCCTGAATGTGGACGCCGTCTCATCAGATGAAGTTCAGATATAAGATGTGATTGTCATCAGCATAAGAGCACAGGAAGCTGAGAGAGGATGAGTTTGGGCAGGGGCTGGATGTAGTTATTCAATTGAATTAGAGCGATGATGGCCCTTGAGGCACTCAAGTAAGAGGAAGAGACAAAGACTGAGTGCGGTCAGATAGAAAGGAACTGAACCAGGATAAAACTGTACCAGAGAGGCCAGCCCCGGTAAGGCACTCAGACTGCATGTTGGTATCAAATGCGGCGGGGAGATCAAGTAAAATCAGAGCTCCCACGCCACCCTGGTCCTGGAGCAGCAAAAGATCAACTACAGAGACCAGCACACCCTTGGTGCTGTCACCTGGTTGACAATAGGACTGAGGGGGGTAAAAAAAAGATGACGCCTCTAAAAATGAACTGATATCGGGGAAGGGAGTAAAGACATTAGGAGAAATGGGCCAGAACAGAAGGATCGAGGGAATACTAACTAATGCATGCTTCAAGCTGGCGGGGATATGACCGGAGCTGAATGAAAGATTAACCGCCTGAGTAATCAGTGGGGCAATTGGTGGCATAGCTTCTTTCAAGACAAAAAGAGGGATGGGGCTGATCGGAGAAGCAGGTTTTAAGCTTAGCAGTGGCCATAATTATTTCCTGGGAAGAAAAAGCAGGAAAAGACCACAGATGACATGGCTGATAAATGGAATCCACGCAACATGACTCATCCATTTGCAACCCCGCAAAGCAGATCCCAGTCCGAAAGGTCTCCATTTTTTCAGCAAAAAACAAAGATGGGGAGCAGGCATGATAGCCTCAGGAGAAAGGGAAGAAAGTGAGCGCACGATTTTGAACAATTCTCTTGGTTAATTAAGGGAGCCTTCAACCCAGTGTGTGGAATAGGCACTCTTAGCTTCACGGCTAGCTTTAAAATAGATGGAGATTTGTCGAAGAAACAACTTTGCCTCAGATCTATAAGTAGACTTCCATTTCCGTTCTGCTTGCCTCCTTTGGAGATGAAGAGCCCAAAGGTGGTCATTAAACAATGCTTCGGGACAGGGAGACCTAGGTTTAGCGGACTTAAAAAGGAGCAAGATGATTTGCAGATCTCACAGGCCTGAGATGCAATTCAAATCCAATATAGAATGGCCATCAGTGAGTTGCCATTGAAGTAAAAAGATTAGTACAAGAAACTTAGCGCCAGTAGCGTCTAGGAGCGAGAGACATTTTTTTACCAGAAGCAGGAAGAGGACATTCCCACAGAAAAATTATAAAATGGTAAAACCAAATCACTGGTAGAGGAGGGTACACAGTAGTGGACGACTCTGAGCAAAAATAAGATCCAAGTTATTGCCCAGTTTATGGGTAGGTCCTTCCAGTCGCTGTCCTAAATCAGACACAGGTTACAGTGAAAAGCTTTGATCAGTGGTACCAGCACATTGTTGTCCCTGGAAGGAGCTCTTACTGCCTGATCTGCATAGTAACTTCAAGGTTCAAATGGAAATAAAATGGTCACTCCGCTGAAATACACCTCCAATTGGGAATTACTTTATTATCCCCCACACACCAAAATGTTTGCACCTACTTCAAAACAAGGGCCAAACATTCTCTCGCTTCAAAGTCTTATCTTGATCCCTGCTTGTTCAACACTGTTTTTTGCTTTCTATTTTTAAATATTATGTTTATGTATTTGATGTACCAAAACCGCTAACCGCATTTTTTTCTTTATCCTCCTTTTATAGGGAACTGACACTTTTCTGGAGTAAGTTGCAGAGAAGAATAGAGCCTTCCTTGGATTCATTTCTGGAAAGATGTCGACAGTTTGGTGTGATTGCTAAAACTCTGCAACATCTATTCTTTTTGATTAGAGTGGTTCATGCTGAGGTACGTTGTGGTGCGTGCATTGTAGAACAGCTCGCTCATGCATGGCCAGTGCAAGCCCTAGACAACTATGTAACTGCTTAGAGCGCTGGCCAATAGGGGTGCCAAACAGCACGTTTTTCCCCATCTGTTGTCATGAATTGCAAATGAGATATAATCCAATCTGCGCTAAACTGCCTGTATGATGCCCCTTTTCAGTTTGGGGACGTGAGGGCCCTGCTGCAAACCACACTGCTTCCATGACTAAATAGTTGACTACTTGGAAGTGGGAGCATGACTTTTCCCATTGGCTTCTGTCTTTGGGCTTTCAATCCATGGAGGTTCATTTAGACTAGAGCACACCTATTCAAGGGGAGTAAAACTACAAGTTACATTTAGATTATTAGTAGACCCTGTCATTCAAGCAGTGACACTTGGTTAAGAAATCACTTAGTAAACAAACCCTGTGACCAGGATACTTTTCTAAATAGTGAAACACAAATTCATGGAACAGTATAAACTTATAACTACATTCGGGATAACTCTTTTATACCAGGTGAGTAAAACCTAATGTTGTAATAAACTATTACAGTTGCTTTTTAGATCAGTGGAACACAGATTAAGGTAAGCTCTCTAATTTATTTTTGGATGGCACAAGGCAGACCAAGGTTAGTAAAACCGACAATACACTTATTAGGAATTGCACACAGCTATTCAAGTTAAGTAAAACCCAAGGTTTCTGCAGCACATGGATAGAGGAAGCATCGCTTCTGATGCTACTAGATCTCACCGCAACATTTGATCTTGTCGATCATACTATCCTAACTACTAGACAACAAGACACTGCCCATTTTTCTAGTGAGGCGGCCAGTTGGGTTCTCTCCTTTCTCTCTAAGCGGATGGCGAGAGTCTTGTTTGAAGAATTCATGGCAGAAGAATATGTCCTGGAGTTCGGGATGCCCCAGGGCTCTAGTCTGTCCACAACGCGGAAGGTGTCAAGTATGCAAACAATGCCGATGACACTCAGTGTCTCTTTCCTCTGTCTATTAACAAGGGGGGGTCCTGGGAGTCCCTCTGCCAGACATTAGTCCTGGTTACAAGAGACTTGCCCAGAGTCTTTAGCTCACTATCTCCCAGGACCCCCCTTGGTAGTTGACAGACAGAGGAAAGATGCAAATATGAGCTTGATTCATAGACCATAAATAATACTGACAATCGCATCCATCAGTGGATGACTATTAATGGCCTGGTACTTAACAATGGGAAGACAGAGATTATGTTGGTAGGCAGAACCTCTAAACTACGTAAATTGGATCCTACGTATGCCACCTTTTGAATCTCCGACTGCATCCCAACAACACTCCCTAAATTTGAAACATTGGGTTTGATATTGGATTCGGAGCTTACTGTGAAGGCACACGTCAGTAGCCTGTTATGACATGCTTCCTACTATATCAAGCTTCTTATACAGGCAAAACCATTTCTTGACCGGGCAGACAGCAAAACACTGGCCTGTGCAGGCATTGGCTCACGTCTGGACTACTGCAGGACATTGGAAAAACAGATTAATCTGCTACAGGTGGTCCAGAATAACAGTCAGAGCGGTGACTGGTATTCGCAGAACAGTGCATGTGTCTGCAGCGAGAAGATCACTTCGCTAGCTGCCAGTACAGAAGCAAATCCAGTTCAGAACACTGTCCGTCACGCATGCTTGCCTTTACGGAGAAAGCCCAGCATATCTAACCAAAAGGATTAGGTGGCTGCCATCTAAGCGAGCACTACGCACTAGCACAGGCTTGGTGGAAACGCCTGCTGCCTAGCTTTCCCGTGTTCAGAATGACTGTTTCTCAGTGGCCGTGCCCCGGCTTTGGAATGCCGTCCCACTGGATCTTAGACTGTATTGGGCAATGTCAAGTTTTAGGGGCAGGAGGAAGACCCTACTATTTGAATAAACGTAGCCATCTCGCTTACTCTCCACCCTGGATTCTCTGGTTTGGTTTGACATGTTTCCTTTATTTGTTGGATTGTGGTGTTGTCTGTCTTGCCTCCGTGCTTCTAGCCCTTCGGGCATTGTCCCAGTGCGTTAAAAATAAATGAAATAAAGGTAGACTTTTTCCAGACAGGCTAAACAGCAGGTCAGGCGAAGCAAGACCCAGTTGCTGAACTTATAAGTTTATAGCCTCAAATAAATTGTCAAGTGAAGCAAACAGCATTACTTTGGTGAGAGGGGAACCCAATTCACAGGTGAGTAAGATAACCTTAATTCTGAGGCTTGTGGATCTGCTTGGATCATGTGCTATGCATAGGCCGACATCTAGTGGTAGCTGCAGAGTATTGCATTTTGTTTTCAAAACTCAAAGCAGCATCGATAGAGCATGTCAGTAATACTATCCCTAGTGTGACATCCCTTGTACCCATGGTCCTTCACGCATCGAGGACCCTCAGATTGTGTTTTTACGCAATCATAGTCGGACGCAAGTTGGAGTTCCTTCTTCTGGCTAACACCATTAATTATACAAAGTTTTAATTAGACTTTCTTTCATTTTCGACGGCCGTACACCTCAAGATCTTCAGTGACTGCTTTCAAGGACTGATTCTTCGTCGGCAACGACTGATTCAACCATCTTGATGAAACTTGACTGCGTCCTACATGGGCCCCGACGGACCTCAGCCCTTCACAGCAAGGCAGAGTGTGGGAGATAACAATTTCTTCTTTTAGAGAATGCCTATTTCCCTATTCTTCTCTTTCAATTGCCGAGCTGCCATCTCTCTAGATTATTGAGAATACACATTTAAATTCTGCCCTTCCTGTAACAGCAAGTTTCCCTGGAAGGACTCACACAGGGTGTGTAACCTCTGCCTTCACAGGGATCATCCCGAAAAGCAGTGTAAATTCTGCAAACTCTTTCGACCTAAAACACTAAAGGACCGGAAGACTAAGCGCTGGGCCCATCACATCATGCAGGCCTAGGTCTCCGTGGATATGGAGGGAGACGTGACGCTGAGGATGATCGGGACCTGATAGTCACCCGCGTGCGAGCCCCCGACTCCAGCAGGCAGGCGCTTCTGCTACTGAGATGAGACACCGTGGCTCAAGCACCCACACTCCACGGTACGACGTCCTTTCATCGCAGGATGTTTCTTTGCTGGTTTTTTACTGCACACCTTTTTTTTTTACGTAAAAATCCATCTTTTTTTTTTTGGGGGGATTTTTTTTTGATTTTTTTGGTGGAGGTTAGACAATTATATATGTGGGTGTTTGTGAATACATAAGCAATTAAATGTAATGGCTTTGAGGGGGGGCCAAAAAGAATTTTTTAAAAAAATCCTTTTTTTTTTTTGCTAAAATAATCGCTGTAAATACCAGCGAAAAAACATGCTGCGATGAAATGATAACGAACCCACTGCACGCCTGTTAGGCAATATTGTATGCAATACCCTTTGGGTGCACTACAACAACCCTGACAACCTGGCAATAGGAACACAACCTTTGTTATAAGCTTGTACTACACAGGTTGGTAGCATGTTGACAGCCAGGCTTATCTCAAGAGGGGTCAATGTAAGCTGTAGGGGAGTTGCACAAAGATTCAGAGTTACAGGTATTCAAATAAGCTCTTACATGCAAGGTTTCTTGCATAAAAAATGTATAATTTATCAGTCGGTTATAAAGCCTTCTTCAGAAGGGAGCAATAGAATAGTAACACACAAATATACAATACTGTACACTGAGTTTCTGGATCAGACCAGGCCCTTTTGGGATGGCCCACTGACACAACCTACACCCACAGGTGACTTCAGTAACAAGGGTGCTGGGGACATTAATACCTTACTGTTGGCGTACAGAATACTCTCAATATTTTGTAAAAGGCAAAAGTTAATAGAACACAAGAAATTCAAATAGTCCTAAGCAGGGCTAATACTTTCAGATAGCACTTAGTCATTCAATGCAAAAGGCGAAGCCCAAGTCAATAGGCCAAAGTCTTTGTATAGGATGCAGCACTTCAGGTAAGTAAATGGAAAAGTCTTTGCACAAGTTCTTAGGAGTCTTTGAGAACAAGAAGAATCAAATGTAGGGCCACAAGCTGATTAGGCTTGTGAGTTGCAGAAGTTACACGCACTTCCACAGTAAGAGGTAAGTTCTCTTAGGCTTGTTTTACAGTACCTTAGTAAAGAAGAAAAGGATGCAGCTGAAGACTTCTGTTCCTGTACAGCTCTACAGAGCTCAATGTTCCTGGGCCTCAGTCATGGGGACAAGAGGGAGGACGTCGGGACTCCTGCACTGTACAGGCACCGTCAAAGCTGGCAACCGGCAAACTTTACTTTCAGTGGCTGTTTTGCCTTTCAGCTCCTTGTGGTACAGAAAATAGCAATAATCATGGTTCCTGGCTGTCAAGGTGGACTTTCCTCACATCTGAGGTCCCGCACTCAACTGAGGGGGGCAGTTAGGCATGGTCAGTCCTGCTTCGTCGGAGTCCGGAGGATCTTCCAAAAGCTTTAGGCCAGCTTACAAGCCACGCAAACAATCTGGTGTCCCTCACTCTGGCTCTATAGTTTCCTGCAGCAACTCTGAGGAAATTCAATCAGCTCCGAGATGGGTGTCCAGGTGGCTTGCTAGGGAGTTGATTGGTCCTACCAACTCAAAAGAAGAAGTCCTTTTTAGGGCTTCTGTCGATGCGAACTTGGCGATTCGGACCTGCAGCAGGGCTTCACCGGGCAAACCAACGGTCCAGGAGTTGCAGCAGCCGTCCTCTTCAAACTCTTCTTCAGTTCCTTCGTCCAGTGGTAGACTTTGACTTCCAAGCCAAGAGACACTTCTTTTATTCAGTTATCTCCCATTCGTTCCAACCTAGCTGCCACTCACCCAGCAGGGTAGCTGTCCTTGCCCGTCAGTAAGCCAGCCAATCGTCAGTGAATTTTGGTCTCCTAGGAGACAAAGCATGGGGAGTTTCAGGCACCTCACCTCACTTCCTGCCTACCCCAGACACTCTGGAGCCAGAGGCAGTCTTCATTCCTGAAGCCCACCAAAGGCAAATGAACAAAGAGACCAAACCTGGTTTGGCACGCAGAGACAAACTCTAGAAGGGCCTTTCCACAAAGACCTGGCGAAAAAAGACCGGACACCATTTTAACAAGGATGGCTGCACCACATTTTGAAAAAGATGACTCCTGCGGTTAACGTTACCGGTTCCGCCAACGGTCCCGTTAAATGCAAACCTTGGAAGTTCAAAAGGAAACCACTGCCACCAGCCAGTCAATTGAGGAAAAGGTAACACAAAAATGTTACATGAGCATTTAGAGACAGGGGATACTAAGTAACCCCTCCAGCATTCTATTGTAAAATAGGGTGTTCTGGGTCTAGCAAGTACAATTCTAAGTAGAGTCAATTTCACTCTACTGTAGTTTATTCCATAGAAGGTATTTAAACCTTGGGAAAAGACTTCCCTGTGCCACTGCACTGAAGGTGCTGTGTGACACAATTGTAAAAGATGATGCCTACAGAGTTTGTTAGACTCCATAACCAAATAGAACACACAGAAAACAGAATCAAATGTACAAAGTTCAGCAAAAGAGCTGGGGGGGTCTCTAAGGTAGAGCGGAATTAGCACATTTTTGAAAATTCTCCCTAACAAGGACCAGTGGAATCTAGAAATGAGACGAGAGAGAATTTATTTACACACAATATTCCATTTCCATATACTTTTTAATAAAACTGTACACTGCATTTAAACTTTTGTATTTGTCTTTACTAGTCACCCCTTGTTACTCAGTTGTTTCTCTGTGCCTTATTACTCATGGCACTGCACTTTCTTGTTCTTATGGCTGTTCCCCCTGGGGTGTTGTGCTATTGTGTGCTTTTCTTAAGTCGGAGATTTGTATCCAGTAGTTCAGGCCCTTCACCTTCACAGCGGAAGGTGTGCAATACACTACTTCATAAGGGCTGTGAAATCTTGGAGAATTCCATCTCTGCGCAAAACTACGCACATATACATTCTCTCCTGGTATTAACTGCAACGTTGGAGTGTCTGCTGCTGGGGTGTTTGTATGTGTTTCACCTTCTCGTGTGAATGGGGGCGCTTTCTGTTTCTCTATACTTCGAACCGCTCTTGTCAGTTGGGTAAGATATTCCTTAAACTCGTCCCCAAGTGCTGTGGCAGCTCTGAGCGTGTGATGCCCACCTCACTGGAGATGGAGTTTGATTGAGTCTCCCCGTCGCTATCTCATGCGGGGACAAATGATGGTCCTTACTAGGCTGCATTCTGAGTTGAAACCGTGCTAGGGGCAGGCAGTACACCCAATTCTATTTTAGGATGTGACACAATTTGGAGAGTCTGCTTTTAAGGAGGCCATTGATATTCTCGACCACTCCGTTTGCATGCAAGTGGTAAATCGAACATAGTTTGCTTTATACTTAGCAGAGATGTCGCTTCTTTTAAAAGGTCATTTACAAAATGAGTACCGTTATCTGACCGTATGATGTCACAAATTCCCCATCTTGGGGATACCTCCCTTACCAGGAACTTTGCTGCGCATTTTGCGTTGGGTGTGCACAAGGTCCTGCTTCCACCCAGCGTGAAAAAGGGCACACCAATACAGTGGGGTACCTTGCTCTGTTGTATCTTTCACCCATGTCGGCATAATCTGTGTCACTCTTGGAATGGTCCAATTGAGCGAGGCAGTGTTCCCTGAAGTGTTCTATGGGTCATCCCTGAGCTGAATGTCTGACATGTTATGCATTCTATTATTAGTTTTGCAAGGTGGTCTTCCCCCTGGATGCCTGCTGCTATGTGTTGCTTGGTAACGTGTGCAGGGAAATTAAGCTGTTGGAATTCCATGTGCAATAATTTACTTGCATTACCACTTTTCCCGTTATTTCCTTATGCCAGAGGTTGTCTGCGGGCAATTGCTTGCATCCCCTTTTTACCCATATTTCCTGTTCCGCTATTGGGGCGCGCCTCTGTAACTCGTTTCTTTGCATAATCGCTGTGGAGTTGTACCCTTGTTCTTTATTGTCCTGCGTGTTCCTTTTCACTACACATTCTATTGCTTGGGGTGTGAAAGTACGCTGCCTCTTTCGCGACGGCGTAGGCCGCTGTGTCCCCAAGTGAGATGCCGTCGGGGTTATTTATGTGTGCCTGGCATTTCACCAAAGCAATGACTGATGGCTCAGCCAATGCTACGATAAGATAATTCAACTATTGGGCGTGTTGCACCAGGGATCCGTCTGCTCTTCTGAATCTTCTTCTTCCCCATCGTGACAAGCCAGAGTGTACCGTGGTTGTCGAGTATGCCGAGTCAGAGTATATAGTCACTGCGCATCCATTGGCTGTGTGTAATGCTGCCGCCTGTGCAGAGAAATGTTTAGGGAGACCTCATAATCCTCTCCTTCTGTTCTCACTACTGCTGCCCCTACATGTTTTTCTCCTCTCTCGGGATCAATGGACGCTGATCCGTCCACGAAGTACACATCACCTCCTTTTAGGGCGTTTTCATTGGCTTTGGGAATATTATCACCTTCCCCTTCATATGTTGCGCAGTCGTGAGTTTGCATGTCTTCCACAGTACACGGTTCTGTGATAAACGTGGCTGGTTTTACAGCGCACAATGTGTATGTTTGGGCTTGAGATTATTTTTCATATCCTGTAGCCTGCTGCGTGGCGAGTGTGGATTTTGATCTTTCGAATATGGCAAACAAAGAGTGCTCGACAAATGGCATCACTGAGCATCCTGTTACTATAGTGGCGCTTTTCTCAATTGCGAAGACCGCTGCTGCAAATGATTGTACGTACGCGAAGTGCCCCTGCAACACAGAATTAATGTGCCGCTGTAATAGACCAATGGCTAGTGATTTTTGCGTGAGCACTACCGTCATTAGCAGGACATTGCAGTGAGAGAACAAGTAAAACTCCTGATCATAATCTGGGGTCGCTAAAACTGGTGCTGTTGTGATGTCTTGTAATTTAAGGTACTGTGTGATCATTTCCTGTGTCCATTTTATTGGCACACTTTTCTTTTGGGCTTCTTTCAGCACATGGAGAATGGGACGTGTGTATGCTGCATAATCGAGTATCCCTGCACGGCAGTAATTGCATTTGCTGATGAATTTCTGCATCTTTTTTACATTTTTGAGCATTAGTTTTGCACATATGGCTGCTGCTCTGTCGGGGATTATTCTTAGTCTTGCAGAAGTATTGTAACTTTCCTTTGTCTACCTTGTACCCCTTTGTAGCTAGTAAATTCAACAGGGTAATTGAGTCTGCGCTACACTGCTCTTCACTTTCACTGCAGACTAAAAGGTTTATTTTTTATTTTTTTATTTTATTACATTTGTTATACGCCCAGACCCGGGGGTATCACGGCGTAGTTAGACAACGGGAGAATGCATTCTTAAAAGCGAACACAGAGGTACACAGGAATAACAGTCAATAATATACATCAATATACAAAATAGTCAGATATTATACAAGAATATACAAAATAGTCAGCCATGTACAGTTAATTGGAGCGGATTAGTGCTCTGGTTCAGTTAGTACTTGTTGAAAAGCCAAGTCTTCAAAAAGCTTTTGAATTTTGGGAAGGATGTTTTGTTCATAATGTGAGTGGGTAGAGCGTTCCAGTGTCTGGGGGCCAGTGTTTTGAAGCTACTACCCCCTGCTTTCTCTTTTGTATCTGGGGGTTTTAATGTATGCATTTTTATTGGACCTGAGGAGTCTGGTCTGGGGCTTCTTCATGACTATGTTGAGGTATTTGGGTGCTTTGTTGGCCATGCATTTGTGAGTGATGCTCAGGGTTTTAAATAGAATTCTAGCTTGGATGGGGAGCCAGTGGTGGTCTCTTCTGGTGTTAGAGATATGTTCGGATTTTTTTACGCCTAGGGCTGCTCTGAAAGCTTAGTTCTGCATGAGTTGAAGTCTGGCTATGTTGGCTTTGGAGGTGCCAAGGAAAAGGATATTACAATAGTCTAGCTTAGACAGTATGTGTGATCTGGCTAGAGTAACGCAGTTATTGGCAGAGAGGAATTTACGGCTAAGGGAGATGAGTTTGGAGGTGTATGAGGTGGACGAGGCTAATGTATTTACTTGTTTAGACATGGATAGTGTTGCATCTAAGTAAACGCCAAGGGTCTTGACTTGTTTAAGAACAGGGATTCTCCAGCATTGGATCTTTCATGGATTCACATGCTTAGAATATTCCCCGTCGTCAGACTGGGAATATTCTAAGCATGTGAATCCATGAAAGATACCAATGCTGGAGAAATGGAGTTACAGGTAAACTATTCCCTTATGGTGCCATCGATGGTGAATTTGAAAGCGGGCTCAAAGGTATTGATTTTGCTGGAGGAGCCTAGTATGAGGAGCTCGGTTTTGTTGTCGTTGAGACAAAGGCTATTATTAGCCATCCAGTTTTGAATGAGAGTAGATTTGGTTGACCAGGAGTGAGTGTTGTTCGTGGTTGTCTGAGAGTGAAATGAGGATTTGGGTGTCATCGGCGAAGTTAGTATAGATGACACCCATGGCATCCAAAGCTTCGAATAGTAGCTTGGTATAGGCATTATACAGAGTGGGGGATAGTCTGGAGCCTTGCGGCACACCTGCAGGGACAGGCACCGGGTCTGCTGATTCTTTGCCGATGGATACTGTGGAGGTCCCATCTGCCAAGAATGATTTGGTCCAGTTGGTGGCGTTCTGAGCTAGGTTGAAATTGTTGGCTAGAGTTACTTGTCTACATATTGAATTATTGTGCTCTTTACATCAATGTTACTGAGGTCTTCATGCAAAATTCTGTTGCAAATGCTGGGGCTTTCACAATAACCCAATAATGCATTTTTCAAGTCCACTACTGTGAAGCATGTAACTTCCTTCGGAATGCTGCATATGATGGACACAGGATTTGGGACCAAAGGGAACTCCTTATGTATGATGTCATTAAGTGGGCGTAGGTCCTGTATCATCCTCCAAGCCCCGCCCTTTGCCTTTTTGGTCGGATGAATAGCAGTATTACAAGGTGAATTTGATGGCACGATAATGCCCTGTTGTAGTGCATTTATCGTCTTTTATACCTTCCTCTGCTTCCCTGGACAGGGGGTACTGTTTTTCTCTGGGTGGCTTTATTTTTATAGGTGTTACTTCGTGTGGCTCTGTGGTCCATTAATTTGGTGGTACCTGTTTCATGTCTTCGTCAAAAACTGAAGGCGGTTCACTGACACTGTCCATGAGGGGGTTATGCACTTCCCTGTTTTGAATCATTGTCACAAGGCATACACATTTCCATGATTATCTCCCCATCAGTGTCACTGCCAGTGAACCGCTCTTTGTCATTAAGATCACGCAGCACTATATTCGGGTCTATACACAACACTGTTCTCCACTCACATCCATGCGTGTCGAGTCCTATTGCCACGATATGTTTAGCTGAGACTTGCCCCTCCTTGTAGGTCTAGTGATGGGATGGTACCTGGCACAATTTCTGGGGCGGAATATGAAATCAGCCGGTACTCGCCATTCCTTTTGTTATTTCAGGCACCACTCTAGCTAGTACCTGTATCCAATTAATGAACATGTCAACATCCATGGGCACCCCCTTACTGCTACTTCATTTGTCATGGTACTGATCATTGGCTTGGCTCTGAGCGGGCATACCCCTGGGGTAGAGCACACTATCCCTCGATCTATAAAGAAGATGGTCATATTAAGTTTACTGAGGAGATTCCCTCCCTAACAAATTTATGGGCAAGTCTTTGTGGTATAACAGGGGAGCCAGCACAGTGTTTCCTCCCACCGTTTTATCCAAATCTTTTGTGTAAAGAACCTTTACAATTACCATAGACAATCCCTGCGTTTCCAAATTTTGGCCCGATGGAGGAAACTGGCCTTTCTTGAGGCACGATTTCTGAGTCCACCATAAAGATGTGAACTGCTTATTTCCTATCTCCGCCCCCACCAGTGGTTCCACATCTGGGTGTAGAGTAGTCGATAGGACCGGACACGCAAGTGCTCTCTGTGGGCTGTCCTAATCTGGGTACTTGTTTGTTTCCGGGACAGAGAAAACATTTTCCCCGGACATTGCTGTTCCACGGAATGGTGCAGGTGCGCTGTTTGCTGTAGTAGCAAAGACATTTGTGTGGGTGTTTCCCATGGTGTTTTGACGTGCTAATTGTGATTGAATGCCCTGTTGTGGTGCTTGTGACCATTGCTGAATTTGTTGGGTCCCTTGTTGAAAGTTAATATAATATTGCTCTTGTTGCCCATGACCACCCATCGGTAATCCAGAAGGGCTGCCTGGGTGAGGGTGGCCGTATTGCTGCTCGTTCCCGGGTCGTTGGGGCCCTTGATAATATCCCATGGGTCGGACATGGCATTCCTTTGAAAAATGTCCCCACCTCCCACAATTCCAACATGTCCCTTGGCCCCCTCCCCGAGGCCCTTGTCCTCCAAACCCACCTCTATGTCCCCTGTACACACCTTGTCCTCTTCCATGCCTTCCCTGCCATTGTGGTCCCTCGTATTGCTCTTCGCTGGACCATTGTCCCTGTCCGTTAATTTGCTGCCATCCTTGCTAGTGAAACTCCTGACCCCTCCTCCCAGTCTCCCTGTCTCTCAGCAGGCACGGCCGCTGTTACTGCAGCAAACTTCACCATCTTATTTTTGGACAAGTTTGGCCCCGTCTGCCAACCTCCTCTGCAATTTTTTTCTTTCTTTGATCCTCCTACAATGGTGTACTATAATGCTCTGTATTTCAGGCCATCCTTTGGCTTCTATCCCAGCAATTTTATCTAGTGCTTTCTGTGCCTCCTTCGGAAGGCCTCCTCTTAATTATAAAGTAGAAAAGGGCGGTTGATTGGTGTCAAGCTGTGCCCATCTACGATCTCCACTGGTCCTGCACCGGAAGAATGTATTGCGCAGCCTCTTCCTTGTCCCCCATGGTGCACTGCATCACCAAATGTAAATCTGGGGTATCAGGGAAGGTCCTCTGCAGTGCATCCCACACTTGAGCCCATACATTATGAAATGCTGACCCATCATGGCGGTCACAATCTATTGTCACTCCCGGGAAACCGGCCTTCACCCACACTGAGTCTGCCTGGTCTCCCACAGCGGACACCAGCAAGCTCTTGACGTCCCCTATAGCCAACGAGACCCCTGCAGTATGCGTCTCAAAAACATATAGCCACTTTTCCGCCCCTTCCAAAAGTGGAGGCAATGCCTTCAACAGATTATTCTTGTCCATCTGTGCCCATGGTATGTAATGGGGCCACCGAGGGGCATTTTCAATTTCGTTTTGTTCCCCGTCTTACTTACCTTTACTCCTTTCTTCTTACTAAATGACATATTTCCCAACCTGCTGCAGAGCCTCCCCTGCAACCTTTCTCGCACCACCCCATCCTCCAGCTCTTCTAGTAGCGGCAGTGGCATTCCTGCCGCCGCCCCTTCCTCATATTCATCCAGAACACTCCGGACTTCATCTATTTCTCTGTCAGATGCTACACTGCCTTGCTCTTCACTTGCTTGGCTACCTTCTTGTCCTACTCGTAATATCTTTATTGGGGTATTGTTAAGGTGGAAGAATTCCCCTGATTTCCACTCATCCTCCGGCTGGCTACAGGAGTAGTGACGGTGTTGGGCCGCCACCGAGATAGACAGCGGCTCCCCTCCCCCAGGCAACATTTGGCCCCTGTCGCACAATGCTCTCAATCGTGTCAATTACATTTGTGTGGTAGCGAGTTGTCTTTCTAAATCATTAGTTAGGCGTGCAAGATTTACTGGTGGGGCACACGTGGGACCGTACAACCCTCTAAGGTCATAGGGAGGCGGGGCAGTTGCTGCAGGAGCAGAGGGTGTGTTTGGTGAAGGCAAATAAGATGGGTCACTGTACCCCCTTAGCGGGTCTAGTTAGCAATGGGTAAAGTCTGGTGGGCTCTTCGTCCCCTTTTTCGATGGCTCTCCTCCATCTGTTTTTCCTCCCCCCACTGCTGGGCCTGTCACCGTTTCTGACGGCCCTTCCTTGTCACTGCTATTCACAGGGGGTGTTTCCTCAAACATTCTCCAGAGATCTAACACTTGCCATCTATTTCGTAGTTGCTTTCCCCGATATTTAGCCAACAAGTGTGTTGTCACAAGATCTAATATTCTTTTATCAAATGATCACCCTTCTGGCCACACTTGGGACGCTCCCTCCCCCTTTATCTCAGTGAGCCACTGGTCATGGTACTTCTGGATTTTCTCGCTGTGCAGGGGAGCTGCTGGCAAATATGGCTAAGGGTGTGTCACCACCCCCATAGTTCCTTGCTTCACTCTCGTATGTGTTTGTGTGTGCGTGACTGTCAAAAGAATCAAGCTCAACAGCAAAGTTTAAAGAACCGTTCACTTAAACCTTTTCGACTCAAGCATATTTTAAAAACATAATCTGAACATATTCAACACAAAACAATTTTACATATACTCATGGACATACTGACACGTTTTACTTTAACAACGATTAACATAAAACACAGATCCGCTGCCCTTCTGGTTACACCCCCACCCTTCCCTTGATCACACTATCCTATTCTCTTCCCACACTCACTCTCCCCGTTCCCCTTCCCTGAGCCCCTTTTGGGCTGACCTCTAAAAGAGTTATGCACAAGAGAAAAAGATTTTGCTAATCTCTCTCGAGTCTATTCATTACACAAGACTCCTACGTTTATATATTTTATCTCCACTTATTTCCTGCACTGGGCGAGACAGTGTTATGCGGCGCCGCCTTCAACCCCCTTTCGGAGCTAGGTTCCCGTACTCTTCCCGTATTCTGTTGCCTCTATATTCACAACCTAATGGCCATATAAAGAAAATATGAAGCCTAGCAGTCAACACTCAAACAAGCCCTATATGCTCAATCTGATTCCCCCACTATTCCCTCACCGTTCAACTTATACTCATCGCTTCCTTTTTAAAATCCCCCTCCTTTGAAGTTCTCGCAACCAATACTCATGTGTCCGGGGTGATCCGAGAGCCTACGTTCACGGTCTATCCACAATCGGGCCGCACCCCAACCAAGCCGTGACCCGCCCCTTTTGCAATGGCCGGGACCCTTGGAACCTCTCTGATGCGTACGCTCACTGGTCAGCCGCAGGTTGCAATGGTTTTTCTGGGGGCATCCCGGATCTCGCCGCATGACACAGGGGTGTCTCTCGGTGCACCCTCTATCACGTCACAGGGGTCACCCACATTGCAATTAGAAATTCAGAACACAGGGCACATCCCAGTAGCGAATGAGACCTGGAGGTTGGTTGTGAGATGCAACAAAGTCTTTATGTGAAATTCAGCATCCAGAGAACTCTGCTGCCTCGAGAGCGCTCCTCAGCCCGGAGGGTCCGTTGGCTGGGCCTGGGGTGTTTGCGGCCGGTAGTCATTGTGTACTGTTGTGCGAGTCTGTGTGTGTTTGTTTTGTTGTTGCAATGTAGTGAAGTTTGTTGTGCTGTAGGTTTTGGTTGTTTGGTTTGGAGTTTGAGAGGTGTATGCAGAAGGGGAAATTGTTAGTGGGGTTGGTTGGTTTGCATCTCTGTCCTGAATTGAGGCGCTCGGCTTGCATAGTCTCCCCTGATGTGCCTCTATCCTGATCTGGGTCCGTCTGGCATACAAGGTTCCTTACTCCTCTGGCCCCCACCTCTATCATGCTCTCTCATAGCCCCCCCTGTCCTCCCTTCATACTCCTGTGGCCAGTGCACCTGCCAATGTCAACATCTCAGGTAGTGTGGTGATTGCCAATATCTCGACAATTCCACAACACTCTGGTACCTGGCGGTAACTAAGGGGCATGCGAAAGTGTTGGTGGGGTTGGCTGGGGTAGTTGACTCAGTCTCCGTGCGTGTCGCCTGTGTTCCACTCTATCCGGTGTCACCCGTCCAGGTGTTGTGGGAGCTTCCCTGTCGGTTCGGGGTTGTCTGTGTCCTTTCCAGTTTAGTCCTTTTTCCTGTTTCGTTTTTCAATTTTTAGTCTGTGGTGTTGGAAGAGCCAGGTTTTTAGTGATTTCCAGAATTTTAGGTGATCTTCAGTGTTTATTTCTTTTGGGATGTTGTTCCAGGTTTTTGCAGCTAAGTGGTAGCAGGTGCCTCCAAGTTTTTTCTTAAGGTATGGTTTGAGTTCCAGGCAGATTTCGTTGCTTGACCGTTATTTTCTTTTGTAGGAATTCTGCTCCTTCTCCGCGGATTGCCCTGTGCTTTTTATGCACATTGTTTTGAAGGTGATGCGATGTTTTACTGGGAGCCAGTGTAGTGTTTTTAGGGCTGGAGTGATGTGGTCTCTTCTGGATAGTTTGAGGAGTAGTCTTGCTGCTGCATTTTGCATCCGTTGCAGTTTCTTCAGGAGGTATTCTGGTATTCTGAGGTAGAGGCTTTTTGCATAGTCGATTTTTGACATGATTAGGGCGACGATAGTGAGTGTTTTGTGCGTGAAGGAGAGGAAAGGTAGAATTCTTCTTGCCGTGTGGAGGAGGAAAAAGCATTTCTTCACTGTTGCATTTATTTGTGGTTCTGGGGTTAGGGTGTTGTCCATTAGGACTCAAAGATTTTTTACTACCTTCGATGGTGTTGGTGCGTTTGCCATTTCCGTAGGCCAAGGGATGGTGGTTTTGTTCTTTTGGTCTTTGGATACAATCATGATTTCTCTTTCGTGGGTTGATTTTCAGGTTGTTGGCATTCATCCAGTTGAAGACTTCTTTTAGACAGTCGATTAGGGTTGAATGGTCGGCATCTGTGTCTTTGATTTTGTAGATGATTTGAGTGTCATCTGCGTAGTTGTAACATGTAATGTTGTATTTTTTGAAGATTCTGATGACCGGAGTCTGATAGATGTTGAAATATATAGGGGCAGGATCCACGAGATTGGCTGGCAGCTTGGTGGGTTAGCGGACATCATGTGGTGCAGCTGGGCAGGTCCGTGCAAGGTGAAGGTCGAGTCAGGTTGGGTCTGAGGCAGCTGGTACTGTTTAAACTACATTCTATCACAAGACATGCAGTAAATAACTCTCAACCTAAGCCTTTGGTATTAAGAGAGACCTATAAATTGTACATACTTATTTACATTATCCTGCTTCAGATCATTGTCGAGGTGAAGGGTGTGGGTGTCTTGCCATCCAGGTGACTTGCTGGGGGGTGAGTAACAGTTGTCCGGTCTGGCACTTCAAAGCGAGAGGGGATGCATTGAGATGTGTTGGTTTATGGCTGAATGTATGATGGGGGATTAGGTATATTGGGGCACTCTAGGGTGGTCAGCAGGGAAGGGTCACACTTCTGCTACATCAAAAGAAGGCTGGAGGGGCACAGGGTTGGACAGGCAGTAATCTTCTGACAGTGGGGGTGAGAGGTGAAGGAGCAGGTTTGCTGAGATAGATGGGTCACAAGTCATGATTTGGCCTGGTCACACGCAGGGCAGTGATCTCAGAGGAAGGATGAAAAGAATACACTGTTTGCTTGCTTGCAATAACTAGCGCCAGAGCATCCGTGAGAAGTGGGCTTGGGTGGCACAGGCGCGGGAAGAAAAGGGTAGAGGCTGTCGGTGCTTGCTGTGCACTGCTGAGGAAAGCGAAGACTTCACAGATACCAGAATGCAGCCTAGTCCAAAGATGAGTCTGGGGTACAGAAAATGGAGTCCAAATGTATCTTGCAATAGCACTGCTTCTGTATGTGCCAGGGACTTGTCTACTGAGGCCACTGAAGGGCAAGGAAGGCTCCCCCCCACTATTGCAAGAGCAGGTGGTCCCTTTCGTGTTGAATGTATGGGGAGGGGTGGGCGCAAACCAACCTCCTTCTTCCTTACAAGAGGAACACCAGATTGTGTGCCTTGTTTTTACGCTGGGCAAGTTCTCCGGGAAGATCCTCCGGACATCCAGGAAGCAGGACTGACCGAGCCTGAGCACCCTCAAGAGTGCGTGACCCCAGAAGCAAGGAAAGTCAATCTCGACAGCCAGGAACCGCAGTGTTGCTATTTGCGGTAGACGTGAGGAGCTGAAACACTGAACAGCCACTGAAAGTGTAGTTTGCAGGTTGCAAGCTTTGATCGTCCCAGTGCATCGCAGGAGTTCCCCGACATCCTCCCTCTTGTCCCCACGACTCAGGCCCAGGAACAGCGAGACCTGCAGAGCTGCACAGGAACAGGAGTTAACTGCTGCATCTTTTTCTTCATTTTTAAAGGTACTGTACAAAGTCTGTGAGAACCTACCTCTTGCTGTAGAGTTGCTTGCATCTTCTACTACACACAAGTTTAATCCGCTTGTTGCCCTACATTTGATACTTCTTTTCATCAAAGACTCCTAAGAACTTGTGCAAAGACTTTTCAGCTTAACTACCAGAAGTGCTTTATCCTATATAAGACTGTTGCCCATTGGCTTTGGCTTAGCCTTTTGTACTGAATGACTTTCTGGAGGGATCCAAAAGTATTTGCCTGCCTAGGAATATTTGTGGTCTCTTCTGTTCTAAATAATCTTTTCCTTTGACTTTACTGTCTGATTCTAAATGCAACAGTGATATATTAATGTCCCTAGCAGTTGAAGTCACCTGAGGGTGTAGGTAGTGTCTGTGGGCCATCCCAAAAGGGTACCTACTGAGAGATATTAAGAGTGTGTATTTCATAAAGTGTATTTGAGTGTTACTTTTATATTGCTCCCTTCTGAAGAAGGCTTATTCTAACTGACAAATTAATAATTTATTCAATAAACATTGAGTGTAAGTTTATTTGAATACTTGTAACTGTAATTCTGATGTTTGTTAATCTGCTTAGAATCACATGCTGTGCATATAGTCCGACATCCAGTGGTCACCGCAGACTATTGCATCTTGTTTTTCGAAAGTCGAAAGGGAACGTCGACATAGGCATGTCTGTAACACTATCCCTATAGTGACGTGTACTGTACCCAAAATCCCTCACGCGTCGAAGTCCCTCGGATTTTTTTTTCCGCCCAGAATACTGGTCGCCTTAAGCGGAGCTCGTAAGAGACATTGCCATTACTCGACCCTTGGTCATTTTTGTTAATTAACTATCATCACGTCCAGCCCTCGTTCGACGGCCAATCCACAACTGCCGAGACCTGATCTTCTATGGACGGTGATCCTATCTGCGCTGCCGACCACGTGGCCCGGCATCGCTGGCCTACACAGTAGGGAGCGTGGGGTCGGGTGGACATTTCTGTTTCTTCTAGAATGCTTTTCCCTTTCTCCCCCTTTCCTTCCGGGTAGTTATCACTACGAACACGACGAGGCTGGTTGCGCTGCCTGCAAGCTCCTTCGTCCAAAAACTTTGAAGGAACGCAGGGTGAAAAGGTGGGCAGCCTACGTGATGTCGAAGGCTGATTCCTCGCCCGCTGCCGCCGCCGAGTGCAACGAGGGTGATAGTGATAACTCTACCTCCGTAACAGATTGTTGACCCCCCCCCCCCCATCAGAGCGCTCTTGCTCTGTGGCCTCTGACCCCCACCCCGGCAGGCACGGCTCTGGCCCTGCTTTTGGGGATGTACACCCCGGCAAAGCTGACGGTCAGAAACACGTCACTAAACACACAACGCACAGCCATTCTTCAAGTAAGTCGAAGAAGACCTCTGCGCCAACGGGGACGCCGACACAGCCGGCCACCTCCGCCGAACGCAAGGGTCAGCAGCCCTCCTCGCAGCCGCATGTGCGCCTAGCGACTGGGCCGTCGAGTACAAAGGGCGCTACCCCTAAAACATCCGTCGAGACACATGGCAAGAAGGCGTCCATTAATGGCAAGGTTCCGGCTCTGCTGAAAACTACTCACAGCCAGCCCCTGGATGAGAGGATGGTCGTTGAAAGCATAGCGAGGATAGTCTCTGAAGACTGTCAGAAACGGCTGGTGAAGGAGTCACCAAAGCCCGCTAAGGTCAAGGAGCCGCCGAGACCTAGCGAAGGTACGATGGGAACACTGGAACCCTCCCCTAGGTCGAAGGAGAGACCCAGAGGCACTTCTCCACCATCGGGCCCACGGGGAGGCTTTTCGGAGGTCAACGAGAGGGGGGGGGGGGATTTCCTCCACTTTGTGGGAGAAATCTCGATGCCTAGAGGCGGAGGAGCAAGCCTTTCCGCCACTAGACCGTTCTGGGTCTTCCCACTGGACTAGGGAGAGATTTGAAACCTGTATGAACAGGCTGGATAGGTTTGTGTCCACTTTTGAGCACACCACACCTAAAAGGCCAAGGGAGGTATTCCCTCAAGACCCTATACCCAAAGTTCCAAGACTTTTTGACCCCCAGGAGGAAGAACTATACACGTATGACCTCACTGAAGAGGACCCTGACACTGCAGAAGAGGATGAATTCATTGATACTGAGGATTTACAAGATCCTGTAGGGGACTTTGAAGAAGACCCCGACATGTGTGAGCTACAGCCATGGCAGTCCCCCGGGGGTGTCAACTGACCCTGATGCTTTGGAGGTGGCTTCTCCACAGACTACACCTGTCAGAGATCCTTCGCCTGTGGACGATCAACCCACGTTTAATGCCGGGCGGCTGCACATTTTCAAATCGATACGGGGGAGACTACCCCAGAGGTCGATTTTGTTGAAAGAATCATCAAAGAAAAGCCACCTGCTAGCCAGGCCATACCTCTCCTCGCCTCCATCAAGAGGTGCCTCAGTCCCTCTTTATCTACACCAGCCTTAGTCAGGGGTGTTAACCCACAGATCAAGAAGCTTTTTAGCCCCTCACCCACAGATCACTTATATATTAGGGGTCATTCCATACCAGATTCTCTGGTGGTGACCACCACGAGGAAAAGGGCGGGGGTTCCTCTGTCCACCAGTGAAGCACCCCTCCCCCCCCGATAAAGAGGAGAAAAAGCTTTATGCTCTGGGGAAGAGGATTACAACCTCGGCGGCATTTGCCATGCGTAGGCATTCGCCACGCGTATTGCCAACAATACCACCCTGTTGGCTACTTACGCTGATGCCCAATGGGGCCTGTTACGCAAAGGCCTACAGGAAGTCCCTGAACCACTTCGCACCCGCCTCTTGGCCACTGTTGCAGGAGGTACTCGAGTGAACCAGAGCATCATTAAAAACACTTTAGATGCTACGGAAACGGCTGGCCGTTCCTTAGTCCAGGGCATACTCCTTAAAAGGCATCCATGGCTTAGGAACTCGGGGTTCAAGCCACAAACACAGACGTCCCTCATTAACAAATCCCTGGAGGACTCCAACTTGTTTGGAAAGGCGGTTGATGACGCACTGGAAACAGCGAAGGAGCATGAAACCTTAAAAACCCTGGACCAGAGCACAAGACCCCCAATAAGCGCGGATATGGCAATAGGCACTTTTTTTCGTGGCCAACGACAACCTCAGCAACAATATACTTCAGCCAGCAACTGGTCCTCCTCTCAAGTAACCAGTGGTTACAACACACTGTATGTTCAGAGAGGCCAACATCGTGGCAAAGGAAGGGGTCGGGGCCCTACTACAAGAGGCTCCCCGGCCGCCGTTGCTAAATGACCCGAACATTCAGGTTCCCTCCCATGCCTCCCCGGTCGGGGGCCGGCTAACATCTTTTCTCCAGGCATGCGAGGGGATTACCACAGACCGTTGGGTACTGTCAACAATAGCCCACGGTTACTGTATAGAGTTCAGCCGGTCCCGACATTCAAACCTCCAAAGGGAAGACGTCTCACATCAGAACACCTTCTCATCCTTCTTCAGGAAGTAGAATCGCTGCTGGAAAAAGGAGCCATAGAGGTTGTGCCTCTGTCACAGGTAAAGGAGGGTATTCTGTGTACTCCCTTGTACCCCAAAAAGGATCTAACCATGCGCCCTGTTTTAGATCTGCGCGCAGCGAACAAATTTGTAAAACCTCAAAAATGTTGTATTGACTTTGCAGGAGGTAATCCCCTTGCTCACACAGGAGTATTACATGGCAACACTGGACATGCATACTTTCATATTTCAATGTTGCCAGCGCACAGGAAATACCTGAGGTTCATGATAGAAGGCAAACACTATCAGTTCAAAGTACTACCCTTTGGCATTGCCTCAGCACCAAGGGTATTCACAAAGGTACTGGCAGTGGCACATCTGCACAAGTTGTCCATTCCGGTTGATCCTTACCTCGACGACTGGCTCATAATAGGGGATTCTTACGAAACATGCCTCTCAAATACCCAAAAGACTTCAGACCTGCTGTTCCACCTGGGCTTCTCCATCAACGAGAAGAAGTCCAGTATAGACCCCAGCCAAATCAAACAATTCCTAGGGGCTCTAATTCGAACAAGGGACGGCCTCGTCTTCCCCTCCAACAAGAGGGTCCAAAACATGTCAGATCCCTCACTATGTAGCCGGTCGGGAGGTGACGGTACGAAAAGCCATGCGGTTGCTAGGAATGATGGGGTCATGCATTTATTTAGTTCCTCGGCTGCGCGTGCGTCCCATGCAAGAATGGCTCCACAGCCAGGGGTGTCAGGCCAGCGGACAATGGGAAGATCTAATAGTTGTCTCGCCAGCCCTCGTTCTCTCCCTGCAGTGGTGCTCGAGGGAAGACCTCTTGAAGGGGAAGACCTTCACCACCCCTACAGTAGAAGCCACTCTGACGACAGACTCCTCTCACTGGCTGGGGGGCTGATCTGCTACAACAGACAGCGCATGGAGTGTGGTCCCCACAAGTAGTGTCCAACCACATAAACCTGTTAGAGCTATTGGCCGTATTCAAAGCACTGAAGGTTTTTCAGACACAGCTACAGGGGAAGACAGTTCTGATCTTGACAGACAGCACCACAGCCATGTATTATCTGAACAAACAGGGAGGGACACACTCTCCGGGGCTCTCCAAGCTGTCCCAGAACATTTGGATGTGGGCTCTCAAAAACAAGATCTTCCTTCTGTCCCAACACGTTCCTGGCAAACTCAACATTCTGGCGGACGTGCTCAGTAGAGATTTCCCACTACCCATAGAGTTGGAATGGCATCTACACGGAGACATCGTCTCCAACGTCTTCGCAGAATGGGGCTTCTCAGAGATGGACCTGTTCGCCACTCAGGAGAATGTCCAATGCCTAGACTATGCCTCCAGGTACCCCCAGAACTGTGCCAAGGGAAATGGGCTCTGGATAACATGGTCTTTAAACCTTGTTGACGCACACCACCGTCAAACCCCCCCGCCCCTCCAAACCACCCCGACTCCCATACTCAACAAGATAGTGCACAAGATGCACCAGGAACCAGTCACAATGATATTGCTGGCTCCCATGTGGGCCTGCCAAGCCTGGTTCTCTCAACTGATGGAGATGTCCCTCTCCCCTCCTATGAAGTTGGCCTGCCCGTACAACATGTTGACTCAGGACAGTGGGGGAAGCACTACACCCATGCCCACAAACACTGAATTTAGCGGCCTGGCTCCTGAGGTCATAGAGTTCTCCAGCATGGGGTCTAGCATGGATTCACATGCTCATGAATATTCCCCGTCGTCAGGCTGGGAATCCTCGGTAAAGAAAAAACCAGTATCAGTTTCGTTTCTGATCTGTCTTTCGTAGTAATAACCAATCACTGGTCTCTGCGTCATACTGACCACAGCCAATGACTGCCCTCTACCTAAGCACCGCCTCTGGCAGCCATCTTCAGATTTTTACCGCACATTCATGTGTTGGGATCCTCGTGCTATTGCTCTCGAGCGTTAGTGCTATTTTTTCACGTTTTTTCTCAAAAACTTCGTTTTTTTCGGTCAAAAGAGCCTCAAGCTCCACCGACTCTCCATCCGATCAACGGGGACCCGTGTCGGATTCGTCTGCGCCCCTCAAGGGTGAAGATTTCGTCGAGCTACGCTTTTGGAGGACTCCAGAAGCTTCTCAGGCCCGGACATGGCCCAGGAGAAGCGAAGCTCGACGCCCGGAAAGCTGTTCAGGGTCTGCCCTGGATGCCAGCTGCAGAACGTCTTTAAGGAGGACGAACACTCCTTTTGTCTCTACTGCTTACATGAGGACAAGACGCACGTGGAGAAGGACTGTGCGTTTTGCAGCAATATTTATTTATTTACATTTATAAAGCGCTCACACAGCCCGCAGGCATCGAGGCGCTGTTACAGGAATTTTGTTTTTCTTAGTTGCGAAATTGCGTTTTTTTTTTTTTGTCTTAGTTACGTATTTATAACGCGCTTAAACACCCGGAGGTTTCTAAGCGCGGACCCGGGGATCGAACCTGTTGCTGCTTCGTGTCGTCTTGCTTCCAAGACGCGCACGCTGCCGCTGAGCTATCCTCCTGGGACAATATGTCGGAGCGGACCATGAAGGACCGCCATCAACGTCTCGCCAACTGGCTGGAAGGGAAGAGCCCGTCAGGCGAGAAGAAGAGGAAGAAATCCGAGCGGTCTTCTAAGACCTTTGAGGACGCCCCGGCGACGGGGGTCCAACACAAGGCCAAGCACCGCGAGTCCGCTGGCACCGGGAGCGCCGAACGGTCGGGCTCTACGGGCGCCAGGCAGGGCGCACCCTCCCCGGCACCTTCAGCCACGAGCCAACGCTCTGGGTCGGGTAAGAGGAAGGGCGAGCACCCGGCGAAGCTCCTGGAGAGGCCCGGTCGAGCTCGAAGGCCCCATCGGAGGGGGAGCGAGGCAGTGTCCCCCCCCCCCTCAAGGATAAGGCGGTGAGCGCACCTACGGTGGTGAAGGCCTTAATCCATCCGGCCAAGCCCTCTATCGAAACTGTCGCGGCGGCCCTGGCTCAGCCTGTGGAGGCTACACCAGTGGTGGCGACCTCGGGGCTCAGAGTCTCCCTGCCACCTCGGAGGGAGTCCTCTTTTGTGCCCATCGATAGGACCCCCGTGAAATCCCCGGCGGGGAAGAAAAAGGGGGGCAGGGCGTCGTCGTAGATTCGGCTTCAACCTCGGAGGAAGAGCTGATCGAGGTCTTAAGCCACGGCCTTGGCGTGGAAGAAGACCGGCCTGTCGGGATGGATCCCGACGCAGGTGACGACATCGTCGAGGGTGCCGACGGGGCCCCTGATCGCCCGTCGGATTCCCCTCTGCTAGCGCCGCAAGACAACTCGGCGGCCATTTTGTTGGCTATACAGTCCTTATGCTCAGAGATAAGGACGAGACTACCGTTGCCGACGGAGGAACCTCTCCCGTCGGGGGATCCTGAGCCGGGACCTTCTGGTGTTCCCCCGCCCAAGAAAAGGAGGATTCACCCTCCACCTCCTTTTCAGCCGTCGCGCCCCGTCCAGCCCTCCTCCCCGTCCACCCGAGGGGATGATACGGGGACTGACACGGCAGCTACGGGTACGGACGACGAGGTATACGACGAGGATCTACCGTCGTCACCTCCCACCAGGGCTTCTCCGCCCGACGAGATTGGATCGTTCCACTCCATGATCGCCAGGGCATCCGAGCTTTTCCAACTCTGCCCTGAGGAGAAGAAAAAGGAAGGATTCCTTTATCAACGGCGCGAGGCCAAGAGGAAGACTGTCCTCGCGGTGCCTCTACTGGACGACATTTGGGATGAGGGCCTCGCCCTCCTCAAGAACCCTTCCACGACGCCAGCTAGAAGAGACCGGTACGAGAAGAAGTACCGGGTCCCGGACGCGGCCCCCCCTTTGCCTCCGGGCGCAGCCTACCCCGGACTCCGTCGTCCCAGCGGCGGCCAGGAAGAAAGCGGGGTGGGGGGTGCGGCCTCCACATCGACTTCCCCACCGGACGGCGAGGGAAAGAAATTGGACGCTATGGGACGCAGGGTCATCTCGTCTGCAGCGACGACGATTAAAGCGGCCAACGCCTTGGCTATCGTGGCCCGCTACGGCAGGGAGCTATGGTACAAACTGGCTCCCCTGCTGGACTTCCTACCGGACGACAAGAGGGCGGATGCCCTGGAGATCCTACAGGAAGGTGAGGTGGCGTCGGACCACGCCATCACTATTGCGACGGACATCGCCGACACTGGGTTTCGCCAGTTGGGCAACGGCGTGTGCCTTAGGCGGCGTGGATGGCTCAAGGCTACGGACTTCCGTCAAGACGTACAGACCAGAGTCCTGGACATGCCGTTCGATGGGAACAACCTGTTTGGGAAAACGGTGGACGATTCCCTTCAGGCCATTAAAGCGGACACTGAGACGGCCCGGGCCCTTGGGGTTCTGCAGCAACGACGGACGCCCTTTCGGAGCAGCGGAGGCAAGGGCGCCTCCAAAGGTTCCGGCGGCGGTTTCTCCACCTACCGTCAAGCGGCCCGCTCGTCGTCTCAGGAGGCCTACAGAGGACGAGGCAAGTCTGGCGGACCCCGCCGTCGTCGCCAAGGAGGTCAAGGCGGCAAAGCCTCGTCGACACAGGATTGAACCGGCCATGGGGTCGGGCCCCCACCGAAGCACCCCGGTGGGAGGCCGGCTGGCGAGCTTCGTCAGCGTGTGGGAGTCCATCTCCACCGACCGTTGGGTGATGGACGCCTTAGCCCGGGGCCACGCGCTCGAGTTCCAAAGAAGGTGCCCGCGCGTCCCCCCCGTGGCCAGGAAAGAGCTTCACTTCCCTCAGCTTCTCCTGGAGGTAAGGGCGATGCTCAGGAAGGGCGCCATCAAACTCGTCCCAAAGAGGCTTCGGGGCTCCGGAGTTTACTCGAGATACTTCCTCATGAAGAAGACGGAAGGATGGCGCCCCATCCTAGACCTGCGACGTCTGAACAAGTTCATCAAGGCGCAGAAGTTCCGGATGGTCACCCTCCAGCACGTCCTGGGTCAGCTGGAGGAAGGAGACTTCCTGTCGTTGGATTTGGAGGATGCCTACTTCCATATTCCCATCCTAAAGGGGCACCGAAAATTCCTCAGGTTTGTGATCCAAGGGCGTCACTACCAGTTCAAAGCCCTCCCCTTCGGACTACGGTCGGCACCCAGGGTATTCACCAAGTGCCTTGCACCGGTGGCGGCGCAGCTGCGCCGCGAGGGGATCCACGTCTACCCCTACCTGGACGACTGGCTCATCCGAGCCAAGACGAGGGAGCTCGCCGTGGAGCACACGGCAAGGACCGTCCAACTTCTCACGGACCTGGGATTCTCCGTGAACTACGCCAAGTCAAACCTGGTACCCGCGCAAAACGCACTGTTTCTGGGAGCGAAGCTCGACAGTGTCCCTTCTGGCCTCCCCGTCGGAGGAAAGGACCAGGTCCATCCTGGGCAAGGTACAGCGGATGTTGGTTTCCGACGCGGCCAAGGTGAGGTCCATCAAGTCCCTCCTCGGAATGATGTCTTCTTGCATCTACCTCATTCCCATGTGCAGGCTCCGGATGCGCCCGTTGCAGGAGTTCCTGGACGCGCGCTGGATCCAAACGACGGGCGGCTTCGAGGAGAGGATCACACTCGACGAGAGTTTCCACCGAGCGGTCCGGTGGTGGGGCACCCGCGCGCATCTGACGGCGGGCATGGACTTCCAGACCCCAGACCACCAGGAGACAGTGACCACGGATGCCTCCCTGGAAGGGTGGGGAGCGCACACCGAAAATCTGCACGCGAGAGGCCTTTGGCTCCCGACGGAGAAGTCCCTCCATATCAACGTCCTGGAGCTCCGTGCAGTGTTCTGGGCCCTCAGGTCCTTCCTTCCGTCCCTCAAGGGCAAGGTGGTGAGGATCTTCACCGACACCACCACCATGTTTTACATCAGGAAACAGGGCGGAACCAGGTCCCCAGCACTGTCCAAGGAGGCGCAGGACCTGTGGCATTGGGCCGTCGGCCAAAGGATGTTTCTGGTGCCGTTTCATCTGGCAGGGATAAAAAACACCATTGCAGACTCACTCAGCAGGGAGCTGCGCTCGTGCCACGAGTGGGAACTACGGCAGGATCTAGTGGATCGCCTCTTCCGACGGTGGGGCACACCCCAGATCGACCTGTTTGCGACCGCGACGAACTCCAAGTGCCGGAGGTTCGCCAGCAGGTTTCCCCAGGCGAGGAGCATGGGCGATGCTTTCTCGTTCCCCTGGGAGGGCCTGTTCCTCTACGCGTTCCCTCCTTTGCCACTGCTAAACCGGCTCGTCAACCAGCTCAAGAGGTCACGGTGCAGGATGATCCTCGTCGCACCTGCGTGGCCGAGGCATATATGGTTCCCGGACCTTCTGGACTTGTCAGCGTCCCCGCCAATCAAGCTGCCGGTGGACGCGGATCTACTCTCCAGGGAAGGAGGCGCCATCCTCCACCACGACCCGAAATCGCTGAACTTGCAGGCCTGGCTCCTGCAGCGCTAGAGTTTGGAGGATACGACATACCGGCCGACTGCAGAGAGGTTCTTGCAAAGGCCAGGGCGTCCTCGACTCTTAAATGCTACGGACACAAATGGAAGAGGTTCTCTGTCTGGTGCCACGCACAGAAGATTAACCCTCTACGGATTACGGCTCCCCAGGTACTGCCGTACCTGCTGACGCTGGCCAAAGCTGGACTGGCACACGCGTCCATCAAGATTCATCTTGCTGCGATCTCCCGATACACCAGAACCACGGGGCGGACGTCCTTGTGGTCTCATCGTCTGGTGAAAGAGTTCATGAAGGGACTGTTCAGATCGTTCCCACCGGTGAAAGCTCCGGCCCCGGCGTGGGAGCTCAACGTGGTGCTGACCAAGCTCATGGGACCTCCGTTCGAGCCTCTGCACTCGGCCCCGTTCAAGTTTCTGTCGTGGAAAACAGCGTTTCTTGTGGCCATCACCTCCGCACGACGGGTGGGAGAGATCCAGGCCCTTTCCTGCAAGGCCCCGTACTTGACTTTTCACGACACGTGGGTAGTGCTCAGGACGCACCCCTCCTTCATGCCCAAGGTACCGTCGGACTTCCATCTCAACGAACCCTTGGTGTTGCCTGTGTTCTTCCCGTCGCCGGCTGAGAGGACTTTGCACTCGCTGGATGTGGCTAGAGCGCTGAAGTTCTACGTGGACCGCACGAAGTGTTTTCGGAAGACGTCACAACTCTTTGTGAACTTTGGACCTGTCAATCAGGGGAAGGCTCTCTCGAAGGCTTCCATTTCCAGATGGCTCTCCGGCTGTATCATGTACTGTCATCGGTTGGCAAACCGACCGCTGCCTGGCCGTCCGAGAGCCCATTCCGCCAGAGCGATCGCAGCTACCACGGCGTTCCTTTCTGGTGTGCCCCTGCTGGACATATGTAGGGCTGCTACGTGGAGGTCGACGCACACCTTCACGAAATTCTACTGCGTCGACCGGGATTCCAGGGAGGAGTCCAGGGTCGGCCAAGCAGTGCTGCGCAGCCTGTTCGCCTGAGGTGAGCCTGGTGAGGAGGTAAGATGCTTAATGTTGAGTTTGATGTAATGCTTAATGTTGAGCCTTTGCCACCTCCCGTGGTTGTGCATGTGTGTACTGCTGTGTATTCTTTATTCATGAGCATGTGAATCCATGCCAGACCCCATGCTGGAGAAGGAACAAGTTACTTACCTGTAACTGTTGTTCTCCAGCATGGGTCTGGCATGGATTTACATGCGAACCCTCCCGCCTACCCCTCTGCGGCTCTTCACTTGGTCATACTGCCACTTCACGTGCTTCCAAATCTGAAGATGGCTGCCAGAGGCGGTGCTTAGGTAGAGGGCAGTTATTGGCTCTGGTCAGTATGACGCAGAGACCAGTGATTGGTTATTACTACGAAAGACAGATCAGAAACAAAACTGATACTGGTTTTTTCTTTACCGAGGATTCCCAGCCTGACGGGGAATATTCATGAGCATGTGAATCCATGCCAGACCCATGCTGGAGAACAACAGTTACAGGTAAGTAACTTGTTCCTTCAGACACCTTCAACTCCCTCAGAGATTCATGGACATAGCTAGGGAAGCTAGGAAACCTAACACCGGTATTGCTATTCAAGTAAATGGAAACGCTTTGCCATTTGGTGCAATACCCCGGGCATCAACCCTATTGACTGCTCTCCTACACACATTGTTTTGTACCTGACACACTTGGTTAAATCCCTAAAAGTTCTCCTAGCTGCTCTCTCCGCCTACACCACATCACAACAGAGTTTTGTGGTGGAAAATATCTGTTATTCAGGCCTGTATGGAAGGGTTTAAGAGAATTCATCCCCCTGTTTCTAACCCAGCTTCCGGATGGGATGTAAATGTGGTATTGACCAGACTCATGGGTTCTCCCTTTGAACCAATGCATAAAGCAAGTCTAAAAGACCTTACTTATAAGACAGCCTTCCTAGTGGCTATCACTTAAATTAGAAGGGTTCGCGAACTACAGGCCTAGACACTTTTGTTACAGTCCACAAGGATAAGGGGGTTCTGCGCACTCATCCTCGGTTTGCGCCTCAATTCATTTTGAAGTTCCATGTGAACCAATCAATTGAACTAACCACTTTCTTCCAGAATCCCACTAGCATGGCCGAAAAGAGCCTACACACACAGACACTATATGTGCGCAGGGCAGTCCTGTTTTACCTGGAAAGAACGAAACCACTGAGGAAGACCAACCTGTTTTTCGTTTGTGGCAGCTGGTAGCGAACGGGATCCTGTCTCTAAATCAGCTATCTCCAGGTGGATTGTCAAATGCATCACACTATGTTATACTCTTGTTAAGAGAGAACTGCCCCTCGAGCCTAGAGCACACTGTACTCGGGGCATTGGGGCTTCCATAGCATTCATTGCAAATGTTCCCCTTGAGTCCATTTGCAAAGCAGCAACCTGGAGTTCTGTACACACCTTTACAAAACACTATTGCCTAGACACGCATCCTAGATCTGATTCTCAGGTCGGACAAACAGTATTTAGACATCTTTTCACTACTCTTCCTTCTCACAACCCACCTTCAACTCCGGGTACTGCTTGCTAGTCTATGCACAGCATGTGATTAACGAGCATCAGCAGACGTGCATTATTCACCGTGATTGTATCTGCTTAGATACACATGTGCCCACCCTGCCTCCCCACTCGGGTGGAAGGAACATAAACTTCTTACTACTTTCTCTCTCTTTATGTACTGACTCACAATAGCCTGGGCTCCCTCATGGCAGAGAAAATATAATCAGAGGGACCTCAGCGCCTGAGGGATTTTGGGTACACTACATGTCACGATAGGGATAGTGTTACAGACACGCCTATGCCGACGTCCCCGAAAGACGAGATGCAGTATTCCGCGGTTACCACTGGATGTCGGACCATATGCACAGCATGTGAATCTAAGCAGATACAATCGTCAGAAATGCTATTACGGTGAGTAATGCATGCCATATCACTGGTACATTTAGAGCAGTGCTGAGTTGGTGTCAAAGAAAAGTATTTGGGAATAAAACAAAGGTTAAACAAATATTCTGTAGCAAGTGAGTACTTTTTAACCCCCCAATGCTAAGTAAATTAGCCCTTCCCTGGAGAAAAGGTAAAGCACAAAGTCGGAGGTCAGAAGAGTTTTTCAGGGAGCCAGGCCAGCCAATGTTAATCGAGCAAAAGTCTAGGTGAGCTGAAGCACTACTTGCAGGTAAGTAAAAGGCTTGCACGCTGTTTTAGAAGTCTTTGTCGAAAAAATAGAATCACTGTATGGCCGCAAGCTAGGAGGCTTGAGGGTCAAAGCTGCAAGCAACTCTGCAAAAGCAACCACGACAAGTCTGTGTGATCTCACTCCGGCACACACCCAAGTCAAAGCCCAGCATGTAGTGCACAACTGAAACCCTTATTTATTTTTGTCTAGAAGTTCAATATTCTGAACGATATACCATTCATATCACACCCTTCTCCTGGAATTGCCTCCCCCCTCCCCCCCTGCCCCCGGTCTCACTAAATCAGGAATCGGGCTGGTTTGCAAAGGTAAATATTTATTTATGTATTTAAAATGTTATCACAATTTATTTTAATGGGTAAACAATCACCAATGGTGTGACAGAACACTGAATAATATATTTAATACACTAGGAATAAGTTATAAATAAAACAAATACAGCACAGAAAATAATCATTTTGTGTTGGTTCAGATCAGATAGCACTATGGTTGGAGGTTCCCCCTGCAACACCCCTCAACCCCCAATAGGCAATGTAAAGAGATAGGAGGAGAGAGCAGGTAATCAGGAATAGCACAAATCAAACAATCAGTCCCACCTCCTCCCCCCCCCCCCCATAAAACGCAAGAGAGAAACGGAATTGACTTTTCGGCTATCAGTATGGCTTTTACAATTGTCTTTAAAATTGACTGGGCAAAAACACCATATGTGGTCAAAAATACAGAAATTGTTATACATTCTTATGGGAGCCGCTTTGAACAGTTGCACACAATCACAAGCAATGATTTAATCCAAAGAAAACATTTAAAATCTTAAAGTCCAAATTGGAAGCAGGTTAGAGCTATTTCACACGTGTAAACCTTTCAGAGTTCTAAAATCGCGGCAAACTTTTCATTGCGCTTCGCGATAACTGGAGAATCAGACTGATTTGAGTTCTGGATAGCTATGGATGTTCGGTACAAGTAGGAGTTGAAATTTTGTTTCTATCACAAAAACCGAGGGAGTTATAGGGGTTTTAGTAAAGGTTGTTTTTGTAAAATAGGCGCAAGAATGAAAAACAGAAATGCACTTTGAAAATGACAAATGGGTTTGCTTACACTAGAGGATGACTATGAAAAA
Source organism: Ambystoma mexicanum (assembly GCF_040938575.1). Lineage (NCBI taxonomy): Eukaryota > Metazoa > Chordata > Amphibia > Caudata > Ambystomatidae > Ambystoma > Ambystoma mexicanum. Next base: position 175,820,055 of record NC_090934.1, read on the forward strand.
GCGAATAGCACACAAGGCTCTTAGTCACTTGATCAGGGTGACCCGCCTGACTTCGTCAGATGAGAAAAGGGACAGCACAAAGATGGTTCTAACAATACTGGTTCTGAAGGAAAGATAGGACGGGTTTGAAATGGGGATAAGACAATGCAAATATACTATGGGCCACAGTTCTTCCTATTAATACTCACAGGATACGTTTTTTTTAATGCAGTCAGCTCTGGTCATTGGATTGTGTCTGGTCTAGGAAAGACAGCACATCAGGCACAGTACTGGAACAGCTAGGCCGGTCGCCGGATTTGCACAGGATCTGACCACCTAGTCTGTGGCCATTTGAATCAGCTGAATGGCGAGTTCCTCAGGCAAGCTTAGTGGTGGCAAGCCAGAGAATTTCAGGATACTGGTTCAAAAGGCCTTCTCACACCACACAGCGCTTTACTGGGTGGAGAGAATAAATTTGAAGGTTTGGACCTTGCTGGAAATTAATGGTTCTCTATTGCTGGCAAGAGATTTGGGATCTGGAAGAATATTAAAGCTGGATGTAGAATGCTGGATCAGAGTGCTTTGCCGGAATCGGGAAAGTGGCTGGATCAGTGAGTCCCTATGTGTTGTCAGCTGTCTCTATTTATCCTTTAAAATGACATCACAAAGGGGGTGTATGGGCCGACTTAGCTAAGCTTGCCCTGTGAGCTGGGATAGGACCACACTTCATCGCCGCCTTGCAATTTGAGTGTGGATCAAGGCCGGATGATGTCACATTTTATGATTTGCTTTACAGTCCTCAGAGACCTCCCTTTAGCCACTGGTCTCAAAATCGGATTTGATACTAAATTTTTGATGCTTGTTAATCTGCTTAGAATCACATGCTGTGCATATGGTCCGACATCCAGTGGTAACTGCGGAGTATTGCATCTTGTCTTTCTGGGGACCGAAAGGGGACATAGGCGTGTCTGAAACACTATCCCTATCGTGACGTGTCTAGTAACCAAAATCCCTCACGCGCAGAGGTCCCTCAGATTGTTTTTTTCCGCCCAGATACTGGTCGCCCTATAGCGGAGCTCTTCATGAGACATTGTTTATCTTACCGAATTGTCGGTTTAATCCCCGTTAAGTCACTTCGTCTATCAAGAACATCTTCGACGAAGACTACAGGGGAACAGTCTACGGCTGTAGATTCCGGCACCTAAGATCCGGTGTTCGGACCTCCACGTGGTCGGGCCTTCTGGCCGGCCTACACAGTAGGGAGAGCGGGCTCGGGGTTTGCCATACTGCTATGTCTTTCCTCTTCTTTCCTTTTTGGTCTGGTCACCCTTCCCTTCTGCTATGGAAAGGACTCCATTTAGATTCTGCCCTCTGTGAAGGGTCAGATATCCGTGGAAAGACGAGCACACTTCGTGTACGCTTGTCTCCCCCTAAAGCGGTGTTCAGCGTATAAACTCCTAAACCTAATCCCTTAAGGAGCGCCGGTTGAAGCGGTGGGCCGCGTACGTTATGTCACGCGTGGAGCCTCCCTCCCCTGCCGCGACACCAGCCGAGAGTGACGGGGGTACATTGGATGACCAAACGTCCAACGCGGACGTTGTAGACCTTGAGGCGGGCGTTTCTAGAGCAGCCACGCCCGTCCCCGACCCTTCCAGGCTCGTCTCCGGTCTTGCTACAGGGACCACACCCGGTGACAGGGGCGTACAATCGCACCACACAAAACACACAACCCAAGCGTCGTGCTCGACGACATCGTCGAAGAAGGCACAAGCGCCATCGGATCGATCTGATCCGAAGCCTTCCCCGCATCCGCAGCAGCGCATGACGACTGGGCTTAATAAACATAACAAAGGCGCTACTCCCCAAACTACACACGCCAAAGTTTCTGAACAAGGAACTTCGACGAGTTTCAAGGTTTCCAAGGCCTGTGCAGGCCCGAAAACTACGAGTAGGCCTCCAACTAGGCCTCTACGGGAAGACATCATCGGAGGCTTTGTCCCCCGAAGATTCGGTAACTATCAGTAAGAGCATCAACAGGATTGCTACGGGGGTGGGCCTAGTACCGGTTTTGCCCACAGTTATGGCCAATCCGCCAAAGGGTTTTCCACGGTTTTGGAAGACGATCCTGAGGACTCTTACGAAGAGAGCCAGGTACCCCTCTCAAGCACCCTGAGGAGATCCTCTCAACGCCCTAGGGCGGAGGACCCGGTTCCTGCTCAGCTGGGTCCATTTGGGTCATCCAAGTGGACCATGGAGCAATTTGAGGGGTATATGGATCGGCTGCAGCAGGTTTTCGGGACTTCTGATCAACCTCTACCGAAAAAAGCTTGGGTAGACCCTAACCCTCATACACAAGTTGCCCAACACCTAGATGTGCAACGCTATGTTGATTATCAAGAAGGTGTCCAGAAGGACACGTATAGAGACATCTATACAGAAGAAGAGACTTCTTTTCTGGACAATTATGGGGAAGATCAAGGCGCAACGGACAACTGGGAGGACACCCAGCAGGACGATCACAATTCTGATATCGTTTGCCTCGACTCTCCCCCATCCACACTGGTTCGGCAGGCTCCCCTGGTGGATGATCAAATGGCTTTCAACAACACGTTGAAAAAAGCAGCGGAATTCTTTAAAATTGCCACGCTTGAGGCATTGCCTGAACAGGATTTCGCGGAAAACATTAATAGACAAGCCTCAGGCTAGCCAGTCTATCCCTCTTTTGAGCTCTGTAAAGAGACGGCTGGCCCCTTCTTTACTCACACCCGCTCAGACGAGGGCTGTGAACCCAAGGGTCGAAAAACTCTTCTGGCCCTCCCCCACCGACCCGCTTTACATCAAAGGGCACGCAATCCCAGACTCGCTGGTGGTGACCAACACTCGCAAGAGAGCAGGGGTTCCCCTTGCCACGGGAGAGTCACCCCCGGACAAGGAGTCCAAAAGGTTGTATGCCTTAGGCAAACGGGTCACGTCGGCGGCTGCTTATACTGTCCAGATTGCCAATAACACGACGTTACTGGCAAGCTATGTCGACGCCCAATTAAACCTACTCCAGGAAGGCCTCCAGGAGGTTCCGGAACCAACCAGAGCCAAGCTTCTCGCCATTGTCTCGGAGGGTAAACTTGCCAATCAAAATGTTGTAAAGAATACCCTGGACTCCGCAGAGACAGCAGGCAGGTCTCTCGCACAGGGTACTCTCCGAAAGAGACACGCGTGGCTGCGCACGTCGGGTTTCAGGCCTGAGGCCCAGGCATCCATCATCAATAAACCCATAGAAGAGGCCAACCTCTTCGTGAAGGCGGTAGACGATGCGTTGGAGACAGCCAAGAAGGAGCATGAGACTATTAAGTCGCTGCACCAGATTTCCCAAAAACCCTCTTCACAGAGGGGCAGCAATTCTTGGCGGTCCTTTCGAGGACAAGCCCGCGCCGCTCAAAATAATTTCAGCATGGGCAACTTCAACGCAAGTCAACCGGATGCAAGCCCCACTTACTACCCCCAGAGGGGTCAGAAGCACGGAAAGAATAGAGGCAGAGGCTCCAATTCCAGAGGTGCGTCAACCTCGGGTCAGAAATGACCAAGTTCATGTCCCCTCCCATATCTCCCCGGTCGGGGGGCGATTAACATCTTTGCTCAAGGCATCGGGGGGGATAACTTCAGACCTGTGGGTATTAAAGACGGTCACCCACGGTTATTGCGTGGAATACGCCCGACCCCCACAGTTCAGACCGCCGATACTATGACGCCTTTCACCGGAACATCTGCAGATCCTGGTCAAAGAGGTGGAGGCGCTGCTGGGAAAGGACGCCATAGAAGCCGTCCCGATTCTTCAGGTAAACAAGGGTATTTATTCAATATACTTCCTTGTACTCAAAAAGGATCTCACCATGCGTCCTGTTCTAGACCTGCACCCAGCGAACAAGTTCATAAAGCCCCAGAAGTTTTGCATGGTAACACTTCGAGGTGATCCCATTTCTAAAACAAGGGTACTTCATGACAACATTGGATATGAAAGATGCATACTTTCATATTCCAATGCTGCCAGCGCACAGAAAATTCCTAAGGTTTGTGATTCAGGACAAACACTACCAGTTCAAGGTACTCCCCTTCGGCATAGCCTCAGCGCCACGGGTGTCTACCAAGGTCCTGGCAGTGGCAGCAGCACACCTGCGCAGACTTTCAGTTCCAGTTTACCCTTACCTCGACGATTGGCTCATCACGGGGGACTCGTTGGACGCTTGTTTTTCGAATACCCAAAAGACAGTAGACCTACTGTTCAGCCTGGGATTTTCTATCAACGAAAAGAAATCCATCTTAGTCCCCAGCCAAGTAAAACAGTTTCTGGGGGCTCTAATACGCACGGAAGACGGCCTAGTCTTCCCTTCCAGCGAGAGGGTTCAGAACATGCTCTCTCAAGTTCCTCAGTATGTAGCCAGTCGGAAGGTGACGGTACGCAAAGCTATGCGTTAGCTAGGGATGATGGCGTCATTCATATACTTGGTCCCCCACGCGCGGCTGTGCATGCGTCCCATGCAGTAGTGGCTCACAAGCCAGTGGTGTCAGGCCATGGACAATGGGAAGATCTGTTGTCTCGCCAGCCCTCGTTCTCTCTCTGCAGTGGTGGTCGAGGAAGAACCTCTTGAAGTGGAAAACCTTCACCACCCCTGCAGTGGAAGCCACTCTCACGACAGACGCATCTCTCACAGGGTGGGGGGACTCACCTGCTTCAACAGACAGCGCACGGAGTGTGGTCCCCTCAGGTAGCGTCCAACCACATAAACCTACTGGAGCTACTAGCAGCGTTCAAAGCATTGAAAGCCTTTCAGGAGCAACTGCAAGCGAAGACAGTGCTGGTCCTAACCGACAGCACAACAGCAATGTATTATCTGAACAAGCAGGGGGGCATTCACTCTCCAGGGCTATCCAAGCTGTCTCAAAACATCTGGATATGGGCTCTCAAACACAAGATGTTCCTGATATCTCAACATGTTCCAGGGGAACTCTTTTCTGGCAGACGTACTCAGCAGAGATTTTCCTCTGCCAGAAGAATACAAATGGCGTCTGCACGAAGACATTGTATCCAACGTCTTCGCAGAATGGGGGTTTCCAGAGATCAACCTGTACGCTACTCAGGAGAACGCCCAACACCCAGATTACGCCTCCAGGTACCCCCAGAACCGATCCAAGGGGAACGGTCTCTGGATAACTTGGTCGGGGAAATTTGTTTACGCCTCTTCCCCCCTCCCCCCCCCTCCGACTCCCCTTCTGAACAAGATAGTGCACAAGCTGCATCAGGAACCAGTCACCATGATTCTGGTGGCTCCCATGTGGGCCCGCCAACCCTGGTTCGCGCACCTGATGGAAATGTCCCTCTCCCCACCAGTCAAGCTGCCCTGCCCGTACAACATGTTGTCTCAGGACAGGGGGGAGACTCTGCACCCATGCCCACAAACTCTGAACTTAGCAGCCTGGCTTCAGAAGTCAGAGTTTGGACATCGGCAACTCCCTCAAAGATGCATGGACATACTGAGGGAGGCAAGAGAGCCTAACACACGTTATTGCAATGCCAGCAAATGGAAACGTTTTCTCATTTGGTGCAGTTCCAAAGGCGTCAATCCCACCGATTGCTCGCCTTCACACATTGTGTTATATCTAACCCATTTGTTGATCTCTGGGTTAGTCTTCAATTTCTTAAAGGTTCACCTAGCCGCGTTGTCAGCCTACACCACGTCACAGCAGAAGGTGTCGTGGTGGAAAATACCTGTGATTAAAGCCTTTATGGAAGGGGTTAAAAGAATGTATCCCCCCCATCACTCACCCAGCCCCTGGCTGGGATCTAAATGTGGTTTTAACTGGGCTCATGGGACCCCCTTTTGAGCCTATGCATAAAGCTAGTCTGAAAGACCTAACTTACAAGACAGCCTTTCTAGTAGCTATCACTTCTATCAGAAGAGTTGGCGAACTACAGGCCCTCTCGGTCTTGGACCCCTTTGTTACAGTCCACAAAGATAAAGTATTTCTGCGCACTCATCCCAGATTTGCGCCGAAATTTATTTCAAAGTTCCTTGTGAACCAGTCAATCGAACTACCCATGTTCTTCCTGAGACCTACTAACATGGCCGAAAGAAGCTTTCACACACTAGATGTGCGCAGGGCAGTCATGTTGTACATGGATAGAACTAAACCACTGAGGAAAACTAAACAATTCTTTGTTTCAGTGGCAGCTGGTAGAGAAGGGGACCCTGTCTCTAAATCAGCAATATCAAGGTGGATTGTCAAATGCATCACACTAAGTTACACTCTTGCAAAGAGAGAACTGCCCTTCAAGCCTAGAGCACATTCTACTCGAGGCACTGGGGCATCCATAGCATTCATTGCAAATGTTCCCCTAGAGTCCATTTGCAAAGCGGCAACCTGGAGTTCTGTACACACCTCTACAAAACACTATTGCCTAGACACTCATTCTAGGTCTGATTCTCAGGTGGGACAAGCAGTACTAAGACATCTTTTTTCTACTGTTCCTTCTCACAACCCACCTCCAACTCCGGGTACTGCTCGCTAGTCTATGCACAGCATGTGATTCTAAGCAGATTAACAAGCATCAGAATACATGCATTACTTACCGTAAAAGCATTTCTGATGATTGTATCTGCTTAGATTCACATGCGCCCTCCCTGCTCGGGGTGGAAGGAACATAGATTTCTTACTACTTTCTCTCTTCATGTACTCACTCACTATAGCCTTGGGCTCCCTCATGGCAGAAAAAATACAATCGGAGGGACCTCGGCGCGTGAGGGATTTTGGGTACTACACACGTCACGATAGGGATAGTCTTGACGTCCCGAAAGACAAGATGCAATACTCCGCGGTTACCACTGGATGTCGGACCATATGCACAGCATGTGTATCTAAGCAGATACAATCATCGGAAATGCTTTTACGGTAAGTAATGCATGTCGTACATTTCTACATTGGTCACCTTTATACAAATCACACACAAAGATGTCATATTTTACGTAGCAGCTATTTCTCAAAACCCTGCAGCATTGCGATCTTGTCTCAACTTTCTACAGAATTTTGTCCTTTTCGCTATGAACATAATTTCCAAATGTTATGCAAATTTCCACAAATGTGTTTAACATAGGGATATGCGTGTAAATTTTCACAAATCAAACAGTAATACATTTTGCATAAAAGCTCATATATTGCCATTCCTGTCCAGAACATGTCACACAGTTCTACCGCCTCTTCACACGTGCAGCCAGAAATTAAATTAACAACTCTGTCCTTCTTATATTTTTCACCATTTTGAATAGCAAGTTATGAGTGTTTTAGAATGGTTTTGTTAGTTTTTGGCAACAGATGGTCCGCCCCTTTTTGTCTACCTGCAGTCCAGGGCATCATCCTCCATGTTTGTTCCTTCCAGAGGCCATTTACGACCCCCTTCACACTTCCAGTTTCCTGGGCTGCAGCTTTGTCATTGTTCAATTGCTTTCTGTAGACAAGATTATGTTCTAACCCTGCATTTAACATCTCCCAGTGATTTTCTGCTGAGGAAGGCCCTCCCTCTGGGAGAAAAACCTGCTTTTCCAGTTCTTGCAGCGTCAGGCAGGCTAATTAACTTCTTAAACCCAGCAAAAACCAAATTTGTTACATCAAACATAAATACATTTCTTTCTTGGCCTTAAAATCTGTGGGAAAAACGCAACTAAATCTGTATTCCTTTTTGGCAACAATCCTTTTTATGTTTGCTAATCCAGCAGATCTTTTAAGTTTTAGGTCCTTTTAAAGTTTCATCAGTACTCCTCTGACAGCTGTCATTCAGGTAGCCCTGGGTACTGCACCCAGATTCTGGCCTAGGCTGTCAGTTTTCAGACTTTGTGTGTTACACAATGCTTCATTTGATATATGAATTTTAGCACCAGGCAAGATTTTGAATGTTGAGAAGTGTTGTGTTATGGGCATTTTGGAGTTTTTGGCAACAAAGCAAATGTCATTTGTAGGCACATTTTGGGGTTTCACTTGCAAAGTGCTGCTTTTCTCTCTGCACTCTGTTTGCTGGGCATGGTGCCCACTGGCACATTTCTGCAGGGTGTGCTCTATTCCACCGCACATGCACCATGGGTGGCAGGTTGTGCATCCCTCTTTTTGTGTGCTGAAGCACATGTTTTTTGTAGGTTTTTGGCGCGCACAAGGGATTTGCCGCCATTGTTGCTGTTTCTTTCACCATAGCTGGCAGGGTGATGCCGCATAGCGGAGTGGGTCAATACATCCCACACGTCTCAACTGAGAACAAGCAAGGCTACACAAGAGGTGAGTCCACTTAGTTTTACATTACCTTTGGTTAGAAGAAATTGGTTCCAGCTGGCTTCTGTTCCTGTGTAGGTCTGCAGATCCTGTTGTTGCTTGGCCTCAGTCGTGGGGACAAGAGGGAGGACCTCTGGGGACTCCTGCACTACAAATTGAAGGTTGGCGGCAGCAATGGGAAAACTTCAAATCAGCGCCACTTTGCGGTTTCAGCTCCTCACGTCTCACAAATAGCAACACCTCTTTGGACTTTCCTCACATCTGGGGTCCAGCACACTGTTGAGCTGGCTCAGGCTTGGTCAGTCCTGCTTCCTGGGAGTCCGTAGTATCTTCCTGGAGCATGGGTCCGACCTAAAGACACGCACTCGATTCTGGTGTTCCTCTCACTAGCACTTCAGTTCCTGCAGCAGCTATGGAAGTACAGCCAGCTCCGAGAGGATTTCCAGATGAGCTCATCTTGGGGTTGATTGGTCCCACCAACCCAAGGGGAGAAGTCTCCTTTGCAGGTCTTCTCTAGTTTAGGCGAATTCAGAGCTTCAGCACTGCAGCAGGGCTTCACCGGGCAAACCAACTGTCCAGGAGTTGCAGCACGCGTCTCTCCCAAGTTCTTCTTCGGATTCCGACTCTGCCTTCCAAGCAAAAAGCCTTGCCTTTTATGCAGGTTTTTCCCATTCATTCGCAGCCTAGCTGTCACTCACACAGCAGGGTGGCTGTCCTCTGAGGAAAGCCCTCCAGCCAATCACCCTTTGGTGCATTCCTATAACCAAGGAGACAAGGCGCAGGGAGTTTCGAGCATCTCCCTCGCTTCCTGCCCTGCTACACACGCTGGAGCCAGAGGCGGGCTTCACTCGTGAATCTCACCAAAGACAAAACAAAGGGACCAAACATGACTTGGCACACAGAGTAAATCTCAGGATGGACCTTTCCAGCAAAAAATAACAAAAAAAAGACCAGGACCATTTTGACAAAAGGGGCACCCATGGGTGCTTTACTGCAGCTGCAAACGCAGCCCGCGGTAAAAACTTCCAATTGTAGTTAAAAGTAAACCACTGTCACCAACCATTAATCGTGGAAAAGGTTGCATGAAAATGTTACATGAGAAACTAGACAAAGGGGATACTAAGTAACCCCTCCAGCACCTTATGGTAAGATAGTGTGTGCTGGGTCTAGAAAGTTGCACAATGTGTCAATTTCACTTCACTGCTCTTGGAAACGGTAGTTTTACCAAGAAAAGGTATTTAAACCTTTGGGAAATCTGAGACTTCCCTGTGTCACTGCACTGAAGGTGCTGTGTGTCACAATGTAAAGATGATGCCTAGCGTTTTTGACTACAAAGTCAAAAGAAACAGTGTCCAAATCACATAAAAATACACACGAGAGTGGGAAAAAGGTCCTACTCTCTCCAAGTTAGAAATTAAAAGTCCTAAAGTCCAGCAAAAAGAGCTGGGGGTCTCTAAGGCAGAAGGTAATTAGCACATTTCTGAGAATTCTCCCTAGCACAAAGCTCCAGTTACACAGCAGGTTCTGTTTGCTGAAAATCCTCCCACCAAAGACAAAAACTGCACAAAGGAATTTCCCGCCCTGAAGAGTAGGAGAAGTGTTAGGTAGATTGATCATTTGTATGTTTGATCCCCTCTCCTAGTGAGATTCCCCAACACTTTTTGCTGGACCTCTGGAACTTTTTATTTAATCCTGAATGAGTGGAGCCTTTCTCCACTCATTCTTTCTTCTGAGCTTTGTCTATTCTTTGTATTCTGTTATATGGAGTCTGTCTGCTCCATAGCTCTTAAAGGCATGCGTTTTTACTACTGGAGCACACAGCTCCTTATGGGCAGTGTTGCTGGGGACCCCGAGGATCCTCCTTTGAGATTCTTTGTCTATATCCTCAAGTAAGTAAAGTTCTTAGTATCCATCTCTCCCATATAGGCTGAGAAATTGGCACACACCTTCAGTGGAGTGCCAACGGTATACCTAGTATCCCCCTTCTCTATGTGACTTTTTAGTCCCACAAACAATCTCCTAGTTATGGGTGGTTGCAGTGGATGTGTTCTGCCAAATTGTTGTGTAATTTCTATACCAGAGGCTATGTCCAGAGCTCCGGTAGTGCACAATAGGGGCAGCCAAGTATCAACTTGGGGCCTCCCTTTTTTCGCCATTACTATTGTGATTGTCCTTCTTATTGTGATTTTTTTTCTATCATTCTGGAAGGGGGAGGTGTGTGTGTGTTTTGCGTTTTGCTTTTGACTGGATCCCTTGGGTATCCCCGCCTGGCTAGGCTCCAGAGTGTCTGGGCAGGCAGGAAGTGGTGGTGGAGTCTTCCACTCCCTGTCCTTTGTCTGCCAGAGTGCGTGCCTGAATAGCACCAGCTCCCACAGGGGTTCTGGCTGTCCTGACTGGACAGCCAAACACCACTTTATGTAAAATTATGAGAGAGATTGCAGAGGAGTGTGGGCTTCTCTGGGATGAACTACTGATCCCCAGAGAATTTTAAAAGGTAAATTGACTTTATTAGACTTTTTAAATTTATAGACCAGCACACACTATCTTCCTATAGAGTGCTGGAGGGGTTATTTAGTATCCCCTGTGTCTAAACATTTGTGTAGCTGTCAAAAGCTACCCTTTCCTATTGAAATGGTTTTTCCCGACCGTCAACACTGGTAGCTAAAAATTGGGGCCGCCATGTTTTTCAATATGGCACCCAAGACTCCTCTGTAAAAACAGAGCACGGTCATCTTATTTCGCTGTTTCTTTCTGGTGTTTAACTCTGCGCGTCAAACCAGGTTTGGTCCCTATGTTAGTGTGCCTTTGGCAGGCTTCAGGACTGAAGTCCGCCCTTGGCGTCTGAGTGTCTGGGTTGGGCAGGAAGTGAGGGAGTTGCCCGAACCTCCGTGCTTGTTCTCCTAGGAGACCCACATGCACTCTGACGTGATTGGCTGGCTGACTGTCCGGCAAGGACAGCCACCCTGCTGGGTGAGTGACAGCTAGGCTCGAATGAATGGGAGAAAACTGTTTAAAAGGTGAGTCTCCAGGACTGGAAGGCAGAGTCGACCACTGGAACGAAATACCGCAGACAAGCTGGAAGAGGGCGTCTGCTGGAACTGCTGGACCGTTGGTTTGTCCGGTGAAGCCCTGCTGCAAATCCGAATTGCCAGAACTCTGTTCGACAGAGAAGCTCCTTCAAGGACGGCTTCTTCCTTTTTGAGTTGGTGGGACCAATCAACTCATAAGACACCTGGATACCATTTTCTAGGCTGGTTAAGGTTTAACCAGGGAAAGGGATTCCAGTTTGTGTTTTTGAGTCTACAGCTACTCGAACTGAAGTGACTCCATTTTGTTTGCAACGACGATGATCCCGTGTAGTGCAGGAGTTCCCCCGACATCCTCCCTCTTGTCCCCACGACTGAGGCTCAGGAACAGTGAGATCTGCAGGAACTGCCAGGAACCAACGTCTTTAGCTTCATCTTTTTGCTTCACATTAAGGTACTGTGCCATCCGGTTGAGAGATCCTAACTTTCGCGGTGAAAGTTTGTGGAACTTTCCCAACTTGCAGGCCTAATCAGCTTTTGGCCCAGCACATCATTCTTTTTCGTCTAAACTACTTCCGAGAACTTTTACAAAGACTTCTCCATTTGTTACCAGAACTGCTCTGTCCTATCCAAGAACACAAAGACTATTGAGTTTGGCATGGCCTATTGAATTGAACTGACCCTCCTGGTACACTGAATCTTTGCATTGCCTAAAAGAAGTGTAATCCATTGTAAAAACCTATGCCTTTTTATTCCTGTTGAAAGTAACTGAAGTGCCATTTGGCCCCTTTTTCAGGGGAGCTCAAACTGTCCTTACAGCTTAGAGTTTGGTACTGTAGTGTATTGGTGTTTAATAATAAGTGGATTTCTACTAGTGAATGTTTTCTAAATGATTGTGTAATATACGTATTTTTTACCAAGAAACCTTGAGAGTAAGTGTCTAATTGAACCACTTTGATTGTGATACCTCTGTGTAACTTCATTTACTGCTCACATTCCCTCTTGGGATAAGCCTGGCTGCTCAGCTCGCTACCTAAAAGTGTGTGGTACAGACTTATACCAAAGGTTGGTTTTTGCTTACACCTTTCGTCCTAATTGTGTCTGGTGTTCCCAGAGGGTACTGCATGCAATTCTGCCTATCAACCATTTTCCTCCCTTAAAGTAACTTTACTATTTGTTTGCAGAGTAAATGTATAAATATTTAGAAACTGCATTTGCGTGTAACAACCGATAATACAGTAACATTGTTTCTTCCCTTTCTAACGTTGCTACAAATGTAACTGTGAACAAACACGAAGGTGACCTTTGAAGTGTATTCTCAATTATTCCAAAGTGTTCTATTGTAAAGGTCTAAAGTATTTAAAGTGATTCTTGTGTGTCTATAATTAATATATAATTGTATAAAAAAATTATAAATGAGTTTCTTTGGTGTGCATGTCGAAGGTTCAGTGTACTTACCTACAGCTCACATCTTTCTCTTAAGATGACCCCGACTGCTCTGCCACTCTACCAAGGTTTTGAGTTAGTACAGACGAATACTAAGAGTTGGAGATCTGCAAATCACTGGGATAGCTTATTAAATTCTTACTACCAGTAGGACTTTAGGAAACCTCTTCTAACCAGAAGGACCACGGCAGGATAAGAAACTCGGAAATGTCAAAAAAAGACCTGGACCATTTTGGTAAAAATGGGCACCCATGGGTGCCTTCACCGCAGCTGTGGAACCAGCCTGCAGTAAAGGTGCACTGGATTAGTAAAAAGGTTCACTGCCACCAACCTTTTAGGGTACGCTTGTCCCTGTAACAAATGTTAGTGGGAATGAGAAAGGGGATACACTGTATTTCCCCAGCACTCCACATAGGTGGGGGGAGCTTGTCTAAAATTTGAGGATAAAAACACATTTCCATCCTTGCGTACTGTAGTTCTCACAAGGTTAGCCAGAGAAAATTAAAAGGGGAACCCAAAGGGTAACCCAGCAACAATAAAAGGTATATTCCAAAAAGGTGTCCAAAGACATACAATCAAAAAGACACTCCTGGAGAGTGTTAAAAATGACACCCATAAAGTAAAAAAGCTGAGTGTGGAAAAATTGTCCCACTCACTGAGGTATAAGGAAAAAAAATCCACAAGTCCAGCAAAAATTTCTGGGGGTCTCAAGTGACGGTGTTTTAGCACTAGACAGAAAATCATACCCAACAACGTTGCATACCTAGTTTTTACATACCTTTTCGACTTTGAATCATAACCACTGGCATCATCCAATCTTAGTAAACCTATCTGAAAAGTATAATTTGGAATGGATTACTTCAAGGATTGTACTAAGTGTTCTGGAAACTGTTGTGTGGCTAATCTAAAGTGTCTATACTGAGTACTTACCTGTGTTAAACTGGATTGTGTCCTCCCACGTATTCCTCATCTTTGATATTGTTAGGGAGAATTCTCTGAAATGTGCTAATTCATCTCTATCTTAGAGACCCCCAGCACGTTTGCTGGACTCTAGGACTTTTTAATTTTCAACCTGGAGAGAGTGAGACCTTTTTCACACTCTCTCGTATTTTACTGTATTTGAACACTGAGTTTCTTTTGGTTTTGGTGTCTGACAAACTCCATACGCGGCATCTTTGCATTGTGACACACAGCACCTTCAGTGCAGTGGCACAGGGAAGTCTCTTAGATCTCCCAAAGGTTTAAATACCTTCTTTTGGATAAACTGTTTCCAAGAGCAGTAAAGTGAAATTGACTTTACTAACAATTTGTAACTTTCCAGACCCACCATACACTACCTTACAATAGGGCGCTGGAGGGGTTACTTAGTAGCCCCTATGTCTAGTTTGTCATGTAACATTTTTGTTACCCTTTCTACAATTAATGGCTGGTGGCAGTGGTTTACTTTTAACTACCTTTGGGAGTTTTTACCGCAGGCTGCGTTCACAGCTGCAGTAAAGCACCTGTGGGTGCCCATTTTGTCAAAATGGCCCGGTCGTCTTGTTTTGCTATTTCTTGCTGGAAAGGTCCTTCTTTAGATTTACTCTGCGCCCCAAACCAGGTTTGGTCCCTTTGTTTGCTTTCTTTGGCGGTATTCACGAGTGAAGCCTGCCGCTGGCTCCAATATGTCTGGCAGGAGCAGGACGTGAGGGAGTTGCCGGAAACTCCCTGTGCTTAATTCCCTTGGTTACAGGAATGCACCCAAAGGTGATTGGCCGGCTGCATGTCCGGCAAGGACAGCCACCCTGCTGTGTGAGTGACACCTAGGCAAGAATGAATGGGTAAAACCTGCATAAAAGGCGAAGCTTTTTGGCTTGGAAGGCAGAGGCGACTATTGGACAAAGGAATCTGAATAAGTACTTGGAAGAGACGCCTGCTGCAACTCCTGGACCGTTGGTTTGCCTGGTGAAGCCCTGCTGCTGTGCTGAAGCAGCTCCGAATTCACCTGGACTAGAGAAGCCCTGCAAGGATGACTTCTCTCCTTGACTTGGTGGGACCAATCGACTCTAAAATGAACTTGCTTGGACATCCTCTCGGAGCTGGCTGTACTTCTGCTGCTGCTGGAACCGAAGTGCCAGGGAGAGGAACACGGAGTGCATCACTTTTAAGACGGACACGAGCTGCTAAAAGACCCCCCGGACTCCCAGTAAGCAGGAATGACCAAGCCTGAGCCACCTCAACAGAGTGCTGGACCCCAGAAGCGGGGAAAGTCCAGAGTGGTATCCGTAAGACCGCAGTGGTGCTATTTGCTGAGACGCGAGGAGCTGAAACCGTGAAGTGTCGCTGAGTAGAAGTTTTTCCTTTTCTGTCGCTGACCGCCCCGTTGTGTTGTAGGAGTCCCTATAAGTCCTCCTTGTCCCCACGACTGAGGCACAGAAATAAACAGATCTGCAGAGCCACACAGGAACAGAAGCCAGTTGGAATCATTTCTTCTAACCAAAGGTACTGTACAGTCTAAGAACTTACCTCTTGTTGTTGTAGCCTTACTTGAGCTCTGTTGAGACTTGTTATGTTATTTTATGTTATGTTACTTGGCATTTATATAGCGCTCTATATATCATTGGTATGACCTCAAAGCGCTGATAGGTTGAACGCCCTCGGGAACCGCAGTTCAGGTCAGTAGAGATAGATGGAGTCTTAGGGTGCGTGGGTGCACCAGTTGTGTGCAGCTGGTGTAGTTGTCAGATGGTAGCTGCATCCTAGCGTTAGGTGTGGTGTTGAAGATAATAATTGGATGTGTTTGTTGTGTGGTGGTTGGACATCCAGACTAGGTTTGGCTGCGTTAGTCCTGAATGACGCTTATGTGAGCAGCTAGGCCGGAGTGTCATGGGATGGCTGCGTTTTATTAAGGTGATCAGGTGTTCATGGGGTAGTGTTCGTATGTGAACAGCTAGGCCGAATTAATCAGGGGGTCTAGTTGTGTGATGGTGTATAGAAGAGAGTGGGTGAAGTGATGTGATAAGAGTGATGGTTCATCTTTAAAGCGCCCAAGACTAGGCAAGTGAACAGGATGGCAGGAACACATTGACACATGGACACCCAGTGACCGTGGGTTGGTTTTATGGCGACAGGAGGGGTCATACGGATCAGAAAGCAGAGTACAACAGTGACACATGGGCACAGTGGACACATATGGCAACGAGAGGGTTGGGTAATACATTGGGATACATAGTGACATCATGGGAACAGTTTGGCAGGGAGCGCAGCGACACATGGACACACAATGACAGGGGGCTGGGATTACAGTGATAGGGTAGGACATAGCGATGTACAAGAACCACATGGGGAATAGGAAAGCAGGGAACACAAACACGTGCGTTGGGCACATGGGAGCTAGAGGGTAGGGTAATTTTCATCCATTCAATCCATCCATTTCTTCTATTTTTCATCACTTCATTCCAGCAACTATCCATTCCCTCGATGAATTCATCAATTTCTTACTTTTCTTCTTTTGTTCATTCAATTTATCCATTCAGTCAGTGTAACCATCAGTTTCTTCCATTTCTTCATCCACTCATTCCATCCATGTGTTCCATCCATCCGAGGCCTTCCATAACTTCCATCAATTCTATCTTTCATTCCATCTGTCCCGTGCATCTATTCCATTCATTCTGTCCATTCCATCCATCAACTCCATATACATACCAATCATTCCATCCATTTAATCATTGAATTCCGTGTGCATACATTCCGTTAATTCTCTATGCACCCATGCCCTCCATTCCATCCATTTATTCCATTCCATCCATTCCTTCCTTTCCATCCATTTCATCCAACAATCTTATCCATCCATTCCATCTCATCAATTCCATCTGTTTCTTCCATTCTATCCATTTCATCCAGCTATTCCATCCATTCAATCCATTCCGTCTACTGCCTCCGTTTCATCCATCTATTCCACCCAATCCATTCAGGCTATTCCACCCAATCCATTCAGGCTATTCCACCCAATCCATTCAGGCTATTCCATCCAATCCATTCAGGCTATTCCATCCAATCCATTCCGTCTACTCCATCATTTCATCCATTCTATCCGTTTCATCCATCTATTCCATCCATTTAAACCATTCCGTCTACTCCATACGTTTCATCCATCTATTCCATCCATTCAGTCATTTTTCTCCTTCATTCTGTTTCCCGTTCACACCATCCATTCTATCCAGTCTATAACGTGTGCATACCTCCCAATCATTCCACATGCATCCACGCCATCTATTCTGTCCATTCGTTCCACATGCGTCCATCCATTTCATCTATCCCTTCTATCGTCAGTCTTTTTATCTATTCCATCTATGCATTCCCTTCCATCTACTCCATTCATTCATCCATCATTCTATTCATCCATTCCATCTATCGATTCCGAAATCTAAGTCTAACATTCTGAAATCGTAAGGATGATCCACATGGACAAAGTCTGTTTTGAAACAGCTTGCCCTAATATGCATCCAGTATATCCTATAAAGAGATGGTCGCCCACTCTCAACTTGGACATCCTAGACACATAAAAGCTTAAAGCTATTCTAGGGTCCAATCTATGGAGCCTTTCTTCCTCTTTACTGGGATGCGGCGAAGGATAAAACGGATCCTTGAGCAGGGGTAGAGACTGGCTGTTCCCAACAGTCCAAGGGTGAAAGCACTTCGGACGGTCTTGAGATCAGGCAGAGCAGCAGGGCTTTGCCGCAACATTCACAAGTCAATGATGGTCAGCTGCAGGGGTTGCCAGCGAGCTCGTAGAAGTCTTGGTTACAACAATCTTTTGAATAGCTGCAAGTGCCCTCCTTTTATCTAAGATTCAAGCTCAGAGGCAAGCCCACTAATGGTAAGGATTGGCAACATTCAAGCAGCCCATGGTTGTCCAATCCTGGACAACCACTGGTTATAACATCCGTCCAGCAATATACTTTTGAGTGATATAGGATGCGGACTGGGATGCGACAGTCCCAGCTCCCTCCTCTGGCTCACACACAGTCTACTTGCCTTGCGAAAGCAGCACCTTTCACCGGGAAAGAGGGGCACAATATACAGCTTTTCCTCACCTGAGAAGGCAGATAGAAGGCTGAGGGACAAGATGGGCAAACAACAAGCAAAAATATTGCAGCATAGCAAATGTAGGGTGCTCAGCTGGTCCAACCACTTTGTCGTCCCTTTCTACATCCTCTGCCCTGCACCCACCCCACAACCTGCCTCCCCCCCTTCACTGCAAATGCTGGAACAAACTAAAGATCATCCCTTCTCAGACTCCCCCACAACACCCCCCCCCCCCCGACAGATCTTTAACCATCGACTCCTTCGACCCATGGCTCAAAGATTCACGAATTCCGCTCACCCACTCGCACCCCTCTTCCTCACGCCTTGGACCATTTCCCCAAATGGTTTACTCCTGAACGGAGTAATGCCAAAAAACTAAAAAATTCCTTGGAACGCAAATGACGAACAGAAAAAAACAGTCTCAGCAGATCCACCTTCGCCGTGCACCATCGCAACTACAAAGCAGAAATCCGGAAAGCCAAAAAAGCCCACTACAACAATCTGATTCTCAACTTTGGAAACCACAGCAAAGAACTCAACAGAATCATATTTGAATTCGTCAAACCCACCTACACCTCTTCCCAATCTACCCCATCACAATCGCTCTGCGACTCTCACCCTTCACTTCTACACCACTGCTATCGACAGAGACTTCCTTAACCTTCATTTTGTTGTATACTGCAGTATGAAGTTACTTCCCGAAACAACAAACTGTCCCTCCTCTCTCCGCACCAAATACCGACTAATCCAACAACTACCGCCCCCTCAACCCCCCTTCTGCCGCAACTCCCATCTCAAGAGAAGAATATCTTGACCTTCCATCTGCTCGCAAACCTTCTGGTTCCCCCTAGACCTCTGCCCGGCCTCAGTCCTCAAAGAAATATTCTCGTCCACCTGCGCAGGAGAGCATGCAAGAACCATCCTAAATGACTCCCTCAGCTCTGGAATCTTTCCTGATGCCTTCAAAATTGCACATGTCAAGCCTCTTTAAAAAACTATCCCTTGACCCCAAAAGTTACTGTCCCATCTCGAGCATCAGATTCCTATCAAA
This sequence comes from Ambystoma mexicanum, assembly GCF_040938575.1. Classification (NCBI taxonomy): domain Eukaryota; kingdom Metazoa; phylum Chordata; class Amphibia; order Caudata; family Ambystomatidae; genus Ambystoma; species Ambystoma mexicanum. The sequence goes on from NC_090934.1 coordinate 175,838,931, forward strand.
ACTAATCGACCGAACAGCATACTCCCAACTAAACGCCTTTGTCGAATCCAATTACCTTCTTGACCCCGCCCAATCAGGCTTTAGACCGCAACATGGAACCGTAACCACTATGGCTTCAATCTGGGACGATCTTAAAATCACTGCAGACTCTGCAGTATGCACTGCACTAATTCTCCTCGACCTGTCTGCAGTCCTCGACACAATTAACCACTCAATCTTCCTTGACTACCTCCACTCCCTAGGAATCTGTGGAACCGTTCTCAAATGGATCATCTCCTTCCTGAACAACAGGAAACAAATAACCCTCCTCTCCCCTTTTGTCTCGGATGCTCGCCCAGTTAATACTGGAGTACCACAAGGCGCATGTCTATCAGCTCTCCTGTTCAACCTCTGTCCACCCTCCCTGGAATCATCCGCCTGCACAATATCTTGTGCTACAACTACGCAGATGATAGCCAAATCATTCTTAAACTCCACAACTCTGACTCTCAGCTCGATCTTGCAGCCTGCCTCCTAGATATCGACTGCTGGATGACTATAAACCACCTCCTCTTAAACCCCACTAAAACCGAAATCATGGTGTGTGGCAATACTGAGCTTCTACCTCGTTCACTTCCTGGGCCCCCTTCAATGGGCCAACCGCCCACGCCCTTCGTCACAGTAAAACATTATTTTCTCTTGAAAGAATGAAATTAGAGTTGTATTTGAAAAGGTTGTATGCTCAAGCTGAAGCCAAATATCAAGATATCAAACGCAGGCAGAGGGAAATGCAACATGAAATGGCTATGAAGACTGTCCATTGATTCTGCTAGTCCCAAGAGGCCTCGCCTGCCCAGAAGCCTTGAGTATAAATCTAAACTTGATGCGTTGGATTGGCTCGGTATGTTAGAATACACCTATGGTATTCAGGGAATCGCTGGGAATGATTTAATCCCTTGGCTCTTGTCTAGGCTCCCCCGAATAGCTGTGATGCTGTAACAGAGTTTGGTGCCATTGAGAGAAAGCATTATGACTCTGTGACGCTGCCATTAATAGCCGGATTTGGGAACACTCCTTCCCAGTACCTTAAGAGGTTTAGGAACCTCTAATTCCAACCATCCAAAAGAGGGCCACAAACCTAGTAAGGGTAAGTCCCATGCGAATTCTGGAAAATCTAAAGAAACCTCTGGTGTGAAACCAGGCGGAGGTCAGCAGAAGCCCCCATTCCAGATAACATTTGGGAAATGTTTTGTATGTTGGTCTACTGATCATGTGAAGGGGGATCCCAGATGTAAGAGTAAACCTTCAAGGGTCCACACTGCCTCCTTAACCTGCATCCCCGAGGTAGAAGTTCAAATGGCAACTTCCAATTACTGGCTGAAGACACCATTGGAGTTCAAGACAGTGTTTCTTTAGTGTCCCTCGGTCTGTGGGAACAACAGAATGTGGATGTGTACAACTCCATACCAGATAACACCAAAGAATATTAGGACACTGTACTTGTAAATGGTCAGGAGACCCCTGCCATTAGAGACACTGGGGCCAGCATTACAGTAGTTGATGAAAGTTTTTTCAAACCTGCGGATGTAGCTAAGGCGCCCAAAGGTCACACTAAATTTCCAGGAGGCCCTGTCCAAATGGTTCCTATTCTGCCAGCTCTCATCCAGTGCAATAATATGACAGTTATAATACCTGTTGGTGTACAGAATTAAGTGCCTGGGAGGATCCTGTTTGGGATTGATTGGAAAACTCTTCGAGTTGTGTATATAGTACCCCCAGGCCTCCCAGTAAAAGGAAACGGGAGCAAACCAGATTGGCCAGAGAGACAACCTTGAGAGACTCTCAGTGGGAGGTTGAGTTGATTCCTCTTACTCCCAAGTCCACAGGACGTCCACCCTTTATTTCCCAGGAAAACGAAAGAGAAAGGAGAAATCTAAAGTCTCAGGGAAAAGGAAAGTTCTTTAAACCTAAGCCTGTTCACAGGACAAGTACATCCCCGGGAGGACAGTCCCAGGTCACCCCAGTGACCTCTTCCCCAGCTGTGGCTGAGTGGGAAGACAAGCCAAACTCAGAAGAGCCAGCTACTGGTGAGACAGAGCTGGAAGAAAACCTTCCCTACGTTGGAGATCCTGATCCTTAAGACCATCCTGAGCTGCAAACTTTACTTTCAGAAGGTGGACCCTCTAGGACAGACTTCAGCAGAGGTCAAAGAGTGTCCCTCTGTAGAAGGTCTTCGCCAACAGACCGCTTCCCTGCTGGAAGGGCAAGAGCTAGGGAAGCATAGGCTTTACTGGGAGGATGGCTTCCTCTACAGTGAACCTACTGAGTCTACCCCAGGAAATTGCAGGAGACTTGTAGTGCCCTAGGAGGTGAGACAGAGGTTCTTGCAGTTAGCCCATGAGACCCCTCTGGCTGGCCACTTGAGTTTTAAGAGGACCAACGAGAGGCTATCTCTGTATTTTTACTGGCCCAAGATGGGGGCCGATGTAGAAAAGTCCTGTAAGAGCTGCCACACTTGTCAGACTTCTTAGAGACCTTAGAGACCCCCAGCAACTTTGCTGTATTTTGAGGACTTGATTTTCTTACCTGGAGAGTGTGTGAACCCTTTTCCCCATTCTCTCATGTATTTTGATGTGTGTTTCACTCATGTGTTCTTTGATTATGGGGTTTTAGATAACTCCATAGGCATCATCTTTTCATGTGTCACACAGCACATTCATTGCAGTGACACAGGGATGTCTTTTAGACTTCCCAAAGATTTAAATACCTTCTCTGGGATAAACTGTTTCCCAGAGAATGTAAAGTGAAATGGACTTTACTAGTCTTTTCAAATTCCTAGATCCAGCACACTAGCTTACAATTGAGTGCTGGAGGGTTACATAGTATCCCCTGTGTCTAAAAACTTGTGTAGCAGTCAAATGCTACCCTTTCCTATCGAAATGGCTGGTGGCAGTGGTTTTACAATGAACGACCATGATTTTTCCTGACCGCGAACACCAGTAGCTAAAAATCGCGGAAGCCATGTTTTTCAAGATGGCACCTTAAGCCCCTTTGTTTAAACCAGTGCTGGTCTTTTTTTCGCCATTTCTTTTTGGAAAGGTCCTTCTAGTGTTTATCTCTGCACGCCAAACTAGGTTTGGTCCCTTTGTTTCTATGCCTTTGGCAGGCTCCAGCACTGAAGACCGCTTCTGGCGTCTGAGTGTCTGGGGTGGGCAGGATGTGAGGGAGGTGCCCGAAACTCCCTGTGCTTAGTCTCCTAGGAGACCCAAATGCACTCTGGCATGGTTGGCTGGCTGGCTGACTGTCTGGCAAGGACAGCCACCCTGCTGGGTGAGTGACAGCTAGGCTGGAATGAAAACTGTTTAAAAGGCGAGTCTCTTGGCTTGGAAGGCAGAGTCGACCACTGGAACGAAAGCACTGAAGAGGAGCTGGAAGAGGACGGCTGCTGCAACTCCTGGACCGTTGGTTTGCCCGGTGAAGCCCTGCTGCAAGTCCGAATTGCCACGTTCACCTCGACAGAGAAGCCCCTTCAAGGACGACTTCTTCCTTTGAGTTGGTCGGACCAATCAACTCGTAAGCCACCTGGATACCATTCTCAGAGCTGGTTAAGGTTTAACCAGGGAGAGGGACACCAGCTTGTGTGCGTGACAACAGCTACTTGAACCGAAGATCTTCCATTTTCCAGCTTTTGGACCAGTCCCCGTGCAGTACAGGAGTTCCCTGACGTCCTCCCTCTTGTCCTCACGACTGAGGCTCTGGAACAGCAAGATCTGCAGGAACTGCCAGGAACCAACGTCTTCAGCTGCATCTTTTCTTCATATTAAGGTACTGTGCCAACCCAATTAAGAGAACTTGTTTCTCGCTGTGAAAGTGTGTGGGACTTTCCCAACTTGCAGGCCTAATCAGCTTGTGACCCAACATATGATTCTTTTTCGGACAAACTACTTCTGAGAACTTTGGCAAAGACTTTACCATTTACCAACAGAACTGCTCTTTCCTGTCCAAGACACTAGTCCATTGACTTTGGCCTAGGCCTATTTAATCAAATTAACTCTTCTAGTGAACAAACTATTTGCAAAGCCTAAGAAAGTATTTGTGATCCATTGTATTAACGTGTGCCTTTTTACTCCTTTTTAAAGTGACTGAAATGCCATTTTGCTCCTACTTCAGGGGAGCCGAATGTACTCAGAAACTTATTGGTTTGGTACTGAGGTTTCTGTATAATTTGCCTCCTAGTGAATGTTTTCTAAATGACTGTGTAATAAATGTGTAAGTGTTTTACCAATAATCCTTGAGTGTAAGTGTATACTTGAACCACTGTGATTGTAAAACCTCTGTGTAACTTAATTTACTGCTCACATTCCCTCTTGAGGTAAGCCTGGGTGCTCAGCTCGCTACCAAAAACTGTGTAATACCGACTTATACCAAAGGTTGGTTTTGCTTGCATCTGTAGTCCTAATTGTGTGGTGGTCCCAGAGGGTGCTGCATGCAATTCTGCCTAACAGAGCCAAGAATGTGGCACCTGTATTGCCCCTCCCTGTGGTTGGAGTCCCTTTTTAGAGGGTGGGGATTTACATTGTTGGTCCCCTAGACCCTCCAACTTCAGGCAACCGCTTTTATATTGGTTGTGGTAGACCATGCTACCAGGTATCCTGAAGCTATGCCTATGAGAACTGTTACTGCTCAGGCAGTGGCTAAGGCCCTCCTTTGTATCTTTATCAGGGTAGGTTTTCCTAAGGAGGTCATCTCTGATGGCGGGAGGGGGGGGATAGGGGGGTGTTACATTTTATGTCCCACTAAATGCAGACTGTTAGTCAAAGTTTGTATGCAGTACCCTTTGGGTGCACTACACACAACTCTGACTACAGGTATAGGAAACCCAACCTCTGGTATAATCTTGTACTAACAGTTTTGGTAGCGTGTGAGCAGCCAGGCTTCTCTCAAGAGAGGTCAATGTGAGTTGTAGTGGGGCTAGAGAGAGATTGTTACAAGTATTCAAATAAACTCTTACACTCAAGGTTTCTTGAATACACAATTTATTAGTCAGTTAGAATAAGCCTTCTTCAGAAGGAAGCAATATAAAAGTAACACTCAATTACACTTCATGAAATCTACACTCTTAATATTTCTAAATCAGTAGATACCCTTTTGGGCTGGCCCACAGACACTACCTACACCCTCAGGCGACTTCAATTGCTAGGGTGCTGGAGACATTAATATATCACTGTTGCATTTAGAATCGCATAGTAATAAGTCAAAGGAGCTGGGGTATGCCAGATTCATTGTTAGCCATGTTGGTGGAATTGCATAGAGACACTTCTATAAGAGTCGGGCTGCATGAACAGGGCCACTTGTCAGAGTCCATCAGGGTTGAAGGGGGGTGGGGAGAAGGGGGGGGTAGGCAGGGTTGTCTGTTATTTTTTAACCTCTTCTTAGATAACATGGGTGTTTTATTGCAGTCATCGGCATTGGCCAGCCCAGAGATGCATGGAAAGGGGGGTCCATTGGCTGGCTTATACAGACGACATTGTCCTTCTGGATAGAACAGCCATAGGTCTGCAACGACTCCTCTTAAAGTTAGGTGAATACGCAGAACTAAGTGATCTTGCCATTAACCCCCTCAAATCAAGAATTGTGGTCTTCAAACACCCGCAGAAGAAGATCCACTTTTCAAATTGGGTTTTGGGGGGGCCAACTGATCCAAAGGGTTGAGGAGGTGAAGTATTTAGGCTATAACATATATGCCTATCCAGTGCGTTATAAAGTTGTAACGCTCACCTGATTCTCGCAGAGGCGCCGGTCTTGACTGGGCGACTACCGTATCTTCAAAGGTGATGTGTAGCACCCGGTTGGCTCTTTGGACTGGACCTCTGTGCACTGTATGCCTGACGTGTAGAGTAAGATGTCTGCAGATAGAAAATATGGGGTTAATGAACTGGGGTTATTGGGGTGTCCCTATCTCTTTCCTCTTCTCCTCTCCTGTAGACCCCCAAAGGTTAACGCTCTCACCTTAGGTAAGTGAATGCCGAGCTCTCCATCTGCCTCGGGGCAGGGTGCTGTAACCAGTTTCTTCACTGGATAGGTAGCGCAGGCCTCTTGACTTCAGGGGACTGCTGTCCGTCGTTTACTGCACGAACTGTAAGTTTCGAGTCATTCAAATGTCTTTAAAGTCTTTAGTAATGATGTCTCTTGTTTTGCAGGGTTCCGGCGATGGCGGATGACGGGCTGAAGTGAGTTGAAGATGGAGCCCGTGTGATGAATAGAAGCGCCTGGAAGCACGTAAGTAAGCGCTTGTTGCCTGCTTCACTATGCGCTCTAACTGTCTTTTTATTTTGCAGGTACGAGTTCGGAGCGGCTGCAGGGTGCCGGAATACCCACTGGATTAGATGTGGAAAGGAGTAATGGCACGTGAGTATTAAAGTTCCCCAATGTCTTTAAACGCACCTTGTTTTGTCTTTCAGATGCGGGATGCAGCGCCGAAGGCCTCCGGAGCGTGCGAAGAGTTGGTAAACTTTTGTCTTTCAGATGCCGGAATGCAGTGTGAAGACCTCCGGAGCGCACGAAGAGTAGGTAAGCCTTTGCCTTTCAGATGCCGGAATGCTAACCTGTTCTTTCTTGTCTTTATAGGTGTTGCTGAAGACTGGATTCAGGATGGTAAGCCTTTTTCCTTAGGCCCAGGACCGGATGCAGAAGACACGATGAGCGTTCTGCTGCAGAGGTTGCAGAATAACGCAAAGCAAGATTCATCCACCGGGTGTGGTTTAAATAGCCTCCTGTAGTGCTTAGGTGTCTCCTTCCACAGCCACGCCTAAGTAAGAAAAGAGTTCCTGGTAAGAAAAGAGTTCCTGCCTTCCAGAAGAGTTCCAGTGTTCTGAATCTAGGGAGTGGCTCCAGCCCCACCCAACAGGAAAAGTAGTTCCAAACAGAAGAGGATCAGAGGCTCAACTGGCAGGCAAGTAAGCAGCATGGTCTGCTGAAGGTAAGTCCACCCAAGCATTATGAGCCCGGCGCTTCCAGCGCTGGGACTGGGCATATTTATGAGCCTGGTGCCACTGGCGCCAGGACTGGGTCCAAAAGGTCCCAATTGGGACTGGTTGGCACTCGGAACCTGGGTTATGGATCTGCTTCCAAGGGAGTTGGGAAAACCCTGACCTTTTGGAAGCAGAGATCATGACAAAAGTGGAAACAGATTTAGCTACAAAAACCTCTCAGATAGCTTCACAAATGCTCAAGCTAAATACAAAATATTGCAAGTTTTCAGTTTTACCGCTGATAAAATTCTATCTAGCAAAAGCAGTACCTGTAATTCTTTACGGTTCGGAGACAAAGCCGCTTCTTTGGTCTTTCGCCCCTCCACTGCACTCCAGGCGGATCTGGAAGAAGTCTTCCTGTACTCCGGGATTTAACCTAAGATTTGAACTTGATCTTAAATCGTTAGAATGTATGTGAAACTTTATAGGAAAATCTTTACTGGGAAGAGCTCTTCGTTATACGGAGAGATTAGAAATCTGGCACAATCAAGATACCCTATGCTATCCGATCTAGAGGAAAGAGTGAAGGTATTGTTGGAGAAAGTTTATTCAGAGGTTGACACCCTTATAACAAATCCATTGAAGGTGAAGCACAAGATTGAAACATGCGATTGGATAGAAACAATCGCAAAGGTAAGGAAGTCATCTCGTGTAAACCCATTCCTCTTGGTAGAAAAAAGTGGGAAAGACAACCCAGTTATCTTCTGAAGTTTCCTGATAGGGCAGTAAGGAATGACTTCTTTAGGAATGAATCTGGTACATAGTGGTGAGGTGTTGGCAAGGCATCAACAAGGAGACAAAGCCCTAAAACTGTAATGTTTGCAGCACTCCAGCAAATCAAACATTAAGGCATTTATTGATGGAGTGTGAGGGAACATTGGCAGATCGGAAGATGTTGTTTGATAGATGTGTTTCTTAGATGATTATCTTGTTTCTGGTTATAATGTTGCTTTAACAGCCTTGGTGGTTCTGGTCCTAAAACTCTGTAAAATAATGGAATGTTTTTTGGACTGACAATTGTAAGAGCTGAAATTTTAGCTTATTTTTAGAATAAATTATGTATTGTGGAAAAATGTAATTTTTTCTCTTTTTAGGTTGACTTCTTTATCGTTTTTCTGGGATGTATATTTGTGATCTCTTTTTGAGATTCTTGTTTTTGTAAAGGTTCATGGTAGAACCATATACAAATAAAAAATTGAAAAAAAGAAGCACCTCTGGTAGGTAAATGGAAAAGTCGTTGCACAATGTTTTTAGAAGTCTTTGACGAAAAGAAGAATCAAATGTTGGGCCACAAGCTGATTAGGCTTGTGAGTAGTAGAAGATGCAAGCAACTCTACATTAAGAGGTATGTTCTGACTTTGTACAGTACCTTTTAAAGATGAAGAAAAAGATGCAGCAGAGGACTCCTGTTCCTGTGCAGCTCTGTAGGTCTCGCTGTTCCTGGGCCTCAGTCGTGGCGACAAGAGGGAGGACGTCTGGGGACTCCTGTAATGCACTGGGACGGTCAAAACTTGCAACCGGCAAACTTCACTTTCATTGGCTGTTAAGTGTTTCAGCTCCTTTCGTCTACCTCAAATAGCAACAACGCGGTTCCTGGCTGTCGAGATGGACTTTACTTGTTTCTGGGGTCCCGCACTCTGTTGATGGGGTCAGTCCTGCTTCCTTGGAGTCTGGAGGATCTTCCTGGAGCTCGTGGCCACCTTAAAAGCAAAGCACACAAACTACTGTTCCTCTCCCTGGCTATACTCTTTCCAGCAGCAACTCTGTGGAAATTCAACCAGCTCTGAGATGGGTGTCCAGGTGGCTTACTTTGGAGTTGATTGGTCCCACCAACTCAAGGGGAGAAGTTGTCCTTGCAGGGGCTGCTCTGTCGATGCAAACTTGGCGTTTGGCACTGCAGCAGGGCTTCACCGGGCAAACCAATGGTCCAGGAGTTGCAGCAGGCGTCCTCTTCAAGTTCTTCTTCGGTTCCTTCATCCAGTGGTCGACTCTGCCTTCCATGCCAAAAGACTATTTTTATTCAGTTCTCTCCCATTCATTCCAGCCTAGCTGTCAGTCACCCAGCAGGGTGGCTGTCCTTGCCGGAGAGTCAGCCGGCAAATCACCACAGAGTGCATTTGGGTCTCCTAGGAGACTAAGCACAGGGAGTTTTGGCCACCTCCCTCACTTCCTGCCTACCCCATACACCCTGGAGCCAGAGGCGGGCTACACTCGTGAATCTCGCCAAACGCAAAGCGAGCAATGGGACCAAACCTGGTTAGGCGTAGAGTAAATCTCAAGAAGGACCTTTCCACAAAGAAATGGCGAAAAAAGCAGACCGGGGCCATTTTTACAAAAATGGCACGCTTGGGTGCTTTACTGCAGCTGTGAACGCAGCCCGTGGTAAATACACACCACAGTAGTTAAAAAGAAACCATTGCCACGAGCCATTCAGTGTGGAAAGGGTAACATACATTTTTTTTACATGAGAAGCTAGACAAAGTAGGTAACCCCTCCAGCACCCTATTGTAAGATGGTGTGTGCTGGGTCTAGAAGGTTACAAAGGTAAGTAAAGTCAATTTCACTTTACTGCTCTTGGAAAAAGTAGTTTATCCAAGAGAAGGTATTTAAACCTTTGGGGAATCTGAAAGATCTCCCTGAAGATGCTGTGTGACACAAGGTAAAGATGATGCCTATGGAGTTTCTTAGACTCCATAACCAAAAACTGCAGAGTAGGAAATCACATTAAAATACATGACGGGGGTGAGGAGGGGGGTGAAGGTTCTTGCCCTCTCCAGGTTTTAAAAATCAAGTCCTCAAAATCCAGCAAAGTTGCTGGGGGTCTCTAAGGTGGAGGGAATTGGCACATTTCTGAGAATTCTCCCTAACAGGGGTCGAACCTCCCTCGCTGACTTTTCAACCAATATTGCCAACTCTCGCCCATTGCATTGCCTTTGTCTGCTCCAACTTTCAGTATTTGTATTTTATTGATATTTCTATAGTGCTATTTACCAAAGTGCTTCACAAAGAGAACATCAGCAGTACATTAAAATCAGTATAATCAATTGTGTTCACAATTAGCCAAAAGGAATCAGACCGACTGTAGTAGGTAACATTTTAGGGAGGAGTGCGACAGAGTATGAGGTGATAGAGCGGAGGGGATAATGGGAGAAGATTCCAGTGGAGAGGGGCCAACAGCTGAAAAGATCGAAAACGAGATTGTGCACAGGGGGCACATGGAACAGTAAGTGATAAGAGTCCAGCAGAGCGGAGGGAACGAGACGGAGAGTAAAATGAAAGAGGCAAGATAATCCAGGGCATGGCCACATAAAGATTTGAATACTAGACAAAGGAAATCAAATTTCAACTGAGTGAAAGGAAAGCCATCCAAGGGAGTCAAGAGGAGATTGTCACGATAGGATAATAAGCAATGCGAGAGAATAGAGGAATGATAAATTGATTTAAGTGGCGCTAGGCGAGAGCGAGGGAGGCCAAAGATTAGAACATGCTATACGGATGACACTCCACTCATTTTCAGGCTTCCCTCTGCCAGCTCTTCTTCTCTCATCTCTGATTGCCTGTCTGCTATTCATGAGTGGTGATTCATGAGTGGTGTGCCGCCAACGATCTCTGCCTTAATGCTATTAAGATGGAGATCTTCCTCTTGGGCACACCTTCACCCTCATTTCCTATCACTCTCAGACGTGCCTCCATTGGCCCTCCTCGTACCCCCACCTGCGAGGCGAAGAATCTCAGGGTCATCTTCGACTCCACACTTTCCTTTTCTGCCCCCATCTGTCTCTAAAATGTCAAACTTCCAACTGTTCCTCCTCAGAAGTGTTCTGCCTTTCCTCTCCTTCCCCCAGAAGCTCACTGTATCTCGAGCCCTGGTTCTCTCCAGGCTGGATTGCTACAACAGCCTCTTTCTAAATCTACCTGCTTCTACTCTCAGCCCTTTGCAACTCATCCAGAACAGGACTGCAAGACTTTTCCTGGGCCTCAAGCCCTGGGATCGTATCTCTCCAGCCCTGAAATCTCTTCATTGGTTCCCAGTGGCTGCACAGATTAAATTCAAGACCCTTTGCATTGTCCACAAGGCTTTCTGGGGCCTGGGTCCAAAATATCTTCAACTCCCCCTCCACAAATATCTTCCCTCTCGATCTCTTTGCTCCTCCGCCGCCAAATCCCTCAGGGTCAGTCGTTTCTCAAAGAAAAGTGCTTGGGTAGATCTGTGTTCGGCTGGGTCCTCCCTCTGGAACAGCCTCCCTGCCACTCAAACTTGAGGAGAACCATCTCTAGTTCCGAAACACCTCAAGACCTTCCTCTTAGCTTCTGCCTTCTGTCCTCCTCTCCCCTGTTGATCTTTTCTGCTTTGGCATCATACACCTGTTTAACCTCTGATTTTGGGCCCAGGTACTAGCCCCCCACCCCCCACGCACCCGCACGTCCCCCTGGCAACCCTTGCACTTTGGGTCTGTATCTGTGTTAGGCAAAGTTTGTATGCAGTACCCTCTGGGAACACTACAACCAACTCTGACTACAGGTATAGTGTGATGCTGGAAATGCATCGCAGGGACAGGGCCTCCGTATCCTTGTCCTTTACTGCTTTTATGTTTTTGGGCACCTGTGTGTGACCCACAGAGCAGGGTACAGGCTGGTGGCAGCTCCGTGCTGAAATGCCTGGTGCCCTGAGCGGCCTCCATTTTGGGATGCCCAGGCCCTGTCATTTGGAATCGGTAGATTCCGGATGGAGACAAAATGGCCCCCATGGCCTCTTGCCTTCCGTCACCTGTTACCTTGATCTTCCCGAACTCCCAGGAAGCCCTGCCTCTGTCCCTTCCCCCTGACTGGCTGTTGGGTGGAAGTTCCATATATGGTAGTGTGGGGGAAATGCCGACCAGACTGGCTGGAGCCTTTTCAATGACAGTTTGTTGTGGGTATGCCTGTGGGTGGGACCTGGGTGAATGGAGTGTGTGACGAATATATGCATTCTATGTTGTGGCTGTCTATTATCTGGTGGTTGACACAATGGTTGAGACAGCCCTGCCCGAAACCGGTATGAATGCAGCTTGGAGTGTTGAATGGCTCGCTTCTTGTCCCAATACACAACTTGTTGTCGGTGTCTGGAGAGAAATGAATGGCCTGAATGCCCTGTGTGCCTGATTGGCTGCCTGCCTGCATGAATGACCGTAGTCGTGATTGGATGCTTGAGTATGACCCAGCGGAATGAATGGGAGATCAACAGTATATCTGGGGACCTCTCACTACTAGGAATTGTGTTCAGAAGCTGAAGGCCACTACGACGAGTAACTAGAGTACCCGAAGCTTGATCTTGCAACCCTGCTGGACGAGAAGAATTGCTGTTGCTCTCCTTCGCAATCTGAAAGCTGTTGTGCTTCAAGAACTGACCCGGAGAGGACCTGGTAAGGCGCCCTCTTCCCGAGCTATGAGGGTCCATCGTGCACAGCGGATCTTTGCCTAAGCTCCCTGGTACACAGACCTTCGACAGGCTGCCGACCCGATACGGGGATTGCTGCGGAACTCCAAGAAGCGCCCGGACTGTTGTCCGTCACTGTCGACGACCGCCGTCGCCGACTGGAGCTGCCGTGCTCCTGTTGCCTAAGAACTTCATTGATCCAAGGACGCTTTCGTCCGCATCGTCGCTGCTGTATCCTGCTGGAGAAGGCCTGACGGTCGACGCGCCAAGGAGCATCCACCGGTGGGTTTCCCTCCACCCAAAGACCACAGACGCCGACGACTCGACGCCCTTGCTGGGCCACCGTTCTTCAACTCTTTGCGGTCCAGAACTATCAACACCGAGGTGCCCCGCACACCTCTTCCTGGCAGGACGTTTACGCTTCCCTGTCAACGAGCACCGCTAGGAACGACGCCGCCACTTTACCGTCGTAGCTCGACCTGATTTCCGTCGGACGTTGTTCGACCCGTGACTCCTGCCTGAAAGGGAGGACACTCAAGAAGGGCCGTAGATTCCCTGACGCGGAACGCTACAACGCCAAGGTACTTTGGGGTTGCAGAACTATTGGAAAGTCTATTGTGAACGATATATGGACTGGGCTTGTATCTTTATTCTACAGGTTCCCCAGGTGGGGGGGGGGGATCTCCACACAGAAGTGTGTCTAGGTAACGGGGCCAGTATTCTGCCAGTTGCTCAACCATCTTGCTTTCCTTCCTCTCTACTGCTGGTTTCCTCTTTATTTTGATCTGTGCGTCATTCTGACCATATGCACTTTAATGAGATCTGATAACATTAGTGGTACCACTTTAGAACTGTATATATTTACCATTGTTGATTTCTGAATACAAAGTGAGTTATCGTATTAGTGTACGTGACCTTGAATATTAATTATATAAAGACTGTGTTGTAACCGATAGTGTGTGGACATTCCTTTGTGGGTGCTTGCGGACTACACTGTACTTAAGAACCAGCCTGCAAACACCTCTTGAGAAAGCTAGGCCTTTATTGCTCGACCGTAGCTACCGAATAGAGAATCTTGGCTGGGGTCCTCTGTGCCTCTCCTCTACCATATAGAGAGCAGAAGTACAGACACCCCCCTCCAGTTTTTACATATAGGAAACCCATCCTTTGGAATAAGCTTGTACTATACAGTTTTGGTAGCGTGTTGAGCAGCCAGGCTTATCTCAAGTGGGAGGGGAACAATCCCATGCAATAATTGTGATTGTTGCAACAATGTAATTAAGGGTAATTACATCTATCATCCACACAAAGGACATACAATCCCGTTGAGACAAACATCAACCTGTGACACCAGGAATGTAATATATGGAGTGAAATGCCCGTGTAGGCTGTATTACGTAGGACTAACTGGAAGGAAAGCTAAAGTAAGATGGGGAGAGAAATGGGCAGAGAAATCTTATGGATTGACAAATTGGATACAATATATCCTCATGGAATGAACATCGATTGGGATTTGAATTGTTATCTTTGAATTGTGGTTGATACTGGTTTGGAGTATATGGCGTGCATAGATAGTACAGACATGTATTGCTTTAACATGGTATGCATACAAAATAATTAATTGTGGTTGAAAGTGCAATCACTGCACCAATCTAGTAGACATGAGAGAAGGAAACGTTTAACATGAATGATGCACCCTGTGTACTTAGAATCTTTCTATACATGATCTAAAATAGTTCCTATTTGAGACTGCATTTCCTGTACCCACAGAGTAGACACGAGAGAAGGAAATGTCCAATAAGAATGATGCACCTTGTATACGTAATCATCTGGATTTGTATCACAGAAATTGTCTTAGTGCAATCTATCAGTTGGTAAATACTCGCTACTGTTAAGGTCGTATGTATACTCAGAGATGGTACTAAATGTTTGTTCTATCACTTTCGATCAGACTTTGCCCTGAGTAGAAGAAAAATTGGTATTCTCTAAAGATGAGATCATTTAATGGCATCACAGGATATTACTCATAGAGAGAGACCTCTGCAGCTAGCTGATTAGTTGATTTTTTTTATTTTTTTTTTAACAACATTCGGGATATAAGCTGACGTGGATGAACAGTGTGGTAGTTTACTAGTGATTCTTTAAAAACATTCCTTACTACATCAATGGTGTTTGTATTGTATTACAATACACACCAAAGATGGCGCTCGAATGACATAGGTGGGGAAACAAAGAACAGACTATAAGGGGATGGAAATCATTGGGTTGCTTAGCAACCTGCCAATGCTTTGCCTGAGAGCTGCAGACATGCACAACTGAAGACGAAGCAAGGATGCTGTTTCACATCCCGGGTAGGCAAATTATGATTTTCAATCGTGAACACAAATTGCCGAGTATACAGGTATCACTGAGGGCTCCTCTCTCCGATGCAGGAAACGTGAGCCCTGACGGATCACTATTTCGACAAATAATAATACACCACAGCGGGAGCAGCCGCCTCTGCGAGTGTATCGTAGAACACAGAAATGAAAAATACTTTGCTGCACTTAAGGTATGTTGTGGCTTCTGTGGTTAACCAGGTGTAAGGAGAACACTGTGGAATCATTTGAATCATATAGGAGCTAATAAGCATTATGGAAATTTAGTTTTTCAGTTAACGGGCAAAAGCACAATTGGAAGAAATGGTGCTTGCAGACTATGTAAAGTCACGCACACCAGAAAACAAATAGGTGAGTGCGTACCTGATAGTACATGGAGTGTATTAACAAAGGATAAATATTTAGGGTCTCACAGGGTTGCCCAGCGCTATATAAAGCACCTTGTCCTCCTGGAGACCCATAATCTTTTACTTCCTTTACTCTCAACCTCATAGTGTTACAATGTGTTTTTTTACTAACAGTGATTAAACTTGTTTGCCAACTCTGAAATGCCAGTCGGTGTCTAGAGCTATTCTGGATTTTGAATCTGAGCACAGATCAATTTATTCGAAGGGATTGTGCCCTCCGACGTGACGTATTCCTTATCTTTGATTGTTACCCAATCCAGCTTGCTGGCCTCGGAAACATTTTCAGTAGCGGGCGCTGCGCGTCCACGTCCCTCGAGTCGGTGACCCTCGACAGCCTCCGTATCGACGCCGACGTCATCATGCATATAAATAGACTCGCGCAGCATCCGTTGCTCAATTCCGTTTTTCCACGCTTCGTCGGCCACAGAAACGTAACGCTCAGTTCCTTTCTTCAGGAAAAACCTTCCTATTCTTCGAAGATTATTACCTTAATACGATGGCTTTTTCATCCTAACCTTCGACTCCACGGTCTGGTTTCAGAAAATGTCGCGACTGTGGGAAGAAAATGTTGTTAATGGATCCTCACAGGATCTGTTTGTGGTGCCTGGGATCGGAGCATCACTGTTCGGAATGCAAGGACTGTATGTCCATGACAGCGAAAGCCTTGAAGGAGCGTAAGGGGAAGTTAGAAAGAGGTAAGGGCTTTAAAACATCAACTCCCTCGAAAGTTTCTTCGGCTGAGTTGAGACATTCGTCTCCTCGTCGACAAAATAAACATTCCCGTTCAAGATCTCAACGCTGTTCTCATCAGTCTTCGAGATCAAAACACTCTAAGAAGAGGCGCAGATCTCCCTCTTCTTCCTCTACCTCCCCAGAAAGGGTCACCTGCCCCACGAAACACAGCTCTCCAGCTAAGTGGGAGGAGTTCCGTTAAAAAAGAAAATGCTTCGCATCTTCGAGAAAGCGGCCTCGCCCCCCTCGGAGACGTCTAAAGGTGATAGCCTGGGTGAAAGACCCGAAAAAACAAAACGCTGCGAGTCGTTGAACCCGGCGATAGACTACTCGAGAGCGTCATGAACCCTCGCGTAAAAGCAGTAAGACCGCGTCATCGACGCCGTCGTCGAAGGTTTCTTCGACTCACAAATCTGCATCATTGTCACGACCCTCGCCCAAAACACCCTCTGGCAAACCCATTGGCCAGGTGGAGTCAGGACTCGGGCCTCTAGAGCCTGGCATTCTCTTCAAAAGCCCTCATGGGGCCAGTCCTGGCGCCTATGGCGCCAGGCTCATACACCATGAACAACAATGTGCTTGGGAACTACTTTATTGTATTGTCAGCCAACATGGAGGCATCCACATAGCTTGGTTCCTAAGAACCAAGCTATGCGGTCTAGTGTTTTGGGTGTGGCAGGCCTGGAACTACTTTCCCTGGTACTACTTTACCTGGGCTATATAAACCACACCCTGACTGCAGAACATGCTTCATGTTACTTTGCAGCTTGCAACGTGACGCTCCCCGTGTCCAGCTATTACCTCGGAGAAGCAGAACCTGCAAGGAGACAAAAGGAACATCATTAGCAGCAGCATCTTACCTGCAGTCTTCATCTTTAAACACTTGCAGCTACTGAGAACAGCTTCCTCGAATCTGCACGCCTCCTGGACAGAACAACCTGAAAGGGGAAGATAGAGGCAAATTAAAGAAAGCTGTAGAGACATTTACAAATTACGAACTGCTCAAAAGGCCTACCTTGCTGGTCGCCTCTCGGCTGGCACCACTCCGGACATTCCACTCGCGCTGAAAAACACAGCGACCTATAAGGAAGGAAAACACAGGTTAGCAAAGGCAAGACTTCATAGCGCTGCGCATAGCGCTTACTTACCGCATCATAGCGCTCTTAATGCGCCATCATTTACCAGCGGGGCTCAACCAAGCCAGTTCACCGTGCTGAAGCTCTGCATACCTAAGGGAGAAAAGAGACATTTTAAACATGAAAGTCATGCAGGAAAGCAACAAAACTAAAGAACAGCAATAAGACCTACCTGAACAATATCAAACAGGCCGGCGTCAGTGAAGTAACTGGACCGCACTCGCCCATGAAAGACAACGCGCCCCTGCAAAGAAGGCAGGACGGAGAGCACGCCTAATTTTACCACAAGGCAGAACCTTCCCCACAGACCATATCAGGGCAAAGCTGAGGAGCATACCACCGAGTAACCCAGCTGGGTGGCGTCCCTGTGGATACCAGGTGAGCCTAACAGTCATCAACGCCTTTGTCGAAGGATCCTTCGACGCATAAATCGGTAGCATGGACCCCGTCTTCGACGCCACTGTCGACTCCGATAAAAGACAAACCTACAACTGTCACTACGTCAAAGACAGTAGAGGTGTTGAAAGTTTTGAACCATGACGTCGAGGATGCCTTTGGCAATCTCGACGACGCCGAGTAGGATTCCGATCCTCTAGAGTGCATCGAGGTCCCTTCAAACTTTCTCGACGCCTTTTTCAGGATTGTCGAAGCCTTTGACTTCCACGTCGACAACCTCGACGTTTTCTCAGCCAGTGACAACCAATTTGGCTCCTTCTGCTCTAGAAATGGGGTTTAAACCATATCCTAGGACTGTCTACTTTAGAGCCTTGTCCTCTATATATGAGGAAGGGGAGGATTCCGACCATGAAACCCTTTGGTTTACACAGGACTACAATACCCATGTCAGAGGAATTAATCTCTGAGGAGAATAAATTAAAAGACCTTCAGGACTCTCTACATGAGGCAAGTGGTTTAGATACTTCTCCAGAAGTAGAGTTTGCTAAACCAGACCCTGGAGAGCATGCCGAGACACCTTATAGGACTCTGATGGCCAGAATAATTGAATTCATGGGGTGGTCTACACCTTCTTTTCAGCAGGATGACCTCACTGATATTTTAGATAAAGGTCCACTGGAGGATCCTGTTGTTCCTTTTCATACTGCTCTGCAAAGAAATATTTCTGCAAATTGGGGAACTCCTGAAGTTATCCCTGCAGTAAATAAAAAACTTTCTGCGAAGTACAGGGTTTCTGCCTCAGATCCTGAATATTTTAGCAAGCATCCAACTCCAGAGAGTTTAGTTGTACAAGCAGCAACTTCATCAAACAGTAGGTCGGCATACCCTACTATTCCACAGGATGGGGATGATAAAAGAAAAAAAGTCTTTTCGGCTTGTAGCATGGTGCTTGAGTCTATAAACGCCACTTGCACGCTAGCAAGATTCAGCCACACACTTTGGGAGTGTGCTTCATCTGCGGCTGACTGTCTCCGAGAAGGAGAAGAAAGGGAAGCATTCTTAAACATCAGGGATGGAAAGGATGCAATGTGTGAGTCCCTCCAAATGGGCATTGATTCTGCTGACAGCATCAGCAGGGCCATGGCGGCAAGTACCACAATCCGCAGATTTGCGTGGTTGCGAGAAGTCTGGTTTTGCTCCAGATGTACAAGCCAGACTTTTGAACATGCCCTTTGACGGCACTTCTTTATTTGGTAAGAAGGCTGATGACAGCCTGGAGAGATTACAAACATTGAAGGCAGCAGCAAAATCTCTTGGGGCTGCAATCCGGCAGACTCAGAATCGCACCTGAGGAGCTTCCTGGAGGGGGTAGGTCCTTTCACTTTTACCCCGCATTCGGAAAAGGCAGAGGACAGCCAGCTCAAAGGGGCCAGAATCGATTCACCTGTGGTGGACGGGGAAAAGGTACAAAAGCCGCAGCAGCAGGTGCCATTTTACCCCCAGCATCTGCTTCAGCCGCTTCTAAACCCCTCTGAGGTCTCCCCTCACAGGACACCAGGAGGGGGCAGGTTAACTCAACATCTGACAGAATGGCAGGCTATTACGTCAGATGCGTGGGCATTGGAGACAGTTGCCCAAGATTACTGCCTGCCCTTCCTACACAGCCCTCCGGGTCCTCTGGGGAACAATGCTTTGAAGTTTCCAGTCCCGCTCCTTATGTAGGAGATTGTAGACCTTCTAGAGAAGGGTGGGATAGAACCGGTACCCGTAGAGGAGAGGAACCAGGGTTGGTATTCCCCCTACTTCCTCGTACCGAAGGACGACGGAGGACTGAGACCCATCTTGGACTTGTGAGAATTGAACAAATTCCTCAGGAAAGACAAGTTCAAGATGATAACCCTCTCTCAGATCCTTCAGGCCCTCCAACTTCAGGACTGGTTGGTATCTCTAGACCTTCAGGATGCTTATTTCCATGTGCCAATCCATCTCAAACACAGGAAATACCTGAGGTTCGCAATTGGCAACTCTCACTATCAATTTCGAGTTCTGCCATTTGGGCTGACCTCCGCCCGAGGGTTTTTACCAAGCTGATGTTGGTGGTGGCTGCAAGTCTAAGGAGGGAAGGGATCCACGTCTACCCCTACCTGGACGATTGGTTGATCAGAGCAGTATCTTCGGAACAAGCGCCGATCCAGCTAGATTATGTCCGTCAATTCCTTCACAAGCTGGGCTTCTCCCTCAACTTAAAGAAGTCACAGATGATATCATCACAGAGACTCCAGTTCATTGGAGCAGTCCTGGACACTTCCCTGGGAAAAGCCTCGCCACCAGGAGTGAGGGCTCTAGATATTCTACAGATGGTCACCAAGTTTCAAAATGCCCAACGTCTACCAGCCTTCGACTTTTTGAGTTTTCTAGGCCTCATAGCATCCTGCATCTTCCTATTGCCACAGCCTCGCCTGAGAATGAGATCCCTCCAGTGGGCACTAAGAACCCAATGGTCGCAATTCTCGGGAAGAATGTCAGATCTCCTTCAAGTCCCGGACAGAGTAGCTCGAGACCTTCAGTTGGCAACCATGGCCGGAGATAACAGTAGTCACGGATGCCTCACGGGGTGGGGAGCCCATGGCAACGACTTGACCATCAGCGGTCGTTGGTCTCCATTGAAGTCCAGACTACATATCAACATGTTGGAGCTATGAGCAATCAGACTAGCGCTGAAAGCTTTTCTGCCATCAGTACAGGGAAAGAATGTCCTGATAATGACGGACAACACAGTGGCCATGCACTACCTCAACAAAAGAGGAGGCGTAGGGTCACTGCCACTGTGCAGAGAGGCAATGCAGCTCTGGTTTTGGGCAATTCAAGAAGGAATCTCTCTATCGGCAGTTCACCTAGCCGGAAAGAAGAACTTGACAGCGGACGCTCTGAGCAGGCAGAGTACAGTTTCCCACGAGTGGGAGCTAGCTCGCGAAGTCCTTCAGGAGGTCTTTGCCCTTTGGGGAACCCCTCAAGTGGATCTGTTCGCCACCAGCATCAACAAGAAGTGCGATCAGTTTTGTTCAAGGGAATTTCCCCCGAGAGGAGCTCAAGGAGACGCGTTCGTAGTGGACTGTGAGTTTCCACTCCTGTACGCTTTTCGTCCAGTCACTGTCATTCCTCAAATGTTCAGGAGGTTGAGTAGATTCAGGAAAACCATGATCCTAATTGCCCCAGATTGGGCCAGGAGAACGTGGTACCCAAACCTTCTGAACATGTCCATCTGCCCTCCATTTCGTCTTCCGCAAAGAGAGGATCTTCTCTCGCAGAAGGGAGGGAGGTTCTCCATCCAGACATCAGAACCCTCAACCTTCACGCTTGGTTTCTGAAAGGTTGAGATACAAGGATTGGGATCTCCCGGATGACGTCATAGAGGTGTTGCTTTCAGCCAGAAGGCCAGGAACAAAAACTTTATACCGCTGCCGTTGGAACAAATTTTGCAGCTCTTGTAGAGAAAAGAATATTGAACCCTTCTTATGCAATACACCCATGGTGTTATCGTTCTTGCTTTACTTAGCAAATTCAGGTCTTTAAGTTGGTACGATCAAGGGCTATCTCGTAGCGCTGTCAATCTTTAAACATACTGCTGAGGAGCCTTCATATTTCAAACTACCCTTGGTAATCCAATTCCTGAAAGGTTTAACTAATGTTTATCCCCCAAAGCCTTCAAGTTCCATTGTGGGACCTAAATCTAGTCTTAACATTTCTGATGGTTACTCAGTTTGAACCACTCCATTCCTGTTCATTACGATTTCTCACTCTTAACAGTCTTTCTAATGGCTATAACATCTGCCAGAAGAGTGAGCGAATTACAAGCTCTTTTTTGCAAACCTC
Source organism: Ambystoma mexicanum (assembly GCF_040938575.1). Lineage (NCBI taxonomy): Eukaryota > Metazoa > Chordata > Amphibia > Caudata > Ambystomatidae > Ambystoma > Ambystoma mexicanum. The sequence goes on from NC_090934.1 coordinate 175,860,279, forward strand.
CTCATACAATCTTTCATAAAGACAAGGTTGTTTTACAAGTGAAGCCTAATTTTCTCCCAAAGGTGGTTTCTCAGTTCCACATTGCTCAGAAAATAACTTTACCTTCGTTCTATCCTCCTCCCCATGCAGGGAAAGAGGAAGCAAGATTACACAGGCTGGATCGAAGACGTGCCTTGAGTTTTTATATTAGCAGACTTGCTAGGATAAGGCAAGCTACTAACTGTAGGATACGCAGGGCACACATTAGGATTGCCAATCACGAAACAGACCATTTCAATGTGTATCATTTTAACCATTCTAGAATGTTACAAATTGGCAGGAAATGAACCCCCTCAACATCTATGGGCTCATTCAACCAGGGGTATCGCAGCCTCTTCGGCTATCCAAAGAGGGGTTCCAATTAGAGACATATGTGCGGCTGCCACATGGTTGTCCGCACATACCTTTACTAAATTTTACAGCCTAGATTCCTCCTTTAGCCAGGAGACAAGATTTGGGAAAGCTGTGTTGCATTCTATACATTCTTAAAGGGAAATATTTCAATTTTACTCCCACCTCCTCTTTACACTACTGCTATGGGAGTCTATCAAAGATAACGAATACGTCGGAGGACACAATCCCTTCGAAGAACAAGTTACTTTCTTACCTTGTAACGTTCTTTCGATGGGGATGTTCCTCCGACGTATTCCTTATCGCCCCTCCCATCCATCCCCGCAGTAAAACTTCCCTTGTAGTTGCAGCTTACGCCTCAAGGTTAATAACCAATTCATGCAAAGCAAATTTAAGCTTCAAAACGGAACTGAGCAACGGACGCTGCGCGTATCTATTTTTCTGAGGATTGTGGAATCTGCTTAGATCACATGCTGTGCATAGGCCGACATCTAGTGGAAGCTGCGGAGTATTAGTTTGTTTTTCGAAACTCGAAAATGGGCGTCGACACAGGGCGTGCCAGTAATACTATCCCTAGTGTGACGTCCACTGTACCCATGATCCCTCACGCGTCTAGGACCCTCAGATTGTTTTTTTCCACCATGCTGGTCGGAAGCACTGAGCGGAGTTCCCTGATTTAGTCAGATTTGGCAAATATTGTTATATATTTCCCCGTTTATTCCACCTATATGTCGAGTCTCCGAACATCGACACTCGACGCCGGATCGGAGAGAAGTCAACCGTCAAACTACAGCGACGGATTTGGGCCTCGGAAGGCCTCTGGCCTCGGCCCGTGCCGCGGAAGTCCTCTGGACTCAGCCCTGCAAGTAGGGAGAGTGGGGGGTGGCACATATCCTACACTCTGATTAATATAGGTACGTTACTTATATTCCTACACTCCCAGCCCGCTGCCACAGGGTGCGTATGGAGGGTACCCCTTTTCAATTTTGCCCCAAGTGCAACCGCAAGTATCCTTGGGTTGACAGACACGCCACATGTAACCTCTGCTTGCCGAGGGACCACCCCGAGGCGAATTGCAGAGCGTGCAGTTGGTTCAAACCGAAGACCCTTAAGGACCGTTCGACAAAGCTTTGGGCCCACCACGCCAGGCGACAAGAGGCCATGGCCACGGAGGGTGCCTTCAGCGATGGCAGCGACGCAGTACTTTCGGACGGCGAGGGCAATGTGGCGTCGATGGACAGCCAAGCGCAAGTCCCCTGACCTCGGAAGGTTGTCCGGCAGGGCAGCTATGGGGAAGACACCCGGCGACACGAGCGCTACCCACACCACTTCCAGCAAACAAAGGTCCAACCGAGACTCGACGCGCACGTCGAATTCTCGGAAAGAGGCACGTAGAGAACGGTCCACCGAGTCAGTGTCCTCTTCGCGTTCGAGATCGCCGCATGACACCAGGCAACCCTCCACTATTGTTAAGAGTGCCTCGCTCCCCTTAGTAACTGAAGTTCGGTCGTCGGAGGATGCCGCCGACCTCTACCCCGAGGCCGCACTCAGGAGTCAGCGTCTGCAGGCAGCGCGAAGGCTGCTACCGAATCCCTTACTCTCCAGAGACAGGGACTCTACCCCCGAATCTCGGCTCCAGGCATCGAAAAGCTCTGATAGGGCCCAAAAATCGGGGAAACACTCTTCACCCCGCGAGGAGGGGGGGAAAACAACAAAGTAAGCAGTCCCAGCCTACTTCCTCTCCTAAACTACATTCTACTCCACCTAAACAGACGGACAAGTCTCAGTCTCTTGTCCCTAAGGCCCCTGTTCAGGCCAGTAGATCTAGTCAAGATAAAACAGGGAAAGCACTCCAGAATAGTTATTCCCGGTTCAAGGGAATGGTCCAGTGATGACATAGACAGAGTAATGTCAAGGATTTCATCATTGGCAGATTTCTACACCAAAAACCCGGAACACTTTCTCTTATACCCCAGAAGGGTCAACTCCCTCAGGCTCTAAGGATCCAATACCCCCAAGTAAGAAGTCCCGGGGTGAAGCACCTACTCAGTTTACAGACCCCTTCTATATACAGCCCTATTCTCCGTATCAGGAAGATCCATCCTTTGGTGAGGATCCAGATGTGGGCATGTTCGTAGAACAAACGGACAGGCTATTATGGGGATGATGAGGACCAGGAGGAGGAGGACGACGACCCAGATACATGCAGGGTAGATTCCCCAGTAGAGAAAGAGCCCGCGGTTACCGACTCCCCTGTCGACAACCAGCCTCTCCTAAATGAGGTCCTGGCCAGAGCGACACAGCGCTTCCACATCGACACCCAGGGTGCTCAGGAGGAGAGGGACTTTGCAGAGGAATTGGTGGGAGAAAGGAGACCTGTTGCTCAGGCCATCCCTATCCTTAAGTCGATACAAAGGAGAATAGACCCTTCCCTTGTTAACGCCAATCTCAGTAGGGCGGTGAACCCCAGAATTGAAAAGCTTTTCAGGGCAGCCCATTCTGACCCACTGTACATAAGGGGACATCTCAAACCGGACTCACTGGTTGTTACAAACACCCGTAAGAGGGCGGGAACACCCTTGTCATCGGCCGAAGCTCCCCCCGACAAGGAGAGCAAGAAGATTTATGGCTTGGGCAGGAAAGTAGCCTCCACTTCCGCCTACCAGGCAAGGATTGCCAACTCCACCACCCTGCTGGCTAGTTACAACTGCCACCAGTGGGAAGAAGTCACAGCTTTCATAGACTCTGCCCCAGAACCCTTAAAAAGCCAATTGGCACGAGTTTCGGCAGAGGGGAGAGCTGTCAGGTTGCATTTTAAAATCAACCTTTGATGCCGTGGATAATGCCGGCAGATTAATTGCTGAAAGCACGGTCATCAAGAGGCATGCTCGGCTACGGCAGTCTGGGTTCAAGGCCGAGACCCAAGCATCATTGATAGATAAGCCGGTGGCGCCGGATCTATTGTTTGGAAAGGCGGTCGAGGACGCGCTGAAGAATGCCAAGGACGAGTACGAGACACTCAAGTCCCTAGGACAACTAACCAACAAACCCCCTAACCAGAGAGGGAATGGCAATTTTCGTCGGCCTCGCGGACAAAACTCCCAAAGAGGCTCAGACTATTCCCAAGGCCAGGTAAATCCATGGAACACTAACCAGCAGTCTACCCAGAGTTATGGCAGGGGTAACAAAACAGGTTGTGGTAGGGGTAGAGGCAGTCCCAATAAAGGAGGGGGCACGCCTCCACCAAAACAGTGACGCTCCATTCAGGGTCCCTTCTCATGCATCCCCAGTAGGGCGACGCATTTCCATCTTCACCCAAGCTTGGGAAGGGATCACATCAGACAGATGGGTGCTGTCCACAGTGTCCGCAGGATACTGCATAGAACTCCTAGAGCGTCCCCGAACCCACCCTCCACGACAAAGAATACACTCCTTAGACCACCAGAAGATCCTACTCGAAGAGATCGAAAATCTTCTCGCAAAGGACGCGATCAAACTCCTCCCGGGACACCAGGTAAACAAGGGTATTTATTCAACTTACTTCCTTGTGCCAATAAAAGATTTGACAATGCGCCCAGTATTGGACTTACGGCCTGCAAACAAGTATGTCAAGCCCCAAAAATTTGGCATGACTACTCTCCAAGATGTAATTCCCCTCCTAAAAAAGGGGGATTACATGGCAACATTGGATATGAAAGATGCCTATTTTCATATTTCCATGTTCCCAGTGCACAGAAAATATCTGCGCTTCAAGGTGGACAGTCAACACTACCAGTTCAAGGTGCTGCCCTTCGGGATAGCCGCGGCTCCAAGGGTATTCACCAAGGTACTGGCGGTGGCAGCGGCACACCTACGCAGGGAGGCAATCCCAGTGTACCCTTACCTGGACGACTGGCTCATCATGGGGAAGACCCCAGTAATTTGCAGGACAAACATTCAAAGAACTATCGACCTCCTCTTTGAATTGGGCTTCTCCATAAACGAGAAAAAATAAAGTCTGGTGCCCAGCACCTCCAAGCAGTTCCTAGGAGCTGTTCTAAATACTCGAGAGGGGTTGGCTTTTCATTCAGAGGAAATAATTCGGAATATACTACTGCAAATTCCACAATATCAAACCGGTCGCCAGATAACAGTACGCAAAGCAATGCGTTTGCTGGGCATGGTGGCGTCATGTATTTACCTGGTCCCCCACGCGCGCCTGCGCATGCATCCCATGCAAGAATGGTTGGTGAAACTGTGGTCTCAGGCAAGTGGTCATTGGGACGATCTAGTGGTCGTTTCGCCAACACTTGTACAAAGCCTTCACTGGTGGATAAGAGACAATCTGTCCAAGGGGAAACCCTTTTACGATCCCGAGTTACAGGCGGTAGTCACGACGGACGCATGCCTGACAGGATGGCGAGCTCACCATCTCCACCACACAGCTCAGGGTCTCTGGTCACACACAGTGGCCAAGAATCACATCAACCTGCTAGAGCTTCTGGCAGTTTTCAGAGCACTTCAAGCGTTCAAGCCCCATCTACTGAACCTGTCGGTGCAGATCCGGACGGACAGCACGACAGCCATCTTCTACCTGAACAAGCAAGGAGGGACTCGTTCGCCAAATCTGTCCAGACTTGCCCAGAAAATTTGGATATGGGCACTCGGACGGAACATCTTTCTGTCATCTCAACATGTTCCAGGGGATCTCAATTCTCTAGCGGACACTTTGAGCAGAGATCCCCTTCCGGAGGAACACGAATGGTGTCTACACAGAGAAATCGTAGAAGATCTCTTCTCTCAGTGGGGTGTCCCCACTATAGACCTATTTGCCACAAGCGAAAACAGACAGTGCCCAGGATTCGCATCCAGCTTTCCCCAACCAGACTCGGGGATGTTTGCGTACGCTTTTCCACCAACTCCTCATCAGGAAGGTGGTGAACAAGATGAACAGAGAGTCGATGACGCTCGTCCTAGTTGCTCCCATGTGGGCGAGACAACCGTGGTTTCCACACCTACGCAGACTCTCGGTGTGCGATCTCATCAAACTCCCGGGCTGGTACAATCTTTTGTCCCAGCACCAAGGTCAGAAGGTGCATCCTCTACCCAACTCCATGAACCTAGCAGCATGGCTCCTGAGGTCATAGTTTGGACATCTCAATTTACCACAGAGGTGTATGGACACCCTAAAAGAGTCTAGGAAACCGAACACGAGGCATTGCTACTTCGACAAATAGAAGAGATTTGTTATCTGGTGCCAGAATAAACAAATCAACCCAGTTGATTGCACTCCTTCCACAATCGTAGCATACATGCTCTACCTTCTGGACGCAGGGTTGGTTTTCAACTCACTAAAGGTACACCTGGCAGCACTGTCAGCGTACACCACCTCACATAGCAAGGTGTTGTGATGGAAGGTACCTGTGGTTAAAGCCTTCATGGAGGGAGTAAAGAGACTTCATCCTCCTATATCTAACCCACCACCAGGATGGGACCTGAACGTGGTTCTATCTAAACTCATGGGCCCCCCATTCGAGCCCATTCATAAGACAAGTCTCAAACACCTGAGCTATAGACTGCCTTCTTAGTAGCCATTACATCCATAAGAAGGATCCGTGAAATTCAGGCTCTGTCAGTGCAGGATCCTTTCTTTACTAATCATAAGGATAAGCTGGTTTTACGGACACACCCTAGGTTCTCACCTAAGTTTATTTCTAAATTCCATGTAAACCAGTCCATCGAGCTTCTGGCTTTCTTCCAAAACCCACAAAGCTTGGCTGAAGTTAAACTACACACCCTAGATGTGCGTAGGACGGTCCTTTACTACGTAAACAAGACCAGACTGCTTAGAAAAACAGATCAACTGTTTGTCTCCGTAGCCACAGGCAAAGAGGGAGATCGCGTCTCTAAGGGTGCCATCTCCAAGTGGATTGTCAACTCTATCCAGTTGTGTTACTCTTTCTGACAAAACTCTGCCTTTTTGTTAGGCAGAAACCTGTGCAGTTCCCTCTGGGACCACTGCAAAAGATTTAGGACTACAGGTGTTTGGCAGTAAACCCACTTGGTAGCAGTCTGTACCACACAGATTCACTTGGTAGCTGTGGCTGAGCAGTCAGACTTCCCTGAAGAAGAGTTAGGCAGTATACAGAGTATTCACAATAGGTCAAGAGAACACAATAGAACAAGTAAACACTGACCAGGGCTTGGTGTAAACGATAATAATTTATTTAAAACCACATCTAGAAAAACACACAGGCACTAATAGTAAGCAATTCAAAAACACGGTCACTAAAAGATATACACTCCCTTAAAAGAATATTAGACAAGTCTTAAGTAAAGCCCCACTTATTTTCAGACAGCAGTGAGCGCTTAACGTAGATGGTACTCTAATAGTTTGTTTTTTACAAGGGAGAGAAAAGCAGAGAACAAGTTGAAACAGATCCCAACACTTTTACAAGAACATAACAAGAGAGGAAGGCAAATTAGAACCGTGAATTCAGAGTCATTAGGCTGGATCTGCGTTAAGAGGATCGAAACTAAATGTGTCCAAGGTCACACGGTTGCAGTGCACAAAGTCTTGTAATGGTTCAAAAAGGAGTTGGACCAAGGAAAGGGACCAGTTAGAGGGTCAAGGCGGCCAGCCCAGCCTAGCACAGTCCAGAAGGTTAAGGAGTTATTATTACCTTGTAGCAATCTTTAGACAGGGAGGCCTGGCGGACACGGTACCTTAAAGTGGTGAGAAGGCTCCAGCGGGGGCAGTTGTTCCTGGCAGTGGATGCAAGTCGGTGCTTCGTCCGGGGGAAGAGAGGATCTCGTGAAGGAAGACAGGAGTCCGTTGCACTGCCAGGGAAGAAACCAGCCGCGGAGTTTCTCAGGTACAAGGAGCGGTCCGTTGATTTGCAGTTCAGTGGTGAGTGGCTATCCGGCCGCCGGGGTGCTTGGCACGGGCAGTTCGACCACAAACCGGTCTGGGGTGCGGGAGATCTTCTCTGTCGTCGGGAAGTGGTGAGTCGGTTCTGCAGGGCTCCACCGGTGGTGTCGTCGTGGTAGGTCGGCTCAGCTTCTCCCTCGTCGGATTCTCTGGTCCTGTGGCGACTTCTGAAGTTCCAGTCCCCAAAGCCCTGCTTTTATGCAGCATACCCCCATTCACTCAGCCTAGCTGTCAATCGAACATGCTAAGTGGTGAGCCGGCCGGCTCACCACTTGGGCCAATCACACAAGAGTGCGACTTGAGTTACCAAGGTAACTCAGTCCAGGGTGCCTAAACCCCCTCCCACACCCCCTGTGGTACCCAGACAGAGTGGCACCACTTTTGGAGGCTTCTGTGGAGAAGCCCGCCAAAAAGTGGAACAAAGGGCTCAACTTGGTTTAGAGTCATAGAAGAGAACACAAACGCCATTTTAGAATCGAGTCTTGGCAAAAAATACCAACCGGAGAATTAATATTAATTAAATAAACCGGCGGTATGTTCGAGGCTATGAGAATTAAATAAAGTTGGTAGCCTGGAACAGTGGGAAAATCCCATAGGAAAATATTCGCGGTCGAATATAAAAAGTAGTTTCCACTGCCACCAGCCAAAACTCGATCAGGGGGGACGGAGACGTGCCTCCTCGACTAACACCCCGGGGGAATCGAATTGCCACGACCAGTATGTCCACAATATGATGGTTTGTACTGGTTTCTGTTGATAATTTGGGACTAGTAAAGCCAATGGTGACTTTACATGCCCTGGGAGACAGTAGTCAGTCCCAGGGTATGGAGTCTATGGTGGGGTGTCACTATGACACCCCTATGTTACTGCATGGAGGGTGCTGTGTAACACACATAGTAAAAACACATGAGACCCTATAGAGTAAAAGACCCCATAGCCCATCCTACACATAAGCAGTCAAAGGAACACCATAAATCATGTCCAAGAGTGGGAGAAAAAGAGTCTCACTCTTGGCAGGAGGAAAAAACAAACTCCAGAAATCCAGCAAAGCTGCTGGGGGACTCACTAGGTTAGGAAATTCAGCCCAAAGAGAATTCTCCCTAACACTTTTACGCCCAGAGCCCACTCGACAAGAGGCATTGGGGCCACTCTGGCTTTCATTGCAAATGTTTCCCTTGACACCATTTGCAAAGCGGCTACTTGGAGCTCTATTCACACTTTTACTCAGCACTACTGCATTGACACCCATTCCAAGACAGATACTCAAGTGGGACAAGCGGTTCTAAGACATGTATTTGCTCATGACCCTTCTCAAATCCCACCTTCTAACACCGCTCGCTAATCTATGCACAGCATGTGATCTATGCAGATTCCACAAGCCTCAGAAGGGATACATTACTCACTGTAATCATATTTCTGATGCTTGTATCTGCTTAGATTCACATGCGACCCACCCTTCCTCCCCTCTGAGAGAAGGCGCATGGATGTTTGTAGTCGTTTCTTATCTGTCTTCTATATTCTTGGATCATCTGTACTCGCGCTACTCCTCATGCTACCTCATGTAAAAAAAAAACAATCTGAGGGTCCTACATGCGTGAGGGATCATGGGTACAGTGGACGTCACACTAGGGATATAGTATTACTGGCACGCCCTGTGTTGACGCCCATTTTCGAGTTTCGAAAAACAAACTGTAATACTCCGCAGCTTCCACTAGATGTCGGCCTATGCACAGCATGTGAATCTAAGCAGACACAAGCATCAGAAATACGATTACAGTGAGTAATGTATCCCATACGCATGATGACGTCGGCGCCGATACGGAGGCTGTCGAGGGACATCGACACGCAGCACCCTCTACTGAAAAAATTTCCAAGGCCAACAAGCTAGAATGGGTAACATCAAAGATAAGGAATACGTTGGAGGAACATCCCATCAAAAGAATGTTGCTAGATAAGAAAGTAACTTGTTCAACTAATTTAAATGAAGGTCAATTCAATACTAAATGAAATTCCCCTTTTTTTATTTTATTTTTTCTAGAAAAAACATTTAAGGTCCAAATAGCTAAACCTGAAGAAGGGCGGCAAAAGCCTGAAGCGTGTAGTGCAATGATAGGATTCAGCTCAGGAGATATTGCTGGGTATCATTTAATCAAGACCCCTATCAAGATATATGGATGGACTTATTTCAGAAAATCTGTGTAAAATGGACTGTGATCATCAAACATAAATAATGTAATATTGTGGTTGTGAACAATTGAGAATTGTATATGCATTGAATTGCCTGCAAGTGCTGTTTGCTGTCTAATCCAGCTGCACTTGTGTGGACCTGCGAGGACGTTTATACAACGCGAGTCGGCTAGAAGAAGTTCCATGCCCCTGATGAATTGAAACGCGTTTGTTCTCTTTCCTGGACTTGCAGCTGCAGTGTAGGTTGGAGATTCTTTCTATCTACATGTCACAGGGTTTCTACCCCTGGTACTGGACTTGTGTTTTGGACTTGTGTATGGCTGGCTGGATTTGTGGAGGCTCCTGCGCTGCGGCGCTGCTTTTTCCTGTGCCTAATTGACTTTTTTCTTTGCAGGGACAGTCATTCGCCTAACGCTGCCTTCCCCCGCCCCCTTCATCCCAGACTGCACAGCACATAAGGGCATGGGCACGCGCACCCCGGAAGTGCCTGCAAGTGCTGTTTGGGTGAGGAGTGTGGCGTTTTATTAAGTTCTAGTATATATCATCTACTTATTTTGGCGATCTCTGATTATTGTAAATCGTGACTGCTTCAGTCGCGCTCCTATTTGCTGAACACAAGCATTTTGGATAAGATACACTTTGCTTAGTGTGATAGTCGATAGGCTTTACAGGATGTCTGCAGGCCTACGAGGTGGTAAACTATCACAGAACATGTTAGTAGGTGCCAAGCCCGATTCTGTTTCTTCATCTGGCACTGTGATCCCTGGAAAACCTGGGCTTGCTATTTCCACCAAATGTGATGGTTTTCCGCAGATGCCTCTATTGCCTAGTATTACTGATACAGGTTCTATGAATCGGTGTGTTATGAGTTTGCCTGCCTCGGGGATGAATTTGTCTGTCTCTCCATATACGTTGGCACCAATTGCCTCTGAGCCTATTCCTTTAAGGGATGTGCAGGATGGTAATTATTCTGTGCAGCATAGTTTTCTGATTATGCATGAACCTGACATTGATGCTAAGATATGCTCTGGCAATATACCTTTTGCTGGCGCAGATGCTCTAGGCTTCACTATGATGGCACCAGTTGTTTTGGGTGAGCTTGGTCCTTCTACTCCGGCCTCTGTAAGAGCTGGTGTTATTGACAAGGTTCATTTACACCATAGCAAGAGTAACTTTAAGCAAAGACCCCTCACAGATGTCTCGGTTTCTGTCCCGCTTTCCAGCGATATTGCCCTTCCCCAAACAGCTGAAATATTGTCTGTCACCTAGAATGATGAACCAGTTCATATGCCTAATATCTGTTCCAGCCCTAAAGACCCAGGTGACCTTTTGCCTGGCTCTCAAGAGGCTGTCAACAACAATTTGAGGGGATTGGGTCCTCCGACGTATTCCATATTTATGACATGTAATCACCACAGCTGTGCTGCTTCGAAAACTTTTTTCTGCGTCCTGCGTTGATGATGTCGATGCGCCGTCGTCGAGGGCCTCCTCCGACGTCATCTGATGTGATAAGTAGGACGCACGACGCCCGTAGCCTCAGTTCCGTTTTTTCCGCGAACGTGTTGCTTCGTGATTCTCGGTTAACGCCTCGACTCTTTGGAGTTCTGTTCTTCTCGGTTCTTCGAACCTGTTCGTTTTGTGAAAATCCTTCGTGTGAAGATGTCTTCTACTTCGTCTTCGACCCCGCGTCCGGGTTTCAAGAAGTGCGGGGAGTGTGGGTCCAAGATGTCGGTGACGGACTCGCACGACGCCTGCCTCTGGTGCCTCGGGGAGGCCCACGACACGGATGACTATCGACTGCCAGTCGCTCACATCCAAAGCCTTACGCGAACGTAAGAAGTTGTTGTCGGTAGGTCGGATGTCCAAGCCCAGGAAGTCGAAGTCTGCGGGGCTTTCGACGGATGATTCGAGGGGTGACTCTCCGCGTTATCGTCGGAAGTCTCGTGGGTCTCCTTCTAGGAGTCGGTCTCGCCACTCCTCAGCCTCTTCGAGGCGTTCTCGGAAGCGCCGACACCGGTCGTCTTCCAGGTCCTCTTCGGAGGACTCTGCCCGGCACGTCGCTTACCCCACCAACCGTGCGACGCCGGAGGAATGGGCTTCCTTCGGGAAGAAAATGCTGGCGATTCTTGAGTCGCAGGGTACTAAGCCGTCCGCGCCCCCGAGTGGGGTCGGTCGTGAGAGGTCGAGAGACACCGCTCGCAAGAGTGGTCGGCACGAGTCACGGGAGAGGTCCCGTTCGGACAAGGAGACTCGTTCTCGCCGTACCCGTTCCAGGTCCCGGTCCTCGACGCGTTCGAGACCGTGTGCACCTGTGAGGTCTTCGAGGAAGACATTGACTTCTGAGGCGTCGTCGAGGGACACGCTCGGGGCTCCGGCCTCGAGGGCTGTGTCGACGCCGCCGATGCTGGAGGCGCTGCGTCTGACGTCGACACCGATTTCCTCGGCGCCGATCCTCTCGGTGCCGATGCCGGTTCTCTCGACGTCGACGCCTTTCGTGTCGGAGGTACCCCGTGGCACGGGGGAACCCCCTAGGAAGGCTCTGGTTAAGAGCAAGCACTCTCGGGTGCCTTCTTTTCGCCACCTGGACTATATTTCAGAGGCGGATGAGGATTCTGATGGCCTGGTTCCTAGTCAGGTTCCAGATGAAATTGTCTCGGGCCATAGTCGGTTTGACGATTTGAGACAGTCACTGCATGATGCCAGTGGACTGGACACCTCTCCGGAGGTGGAGTTTTGTAGGCCTGAGCCTGGTTCTCATGCCGATTCGTCGTACCGGCGCCTTATGGCTAGGGTTTCTGAGTACTTGGGATGGTCTGCTCCCCCAGGGGAGTTTGTGCAGGATGATCTGACGGACATCCTTGATGTTGGTCTCCCAACTGACCCGGTACTGCCGTTCCATATGGCTTTACAGACAAGGGTGGCGGCGGCTTGGACTGCTCCGGAGAGTCTCCCGGCGGTGGGCAGATCCTTGTCGCGAAAATACCGTCCAGCCAGTAGCGACCCCTGCTACTTGACCAGGCACCCCACTCCGGAGAGTTTGGTGGTGCAGGCGGCCACGGCCCCGGCAAAGCAGGCGTCGTACCCTACCATCCCTCCTGATAGGGACGACAAACGTTTTGATGGCTGGGCGAAGAAAGTGTTTTCTTCTGGTGGTATGGCCCTTCAGGCGGCCAACTCCATTTGTGCCTTGTCTCGTTTCACACACACTCTGTGGAACTGTGTTGCGTTAGCGGCTGAACATATTCCCGAAGGGGACGAACGGGATGGTTTCCTTGCTATGGTCCAGGATGGTAAGGATGCCATGTGTGAGTCCGTTCAGTCGGGTTTGGACTTAGCTGAATGCGTCAGTAGGTCCATGGCGGCGAGCACCGTGATACGCAGGTTTGCGTGGTTGCGGAAGTCGGGGTTTGCTCCTGATGTGCAGTCCCGGCTCCTCAACATGCCCTTTGACGGTGAACACCTTTTTGGCAGCAAGGCTGCCGAGAGCCTTGAGAGGTTGCAGACCTCAAAAGCTGCAGCGAAGTCGTTGGGCGCTGCAGTTCGCCAACCTCCGCCTTTTCGTCCTAGGGGACAGCAGTGGAGGGGTGGTTCCTTTCGCTATCGCTCTTCCTTCAGTAAAGCGAGAGGAGCTGGCAGTCTAAGAGGCCAACGCAGGGGTACCAGAGGTGGACGACAGGGTACCCGTGGTGCCAAGGCCGCTCGGGCAGTTGCCTCTTTGCCCTCAGGTAACGCCGCAGCCGCTCCCACTCAGTCGTGAGGCCATGTCCCATGGTTCGCCGGTTGGGGGAAGGCTGGCGCAGCATCTTGTAGAGTGGCAAGCCATTCCTTCAGATGTGTGGGTTCTGGAGATCCTATCCCACGGCTACTGTCTTCCCTTTCGGCACAAGCCTCGCGACAATCCACCGGGGAACCTCTCTTTGCAGAGTCCGGATCCGCTCCTTGCGCAGGAAATTCAAGCCCTGCTGGAGAAAGGCGCCATAGAACTGGTGCCTGTAGCGGAGAGGAACAAGGGATGGTATTCCCCTTATTTTTTGATTTCGAAGAAAGACGGGGGATTGAGACCCATCATGGACTTGCGCGGTTTGAACAAACTCCTCAGGAAGGACAAGTTCAAGATGGTTACTCTCTCTGAAGTCCTCCAGGCCCTTCAGCTTCAGGACTGGTTGGTGTCACTCGACCTCAAGGATGCTTACTTCCATGTGCCGATCCATCCCAAGCACAAGAAGTACCTGAGGTTCGCGGTTGGTGACTCGCACTTTCAGTTTCGGGTCCTGCCGTTCGGATTGACCTCTGCCCCGAGGGTTTTCACCAAGCTCATGGTGGTGGTGGCAGCGCATCTCAGGCAAGGGGGGATTCACGTCTACCCCTACCTGGACGATTGGTTGATCAGGGGGAGCTCTCCCGAGCAAGTCCTGGATCATCTGTCCGTCACCTGCCGCTCCCTTCACAGGCTGGGCTTCTCCCTCAATTTAAAGAAGTCCCATTTGACGCCAACACAGCGGCTCCAGTACATCGGAGCAGTGCTCGACACTGCCCTGGGGCAGTGTTTTCCTCCCCAGGTGAGGGCTCTTCACATTCAGCAGATGGTGCACAAGTTTCAGCATGGCCAGACGCTCCCAGCGTTCGAGTTCTTGAAGTTGCTCGGCCTCATGGCATCCTGCATTCTTCTGGTGCCAGAGGCTCGCCTGCGGATGAGATCTTTGCAGTGGGCACTCAAGACGCAATGGTCGCAGTCCTCCGGCAGGATGTCGGACCCGGTTCAGGTGCCGCCCTCGGTCGCCCGGGATCTTCTGTGGTGGGCCGTCGAAGGCAACTTGATGAAGGGGGCTCCGTTTTGGCTTCCCTGGCCGGAGGTGACGATCGTGACGGATGCATCTCTCACGGGATGGGGAGCTCATGCCAACGGGCTGACAGCGGTCGTTGGTCTCTGTCGGAGTCCAGACTCCATATCAATCTTTTGGAGCTGAGGGCCATCAGGCTAGCCCTGAAGGCTTTTCTGCCGACTGTGCGAGGAAAGAGTGTCCTGATCCTGACGGACAATACAGTGGCCATGCACTACCTCAACAAAAAGGGGGGGGGGCAGGGTCACTTCCTCTGTGCAGGGAGGCGATGCAGCTCGAGTTCTGGGCCATCCAGCAGGAAGTTTCGATCTCGGCAGTTCATCTGGCCGGAGACGAAAACGTGACGGCGGACGCTCTGAGCAGGCAGAGCGCAATCTCTCACGAGTGGGAGTTGGCTCAGGAGATTCTCCTGGAGATCTTCGCCCTTTGGGGGACCCCTCAAGTGGATCTCTTTGCCTCCAGTGTCAACCGGAAGTGCGAAAGGTTTTGCTCGCGGGAATTTCCTCCAAAAGGAGCCTTAGGAGACGCGTTCGTGGTGGAGTGGTCATTCCCGCTGCTGTACGCGTTTCCTCCAGTCCCCGTCATCCCGCAAGTGCTGCCGAGGTTACGGAAGTTCGGTTCCCGGATGATCCTCATTGCCCCGGCGTGGGCTCGGAGGACGTGGTACCCGGACCTTCTCGACTTGTCCATCTGCCCTCCACGTCGTCTTCCCTACCGAGACGATCTGCTCTCACGGGAGGGGGGTCAGGTTCTCCATCCAGAGGTCAGATCCCTCAACCTTCACGCTTGGCTTCTGAAAGGTTGAGGTATAAGGATTGGGACCTCCCTGAGGACGTGATGGAGGTGTTGCTTTCGCCCCGAAGGCCAGCAACAAAGTCTCTGTACCGTTGCCGTTGGCGTAAGTTCTGCGACTGGTGCAGAGTTCAGAATGTGGATCCTTTTGCATGTGACATCCCCATGGTTCTGTCCTTTTTACTTTCTTTGGCCCACAGGGGCTTGCAAGTGGGTACCGTTAAAGGTTACCTGGCGGCGCTGTCCATCTTTAAGCGCTCGTCTGAAGAGTGTTCTTACTTTAAAATCCCTTTAATTTCACAGTTTCTGAAAGGGCTCACTAATGTGTTCCCTCCGTCACCTTTCCTGGTGCCCGGTTGGGATTTAAACCTTGTTCTTAAGTTTCTTATGGGTGCTCCGTTTGAGCCTTTACATTCTTGCCCTTTGAGGCTGTTAACTCTGAAAACTGTGTTTTTAGTTGCGGTTACTTCCGCTCGCAGAGTGAGTGAGTTACAGGCACTTTCAGTTAAGCCACCCTTCACTGTATTTCACAAGGACAGGGTTGTCCTTAGAGTTCGTCCTTCTTTTCTTCCGAAGGTAGTGACGGAATTCCATTTGGCCCAGAAGGTTGTTCTTCCGGCATTCTATCCTCCTCCGCATCCTGGTAAGGAAGAGGAGTAGCTCCATAGGCTTGATCCTAGGAGAGCTTTAAGCTTTTATGTTTCACGCATGTCCCGGGCCAGAGTGGACGATCAACTCTTTATTGGTTACGCTGGAAAGCGTTTGGGGCAAGCTGTGACGAAACAGACTTTGTCTCGCTGGATTATTTTGGCCATCTCGGAGTGCTACCGCTTGGCGGGTAAGGACCCACCGGCTGGCTTGCGGGCCCATTCTACCAGGGGTATGGCTGCGTCTACTGCCCTGCAGAGGGGTGTTCCTATTCGCAACATCTGTGATGCAGCCACCTGGGCTTCAGTACATACATTTGTACGTCACTATTCCCTCGATTCCATCCGAGCACAGGATCTGGCCTTTGGCAAGGCGGTCCTTTGCTCTGCTATTTGATTGGCTATTCTAAATTTTGATTCTGAATTCTTTCCCTCCTCCTTGCTCTGGTACTGCTTTGGGAGTCTGTCATAGATATGGAATACGTTGGAGGACCCAATCCCCTCGAAGAACAAGTTACTTTCTTACCTGGTAACGTTCTTTCGATGGGATGGTCCGACGACGTATTCCATATCGCTCCCACCCTGCCTTCCCCGCTGCAGAATTTCTTTTGCGATTGCAGCTTACGTTCCGCAAGGCTTTGTGTCTGACTGGCAGTTGACTAGTGTCACACGTTCTGGGGGGAAAAAACTACAACTGAGGCTACGGGCGTCGTGCGTCCTACTTATCACATCGGATGACGTCGGAGGAGGCCCTCGACGACGGCGCATCGACGTCATCGACGCAGACGCCGAAAAAAGTTTCCGAAGCAGCACAGCTGTGGTGATTACATGTCATAGATATGGAATACGTCGTCGGACCATCCCATCGAAAGAACGTTACCAGGTAAGAAAGTAACTTGTTCTTCTATGGCTGCCGCCTCTGTCGCCCAAGAGCTAGACTATGACCAGCAATTTCCGGTAATGTCTATAATATTGAATCTTCTAGACAAGGGCCACGACTTGACACATGCTGAACTAAGAGCTCAGCAAAATGTAAATAACGAAATACTTTCGAAGCTTAATAAAATAGAGGGCCTACTTTTAGGTTCTCTAATGAATAAGAATGTTGCTGATAAAGGCGTTGGGGAGGTTAAAACGGCAACTACTAACACAAATGTGTATGTTCAAACTGTTGATCCAATTTGTGTAACTAAAACTGCTCAAACACATTTGTCAGGCAATATAGCAGTAATAGGACAGCGTTCTTATGCTCATTCACTTTTGCCACCTGCTTCATCCTCGTTAGTGAATAACGAGGAGGCCTCATTGGCCTTCAATGAAGTCTCATGTGATGTGAGAAAGGTACTGGTTTGGGGAAATTGGAGGCTACGTTGATGCATCTCTCCTCTGTAGTTGGCCGATAGGCCTCCCATATAGGCTTAAAATCTGGAGATGAGTATGTCTCCCTTTTTCAGATGCCACATACCCCAACTGTCCTTACCAATATTATAGACGAACAGGCTGCAATGGTAGTTGATCCTGTTCTAGGGTCTTCCTGTCAAACTTCTAGTCAGAAGACAGGGATCTCCTGAAGAGCATTCAGCTGGGGTGTTTCTTTCATGTAAGCAACGGCGCCTGCACACTAGAGCATTGAATACATTTGCTAAAAAGAAAGCTATTGTTAAACAAACTTTACAAAAATCCAAAAAGTTACTGGATCCTGTCACTGAATTATCACCCTTGGTGGATACCATTGAACATTCAAGTAATACACTGGTAGATGATCCTAGCCTTGATTTAGCTGAATTAAACGCTGAAAGTAAATCTGCACTTCAAGTATTAGACACTTACTCTGATGAATTATCGGTGCATTTGTCTAAGGGGTCTTTGACCACAAACCATTTATAAAACCTGCACCCAAAAAAGCTGTAGTAATGGCAAAAAAGACTGTCCCTCCACCCGTTAATTTTCAATTTACTCTGGATCCCTGTATGGGTTCAAATAAACTGGTGGTTGATGAAGCCAGGCTTTGTAAGCAGTCACAGCTTTCATCTTATCCATTAACTCTTGATAAGACTGGTTCTACTAAGACTGCCGTCAAACCCGAGGTGCCGGTGAATCAATCTCTCCCATTTGAAAGTGAATGATCCCAAACTACCACAACCTATCCTGTCTAATGAAGGAGTTGTACTGGAAGACGATCAGGATCAGTCTGGGCCTGTATGGCCCGAGTCATGTTCAGGGGATTCCTGTAAGGCGGTATTCGACACGCAAACAGGTCAGTCTCCTGAAAGATGATGCTGGGAGAACACACCTCACCTATTTTCGGTTGGATTAGTAATCCTGATTTAAATGGAAAGGGACCTCTTCATCGCTCCTTTCTATTCAAAACGTTCAATAAGATTCCAATGTTGCGAAGTTTGCACTCTGATGACATTGAGTGGGTCAAGCTCTTCACTGAAAATAATTTAAGGATGATTGCCCAATCTAACTCTTTAATTGTTCTGAGACAAATCTGTGACTATAAAGATGAACTTGAGATCCTGGGTATTCAGATGATCCTATTTGAAAACATAGATCAAGCTTATGTATTTTTGGAGTATCGGGTTCCTTTACCATCGTCCATCCCATTGGAGGCTTCTGATAATACATTGGGGGTAGCCAGTCCACCTGAGATGATTGCAGTTGTCTTCCATAGCAGCGAACATTAAAGATTGGTCCTGGATTGGCACTCTAGTGAAATCCATACTGGAAGGACAGCCTCCAAAACCAGAATCCTAGCTTAAATGATCTAAATATTCACAGTTGGAATGTGTGTGGTTTATAAGAATTTGAATGCAGCATTACTATTAACATCTTCGATGCGCCATCAATTATCCTACTTCAGGAAATTATGCTCACTAGGGCATTATTTGTTGATGGTTATACGGTGTACTGTGCCGCTGCGACTTTAGGCGCAGGCCGGCCGAGTGGTGGGGTTGGCTATTATGGTAAATAACAACTTGAACTTCTCTTCCACTCTAATACATTGTTCCTCTGCTGTCCTAGCATTGGAAGTTGTCTTTCCCGACTCCCTAACTGAGACTTTGTTGGTGGTCTGTATTTATGCAATTTACCATTCCAATAATCAGGATGCTATTATGAATATTCTCTGACTTTTTTAAAACTATTTGTATTTCCAACTCTAATCGCACTTTGATAATAGGAGGTGATTTTAATGTAAATTGTCTTACTAACAACCATCTTTGTAAGTCTCAATACCATAATCCTAGAGACCAGAGATGGCTTAAATACTTTGCCTTTTGCGGTCTGGGCTTGGTGCACTTTAAAACGGATGCCATTGGGTACACTTGGCACAGGATGAACAATTTTTCTACTATTCATTTTTTTTTTGTCACCTTTAATATTCTGAATTCTAGTTTAAGCTGTGAAATAACTGACATAGGGATTAGTGATCATTGTGTTATTTCTATTGCCCCTTGCTGTCTATCTCGCACAAGCTATTGTGAGGCACTGTCTGAACTTGCCCTGTTGGAAATACGTCGCCCGGCACACTCCATTAGTTGGAATAGAAGTTTGCGTGTCCGTTTGAATAATGCTTTACGGTCATATGCACGCTATACACCCAACCAAAAATGCTCCTCAACAAACATCACTTGGTTAGATGCATACAATACTTTTTTATTATCCGAGAGGAATTGGATAATCTTACCTCCCTTAAAGCTATCATTCACACAGAACACCCACACACTTATTCTGAACGAATTTCCACACTTAAGAGAGCAAAGAATCGGGACTTAAGACTCCTAAAAGGGTGCGTTCTTCCAGTTCAGGCATTTATTCTCCTAAAAAAAAAAAAACTCTTGATGCGTTATAGGAATGCCATCAAGATTGTTCGCCATCAGACTCACTTAGCCTTGAACCAAGTAGTAATCATGCGTTAAAGCAAGCATGACACTAGAAACGTGTGACATATGTTAATTGAGACATTCGCTTCTGCGTCTCACTGTATGAGTTCCTATATTTCCTCCGAGAAGTGGTGTCATATTTATTTCATCCGCCTACGCGCTGCCATTAAAATTTCAGTCATATGGATCTAAAAGTACTGCAATCTTTTTCCTTCACTATTGGCCAATTGACAAGATAGTTTCCGCAATTAACCACTTGAAATATACTAGGGCACCTGGTCCAGATGGGATTCCTGCCTGTGTTCTTAAGTCTGATCCATTATTCTGTGCTGGAATACTTCAACTTAAATTTGAAAATATTCTTCTTTCAGGTTGTATCCTGAGCTCGTGGCTAACCTCCCTGATTATCCCTATTTTTAAAAAGGGTAATCCCATAGAGCCGTGCAATTATCGCCCAATTGCACTTATGGACTCTGCTTATTAAGTATTTACTATTCTCATACTTAACATGGTGGAGCAATTTATTCGGGAAAAGCATCTCCTATCCATTTACCAAACTGGCTTTAGAAAACAAATGGGCACTGCCCTTAACGCCACTGTCTTGGCTCATGTATTAGCTAATGTGAAGAAAACTGCCAATGGCCCAGTCTATATGGCTTTCTTAGATCTTAGCTCTGCGTTTGACAGTATTATCTGGAACAATGTTTGGCCTAAAATGGCAGTTTAAGGGTTTCCCAAATTTATTGTTCAAACTATCGCTCTTTTACATTCCAACACCTATTATCGTGTGAGAATAAACCAGCAGGGTTTATTTACTCCTGAAATGTTCACCTATACAGGAGTTAAACAAGGCTGCAACCGTGCGGCTACCCTTTTTAATTTGTATTTAGCTGATCTACAAAACAACTGGCCGCATATTGTTAGTTTCCCCATAAAAATGTGTCACTTGAAAGTAGATTGGCTTACTTACACAGACAATATTTTGCTTTTTGACAAAACTCCATTTGGCCTCCAAAACAAGCTTCAAGCATTTGCCTCTTCTGCCACTGTTAACAATCTTAGTGCAAATGCTACTAAGTCTAAGATCCTGGTTTTTACTGGGAAAGGGAAGCCTGTTTATTATACATGGAATCTAAATGGAGATATAATTGAACGTGTATCTGCTTTGAAATATCTGGGTTACGTTTCTGACTGTCTGTCAATTGTCAACTGGCAAACTTTGATCCGAGCAAAGGCATGCCCATTAACTTCTCAATTGAAGATCATTCACAGTTAACTTTGTAAGTTCTCCTTTGCTCCATTATTGCCGTTTTATTTGTATAAGGTGGAAGCAATGCTACAGTATTGTCTGGACTTATGTCTTTGTGATATTGCATACCATCTGAATTGTCTACAAGGTATGATGTGGAAACAGGTAGTGGGATTAGCCAACTCCATTCCTAACTCTTGTATCCAGTCTGAACTGGGTATATCTAGTTTGGCGGCCCGTTTTCAATGGAGACAGCTTAATTCCTATTCTAAAATGCTAAATCCTCCCTTGAATTCTTTGTTTGGAATTGGCCCAAATGATTAACAATGGCAACCCTAGTTCGTTGATTAAGTTTAAAGAAAGGATGGAAGAGATTCTGCTAAAAATTGGTATGACCAGGGATGATCTCTGGCAACGTCCAGCTTACTCTAAAAGGAAACTGTATGATTACGATTGGTGTTTAACATTGGACGATATTGGCACTCCTCGACTTTATACAGAATATGCGAGACATGCCCATAAACGTATGCCGAGATTAAGATGGTCTGTTTTCCATGTGACAAGATCCGAGACATGTATATGAGGTTTAGACTGAACCAGTTTCATACCTCAGAATGTATTCAATGTTGGGCTATTACTCGTTCTGCCTCGTGTAGATTCTGTTTAAATGGGTAACAGCCTGAAACTTTAAAACACCTTGTAATATACTGTTACTGTTTTTAGAAAATTTGAGGATTGTCCATCTGCGTGCAAATAATGTTGGCCTTACTTGTCTGGCAAGGGAATCTCTATGGAAAAAGTGTATGATCAATCCTAATAACTCTTTCATGATCAAACTTTATGGATTTATTTCACTAATTCAAAACAAACTACAGCGTTTGATGGTTTCAGATTCTAGTGATGTTGGCTCTTGTGTTTAGTAATATTATTATGTGGACTTAAAGTTTTGTCTGTCTATTTTAGGTAATGATTCTATACTATATAATTTGTTGTAAATTGTGTATTGTCTGCTTTGTAAATTTGATTGAAACTTGTTTTTTAAATTGAACAGAAAAAATCCATTTGTATGGAATGTGTAAAAACTTTATTTTTTTAAACTAAAATGCACATCTTTTAATAAAAAATAAAAAAATATGAATTGAATTTACGGACCTGCTACTATAACTCATATTATATTGAAACAATCTGCAAACACTTTGTGAAAAATAAATTCACGATTTATAAACACATTATGTGAATGTTTTGATTTATTGAATTTTCTAACAATGAATGCTTGCAATTATTTTGCATAAAAGAGTGCCCCTGTTTGTCCCCTGTTGTATTACTTGGGACCATTTCTCTTTTATCTCAAGAGGGGTCAATGTGAGCTATAGTGGAGTTACAGATTTACAGTTACAAGTATTCAAAATAAAATCTTACATTGTTTATTCAAGGAATCTTGGGTGTATCAGTCGGTTAGAATAAGCCTTTTTCAGAAGGGAGCAATACAAAAGTAACACACAAATACACTTCAATACTGTACACTCTTAGTTTCTAAATCAAAAATACCCTTTTGGGATTGCCCACAGAGACAACCTACACCCTCAGGTGACTTCAATAGCTAGGGTGCTGGGGACAGTAATATCTTACTGTTTGCATTTGAATACTGTTAGAAGTTGGTAAAAGGAAAAGATTATTAGAGCGACAAGAGACCACAAATATTGTTAAGCAGGCAACTTTTGGATCCCCCAAGAAGAGTCATTCAGTACAATAGGCTAAGCCAAAGTCAGTGGCCAAACGTATTATATAGGATGGAGCATTTCTGGTAGGTAAGTAAAAAAGTCTTTGCACAATGTTTCAGAAGTCTTTGAAGAAAGGAATAATCAAATGTAGGGCCACAAGGTGATTAGACTTGTGAGTAGTAGAAGATGCAAGCAACTCTACAGTGAGAGGTAAGTTCTCTCAGACGTTTAACAGTACCTTTATATTGAAGATAAAGTGCAGCAGATGACTTTGGTTCCTGTGCAGATCTCTCTGTTCCAGGGCCTCAGTCTTGGGACTCCTGCACTGCAATGGGTCGGTCACTGCTCGCAACCGGCAATCTTCAAATCAGTGGATGTTTATTGTTTCAGCTCCTCCCGTCTACCACAAATAGCAACACTGCGGTTCCTGGCTGTCGAGATGGACTTTCCTTGATTCTGGGGTCCTGCACTCTGTTGAGGGGGCTCAGGCTCGGTCAGTCCTGCTTCCTGGGAGTTCGGAGGATCTTCCTGGACCTCTAAGCCAGCTTAAAAGCAACGCACACAATCTGGTGTTCCTCTCCCTGGCTATACGGTTCCCAGCAGCAACTCTGTGGAAATTCAACCATCTACGAGATGGATGTCCAGGTGGCTAACTTTGGAGTTGATTGGTCCCACCAACACAAAGGGAGAAGTCTTCCTTGTAGGGGCGTCTCTGTCGATACGAATTTGGAGTTTCAGCACAGCAGCAGGGCTTCACCAGGCAAACCAACGGTCCAGGAGTTGCATCAGGCGCCCTCTCCAAGTTCTTCTTCGTTTCCTTCGTCTAGTGGTCGACTCTGCCTTCCAAGCCAAAAGCCTTGCCTTTTTATTCAGTTCGCTTCCATTCATTCCAGCCCAGCTGTCAGTCACCCAGCAGGGTGGCTGTCCTTGCTGGACAGTCTGCCGGCCAATCACCACATAGTGCATTTGGGTCTTCTAGGAGACTAAGCAGAGTTTTGGAAACCTCCATCACTTCCTGCTTACCGCAGACACCCTGGAGCCAGAGGCGGGCTTCACTCGTGAATCCTTCCAAAGGCAAAGCGAACAATGGGCCAAACCTGGTTTGGCGCACAGTAAATCTCAAGAAGAATTTTTCCACAAAGAAATGGCGAAAAAAGAAGACGGAGCCATTTTGACAAACGCAGCCCGCAGTAAATTCACACCACAGTAGTTAAAACGAAACCACTTCCACCAGCCATTCAGTGAGGAACGGGTAACATACAAATGTTACATGATAAGCTAGACAAAGGGGGTACTAGGTAACCCCTCCAGCACACTATTGTAAGATAGTATGTGCTGGGTCTAGAAAGTTACAATGGTAAGTAAAGTCAATTTGACTTTACTGCTCTTGGAAAAAGTAGTTTATCCAAGAGAATGTATTTAAACCTTTGGGAAATCGGAAAGACTTCCCTGTGCCACTGCACTGAAGGTGCTGTGTGACACAATGTAAAAGAGAATGCCTATGAAGTTTCAGACTCCACAACCAAAAGAAACAGAGTTCAAAATCACATGAAAATACATGATAGAGTGGGGAAGAGGGGTCTCACTCTCTCCAGGTTAAAAAAAAATCAAGTCCTCAAAATCCAGCAAAGTTGCTGGGGGTCTCTAAGGTGGAGGGAAGTAGAACTTTTCTGAGAATTCTCCCTAACAATATAACCATACAGCCCTCCCTGCCCCCCCTTTCCCTGCACTTATCAGACACCCCAGGTCTGTATCTTTTTACCTAGCACTTGCCACTTTGGCTACACTGCCATTTGTTGTTTTTCTTTCATATGCTCAGCACTTTCCACCTGCACTTCCTCCTTCCCTCTCCCCTGCACTTGAGCATTCACAATGTCACAGGGCCTAGTAAGATGTTTGTTTTTGTACTCCCGTGCTCGCCTTCCTTTTCTCGTTGCGCTCTGAAACACCTGTAGGAACACAATGCAAATACAATATCAATACTGACCTCAAATGGCGCCCCTAGAGAATGTATAACATATGAAAAGTTACTCACCAGCCATATTGGTTATGTTACAAATTATATACTAACTTTTGGGATTATTTTTACTATTAGTTGCTGCTTTTTAAAGAATGCATAAAAAATCTTGTGTGTGTATATGTGTGTATGTAATATAAATTTAAGTGTGTGTTTACTTGGGTACCTGTATTTACTGATTTCATTGTACAGCTCTATAGTTCACATTACCCATCTTAAAATGGGCCTGGATGCTCAATCCCACTACTATCTTGTGTAGTACAGGCCTATATTAAAATGTGGGTTACCGAATACCAAGATGTAAGTCTTGTGTAGTCCCACACCAGTTGGACTGCACCAATTCTTACCGAACAGTCTCAAAGCCCCATGGTCTTCAACCAATAGTTTGTCACCAAACATGACCACTGACAGCGATTTTGTGTATTTTAGAAAGGTAGACACACTTACAATTTGGCAACTAGCCCAACTACCCCATGCTGGGAATTGGCGATCTGATTGATCAGCTGGGCTCCTCCACTTAACTATCTACAATATGCCTCACCAAAGTTTATTGGCAATCCCTGTAAATCCAGCGACAATGAAAAGGCAGCCTTTTCCACTAAGGTGGGACTATAGCAGCTCAATGTTTCTCCCATTTGGGCTTCACGGCACCCCGCTACTTTTCAGGGACTCGTAGACCGAATACTTCATCCATACTGCGCATTCTGTGGAGTCTATTTGGATAATAGTCATTCACAGTAAGACATGGGAGTAACATGTACCACCTTTACCAAATAACAAGCGCCCTAAGGGAAGCAAGTCTCTCTGCGAATCCAAAGAAATGTTACCTAGCACAATCAGCAGTAAAGTACCTAGGGGGTTTTATTGGGAATGGGCTGGTTCAGCCCTAAGAAGAAAAGGTAAAAGCCTTTCAAGACACTTCAATACCAAAAACAAAGAGTTCGAAGGGCATCCCTAGGGTTGGTTGCATACTATAGAAGGTATATACAAAACAAAGGTGGGTCTGGGACTCTCTCTACCAGCACGAACACAGCCCAATGACCTGTTCTTGGGTGAATAACCCCTGGGAGAGAGACTACCAAGTCTTTAGTTCACTGTCCCTTTCACAGAGAAGAAATGTCCCTGCATATCAGTCTTTGTCCTACCCTGGGGCAGTCCAGCACCAAAATGCTGGTCAATTCTCCTCTGAACAAGAGTACCAACAGCAACCCCATACACGTGTTTCAGCCTTGTTGGGCATCATCAGTGAGGTGAAGCTGTGCCTCTCTAAGAACAGTGAGCAAGGGGGTCCACGTCTGGATCACCCTGGTAACTTAGGGTGAGACCCAAAGTTAATTTATGCAAAACAAAGGGGGGGTCTGGGAATCTCTCTACCAGCACGAACACAGCCCAATGACCTGTTCTTGGGTGAATAACCCCTGGGAGAGACTCTACCAAGTCTTTAGCTCACTGTCCCTTTCACAGAGAAGAAATGTCCCCGCATATCAGTCTTTGTCCTGGCCAGGGGCAGTCCAGCACCGAAATGCTAGGCAATTGTAAGGACACGAATGCCAGTGTGATGCGCTGGTTTCTGCATTTACAACCCTATTGTTTCAGTATAAAGCACACGAAAAGAACAAGGGAATGTAGACTACCTTTCCAGTTACTTTTTGGTACAGAAGAAACCAGGGAAATTAGAGGAAGGGTATGACGAATCTAGTGAAGTCACTAACTTCCTGGGGAAAGTTCACCCCCCCTGTCCCCCCACCCCCAATGTGGCCAGGGAAGGGCAGAAACTAGAAACTACCTGACTCCTTGGTGGGGTGAAGATGGCACACTAGAAGACCTGTCAATCCCCCACCCTCCCTTGTGATGGATAATGGTCACCAGTTACTGCCTTCTCAGCTTTGTATGGCATGTTGTAATCTGGAACCCCTCATTGCAAAAACCATCGACAAACGCATACTGTGCCTAAGGGTGTACTAGGATGAGGAAGAGGGCCCAACAAAGGAAGATCACGTCCACCGAGAACCACACAGTGCAGGGTAGTTGTTCCGAACAGCTGACCAATGCTGGAAAATGTAAAACACCTGACAAGTCAGGAAGATGGAGAAGCACCATATCCAAGGCCAGTTGGTAAACCGAAGGAACACCGAGCATAACGGAGAGTAGGCAAGATCGTGTCAGTAACGCAAAATAGGTTGACTGACTGCTTAATAGTGCTCTGGGCCACTAAATATCTAATGTGGCGCGTGTGGGGTAGATTCCTGACAGGACCTCAAATCCAATAAAGTATGATATATTCGGAAAGAAGGAAGGACACCACAGATGAATGTTTTAGAGCATTAATGAACATTTAAGCATTTGGAGCTTTTAAAGATGTTAGGACACCAGTCCAAAGAAATATCCAGCCTCAGCCATGTATTAATGTTCAATAGGAATCTATATTTTTTGACATGCCTTGAGAAATACTTTTATGTCGAAACACATGTTGGCTGTCATCGGAAGAAAACAAATAACAATAAATCAATTTTTGAATGGGTATGTGTACTGATAAAATGTTGAATATATTTGAATGTTAACTTTATAGCAAAGCACAATTCGCTAGTATAATAAAGCGATTGTGGCAGTGTCGGAAGAGTAGTGTCACCGAGACTGGAGGTCTGCTGCGCAGAAGGAGCCAGAGCCGTTTCTACTGGGAGAGCTGCTGCAGTGTGAGAACTGGGTAGCCTGCATGATGCTGGGCAGGAGATGGTTATCGCGCAGAGCGTTGAAGCAGCCAAGAGAGACCGGTGAGCCCACACAGGGAGATTGGACGTTTCAAGGCGTACACGGCACACCAATTGAAAGGAATTGGAAAGCCTGGGAGACCCAGAGCAGGGGAGTTGGGAGAATATGAAGTGAAGTTGTGAATGAAATGCGGGCAAAGAACCAGTACTCTAATGAAAAAGGAAAATTAGCTTATGATAGTGTTATAACATTGGCAAAGTCCTGGCAGGAGAATATAACGGGCAGTTCAAATGCAAGTCTGGGACTAGCACCCAAAATACAAATAGTCCAGTTTTAACCAAGTCCTGGACAGAGAGTACACAGGCTTTTTTTTGCTCATGAGTCAGGAGACTCGCACCTGAACTGTGCGGAAAGCAAGCCAGAGGAGAAAGTAATAAAACACCTTGTGAATCCTAGGGGGAAGGAAAACGAGTCCCTTGGAAGGAAGACATTTTAAGGAGAAGAAAGGACAATCTCTTGATACAAAATCCTTACCATATATTTGAAGGTGGATGCAAGGCTGGGAGGAGGCGAACACCCTCTTGATGCTATGAGACTGAACTGTGAAAGAACTGACATTTATGGGAAGGTAACCCTGGAACGTTTGGTTGTTTATTCTTTTTCTAACTTTGAATTTAACTTGTGAACTACAGCTGCAAGTGGCAGCTAGAGAACATTAAGCCCTTCCGCACTTTGATATGTTTAGCATGTGAGGGTCGTCATAGGGTTTTGGAAATAGGACGGAAGACGTTTTACTTTGGACATCTTGGCGGAGACCCTATTGTAGAGGCAGGGAAATCCCTTCTAGAGTTCGGGAAAGACGGGCTTTTCTTCAACCCATTTCTTTAAATGTTTATAGCAATGAACACTATGCCACTGTCCAAGTCTTACTCACGATGCCTCACAATAGCACCAAAACTAGAAATGGCACATTTAAGAGGTTTTTATCATTTGGAAAATGCATCGTAAGGATAGTTACTCATCACTTCCTAAGAATCTGCATGAGGTGATGGTCGTAGTTGATCTTCTCAAAGTGCATTTTTATATGTTGGTCTTGTTCATGATTTTGAAGTGTATGAGGTTCATTTGTAACCAATCGACACTAAAAATAAAAAATATTTGAAAACATGTTTTCTAAAATGTTGAGGTGCATGCTCCCCTTTTATGCATAAATTAGCGCCTAACGCCACAGTGAGATTTGCAACACTATGAACATAAAATGTTTTTTTATCACTATTTCATCATGGTATTAAAGCAAATGCAAAAAACGGCTATATTGCTATTTGTACTCCTCTCTCAGTCCGTACCTTTGGGTCATCTTGTGTATCTGTAGTGGTGCATATGCTCTAGTACTCTACCTGTCGGAGTTTACAAGTCTAAGCTCAGTGTTAATACCACTTATTCCAGTCTCTTTCCTTCCCAAGCTTGTCAGCACCAGTTTCAATACCTATTAAAAAGATATTTCTGTTGAATCATTCACCACATTGATATTTTCTTTTCTTGTTTTGCAGGCAGAAGAAGAAGGTCTGCCCATTTCAATTTTGCTATGTGTCAGAGCTTTGCAGATCAAGTCTGATGAAAATGACATGAAAGCATCTGTGTGCAAAACAATTGCCTGCCTTTTACCACATGACCTTGAGGTCCGAAGAGCATGTCAGTTGACAGAATTTCTACTTGATCCAAATGAAGACGCATATAACATTTTGGAAGCTTTGTATCTACAGCCAGATCAAAAATTTGATGAGGAAAATACAATTGTTCCAAATTCTCTTCGCTGTGAACTCCTGTTGGCATTAAAAGCTCACTGGCCGTTTGATCCTGAGTTTTGGGATTGGAAGACTTTAAACCGCCACTGTCTTAAACTTTTAGGAAAAGAAGCTTCTGAGTCAGAGGATCATGAAACTGCCAATGATGAGATGGGCATTAATGACGGCACTATTCCAGAACCTTCTTTAAGCGACATTGACAAGGTAAAAGAGCAACACCTTTCGGAGCAAGAAAGTTTATCCAATGATTGGCAGGAACATATACTAAAGAAACAAGTTGGCATAAAAAAGCCAGTTGGGTCTTCCGAGAGATACCAGAGATGGCTTCAGTATAAATTCCATTGTCTGATATGTAACAGGGATGTGATAGAAGCTAGAATTCTTCATCATGCTAAAATGCACCTCTCCGAGGGTGTGTACACATGTCCGGTGTGCGTCAAAAAGTTCAAAAAAAAAGAGGTGTTTGTCCCCCATGTAATGGATCATGTTAAAATGCCTTCAAGGCACAGACCAAGGAACAAAACTATAAAGAAGGAAAGAATGCCCAGATCTCGTAAGGAAAAGGTAGAGCTAATATCTTATACATCACCTGACGAGAATAGTCGCATAAGTGTACGGTCTATTGATCCATCTCAATATGTCACATTCAGACAACTTGAAGAGTATAACCTCCAAGACCGAGACTTGTATCCATGCCCTGGTACAGGCTGCTCACGAATTTTTAAACAGTTTAAATACTTGAGTGTGCATCTGAAAGCTGAACACCAAAACAATGATGAAAATGCCAAGCATTACTTGGATATTAAAAATAAAAGAGAAAAATGTGGATTTTGCAGGCGACATTTTATCACTGATTTTCATCTTCGGGATCATGAGCAGATGCACGTTGGTCCTCAGCCTTTTATGTGTGTATCCATAGATTGTTTTGCAAAATTTAGTTCCGTGAATGAATTAGTTAGTCATAAGCAAACGCACATTGAGCTGCAGTATAAATGTGAATTAAAGGACTGTAACATTGTTTTTAGTGATTTAGGGCAGCTTTTCCACCATGAGGCACAACATTTTAGGGATGCGTCAAGTGCTTGCAATTTTCCTGGCTGTAAAAAGTTTTATTATTCTAAGATAGAGTTTCAGAATCATTTTGCCACCCATGATCTTGCAGATTACAAACCTGTCAGTGACGCAACAAATCAAGTACACGCGCTTGTCACAGCACAGTCTGAAAACAGTCCCTGTGCATTTCACTTGCCTAGTAAAGCAGAGTCTGTTCACAGCTTTGATATGCATGAGAGTGAGGTACTTTCTCTGGAGTCGTCAATTTCTCAAATTGTTCCAGAGATCAAAATAGAGCCTGGCCTAGATGCAAATGTTGATGGTGAAAGTAGCCAAAACACCCTTTTAGGAAATTCAGTGCCACTTCTAGATAACCACATTACAAGTGCTTTGGATCAGAACCATGTAGCCCATCCACAGATTGGAAGAGGGGGTAAGCGCACAGTTTTAAACATTCGAGCCAACAATAAATTCTTTGTTTCCTCTCGTTTAAAAGAGCAGTTCAATATTTTTTCAGTGACATTTGATGGTAAAAAATTTACCTGTGGATTTGAGGGCTGTGGAGTCACACGCAAAAATACACGGGGCATGCATACACATCTCCAAAATGAACATGCAGCCCATTTCAAAACCAAGAAACGAGTTGGAGTAAATGCTCGTAACCTTCTCCAGCTTTTTAGTGGTAAACCGAGGGGTAGACGTCCAAAAAAACTTGGTATGCGGCAAGATCATTTAGATAAAAAAGATGCCTTTAAAAGAAGGTTAGTTTGCAATACCAACGTAAGAAGAAAACGTGTTCTTAAAGGGGAAATGTGTCGCACAACTGCGCAACAAATGGCAATTGCAGCTCTTCCCAGGGTCTTAAGCATAGAAGATGCTATGTTGGACCTTCTATTAGGTTTGAAGCATTTGAGTTTACAAAACACAAATTCGCAAAACCACTCGCCCACTTCATTGCAAAAGCCAGTCTCCTTTCAGGCATTTCAATCCGCATGTTCCATATCTCCAGATTTGACAGTTAATAGTACAGTTTTTGAATGTAATTCTTCAGAACAAGTTACCTTCACTAAACAATGTATTGATCAGCTTGCAGCAAAACCCTTCTATTGTGAACTGCAAGGATGCAAGTATGCATTTGTAACTAAAGATGCCCTTTTAGTGCATTATGTTAAAAAGCATAACTATTCAAAAGAAAGTGTGCTTCAATTTAACATGTTTAAAGATAAATTTGCACCTTTTCAGTGCCATATTTGCGAAAGAGCATTCACTAGGAGAACACACCTTCGTATTCATTACAGAAAGAAACATCAGCTGAATAAGGTTAAATTCCCACAAAGGTTGTTGTCTACAAGAAATCGTAAGGAAAACAAAGCTTTGCAGACACCTATTGAAACTATTTTTAACAGAAGTCCGAACAGCTGTTCGACATCAACTTTTCGATCAAGTGCAGTTGATGATATGGATGACGACGATGATGATGACCTCTTTGTGCAACATATGAAACGTGAGATTTGTCGTTTTAAAAAAGGAGAGAGTTTTTCTGAAACTGAGAATGATTCATTGTCTGAAGACACGGATGATCATCTTTATGATAAACCACCCAAGTTTCTTCTTCAAGACAGGCACAGGGAAGATTTGAAGTTGAAGGAAGGGAGGGGAAGCAAACGAACAACCAAAGGTGATTTGTGTTACATGTTGAACAAATACCACAAACCATACCATTGCATTCATAAAGGTTGTAACTCCTCCTTCACTAACCAACAGGGCTTAATTCGCCATTACCGAATTGTGCATCAATACAACAAAGAGCAGTTGTGCTTAGAAAAGGACAAAGAAAAATCAAAAAGCAACTATGTGAAGTACAAGAAAATATTTGTGTGTAAATATAAAGGCTGTGGCAGGTGCTTCCAAGGTTCAAAATCTCTTGCTAGGCATTGCAGTGACATTCATAATTTATACAATGGCGGCGATCGAGGGTTTTTGCCAATAACTGAATCTGCAAGGTTTTCATGTAACCAGCCCAAATGCCTTGCTAGGTTTTATACTTTTGACAAATTGAAGCATCATCAGATGGAAGTTCACAGCACAGATATCATGCGAAACAAGGATATTGAAATTCGATGTGAATTAAATGGCTGCGATAGACTTTTCACTCATCACAGTACTTACTCACAACATGTATATTTCAGTCACAGGGAATGCTATGATGATATTTTTGGAAGGACGGAAGACCTGGAGGACATAGAGGACAGTGCCTTGGAAGGAGAGACATTTGGGCCTGAAGAGAAGGGGGACTTTGCAATAGAGAAACATCGGTTTCATAACAGGAGAAAAATAAAAAAGGTTAACAGAGAATTTGGTAAAAAAAGTGAAAAGAATGAAAAGGCTGCACCCAAATTTAGAACCAGAGAGGAGGCAGTAAATATGTGCTTGGAGGAAATCAAACACACACAATTCCCTTGCATGGTACATGGTTGTTTATCTGTGGTAAAACTGGAAAGCAGCATTGTAAGACATTACAAACGTTCACATTTTTTTAGCACTGCTTTTATTGAAGAACGATATGAAAAACTTGTTCTTTGTGTAAAGTATGGAATGCGGGATAAAGGTGAATCTCACTTGGAGGTACATGCAAAGCAGTACTACATGAACAGAGGTAGCAAACGGACAGAGTGTTTGCTTGAAAGTGGAAGGAAACCTCCCCCAAATGATTTTCATTATCGAGATAAAGAAAATGAAAATTGCAGCAGAAATGCAGTCGGAAAAGACATGTCTTTCAACACAGATCCATTTCTTTGCAAAGGTAATTTGAAATATAATCGCAGTTCAAATGCTGCCTTTGAAGGTTGTGTAAAAGAGCCATCTTACTGCAAAAGTGAACTGGGCCACCCTGGTGGCAGTGAAAAGGAAAATAAATCCTGTTTCTCTAGCTTCAAGTCACCTTTTAAAAGAAAGCATGAATCTGATGATTGGGAGCGAAGGATAGCACATACGGAGGATTCAAAAAGAACTGTTCACACTGCAAAAGACAATTGCCAGAAGCAGTCCATGGCCAAAACATTTGATTTGAAGTCCTTTAAGCCAATGGGATTTGAATCTTCATTTTTAAAGTTCATTCAAGAACGAGAGCATAAAGATGAATATTTTGAAGAGCAAACTGAGTGGGAGCCGGAAAAGTACTGTGCGCCAAGCTTTTTCCACAAGATGAATGACTCTCAAACTAACTTTCTTCATGAAAATATTCAAGAGGTCAGCAGACTTCAGAGTGGAAGTGAATCTCTGTTACGTGGACAAGTTAGAGCATATCGGCCTTTAACATCGCCTACGGATGCACCTACTGTACTTTCTTTACAGAACTTGAGGTCCATACTGGATAAGGCTCTGACTGACTGTGGGGACCTTGCCTTAAAACAGCTTCATTATCTGCGGCCAGTTGTTGTTCTTGAAAGATCCACATTTTCCACACCACTTGTACATTTGTTTCCAGCAAAAAAGACTGATGGACTCTGTGTTGGAAGTTCGTAAACAGCAACTTGTTTTCAAACATTGACTGCCTCCAGTATTACTGCAAGGGAAAGGGAATTCCAACTAAAAGATTGACACAAGTTCAAAAATTGTCTAGAATAGAATATATTGTTTCATTTGATGAATGTATTATATTTATGTACACAGTATTGGCAAACTTGGTCTATCTTCCCGGTTGTTTTGAAGAACTAGTGGTCTGCTGTTTTTGGTGCTAACACATCAGAATACTGGGGCTTCCTTTTTCAAAGTAAATGTGCATGATTGTATATTATGAAACAAGTACCACGGTACTTAGGGTGGGATAAAGCGTTCTTACTTGAATGTGCACCTTAGGGTGCTTTGTGTAATATATTGTACACTACAGCATCTTATATTTTTTTGTTATGAGTTTCAATAAATTCCAATTTTTCACCCATTTTTTTTTTTATAAAGGAAACCTACATAAGTTCTTATTTGCAGCATTATTGTGCCTATTTGGGCCTACATTAAATTAAGTTGTGGTACTTGCTCATAGCTGTTTATAGGTTAAGTATCCTTAGTAGCTAATCAAAATATTAATTGATACTTAAGTTACTTCTTGGCCTTTTTCTTGCCAACTTGATGAAGGAGCTTACACAATGTGCCTTAGCTTTTCGGGGAACTTGGTCCAGCCAGGGCACACCTTCTCCCTCCTCGGCGTGCCCTGCCCCAAGTCTTCCATCATCCCCCAGTGTTTTCTTTTCCCAACATTGCAAGTGCCAGGGACGCTCTATTCACAATGTTCATGCTAAAACCTTGGATTCAGTACATTTTATGCTCCCGTTTTTTTCTGTATTACATTGTGTTGAAAACTAGTGGCCAGGCTGTGCACTGCATGTTACAGTAATCTCCTTCCATTACTTTTCCAAAACAGGTGAACAATGCTAGAAAGACTAACTCCATGAAATTGGATACACATGTAAAAACCATAACCCAGTGTTCCGAGTGGTTGTATACCCACCTACGTAGCGGAATTGTCATTTTGGGTAAACGCTGAGCTTGACAAAGACTTGAAAGTAGGTCTCATGTTTTGGATTTACAAAAAGCTATCACTGCAGATTCTTCAGTTTGCACAAGATGAATGCTTCAATCCACTCTATATCCATACTCCATTTGGATATTTATGGCAGTGTGACATATTTCTAGTAGTGAAAAAAAATGTACAAAACTGTTCTTGTGATGGATCATCATTGCTGTAGATCTTGCCTAGTTGCAAGAAGGGCCCATGAGGCTCCTCCATCCATTGGTTTCAATGTATGGGTCCAACCTATATTCTCCTGTGGTAATAAACCACCTCACCAGATACTTAAAGTGTTAATTTCAGTCTGATAATAAAAAGTAATTGTCCTTTCAAGACAAGTAAATAATTCCCTTAAAGGGATATCTTATTTTTTTTAGACCGTAACTTCTACGTGTGTCACAACACACTTTCTTCAGAAATCGCCAACCCCTCAGTTTTATAAATGTTTTTTATACAAAGCAAACCAGAACGCTGTGTGTTGGACAGCTCTTTAGGAACACAAAATACAGTACTTTATGATTATACTCGCAAGATATGAACTGTTTTACAAAGTACCTTGACACTCCTCTGTTAATCGAGCATAACAAAGAAACGTAAAATTCCGGTATACAATAGATTCATAATTTATCTGCAATCATTAGGTTGTGAAAAATGTCTTCTGCTTTTTGACTTTTTAACTACAGTATTGTAAATGTTGTGAAAGAAATGTACACAAATGTTTGAAGTGTTGGTTATTTGTTATAGCTTGGATTGAATCTTCCAGGTTAACTGAACCTATGGATTTCCAATTAACTTTCAAACCTCCTTTTTAATCCTCCTCCATCCAAACAAAATATAGAAGGCCATGAACACGTGGACAAAAAGCTTCTGAAGTAGGTGCATGACCATTTCAAAAAACATTCTGCAAGTTTTCTTTTGGTTTCACAGGTAGTTTTAAATTACAAAGTGCCTTTTTTTTTAAATGTTAAATGGAATGTTTTTAATAGCTTGTCCGAAAAGGTGTCGTTAGTGTTCATTTGATGCCCCAAAAGATGAACTTCACATTTGCCCAACAGACTTCACATGAGCCCGAGATCAGTTTTTGAGCAGTCCTTTTCTGATTTCGGTTTTGATGTATCCAGAGTAAAATGCTGCTTGTGGCCCATTCTTAAATACTTGCTTTAATACTGTAGCAGGGGGTGAAAGTGTTCCAGTGCAAGAAGTCGCAGCTAACATGTTTCTGCATTTAATGTTGTGCCCCTTTTTAGGTGTTTCTCCCTTTATCTAGGTATCCCAAATCTAGGTGGTGTTATACATTTACTGTCCATACCCACCACCATACTTCTCCTGCACGACCCCAGCTGCACCGTCCATACGTGTGATCTCCCAATTAAGGATGCATCCTACCCACAAGATGGACCACATAGGGCACACTGCCCATGCAAGCCAATATGCCTAAAGGTACCCACCACACCCTACCCCAACCCTGCAACGCGCAGCCCAAGCTCCCAACCCTGCACCTAGTCTCGCAGCCCCTCATTCGCCCTCCAAAACTCCAAGGTAAATGCCCCACCTCCACCCTTACCCAAACCCCCCTCCTTGCCCCTGCTCCATTCCCCACGTAGATCTTGCTCCGCACAAGGCAGAGCAGCATGTTGGAGAGCGAGAGTTGAAAATATTTGACCCCCTGAGCATCCCACACCACCCAGTCGACCCAATCCTCCTACTCCTACCCCATCGCTACCTCCTTACCTGCGCCGACACATCTCACCTCTCCTGAACATGAGCCCCCAACTCCCACTGCCATTCTAGCGCAGCCCTGGCCAAAATCCCAACCTCCACAGCTCACCAAAGCCCATCGGCCACTCGAAAGACAAAGGGCCCAGACCTCAGGCCCCCAACACCCCTGGTACCCAATCCGGTCTTAGCACTATTCCCCTTCCCCGTGCCCTCCACTGCCAACCCCTTCCCTCCTCCACCCACTCTTCAACAATCCTCACCTCGAACCGTCCAGCATTTCCATCCATACCCCACCAAATCTCTTTCATCCTCATCAACGCCAGGTCAGTCTCTAAAAACAAATACAACATCTTTTACCTTAACTCTGACAAACACCCAGATGTCCTTTTCATCACAGAGACCTGGTTTGCTGACTATTACAAACCCATTGCACAAAGGGCCGTTCCTAACTCCCCCCTCAACAGCTCCCCCACTCCACCGCAATCCCCCCCTCTCTTCGGCTACAACCTGATTGTTGGAAAGAGATAAAGAAGTAGTGGGGGGACTAACAATCCTACACAAACAACAATTTCCTCTGCTTATCAAGGACACCTTAGATTATGAATCCCTTCATGTAAAACTCCAACTCTCACCCTCCACCTCGCACAGCTTCCTACTCTTTTAAAGACCCCCTAGCTATAACAAAAACTTTCCAGATAAACTCGGCAACGCTTTGACAACTACCTTCAACCTACATCCAGCACTCACCATCCTAGGTGATTTCAACATCTGGTTTGATTCTTCTTCAAACCCCATGGTCCTCTCAGACAACCTAGAAGCCTTCAGCCTGACTCATCGCATTTCTATGCCCACTCACACTGGAGTTCACACCCTCGATGCGGTCTTCAGCCCCACAAACCTCATATCCATACTGCCTCCACGCCCCCCCAACATGGACAGATCACTCATCAATATTCTTCTCCGTACCCCTCTCAACCAGAGCCACCACTAACTGCCACACCTCACTCCATTCTAGCCAACTCGCTCAACCCACTCGCAGCACTCTCTCCTGGAAGGACCCCTCTCTGTCAAACTCTGACTACTGGCTCACCAACGCCCTCACCCCAACAAAAAGGCCCTTGCAGACCCTTAAGCCCTGTCTGGAACAGAACTGGAGAACCAACCGAACCGCCCAAAACTAAACTGCCCTATCAAGGCTAACAAGGGCCTACAGATCCGAAAATATTGAAAACCAAGAGGGCATTCTATGGTAACGGAATTTTGAACTCTCGCAAGGAACTGCATAGAATCACTATCAAATTCAATTCTCCAGGTTGCTCTACCCTCACCGCCCCCAACCCTACTCACAATCCCAATGTGACGCATTATCAGAACTCTTGCACAACATCGCTATCGACAGACATTCTGCCATCGTCGCTAAAATAGAAATAAAAACCCCGCCCATTCCCCATCCAAAACGTCCTTCCGATGCAAACCTTTTGCTTCTTTATCTTCGATCCGACACCAGGAGTTCCTCCTGCTCCTAGTACAAAGCCACCTGTCGGGCTCCCCTGAAGACTCCTGCCCACCCACCCTCCTCAAAAACATCCTAGCCTCAACCTGTGCATGCAGTATTGCGCGCTCAAGCCTTAACCATTCCCTAATATTGGGAACCTTCCCAGCAGCCTTAAAAACCTCCTACATTAAACCCCTCCTCAAAAGATCTACGCTGGACCCACTCCTTCCCCAGAACTACCGGCCCATTTCCAATGCCCACTTCATGGCCAAACTCATGGACCACACCGCATACACGCAACTCTGCCATTTCACTGAAGCCAACAACCTCCTTGACCCTGTCCGAGGACCAGTCCTCCCTAGTGTCGGTTTGGGGCGACCTAAAAAGAACATTGGATATGGAAGGATGTACTGTACTCATTCTCCTTGACCTGTCTGCCACCTTATACCATTGACCATACCATACCATTCCCATAGACCGGCTTTGCTCTTTAGGAATCGAAGACACAGCCCACACTTAAATCTCCTCTTTCAACTCTTAATCGCTCGCAAATTATGCTCCCTGTTTTTTCGTGGGTTTTTTTTACGGCTTTTTTTTTTCTTTTAATGAAAAAAAACCATTGAATTTTTTCCAATTATTTTTTAAGGGGGTTCCTCCCCAACCCCCCATTTTCTTTAATTTGTATTTATTCCCAAACACCAACACCCCATATATATAATGTACTAATCCCCCCTAAAAAATGAATGTTATTTTTGGAAAAAAATTTGCGGCAAAAAAACCCGCAAAAAAAATTATGCAATGAAAGGACATGGAACCCCCTGTGGGACCCCTTTCGGTACTGATCGGGATGTAGAGGTGAAAGGGTCGAGGAGCATGATTTGCGAGCGATTAGAGTTGAAAGAGATGATTCTCCTTGCCCCTCCACATCAGCAACATTGACAATCACCTGGCATTCAGAAAGGGCCTCACAACCCAACCAGGCTCTTTCTCCTCTTGAAACCTTCTGGCACTATGCTGTGATATGCACACAGAAGCACTGGCTCAAATAAGAACACACCGATCAACCCAAACCTCCATGGATGCCTGTAGCGGTACACCGTGATGAACTCTGTTTCCCCCCAGACGATCGTGTATCACTCCCCAGCCCCTCTGGGCCCCTTCCCACTGCTCAGGATCTCAATCTAGGGAGACCACACCTGGCAAGACCAGCTGTTCGTGTTGGACCTAGGAAACCAGCATTGATG
The DNA here is from genome assembly GCF_040938575.1 of Ambystoma mexicanum. Lineage (NCBI taxonomy): Eukaryota > Metazoa > Chordata > Amphibia > Caudata > Ambystomatidae > Ambystoma > Ambystoma mexicanum. The sequence continues at coordinate 175,899,509 of NC_090934.1, forward strand.
ATGAACTCCTAAGTTTAAGGTATGTATAACTTGCACCACGTCTCTGGACATAGGCTGGAAGCATGCCACTTATCAATGCACTATAGAATGCAGCTATGGCTATGCAAATATGGTCTAGCAGCTAGCATACCCGTCCACACTGAAACCCATGACGTGTCTGAACACCTCTGCCATTAGTATACCGCGACAACTTAAATGTCAGTCTAGCTGGGCATAGAGTCTCCGGCACTAGCGCTCTATCCTAAACCACCAACAGAACATGACAACATGCCTGATCTCCGGGCTGCTTACTGGAGCCTAGCCAGCCCACCAAAGTCCTAACCTGGCAAAATTCACACATACATCTTAAAGTTAACTCTTAGAATCACCCACACATGGACTTCGGTACCCAAGGGCCTTCCAACCATAAAGCGGTTTCAGGCCATACAAAAGGGGAAAGGAGGCTATATAAATGATGAATACAATATAAAAACTTCGAAAACAATAAGAGGTGGTTGAAAGTGTTCTGAAGGGGAGTTTGCCTCAAGATTTCTTGCCGATATGCTGCAAGATCTGAGAAGCTTGCATCTCTGGGTGTGTACCACTCTGCTCATGTAGACATTAGAGACACTGAATTTCATGATAGACATTGACGGCAACCTGCCAGGCAAAATTAAGCGACTGTTCAAGAACTTGATGCCGAAATCTAGGCGTTTCAAATTTATTACCTCGACACCCCAAAATTCTTTGTCCAAAAGAAAATGTTTCTATTTTACTCTGACTACAAACCCAGGTATCTCCCTTCTACAGATTTGTCCCCCACCCCTCTTAGGATCGTGTGTAATTTGCCAATGTTTTAGGGCAACATATTCTGCATATGCCTAATAGCTGTGCGTAAATATCGGAAGGGTTTGACTAATAGTCCAACAACATGCCTCAGTTTTCTAAACCGAACAATTTTACATGATCGCCTAAATCTCTGGTTCTTCTTGGGCCTGTAATCTATCAACTGGAGCTTGTCATCAGCACAATACGCATGGGCAGTCAGCATAAAAGCTCTGCACCAAGCGCAAACAGCTTTTTGGGACTAGAAAACGAGTCCAAATCTAAATCCCTTGATTGCAGTCTTGTCCTATATCTTCAGTAAACCAACTGTACAATAAGAACATGTGATGTATGGGCGTTTATTTCTTTGGAACACCAAAACTGAGAAAAACATCCTTATCTCAGGAGGATGCTGCTATGTTTTGGTAAATGTACCTCCTGTGGTGGAAAATAGTCTAGGAATGAAGGTCATGCTCTTTGCTGGGTTTCTTTCAGAATCCAACTCAGAGTAGCAGTGTCAAAAGGCTGGGGGAGAGGGGGGGGTGGATCGGACCGTCTGCCAGACAAACCTTTTTGTCGCATTCTGGGTATTCCGCTGCCTGTGGGCACAACCCCATAAAAAAATGAAGCAAGTCTTCCTTCTCTTGGGCACCATCTGGCACGCTGACGCCCCCAACACTGGAGACAATGAGCATAAGTAGAATTGGCTGCACAGTGTTTGGAGGAACAAAAATTAGAATAATGGAAGTCAGGAGAGAGAAGCATGCGCTATTTTTGAATCGTTAAATACATGGGCCACACAATTTGAGGGAGGTAGTGAAAAGTATCAGTTGGAAAGACTCAGTAGGGGAAAATGTTGGAGTGAGTTGGAAGTTACAAAAAAAAGACTGTATAGAGAAGAGTGCATACAAAGTGAGATAGAGAGGAAAAGTAGAAAAGCGTGAGAATAAAATGTTTACTGACCTATAAAGTTACAATGGGACACATTTAAGAATACTACAGTTGGGAGGAATCTGCATAGGGGTCAATGGACACTCGGTCAAGTGCAGGGAGGGGTAGAGGGGGAAGTGTATGTTGGGAATGTTTACCTGTTGATGTATTACAAATGCCAATAAAAAGTTTTAAAAAAAATATACTATAGTTGGAAATGACAGGTGAGGGAAAGAGAAGACATTTCGGTTCAGAAAGAGAAGCATGTAAGAGTGCAAGCGGGAGAAAATAAGTTTAGCAGACATTTCAGAGGAGGAGGAGCTGGAAGAAACTGAATTTAGGTGGAAGGATTGGGGTGGTATCCAGTGCTTAGTAGCAAAAAGACAGTCAGAAATTAAGATGTTCTAGGATTGGGGAAAACGAAGGAGAATTGAGTCATCTCCGCAAATGGGACGGCCAAAGTAAAATCTATGCAATGGTGGCGTAGATGGAGAATAGAAGTGATTGGTAACATTTCCCTCACTGCAGTAGACAGCACCTGAAGAGTAGAGGGATGGCTGCCCTGGGGAAAAGGGCCGTGCACAACAATCTCTACCACTCTTGAAAGCGCTCAGCCACACAGCAATACCATGCATGCATGTTTGTGATCACTGTGACTTTGTGTATGTATCTGTGCTGTTTTTTGAAGAGGGTAATTCTGGAAAGTTGATACTTCAGTCAAAGACCAGATTACCTTCTTTATACCACGTTATACGCATTGTATCCGAGTTAGTGCAATGGTCTCGCCATCGGGAAATAATTTCAACAGCACATTCTCTGGACTCAACTTTGAAGCACAATGTATGATTTTGTAATTCCCATTCCATGGTTCATTTCTTTTTGTGGCTCATCCAAACGAAGTCACCTGCATAAGGACTGAGGTGGCCCTTTGGATTCGTTAGTTTGCACTTGCAAAGAAAGGATACAAGATTAACTTTCTGCTGGCAGAAGAGAGATGTTCACCAGTGTGTTAAACCCCCTTATGGCCAGCAAAACCAATATTGCCTCCAGATGCATAGGTCTATGTAAATCTCTAAGAAGTGCTAAAGAGAGAACAGGTGGACAACCATAAGGATTAGCTGATAAAACACCAGTGCCGCAGAAGCAATAAATCCTACCCAGGAGTCTGGCAACCAAATACCAAGTTCTGCAAGCATAGAAAACGTTCTCTTTCCTCCTAAACCATCTCGGAAGACATGCATGTTGAACATTGTGAGAGATAGTTAAAACGATCAGCTACTCCACCCAACATTCCAGCTCACAAGTGCCATAATCAATCTTCACTTGAAACGACTGGGAAGAGAGGGCAATGTCTCGCTAGACAACAGCGCAATGGAAAGAATTTCGCCTTCAAAATACTTGGAAGGGAGCTACCCCACATACTAATTCTCAATCTTAAAATGGGAAATTCAGGATCCTGGCTCTACAGCTAATGTGTTTCCATTGCTGGAAAAAGGAACTAGCTGATCAAAGCAAATACCTTTGGGAAAGCAAGAGGACTTTCAAGTGACATACCTCCCGTGCAGAATCTGTATCTTCATGTGAACCTGCAAAGGTTTCCCTAATTGGAATCCTGCTTCTAAACATAAAGTGTCTCCTACTGAGGAAGATTTGTATCACTTAACAAACGCTGCACTCGATTGCACACCCATCGGCTACACCAATCACATTTGTTCTCCCTTGTCTCCTTTGTCCTTTCATTATTCTCATTCTATCAGCAAGAATGTGCATGTGAGTTCTGTTTCCAAAGACTGACTGACTGTGAAGCAAAGCTTGCACTCTTCACCAAAGTGAAAGATTTGTAATGCCGGAGATGCCAAGATCACATCTTAAATAGTGCCTTTCCAAATGACTTCGGCCAACCGTCACTAGTGCCTGACTTCTCTATAAAAATTGGAAGGGGTGCACTGTTGTGTCTTTGGGCAGCTTTCCCACCGCATATGGTCCCAGACCAACAGTGCTCACGGTGTTGAAGTTGCTAAGGAGGTCTTTATGCTCACATTTGGAGGACATTCAGAATGAGAAGGGTGGTGTCCCTTTTGGACTGGAACCTTTCCACCCCAGGAAGGTGAGAGACTTCCCTTCAGCTGAGTTGCAGGAAGGCAAGTGGCCTGGACACCTCACCAGAGGTCAACGTGATGCCACCCCTGGGATGCCACAGGCAGCTTTTCAGCACCGATGGCGAAGATGATTGACACCTGTTAGGACAGTTTTTCTGAAGTGCTACCAACTTTGTCAAAACCATTCAACTGAGGTAGTACAAGACTCCACTCTTAGTAAAAGGCTGTCCCACCTGAGTACATGGTAGCGTAGACAGAGCAGCCAGGCTTATTTTAGGAGGGAGAGAGGGCTGTAGAATCAGTATGGACGAAATTGTAATACAAATGGTCCAAAGAAACACAAACACTATGTATGTAAAAATAAATGTTTTATTTAAGTACAGGTAGGCCCAGATAAATCTAGGGGTAAATAAGTACTGACACATTATATGAACTCACAATTATAAAAACACCACACTATACTTGAAGGTACACAGACCAAAGAATAAACCTTATTTGGAACCCCTGAGTTCTAGGGAAGTCAAAACCTTTTCATACACATTCAGTATGGGTCACACCTATTCTTGTGAGTAAAAACCAATGGGTACTTTCACAATTACATTCAGTAATGCAAGGGCAGTACACCGTACCAGTTACACAGTGACTCTCAGTACAAATCACATAATCGGTCAACTGGACAATATACTTTGTGATTAGTGGAACACTTATTCCAGGTACAGTAAAAACCTACAACTACTTTTGTGAAAACACAGTTGTACTAGGTGTTAAAACCTAAGGATGTAATATTCAATTGCAGGTGCTTTTGAGATCAGTGAACCACAGATTGAGATAAGCAATAACTCTTGTAACTTATTTTTGGGAAGGCACACAGCTAACTCAAGGTAAGTAAAACCTATTTACTTTTTATATATCACAAGCAGTCCAGGTTAGATCTTTCCCAGCTATAAGGATAACTGAACTATGACTTATCAGGGACAGTTAGAACCACAGACTCTAGGTTAGATAGCACAGGGAAAGTAAACCCTAATGTTACACTTTTACTTTATGACTGTTATTCTAGTCAGGCAAACACCTAATGCAGACTTATTCTGGACAGGCTAGCAAAAAGTTAGGGGAAGCAAGACCCAGTTGGGGGACACTCATACAGTTATCGTCAAAGGACTAATCCGGTGATACCAACAGTTGGAGGACACTCGTACAATTACCTTGCAGGAATAATCTGGAAAAACCAACACTTTACTTTTGGGAAGAGGCACAACCTAATCACAGGAGAGTAATATACCTTCACATCTACTTTCTATTAGACTGGTAAAACAGTTTGTAAGGAAGAACAGGTGTTAACCATACTTTTAAGAATAGTGCATCACACATCCAAGGTAAGTAAGAACCTTTGTAACTGTTCGCACTTAGAGTTAGTTACCAACAAACTCTTTACAAGTTAGTAACTTTTAAACACTTATTTTCGTTTCTGGGCAAAAGTCCCAATCTCTTCAGTCTTTCCTTTATTCTTGGAGCATGAGTGTTCTTATTGGGAGAAGGGGGGGGTCACTCGGATCTAGTGACCAACAGGCATTGTCAGGATAGGTTCTTTAGTAGCAAAAATCGGCGTTCGTTAGGAAGACTGGGCAAACAGGTGAGTATTACACTTTAGAGCTAGAAGAGGGTCCAGGGGCTTCGCAGAAGACACCCTAGAAGGATTCTAGCAGTGGGACTGGATGAGAGGCCTCCCCATCACAGATAACACCCCACAGCTACACAGAAATCCTAAGGGACTTAAGGTAACATACCCAAGCCAACACAGTACCTCGGCATTGAAGAAGGCTTTGCAGCAGGACTACTTCAGGATCTGCAGCCAAAAACCCTGTCAGTGGGTTCCTTGTCGTGGTGACTGAAAACAAGACCTCCAGAAGGAACTTTGCAGCAGGGATCAATGAAGGCGGCTCTAGACAAGGAGCACAGAAGACAGAACCTTGCGGTTGAATTGTCCTTACAAAGGTCCAACACTCAGTTGAGGGGACTTTCTCAGACTCTGTGTCTCTGGCGATCCACCAGGATGCCCACGAAGTTTCAGCGAGATTCGAAATTCAGAAGACCGTGCACCGCACGATGGCTCGAGGTCCCAGGGTATTGGGGTATTGCAACAACGCAAGGTCGCAGCAACGCGTGGGATGGCTCAAAATGCAGGTCTTCTTGAGTCTAGTGGGTCTCACCAGGCTCTGGGTCGGGGTCGTCATATTCGGAGTGCCCAGCTCGATTCCAAGGAAGGGCTACAGCAGGCTCCGGTTACACAGCAGGATCTCCGGTCGCTGAAAATGGTTTTGGCCTCTGAAAATGGTTTCGGCCACTTTTCCTTCATCACCCTCTTCGGTTTCGGTTCCAGTGGCCGACTTTTTCTTCAGCTTACAGGTTCGCGGTATTTATCAGGAACTAGAGCACAACCTTTGCATTCTCTCCCTGCATTTTACAAGAAGGGGCGGTCTTGTTGTCCAATCAGTACAGCCAGCACCCCACTGGGATTTGTCCCCATTCAAGCAAGGTGGAAGACGAAGGTCTGTGGAATTTTGGACTCCTCCCTTGCTTCCTGCCCTCAGACAGACTGGAGCCTGGGCGGGGAGTCCAGGGGACTCCCGCTGGAGAGAATCACACAAAGGAATTTCCCGCCCTGGTGTCGGGGGAAGGAACAAGAAATCACCTCCATCTTCAGCAACCGTTTCCAGGAACTTCTAGATAGACAGGTTCCACTCAAAAACAAACAAGCTCGTCCAAACCACCAAAGTTGGTACACGGCCGAACTGGCCAACCTCAAAACAACTAAAAGGAAACTAGAGAGAAAATGGCATAAAACTCCCTCGGAACCAAACAAAGAAAATTGGAAAAAATGTGACCTTTTGTATAGAGCCGAATTAACAGAAGTTAAAAAGAACTACTATAATGATCAAATCACCAACGCCTCAAATTCTACTGGCAAATTGTTCCAAATCTTAAAATCTATCGAAAAGCCACCTACTCTTTCCCCGCCATTCCAGCCAACCATGGTTGATTGTGAACAAGTCCAAACAGCCTTCTCAAATAAAATTAAGCTAGAGATAACATAATTAACTGCAAAGTAACAGAAACATCACCCCCGCACCAAACAAATGAAGTAAACTCAGAACCTAATATTCCTAAATTTCCTTTCTCACCAGTCTCTACAGAAGACATGCTGGATACTCTTTCATCCATGAACTGCACTTCTTGCTCTGAAAACATTTTGCCCCCTAAATTCATTTAATCTACAGGCCGCGATCGTGGCCACGATGAGAGAAGTGCTAGGAAAGAGCCTGCTGACCAGGCCTTTAAAGGAGGAGTAGTCCTGCATAGGAATGATAGGAGGAGGGATCCACTTCGGGAAGGTCAACGCCGGGCATGTGTCAACTTTCTCGACGACTGAGCTGGTGGGGTCAGCATCATTGACTGACTCAACTCTTCCTCTTGAGTGGGGAGACGTCCTCCTCCCGCCTCTACTCTACCTCTCAACTTCTCCTCAAAGACATTCACATTCACCTGGATTCTACCTGCCCTTCTTCAGGACTCTTTTGCAACCTCTGTGGCTCTCTCCATTCTTCCCTCTGGCCTCATTCACTCTACAGGTCACACCCTGGATGTTCTGACCTCCTCAGACCTCCCCCTCTCACCACTCCACTTTCCTTGAGTGATCACTTTATTCTCTCTCTTTCTCTCTCTCGCTTGCGCTCGCTCTCTCTCTCTCGTCAAGCTGACTTCAGCACTGCTAGCTACCTTCTCGGTCACGCGACCCATGAAGCGTGTGTCAGCGGAGGCTTTCACCACCACCACCACCACTCTCTCTCCTCCTTCTGCACCTTTGGCTGACCCCCCACCACGACGCAGCCGTATCTAGCCTTCATGTTTCTATCTCTAACACTCTTAATGTACTTGCCCCTGTCTTGAGGATCCGCTTGAAGCCCAAATCCAAGTGCAACTCTTGGTACGACTCCCACCTCGTCACCCTCAAACGCAAGTGCTGGGTGGCTGACAGGAAGTGGAGGGTATCAAGTGCACACTCTGACAAACTGGCCTGCTCCAAAGGTAATACATATACAGACCTCGCCAAAAGGAGAGCCCACATCCAAGTCTGCGTCTTCTAACAACTCGGCCATAATCTTTGAAATCTGCAAGCAGCTGGCCAATCCTCCTGCAGTTTCTACCTCTCCTGTTCCCTCCCAGCCCCTCTGTACGGCCTTGGCTTCTCATTTCCTCACTAAAACTCAGGACATTATGTCCACCCTCTTTTCCTCCTCCACTTCTGGCCCCCCGGTGGCCATCTCTCCTCCTCATTCTTCTCTTCCTTTCCCTTTTTCAGCCCAGACAATGTTACTAGACAAGTCCGATCTATGAAAGTCTTGTAAAAACAGGTTCTTCCCTGTTCATCCAGAACAATCGAGGACCACATCGACACCCTTGGCCGATTTCTGAAATCATTCTTTTGCCAATGGAACCTTGCCAAGCACTCCCTTGTGCACCCCCTCCTAAAAGGAGCCATCTGCCAATCCTTCTCTCTGGCTAACTATCGCCCGATCTCCATCACTCCTTTCCAAGGCAGACTCTTGGAAAAGCTGGCCATCTCTCAGTTTAATCTGCACACTGAACTTGTTGGTTCTCTCCATGACCACCAGTCTGGCTTCAGGGCTGCCAGAAAACACAAAATGCTCTCCTGAACACCCGTGAAGACCTGCTCTCTAACCAAGCATTTTGCCTGCCTGGCAAGCAAAACGACACAGCAGACTGGCTCTGAACCGCGACAAGCCAATGCCACAAATGGCTGTTGGCAGACAAACGAGTGAGAAGTTTTCAAACAGTGGGGTACCCCTGATAGACCTGTTTTCCACAGAGGAAAACAGTATCCAAAGTTCACCAGCCAAGCATCTCAAGCATACGCCCTGGGAGATGCTTTCACGCTATTGTAGGACATGTTTGCGTAAGAGTTTCCTCTGTTCCCGTAATAAACAAGGTGCTTGAGATGGTTGCGATGTAGCACTGCAAGATCATCCTAGTGGTCCAGGCAAGCGTGGTATGCTGACATTCTGCATCTAGCACACGCACCCCCATAGGGCTGGCATCTGTGCCAGGCCTGTTCTCACAGTCCCAGGGGCAGGTCTTCCACTATGACCCAGGCTCGCTGAACCTTGGTGCATGGCTCCTGATCATAGAATTTGGCCATGTGTGTATGCCACAGGAATGCAGAGACATCCTGAATGAGGCCACAGCAACAATTACGTCCTCCGAGGGCAGGTGAAGACAGTTCTCTACTTGGTGTGCACAGGAAAATCACGCACCATTGGGAATTGTACCGCAGGACCTACTGCCTTACTCAAGGTGAAGGAAGGCCTCTCGCATCCATTTATAAAAGTACACCTAGCTGCAGTTTGATAGAAGCAGAGCAAAGACAGGCCTCCACTGTATGGGGGAAGGATAATGGAACACTTTAAAAAGGGCCTGTTTCGCACATATCCACCCAAAGTGAAACTTGTACCACGATGCGTTTGTGGTGCCCGACGGTGTTCTCCATTGTGCTAGTCACGTCAAGGTTCTTGCCGATTACGGCGATATTTAGAAGAGGGAACTCGCATAGTTCGCTGCATATTAATGGCGTCTGCTGCTCATTGTACAGATCGGCTAACGCGTTACAGGTAACTAGCAACAGTCACTTTATCAGCCAGGACCAAAAGGACAATAATCCAGTAGGTGCAGTAGCACCTTACGCCAACATTACACTCCAAACACCAGCCACACGATACCTTTTAAAGTTACCAAATTAAAGGAGCTGTTAAAAAGCCACACACATACAATTCTTAGTGCAGTTGTTGATGGTATATAGTTTGTTTTTACGCCCTGAGGACCTTTTTAGGTTGAAACACGTGTTGGCGTGTCGTTTATTCACAAATTATATGAAGTATGAATTTAATACTGTTGTATATGGATGTGATCAGAAATACTCTTATGTTTCATGATTGATTTATACATGGTACCTAAACCTTCAAATGTGTATCTTACCATATATATGTTTGAATACCAAACAGGAATATATTTGTGTGTTGCCTTAAGATTCCTTTTTACTTTTTGGTTTCCCAATTACTGAATTAAACCAATATAAATCACCAGCACGGTGAAACAATGTCTCACAGAAGTTTGTTTGAGCGATGTCTGTGAGGTCAGTACCTCTAAGTCTATGTATGTATTATAGGTGATAGTGGAAGATCACCTAACTTACCACACGGCTGCAGCCTCTTTCTAATCACTTTGTACATCAGACTCTATCCATCAGGTGTGCGCACTCCCAGCTCAGGGTTTTGTTTCCACAAAAACTCATGGAGCCTTAACATTGTGTTGGCTGCCCTTACGAGACTGTTGTTTGAGCCTCTCAGCACTGCACACGTCCGGCGTGTATCCTGGAAACTGCTGTTTATTCTATTCAAAGCATGTGAATCCATGAAAGTTTCTCTGCTGGAGAATGAGTATATTGCTTATCTGTAACTCCTGTTCTTCAGCATTGGCAGCTTTCATAGATTCACATGTGCACACCTTCCATCCCGAGGGTCAGAAAACCAATATACAACGGACTACTCTGGGGGTTAGAATCTGAAAAGGGCCTCCTGGGTGGAGCCCGATACTCGACGTCCCATTGGTTGGGGATGAATACACCCAAAAGGACACCCATGGTCTACTAAAGTGAAGAAAAAACGTTAACAAGAAAATTGAAAAAGGTTACTGATGATTCCCAGCCTGACTGGGAATATTCAAAGCATGTGAATCCATGAAAGATACCAACTCTGGGGAACTGGACTTACAGGTATGCAACATACCCCTTATACAAATATATTTTGTAGTAATAGCCATTTTTTATACCCTGTACTTAACATTCCTTCCTCCGTTTTCTATGAATGCATTTGCTATACAGTGTCTCTGAATGTTTATGAAGATCTTCATGATTGAAGCAAACTCTACTTATTTGTGAACCTCATTTCAAATCCTGGATATTAATATTGAATTCATAAACCTCCCTCTCTAATCCCCAGACTTTAAAAATGGAGTGAGTGCTGACAGAGATACGATATTCTCCTCCTGTCAAGGAACAATAAACTGAACCGATAAGACATCCACTTCTACCTGGGCAATCCTACTGCAACCTACTTTCAGTAGCCTGGTTAACACTGCCAAAGAGGGATGCCCATTGGCTGGAGAGCCCTAAGTAACAGTAACTGGAGGAACTGCCTCCAATGGTTAACTTAAAAAGCAGAGCCTGCCTGTTACTGACCCTGTTGCTTGAATGCCTGATCTACATATCTGCCAGACAGACTTGTTCAACCTGAGGCCTCTCACTACCGCAAACTGCTTCCAGATTGATTGACCGGCACCACTTCTGAAAGAGGGGCACTGATTGACTGGCAGGCCCAATGTGACGAGGCCTTTTCTCTACATCATTGAAGTTACTTGCAGTTGGGCAAAGGATTTAATGTTCGCCTGGCTAATTATCATACATCATCCCACAGGTTGGCTCCATCACCTTGTGCTCTGTCAAACTGTGAACCCAATCCGCCAAACAATTTCTTTGTTGCTACCAGCCTAATTACTTGGCTGATTCTGGCTTACTATATTGCTCATATGTCCCATCCCCTCCGCCATAGTTGTAGGATGTCTATCCTACATGGACTGCATTAGAACCAGCTTGCACTGAAAAAAAACCCTCACATTTTATAGAGACACTAGGGTGCATTTTCAGTGTTCTGCCTGATAGCTTCAACTACCAATCTTTTTGTCTGCATTGGCAGAACTGATAACACCTCTGCGTAGTGCAAAGCAACCAAGGGAGGTTGAATGCCCATGAAACCCCAATGGAGAAACCTACTCCTGCGCTGATACAGTCGGCAGCCCACTTGAGCCAAGAAGCCACTCGACCAGCTTCATCTCAGATCCGTGTTCTTCGACTCAATACGGTTGATTTTTGACAAGGAGCACAATCCAATTCCTTTCGGACTGCAGCCTATTGGAGGAAAGGTGGGATGGTGACCTTGGATCCACTGCCAGATTTTATGGTGCACCAGGCTGGGTTGCAACTGGCAGAGGGCCTCCCTGATGCTAGTGGCTTGCTTGGATAAATCTCCTGATGTCAAATTACAACAGTTAAACCCATATGCGTAACTGAACACCCAGTACCGAATGGCAGTCGAAAAAAGGTTGCGGTGGCCTTATGGCTCAGCCGGTCAATGAATCCCATGTCGCAGTACGACCTTACCGATCTCCTCGATCATGGACAGCAGACTTTGCCATTCAATGCTGCCGTAGCGGACCCAGTCATGGCCTTGTGGCAACGCCCATGCTTGACAAAGGCAGTCGACACACAGCTTATTAAAGTATAAGCAGGCGAGAAGTAGCCTTCAATTTTGATGGCACACCCTAATCATGAGGGGTTGGTGGTGCAGGCCGCAATGGTTACATCCAGACCCACGACATCAAACCTCTCCACTGATAAGGAGTCCAAAAATGTTGACACTTTGGTGAACATATTCGCCTTAAAACTGTGAATGTCTTGTGCCTTTGCTAAATTTTCTCATTTCCTCTGGGTCACCATTTCAGAAGCATCTGATCACCTCCCAGAGGGAGAGGTCAATCTAAAACTAAAGGTGATCGTCTGTTATGAAGTCCAAAAGAAAATGTCATCCATCCAAACTACCTTATCTGTCCCTGGCACTCATTTTACCTAATTTAAAATGGACCAAGGGAATGATTTCATCTTCAAGTGGCCTCTCCGGTTTATTCAATAGTCTCTTGACTTGTAAAACCCCTCGGTGTGACAGATGGTCTCTGCGATTCATTCCTGTAGTTCATCAAGAATACTTTTCGTTCTTGTATGTTCTGTGACCCCACTTTTCCTAGAAGTGTCTTCCATCGTGACATTTCTTGATACGCAGATGGTCATTTGTAGTTTCCTCCCAGGCCTCCCGTCCAGGAGTACTTGATAGGGGGTTTCCTTTGCCCCTTCTAAACTTGTTATCAATTCTCAGTCTCATAATGTCTTTCCTTACTGTTTATAACCCAGCGGTACTGATTCAGAGCCCCTCTTATAGGCTTTTCACCCCTGGTTTGAGTAGATCTTCTCTTACTGGTGATAAAACAGCTGTGGTTTCAGCCCCTCTCTTTTAGGCGTTTGACTTATTGGTTGGGTATTTGATAACCTGTCCTGCAACAAGTTTCCAGCCTTCTACGAGAACTCTCTTCTTTCTCTGGATTTCTCGTTATTTGCTTTAAACTCCCATCACATCATTTTAGCCATGCTTTCTCGTTGTTGTGACTGGGACAGGTTTTCTCTGGTTGGTAGCGATATGCCGCAGGCATTCTCCCAGTACTTCAGGTACCACTTGGTACGGGCCGTTGGTTGGGCTCGGCTCTCGTAAGGGGCGGTTGTCCATCTGCCTCTCGGCTTCACGTTCTCGGGTCCGCCTTGGACACCTGCTTCATACTATTGCTTGGAAGCGACCCAAGCTTCCTCTACGGTCGGTATCGGTGTTGTTCCTGGGGTGTCCTGCCCACCACGTCCAGATTGTGGTCACACCACCACCGTGTTGCTTCGACTTTTCTTGCTTGACCCAAGACTCTTCTTGCTTCTGCATATGCTGGTTCTCCATCGTCTTGTACTCTTGTTCTCTCTTTCTCAACACATGTTGTGGGCTCCGCGACTAGCTTGCACTCTGCCTCCAGCCAGTGTAAGGATATCAGAGGGCTCCTTCTACGCATCAGTTTCCTCTTGTCTTCCTCACCAGTTAAATGTAGGTCTTGTTTTAAAGAGACATCTTCCTCTTCTTGTGCAACTGGGTTTAGTCTTTCATTGCCTTCGGCCAAAGATAAGGATACCACATTCTTCAGATTCCCAGGTAGTCCCAAATGTGCAACTATGTGTTTGTCTAGGGAGTTCCTCACAGGAACGGGAGTCCTTGTTCCCAAAGAGGGAGTCTCTCCTGGTGAGGTTCCACTTGCCTCTGCCCTAGGGAGGGGTTTTACAGAGTGGGCTCTCCTGACTAGTCTCATAGTGGCAGGGGGGGGCTCCACCTTGGGGAGAAGGGGCGAATACCTGCAATTCGTCACACCTGTCACTCCTTCGTCACTCCTGTTAGGCAGAATTGCATACAGTACCCTCTGCGACCACCACACACAATTAGGACTAGAGGTGTAAGCAAGACCAACCTTTGGTATAAGTCTGTACCATACAGTTTGTTTGTAGCGGGCTGAGCAGCCAGGCTTATCTCAAGAGTGAATGTGAGCAGTACAAGAGATTACACAGAGGTCTTTCAGTCACAGTGGTTCAAGTAGACCTTCTTGGTAAAACACTTATTAACTTATAACACAATCATTTAGAGGCAACTTAATATTATATACCAATACACTACAATGCAAAACTCTAAGCTTTTGAGACAGTTTGAGCTCCCCTGAAATAGGAGCCAAATGGCAGTACAGTTACTTAGCAGTGAGCAAAAAGACAGAAGATAAGTAGAATAGATCACATATACTTGAAAATAGTGCAAATAGTTTGTTAGCCAGCAGAGTTAAATTTAAGTCAATAGGCCAAAGTCAATGGGCTAGTGTTCTTGATGGGAAGGAGCAGTTCTGGCATCAAACGGTAACGTCTTTGCTAAAGTTCTCGGAAGTAGTTTAGGCGAAAAAGGATCATATGTTGGGTCACAAGCTGATTAGGCCTGCAAGTTGGGCAAGTACTGCGAACTTTCACCCCGAGAGTTGGGATCTCTTAACCGGATGGCACAGTACCTTAGTATGAAAGTAAAAGATGCAGCTGAAGACGTTCGTTCCTGCAGATCTCACTGTTCCTGAGCCTCAGTCGTGAGGAAAAGAGGGAGGACGTCGGGGGACTCCTGCACTGCACAGGATTGTCGTTGAAGCAAACGAAATTGAGTCACTTCAGTTCCAGTAGCTGTAGATTCAAGCACACAAGCTGGTGTCACTCTCCCTGGTTAATCCTAACCAACCTTGAGAATGGTGTCCTGTTGGCTTATGAGTTGATTGGTCCCATCAATTCAAAGGGAGAAGTCGTCCTTGAAGGAACTTCTCTGTCGAGATGAACTTGGCAATTCGGACCTGCAGCAGGGCTTCACTGGGCAAACCAACGGGCCAGGAGTTGCAGCAGCCGTCCTCTTCCAGCTCTTCTTTGGTTCTTTCGTTCCAGTGGTCGAGTCCAAGAGACTCGCCTTTTTAAACATTTCTCTCCCTTTCATTCCAGCCTGGCTGTTAGGGAGAATTCTCTGTTTAGGCTGAATTTCCTAACCTAGTGAGTCCCCCAGCAGCTTTGCTGGATTTTTGGAGTTTATTTTTTTCTCCTGCCAAGAGTGAGACTCTTTTACCCTCACTCTTGGGCATGATTTGAGTGTGTTTATTTGAATCTAGATGTGTTTAATGGGCTATGGGGTCTTTTACTCCATAGGGCTTCATGTGTTTTGTGATGTGTGTTACACAGCACCCTCAGTGCAGTAACACAGGTGTGTCATAGTGACCCCCCAGTATAGACTCCATACCCTGGGACCGACTACTGTCTCCCAGGGCATGTAAAGTCACCATTGACTTTACTAGTCTTAAATTCTGAACAGAACCATTACAAACCATCATATTGTGGACGTACTGGCTGGGGCAATTCAATTGCCCCGGGGTCTGTTAGTCGAGGGAGCACGTCTCCGTCCCCCCTGATCGAGTTTTGGCTGGTGGCAGTGGATACTACTTTTTATATTCCACCGTGAATATTTTCCTATGGGATTTCCTATTGTTTTAGGCTACTATCTTTATTTAATTATTTATGGTAGCCTCGAACATACCGCCGGTTTATTAATTAATATTAGTTCTCCGGTTGGTATTTTTTGCCAAAACTTGATTCTAAAATGGCGTTTGTGTTCTCTTCTGTGACTCCAACCCAAGTCGAGCCCTTTGTTCCACTTTATGGCGGGCTTCTCCACAGAAGCCCTCCAAAGTGGTGCCACTCTGTCTGGGGTACTTAGGAGGGGTGGAGGGGAATTTAAGCACCCTGGACTGAGTTGCCTGGGCAACTCAAGTGGCACTCCATCCTGATTGGCCCAAGTGGTGAGCCGGCCGGCACACCACTTAGCATGTTTGAGTGACAGCTAGGCTGAGTGAATGGGGGTTTGCTGCATAAAAGCAGGGCTTTGGGGACTGGCACTTCAGAAGTCGCCACAGGACCTAAGAATCCGACGAGGGAGAAGCTGAGCCGACCTGCCACGACGCCACCACCGGGGGAGCCCTGCTGGACCGTCTCACCACTTTTTCCCAACGACAGAGGAGATCTCCCGCCGGAGAGTCTTCTTCCTTTGACTGGTGGGGATAACCAGTTTCACTGTCTTTTCGCCTTCCCGACGTACCTCGTGGCCGCCTTGCCTGTGCCAAGCACCCCGGCAACCGGGATACCATGTTTTACCACGACCGCGAAACAAAGGTACCACCTTTAACCGGAAAACTCTGCAGCTGGTTTCTTCCCTGGTAGTGCAACGACCTTCATCTTTCCTCCAAGTCGAGATCTTCTCTTCCCCTGGACGACGACGCAACTTGCACCCACTGCCAGGAACTGCTGCCACCGCTGGAGGATCCTTCCCACTTAAGGTACCGTGTCCTGCCTGGCTTCCCTTGCTACCGACTGTACGGGGTAGATTTAGCCCCCGGCTTTCGAACCTGGGTTAGCCTGGGACACCCTGGCTAAACTTTCCTAAGCCTCTCTAAACTCTGAACTCTCCAAGACTTTCTAAGCCTAAAGTAACTGTGTGATCTTGGGCGCATTTGTGCTCTGCTCTCTCTAAGAGTGGGCCCGGCCTTTGGACTTTGGCTCACCAGTGACTTTTGCTCTTCTGCCTTGCTAACAGTGTTCCTGAACCTTAGAGTGGTGTACATTTCCATATTCTGTCTTTTTCCCCTCCCTTTCTCACAAACTTATTGGAGTGCCATCTAGTTAAGCGCTCACCTCTGTATGAAAATAAGTGGTGTTTTACTGTGACTTATCTGATAAGGAAAAAGGAGTGTATATATTATAATAGTAACTGTGTTTAGAATATTTTACAAGAGTGCTGGGGTGTTTCAAACAGTGTGTTTTTAAATAAATAATTATATACTTTGATACCAAAGCTCTGGTCAGTGTTTGCTTGTATTGTTGTATCTGAGTGCCTATTGTGTATACTTTGCATACTGCCTAACTCTTCTTGAGGGAAGTCTGACTGCTCAGCCACAGCTACCAGGTAAATCTGGGTGGTACAGACTGCTACCAAGTGGGTTTACTGCCAACACCTGTAGTCTTAAATCTTTTGCAGTGGTCCCTAAGGGAACTGCACAGGTTTCTGCCTAACAGCTGTCACTCACCTAGCAGGGTGGCTGTCCTTTGCCAGACAGTCAGCCAGCCAATCACGCCAGAGTGCATTTGGGTCTCCTAGGAGACTAAGCACAGGGAGTTTCGAACACCTACCTCACTTCCTGCCCACCCCAGACACTAAGACGCCAAGGGCGGACTTCAGTCCTGAAGCCCGCCAAAGCCACACGAACAAAGGGACCAAACCTGGTTTGATGTACAGAGACAAACACTAGAAGGACCTTTCCAAAAAGAAATGGCAAAAAAAGACTGGGGCCTGTTTAAACAAAGGGGCTTAAGGCGCCATCTTGAAAAACATGGCTCCTTTTATTTATAGCTACCGGTGTTTGCGGTCGGGAAAAATCATGGTAGTTCGTTGTAAAACCACTGCCACTAGCCTTTTCAATGGGAAAGGGTAGCATTTGACTGCTTACATGAGTGTCTAGACACAGGGGATACTATGTAACGCCTCCAGCACTCCATTGTAAGATTGTGTGTGCTGGGTCTAGGAATTTGTAAAGACTAGTAAAGTCAATTTCACTTTACATTCTCTAGGAAACAGTAATTGATCCCAGAGAAGGTGTTTAAACCTTTGGGAAGTCTACAAGACATCCCTGTGTCACTGTACTGAGGGTGCTGTGTGACACAAATGAAAAAAAATACATGAAAGAGTGAAAAAAAAAAAGCTCACTCTTTCCAGGTAAAAGAAATCAAGTCCTCAAAATCCAGCAAAGTTGCTGGGTGTCTCTAAGGTGAAGGGAATTGGCACATTTATGAGAATTCTCCCTAACAACTCCAAGCAGGTTTGGATGCGGTGGACTGTATGGGTTGTGCCATGGGAACTTCAACTGTCTAGTTTTTCTTCTGCTTATCTGAGGAGCTCTGGGTTTTCCCTGACTGTTCAGACGAAGCTTCTGGACCTTGCCTTCGACAGAGAACTGTTTTGGCCCCAAACCTGATGAGTCACTCAAAGTTTAAGGACTCGAATCGTACAGCAAAATTCCCAGGATTAGCAGGGCAGCAGCTGCCTCCTCGGCAAAGTTATGCCATTGGGTCCAGAGGGAAGGTGTTACAGGAGATACTCCCACCTTTCCCAGAAGGGCACAATCACCCCAGGCCAAGCAGGGACAATGTAGGTTCCCACAGCCACATAGAGGGTCGAAACAGTAAACTACTGCTGTAGCGTCGGATTCTCTGGCGCCTCAGAAACCGCTTTGGTCTCAGTCGCCCCCCCCCCCCCCCAACCCCCCACAATCCCCTTCCCAATACTTCCCAGGTTGGACAGAGTTTGAGTTCTTGGGCAAATGGGAGGAAATTACTTCGGACGCCTGGGTCATTTAGCTGATCGAGTGGGGTTACTGCCTCATGTTTGAGGAGACCTCCGGACAGACCTCTGCCTCCTTCCCGATAGCCGAAAAGAGAGCTCCAGGAGGAGCTACAGGCCCTTCTTTTTAAGGGAGCAGTATAGGAAGTGCCGTCCGAGGAAATGGACCAAGGGTGGTACTCCCAATACTTCCTAATCCCCAAGAAAAGGGGAGGACTCTGTCCCATTCTGGACCTCTGAGAATGGAACAAATTCCTGAGGAAGTACAAATTGAGAATGGGGACGTACAGGGAAATTCTCCAGGCTTTGCAGTTCCAACACCAGCTGGTGTCGCTGGACCATCCGGACTCTTATTTTCACGTGACTATCCACAGGAAGCACAGGAGGTTCCTACGGTTTGATCAGGGACACACATTACCAATTCCAAGTGCTTCACTTCCGCCCCCAAGGTCTGTACCAAGTTGATTGCAGTAGTAGCGGCCAACCTGAGGCGCACCGGCATCTGTGTTTTCATGCTTGGACGATTGGCTGATCCATGCACGGTTGACAGAACAGGTTTTGAAGCACCTCGGTCACTCATTCACTGCTGCAGGACTTGGGTTTCTCCCTGAATTTACAGAAATCTGACCTCACCAGCGCAAAGGCTCTAGTTCATCAGAGCCATCTTGTATATCCAGGAAGGGAAGGCTTTTCTTCCCATGGAGGGAGTCACCAACGTGCCACACATGGGCATTCTCTTCCAGAACTCCAGCAGCCTCCTGGCATCCGCGTTCATTGGCCTACTGGGCCTCATGGGATCATGCATTTTCCTGGTGCTGTATTCGAGACTCTGAATCAGAAAGTTTTAGTGGCTATTCAGGAGACAGTGGTTGCGTTACTTCGCCGAGATGTCGGATGTCCTCCTGTTGTAGGTCTGTGGCGAACGACCAGACTTTGTGGAGCTACAGGACGAACATGTTGGTGCCATGGCCAGAGGAGCAGGTTGTCACAGATGCCTCGCTGAAAAGCTGGGGAGCACATCGTGGCTCTCTCCAAATCAGCAGCCATTGGTCCCAGGAGAAAGGTTACCATATCAATCTGCTGGAGCTGCAAACAGTCCGGCTAGCACTGATGGCTTTTGTGCCTTCTGTGCAGGGGAAACATGGCCTGGTGTTAACTGAGAACACAGTGACGAATATTTTCTTGAATGTCTTTGTTTTTTTTAAGTTTGTTTGTTTCATAAGTTAAAAAAAGGGTTAAAAAAACAAGTGATTGGGGAGAAACCCCCCATTTTAAAAAAAGACATTCGAAATATTTTTTTTTAGCAAAATATTTTCCACATAATGGCATTCGAGCCTCTGCAGCTCATCTGGCATGGTTGGAGAATGGGTTGATGGACGTGCTGAGCAGGAAGAGCTCAGTCTCCCACGAGTGTGAGCTATGCCCAGAGAAGACTTCAGAGATCTTCAGCCGGTGGTGCACCCTGGTGTTGGCCATGTTTGCGACAGACAAAACTGAATGCAAGCAGTTCTGTTTGAGTGAATTTTCCACCGGAGGGCCATTGTAGGATGCATTTCTGCTAGAGTGGGTCTTCGACCTCCATTATGTGTTCCTGCCGCTACCAGTCCATTGGGCTCTTAGGAGGTTGCGACGATTCAGGGCTCACCTGATTGCCCCGGACTGGGCGAGGAGGACATGGTACCCGGACCTCCTGAAACTGGATGTATGCCCACCTCTCTGGCTTCCTCTTGTCAGTCAGTAGGCAATGGGCTTAACCCAGACCCTCTCAACCTGCGTGCTTGGCTCTTGAGACATTGAGGTACAGGGACTGGGACATCGATGAGCAGGTGCTGGAGGTGTTGTTGGCTGCAAGTAGACCCACTAGGTCTCTGCGCATTCAGATGGAGAACGTTTGTGACTTTGCAAGGTGAAGGGAGTGGATCCCATGTCCTGTCCCACCTGCTCAGTGATGGGAGTTTCTGTGGACCTGAGCCAAATAAGGCCTACAAGTGGGCAGGGTAAATGGGGTATCTTTCCTTGTTTAAAAGAACACCAGAACAAGGCCCTTTACCATCTGAAAGCCAACTGTTTTTCAAGGGCCTGGTTAATTTGTTTCCTCCTTTGCCTTTTGTGGTCCCTGATTGGGATTTGAACTTGGTGCTTACATTCCTGATGGCGGCTCTGTTTGAGCCTTCAGCTCCCATCAAACCCTTCACATTGAAGACTGCTTTTTTGATGGTAATCACGTCTGCAAGAAGGGTCAGTGCGTTGCAGGCACTCTTGTAAAGCCCTTTTCCTGAAGTTTTTTTAAAGAGAAGGTATCTCTGAAAATGCGCTTGAAGATTTTACTGAAGGGTGGTATCAGAATTTCACCTGGGCAAGAGCATAGATCTCTCCACCCCATTCTTCTAAGGACAAAGAGAGGCACCACAGATTGGATCCCAAGAGGTTGCCGAGTTCTTACCTGGCTAGAACAGGCTCTTTCAGGAAGGATGAACAGTTGTTCATTGCTTTTTTGCAGTCCAGGTTGGGGCGAGCAGTTGCTAAGCAAACTCTCTCTTGCTGGATAGTGTTATGCATTTCTGAATGTACCAGAATGCTGGTAAAGAGGTTCCAGCAGGGCTTGGCACCCATTCTACCAGAGGTGTCGCAGCCTCCTCGGCTCTTCATAGGGGAGTACTGGCTAGAGACATTTGTCGTGCATCAACGTGGTCTTCAGTGCATGGGTTTGCCAAGCATTACAGCTTGGACTGGGCCTGAGGGGCCGGTGCACGCTTTTGTGGAGCGGTTCGCCCAGAGTTTCTTGCTGTGACTTCTAACCCTCCACCAGCATGGAAACTGCTTTAGGAGTCTCCCAAGATGAGGAATCTGTGGGAGAATGCAATCCATCAATGGATTTTTCTCCCACAGATGCCTCATCGCCCTCCCAGCCTACCCTGCTTGGAAGTTCATGATGTCATTTGCATTCTGTGGCCACACGCTTCTGTGTGCCAATGACATGGGGAGCAGAGTGCTACGTTGAGACATCGGCAATTGCTTGCCCAGCTGTGCGACTTATTCTGGCTTTGTTTCAAAGATTAAAATATGGAAGAAAAAGTTGAGCAAGCATTGTCTGCTCTTTGTTTCATATTGCCTTTGCCCATTATTGCATGTTCCCTCTCGGAGGCGGTGCCGGAGTTGGGGGCGGAGTGGGGGTATTGCAGAACTGAAGTAAGGCTATTGTTTTGCATTTCTTTGATACCGTGATTGACGTCACATATGTTCTCTGGGGGGGGCAGTACATGAGGGGGGAGTTAACTAAGATAGTGGCACAAAGCCGCCTGTTGAAAAATGTGCCAAGCAGCTGGTACTGGATAACTAGAAAGATGAGGAATCTGTGGTAAAAGAATCCATAGAGAAAACATTACTGGTAAGTAATTTTTCCTTCTTTCCTTATTCTTCATCGTTTAGTTGATCCCACTCCTTCCTCTTCCCTCTGAAATACAGGGTTAGGCTCATGTATAACTTCAGCTCCTCTAGACTGGCCTTTTGTAACTCTCCCCAGACTTTAACCTTTTATCTCACTTAAGTTCAGATGCTGTCTTGTGCAAAATGTTCTACTGCGTCTAAAAGTAGTTCTTATGACCGTGTAGTCCTTTTTGTTCGAACTTTTACTCCTAAATCCGTGCAACTTCCTAATCTTCTCGAACTATCACTAACTGTTGTAACTGTAAATATGCGCCTTCTGCATTTGCTGTCTGTACGTGAACTAGAGGAGTGTGCTTGTAGCTCCTTGTCCGTCGTGCAGATTAAAATATTTAATTGACAACTTACTTTATGCATGTTGAATGTTCATTTAATACCTGTTTTTGTATCATTCGATGAATACCCTCTCCTCAATGCATGCTCTTTGAATTATATTATATTGTTTTGCTATTGTGCCTGGTCATCGAGTTATGCCATATTTTGGAATATTGTCTACATACACAGTACATGTTTCTGCTTCTGTTTGACAGTGGCAACAGGTGTTGAAGACACAGGATATATAGGCTGCTGCTGTTCTGTGCTCCCTACAGTAAAAATCGTATCGTGTTACAGTGTGGTAAATGCATCAACCTCTCACCCCAGCTCTTCTGTTGAAAGGCAGTTGATTCACATGCTCACTGCCACCTTAGCACTCCTTCCTCTAGATGAGGCAGTGCGATTTACACTGTTCTTGCCACGGCGGTCGGTCTGTGGCCGATGAAATCAAGTTTAAAGTATAGTCTACAATATTTCCCACTTGTCTCAGCCATCAATCCAGTACACCAATAGAAATGTGAACCATACAATTAGCCTGCAACTAGTTGGGAGAGAAAACAAGGATGTACCTTATTTACTGGCTCCCCAAATCCATCCTGGGCCAAACTTCTTCCACTCTACAAAATATTGCCTTTTCCCATGTGAGAATCGCTGGCGTCTCGAACTCCTCGGGTAACTACAGATATGGATGGTGGAGCTTCTGATTCTTATTTTAGGATGTGCCGGTTTCAACAGACTCCTACACTGAGGGAGTCGGGAAGGCTCACTCTCACTGACACCAGATTATCTTTTTGATAGTGGATCCACCTAGCTCAGCTTGTTCTCCCTCCTGAATTGCACATATTTTGTGGATAACCTAAATCTAGCTCCAATTCTTTATTTCTGACTTTCCTGTTGCTTCCCATCTGCAGCTTTCTTATAATGGGGCCTTACTCTAATTCATGTCCATGATTGCCAGCTATAAAGCCTCACTCCTGTTTTTTAGGTGACTCAAGATACACATTATGAGGTTTCCCATGTTCTTTAGTCACACAGATATCAAGGGTCCTATCCCAAATTGGCAAGAGGGAACATGCTGGTTGAATCTCCTAAATATTATGAACTTCACTAAGGAGCTCACATCAACCAAACTCTATCCCACCTTCAAATAACTAAGGTATGTTACGAACTCCTGCTTTGCTCACTATGTTTGAGTCTATTCTGGGGATGGTAGCCTGAGGACAAGGACACCTGGTTTCCCAGTAGTTTTCACACAACTTCCAGAAACAAACTGACCACCTTCCAGAAAAATATTTGACAGCAAACCAAGAAGCCTCACTACCTGTAAGGAAGCACTGTGCTGAATTGGTACAACTTGGCACCTCCTTGATGTGTAGAATTTAACAAACGTTTCTTAGAGTTTGTACAGAAACTAGGCTAGTAGAATCACCCCTTTTTATTGGACAAATCTATATGAAGTCTATAAAATTGGTGTGCCACAATCTAGGTAAGTTATGGTCTCTGCAGACCTCCTTTAAATCAATCTCATTTAGACTTCTGCTTGTTTAAATTATCTGATTTAGACTTCAAGTACGTAGTTACTTGTGAGATTTGTGTTATAATATTCACCTGGACAGTTTCCCACCAGACAATCTGTTGCAGCAAATCTAACCTCTTTCTTTAGCCCAAATGTACTTCCAATTGAGTACTGTTGCTCCCACAGGGACATTTCCCGCCTGTGGATAAATAGAATTGGCACCTTAGGCCATGACATTTGGGATCCAACATCACACAGCTACTCCTCCTGTTCCACCGTCATGGCGTTCTACATTTACTGGCTATCGTTTAAGGCAATACATTTGGCAGCAAAATCCTTAGCCGATATTACCAGCGCAGATCCTAGTGCTGTTGTCCTTAAATTGCAGGAGTCTGCCTTTTCGTTTTGTCTTTCCTGTTTAAAGTTAATTGGCCAACAATGACCATCTCAACTATTTTGCTGACCACGAAAGTTGCACATCATAGTAGTCTGAGTAAACCATTAATGGAGTTTGGGCTACCGAGGGATATTTCCTCAACTCTTGGAAGACTGCTTTGATTGCCAAAACTCCTTATCGTACCTTCTGTAGTGACTCAGCGAGGGTGAGACTTCTCAAATTAAATCCTACTTCATGCAGTTGTCCAATATATTGATGACTTTGTGAAATCACCGCCAACATTGCCTTACAAAATGCATCTGCCTAAACAGTGCTGGTTCTGTGGTAAATTCCTTTTTTAGAATGAGCACTCTTTCATTGTCTTCTGTTCAACTACACTGCACCCCCAGTTAACCTTGAATTTCTTTGAAACAAGTTGCTAATGACTGCTCCTAGACGGCCATATTCTTTTGCCTACCTATCTGCAAACCATCTGGCGAGATGGCAAACAGTAAAAGAATCTACCGTTTTGGTATGAAACTGGATTTTCTCCAATTTTGTTAAACTGGTTTTCACATAGCTTTGTCAAAATCGAGATCCAGAAAATCTCACACTACTTTGTTGATAAAGTACTAGCAAAAAACCAGATTCTCACCAGGTATTCAAACAATTGGTGCTTTGTCTAGAATCCTATCGTCCATTCATTGCGTATTCTTACCAGATGAAGTGCAACTCAGATTGAACGTGTTAAAGTTGATAGGGCGAGGATACAGTTGTTTAGTTTTCAATTTATGAAGTGTACTAAAAACAAGAAATGTACACAACAGTAGATGAGTAAGAATCCTGACAACAGTTTCTGCGAACAGAAAAGAAACCTATTTTGCAAGACTACTTATTAGCTGGTGGGGTGACAACCTGTATCCGGATACACACACTGGGTATTGTCTAGTGGTAGTGGATGGCTACAAGTTTAGATTGGGTTTTGGATTCAGCAATACATCTGCTAACAAGTCTTACATAGTCATTTTCCTTTCACTTGGAGGTACAACACTTCAGTCCCTCAGTAAAGTTAGCACACAATCCTCCCGCCCCTAAAGGTTTGTTTGCTAAGCTCAAATAGTAGTAGCGTAGTTGGGTGAAACATCATAAATGGAAGTTGGTCCAGCATGAGTCGATGCTGGAGGTCATCCTGAAAAGGATAACAAAGGTTTCTGGGAGTTGGTGAATAATCTGGCTGGAAGCCAGGCATCCATTCAATCCAATAGTATCTCGGAATCGGAATGGGCAGATTTCCAGGGAAAATTTGGTGAGCAAAATACGATCTATCTAGATAAAGTTGCCACAGTCATGTCGCAAGGGTCATGCTCTATGGACTTCAAAATCTTGTGCAAGGCGCCTCATAAATGAAGGCTAGCACCTGTCATGCGATGGGCCCACACATGTTAACAAATGTGTTCAAATCTGCCTTGGGTCTTTGGCCGATAATTTGGGAGATTTCTTTTAGGTAGATCCTCTTAACTAATATATTTCCAGCGTCATACCTATATACAAAAAGGGACTTCGCACAGACCCTAAGAACTATCGGCCTATCTTGATCATAGACGCAGATAGGAAGATATTTGTGCCCATCGTCCTAACTCACCTGGAAAAATGGGCATCAGCCCAGAATATCATTCTGAAATAGACTGGTTTGAGTCGTGGACACAGTACAGATCTAAATGGATATCCTCTGCATTGCTTCCAGGACTTGGCCTGGAGCGGAAAATATGAGTCCATCTATGTGGCATCCATTGACCTCACGTCTGTGTTTGGCATGATGAACAGAGGAAGTTTATGGACCCAATTTGCAGTGTGGGGTTTACCGGAAAGGTTAAGCATATTGGTAAAGTTGCAGGAGTCCTCAAATATTCAAGTTAGATTGAATTTGGTTGTTACTCCAACTGGGCCTAAGGCAGGGCTGCATCTTGGCACCCTGCCTTTTTAATTGGTTTGACAGACGTAGACAAATATTTAAGACCAGTGTCTTTTGTTCCTCCAAAATTGGGTAATCTGAGCTATACGTGGATTGCTTATGCAGACTATGATCTACTGTTCGACTGGACGCGTTTGGGTCCCCAAAGAGCTTTTATTTATTTTGTTATTTGTATTGGAGTGCAATTGTGTGAAACATTTAACAAGAGTACAGAGATGGAGATTATGACACAAACAGTTTAGAGCTTAGGATCACTGGTAGTGCATTGTGCCACGAGTAGGTAGGTAATAGGTTATCAGTCTTGTGAAAAGAGCATGGTTTTGAAACCTTTGTGAAAGGTCCAGAATGAAGTTTTTTCGACCTGAATGAGAGCGCAAGGGCATTCCATTGTTTTGCGGCCACTGCTGGGAAGCTGCAGCCCCCTGCTTTTTGCATTTGAATTTAGGGGTGGAGAGGAGGTGGGAGTGGGAGGCCCTGGTAGGTCGGTTAAATTGTGATGTCTTGAATTTTCTTGATGAGTATCTAGGGGCAGTGTTTGCCAGGCATTTGTGGGTTAATGTGAGGGTTTTGAACTGGATGTGATCGTGAATAGGAAGCCAATGAACATTTCGTCTGCCCATGAGATGTGGTCTTTTTTTGGGGATATTCAATGCTGCTCTTAGTGCATTATTTTGTATGATCTGTAGTTTTTTGATGATGCCAGTGGTGGTTCCTACATGAAGGGCGTTGCAATTGTCTAATCTAGATACTATGAGGGCTCTTACTAGCATAATGCAACTGTGCATGGTGAGGAAGGGTCTACAGGCATTGATACGTTTGGCTGTGTAGACCATGGATGAGGCAATCGCATTTGTGTCTGGTTAGTGAAAGAAAAGAGTCCGGGTAGACCTCAAGGGTTTTAACTTCTTTGGAGACTGAGATGAGGTTACCATCTATGATGAATAACTTATATGCTCCATCAAATTTGTTTAAGAGTTTGTGAGCCAATGAGGAGCAACACAGTCTTATCGTTGTCAAGGTAAAGAGAGTGTAGAGCCATCCAGGCCTGGATGCTTTGCTAGATTTTGTTCAATGAGTTGGAGTCTGTCTCGTAGTTGCCAGAAATGGGTTGTAGGGTTTGGGTTTCGTAGTTAGTGTAGGAGATACCCAGGGAGTCAATGAGGTTGAATAGAGGTTTTGTGAAAATATTGTAAAGCGTAGATCCTTGAGGGACTCCCCAGGAGACTGGAACTGGAAGGGTTGATGCGGAGGGGGCAAAGACTCATTGATCTGTTGGAAAGAAAGGATACAATAAAAGTTATTGCATTAGCAGAGAAATGGTCTACCAAGGCAAGGTGTTGGCAAATGATTTTGTGATCCACCAAGTTGAAGGCAGCTGAGAGGTTGAGCAGGAAGAGGGCTTTGAGTTTGTCCAACTGGATTTTTAAGTCTAGGAGTGCCAATTTCCGTTCCGTAACCTGGACCAAATCCAGATTGGCACAGTCCAAGAAAATTGTTGGATTTAAGGAGGTACTTTTGGATCTGTAAATATGCTGTTCTGTCCAGTATTTTGAGTAAGAATTGGATAGTCTTGATGGGGCTGTAGTTCGTAAGGATGTTGGTGGTCAAGTGACTGCTTCTTGAGGAGTGGAAGGATCCAAGTGTCTTTTAGGTTAGTGGTCACGCTACCGGTTGAAAGGAGGTGTTAATGAGCAAAGCAATGAATGGGGCAATCTCTACTGCAAAGTCTGTATTAACGAGGCTGGACAGATGTCTCCTTGACATCTGGATGGTTTAAGGCCTTTGATAATGTTGGTTACTTCTGAGTTGGAGACAGGAGTAAACACAAACAGAAGGGGGTCATAGGTGGGTGGAGCTGGGGTTTTTGGTCTGGTGGTGTCTCAGTTGAGAGTGTAGAGATTTTGTGTAGTAGCGCATTTTAAATGTTGGAGCGCCACGTGATATCTTTGAGACAGATGGCTGGAGGGGAAACTGGTGACTCGAGTACAAACAGTATCGCATAGAGCTCACAGGTGCCAGAATTAGCTTTTTCAATTCTTTCATTGTAGGTCACGCTTTTGGCTTGGTGTATGGCCTGTTACTCACCGATCCGGTGAATGGTTGGAGAGATGAGGCAAGGTTTGAAGTCCTAATCCTCCGACTTGATTGTAGAGCCCGGGTTTTGTCAGAACCCCGCCTCCTCTTGAGGGAAACTCTTTTGCGATATGCCCCTTTGCTGAATTAACCAGAGCAGAAAAGGAACTGATCATCTAAAAGAGCGGGGAGAACACGCTGCCATGATACCCAGCTGAAAGAAAACCATCCACAGGTCAATAGCTGTTGAGGAACAATTACAAGCTAGGATTATGTGGTGAGGTATAGCCGCCTCCCTATCAGAGTGGGTTAACTGATCTACTCCTATTCCTACAAGAACCAGTCAAAGGGATGTTGATATATGTAAGGATATTTCTATTGGCCAGCAGAACTGTAGCAAACCAAGTAACTTCTTACTGTTTCTTTAACCATGGTCGGGAATAAAGATGTTCCTGGTGACGATGCATGATGAGGAAACGACGATAGGAAAAAATAATAAAAAGAGAGGTTAGTATAGGATGACTTGACCCGGGCGGCAGGAGAGGTGCACTAGAGTCGGAAGGGTGCACTGGCTGCAAAGCGTTCTGAGGTGCCAAATCCTATGCGTGATAAATCCACTCCCAAATCCTTTGTGAAACGTGAAAAATCCTCAAGGGGTTTTGGAGTGCTGAGAGGAATCTTGCTACTGCTATGGAAAGCGGCCCTTGTAAAGGTAAAAGGAGCGTTTGGTGTCCCAATGGCGGAAAGGCAAAGGGAGTTTGTGGAACAGGCCGATGGTCTTACCGTTGAGTCAAGAAAGTACCAAACATGAAGCATTCAGAATCCGAATGAACAGGCAGAGGTCTGGACACGAGTTCCAGGAAGACAAGACGTAAGGCAGAGGCAATCCGATGTAAGCAAAGGCAGAAGTCGGAGGTAAACCATGTAATCAGACGGAACTTCAAGGATAGCCGGGAGCTAACTTCAAACAGAGTCGGTGATGCTTAGGAGTCCTTGCCGATAACGAGGCGCTCGGCATCCATTGGTGGATTGGATCACATGACGCACGTTGAGCAGGGAAGTCATGGTAATTGCTCCTCGGCAACAGCTGCCTGCAATAGCCCGTCTCCACGGCAACCTGTAATTTTATGCTCTTAACATTTCCACTTCCAAATTGTGCTTTATTCTGCCAGTGCTTTTATGTGCAGCACCTACTTTTAATTGTGCATATCTTGGTTGGCAACATCCCGATTCCTTCTGGACTCAGTTTTCACAGCTAGCCCTCTTTCTCCCTCTGTGAGGGGGCGGGCTTCAATTCGCCTCCCTCTTCTCTGCCGGCATTTATGTGCCGTAGCGACCGCCTGAGCAGCAGGCACCCAGCCAGCGCATCAAAGGTGCGCTAAAGGCAAGCCCGTCTGTGCCCGTCCGTGCTAAGGACGGGAAGGATGGCCTCATACATTACTCTAGAACGCACCTACTAATTTTAGCCCCCGTGGAAACTCAATTCCCACATGGCTTGAGTACCATTGGTCATTTGGCACCCCACCCTCTGCACCTAGTTTGTCTTTGGAGGATAGTGCGTCTGGCCATTCATTCTTGCTACTTAATACCCGCTCCTTACTTGCACACAAAGATGAAATTTATCATCTCTTAGCGGACTGCTGGCCGGCTCTACTGTGCTTTACCGAGACATGGCTTCAAGTCACCTTGGCTACTGCCCTGGTGCAAGCCATTCCCTCTGATTACCGACTTATTCACACTGATCTCCGCCCCCCTCCCCAGATTGGGGGTGGGATTGCTGCGATCTTTAGATCTGAGCTGGTTATTTCACAACTCAGTTGCTCGCATCAGCTAGCAACGGACTCCATGCTTCTTAGGTGGATTGCATCTCCTGTCTTCAGCTGTCACATTTTGCTTGTCTACCGTCCCCCTGGCCCTTATGGGAACTTCATTGAACTCTTTGCTAATTTTTTAACTGACCTTCATATTTGCCATGCCCCTCTGATTGTACTTGGAGATTTCAATCTCAAATTTAATCTGCCTAGACCCCTACATCTGTCCTCTTTCTTTGACAGCCTGCTAGATTTAGATCAACATGTGGTAGGCCCCACCCATAAGCTAGGCAACACTTTAGATCTTATCCTGGCTAAGAAATCCTTATTGGGCTTTGGGACAGCTGAGCTAGTACTGTGGTCAGACCATTTTTTGGTGACCTGTGAACTAGAAGCTGCAGGCATTCCACCAAAGACTGCCCCTGACAAAATCTGGCTCTGCTCTTGGCGTGATGCCGATGTTCAAGGCATGGCCAAGTCAGTTGCGGCCAAGTGCAAGGTGGTGCCTGTCACCTCTCTTGCCTTGTTTCTCAGGCACTGTTAGTGGCGGCAGATGCTACGGCACCGCTGCGCTTTAGTCAGCCTCGCAGACTATCCTCTGAGCCATGGTTCTCTGACGTGTTGAAAACCATGCAGCTCAAACTTGGGCAGGCAGAGTGTAAATGGCGCAGAACCTACGATCTCAGTTTCAAAATACAATATAAGACCTGCTCCGCCGCCTATTCGAGAGCTATTGCTACTGCCAAGAAACAATTCTTTACTAGGCAAATCGAATCTGCCCTATGTTAGCCCAAAGCCCTTTTCTCTGTTAAGTCTCTCGCGTCCACTGCTACATTGATTCCCACTGTCCCTTCCACTCAAGAACTTTGCGATGCGCTGTTGCAGTATTTTTTGGCTAAAAAAGACCATCCGGACTAATCTCGCTGGCGATTAGGCCTACCACCGACGCCAATCACCCGCCTTTATCTCAGAGCACGGTGGGGGAGGGGTCTATATGGTCATCTTTCCCTATGTTCTCCCAGGAGACTGTCGATGGCCATTCTTAAGTTAAAATCATGCGCTCCTTTGGATGCAGGACCTTTATCAATTATGAAGATCTCTCCTGATCTCCTGGCAGAAATTACTGCTGCCATTAACCATTCTTGCCAGTCGGGGTTCATCCCGCCAGAGCTCAAATCTGCTTTGGTTATCCCTCTTTTAAAAAAGCAATCACTGGATCCTTCTGTCCTATCCAACTTTTGCCCCATCTCTCTGCTCCCCTTTCTCACTAAACTTTTGGAGTCCCTGGTTTCTCCTCTGTCGGGTTTAAGGCCTGGCAGGGGCACTGAGTGTTCTAGTGTCGGTACAGGACGATATGGCCAGGCTTGTGGACTCGGGTGGGGTCGGTGCCCTTATTCTGCTAGATTTGTCAGCAGCATTTGACACCTTGGACGACCCCATCCTGTTGTCCCGTCTTGCTCAGATAGGGATATCTGGGCAAGTATTAGCCTGGTTCTCTTTGTTCCTGTCTGACTGTACACACTCTCCCTATGCCCTCTTTTCAGTCAGTCCCCTGCAATTTGACCTGCGGGGTGCCACAGGGCTCTTTCTTGTCTCTGATTCTTTTTAATATATACATCTTGGCGTCGGGTGCTGCTCTTATGCCGACTACACCCAGATCCTAATCCGTTTAGATCTTGATTCGGCTGAGGTGTCGTCGTGCCTTCGGAGGTGCCTGGTGGGTGTGGGGAAGGGGATGAACCACAATTGGCTTAAATTGAATGGAGACAAGACAGAGGTTCTGGTGGTGGGTTGTCCCCATAACCCCTCACTTTGGGTGTCCTCCTTCTGGCCCTCTTCCCTTGTTCCTCTTCCTGCTCCGGTGGTGAAGGTTAAAAACCTAGGTGTGGTGCTCTCGGCATCCCTGCCCATGGACGCCCAAGTTACCCCTGTGTGCCAATTGGGGCATTTTTGTATTTTTTTGTTTTTTTTTTATTAGGGTTTATATAGCGCTTTAATCCAAACTTCTGAAAAAAGCTCTCCTGATGATTCCTGCCACTCTTCGTCCTCCGGTTGTTGCTGCTATGCTGCTCAGTTGGCTTGATTACTGCAACTCTCTATTTGGCTCAACCCAAGGGGCTGATTCTGATTCCGCAGCTTCAGAGTCTTCAAAATCTAGCTGCAAGGGTTGCCACAGCTACTACGTATGGAGCTCACATCTCTCCCGTCCTACGTGCCCTGCACTGGCTCCCAGTAGCCCAGTGGGTGAAGTTAAAAGCGCTATGCATTGTTCATTGGGCACTTCATGGCCTGGGTGCGGAATATATACGCACCAAGTTCGTACACTACTGTCCTAAACACTGTCTGCGTTCTGCCTCTTCCAAACTGTTGTCTTACGTCATTCTGTGCGCAGATTGGGGGCTGTGCTTTCTCCATCTCTGCAGCCCATTTATGGAAGGAGCTCACGGTATCCATAAAAGAATTATCTAACCATCTGTCATTTAGAAAGGCCGTCAAAACGTATCTGTTAGCTATGTGTGGCGTGGCACTGCCTGTCTCGCTTTACCTTTCTTGCGCCATTATACCTTCGGGTTGCCGTGCAATGTACACATTTTCTTAACATAACCTCTAACGCCGGAGGAATGGGGCAGTGAAGCTCTGAATACATTGCCGAACATTTATCACACTTGATGGGCATGTGCATTCTTGAGTCTTTATTAAGATGTTGTTCCCCTCCAGCCAAGCTTCCAGTGGTCGCGTATCTTCTCGCCAGGGAAGGAGGCGCCATTCTGCACCACGAGCCAGGATCGCTGACCCTGAAGACTTGGCTCCAGCAGCATTAGAGTTCGGGGGTTACGATCTCCTAGAGGCTGCAATGAGATGCTTGCCAGGGCATAGTCTACTCTAAAATGCTACGGACATAAATGGAAGAGGTTTGCTGTTTGGTGCTGTGCACAGAAGATCAACCCTCTACGAGTTACGGCTCTGCAGGTACTACCATATTTGCTGTCTTTGGCCAAAGCGGGACTGCCCCATGCCTCCATCAAGGTTCATCTGGCGGCTATCTCCCGCTACACCAGATATCGGGGACGGTTGTCATTATGGTCACACCGTCTGGTTAAGGAGTTCGTCAGAGGACTGTTCCGTTCGTTCCCACTGGTGAAGGCTCCAGTCGTGGCGTGGGAACTCAATGTGTTATTGACTAGGCTCATGGGCCCTCCATTCAAACCTATGCAGACTGTGCCACTGAAGTTCTTCTCGTGGAAGACTGCGTTC
The DNA here is from genome assembly GCF_040938575.1 of Ambystoma mexicanum. Classification (NCBI taxonomy): domain Eukaryota; kingdom Metazoa; phylum Chordata; class Amphibia; order Caudata; family Ambystomatidae; genus Ambystoma; species Ambystoma mexicanum. Next base: position 175,932,827 of record NC_090934.1, read on the forward strand.
CTCGTGGCCATCACCTCTGCACAACAGGTGGGTGAGATTCAGACCCTGTCCTGTAAACCACCTTACTGAACTTTTCCAGACACACGGGTAGTGCTGCGTACGTACCCCTCCTTCATTCCCAAGGTGCCGTCGGACTTTCATCTAAACAAGCCTTTGGTCTTATATGTGTTTTTTCTGACGCCTTCATCGCCGGCTGAAAGGACTTTGCACTGGCTGGATGTGGCTAGAGCGCTGAAGTTCTATGTGGACCGGACAAAGAGTTTCTGGAAGACGTTGCAACTTTTTGTGAACTTTGACCCTTTGAACCATGGAAGGCTCTGTCCACGGGCTTCCATTTCCAGGTGGCTCTCTGGCTGCATCACTCATTGTCACCGGTTGGCAAACCGACCGTTGCCTGCCCGTCTGAGAGCCCATTCAACCAGAGCGATCGCTGCTACAATGGCGTTCCGGTCTGGTGTGCCCCTGCTGGACATCTGCAGTGCTGCTACGTGGAGGTCTACGCACACCTTCACGAGATTCTACTGCGTCGACAGAAATTCCAGGGAGGAGTCCAGAGTCGACCAAACAGTGCTGCGCAACCTGTTCGCTTGAAGGTGAGCCTGGTGAGGAGGTAAGAGATGCTTTTGTTGAGCGCATGGTTGTGCATGTGTGTACTGCTATGTATTCTTTATTCATGAGCATGTGAATCCATGCCAGACCCCATGTTGGAGAAGGAACAAGTTATTTACCTGTAACTGTTCTCCAGCATGCGCCTGGCATGGATTCACATGCAAACCCTCCCCCCTGCCCCTCTGTGGCTCTTCTCTTGGTCCTACTGCCACTTTATGTGCTACCAAATCTGAAGATTGCTGCCAGAGGAGGGGCTTAGGTAGAGGGCAGTCATTGGCTGGGAGCAGTATCGCCCAGACTTCAGTGATTGGTTGTTAGGAAATACAGTTCAGAAATTAAACTGATTTTTTTCTGTTACCGAGGATTCCCAGCCTGATGGGGAATATTCATGAGCATGTGAATCCATGCTAGACCCATGCTGGAGAACAACAGTTACAGGTAAGTAACTTGTTACTTATATAGTGTAAAAGTGCCTTAAGGGGAATACAGGGGAGCAAGACTGATCTAACTGTATAAAAATTAGGCAGGTCGGGATGGCGGATCCTTGTCCTCAGACAGTGGGACGAAAATGTTATTACTTCAGATCGAGGACATCCTGACAGAAATACTGGGTTGCGTGCTATGGTAAATGTAAATGCCCCATCAAAGTTTTGGATGCGTTTATATGGTGCTGTCCAAATAACCAAATTAAAAGAATAAAATGGCAGCAGCTCTTGCCACTCTATGGAATTAGATCCAGTTTGTTCAGGAGGTTGCGCATTTGCATTTGCTGGTTGGAATAAGAGCATTAAAAAGCAAACTGCAATAGAGTATGAAATTCAGACTGCACACAATGTGGATGCAGCTATTTTAAAGCGAGAGGAGGGTAAGGAGTGGATGAAGAACGAGGGCAGATTGGGTGCTTGCAGGCAGTCGTTTCCTAACTGCAAACCCATTTGGAGACTTGCCAACGGGGATATCTGGTTAGGCATGAAGTAATAATATCTCCGAGTTGTATCACATCTGTGCTCATAAAGGAATGGAGTGGATAAAGATAAAGGGGAATGGGCACACGTGTTTCCAAAATAAGGCTGCTGTTTGATTACGTGTTTCTATATCCGTCATACAGTAGAGTGAGGGTTTGGGCATGCTCTGTGGAAAAGAATCATTATTCAAAGATAATAGTCAAAGGTAATAGTGTGGACTTGCGGCTTCTAGGAACCCAGACAATGCCCAACAAGGGACGGTAAGCGAGGCATTTCTCAAGCGAACAGTTGGGAAAGGTGATTTGCAAGGCGTATGTAAGCAATAGGAGATCATTGGTAATTATGTGTAGCAGGCACCACTAGCCAAGGGGAGGTTTGGTCTTGGATACATTTAATGGAAGGTTTCAATGTTGGTATAATGTGTCCAATGTTGTTTTTGGCAGATTGATTGGAACCTAAGGATATTTGTATTGTGGAATGTGGAGCTGTTGAGTTTGTGAGCAGTTGAACTGTGTATTTTTTTTTTTTTAAAACTACAGTTTCTTTTGTACAAAACACACACACACAAAAAACTTTTGTTTCAAAGAATATAAAGAAGACTCCAAATCTTCGTGGTTCCATCTATCTAAGCTTCAATCCGCTCCAAAAGATCGAGGTATTCCAATCCACACAACCTGCCACCTCTCTAAGTGGGGCAGCCTTAAAATCATCAACCCCAAACATGCGTACTTTAAGTAATTAGAGGCACACTAAACAGGTACATTAGTCCTTCTCAGCATAATAATAGCGACAGCCATTAAAAAGGAAATTTCAATAGCGCATTCAAATAGTTCACAATAGCGCAGACGTGTTTGACGTTGTTACCAGAGGAAATCAAACGCCACCACGACTCCATGTCATCGTCTAAAGGTGCGAACTGACCAAGATGTAAAAGACGCAAGTCATTAGTTGCTTGGCAGTCCAAGATTAGATGTTTCAAGGATTCAACACAGACAAAGCAGAATCGACAGTAATTATCAGCTATAGATGGATCTTTACGGCGCCATAAAATTTCCTTAGAATTTAGAATATTAAGACGAAATCTCAGAAATTTCTCGCGGTAGTAGCTGGTATAGCATTGGGTCAGGTAAGAAGCCTGGACATTTAATTTTTTTTGCACGTAGCCTAGCGAGCTTGTTGAGGCCATTTGATTTCGCTTTTCTAAATTGACTATCCAAGCCCACGCCTCAAATTTCCTTTTTGCATGTTTGGGCCGAGAAATTAGATCAAAATTACATATATCTGCCGCATTAACCCAGGCTTGTACTTTTATCTGCCATTGAGCTAACAGGCTAGGGTTAGATGCGACTTGCATATGGTTGAATATATAATAAGGTGAGGCTTCGCGCGAGCAGGACATCTTACGCATAAGAGAAATGGACTTCAAGATAACATGGCTGTAAAGGGAGTTCAATGATAATTCGTAGCGAATTACAGTCATTGAAAGACAGCGCGGAAGGTTGAGTGCCCGTTTCCAAAAGCGGCCTTCAAGTTGGTCCCATGCTGACACCTTTATATTCCAACTTGCTTCGGCGCCAAACGTTAGAATGGGCACTACCTTTTGCAGATAAAATATTAACATCGGTTTAAGTGAGAATTTCCCGAAGTTTCTGTTCAGTTTTGCTGCTTGAAGGGCAAGTCTTGAAGTTTTCAGTTTTAGATCTTGAATCCATTGAAATTCACAAATGGAATTATTAAATTCCACTCCTAAATATCGAATGGAATTGACGGAAGAAAGAGAATTGCCACCAACTGCCCAAATAAACGCTCTATCTTTTTTGCTTTTAACTGACCCAATAGAAACGATTTTCGTTTTTTCTGAGTTAATAGATAGGTCATTGGTTGACAGATAGTCGTTGAGGCAAAGAAGTAAACGTTGGAGACCAATCTGTGTTTTGTCAATCAAGACTAGATCATCAGCATAGGCGATGTGACTTACATCCACATGATTTATTTTGGGTGGAAAACAATGGACATGGGTAAGAAAGAGTGGTAAGTCTGCCAAAAATAATTTGAAGAGGTCGGCGGCCAGGGGACACCCTTGTTTGACACCACGAGTTGTTGGGATGCGTGATGATAGATCGCCGTATTTATTTAAACGCACTCGAATAGAGGTATTTGAGTGGAGTGATATTATAGGATTAAGGATAGCAGCTGGACAGTTCCACTTCAATAATTTCGACCAAAGACGCTCGCGGTTTATTCCATCGAACGCCTGCTTCATATCAATGAAAGCAAGGTGAAGTTTGGAGTTGGATTTTAGAGTTTCCAATTTCAACAGCGAGAGTAAGGCCAAATTGGCATCCACACCTACGCCTTTAGAAAAACCAGTTTGCCGTGTATCCTGAATTCCTGCTTGATTGGCCCAACTCATAAGTTTCGATCTTAGATTTGCGCCGAAGACTTTCCCAATCGAGTCTAAAAGGGCAATAGGCCGGTAGTTATTTGGATTATCCCAAGAACCTTTCTTGTGAATTGGGACTACAATCGCTGATAACCAAGACTCAGGAAGGGTGGAGAGATTCGCAATTTTCTTGAAGAGGTGATCAATGAAGAGAGCCCACGTCGGGGCATTTTTCTTGAGCATCATGTTGCTGATGAGATCTGGGCCGGCAGCTCTGGAATTTTTGAGTTGCGAGATAGCTCGAATAATTTCAGGCTGTGACATTTCTACGTCCCATGATACATTGTTTTTTCGGTCGCAGACTATGGCAGTCTCGTTCTCAGGTCCATTAAAAACCTGAAAGAAATGCTTATGCCAAGTATCTCCCCGATGGTATTTTGAGTTGAGTTTAGGTTATTTACGTTGCCCATATTCAGGATGTGCCAAATGTCGCGTGTGTTCTTGGTTATTAATAACTTCATCATTAATTCAGCTCGGTCTTGTGTAATGATCGCTCTATGTGATCATGTCCAATTCCGATAAATAGCTCTTCTTGTCTTTATTGCGACTGCAATGGCCTGGGATGAGGTGAATTTTCTTTTTAGTTGTCGCAGGTCTCTTCGTAATTCTTTCTTCTTATCTTGCATTACCTTACTGAATAGATGTTGGTGTCATTTCTGCTGTAACCCATGGGCATTGGAATCGGTGACATGTAATGATAGTAAGGGAAAGTAATCAACCCCATGTGGAGTGGAAATCAGCCTTTCTGTTAAGGAACCAATCTGGTTGGCACTAATCCGGAGACGATTTCCACTAGAATTTGTCTCAACTGGAACAATGTATCTTAAAGTTGAGTGCGGATTGGCCAAGGAACATCCAAGTGTTAGAAGCATGTGGTCACTGTCAGGCATTTTTCGAGCATATAAGTGATCTGTGTATTGTTAAAGTGTGTATTTGCCTTCTTTTTTAATGTCCTTATTTCTGCAAATGCTGTTGGGCATTTTGAAATGTTGCAACCCCAGAGCAGGCTAAAGTAAGGGCACAGGGCATAAAGTTTACTCGCTCCAATTTAACAGCATGGATTACTTCTATCAATGTTACCTTCTCTGATTTTCTTAATGCTTAGTTGAAGCCAGCGTATAGTCTGTTTGTAAAGGAAGCACCAAGGTCACTGCCTGATCGAACGATGGGGGGTGGAGGGAGAGAAATAGTGTATCGGAGCAAAGGAAAAGGAATGTGTGCTTGTGTGCACCCTTGAGGTCTGAGACTTCCGCCATGGTTCAAACGCACTAGTACCTCCCCCCTCCCTCCCTCCCTCCTGTTAAATCCGGAGATATGGATGAAGTGTGCAGTGTGAGATTCCAACTGGACTGGCTGGCGCACAGTAACAGCAAATGTGTGCATTAGTATGGTGGATATTGCATGAATGATCTAATTTGATGGGAGCCTCTTAATTTAGTGCTGGAGAAGAGATTTTGAAAGATAGCTGATGGTTTCCTTCTCTGCGCATCCATTGCATTGTTTTAAAGTGTATACTCCGCTCATCTACTGGATTATATTGTGTGATCTTGGTTACATGAGATTTCCCCTACCAAGGGTGATGAAACTATTGAATGTTCTGGCAGTGTTCCCCAGGGATGCCCTTGTGATTTGAGATCCAAAATGTGGATGGAGACCAGAACACACGTGGTAACCAAATTGAAAGAGGCTGCTGTCAATGTGCCTGCTATGGATACCCTGAGCCCTCCAGTTCCATTCTGCATGTGGCCCTTTTCAGGAGATCGTATGTGAAGAGGTATTGTTGCATGGGAAGAGGATGTTTAAGGTGTAAAAGAAAGGATATAGGATTAAGGTGGTGAGTATGGAAGTGCTGATATGAGAACAAACAAGCAGGTGAATGTTGGGGAGAATTATCATAGATGTGCTAATTCCCTTCACCTTGGAGACCCCCAGCAACTTTGCTGGATTTTGAGGACTTGATTTTTTACCTGGAAAGAGTGTGAGCCTTTTTTCCCACTCATGTATTTTGAAGTGTTTTACTCTTGTGTTCTTTGATTATGGAGTTTTAGATGACTCCATAAGCACCATCTTTTCATGTGTTACAGCACCTTCAGTGCAGTGACACATGGATATCTTTTTAGACTTCCCAAATGTTTAAATCGCTTCTCTGGGATAAACTACTGTTTCCCAGAGAATGTAAGGTAAATTGACTCTACTAGTCTTTTTAAATTCCTACCTAGGTCCAGCTCACACTATCTTCCTAGAGTGCTGGAGGGGTTACCTAGTATCCCCTGTGTCCAGAAACTCATGTAGCAGTCCAATGATACCCTTTCCTATCGTAATGGCTGGTGGCAGTGGTTTTGCAACAAACTACCATGATTTTTCTGACCGCAAACACCGATAGCTAAACATCACGGGAGCCATGTTTTTCAAGATGGCGCCTTAAGCCCCTTTGTTGAAACAGTTCCCGTTCTTCTTTTTTTTGCCATTTCTTTTTGGAAAGGTGTTTCTCTCCGTGCGCCAAACTAGGTTTGGTCCCTTTGTTTGTATGCCTTTAGCGGGCTTCAGGACTGAAGACCGCCGCTGGCGTCTTAGTGTCTGGGGTGGGCAGGATGTGAGGGTGGTGCCTCACATCCTGCCCACCCCAGACACCCCTCCCTGTGCTTGGTCTCCTAGGAGACCCAAATGCACTCTGGCGTAATTGGCTGGCTGACTGTCCGGCAAGGACAGCCACTCTGCTGGGTGAGTGGCAGCTGGACTGGAATGAAAGGAAGAAAACTGTTTAAAAGGTAAGTCTCTTGGCTTGGAAGGCAGTCGACCACTTGAACGAAAGAACCGAAGATGAGCTGGAAGAGGACAGCTGCTGCAACTCCTTGACCGTTGGTTTGCCTGGTGAAGCCCTGCTGCAGGTCCGAATTGCCAAGTTGATCTCGACAGAGACTCTCCTTCAAGGACGACTTCTTCCTTTGAGTTGGTGGCACCAATCAACTCGTAAGCCACCTGGATACCATTCTTGAAGCTGGTTTGGTTTAACCAGGGAGAGGGACAGCAGCTTCTGTGCTTGAACTACAGCTGCTGGAACTAAAGTGACTCCATTTTGTCAGTGTTTTCCAACAATCCCGTGCAGTGCAGGAGTCCCCCGAAGTCCTCCCTCTTGTCTCCACGACTGAGGCTCCGGAACAGTGAGATCTGCAGGAACTGCCAGGAAACGTCGTCTTCAGCTGCATCTTGTTCTTCATATTAAGGTACTGTGCCAAACCGATTGAGAACTTGCCTCTCACGGTGAAAGTTTGTTGAACTTTACCAACTTGCAGGCCTAATCAGCTTGTGACCCAACATATGATTCTTTTTCGTACAAACTACTTCTGAGAACTTTGGCAAAGACTTTACTGTTTACTACAAGAACTGATCTTTCCTATCCAAGACTCTAGCCCAGGGGTGCACAACTGATTTTGACAGAGGGCCAAAAGTACCTTACATGAGGGCTATAGAGGGCCGAAAAGTAAAAGTGGCCGAGGCGGTAGGCGGGACATGTCAGGAGGCTTTTTCAACCCCCAATTTGTATTAAACACATGGGAAAAGAATATGTTTTTGAGGGGTAACGATTTTTATTGCATTTCAAACTTACATTTTGTACTACACATTTTTCATTGTTATCATTTATGTCAATGTAGTTATTGTATATCATCTGTTTAATTAAATTATATATATTTTATTGACCCTTGATTGGACATTCCGTTATTTTGGACTGCTATAGTTTGCTGTTTGGGTTGCCCAAGAGGAGTATGGCCTCCGTTGAGTCAGGTTTCCTCAAAAAAGCAAAGGATGTACATATCCTAACTGTGCCAGTTTTTTTTTTTTTAACTTTGTTTTTATTGACAGTATACATACAAGGAAGGGTGCATTCGCAGTCCCATCCTGCCATATAATAAACGAACAACATTGTCAACCTTTTTTCTTTGTTTTTTACTCATGATCCCACCCCCCTCCCCCTCCCTCTCCACCCCCCCAACTTTTGCACCATACCAAGTCTCGAGGTCTTGCGGGGTATAGAAATCGCCGAGAGCACCTTTAAACATTACTATATACATTGTTGCAAATGTTGACATCATGGGGTCTGCTTGAGTCAAGGCAACCTGAGGGTCAAGAACCAACTCCAGAAGCAGTACCAATAGGGCTACACAGGGTACATAAGAAAACCTACTTTTTATAGACGCATCGAAATACAGTCATCGTGAAGGAGCACTGCCATCCATTCCTGGGTAAAATCTGAGATTGTGTCATTTCTCACTGCTGTGAGCTTTTCATAAGTGAAAATCGCCCGTAGTTTACAAAGCCACTCCTCCTTGGATGGTGCAAGCGCGCTTTTCCACTTTTGGGCCAGCGCTAGCCTCCCCGCCCTCAGCATGGCCCCAATGACCCTCGGGAAAGCGTTCTGTTCCGACTCCGGCGTGGGGACGCCCAGGAGGATCTCCAGGGGGAGGAGGGAAGGGGCGAACCCCTCTGTCTTTTATCCAGCTGAGGAGTTCCGACCAATACACCTGAATAACCGGGCATCCCCACCACATGTGCAGCCACGTGCCCCTCTGGAGACACATCCTCGGGCAGAAGGGGGAGACCTCCACAAACATTTTAGACAGGGTAGCCGGGGGGCGATGCCAGGAGTGGAGAATCTTAAAGCTGTGCTCCATGGCAGCAGTGTACAGGGAACCCGTGAATATTGATTTAAATATTGCCCTCCATGTGTGATCATCCAGCGTCATATTTAACCTCTCCTCCCAGATTCGCTTAAAGGGCTGCCTGCCCTCCAAATTAGCCGTTATCAATGCCCTGTAGAACTTAGACAGGGAGCCCTTCCGGGTGGCGCTTTTAGCTATAACATCTTCAAAGGGGATAAGAGGGCGTTTCAGGCTGTCAGCCCACTGTGGGTGTGTCAGGATTCCCTTTAGGCGAAGATATTCAAAGATCGAGGGCGGCTTGTCGCCCAGCGCCTCACACAGTTGGTCGTAATCTATGAAACCCTCCTCACGGGATAGGTGGGAGACCCTCTCCAAACCCATGTCCAACCACGCTTGAGTGTCTCGGAAACCTCTGGTGTCTAGGTTAACAGGAGGTCCCCACAGGGAGGTCAGGGGGGACGGCCAGGATGACAGTACTTTGTTGTCTTTACTTGGCTTCCAAGCTGCCCATAGGACCGCTAATGTAGGGTGTGTTCTAAGGTGGGAAGGTAGGGTTCTGGGAGAAGCCCATAACAGATCTCTGACTTTTTTTGGGTGTGCGTGGGTGTCTTCTATATACGTCCAATACGTCCTCATGTCTTCCCTCATGTGTTCCAGCATCACCCGGAGTTGAGCCGCTTTATAATACAACCTGAAGTCAGGGAGACCGAACCCACCGTGTGATTTCGGGAGGGTCAAGGTAGAGAACTTAACTCTCGCTCTTTTCCTATCCCATATAAACTGTAGTATTCGAGATTGCAAAACCTCGAAAAAGGCCTCAGGGAGGGCCGCGAAGAGGTACAACAAGCGGGGCAGTACATTAATTTTGACCGTGACCATACGCCCAAACCAGGAGAGAGTGAGTGGTGCCCAGCGCTTGAGATCGTTGCTAATCTTGGCCAAAATTTCAGGGAAGTTACACTGATATAGTAGTGAGAGGTCCCTGGGAATACAAGTACCCAAATACCCAGTGGACACTCGTTCTATTCTTACCCCTAATATTTCAGAGCTGTTCCCAATATCGTGCTCCCGTAGACCCATAGGCATAATGCTTGACTTAGACGCGTTCACCTTAAGTCCCGAAAATGCCCCATAATAATTTATGAGCTCGAATAATCTAGGCAGTGAAACCTGGAGGTTGGTCAGGTAGCCCAGGATGTCGTCTGCAAATAATGAGAGTTTAAAGTCGCAGTCTTCCCAGCGTATCCCTGAGATTTCTGGATCTGCTCTGATCGCTATTGCCAGAGGCTCCATTGCCAAAGCATATAAAAGAGGTGAGAGGGGGACAGCCCTGTCGGGTTCCTCTGGACAGTGCCAGGGGGTCCGATGTGCCACCATTGACCAGAACCCTTGCTTTAGGACCATTATATAGTGCTGAGACCCACCTACAGAAGTTTTCCCCCAGGCCCATTTTCTGAAGAACTCTGCCCATGTAAGGCCATTCGACACGGTCGAAGGCTTTTTCGGAGTCCAGTGCCAGCAAATAGCCCTCCACCCCCTGTCTTGATGCTTTGTGCATGAGGTCCAGAGTCTTCCGTATATTATCCGAGCCCTGGCGTCCGGAATGAAGCCTACCTGGTCACCGTGTATTAAGGAGGGGAGGAGCTTTGCCAATCTGCTCGCCAGAAGTTTAGCCAGGATTTTAACATCCACGTTAAGGAGGGATATAGGTCGATACGATTGGCACTGGGAGGGGTCCTTCCCTTCCTTGGGGATCACCACTATCAATGCGGACATCGAGGGTGGGAGGCTGCCACGATCCATAGCCGAGTTAAACATCTTGGCCATAAACAGGGCCAACGTAGACCGGTAGGTCTTATAAAATTTGACTGTGAACCCATCGTCCCCAGGGGCTGTACCACTTTTCAAGGAGGATATGGTGTCTATTATCTCCTCCGGGGTTATGGGGAGTTCTAACGTGTTTGCTTTTTCTGGGGTGAGGCCGGGAATTGGGAGCGAGTCCAAAAAGCTATCTATCTCGGTTCCGTCTCCTGCATACTCCGAGCAATACAGGTGCTGATAATAGAGCCGAAACTGTTCCGCAATTTTACTGTCTCTAACCGTCGAGTCCCCTTCCGGAGAGCGGATGGAGTTCACCCTTCTACTGTTTCTGAGTTCGCGGAGCCTCCAAGCTAGTATTTTGTCCGCTTTTTCCCCTTTTTCCATATATTTCTGCTTCAGAAAGGCCAGCTTTCTTTCCGTTTGACCCATCTGGAGATCGGCCAACTCTGCGCGCAGCCTTTGAAGCTCCTCCCATTGTCCGGGGAACATTTGCGTCTTTAATTTCCCTCCCGGTTGGATAGCCTCTATCTTTCCTTTCAATAATTTCTCCTCATGGTCCCTCTCCCTCTTTTTCCTCGAGCCTGTTGCAATGAGAACGCCTCTAATGGTTGCCTTGAATGCCTCCCAGACACCCTCTACCCCTACCTCCCCATTATCATTTATGGAAAAATATTCTGTAATATCTGTTAGGAGGGATTGGCGCACCTCTTTGTCATGCAGTAGGAGATCGTTACATCTCCATAGGGAGCCAGGCGGCGGGGCCGGGGGGATACCAAGTTTTATTCTGACCAAGTCATGGTCCGTCCAGGGAACAACCTCTACCCCTGAGTCCGTGACCTCTCCCCGGAGCGTGGTATCCACTAGAATATAATCAATGCGGGAAAATGTAGCGTGTGGTCTGGAGAAAAATGTAAACTCAGGGTCATGTCCTTGCTTAGTGCAGTGTGTATCACTCAAACCTAGATCTTCGTTAACTGTTTGGAATACCTCAGCCATTTTTTTATGGAGTCTCTGGTTGGGACATGGATTGGGCGATTTCCTGTCTCTTTCAGGGCTAAGAACCATATTAAAATCCCCTCCAACCATTAAGGTGCCCTCTGAGAAGGCTATAATTTTCTCTCTCATTCCCATCCAAAAGCCATCCTGGGCCTCATTTGGGGCGTATACACAAACCAGGGTAAACAACTGGCCCCTCACCTCCCCTTTGACCATGAGATATCTCCCTTCCGGATCTGCCCTCTGGGCTTTGAGTACAAAATGTGCCCCCGGGGAAACCAGTAATGCTACTCCCCGCTTCTTAGTTGGGAAGGAAGCTGAATAAGTTTGTTCAATCGTCTTAGCTCTCAATTTCGGTTCTTTGCCCCTAACCCAGTGAGTTTCCTGCACAAAAAGAAAATGGAGTCGGAGCCTTGTAAACTCCCTCACCAGCATCGACCTCTTGGCGGGGGAGTTAAGCCCCCGTACATTTAACGAGCCCACTGTCAAAAATTGTAGAGTCACCCATTATAGCGATGGTAGAAGCTCATGTCTCTCTCCACAGAGCAACTAATTTCAGTGCTCCCGCAGTACTTCCGTCCCCCGCTATACTTGAAAGACCAACTTATAGTGACGTAACCAACCCAAGAACTTGGCTTGCCCCAACTCAAACCCCGATGAACACACCCCAACTTCCTCCACCCCCCCTCCCCCCTGAACGCCTGGTGAACCAGCGGCTTCATCCTGTCGCTGAGCCAGGCCACCAATGTCTCCCCCCTCCGGGCTCTTGAACTCTCCAAATACCCACAACTTGAGCCCCCCCCACCCCCTCATGCGTCCAAACCGCAAACACTCTTACAGCGCTCCCCCTTTCAGATTAGAGTATAAACTTGGCCATGAAGCATCCTTTGGCTCCTCAAGTGTCTGGTTGGCCAGGGGACGCCGGGGCCACTCTCCTGAACTTCCTGTGACCTGGGACTTTACGTCTCTCCTGTGAAGCCTTTATCCTGTTCGGGCCGACCGGGTCTCTTACACTCTCTTGCTCTCCCAAGTCCTTGTGCGGTTCACCCAGGAGCTCTCCCGACACCCTGCGAATATCATCCTCCGTAACCAGATCGTATTTGTATCCCTCCAGCTCGAAGGAAAGTGAAAAGGGGTATCCCCATCTGTATCGAACCCCCTTGGTCTGGAGCATTTTCGTTAGTGGGGAGCACCATCGCCTCCTCGCCAGGGTGAGGGCGGACAAATCTTGATACACCGATATCCGGGCCCCCTCCCAGTCAACCGGGCCCTTCTTACGTGCCAGTTCCAGTATTTTGCTTTTCTCCGCGAAATAATGGAATCGCACGAGGATGGACCTTGGTCCTCTGTTGGCCGCCCCCGCTCTGTGGGCTCTGTCAATAGTTGGCTCGTTCGTATTTGCACCCTCAAAAAGAGTTCCCACTACCGCATTCACAGCTTTGATGATGTCCATTTGCGTTTCCCCCTCCCTTTCAGGAAAGCCCAGAAAGCGCAGATTACAGCGGCGTTCCCGGTTCTCCAAGTCGTCAAGCTTTAGGGAGCATTTCTCTTCTCTCCTCTCGAGCTCCGACAGGCGCATGTCAAATTGAGTTTCAAATATGTCATTAGAGGCTATGTTATTTTCGAGCGTTTGGACCCTATCGTCTATATTGTCCACCTTTTTATCGAGGGTGTCTAGCCGTATCGCTATGTCCGCTCTGAATCCTCTTATTTCCTCTAATAGGGCTGCAATACCTTTAGTGACCGAACTAGTATCAGACAATTCCTGGTGAGTCGAGGCAGCCATCTCGGGGCCGGGCGGCGGGCTCAGAGCTTGATGTCGAAATCTCTGGAGGGCTTCCTTCCAGTTCATGGGCTCACCCCAGCCATCTCCAGTAGGTCTCCACCTGAACGGTTCAAATTGAGTGAGCCGCTTCGCTGTGCCACTTTGGAACTCCAGAGGGGAGACAACTAGGGGTGTACACAGTAGTATGCCCAAACTTCGTGTACACTGTTCGGACGGGGGGTTACTGGAAGCCCATCTCCAGGCCGCGGACTGCAGGGGGCAATCACTCTCCACCTCCGCCTTCTATCGGGGTACTTTTTCTTAAAGTGCTCTCCTGGAGGTGGCCACTGTGGTGGGGCCCAGCAGCTGGCGGCAGGTAGCCGGGTTAATCCCCCTCCGCCCTGATTGCTGATTCGTGAGTTGGGGCCCTCCCCTCTAGACGCAGAGGGTCCCCGGGTTGTAGTTCTCCGCTCCCCGGCAGTACCGGGGGGTGGGGGGAGTCCGCCGGAAAGAAGACGAATAGTCCGCTGGGGGGGGTCGGTGCTCCGGCTCCCTCACCCCACACGTAGATGCCCGCGCTCCCGGGGTCGCCCGGCGAGGGCTAGACGGGCGGGTGTCAACAGTCAAGTTGGGGCCTTCTGAGCCCTCAGCGTGTGCCTGCTTGGTACTCTCTCGGGCCTCTGTGTAAGGGATCTGGCTATATAGCGTTGTCCGCCCTACCAGGTGGCAGGTCCGGGCGAACAAAGGGGACCCAAGTCCCTCCCAGCCCTCACCTGGGCGTCAGCGGGGGAGGGGACGCTCCCGCACGTCGTCCGGCACCGACGCGGACCCCGGCTCCTCGCCGCCTAGTGTGCCGTTGAGCCCGCTCTCCTTCCCGCTGCAGCTCCTCAGCCTCCCGTGATACGTGCTCCGGTTCGGCTTCTCCCGGGGGGCCAGTCCAGCCGCTATGACTTCCAACGCTGTCCTCGCCAACTCTCCTTTGGGCCCCAGCTCGGCCGTGGCTCTCCGTTGATTTCTCGCGGAGCTGCGGCGCGGGTGGGGGCGGGGCCCTTTCCCCCTCCACTCTGCAAACGCCAGAACTCGGCGAAAACTGCACGCCTGATGCTCAGAGTTGGGGCGTTCGGGGGCTCCAGGGCATTCGCAGGCCGCGGGGGGGTCAGTGTCTCACTTTTGGGGTCAGGGGGGGCTCAAGTCCCTCTGACGGCGCCCTACGGGGGAGACCAATGCGGATGCGTCAGTGCATCTCTGCGCCCCCTGGTGGTCCTCCAACTGTGCCAGTTTTAGCTTTATTATTGAGTTCACTCTTGCAGTGCAACACTATGCCCCATGGCCCCCTCACCCCCAACCAAACACTATGCCCCATGGCCGCCTCACCCCCAACCAAACACTATGCCCCATGGCCCCCTCACCCCCAACCAAACACTATGCCCCATGGCCGCCTCACCCCCAACCAAACACTATGCCCCATGGCCCCCTCACCCCCAACCAAACACTATGCCCCATGGCCCCCCTCACCCCCAACCAAACACTATGCCCCATGGGCCCCTCACCCCCAACCAAACGCTATGCCCCATGGCCCCCTCACCCCAACCAAACACTATGCCCCATAGCTCCCAAGCAAATACTGTGCCCCTTGTCCCTCACCCCCCAAGCAAATACTATGCCCCATGGCCCCGTCACCCCCAACCAAACACTAGGGCCCATGGCTCCCTCCCCCAACCAAACACTATGCCCCCTGTCCCTCACCCCCAACCAAACACTATGCCCCCTTTCCCTCACCCCCCAAGCAAACACTATGCCCCCTGTCCCTCACCCCCAAGCAAAACTATGCCCCCTGTCCGTCACCCCCAACCAAATACTATGCCCCATGGCCCCGTCACCCCCAACCAAACACTATGCCCCATGGCTCCCACCCCCAACCAAACACTATGCCCCCTTTCCCTCACCCCCCAAGCAAACACTATGCCCCATGGCTCCCTCACCTCCAACCAAACACTATGCCCCCTGTCCCTCAACCCCAACCAAATACTATGCCCCATGGCCCCGTCACCCCCAACCAAACACTATGCCCCATGGCTCCCACCCCCAACCAAACACTATGCCCCATGGCTCCCACCCCCAACCAAACACTATGCCCCCTGTCCCTCACCCCCCAAGCAAACACTATGCCCCATGGCTCCCTCACCTCCAACCAAACACTATGCCCTCTGTCCCTCACCCCTAACCAAACACTATGCCCCATGGCTCCCTCACTCCCAACCAAACACTATGCCCCCTGTCACTCACCCCCAACCAAACACTATGCCCCGTGGCCCCCTCACCCCCAACCAAACACTATTCCCCAAACACACTCAAGCATGCACCCATACAGACCCGAACCCACCACCCCCAACTCAGCATACAAACTCTGAAGCATGCACCCATACATGCATCTCAACATACACAACACAAACATACAAAAACAAACATTCATGCACACCCAAACCCCCCACCCCCAACTCAGCACACACACTCTCAAACATGCACCCATACAGACACAAACCCCCACCCCCCAAATCAGCACACTCTCAAACATGCACCCATACAGACCCGAACCCCCACCCCCCAAACCAGCACTCTCAAGCATGCACCCATACTGACCCAAACCCCCAACTCAGCACACACACTCTCAAACATGCACCCATACAGACCCGAACCCCCACCCCCAACTCAGCACACACTCCCAAACATGCACCCATACAAACCCGAACCCCCCCACCCCCCAACTCAGCACACACTCTCAAGCATACACCATGAACCCATACAGGCCCGAACCCCCCCACCCCCAACTTAGCACACACTCAAGCATGCACCCATACAGACCCAAACCCCCCCCAACTCAGCACACAAACTCTGAAGCATGCACCCATACATGCATCTCAACATACACAACACGAACATTCAAAAACAAACATTCATACACATCTGACACGCCCCCCACCCCATCTCAACATACACAACACAAACACTCAAAAACAAACATTCATACATATCCGACATGCCCCCCACCCCCATCTCAACATACACAACCACTCAAAAACAAACATTCATACACATCCGACACACCCCCCCACCACCATCTCAACATACACAACACAAACGTACAGCAGAACAGACCCGACGCACAAACACACAGACCACTTACCAGAGACGTGCTGGAAGGCAGGTAAGCTGGAACGCTGACGAGGTAAGTGGAATCGTACTACGGCTGGCGTGGCAAGCAAGGCTGAAATGCCTTCCGGCATCAAGCCTTACTGGCTACGCCAGCACTACGGCTGGCACTCCAGCTGGCTACGCCAGCCGTAGTGCTGGCACTCCATTGGTGCAGCACACACGCACTACGTGGCTCGTAGGCGTGACGTGTGCGTGTGTGCTGAGCCAATGACGGCCAGTGTTTTGTCCGGCCCGAAAGACAACAAAGACTTTCCTAATGGAGGGTGGCCGATGCTGCTTGCGGGCCGCCCTCCATTAGGAAAGTCTTTGTGCCTCAAGGGCCGGAAAAAAGAGCATGGCGGGCCGCAACTGGCCCGCGGGCCTTATGTTGTGCACCCATGCACTAGCCCATTCACTTTGGCCTAGGCCTATTGAACCACATCGAGTCCTATAGGGAACTGAAACTATTTGCACTGCCTAAGAAAGTATTTGTGGTCTGTTCTATTAACTTGTGCCTTTGTGCTCCTATTTAAAGTGACCGAAATGCCGTTTTGCTCCTATTTCAGGGGAACCTAATTTACTCAAACTTATTGGTTTTGTGCTGAAGTATATTTGTTTATAATATTAAGTTGCCTCCTTCTAGTGAATGTTTTCTAAATGATTGTGTAATAAATTTGGTGTTTTAGCAAGAGACCTTGAGTGTAAGTGTCTACTTGAACCACTGTGATTGGAAGACCTCTGTGTTACTTCATTCACTGCTCATATTCCCTCTTGAGATGAGCCTGGCTGCTCAGCTCACTACCACAAACTGTGTAGTACAGACTTATACCAAAGGTTGGTTTTGCTCACACCTGTAGTCCTAATTGTATTTGGTGATCCCAGAGGGTACTGCATGCAATTCTGCTTAACAGTGAACAAGAGTGCGGGCAAGCTTGCAAATGTTATGTAGTTGTAGATTGTACGAGGAGACAAAGGAACAACGGAGCAGATTGAGTAATGGGGTCATATTGGCTTGATAGGCCCATGTGAGACTGGACATGATATAGTAATTGACCATACAATGCTGGGATAAGACTGCAGAAAGCATCACCCCAGTGAATATGCAGTGTTAAGTGTAGACAAGGGGGTGTTACAGAATATGATCTGAGAGGCAGGAACAGTGAAATCTTTGAGATTTGTAATGCTACAATTAGCAGATATTTGGGTTTCCTGAAAGCAGGCTCATCAGACTACACTTTATTAATATCCTGCCAGAAAGCATAATGCACACATGTACCTTGCTGTGACAGTCCCCTCAAATCCACATCAGCTTCCCTGCAGTGGCATCTGGGCAGGTTGAAAGGTCACATAGGCATTCCTGAACACAGCTCACAGAACACATAGTTCAGAGGATTTTTAACCATATGCACCCTTGGTTCAAAATCTCATTCGTACCTAAGCAGTCTGGTGGTACTTGTAAAAATAAAGCTTAATACAAGCCAAGTATTGACATGGTGGCCACTGAAATGACACACTCATGCAACCACAAGCATTTGCTGTCATGTTTTCAGCTTAGTGTACAGTGACTCGGTCATGTCAGACCCTGGTGTGTATTAAGCGTTATGGGTTGAGTGTTCCCACAACCATGGTGGTTACAGCCCATGAACTCATTTACCCGCTTGGATTACACACACACAACCTTCTCCCCCGACAACACACCCTGGGTATCATATCAGAAGGCAGAGAGCACTTGCTACAGCATCCAGGATGTTACCATTATGCTTGCTGTAGACCAATCCACGGTAGCATTTTGCCTATATGGGGGGAAAAAAGACACCAGCCCCTTTCCTGATTCACCTTTGGAGCACTCTTGAAGGATTCATCTGAAACTCTGTTGGGATACACCCTGAAACAAAGTCCTCTGCCGTAGAGTTGAAGACGCTTCAACTATGGCATTGGTACCAAGGACCCTGCCAATGGAAGTGACAGAACCTCTGCAAGTGCCCTCTACATATCTTGCTGCTCAGGAAGGGCACAAGAAAGGACTACCCTTGCCCCTGAGACTCTGGACTGGGTCTCCCAGCAACCACAGGATCAAGGAAGCGACCATGGACTCTCCCTGCATTTCCGAACCATCTTGATGCCAGTTTAGACAACTCCTGCACCATCAAATCTGCTGCAAGGGACCTGCCAGGGTAGTCTTTGAACGCGACACTTGACCACCTGCGCATCTCAGTGGTTAGCTCGATGCTGAAGCTGCACTGTCTTTGCAAAGGACACCCAACAAGCATTCTGGACTCTGCCCAACTCGACACTGCAGCCTTCTTACCAACCTCTTCTGTCTCCAAGCCATCGCAGCTGCAGTACTACAATGCTGTTTTGTGCCAGTTAAGGAAGGTTTGCTTCTCCAAGCCTGCCTAGTCCTCCAGTTCTCCCTAGCCACACTGCCTGCTGGTTCCATGCATCCTTGACCAGCAAGCCTTCGCTGCTGCTGGACTGCACTGCGTCAGTGGATCGCAACAACGCTGCTCCCCAACTCGACTTCAGCTACTTTTTCAAAGACTTATTACTTAAAGGAATAGTGCGCTCAAAAATATTATTGTCCCGAGCGCTCGAGCATGTGTTTTTTAAGCATACGTTGATCGATCGTACAAACATTTCCTATGCACCTTATTATAGTTTTCCTCACTTTTACACATGCAAAATCAGGCAGCAGGGCGTGGCCATCTTGTGCTTATCTTATCCGTTGCTGTATCTCCCTAAGGTAAACTGCCCTGGCAGCACTAAATCATATCCCCCGCCCCTGAGGCTGACCTCACTAGACGCGTACTGCCCATTTCACAACGCCAATGCACGTCTCGTATCGACGTTCTCTGCGCTCCAGCTAATGACGTGTCTCCATGGAAATGGCAGGACGCCCCTTTCCTCAATAAGTATAAACAGACCGCTTCTCATCAGACATCAGAGTTGCTTGTTCAATTGTTTCACTGTCTTTTTTTGTGTATCCTGCGGCTCATTTCTGCTCTGTTCAGCTATCTTCGTTGCTCGAAGCCAGTGCAAACAGACACTAATACGATTGTTACTATCTATTTTGGCAACAATACAGCCCTACAAGTATGAGCCGGAGTATTCCGATGCGGAATTACTCGAAAGAGAAAGATGCGGAAATGATGGGGCTTTGGATAACAGTTGGGAGGATGAATCACCAGATCAAGAGCCTGAGCCTAGTCACATGGACGACGATGCCACCTGGTGTACCTGCAATCGGTGCGAGGTCATGTCAACCGAGGAGATCTGCTGCTGCCGAGAACTCTGGATGCTTGTCCTACATATCGGAAGACGAGACACCGCTGCAATGCGTTACCGGGCTGCATGACTTCAGGGCAGCCTGCCTCACATGGTCTGTGTTGAGGATTATGATGGTGCTTATGCACGAACATTGCGTAACAGTTCGCCCTTGCAATCCAAATAACGAGTAAGTGTACTCTAGATGTGATGTCACTTATTGTCGCAACTTTGATCTATCACTGCAAAATGAATGTAGTCTTGCAATTCTATACATCACTTGCAATTTGGGGAAGTCCTAGTGGTCATCTTATGCGTCTTTCACGTACAACCAAGAAACAATATTTCTCTGTGTCCCAAATGTAATGGAATGCATAGTTGTTCACTATTGTAATGTGTCTTCACTTTAAAGCCCAAGTTGATTGATCCGTGAAGTAACACGGATGTTCTTGGAGCGTTTATTGTGAAATAAAAGTACTTTAAAAATTGTACAGTTTTGCTATTTCCTTTAAAAGTATGGTTTTATATTCATAATTGGGACGCAGTTTGTTGTGCGATGTGTGTTCATATTCCGGGTTCTGCGTCAACTAACGTGATCACGTAGGTGATGACTGGGGCGTTTGGCTACGCTGGCCAATAACTTCCTGGGGATATGCGGAGAATATCACTAGTTTCGTGATGTCAGCCTCAGGGGCGGGGCATATGAATTAATTCCGCCAGTTGCAGTCCACCTTGGGCGATGCGGCAACTAATAAGATTATCACAAGATGGCTGAGCGCTGCTGCCTGATTTTGCATGTGTAAAAATAAAACAATTCAAAAAAGGAAAACTACGGTAAGGTGCATAGGAAATATTTGTACGATCGATCAAGGTATGCTTAGAAACGCATGCTCGAACCTTCAGGACAATAATATTTCTGAGCGCACTATTCCTTTTAATAGATCAATTTTTTCCTCCATTCGCTGCAGATGATTTTCTAAGGTGTCTGTTTCTGTATTATATATATATTTCAGTAAAAAACTTTGTTAAAGGGACGTTATGGTTATGTTGCCCTACTAAAAACCTATAAAACGTAGTGCAAAAAACGTTAAAGGGATGTTATGGTTCCAAGTAAAACCGAAAAACCCCTGAAATTCGCCAGTTATAGTAAGCTAAGCCACCATAACTCGCGCCACCACCGTGCACTGCTAATACGAACACCCAGGTCATCAAAGATGACATCAAAAACATCATTGACGACATCACTGATAACATCACATGTCTGGCTCCCTCTTTTTTCCTTTACTGACATATGTAGGCCACATGTTTTTCTTCAGTAACAGTCTGGAACTAAAAATTCAAAAAGTACTATATTTGTAGACTTATACTTCAAGTATGTTCTTACAGTAATTCATTTGGGGTTCACTCGCAGGATATGAAACATACATTGGGAAAACACACACTTGGAAGAGAGCAATGCGTTCTATGTATGAAGATGATCAGTAAAGTTATGAACACTTTCTTATAGTTCTGCTGTTTTTTATTACTGTACTTTCCCTGGATTTGCTCCTATTTGTACACATTGTATTCACACTACTTTCCTTAGGGTCCAATCACATTATGTGATTGTTATACATGGAGAAGTAGTAGCTTTGAAGTAGAGCAATCATATCTGTGCATGAAGATAATTAGTTAGGTATGAAGATTGTCTGGTAATACTGTTGTGTTTTTGTTTACTTCATTTTCCCTGTATATACTCCTATTTGTATGTGTTGTCTGTTTTGTTTGCAATAATGCAATTATGTAGTAAGTGCGTTTTATTAGGTACTTATTAAATGTTTACAGTATGCAGAACTCTAATAAGAAAACATTTATAATTTTTGTATTTAACATAGCAAGATTATTAATATTGCACCTCAATCATGTCTGCTGCTCACTATACCTATGTTTCTACATATGTACCTTTTAGTATACTGGAAAAGACTTCATAATAGAATGCTATTTGGATTCATGCATTGCTTAATACACTACGTACCTCATATTTATTCCAATGACCCTTGACACTTTTTTATTAACATGACCATAAGAATCCCTTGTACAGACTTTTCATGGAAAGTAAATGCACATGGGAAGTCATCAGTGCACGGTGGTGGCGCGAATGATGGTTGCTTAGCTTACCATAACTGGCGAATTTCAGGGGGTTTTCGGTGGTATTACTTGGAACCATAACGTCCCTTTAACAACGTTTTTTTCACTGAAGGAATATATATTGTCATCAGTGTCAATTAGGATAGAATTGCATCCTTCGCGGACCGTGTCTATAAGCATGTTTCCTTTTGATGCATGAAAGTACATTCAACGGATGACTAACACGTTACGATTTGTGTCACATCAATCAATTGTGTATGAAAGTTATCCTAGTGTATAGTCGATTACGCTACACAGGTTTTGCTTATGTGACCAAAACAAACCTTGCATAGAAAAATGTATGATCTAATTCAATCTTTCTCACGGATTCATGCAAAATAAATTTTTAACGATGACTTTTTTTTCTTCACATTTTTCAACAATGCCTGCCTGCTTGTATGGTTTACGGTTGCCATTCTAAGACCCATACCAAACCTAGGGCACAATAATGCATATATTCCCGAGGAATATAGATCTAATGAGAGAATGGGTCAGGTTTTGTGGATTTGCGCTGGACGAGCTTGAAAGTAGAGCCTAGGATGTCTTGGGGGACTTGAGGGACGATCGATTCTGATTCTGCAGCCTGCACTTTAGCCAGACTATGAACGACCAATCGCAGTACACAAAGAAGCATCGACTCCGAACGTATCGTAAATTGCTTCCAAATGCAATTCCAACTCTATTCATGCACACGCTACCTCTGGTGAGTCACAGTTCATGAATTAGCTGTATGCTTTGGGGTACTGAACAGGTAACTACATGGACGGATTGGTGTTTCTTACTAAACTTTGCATATTTAACAGATTGTATTGCTTTATAACTATACCCATTTTGCTAGACATCTGTCCGTGGTTTTAGGAGCATCATAGAAAATGATTTATGAACACAGAAAACTATGCTAAAATGCCCTTGGAAATTAGCATAATCTTTTTGTAATTGGTTGCTTCAAATGTCAATTCTTTTAGGTGAGCATATTAACTGAAGCAGAGACTATCGGTAGTGATGACATCGACACGTCCAGTATACCAATTGTGAGCCATACAGTCTTGCTGAAGTTCATATTCTTGAGAGTTGGATCTTCCCACATATCTAATGCAAATCTAATTTTCCCTTTACCGCTTTGTGACAATGCACTGAAAATGACGGAGCAAGATTCTGCATACATTTCAACAACAACTTCGAGCGACTATCATGCAACTTTATTTTGTTTTTCGATTCACGGAAATGTATTATGCATGGAATTTTAGATAATATGAAATAGTTTACATATCCTGTCGATTGTTTACATAATGTTTAATTTATGGGTTTTTATTTATAAGTACCATTGTCTGCATCCGATTGTCTGTTCAATTTCACTGTTTTCGTCCATACTAAAACAAGTACTGTTACAGGGGGATGCTGGTACTTCGACTACAATTACATCATCCTTTGGAGCTGGTCCAGAGCATGAGGTATGCGTACTGACAGTTCCATTGAATGAAAGAAAGTAAATCCTACATCTGATACTATTGGACCGTGACATTATTATAAACGTGCATCTTTTCAAACTTTTACCATTTCAGTTCTAACGTTACAATTTCTACCCCAATGCCGAATACAATGCGAAATGCTTGAGTGCAACATTACAATCAGTAGGTTTTGCACGGTGATCTCTTATCAAGTACACTAGCCATCAATCAGGTGACATTCAAAATGTATATTTTGACTAAATGACGGTGTGATGAAAGAATTTGATTTCAAATAAGATTGACTTTTTTAATGAATAATCTATTCAAGAGATGTATACAAGGTCGGGAATTGGAAGAGGAGGCACATGGATCAGAGGTGGTGGACCAGCTGGGCGGTGCGGTCGTTACAGTGAAGAACACGGTTTCACAGAAAATCAAGAAAAAAGGGTAACAAACGATTTTGTTTACAAAAAGTGGTTTGGGCTGGTGTTGTTTTCATAACATGCTTTTTAAAAAATCTAAAGTGCTATATACTGTATGTTGTATTTACTTTGAACATGTTTTTACAACCCATGTCCTAGAGGCCCAGAAGAGAAAGAAGTATGAAGACACAGACAACAAATGAACCCAAAGATGCTGCTTGCAAACAGATTTGACCATGGAACAACTATTTGAGGTGCGGCGTAGTCCAGTCAATAAGAAGACTAGAGATGCTTATGCCCAATGGCCAGTAAATTTATTGAATGTGACCGGCGAAGCAAGCAAAGTGTTTTTGGACCATTGCTACAATGTGAGAACTCGAAAAGATGAAGAAGAAACTGAATATGAGGAAGATGCTTTTGAATTACTCAGTGACCACTTCACACAATCTACACCTGCAAAAAATGGCCACCCAATAAACAATCAACATTGATGGTTTCTCCACTTTGTGTGCAAATAACAAGAGCTGAAATAACAGACGCTGAAGCCTCAACGCAATTGACTGAGGAACTTGCCAAATATCTCGACTTCAGTGTGTCCTGTTCGGCCCATATGTCCACCACAGTTGAGTCACAAACCACATTCATGCAGGATGATAGTCTAATAAAGGAGCACAAATACATTGTAGTCGACAGCTGCCTGGTAGAGATTATACTGGTGATGAAATGTCCATCCAGTGAGGGGGGGGGGGGAAGTATGCAGGCATCCATGGTGAATGTGACTTGTATATCACAAGGCACTAACCTGAAAATCCAAGCCACTTCTGGCCAGCTCCATGCTACATTTTCATGGTCCGCTCAACAGATGCTGAGCAAAGTGCCAGCCCAGGATTCTCAGCAAAGTACTGCACAAACTACTTTCAGGACATGGAAACCAAAAAAAATGTGAGTTTGGTGGTGGTGCAGTTGTCCGAAATGTAAATCCTCAGTGGCCATGGAGAAACCTAGTTTTATAAAATCCCTGGAAGATCTCCAATCGAGGGGAATGCAAGTAGACCACATAGCCACCAACAGACATGTTTCAATAGCCAAGGCCATGTGAGAGCAATTTCCAAATATTCACCATCAATTTGATGTATGTCACGTTGCCAAATCAATCCAAAAGAAAATCACAGCTGCTGGTAAAACAAAGCTTCTGAAAATATTTTAGTGGTCCCAGTCTTTGAGCAACCATTTTTGGTGGAGCTCTGAAACTTGTCGTGGGTCTGTGGAAATTGTACTTGAAAAATGGCGCTCATTAATGCACCACTGTTCCAATGTTCACTCTTGGACAGAAAACTTATTTTCACCAAGGTGCACACGGACCTTTATCGGATTAGCAGCAGGAATGCAAGAAGTGGTTGATTCCATCTTCACCTCCACACAAAGCTCTTGAGAAGATTGTGTTTGATAAAACTCTTTCAAGAGATCTGAAGGGGCTCACAGAATTCTGTCACACCGGAGATTTGGAGGTGTTCTACAATATGTGCCTAAAGTACAGGCCCAAGAGATTGCATTTCGGCATAGATGGATGCAATATGGAACATTACTAGCGGTATAAGCGCATAACGAGAACGTAGGGAGAGAACAATCGAGGACTGCGGAAAACTTTGGGATTCTTCGTTACACAATTGCCTTTACAAATAGAAGCAAAAAATGGGTGGTCAAGCCAATATATCAGGAAATGGAATTCGATTTTGTGTAAGATCTCACTTTCACTGTGTTGGACATACATACTAATGGAATCACTCATGTTTTTGTTCCTAGGACACATACATTGCCACAAAACATTGCAAACGTGCCCTGTCCACCGAAAGCAGACCTCGTGGAACAGTTCATTTCCCGATTCAAAAGATTAGCAGCTATTTATTTGTTCAACAATGTTTATATAAAGTGTCTAAATAAAGCACCCAAATTGTCTTTTGAAATGTATCCTCTTTGTCAATTTTGTCAATTTTCTTTGGAAGAAGTGCCTTTTGGAGGATGCCATGCAGTGTAACGCTGTGCTTTCACACTCCCCACTTTGGTCAAGCTCTTGTGGGTCCAGCACTGATCATGGGAGGGTCAGATGGATATCGGCATGAAAGCAACTTTGGGCTTCTGCAGTTGCCTTACCAAGCACATGTCCAAATAGCTGAATAAATACGCGTCCCACAAAGGAATGAGTCCTAGGCTAGATAAGAAACTTGGCATGCAAGAACTACTGACTGTAAGCAAAACCACGCATGAAAGCGGGTTGTTGGTGATAAATAGGTGCATTCTGACCTATATTTTTATAGGGGCATGTGTTAAGGGTCGTTGCCATCGGATGCCTTTTCAGAGAGGCCGATCTTTGATTTTGCGGCCTTTGGAGTCTTACGATTTCAAACGCAGTGGGGATAGGTGTCAGTGTTACAAAAATATGATCACTACTGATATAAGGTATATGGGAGGTGAATGAGTTGGTGCGGGGTAGGGTCTGGGCACCAGATGCGTTCAAAGGGAACAGGGGTCATGGGCTCAGGGGACCGCGGCCTGGCAGGAGGGGTTTGGAGATGGCATGAGACAGTGAACAGCAACAGATTGTGCAGTAAGTTTGGAGCAGGGCTTGCTCTGACATTCTCATATGAGCACGTTTTGTCAGGGCTCGAGACTCGCTACATGAAAAAAATGATTTGCTGCATTGCTGTGAGAACAGGAGACGGGCTGAGCTGACAGGTGGTGGGGGCTAGCTGTGCGAGGCGCTGGGAGAGTGAGCAGTTCACCAGAGGGACACTAAACATAAGGCATTTGGAAGTAAACTGTTTTCATAAAAAAAGTAAATCACTAGAAATTTCGCAAGGCATTGGTGGATGCCAGCAAACAATTTGTTTTTCAAAAATATTTCAAATGCCACGTTGGTCTGCAGGGCTATTTACTCCCATGGTAGTGAAGGTCATCGCGTTTGAATTTTTCTTGTGAGCTGTGCACACCCACGCATCCT
The DNA here is from genome assembly GCF_040938575.1 of Ambystoma mexicanum. Taxonomy (NCBI): domain Eukaryota; kingdom Metazoa; phylum Chordata; class Amphibia; order Caudata; family Ambystomatidae; genus Ambystoma; species Ambystoma mexicanum. The sequence goes on from NC_090934.1 coordinate 175,959,574, forward strand.
ACCCAGTATAAGGTTTGATTGTTTTTTGTCCTTGGAATAAAGGGACGATTCAGAATGGAATGAATGAAGGGAGGTGTGTTATACCATCAATATGATCAGGTTCACCATTCCAAAACTGGACAAAGGAACATGTAATTTCATTTTATGAGAATGTGTTGATCTGAATGGACACTCAGCGTTACGCCGAGATAATTGAAATGCAGAATATTATGTAAGTTTTACTGTAGACTAGTTTATAGGCTCACGAGTCAAGGTTTCATTTTCTGACCGGTATTGCTGGCTTACATTGTAATGGGTTGTTTGTGGCATGTTGCAACGACACGCAAAAACAAGCTGTGTACTTGTCTTGGTCCCGGTCACATGGGCAGTTCTGCACCGAAATGCACGCAGTCCACATCTGGGTTCCCCCAGGTTCCACCTACGCCAAATTCTACGCTAACATTCTGTTAAAATGCCGTCTGTGTTATTCGAAATCTTCCGTCAGCTTCTGCATCCCATTGCTAATTAAACATACTCCATAGCACTAACCTCTCAAGCACATCGTAGACTCCAGCTTTCCACAATGTTTTCTGTTTCCATTGTATCACGTTTGTGTTCATCATTAGTTTTCACACGGTGCAGAATTAATGGGTAAATTGATAAATTAGAATAAAGAACGGCTACTGAGACACATTTCTGTTAGGTTTTCTACACAGCTACATCTTGCCATTCTGCGAATGTCATCATTTCAAGATGCCAATTGATGGCTTCTTCAGCCGGCAGCTGCAGATACACTTAAATGGCTGGATTACAATCATGCTGTTTTGGGACGATCGCCCCGGACCGATATGCCCTTTTGCTGTAGCAGCGATAAGGAGCAACCGGACATAATTTGCGGTGGTCTAGCGCCAAGCTGATGCCGAATCCTTGCCATTCACGGTGCATCCAATGCGCTTCTTATACCCAAAGGAACACTGTGTGACTCACGATAAACATTTGTGGATCGAGAACAAAGAAGGAAATGACCAATGTGGTTGAATATGGAAATTGGCTGATGTTCTCTGAGCATTTCTTGTGAAACAAAAGCACATTATAAATTGCAGGGTATTGCGGTTTGCTTTAAAATAATGTTTTGTATTCAAAATTGGGACGCACCGTGTTGTGAGAGGATGTGTTGATATTCCGGGTTCTGCATCAACTGACGCCAACACGTAGGTAATGACTGGGCGCGTTTGGCTATGCTGCTCAGTAACGTCATGGAGATAGGCAGAGCATATCGCTATCAACGGTGATGTCAGGCTCAGGGGTGGGGTATATGATTTAATGCCACCAGGGCAGTTCACCTTTGGGTGATGCGGCAACGGATAAGATTAGCACAAGATGGCTGCGCCCTGCTGCCTGATTTCGAAAGTGTAAAAGTGAGGAAAACTACGGTAAGGTGTTCGATCAACGTATGCTTAAAAACACATGCCCGAACACTGGGGACAATAATATTTTTTAGCGCACTATTCCTTTAGCACTGAAGGTTGCTGAAATCTTTTCCCTGCGTATCCCTGTCTACAAACCCATAGTGCCCCTTTATCTTAGTCTGGTTTCTCTGTTTCCCCCTACAGGGCTGGACCAGTATTGTTTTTGAGTTGCTTGTATTTTTGGAAGTATAGTTAAAGATGTTTTAAAACCTTGATTTTTTTTTTTTAAATCCTGTATATGAATGCCATCTTTTCCTTTTTTCTAAATGCCGTACCGGGGATCGAAAAACAAGTTCCACACCATAGTGGTGTGTCAAGGGTTTTGACCCATGTTGAATCAATAGACTGGGTAGATGTGGGGATGAGCTGTCGCCGCCCATTATTCTATCCCAGAACAAAGTAAATCAATAGACTGGGTGGATGTGGGGATGAGCTATCGCCGCCAACATTCACGGCGGAATAGGAGAACTGTGCAGTTGGCACGAGACCACTCTATTGAAATGCAGTAATTCAAGACAACTCAAAAATGGATGCAGTACCGACAAATTCCCCAAGGTGGCGCTAGCGGTCTATACTCAGACAGGGAAACTGTATTTAGGAGTTGCAAGAGGGGCAGGGACTTCAAAGCTTGTTAGTTAATTGGAAATCTTAGCCACCTGCTGTTCCCAGAGGCCAAGAGGCTGGGAAACCTTAACACCTCAAAGATTCCCACACTAGGAGGCAGGATATCACATGATCCTGTTGATTGATTGAGGAGAGACTTCCAGGCAGCCTGCTGGAGCCCACTTAAAAGGCTCTTTCTGTTGAAGGGGGTATGTTAATTTTGAGTTTCCTGTCAACAGCCCTCTGCCAGCAAGGAGAGACATGTGATCACTGACCCACCCAAACTCCTGGAGGCGGACCCAAACACTCGGGGGAGTTGAATTGCAACAAATATATATTTTATAGAAACAGTGATAATTTATTGTAACCAAATGACAGGAATGTACAACTTTGAGAGTCTTAGTTTGAAAAATGCCCTCACGATTTGAGTCCAAACTCCAATTTGTACCATGTTCTGGGGCAAAACCCCGGTAATCATGATTATTGTAGACAATGTGTTTAAGCTAGAGACATGGAAAGTTACTGGGATATATGTGGAAGGAAAATGTACCTTTGTATAATTTTTGATGAAAAACCAATGTTGCAAAACCCACTAAAGTTGCCATTTTTGAATGCAAGCTCCTAGAAACGCCAGCCAGGACAGGGACTATCTTTAGTAATATATGATGTGTGTATGTAATGTCAACCACTTGTGTACCTGGGAAATATGTATTTGAATCAAATATAGATTTGTGGGCAAATTGACCAGGGGAGGATCCTCTGACCCATAAACAGACCATCACTCTGACTCACAACCCAATTCCCCCAATCATGGGAGAGGGGAGAATTGGGCCAATGACAAGTAGAGAGGGGCAGGCTCAGTTATGCCACACACACACCCACAACACACAAAAATAGACTGCTGGGACAGGTAGAGACATTCAATTCCATTTGCTGCGGAGCATGCTGACCGACGACTTCACATCCAGAGATCCAGACTTCAAATCCATCAATCTCCAGAACCTGTAGCAGAAATTAACTCCAGAATTTGTAGCAGAGAGGCCTGAATCCACCAGCTGAATCCTCTTCAGCAGGCCTCAAAACCAACCAAACTATTCAACAGCCGGGCGAGCTGTTTGAATTTTTGCCAAGAATTTTTGCAAGAACCTGTAGCAGTATCCAGAAAGCAGAGCTGGCCCAGACCGCTGTGAGCAGAACCAGAGATCCGGATCGCTGTGAGCAGAACCGGTGCCTGATTGACCCGCCGAGCAGACAGAACCGCAGCCGTCCAACCTGACCAGACCATGACGAGGCCTATTTCAAATTGATATTGTGAGTACCTAGCAGAACTGTGCAGAACCAATCTCTTAGTTAAAATAATCTAATTCAAGCTATTTTAACCTAAGTAGAACAGCCTCCTAGAAATCGTGTCATCTGTCATTTTTAAAGCTGCACAACTGTCACCTGTCATTTTGAGTTTTACTTTAAATCCGAAAATCTACCTTTATTAAATCATCCATATCTCCGGAACCGTTTGTGCTAGGAATGAGATTTAACTTTCATCTGAAAGCTTAGAATCTAGGCTTTCCAACGAACCTAGAACTTCCTACTCCTATACTTTTTCCGTAATCGCGAGACACGCACTCACGAAATTTACCGCGATTTGCGATTTGGCACGATTTTTTCATCTGTAGAAATCAGCAGCTTTTTGCTTCTCTTTGCTAAAATTTGTTTGCAATCTGCTAATCATTCATAGAGTATTGTTAAAGTGAGCCTGAACTAATATAAAGTAGCCATCACCTACCCTGAACCTCTAGAGGGAATTAAAAGCAATTCTAGCACCTTTTCACTTCCTTGCAAACCACATTAAAGTAATTTGCCTGTGTTTAAAACTCATCCCTGTTTTCCCTAAGCTTGCTGGGAGAACTGGAACTGTGTATTGCATTATAAAGTGTGATTTGTGGGGATTCTTGAAGACTGTGTGCTCTCCTTCCATTTCTTGTATTGCATGGGGGGGAGTGAATTGTCAAAAGAAAAGGATCATATTACCTTTTGCTAAAATCATAACCAGTTATTTCTGTACTGCATTTTATTCCACCGTGTGTTTCCTTGAACTATATAAAGCATTCTTTCCCACCTTATTCTTCTGTTCCTATTCATAAGTTAGCTCTTGCTGACTACTGCTCATATTCACAAGTGTAATATCCATTATCAATTTATTTATAGAAGTGATATATATATATATATATATATATATATATAGTTTAAATTTTCAAATAAACCTTTTAATTTGCAAAACAAACCTACTTCTTGGGTCAGGGGGATTCTAAGTGGGGGGTGTTATACAAGAGTTGTCATCCAGAGTACTGAACTGGATATAAAAATACATCAATAAGGGTTTTCCTCAGCATCCCAGACTAGGCATTGACTTAGCTGTAGTGTTGATTGAATATCGCTTACAGGTGTTCCCATGGGGACCATGTTGCCCCTGAGGGTTCCATATCATTCCATCGCCCGTTTTTATTTCATGGCATTTTTTGCTGCCGGGTTTTGCCGGCTAAACCCCCCCTACCCACCTATTTAGAATCTAGTCCCTACACCTTGTATCCCTCTACTCACCCTCCCCATATTTTGGGATGTTTTTTGTGGTAAAAAATTGGCGGCTTTCTAATTAGCTTTCATAGCATCTCAAGAGGGGTGGATTGGGGAAGATTGAGTTCACATACATTTTCAAAATTGTTGCCATAAGAATATATCAGGCATGAACACAGTGCATTATGTTATGATATTTAAAGATGTGCCTATTATTGTTAGCTGAATCTTCAATTGCACAGGTTGATCGGGAGGGATGATGACAGCTAAGACAGGTTGAAAACCAAATGTTGAAAGAAAAGACATGACTCAAAATTAATTTAGGTAAATGGTAGATTGCAAATTTTAGTTTATGTACGTCTGATGGGCATTTACCATGGCAACACATTTTTGGTTCTTTTCTCAGATCCTCGATTGACTGTAAGGAAAATACCCAGTGGTTAATGGTACAATGTTTCAACTATTGGCAAGGTAATAATGTATGACCTATAATGTAAAGGAGCACCTACCCCCAGCTTGAAGCGCTAGTCTGGGCGGTGGTGTGTCACAAGGACATCCAGAGCAGGAGAGGTAGTGCCAGTAGGGTTGTACAGTCAGTTTGAAATGCATTGCCATTCGAGGGATATAATAGCATACTAATAAAGTGTACCAATTTGTGCTTAGTTGACTTGACACATGTAAATCATAGAGGCAGAATTTGCAACCAGGAGCATCAAGAGTTTCTTGAAGACACAGGTTGAGAATGCTTCCGACATGGGAAAACACAAGTGTGGCCACTCATCTGGATACAAGCCAGGAATGTGTTTCAGGATGCTCGCAAGGAATTGGATCTAGTTTACAGGTGAGTAAGGGCTTCATAGAAATATTTGCATGTTATGGGGAATAGTTGAGTTTATCCTAACTTCAATTGTGATGCCTGTTAACTAATTAACCTGAATAACATTTTAGTAAAAGCAGGATAGCAAGTCTAATGAAGGGGCTGGTGATGAACTATTAAAAAAATGGCGACCACTAACCTGAAGGTAGAGGGCTGATGGTAGCCTAATTAAACGTGTGGACAAGGGCCTATATAGAAGGTTAGTGTGGCACATTTTGGAATGTAGCTGAGGGTGAAGTGCTAATGTGCCAGCTTCGCTAAATTAGTATGGAAGAAATAATAGAGGTAGGAAAAGTATGTACTTGCCCATGTTTAAAGTTTCAGATCAAATGATTTGGCATGCATGTGAAGGAGAGCAAAGGGGGCCTTGGACAAAGGCCAGAACAAAATCACCCGGCTGGGCAAGAAAGGATAAATAAACTTCAAGGGTTCTATGTCATAATCCTGCATTTTAAAGCCCAAGCACACAAGACACATTATTTTGCTGTTTTAGTGCAGGCTTTAAAATACAGTATTACATTGAACACCCCCCCTTCCCCGCCCTCTCCCGCTCATTATGTCGTAATCGGGGGAGGGGGGGTTAACCCCTCGCTGAACCCCGCTACCACATCCACCCCTTCTCAATCTAAACACGCATTCTCCAAACACATACACATACATCTACGCACACAGTGGCAAACTTACCCGTCACTCCTGCGTTGTCCACTGAGTCACACAGACTGGTCAGCCCCTGCGTGCACTCTTGTGCAGCAGGGGCTTCAGTCCGATTTAGAAAGATTGCTCTGTGCGCTCACAGATCAGTCTTTCCAAATCGGTCTTAAAGAAAAAAGGTCTTTTGCCTTATGACCACTTCAAGGGTTATGTTGCTGATGGACGGATGGTGTTAGCCCAAGGGAACATGGCTAGTTAGCAGAGGAATCATGACTTAATGCAAGACAATAATCGTGCTTGCACAGATGGACAAGGACAGCAGGAGCCACCTACAACACCATGTCTTTAAGGTTTGGTTTCTGATGTTTTCTTTGGCGTTTCTGGGATAAGGACAAGCGATATGATTACAGTAAAATGTGACTTGAAAACTCAATGCACATCACTCCAGAGAGGCCATCTCTCCCCAGTGATGGAGTGCATTTTCCAAACACTGGTGGTAACTTATTAGAGGAACGGACTCAAAACAAAACCATTTATTCCCCTCCCTCTTTTCTGGGAAATTCATTTGGATAATTACTGTAAGAATGGAGGAATTGAGGGGGGTGTGGCCGGGAGCCGACTGAACGGCATGGCTCCATGAAGGCTCCTGGTCAATCCCGCCGTTGGAGTGAATCTTTGAAGCTCGGAGACATCATTGAGCCCCATAAATATTACAGCCGAGGCATGAGCCACTGCTGCCTCCAGCGTGCCGAGTTGGGAGCCGAATAGACTGACCCCTGCAGCCTGCCGGGCCGCCGAACTCCACCACGAGCCGGTGGGAAGAAAGCAAAGATGGCGAGCGGGTGCTTGGAACAATCGTGGCCGCGGAGGGGGAGGGGCTGCGACATACTGTGCGGCTCGGGTCCACATTGAGCAGCTGACAGCAGCAACTGGCCGCGAGTCGTGGGAGTGTCTCGGACCCACCACCGCCGTGAGGTGGTGCCGCTGGAGCCCCGGATGCACTCCTAGCAGCGTCTCCGGCATGCCCCTGGAGCCAGGAGTCCTCTGCGGCCACGAACCCAAGCGGCTGCCGGCCGGGAACCACTCCGGCGCTGCCTTGAAGGACCTTGCGAGGCAGCATCCTCCCCGGGTGAGAGGTGCCGGGTGTGGATGTGGCGCCCTGGAATGCCAGAGCAGTGCAGCGGAGGGGGCGGGGCTCCGTATCGCTCCCTTCCATCACCAGTCTGCCGGGACCGGCCGTGCCGCCTGGGGGAGTGGCCGCGGAGGTCCCATATGCGCGCCGCACCGGTAGGACAACTGTGAAGCTCTGGCCTGAGCCCCGCTCCTAAAGCGGGCCCTTCCTCACGCCTGGAGTTGCCGCGGCTGGACACTGCCCGGTGCTCAACATCTGCTCCCTCACACCGGATCTGAGCGCTCCTCATTGGATCCCCCGGCGACTTTACTGCAGCACCAGCCCGTGGACAAGCAGCAGCCAGGACAGCACCATCGGCACTACCCCAACCACCACTGAGTCTACACTTGGAATTCCTATGACTGGCAGCGCGGTAGACGGGGTGTGAAAACAAAATCAAAATATCGAGGCGGAGTACCTCAAAAGGAAATGCACCGAAAACGGGTTACAAAGGAACATAAGAAGATCTTTAATTTATACTGAATCAGTTACAAAGGACAAAGCAAAATCAGATAGCTATCGGCCCTCAGTACAACACAGCGAACTCCAGCGTGGTTCGGTGTATTCAGTGAGAGACGCTGTACATTAGAATTTGTTGCTCTTTTATACCATTTGCGAACACGATGTCCAACCCTACTTCGGGTTAATATTCCTCTAATACATTACTGATCTAGGGTTCATGCCGAGTTCGCATATCCACATGTAACTAGTTTGCCTTTAATACATACGTCAACAAGCCTACTCGGGAACTGTGTGTTTTGGGATTTCCCATGCAGGTCTTCTCAAACATTAATACAATGTAGTTGATTTATTTATAGAGCGCTTTACACCAAGGCGCTGTACAAGTGTTCTCAGTTCAGTATTTGAATACATTGTTCTTAACATATGTTCGTGGATTAGTTTCATTGACGCGACCAATCCTTTACACACAGGTCAACGAAGGACAAGGTCTCAGTTCACGACCTCAACAAGTGGCCTGCAGGCAAGTTGCATATTAATTACACAGAGGTCAAGACGGCCATGTTGTATTTCGGAATGACATCGTCCACCATTTTAACTCACAGGGTGACTTTACAAAGCAAATCTAAAATGGCGGATTGACTTAAAATGGCAGCTTACATTGATTTTAAGGTCAGGACCTTGCAACACGGATTTCTTCGCAAGTGACTTGCAAGCAGCTTGGCGTAGGCCAATATACATATATTCATTGCAATAGGAGGCACGATATAATTTCTCATTTGTCGGGGATTTACCCAGCCATCCTTGGGGCTGGACTCCCTCCTTTGGCAACCAGCTAGCAGCCCAGCGAACAGCCTCTCCTCTGGACAGTCCACATCTGGGGTGGTGCCAGCATTGGGACAGCCTGTATTCACAGCAGTGCCGGGCAGCGACTGCCTTCTTTGGGCCTTTCCCTAACACAAACTGGGCAATCTATCTTCCTTTGGGCAGCCCCCTTGACCAAGGTGGTTCCAGGTTTTGAACTCTCTCCAGAACCACCACCATCTCCACATCATCCCGTGGTTTAAACACAGCACTGCCAGGGAGGGGACCGGGGAACTCCCCGCGACCCAGGCACCGTGATTCTGTGGCGTACCCGGGGGGGCTGGCTGGCGATGCCTCCCGGCTCGGATGCAGGGGACTGCAACATAACTCAATATCCCAGCCACACCCGAGGTACAAGACCCTGCATGGCCTACCCGCAGCTGGGCTAGAGGAATAGAAGCCCACACCTGGCGGAACCAACAGGAAAGTGGGGTACTGGTGCGCTGCGGAGCCATATGGGCAGCGCCGTAAACAAAGACTTTACCGAGAGCATCCCACCAAAGCAGCTGAGCTTGACCAGGAATCGCAGGAATCGATCGGTGCGCACAGGGAATAACACCCACGCCAGGCAAAAGCCAAACGGATCCAACGCACATAACAGCCCCCACTCCTCACATCGGAGCAGCTCCAAGGGGGCGAGAGCGAGTGCCCCTCTGTGCGGGGCGCACCCAGCAGCGCCCAGGCAATCACCTCGTTGGGGCGCCTCAGAGCTGTGAGCCCACAGGGGAAGTGGTTTCACGGCCATCTACACCCCCCGACCAGCGGCACCATGGCGAAAAGCAGCAAAACAAGCAGACATTGCCGCAATGATGAACAACCCCAGCCAGAATAAAGCAGGAAAGCCGACCATGCAGCGGGCGTAACCCCTGGGGGCACCGACACAATGGAGTAATCGCAGGCTGACCAATTTGCTACCAAATCAGATCTAAAAGATCTTCTACTGGCGCTTACCAAGGAGATCCAGAAGAGCATGGGTCACCAAGAAGATCGCCTCGCTGGACAGAAGAGTAGAGGAAGTGGAAAAACGTACCGAGGAAGTTGAGAACGGCCTATGTGACAACACATTTGAACTGGAGCGCGGCTTAAACAGAATAGCGCCCTTGGAGGCCAGATGTGATGCACTCGAAACCAAGCAGGATGACGCAGAGAACCGATCCCGCCGCAACAACATCCGCATCCACAGGATCCCCACCACACTAACGCTGAGCTTGAGGGCTTCACCAAAGACCTGTTCAGGTTTATAATAACACTACCGGACAGTACCCCCCTACAAATCGAGAGTCCACCCACGGCACCAAGACAAGCATCAACTTCCCCACCGGACGTCCTCGCCCGAATCCACTTCTTTAGAGTCGAGGAGATAATGAGCGAGGCTAAATCCTCTAAGCAAATTCCCTTCAGAGGAGCTAACATTGCGCTATACCAGGACCTAGCGAGTATAAATCGTAAGGTCCTCCGTAACGTAACGGAATGGCTGCAAGAACGGAAAATACAATATCGCTGGAGCCACCCAGCAGCCTTAAACTTCGAATGGGAAGGAACCCGCAGGCTGATCCGAAACTCAAAGGAGGCGGACCGATTTCTGGGAAAAGGATCCATTGACGAGGACTCTGAGCCAGTCGCACCCTCCTTGTCACAACCCGGGCCGCCATCATCCGACCATTGGTCACGCGCCGCAGGCCCCGGGACCCTCGGAAACGGCATGACCCGAACTAACTCGGCGGGTCGTAGCAGCCCGCCCGGAGCTGATATGGAAGGTTAGTGCCACGCCTCTCGGAACAACCTTGGGACGCACAAGCACCTCCCCCGCACTGGGTCAAACCCTATCACAGTATGGGGGGGGGGGGTCTAACATCCACGGGTGTACTCACACGCATGCAGTTAAGAACATAATTCCATACCAATCTCCAACCGCACTCTCCCTAAGCCCAGAATGGCGAACGGCTCATCTCGCGCCGCTACCGCGGCCTTGTAGATACCCTCCATTACTTGCGAATTGCAACTACCAACAGCAGGGTTGGCTAGCAACCCCACGGATGAGCTTTATGGTCTCATCCCAACAGTTTCTGGGGGGGGGGGGAGTAGTTAAGGGGCCTGGGAATAGTTCAGAGTCCCAGCGGCCTCGGTTAACGGTTAAAGTTTCACACGCAGACATCCGTAATTGCGGCACATCAACACACACGCACGGGAACCCTTTCAAGGCCCTCCCTTTCACTGCACAGCACTATCCACACAGAACCAGGCAATCTCCCATAACCAATCGGCCCGGACAATGTTAGAGATGCCCGCATCTTGACCTGGAACGTCCAAGGTCTTCTCCTAGGAAATGCAAATCTGTGGAGAATAGCCTGGCGGCACTAAACGGGGAAATAGTAATTCTCCAGGAAACTCGCCTCTTGAAACTCGCCTCTTGCCAGTCGATGAGCACCGAATTAAATTTAAGCGCTTCAAACAGGGTTTTTTCACCTTCAGTGGTGAGAAACGGGGTGTGGTGATTCTACTAAGTGATAAATTCCCTCTGACCGACCCCTCGGTCAAAAAGGACCTAACAGGAAGATATCTCCTCCTACGGGGACATATCGCCGGACAGCCAATTACAATCGTGGGGATCTATGCCTCCAATGCAAATCAGGACAAGTTTATATTGGACCTACTCCCAACGCTGCTAACTTTCACCACGGAATACCTCCTCGCTGGGGGGGGGACTTTAACGCAGTCCCGGACCCTGTAAGGGATAAATCACTACCTCAGTCTAACTTAGACGCCGTCCGTGGGCTGGCCCTAGCTAGGCTGTTGAGAGAGTCAGGCACAGTGGACATATGGAGAGTAGCTAACCCAGAGGCTCGCGGCTATACATACTATTCAAATGCGCATGGGGGGCACTGCCGATTCGACCTCTTATTAGCCACTAGTACAGTATTCCCCTGCTTCAGCAAAATCGAAATCCACACACTCATGGTATCTGATCATGCACCAGTCTCGGCGGACCTCTCGATCCAGGGGGGGCCCAACCCACCTCCCAGATACTGGAAGCTCAATGATACCCTTCTGCTGGACCAGGTGATCAGGGGAGAGGCGGAAGACGCCTTGGTTAATTATTTCAAGGAAAATAAGAACCCCAAAGTCACAATAGGGCTACTGTGGGAGGCTATGAAACCGGTAATAAGGGGGGTGTTCATCAGCGCAGCCACTGAGCAATTCAGAATCTCCAAGCTCCACACGCTGGCTCTGGAATCCAAAGTCTCCACACTAGAAAAGGAATTAAAGGCCCAATGCTCCAGAAAGGGGGACAGGGAATTAAAAAAGGCTAGAAGGGCTCTAGAGATGCACAGGGACGACCGCACCGCAAAGGCTTTGGCGTATACAAAGCAATTTTACTATCATAAAAGTAATAAGGCAAACCGGTTACTAGCATACAAACTACAGAAGACACACAGTAGGAATAACATCACAAGCCTCAAAGGGCCGGATGGGAAAAACAAATACACCACTCCAGACATAATAGAAATGTTAGTGAGTCATCACAGGTCGATTATGCATGGGCCGCCTTCCTCTCTGGAAGAAATCGCTCAGCAGAAACACTACCTACTACCATTCCGCGCCCCAGCTGTCACTGCCCCCCTCAACTCCTTAGAAGCCCCGATTTCCGCAGAGGAAATCCTAGATGCCATAAAATCACTAAAGAACACCGCCCCAGGCCCGGATGGGCTGACGACCAAGTTTTATAAAACATTTGCACACATCTTAGCTCCGCAACTAACACTGCTGTTCAACTCCTTCCTGACCACCTAGAAAGTGAACTCTATGGCCAAATCAACCACTATCCTACTCCAGAAACCAGAGAAGGACCCTGAACAGGCGGCCTCATATAGGCCAATAATACTAATGAACACTGAGGGGAAAATCTATTCCAAGGTGCTAGCAGCTAGACTGGGTAGGATCCTCCCTGAGTTAATACATACAGATCAAACTGGTTTTATCCCGGGTAGAGGGACACATGATAATATCAGACGAACATTAGACATTATCAAATCTGTGAATTGAACGGGGACAGCGCTTCTGATCATCTCCCTCGACGCACATAAAGCGTTTGATCTAGTAAATTGGGATTTCATTCGGAGCACCTTAACTACCATGGGACTGGGTCATAACTTCATAACCTGGACTATGGCAAACTACGCGACCCCATCTACACAACTTCGAATCAATGGTAGGAAATCGGAGCCCATCCCTATATCCAGAGGCACCACCAAGCCTGCCCGCTGTCCCCTCTGGTGTTCCCCCCCCTGTCCATGGAGCCATTCGCCGAGAGGATTCGACAAAACCCGAGCATCGGGGGGGATCACCGTAGGTGGGATAGAGCACAAAGTGGCACTCTACGCGGACAATGTCCTCTTAACCATCACTGACCCGGACAGCTGCAGCTCCTACTAGAGGCATTTGGGGCAGTCTCCGGGTTCAGAGCGAACTATGATCAGTCCTCAGCCTTGACGATCAATTTACCAAAGCGACAGAGATCCTTAGCCCCGAATTCCCCATCCCATGGGCCAACGCCACGCTGGAATACCTTGGGGTCCAAATTCCTAAAGCTAGCGCCCAGATCTATAAACACAACTTCCCACAATTATTTAAAGAGCTCCGAATGGACATAAAACGGTGGAATAAGCAGGAGATCTCTTGGCTGGGCCGAGTAGCGGCAGTAAAAATTAACTTGCTTCCCAGAGTGCTGTATCACTGCCTCGCACTCCCAACCCATATCAGCGAGAAATTATTAAATTCATCTGGGATGGGGGAGGAACCTCGCATTGCAAAGAAAATAATGACCCAGAGTCGCCAGCTGGGTGGAATGGGCATCCCGGATATATCCAGATACAAACGAGCATCCCAACTGTCACGCCTTTTCCTGGACTCACACCGAGGATCGTCCATGCTGGCTGCAACTGGAGGAAGCATGGTGCAAGCCACCCCTGTCTGACTTGCCACATATCCAGTCCTGGAAGGCTCACCCCACCCTGAACCCGCTTCCAGTAACGTGCAACACGGTGGACAGCTGGAGAGCCGCGGCTGGGAAATGGGGAATCAAGAGTTCATTGGCCCTATTGACCCCAATCTGGGATAACCCGGGATTCTCCCCAGGCCTCTGCAACCGCAGCTTCGCCAAGTGGAAAGTGGGCAGTCTCCATAGGATCTCAGACTTTCTGGAGGCGGGCCGGCCCCTCTAGTTTGAGGACTGAAAGGCGAGGTTCAACATCCCCGAGGAGGAAAGATTCTGCTACTCGCAGATCCACCACTGGATCTCTCAGCGCATCGTCAAAGAGCGTGGTTCTAGAGACCGAACGCCCCTAGAACTTAAATTGACATCCCCACCTCCGAGGGGTAAGAGATCTGCTCTCTACAAACTCCTGGAAAAGACAAACCCAGAGACGAAGGAAAGATATATGGTGAATTGGGAGAGGGACCTGGGACATGGAGCAGAATATGTCCAAGGCTTCACAAAAGCACCCAGTGTGTTCCCAATAGGGAAAGAGGATATAAGGTATGCTACAGGTATTACATCACACCAACCCAAATGTTCAAATCTGGTGCAAGCTCCTCACCGAACTGCTGGAGAGGCTGCCCTCAAGAGGGCTCGCTATTCCATCTTCTATGGTATTGCCCTAAAGCAGCACACTATTGGAAAGGCGTGCTGAATCACATCCAGACAATCACGGGCCTCTCCATCCCGTGGGACCCCGTAATCATCCTGCTGGGGGACACTTGGGACGAAGACATGCCACTATCGGGGAACATGGCCCGCTTGTGCACACAATTGTTAACAGCAGCCAAGATTGCCCTCGCCCGACTTTGGAAGCACCCCGAAGGCCCCTCTATCCCTCTATGGTGGGCTAAGTGCTGGGACATAGTCATAGCGGAAAAGATTACAGCACTTTGCATGGGCAACCAAAACCCCTTCCGAAACACTCCATTCATGGCTTATGCAGAACGCTTTCCAGCTCTCACGCAAAAACACCCAACCACCTGGATTGAACCACAAGCTGAAGCACTATCTCAAGGCAGAGTTCTCCACCGCTGGACCCCGGTTCCACTGCCAGATGCCGCAAAGAATGAGCTGTGCAATAATTTATGCTTTTACCAATACTGTTATGAACTGTGCTATAATTTACGCTTTTGCCAATACTGATGTGAATTGTCTAATTGCTGTCTCTTTCTTTGATAATAAATAAAATGTCCATGTTGAAAACAAAAGAGTGAATTAATTACTTAGCAAAGGGTGGGCACATTGGAATGATAAAATGGACATGGTTTACCCTTGAAATGGTGATCTACACAGACGAAATGCCCATGGATCTGAGATGTGACTATGGCATGATTAAATGACACTTATTTTATTCAAAGTCAGTGTCCAGTTAGAAAAGGATGGTCTCAAGGGTGTTGCAGGTGGAATTGAAAGTTTTGGTACAAGATTAAATAGTCAATTACTTGATTTGGGAATAACGGCCGACCTGGCAGCAGCTTAAGCCAGCTGCTCCTGCTCACTACCGGTCTATGGATATTTAATCTCAGAAATGAATCAATAAAAAGATTGAAGTACTGGGAAATCCTACCCATTAACAAGGTGGAGAGATGGAAGAATCTCCTGGCATCAGTGACATGTATGCCCTGTTGCTGAAGATAATGAAATACTCCTTAAATTAACTAACCTTAAAAATCAATCTTCTAGAAACAAGAGTGGCTAAAGTGGAGACGGGCAATACCTCGATGGCTTCAGAAGTTGCAAGGAGCTACAGAGTGTATAAAGATCTTAGATCAGAGATTACTCACCTGAAGAAAAAGAACTTGAGGCTAGAAGCTGATGGTAGGAATCTAGAAAAAGAACTTGAGGCTAGAAGCTGATGGTAGGAATCTAAATCTGCGCTTGCTGGGGGTAAAAGAAAACCCTGAATTGGATAAGGACCTGGATACAAGAGTCATTGGGGTCCTGACTGAGGCGCTGGGAAAGAGTGTTGAACCCCGGTGATCTGGATTATTCCTACAGAGCTGGAAAAAAATATGGAGGATGAGTCTAAGCAGATAATTTTAGTGCTAACCAAAGCAAGTGTAAAGGAAATATCTTGAAGATGGCGAGAGAAAAAGGAAAACTTATGCTAAATCGAAGTCCCCTGCCCATCTACCCAGATTATCCTACGGAAAAGTTGAAAAGATGAAGGCCTTCAAGCATGAAAAAGCCCCTGGCACAGGAGAAAAATGTTAAAACCATGCTGGTCAAGAATGCAATTTTAAAGATTTATTTGGATGGTGGGATCAAGTCCACTGAGGACCCAGCGGAGGCCGAATGCTGGCTTAAAGTTGAAAGATCTATGGTTGCTCATGATTAACAATCAAATGTCTCCCTTTTTTAACAATCTTATGTAAGGTTACTGAATTAACTTTGCATTTCTCTGTTTTTTAGTTTATTAATATAATATAGTAATGTATATAATATGCAAATGATTTGGGTTATCCTTTGTAAAGTTACCATGTATTAACTGCTGCATTGACATTTGAGAGCTTGCACGATCTGTAGAATGGTTCATAATATCGAAAGGTGCCTTTCTCTAATGGGGAAGTGAGGGCTGGAATGATGGCGTGAATGTGTTCCGGCTTATGTTTTCGGATTACGTAGTTTCGCGTGCGTCAAAGTGTCAGGAGTGGTGGCCTCTTCAAAATATGATGGCCTGTTACAGTACCGGGTAAGTGTGTTGAGCACCTGAGTGGTGATAGGGTAACATACGTGACTTGGAATGAAATGGTTGTGGCTCTCCCGTGGATACGGTCAGACGGGGTGGAGTGAGAGACGTGGTGTGAGATTCTGCAAAGGTAAACAAACAATGGTTGAGTCACAATGTTACGGAGATTAATGTGTAGTTTGAGGATTTGTCCAGGGAGGGCAAAGTTATAGGGGGGGTCCCAAAACTTCTGTTTTTCCCATAGACTGACTGGAGGAAAAACCTTGCACATGGCTACAGGCCAAACCGCTGGACAGATTTTCACAAAATGTGCGGCTTGGTCCCGAAAGTGTGCTTTTGTAAATTTGGTGACTTTCCGTGTAGTACTTTTTTTTTTTAAATGACCAAAAAGTAGGTATTAAAAAATTAGTGATATTTATGTCTGCTCCGCGGTCACACTTTCCTGTTCGCTCCACGGACAAGACACCGATTGGCTAAGGGGCTGGCGTCATGACTGCGGACATGCGACGTCTCTGCCGATTGGCTGCAGCGAGACATGTTCAGCGTCAGACTGTTTGGATGCACCCGACATCTTGGATCCGCCAACCGTGGAGCGGGTACCAGCGGCAACAAGCTATTTTGAAACCTATTTTGCTGTGTCTAAGTGCTTGGGGAGTTTTAGACAGTAAGAGATTGGTGAAAAACTGCTTATGTTCTGGCGGTAGGTGTTCCTGATGTACTTTCTATGGACGCCTTGTTCAGGATGTTTGTACGTACATAGAATGAGGGGTCTAATAAGGGTAGTATTTCAGTCCGTGCTGTGTACAGGAAACTTGAAACTGTTCTAAGGACACGCGTGCTGTTAGCGAACATTGAAATTGAGTACATGCCGTATTTACATTACTTTTTCTTATGCGTACGCCATTCATTCGAACACCGCCATG
Source organism: Ambystoma mexicanum (assembly GCF_040938575.1). Classification (NCBI taxonomy): domain Eukaryota; kingdom Metazoa; phylum Chordata; class Amphibia; order Caudata; family Ambystomatidae; genus Ambystoma; species Ambystoma mexicanum. The sequence goes on from NC_090934.1 coordinate 175,976,868, forward strand.
GGTGTGACATGCTGCAGTGGTTGTGGCCAGGGCCTAGAGTCTTGGATGCATGGCCGTAGGCCCACGGCCATACTTACAAGACTGTAGGCCCTGGCCACAACCACTGCAGCATTTGACACCTATGGCTACACCTGTAATATTGATTAGCTTGTTGTGGGAAGTGTGTACAGTCTTGGGTGCATGGCCGAAGGCCATGCTCCCAAGAACACAGTTATAAGCACTGGAGGTCTAAGCCACTGCACAGCCATAACTTCCAATATCTATGCACATACAGGTAGGAGTCCAGCCTCTGGCCAGAAGCACTGAAGCATACCACACCTATAGATACACCCATATCTCCGTCACATCACTGAGGTGGTTGTGGGGAGGACCTGCAGTCTTGGGTGCATGCACCCAAGAACAGTTATAAGGTATAATGTTATAAGCCAACATGGATTTTATATAGTGCAGTGGTTGTGGGCAGGACGTACCCTTTTGGGTGCATGGCTGAAGGCTGTAGGCCACACACCGAAGAGTGTAGACCCTGCCCACAAGCACTTCAGGACATCACTTTCATACATCACAGCCATACATTCAATTATGTATCTGGTAGGTGTGACCAGGGCCTACAGTCTTGAGTACGAATTGAGTACATGGTCCTTATACAGTGTTTCATTGTATGGGTGTGTTAATGATGTATAAGCGACCATGGATGTAATATGCTCTGCTGGTTGTGGCCAGGTCCTAGAGTCTTGGGTGCATGGCCGTAGGTCATACTTCCAAGACTCTAGTCCCTGGCACAACCACCGCTGCATGTTGCAGCAATGGATGCACCTGTATTATTGCTTATGGATCAGCTGGTTGTGGAGAGTGTGTAGCGAGTCGGGTGCATGGCCGAAGGCCATGCACACAACAGCAAATTTGTAAGCATTAAATTTATAAGCTACTGCACACCCATACATAGCAATATCTATGGACAAACAAATAAGACTCTATACTAAGGCCTCATCTACTGTAGCATACCACAACTATAGATACACCCGTAGTATCGCCCATCACTCAGGTGGCTGTGGGGAGGGCAGCAGTCATGCACCCAACAGCACGTACTGTACTTGCAAGCGACAATGGGTTTGATATGGTGTGGTAGTTGTGGCCCGGACGTACAGTTTTTGGGGCATGGCTGAAGGCCATGCACCGGAGAACAAAGTTGTAAGCACTGCAGTTGTACGCCGGATTTTATATACTGCATACCCATACATTGAAAAATCTATGGCCTCGAGCCCAAGTTTGTAGCCTGTGGCCACAACTACTGCAGCATATCACAGGTATAGGTACACTCTTACTATGAAACATTATTCAGGTGGTTGTGGGGAGGGCCTAGCGTTTTGGGTGCATGGCTGAAGGCCATGCTCCCAAACCCAACTTTATACGTAGTGAAGTTGGAAGCCACAATGGGTGCAATATGCTGTGGTGGTTCTTCCCAGAGTCTTGGGTGCAAGACTGAAGTCATAAGCAGTGAGGTTATAAGTGAACATGGGTGTGGTGCGGTAATTGTTTGCACATCATAGCGTCTTGGGTGCATGGCTGCAGACTATGCACCCAAGAGTAAACTTATAAGTAGTCAAATTACAAGCACCATGGTTTTGATATGCAGCGATGGTTGCGGGTAGGACCTATTGTCTTGGTTGCTTGGCCGTAGGGTGTAGGTGGTAGGTTATACAACGAAGATGCTAGGGCCAGCCTACAGCCACTGCAGCATATTAGTGCCATAGATTAGACGTGTAGATTTGCATATGTATGAGATGACTGTAATTATACTTACTGTTTACTTTGTTCAGAATCCATATGTGTCTTACATGACTTTAGCACTTGGGGAACGATACTTTTTCAATTTCTGTGATCAAAGAAAAAAGCATGATAGTGTTTGCATTTTAAGAAGACTTATTACACTGTACAATAGACAGTTTAGCCTTTTTTTTTTTTACCCTCATATTTAATTTACAAACTAGTGTACTGTGCATTTTGCTCAGTTTCTGTTTGTTTTTCAAATCCTTGGGTCTGGGGGAAAAAAAAATCCTTGTTGGATTAAAAAAAAACTTTTGCTATGCTACACACTATTTCTTTCTTTTCTTTGACTGTTTTATTCTTCTTTCTGATTAATGTTATCTTTGTTGCTTTGCTGCCGATTTTTAACAGTTAGATACCTGTTGGCGTATTCTAACTGTTTGTAGTCTTTCACTTCATTTATTGGTAATGTTGAGGTACACATTCGTTATTAAATTTTGGCTTTAAAAAGATTAAATACGCATTTGTAAGATTAGCTGGCAATCTCTGCTTTAGAGTAATGGTACCATCATTACATTCCAACCATCCACATTTCTTTTTAATGTATGCAGTGTAGTGACTTGCATTGGTTGTAGCTCCTGCGTGGTAGATTATACCTATTGTTGTAAAGGTTTTCTTTCCAAGTGACACTTGACCGTGTGTGAATCCACTCAGCTTGCAGTTGTTTTTGGTATTATAACGTAGAAGCATAAGTATTATGTAGTTACTATGTGTTTGTATCAGTAAGGTGGAGCGATTGTCTCAATTGCACCTAGTACATAATCTGCCATGGTTTGCATTCTGTACAAGTTGCTGAAATGGAATGGATTCACAATTAGGTATGGATACGTACACATCGCTCATTTGGGATTTGTTCCTGTGTCACATTGCTACAGAGTGCATGTATGTTTCCACATGAATGAAATCTGGAAGATTTCATTTATAGGTATGCTTTTGTTTTCCAGTACTTGTAGTAAGTACATTAGAAATTATTGTGGATCTTCTTGTATGTTTATAGTGAATCTCACCATTCCAGCACAGTAGGTCCAATTCTTGTCTTATTCCGTGAACACTGTACGTGTTGTCAGGCTTGTTTGTGGCGTTTCCATCAGGACTAACATTGCAAACACAATTGGTCTGTACTGTGTAAGTAAATATTGTTAACAATTGGTGGCAATTGAAATAGAATATTCATTGCTACATTTGCATAGCAACTTACACCAGTTTCATTTGAAAATTTGAATGGACCAGCTAGTTCTGTAACTGAGTGCACTTTTCGGCCTTTCTGTTCCTTGTTTGAAGAAGTACCTGAAGAAGTACCTGGGTTACTTTCCCTAATAGGTTATTCTTTGCTTGTGGTAATTGATGAAGCTTTAGTTTCTTTTGTTTTCTTTGAAGGATTTGCTGTTGGATTCTGTTGCATTTCTGTTTAATTTAGTTTTCTTTTACAACGGTTTACTTTTTCTGGAACAGGATATTGTTTCAGATGTGGGGTGTGCATTGAACGCAGTCTATTGTATTCTAAAATGCAAGGAATATCAGTGTTCACTTTACTTGCATCAAAGTTCATTAGAAATAGACCGTCAAGTGTACGTAAGCGTGATAGCGCTACATATCTCATGCCTTCTTTAAAGACTGTGTTTCCTATATCTATCAATGCTTTGTCTCTGGTAAGACTTTGGGATTTATGAATGGTGACTGCATATGCAAGAGTTAGAGAAAATTGTTCTCTAGGTACATACATGTCTTTGAAGAAAAGGAATCGAGCTGTTGAGCGCCCTATCCTTTGCACTTCTGAAAGTTTGTCAAAGCGAATATTGACAAACAATGTTGTTGTTACGTGGGTCTGATTGAAGGCCAACAACTGTACCCAGTGACCCATTAACTAGCCCTTGCTCCACGGCAAGGTTACGTGTAAGCATTACTCTATAATTTAAGGATAATTTTAATATTTTTTCCAACCCAGCTGTGTTGGAGATTGATTTTTCTAAGCTATGTAGTCTTGTTGTAGCTTGCTCACACATGGGTAGTGTCATACCATGTACGTCTAGTTTGTCTGTGGCGCTAATTTCTATAATTGGTTGCATTTCTTTATTTAACATTGTTTCATTGAATTTGATACCGCTTGCAAGAGTTGGGATTAAGGCCATACAATTGACATTTTTGTGTGCTAATTGTTCCATAACATCAGTAGCACATGCATTATCGCCATAAAGTGCATGAATGTGCCGTTTTTTCAATATGGCTTGTGCTTCTTGTGATAGTACACCAACTCTAATACTTTTTAAGAGGTCGGCATAGGTGAGATCTGCAGATTGCTGCATGTTTTCTGTTAATTCTCTGTATTGGAAATGTTGCCAAAGGTTGACATTTCCTATGCTGCCCACATTTTTACGGCAAAGTTTGTGTCCTAAGGTTTTAAAAATAGGTTCACCTTTTTTCTGGTGTCACTTGTAGAAGGTCTCCGAAAACGATAATGTGTTTTCCTGCAAAGAGTTCATTCGTAGTTTGTTTTAAGTAATTCTTGCAATCTGAGTTGAATCAAGGCCAAAATTAGGTTGGAGACCATACTCGCTTTATCAATGAGTAGCATTTTCATTTGTTTTAATACTCTGCATAGTTCCATTGTAGCTTCTGCAGAAAGTTTGTAATAGTCTAATTTGTTTTGGTGCTCTACTGGAAGGAGTAGTAATCGGTGTAAAGTGTAGGCAGCTAAACCTGTGGGGGCAGTTACAACAGCTGATAGTTTGTTGTTTGTCAATTGGTGAAGGAACTTGCTGATGAGTTTGATTAAGAATGTTTTTCCCTGACCCAGCTTCACCACTGACGTACAGCAGTATAGGTTTGTAATTTTGGCAGGTACATTCTTTATTTTCGTGTTGCACACGATGTACAATTTGTTTTGTTACGTCTTCAAAAATGGTGCGCTGATCTTTAAGTTTTGCTTGTTGTACAGTTAGGTCTTCGATATCTTCTTGATAGTGACACATGGTGTTTTCCACTTCTGTCATAGCTAATTCTGCCTCATTTGCTATTAGTGGCTGTCCTAGTGGTTCTTGGTTTCCTGTTACAGAAGGTTGACTACTGTCGGAAGAGTCCTTATCTAGTTGGGCCTGAAGTTCTTCTTCGTGTTGCTGCTCATTGTGTAACATTGTTTTGTACTGTGTAACGTTCACATCGGTGATAGTGCTTTCATTTGCTTTGAAAGCATCTTCATAGCAGTCATAGTTATCTAGTATCTCTTCTTCTTTTCTCCACGGTTTAAAAAGTTGTAGCAGAGACATGTAATAGTTCTTTTTGTTGAGGAGTTTTTAATGACAATTTAACATGATTAATTAAGCTTCGTTGGTAAGTTTCACTAAACTGCCTTCACAATCGGTTACTCCATATCTACCTTTGCTTTCATCGGGTTTAACACTATTTTTGTATGCAAAGTTTTGAGTTATATGGTATAGACGCATGCTTTCCAAAGTGCTACTCCTGTTCGGATAGTATGTGTCTAGTAAATTGTTTTTTAAAATGTCTTGGCTGTTGGGATCATTTCTGGCAATTGTTTCTATGTTCTCGTATGATTTCAGAACCTTTTTTCTAGCTTTAGCAGGACCAAGACTTAGCCATACTATGTTGTCTGATTTTCCATACAAAGCAGTACCAGTTAAACAATCTGCTGCTTCATAGGCGCCACATTCTCTGAGAGCATTTTTATGCCTAGGCTGTACAATTTCTGTGATAATGTTTTGTCTGATGCTAGGTCATCCCAGAGGTCTTGAAGCTCTGTTTCTTCTGCTTTTGTTAAGTAGGTTGTAACATATCGTGCAACAGCAGTAGAATTGTCTGCAATGTACTGCACATCTATGTTTGCATTCCATAAGAGGGAAATGATTGCATTGTAATCATTGATATATTTTGATTCTTTTCTTTTTATGTAAAGGGTGTTCTTAGGGGATTTACCTTTTAACACTATGTCGAACTGAAGACATGAAGTTATTCACTTCACCTGTTTCTGGTCTAGGGAAACCATGGCGGCATTTGGTGTAGTATTTACCTTTTGTTTTTGTATTTGTGACAACAATATTTGCCACATTTATGTCTTTGAAATTGTAAAATCTGCCCATGCAGGCCACTGTGTCCGTTGTGACGGGATTTCATAAGTGACATATTTTTGGATGAACTGCAAAACAGTGGCATCACTGTCGTGAACAAATTTAGGTGCACTTTTGATCCATAAAAGCATGTGAATATGTGGTGCTCCTCTCGCTTGATATTCTTTTCTCCAAAAGAAGTGTTGCACTTCTCCGAGGGGAGGAACAGTTTTATTTCAAATAAAGTGTAGCATAGCAATGAAATGATGATGGAAATATCTCGACACATTAACTGGATCTAGAGAGCAAAGTTCTCCATGTGTTAACATATCTATGTTGGTTTTGTTGTTGTTTGCAATGCGTAGGAACTCATGTAAATCTTCCCATGCATATTCTGCACAACTTGGTGTCACAATCCAAGTCGGTGGTCCAAGGTTTCTGATCATACAACGTACCTCTGTGCCGTCGGAACCAGTACTTTTTTGTATCACGCATGTTTGCAAACAAATTTGTTACACTTGATTGTAAAACCTCATCTTTTTCCTATGCTTTTTGTATTATTTGCGTAGCTAACATATTTTGAAAGTGGGTTCCAGATTTCAAAATGTGTGCAACTCCGTAACATAGCGTTGCTAGTTCACGTTCAATGAGCTGGTGGAATATGTACTCCACATTTTGTCTAAATCTGGAATTGTGCGAATACATTCGTAATGAGCGGTATTCTGATGCCGTGATCCGAGTGGGTCTATCATCGTATCTTCCACCTTTGCCAGTAGGAAATAGCAGTGGAAAAACATGTGCTTCTATACTTTTTTCCCATATACTCATTGGTGAACCTTTGGTTTGTCGCATTTGGTAAGTTTCTAGTGCATCAGCTATGCTTTCATTGGAATGCAATGGATGAATTGTGTACTGGTCCAAAAGAGTGCATACTGCAGCAGGATTCAGAAGTTCGAACTGTCCAGTTTTTGATGGCTCTTGAATTATTTCAGTTGCTTCCCTTTAGTTTTCTTCAATATTTATTTCCTTCTAGTACTCGTTATTGTCTTTCAGATATTGCAGGGCTTGTTTAAGTTTATGTAAGTCCACTAGTTGTTGCCAAATTTTTTTATTCTTTTAGTACACCATTTACCAAGACAATTAAAGAATGCTCTATTGATCATTGCACTCCTAGAGTGTGTACATTTTCGGTTAGATCTGATGGCAAACTACTTTGCCACAAATGCCTTTCACCAATTCAGAGGGAGGTAATTTTGCTGTTTTTGGGTGAAGGCGTACAATTGCTTGAAATGGGTGAACTGTTTGAATTATGATGCTCTCATACAAATTGAGTTGTTGCAGGGTGTCTGGTAGTGGGTACAATTCCAAATTATTTGTGATAGCACGTGAAGGAGTTTGGTCGTTGTCTAGTTTTGTTGTGCAGTAAATGCAACAGATTAGGGGTTCTCTTATTTCATATTTGTTTTCTGCTAAAAGGTAGAGAGCTAATTGAAACCGTTTGGAATCTTCATTGTGTTCTATTTTGTATGCTATGTCTACATTTTTTGTATTCCTTTTGTAAAACGTTTTGCAGCAACACACACACATGGTTTGGTACTTCAGCCGATGCACTTGTAAATTTTAGTATTTCTTTTTTGTATGTGTGTAATAGAAGGTTGCTATGTGCAGCATTGTTGGTAGTCTGTTCTAAAACTATTGCATTTTGTAATTGGCTTTCACTTCCAAAATATTTTCTCTGCATACGGTCAATTTCTTCTTGTGGGTATTTGGGTGTAACATGCAGAAGAGTGTTATTTAAATTGGCTAATTCTGAAGCTGGACTTTTACCATAGTATATTTTATACACTAGATTTCTTACATTTGAATGATGTATTGATATCCTTTTGATATCATGAAAGGTGCTTTTGCAAATAGGTCCAGAAATGCAGGCTAATGAATGTCTTGCAGTCCTGTGTATTTGCGCTCTGGACAGATATCCATATTTTGCAGTACTTTCATTTTCATTTTGTCTTTATCTTTTACATACTGATTGAGGAACTGATGTAAAGATTTGAAAGATTTGTTAGGAATGGCACACATTGATGTGCACGGCCATTTGTATACTGGATGGTCTGGTTCAGTCAAATCGAGAGGTAATTCTGAGTTTTCAGGGGATACTTTTCTAAGCACTGTTTCTTGTTCCATGATGGTATTATTGATTTTTTTCATACCCTCATCAACTGCTGTGGATGGCAATTGTGTTTGTTTGATTTTGTTTGTATGCTTCTTCATTAAAATATGGTTCTGTGGTTGTCGTGTGACTCCATTCACCTCCACAAATATGTAAGAAGTTATTTTTGTTCACATTCCGTTTATTGAGAAGTTTCTTTTGTAGTTTGGTACTCAGTTTTGTTAGTGATTTCATCCTATTTAACACTAATATGAACAGCTTCCTTTTGAGAAGGATTGCACTGTCCACAAGAGCTTGTAGGATTAATTTTCTACAGTAGGTTTTAAGGGTTGTGGATGATTTCGGTCCTGTTCTTATTAGATTCTGAAGGACTCTGTGGTGAAACATTTTTGCTAAAATACTTTTTTTTACTATGGGTTCTTGTTACTATATCAGGATTAATTGAATTGTTAGCAGTACTGGTGGTCTGTTTTTATTTTTTTTTATTTTTTTTATTTTTTTTCAGTTTTTTTTTGTGAAGAGTTTTGTTTCATGCTACATTTTGATGGAGGAGGTAAAGTTTCGGTAGTTGAAGCTTCCTTTGTTTTCCGAAACGACTGCATTAGCGGTTTTGTTCCAACATTCTCTACAAACTCTGCTACAGATGGATGCTTAGGTTGGACAATTTTATTTTTATTTGCTCTACTTCTGCGTTCCTTTCTACGGACTTGCTTTTTGGTAGGCATTTTTTGGGGTCTGTTGAAAAAAAGAAGGCATAGTTTGGTCTGTTGTACAATGTACGTGTGCATGCGTGCATGTGTTTGATGGGGAAACTCTTTGTGGTAGTGTGTCAATGTGCATTGGCCTCTTACAGTGATTTGGGAAGGGTATTTCTCTGTTTGTATACTACTACAATGTGCTTCAGATGAGAGTACAAAGTGGCCTAGTGGTGAGGAGAAGCACTAACAGTAAATGTAATGACATAAAATTAAAACGGCTATTTGTTTTCTAGTACTAACATTCTAAGGATTTTGTATGTTATTTTGCGTTCCAAACACACAGGGATTTGTGAGCCATTCTGCCTGTTATTCTTAATTTAATTAATGGGGATTTGTGGGTAAAATGGTTCAGAATTCAATGTGTGCTTTGGTGCACAAATTAAATAACCCACACAGTCTATTTGAGTGATAGTTGGAATATAAAGGTAGTACTGTACTTAGTTTTTTTTGCAGAATGACCAGGTTTTTTCAGAAATGTCGTTTGCAGTGTAGATGCTGTTGATTTTTCAGGGGAGTAGTTTTCACTGTGATTGTAAAAAAAAAAAAATGTATTAACTTTGTGTGCTTAAAGCAGTGATGTTAATATACACGTTAGTTTTGCATCTTTTATCGGAGTATTCTCCTTTCATATTTCAACACAGTGCATGTGCACATTTCACTTCACTATGTGCTACCTCTGTATGTCATTTGCAGTATCTTAGTTGCTCGTGCTTCAGAAATGAGTGCAATTTTTAGGTTATGAAAATGCCTTGTTTTTTTAAAGCTGTATTATCTATAGCAGAGAGGTTTGTAAGCGATAGGTCATTATAGTAGATGGGAAAAATTCCTCTACTTTCATATCATAAGTACAATTCCGAAAAATCAGGAGACCCTCAGCAGGAGATGTCACCACAGCAATCGGGAGCGTTTATTTTTCTCATACGATCGCATTGCAAGTAGCATTAATGTAGGCGGTACACGTTACAAAATTCAGACATTTTCTAATGGACAATAGAGTTTTGCATTCAATAGTTGTGACATATGTACAGGTTATGCAGGAGACAGTAAAAAGTAGTGCGGTTTGTCAATAAAAATTCTGATATCTTGCACATAAAGGGGGAGCGTATTGCCTATGCAGATTTATTGCCATCAATTTGTTTAAATGAAATCATAAGGGTTGCACATGTTCTCTGCTTAAAATATGCATACCTGTACTTTATACTTGTGCATGTGCGCATGCATGGAGATGTACGTAGAAATCCGCAACACTTGCACAGTAGTTTTTGAAGTAGGTGCTTTGCAATGATATGCAACTTCCCTTCAGAGTCATCGATAGTACATTTGAAGTGTGAAATGTTGATGACAGTTAGATTTAGCGATGTTGATTGTGATTGGTGGATGGCTGTGTGACTACTTAGTTCTGTCCAATGAGGGAATGCATTCGCGACTGATGTGGAAAGGGTAGAAAGACTGGGTAAGAGTTACGTGCCGCACGTAGACAACACTTGTCCGCGGGTAGGGCGTGTCACATACGGGTTTCTACAGCAAATCCACCATGGAAAGGGGACTGTAGGCATCAGCCAATCAGGTGTTCACATTGCTCTTCTGTGTCGAAAGACGGCGCATATACTGAAGATGGCAGAGGTGCAGAGGGTCAGGGTTTTGCTGCTTGGAGATATTTTTGTCCATGGTTTACAGCACTATGCCGAGAGTAGGCATGTGGCACACCATTTCGATGTGAGAGGAGTGGAGGTGGTGTGGAGCGCTGAGAGTGATCACAATGTTGAGTTAATTGTGCACATTTGCCGACACATGCATACGATGACCACTCCCCATGTAGTACTTTTGCACTACGGTGCTTGCCATTTGGGCTTCCAGACTTCTCGTACTTTGAAAGATTTGGAACAGTTGGTTCAAGCTGTCATGAACATCTTTCCAACTACGAAAGTCTTTTTTGCTGATTTACTCACTAGAGGAAAATGGGACAACAGTTCTGTTTTCTGTCCTGATCAAAATATTGGGAGGTGTATCATCAATCGCGGCATGCGTGCATTCATGTTACGAGCTGGTATGTTTTTCTGCAGCCACGATAACATTGTTCGCAGTAATGCAGATTATTTTGAAGCAGATGGTGTTGCGTTATCTTTGGGAAATGCCATGTTCTTTTGGAATGTAAGGCTTGCTTTAGAGAAGGTTCTATAATGGTGTAGGAGTAAAGCAAGAAATCTTTTTTAAAAGAAAATCACAAAATAACAGGTGTCTGTAAGGCATCTGCCCACAAACAAAAAAAAGGCTCTTTTCAGAGCCCACCTTAAAGCGGGAAAGGGGAATAATACTGAAATGTACAGTCGTCACGCTCTGATCCCGTACGTGTCTGCGGACATGGCGGTGGTTTGCAGGCGGCACGGGTTAACATGGGAAATTCTGGGGTGGAGACACATGCAAATGAGAATGAGCGGAGCTAGGGATTGGTCAGTGGGTGTGTTCTGAACGGAGAGATTTAAGGACACAGTCTTCTCCCTGACCGGAGACCAGACAGCCATGGCTGTGTGTGCGCGCAAACAGATTATCTGGATTTTGGGAGACTCCTGGATACATTGGTTGAAGGTGCATGCAGAAAGTTGCGGTCTATCTGCAGATCTTGGATTTCCTCATGTGGAAGTGCACTGGCATGGCGTGCCTGGAATGAGGTGGCTCGACTTGGTACCTCTCTGTGCTACTTTACAGAAAGAGCGTCATCCTGATATAATGATCATTCATTGTGGAGGAAACAGTTTAGGCCATGTCTCTGGAATTTCTTTGCCATTTGCAATGAAGGAAGGACTTGCGAAGGTCACGGACATGTTTCCATATTGCAGCCAATACCTACATTTCTGTATGAGTAGGTTCCTGTACTAGACAGAAACCTGCAATGGAATTTTCTTTAGAACACTACATTGTGTGATGAAGTATGTACTTTATTACACATGTCCCGATAATCCCTGATACTTTTTGCTACAATTACATTCACAACCCATCATCTGAAAAGTAAATGCACATGTGATGTCATTAATGACATTTGTGATTTCATCTTTGATGTCCTGGGTGTTAGTGTTAGCAGTGCACAGTGGTGTGGGCAGTTATGGTTGCTTAGCCTGGCGAATTTCAGGGGTTTTTCGGTTTTACTTTCAACCATAATGTCACATTTCTAAAGTTTTTTTAAGTGAATTTCACAGGTTTTTAGCAGTGCAACTTAACCATAATGTCCCCTTAACAAAGTTTTTTTTAGTGATGTATATATTTAATAATGCCCGATTCCACTATGCGTTTTAGCGAAACTGAACCAGAAAAGGAAGGCTTTTCTAGTGTCGCAGCTGAAAAGCAATCAAATTATAGAAGTGACTCAAATAAGGGCGAGGCTGGAGCAGCCCCAAGAAGCCAAGGCCGCTTTGGGCCGGAATGATCAGACAGTAGCTACAAACGTGTGAAAGAACAAACTCATGTTCACATTCTGTGTCTGCAACATTGTTTTACTGACCTCTGCAACTGTATGCACTCTTCCCTCTGCTCTTTTTCAGGCCTAGTATGGTAGTCGCCTGACTGTTTCCCATTGCTTCCTGTATGTGTCTTTGCTCTTGTTCTATCTAAAATGTTGCCAGGCCGAGTACGATAGTTAATTTCACATTCTTGTTGTTCGTGGCCTGTAGAATGTCGTATTTTTCCCTTGTCCCTCCCTTGCCGTGAAGCGCTTTGAAACACATTGTGTATAGGTGCTATATAAATAAACTATCATATCCTATCAGAAGAAGGGCACGAAAACTATGAAGACGTCAGTGGTTCATTAAATAATAGTATTTTAAATACACCAAAAGCTCAAAACCATGGTCTTCAGTCACGAGGATGACTGGAAATGGACAATCGTGACATGCTACACCTACACAAGGAGATGGAGCATGCTATACGCCCTCGTATTCCCCAGAGCAAGGAACATTCCCAAGGCCAAGTTCAAAGCCTTAATTGACATACAGACCACAAGAGGTGATGGATGACTTGCTAATTGGTGGGAAGCTATGGTCAAAACCAACCCACCAGCACCTGGAGGCCAGCTTGCAGGCTTCTGGCATATGTGGAAAAGTACTGACGTATGTAAGGTTGGCAACCAGTTATAGAGGTCCACGTAGTAAAGAGCCCTATAGTTTGTGTAACCAATGGGACCTTGTTTATTTGATGATGCACATAGTGAACTGTTTGAGGAGAGGGCTTAGTTACCCCACATGATATTAGAAAGCCTATCACTCTCTTAGACAAGTATAGAATTTATACCTAGATGTTCCCTTAGACCCAATCACTTTCTCCAATAGGTTTTTGTAGTTTGCCACGTAGGATGACGTCAGCAATGACACGTTTTTACTATGTAAGATTCTTTTTTATAAGAGTTGTTGAGACAGACTTGAGCGAACGTCCTTTGATGTCTGTAACTCCCTGTTTTAGACAATTGCAAATAAAACAACTTTGATTTGCCAACTTCCTGAGTTAGATTATTGAAGTTTAAGCATCTTCTGCATCCCCATCCATCTCAAAGTATTGCTACCTCGTCTTAAAGGGGTGCGTCAAGAACCCCGGTTCACGTGGTAGCGGAAAGGTGATGCTTAAAGAACCATCGACCTAGTAAGCTTTGGGGTCTGAGTAATATTGGACGTCCTCTGCCATTTAGTTGAAAGGATGTGAAGCTCCCTGTAGATAGTGGTAATTAGTTTAAAGAATCTTGCAAGTGCAGGTGGGACGGGTCTCTCGGTTTCAACGGAATCCCCTCCCGATTTCTACAAGAAGCTGAGCAGACAGAAGGCTGAAGCGGCTGGTTGAGGAGGCGACGATCCCAAGAGTTGGAAGTTAAAAACGTGAATGGTGAGTAGACTGAGTGATGTGGCAAAACATGAATGGGCAGTAAGTGGAGAGAGTGATAAGGGGAAATAAGTAACAGAGGGTGGTTGGGGTAAACAACTTGAGACGATGAACATCAAGTTAATAGGTGAATAGTTTACTTGAGACGAGGATCGTCGAGCAATTAAGGACTGTGAAACGAGGAGCGTCAGTTAGGTTAAGCCCAGAATCCTGCATCATAGGCATGTTAGAAGGGGTCGTATCCAGAGTCCCGAAAGTGGATGACTTAGACTAAGGACGATTTAAAGATCGTCTAAAGGGAACGACTCTCACTCCATCAGAGTATTTTACTAGAGGCAGAGAATAGTCACTAGGAGCGTAGACTGAGATATACGTAGGCTGGCCACGTTTGTCAGTCCGTCTGTTTGTTTTATGTGTTGTATATGTGGTGAAGAGATGTAAAAAACGTGAAAAGAAAGCACAGATTTGAAAGTTATTTATTTAGCTGAACTGATGTTTAGTGTATACGTAGATTGAAACAGAGCGTGATATAAGAGGCTTGGAGCTGTGACCGTTGGTGCACGCTCATTGTGTTAATTTCTGAAACTTATTTATAAAGTGTAAAAAAACAACGGTGAGTATTGAGTCAATTGTAATGAGTCAAAATGGAGGATATTACTCCACTTATACATTTATGCAAGCAGTTGCCAACACCCACCCAAGCTTAAGCAGGACAGTGCGGAATGGGTTAAGAAGAGCACGGCAGGTAAGATGTTCATGCCATGGCCACAAGGAGAATCGCTATCAAAAGCAGTTTTACAACACATGACCTATTTGCACGCGGCATACACAGGAAAAAAGTTAGAAAAGAGGTTAGCGAGCTTCGAGCTCTGGAAAATGTACCAGGAGGAAAGGGAAGATCCACCTCCTGAAGACTGGATGCTAAACCAAGGTAATAATGGGTTTTTACCGCGAGGTAGGGGAGGTTTCCGGGGAAGAGGCTTACAGAATAAACAGGCACATTTCCAGACTAATCAAGGTGGGTTTAGCGATACGCAGCATGATAGCCAAGGCGTGCAAGGAGGGCAAATTAGGAGGCTTCCTCCTGTATGTTGGACATGGGGAATGACAGGGCACATAGCGTGCATGTGTGGAAGCCAAGGGTTTGTGCAAAATGGGCAGGTCTCAAGAGGCGCGGCCACTTATCTGCCTGCATATAGCCAACAAAGTAGGGACAGGTTTGCCCAAAATCAGACAGTGCAGCAAGCACAAGTGCAGAGAATACAACAGGCTTTGCAAGCACCATTGAATCCGCCACGAGGGCAGTTGCAGCACGCACCCATGCAGATACAGCATGGCCAAACACGAGGATAGGAGGTGTCACCATTGAGGGATGGAATCCTTTCACAGGCACGGGAATAAGCTTGTACCCGCAATAGGACAGCTCACTGGATGACTTGATGTGTTCAGTGCTATCTGTGACTCCCAGTCCTCAAGAGGAACTGAGGGTTGACATCACTAGAGGAGGCAAATCTTTTTTGGTATACACGGGTGCAACACGCGTAAGTATATGAGGGGGGAAATGTACATTATCTGGAAATGGCGTGAATGCTCAAGGTTTCACAGGAGCTACAAGTAGAGTTCCTTTCACTGAGAGATTGCCAGTCTCTATGAGAATGTGATATGTCTGTGCCATTATATAAGTTAAACATGATGATTTTGTTTACTGATTAAGGCATAGTGTGTTGAACGCCAGGAATGCATTATTTAAACGTGAGTTAATTTATTATGGCATTTACAGGGCAAACGGCCATACGAGGGGTACCATTTGAAGCAGAGGTCTTTCACTATGGGGTACGCATTCTTTTAACACTGCTACCTGGTCTAGTGGGTTAGACGGAGAATACCTGATGAGTTTTTATTCAGGCCAAGGATACCTATGGATGAAGAGGGGGGACAAGTCTTTCCCTTAGAGTTACAAGCAGCTATAGTGCGTTGAGAAATAGCTATGCTTGATGGAGTTGATAATGAAGGCAGAGGATGGAGCACCATGATTGCCATTGGAGAGGGTTACAGATTGGCAGACATCACTGACGATATGTTTAGGGACCAACCGTCAGATGATGAATAGTATTTGAAATAAATATCACTTATTGGGTGAGGGCAATAAGACGCTAGGTTCCTAAGAAGATGATGATAGTACGGCAACGGCCTGCATTTTTTGATGAAGACATGGCGAAAGTGCCGGTTTCATTATGGACCACATGCCCTTATGATGTAGGACTATTGAAAGTGGTTGGAGAAGTTGATATTAAACTGAAGCCAGCAGCAATGTTGCCTTGATCACAACAGTATCCCATGTCTCGAGAGGCAGATGAGGGTATTTTTAAGACGATATCCGCCATGATGGATCAGGGCATCTTAGTGACGTCAGAGTCACCATGCACTACCGCAGAGTATCCGATTTAAAAAAAAAATCTAAAGTGGGGTTGTGGCGTTTAATTCAGGAAATGCACCCAATTAATCACTTTGTAGAGGCCGAGATTCCTCTAGTTCCTAACCCGGTGACGATCTTATGTAGTATCCCTGTTGAGGCGTCATATTTCACTGTGATTGACTTGAAAAATGCATTTTTCCTCAAGCCCGTTGCATAATGATTCTCAAATCTTGCGTCATTTACGTTCAGACAGACTAAGTTAAAAAGCACAAGATTACCCCAGGCGTACTGTGAGTCCCCATCGATTTTCAATCTAGTCCTGCAGATGGACTTTAGCAATCTTGATTTGCAAAGTGTTGTGTTGCAGTACGTGGATGACATTTTAATTTGCAGCACCTCAGAGGAAGACATGATTCAGTTCAGCTAATGATTATTCTAGTAGAGAAAGTTTATAAAGCGGGCAAGGACAAATTGCCAAGAAGAGTTGTTCATATATAGGGAAGTCAATCTCACATGAAGGAAAGAGTTACACCTGAAAGGGCTGAGGCTTTTTTGAAAACCGCAAAGCCACACATGATAAAGCACATGCAAAGATTTTTGGGACTATGAATTTGTTAGAGCATGGATATTCGATTATAGTTCATACGTAAGACCCTTGTTACAAGCTCTGAAAAAGGAAAAGGCAAGTCAGGAAAAATGTGTCTGGACTGAGGAAATGGAGGAAGGGTTTGATGAGTTGAGAAAAGCAATTTGCAGAGCTCTAGTCTTAGGGATTCCCAATTATGCTAAGGAATTCTTATTATTTTCGCACACGAATGGTACAGTCATGACAGCAGTACTCAAGCAGAGGACTACATTGGGGTACAAGCCTCTATCAAACTACAGTGGGATTCTGGACCCAGTAATGAGGGGTCACTTCCCTTGCGAACAATCTTTGGCACCCGCTGCGTTCGCCATTGAGAAAGCTGCCAGCATAGTGATGGGCAGTTCCATGATGTTATTTGTTGAACATGCTTTGTTTGCTATTTTAGAAAAACCTTAGGGTACTTTGACGTCTCAAAGGGCTTCTGCCTATGAGGTGGTCATATCGAGTCCAGCGATAAAAATAGTCAGATGGAGGATAATGAATCGTGCTATGTTTGTAGCAAAACCACTGACAGAAGACGAACATGCACATGATTGTTCGAATTATGAGGAATTCTATGATGAGATCCCGAGGGTGAAAGAAAATGCTTTAGCAGCTGGGGAAATCCTCTTTACTGCCGGTTCTTCAAATATTTATCAAAATGATGGGCAACGATATACAGGTGCCGCTGTGGTAAAGCACAGGTCCAATGGGGAGTTTGAAGTATTGATAAGTGCACGACTACCATCTCACTTTTCAGCAAAGGCTGCAGAATTAGTGGTGCTGATTGCCGCGCAAAAAAAAAACACAGACCAGGAAGTGATGGTGTACAGTGACTCCGCCTATGTGACGTCGACAGTACATGCAGGGCTAACCCGTTTGGAAAGGATGGGCTACCTCCGAGCGGACAGCACTCCAGTGCAATATGCCGCCTTATTGAACAGACTTATTAGAGCACTGACTCCCAGTAGCCATCGCGGTGCGCAGCTCACACTAAGGGAGCAGACTTTATTTCACACAAAAATCAAGCCGCAGATGAAGAAGCAAAATGAGTTGCATGTTCAGAGGAGATAATGAATTTTGATACAAAACCAGTGATGCCTGTAACCTTATTAAGGGTGCATTGGAACAGCTTGACTACCCTGTGCATGTCACTAGAGAAAGCCTTGCAGCAGCTATTGCGGGACTGGTGCGTACAGAACCTGTTTGAACACGTTGCACTTTATGTAGTAAACTGCATCGTATGTGATTTTACTGCTGGGCACACACTGCGTACAGTCAGAGGAGTTAGCCCGCGACCTAATGGCCCTTTTCAGCATTTACACATCAACTATGTCGATATGCTGCAAGTCTGTAATGGATACAGATATGATAGTGGTAGTATGTCCCTTTTCAAGGTGGATTGAAGCTGGTCCTTGTACACATTCAGATTCCACCTGCGTAGTGACATTTTTAGCACGGGAAGTGTTTCCTAGGTGGGGAATTTGTGAAGTATTGAGATCAGATAATGGCCCCCATTTTGTAAACTAAATGTTTGAGCAAATAAGCTTGTTGCTTAGTATAAAGCACAAGTCCTCTTCGCCCTATCACCCGCAAGCGAATGGGATCTGTGAGAGACTCAACGGCCTGCTTAAGGAAAGGAAAGCTAAATTGAAGCTTACATTGAAGAAAGGATGGTTACATTGCCTGCCCCTTGCATTATATGCGTTGCGGAATCAGCCAGGCTCTAACCAACATTTTACACCCCATGAAATAGTGACGGGGAGGCAAATGAGGACACCCCTCACTCCTCCATTGAGATCTAGAAATGATGCCCAGGCGACAGCAGCATTGTTAGGAAATGAGCTACATGCCTACTTAACGTGTATGACTACAAGTATCTCTGTCATTTCAGAACACCTCAAGCGGCCGGGGTGTATGGCTCAGAACAGATGAAGACCATACAGCAACCAGACAAGAAAAAAATATTACTGCCTAGACTTTTCCCCAGTGATCAAGTGTTAATCAGGAACTTTGTTCGCAAATGGGATGAGCCAAGCTTTCATGGCCCTTTAATTGTGGAGGAAGTTACACCTTCGGCAGTAAAACTTTTGGGAAGACAAGCTTGGACATTTTTCGGCGATGTGAAGCCTACACCGGAGAGTCCCCTTCACCACCCCCTCAGTTGGAACCAAGATTCGGAGAAAAAGTTCAGCACGTGCAGACAAGATCGATGATGAGGAAGGACGCAGAGACTGTCCAATAGATAGATAAAGAGTACTTTGGACTGTGGTTCTATTGAGACACACTTTATAGCCACTTAATAAGGAGTGAAAGAAAAAGTTATTTGTTCTTGAGCCACAAGAGATTGCTAACCTTGGACTGAGACACATTTAAGTCTTGATCGAGAAGGAAAAGATACCAGATCTGGAATTTCTTTTCGATGATTGGAAGAGGGAACAGTTCCCTGATCCCTTTCTCACTGAGTTTCTTTTTGGAGTCACCCTTGGTAGTGCCTGATGGCCACATTCACTGGATCATTCTTACTGGTTTCCTCTTCATTCTTCGTGCATACCCTGCACTTGTGGGGAGAACGGTTAGTGTTCATCAGTTCCGGCAGTATCCTAAAAATGTTCCAATTGTGAGGAGATTGCTTGCAGCTATAATAGAGCAAGTTCTCCAGCTTCCTGAGTACAGTTTTGAAAACACAGATGCCCCTATCTGAGGACAATGCTAATAGTCTAGTTGGAATGGTCTTTTATTTCCTGATTGAAGAACGTCCTTATCTTGTTGAAGGCAAACTGAAGTTCATACTTTCCTGAGAGATCCAAGAAATCTAGTGGCACTCAATCAATTGCTCCATGACATCATCGAGCAGGTATGTCTATTTTCTGAGAGAATATAAAGAACAATCTTGAGTGAGGCTTTCAATGGAAGACATTCAGAACTTTCTATCCTTGATATTCGATTACTTACTTGGAAGCACATCCTCATTTTGTTTGGCGAAAGGACGACTCCTTTGTGAACATCAGGAATCCTGTTAATCATCCTGACATCGGCCAGCTGCTTGAAGAGCTTGTGGTGCAGATCCAGATGCTGCCAGAGTATTTTATGATGTTGCCCGAATAAAGTTCGATTATTCCTTTCTTAAAAATATTAAGAACGGGCAACATCGATAGTAATAATAACATAGCTAACGATGAGAGGCCACCGCAACGAGCAAGGAGCTATTGCTGCGTCAATTGGGCCTATTGGTATATCATTTACACCTGCATCTTGTTTGTGATTCTTCTCTCACTTACAGTACGTACTGTCTATTATGTAGACCCAAATAAAGTAAGGGCCCCTATGTATCTCCCTATTCAGCAGGAGGGTACAGATGTGGCAACTACGAGACACCCAAGACCTTATGTCATTGTTACTACACAAGTAGCACATGTAAAGACACTAAGTTCACTGACTAATGATTCCCTGAGTAAGAAGGAATTATGCTGAAATAATTCATTGGATGGTTAAGAAAGTTCATGAGACAAGAGGGAGACCTAAGAGGAGTACTAGGGAGGATGATAATGAGCTAAATGATTACCTGGATAGTACAGCACATTTGGGAAACGTATCAGCACATGAAAGAAGTGGAAAGGAGAACCTCAAAGGAGGAATGCTATGTATGTGCACTCCTGCCTTGTAATATGGGGAAATCTAAGATTTTCATAGCTATTGAAATAGATGTCCAGACAGCACATTGTCTATCTCACATTGCATTCCGCCAAACAAGAGGTCAGTTCATGGGCCGAACAGCCTTTCTAAAATGGGCAATGGAATGGATGGTTCCGGATGAAGATGACTATGTTCAAGACGCAAAGACAAGACTAAGAGCCCATATGAAAAATCATGTGATAGGATACTAACAGCCTGCAGTAAAAGCAGCTGGAATCAGATGGAAAGTAAACTGAAGACTTGAGAGTCCATGAAAATCTGCAGAAGACATTCGAAGATGTAAGGAAAGAGGACAAATGCAGATCTGGGGTTCAGTACTTTCACCAGATGGATGGGAAGGTGTGGAAATCTGCAGAGATTGGGTAATAGTCGGTCATTACTAGCCAACTGGTGAAAATGCGGAAAAACTGTGTAAAACATTATGGTCAAAACTTGCAAAACTATTGACATGGGTTAAAGACAAAGGAGGGGCGTTGCAGAAAGTGCCTCTGGAAAGTGCAAAGCTGTGTTTCAGAAACAATGGCACAAGAAAAGTTTGAGAGAACCAGAATTGTGGTCGAATCTTTGAGGCACCAGGAATGAGCATTGGAACAGCAGTGATAATGGATCACTACTGGGCTTGTGGATCCAGAGCTTATATGAAGCTGCCCAAGGATTGGGGAGGACTATGTTCTATAGTGAATGTTCATGTTCCAGTGTTGGTGATTCCTAAAAGTTGTCAGAAATCAGGGTTTGAGCAGGAAAGACTTGTAAGGCCAAAGTAATGTAGGGAAAACTACACTTCCCAGGGGGCAATGGGCATTGTGTAGTTCCCTGTGCGCGCCACTCAGCAGCTGCAGGCAGTCAAGATACCTGCTTATAACCGCCAACCGCCCGCTCTCCGGGGCTGATGATTAATGTTGAGGAGAGTACGGACAGCGGCGGCGATGAGTTAGCAGGCTGAAATGACGGTGAGACTGGCAGGCGGGCTAAACGTGGAGGGGTGTTGAACTAAGCGCTCCGACCAATGAGTGTTGCGAGAGCCGCGCAGGAGACTCTGGCTGCGGCGGTGAGCGGAGATCGCAGAGATTAAATTCCGCATTGGTTCTTCAGGTCCAGGATGCCTCAGGAGGCTCCCAGACACACAGTTAAGTGGCTCATGAATTTGCATGTACTTCTATGAAACTCTGCTGCGCCTGGGTCGCCACAGGGAAAGTAGGCAGCCAGGCTCAGAATTCTGCTTCATTATTTTGGGTCGGGACGGTCTCAGGCGTTCGGGCATTGTTAACTGTGTCCTCCCATTTGCACATGTTGTTTTTGCCTATATGCTTAGAGCTGAGAGGTGGCCCGATACGTATCCCTGGCAGGTCAGCTGTGCCTGAACCATCATATTAAGAGGCATTTTCGAATAAACATAGAACAAAAAGGGAACTTTAGTACACATAATGCTGCTTTCAACCACATGTACCGCACTATGTTCTGTGGCTTCTGCTTGCCCTTTTAGGGCCATGTGTCTTTGTCAGTCATTATAGGGAATTCCCTATGTTTGTGCCATCATGCTTATGCAATATTAGGCTTTGAGTATGAGGAGTGGAATATTTGTTTTGTTGCATTTAAGTCAGACCCACTAACCAATGTGTGATATGCTTCTGTGAGTCTGTCCCTCACTACTAGTTCTTTGTACTAAGGTGAGAACTCCAAGGGTGGAGAGGGGATTCATGTGATAACAAGTTTAGAGCGGTTTTGCCAAGCAGGAGGTATGCACGTTTAGGTTTGTTTTATGCATGCATGTTTCTTTACCCTACTTTCCCTTTGTCTATCCATCCCCTTTCCCTAACTCCGTCTCCCCCTCCCCCATTGGCTGCCACGTGGTTTCCTGTATTATTAGTATTCAGGTGCCCATGCCAACCACGGTGGGAGGGTCGATCTATTCGGCTTCTGTGGTTCGGGAGAGGGGATTGATTCCATCACCCTTTATGCATTATTGACAAAAGTGACTTGAACATTGGCGAATTTCCAAAGGCAGATGCTCATCTGAGGAAGAAGAGATCTGTGGAACTGATAAGTCTAATGAAAAGAGATCTACTTCTCAGCCAAGTCAATAGAAGCTTTTGATTCTATCCCCTATGAACACAGGTTGTTCAGTCAGACTTCATTGATATTCATGATAACCTTCATGCCAAGGATCCAGACAGCAGCAAATAACAAATGGTTACAGATAACCAGATGGGAGCTGTTGCAGGCAATCAACACTATAATAAAGGGATTCAATGCTATCAAAGAAGAGCTGAGAGCCATACGACTGATGACTCTTCAGAATCGATACGTTCTGGACATTATTAAAGCAATGGATGGAGTTGTCTGTGCCAAAATTGGAGAATCATGTTGCACATTTATACCTTCCCATGATGACGAGATTAGCACCTTGAGAGAGGCCATAGAGATGCTGACGAAGCTACACGTCCATTTGGTAGATGAAGTGTAAGATATTGCTGTTGACAGTTGGTTTGGATCCTTCTTTTCGTGGGTTCCACAATGGATGGCAGATATGTCCTTGGAGCCCTGATAGTGATGCTGTTGCTTGGATTCTGTGTAATCACATTGTCTATTTCACAATGCAAGAAGACTGCAAAGAAAGTTATAGGAATGAAGATCATGATTGATATTGAGTCAAGATGGAAAACTAAGGAGATAACAGATGAAGAAATCTGAGATTATGTGAAAGCCAGCATCCATGCACCTGAGAGAATGAAATTCCTGTACCCAAAGAACCATAAGAAGTATGTGGGGAAATTGATCTACTGCAGTCTACGTGGACAGTGCATACTTATGATCTGGAACGGACAGGCCAGACCAATCAAGGTAGCATTAGTGCCGTTCAAGACTAGGTCTCGGGAGAGGTAAGGGTGACTGAAAGACCTCAATGAGCACACAGAGTAAAGGACACTTACAAATCACTCCCAGTCAGGTGTGTATATATTTTACAAATACATTTATTTCAAGGCTTTTGAGGTCCAACACACAATAATCATCACAGTAATACTTCTAAGCCAATACAATCCTATCAAAATACATATATACAAGACCAAAGGGGCCTAAAGGGTTAATACACGAAATGGCTCCACAACCTAAAAAGGGAAGGAAGCAGGTAGTGCAAATAATCTTTAGGCAGTTCTGCATCAAACACAATCCAAACTGAAAGTCAGTCCAATCCCTAAGATGAGGGGGAGCCTAGTGCTCAAATGTACTTGCGATGATGGCGCACGGGGTAGTGCAGATGGGTGAAACAGGGTCTTTTGTAGGGGCTGTAGAAGCTCAGGGATTTGGTGAGGTGATGCAGAATAGGTTCCCACTATTCGTGGAGGGTGCCCCTTGAGGGCAGAGCAGGTTCCAAGAGTTGGGAATAGTTTGCTAGTTCGCACTAGCAGTGGAAAGGAGAGGGGCCCTCGGGGGCCACTTGTGTGCAAAAATTGATGGATGTGCTAGGGGCCACTGATTAGTGTTGCAAATACTCACTGACCCCCAATGCACTCCGGACCAAACTTTGGCAGTCGAATCCACTTCGGTTGCAGGTTCAAATGCAGCAATCTCGCCGCTCAGCAGCTTTCAGAGACTAAGTTACAGCGTTGATTCCCAAAAGGGACAGTGGTGATTTCTCTGCTCTTGGTGGATGTATCAGGCCAGTTCCTCTGTAGCAGGCTTCAGGGCACAGAGGGGTACAGCTGCAATCAACTTACAAAGTTAGTAACCACGGTTGGGCGACACGGTAACCGCGTATACTCCGGTTTGGGTGCTCTCTTTACTTTAGACCTGGGAACGCCAAGTATACAAAATTGAGTCTGAGAGTGCCGTGAACACAGAGCTTGCGATGTACCAAGTTTCAAGGGCCTCCTCGAAGCGGTGGCGGTATCGGAGCAAAGGTCCTGCACAAACTGATCAGCCCACTGGTTGGCCCAGGGACACTTCCGAGAAGGTTTACTTGCAGAGTTTGATGAAGGTGCCGAGAATAGTTGGAACCACTATCCCAGTGGGTCGAAGCGTCTTCGCAGACCTTCTAGGACGACCAGATGCAGAGGGGTCAAGCGGGACGATGGGGGGCTCAGGGTGCCACACCTTCCAGTGGGTCACCAGCGGTTCCTCAACTCTGCTTGTTTCAGGATACTTGGATCCTATCCTTCGTTCAGTGAGAACTCCAGAGATCGACCTGGCATGGGTGTTTGGAGCATTCTCTTATTCAAAATCTCCTTCGTGCCAAAATGAAGAGGACCCAATGGGAGATCTGCTCAAATACAGGCATACCATACGTGGACCAATCGTGGACCACGTTGGTCCTAGGCATCCACAGCACACCAGCCTCTCTGGCACCCAGGATGTGTATTGGAACCAGACAGTCCAGCCCACATCCTGGAAGCGCACACACAAGAGATACAGAAGCCAGCGAAAGCTTGGCGTTTAGTGGAGAATGCATGCCCAAATAAGGACTGACCCGGGTTGGCTCGACCTGTGGAAGGTGAAGGGGAAAGATGGCCAAAGGACAGGACAAAGAACCTTGTGGCATGGCCATTTTGGAGCCAGGCCCCCTATTTGTGACAAACGCAGTAACTGCGGTTTACCTGGCAGGAAAGTGTTAAAACTATATGAAAAGATAAGCTTCCACCAGCCATGTCCAAGGCACACCTGCACTTCTCCTAAAAAATCCTTCAAGAGTATCTAGAGCCTTTAGAAATGACAGGAAAACCCAAGTGCACTATACTGGAACGTACAGTGTGCACTTGCCACATGGTGCAAAAAAGTTGTAACATTGACGAGGGCTAAGGGAAACAAAGTCTCCCAGTACAGACTGTCTTTAAGGGCATGTCAGTTTCCCCATAATAAAGTGAGCGAAAAGCCCAGGTGAGTGCAGCCGAAGGCTGTGCTCCTTTGGCAAAGTTGGACTATGGTGTTTAACATCAGCAAAAGTTGGGGGGGTGGGCGGGGTACACAACTGAAGGGAAAATTACACATGAAATGGAAATCTTTCCTAACAGATTCCACTACGCATTTTAGCAGAGCTGGACCAGAAAAGGAAGGCTTTTCTAGTGTGTCGCAGCTGAAAAGCAATCGAATTACAAAAGTGAATCAAAGCAGGGCGAGGCTGGACCAGCCCCAAGAAGCCAAGGCCGCTCTGGGTTGGAATGATCAGACAGTAGCTACAAGCTCCTGTTCAGAAGGCTGGCACAAAAACAATGAAGACCTCAGAGGTTTGTTAAATAATAGTATTTTAAATACACCAAAAGCTCAAAACCATGGTCTTCATTCACGAGGATGACTGGAAATGGACAATCGTGACAAGCTACACCTACGCAAGGAGACAGAGCATGCTATACTCTCTCGTATTCCCCAGAGCAAGGAACATTTCCAAGGCCAAGTTCAAACCCTTAATTGATGTGCAGACCGCAAGAGGTGATGACTTGCTAATTGGTGGGAAGCTATGGTCAACCCAATCCACCTGCACCTGGAGGCCAGCCTGTGTGTTGATGGCATATGTGGAAAAGTACTGACTGGTGTAAGGGTGCCAACAAATTATAGAGGGCTACATAGTAAAGAGCCCTATAGTTTGTGCAACCAATGGTACTTTGTGTATTTGATGACGTTCATAGTGACCTGTTTGAGGGGAGGGCTTAGTTGCCCCATCTGATATTAGAAACCCTATCACTCTCTTAGACCAGTATGGAACTTATACCTAGATGTTCCCTTAGACCCAATCACTTTCTCCAATAGGTTTTTGTAGTTTGCTATGTAGGATGGTGTTAGCAATGATGAGTTTTTACTATACAAGATGCTTTTTTTTAAATAAGATTTGTTGAGAGAAAGACCTGCGCGAACGTCCGTTGAGATCTGTTGTAACTCCCTGTTTTAGACCATTGCAAATAAAACAGCTTTGATTTGCCAACTTCCTGAGTTAATTTGATTATTGATATTTGAGTATCTTCTGCATCCCCATCCATCTCAAAGTAGTGCTACCTAGCCTTAAAGGACTTGGTTGAGAACCGCGGTTCAGTATAACCAGGCGACTCAAATGTTACTGTACATGAAGAAGCTTGGATATGGGATATGTTTATGAAGATGGCAGGTACATGGCTTAACAATTGACGTTACTATGAGATATGAGGACTAAAGAGTTTAAAGGGTTAAGTGGTGATAGGCTGCTAAGGGATTTGGGAGGGTATAATGTTATTGAAGTATGTAACCAAGGTATAAGATTAAGAGCAGGCAAATCGAAGGAAAGTAATTTGATTATATTTCGCTGATAGAAATACTATTGGGGGACTATGGGCATGAATGCTTTAAGAGGTTTTGGACTAAAGTCTGGAATAACCTAGAGTAACTTACATGAGTTATGAATTGAGTACTAACAGTCTACTGTTAAGAATGATTGGTAAAGAATTGATAAAAATGGTGGATTTGCGAATAAGTAATTTGAAAAATCCGGACAGAGCGTGCAGAGTTTTCTTTACGTGAAATTTGGTGGTTTGAGTTGGACAAAGCCAGGGGTTTTCTTGTTTTGTTTTTGTGTCTGTATGTTCTTAGTGTTTTTAATACGCTCTTAGGCTTCTTCACAGGGTTGGTAATTAACGGCGTAAACATGGCAAGTTCGTTTAAGCTGGATTTGCAAGTAATTTCCTGGAATGTTAATGGTGCAAATTGTATAAATAAGAGGAAAATAATTCTGAACAGATTGAATGACTTGGGGGCAGACATTTCCCTCCTTCATGACACACATTTGCTTAAGGCAGAGAAATGGAAAAGGCAGTGGGTGGGGAATGTTTTTTGCTCTGCATTTACCTCTATCTAGAGGTGCATGTGTACTGATTAGGAAAAATGTATCTATTTCAGAAATGTCGTGTAAAAGGGATAATGAAAATTCAAAATGATATATGCTGCATATGCAATGTTTATGTTCATAATGGAGGTGATGGGAGTTTTTTGTTACTCTTGCACATTTATGCAAAATGTAAATCAAACAAATCTCATTGTGGGGGGAGATTTTAATGTCCCGCTGGAACCAATGCTGGACAAGAGTTGCGTCACTATCGGTAGTGAAAGTGCTTAGAATCGGAAGGCCTTAAGAGAGTTTATGGCGGAATGGAATTTTCTAGATATGTGATGAATACAACATCCTTTACTCAGACAGTATACTTTTTACTCTGGCCGACATAAAATGTATTCTCGGATTGATTTACTCTTGACCTCTGGATTAGGCACTCAGAACTATAAAGTGGGGGAAATTAAAAGCTCATTGATCTCAGATCATGCACCTATCTCGCCTGAAATGAGTTAATATTCCCAATGCCCAAAACAAATACATGGCGAATGAATGTAACATTACTGGATGACACACAAATACTGGATAAAGTAGTTAAAGAGACTACGTTTTTTGTAGAAGCCAATTGGACTAGGGATGTGAAAGTGGAATTCGTGTGGGAGGCCTTAAAATCCTACATGAGTGGTATGCTCATCGGCCTCTTGTGCAAAAGGAAAAGGAAAAGGAGATAAAGCACCCGAGTGAAGAAATTGCTAAACTTGATAAACAAAATATGTCAATATATTCAGTGGACCCTTATAATGTGCTCAGCAGGGAAAAAAGGAACTAGAAGAAATTCTTACAGGGAAGGCAGAAAAACTCATATTCAAAACAAAATGAAAATATTATGGAGGTGAAAAATGTAACTGGCTATTGGCCCATCGATTCCGAGTAATGGACAATGAAAAAACAATAAGTGCTATTGAAAACAGAGCAGGTAATTTAATGAGATCAATGACACGTTCAAGGAGTATTATACAACTTTATATTCTTCAGAAGTACATGAGAGCCAAGAACAAATAAAACTATTTATTAAAAGTTGTGATTTGAAAAGTCTACAGTCAGAAGACGGAGTGAGGCTTGAGAAGAATTTGAATGTAGAAGAGCTTAAACGAGCATAAAGTCTTTTAAATTCCTGCAAATGCCTGGGGCCCGATGGTCTCCATGCAAAACTATATAAAATCCTTCCAGATGAGGTTTTTAACCTAATGTTGGGAACGCTACGTTCATCATTGAGTGAAGGTTTGCTTCCATCTTCCACACGGCACGCCACTATTTCCCTATTCTTAAAGCAAGGGAAACCATCAGTGAACACAAGCAGCTATAGACCTATAAGCTTGATAAACACTGACAATAACATTTTTGCAAAAGCATTAGCACTGAGATTAGAATACCTAAGGCCAACCATTATCGATCAGATTGAAGCAGGCTTTGTTAAAGGGAGCCATGCCTTGGAGAATATGAGGTTACCTCACATGAAATCAAGAAACTATCTAAGGAGGTGGTGGTATTATCGCTGGACGCAGAGAAAGCCTTCGATCGAATTTAATGGCAATACCTCATGGCTGCGCTAGAAGGTTTTGGATTGGAAGAAAATATCCTTCGATGAATTCAGCTTTTATATTCAAGGCCAGCGGCTAGTGTAAATATGAATGGTTTGTTTTATTGTTTACGGTTTTTTCAACCTTTATAATCTAAGTGTAAGCAAGTTACATAGAAAACATTATTTTAAAAAAAGCAATATAAAATATGTCACTGAACATCAGCATTCAACATACAATATCCATTTTTTTTCTTTCCATTATCATCCATATCTCTCTTGCGTATATAACCACATAATTCCATCACATAAGTCTTTCATTACAAAACTCTAAAACCGTATATCATTGCTGACAATCAATTCTCTAAAAACACTGAAAACCCAACATATGAGCGCTCGGGCATTAAACCCCCTCCCCGGCTAGCATCAGTCATTCTTGTATTTTTCTGGCCAACCTGCATAGTCCCCTCATGGCCTAGACTTCCAATCTAAAATTAGGTGCAGCTGATTTAGTCTACCAGCTCACAATCCTATCTATACATTCTGAGTTTTTTCAGATATTTTCTCTTCGATAATTTGTAAAAGGTTTGTCAACCCAAGAATCAGCATTTGGCTCCTACTCCACATACATCTTTGCCAGAGCATCTCTCTACTCATGCTAGATTCTGTATGGAGATATGCACCCAGGAGGTGTTTCCTGTCTGCTTCAAAAAACAGGCAATATACCGTAAGATGTTTGAGGGTTTCGATTGTCATGGGCATATTGCAAAATCTACATAGGCCTCTATTTAAATTAGATTTATGCTGGTTCCCATTCTAGATCTACGAGCACTCAACAAACTGCTCAAGAACCTAAAATTCAAGATGCTCACACTCCAAGAAGTGATCCGTTAGATACAACCGGGAGACTATTTGTCGGCGCTAGATCTTCAGGACGCATACTTCCATATCCCGATGCGTCGGCGACACAAAAGATTTCTACGGTTTGTCATCGTACAAACCCACTATCAGTTCAAGGTCCTCCCATTCGGTCTAAAATAGTCTCCCAGGACGTTCACCAAATGTCTGGCTCCAGTGTAGCACCCTTGTTAAGGAAAGGTCATCATGTGTACCCTTATCTAGATGATTGGCTAGTGAGGGGGTTGTCTCCAGAAAGGGCATAGGAAGTCTGCATGCCACCATGTGCCTCCTACAACGTTTTGGCTTCGCAATAAACTTCGAAAAGTCCTCCTTATTGCCATCAAGGACCTTGGTCTTTCTGGGGGCAGAGTTCCAGACGCAGTCAGGACTGGTAAATCCATCCGTAGAAAGGGTTCTGAAACTGCAGCAAAAAGCAACGGAGTGGAAAGTCAACACCAGAGTATCAGTGCGTAGGTACATGTCCCTACTGGGGACCATGTCGCCCTGCATACCCTTAATCAACAACTGTCGTCTCTTCATGAGACCGATTCAAGAATTCTTGGCGGATCAATGGGCACAGAGTCAAGGGCGTTGGTCGGACAAATTGACCATCAACAGCAAACTCGTGCAGGCACTTCAGTGGTGGAGAGTTTCCATAAATCTGACAAAGGGAATGCCCTTACTGGAACCGATGTTCCAGATGACGGTGGTGACGGATGCTTCCCTAACTGGATGGGGAGCTCATCTGGATTCCCTACAGGTTCAGGGGCATTGGTCATCGGAGGAATCCGGCCTTCATATCAATGTGCTGGAATTAAGGGCGGTGCGTTGGGCCCTGAAATCCCTTCTTCCATGGATAAAGGGATCGGTTGTACGGATTATGACAGACAACACAACAACAATGTTTTATCTAAGGAAACAGGGAGGAACTCGCTCCAGAACTCTGTCAAAAGAAGCCCAGGAGATCTGGCATTGGGCCCTTCAGCAGAAGATATATCTATTGGTGTTCCACTTGCCAGGAGTCAAAAACGTGCAAGCAGACTCTCTCAGCAGGGAGATGAACCGATACACGAATAGGAATTGAACGACCAACAACTACACCGTGCCTTCGAAAAATGGGGTCATCCGGCCCTCGACCTCTTTGCAACGAGAGACAACAAGAAATGGCCACAATACGCGAGCAGGTGGCCACAGCAAGACTCACTAGTGGAGGCGTTCTCTTTCCCGTGGACGGGCAAGTTTCTGTATGCCTTTCCCACATTTCTGCTCATACGTCGGACGCTGCAATGGATCCACAGATATCCATGTCGGGTGATCCTGGTGGCCCCGTGCTGGGCCAGACAAGTGTGGTTCTCCGATCTACTCCATCTTTCAGCGGCAGAACCAATGAGGTTCCAGAACCTTCTGTCTCAGGAGAAAGGGGTTGTTTGGCATCAGCCTGGCTCCTGATTTCTCCAAGTTTGGTACGTTAGAGATTCCAGCTGGTGCGCAGGTCAACCAGGTCTGGTCCTGCTGGATATCATACCGGAACAGCTTCTACCATACTTGCTACTCCTAGCTCAAAAAGGCATGTCTGTTTCATCCATAAAATTGCATCTCGCTGCCATTTCGAGATTAATCGGAAGAAACATTCAACTCCGTTATTTAGTGACCGGCTGATTAAACATTTCCTTAAAGGTTTGTTCCGAACCTTTCCTCCGGCGAACGTTTACCCAGCATTATTGCCTCGAACAGCAACATGCTGAGACTACACAGATGGGTTGTGCAGTCCTACGGCACCCGTTTCAATAAGGTAAGCCCCAATTAAGGGGTCACATCCTTCGTATAATGTACTTTGAAGTGTGATGTTTTCACTGTTAACATACTATAAGGTGATGTTTTGCCATGATAAATATGCATTATGGTTATGGTGATATTGGTTTGTATACACACCTCCATCTATGGGGGATACTGCTGTACAATCTATTCTAAGCATGTGAATCCATGAAAGATCCAATGCTGGAGAAGGGAATAGTTTCTTAACTGTAACTCCATTTCTCCAGCATTGGTATCTTTGATGGATTTACATGCGCCCGCCAGCCTCACCTGGCATGCAAACCAGATGTCCCCCCCATACTATTTTTGGGGTCGAAATCTGAGGGAGCCACAGGGGGGGGGGCTACTTATACCTCTACGTCCTAATGGCGCAGGCGTACGCGGCCCAAAATGACGTAGATAGGACACAAAAGTGTTGAAATTTTCCTATGGAAAAGGTCTATATAATTTACTGAGGATTCCCAGCCTGACGACGGGGAATATTCTAAGCATGTGAATCCAAGAAAGATACTAATGCTGGAGAAATGGAGTTACAGTTAAGAAACTATTCCCTTATCTCCCCCTAAGGATTCACCAGTTTCATTTACTGCACAATCTCGCTATGAACGCTACGAACCGGTGCCAGACCTCACAATGGGGGAACACAAGTAACTCTGCTTGTGGTCCCAGAAGCACCTCCGCGTAGGCAATTGGGGCAATGGGGGGCCGGACCTGGAACCGTCAGGCTTCAGCTTGCACCATGGCACCAAATATGTTCCGGCAGCGGTAGGTTGCTACAGGCGGCAACACCAAACCGTAAGGGGGCTGGGCAGTGATTGGGTAAGTTAGGGTGCGCGGGACGGATCCCCATCTTTCTCGTGTAGGGGATGGGTGCTCTGGTGGGCGTAACGCGAAGGGGGCCCAGGGAAGGGGCTGGCACAGCGCAGAAGTGGCAAGGGGCGGGTAAGGACAGGGGCAGTGGGGAGGAGCGAAAGCAGGGGGGAAAGACAGAAGGTAAATTAAGGATAAGAGAGGGGAAGGAGGCTGGATTAATGCAAAAGGGTGGAAAATGGAGAAGCAGGAAGTCGGGTAAGGGAGGGACGAGGTTAATTGCAGGTCCTACCTTCTAATAAAGGCCGGTAGTTGGCCCGAAATGCTCCCTCCCCAACACTTGGGGGCATGGGGGCCTCTGCTAAGGGAACGGAACGGTCAAGGGAAGACTTCATTTCGGCACGCCGCTGCCAGGTCAGTTGGCCGTTCTGTAATGGAGCACGGAACAAGCAAGCAGGCAAACAGGAAGAACCCGGCAGGAAAGGCGCGGCACAATTCATCACGTCACTGATTTGGTCCGGAGGGCCAGCCTGTCTGTTGTAAACGGAACAAATGGGGGTAAAAGAACATTGTTGGAAGAATAGCTTGGGATTTGGGCGGCGCAGGCGACCAGGTGCATGAGGGGGAACTCACTGCGGCCGGTGGCCCGCTGTGAGTCGTGGCTGAGTCACCGGTCGCAGGGACAGGTCTTTCGCAGACTAGCCCAGCGGATGTTACCTGGTGTTCCTGTTAGAAAGCACTGGCGGATACCACAAGGGGAACTGCACAGCCATCAGTTTATTATGAACGGCGCCCAGGAGTATTAGACAAAGGGGAGGCCCATGTTAATGGGGAGGGTTAGGGGGCTTGGAAGACCTTCCAACTCCAAAAGTGGGTGGGGGAAAAGGGGAAGTGCATCGTTGGAAACAAAAAATGCAGAGCTACAAATAAGTCAGCAAGGGGGGGGAGGTGAATTGAAAGATTTCACAGTAAACGGGGCTCCGGCAAGTAGGTTGGAAACTGAGGGGAAAGGGGGCCCAGGGGAGATTAGGGCTTGGTAAGGGGGGGGTTCACGAGAAGGGGGCCATTTGAGATTGGCAACTCAAGCAGATCTAAAAGAAACATGGGGAGGGGGGCCTTGGAATGCGGGGGGGTAGGGACCAGGAGGAGCAGGGGTGTGGTTGGGGAGGACCCCTCTTTAGCGAAAGGCAGGGGAAGAGGATGGGGATAAGAAGGTTGCTGGGCTCTGGGGGATAGGTAGCGCTGGATGGATGGGGCTCTCGAGAACAGGAGGCTGCTATGGGGAAGAGGGGCCAGAGGGGATGGGACAACTAAGGAGGGGAGAGCTAGGGCAGCCCGGGGTCTTGGCGGAAGGGGGAGGAGGAGTCCCTGACAGGACTGGATAAGGGAAGACATTTTTGGGGGAGAGATAATTAACAAGGATCGACAAGCCAAACAGGGGAAAGAGGAAGATGGAATCCAGGGGAAAGGGAGCAAAAAGGGGGGAAAAGGAGACCGGAACGCATCCTTTAAAAAGGAGCCTAAGCGGAAATGGAGAATGGAAAGAAAGTAATACATGGAACGAAAATTGCACTTAAATAGAGATGGGGAAAGAAAATGAAAAGAAAAATTGCAAAATAAAGAAATGGCCAAAGGGTAGAGAGGGACTGCTGAGGAAGGGACCGGGCGCCTGCGTCGGGTCCCTCAAGGACCCGAAGGGGTGGGGGGGGGGGGGGGGGGGAGTTGCTTGCTCTCAGCGCAGAATCCTGAGTTTAAAACGGAATACCTGTAAGCTAACTCCTGACTTTATGTTGTAATAAAGTTTGCTGTGGCAATTTTTCTCCCACTCATCCAACTGGTCATGCCTCTCATTTGGGTTGTAAGGGGGTTCTGCTCCGTGGGTGGCGGGTAGCCGGGAAGGAGTGAGAGTTGGAATGAGAGCCGGTGGGGGGGGGGGGCATTGGGAACAACGGGGCTGTTGCCGGGCCACCCCACTGAGGGTGTCGGCGCTAAGTGTGTTTCACGTTGTTGGGTGTCCTGACCCACGTTTAGACTATTAAGCTGCAACATTTGGTGCTGTGGGCTTAGAAAATCCAAGATGGCGGAAAAGCCCACAGTTGCGCCAGAATCCGGGAAAACCGCGCAGTTTGTGCGCACACCAAAATGGTTGCCTAAGCAGCCACCCACCAGTGCAAGCATGATGGGCCAGGAGTGCCATGAGTGAAATGTGTGCCAAAGGAAAAACAGCAGTGCCGGTTGGCTAAAAAAGCGCTTTAAAATCACCTTTGTTTCCCTGAATGCAAGCTCAAAATGCCTATTTCAAACATTGCAAGATATTAAAAACCTCAATGAACACCAGCAGACATTTGGCAGAATGTACTCTTGTGTGCATACAAAATCTGGAAAGAGAAAGAGCCCAAAACAATGTTTATAACAAAACTGGCTGAGCTGTGGATGTCAGCAGCTGAAGTGAAATTGGACTGAAAGACACTAAAATCTAAATGTTTAAAATAAATGAGGGACCTACTGTTGAGTGGCAAATAGTTTGCAACTGTTGAAATGTCATAGTTTTGAACTTAGAATCAGCGTTCTAGCTGCGTGTGTAAAAATTGTCAGTTTGATTTGAATGTAGAAAACTGGCAACTAATGTGACATTTAGCTGAAGCCTGGCTTGAAGAGAGTGAACTCTGCCCGGCAACTACCTCCGACAGGAGTGAAACCTGCTCAGCCACTCATCCCAGGCCTGGCTGCCTTCTGCTGCCCCTGCCAAAAGGAGATGGCACCTCTCTGTTTGACTTAGGGGAGGAGCACCTGGGGACTACAGGAAACTAAACAAAGTACTGTCCCTGGCTCAGGCAAATGTTATATTAGGGGGGTCGTAAATGGCTTCCTCTTGGGAGAAACTGGGAGGGGCACTGCATCTGTGAGCAAGCTGAGTTTGGGGGAAGTGGATAAACCAGAAATTCCACCATGTGCTTTGGATAACCACACCCCTTTGGGGCCAGAGCATAATGTTAAAAAGATGGATAATTCATAGTGCAGACTTGTAAAAATTATATAAATAACATCATCATTCTTGTGATTTTTCTGTGCACCTTTTAAGAGGTGTTAGGACCCTGTGGTATGTTCTTGGGGATAGTAGCGGAAATAAAGGTTGTTACTCCAAATGTATGCATGTTAAAAAGCTGACACTTTATCATCTGAAACCCATATCCCTGGTGCACATTTGTGTAAAATCTGGAAAGGTTTAGAGGTTGTGATCTGGATGAAAAGGGCAGAATTCTGTCATAAGTGGACACGACATCTTACAAAGACAGGGATCTGATGGTTTGGTGCTACAGAAAATATGTTAACTGGACGTATAATATTAGAAAAATGGTACATAGATAAAAATGTATTTGGATCAGAAATAGATTTGTGTGCAATTTGACAAGGGGAGGATCCTCTGACCATAAACCTACCTCATCACTCTGACTCACAACCCAGTTCCCCCAATCAAGGAAGAGAGGAGGAACTGGCCAATGATAAGTTGAGAGGGTTGGGCATGCAGAATTAGCCGACCCACCCACTTTCTAAACACATACAAAGAGCCACTGGAAGCCAGATAGATTTTCTTTTTCACTTTCTGCGGAGCATTTTGACTTCAGACTTCACATCCAGAGATCCAGACTTTAAATCCGTCAATCTCCAGAGACCAGAAATTAACTCCAGAATTTGTAGCAGAGAGGCCTGAATCCACAAGCTGAATCCTTTTTCAGCAGGCCTCCAAATCATTTGCAAACTATTCAACAGCCGGGAATTTTTGTCAGAACCAGAGACCAGACCGCCGTGCAGTGCCGCTAGCAGAGCTGACCCAGAAGGTAGAATTATCCAGTGAGCAGAACCAGGCAGAGACCGTCCCTGGCGAGGGAACCGCAGGGAACCGCAGTCCAATCCTGACCCGATCCGTGGCGAAGTCGCATTCCTGTCCAAAATCTAGTGAGAGTATCCAGCTAGCACTGTGCCAAAACCAATCTCTTAGTTTAAAATAATCTAATCCAAACTATTTTAGCCTATTAGAACTTCCTCCTAGAATCGTGTCATTCTGTCATCTTTAAAACTGAAAACTGTCATCTGTCATTCTGAGCTTTAAAATTTCAAATCCGAAAAACTACCTTTACTAAACCGGCCGTATCTCCGGTCTCGTTTGTGCTAGGAGCGAGTTTTAACTGTCATCTTAAAGCTAAGATGTTAAGCCTTCCAACGAACCTAACACCGACTTGCTACCCCTTATAGTGCCTCCGTAATTGCGCTCGATGCACGCGACTAAATTTGCCACGATTTGACATTTTGCTTAATTTCAGCCACGTGTAAAAAGATTTGTCCTTGCTTTCCCTTGCTGAAATTCATTTGCAACCTGACAATCATTCATAGAGCATTGCTAATGTGATCCTGAACTAATACAAAGTAGCTGTCACCCACCCTGAACCTCTAAAGGGAATTAAAATCATTTTAGCATATTTTTCACTTCTTTGCATACCACATCAAAATATATTGCCTGTGTTTCAAACTCCTACCTTTTTTCCTCTAAGCTTGCTAGGGGGGAACTGAATTATATTTGATTGCATTCCTGAGAACTGTGTGCTTTCCTTCCATCTCTTTACCTTGCATAAAGGGGGGGGTGAATTGTCAAAGAAAAGTGATTACATTGTCTTTTGTTGAAGTCATATCAAGTTTATTTTCTGTACTGCATTTTCCTTCATCATTGCATTGTCCCTGAAGCCATAAAAGCATTCTCAGCTACTTTATCCTCTCTATATCACTTCTAAGCCATCAAAAAGAGTGTACCACTGTCACATTATCTATTGTTGATCACTATCATCCTCACAAGTGTGCTATCAAATATTAATTTACTATAAAAGTGTGATAGATATATATTGTTTAATTTTCAAATAAACCTTTTAAATTTGCAAAACAAACCTACTTCTTGGCTCAGCGGGGTCAGGGGGATTCTGAGAGAGGGGTTTTATATAAGGGTTGTCATCCAGAGTAAACAAACTGGACATAAAAAAATATCAATAAGGGTTTCTCTCAGCATCCCAGACTAGGCATTGACTTAGCTGTAGTGTTGAATTGAAGTCGCTTACAACGTAGATGCGTCGGGAGGATCCACGAAGCGGCGACAACAATCAGCAGTATCGGGGAGCGGGGACGCACAAGAGGGACAGGCTTAGGATCCTGAGCAGCCCGCAGCGCGGCATGCTCAGTCAGCTCTTTCATGGGTGCCTTAATTCTGTGCTTTGCTTCTGGGCCGGTGTTCGGCATCCGGCGACAGATGATAGGCTGAAGAAGGATTTTTCAGCCAATTGGGGGGCAGCATCGGTTGATGAGGTGTGCTGCTAGGGGTCCTTAGAATATGGCAGCCATTTTAGGAAGGTAGATGTCCTTGTTGCTTCTAATGGCGGGTTCTGAATAATTTCACCGAAAATAGATGCATTTCATTTACCAGGATGCTGCACGCATATCCAGTGCTAGGCATCCAGCAAGAGAAAGGATTAGGCAATTTCGAAGTAGCAGTGCTACATAGTGGATGGATGCTTTGGATAGGCTAGTTATGCCCAGCCTTACCTAAAAAAAACGGCATGATTCTTAAGTGGTGGGGGCTGCTCTTGCAACCAGTGGGACATGCGGCTGGAGCTCCTGCTCCGTGGATTTATGGATCTGATGTGAGGCTTTGTCAGGGGTGCCTTTCATTCTGCAAAGAGGGATAACCAAGCTTACGATTGTGACCATTTATGCTCCAAACTCGGGACAAGAAGGCTTTCTCAGGGTAACCCTAGCAGACCTAGAAGCATTCAGGAAGGGGGAGATCCAGTTAATGGGGCATTTTCACCTGTCATGGGTCCTAGGGAGGGATATAAGCACTCGTATTTACCATGGGAAGCACTCACCCCCCTCCCCAACCCACTTAAAACCCCTCTGCTTTAAAGTGGATCAACTGGCCTTGAAAGATGCATGGATGTCAAGGGGGACAAAGAAGAACTTTACCTTCTGTTCACTTGCGCTTAAATTATTTTCCTGCATAGACTAAATCTTGTTCTGTCTCCCTGCTGAGTATTATTAAGGAGGTGAATATCGGTTCCATCGTTTTGTCAGACCATGCCCCCCTGATGATCATGCTTCACTTGCCATCCGAAAAGAGAGGTCTATGGGAAGTGGTTGTTTCCCCAGCCGACCATGTACTGAGGGAAGAAATGGAAACAAAACCAGAGGTAACTGAGAAATGTTTTTGGGTGCCTTTAAGGCCTCCTTGCGGGGAGATAGCAAGGGTGGAACAAGCTAAAGTGCTGGAGGCTGACCTACAGCAGGAGCTCAAAGAAGAACTGTGTAAGATGGATACTGACACAGGGGTGAAACTTCGGAGAGCATACAGGAACTTTCGGGTCAAGCTAAATCGGCTTCAACCCAAAAAAGCTGAGAAAGGACAGCTATACCTCAGGCAGAAATACTATGTACAGGCAAATAAAGCTAATGGGCTACTGGCACGCCAGTTGAAGCAAAAGCCAGCATTGGAGATCATTCAAGAGATTAAAAATCCCCAGGGGGTCGGGCTGACCACGACACATGACATTACCCATCAATTAACTGCATTTTACTCCTCCCTGTATAAATTGGACTGCCCCGATCATACCCTGCAGGAGGCATAGCTGCTCTGTCTGATTGCAAAATAATTTCCCCAAGGGAGCAGGAACAGTTGGAGGCTGATATCGCCACAGAGCAGGTGCTTAGGGCAATAAAGGACCTCCTGCTCAACAAGTCTCCAGGACCAGACGGCTATCCGGCTATGTTTTTATAAAACCTTCCAGAAACAACTGGCCCCCAGACTGACTAAAACTCTTCAATGCCATTGGCAACCCTGGCTCTATACCCCCACATTGGAGAAAGCAAAGGTAGTCCTCTTCCCAAAACCAGCTAATGATCCATCTCTCTGTGGGTCCTATAGACCCATCTTTTTAATATAGATGTCAAGCTCTACACGAAAATCTTGGCAAATATGTTTTGGGAGCACTTCTTCCATCCTAATACACGTGGACTAGTCTGGCTTAAACAGGCAGCAGCGGTGGTGGCAAACATTCGACAATATATAAAGGGTTTGCCACCTAATTGAGAAAACATTGATGAAACATTGACGTCAGTCGTCCTCTCGCTCGATGCAGAAAAAGCCTTTGATCGAATTGAGTGGTCCTTTTTGTTTCAGATTATGGAAACAATGGGGTTTGGGACGTCATTCATACAAAAGATTCAAGCCAACTAGAGTAGCTCAAAAGTTCGGCTATCAATTAATGGTGAACTCCCCCTGACCATTCCACTTGGAAGAGGTACCAAGCAGGGTTGCCCCTTAACCCCATTCCTCTATGCCGTCCACCTGGAGCCATTCCTCAACAAAATTGTATCCATGGGGGCAATAAGGGGAATCTTTTCGCCGGCGAGGACCACAGAGTGATGTAATTCGCAGATGACATGCTCCTCTCACTCACAGACCCAGAGCATTCCCTCCCAGCAGTAATATGGGAGATTAAGGCATTTAGAGCGGTTGCAGGGCTGAAGGTCAACATCTCAAAATCAGAAATCCTGAACCTGTTGCTCGAGGGGGAATCTTTGATGCAGGCTAAACAAGGCACCTCTTTCCGATAGTGGTGATAGCATAAAGCTACTGGGGGTAGCGATCACCAGAACACATGCAGGGCTGTGTGAGGTGAACCACCACCACCACCTGTTGGAATCCCAAAAACACAATTGCGCAAGTGGGGCCCCCTGTCTCTCATGGCTCGGGTGAATCAATACTATTAAGATGGTGGTCCATCCTAGAATCTGGTTGGCAGATTTTGATCTTTAACCACTGGTGAAGGAAATGGCCTCATATGTGAAAGATAAATGACAAATTATTAAAGAGCTTGAAGGACTTCCTTTTGACTCTAGCCAAGAAATACTCGGGAGTCTAGATGTGGTGGTGCTGTATACTAGCATTCCCCAGGACGTGTCTTTGCTAGTCATAGAAGAGAGACTTAGACAAATGACCACAAACACCAAAACACTGGTGTCTTTCATTGTGGTGCGTGGAAACTTGCACTGAAAGAAAACTATTTCCATTTTAATGGACAGTATTACAAGCAAACACAGGTTACGACAATGGGGGCGACTTTAGCCCGGAGCGTGGCAAATCTATATATGGAATATTTCAAGATCAAGGTTATATATAGTGAGACTAATCCCTACAAAACACATTTTGGCGTCGGTACAGCCTTTGGCGTCGGTGCATGGATGATGTGCTTATTATATGGACAGGGAGTAACATCGAAGCTGAAGAATTTGTTGAGTGGATTAATCAGTAAGACATTCATTATTCATTTGAAATGTACCAACGCTAGGCAGAACAGGATGATAAACTACCTTGACCTGACCATTAAGGAAGATGTTGAGAACAGAACATTGGGTGTCAGACCTTTCCATAAGCCAACAGATAAGAATGCATTATTGCATTACAGTAGCTTCCATCCAAAACACACACGGGACAACCTACCTCTGGGTCAATTACTCCGCTAAAAAAGAAACCGTGGTTTCGCCATGAGGCTGTAATCAAGGTAAGTCAGAGACCAAGCCATCCAACTTAAAGGGGCCCTGCACCTACCCTGCTCAATTCCCATATATCCAATGAATGCTTGGGACTTTGCACTGGGGGGAGGTTAAAGGGAATACATGCTTTGGCAGTCCTTGTCCACAGAGGAGGTTGTGCCCCAATGGGATCCCACTGTCACTGTACTCTAGGGAGGATATTGCGTTGCGGGTTCACCTCCTTAGTCCCAAAGGGGGCAGATTCTTCTCCTTGGGGAGAAGGGACGATTTCCCTTGATTCGTCAGTTTCTAAAGCCACATTCCCATTAATGTAATGTGAATGTGCAAAGTACATACATTTTATTTTGAACCTGATCTTTCTGCAAACCTCACTCAATGTATGTCACTTCAGGAGATGATGCCCAATTTCACCTGGCAGTACTTCATAAACTCTCCCTTCATGGTTCTTTTCCATGGGGATCTCCCACAGGTATGGAGGAAAGGGGATGGGACGTTGAAGTATGTAAAGGTGTCTTGTGGCTACTGTACTCCTAGTCAGATACGTTATTCACTGTATGGGTGCATGAGAAAAGTATGGTGACCATAGCCGAAGGGAGGAGCATTGCAGGTTAGGACACTGCACTATAAATGTGCATGTTTTTTCAGTCTCGTCCTTGGATGGACATGCAACAACTATGGACATAAGTGGACTATGGCCGAGGTGCATTTATTTTTTGTTTGCTACTGGCCCAATCAATGCACATTGCTGCTATTGGCTTAATCACTGTACCTGCCCCCAGAATATTCCTACAGCTCCTCCTTTTCACATTCCTCTTCCTACTCTTCACTAAGGCTCTCCCTAGACTCCCCTTACTGGTTTCCCAAAATTCACTATCCTTTCCCCTTCCATTCAATGCCCATTTTCACCTCATTCAATGTCACTTTAGCCAGTCCACCCACACTGACTTCAATCTCATCTACCACCCTTTGTTTCCCTCTAAATCTCTTCACTCCACCTCCTCTTGCAGCTTCGCTGAACTCATTGCAGGACTCTAGAATTCCCAGTTGCTCTGCAATAAATGTCCTTACTTACAACTATCATTTAAACCAGCCTCATTTGTACATGACCACCATGGAAATTTGGATTCCAACCGCAAAAGACACTACCTCCTGTGCAGCATTGCACATGGACTCCTGATAGCCTCAGTAATAATGGTGGTGGGGTTGGCATCATGATTGTTAAAGCCAAGGTATTTACCACCTCTGACATTGCCCCCCCCCACCCCATCTCCCTTCAAACAAATTACTGGCCAACTCCCCTGGCCATATCCTCATCTACCAACCCCCTGGCACTTCCGTCCTTTTATTCCACAATCTCAACCTTCTGATCAGATCTCTACCCATTGCAATCCCAACCATACATTTGGGAGATTACAACTTCCCAAGCAGGACATGGGCCGCTCAGTCCACTCTTTCATTACCCTTCATACCAGCCAACCCATGCTTAGGACAACTCTCTTTCGCTCCTCATCTTCTGTCATTTATCCTGCCCTCCCTATTGCTTCTGCCCACAAACCTTCACTACTTTCTATCTTCACCACTCTCCCACCTCTTCAACTGCTCTGAAATGCACATTTAAACCTGTATACACAAGCCACAATCCTCCATAGTAATCTCACTCTTAAAGCTCTCCAACTCCATTAAGCATGCTTTTATGGACTTCATCTTAGCATTTGCATCTCCTACTTAGCACCACTACAATGCCTTTACTCTACATTTCCTATGACTTCAACCCTGGATCTCCTCAAAGATCCAACAGTTAAGGATATCATTTCAACGCCACCTGTGGTAGTGGAGTAAACCCACTTCTCTTCTGTACTCGTACATGAAGCCACTTCTTGCTTTCTCCAGTTTCCTGCATTTAGCCAAATGCATTTGCTACACTAACCACATGTCCTAAATTGACTGTAACCCTGCAGCACCCCATTGTGAAGGACCCATTCCTTCTTGCATGTTTAAAGCGTTTTTGTGCCAGAAAATGCATTGCTTTCCTATGATTGCTAAAAATAAATCCTCTAAATGCTCCCATACTTGCAAGTTATCCATGACTCTTCAATCTATGCTTCTGCCAGCCCATGAAACAGCCATGTTCCCTTTCCAACACTCTGACCATTTTTCCAGTTATTTCTCCAAACTCTCCAAGTTAATGGGATACCTTGACTACTCATCTATCCATCCACCCCCACAACCACCCCTACACACACCCTCTCCTCGAACGTACTCCCCACTGTGAGAAACCTGCAGGTGTCTCACCCGCTAGTCCCTGGAGATCTGTCATCGAGGTGGCCAGTACACGGCCATTGCTATTGAATACAGTTCCTGGGGTTGGACTGTTAGGCAACATTGTGTGAAGTACCTTTTGGGAGACTACAGCAACCTTGACCTCCTGGCAATAGGAAGCCAACCTTTGGTATAAGTCTATACTACACAGGTTGCTAGTGTGGCTGAGAAGCCAGGCTTATCTCAAGAGGGGTCAATGTGAGCAGTATGGCTGTAACACAGTTTCATAGTGACAGTTATTCAAATAAACACTTACACTCAAGGTTTCTTGATTAAACAATTATTAATTTAACAGTCAGTTTTATAAGCCTTCTTCAGAAGGGAGCGAAACATGTAACAAATATAATATACTTCAAAACACACTCTGTTCCTCTAAATCAGATGATACCCATTGGGTCGGGGTCTCTCTCCCTCTCCCTCTCCTCTTTCCCCCCCCCCTGAGGTGACTTAAATAGATCTTCTTTGCAGGTAAGTAAACGTCTTGCACAATGTTTTTAGAAAGGTTTGTAGAAATGAGATTCTCTTGAAGGGCCACAAGCTGGGAGGCTTGTGAGGGTCAAAGCTGCAAGCAACTCTGCAATGGCAACCAAGACAAGTCTCAACTGAGAACAAGTAAGGCTGCACAACAAGAGCTAAGTCCTCTTAGGTTTAAAGTACCTTTGGTTAGAAGAAATGGTTCCAGCTGGCTTCTGTTCCTGTGCAGCTCTGCAGATCCTGTTGTTCCTGGGCCTCAGTCGTGGGGACAAGAGGTAGGACGTCTGGGGAACTCCTGCACTGCAGTGGGAAGGTCGGCAGCAGCAATGGGCAAACTTCAATTCACAGCACTTTGTGGTTTCAGCTCCTTACGTTTATAGCAAATAGCAACACTGTGGTTCTCAGATACCACAACACTTGCATGTGGAGTCCAGCACTCTGTTGAGGTGGCTCAGACTTAATCAGTCCTGCTTCAGGGAAGTCATGAGGATCTTCCTGGCTGGGGTATGACTTAAAAGTGATACACTCGATCTGGTGTTCCTCTCCCTGGCACTTCGGTTCCAGCAGCAGCAGCGGAAGTACAGCCAGCTCCAAGAGGATGTCCAGATGAGTTCACTTAGGGGTTGATTGGTCCTACCAACCCAAGGGGAGGAGTCGTTCTTGCAGGGCTTCTCTAGTCAAAGCGTATTCGGAGCTTCAGCATGGCAGCAGGGTTTCACCGGGCAAACCAACGGTCCCAGAGATGCAGCAGCCGTCTCTTCCAAGTTCTTCTTCGGATTCCTTTATCCAGTGGTCGACTCTGCCTTCCAAGCCAAAAAGCCTTGCCTTTTTATGCAGGTTTCTCCCATTCATTCCAGATTAGCTTTCACAGCAGGGCGGTTGTCCTCCAAAGACAGCCAGCTGGCAATCCCATTTAGGTGCATTCATTTAACCAAGGGGATTAAGCACATGGAGGTTCAGACACCTCCCTCACTTCCTGCCCTGCCAGACATACTGGAGCCAGAGCCAGGTTTCACTTGTGAATCCCACCAAAGACAAAATGAACAAAGGGACCAAACCTGGTTTGGCGCTCAGAGTAAATCTCAAGTAGGACCTTTCCAACAAGAAATGGTGAAAAAAGACCAGGCCATTTTGACAGAA
This sequence comes from Ambystoma mexicanum, assembly GCF_040938575.1. Taxonomy (NCBI): domain Eukaryota; kingdom Metazoa; phylum Chordata; class Amphibia; order Caudata; family Ambystomatidae; genus Ambystoma; species Ambystoma mexicanum. The sequence goes on from NC_090934.1 coordinate 176,021,691, forward strand.
TAAGCATCCATGGGGTGCCTTACTGTAGCTGCGAACACAGCCCGCGATAAAAACACACAATGGTAGTAAAAAGTAAACCACTGCCAGCAGCCGTTAATTGTAGAAAGGGTAACATAAAAATGTTACATGAGAAACTAGACAAAGGGGATACTAAGTAACCCCTCCAGCGCCCTATGGTAAGCTAGAGTGTGCTGGGTCTAGAAAGTTACAAAATGTAGGTAAAGTCAATTTCACTTCACTGCTCTTGGAAACAGTAGTTTCGCCAATAGAAGTTATTTAAAATTTTGGGAAATCTGAGACGTCTCTGTGCCACTGCACTGAAGGTGCTGCGCGTCACAATGTAAAGATGATGCCTATGGAGTTTCACATTCCAAAATCAATAGAAACAGAGTCCAAATTACAGAACAATATGTGTGTGGGTCTCCCTCTCTCCAGGTTATAAATTACAAGTCCTATAGTCCAGCAGAAGAGCTGGGGGTCTCTAAGGTACAATTCTCCCTAACATGGAACAGTGGGGGAGGATCACCTGGATGAGAGGTCTTCAGGGAGTGGAAGTGTGACATTGAAGGTTGAGATGCAGTACCCCTTCATTGTAACACCTTTTCCCCATCCTACCCTGTAGGTTACTTAGAAGCTCTACCACCCCCTTTTCCGACACAAACACTGTTTTACACCCTAACAGACATCAGACTAGCACCAGAGCCGTTTACCTGATATGTCCCAACACACAGGTCAGCAGAGTCGGGCAATTGACAATAACCATAAATGTCTGATGGCCCTTTATCTTCCCCACAGGGATAAAAGGCAAAGTACGAGAGCACACCACGAGGAAGCCGAACGCACGAGGAAACCGATATACTGAACCAGTTCAAATGGAGGAGAAAGGCGGTGAGACCAGGAGGGACAAAGAAGGGGGAATTACCCTTTCCCTTTTCAACTCAGGCCCGCGAAGCATCCGAAAAGGGAATTACAAGAATGGGAAGCATAGATGACGTGTGGAGCAACAGATGTCAGCGGTGCAAGGGGGCCTCCTGCAGTGATAAAACAGGCAGGGAGGCATGCTGGCTACCGTGGTACTGTCCTTGATTCCAGCAGCAAACCAAGCACACACTAGACAGTTGGTGAGTCGGAAGCTGATGGGAAACTGAATTGTGTTTGAGCCCAAGGTTGCAAGTGGCAATATTAGATGAACGCAACAACGTGAGAACAAAGAACTTGTGTGTTTGAACTTTTGAGAAAGCCCAGAGAAGGGCCATATGCAGTGTGGTCAGGTGCCATAGGAGTGCTCAGTTGAAGGACTCTCGCTGGCCCTCGTGTAGTGAAACTACAAGTACCAGAAGGCCCTAGGAAAGGGTGGCATGAGGTGTCTGATTGGTCCTACAAGGGTCACGTCAAATCCCTTGTACTCTCGAAAGTCTCTGACCCATTGCCAAGGGAAAACCAAAGACAAGTAAATCCTGCATGGTGATAAAGCAAAGTGAACTGTGAGAGTGGCAGATGTGAACCTGACAGCGGTATGCCTGCAAGTTGGGGTGAAGAGTAATACACCTGTAAACATTGTGTGGCAAGAGTGAACCCGGCCAAGGGTTGTCCAGAATAGGAAGTTGTTTAAAGACATTAAGAGACTCTTGAATATTGCAAGATGCATTTGAAAGCCGTAGTGAACCCGACGGAGGGAGGCCCAAGTTGCAAGGAGGATCCGAGCCAAGCAGAGGGAGTTCCAAGGGGCGAAGAGCAATCGGCCAAGGTGCAAGATTACCGAAAGAACTTTTTTGTATATTCTTTTGATCCATCAGGTCTTCTAAGGCAAGAGACTTTGTAGAAAAGAGACTTGGCCCCTGAAGGTTCTAGTATCCTTAAACTGGAATTGTGAGCCTCGTGCTGGAGAGGTCCAGGAGTGTGCTGTGCTCAGAAGTCCCGCCTTGTCCCGTGCTAAAAACGTGGGGAAGGGAGACCCAGCCATAACTTCCTGATTTATCATTTTGTGAACACTTCTTTCTTTTCTGGTGAAAATTATCCCACACTTTTTTGGTAACTTTGTGGTAAGGATTGGCAATAGGTTTTTTTAGCACTTGCCACACTTGAAATAAGTTGTGGACATTGGCATGGGCATTGACCGTATGAAGTTGTGAATGAAGGCAGGTGCCACCCCTGGATGTAATTGCAACCTTTGGCGTGTGCCACGTTTTGAAGGGGCTGGGAGCGATAGCCTGCATAAACAACTGAATAAGATGATGAATGCCAACCACCCGCCACATATGTATGGAGTTGCCTTGGCTAGCCGATGCCGGGCACAGACTCGACTGGGAATGCTCTCTGGGCAAGATTTGAAATGATGCACAAACGCCTGCCTGCCTCTATACAGCCAGGTGTCAACGTAGGTGGCCGAGGCCGAACTTGGGTAAGGTCATGAATGTGAGTGGATGTCATGTGTGAAAGGGACTGTGAGTATGGGAAGGCCCCAGATCAGAACAGAGATGCAGAGATGCTCCCGCACCCCGCCTGGAGAAAACCCAAAAATGTAGTGCCTCACTTCCGGACAGCACTGCCAATGGACTAATCCACTAACAATTTCACCCCTCTGCATACGCCTCTCAAACTCTAACCAAACACAACCACAAGCCTACAACACAGCTATCTGCACAAACTTCACTACACTGCAACAACAAAACAAGCCACACACAGACTCGCACAACAGCACACGACTACTGACAGTAAAACACCCCAAACACAGCCAACGGAACCCACCGGCTGAGGCAGCCAACAGCACATCAATGCTCTCTTGCACTTTTCCAGTTTATTCCCACTAATTCCCCCCCCCCTTCCCTTTTTCAGAGCCGCTAGAGCGCCAGGGGCCCACTTCCGTGGTGATAGTGCGTGGTACAAATATCCTTTAACATTAACATATAAGCCCTTTTTATTTTGAAATGACACCACTCGGACTGCCTTATTATTTGATGGTCGTGGCTTGCTCCCATCTTAGTTTTAGGTTTAGATTAGGTGTTTATCTCACCCATTATAAAGTTCAATAAACACCCTTGAACTGTGATCACTTGTGTCTCTTTACTGTTGCCACCATGAGTTCCTTACACCACCAACCACCACTATTAAACATGCACATAGTCTCCTGTTTGCCAACCATTACCCCAACTGAGGCATTCACAACACAGTCTGTCAAGGAAGTGGCACCTTTGACATGTTCCCCTCTCTGCCACTTGCCAATGGCACCTCCTGTGGTGACCCAGAACAAGGACTCTGATGATTTAGATGATTAGAAGTCATTCTCAAGAGCTTTTATGAAAATAAGAGTCAAACCGCCTAACTAGCCCTATCCATATGAGTGAAGTACACTACCTAACAAAATAAAGGCTAAGGGGTGCTTTTAAGTCCAAAATAAAGTTCTTCAGTCCAAATCCTATCCAACTAACTGACCCTAACACTTTAGAAAGAAAAAACACATCTAACTGAAAGGGAAATGGGAGGCTTTGCACAATAGCCTCACCAGGGTATCTGTCTGACCCAATTTACATTTTGTTTGTTCAGGGTTTCAAAAGTGATTTTTATTTTTTGCAACACAGGATATTCTTCTCAATCTCCAGCATTAGATAGTTCATAGATTCACATGCTGTGAATATTCCTTGTCGTCATGCTGGGAATCCTCGCTAACGTAGAGCAGTTTATATTTGAACTGAAAAGCCTCAGTCACTCTAGTACAGTGATTTTGGGTAATACTGCCCACAACCAATAGCAAGGGATCTCGTAGCCCATTTTCAGATTTGTTACCATACGTTTCATGTTAGGAGTCCTCAGAAAAATCTCTCTAAAAAATGTGACATTTTCTTCTATTTATCTACGTACGTTTCAAACATGATGAAGGTTCAAGGATCCGCAGCCTGACGACATCTGGTTGTTGTTCCATTCAGCGGAATCCTCACAGGCAGTTTCTCATCCTCATTTACTCTGCAGTGTTGCGGCCTACAGCTAGGAAAGAAACCAAGAGAGGGAGTCTGTTCAAGGCCTTCGTCCTGTGTGGCTTGAACATATTCGTGGAGGATCGCCACAATGACTGCCCCTACTGCCTCCATCCAAATCATGTCATCCAGGACTGTGATATCTGCCAGTCGTTTTCTAACAAGATACTGTGAGACTGATGTAGAGGAGGTCCCCAATAAAGCCTGCACTCCAATCGTCCATTTTGAAGTTCCAGGAACGTTCACACTGAGATATGTGGCGTATGATGAGCAAATAAACCAGCAGAGAGCCGCAGTAGGGCTCTGCCCAGTGCAAGATTGCCTAAGTACAGTCCCGGAAGAAACCAAAAAGGTCTTCATGGAAGACGAATGGTGATGTTACAAGGGCCCAGACTGACTTGCAGATAGAAGAAATTACAACCAGAGAATGACACACAGAGATGAAACGCCATGAATGAGGATATCATGAACTTAAAGTAAAAGGATGATGTTGAAATGCAAACACGTTTAAAGCTGTAAGCAAGATGAACATAGTTGACCAGTTTACACCTGTAAATATGCTTGGAAACACAAGAAAACAGTGCAGCTTGCTATGCTTAGTAGAAGAATAGTGCAGCAAGCGCCATTATACATAATGCACCTCAAACGAAGCACAGTATTATAAGTATATTTCTACTTAGCATAAAAAGCAGAATAAACCCAGGTCACTAAAGGCCAAATGAGAAAGATTCATATTTAGCAAAACGAGAAGATGGCTGAATAGAAACTCAGCAGAAGCAACTCGTGCCAGGAAAGCCAAGGTCCTACTAAAAAAAGAGGCGAACAGTAGCTGAGAACTGAAACTGAGAACAGAATATCCTGCCTCTGAAAGGTTGAGAGAAGAAGACGTAGGCAAGTGGCGGGCTAAATGAGAATCAAATACACAAATTGAGAGAAAAGAGACAAATTCACGGTGTAGGAATCATGTGACCAGCTGAGCAAGGAGAAGCGAGGGTTCACACCTATGCTTGGCACCTGACCAGGCAGTGATATCGGACCTTTTCCAGACCGAAGATGCAGTCTCGAGGCCAACCACAGTGAACTAATTGACACATGGCTACTAAAGTGATGATTGATTGTAACCATAATTGGAGGAAGGCTGGGTAACTAAGGGGCACCCCACACCTGGCCGACCATTCTGCGTGCTGTTAAGTGAGGTGGAAAAGTATGCATGGGGTTGGTGCCAACCCAATCACAATGGACCAAATAATCTAGGGTCCTATAGTTATTAGAAACAATGAGACGACGTATTTTTAGTGACGTCTACAGTAGTTATTTTTGAAGGAATCGCTTAGATGCCCACCTGACAGTGTTTACCCAATCCCCTCACTCCGTTACCATATACAGATATAGTACCTATAGTAAAGTTAATTTTCCTAACCAATTGAATTGCACATTAACTTTTGAGTGTTATACGTCAGCGATGTGTTTTGAGTATAAATGTTACAACTTGTATGCAGTTCATTGGAGTATTAAGCGAGAAGGCCGATCGCATCACTGCTGATATCCATGACTCCCTGTTTTCTGTACTTGTCATTAAACGGACTCCCTTTGCCAAACCACTGAGTTGTCCTTATTGATTGGTGTTGGAGTAATGAATCTGCACCCCCATCCATCTCAAGGTTGCAGCTATCTCGTCTTAAAGTACTTCTGAGCAAACCTCGGCTCTATGGGCCGGCCGGGGGTCTCGGAGTACACTGCCACCGGAGGTTGGTGGCGTAGCTTGACGATGCTTGGGGGAGGGGGAGCCTGGCCTCTGACTCAGCTTCGGTACGAAGTCATGCCTCGTTCAGTAGGGCAGAACTGCTCAGCGAACCACCTCTAGCAAGAGGGCTAGATTGCATGAGGAGGTGTCATGAAATAGGAAGAAGGCTCCTGCAATGACACCCTCCACAGGGTTTTCTTCAGGGATGACAGCGCTTTCAAAGGCGACAGAGAAATCTCAGAAACGTCCATATCTCTGACACAGGCCAGGCTTTCCTCTTCATGAAGTAAATAAGCGATGACGTCCCCACCAGCACAGACTCCGAGGATCACAACCCCTTTCACATCCACGAAGACGACCCCGTCAACAAGCACTACTAAAAGGTAGATCATGACCATGTCGACGATCTCTACCACAACACCGTCAACTCCTCCACTGTTGACTCTCTTAAAACCATCTGCATTGGTGGCGCTACCCATGCCTGTCTGTCCTCTTCGACTGGCTTGTTTATCTACTGCAGGTGTCCCCAACCTTTTGTGTGCAGTGAGCAAAATATCCATATCAAATGAAATGGTGAGCAACATAAATGTTTTGAAAGAACATATCAATTATTGCAACACAAATTACAAATATAATAAGGCCTATAACTTCATTTTACATTAAGTGGTTGTTTACAGGAAATGTTGTGGAAATTGAGTGGTCAGTAGGACACTTTTATACACATAAGACCAGTCAAGTTGTTCAGAAAATACATGGGACTGAATAAACATTACTAAGGGATTTGGGTTCTTGAGCAAAATATCTTTTAAAAATGTAATGCAAATGTTTGGACAGGAAAATTGAGCACTGATTTTCAGGATTCTTTCTGCCTGGGGATTTTCTGGGATCTTTAGTAGCAAATGATGCATTCCTAAGCATACAAGAGCAGCAATACTGTTCCACAGGCATTGATTACTGTGTTGTGAATTTATTCTTCAGGAATGTTATGAAATTTTGCAATTCTGATTCAACAGAGAGTGAACACTATCCTCTTGGGTTAATTTTCCATTGACTCGGGTAGGCACCACAATGACTATTTCTGACAGCCAGAGGTGGAGGGAAGGGGCTGTTTGGTGATGCCTAAGATCGACAAGGAGGCATTGGAAACAATGATTAATTCACAAGAAAATAAGATATTTTCCTAAAACTGTTACAGTTCATAGGTGTGAGGGGTCATAGATGAGAGACGGATACAAAGCTGTAGGGTTCTCAACATTTGCTTTCTTTTAATCTAAAAGAGTGGGATAAAGGTCTATCTGTCCTTATCCTAATGAGAATGTCTCTTCCTATGAAACTAAAACTAAAGCAAATTGACCTTGTGTCCAAACTGTATCTGAAACACACACTAGCATTTACAAAAATGTGCAAGGTAATTGGTTTCTGATTACAATCCAAAATATAATGTGAAAGTTCAAAATAATTAATTCCAATAAGGGCATTGTATTCAGGAGTTGACTCCCTTCATGGACATCATGTCACCAACATGCCAAGGGTCGTGGAAGTTGCATCATAATGCCACGCCCCCTAGAGTGATATCACAGGAAGTGATATCATTTGACCACACCCCATGTGACATCACAGGGAGTGGCATCACATAGCATGGTTTCTAAGTACACTACGAACAATATGGTCATGATAACCCTGTAAATTGATGTACATTTCATACAAGAATGGATCACCATCAATGTTCCCTCTAATTATTTTTCCCTAAGTGCGTGAATGGTTAGCTTTCGTGCACACTTTATTTTCCATGTGCGCAACTGAACAACGAGGTAAGCCACTTTGTGAGCATCCGTACTCAGTGAGTCACCATCTCACAAGAGTTTGGAAGGGTATTTCCCCTTCCCAACGACTGCAATTCTTTACAAATCAGTGTAAAAGGTGCATCTTACACCAATTTTTTCAAACTTATATAGGCTAAAATAAATATTTTATATGCGATTATAAGGACAGCTCAACAACCACTTCAAGACTTCATGATATGGCATAGTACCTACCAAAGGTACTCCAGTGCAGAGAAACAAATGTGTATGCACCAAAATCGATTTGTATACTCAGGATAATCAATATGTGTAGCTGTGGCTATTAGTTTGTTGACACTGCTCGGAGACAATGCAGAAAGTGTTTAATGCCTTTGAAATAAAACACTCATATTTTTTTTACAAAAAACAAATATCGCTCATCACTGATGTGGTTGTCAAATAATTCAGAAAGAAAATGGAATAATGGCAGCTAAAAGGAATGTTTAAGAAAACAAGCCAATTCAAGTTCATATACCACTTTAATGAAGTAATTCAAGGACCAGGAGAACATGCCTCTATTTGTGTAAGAGTGATAATTGCATCAGAATAACTGCATCACAGAATCTGATCAGACTTCCAGGGTCTCTGCTTACTAGCCACTTTGTTGTCCTGTGACTTGTGCAGTATTTACTCAAAACAAGTCATTCATTTTTACTCTCTAAAAACAGGAAAATGTGCCCAACAAAAATGGTAAACCATGCACATATAGGAGCCTTCCCCCTGTTTCTATTCACACCGTTCCAGTGATATTGTTTTGAATCAGTGACCAGCAGAACAGTGGCATAAATAGGAGCTCTAATAATATTATTGCCCGATGTCAAGAAGAATTTTAATGGGAAAGAACATATTTATTAAGCATGAAATATCCCTACTGCCAAAGCTAATTATTTTCTTCCTCCATGAAAAATCATTTGATTCCAAGTATGGAGTAAAATCGTATCATAGCCCTACTTGTAACCCTGAGATAGGAGATGAAAAGACAGGGCACATAATGCAGCTTATAGTTTTGCCCACCCTTCACAACAGCCTAGATAAAATTCAACAAGAGCCTTACTGAGGTTTCTTCAGGAGCCAGTTGAAAAACATCACCTATATTTGCCTTTAAAGTCAATAGTAGCAATGTTCACAGGTACAACAGATTGCATGCCTTCTTCTTTATCTAGGCACCCCTCTTCTGAAATACACGGATATCATTTCAACAAGATGCACGGGAATGCTAGAGGCAATAAAAACAAATGCATGATTATATTGAAAAGCCCTCTGCAAGCTGAGAATAGAAAAAAACAGAAGGTACAATTTCCTAGACTGTTACTAGTGTGTCCTATCCTTTACCAAACAAACACATTTCCTTCACTGTACTGTACTGCCAAAATATCGGATTCGGTTTTTGAAAGTTGCTGATTTGTTCTTCACCACAAAGTTGAGTTCTCCTTTGCCCTTGGAACCATACCCCTCCCCGGCTCATGTTCTAGCCTCCAATAATAGACTGGGTTCTGTAAAAAATGGGGGATTGTAGTAGTAAAACACTAACAGGGATATTTGCATACCCACAGTATTTTGCATATTTAAAGCCTCACCATGACATTATGTGCATTTTAAGAAACTGTCATGAATCTACATATGCACAATTGTATGAAGTGAATACAACATTGTTTGCAACATACCTCACCTTCAAATTGTTGGGTAGGATTATACAAGCGCTCAGTGAAACTGTTTTTGTATACCAGTGAATTACCATATGAGATGTTAAGGTCTATGCCCCATGGCAACTTGAAACTTGAAAAGGATGCAGACTGTGTAAAAAGCATTCTAGTTATCTGAATATCCATTGCCCTAATACTATGTATACATAATGCCAGGCATAGTCCATACCCCTTATTCCTTGCAGATCAAGTAAATGATGTGCAGTGTTGCTCTCCACGTATAATGTTAACAATGATAAAGTAGGAGACTGTGAACATGGCATTTGCCTACTCAAAATCTTTAGAGGGCAAATCAATATTTAATTTTATAATGCATTTGCAAGGGGGCATTAGAAAGTGTGTGTGTGACATATGTACAAAGAATAGGAACGATGTGATGAAGATACACATCCAAGTAGCCTGCTTACATACAGTCAGTATCCGATATTTGAGCTGACCGTTGGGTTACATAGTCTGGGTGACGCTTTTGCTAAGGCACCATGAGTAGCAGAAATTCCTGTTCTTGAATATAATTCATATTATAACAAACAGAAAACAAGTGGATGTAGGTGCATGTCTGGTAACCTTTTGCAGAGCCACAGTAGGCATAGTCATGGTTGTCTGGTAATATCTGAATGTGGCCTGGGACGGACTAGAGTCATAGGTTGTAAGTGTGGTAGAGTCAAGTATAGGAGTCATGAGTGGGGCGGGAAACTTATTTGGTTAATGTTTGCAGGCATATCTTAGCCATATCTTCTGTTTGTGAAGGCACTTTTTCATATTCGTTTTTAACCTCTTGTATGTGTGTTCTGTTTTTTGGATTTTTATGTTTTTCAGGTCACGTTTGCATAGTAGGGCAATTCAAATAGGCTAGATCAGAATATCAAGACTAGTGAGTCCAATTTAGCTTTATTTTATGAGAAAGCAAATATTAGGTATCTGCTGTGCCTTGTGCCTTATTCAATCTTTGTGAATTGGTGGGATTTGTCTGTGAGCGCTGCTAAAATTCTTCTGAGCGGCACCCAGAAGGAAGCTGGGCAAGCGCAAATGCGCACAGCTTAGAGGGAACATTGATCACCATATGTATCATTAATATCAGTGCGTATTGGCCCCTATTACCAAATCACTGTGAATGCAAGCAGACGTCCAAGGCCAAACGATAATGTTTTATTATATAGCACTTATGCTTAAGCACTTCATTTAGAACAACTATACATACAATATCACACTCCCAGGACTACAAATCACAGAATGTAAAACTAAAACCAGGACTGAATTAGTGTCTCCGTACTGAAATGGAGAATGTTGGCATGTAGAGTACAGAACGAGAAATGGCATATTAGGGGAACGCAAATTTTGTAGGTGTTGTCTGGCTATTTGCCCACCCATTGACTGCCCCATGGCCATGCTAATCCATGAGGCCATTCCCACACACTTCCTGTCCCTCCCCGCCCAAAAGAGCTCGTCATGGCAACTCTTTGAGCCTTACCATCAAACGTTACCATCAAAGTGCTTGCCAGTGTTTTCTCAAAGCAGTCTTCTGAGAGTTAATGATTTAATTGGAGTAGTAAACGTCTACTGGTGTAATGAAAAATGTCTTAACACGTGTCCTTCACGAAATTCCTGTTAAAACAAGCATTGGCAAAGCCAACTGTTTGGGCTTGTGTATTAGTCATTTGCCAGGCACTGCTATTAGATGCCTGGGTACTCTCACCATGTTGCACCTGCTACCATCAATGGCCAGGTAATACCACTAGGGCAGTGCCTTTCCCATGCCTACACAAAAGCCCAAACTGTTAGCGTTGCCAATTTGTGTTACCTTCTTGTGGCTCTGGAGTAGATAAATGGAATGGGCGCAAGGTGAAGTTGCTACACAGAGTGCCGGGACAGAGCACCTCTGGCAGGTTTTCCAACGGCTCCCTGTGAGGGTCCTCCAGCCCTTAGGAGGGTATTAAATCTTTTCGGACGTGTTGCTTTTCATGTCAGAACAAGAATGTGTTTGTTTGTGTTTTCATGCCTGTCTCTAAATTACTTTAATCTTGCAATCATTCTTTCCTGTTAACCTGCCTCATTCTTCTGCAACACCCTTCAATGATCACAAGTCTTCAATGATTTTGGCACTTACCCCATTTTCTTCTGAATCAACAAGTTGCCTTCAGTGTTGTGTTTACTGTTTGCAGTTGTTTCATGGACTTCATTACTACTGCACAAAAAAGCCATACGTCTCCTGTTTCCATCTCTTTCAGAACCTAGAGCTGAGTTTAAATTCGGTTTGATTAGTGCATTAGCAAATACTGCTACCTGATCATTTTTCTGTATCTCTTCAAAGTGCTTGTATAGCTCAAGTATAATTATTTTATTTCAGGTACACATCATACCACACAAGGTCTGGAGCAGTTTGGTGTGTTACTAAACCTGATTGCCAACATTGAAAACCTGTTATGCCACTTACGCAGTGCTTCTGCATTGCCATTCTAGTGCTGCAGCCTTACCCAAAATCTGAAAAGGAGAGTACTGGAGTACTCTGCATGCAAACCTGCCTTGTCCATCACACGTTTGAAGGATGGGTGGGTATTATACTCCCATCCAGAAAACCGAGATCAAGACTGCATCTTCCTCCTTGTACTCAGCGACCCTCGGGCCAGGAAGTACCGATCCCCAGGTTCCCACAGGGTGATGAGACGTCACGGTTTTGACAGATCTGTCTATCCCGGAATAGGTGCTCTGTCACCCTCTCTCAAGCCCAAACTCTGCAACTTTCTGTGATGCATGTATATAATATTTATTTTTACAGAGCAGATGAGGCAAGTGAGTTGGTAAATGCACCGTGCAATGAAGCGCTTAATCGAATAACAGTGACGGGAACCTCTGACAATACATTATCATGAAGACATTGCTGGACTTGCATGTCTTGTGAATTATAAATGATACATTTGCAACAAGAGTAAGCGTAGTCCAAGGTAACAGTGTGAATTTCCAGATATTCACATGGCACCACAATCAGCTAACATTGGGTGGACTGGGAACCAAAAGAGGCCCTGGAAATAATGTTCACAGTGGTCCCATATAATACATTTTCAACAAGCCTCACCCCTTTCCCTATGAGAACATTAGAAAATAAAATAGGTTGTCACACAAGAGAGGACCAGGGTTCAGAGGCCTACTGGGAAAATCTCCAGAGTTCCCTACAGGCCAGTGCCACCCCTGTCGGCTAATGCTCTTGAGCAGCGAACAAAGTGAAAGGGGATGAAGCAATGTGCCCAGGGGCACACGGATGCCGAGAGTTGAGCCCAGGACTTTCACATCTGACCCACTGCACAGCAGTGAGTAACTTAAATACACTCTCGAGTTAACACATCTTCGCACACCGGGTCAGGGTGGGTTTATGCAGAGAGTGCAGGGTCCCTGGCATGTACGACAGTGCAATTCCCATCTGCACCCCCTCCCCCTTTCCTGTGTCACCCCACAATGGGATATTGATGGACCCCATGACAAGTTAATTAATAAGAAAACATATGCATGGGGACAGATTGCAGGCGATGATGTCGCTCGAAGGAGCTATCAATCGGCCACCTGTTTATCTCGTGGCCTGTCCTGCATACTGGTAATAAAGTTACACATACAAAGTTGATCAACAAGGAACACAGAGAGCAGGACAAACAGCGACACAAATCAATGCAACCAGGGACACAGATCACCACAAGCAGGAACACCAGAGTAACACAGGTGCATGCGGGCCGGGCAAGGAGTGAGTACTGCCTGGGTGGCTGCGGCCCTGCAGGCTGCTGGCAGGCGCAGCGGCCCGTGACCAAACGGCAGCACTGCACACATGACGAGGAGGACCCACCACCCAGCACTAAGAACACACTCACCAGTCCCCGACCTGCCCTGTCAGTCTTAGTGGGCGGCCGGTGGCGCGGCTCTGCAGGCTGCAGCACACATGACGAGGAGGACTGGAACCACCATCCCCACACTAGACTCTCCTGGACCTACTCACTCACTCGCCGTATTACTTACCGTGTTTTGGAGCTTGGATGCTCATCGGCAGGCATGCGCAGGGAGAACCAGTGAACCACACGACACACATGCTGCTGTGTGAGGCGAGGCAAAATTGTGGAACCAAGCACACGTGGCACCGTGCTTGGAAGCTGTGGCCATGCCCCCTCTAATTTTCACCCCCCCCCCAGAGGTTACAAGAGATTGACAGGCATTGCCAGCCAATCAACAGAGGTCACTCAAGCGACCTCTGGCAACCCCTGACGTCGTCTTTGGTAAAGGGAAATGTCTCATCCATAGAATATTGTGGTCAGAATAGCAACACTTTTTTCAGGATGGCAAAACCAAATGTCTCCTTCATAAAACACTTTTCTCAGGATGGCAAAACCAAATGTTTCTCATAAAATTGTTCCTTTCCTGGTCTACCTCCCTGCTAGGAATTTCTCAATTTCTTTACCTAAAAAATTCTAGATATCCTAGTTTACTCTCCGGCCAGGAAGATCTCCTTTTTGACTCCTATAGATCTCCTGGTATATTCTCCTGCCAGGTATCCCGTTCCAAAAAGGATCACTCCCTGATACTCTTCAGGTATTTCTGCAATCTTCCCACCACTTTAGGTTTCACACAATCATATTTCTTCAATAGCACAACTTGTTGACGTCAGTGGTTACTTGCACCAATTTCCCCCATGCAGATATTTCATATGAGGGTTGGTTCAAGCTCTGTCTGTCAACCTTTCTTTCAATCTCTTTTGACTCTTGGCAACGCTTGTCCCAGATTTCCCCCAACTGACATCTCATGTCAGGAGAACTGCACAGTTCTTGCATCCTTATTTCTCTTACAATGGGCCTCATTACGAGTCCAGCGGTAACCGAGGCGGTAAAACTGCCTGGTTACCGCCGGACTCGTATTACCATTCCGCCTCCGTGATTCCCGGAATTACCGGGGCATTACAACCCCGGTTTTCCGGGAATCACAGAGGTGGAATGGTGTAAATCCCCATTCCCATTGAGTCCCATTCCATGGGACTCAATGGGAATGGGGATCATGGAAACACCGGCAGCATCTCGTAATGCTGCCGGTGTTTCCTCGTCCGCCTGCAGGCGGGCGGTGTTAAACCCGCTAGGTCAAACCTGGCGGGAACATCACCTACCGCCTGCAGGAGTCGGGATCAGGCGGTCCGGAAACAACGGTGGCGGCGGGTTTAACGCCACCGTTATTTCCGGACCGCCTGACCTGTAATGAGGCCCAATGTCTTTTGGTTTATGGTAATGTGGTTTCCAGGTTTCCCCCAACTAACATCTCATGTCAGGAGAATTGCACCATATTTGCCTCTGTATTTCTCTCCCAAAGACTTTTGGCTTATGGCAATGCTGGTTCCAGGTTCCCCAAACTGACATCTCATGTCAGGAGAACTGTACCATATTTGCCTTCTCTTTATAAGTCTATTCATTCGATATTCAAAGGTATTCTTCAAATACTCTTTAATGTCTCTTCACATCCCAGTGCCCCTTTCTCTCGCAGGCTGACTCACTGGTAAACCGTGCTGTTGCTGCAAGCGTCTTTCGAGGGGCTGGCTTCCCTGTCTGAACAGTTACGTTTGGTTCTCGCGGCAGCGTTTGCTCCCTTCTCCACCATGTCCTCTCCTCTTCGCACCCCGCTACGCACCGTTCACCTTCTCGTTACCAGAGATTCTCCTCTCTGGTCTAGAACACTGCAAACCTGCTACAGGTAGCCATTCACTGCTCTCCCAGCGGCTGATCTGCTATGAACTGACTCTGTCACCGGTCTTGCTTCCTGCTACGTGTACTCTGCAGCTTCTCTCCTCTTCTTTGATCCTCCTGCTGCTGGTAACCTTCAGTTTTAAATGTCCTGCACAGTTCATTCAATTTTAGACAACTAGAATGCACTTCACGCTTAACCTCCCCATTGACTCCTTGTTTTTCTTCTTCGTCTCAGTACCCCAGTCATTACGGGAATTGGGGTCCAAATATGTTTTAGCTTTTCAAGGTGATATTGTCTTATATACTTGTTGGAATATAGATTATCAGAGCTTCAGAAGATCACTTCACTGGGGCTTTGGAGGTTACCTCCTACAAATTCTTTTGACATCTAATGGAAAATAGTGCATTTTAAAACTCCTGAGGCCTGTTACACTGGTGAAAATGTGGTTAGGAATAAAAATATTTTTCTGAAGGATTTGAAGCCTCTTTTCTCTGCCCAAAAGGAATTTTTACACAAAAACTAGTGACAATCATTGGTCAAAACATTGAGCATTTGATCACCACTTCATATAGGAGTGTGGTGGTGTTAACTAAGTATTTGGATTGATTAATTGGCTTGTTAATTGAAATTTATTAACATTAACTTAATTGGATTTGAATATAAGCCACATTGATTATGAGATATGTGGCATGCCATTTATCTTATCTGCCCGTTATCCACATGTCAAATGGGTAGAGTATCAAACGAATAATATACCGAGTATCTACCCTTCAACGCCTAAGAGAAGATCCAGTCCGGAGTCTTCTTCCCTTGAGCCTGGTGGGGATAACCAGCTCATCTTCCACAGCCAGAGGATCCTCTTCCTTGGTCGAAATCGCTGCACACTGCTGTAGTGGTCCGGATAGCCATTTGAAGAGCCTCTCCTGTTTTTAAGGAGCGCACCTTTTATCCGTTGTCGCTGCTGCCGGCTTCATCCCTGTATGGTACTGACCCCCTTCAGATGTCTTTCACAACGAAGCTCCAGGAACCGTGGGTCTGCGGGAAACTAACAGGAACAACTGCCAGGACACCAGCTGCACCATTGGAATAAGGTACTGTGTTCTGCTTGAGGAAACTGGGTGAACCCCTTTTCTTCATCTCCAAGGCTTGCCCTTGTCTTCCCTCCTTCTTATAGCTTTTGCTTCCGAACATTGACAATATCGAAGTACTTTTGGCTACGTTGAATCGTGAACTGTCGGACTGTGTGATCTTCGGCAACAGGCCTCCGGTGTCACTTGACCCTGGCTCCGGCCCTTTGACTTTTGAACTCCTGTCTCTGAGTGTTTCTCGGTTCTGTCTGCCTAACCAAAATATTGCCTGTGATTTTTGCCTCCAACTCCCTCTGGTTATCTCAGGTGCTAAGTGTGTTTTACCCCAGTAGCATTTCATGTCACGGATACGCGTTTATTTAGTAGACCGAACTGTCAAAAAAAAAAATTGCAATCGTATTCGCGGTAACGTGTTTTGTTCGTAACACTGGTTCATTCAAACACATGGTACTTACCTTGAGACATACTGTACAAAGTGAATTGGTTGGTTGTAGTATATTTAACGTGTGGTTTTTGTTTAAGTTTAATAGAAGTGTGTGTTTATAATGAATGGTTTAAAAATAAATGTACTTATATTTTTATACCTGAAACCTTGAGTCAGTGTTTGCTTGAGTCACAGTAATTGTGGTCCCTTTGTGTAATCTCTGCTACTGCTCATATACTCTTGAGATAAGCCTGGCTGCTCCGCCACTGCTACCACTCTGACAAAGCGGTACAGGCTTGTACCAAAGGTATTGCCACCTGTAGTCTTAATTGTGTGTAGTGGTCCCTAAGGGCACTGCACAGGATTCTGCCTAACAGTTACCCTCAACGATGTTGCATGAACATGACTGAGCATTGACGAAATATACGTCTTCTCGTTAGTTCTGAACGGTAAATGTACACTGGGACGAAAAATATATTCCCCTGCAACAACAATACGAGCACGGTATAAGTCTAACCTCAAGAATCCCTTTAAAACAGAAAAAAGTTCCAGGAAGATGAAATGCAAAAGCCCCTAACTTACTTGAATACTACTGCTCCCAAGTCCCTGGCTTGAATGCCAACTGACGTAGAACGCACTGCGTGAAGCCAGTGTGGCTGATATGAAGCCCGTCTAAGATCGTAAACGTACTGTTGTCATGTGACAACGGCCAGAATCACGTGGCTACACGTGACATGCCGCGCTAATGTTGAAATCAGTAAATAAGAAAGAAAAGATCAGTCTCGTGTCTGTTATGAAGTGCAGATTCACACGACCGCCTGCGTGGCTAAACGTGGCATGCTGCTCCAACATGCAGGTCAATATATCAGTAAAGGAAAATACATCTTGCGTCTGTAATGCAAGTTACTAATTAGTGTATAAATAAACAACTGTCTACATTGTGCATTTGAAGAATGCTGCTAACAATAGTGCAGTGCCTGATCAACTGTCCATGTGAACAAAATACAAAAGAAAGTCCTAATTATTGTAAATGATGAATTTCCAGATGTCCAAAAACCACACCTTCTACATAACCATGCATCCAACCACTTGTTACAAGTCACCTGGATGGGTTATCCTTGTAATGTGATTGTGTGATAATGCATGTGTTGTGCTGCATTGGGGATGTGCATCCACCCTGTTTGTTACCTGCTAATATTACCCAAACAGAACCATTGGTTAAATAAACACACTAGAATGGCCTGACACAGGGAACCCTCTGTTGCTGAAACACCAGTTATACACCACAATAAGACGATCAAAACGTCACCAAGGTGTCCGTTGGTGAGTAGAAACCAAACCTATTATTTCTATAAAAAGAAATTTAATTAATGGTCCTGATTTAACCCAAGTGAGGTACACCTGAATTTGCAGATCATGCGTGCTTCAAGCTGTTGTAAGTATAGCTGGTGGTCTCCTCCTCTGGCGTTCAAACGTGCCTGCTGCAATCCCACCAAACGTATGTCCTTGAAACTGTCCATTTGATGAGTTGTTTGCAAATGTACAGCAAGTGGCAGTCTAGGATCCTGACTGTTTAGGTTGTTAAGATGTTCTCGTATGCATACTCGAAGCTCTCATATTGTGCTCCCAACATAAACCCAATTGCAAACACATACTATTGCGTAAATAATATATTTGGACTTGCAGTTGATATGATCTCGTATCTTAAAAAAACAAGGCCTGATGGCATATGAAGTCAGTCACTGGTGACATTGCATACTGGCAGAAATTGCAACACCCAAATTTGTGGAAACCATTTGGGGGACCCCTAAACCACTGTATATGGGAACCTCCTACTGGTTTTGGTTCAAGGAAAGAGAGCCTCAATTAGTTTTTTTAAAGTCTTGTTGCTAGTAAACACAACTTTTGGTCTGTGTAATGTATGGAATAAGATCAGGGTCAAGCTTAAGCAAATGTCAGTGTTTGTTCAATAGTCTGCTTAATAACCCACTGTCCTGCAAATATTTGGTAATAACAAAATCTTATCTGTATGTTGGTCTTTCTTGGGTATTGAAGGTTCCAAAAGAGATTCCCTACAACGGGAATTAGTTTTATGCAACGCTTTATTGATGCAATGTGACGGGTACCCTTGTTCCCTAAACCTGTCCCATATAATCATAAAGTAAGAAGTCCCCAGCATCACGAGGGGAAGAGCAGAGGAACAATAGCCAGATTGAATTTTCTTTGTTGCGCTATTGCCATGAAACATGGATGGAATTTTATATGGATCTCATTGTGTGGGAACAATATTCGATTTGCTTGTCTATTTTGATGCTGGTTTTTGCTTTAGAATGACAATAATTTCACATTATTTCTCAATACCTGATGTGTATGATTCACATGTGGATACACCATTGTTTTTCCACAAACCACTGAAATTCAATCTTGCTCTTGTTCCTCTGCTCTTCCCCTCGTGATGCGGGGGACTTCTTACTTTATGATTATATGAGGGCTTGTTTTACACAATATGAACATTTTACGTTCTTCAGCAATCCACTTTGTTGTACTTGATATATGGGCCTAGCCTTGAGAAGGACCCAAGAGGGTCGAAACACGTGTTGGCTACCAAGAGAGCCGCGCATATGATTTTCACATGTTGTATTAAATAACCAGCCCAAGAGGAGCATTAACTGTTTCTTATGGTTGTGATTTTTGGATTTCTTATATACTTCTGGGGCAGTATGTGATCCAGTGCAAGTATTTTTACTCGCATCATTTATTAACATTGCTTTCCATGTTTAAGTGTCAGCGCACACCTCATACAAAGTCCTCCCTCAAAAATCGTATAAAAATAAGCCAGCTGGAACCACGCATTGGCCAACAGCAGGCTCATTGGCCAACATTCTCCCACAGCTATACTGTGACTGAGGTCTCATCCCTTCAGCACCTCCTTCTAGGTCTCCACACCATGATCCAGAGCAACTGGCGAGCAACCATTTAGGGTGCTGCAAGCAATATGTTGCTCCCGAACTACAGGTTGGGGATGATTGGTCTACAGACACCAAAAAGGCTGCCACTCAACCTGATACTGAGCTGGCAGACTGTTTACCTGTCTTTTCCGATGAAGAGGTGGTTCTGGAGCAGATCCCATCAAGCACCAAGCTAGACATGCCTCCTCCTAGAGCAACCCCTGCTCACATGCTTCCTCATCAGGCAATTCCACCACCAAGGTTGGTGTCTCCATCAGCACCTAGAGACGTTTCTTCAGACATCCGAGCCACTCTCAAAGCTGAGCTTCACCACAGTTTGCCAGACCCTGCAGTGCTGCAGATGTCTCAGCCAAGCATAAGTAGAACTACAGTGCTGCAGAGGCAACAGCCAGACATAAGTGGGACAGCTGCTCCCCATTGCCATTTGAAGGTTCATCGCCTTTGGATGCCAGTTGAGATGTCGGAAGAGGATGCTTCAGGCAACCAGGCCTCCATCCACACAACAGACACAGGGACAGATGAATTTTATGACATCATCCCGGCAGACGGCGAACAAGATGAGATCCCTCTCAGGGACTCTTTGACAGACAAAATTGGCTCTTTTCACACCTTGATGTCTAGGGCCACAAATATGTTCGGCTTGACCCCTGAGGAGCAGAAGAAGAATAGTTTGCTCCATCAAAGTTGAGAACAACACAGGAAATCTGTTATGGCCATACCCCTGCTGGAGGACCTCTGGGAAGAGGGTCTGTTAACAATGACCAACCCATCCTCTGCGCCTTGGAAAAAGGAGAGGTTTGACAAGAAGTATAGAGTCCCGGACACAGCCCACTCAAGACTCTATGATATTGGCAGCGGCCATTAAATGCTCTGCCAATCCTTCATCTTTCTGCTGGTTCCCCCTGAGAAGGAAGGAAAGCACTTTGATGCTTTTCGGAAAAGGATCTTCACAACAGCTGCCACTGCCATCAAGGTGGCTAATTCCATGGCTATCCTATCCAGATACAACCGGGAGCTCTAGTTTAAGATGGTTCCCATCCTAGAATTCTTCCCGGATTCGCCCTCCTTCGTGAAGGGAAAGCAGTGTCGGAGAACGTGATATCTGTCTCTGTGGACATAGCCGACACCGGTTTTCGACAACTGGGTAATTGCACTGTGCTTCACAGACAAGGCTGGCTCAAGGCAACCAATTTCCAGAGGTCCAGATAAAGGTGGTCGACATGCTGTTTAATGGCATTGATCTGTTCGGTAAGAAGGTTGATGAAACACTACAGACAATCAAGACCATCACGGATACGTCCCAGTCCCTGGGCACATTACAGCAAAGGCGCAAGTCCTTTCGCTCAGGGAAGTCTCGCTTTTCAAGAATTTTCCAGCTCTCCTATTAGTTGCCTTCCTACAAGACCACATCGTACTCCTACATAAGTAAGTCCCAATCTTACAGAGGAAACCAACGCTGACGTGGCTCCTCACAAACCAGTGGTGACTGGCTAAATATGGCTGACCCATCCTGGACCAAACCCTCCCACTTTCGCACCCCGTTGGGAGCAATACTGTTGCATTTCATCAGGGAGTGGAAAGACATCACCACTGACTAATGGGTGCTATCCCTCATCCAGCAGGGCCATACACTGGAGTTCACCAGACGACCACCAACCATTCCTCAGTTTCAGAAGGCAGAGAAACACAATCATCTGCTTCAACATTGTCTACTCCAGGTACTTCCTTGTAAGAAAGAAGTCAGGGGGTCGGAGGCCCATATTAGACCTTCGAGTACTAAAGATGTTTTAAAGGCCCAGACTTTCAGGATGAATACGTTGCAACAGGTCCTATCTGAACTGCAGCAAGGAGATTTCCTAGCATTCTAGCATCCCTAGGCTTAGACCACACCTATTTTTGCATCACTATTCACCAGAAACACTGCAGTGACCTGCGCTTTGTCGTGTCAGGCTGCCACTATCAGTTCAAAGATCTGCCCTTTTGGGCTGCTGTCAGCACCGCAAGTTTTTACCAAGTGCCTAGCTCCAGTGGAGACAAATCTGTCAGTCGGGTGCACATGCCTACCCATACCTAGACGACTGGCTAGTCAGGGCAATATCATAAAATATGGCTGTGTATCAGACCGCACAGACAGTTCAGTGCTTGCAATCACTAGAGTTCTCGATAAAATATTTGAAATCTCGCCTGATCCCATCTCAACAAGCTCTTTACTTGGGAGGCTGCCTCAACGTGCTCCATTGCACAGCAACCTCATCTCACCAAGGCGCAGTGGCTTTCCACAATGCCTACCACCTCTGTCCACAGCTACAAGTCTCTGCTGGGCATGATGTCCTCTTGCATCCCCATGCTACGACCCTGCAGGAGCTCTTCAATGCGCATTGGAAGCAGGTTTCAGGCTCATCGGAAGACCAGATCACCCTGACGCATCAACTCAAAAAGGCACTACCCTGGTTGTCAGTTCGAGGTGATGTCATGATGGACGCTTCCCTTGGTGGTTGGGGTGCACATTCAGGAGACCTACACGCCAGGGGCCTTTGGAGAGAGGAAGAAAAAGCTCTACATATCAATCTGCTGGAGCGAAGCACTATGTTTTGGGCACACAGGTCGTTCCTCCCATGGGTCAGTGGTCGAGTGGTGCAGATCGTTACTGACAACACCACCATGATGTTTTATGCATGCAAGAAGCAGGGTATTGGGTCCCTCTTTCTGTTGATGGAAGCACAGACACTGTGGCACTATATATTCCTCATTCCCTTTCAGAACACTATGGGTTATTCCCTCACAGGGAACCCCACTCCTGTCATGAATAGGAGCAGAGGGAATTTTAGATCCACTAGATCTTTTGTTGTTTGGGAACACCAGAGATCGACCTCTTCGCCACCTACAGAAACAGGAGGTGCACATCCTTCACCAGCAGGCTCCCACATCCGGAGAACTTGAGGGATGCTCTCACATGCCCCTTGGAGGGCAATTTCCTATATGCCTTGCCACCGATACCATTGGTGGCTCGACTACTAAGTGCCTTCAGACAACATCAATGCAGACTGATCCTAGTGGCCCCAGCCTGGCCATAACTATTTTGGTACGCTGACCTGCATGCACTCTCCTCCCCTGTCCCAACGAGGCTTCCTCCTTGGCACAACCTACTTTCCAGGAGAAAGGGTGCTGTCCACCATCACGACCCAGCCTCCCTCAACCTCATTGCCTGGCTCCTGTGCTCCTAGAGTTCGGCTACATCCCACTGAAGACTGCAGAGCCATTCTAGCATGAGCACTTCTACTCTGGGTTGCTACAAGAGCAAGTGGAAGCGGTTCCCTATTTGGTGTGCAGCTTGGACCCTTGACCCTCTCGCCATTCAGCCAAACGATATTCTGCCATACCTGTTATCCCTGGTGCCAACAAGTTTGGCGCGTTGCTCCAAGGTCAATCTGGCAACGATATCCCTTTACAAGTGCTCTACGTCCATGCATTCTCTGTGGTGTAATTGTTTTAGTCAAGGAATTCCTCAAGGGCTTTTTTTCGTTCTTTTCCACCTATCAGGCAGCCACCGCCGGCCTGGGAAATCAATGTGGTCCTGTCCAGACTCTTGAGACCTCAGTTTCAACCTATGCACAAGACTTCACTCAAATATCTCACTTGGAAGACTGCCTTCTATGAGGGGTCAGTAATGCAAGGCAGACAACTGCTTGTTACTCTCTTACTCTCTCCTCTACACCACCACCTAACTAGAACACAGCGATACTATGGCGCATTCGGTACAGCTGTTCTCATACTAACACCCGCCACATACTCCACATCACCCTAATTAAACACAGCTAGCAGAGCACACACCGCTAGCCTAAGCGTCCCCCCAGGCCTAACACAGCCAGAAATCAATCTGGGTAATAACTCACCAGAATCAATATATATTCCTGACCTCCATACCACCACACCCACTGCTAAGAAGCAACTATACCAGCTGCATCTCTCTCTCTCTCTCCCCCCACCCCCCAGACCTGAACTATGGTTCCCGAGGGTGTTCAACCTACCAGCGCTTTGAGATCATACCAATGATACATAGGCGAAATATAAATGCAAAGTAACATAACTTAACATTTATCAGAATATGCCATTTTATGAAAGAAAATATTTGTAACAATGCTTCACTATATCTGCCTAACTAAAGCTTAAGGAATATCTTCTAGCATAGCATCACTAGCCCAAAATAAACAAATAAAATATATGCCAATACAATATAACCAACAATATTTGTACAATGTTTCAATTACCTTTTCCTATACTGGGTAAGGTGCCATCCCCAGGATTCAAAGTTAACTTCAGTCATAGGGAAGGGCTAATAGTTAACTTCAGAATGTTCAGAAAAGAAAGGTTTTGAACCAGTTCTTGTTAGTTCCAAAACGTCCAAAGTAAAAGTTAAAAAAACACAGTTCCACTGGTAACAAGTCTTGATTCTTTGATGAAAGATCCACTTTCAACGTCCAGAAAAGAAATAAGCACCAATGGTAACTCTGGTTATGACAATTTATTTCTTCTTCCAGAAAGCTTGCCACAGTTTGAAAGAAATGTAAGATTCCCACTGTCAATAATACACAGTTCTTAATCAACCGTTCCAAAACCTCCTCATTTACAGTCGTAATATGTACTTTGGTATATTTGTAAGGATGACTTCTTAGTGTTGCTGCTTTTACTTCAACAACCCCACTTCTACTGGCTTTTACTATGAGAACGACCACTTTTGTCCCACACTATTTTACTTGATTCAGAATGCTGCAATATTGCATCCAATAACAACTGGATATACCACCATGTCTTTAGTATTTCAAACTACTACCACAGTTTCAATATTTTGAATTGTTAGAGGGCTTCGACAAGATACACTCTTATGAACTTCAAACTCTTCAGGTAGGCAAGGCATAACCTTTTCCAAAAGGGGCTGCCTCTTTACCTTTCTTGTCCTTTTACCCCAATAACAACCTGGATTGGCCCTTAAGACTCACTTCCCTCCTGCTTTCACAGTCTCTGGTACCACAAGTTGTGTCTACCTCAACATATTTGTTACAAGCAGCCAAATTCCCTTTCTCAGCTTTAATCACACCTTTCTGCCAGCTAACAGCCCAAGTAATTACCCAGAAGCCTTGGTGCCTCTTTATTAGCTTTTGGTAATGCTTGCACGCTTGTAATTTAAGCCACTTGGTTATTACCAACTTCACGGTGCAGCTGGATGACTCTTTAACACTTAGGCTGGTTTCACTATTACCAGGGGTTTCCTCTTGGCTTGGGTAATCCTTGTTCTTTTCTTTAACAGTTTATACTCTTTTCGTAGGAATGAAAGATATGTCACGTCTAGATACTGTATAAGATTGTCTTTCAGTTGAAAACATAATTAGGCACACGTAGCCTCTCTTTAAAGTAGATTTCAAGGTTTTAAGTTGCATATAAAATTGTATTTCCGCATAAAGGGAAAGGATATTGAGTTCAGGCCTCCTTTTCAGTCTTTATAATTTGTAACTCATGTATTGTCAAGATTAGGTATTCTGTAATGGTTCTATCAGCGTTCTCTCTCCTTAATTAGGGACATGCGACCACTCCGTTAGAGAGCAACAGTCTTTTAATATGAGAACGATGTATTTCAGTACTTTAGCTTCTCGCGTGAGTTTCAGGTCTTTCATGGTATATCCGAGTGCTACATTTCCATGGTTAACAATACTTTGCATGCAACAAACAACTTCTGCTTGCATAAAGTCACTTCTGATTCAATAAGGAGCTGGATACAGTTACCGGCAAGGCCCGCGCAAAGTGTTAGAATGCTGTGCTTCCCTCACCGGCTTCTTAAACACTTGCTTTGCCAGTTGCACTGCTTTCCCGACTCCCACTACAACTTCTATTGCTTCTGGCTCACTGAGGACCCAGACCCTTCACCTGACAGGTGTCTCCGGTCCGGCCACTCGATTTGGGAGTTTCTTTTGCTCCCAAGACTCTCTGCTTGCCACTTCTTGCCTTAGTCTCCTGCACATCCACAGTTCAGCATTTAAGGCAATCGGGCTCCCATGGGGAAAACTGTTTCTCCTGCACGTCTTCCGCTGTGCAGCCTCTGCGCTTCAGACTTTGATGGAACAGGACTCTCTCAGAACTTGCAGGTGAAATCTGTTGGCATGGCTCTCATGCTCCCACTTCTGTGTGGCTTGCCAGCCTAGTACTTTCTCTCTGCTTCTACTGCTACAGCCTGCACTCCAGCCAACGTTCCAGCTCCTTGCTGTCTGCACCTGAGGGGGCCTTTTATGCCTCCCAGGTACAGCAATAATGTTCAGGTGTGCCTATTGGCCTCAATTGCCTGACTACTACAATGGCTGCTAGGCTTAATTGCCTGACTCCTACATCTGCACGCCACTTCAGCCCTCTTCCCAGTCCTTCTTGGATTCTGGGACTTGTAGTTTCTTTTAACAAACTTAGTTTTTCCAGTATTTGAATTACTTGCAAGGGTACATTTTATTCCCTTAATTTTTAAGGGGACATTTGAGAATGAGATGTTACGCTGTAAGATGGTTTATTGAAGACATTTGCATACTCCTTTACATTGTACCCTTGAGATTGAGGAAGGTGTTTCATTTGTGATACCCAAAAAGATTTTTCTTTTAATAAAGTTTGCTGACATTTTATAACCTTAGGGATCGCAACTTTAGATTTAATGTGAGGTTTAGAAACATTAAAATGACAATAAGCCATTACCTCTTTAGGTACACTGTGAAGAATCTTCCTGTTTGAGGGAAAAATACTGCCTCATCCCACAAAATCTTACACCACCCAGAGCCCCATCTCGTCCCAGGTGATCCTCTCACAGTAAACCACGGCCAGGGTTGGGATCAGGAAGCGTCTGCCTTCCCCTGGCCACCTGGGAGGAGACTTTAGGCAGGGTTTCAGTGAGGGATCCGTAGGATTCTTGGCACTTCCTAGTTACAAAGACTGGAGGGGGTATCTGTATTTCTTCCCCCTTTACAGTTGCGGTAGTTGCCAGATCACCCCAGCCAAGGTTTTCTATATGGCAGCATTGATATGATATGGCATTTATAACGCGCCTATAAACAAGTGTTTCAAGGCGCGACGAGGCAAGGGAGGGGGACAGAGGGAGGACAGAGGCAACGATCTTACTAGGCCAAGTGACATTGAGATTGCACAAGTGCATGGGAGAGGGCTGGGGGAAGTGCTGAACATGGGATCAGACAGTAACAAGAAGTGCGGCCAACAGGTGGCAGGTGTCCAAAGTGCAGGTAGGGGGACTGTAGGCTTACAGTACAGACCCAAGTGCAAGGGTTGCCGGGAGGCAGTGGGGGTATGCAACTGGGTGGGCAGGGACCTGGGCCCGATATCAGAGGGTAGCCAGGTCACCAGTGCAGTATCAGACAGGAAATCAGCAGGGGAGAGGTAGAAGGAAGGCATAAGCAAAGAGGAAGATCTTGAGGTGCTTCTGGAACCAGAGATGGTTCTCCTCAAGTTTTAGAGGGGCAGGGAGGCTGTTCCAGAGGGAGGCCCCAGCCTAAGAAAGAGATCTACCACCAACTTGTTGCTTGGAGAAATGACTGATCCTCGGGGAGTTGGAGGTGGAGGTGCGAAGAGCTTGGTTAGGAAGGTATTTACGAAGAGAGAGTTGGAGGTATTTAGGCCCCAGGTCCCAGAAGGCCTTGTGGACAATGCATATGGTATTGAACTTAATCCTCGCACCCACTGGGAGCCAATGCAGAAATGTCAGTGCTGGAGAGAAACAATCCCTGGGCTTGAGGCCAAGGAACGTCTCTGAGCCCTGTTCTGGATGAGTTGCAGAGGGCGGAAAGTAGAAGAAGGCAGATTTAGAAAGAGGCTGTTGCAGTAGTTCTGTTAGGCCACTTACCTGGGGGGCGGCGAGACGCTGCCGGTCTTGGCGGGTTTGTCCGAGGTTTCGGCTCGTAGGGAGAGGAACCTCCCGATGTCCGAAACCTCGGATTTTTTTCGGCGCGCGCATGCGCCGCAATACGCGGAGGCCGCCGGCTTGTGTTCCAAGCCTCGTTGTCGCTCCTGGCCAGGGCGGCTGCGCATGCGCGGTCCAGCCTGCGCTTCAGGCCTCGGCTTCATGCCGAGGGCCGTAAATAGCGGCTAAGTCAAAGAACGAATCGCGTCTTAACGCGGTTCATTCCTGACCAGCCGTAGCAGCGCCATCTTCCAGTTTGCCATCCTGACCTGCTTCTCCCTTCCCTGCCGGATTCCCGGGTTCTCTGGTTCCAATCCTGCCTGCCTTGCCTGGTTCCATTCTTCTCTAGCCGGATCTCTGGCGCTACTCTTCCTTGGATCCCTTGTGGGGTCCCTCCCTGTGCTGTCAGACCTGGAATCAGCCAGCCTTAAGCCATCTTGGTTGGTTTCTGACCTTTTGCCTCGCCTTTTGGCTTCCCCTCCTGATCCCCTTGGTTTCTCAAGTTGCCTGCTCCTCCCTATCTCCAGACTCCTGATCACCACGCTTCTGGTTCTCCCTTCGCCCATCTCGCTGTGGTGTCCAGACTCTGCAAGTGGAGTTGCTACTATTGTATACCTTCAGCCAGTGACACTTCCACTATCCTGGCCTCCCCAGTTCGGACGCCTTCCAGGAATTCTGCCTCCACAGGTGCTGCCCGATCCCGGGACACACACCTTAACAGATTAAGATGCCTACCTGTCTGTACTGATCCAGGGATGGATGACATGGAGGATTTAAGGAGTGAGATCAGAGCTTTACGTGCCAAGATGTCGGCACTTCATCAGGAGAATTTGGCACTAAGACAGATGGTGGCTCAAGGGACCAGTGCTAATATTTCGCCTCAGACAGTGATGGCAGAGACCAGTCCAGTGAAATTCGACGGAGATCCCAGACGTGTGGCTGAATTTTGCAATCATTGCAGAATCCATTTCTTGTGTCGTCCAACCCATTTCAATCAGGATAAGGCCAAGATTGGATATATTTTGGGCAATTTGGTTGGCAATGCGTTGGCCTGGGCTACGCCCCTTGTGGTAGCCAAGAGCCCAATATTGGAGGACTTTGTAGCCTTCGAAAAGGCCTTTTTGGAAGTTTTCCAGTCACCAAACCTAGCAGCTACAGCTCAGAACCAACTAATGGACTTAAAACAAGGCTCCAGTGACATTATTGCTTATATCAGTCGTTTTCGCCAGTTGGCCACGGATTCCCAATGGCCGGAAGTAACTCAGAAGACGCTCTTTCGTAGGCGACTAAGGGAGGAATACAAGGACGAGTTGTTACATATACCAGAACCAGAGACCTTGCAGGCTCTTCAAGAACAAGTCCTACGTATCGATCATCGATTGACTGAGAGACGGAACGAGAGGCGTAGATCTGAAAAGACGCTATCGAGAGTACTGCCAGGAATTCCTAAAGTCTCAAGCTCACAAGAATCAGCACCTGAACCCATGCAATTGGGACCCCTAAGAGGTCCTCTGTCAGACGCCGAATGGAAAAGGAGAGATCTCAGGTTGTGCCTGTACTGTGGGGCCTCCGGGCATTACCTCTCTACGTGCCCTCAACGCCCTCTCCGTAAGTCGGAAAACTAAACGGCCTGTCGTATGTAGGGAAGGCAACAACAGGCCCTTCTTCCTTAATTTCAGTCCTTCCAGATGACCACCGGGAGAAACAGCCAATGCAGCCAGTGGTAATCATGGCCTTGAGAATCAAGGTTACGTGGGCAAGAAACGAACCTGTAGAGGTTCTTGGTCTGTTGGATTGTGGGGCTTCCGGTAACTATATTGATGCTGACTTTGTAGCCAAGAATGAGATCACTTTGCTGCAGAAAAGATGTGCTTCCATGGTAGAAGTTATTGATGGCACTCCTCTGTCTTCTGGACCGGTTCATCAGCATACAGGAACATTACAACTACAAATAGAGGAGCATCAGGAACTGATCTCTTTTGATGTCATCAAGACACCTTCGTACCCAATTATTCTGGGCTTACCTTGGTTGTTGCATCACAATCCTAACATCAACTGGGAGACCAGGACTCTAGAGTTTTGTTCAGCTCGTTGCAAGCAAGAATGCTTAGGCACCTACCATCCGGCAATGAAGACCACGACCTCAACCCAGACCGATGTATGTAGTAGAACAAGCCTTTACTCGGTCTCTACAGTACCATCAGAATACATTGAATTCCAGGAGGTTTTCTCCGATCCAAAGGATATCCCGTTGCCTCCGCACAGAAGCTTTGATTGTTCTATAGATCTTCTTCCAGACACTACTATACCACATGGCAAGGTCTACTCCCTAACAGCACAAGAAAAGGAAGTACTACAGGAATATCTACTGGATTGCCTATAAAAGGGATACATCGTACCCTCCACCTCTCCTGCGGGATTTCCTTTATTCTTTGTTAAGAAGGAGGGGACCCTTCGGCCATGCATCGATTATCGCCAATTAAATGATATCACCAAGAAAGACCGGTATCCACTCCCCTTGATACGAACCATTATGGAGTGTCTACATGAAGCCCGGGTGTTCACCAAGCTAGACCTCCGAGGAGTTTATCACCTAGTGCGCATAAGATCTGGTGATGAGTGGAAGACCGCATTTAAGACTCCAATGGGGCATTATGAGTACCGCGTGATGCCCTTTGGCTTGTGCAACTCTCCCTCGGTTTTTCAATGTTTTATGGATCACGTATTTGCTGATTTAATCAGAGTATCAGTTTGGGTTTACTTGGATGATATCCTTGTGTATTCCAAGGACCGCAAGGAACACATAGTTCAAGTTAAAGAGGTTCTAAAGAGGTTACAGCAGAATCACTTATACGTCAAGCCAGAAAAGTGCCATGTCCATCAAGATCAAGTGGAGTTCCTGGGATATGTCATCAATGCTACAGGTATACATATGGATCCTGCTAAAGTCCGTGCTATTCTAGAGTGGAAGCCTCCCAGAGATCGGCGATCCCTTCAGCGCTTCCTTGGATTCGTAAATTTTATAGTCGATTCATACCATCATTTTCCAAATGGGCAGAACCTCTTTCTAACTCTAACCAGTGTTAAGAGGACCTTTGTGTGGGGACCGGAGGCCGCTGCTTCCTTTCTGCAGTTAAAAGAAGCCTTCAGCAACTCTCCCATTCTTCAACACCCACGGGAGGACAGACCCTTTATTGTGGAAGCGGATGCATCGGACTATGCTGTGGGGGCTGTATTGTTACAACTGGATCCAGATTTGGAGACTGAATTTCCTCTAGCATACTATTCCCGAAAATTTATCGCCAGTGAGCGGAACTATCCTATCATCGAGAAGGAGCTTCTAGCCATTAAGACTGCTTTCGAAGAATGGCGCCACCATCTATTAGGAGGGCGTTTCCCAGTGGAAGTGCGCACGGACCACCGAAACTTAGTTTCTACGTTCCTTACAATGTAGAACATCACGCCAGGCTCGGTGGGCCTTCTTCTTTTCACATTTCGATTTCCATATCACTTACATATCCAACAATAAGAATGTCAAAGCCGATGCTTTATCTCGCTCTCTGGAAGACGATATTGCGCAGGAAAACAAGGGAGAACCTGTGCTAGCCCCGAAACATTTTCACCTAGCCCTAGTACCCTACTTACAGAGAGTTGCCCAGGAGACGGCAGTGGACCCAAAACTTACTACCTTATTGAAGATTCCTCAATTAAGCGAAAGAGATGGCCTTCTGCTCTTTCGGAAAAGATTGTACTTACCAACTGAAGATCTCCGTAAGGCCGTATTGCAGGGACTACATGATTCCAAAGTAGGAGGACATCGTGGGATTCGAGCTACACAGGAGGTGATTGCCCGTCAATTTTGGTGGCCTGGCTGGGCTACCCAAGTCAAGCAATCTGTGGAGTCCTGTCCGATTTGTGCCCAGGCTAAGACTCCGAGACAGAGACCTGTAGGCCTATTGCATCCTATTGAAATTCCACCTTACCCTTGGCACACATTAGCCACTGACTTTATTGTGGATCTTCCATGTTATGAGGGCCAGACCTGCATCATGGTAGTAGTAGACTGCTTTACTAAGATGGCCCACTTCATTCCTTTCCCGAAGATACCCACGGCTGCTCAGATGGCCCAGTCCTTTTTACAGAACATTTACCGTCTACACGGCTTGCCAGAGAAGATAATATCGGATAGGGGCTCTCAATTCGTTTCTGCCTTCTGGGGTCAACTCTGCCGACATTTGAGTATACATAGAGCTCTTAGCTCTGGTCATCACCCACAGACTAACGGGCAGAGGAGAGGACCAATCAGACTTTGGAGCAGTATTTACGCTGTTTCACTAATGCTTCCCAGTCCAATTGGATGTCTCATCTAGCCCTGGCTGAAGTAGCTTACAA
Source organism: Ambystoma mexicanum (assembly GCF_040938575.1). Classification (NCBI taxonomy): domain Eukaryota; kingdom Metazoa; phylum Chordata; class Amphibia; order Caudata; family Ambystomatidae; genus Ambystoma; species Ambystoma mexicanum. The sequence continues at coordinate 176,053,462 of NC_090934.1, forward strand.
CAACTCTGTGCACTCGGCTACCGGGTTTAGTCCCTTCTTCTGTTCCTCTGGCTTGCACCCCAAGTTACTACCTCTCCCTCCCGTACAACCCAGTTCGGTTCCTTCGGCTGATCGGTTGATAGCCAATGTACAAGGTTGTCATCGCCAGGCGACATGTTCCTTGACTATGGCGCAGGCTAGTATGAGAAAGGCTGCTGACAAGCGTTGAAGTCTTGGTCCGGTTTTTCAAGTAGGAGACCTGGTTTGGTTATCTTCCAGAAATGTTCCTGCCTGAAATCTTCCACTGAAATTGGCCCCTAGATTCCATGGTCCTTTCCGTATAATTAAGCAGGTGTCTCCGGTAGCCTTTAGACTGCCTTTACCTACCTCATGGCGTGTTCACCCAGTCTTTCATGTTTCCCTGCTGAAACCCTGTCGTCCCGACTCCTATGGTCGTTCCCATCCTCGACCTGCAGCCATTGATGTTCAGGGTACACCAGAATTTGAGGTCCAGGAGATTTGTGATTCCCGTTTTTATAGGGGGAAATTACAATATTTAGTGGACTGGAAAGGCTACCCCCCCTGTGATCGCACCTGGGAACCGGTTGTCAATGTTCATGCACCTCGTCTGATTCGGGAGTTCTATCTCGCTCATCCCTGGAAGCCTGGTGCTCCTGGTCTTTCTGCGGGGGGTCATGGTGTTAGGCCACTTACCTGGGGGGCAGCGAGACGCTGCCGGTCTTGGCGGGTTTATCCGAGGTTTCGGCTTGTAGGGAGAGGAACCTCCCGACGTCCGATTGTTTTCGGCGCGCGCATGCGCCGCAATACGCGGAGGCCGGCGGCTTGCGTTCCAAGCCTCGTTGTCGCTCCTGGCCAGGGCGGCTGCGCATGCACGGTCCAGCCTGCGCTTCAGGCCTCGGCTTCATGCCAAGGGCCGTAAATAGCGGCTAAGTCAGAGAACGAATCGCGTCTTAACGCGGTTTGTTCCTGACCAGCCGTAGCAGCGCCAGCTTCCAGTTTGCTATCCTCACCTGCTTCTCCCTTCCCTGCCGGATTCCCGGGTTCTCTGGTTCCAATCCTGCCTGCCTTGCCTGGTTCCAGTGTTCTCCAGCCAGATCTCTGGCGCTACTCTTCCTTGGATCCCTTGTGGGGTCCCTCCCTGTGCTGTCAGACCTGGAATCAGCCAGCCTTAAGCCATCTTGGTTGGTCTCTGACCTTTTGCCTCGCCTTTTGGCTTCCCCTCCTGATCCCCTCGGTTTCTCAAGTTGCCTGCTCCTCCCTATCTCCAGACTCCTGATCACCACGCTTCTGGTTCTCCCTTCGCCCATCTCGCTGTGGTGTCCAGACTCTGCAAGTGGAGTTGCTACTATTGTATACCTTCAGCCAGTGACACTTCCACCAGCCTGGCCTCCCCAGTTCGGACGCCTTCCAGGAATTATGCCTCCACAGGTGCTGCCCGATCCCGGGACACACACCTTAACAAGTTCAGCCTAGAGAGAACCAGAGCTCTGTTGACCGTGAGCTTCTGGGGGAAGGAAAGGAAAGGAAGAATACTGCTGAGGAGGTGCACTTGGTAGTTTGACTTCTTAGAGATGTCAGAGATTGGAGGAGAAAAGGAGAGTGTGGAGTCAAAGATGACCCCGATGTGCTTAGCCTCGCATGTGGGAGCAGGAAGAGGGCCAAGGGCGGACGGCCAGAGAGTGACGGGGAATGAGGGTGCAGGTGTGCCGATGAGGAGAATCTGTCTTACTGGCATTTAGGCAGAGATTGTTGGCAGCACACCACTCCTGGATAGCAGACAGACAGTCAGAGATGAGAGAAGAAGAGGTGGCAGAGGGGAGCCTGAAAATTAGCTGAGTGTCATCCGCATAGCCCTGAAAGTTGGAGCATAGAGTGGAAATGCAGTGGCCAAGAGGTACTAGGTATTAGTTGAACAGCCAGGGAGAAAGGTTAGACCCCTGAGGCAGTGGCAGATGTAAGGCAAAGGGCTCAGTGGGCAGAACTTGCCAAAGGGCCCTTGGTTGGCAGGTCAGGGAGGTGCAGTTTATGGTGGGCGGAGTTAATTGCAGTCACAAGTGCACAATGACGAACGTTTGAGACAAAAGCTTTTTTATTTAAAGTTGTCTTTATTACAGTTACATGTTTAGGGGTTGCAAACAGCTGGGCCTCCTCAGCAGGCTTTGCTATCAATGGTAATATTAGATGATCAAGCCGGAAACTAATGTTGGAAATGAAGATTTTTCAAGGCTAAGGGCAATAGAGAATTGCTTACAGTTTATCAAAACCACACGCAATTTCCTAGAAAGATTTCTCTAATAAGGCTAGTTGGATCCAATGTTTGATAACTGATGCACATGAGTACGTGGCAGGGAAAGTCTTAAAAAGAAGAAACATGGGGGCCTTATTAACATGGGCAATGGGAAGACATCACAGGATGTGACAAAGTACATGTATTAGGTTTAAAAGGTGTTCACGTTTTATACTTTGCTGACATAAGAAACTGGGTTATTTTCCAGGTGTTGGGCTGAGAGGCAAATGGTTGTGTGGGGGGGGGGGGGGGGCGTTCAGAAAAATACCAAGTTTCCTACACCCACCACCTGTCTGGAAGCCCCCCAGCTTAAAAAGTAAATTACCAGCACTGGACGTTCATCTATTTTAAAAGAAGAGCTCTGGCATTAAGGCACCTACATTTGGAAAGGTACTGTAGGAGTCAGACACATTGAAATATGAGGCCACTTTTTCACAGTTTGGGTATGGGCTGCCCCTGCAGCACAGGACTGGCCTGCTGACCCCTTATGATGGTATATCTTGTTTCTGCTAACATTCTTATGGGCAGGCCCGGCTGAAGATGTGTCGGGGGCCCTTTTCAACATGATGGTTGCTCCCCCCCCCCCTCCTTGTTTGGAGCGGAAAGCAGTCAGAGGCACCCTTGAGGGGCCCACATTATAATGGAGACAAAGATAAGGTTAAAAGCCACCAATTATCAGACGGCAAGCGAGCAGGGAGCTGAAACACTGAATGCCCGCAGAATAGCAATCAATCCATCTTTGTAAACAAGTGGCTGACGTGGAGGAACCAGTGTTGAAAGGTAACTAGGTGATCACCCTTCTGTTTTCCCCAATGGAAATGACGGCCGGACGGGCTGAAGCCAACGCAGCTTGCAAGGCGAGTGCTGCAAAGCCAGACTGTAAACCCCAGAACGTATTTGATATATAAAGGAACATAATGTCATGTTTTTAGACTGCTAACTGGTAATATGGGTGCAGTTGCTGGGTGCCCCCCTAAGGCCCCTTTCATTTGAAAAAGTTGAAAGGCCATGACCCCGTCCATGGTTATGGGTGTGAAAAGGGGGTTGCAGGTGGGCGAAAGGGCCGGGCAAGGATCTATAGGACTGCTGTGGCCTATCTCTGTTTCTCTCTCGCCCTCCCATGACCTAACACAACATTATGTTTTCTGCTATAGTCTACTTCTTCCCCTTATCTTTACTTCTCCTACTTCTTTCTTCACCTACAGCGCTTTCACTGACATCAAGCACTATAAAAACAGAAAACATAGCATACAATTTTCTCAGATAGCAGTGCCTCTAGGAGGGCGTAAATGTTAGGTGTAAAAATGTGACCCCTCCCAAGTCTCATAGGCCAGGAATGCTGCCCCCACACCCCACCAGTTTTTACTTTGAGCTATTAGGTGGTGCTTGTGCCACCTATAAGCTAAGTCTATTGCATTAGAGTACAGCTAGGGAGGAAAGGCATATGAGGAGGGATACAAAGCTTCTCGGTGCTGTTTGGTTATTTGTCCACCCTATGACTGCCCATGGCCATGCTGATCCCTGTAGCCATTCCTCCCCAGTTGCTGCCCCTCCCCACCTAGAACACCTCCTAATTGGAACTCTTTGAGCTCTGTTCTCAAGCCTTATAATCAAACTTTTCACTCAAAATGCCTGACAGTGTTTTTTTCAAAGCAGTCTTCTGAGAGTTAGTGACATAATTGGAGCTGTAAATGGGCCACTGGTGTAATAAAAATGTCTTAACCAGATCTGTCTGAAGTCTTGTTAAAAACGAGCATTGGCAAAGTCAACATTTTGGGCTTGTTTTAAGTAGTATGCATTTGCCAGGCATTGCTATTAGATAACCGGGTACTCTCACCATTTTGCGGGTGCTGCCATCGATAGCCAGTTAATACCACTACAGCAGTGCCTGGCAAATGCCTTTTCCATTAGTACAAAAAAGCCAGAAAAACTGTTGGCATTGCCAATGCTTGTTAAGACCGGCAGGCCACGCCCTCTTAGACTGTGGAGCTCTTTTGATGAATGCATTAGAACTGAAATCTGTTCTTGTTGATATTCCTGGGTGCGTCCTGCTGCTGCATGTAGCTGAATGCTTTATTAGGTGAGTGAATGACAGAAAAGCAGGATTGTAATGCGCATATGTAGCCTGTCTTCTCCAAATCGAGGGAATCAAAAGTCTGGAACAACTCTTTCAGCTAACATAACATAGATGATAACATGCTTGAAAGATTAGAGTCGAAGCAATCACTTTCTAATAGCATCAGCTTTAAAAATGCCCTTATGTTATGCCACTAAACTGGATAAGATGGGGGAGAAGTGGTATACTTTAACCAAACGGGCAGAGTATGGTGAAGGTGCAGAGTCTGGCAAAGGGGTTGTTTAACGTTGGAGGGGATGCATGCAATTAGTTGGATCTAGTGCAGTAGAAAGCCTACATATGCCAATGATTGTGGGATAATGCTGTGGGTGCCCAACTGCTCTGGTGTGTAATACTCGTGGCGATATGAGGAGACACCTGCTGGATTGCAGGACAGGTATCTGGGACTCTTTTCACTCCTAGATCTCTAATACAAAGAAGAGCCATTGGGTTGATGGCGCCAGTGACGCAGATGCCTGCCTTTGGGTCCTGAAGCGTGGAGGAAGTTCACCAAAGTGGTAAGAGCCATGCTCACAATGTTTCAGTGATATTTAAGAACAATAAGCTCTTGCCCTGATAGTTGCACAAAACAGCTGTGAAGAGGCTCAGCTCGAGGATGGGCAGGACATTCTCTTTCCAACTCTCTTTGCAACCCCTGTGCTACTAAAAGTGACTGTCCAGTGTCATTGCCACTCCTGCTCCGCAGCACTGCAGCTACCCTGTTGCACTTTCTTCATCTATTTGAGGGTCACTTACTCCTTTGAGGACCATGCTCTGCGTGTTCCTGACCGGGACTGAGGTAGTCTTACCACTTTTTCTGATGGAGTCTCTCCACAAGACTCCTAGTGGGTTAGTAGGCTTCGATAGTGCCTTGGCGGGTGCTCCTTCTCCCAGCACACACTGTGAACTCGCAGTGTTGGTTTAGCGGGGCTATGCGCGGCTTGGGATCAGCGGAGCATTCTTCTGATTACTAGCAGCGCTGTAGCTGCAACCATGTGCTTCAACTATGTACTGCTTCCCCCACAACTTTTCTTTCGATACACTTCCCACCATACCTGAAATTCAGGGATCTGCTCCCCACTGTCTTCCTGCATGCTTTCAACTGCCCACCCTTCCATGTGAGGTCCCCTTTCCTTTTTTCTCTGCTTCCCTCACGGTATTCTTCCCCTATGATTGTGAACCCCTACGTTGCTTCCTGTAGCTAGGTCCGTGCTCAATAAAAACCCTATTAATAACTGCTCATGCACCATGGGACGATAGCACAGTTATGCAGAGTGAGCGGACGCTGCAAGGGTTGGTTCAGGTTGGAAACCTGCAAGTTGAGCGCCCTGGGTGTTGATCCGGAGTTTGGGTCAGTATACCAACTGGCCATGGGATCTTACTGATCTGCCCTTTTTGTTTTGTGAGTAGTGTTTAACTGGGTGAAGCTTACAATAGGAGCCATGCATGGTAGTTGGTCCTTTGCAGGTTTTAGATGTCAAATGTTTGCTGCTGTGCAATCTGTGGTGGATATTGAAGGCCCTCGTTATTTATTTATTTTAATTCTTGCAATGCGCCAACATGCCCGTAGGCCTCAGGGCGCACATAAAACTGAACAAAGAAACAAACACACATGACAAAGAAGAAAGAGGTGTCAAAGAGTTATTCCAGATTGAAGTAGTGGGTTTTTACAGCACGTTTGAATGCAGTGTAGTCCTGGATCTGCCGCATCTGGGCTGGGAGTTTGTTCCATAGAAGGGGACCTTGAGCGTCAAGAGTGGTACCTCCAAATTTGGCTGTCCTGTATTTTGGATGCTTGAGAATAGTGGCAGAGGATGAACGAAGGTTCCTCGCGTTAGATTTAATGCTAATGCGGGCTGACAAATAAGTGGGGCTACAGAGGCTGAGGCATTTGTGGGTCGTGGTCAATATCTTGTGCGTTATCCGATGTTTAACGGAAAGCCAATGAAGTTTTTTCCTAAAGATGGAAATGTGTGTACGACGGGACTGATTGAAGATATTATGAACAGCATTATTCTGAGCCACTTGTAATGACTGGATATTGGAGGCTGTGGTGCCCGCTAGGAGGCTGTTGCAATAATCCAATCTAGAATTGATCAGTGCAGTGGACAGAAGGGCACACGAGATGAGATTTTCACTGAATATATTAACAGGGTGCATTCTGTATTTTTGGCATGGGTGCAAAGGTTTGATTTTCACGAATTCCCATACCCCCACCCTGGATGTAAACGAGCACAGGGGCAAAGAAGGAGACCTTAACCCAGTGGCCTTTGTGGGGCTGCCCCCACTAGGGGGCCCTGAAGACTTTTCAAAAGGGAGTACAGTGACTGCATTTAATATCAAATATAAGCAGATATGTCACTGGGGGGAGGTGGCATAATGTATTTATAATTTTAAAACAGACCACTGCTCATCTGTCTCCTGGACGACATAATGCATTTTACAGTACCTTTTTTTGAGGAGGATTTTAAGGCTGCTCTAAATTCATCACATCTCTGCAACAGTCAATCAAGCTTCTGAGCTACCTTTTGCAGCTTCCTGCTCTCGGTCACTCAGTTTTCAAGGAATCCGGCTATCAATATGGATACTGGATGCTGTTCTAAATCACTGCATTGCAGCTGTGCTCTCATGTCCACTGTCTCTGAGGTGCGGGAAGCGTCTATCAAAGAGAAAAAGGTTGGCCTGAGGGCCTTGGACCAAGACGGTGCCATTCAGGTAAACATTAATGATGACCTTGGAAGAGTGGAAAGGGTCCAGGAGAGCCTCCCACTAGGTGCCACCGTTGATGGGAGAAGAGGAGAAAGGAGCGAGCACAGAGATCATATGAAGCGTCCATGGGTCTGGCAAGGGAATGAAAAAGAGGATGTCGGTGAGGGTCTGTCTGGATGAAGCCCTGGTATAGGTATCAGTGATAGGGAGGCGTGGGTTGGAGACCAGCTTGTCCCTCTTGAACTGCTTCTTATGAGACTTAGTAAGGAGAGCAGGATAGTCAATAGAGAAGCAGTTAGAAAGGATAGGAGAAACAGAGAATATCATAGAGTAGCTGGACGGAGAGGAGAGATGTAGAGGGGTGATGGATGGGAATGTAGGGGGGGAGACACTAGGGGAGGACACAAGGAGGGGTGCAAGCAAACGAGACCTAGAGTGACCACACAATACTCGACAATTTAACTAAGAAACAAGAACTCGGATGGAAGAGCGGCGGAAAGGCAGTCTGGCAACAGGTTACCAGGGCATCAAGAACAGAGCTGTAGCTAAAAGGAGTTACCTTGAGGAGGGTGGAGCACAGCAGAACACAGAACAATACACAAAAAGGACAACATAATCGGCAAAAGTAAATCTGGAGAAAGGAAGAATGCAGCGGAAAACACAGCAATACAATGTAAAACAAGGCTGTCAGTGAGGAAAAACACAAGAACAATACAAAGAGCAGAGCAGTCGACAAATGAGAACCTAGATGAGGGAAGAATACTGCAAAACACAGAACAATACAATGAACAGAGCAGTCGGCGAGGAAGAACAGAAGGGGACACGTGGGTGCAGGAGGAAGCAGGGGGGGGTGTGAGGCAAACGCAGCTAGTAGATGCAAAGGACCAGCTGTCCGACGAACCAAGGATGGAAGTTAGCTGAGCACGTGGTAGGATGTTGTGAGGATGAGGGAGCTGCTCGGAACCACGCGGTCTGGGATGTGCAGCTGTGGGCGAACCAGGGTGGAAGGGCGATGAACCACGCAATCGGGATTGCGTGGGCCCATGCGGGCTAAAGCGCACAGGCGTGAGTGAGGCTGAGGATGGAAGTGCACAGTGACGCACGATGATCGTGGAAGTTCAGAGGAACGCACTGACCGAGAGAGGCCAAGGATGGAGGGGGGCGCTAGAGCACATGTGATCATGGGAATGCGTGGGACCGTGCAAGCTAGAGTGCGTGGGAAGGCATGGAAGGTGAGGGCGCAGAGGCGCGCACGTTCGAGGATTGTGAGGGTTCATGCAGTCCGGGGCGTGATGTGCACGTGGAGGCAGCGAAATGTAAGATTGTGAGGGGCCACACAGGTAGGGGAGGCGAAGGGAGGATTGCAAGGCATCACGCAGTCAGGGGACACAAAGCGCACATGGAGGCAGCGCAATGCAGAATTGCGAGGGGCCACACAGGTAGGGGAGGCGAGGAAAATGGACACGCATCCAAGGCTGATATTCCAGGGAGGTGATGCAGACTGCTTCTTAAGTACTGTGAATCTCCAAGCCCCCACAAAGTAATATCCACACACTGTTATGTGATAACACAGTTTTTTAATACAAAATAAGGTTCAAGTAAATACATACATCAATAAATATCATACTTTGTACTCCGGCAACACTATCCTAATAATAGTACACATATGCACATTTTTGTGGTACCTCAAAATATTTCAGATTCAATTTAGAATGTACCAACTTCTGACGGTTGGTAAAAAAAAAAGCACAGGAATCCAAAAGCATTGGATAATGGCAAAGGCAGTGCTGTAGAAAGGTAGGTTAGATTAGGAACATTGGCAGAGTGCCTGTAGAAGTGGCTGTCGGTTGTGTGAGACGCTGCTCCTTTGCTGTGGATAATCCTTGTTTGCTCTTATTGTCTGGAGCCCCACCCCGTGCCAGTGATGCTTTTAAATACAGCCGCACTAGCACGCGCTGCGGAAGTGCCTGCAGAAGTGACTGTCGGCTGTGCGAGACGCTGCTCCTTTGCTGTGGATAATCCTTGGTTACTCTTATCTGGTACGCCTTAATCATCCACAGAGAAAAAGAACAGAAGAACATTATCCATATTGGACTGCCTGAATAATGCTTATATTCCATTGTCCCTGAACTAAATATTCGCTCTTATTCTTATTTTCATTAGGAGCCCCGCCCCCTGCCCGTGGCGCTCGTAAATACAGCCACGCGTGCTCACTGGGGAAGTGCCTGCAGAAGTGGCTGTCAGCTGTGGATTGTGGTGTGGGCCTGGGGCAGGGCCCACATGCCGCACGCGTGGGCGAGTGTACAGAGACACGGGCACAGACTTGCTGGTGACCGGAGCGGGAACTGCCATTTGGCAGGCTCTGCGCTTCTCTTTATTTCCTTGTCCATGTGATCGCGATCACGTGGACATCACATCCCTCATCAACTTTTGGATAAACTTTCAAACATGTAAACCATTAAGAAATATTCAAAAAACTCCAGCTGGAACGACGTCTCATTTTTCTGGCTGGGACTGGCTCCAGGTTCCGCTTCTCGGTCGCACGTAGATGCCATTGAGGATGTAGCCTTTTAGCCTCGTAGATGGCACTGGTCGTTTCTGGAGTGCATAGTGCCCTCCTCATTCTCGGTGGGGAGTATGATGTGTGTCACTGTTTATTTCTTCTTCATTTTGGTCTGGAGGCCCCTGAGTTGATTCTTCTGCCAGTCTTTCTTTCGGGTTATCTGTTTGTGGCGGTTGGTCCTCTGCAGGGCTGCTGTCTGCCTTTCTTTCTTCCCATAGGGTCGGTGGGACTTTCTGGAAGTGTGAGACATTTCTGGACACGGACTCGTGCCCTCGGTGCCTGACACGAGGCCGTGCTCTCGGTGGGAGACTGTCCATGGTTCCGACTCATATGGGAGTGACATCTTCCCTTTTTGGGCTCTGGTCTTTACCAGTACTGTGTCTCCAATTTGGAGATCATTAGGGGTGGGCCTTCTGACCAGGTCCTCTTTGCCGTTGTGCCTACGCCTTCTGGCTTCCACACTCTCTAAGTCGACTGGGGCTGGCTTCCAGCAGTGGTGTAGGGGCAGGCTCCCTTGGATGGGGACGCCAAACATCATGTCTGTTGGGCTGACATGCGTTGAGGAGTGTGGTGTCGGCCAGTAAGTGCGTAGGAATCTGTAAAGCTCTGAGAGCCACCTGCGACCCTTGTCCTTGGTGATTCTTACAGTCCTGTTAATGGACACCATGAATCTCTCAGCGTCTCCGTTGGCTTGTGACCAGTATGGGGTTACATGATGGTGGCATATTCCCAGGTCGTCCATGAAGCGTTTGAAACCTCTGCTTGTGAACGGTGGTCCGTTATCACTCCGGATCGCTGACGGGATGCCGTGTGTCTCAAAAATTTTCTCTAGCGCGGTGGTGATGGCCGTGGCATCTGTGGAGAGGATAGTTTCAACCTTGAGGTACCTGGTGTGCTCATCAATCGCCACTAGCAGGTAGGTTTCATTGGCGATCGTGCAAAAGTCAATGCTGATGGAGTCCCACCTGCGGTTGCTCCGGGGTAGGCATTCCATGGGTTCTGGCGGTCCTGGTCGGCACGTGGACCAGCATGCGGAGCAGGTTTCTAAGTGGGCTATGACTTTCCATTGCATTGCATTTGGGGCAGCCATAGACATGATTTGAGGTATGCCTGTGTTTTTACGATGCCTGATGCCCTTCGTGCGCTGGTTGGATTGCCCTCTCGTGTAGGGACATTGGTAGTACGATCCTATGTCCCTTTAGTATTAGGCCGTCCACCGATATGGACAACTCATGGCGTATTCCGAAAAGTGCATGTATCGGTCTAGAGCTGGGGTATCCTCCGAGCGACGGCTGTCAGGAATGTCTTCCATTCATCTGATAGGATGGCAGACTTTGCTAGTTGCAGGAACGGGTCTTTGTCTGTTTTCGTTTGTATCTCCTCCAGTGTCATGGTTCTTGGTCCGGCATACTCGACTATTTGGCAGACGTGTTCCTCTGTGTTTTTTGCTGCCTCTCGTTCAGTCGTCGTAGCTGGGCGTAGGTGGCGGACAAGTAGTCCGCTGGGTTGTCAGCGCCCGCTCTGCATTGGACATCTAGGTCAAACTGTTGTACTTGTAGTAGCCAGCGCTCGATCCTTGCGGGGGGTTGCACTGCAGAGCCTCCGAAGATGGGGATGAGTGGCTTGTGGTCAGTTAGTACTTTTGCTGGGTGTCCCAAGATATAAACGTGAAAGTGTTTGCACCCCCAGATGATGGCTAGCGCCTCTTTTCCAATATGGGTGTAGTTTTTTTCTGTTGACGTGAGTGCCCTGCTAGCAAATGCAATTATGTAGACTGTTCCGTTCTTGGCTCTCTGCGTCAGCACAGCCCCTAGCCCCACCAGGCTGGCATCAACGAGTAATTCCGTGGTGCGGTGGATGTCGAAAAACGCCATGGTGGCATCACTGGAAAGGGAGTCTTTTATTTTTTTGGAATGCTTGTTCTTGAATGGTGCCCCACTGCCATGGAGCTTTCGCTTTTGTGAATTCACGTAGAGGGGCTGCGGTGGTGGCTAGATCTGGAATGAATCGACCGCAGTAAGTGGCCATTCCTAGGAAGCTTCTGACTTCCGACGCCGTGGACGATGCTTTCACATTTTTGATGTCGCTGACCTTGCCGGGGTCAGGGGAGAGACCCAGCTCGTTGAATATGTAGCCGAAAAAGCTGAGTGATTTTTTGGGCTCGAGTTTGGCAAACTTGGAGACAGGCATGACGTTCACGGTGGCCCCTGTGTCTATCATCATGGTGACAGGGATGTCTCCTACCAGTACAGTGCATCGTCGTGATCTGTTGCCACTGTGGTTGTTGCTGTCTCCTGGTTTCACTGCCGAGATCATGTGCGCTCTCTCATTCTTGTGGTTGCAGGTCCGCCTGTTGTGGTCAGGGGACAGCTCTCTGCTGGATTGGTCTTCGTTGCTGCTGCTGGGGCTGAGTTTTCACCATTGATGGCGCGGGCGCGCCCACTTCTGCCATATCGTGGCCTGCCAATGTTAGGGAGAATCCTCTGTATAGACTAATTTCCCAAACCTAGTGAGTCCCCCAGCAGCTTTGCTGGATTTTTTGGGGTTTAATTTTTTCTCCTGCTAAGAGTGAGACTCTTTTTCTCCCACTCTTAGGCATGATTTGAGAATGTCCTTTGACTTTGTAATGTGTTTTATGGGCTATGGGGTCTTTTACTCCATAGGGCTTCATGTGTTTTTGGTAAGTGTGTTTCACAGCACCCTCAGTGAAGTAACACCGGGGTGTCATAGTGGCCCCCAAACATAGACTCCATAACCTGGGACTGACTACTGTCTCCCAGGGCATCTAAAGTCACCATTGACTTTACTATTCTTAAATTGTGAACAGAACCAGTACAAACCATCATATTGTGGAAGTACTGGTAGGGGTGATTCATTCGATTGCCCCTGGGTCTGTTTTTCAAGGGGGCACTGTCCAGTCCCCCCATGTCGAGTTTCTGGCTGGTGGCAGTGGTTACCACGCAAAATATTCCACCGGAATATTTCCTATGGGATTTTCCCATTCATTTTAAACGCACCACTTTTTTTGGTGCAATGTTAAAGATATCGTTGGGTTATTTATTTAATATTTATTCCCCGGTTGGGTCTTTTTGCAAGAACTCGGTTTTAAAATGGCGTTTGTGTTCGCCTCTGTAACTCCAACCCAAGTCGAGCCCTTTGTTCCACTTTTGGCGGACTTCTGCACAGATGCCTCCAAAAGTGGTGCCACTCTGTCTGGGTCTACAGGATGTGTGGGAGGGGGGAATAGGCACCCTGGACTGAGTTGCCTCGGCAACTCAAGTTGCACTCTTGTGTGATTGGCCCAGTAGTGAGCCGCCCCGCTCACCACTTAGCATGTTTGAGTGACAGCTAGGACTGATGAATGGGGGTTTTCTGCATAAAAGCAGTGCTTTGGGGACTGGAATTTCAGAAGTCGCCACAGGACCTAAAGAATCCAAAGAGGGAGAAGCTGAGCCGACCTGCAACGACGCCACCACCTGCTGAACCGAACTCACCACTTCCCAACGACAGAGAAGATCTTCTTCCAGGAGAGTCTTCTTCCTTTGAGCTGGTGGGGTTAACCAGTTCACCTTTTTTGCCTTCCTGGATCGTCTCGTGGTCGAATCGCCCGTGCCAAGCACCCCGGCGGATAGCCACGCTTCACCACTACTGCGAATAAAAGGGTAGTACCTTTTAACCGGGAAACTCCGCAGCTGGTTTCTTCCCTGGCAGTGCAACGACCTCCAGCTTTCTTCCACATCGAGATCTTCTCTTCTCCTGGATGAAGCACTGGCTTGCACCCGCTGCCAGGAACAACTGCTCCCGCTGGAGCTTTCTCACCATTTCAGGTACTGTGTCCCACCGGTCTCCCTTGCAACAGACTGTTCAAGGTGTCCCGTAAATCCTTGACTCTCTATCCTGGGGTGACCTCGGACCCGTTAACATTACCTTTCTGAACTGATCTAACTCCTTTTTGAACTATCTGCAAAGACTTTTAAAGTGTACTTCAACTGTGTGATCTTGGGCACATTCCGCCTTGCTCTCTCCAAGAGTGGGCCTGGCTTATGAACTTTTTGCTCTACAGTAGACCCTGCCTTTCTTGACTTGCTGTGGTTCTTTAAAAGTGTTGGTATTGTGTGTTTTCCTATTTCTGCCTTTTCTCTGCCTTTTTAAATCCTTATTGGAGTGCCATCTATGGTTATGCGCTCACCTCTGTTTTGCTAAATAAGTGGTGTACTAATCTAGATTTATAATTAATTAGGGAGGTGTATATATTTCTAGTGACTGTGTTTGAACTTGCTTGACATATTAGTGCCAGTGTATTTTTGCAAGTGCGTTTTTAAATAAATAATTATATACTTTTATACCAAAGCTCTGGTCAGTGTTTGCTTGTGCTACTGTCTCTTTGTACCTAATGTGTATACTCTATATACTGCCTAACTCTTCTTGAGAGAAGTCTGACTGCTCAGCCACAGCTACCAGGTAAATCTGGGTGGTACAGACTGCTACCAATTGGGTTTACTGCTAACACCTGTAGTCTTAAACTTTTTTCAGTGGTCCCTAAGGGAACTTCACAGGTTTCGGCCTAACAGCCAGTTTGTCTCTTCTGACGGTGAACTGGTCTCTCTGGGTACCTTGTGTGTCTTCGAGCTCCCGCGTTGCCTCTGTGTCGTGGGGTGTTCTCCCTGCGGGTAGTGTCTTTGGGTTGTCTGGAGCTCAGGCACACCGAAGCATAATGATTCTCTATCATTTGTGGCACGTGGTGCCATATGCCAGGCATGGGTCGTTTCTGCCGTGTTGTCCTCCGCACCATATGCAGTCCTTCAGTCTGGTGCTGGGCAGTCCTGCTCGTGGTCTTTGTTGTCTCAGGGCGTTGATCGTCGAGGTGGTGTTCTTTGACAAGTCAGTGTCTAGGGGCAGGCGGCTTATGATCTGCTCCATTTCCGTCGCATACTCATCTGTTCTTTCTTGTAGACATCCCATGGCTAAGAGGGTGTCAAGCGGGAGGTCTTCTTCTGCGAGGATGTCGCGCCTTAGCTTCTCTAAGGACAGCCCATGTATAACTTGATGCCTCACCGAAAATTCCTCGTTCGGGAAGTCGCATGATAGCACCATTTCGCTCGGCAGCTTAGAAAGTCGTCTATGTTCTCCTGCAGGCGTTGTCTGGCTTGGCTAATTTTAAATCTTTCGAAATCATGGCTGGCTTTCGGCTTGCATTTCTTTGTGAGAACATCCTTGGCTGTTGCGTAGTCGTCATTCGTGCCTCGGTTTTGTAGGGCATTGAAGATGCGAAGGGCCATCGTGCCTAGGTTGGGCATGAGAAATGCTCTCTTCATTTCTTCGTCATCGATCTTGCGGGTGTGGAGGGATAGTTCAAACTGTTGTAGCCACAGTTCCCACCGGAGGCCGGTCCGAGCA
The DNA here is from genome assembly GCF_040938575.1 of Ambystoma mexicanum. Lineage (NCBI taxonomy): Eukaryota > Metazoa > Chordata > Amphibia > Caudata > Ambystomatidae > Ambystoma > Ambystoma mexicanum. The sequence continues at coordinate 176,068,534 of NC_090934.1, forward strand.
CCGAATGGCTGGAAGGGTTGCATGAACGTGCCTTGCGTGGTATCTAGCCACGTGCTAGTGTCTGGGTTGCAGCCTTGCAGTCTTTGCAGCGTTGTGATGTCGTCTGCCATGTTAACTCTGTCTTTGCACGTGCACTTGCAGGCAGGTGCAGCTTAGCTTGTGGTCCTCGGGTCTGCGTGACGGGGTCTTTTGCCTGCTGCTTATGTGTGTGCTCAGGCGTGATTCCTGCGTGGCCCAGATGTTCTTTGGTGCTGTGGTGCTGTCTGCTTGTTGGTGCACAGTGGTTCTTGTGGAGTGCGCGTGGAGGCACTTGTGGGGTGCACCGGGTGTGGTGGGTAATGTGCGATACTGGTGCCCCTTTTGCCTTTGGCTGGCTTTGGGGGCCTGTCTTGTGGCTCCTTTAGTTGCTGCTTGCTGTGGTGGCAGTTCAGCCTGGGTTTAAGCCAGTAGATGCCCACAGTCAGACCTTCGCATGCGGTGCCATGCATAGTCTCAGCTTGGCGTGTGCTTCAGAGTTCACGATTTGAATAGAGAAGGAGACTTGAGAAGAAAAAAATAACGTTTTTTCTTTTTTTATTTGTTCCTGGCTGCCCACGTGTCATGTGAGCTTATAGCCCAAGCCCAAGCTTGAATGTGGCTGTTGGCATGGGTGCCTGTTGTGCAAGCAGGGCGCAGGGCGTTGGTGCCTGCTGTACGAGCGGGGCGAAGCACACTTACTGTCAAGTCCGCGGCGGCGGTCTCTTTTTTTTTTTTTCGTGCTCCCCAGACTGGTTCCAGGGGCAAGTAACTCAGCGAGCCTCAGCTGCCGGGGGAGCGTGGCGTTTGCTGTCCTTCTTGTCGGGCAGCCCGTGAAGGATCCTGCCCTCCTCGCCAGTGTGGTATGGTGTGGTGTGGGCCTGGGGCAGGGCCCACACGCCGCACGTGCGGGGGAGTGTACAGAGACGCGGACACAGTCTGGCTGATGACAGGAGCGGGAACTGCCGTTTGGTGGGCTCCGTGCTTCTCTTTATTTACTTATCCACGTGATCACGATAACATGGACATCACACGGATGCGGCACGTTCTGCTAGCGTCTTGGCCGCGGGCGGAGCGGGAAATAATGTTCTTTGGTTCACGCGGCTCAAGCTTTCTGCGAGATTCCTCGACTCTCGAATCAGCACAGAATTGCAATGCCATACCGCAGCCACGTGAACCATTTTAAGTAAGCCGTTTGTGGAAAACACTACATTCCTTAGCGCCGACACCCTCAGTGGGGTGGCACGGTGGCAGCCCTTGTTGCTCCCAATGCCCCCCCAGCTCTCATTCCACATTCCGACTCTCACTACTGCCCAGCTGCCCTCCTCCAAAATTAGCCCAACCCCCATCCACCCAAAGGATAGGCAGAGACCAGTAGGATGAGTGGGAGAAAAAATTGCCACAGCAAACTTTATTACACATAAAGTCAGGAGTTAGCTTACAGGTGTTCCGTTCACGCTCAGGATTCTGCGCTGAGAGCAAGCGACTCCCCCCCCCCCCCCACCCCTTCGGGTCCTTGGGGGACCTGACGCAGGCGCCCAGTCCCTTCCTCAGCAGTCCCTCTCTACCCTTTGGCAATTTCTTTGTTTTGCAATTTTCTTTTCATTTTTCTTTCCCCAACGCTATTTAAGTGCAATTTTATTCTGTGCTTTACTTTCTTTCCATTCTCCATTTCCGCTTAGGCTCCTTCTAAAGGATGCGTTCCGGTCTCCTTTTCCCCTTTTTGCTCCCTTACCCCTGGATTCCCTCTTCCCGTTTCCCCGGGTTGGCTTATTAATCATTGTTAATTATCTCTCCCCAAACAGGTCTTCCTCCAACCCATCGTGCCAGGGAGCCCCTCTCCCCCCTTCCGCCAAGACCCCGATCTGCCCTAGCTCTCCCCGCTGCCTTAGTTGTCCCATCCCCTCCGGCCCCCATCGCGCCTTCCTGTTCTAGAGAGCCCCATCCATCAAGCGCTACCTATCCCCCAGAGCCCAACATCATTCTTATCCCCATCCTCTTCCCCTGCCTTTCGCTAAAGAGGGGTCCTCCCCAACTATCCCCCCTGCTCCTCCTGGCCCCTACCCCCCGCACTCCAAGGCCCCCCCAAGTTTCTTTTTGCTCTCCTTAAGCTGCCAATCACGAAGGGCCCCCCTCTCTTGAACCCCCCCCTTAACATCCTCCAACTCCCAGGGGCCCCCCTTCCCCTCAGTTACCAACGTACTTGCCGGAGCCCCGTTTACAGTGCAAACTTTCAATTCACCCCCCCTTGCTGACTTCATTGTTGCTTTCCAATTTTCAGTTTCCAACGATGCACTTCCCATTTCCCCCACCCACTTTTGGAGTTGGAAAGGTCTTCCAAGCCCCCTAACCCTCCCCATTAACGTGAGCCTCCCCTGAGTCTAATACTCCTGGGCGCCGTTCTTAATAAGCTGATGGCTGTGCAGTTCCCCTTGTGGTATCCGCCAGTACTTTCTAACAGGAACACCAGGTAACATCCGCTGGGCTTGTCTGCAAGAGACCGGTCGCTGCGACCGGTGTCACCGCCACGACTCACAGCGGGCCACCGGCCGCAGTGAGTTCCCCCTCATGCACCTGGTTGCCTTAGTGCACGAATCCCCAGTTATAATCCCAACCTGTTCTTTTTACCCCCATTCATTCCGTCCGCAACAGACACGCAGGCCCTCCTGCTAGAACCGGTGGCGTGATGAATGGTGCTGCGGCCTTCCCTGCTGGTGCTCCTCCTGACAGTTTGCTGCTTGTTCCGTACTCCCTTGCAGGAGGGCCCCTGACCTGGCAGCAGCGTTCCGAAATGAGGCCTTCCTTTGACCGTTCCGTTCCGTTTCCTAGCGGAGGCCCCCCAAGCCCCCTAAGTGTTGGGGAGGGGGCGTTTCGGGCCAACTAACGGCCTTTCTTAATGGGTAAATCTATAGCGTTCCACCCCCCCTTCCTTGTGGGCCCTCATTTGTAAGCCTTTTGATTACTTCTGTTGTTGCATCTGTCTAAGCAATGTCTTAATGACTATTGATTTGATAGACTGATTTACCCATGTCATATCCTTTCCGTATGCTAAGAATCCTGTCCCATTCTTCCACCCCCTCTCCCCGTGTCCGCTCTACCCTCGCTCACCCCCTCTTCCCTTGCAACCCCCCCTGTCACCGTGCGCGTAATCAGCCCCTCCTAGCGCCCCCTCCCTTTGCCCCCCTTCACACGCCTGCCAGAGCACCCCTCTCCTGCAAGAGAGAGAGGGGGATCCGGCTTGCGCACCCTACCTTCCCCCTAGCTTATCCCGCGCTGTTGGCCATCCCACTTCTAAAGCCCGTGGCGGAGGTTGCGCCTGTGCCGCTCCATCACTTGCCCCTCCCAGAGTGGGGGGGGTTTGCCTTTGCACCCAGCCCAAAATGCTCTGTTTTAACCACAGCTAGTCATGCAAAACCTTGCGCCACTACGCTCTCATGGGCATCTGTAGGCGTACCCAAGTTGCCAATTGTTCTAACCAAACGCTCCCTTCCTGTATCTGTTGTTGGTTAATCTTACTCCTTGAACCCTGTGAACATTGTAAAAACTCCCAACCTTAAGGGACACTGGTAAGTAGCGAAAAAGCGAGATTGTGCAGTGAACGTCCTTGGTGAATCATTAGAGAGAGAAACGATTTTATATGTACAAACACCGAACACGCACGGCCCCTTGCGGTCTTTGGCCGGGCGTTGCCCCCAGGTTTGAATGTACATTCTATTGTAGGCAAACATCAGACTCTACATCTGCCCCACTCTCCTCCACTCTTTTATGTTTTTGTGCTTGTGGACGATCCTGGCGCAGCACAAGGGCGTTCATACTGCAGCTTGATATCTTGCCCGGCGTATCCCCGCCTACCCATGTAAAACCTTTGTGCGCCTTGCCCGACATGCTGCTTACCCGCCCGTACCAGCCCGCATTCCCTCCGCCTAAATGTGCCGCATTCCAGCCCACACTTTGACAATCCAACAGATGGAGCATTTAAAACTGCATCCAGCATTCCACCTGCGTGGTAATCCAATCCTTCCAGACCTTCATTTGTGCCTTGAAACACTTGTGTATATGCGTGTTATAAATTCCCCACTGCGTCACAACGTGCGGTGTTCACTAGCAGCCATTGCTTCCTCCTGCCGCAGCTGGCACCTGCGAACCCCATAGCTGCCTCACCTGGATTTAATCCCCATGCCTGTTATCAACCCTCGCCTAAAACCTAATGTTACAAGCCGAGCCGAGACCCCGTCCATAACTCCATCGCGATTTATATTTAATGGCCGTGCTCCCTGATCTCTGTGCTCAACAGTTTCAAACCCATATGTGATGCGCCCGCAGGAAATGCCCTCAGTCGGTCCCCATGCAGCCCGGTTTTTTAAATTTATTTATTTATTTATTTTTGCGCCCTCCACCACATCTATAAAGATGATCGTGACAAAATTGATGGCTGTGAGCTCTGCTGAAAGTGACGAAACCCAAAAGCAGCTACTATTTTTTGGCTACTAGTTGTTTGCATAATACCTTTCCTTTAAATTGCTCATTTTTACTGACCGACGCTCCACCTCTCCTTGCTAAGTGCAACTGCCATGCTGCGTTTTTGACTAAGTGCCTGTTAAGTACATTGGATCTGCAATGCCAACAAAAGGTATTGCCGAATGAACACAAAGCCTACTTTGAGCACACCGCAGGACGCAAATACCCTCCTTTACCCACTAAACCATATGACATTGGTAATCTTAGCCTTGCAAATCCATATAAACAGCACGATCCCGATGTATGAAATCCCCCCCCCCCTTATGCAACAAAACATTTGAAACGCGACCATCCCACTGTAGATTGAAAGCAAATTATCCGTAATGGTCGGCGCTGTGGCCACTGCCACCATGCCCCTTGGGTATCCAAACCCCCCCACCACCCCAGCCGGAAGCGCACCAACGGACCCCAACGCTCAACCGTCCTGCCATTTGCCTTGTAGCCCCTTGGCGGGCCTTATCGCTGCTGTACTACTGTTGCACGTGATGCAAAACGCCTTCCCCCACCCCATGAGGGGTGACGCATATCCCTTTGTGTACCCCATCTATGCACAAGTTCATCTACAGCAAAATTCACCCCTTCCCCTTAGTGCGCGCCAAAACGTAACCCCCGCCCGCACTGAATTAAAACTTCGAAAACACAACCAGTGCCCAGAGCACAGAAATATGACAACAATGATGACGCACCCTGCGCCATGTCACTCCTCCATTCCTGCATATTAATAGTTTACTTTTCGCACAGCAGCAAGCCTACCCCACGCATTTCACTTCGTGTACCCACATATGCGCAAGTTCATCAACATCAAATTCACCACCCCATAGCGCGCGCCACAACTTAACCCCCACCCGCACTGAATTCAAACCACCCTTCAAACCTCCACCCATGCACCCTCCGTCTAACGTGAATGCCTACGCAGGGCCAGTCTGGCAGTAAAGCGAATGCCTCCTGGTAACCGCCAACCTGGCCACCATTCTTTAATAATAACCTTGCAAGCCCCCGACCGCCCTCCACCCCAAGAGCCAAGTGTCCATCTACACCCGATGGCCACGTTACCCTCCTGAAACACCGTCTGCATGCAATATGGTTGTTACCCATCCCTTCCTCCGCGATACGTACCTGAATATGGCAACCCATTGAACATGCATTAACTCTAGTCCCAATGCCCCAAACCTCTGCCTTGCCACGTGGCTAACTACTATTGTTGCACCGCCCACCCCCAGGTAAACATGCGGGCAGGCGCAATATCCCTAACTCCAACCCTTCCACCAACCCAGAAAGCCCCTTCACACCGTTTCCAAATGTGGCGACCCATAACCGCTCACCCAACAACCACTTGTGTTTGAACGAGTTATGCCGTGGCCGGCAAGCAAATCACTTTACCCCAAAAGCGATGCCACCCGCCCACACAGCCATTCGCAAATGACTCATTCTGCCCACTAGATATGCAACAATTTTTAATCACAAACGCCTTGCCCCTGCGTGGACCCACCGACCAAAAGCCCAACCAATGGTGTTACAAACCTGGAAAACGAGACCAGCCCGCACTCTGACTCCATTGCCAACATCTGGTATTAGAGCACGAATTAAATGCCTTCCAGGCTCGGCAAGAACGCAACTACCTCTCTCTACCCTATAAACATGCAAACATTTAATAAACCTTGCCTTGCAACCCCTTCTCCCCAGCACGATCCCAGATGTTACACTTCCTCACCCCCCTTTTGCAATCAAACATTTCACCGCGACCAACCATTAATGCGCCTTGCAGAGTGCCTCTTTTCCCCCAGAGCGATCCAATGCGTTAAAACGTCCCCCCACCATTCAATTCACCAAACCATCTTCAACCTGCACTGCTCCCGAGCATGAGGCGGCAAGGGCGTCCTTCCATCCAGCCCAATCCAGAATCGGAAAAGGCAGCCTTGCAACCATACGTGGGCCTACTCCTGTGTCCTACCTTACTCGAACTGCTGGAACCCCCATCGGCACCCTGCCGCAAACCTTTAGTCCGCAGCCCCCCGTTGCGCCACAGCCATCTGGCCACTCATTTCCCGCACCATGGTTGTTCACCTCCCTGATTGAAGCGTGGTATTAGCCTTCACTGAACAACCAACCCCTCCTGCACTCTGTACCTTGCACCATAGTTCGCCCTCTATAATTTAGGAGCTTCGTGCCTGCCTATTAACCCTCTGTCCCCATTTCCATGTGCAGACCCTTAATGCCCCGTAAGCTCCCACTTCCTCCAAATGTGCGGTGTCCCCCCCCCCCCCAATTGCAGCAACAATACACCAAATGGCAAACATTGCGTATCCGCGGGTTACGAGACCCTTTCATCATCAATGTTGTACCTGAGCAAACGGGGCAACCGCTCTACTATTGACGTGGCCCTGTCCCCTCCGAGCATGCGCCATAGCCCACGCGGCATAGCAGTGCTATTGCCAGCCACTTGTTGCCCCTCCCCTCTGACCCTCCTTCCCATCATGCCCTTAATTTGCCTACCCCAACCGCCGCATGCACCATAAGTAAGCTCCATGGCAGTATTGCCCCAAACCTCTGCGCCACACCATGTTTTAACCCTCTAGCCCCCGCGAATCCCAGGTGCCTGAACCAGCCATCCCCACCTTAAACTTTTCCCCAACCTTCTGAATCTGCCATTGTAAATACCTACTCCATTGCCGATACCCATCCGATGTACCTTTCCAGTCAGCGGCTCGGGCCCGATTTCCGTACCATGCATCTTCCCCCGGACCGATCCAAAATACACCCTGTACCAAAACTCCCCCTCTTACGACGGTCCTGCCTTCCGCCTCCCAGTAGCTTTTGGGCCTCTATCTCTAACATCAAAGTGTAAGCAATGTCCCTCGATACCACGGCGCACCCCATTATCTGTGTGGCATGTGGTTGAACAAGTCCTACGCACCCAACCATTCCTAGGGGTCTGGAAGAAGCAATGGCCCCTTGACTGTGTGCTGACACAGCTAAATTGTCAACCTTTGTGTAGGCGCGTTGTAAACCATATCCCCTCAACATATGCATATGCAATTCTCCCTACAGTCGTTTTGCACAACGCATCCTCGACCCAGCTGTGTGACTAATGAAATCCCCACTTTCAACCAAACTTTGACATATCTCGAAGTCTGTGCAGGCAATGTAAATGCGCCCGACATACGTGCATGCGGAAAGTCGGTGTGAACATGAAACCGCGAATCCCAGCCCTGCTTCTTCCACGACCACTGAGACATGCACCGCGGAATGAGAACGTCCTTTGAATTCACAAAATAACTTTCCCAAGTACATGTAACTGCAGCACTCAAGTTCTAATGCTACATGCACGCCCTTAGCCACGTCTCTAACCATGTATTTTGAATATAGGGGCTGCACATTGCATGTTGCAATGCCGCGATCAGGTAAATGCACTAAAATCGAGCAGCAAAATCAAGCACCGGACTGTCTTGGAATTAATTCCGCCCATTGCCACATGTAAAGTAACTGCGGGATAACTCGCAAGCATTAAATAATCCCAAAACTGCACAATTATTACATTTTAAAATTCGTACATGGCCATATAAAGAGCGATGGTTGCAGCCAAACCACCACTACGCATGACCCCCTTTGTGCCCCGGAAGCGCGCCAAGTGGTCCTCCATAACCGCTGCCTCCTTGATGCCGTGACCAAATCCGACACCCTCCCACCCCTTCATTCCAACTCCGCATCGAGCAGTGTAGCTACCACCGCCCATTCCCGGTCTGGCCCCTAAGCTGCACCGCCACCCCCCAAAATTGGCACATTTTAAGACCGTTAATGTGCGGTTAATACTGCCTACGCCCTGCCCTACGTCGGTGGGGACCTGGGAAACTGCACGCTGCATCGTGGGCCCCCTCCTTAACTGCATCGCCCGTGCATTGCGGCCGCCCCTACAATCACTTTGACCCGACGCATTGCCAGCCCCGCATTCCAAACTTCGTACGATACGGCCCTTATCCTAATTTGGCTGCCCGCAGTAAACCATTACCTGAATTAAACCATTACCTGAATTGGATTGCACGACCTCGTTTGCCCCCCACAGCTAGCACGAACCGTCTTCCGGAACACGGATTCTCCGGCCTCACGAACACTGGAAACTCCTCAGGCTCGTACCGCAGCAGCAACTTTTGTCAGGGAATCGGCAGCAACGTCGGCGAGGAGCCGGCAAAGAGAGACCCCGCGACCCTTGTCCAGGTGTATTTATAGCGCCAATGGGTGCGCGGGAGATGACGTCACCCAACCCCTCCACCCCCTTCCCCTCCCGACTCCTCTTGCCACCGTGCCGCGTGAGGCAGTCAGCACTAAGGGGGGCCCCCGCCGAGGGGCCCTCCTTCGTAGGGCGCGGGAGCCCGTTGTTCATAAAACTTGGCTCCCCACATTCCGGACATGTGTTGTGTACTGATTCTCACCGTTGCCCCAAGAAGCCTTTGAAGTTAGCCACATGAGGAAAACGTGAAATTCCCCTCATAAGACTTTTTTCCCTACATTCTGGTCATAGGTTGTACATTAACTCTGAAGAATCTTGAATTTGTGCATTGTCCGTTTTGTGCTTTAGAAGATTTAATCAATGTTTGTGTATTCGGTCACGTGGAAGGGCTAATAACACACAGTCACATGGGATTGAGCAAAGGTATTGCTTCTGTGAGTATCTCTGTATAGTGCTCTAGGAATGAAACCATTCGCCCGCTTGAGTATGAGCAGATACGGGGAAAGTGTATGTATGATGATATTCTCACAGCCCTGTTAGTCTTTACCCCTGTAAAAAACACAATGAGGCATGCTCTGGCCATGCCTTTGCCCCCTTCCCCAACCCCCCAATCACAGACAACACAATGCTAGGTTTGGAGGGCGAGGGACTCTCGCCTCTTCTGTTGGAATCGGGCCAAGTGGCTATGGTACCTGAGAAGTTAAATTGTGAGGCACGAGGTGAGAAAGTGTGTATGGATACAGTTTTGGATAAATCATTTCAGACACAGCATTAATTTTTTCTGAGGAAGTAATATCACTAATGGCACTCTTTCAGCATGTTGTGGACCAGTTGGGGGAAGAGAAGAAAAGGGTCTAATCGGCACAGCTACCAGGGGTGGTGGATATCACGGGGGAGTAGCTTGAGGGTTTTGGAATTGGACAGAGTATTTTGAACAAGGAGAGGGAAAATACGCTTTGTTTGAGATCTAGCCTGGCGGTACAAATACAGAATTTGGGAGAGCTTGGTGTTGGTAGGAGCATTCCCAACCATAATTCACCTGACAAGGAGGGTCGATTGAATCGGGGGCGGCAGGCAGTTCCGGTTTTGACTGCGGTGTTACTGGAAGATAATTCCCTGGCCCTTCCTCCCTAGTCGGTGTCTTCTGAAGACATTTCTGTGCTCGAAGTGGACACCCTGGGATGGGAGGAGCAGGGGCTTGTGCCGGCTACGAAGGTGATCCCATCTACGAATGGGGCTACTTCAAGGAAGGGTAGGCACAGGAAAAAGAAATGTAAGCCTCTGATAGAGAAGGGAGTGGAAAAACCTTTGTGCAGATCATGATAAGATCTGATTGACGAAGAAGTGGTGGCTTCCCAGCAATCAGATGGTCATAGTGGAAGATCTAGTGGAGCTACCAGAGTCTGGCATGCATGGGCCTAGGGAGGGCTATGGCTCAGCGCCGGATTTCTTAATTGAAGCCATGAAACAAACACAAAGGCAAAAAAATAAACACAATAAATTTCAAAAACAATGGGGCCCCAAAGGTATCAGGGCAAAAACAAGGTGCTGGTGTTTACCAGCTATTTTCCAAAAACCAAAAGCTTACCGAAAGTGAGGTAATTGTGGGAAAGTCCATTTCCCCTTGGACAAAGAATACTGTGACCGCAAATATGGGTGGGGTTTCTATGTTGACCAGAGACCTTCCTTCGGTTACCCCTTCTATAAAAACAATGGTAAGTGCTGGGGAGCGAGTTTTGCCCCAGACCTCGAAATGGACCCTGCCTGTGATCCACCCCCAAGCCTTGATTTAAATCATGGATATGTGGATGCTGTAGGGGTGGGGGCAGTAATTATGTTGTGAATACTGCAAATCTCTCCCCTGCAGAGGACATACAAATTCTTGTTAGGCAGTTGCTGCTCAATCTTTTGAATATCACCTCAAATGCTGCTCCTTTGCAGATTCAACATCTGGTGAGCAGCTTAATGAGAAAAAGTGAGGAGGGGTGGCGGGCCCAGCTGCCGTTTTATCAACAAGGGAATCTCCTTCATTGGATCTAAATATGGGAGATGCAGGGGCAGAGGCACGGATTCGTGCTCTGTCTTCTGCAAATGAATTGGGAGGCTTGGTTCATCAGGGGGTGGTCCCGGAGGACAGCGTTGGTCAAACTGATATTCAGGGGCAATTGGGTGGCAGACCAGGGAAACCTACAGCATTAAGTGTAAAGGAGGGGCATGTTATTACCCGGCCGGGAGGGGCCCTACGGGCCAATAGGAGTCACATCGGAAAACCCAGGATGTGGTTGAGGGACCCTGTGGTGGAAATGGTGGGGATAAACACCACAGGGTGGAAGGTCAGATGGGGTAGCTGGGAAGGGCATTTAAATCCATCCATAACAGAGAGTTTGAGGATGTACTGTGGAGACAACCACGCTGTCCAGATGATCCCAGTGTCCTACTCTACTATATGTTCTCTTATGGGGGACCAGAGTCGTTGAATCGCTGGAGGATTCTGGCTCTGTTTAATGAAATTACCCAACTGTCTCTCATTGCATCAGGGGACATAAAATTGGTGGACTTTATTCACCCTGATCGCTTTGACTATGTTTGCATAGTCCTCCATTCCCGTGTTGTATATGATGCAGTATTATTAGAAGCAGAGTCCTTCAACAAATTTGGCTACGATGTTCTGAACTACAGCCCAGGTTTTTTGACATTGAGGGTCGGGGGACCTTTGGAGGGACACAGAGGAACAAATAGCAAAGACTCTCAGCGGTGGAAGGCACCGTCTCAGGGGCCAGGGACAAATAACGACCCAGATTTGAGGTGGTTAGTCCTGAGTCTTCGAGAGTTTATCTGTAAACTACAGTAAAAAGACAACTCCTAGCCAAGTCCCAGAACATTCTCTGCTATCCTGAAATTCCAGGGGATCTTGGCTCCTTAGGAATTCAGTAGAACTTTGCATTTTACTTGCTTGTTGTTCGCTGTTGTGCATTGAGGAAACCTGGTTAACCTTTCTGTGATATTAGATGGATTTATTGTATTTTCTGAACCAGCAGTAAAAGGCCCGTAAGGAAAAGCCTAAGGGTGGCTTATACTGGCAGTCAGGACTGATCTCAATGGTAAAGTAATTAAAAGTCTGAATGTGTCAAAGTGGTGTGTAGCAGTATTAATGGAGTTAAAACTGGGATCGTCCCATCTCTTTCTATTGATCGTCAATATTTATTGGTCTCCAGATAACAACTTGAAGGTAGCCCTGAAGTTACTAAATGCTGTGATTCTAGAAAGCCAGGAGCTTGGGCTTACACATCATAATAGCAGGTGATTTGAATGCTGAAATCTGTAGGGAGGGTGGTCTTGCTGCCTCTATGGGAAAGCCCCCCTGGCGTTCCCTCCACTAACAGCTGTGAATGGGGTTATAGGGGACGACTAGGAAAACATTCCAAGGGCACCTATGGCATAGCTTTTTCAGAGATTGGGCCCTATATTGTGCCAATGATTTATTAACTGACTCCTCCGATTCTTATACCCGGACAAATGGTTGTCTGTACTCCACTGTTGATTGTGTTCTTGTCAAAGACCTTAACTGATGTGGTTAATTCTTTGACTCTTATCCAGACATCGTGTAGTGATTATAAAATGTTAAGACTGACTTTCTTCTGGGAGTGGGCGCCGGTAAAACAGGATTTGTATCCCTTCACCCTAGAAATTAATAAAGCCCTGACGAGAATAACCTGGCATAGGGACAATGCAGAGAAAGTGAATGCGTTTTTTGTACATGACTTCATCACCCATGAATTTGAGAAGAAGCTTACTCTCTATACACACAATGGTTTTGGTCACTATGCAGAAACATCAATGCAGAAGGCAAATATCTCTGGGAGAATGAAGATCACTCGAGTTAAATATAGACATAACTTCAGTGAAGAGGTTAAATCAATGAAAAACTGCAGAAACTGGGAGATCAGACACATTCGTGAATCATTGTTCTCACTGTTTGATCAAATACAAATGATAAAAAGGGCCAAAAACAAATGGAAAAATTGCGTGAACAATCATTGCGTCTCTTTGTACCAGACAGATAGTGAGAACATGTTATCCACTCTGAGGGATGCTTCTTCAAGGAGGTTTTGGGCTATGATCAACAGAAGGGAACTACCTCAATTGTCCAGACTGTTTATATTTCTGAGAAGTCGTGAGTTGGGCACTTTGGATCTCTTTATGCTCCATCAGAATTGGACTGGACCCTTCCTACAGCCGTTTGGCTCTCTCCTTGAAGCTTAACATTTACGCAGGAAGATATTCAAACCTTGATCACTTGAGCATTCGCATCCCGTGCAGCAGGGCCTAATCGGTTAGCAAATGTAATTTTGAAAGGTAACATTGAACTTTGGTCCAAAATTCTCTTTGTGCTGTTTAAAGATATAGTTGTGACCAGACGCATTCCAAAAACTTTGCACGTATCTTATATTGTTCCAATCTATAAGAAGGGCGATGGGGACTATCCATCCAACTAAAGACCTATCGCCCTTCTGGATGGCGATTCTAAAATCTTTGCCGGTTTGGTACTGGGGCACACCCAGAAATGGGCAGATCTTAATAATTCCCCATATATCTTCCAGTTTGGCTTTAGGCAGAATGTAGGCACGGATACAGGTGGTTTGCTTCTAAAGGTTTTACAAGAGAAGGCATAGGGGTCCGGTAGCCTGCCAGTCTGTGGCTTCAATGGATCTCTCTTTGGCCTTCGATCTTGTCGACAGAAATATACTCTTGTCAAAATTAGTGGCGACAGGGTTGCCATCCCATCTACTCTCAATCCTTTACCACCTTCATGAGGGATCTAGGCTAAAAATCCATCTTAACAATACAGGTACACTGTCCCATTTTATGCGAGTTTTGAACGGGCTACGTCAGTGATGCGTTTTTGTGCCTACTTTTTTCAACCTGTATGTGGCAGATGCAGGCATAATATTGAAAAAAGCAGCCTTTGCATTGCTGGTGGTGGAAGGATTTAAGGTTTGCTGGACGGCTTATGCACATGATTTTATGCTGTATGATCATACTCCGAAAGGCCTCCAGCCCCTCCTAAGTGCATTTAGAGAGTTCACATTGCCAAATTCCCTTAACATTAATCCAAATAAATCTTGATTCTATGATTGTCGGGGAGACTTTTCCCAACAAAGTATTCATGGTTTTTAAATCATGAGAAGCTTGCAGTTAGACCGGCGATACGATAGTTCGGTTAACCCATTTTTGGGGACAAAAAGAAAGGACACTATCAAGAGTATTTGGATGGGAAGGTGGGTCCTCAGATAGCCCAATTAAAAAAAGTAGACCAAAGGTACGGGAAATTCTCATTTCTACCCAGCCTGCGCTTTTATAAAGGTAAGGTGATACCTCAGTTCTGCTATGGCTTAGAACTTAAACCCCTCTGGTGTAGAGAGGAACTCTATGAATATGAATCTAGAATTTTGAAATCAGTCTTAAGATGCCTCCCTAAGTCTGTTCCGCTGGTCGCAGTGCGTTATGAACTTGGTTTGCACTCTATGGTGAATGTGGTGGAGTGGCGACGGCTTTCTCTCTACAGGAAGTTAGTCACTAGCAGGAAATCGACTCTGTATGCTATAATGGGGAACGGTTTGCGTACTGGAATGCCCGAATCAACGTATCTGTGCAGACTGAAAACTGAATGCCATGAAATCCTAGACAAATTAGGGGTCTCCTATAAGCTACTCGTATTTAAACCATTGAAGATAAAAAAAAACTTTTGCAATTTGTAGATTGGAACAAAACGGTGGAGAGGGTGCTCGAAACCAAGCTATATCACCAACTTGTTTCCCATTATAAAAAGCTGGGGTTTATGGAGCCGTACCTGGTTACATTTCCGGATAAACATTGACGGCAGGAATTCATGCGCTTCAGATTCAATGTGCAACAGACAGGAGAAATTGTGGACAGAAGGGAGAGAAAGATCTTTAAACCCTCTTTGTGTAGATTTTGCCTTCTGGCGGACGGAACTACAATGTTAAGACACTTATTGATAGATTGTGTCGCTCTGAGACCTGAGCAATTTAACAAATTCGTACCAAATACTGACTGTGTAGATTTAAATATTTTGTGGTTGGAAATGATGCATGGTCCAAAGGTAAATTTACAGATCGCGGTGGTTAGGTTCCTGGCTGATATTTGCAAACTGATTGAATATAAGGGCAGGAATTGAGGATTTTGGCACTATATGTGCTGTTGAGATGTGATGCTTGGTTCTCATTCATACACTGTCTGTACATGAGAGGCGGGGAATGAGGATGTTGCTTTCTTTTAAATGTTTTCTAATGTTGTGCTTTAAATCAAAAAAGGTAATGTTCACAATCCATGTGTTATGACTAATACTGGAAACACAGCTAACGTCTATGAATCAATTGATGTTGGGATTTTTTTAACGATTCTGTGCTTTTTCCCTGTTCTGTCATCCTCCCCTTTATGAGAATGTATGTTAATTAAGTAGTACATCTTTGTTGAGTTTTGAAGATCATTGACAGACTGATGTAATTGGGAATAATGCTTGTATGTATTAATAATTCAATTTTTTTTATTTATTAAACCTTTTGAAAAGGTTGTGACAAAATACAAATAAATAAAATTATTTAAAGTAGATGGCAACACTGTGTGAGGATCCCCCCAGTTGAGCAACATGTAAGGGACAAGTTAGGGTGTAATTTATCTGTATATTACAGCCCAGTCCAAATATGTTTAATAATGCACTGCTTCTTTTTCTACAGGACCCACTACCCCAAAGTACCTTGGAATTCACAGGAGAACAGGATCAAAGACAAATCTGGGACACATGGGTGATTCCTGAGGATGGAAAATGCTCTTCCTCGTCACAGTACCTTGGGTGCCTCGGTAGGCGAAGTGGTGGAGTTTCTTGCCCTTACTCTATGAGACCCATTGAGGATGGATACCCTTTGGAAGAAGGAGTCGATGGGATGTTGATAGCAAGAAGAATAAAGGAACCAAGCAGTGTTGGAAAGGCAGTACTTTCGGACTTTGCAGTGCTCTCCGTTGGCGGGTCGTTACTCTGTCTGAAGATGTCCTACAAATGTGAAACTTGCTGTGGACCCCGACAAGGCCTGGCTGAAGGCGATGAGACTCTTGGGTGGCCTTGGATGACTTTCGGTGGTGACTGGTGTAGTGGCAGAAGGAGGTGTCCAGCTTTGGGATTTCACGGTTTACCAACTTTTGGTTCTTCGGTGCTGCGGCTGCAACACAGTCCTCAGAATGGCTTCTGGTGACCTGGACACAATGACTGAACTGGACTGCTGACCCTCACCATCTGGATAGTCGGGATGTCTTCTTTGGATGTTGGTGGTGTAAGGAACTCATGGCGGCAACAGTAAAGACAGACACAAGTGATCACAGTTCAAGGTAGTTTATTAACATGCACAGGCAGGTTAGTAAAATGCCTGATCTAAACCTAAATCTAAGATGGGAGCAAGCTTCGACCATCAAACAGAAATAAGCCAGTCATTGTGGCATCTTGTCAAAATAAAAAGGCCTATAGTAAAAAACCTATTGCCAAATCCTTTCTCTTATTACAAAAGAAGTGTGGGATAATGTTCTTAAGAAAGAAGGAAGTGTTCTCAAATAATAAGTCAGGATGCTGTACTTGAGGTCTCCTTGCCCCACGTTTTCAGCACGGGACAAGGTAGCACTTTGGAGCACAGTATGCGATTGAGCTTTCCCAACACGAGCGAACAGTTCTGCTTTCATCAGTCAGAGCTTTCGGTGGCTTCAAATAACAAACAAAGGGCCTCATTATGAGGTAGGCGGTAGCCATGGTGCTATTAGCACCATGGCTACCCCCTTACCGCATTCCGGGTCCAGGTTGGCGGAATAGGGACTTACCGGGTCATTCCAATCTTGGAGGACCCGGTAAGTCCCCATTCCGAGAACTATTCCCCATTCCCATTCGAGCCCCCATAGGGCTCAATGGGAATAGGGATGGAGCTAATAACGGGCCCGCTAATAGCAGGCCCGTTATTAGCTCCCTGTTCGCTTAGCGGCTCCCTGGTAAAACCATAGCGGGACCCGCTAAGGGAACTCGGAATAGGGCAGTTAGGGTTTACCAGCACCGGTCTCCTTACCGGTGCCCATTAACCCTTACTGCCAACCTCGTAATGAGGCCCAAAGAGTTCCTTTTCGCATATACACTGGGTGATGCTTTTCACCCCTGAGTCGCCCTCTTCCATTCTCGGACCCTTCTCAATTTGTTAGCCTCCTTCAGCCGGGTTCACTATGGCTTTTTAGTGTTGCTGGGTGTTGAGTTCACAATGGCTCTCACTCACATGTTTTCTTCTTTCATATTCATAAATCTTCGGCTGATGGCTGCTCACCCCTTGGATCTCCCTCATTCGGGGCTCGGACCCCTTTGGTATTCGCAAAGCTTAATGTCTTTTTACACGGTTCATTGTGGACATCCCTCTGCCGGGTTCACTCTTGCCAGCACACTATATTTTGGGACTTTAGACTTCGACCCCTTTTCTCTGCATCTCTCTTTCGGGTTCACTCCTGCATACTTTGTCAATTACACATTCAACTTTTACGATGCAGGATTCACTTCCCTTAGCTTCACAATCATCTGTCGGTCTATGACTTTCGACTGTACAGAGGATTTTACAAGACTCGCGTATGACCACTTTGACCCTCTTCTCGGCTTTCCCAAGGCCTTCTGTGTCTGGTAGTTTCACCAATCGGGCAATCACCCAGCTTTTCTTGAGTGAGCACCCACGTGGTGCCAGACCCTTCTGCTGCTGGTTTTCCCCTTCTTAGTATCAATAGTTCTTTGTCATTTTACAGTTCAGTTAGCCGTTTGCTACTTGTTCAACACAGTTCGGTTTCTTATTGACTCTGCCCTCGACACACCGGCTGTGATGAACTGCTGTGCCTTTCTTCTCTCTGGATTCAAGGTTGGTATCCCAGAGACCAGCGTCTCTCCCTGGCTTGCTTATCTGCGTAAGAGAGCATTGTGTACCATTGACACCTGCAGCAACAGATGCTGGCTATTGTTTGAGGTCCTACGATTCCTTTTGCAGAGATTTCGCAGGCCTTGGTTGGAAAGGGCAAGGTCACTTCTCTCCTTGTCCCCCTCGCAGTTTGCGCCGTCTTTCTCCTCCTCGTGAACTGCTGTGCTGAGTTAGCACTCTCGTCGTGAGGTCTGCCTTGCTCGTATTGTGCTCCTGTGCTCCACCTTTTATCCCTGTGGGGAAGTGAAAAGGGCCATCGGGTGTGTGAGGTTTTGGTCAATTGCCTGACCCTGGTGTTGGGACATGTCAGTTAAATGGCTCGAGTGTTAGCCCATCATCCTTTGTAATATGCGAAAGTGTTCGCATTAGAAAAAGGGGGCAGGGGTTAAACATTTTGTGTATCCTACGTGGTAGGTTGGGGAAAAGGTGTTGTAGGAAGGGGGATACCGCATCTCACCCATCCGTGTCCCACTTCCACTCCCCAAGGCACCCCCCATCCAGGTGATCCTCCCTCACTGGTCCACCCGCCAGGAACTGGATCCAATAGCAATGGCCGTGTCCTGGCCACCTGGATGACAGATCCCCGGGCACTACTCAGGGAGACAACTTCAGGTTTCTCACAGTGGTGGGAAACCCACTGGCAGACACTTCACTGCAGGAAGCGACCCTTGACCTTCTCTGGCACAGACAGAGGTCATGTCAGGGATGCCCCTGAAGGATTCTTCAATAATTTGGAACTTTTGCAGCTCCTGTGTTGAGCAGCAATATGCCAGGGTACCCCCTCTTCCAGGTGATACTCAGCAACCTGGCTTCCAGAGGTTACAAACACTTCTGCGGGCCCTGGGCGATACAGCGATACAAACTAACTTCTTGGCTGCAAGAGGTTGCAAGCTTAAGATTACTTCAGCTTCAGGTTTCTTGTTACAGCTTCTGACAAGGATGTGAGTGTGAGGCTCCCTGTTATACTAAACACTCCCCATTCACTCAGGCTGAACCAATCTCTGACAGCCAATCACACACAAGTGCATTCATGCAGGCTTTTCACCAGAAACCAGACACACACAACACAGGTTGTGGATTGGGGCTACTCCCTAGCCTTTCAGTGCACTACATTGCATTCATTCCAGTTTCTGTCAGGGTTGGGTCAGGCATTGTCACACGACCAAAACTAGACACTTGGAACACAGAATGCATACTGACTACTTGCTCCATTCTGGTAGGCTCCATCCCAAGGATTTACCCACAACAAGCAGCCCCTGGAAAGGCTCCAGCCAGTTTGGTAGGAGGCAGCCCCAGAGCCATGTATGGTCCTTCCGCCCAACAACCATTGTGGGGAAGGGAACAGAGCAAGGGCTTCTCGGGACTTTGAGGAACAAGGGGGTAATGTAAAGGAAACTAAGAGGCCACCAGTGGCCATTTTGCCTTTGTGTAAGAATCAATTGATTCATATTGCAGGGCCTGGGTATTCCAAAAATTGAGGATACCTAGAACCACTGTCACATCAGCATGTAGCTGCCACCATCCCATAACCTGCTCTGTAGGCAACATACATATGCCCAAAAACATACACTAAGGGTACAGGGTTGTACCTCTAATCATAGGTGCCCTAAGGGTATCCCATGGGTATTGATCCCCCAAGAACGAAATGAAGAGCTGCACTGCCAGGGGTCCAAACTGGACTTGTATGCAGAAAATAAGTAGAACGGAACACACTGTCCCTCCAATGCATTTTCAGCATTAAACTAGCTGCCATCAAATTGGAGCGAAGGGTAGGCGAGATCAAGGCTTTGTTCTGTAAGGGACCCTACCTGACTTTCCACAAGTCCAGGATGATTTGGCACATCAACCCATCCTTTGTGCCCAAGGTTACTTCAGCATTCCACCTCAATGAACTGGTGCTGTTGCCTGATTTCTTATGCATCTTGGTCTCTCCAGCAGGACCATCCTTAAATTCCTTTGACATTGTGCATGCTCTGAAGTACATCACCCACACAAAGGTAATATGAAAGACCTCTCAACTCTTCATTACGTTTTGGCCCCTATGGCACTGATAAGGCTCTCTCCAAGTCTTCAATTGCCAGGTGGATTTCATACTGCATTTCTTTCTGCCACCAACAAGCAGGCAGAACTCCCCTTGGAGAGGGCTCTAGAGAGCACAACCAAGATGGCTGCCCCTCTGTGAGCTCCTCGCTGAACTCCCGAAATCCTGCTTCAAATTGCGCCAGTTTGGACCAAACAGATACCAGACCCTCGCCATCTTTCCCCTGAAAGCCCAGTGACCCCTCCGGTGCACCTGTCGGGAAGCGGCGCCCCCTACAAGTACCAAGCAGCGGAGACTCGCCAGCATAAGCAGCTCTGCCTGCTGCTGCGTGCTGATGCCGCCTGGTGATGGCTAAACGGCGACTCGCCCCGGGATCCCTCATTGTGAGACCCAGATCCAGCAAAAAAAAACGGCATAGGAGGCAAGCCATCTGCCCCGGAAGCCAATACAATGGGCACTGTTGAGACGAGCCACGGGACCTGCTGTGCTGCGGAGTGCAGCTTCCTCGCCGCAGTGGGTGGAGAGGGGGCGGGGGCGAGGCTCCGCCGTGGGTGTCGGCAGCCCCGACGTCTCGCCCGGGCATGCTTACCATCCCACTATCCTCCGTGAAGGCACCGGCCGCAACCATTAAGCCTGAAATCCTAGCTTGATCTGTGGCGGGCGGGCGCCATCCCTCAGCCCCCGGCCTTCCCTGCCCCCCAAGATAACATCACGAGTGGCGATTGCATGGTGGCTGCATGCCCACCCCGGGCACGAGACATCCAGCTACAGGCCACCCGGCCCCCAGGCCCACAGTTTCAGCTGGAACACAGCTTGCCCCCCAATCACATGCGCGGGGAGTGCAGGGAGAGCCTCTCCATACAAAGTCTGGCAACATAAATCGCTCAAGCTGGTCCGCAGCAACAGCTACTCTCAGGGTGTGTCTCAGTAACAACAGGACTTTAGACATCCAACCGTGACCCAGACCTAGGAACTGCCCTTCATACACACCCTCGCACTGGGTGAACCGTGACGGCAGAGGCGCCTTGCAGGTATTGAGGGACACGCGGAGGGGCCTTGATCCCTAGAGACAATCAGCACCAATCCTATAAGCCTGCTCACGGTCCCGCAGCCCCAACAATAAGTAGTGCAGTGCGGACACATCCCGCTAGAATCCAGACCTCCTACCAGGGGCACAAAGCATCAACACACTCCCATGTTGGTGATCTGGGGGTTGGGACCATCCTGCAACCTGGTGTGGGCTCCAGTGGCAGCTCCGGTGGACTGCCAACCAGGGGGCCGACCTGCTGCAACGTGGGCAGTCGCGGCGGCCCACACATTCCGCCGCCCAGGCCCCAATGCCGACAACACCCACAGCCACTTGTGGAGAAGGCTGGATCTGTCTAAACGACCTGGCACCCAAATACTGATATACCACAAGGACAAACCGCTCTTAGAGCAACTCAATTAAATAGGCAGCGCCAATCAGTCTCTCACCCATCCCACCAGGCGGACACATAGTGCAAACTAGCTTACCAACCCAGTCTACCCACCGGGAAAGTACAGCAACACGCTGACGCCCCCTGAGACGGAGGAGCCAGTGGCCAGGACGTCTGGACCAGCTCCCCAACCATACAAAGCCACGCACCTAGCTGTGTCCACCACTACCCGAAGGGAAGCCCAGGAAGCAAGAGTCCCAGGCCATAAGACTCCTCAGACTTCACTATATCTCACCCACCAGCTACGCCCGTCAGAGACCCAACATACCAGACTCCTGAACGGGGCGCAACAACTGCCCGCTGAGACTGAGCCTGTCTCCCCCGGACCAGGCCCCCACCTGATTAAGAACAGCAGGCTCACACATGGGGAGGACGGACAAGTCGCAGAGGAAGCTTAACTTCAAATCTGGATCTACCTCCAGAATCCCGGGCTATCGACTCCACCCACACCCTCAGAGCTAAGAATGGACTCAAGTGACGGTGCCGTCCTGGGCCCAGGCCCCGACATATGCGAAATTCTACTGGATCCCAAGACGGGAATTGGAAACTTAGACTCGAAATTGGATGCCCTATCCGCTACAGTCGACCAACTCCAACCCAAATGTGATAAACACGAAGATAGATTTGATGCAACCGAACAGAGGGTATCGAACCTAGAGGATGGAAGCGCAGCTCTCACTGTCAGGGTGACCACACTTGAAACCCAGATGAAGGCCGTGATAGCCAAGAACGAGGACCTAGAAGGGAGGAATCGCTGAAACAACATAAGGCTGGTAGGGATAAAAGAGAAGCACCCCACGCAGAAAATTGAGGATTTTGTTGAATCCGTGTGTAAGGTGCTCTTTGGGGAGGCCCCCCTGTCCCATCTTTTCGTGGTCGAAAGGGCACACCGGATACCCTAGGCCAGACCTGTCCCGGGCGTGCCTCCTCGCCCTATCATCACAAAGCTACTTAACTATAAAGATTGAGACACGATCCTGCGAGAAAGAAGGGGGAGTTGCACTACGACGGTGACAAGATACAGGTGTACGCAGACTTTTCGCAGGCAGTTCAGTCATCTCGACAGCCTAGCCGTAACAACCCGAGACCAGACGGGGCCGACCGAAACAGAAGGGACCCGACCTGAAAATCAGAGTTATGTGAGGGCTCAGAGCAACACGACCACAAACCTCATATAGAAAGCACAATGACCAGCACTAACGAGAGAAGAGGGGCCTTGACGCTACCCTAAAATTTGCTGACCAGACGGGATCATGTCAACACTACCCACAGACATAACTAAACATACTATTTTGAAGGGAATCGGCGAACTTGGCTGGGCTCTAGCGCCCCAAGCACAGCGCTGTTTCACAATTTCAAGTTTAAGGGGTGGGTACATTGGACGGGCGAGTTGGGGGTTGCTTGCAGGGGAGGGATGGGGAGGGTCGGGTGTTATGGCTCTGGGCATAGCGCCCAATGTGGACCTGGTCACCACCGACCACCCCCTCACACAGCCACAACACATAGAGAAACATACACGCACCTACAATACAATACCCAAGTCGGCCAGAACACCCTGCCTACATATACAAAGACCTGTGACCATTCAAACTAGCAACGTGGAATATTAGAGTGGGGAATAGCCCGACCAAAACTCGGAAAATATCACATTACCTTCGGAGGCACAACATAGACGTTGCCCTAATACAAGAAACTCACCTCCTCCCATCCTCTGAGAGTAGATGGGCTCCCATGGGGGACATCATAGATACTACTCCTCCTCCTCATCCTACTCCAGAGGAGTAGCCATACTGATTAACAAGAACACGAAGTTCCGGCTGATAGCAATCTCACGAGATAACAAGGGCAGGGCATACTGGTGCATGGGATACTCGAGGACAAAGAAGTTCTGATAAACACATACGGCCCAAACACTGAGGGCACTTACTCATTCGACTGGGTGATGAAGCACCTGGCAGTGGTTGATAGCGCCACAATCATCTGGGGCAGCGACCTGACCACCACACTGGACCCCGCATGGGATAAATGGCATGCGCCCACCAACACAGCTACCAAAGTGGTCCCTCAGGTCTGCGAGACGTACAACCTCATCGACTCCTGGGCTCATGGGACTAGCTGACGCTTTGATTACCTACTGGTATCCCGGTCGGGAGGGCTACAATGGGGAGAATGCCAGATCCTCCCCCGGGACTTACTCCGATCACTCTCTGGTCACCCTGGAATGCATCCCGTCAGATAACCGTAAGAAACACCCCGCCTGGAGATTCAAACCCGGGGCACTTCAGGACCCAGTGTTTGCCCAGACAAAATCCAGACAAAATCAAATCCTTCCTTACCAAGAGTCCATCCCCTCCCATGGAACACTGTGGGAAACCCTAAAATGCTATACCAGAGGCATATGCATGGCCAAAGAGAATGGAATACTTAAGACTACTAGGAGGGAACTAGACGGAAATGAGACACGTTTAAAAGAACTGGAGCAAAACTGCACAGCTCTAAAGGAATCTCACACCCTGGCCCTCATTAAAGAAGAGCTGAATAAATTCAGAAATAAGGCTGATCGCGAATGCCGATTCCTGGTGCGTGGCCAAACGATAAGACAATGCGGAGAGGGGCAGAAGCCGGGAGCCCTCCTAGCAAGGCTCCTAGCAACGGTCAGAAGACCTCCACAGGTTGAATGTGTCCGAGACAAACCGGGGAAACTAGTCCACACTGAAAGTGAAAGAGTGGCAGCATTCCACACATTGTACCACAACCTATATAGCTCCAAAACCCTGAACAACCCTGAAGCACTCCAAGCATAACTGAACGATATAGAACTCTACTGGGTAGAGGAAGACATGAGAGAACACCTAAACAAACCAATTGCAACAGAGGAAATCCTGGCAGCCATAAAAGAACTGCTGGGGTCTAAGTCACCAAGCCCAGATGGCCTGACGGGGGAATTCTATATGGCCCTTCGGCCCAACCCTGGCACCAGTCCTACAATCCGTGTACGTGGAGGCCCTAGAGAATGGGTGTCTGCCCACCACACTACGCATGGCCAACTTCATCCTATTCCATAAACCTGGGAAACCCCCCCCCCCCGACGAGTGTGCCTCATACAGACCAGTTTCACTGATAAATGTAGACAAGATCCTCGCCAAGATACTAACCAACCGGCTCCTGATGCCTAGACTGGTGCTAGCTGACCAGGCCTGCTTCATTCCAGGACAAAACACAACATTCGGCATCCGCCGACTCTTCGGCATTATTGAGGCACTCGACCCCTCGGAACAGGCGGTGCAGTCCTACTCGACGCATAAAAAGCATTTGATTCCTTTGAGTGGCCCTACATGTTCGCAGTGCTAAAAAACGAGGTCTAGGAGAGTACTTCCTCAGACTGTTTTCACTCCTCTACAAACACCCCCTAACTAACATTACATTGGGAAACACAAGCGCAGAACCCATAGAATTTAAAAGAGGGACTAGGCAGAGCTGCCCCTTGTCGGCTCTGCTGTTTGCGCTCGAGATGGAACCCCTAGCAGCAAACCTTAGATCCAAACTCATGGACAAGGGCCTTATCATCGGGTCCCACAAACTAATCCTGTCCCTCTACGCTGATGATGTTGCCCTCTTGGTCAGCGACCCGATGTCAAATCTAAACCCAGTAATGAGGGAAGTTCTCAAATTCTGAGCCTTCTCCGGACAAAAAAATAATCACAATAAATCAGTGGTATTTCCACTGACTCCAAACACAGCAGAATTTAGAGATGACTTTGAATTCAAATGGGAAACTTCAGGCATCAGGTACTTGGGAATAATGATGTCCAGGAATCATGATGACCTATTCCGCAACAATTACGGGAAGGTGATGGGGACACTCCGTGATAAAATAACAAGGTGGAAACACCTCCCTCTCACACTATGGGGACGAGTGTTGATTGTCAAAATGGTCGTACTACCTAAACTCCTCTACCTGTTCGTAAACATACCAATACTACTGACCCGGGGTTTCTTCCAGTGCGTACGCAGTCTAATTCTTGAGCTGATCTGGGTGGGTAAACCAGCCCGAGTTGCCCACACAACTCTGGTTCAACCAATCGCAAAAGGAGGCCTCGCACTCCCCGACTTTGAGCGTTATTACTGGGCTGCTCAAGCACAGTTCCTGAGGCACTGGTACTCCACTCAGTCCATCCATCCATAAGTTCAGATCAAAAGGGCCCTAGTAACCCCCAACCTCCTGCATGGGACCATCATAGGAGAACTCCCAGTACAACTGAAAACTGTAAATGTTGTACAGACCACATACCAGATATGGAGGAAAATCGCACATAACAAAATCACCGTCGGGTTCTCCCCCGGCGAGATTTATACCAGGGATTCCACTCATGACCGAGGAGGTATACCTCCGCTGGGCGGCCAAACTGAAGATAGTCACCGTGGGGGGACTGGTATGTTGAGGACAGCTTTTTAACAGCACAACAGGCCAGGGCACGATGTGCAGACTCCCCCCTCCCCCCTCCTGTCCCCACCCTGGATATCGTTGTCTACTTCACACTCCGACACAATCTCAAATCTCTGTTCCCCACATTTCCTGATCATCCACCCACATGGCAGCTCCTACATGGGGTGGTCCAGGCGCAGGGAGAAGGAAGGCTGGTATTGAGGATATACAGAGACCTGCTGTCCATCGCATACCGACCAGCAGCTCCAAAACTGTGATCGGAAAAGTCACTTTCTGGCACAATAGATGAGGAGGACTGGTCGTACATATTGTAGCAAACTCAAAGGGTATCCAAAAACTCGCGGTACAAACTCATTCATTTCAACTTGCTCCATCAGGTATACCACACTCAAGCCAGACCCCAACAACACTGCTCGACCGTATCGGCTGCCTGCGGGAGTTGTGGTACGACCCCCGCAGATTTCCTCCACTTACCCTGGGAGTGCCCGACAGTTGAGCGTTGAGGGAACGCTGCCCCATGGAGACACTGCTGGGGTGCACCAGGGACCTCCAACCCGCAGTGAGGGGACTAGCTGGACTACTGCTAGTATAGGCACGACGAATGGTAGCCATGACCTGGGGAAGAGGCCAGGCCCCCAGTACGAAAAGATGGCTACAAGATGTAACGTACTGTCACTATGTTGATGTGAGCTTCATCAAAACTCTGCCTCTGCACGCTCCACCTCCTGACATATGGGCGCCCTATGTTAATCATTTGTTGACATTGTCTAAAGTCTTGCCGTACAAACACTAACCAGCAGACTTTTAAGGGGCTACCACACCGTTTCGCAGCGTCCATTTAAGATATATATGTGTGCAAGCATTTCAAATACTAAATGTGCCAGGAAAGGGGGGCAGGTGGGGGTTGAAACGGGACCACATGGCAATGTTTTTTTCTTATTTCTGATTAATGTTTGGAAAGACCAAAAATAAAGTACAAAAAAA
Organism: Ambystoma mexicanum; assembly: GCF_040938575.1. Taxonomy (NCBI): domain Eukaryota; kingdom Metazoa; phylum Chordata; class Amphibia; order Caudata; family Ambystomatidae; genus Ambystoma; species Ambystoma mexicanum. Next base: position 176,095,244 of record NC_090934.1, read on the forward strand.
AAAAACTACCCTTGGCAGACACTACACTCATTCCACTAGAGTAGTAGCCGCTGCTATGGCTTTCCTCTCTGGGGTTCCCCAGCTCAATATATGCAGGTCAGCAACATGGAGGTCGGTGCACACATTTACTCAATTTTACTGCGTCAACAGGTTAACAATATGGAGGCTCGCCTCTGCATAGCAGTTCCCTTTTCTCCATGGGAATTTTTTCTCTTATGCACATCACTGGAATAAACATCAGTGTCCTTCTTCGCTGACTAGGGCTTTCAGACTTTGTTCAGCATTGCCTGAAGCGAACAGGATGGAAGGTGAAAGGATAGCTGGGTGTTGTAGTCAAAAGGTTTGAAGAAATGTCACTATTCAGTGAAGCCAAAGCAATGTATAAACAAGAGTGTTCTGTTGATGCTCTTTCACTGTGGCGTTCAGGTGAGATCCACCATTACCTGAAACCAAAGGGATAGAGGAACTTTTACGTTTGTGTGGTTTCAAAACAGAAATGGTCAAAATAGAAGTAACAACAGTTTTTCCAATTCCCATGTAGGCAGATGATTTTCTCTGGACCAAGCGTTTCTTATCGGAAAGGTAGTCCTGTCTCCATGAGTGGAGTCACTCCCAGTGATGCCCCACTTGCCTAAACCTCTAAAAAGGATCCTGCTGAGCGGGCGCACCTCCCTAGCCTCAAAGGGGGTGGCTGCCACCTGGAGTGAAGGGTCAAATACCTTGGATTCTTCACACTACCCCTCCTGCTTCAGAAGGGCTACTAGCATACCCAGCTAAAAAAACATGGTGACCTCAACAACACAACTGTTTGTTTTATTCCACATTATTCAAACATCCTGAAATTATATGTATGTTTGTTTGGTGGACCTATGGGGTAGGAGGGAGAATGAAAGTAAATGTTGTAAAAACTATCCACATAGAACCTTTTCAATCACCTCACTGCTCACATGGAAGCAAAGGGTCTCAGCTACTGTCTCTAGTGCACTTCAATGGAAACTGTACCCACCCATGTTTGCAAATTGTTCATATTTAGTTTTTATGGTAACCTCTACCAGATGTTCTTCCCCCTTGGCTTCAGGGACTCATCCATGCTTGTGTTGCCTCCTACCTTGCCAACCATACCATCCCCATCTTAGGGGTCCCACACAATGGCCTGTCCTAAGCTCCTTCCTCTTCACTTCTCCGATTTTGGCAAACTCATATCGATTTACTGATGAGACTCTAGTGTTGCCATTCCTCACCTTTGCCCCAGAGTTCTCCTCTCGCATTTCCAACAGCCTTCCTGACATTCGTCACTGGATGGTGATACTTTACCTGATTAAGTCCTCAAATGATTTAACTCTAATACCACCCCCTTCTCCAAAGTCCTTTCCAGCTGATCTTCTCATAACATGGCTCTCAACTTGTGGGTCCTCTGACAATGACTTCAAACTCCAAGAATATTTAACTCCCAAGCTTAAACTGTTCAATCCAGAAAATGTGTCGCCATCTCACCCTGCACTCCACTAAGAATGTTGTTCCACTCTAGTCTATAGTAGACTGGATTAATCCTGTAACCTCCTCATGGGGCCCCCTAGTCCTTTGGTACAGTAAACATTTTACATTTTGATACTCTAGCCCCTCCAGTGTTCTTCTTCGACCTCGTAAGACCACCTTCATGCTGGTTGCAAAATAACACCCTTTCCAAACTCTTTCTTTTCCTCAAATCTATTCATGGGCTACAACCCTCCCCATGAAGATATGTCCTAATGTTCTGTTCTGCTCCTCTTCGCATCTCAGTTTTGTGAAGGGATCATGAAGCAAGACACAGAGAGCAGATTCAAAGTTCAAATAAAAGTAATCTATTAACTTAAATGTCAGGATGGTTGAAGGCCTAACTTGCCCTATACTATGGTGGGATTTTCCTACCTAAAGAAACTAAGGATAGGCAGAGCCAGTAAGTTCAATTTGCAAATCTGTCTGTGTCCAAAACCTATACTTGCCCTCACAACTAAAGCTAAACAATATGTAGGGATGTCAGCAACAAAATAAATAGTGTTTCAAATAAAGTTCTGAGCTTCTTCCAGTTCCTGGCTTACATTCCAGCTCCCCTTCCCCCAGTTCAAGGCAATTCCACATGGTCTCGGAGTTCTCTTCCCCAAGAAGACAACACAGTTCCAAAAAGGGGTCTTGAAGCCAATCTCTTGACTTTACCACAATGTATTCTTTCATAAACCTCTTTGCCAGCCTCTTGGCTTTGTCACAAAACGTTTGTTCATACAGTTCACTTAGTGGTGTTCTCTTTCCTTCACCACATTGCTTTCACACTCTTCAGCAATATTCCAGATTTGCTTTGCACTGCATTTTATACGATTCGCTCTTTGCTTTCAATATATTTTACATGTACTTTACACAAACTTATCATCTGTTCATAGATGTGTCAAAAGCTTTCATTTATTTCGGTAGACAATGGTTCTGAGCTTTTATTCTGTTACCCGCAGATCATCTTATTCATATTATTAATCACAACCCGTTGTTTTGGGTTTTTGGTGTCTTGGACATCAACTTTCATTCATTCAGCATTTACTTTGGCTCTTTAACAGCCCCTAGGACTGCCTTTGTGCGAGTGCTCCTTCTCGTTCACTCACTGGTCCCTTGAATCTTGTCCGGGTGACTGCCTTCTCCTATTCTACTCCGCCGACATGTTTTCCTTTGCATTGCGAGCCCCGCTCGCACTTCGCTCCTCTTTCTCTGTAGGTTGTCGGCAGCTCTGCTCACTACCCGCGGTCGCTGCTGGTAGCTTGCAGCTATCAGATTCTTCAATGCAACCCAGCAGGCAATCGCCCAGTGAGGCTCCCACCTCTGTGCCCCTTTCACGGTCCGCCCAAGCCTCGGCTCCACAGCTCCTTCGGGATACTTGCCAGCATCCTGGCTTCCCAGCAGGACCATACACGGCTGCCTCCTTCTGCACAGGATTCTACCCTCAGGCCCACAATGCTCAGCTGAGCTTCTCTCCTGCTGGTCTCTCTCCTTGTCAGCTCCACCTTTGATGCACCTGCAACCATTTGACAGGTTGCAGGTGTGAGTCTACAGTTCCAATTGCCTGACCATAGTTGGTGAAGCACTTGGGACATGCCTGTCCCTTACAACAGTCTGCAGGCCTCTTCCTCGTCTCAGTACTAGAGTGGTGAAATGACATGTTAGTGTGCATGAATCCTAGCCGCCTCTTCCTCGTCCCAGTAGTATAATGGTATGAATTATGGGGTTCCATGTCTTAAAATTGCGGCAAAAATGGCCGTGTATACAAAATATTGTGGCAAAAATGCTGTGGGTTTTCCCCCACAATCATGTAAAGGATTCGGGGACACCCCTGCAAACCCCCAGTCCCATTATACCATTTCAGGGGAGCGAGGACACCATCGCAAACCCCGCTCTCCTTTAATGGTATAATGGGGTACACCTTTACCAGGTCAAACCACTGCATTTTTGCCACGATTTTCTTTACCGGCTCCCAATTGGGGGAAATGAAGGGCAATGGTTTGCAATAGCCTATTAATGCAGTGGCAGGGGAGGGGCAGGTTGGTTCGCATTAGGGAAAGGGGGAATCCACGTCTTACCTGTGGATATCCTTTCCCCAAGGACCCTCTACCCAGGTGATCCTCCATCGCATCTCTTCCCCCAGGGTCAGGATCTAAAATCAAATGCCTTTCCCAGGCCACCTGAGAAGAGAGTCCAAGGGGAGTAGGTGTGAAAATACCCTCAGGTTCTTCAGTGTACTCAACCAATTTCAGACGATCGTATGCAAAGCACCCAACGAAGGAATGCCTTGTGTACAGTACTTACGGTTGAAGTAATGTCATACTCTATTAAATAAGTACACATTCTAAATTGATATTTCCAGAAACGGAATTCAAAAAATGTTCTAACGGAGTCCTTCCTGCCACATATTCACATCTTATAAATAGCCCCCAGACCACAGTCTTTCTTCAAAAATGAGTTCATTCACAGGGTTGCACATTGCGGTTCGCGTTGGTTCCGCAAAACATTGTTAGTGCCAGTAGATGTAACATCACGGGTAATGAGTATGGAGAGGGCTGGATCCTGTGAACATGGTTCATTTTTTCCACCTGCGAAATGCAATGCTTTAGGAACACACCACTGTTTCACAGCAAATTCTTATCTGCATCATGTCTCCCCATAAGGGCAGACATTAAGCCCTGAAAGCAGTGTTGGACTGTCATGCGCCCGCAGTGGCGTATTTGGCAACGTTGGAAGCATCAGAGCCGGGTGCTATGTTGAGTGTGGGAAGCAAAACAACAAACAAGATGGGTATCCCCTAAACCATGGAACTGGGGAGCAACAATAAGACAACAAAAACCCCGAAGGGGGAAGTTCACATGGAGGAGTACTATATTAATTTAAGTACCCAATTTATAGGAATAGAGGTGGAAAGGAATAGTGGCCCAATCATAACAGATTCATATTTTCATATTTTAATAATCATCAAAAAACATTATAAAATTACATAATACATAAACAGTATAACAACAATAAAATAGATGAATTAATGTTAGTATAAAATACTTGTCAAGTCTAATACATTAAACCATTCAATCGCAATTTAATTACCACAATTCATGACCCAGTATTAATCAGGGTAAAGCATCACTATCTTCATATTTTTGAATTTCATTCGAATGATAAGGATGCTATAAAACAGGAAATTACTGCCAATGGAATAAAGTGCTAGGTGCAAAAGGGTAATGAGTGCCTAATCCAGATAAAGCATCGTTGTCTCATGTTTTTTAAATTTCATTTGAATGATAAAGATGCTGTTGGAAAGGAAATTGCTGCCAATGGAATAAAGTGCTAAGTACAAAAAAAGTGCTAAGTGCCTACTGTACATACATGATATTCAAATGTCATTACAGTTTCGGCGAAATCAACCTATCTGGCTCAATTAAGTGAGCCAGTAGTCGCCTTCTTCAGGGCGCACGATATGCTGTAAATATTGGTGCTAAACTTTTAACAATGACACAGTAGTTTTCACAGGTAAAGCTTTAAACAATTCAAAAGACTTGATTGTAGATCTTGAAGTCTGTTAGAAGCCTTAACCCTTGGTGAATCACGTTGAAACAAACATATAAGAAAAAAACACAAATACATATGTTAGAATAAAGCATGAAATGAAAGAGCCTCCTAATACCTGCCACCTCTAGCCATTAAAAAGACCTAGGGATATATATTCACCTAAATAAGTCCACGTATGGTGCCGAAAATTGTATAATTATTTCGAATCCGCCACCCAAGCAGGACTGAAGATGAAATTGAATTTACATCTGAAGAAACAAAGATATGAAGCTTATGAGATATCACAAGATTATCTCAAACTTCCAATGCTGACACACAATGTCCCCTGTCTCCACAGGGAGTAGAACACTAAATTTCCTTCTGTCACTAACCTTAAAGTATTCAATTTTTCACAATCTGGTCATCTCGCCAGTGGACTAAAATGTAGATAGAATAGACGACATTCCAAACATAAGCGTCTTGGACGATGTTATGTCGTGCCACGAGAAAAGTCCAAAAGGGTGCAAACCTTGGGTTGAAAACCCTAAATGAAAAAACATAAAGACACATTTTTTACATTTTGGTAGTGTGCGGAACTAAACTTACAAATAATTAGATGCACATCGTATAAGTGCATTTACATTTGAAACCGAAAACATCAAAAGTAGAGAGACTCTATCCAGTAGGCAGCCCCGAACCTCTAAGGTTTGGGATGTTAATGGAAGAGAAGGATGGCTGCTTGGATAAAACAACAGCCACTTGCATGGCCAAATCCATATTAGCCATTCACACCATTTTTAACTGTGGAAGCCCATCGGAGAGAGAGGCTAAAAGATACTGTAGACGCAACTCCCAACCTCATGTGGACGCATTTCAAACCCATCTATTAATGACGAAGGCCTCACCTCACACAGCCTCCCCGATCGTCTCCTGCGATAGCCGAAGCAAAGGCACGCAAGCAGACGTTGAAACCGCGGCTAAGTTTATAAATACACGCGGGAATGGAAATAAAAGTAGGACTACGTATATAAGTTTGTAAATACAAACGAGAGTGAAGATAGAAATGGGACTACATATATGGGCCCCATGTCCCGTCGATACTAAAGAAGGACAAAATTCACCTTGCAAAGGTAAAGAGAACAATTGCTTACCCGCAAGTGTCGCATGCACGAAAAAGGGCAAGAGAGTACCAAAGGGGCTACCTATGGAAGACCCTGGTCCCGTAAATGCTAAAAAATCACTACTCGTGAGCTGGGATGTAAAAAAAGCATAAAAAAACGTACAGTGCAGCGGCGAGCCAAACAAATAAATGTTTAAAGAAAAATCTTGCTGCCACTCAGTATAGAGAGAACCGAAGAACACGAATTGGTTTATGTAAAATGGAATGCTGGAAGAAAAGCCTATAATTTTATTTTTATGGTGTACAATGGAGCCATTCTTCTTGGCGATTAAGTCCTGTTTCATAACTAGTGGTGTTGTACATCCACCATTGTTCTCTTTGCGCCAAGCGGGCTGCTGTATTGTTGGCGTCAGTACCATAGACTTTTTCCAACACGCACCATTTCAAGCTATTCGGGTCATGATTATTTTCAAGAAAATGAGAAACTAGTGGGGCAGACACGATTTTATTTCGAATTTTGGATTTGTGTTCGCCAATTCTGGTTTTAATAGGCCTAGATGTTCTGCCAATATACGTTTGAGCACAGGGGCAAAATATTACGTAAATAACATTTTTAGTGTTACACGTAGTGTGATGATTAAGATTCCAATTCTTTCCGCTAATCACTACAGAAGTTCCACTGATAGAAGAAGCACATTGGTTACAGAAACCACATGGAAAGTGACCTTGGATGGGCTTAGCGCCCCACAATCCTGTCACCGTGTTCAATTTAGGTCCAATGCTAGACCTGTCAGCTTTAATAAGCCAATTTTTAAGGTTCTTACCTTTCTTGAATGCAAAAATAGGTTTTGCCAGTTCTGGATTATTAAGTTGGAGCAGATGCCAATGCTTCATAATACTTTGTTTAATCTTATGGTGAAAAGTGTTGAAAGTCATGGCGCACACTAGCCGCTCTTTAGTGATATCTTTCCGAGAGTGTTTCTCGAGGAGAATATCACGATGTTGATATCTAGCTCTTTTTCGAGATTGTCGAAGTATATGTTTAGGGTAACCTCGCTGCTGCAATCTGTCTTCGATAATGTTTGCCTGGGTCTTATAGTCTTCAACTTTCGTACAATTGCGTCTAGCCCTAAGAAACTGACTATAAGGAATGCTCTTACGCAACGATTCAGGGTGGAAACTATCGAATCTTAAAATAGTGTTCCGGTCAGTTTCTTTGCGATACAAATCAACAATGATGTGACCCTCTGAATTCTTGATTAGCAAGTCCAAGAATGGCAAGGAAGTGCTATTTGCTGACATAGTAAATTTAAGATTCATATCCATAGCATTAAGCCATGGGAGGAATAGAAGATGGTCTGCCTTTGTTTTGTCCCAGATTATAATTATATCATCAATGTAGCGTTTATACAATTTGATGGCATCTCTAAAGGGATTAGTGTCTGACAAAATAACCCTACTTTCAAAGTTCCACATGAAGAGTGTGGCGTAATTGGGGGCAAAAGCTGCCCCCATCGCTGTTCCTTTCACTTGTAAATAGTAAGAAGACTTAAAACGAAAATAGTTGCGTGAGAGAGCTACCTCGAGCAAATCTATTAGTATTTCAGTTGGAACTAATTGAATACCTGACCGCAAGTCCAAAGAATCCTTCATTACTTTTAAAGATTCCATTTGTGGTATATTGGAATATAGTGACTCAACATCTAAAGTCATAAGTACGTCAATCTCAGGGTTAAAAGGAAAACCCTCTAGGTGCTTAATGGCGTCAGTGGTGTCAGCAAGATATGTTTCAGTGGAAGCCGCCAGTGGCTTCAAAAAATAATCTAGAAATTGGCCAATTGGTTCTAATATGGAGCCACACAATGAAACAATGGGGCGTCCCGGCGGATTGTGTAAGTCCTTATGTATCTTAGGAAGTACATAGATGAGAGGAGTCCTGGTTCCCTTAATAGTAAGGAAAAGGAACTCCTTATCATTAATAGCTCCACCTTCCAATGCTCGTTGAGCAATTGCTAAAATTTGGGCTCTGATGCTCTCTGTAGGGTCACCCTGAAGTTTCCTATATATCTCTGGGTTATCTAGCTGACGCACAATTTCATTGTCATATTGGACAGAATCCATAATAACCACTCCACCGCCCTTATCTGCTTGCTTTATGATTATGGAGGTATCAGACTTAAGTTTTTGAAGGCTGGCCCAATCTTGTCTGCCAAAATTGAAACAAGAGCCTCTGCTATAGTTATTAAGTGTATTATAGCAGGAGTTGAAATCTTTGAGGACCGCCTTTTCAAATACCGCTGTCTCATCAGAGACCATTTGTAAAGTAGGGGTAAAAGTGGATTTGCATTTCAAAGTAGTATGAAGGCCATCATCATCGTTATCCTGGGCCTGATTCCCAAAAAAATCCCGCAATCGTATTTTACGAAATAGACTGCGCAATTCTATCTCAACCTCCATTTTGGAGGGATTTCTCATAGGAACAAACGAGAGACCCTTCTCCAAAATTCGGGTCTCTTGTTCACTGAGTTGTCTCTTCGAAATATTGTATACTGCTGATGGTAGGGCTACCTGCGGTACGCCCTTCTCCTGGTTTCGAAATAATTTTGTAATGGGGGAACCCCTTGTTCCGTTGGCGGAAAAGGGAGATTAGGAGGAGGAAAGGGGGTATGTGGCCCTTGAGGGACAAAATCCGCCTGGCGAGTATAGTTTTGGTAATGCCAATGAGGCCGTCCTCGGCCTCGGTTATATCCTCTATTCCAATTCCTACCTCTGTCCCTGTTACCTCGTGAATTTTTAGTGGGATATGATCCACTACCATCGGATGATGTATCCGAAAAAGTAACTCTCTTATGAGAATAGATAGTACCGTGTTGAGAGTTATTTGAATCTCGCCAATGTCCTGGGCCCTGATAATCTGAGGACAGGTAGGGATAGGCCGCCTCCTTGGAAAAGGCTAAAATGTCCTTTTTTAATTTGTCCATCTTTTTACTAGTAGTGATTTTAACAAAGTCTTTGGTATGCTTTTCTATAAGCTCCAATTTCTCCTTTATATTGATGATGGTGGTATCGAGAGCAAATGTTGTTTCTGCTTTATCTATTTCATCCCCAATGATGGAACTTTTTTTGAGGGCAGTGTTTATTGTCAGCAACATCCAGTCGCGGCTACATTTAGTCGCGACTCCTGAGAACAGTGTTTTATATTCTTCATCATCTATGAATAAACATGGCTCATTTCTAACCAAGAGACCCTGAGGGATGATATTCTTTTTTAAATATTCTGTCAACAAGTGACTATGCATCTCTGTTCGAAATTTTTTCTTTTTTAATTTGATAATACTGTCACTAGTAATCATAGAACCATCGTTAAGGCCAATAGTCCCCTCAATATTGTCAAAAAATGATGGAACATTAATGACATCAGCCAACTGTTCTTCACTAAATGAAACCACATCAGCAGCTGCCATGATCAAAGAATCGCACAAGAATTATTTATGTGAAATCTGCAGCCAAGATGAAGGAAAAAGGATCTACAATGTAAGAAAAGGGACACTGTGTCCGGCAAAGCGGGTGAATACCCTACGCCTTGTCTCAAACTTCAAATCAACCTTTCAAATAGCCCATGCCACACACAGTAGCACTAATAAAACAACAAACAAGATGGGTATCCCAGTGGTTATTATGGATTCTGTCCAATATGACAATGAAATTGTGCGTCAGCTAGATAACCCAGAGATATATAGGAAACTTCAGGGTGACCCTACAGAGAGCATCAGAGCCCAAATTTTAGCAATTGCTCAACGAGCATTGGAAGGTGGAGCTATTAATGATAAGGAGTTCCTTTTCCTTACTATTAAGGGAACCAGGACTCCTCTCATCTATGTACTTCCTAAGATACATAAGGACTTACACAATCCGCCGGGACGCCCCATTGTTTCATTGTGTGGCTCCATATTAGAACCAATTGGCCAATTTCTAGATTATTTTTTGAAGCCACTGGCGGCTTCCACTGAAACATATCTTGCTGACACCACTGACGCCATTAAGCACCTAGAGGGTTTTCCTTTTAACCCTGAGATTGACGTACTTATGACTTTAGATGTTGAGTCACTATATTCCAATATACCACAAATGGAATCTTTAAAAGTAATGAAGGATTTTTTGGACTTGCGGTCAGGTATTCAATTAGTTCCAACTGAAATACTAATAGATTTGCTCGAGGTAGCTCTCTCACGCAACTATTTTCGTTTTAAGTCTTCTTACTATTTACAAGTGAAAGGAACAGCGATGGGGGCAGCTTTTGCCCCCAATTACGCCACACTCTTCATGTGGAACTTTGAAAGTAGGGTTATTTTGTCAGACACTAATCCCTTTAGAGATGCCATCAAATTGTATAAACGCTACATTGATGATATAATTATAATCTGGGACAAAACAAAGGCAGACCATCTTCTATTCCTCCCATGGCTTAATGCTATGGATATGAATCTTAAATTTACTATGTCAGCAAATAGCACTTCCTTGCCATTCTTGGACTTGCTAATCAAGAATTCAGAGGGTCACATCATTGTTGATTTGTATCGCAAAGAAACTGACCGGAACACTATTTTAAGATTCGATAGTTTCCACCCTGAATCGTTGCGTAAGAGCATTCCTTATAGTCAGTTTCTTAGGGCTAGACGCAATTGTACGAAAGTTGAAGACTATAAGACCCAGGCAAACATTATCGAAGACAGATTGCAGCAGCGAGGTTACCCTAAACATATACTTCGACAATCTCGAAAAAGAGCTAGATATCAACATCGTGATATTCTCCTCGAGAAACACTCTCGGAAAGATATCACTAAAGAGCGGCTAGTGTGCGCCATGACTTTCAACACTTTTCACCATAAGATTAAACAAAGTATTATGAAGCATTGGCATCTGCTCCAACTTAATAATCCAGAACTGGCAAAACCTATTTTTGCATTCAAGAAAGGTAAGAACCTTAAAAATTGGCTTATTAAAGCTGACAGGTCTAGCATTGGACCTAAATTGAACACGGTGACAGGATTGTGGGGCGCTAAGCCCATCCAAGGTCACTTTCCATGTGGTTTCTGTAACCAATGTGCTTCTTCTATCACTGGAACTTCTGTAGTGATTAGCGGAAAGAATTGGAATCTTAATCATCACACTACGTGTAACACTAAAAATGTTATTTACGTAATATTTTGCCCCTGTGCTCAAACGTATATTGGCAGAACATCTAGGCCTATTAAAACCAGAATTGGCGAACACAAATCTAAAATTCGAAATAAAATCGTGTCTGCCCCACTAGTTTCTCATTTTCTTGAAAATAATCATGACCCGAATAGCTTGAAATGGTGCGTGTTGGAAAAAGTCTATGGTACTGACGCCAACAATACAGCAGCCCGCTTGGCGCAAAGAGAACAATGGTGGATGTACAACACCACTAGTTATGAAACAGGACTTAATCGCCAAGAAGAATGGCTCCATTGTACACCATAAAAATAAAATTATAGGCTTTTCTTCGAGCATTCCATTTTACATAAACCAATTCGTGTTCTTCGGTTCTCTCTATACTGAGTGGCAGCAAGATTTTTCTTTAAACATTTATTTGTTTGGCTCGCCGCTGCACTGTACGTTTTTTTATGCTTTTTTTACATCCCGGCTCACGAGTAGTGATTTTTTAGCATTTACGGGACCAGGGTCTTCCATAGGTAGCCCCTTTGGTACTCTCTTGCCCTTTTTCGTGCATGCGACACTTGCGGGTAAGCAATTGTTCTCTTTACCTTTGCAAGGTGAATTTTGTCCTTCTTTAGTATCGACGGGACATGGGGCCCATATATGTAGTCCCATTTCTATCTTCACTCTCGTTTGTATTTACAAACTTATATACGTAGTCCTACTTTTATTTCCATTCCCGCGTGTATTTATAAACTTAGCTGCGGTTTCAACGTCTGCTTGCGTGCCTTTGCTTCGGCTATCGCAGGAGACGATCGGGGAGGCTGTGTGAGGTGAGGCCTTCGTCATTAATAGATGGGTTTGAAATGCGTCCACATGAGGTTGGGAGTTGCGTCTACAGTATCTTTTAGCCTCTCTCTCCGATGGGCTTCCACAGTTAAAAATGGTGTGAATGGCTAATATGGATTTGGCCATGCAAGTGGCTGTTGTTTTATCCAAGCAGCCATCCTTCTCTTCCATTAACATCCCAAACCTTAGAGGTTCGGGGCTGCCTACTGGATAGAGTCTCTCTACTTTTGATGTTTTCGGTTTCAAATGTAAATGCACTTATACGATGTGCATCTAATTATTTGTAAGTTTAGTTCCGCACACTACCAAAATGTAAAAAATGTGTCTTTATGTTTTTTCATTTAGGGTTTTCAACCCAAGGTTTGCACCCTTTTGGACTTTTCTCGTGGCACGACATAACATCGTCCAAGACGCTTATGTTTGGAATGTCGTCTATTCTATCTACATTTTAGTCCACTGGCGAGATGACCAGATTGTGAAAAATTGAATACTTTAAGGTTAATGACAGAAGGAAATTTAGTGTTCTACTCCCTGTGGAGACAGGGGACATTGTGTGTCAGCATTGGAAGTTTGAGATAATCTTGTGATATCTCATAAGCTTCATATCTTTGTTTCTTCAGATGTAAATTCAATTTCATCTTCAGTCCTGCTTGGGTGGCGGATTCGAAATAATTATACAATTTTCGGCACCATACGTGGACTTATTTAGGTGAATATATATCCCTAGGTCTTTTTAATGGCTAGAGGTGGCAGGTATTAGGAGGCTCTTTCATTTCATGCTTTATTCTAACATATGTATTTGTGTTTTTTTCTTATATGTTTGTTTCAACGTGATTCACCAAGGGTTAAGGCTTCTAACAGACTTCAAGATCTACAATCAAGTCTTTTGAATTGTTTAAAGCTTTACCTGTGAAAACTACTGTGTCATTGTTAAAAGTTTAGCACCAATATTTACAGCATATCGTGCGCCCTGAAGAAGGCGACTACTGGCTCACTTAATTGAGCCAGATAGGTTGATTTCGCCGAAACTGTAATGACATTTGAATATCATGTATGTACAGTAGGCACTTAGCACTTTTTTTGTACTTAGCACTTTATTCCATTGGCAGCAATTTCCTTTCCAACAGCATCTTTATCATTCAAATGAAATTTAAAAAACATGAGACAACGATGCTTTATCTGGATTAGGCACTCATTACCCTTTTGCACCTAGCACTTTATTCCATTGGCAGTAATTTCCTGTTTTATAGCATCCTTATCATTCGAATGAAATTCAAAAATATGAAGATAGTGATGCTTTACCCTGATTAATACTGGGTCATGAATTGTGGTAATTAAATTGCGATTGAATGGTTTAATGTATTAGACTTGACAAGTATTTTATACTAACATTAATTCATCTATTTTATTGTTGTTATACTGTTTATGTATTATGTAATTTTATAATGTTTTTTGATGATTATTAAAATATGAAAATATGAGTGTGGGAAGCAGCCATAGAAGTCAGAGTGAAGGTCTAGACTACTACCAAGATTGCCGCATGACTTCCGTATATCAATACACTACGTGTTGTACGTAGTGGGTTGTATCCGTCGTCCTTCCGGGTATGCCGCTGTTGCCCTTGGCAGCATATCCATCCGCTCTGCTTCTCTCACATCCAGTTCATTGCTTTCCCTCTCCACTTGATTCCTCTATAGTTCCTCCTCCTCACTCCTTTGTCTTTGCATTTCCTTGACGAGCCAAGTTAGCCTCCTTTTGCTATTCTCCAGTAGCTGGCTCTCTGTTTCCTTCTCTCTTCACCGCTTCTGTTCTGAGCTACATTCTGTAGCCACTGTACTGTACCTCTGTGCAACCTTTCACCATTCTGGTGTTCCATCTGTACCTAACGCCTTCTTTCTGTACTTGCTGCCTTATTCTTGCCTTCGCTCTGTTAGCTCACCTTTTGAAAATCCTTGCAGGGTTCAGAACCGCTGCCTAGTATCATTTGCTACTAGACTTTGTACCTACTCCTTCTTTTTATTGGAAGTAATTTGACTTGAGCCTCTCACGGACCAGAACAATCTTCTGAAGGCTTCTCAGAACTCCTGGAGTATATCAGCAGGGTTTTTTGGTGCGTTTAAGCTTTTTCCCTGCTATTGGGGGCTGTCTCACTGGGGTTCCCTTTGGCTAGGACTTCAGATCCTGTCATGGTGGCCTCCGGGGGAGTCCGACCCTACCTGCACTCCAAGAAAGAAAAGAAACCAAATGAGCAGAAAGAAACACGAAGACCCAGATGTCGGACGACATCAGAGACTCCAGACGATTCCTCTGAAGTAAGAGGTGAGAAGGGGTCATGGGAGGGTACACCTGAGCCTATCACGTGAGACATGGACACAGTTTCTGTGTCTGAGCCCAATAAGCACTGCCTTTGGTGCTGAACACGAAACAGAGGAAATGTGGATGCTCCCAATTCTGCAGCCTAAAGTCCTCTTGGAATGTTGGGCTAAACTCTTCACCGCCCTTTATATTGACAGCAAAACAGCTTCTTCTGAGCCTTCTGCTTGCAGAATCTTTTACCAGGTTGGTGAGCCTAAAGAACTTGAGCAGTTTGGTCCAATGTAGGGAGGATCAGAAAAATAAGTGCTGGATTAGATCCATTCTCCAAGGGATTCCTGAAACTGCTACTCTTTATCCTCCTGGAAGCTACACCACCACTCCCATTCCACGAAGTTAGACTCTTGGATGAAATTACTACCTTAGTGCCATTACCTTTCCTCGCCAACTTCTCTATTCTGAAGGAGTTCAGGTGCAAACTATTACACTTTATTTGCCAAAGCGCAGGCAGCTTGGGCAGTAAATACTGACCCCTCTGCGCTTTCTGAAGCCAGCAAAAAGACCCTTTTTTTGTCAGTAACTGCACGCCTGTAGATTCAGTTCAGGTCCTCATTGTTGAGACCACACACCTCCCATACCACTCGGAGCTGCCTTCCGGCATTGTAACCCTAGTGTGTAGGAACTCATGGCTTCAGCCTTTGCTTCTCAGTGGAGACGCAGAAGAGGCCAGAGATTGGGCCGAGCCTTTAGAACACAATTAATTTCAAAGATGTGTCAGATCTTTGAAGAGAGTTACAAGATCGCTTATGGATTTACTTCTGGGAGTCTGCTGATGTTGAAGATTTATCCTAAGAGTTCCCTAGATAAAGATGAAGTCTGTATTTCTTATTCAGGTTCAGTAAACCTCACTTATGAGTTTTTATAGTTCTTGATATATGTTTAAACATTTGGTCTCCGGGAGCACTTGAGAGTCTCTAGTCTCACTCCTGTAGTCTTTAAGATGGTGGCTCTTTCCTTTCTTTCTTATGTGATGAATCTGGCAATGTCATCACTGCTGCCATGAGGAAGCCTCCCCTAATGTGGTCAGGGTAAGGTAGACATTTGCTGATCCGAACCCTAGTTATTTGATGGAGAATCACAGAGAGGTGACCATCATGGAGGTAGAGGTGATTTGCCATATAAAACCTGGAATGCCCACTTTTCATCAGGGAATAATAACCCCAATCCCTTAAGGCTTATAGTAGTATGACATTAGACATCTCCCCCAGACCCAAAACCAACTCAAGGAACTGTAGATACTGTGACGAGGGAGAAGGATGGAGGAATGAGGATTACATGTAAGAACAACATGCATCAGTCTAGTCTCTGCCAAAATCCTATTGCCCAGAGCCATTATAAAAGCAAGGAAAGACTCATGAAGTATGAGAAATGCCCTCCCTGTAGGACCTGGCTGCAGGATTCCTTTGTTGCAGAAGAAGGGGCCTTGGACTGCTGTTCCAGAGAAGAGAAGGGAGAACCCTTGCACTCTAACACCTTGAAGAGAACTGGGTACTGCTGGGGGCACCCCATAAACTGCATTACCCCTAAAAAGGGGGTGAAGCCCTGGGCACAAACAGTGTGCCACAGGGAAGCTGGAAGCTCCCACACTGGGAGAGTTATCTCACTCAACGAGGAAGAAAGATACCGAGAAGTAAGAGATACTGGCTGTATGAGTCTTATCCTCTCGGTGCCGACCGAGGGAATCACAGGGCTGGTGCGAGATTTGTGATGCCGACCAGTTCACAGAAGAGACAGAGGAGAATAAGATAAGTCTGAAGGAGATGGTACGTAGTGGCAGGGATGGCACAACAGGAAGAGGAAGAAAGGCTTCCTGCCGTTCGCAGGTCGCGGAAGGCAGCCTATATGCCATTTGAGCCTGAAAACATCCAGAGCAGGCAAGTGGCACAGAAGCCACGGTGCAGAGATGGCGAACCTGGATAAAGGAATGGGACGCTGACAAGCCGCTGCAGGCTTGACTGGAGAGACAATGCACCCAATGGAGAGCCGGTGAGTCCATCCAAAGGAAGCAGGGACACCGGGTTACTTAGGCAAGCCTACCAAAGGCAAATAGAAGGGAATTAAACAAATGAGAAAGAACGAGAGACTCAATATCTCTTTAAGAGAATCATTTTGGGAGGCAAAGCCTGAGAGAGGTCAACGGAGGAGAGGAAACCCCCTCACCTCATGCACTTTTGCAGAACCATATTAGAAGCAAGTCTAGGAACCACACCCAAGTGAGGCAAAGCCTGAGTGAGGTCACCGGGCGGGGGAAAAGAAAACCCCTCACCTCGTGAAGTTTTACAAAACCATAACAGTTACCAATCTCAAACCCGTACACAAGATGAGCAAAGCCAGAGGGAGGTTTAAGGGAAGAAAGAGAGTCCTTCACCTCATGAACCTTTGCAAAACCACAAGTCTGCAAGTGTGTGTAAAGGGTGTTCATAGGAGAAAGCCCTGGCCTCAGAGCATATCAGGCAGATACAAGTTACAAGTGTGTTATATGAGAGAGCCCTGGCCTGAGAGCATACTAGGCAGATGCAATTTGCAAATGTGTTCCTATAAGAAAGCGCGGCAGGAGAGTATAACAGGCAGATTCAAGTTGCAAGTATGTTTATATGAGAAAGCCCTGGTAGGAGAGGTTACCAGACAAGGTTACATTGAATAATGTGTAATGTACATTATGCGAGGAAGTTCTGATAAGGATATATCAGGAATAGCCAAAAACTGAATTGAAGGCATCTTGGAGAGAAAAAGAAACCTGGCAGGAGAGTATACCAAGTATCCCACCAAACTGATATCTGTAAAAGTGTAAAGCACAGTGAAGAGGAATCACAGGGGAAGGGAACAATCCCCTGGAACTGTGAACTTTATCCATAGTGAACTTGTTGGAGTTGCACCTTTCCTTTTGAACTTGAACATATGTGCATTTTCAAGGCCAAGGAGGTTTCCCTTTTCAATTTAGAGTTAATTTTGTTAGACTGTGTGGGCCAGAATAGTACTTTGGACACAGGACAGTTTGCTTCGAACATCTGTAATAAAACTATATAAAATAAAACAAATTTAAAAATCTTGACATAGGACAGAACCTTAGTTTTATGTTAGGTAGGGAAATACCTCTTAGTGTATGCATTGAGAGGCATTTTCCAAACCCTTTTTATTTCAATAAAATGCTATGGCCAAAATCATTTACCCCCTGTGTCCACGTCTCATTCCTGGTTCCTCAAAATGTAACCCTTTTACTTCTGGGGTTGTTTCTTCCTCTCTATTTCGGTATTTTATATCCTTTTCCTGTGTTTGATAACTCCCCTCCTGGGGTCTTTTCCAGCATGGAGTCTTGCATGGATTCACATGCTATGAATATTCCCTGTCGACAGACTGGAAATTCTCTGTAAAATAAAGCAGTTCATCTTTAAACTGAAAACCACATTGTTACTTGTATAGCCTATTGCTGTCACTTTGGGTCACACTGCCCCAACCAATGACACTTGCCCCCCTTAGCTACACCCCTTGTGGCGATCTTCAGATTTTTACAGCACGTTTTCATGTCAGGAGTCCTCGAGTTTTGCTCCACGACTTCCCCACATATTTCGCCTTTTTTGATAGGTGTCTTTGATTTTTTTTTTCAATCAGTCACCAGCAGGGATCCGTTGCCGGTCGCACCTTCAGTCGGATTGCTGCATCGTGAGACGGAGAGCTGAGTTTTGGGCCTAGTACACGTGCCATGTCGGAGGCCGAGAAGAAGAGCCTATTCAAGGCCGATTCCAGATGCGGTCAGAAGAATATCTTCATTGAAGACCACCACCAAAAGTGTATTTACTGCCTGCACCCAGACAACAATGTGGAGGGATACCCCATCTGGCAGTCTTTCTCCCCTAAGAGGAGGAAGGATGCCATTGGAGGCTGGTCTCATGGCTGAATGGTGGTAAGGAATCTGAGTCTCCATTTGTCTGCAGTGTGAAGCCATCAGAAAGTAGACACAGACAACTGTCAGAATCCGAGTCCTAGGATTTGTGACTCACCTGTATACTTCTTGAGGATTTTTTCTTTGAGTTCGCAGGTTTCTTTTGCCTGGACGAGCGTGCCTTATAAAGGTAGACTCTAGAGTCTTCTGAATCCAGTCTGCTGGGTTTCGGAGAGCACGCAGGTCAGTGACTCCCGGTCGCGGCGGCGCCATGGCTCGGGATACGTTCAATGTTCCAGGAAGGGTCCAGATGGAACCAGGATAAGGAAGACAGGACAACTAGGTTCCGCGAAAGGAGTAGGAAGGGGGAACCAGGAAGGAATGATGGTTACCAGGATTCGCGAAGAAAAGGGGGGCTAGGTACTAGAACACAAGTTGCCGGGCGAGGCGCAGGCAAGCAAAGCGTTGAGACGCGTGAAGGCGCGGGGTGTGTCTGTTTTCAAGGAACCATGTGAACCACACAAAAGATTAGACCGCACCGAAGACATGGCGTCGGCCATGTTGAAGGTGAACGGAGTAGTGGTTATTGACTGAGGGACCAGGCAGACCAGAAGAGTCGATATCGCCGATTCATGACAACAACTGAGTAAAGTTTGGGCTATGAACTTTTATTAAAATCAAAAGAGGGTTGGGAAAAGGGCTAACTTGCCCTATGCTAAGGTGGGATTTCCTAATTTAACTGCAACTAATGATAGTCTGTGTCAGGATGTCCAAAGTAAATGTCTGTCTGTGTCCAAAACCTATACTTCACATCTACTTGTACATAATGTGTAGGGATGTCATTGTCAAAAGGAGAGTGTTAAATTAAAAATTCAGAGCTTCTTCCAGCTCTTGGTTGGAAAGGGGTTCTCCATTCCCCAGGATTCAGGATTGTTCACTTTACCAGAAAGAGGGGTTCCCTTCCCCAACCTTTCAAGTCTCTCAATGTTCAAAACCACACAATTCTTTGGAATTCTTCCCAGCTTTTCAGGCTTTGTTGCCTTTTAGCAATATCACAAAGTTCAGTTCTTTATTTCAAAATACACAAGGTTTCTTGACATTCAATTACAAACATATAGATGAGTTAAGTGGCTTTTCCTTTAGATGGGTGGTCTCGGTCTAGGTGCAGTTGTCGGACCACACGGTCCAACCATTACAGGTCACACAACCGACACACCTTACTTGCTTCTTCTTATCAGTTACACTTTCAGCTTCGCAGTGTATTGGACTTATCCTCTTGCAGCTTTCTCAAAGCTGCCAATGCTTGTTATCTTCAGTTAAAACAGTTCAATGTTCCTTTTTTATTAGGGAAATTCACCAACTGCTTTTCACCCAATCGGTATTTAATCACGCTTACTTTCTTTTGGTTCAGTATTCAAAAATAGTTTCATTTCACGCCAATCGGTCACATTGAATAAATCAACCTCAAATTCCCGTTTACTCTCCTGCTAGGAATTTGCACCCTGTTCACTGGGTTCGCTTATTCACACTTTCAAAAACATAACTGATTTCCTGGCTCTTCATTGGCCTTGTCAGTTGCATTTCATTTACAGTTCAGTATTGTGAAGGCATCATGAAGTAAGACACAGGCAACAGACAACAGACTTAAAGTTCAAAATAAGATAATTTATTAAATGAAAAGTCAGGATGGTAGAGCCTAACTTGCCCTATACTAAGGTCAGATTTCCCTACCTGAACAAAACTAAGGACAGTCTTTGAGTCAAAGAGTTAGTTGTCTGTGTCAAAAATCTATCCTGACCCCACAACTAAAACTAAACAATCTCTAGGTATATGAAAATGAAAGAAATGGTGTTCAGCATAACGTTCTGAGCTTTGTCCAGCTCTTAACTTCTTCTTCAGCTTCCCATCCCCAAGTTCAAGAAACTTCACAAAGTCTTAAAATGACCCTTTCCAAGTTGAATGCATCACAGTACCATACAATCCTTGAGGTTCCCTTCGCCAAGTCTCAAGCAACACAGTGCAAAGGAGTTTTGAGGCTCCAACCTCAAGACTGCACTTGCAATACATCAAATCTCTGGGTTCCCTTCCCCAAGACTTCAACGAAGCATTCTCTGGTTAGCCTCACCCGTCTGCATATAGTTCTTCTCCTTGGTTTCTTAATGTCTTTTAATTTTCCTCATTTAGAGCTCACTATTCTTGGTGCAGTTGTCAGACCGCACGGTCCACCCATCACAGGTCATGCAACCAGGAAACCCCACACTATCCAGTTCACACAAGTTAATCTGCACTTGTTCCTGTGTATAGAGTCCCATTTATTTGCAAAGTCTCAGCCTGTTGACTTTAGGGGCAGCTTCACACATTCCTAGTTTCTCCCAGTTAGCCTCTTGGCTTTGGCCTCACTTGTCACACCTCTCTTGCCAGGCTTTGCCCTTGTCGCACTGTTTCCAGAGTCTAGGAGTCTGGTTCATACCCCACCTTTTGTTACCCTTCTTTACACTTGCACTATTTTCTGCATAATGCTTTTCAAATGGGCAGTTTCCTCTTGCCTTCTGTTCGGCATTAGCTTTGCCCTTTAAACATAAAGTTTGGTATTCAATATGTCTACTTTGGCTTAAGTTCCAATTTTCACTCAGTTCGGTATTCAATATTTATGTTTCAACACTGTTTCAATATATACAGTTCAGCATAGTTTCAAGTTTTGCGCTCAATTTTACATTCAATATATGTATTTCATCAATGTTTCAAGTTTGCACCCAGTTCAATATTCAATGTCTTTCAGCATTGTCTTAAGTTTTCAACCCGCTCAGCGTCCAATTAGTCTTACCCGGCAATGCGTTACTCACATGCAGTGCTCTAGAGGTGCCCCAGCTCTGAGTGACTCCCCCGACACTCCGGCTGCCTTTTTCTTGCTTTGCTGATCGACTAACTGCAAGCCCCGTTTGCACTTCTGGTGCTCTGTAGCACCTGCCGGCGTCTCCGCCTACCCCACACACAATGTTCTTTTCTTCCTGCTCCCTCGCAGATGCTGCTGCACGCAGGCCACACACGGAGACCGCCATTCTTGTGGCCATCCAATGGCTCACCTGGCCTGGGGACTCTACAGATTTCCTGGGCTTCGGCCGGCATCCTGGCTTCCTCACAGGCCCAACTACGGCTGCCTCCTCACGACACAGGTCCCCTGCTGGCAGCTTCCACACAGGGCACCTTGTCTCTCCCATTGTTGTTTCCCTGCCCTCTCTTTATACACCTATAACCCTTCAAGAGGTTGACTGAGCAGAGATAAAGAGACATGCCTGACCCTTTTAGTTCTTTGCAGGCATCCTCCTCGTCCGAGTACCAAAGTGGTGAAATAAAGACGTAGTGTTCTTTACTCTGTCTCCTCATCTTCGTCCCATTTCTTGCAAATGTCAAATGTGGGGAAATGAGGGGCGCTGTTCTACAGTAGCCTACAAAGACCAGGGGAGGGCTAGGTTGTTCCTCAACAGGGAAAGGGCACCCCACTCCCAATCCCCAACGATCCTCCACCCAGGTGATCCTCCCTCACTTCTCCGCCCCCTAGCGTCTCCACCTGAGAAGAGGATCCAGGGGGCGAAGGAGTGAGAATACCCTTAGGTTTCTCACAGTATTCACAAAACCTTTTCAACAAAACAACATCAAATTCCCAGTTTACTCTCCTCCTGTGAATTTGCACCCTAGTCATGGGTTTGTTCACAATTTAAAAGTTTGCTGTTTCTCTGGCTCTTCCTTGGCCTTATCCGTTTAATTTCATACACAAATTCCTTTCATTAATTTCTTTCCGCCTTCAGGTTATCGTAGTTAGCAATCATCTGTAATTTAAGTTGGTCCAGCATTTCAATTGCCTACCCCGTCCCACGCTCACTCGCAAGCGATCCGACCTGCTGAACCATGCAGTTCACACCACAGTGTCCCGGAGTCATTCAGACTGCTTTGACTCACTGGGTACACTGTCTCAGGATGCTATTTTCCGCATTCAGCAGGTTCTCTGGGGATATCGCTACTCCCGCCTCGGCACGCCTCTCTTCCAAGGTCTCCACCGCCTCGAGTTAACAGAGAGGGAGCCACCCTGAGTCCATGAGGTAGGCAGACCAGCCCCGCCACCGGTGGCCTTCCAAATGTTCTGCCATATTCTGCTTCCGCTGCAGCCACTCTGGAGCTCCTTGGTGCTTTGAGCACTTGTCTCCCAGCCTTCATCTACGGCTTCTACTCTAAGCATTTCACAGGCAATCTCATTAGCCTCACCTGAGTGGCCCATTTATACCGCCCTCTCGGTCCCAGGTCCATGTACTCGGCATCCCTCTTCCTTGTCTCATTAACAGAGTGTTGTTTGTGTATGTCTGAGTTAATAAAGGAAGGATGCATGACTTTGTGTTGTCTCTTCCTCGTCTCAGTACCCGACTGGTGTGTTTTCTGGAATAATAGGTAAGAGAATGGTAATACCCTATAAAAGCCTGGGGGGAGGTACATAAAAAGGTGAACATACACTGAATTCCTCATTGACGAGCATGTGGCCTCTTTTGTCTGGATTGGCAATGGCCACGACAGGAACCCCATCTTCGGAGAGCCAGAGATCGTCCACTCCTTCACCATCAACCCTGTAGACGAAGCATCATTTGTTGATAGCATCATCGTCAACATCCCCAAAGACGACCTCGTTGGCGACCCAAGACCATTGTCTGAATCAATGTCAAAGAAGGCTCTGTTGATGACTTAGTCAACAACATTGTCTGCCAGGCTGAGGGTACCGGTTTCTGTCACGTCTGCAAGCTTGTTGACGAATGCAGGCACCATCTCTACGGTAACAATGGCTATCTCAAGAACTCCATTTATTTATTTTATTTATTGATTTGTATAGCGCTCCCGGTACCCAAGGGCTTAAGAGCACACACATAAAACAGAGACATGACATGAAACATAATTAATAAAGCAGTGTGTGGGTGTGGAGGCAGACAGTTTTCCAGCAGAGTTTAGGAAAACAGAAAGGTCTTTAGTTTCTTTTCAAAATCTTCTGTCAGGACAATATTTCTGAGAGCGGGAGCCAAAGCATTCCATGCGAAAGGGGCAGCTATGCTGAAGGCTCCATTACATGCTTTACTGGTCTTACAATGCAGCGTTTTCAGCAAATTTGTGTTGTATTGTCTAAGAAGAAGAGTGCTAGGTTTCATCACGATGGCTTCCATTAGGTAAGATGCCATGTAACGACGCATACATGTGTGTTTTATGAGCAGGAGCCTAGAGCGGACCCTTGCCTGTACATGGAGCCAATGCAGGCTCTGTCTCACCTCTGATCTCTACGATTAAGTCCCTTAATGACCCTAACTGCCCCATTCTGTATAACATGAAGGCGGTGGAAATCTGTTGTGGTGATACCTGTCAAAAGGCTGCCGCAGTAATCCAATTTGGAGCAAATAATGGCTCTTGCCAGAGTCTCAGTATTTTTCTCTGAGATCAAAGGCCGAAGATGGCGCAGCGATTTGATACAATAAAAAGACGAAAAAAACAGATTGCTCACCTGAGCCTTCATATTGAGGTTCTTGTCTAATATGATGCCTAGCATCTTCACTTTGCTCTTTACCTCAATGACACATTTATCTGTACAAAAGTTATTGTACATGAGACCCAGCTTCTCCAATTTAGTGTCAGAGCCAACAATCATGAGTTCCACTTTGGCACTATTTAGTGCGAAGCGATTAGCCACCATCCACTTTTGGATCTTCTGATATATTTGATTGACGAATAATTCATCATCGCAATGTACACCTGAAATTGGGATAACACATTGTGTGTCGTCGGCATAATTGGCAAAAACAATCCCTTCTTGCTCTAACATGGAAAAAACAGAATCATGAAAATATTATAAAAACATGGGGACACGCAGGTTCCTTGTGGAACCCCAAATAATAAAGGAACCGGATTTGCCTCTGCCAGGTCACTTGCCACCCTAACCTGCCGACCACTACCATGTGGTCCAACAACTGTGCCTAGACTGAATACACCCTCCCAAGGACAAGTCACTGTGTTATTGAATAGAGGAAAATTATGTGCAAGTGAATCTGAGGAATAGAACTTATAAACTGGTGAAAGAGAACCGGACTGAAGAGCTGGGAAGTGTCCTAAGGAGTTGTTATTTTGGAACATTGAACATCCCAAGGAATTGTGTTATTTTGGCACTGTGATACACTTGAAAGCTTGGAGAAGGGATGCCCTCTTTTGTGAAGTTAACTATTTGAACTTTGGTGAAGGTAAACCTCTTTTCCATCCTAGATCTGGAAAAAGCTCTGAACTTTCCTTTGACTACTTTTTATCTGATACTGACATCTCTACACATTGTATACAATCAGATATGAGGGCAAGTATAGGTTTTGGACACAGATAGACATTTACTTTGGACTTCCTGACACAGACTATCAATAGTTTAAGTTAGGTAGGGAAATCCCATTCTAGTACAGGGCAAGTTAGGCCATTTTCCAATCCTCAACATTTAGTTAATAAAAGTTTGTATATAAAATTGTATTCAGTTGTCTGTGTCTACTTCATGATGCCTTCACAAATGGTATGAGGATGGGATGCGGCTCAACCGATAAAGGTTGGGGAACCCTAACATTTGGGAAGTTAAGTCTCAAAGCATAGGACCGCTCAGTAGCCACTGAAGGCTCTATTGGGTTTGAAACCTGCAGCAGTAGGGAGTGTCTCACCGGCTATTCCCCGGAGAACTGTCGTCCCGGTGGCCAGGATACGGCCATCGCTATTGGATCCAATTCCTGGAGGTGGACCAGTGGGGGAGGATCACCTAGATGGGGTCTTCAGGGAGTAGATGTGGGGCACCAAAGGGTTGAGACATACCCCCTTCCCTGTAATACCTTTTCCCTATCCTACCCTGTAGGATATTTAGAAGCTCCACCCCCCTCCGCTTTTCCGACACAAACACTTTCTTACATAGTAACAGCCAACGGACTAACACCAGATTCGTTTACCAACCATGTCACCAAAACACGGGTCAGGCAGAGTCAGGCAATTGACAATAACCACGCACACCTGACGGTCCTTTACCTTCTCCACAGGGATAAAAGGCAGAGCACAAGAGCACATTACGAGCAAGGGCAAATGCACGAGTATACAGCTATACCGGACTGGCAGTTCAAATGGAGGACAAAGGTGGCGAGACCTGGAAGGACGACGAAGGGGGAACTGCCCTTGCCCTTTTCAACTCAGACCCACCAAGCCTCCAAAAGGGAAAGCATAAGACCGGGAGTTACAGCTGGTATGTGGAGGAGCAGATGCTAATGGTGCATGGGGGCCTCCCACATTGATAGCACGCCTCCCCGCCTGTGCTGGCTACTGTGGTACTGTCCTTGACTGCAGAGGCAAGACAAGCCAACGGGGGTTCAATACCGCCAGTGAGTCAGAGAAAGCTGACAGCAGACCGACGTGTGTTGAGCCCAAGGTTGCAAGTGGCAACATTGGAAGAACGCAAGAAAAAATAACTTGAGTTTGTTTGAACTTTTGTAAAAGCCCAAAGAAGGGCCAGCTCCATAGTGGTCAGGTGCCGTAGGAGGGCTCATTAGAAGGACTCTCACTGGTTCTGTTGTGATGAAAACTGCAAGTACCAGAAGGCCCTAGGAAAGGGCGATGTAAGATGTCAGAGTGGTCCTACAAAGGTCACATCAAATCCTTTGTACAGTCGAAAGTCCCTGACCAATGCCCGAGAGAGAAAGCTAGGGGAATGGAACCCCGCTTTCTGAGAAGATTGTGAACTGTAAAATAAAACACGTGTGAGCTCAACAGAGGGATGCCGAAAGAAAGCTAGGAGAAGGTAAACCACGCTTTCTGATGAAAATAAGCAAATCATGAACTGTGTTGAAATTTCATGAACTGTTTTAAAGAAGGCCGTAGTAAACCCAACGGAGGGAGGCCAAGTTGCAAGAAGGATCTGAGCCTGGCAGAGGGAGATCCGAGAGGCGAACAAGCAATCGCCCAAGGGGCAAGATTACTGAAGGAACTTTTAGTTTATTGTTTTGAACCCACAGGCCTTCTAAGGCTAGAGACTTTGAAGAAAGAGACTTAGACCCTGAGGCTTCTGATATCGATTAACTGGAATTGTGAGCCTCATGCTGGAGAGGCCCAGGAGTGTGCTGTGCTCAGTAGTTCCGCCTTGTCCCGTGCTTGAAACGTGGGGAAGGGAGACCCAGCCATACCATCCTGACTTATCATTTTGAGAACACTTCTTTCTTTTCTGATTAACATTATCCCACACTCTAGTGGTAAGTATTAGGTTTAGATTAGGCATTTATCTCACCCCTTATAAAGTTCAATAAACACCCTTGAACTGTGATCACTTGTGTCTGTCTTTACTGTTGCCACGATTAGTTCCTTACAGGAGCAAGCATTCCCCAGGTGAGAGAAGACTAATACCTACTGATCTGGTCTTGATTCCACCCCCAGATACACTCATCAAGTTGCTGCAATGTCAGGGTTAGCATGGAGATTTGCAATTGATGTGTTAGCCAGGGTTATATATCCAGACTACAAAGGGGACATAAAGGTGTTACTACAAAACCACGGGAAATATCCTTTGCAGATCTGTCGGGGAGACAATCTTGTACAGGGAGTGCTCAAACAAGCAGTATTTCCTAGAGTAGAGGAAGAGGTTTTGAAAGAGGTAACAGAGCGAGGTACCTGAGGGTTCGGGGAAGCCGATGAACCACCTGACACCACACACAAAAAAGTGAGACGCAAAAAGGGTTATACTAGAAGAATCTGAAACTCTTCCCGACCTAGCCTTTCCCCAAAGGAATGATCCACTGCTAGCTGAAGCCTTCTTCGAAATTCTACCAGAACAGGAAGGTTGTGAGAAAGGAGCACCTTTTTTCTTTATAAATCATAGGTTGATGTACAGGGGAGACACCCCTCCCAAGGGCATAGTTAGAACCCAGTTGTTGGTACCTAAAGAGTCACAAACAAATCGTCCTGGAAATAACCCACTTCCATTTACCAGACTTAGGGCAGACAAAAACATTCTTAACAAATTTTACTGGCCCGGAATTCACACTGACTTTAAAACCTGTGTGCAGTTCTGTGCAATCTGCCGAACAAAATGCCAATATACCACCACCATCACCCTTGCAACTCCTCCCAATTATTGAGGTTGCATTTTCTAGAATTGCCATGAATATTGTAGGTCCCCTAGAAACATCGAAATTGGGCAAATATATTTTGTCCATACTTGATTATGCCGCATGATATCCAGAGGCTTTTCTCCTTAGAGCTAATACCACCCTGCAGATCCAAGCACCTACTTCCATTTTTTTCGAGTCTGTATATAAATTGTATTCAGTTGTCTGTATCTACTTTGTGATGCCTTCACAAAGCCCACACACAACTTTTGACATATATATATATATACCACTACAAAAAAAACTTTGTTGAGGGGATGTTATGGTTAAGTTGCCCTACGAAAAACCAGTGCACTTCACTAAAAAAAAAAATGTTCGCCCTCCCCATTATGGTTCAAATTAAAACGGAAAAACCCCTGAAATTCGCCAGTAATGGCAGACTGAGCCCCCATACTTGCCATCACCACTGTGCACTGCTAACAGTCACACCCAGAACATGAAAGATGTATCTCAAATGTAACTGATGACATCACTGACCACATCACATGTTTTGCCCCTTTTGCTATTTTGACAAGTGGAGAAATTGAGCCAAAATCGCAAATCGCGGTAAATTTCGCGAGTGCGTAAATCGCGATTGCGGAAAAAGTATAGGGAGTAGGAAGTCGGTTCTAGGTTCGTTGGAAAGCCTAGAATCACAGCTTTAAAATGAAAGTTCAAGAGATACGGACGATTTAATAAAGGTAGATTTTCGGATTTAAAGTAAAACTCAAAATGACGGTGACAGCTCGCAGCTTTAGAATGACAGATGACAGGATTACTAGGAGGCAGTTCTACTTAGGTTAAAATAGTTTGGATTAGATTATTTTAACTAAGAGATTGGTTTTGGCACAGTGAGTACTCGCACTATATTTTAGAAATAAGCCGTCAAGGTCTGGTCAGGTTGGACAGGACTTCCGGAGGGTGGTTCTGAACAACGGTCTGGTCTCTGGTTCTGCTCTCAGCACTGCACAGTTCTGGTCTCTCTGGATCTCTGGTCTTTGTCTGGATGGGATGTCGGCCGTCAAAATGCTCCGCAGAAATGGAAAATGAATCTCTCTACCTGTCCCAGCAGTCTCTTTTTATGTGTTTTGGAAGTGGGTGTGTGCGTGGCATAACTGAGCCTGCCCCTCTCTACTTGTCATTGGCCCAATTCTCCCCTCTCCCATGATTGGGGGAAGGAAATGGCTTGTCATCATGATGAGGTCTGTTTATGGGTCAGAGGATCCTCCCTTGGTCAATTTGCCCACTAATCTATATTTGATTCAAATACATATTTCCCAGATACACAATTTGTTGAAATTACATGTACACATTATATATTCCTTATGGTCCATGCTTGTCCGCCTCTGATCTTCCTGGGGGCTTGCATTCAAAAATTACAACATTTTGCGCTTTTTGACTGGTTTTGCAATATCGGATATTTAACCAAAATTACACACATGTGCGCAAGGAGTATGGACATTAATTGATGAAGTGTCAGATTTTTAACATGCAGACATTTGAGTAAGACCCTATTTTCCGCTAGCAACCCCCCAGAATACACCACAGGGTCCTAACACCTCTTAAAACGTGCACAGAAAAATCACAAAAATAATGATATTGCTTATATAATTCTGACAAGTCCGCACTATGAGTTATCTATCTTTTTAAAATTATGCCCTGGTCAAACAGGGGTGTGGCTTCCCACATCACATGGTGGAATAACTGGTTTATCCACTTCCCCCCAAGCTCAGCTGGCTCTCACAGGCACTTCTCCTCCCACTTCTCCCAAGAGGAAGCCACTTTACCCCCCCCCCCCAATATAACATTTGCCTGAGTCTATTGTTCAGTTTCCTGCAGTCCCCAGGTAATTCAATCAGAGAGGTGTCACCTCCTTTTTGTGGGGGCATCAGAATGCAGCCAGGCCTGGGAACACAGCTGTTGATCCAGTTCCAACTCCTGTCGGGGGTAGTTGTCAGGCAGAATCCAGTTTCATTAAGCCAGGTTTCAGCTAAATGTCACTTTTTGTTCCAAGTTTTCTACATTCAAATCAAACTGACAATTTTTATACATGCAGCTAGAGTGCTGATTCTAAGTTCAAAACTATGACATTTCAACAGTTACAAACTATGTGACACTCAAAAGTAGGTCCCTCATTTAATTTAAACATTTTGATTTTAGTGGATTTCAGTTTAACTTAAGCTGTTGACCTCCACAGCTCAGCCAGTTTTGTTATGAACATTGTTTTGGGCTCTTTTTCTTTCCAGATTTTGTATGCACACAAAACTTCATTCTGCCAAATGTCTGCTGGTGTTCAGTGAGATTTTTGAATATCCTGCAATGTTTGACATAGGCATTTTTAGCTTGCATTCAGAGAAACCAAGGTGATTTCAAAGGGCTTTTTAAGCTAACAGGCACTGCTTTTTTTCCTTTGGCACACATTCCACTCATGGCACCCCTGGCCCATCACGCTCGCACTGGTGGGTGGAAGGTTAGGCGACCATTTTGGTGTGCGCACAAACTGCGCGGTTCTCCTGGATTCTGGCGCACATGTGGGCTTTTTGGCCATCTTGGATTTTCTAAGCCCACAGCACCAAATGTTGCAGCTTAATGACTCAAACATGGGTCAATACACCTGACACCATGCAGGATTTGCTGTAGAAACCCATATGTGACACACCCTACCCGTGGACAAGCGTTGCCTACATGCGTCACGTAACTCTTACCAAGTCCTTCCACCCTTTCCACAGCAGTAGCAAATCGAGTCCCTCATTGGACACAAATAAGCAGTCACACAACCATCCACCAATCACATTGAACATCGCTAAATCTAACTCTGTCATCAACATTGCGCACTTCAAAATTACTCTCGATAATTCGGACTGGAAGTTGCATATCATTGCAAAGCACCTACTTCACAAGCTACTGTGCAAGTGTTGCGAATTTCTACGTACAGCTCCATGCATGCGCACAGGCATGACTATAGAGTACAGGTATGTATATTTTAATCAGAGAACATGTGCAACCCTTATGATTTAATTTAAACAAATTAATGCCGCTAAATGTGCATAGGCAATACATACCAACACTCCCCCTTTTAAGTACAAGATGTCAGATTTTTCATTGACAAACCGCATGACTTCTTACTGTCTTCCGCATAACCTATACATACGTTGCAAGCATGCCTATTTAGGGCGAAACTCGATTTTGTATTAGAAAATGTCGGAGTTGTGTACTGTGTACGGCCTACAGTAATGCTACTTGCAATGTAATCGTGTAAGAAAAGTAAGCGCTCCCGATTGCTGTGGTGACATCTCCCTCTGCAAGTAGAAAATGTTTTCCCATCTACTATTATTCCCTATCGCCTACAAACCTCTCTCCTATAGATAGTACACCTTGTAAAAAACAAGGTATTTTCATAACCTTAAAATTGTTAGCAATTTTGAAGGACTTGCAAGTAACATATTGCAAATACCATGCAAAGGCTGCACAGAGTGAAGTGAAATGCACACATGCACTGGGTTGAAATATGAAAGGAGAATGCTCTGACGAAGGATGCACAATTAATGTTTGCAGTATCATCACTGCTGTAAACACACAAAGTAATTAATTTTTTTTTTATCGCAGTGAAGACTACTCTCCTGAGAATCAACAGCACCTACAATGCAGACTACATATCCGAAGAAACCTGGTCATTTTGCAAAAATAAGTAAGTACAGTTCTACCTTTATATTGTAACTAGTCCTCAAAGAGGCTGCATGGGTTATTTGTTTAATTTGGGCACCAAAGCAAACATTGATTTCTGAACCATTCTACCTACAAATATCCATTTATTGAACAAAGAATAACAGGCAGAATGGGTCACAAATCCCTGTGTGTTTGGAACTCAAATAACATACGTAAACTTTAGAAGGTTGGATTTAGAAAAGAAGTTGCTGTTGCAAGTTTATGGCATTTCGTTTATTAATAATGCTTCTCAACACCACTAGCCCACTTTGTACTCTCATCTGAAGCACATTGTAGTAGTATACAAACAGTAAAATAGCCTTACCAAATCATTGCAAGAGTCCAATGCACGTTCACACACCATGACAAAGAGCTTACCCATTAGACTCATGCATGCATGCACACAGCACACATAGATTGTTCAAGTATGCCTTCTTTTTTTCAACAGACACCAAAGAATGCCTACCAAAAAGAAACTCTGTAGAAAGGAACGCAGAAGTAGAGCAAATAAAAATAAAAGTGCCCAATCTAAGCATCCATCTGTTGTAGAGTTTGTAGCGAATGTTGGAACAAACCAGCTAATGCAGTCGGATAGCAAAACAAAGGAAGCTTCAACTACCGGAACTTTACCTCCTCCATCAAAATTTGTCACAAAACACATAAATGTTGGCAGAAAATCGGCTACCAGTACAGCTAACAATGCTCCTAATAATCCTGATCGTGTAACAAGAACCCATAGTAAAAAAAGTATTTTATCAAAAATGTTTCATCACAGAGTCCTTCAGAAGAGGACCGAAATCATCCTCACTCCTTAAAACCTACCGTAGAACGTTAATCCTACAAGCTCTCGTGGACAGTGCAATCCTTCTCAAAAGGAAGTTGTTTATATTAGTGTTAAATAGGATGAAAGCACTAACAAAACTAAGTACTAAACTACAAAAGAAACTCAGCAATAAACGGAATGTGAACAAAAATAATTTCTTAAATGTTTGTGGTGGTGAATGGAGTCACACAACAACCACAGAACCATATTTTAATGAAGAAGCATACAAACAAAATCAATTGTCATCCATAGCAGTGGATGAGGGTATGAGAAAATCAACACTACCATCATAGAACAAGAAACACAGCTTACAAAAGTATCCCCTGAAAACTCAGAATTACCTCGCGATTCAGCAGAACCATACCGTCCAGTATACAAAGGGCCGTGCACAACAATGTGTGCCATTCCAAACAAAGCTTTCAAATCTTTACGTCAGTTTCTCAATCAGTATGTAAAAGGTAATGACAAAAGTAAAATGAAAGTGCTGCTAAGTATGGATATTTGTCCAGTGCGCAAATACAAGGACATTCATTAGCCTGCATTTCTAGGCCTATTTGCAAAAGCACCTTCCATGATATCAAAAGGATATCAATACATCATTCAAATGTAAGAAATCTAGTGTATAAAATATACTATACAAAAAGTCCAGCTTCAGTATTAGGCAATTTAAATAACACTCTTCTGCATAGTAAACCCAAATACTTACAAGAAGAAATTGACCATATTCAGAGAAAGTATTTTAGAAGTGAAAGCCACTTACAAAATACAATAGTTTTAGAACATAGTAGAAACAATTCTGCACAGAGCAACCTTCTATTACACACATACAGAAAAGAAATAGTCAAATTTAAAAGCTCATCGGCTGAAGTACCAAACCATGTGTGTGTGTGTGTTGCCGCAGAACGTTTTACAAAAGGAACACAAAAAATGTAGACATAGCACACAAAATAGAAGACAATGAAGAATCTAAATGGTTTGAATTAGCCCGCTACCTTTTAGCAGAAAACAAATATGAACTAACTGAGCGCCTAATATGTTGCAGTTAGTGTACTAGAAAATAAGACAACAACCACACTCCTTCACGTGCTATTACAAATAATTTGGAATTGTTCCCACTACCAAAAATCCTGCAACCACTCAATTTGTATGAGAGCATAATAATTCAAACAGTTCACCCATTTCAAGTAATTATACGCCTTCATCCAAAAACAGCAAAATTACCTTCCTCTGAATTGGTGAAAGGCATTTGTGGCAAAGTAGTTTATTTGCCAATAGATCTAACGGAAAATGTACACACTCTAGGAGTGCAACGTTCAATAGAGCATTCTTTAATAGTCTTGGTAAATGGTGTACCAACAAAGGACAAAAGAATTTGGCAACAACTGGTGGATTTACATAAAGTTAGACAAGCATTGGAATATCTAAAAGACATTAACGAGTACTACAAGGAAATAAATATTGATGAAAGTTTAAGGGAAACAACTGAAATAATTCAAGAGCCATCAGAAACTGGACAATTCGAACTTCTGGATCCTGCTACAGTATCCACTCTTTTGGACCATTACACAATTCATCCATTGCATTCCAATGAAAGCATAGATGATGCACTAGAAACTTACCAAATGCGACAAACCAAAGGGTCATCAATGAGTATATGGGAAAAAAGTATAGAAACACATGCTTTTCCACAGCTATTTCCTACTGGCAAAGGTAGAAGATACGATGATAGACCCACTCAGATTGGGGCATCAGACTACCGCTCATTACGAATGTATTTGCAAGATCCCAGATTTAGACAAAATGTGGAATACATATTCCACCTACTCTATGAAAGTGAATTAGCAACGCTATGTTATGGAGTTACACACATTTTGAAATCTGTAACCCACTTTCAAAATATGTCAGCTACACAGTTAATACAAAAAGTACAGGAAAAAGATGAGGTTTCACAATCAAGTATAACAAATTTGTTTGCAAACATGCGTGGTACAAAGGAATACTGGTTCCGACCGCATGGAGGCGTGCATTGTATGATCAGAAACCTTGGACCACCGACTTGGTTTGTTACGCTAAGTTGTGCAGAATATGCATGGGAAGATTACATGAGTTCCTAAGCATAGCAAACGGCAACAAAAACAACATAGATATATTAACACCTGGAGAACTTTGCTCTCTAGATCCAGTTAATGTGTCAAGATATTTCCATCATCATTTCATTGCCATGCTACACTTTATTTGCAATAAAACTGTTCCTCCCCTTGGAGAAGTGCAACACTTGTTTTGGGGAAAAGAATATCAAGCGAGAGTAGCACCACATATTCACATGCTGTAATGGATCAAAGGTGCACCGAAATTTGGTCACGACAGTGATGGCACTGTTTTGCAGTTTATCCAAAAATATGTCACTTGTGAAGTCCCTTCACAACAGACACATAGTGAGCTGCATGGGCAGATTTTACAATTTCAAAGACACAAATGTGGCAAATATTGTTGCCGCAAATACAAAAACAAAGGTAAATACTACACCAAATGCCGCTTTGGTTTCCCTAGACCAGTTACAGAAAGAGGTGAAGTGAACAACTTCATGTCTTCAGTTCGACATAGTGTTAAAGGTAAATCACCTAAGAACACGTATTACATAAAAAGCAGGGAAGAATCAAAATATATCAATGATTACAATCCAATCATTGCCCTCTTATGGAATGCAAACATAGATGTGCAGTACATTGCAGACAATTCAACTGCTGTTGCACAATATATTACAGCCTACTTAACAAAAGCAGAAAAAAAAGACAGAGCTTCAAGACCTCTGAGATGACCTAGCATCAGACAAAACATTATCACAGAAATTGTATTGCCTAGGCATAAAAATGCTCTCTCGTAGAGAATGTGGCACCTATGAAGCAGCAGATCGTTTAACCGGTACTGCTTTGTATGGAAAATCAGACAACATAGTATGGCTAAGTCTTGGTGCTGAAATCATATGAGGATATAGAAACAATTGCCAGAAATGATCCCAACAGCCAAGAGATTCGAAAAAACTATTTACTGGACACATACTATCCGAACAGGAGTAGCACTTTGGGAAGCATGTGTCTATACCGCACATCTCAAAACTTTGCATACAAAAATAATGTAAAACCCGATGAAAGGATATGGAGTGACCGATTGAGAAGGGAGCTTGGTGAAATTTACCAAACGAAGCTTAAGTAATCATGTAAAATTGTCATTAAAAACTCCTCAACAGAAAGAACTATATTACATGTCTCTGTTACAACTTTTCAAACCACGGAGAAAAGAGGAAGACATACTAGATAACTATGACTGCTATGAAGATGCTTTCAAAGCAAATGAAAGCGCTATCACCGATGTGAACTTTACGCAGTACAAAACAATGTTACACAATGAGCAGCAACAGGGAGAATAACTTCAGGCCCAACTAGATAAGGACTCTTCCGACAGTCGTCAACCTTCTGTAACAGGAAGTCAAGAACCACTAGGACAACCACTAATAGCAAATGAGGCTGAAGTAGCTATGGCAGAAGTAGAAAACACCATGTATCAGTATCAAGAAGATACAGAAGACTTAGGGCCTCATTACGAGGTATGCCGGTAGCCATGCCGCTATTGGCGGCCGGTAGCCATGCCGCTATTGGCGGCATGGCTGCCGGCAAAACCGCATCCGTGTCCGTGTCCTCGGAATGAGGACTTACCGGACCATTCCGAGTTCGGATGGCCCGGTAATTCCTCACTCGAGGACACGGACACGGTTCATCCCCATTCCCATTTCAGCACCCATAGGGCTGAATGGGAATGGGAGAGGGAGCAAACAACGGGCCATAACGAGATGGCCCATTGTTTGCTCCCTCTTCCCCTCGCGGGACCCGGTATGCACGCCTGCTTTTCCCAGGCGTGCTTAACGTGTCCCGCGAGGGGACCTCGTAATGGGGACCTCGTAATGTGGCGGAACGGGTTGAACGGCGCCGCAGCCTTTTACGGCGCCGTTTTGTCATGATGCCTACCTCTAAGGAGCCAGGCCGGGCCCAGCAACCCCAGAGGCAGACATCATTTTCCCCAGGGAAGTCTCAGCGGGCCCAAGTCGGGGCCCTTTGGACTCAGTCCTGGCACCTTAGGCGCCAGGCTCATAGCGGACCCCAGTCCTGGCGCCTTAGGCGCCAGGCTCATAGAAGAGGATATGTGTTTAATTGCTTGGGTGCACACTTACCTGATGCAGACCTTGCTGCTTCATCCAGGCCCTCTTGAGGCCTGAATGGGACTACTTAACCTGTAGGACTACTTCACCACCGGGTGTGGTCGGGGAAGGATACATACCTGATTGGTGGAAGGATGCACACCAGGAACTTCTTCCAAGGCTATTTAAACCCCACCCGAACAGCCACACATGCTTCGCGTTGTTCTGCACCTAGCAGCTGGACGCTCACCGTGTCAGCTCCTCCATCCTGACTTCAGCCACGCCTGCCAGCACCCTGGAACACCTGCAAGGGGAGAAAGGAAGAGAATAGGAGAAGAAATCCCTTACCTGCTAAATCTGCATCCCGGAGTCATTTCTCCAACGGCCCTGAAAAGGAAGACATCATTTTAAAGGCATTTCGTTTCGATCGCTGCAGCGCTGCATTTTACTCACCTTTGCAAGGCGCTTCCATCTTCAGCAGCGATGTTCCGGATTCAGCTACGCCCCGGCGCCTAGAGGAAAAAAGACAAGAACAAAGGTGAGAGGGAGAAAAGGAATAAGGAAAGCTCAGTTTCCTTTTAAGTCTTACCTGTTGGATTATTCCCACTGCATTTCGGGTCCTGCCGCTTCCTGGCATCTCCGGACCCCGGCCCCTATGGGGAAAAAAGACAAAGACATTGAATGAGCGAATGCAAAGACATTACCTGAGCGCTCATCCAGAACTGTTTCACTTCGGGTCGGCGCCATATCTCCGGCACTCCGAACCCCGGCCCCTAAGGGGAAAAAGACATAAGCATTAGCGCTTGCTGCAATTAGACAACGAACATTATTATTAAGCTTGAACTTTTGAACAGAACCTTTACAGCGCCTTACCTGAACAGTCAAGCTTACCTGAACTCCCATCAATCCTCAATCCAGTGAAGTAACTGGGTTTCAACGCGCCCCTGCATCAGAAGGAGGATGGAGAGCTCATCCTTCCAAACCCTAAGGTGAGGCTTCACGGGGAATCGTGGAGGAGGTATCGTGGAGGGTTGGAAGGGAGTGGGAGGCTTGAGCATTGTTCCACAGTTGGTAATACTCCCTTTTCACGCACAGGAGGGTATCCAACGAGCCAGGGAAGCCAGAATAGAGGGGCCCTTCCTGTCCATCTTCAGAGTTCTGCGCCTTCGACGCCGCGCCTCCGTGGGAACCAGGTGAGCGTTACACGTTTAACCCGTTCTGCCAGGGTCGTAATGAGGCCCTTACTGTACAACAAGCAAAACTTAACAAAGATCAGTGCACCATTTTTGAATACGTAACAAAACAAATTGTACATGGTGTACAACATGAAAATAAAGAATGTACCTGCCAAAATTACAAACCTATACTGCTGTACGTGAGTGGTGAAGCTGGATCAGGGAAAACATTCTTAATGAAAATCATCAGCATGTTCCTTCAACAATTGACAAACAACAAACTGTCAGCTGTTGTAACAGCCCCCACAGGTTTAGCTGCCTACAGCATAGGCGGTGTCACTTTACACCGATTATTATTGCTTCCAGTAGAGCATCAAAATAAATAAGAGCATTACAAACTTTCTGCAGAAGCTGCAATGGAATTACGCAGAGTATTGAAACAAATGAAAATGCTACTAATAGATGAAGTGAGCATGGTCTCCAACCTAATGTTGGCTTTGATTCACCTCAGATTGCAAGAAGTACTTAAAAGTAACAACCAAGAACTCTTTGCAGGGAAACATATTATCATTTTCAGAGATCTTCTACAATTGACACCAGTGAAAGGTGAACCTATTTTTAAAACCTTAGGCCACAAACTCTTCCGGAAAACTGTTGGTAGCATAGGTAATGTCAACCTTTGGCAACATTTCCAATACAGAGAATTAACTGAGAACATACAGCAATCTGCAGATCTCACTTATGCCAACATCTTAAGTCATCTTAGTCTTAGAGTTGGTGTACTATCGCAAGAAGCACAAGTTGTATTGAAAAACTGGCACTTTCATGCACTTTATGACGATAATGCATGTCCAACTTATGTTATGGAAGAAATAGCGCACAAAAATGTCAATTGCATGGCCTTAATGCCAACTCTTGCAAGCTGTTTCAAATTCAATCACACAATGTTAAATAAAGAAATGCAACCAATAATGGAAATTAGCGCCACAGACAAACTAGACGTACATGGTATGACAGTACCCATGTGTCAGCAAGCCACAACAAGACTAAATAGTTTATAAAATTCAATCTCCAACACAGCTGGGTTTGAAAAAATATTAAAATGATCCTTAAATTGTAGAGTAATGCTTAAACGTAACCTTGACATCGAGCAAGGGCTAATTAATGGAGCACTCGGTACAGTTGTTGGCTTTCAATCATACCCACATGACAGCAACATTCAGTTTGTCAATATTCGCTTTGATAAAGTTTCAGAAGTGAAAAGGATAGGGCGCTCAATTGCTCGATTCCTTCTCTTCAAAGACATATATGTACGTAGAGAGCAATTTTCTCTAACTCTTGCATATGCAGTTACCATTCATAAATCCCAAGGTCTTACCCTAGACAAAGCATTGATAGATATAGGGTGCATGCTTGGGTGTATGGCATACAGCCTGCAACCATGCACCCAAAAGTACACATATTGGCCACAACCACTGCACTACATAACCCATGTGTGCTTGTAAGTGAAGAGGTTAGAACTTTGTTGTTGCACACACTCCCCACAACCTGGCAATCGATACGCAATACTACGGGTGTATCCATGGGTGTGACATGCTGCGGTGGTTGTGGCCAGGGCCCACAGTCTTAGAAGTAAGGCCTTCGGCCATGCATCCAAGACTCTAGGAACTGGCCACAACCACCGTAGCATGTGACACCCATGGCGGTGTACTAATGAATATAATAATACCCATAGGAAAAAGTAATGCAATTACAGCATGTTGTCAATTTCAATGTTCCCTAACACCACACGTGTCCTTATAACAGTTACAAGTTCCCTGTGCACTGCACGGACTGATGGGTTTGTGGCAGTAGACATACAAAGTGGGATCCTGGGATGTAGACAAGGACTGTGAAGGACTTCTTGAAGAAGGAAAAGTTACTGATGAACACAGGTGGCGTGAGCAGGTGCATTACATCAACATTACATGCATCAACGCATGGCGCCCAGGCTCTGACACCTCTTTTCCTTGGTTTGGTGGAATGTGGCACAGGCTATTCTATTTCTGTGCTAATTCCCTTCAACCTTAGAGAGTCCCAGCTCTTTTACTGGACTTTAGGAATTTTTAATTTTAACCCTGGAGTGAGTGAGACCTTTTTCTCCCTCTCTCATGTGTTTTGACCTGATATGGATGATGTGTTTCTTCTGTTTTTTGGAGTCCGATAAACTCCATAGGCATCTACTTTTTGTATGGAGACATACAGCACCTTCAGTGCAGTGTCAGAGAAATCCCTTTAGATTTCTCATAAGGTTTAAATACCTTTTCTTGTGTGAACTACTGTTCCCAAGAATAGTCAAGTGAAATTGACTTTAACGTTTTCTCTTTGTTGGTCCAGCACACGCCATTTTATGTGGAGTGCTGGGGAGTTACCTAGTAGCCCCTTATCCTACATTCTCATGTAACATTGTTAGGAATCATTGTTCTTCGCAATCTGGGGTTAAAGTACCTAGGGAAAGAAACTTGCTGGCACATTTTACACGCAAAAGGCAACCCTTGGTTGATCATTTTGCACGTTGCAGACGTCAACTTAAGCTACAACATCGAGCTCCGTTCCTCGCTCGTTACCGGTTACCCTGGCAATGAGGAGGACGCTTCTGGTGCAGAGACGCTGCCGTCAGCCGGTCACGTGACTAGGGCACGTGACACGCATAGAATAAAGCCGGCCCCCTGACTACTGCACGGTGCTTCTGAATGAAGTGTTTGGAACCGCTTTGTAATTCTTGATCCCGTATCCTTGACCTGTTTGTTCCCTTTTGGATTTGCTTTGTCCGTGCCCTTGTCTTCATGCTTTGTCTCCCTTTCTTCTGCTCTCGACCTTGCTGCTGCCCATTGTTTACTGAACTCCGTCTTAGTTCTCTGGACTGCTACTGCCTTGTGATTTTGCTTTCCACTGCCTACACGCTGCCAACCCATTTCTGCATACCGGATTGCATTTGCCTTATGATTCTGCTTCCATTTGCCTGCATGCTGCCGACCCATTTCTGCCTACCGGACTGCCCCTGCCTGGCGAGTCTGACCATCTGGTCTGCAGATCTACCTCCTTTGGACTCCTGGAACAGTTCGCAAGAAGATCCCTCAACCTCCATTGCATCGGATATCAGAGACTAGAGACGCTTCTTCTTCTAGGCGTCCTCGTGCCGTCGGGGTAGTTCTTGAATATCTGGATTGTTGGGACTCTCAGGCGTCCTCGTGCCGTCGGGACAGGGTCTTGGACCTTGGACATTGGGAACTTAGAACTGGGACCACAGGCAGACTACAAAAATACCTCATGGTAAGAACCATTACTCCTTCCACGTATATTGTACCTAACGAATTCTTACGCATTGATTTCTCATTTAGACTCTTGTTTTGTTCATGTGCTTACTTGCTTAGGAATTCCCGGGCTCTACTGAGGAAACCTCCGCTCCCCGCCCGTAATATCAGCGTTGACTACCACCGTTCAGGTTGGTGTAGTTGATATTCTGTTACCTTTTGGTCGTACTAGTATTCACAGTACTGATCTTGGTTTTTTCTCTATTATTCCCAGTTGGTGTCCACGGGTGTGTGTGTGTCTCCTCTTCCAACTATTTGATCCTTCTGCCTGTAAACCTTGAACAGCAGAGGGTTACAATTGTAGGAAGAATTCTACAGCGACTTCCAGGGTTTTCTGCTATTCGTGCTCCTACCGTCCTTGCAATTCGGTGGTGAGTTCTAACAAACATTTATTATGTTACCCTCCCTACTTTAAATGGCTGGTGGGAGTGATTTAATTTTTCTCCCATTGTGCGTTTCTCGCGTAGACTTAATCCTCAGTTGCAGTATACTACCCTTGGATGACGATTTTGTCAAAATACCCCAGTCTTCTTTATTTGCCATTTTCTGTTTGTGAGGTCTTTGTTGGGTTTTACTCTGCTTGTTTAGCCAGATTTTAGTCCTTTGTAAATTTTGCCTTAGGTGGGCTTCAGCCCCGAAGCCTGCCTCGGGTCCAGTGTGTCTTTAAAGGCAGGATGTGAGGGAGGTTCCTGAAACTCCCGTCCTTTGTCTCTAGGAATGCCTGAATGCAACCAGTCCTGATTGGCTGGTTTAGCCCCCCCATACATTCTACGGGAAAGGGACCACCTGCTCTTGCACTAGTGGAGGGACACCTCCCTTGCCCTTCTGTGGCCTCAGGGGACAAGTCCCTGGCACATACAGAGGTGGGGCTATTGCAAGACACATTTGGACTCCATTTGTGTACCCTCGACTCCATCTTTTGGACTAGGCCGCATTCTGGTATCTGTAAAGCCTTCTCTCCCCTCAGCAGCGCTGCGCACAGCGAGCACTGACAGCCCCCACCATTTTCCTCCAGCTTCTGTGCCTCCCAAGTCCCTTTCTCACGAATGCTCTCACATGAATTGTTGCGGACAAACCATGTATTCATTTCACCCTTCCTCTGAGATCACTGTCCTGTGTGTGACCGGGCCGAATCAAGATGTGTAGCCCATCTATCTCAACAAACCTGCTCCTGCACCTCTCACCCCCACTGTTGTAAACGACTGCCTGTTTAACCCAGTGCCCCGCCAAAGATATTCTTTTGATGTAACAGAGGTGTGACCCTTCCTTGTTCACCACCCTAGAGTGCCCCCAATAAAACCCTACTCCTGTCACAGTATATTTTGTCCCAAACTACCATCTGTCATTTCACCCCCACTCGCCCTGATGTGCCAGACCTGACAGCTATCAATCCTGCCCCCCACATGTTATCTAGGGGGCAAGATCTTCACACCCTTCATCTCACCAGTGATCTAAAGTAAGATAAAACAAACGCACGGTACAATTTATAGGCCTCTCATACAAACCTGAAAGGTGAGGTAATGATCATTATATACTGTATGTCTTAGGATAAGTGTGCAGATTAGTTAGCCAGAACCAGCAGCCTCTCCTGACCTGACCCAACCTTCACTTCGCATGGACCCGCCCAGATGAACAACATGATGTCCACCCTCCCGCCAAATC
Organism: Ambystoma mexicanum; assembly: GCF_040938575.1. Taxonomy (NCBI): domain Eukaryota; kingdom Metazoa; phylum Chordata; class Amphibia; order Caudata; family Ambystomatidae; genus Ambystoma; species Ambystoma mexicanum. Next base: position 176,137,776 of record NC_090934.1, read on the forward strand.
ATCAGCCAATCTCGTGGGGCCAGCCCTTACAGCGCTATACTCAAACCCATTCCTTCACCAATCAAAATGTAACTTGTAGACTGTATAGAAATCATCACAGATGACACTGTAACCCTTTCAAATGTATTGTATCTGTATTGTTTGCCAGAGCGCTCTCAAAGCAGCAGAGTTCTCTGGGTGCTGAATCTTATATAAACTTTGTTGCTTCTCAAAACCAATCTCTTGGTCTCATTCCCTACTGGGATGTGTCCATTATTCTGAGTTTTATTTGTGATGTGGGGAGTGAGCACCTCCACCTGTACTGCGAGAAAATCCAAAAATACCATGACCAGTGGCTCACAGAGATAGAGGGGGATGGATCATCCCAAGTGTGGCCAGAGGGAGGGTCATTCGACAAATGAATATTCGATCTTGTGACAACCCACCTATTAGCAAAGTACAGAGGAAAACAACTTCAAAATAGACGCAAAGTGTTAGATCTCTGGCGGATGTTTGAAGAAACATCCCTGGTGAGTGGTGCAGACCAGGAAGTGCGCCTGAAACGGCACCAGTCTTAGCAGGGGGGAGGAGAAGTGGGAGAGGGAAAAGTGCTAAAAACAGGGGGACAAAGAACTCACTAGGCTTTACCCACTGTTAACTAGGCCTGCTGTGGGGTACAGTGATCCATCTTATCTGCCTGCGCCAAATACACCTTCTACTTCCGCAGCGACAGCCCCGCTTTCCTACGACCCTAGAAGGTTGTACGGTCCCACGAACGCCCCTTCAGTAAACCTTGCACACCGAAATACTGATTTAGAAAAACAACTCGCCACCACACAAATGGAATTGACACGGCTGAGAGCATTATGGGACAGGGGCCAAATGTTGCCTGGGGGAGGGGAACTGCCATCCATCTGGGCAGGCGGGCCAACACCATCGCCACTCCCGTCCAGGAACCCATCTAGCTAGCCGAAAGACTAGTGGAAATCATGGGAGTTTTTCTGCCACCTTAACAATACCCCCATAAAGATAGTACGAGTAGGACAGGAAGGTAGCCAAGCAAGTGAGGAACAGGGAAGTATAGAATCAGACAGAGAAATAGACGAGGTATGGAGTGATCTAGATGCATATGAGGAAGGAGCGGTGGCAGCAGGAATGCCACTACCACTACCACTACGAGGAGAACAGGAAGATGGGGTGGTACGACAAAGGTGGCAGAGGAGGCTCCGAAGTAGGTTGGGAAACATGTCCTTGAGTAAAGCGAAAGGAGTAAAAGTAAGTAAGAAAGGAAGTAAAACGAAGTTTCAAATTCCCCTCATTCACAAAAGAGCAGGGAGGCCCCATTACATACCATGGGCACAGATGGACAAGAATAATTTGTTAAGATTATTGCCCCTACTTTCAGGATGGGCTGAAAAATGGATATACGCTTTTGAAAAGCATACTGCGGGTGTCCCCCTTGCTATAGGTGACGTAAAGAGTTTGCTGGTATCGGCAGTGGGAGATCAAGCAGACAGAGTGTGGGTGAAGGCTGGTTTCCCGTGAGTGACAACAAATTGTGACCCCCATGATGTGTCTGTGTTTAATAATGTAAGGGCTCAAGTATGGGATGCACTGCAGAGAACCTTCCCTGACACCCCAGATCTACATTCAGTGATGCTATGTACCATGGGGGACGAGGCAGAGGCTGTGCAGTACATTCTCCGGGTGCAGGACCTGTGGAGATCAGAGACGGGCACGGCTTGGGACCAATCAACCTCCCTTTTCTACTTTATCATCAAAAGATGCCTCCCAAAGGAGGTACAGAAGGCCCTTGATAGAATTGCTGGGATATAAGCCAAGGGATGGCCTGAAATTCAGAGCATTATAGTACACCATTGGAGGAGGATCAAAGAAAGAGAAAAAGAAATTGTACAGAGGAGGTTGGCAGACAAGGCTAAACTTGTACAAAATAAACTGGTGAAGGTCGCTGCTGCAGCGTCGGCCCTGCCTATTGAGAGACAGGGAGACGGGGAGGAGGGGTAGGGAGGTTCACTGGCAAGGATGGCAGCAGCATGGTCCACACACGGGCAGGAGCAATGTGCTGGAGAGGAGCAACACGAGGGTCCCCAGTGGCAGGGAAGGCCTGGAAGAGGACCAGATGGGTACAGGGGACAGAGAGGTGGGTTCGGAGGACAAGGACCTCGGGGAGGTGGCCAAGGGTCATGTTGGAATTTTGGGAGGTGGGGACATTTTTCACGGGAATGCCAAGCCCGACCCATGGGATATCATCAGGGGCCCCAATGACCTTGACATGAACACCAGTTTGGCCACCCTCATCTGGGCAGCCCTTATGGATTACCGATTGGTTGCCATGGGCAGCCAGAACAATATTATAACAACTGTCAACCAGGAACACAACAAATGCAACAAGGGCCACAAGCACCACAACAAGGCATGCAACAACAATGAGCACGTCGAAACACCATGAGAAGCACCCCCACAAATGTCTTCGCAACTACTGAAAATGGTGCACCTGCGCCGTTCCGAGGAACAGCAATGATCGGAGACAGTGTTTTTTCTTTCCCAGGAGCAAACACCTACCCAGATTAGGACAGCCCAAAGAGAGCACTTGCGTGTCCAGTCCTATCGACTACCCTACGCCCAGATGAGGAACCACTGGTGGGGGCGGCGATAGGAAACAAGCAGTTCATCTTCATGGAGGACTCGGGAGCGGAAAAATCATGCCTCATGGAAGGCCGGTTTCCACTCTCTGGACGGAATTTAGAAACAAAGGGATTTTCGTGGGCAATTTTGAAGGTTCCCTATACAAAAGATTTGGATATAACGGTGGGAGGAAAGACGGTGAGGGCATCCCTGTTATACCATGAAGATTCGCCCATAAATTTACTGGGGAGGGACCTCCTCAGTAAGCTTAACATGAGCATCTCGTTTACAGAGCGAAAAGTAGTGTGCTCCACTCCAGGGGTATGTCCACTAAGAGCAATGTTAATGATCACCACCATGACAAATGAAGTAGCAGTAAGGGAGGTGCCCACGGATGTTGACATGTTCATTTTGGGATACAGGTACTAGCTAGAGTGGTGCCTGAAATAACAGGAAAGGAATGGACAGTGCCATCCGATTTTGTTTTTCGCCCCGTGGTAAGCCCGGAAATTGTGCCTGGTACCATCCTCTCGATTGATCTACAAGGGGTGCAAGTATCAGCTAAATGTATTATGGCAATAGGACTGGACACGCATGGATGTGAGTGGAGAACAGTGCTGTGTATTCACCGAAACATAGCGCTACGTGATCTTACCGACGAAGAGCTGTTCACTGACAGTGACCCTGATGGCGAGATAATAATGGAAATGTGTGTACCATGCAACATAATGATTCAGCATAGAGAAGTAAATAACCCCCTCATGGCTACTGTCAGAGCACCACCTTCAAATTTTGAAGAGGATATGAAACAAGTACTACCAAAATTGTGGACAACAGGGCCCCATGATGTGGGAGTCTTACAAGAAGTAACACCCATACAAATAAAATTAAAACCAGGTGCAGTGCCACCCAGAGTGAAACAGTACTCACTGACAAGGGAAGTGGAGAAAGGAATGAAAGAGACAATAAACACACTATTATAACAGGGCATTATCGTGCCATCAAAGTCACCATACAACACTGCTATCTATCCGATCAAATAAGCCCAGGGCGGGGCTTGGAGGATGATCCAGGACCTCCGCCCACTTAATGATATCATACAGAAGGAGTTCCACCTAGTCCCAAATCCTGCATCCATTTTGTGTAGTGTCCCAAAAGAGGCCACAAGCTTCACAGTGGTGGACCTGAAGAATGCTTTTTTCTCAGTACCACTCGACTGCAGTTCCAATTACCTAACAGCATTTACCTTGGGGGGAAAATGATATGAGCATTGCAGGTTGCCCCAAGGGTATTGCAAGAGTCCTAGCATCTTTAACAAAATCCTGCACGAAGACCTTGGCAATATCAATGTAAAAAGCACAATAATTCAATATGTAGGCAACCTTTTAATTTGTAGTGAAAGTGAAGAGCAATGTAGAGCAGATTCAATAACATTGTTGAACTTACTAGCAACAAAAGGGTACAAGGTGGACAAGGGTAAACTGCAGTACTGCTTGGCAGAAGTGTTGTACATGGGGCAGTTAATATCAAAGAACAGTAAGAGAATTATACCAGACAGAGCAGCAGCAATATGTCACACCCTGATGCCCAAAACTGTAAAAGACATGAAAAAATTCCTCGGCATGTGCAACTATTGCCGTGCATTATATAAGATTACGCTGCATACACACGCCTCTTCTCCAGGCACTGAAAGAAGCTCAAGAGAACAGTGCCCCCATAAAATGGAAACTGGAAATGATCACACAATTGCTTAAATTACAAGACATCATCACAACAGCACCCGTACTAGCAACGCCAGATTATGATCGGGAGTTTTACTTATTCTCCCACTGCAATGGCACACTAATGACATCAGTACTGACGCAAAAAATTTCCCTAGGCCACAAGCCATTGGCCTATTACAGCAGCACATTGGACTCAGTAATGCAAGGGCACTTCACATGCGAACAGGCCCTCGCTGCAGCAGCCTTCGCGATAGAGAAAAGTGGCACCATTGTGATGGGATATTCCATGACGCTATTTGTCGAACACTATTTATTTGCCATACTCGAGAGGTCAAAGTCCACACTCACCACACAAAGAGCGACTGCATATGAGATAATCATCTTGAGCCCAAACATACACGTTGTACGTTGTAAGATTGTAAACCCAGCCACATTCATCACAGAACCCTGGACAGTAGAAGATGTGCAAGAGCACAATTGCGCTACATATGAGGTGGAGGGTGACGATATTCCCGTGGACGGATCAGCATCCATCGATTGCGAGACAGGAGAAAAAACACATAGGGGCAGCAGTGGTGAGAATAGAAGGGGACGAATATGAAGGGATAGTGCAGAAACGCCTCCCCCCACACTTTTCAACACAAGCAGCAGAACTTATAGCCTTAATTGAAGCATTGCATACTGCCAAGGTATGCACAGTGACGATTTACTCTGACTCGGCATACGTGACAATGACAGTGCACTCTGGCCTGTCACAATGGCGAAGAAGAGGATTCAGGAGAGCAGACGGCTCTCCTGTACAACACGCACAATTGTTGAATGATCTTATTGAAGCTTTAGCCGAGCCATCAGTAGTGGCTTTAGTGAAGTGCCAGGCCCACACAAATAACACAGACGCAATCTCACTCAGAACTTAGCGGCACACTTTAACGTTCCCCAAGCAGTTGAATGTGTAGTAAAGACAACCACACAAAACGACATGAAGAGGGGTAAAGTTCCACACCCATAATGCAAGTAATACAGCCACAGAAACGCACACCAGCAGAAGAACAGGAAATATGGGTAAGAAGAGGATGCAAGCAGTCACCCACAGACCTCCTCTGGCATCAGGATTTGACAGGAAAAATAGCAATGCCAGTAGAACTATTACATGTGGCCTTTCAACAGCTCCATTTCCCCGCATACATCACCATACAACACATAGCAGCGGATATTCAGGAAGAATGGTTTGTCCCAAACCTCCAAGAACACCTTGCAAAACTAATAATAGAATGCACCACATGCCAGACATACAGTTCAGGGATGACCCTTAGGACATTGCAGGGAACACTACCACATGCATCAGGACCATACTGAGAGTTACACTTTGACTATACCAATATGGGAGAAAGGTACAACGGAGCAAGATACCTCATTGTAATAGTTTGCCCCTTTTCACGCTGGGTGGAAGCAGCATCTTGTGCACACCCAGATGCCAAGTGCGCTGCAAAATTCCTAGTAAGGGAGGTGTTCCATAGATGGGGGATGTGTGATGTGACCCATTCAGATAACGGCACTCATTTTGTAAATGATCTCTTCAAGGAAGTGACATCATTGTTAGGTGTAAAACACAAACTCTGTTTGATTTATCACCCGCAAGCGAACAGAGTGGTAGAGAAGATAAACAGCCCCCTCAAGAGCAGACTATCCAAATTGTGCCACACCCTAAAAAAGAACTGGGTGTACTGTCTGCCCCTAGCACTGTTTCAACTCAGAACACAGCCAAGTAACGATCATCATTTGTCCCTGCACGAGATAGAGACGGGGAGGCACATTCAAACGCTGCTATCTCCAGTAAGAAGGGCATCAGACACTCACAGAGCTGCCACAGTGCTAGGGGACGAATTTAAAGAATATCTCACCCAACTGACACAAGCTGTGCGAAGTATAGCAAAACAAATAGCACCCCCATTTACACGAGAAAATGAAACGGATACAAACACTTCAGCAGCAGACAGTCTGGTGTTACAGTTAATGCCTGGTGAAAGCGTGTACGTGCGCAGTTTCATGCGGAGATGGAACTCCCCACGGTTCCATGGCCCCTATGAGGTAGTGTATTGCACGCCCTCCACAGTAAAAGTGAAGGGCCTGAAATACTGGATACACATGTCTGATGTAAGAAAGGCACACAATAGCACAGCACCTCATGGGTAACAGCCGCAAGAGAGTGCAGTGCCATAATGTACAAAAAGAGTTGTCAATAAAAGTTTGAGTGACCAGGATGGAAAAGAGAACATTGAATGTGAACGTTTCATTGTGATATGCGGTACTATTACAAATACGTAAATACTGAGAAAATTGTTTAACAAACGTAAAGATCTCTCTCTCTCTCTCTCTCTCTCTCTCTCTCTCTCTCTCTCTATCTCTCTCTCTCTCTCTCTCTCTCTCTCTCTCTTTCTCTCTGTTAATTGTTAAATACATGTAACTATATTACCTGTTGAGTAGATAAATGATAATGTTTGATTTATTTGTGTGTACGTAACCCATTTACATCGTCCTTCAGGTGGAAATATGGCGGAAAGGAGGGCCCTCACTAACGACACTACAGATGTAGATAGCGATATGGAAGTAGTTAGTGCTACTTGAGCTTATAGTTATGACTGTGGGTTGTATTTTGTAGCCATTGTTTTTTCTGTAATGTTGTTTTGTTTAGGGCTGTATTGGAGTCTCACTTTTATATTGGGTGATATAAAAGAGATGGGGATAGGGTCAAACTAATACAAGATGGTTAGTGCCTCATTTGGAATGGGTTTAAAGTAATATGGGCCCACAATGTCTCTATAAATGCTAATCGTACCACTCTGCACAAAAACCGAACTGTCCAAACGCCCACCTTTACATATGCTGCTATGAATTACTATGTTGATGAAATATCGAATGACTATAATGTTGACACTCCCATGTTTGATGTAATGGTATCGCCATTTGTATCTATGCACACAACCAGAGAACCTACCTCAAATGGCGAGAATGTGCACTTTAAGCCCCATGCCCCAACCGGGCAAACATACCCAACCTCAAAGTATTGGCAGAGTGGTAGTGAAAACAATGATGAAACATGGACAGACATTTTTCCTATACGATATCAAAGGTTGAAAAAGGTACATAATGGTCTAGGGGTTGAAATAATAGATGGAAAGGGGGGCGGACCGCAAGAGGTATGATGCGTACCATGGCCTGGTATTATATGCTGTAGAAGATCCCCGCCACCCTGATCAATCCAATAAAAGGTATTCAGATATAAGTGCCATGGCTAAACAGGCAACCAACGAAAGTTGTTACGTCTGTTCTTTGATACCCCATCCGTCTGGAACGCCCAAAGTTCTCGTACCACAAGAAACGCCTTTTTGGATGCCCAGTGTCTTGTTCATCTAGCCCTCTGTAGGACTCAGAGTACCTTCCAGGCACACACCGTAACAGTACAAATGCTGCAGAGCGAGAAAACATGCAGCAGCAACCCCCAAGGAATGCTCTGTGTGAAGGAGCCATTCTTTATTATTAAAGGGACAATGTTCATGAAAACAAATGGCAATAAGAGACAATCACATGTAAAACTGAAGCAATGCGAGGACTGCCGGAAGAAACATTTCAATGGGTCAAGTGAACATGCACTCCAACATCGTCTCAACACATCGCCAAACTGACCTGGGTGACGCCCCTTGAAAAACCAATCAAGATATAATGAGAAATACAGCATGAACTTTGTTTTCACAGAGAAGGGAAGGTGTTCATGGGCTCAAACAAAAGCTGCAACAAAACGCTCCTCCTCCCAGACATGAAGAAAGGCACAGCAGCATTAATGGACACTTACTGGATATGCGGCAAGCAAGCGTACCTGCACCTCCCACTGTCATGGAGAGGTACTTGCGCCGTGGCCACATTGCATTCGGCCAGGATGGTGATCCCAGACAGTCATGTCCAAGGGGGCCTGGAAAACCATGCCCAGGGGGGAAGGGTGCCAGCAGAAATTCCCTTGGCACCCCAGCCAGCAACTGAAGAGCCCTCCACATACGACATCCTATCAGAAGATCAGTTGCAGGAAAGAGTGTCCCTGTAACGCTCACCTGACTCCCACGGAGGCGCTGGCCTGGTTTGGATTGCAGTGGCCTCTTCTAGGGTGATGCGCAGGACTTGGAAGATGGAATGGACCGGACCCCCAAATCTGGCTTGTCTGGCTCGTAGAAATATCCTTCTGTGTGTGAAAAGGGAGTATTAACAATCTGCGGGATAATGCGTAGGCCTCCCACTTCCCTTCTCACTCTCAACGAAACCCTTCTGCGATTCCCCGTGAAGTCTCACCTTAGGGTCTGAAAGGACGAGCTCTCCATCCTGCTTCTGATGCAGGGACGCGTTGTTATCCAGTTACTTCACTGGATCTCGGATTGGTGAGAGTTCAAGTTCGCTTGACTTTTCCGGTAAGGTACCGTAAGAATTCTGTTGCAAGTTCAAGCTTTAAATAACCATTGTCCGTTTTCTCTATTTCAGGTGCTGAATGAAGATTCCAAGTTAGGAAATGGAACCGTCGAAGGAAAACTCTGGTGAGTTTTTGATGAGTGGTTCCTCTAGTGTTCTTGCATTAATGCACTAATGCTTGAGTCTTTTTCCCCTTAGGGGCCGGGGTTCGGAAATGCCGAAGATACGGCGCCGACCCGAAGTGAGAAGAGATGTCCCAATAAATATCAGGTAAGTCTTTGATGAGCGTTCCGCTAATGTCCTTGCATTCGCTCACTAATGCTAATGTCTTTTTCCCCTTAGGGGCCGGGGTGCGGAAATGCTGAAGAAACAGCTCCGACCCGAAGTGAAGAGGGATTGACCCAACAGGTAAGTCTTATGGTGGAAATTAAGCCTTTCTTATTCTCTTCCCTCGCTCACCTTTGTTCTTGTCTTTTTCTCCTTTAGGCGCTGAAATGCGGCGGATGATCTAGATGGTCGCTGATGGGCAAGAAGGCGCCTAGTAAAGGTGAGTGGAATGCGGCGCTGCAGCGAGCAATGCGATGTGCTTTTAAAAATGAATGTCTTCCCTTTAGGATCGTCGGCGAGATGACTCCGGAATGCGGATTAAGCAGGTAATGTCTCTTCTTTCTCCTGTTCTCTTCTCTTCTCCCTTTACAGGTGTTCCAGGATGCTGTCGGGCGAGGCTGGAGTCCGGATGCAGGAGCAGACACGATGAGCGTCCAGCTGCTAGGTGCAGAACAACGCGAAGCGTGAGTTGCTGCTTGGGCGTGGCTTAAATAGCCTTCAAAGTAGTTCCAGGTATGTATTCTTCCTCTAAGGTATGTATTCTTCCTACGGCCACACCCGTGTGGTAAAGTAGTCCCATAGGTAAAATAGTCCCATTCAGGCCTCTAGGTGGCCTGGATGTTGCAGCACGGTCTGCATCAGGTAAGTTCACACAAAGCACTTCTTCACACAAAGTCATCCTTTATGAGCCTGGCACCAAAGGCGTCAGGACTGAGTCCAAAGGGCCCCTTCCTGGGGCCGCTGGGACTTCCCTCGGGAACATGTCTGCCTCTGGGGTTGCTGGGCCCGGTCTGGCTCCTTGGGGGTAGGCATCATGACAGTCCCGCAAGAGGCGATCGTCAAACTATATCTCCAGTAAATCGTCAGACCTCCTGGCAGAAATTCCTGACCAATATAGACTATTTAATTCCTCAGAAACCTTCTTCGCCTCTCTTGTGCCAAGCATACAGGCGTGAGCCAACGCCAAATGGCTGCAGATCATGCGCTGGAAACTAATCTAGCTGGCCAACGACACAGAAGAAGAATTCAATGTGATCAAGGTGGAACTTTGAGCCCTGCGGTTGATGACCATGCAAAACCGGTACGTCCTAGACCTCCTCACAGCAATGGATGGAGGTATTTGCCGAAACATCGGGAGCGCATGTTGTACATTCGTACCCTCTGCCGACGCTGACAATGGAAATCTATCACATGTGTCATGGATATACCCCCTGGCCCTTGTACTCGCGGTCTCTGGGCCCCATCACAGTGTTCTTGCAGGGCCCCAAAGGCCCCATCATGCCCCTCAAGACTCTCCTGGAGTCAGGTCAGTCCTGGCGCCTTTGGCGCCAGGCTAATATGTCAGATGGAGCTTCCAATGGGAATGGAACAACATGGCTGCCCCCACATGGTTCAGTTCAGAACTTAACCATGCGGTCTAGCATCTAGGGTGTGGTCAGCCCTGAAGACACCTGGTATACCTGTAGACTATTTAAGCCACGACCGCGCTGCAGCACACCCTTCGCGTTTCTCTGCACTCGCAGCGTGACTTTCACCGTGATCTGTCCTCAGTATTCCAGGCCTGCACCTGCAAAGGAGAAGAAGAATAACACCATTAACCATCCTTACCTGCTTGGCAATCCAGCTTCTCGATCGCTCCAGTTTCACCTCGGAAGCTCGCACTCGCTTGAAAGCAGCATCCTGGAGGAAGAAAGAAAAGGACAACATTAGTAAACGTTCGCCTTCCTCATTCAAGCATCATTCGGAAGCGCGCTTACCTAGTGAAACACACCGTTGGTAATCTACGGCTGTCCCGACATCTTCCACTCAACGTTCCGCATCCTCCCGGCCATTCTTCATCCAAGAACATCATGGTGGCCTGCAAAAGAAGAATAATACAGGTTAGCCAAATAGCAAAATTGCACATAGCGCCGCACTTCGTGCATTCACTTACCATCTCGAGCACAGCCCTCTCCATCAGCTCGACGTCGTCATTATCCCTTCTGCACCTATGAGAGAAGGAGGACATTAACCAGGGCAATTGCAATTACGGACACATTATTTAAGAGCAATAGACTTACCTCAAGAGCGGAGTCGCAGCAGGTCTGGACTCTCTGGCCTAAGCCAGTGATGTAACTTGGCAGCAAGGCACCCATTTACGACGCACCCCTGCACAGAACTACAGGACGTAGAGCGCATCTTATCGAAACACAAGGTGAGGAAAACTCTAAGGGGTCGCTGGGGTCCCCATGGGAGCCGGGCCCCAAGTGAAAGCTACTGTGGGCTAAACCAGAACTTGTGTCTTCCAGACTAGATCCTCGGCAGAACGAGAACCCGGGGGAGGCGAATCCAGGTCGGAAGCAGTCCAACCAAGTCGGGTGTTGTCCCTGTGGATACCAGGGGAGCGTTACACACGTGATATCAGCAGTGAACAACCTGGGTTGTCAGTCTAGAAATCTAATTCGAGACCGCAAACGTATTTTGGTGGCCGTGGGCCAACAGTCTCATGCACGATTCGACAGAATATAGGTTTTTGAGTGTTCTAATGAACAGCCATTTTGATGTAACAAGAATCGCCATTTTGTTTTCTAACCATTGCTCATTGCTTTCTGTTCCTATTGCTTCGCAGTATATTTTTCGCTTACACTGCTCGACTGAGGAACAATGCTGTATGTATATGAAAAAGACAAGGCCACAGGGCCGAGAGGATAACAAGAGTTTCGCTGAAACACAAACGTAGGCAGCGCCAGGAAGAATGCCCGGCTCCCTCCTTAATGTAGCCTTGAAGCAGAGCCGCAGGGCATTTAATCATTTCACAGCTGCCAGCCAGTCTCGTTATATGGTAGAATATGTTAGAATAATACCACTAAAGGCTTGAATTATGCTTTTCTAATGGCCCCCCTTTGCTGAGCCCGCTAAGAGCATGTCGGCTCCCAGGACGCGAATAGCACCTGATAGATAGCAAGGTCCGGAATGTAACCCCATCTGCATGTAGCTCGCTTCCAAGAACAGAAGCGCCATGTTCTATTCAATAACCAAAAGATGCCTACGCACTCACAAATTGCAAAATTGTTACTAGAATAGATGTTTGAAGGTGTCATAGTGGCCGGAGATGTCCGTCGTCACACAAAGTTCAAAGAAACCCAATGAAGAGGGGTGTTGACCATGACATAGCTGATTGTTTGTTATGCATTTTGTATATATGTAACTGATGTACGTAATTCGCTCTCTTGCGTCCCACAAGGTTTAGAGATACACGTCGCGGGGCGTCGAGACCGAGTTGGCCAACTGAGACGTTTGCTTTGCAATAAAACCCTAGCTTTGGGAATACAACCTCGTTTCTGGCGTCTCTATCGTGTGTGGTGACTCGCCTTGTTTCCATAGACGTCAGGGTCGCCTAGGGGACCCTTTCAGGGTGAAAGAATGAAGAAAGAAGGGGGAGCCAACCCAGCAACTGGTTCGATGACATTTTTGACTGGGTCCCTTCCTGGTTCGGAACTATGATGAAAGTTTTTGTTCCATTTATCATTTTTCTATTGCTGATTTTTGATGTGTGCCAGGTAGGGGTTCGATGTTGCACAAGATCAATGCCTAGTTCTGCAATGATGATGGTGACAATGGGCAAACCGACAAGGGTGCAAACTATGAAGGCTGCACAAATACAAACAGGGGAATCTGGCAACCCTAAATACCATATGACTGCAGTGTATTGTTATCCAGGGGACCGAGTGGATAACTTGTATCGCACCACAATTAAGGAACCTTGGGAATTAGAATGGTATAAGGAAGTGTGGGTAGATCTGGATGGATATGGGGACATATACATGACATGTACCCCTGAGGAATATGCTAGAAGTGGGTTAAGGTTTTCGAGGTGTATGTAGAGCATGGATGCCAATAAAAGGGACAGCAGCTTGGGATGAGTCAGTATTGGAGGCGGAGCACTGCAGGAATGCTAATAATACTAAACAATAGTTTGTTACTAAAATGTAATGAAAGGAGTGTCATGATCTCTGCTTCCAAAAGATCAGGACTTGCCCGACTCCCTTGGAAGCAGACCCATAACCCCGGTTCCGAGTGCCAGCCAGTCCCAATTGGGACCTTTTGGACCCTGTCCTGGCGCCAGTGGCACCAGGCTCATAAAGATGCCCAGTCCCAGCGCTGGAAGCGCCGGGCTCATAATGCTTGGGTGGACTTACCTGCAGCAGATCATGCTGCTTACTTACCTGCCAGTTGAACCCCTGATCCTCTTCTGTTTGGGACTACTTTTCCTGTTGGGTGGGGCAGGAGCCACTCCCTAGATTCAGAACACTGGAACTCTTCTGGAAAGCAGGAACTCTTTTCTTATCTAGGCGTGGCTGTGGAAGGAGACACCTAAGCACTACAGGAGGCTATTTAAACCACACCCGATGGATGAATCTTGATTTGCGTTATTCTGCATTCTCTGCAGCAGAACGCTCATCGTGTCTTCTGCTTCTGATCCTGGGCCTAAGGGAACAAAGGCTTACCATCCTGGAATCCAGTCTTCAGCAGCACCTGTAAAGACAAAGAAAGAACAGGTTAGCACTACGGTCTTCAGTGGCAGCGCATCTCTTACCTGGTCCATCGGCTGTCACCAACGCCTCGCGCTGCATTCCGGCATCTGAAAGACAAAGGCTTACCTACTCTTCGCATGCTCCGGAGGTCTTCGCACTGCATTCCGGCATCTGAAAGACAAAAGCTTAACAGCTCTTCGCACACTCCGGAGGCCTTCGGCGCTGCATCCCGCATCTGAAAGACAAAAGAAGGTGCGTTTAAAGACATTGGGCAACTTTATTACTCACGTGCCATTACTCCTTCCCACGCCAAATCCAGTGGGTATTCCAGCACCCTTCAGCTTCTCTAAAGCTCCGAACTTGTACCTGCAAGATAAAAGGGACAGTTAGTGCGCATCGTGAAGCAGGCTACAAGCGCTTACTTACATGCTTCCAGGCGCTTCTATTCCTCACGCGGGTTCGATCCTCAACTCTCATCAGCCCACCATCCGCCTTCGCCGGAACCCTGCAAAACAAGAGATATCATTACAAAAGACTTTTAAGACATTTGAAGTGCCCAGAACTTACCGTTCGTGCAGTTAACGACGGACAGCAGTCCTCTGAGGTCAAGAGGCCTGCATCCTTATCCAGTGAAGAAACTGGTTACGGCACCCTGCCCCGAGGCAGATGGAGAGCTTGGCGTTCACTTACCTATGGTGAGGATGTTAACCTTTGGGGTTCTACAGGAGAAGAGAAAGGGAAGAGGAGAGAGGCACCCAATAACCCCAGTTCATTAATCCCATATTTTCTATCTGCAGACATCTTACTCTTCGAGTCAGACATACAGTGCACAGAGGTCCAGCCCAAAGAGCCAACCGTGTGTTACACATCACCTTCGAAGATACGGCATTCACCCAGTCAAGACCGGCGCCTCTGCGGGAATCAGGTGAGCGTTACAAGGAGTGAATGTAAGGAAGGAGGGGGTCGGTTTAGCCCCCCAGTACATTCTACGCAAAAGGAACCACCTGCTCTTGCGCTATTGGAGGGACGTCTCCCTAGCCCTTCTGTGGCCTCAGGGGGCAAGTCCCTGGCACATACAGAGGCGGGGCTATTGAAAGACACATTTGGACTCCATTGTGTGTACCCTCTACTTCATCTTTTGGACTAGGCCTCATTCTGGTCTCTGTGAAGCCTTCTCTCCACTCAGCAGCGCTGCTCACAGAGAGCACTGAAAGCCCCCACCTTTTTCCTCCAGCTCCTGTGCCTCCCAAGTCCCTTTCTCACGGATGCTTTGACACAAATTGTTGCAAACAGTGTATTCATTTCATCCTTCCTTTGAGATCACTGTCCTGTGTGTGACTGGGCTGAATCAAGATTTGTAGCCCATCTATGTCAACAAACCTGCTCCTGCAACTCTCACCCCCGCTGTTGGAAAATGACTGCCTGTTTAACCAAGTGCCCCTCCAAAGCTATTCTTTTGATGTAACAGAAGTGACCACCCTAGGGTGCCCCCAATAAAACCATACTCCTGTCACAGTATATTTTGTCCCAAACTAACATGTGTCATTTCACCCCGACTCGCCCTGATGTGCCAGACCTGACAGCTATCAATCCTGCCTCCCCACTTGTTAGCTAGGGGGCAAGACCCCACACTCTTCACCTCGCCAGTGTTCTAAAGTAAGATAAAACAAACACACGTGTACAATTTATAGGCCTCTCGTATGAACCTCAAAGGTGTAGTAATGATCATTATTTACTGTATGCCTTAGGATAAGTGTGTAGATTAGTTGGCCAGAACCAGCCGCCTCTCCGGACCTGACCCAACCTTCACCTCACATGGACCGGACCAGATGAACCCCTTCCTTCCCCAGTCAAAATGTAACTTCTAGACTGTATAGAAATTGTCACAGATTACGCTGTAACCCTTTAAAATGTATTGTATCTGTATTGTTTGCCAGAGCGCTATCAAAGCAGCAGTTCTCTGGATGCTGAATCTTATATAAACTTTGTTGCTTCTCAAAACAAATCTCTTGGTCTCATTCCCTACTGGGATGTGTCCATTATTCCGAGTTTTATTTGTGATGTGGGGAGTGAGCACCTTCAGCGTTT
Organism: Ambystoma mexicanum; assembly: GCF_040938575.1. NCBI lineage: Eukaryota > Metazoa > Chordata > Amphibia > Caudata > Ambystomatidae > Ambystoma > Ambystoma mexicanum. The sequence goes on from NC_090934.1 coordinate 176,153,506, forward strand.
AGCCGCATTTTAGCCCTTTGTTCATTTTGCCTTTGTCGGGATTCAGCCCTGAAGTCTGCTTCTGGCTCCGGTGTGTCTGGAAAGGCAGGATGTGAGGGAGGTTCCTGAAACTCCCCTGTCTTTTGTCTCTAGGAATACCTGAATGCAACCAGTCCTGATTGGCTGGCTGGCTGTCACCCCGTTGTGTGATTGACAGCCTAGGCTGTGCATACATAGGAGAAACATGCTTAAAAAATGAGGGGTTTGGGATTAGAGGCAGAGTCGACCACTGGGAGAAACACCTGACGAAAAAACCGTGAGCGAAGCTTGCTGCAGCCTCCTGGACCTTTGAATTGCCCGGTGAAGCCCTGCTGCTGTGCAGAAACTCCTTTTTCAATTCGATAGAGAAGCTCCGGAAGGGACAACTTCTTCCCTTGGGTTAGTTGGATCAACTAACCCCGAGACAAACTCCACTGGACCATCTTTCCCGACTGGCTGTACTTCTTCGCTGCTGCAGGAACCGAGTGCTAGGTGTTGAGGAATCCATAATCGAGTGCAATGTCTGAAATCCGTCCAGAAAGCTCCAGGAGTCTCCTAAGGACCCTCCAGAAGATGGATGACCCAAGCTTGAGTCCCCTCGCCAGAGTGCAGGACCCAAGGAGTGATGGAAGCCCAACCAGAAACCGAGATCCGCGATGGTGCTGTTTACCAAGCACTGAAACTGCGAAGTGATGCAGAACCGAAAAGAGCCCGTAGCTGCTGGCGACATCCAAATTGCCGCCGCAGGAGACCTCCAGAAATCCTCCCTCTTGTCCCCACGACTGAGGCTCATGAACCCAGGGTCTGTGTTGCTGCAACAGGACAGAAACCACCTGGACCAATCTTCAAACCGGAGGTACTGTTTAAACTTGGGGTACATACCTCAGTTTCTTTGAGCTGTGCTTTTCTCAGTTGAGACTTGCAGTAGCTCACCCTTAGAGTTGATTTCAACTCTTCTTTTCACAGGCGTATCGGCTTGTGACCTTACAAGTGATTTTTCGACAAACTCTCTAACTTTGTGCAAGACTTTTTATCTAAGAAGTGCCTCAGTTCCATAGACTGTGTCCCGCAGGGAGCTGATATTGACTTTGATATTGTTTGTCCCTCATATGTGGTAATTTGTCTTAGACTGTAATTGCTGGGAAAGGCTTGTCTAGATTTCATTGGAAGATTTAGTTGTCCTCACATATACTGAGAACCTGTTTAACCTTTTCCTTCCCTAAACCTTTCCTTTCTGCAACCTCAGAATCTGCAAAGTATAGTGTAGGAAATGTGTACAAAGCATATCCAAAGAGTATCCACTAACTTGTTTGATTCAGGAAAATTATTTTAAAGTATATTTACAGTGTTACATATATTGCTCTTTTTAAAGAACGCTTATTTAAAAATGGATGTTAAATAAATAACTATTTATAACTGAAAGCTTGAGTGTACGTGTTACTTGTATTTACGAATGTCAATGCTTGCACCCTCGGTCCTGAGAGAGCCTCCCTCCGCCCGAGACCTGGGCGAAACGCCACTCTGCGCCTTAGAAAATGGAGAGCACGCTGCTCAGGGTGGCAAAGGCAACTTGCCATTTTCTGCTTTGCCTTTCTTGCCGACTCCTTTGGCAGAGCCCCCTGGACAGGGCAGGGACTCCACCGGTGGGCCCTTCGCCGTGTTGGTGGAGATCCATGCTCAGAGCAGAGACGGCACTGATTTGGACTCTTCTGGTGGGGCCCGCCATCTGGAGCTCCCTGACCGTGGGCTCCAAAGTGAAAACAAAAGCACTCTTCAGCCGGAAAAGGCAGCCACAAGTGCAAACTCGCAAGCCCTTTCAAAATCTACTTTGGAGAAGATCCAAACTAAGAAATACAACGTATCCTCTGCCGTATGCAAAAAACTAACCATCAAAAAGCTGGCCTTGGTTCGCCTCCAGAGAAAATCAACGGAAAGGCCTTTTTTGGAAAAAGACACTCCACAGGCCACTAAACCTTTAGAAAAACACCCTAGGAGAAATTGCAGCATAACAAAGAATACAAATAACAGTGCTGCACAGAAGAAACTCCTCCCTACACCCTTGCTCTCAAACACACTAAAATACTTTTTTAAGACAAAGTGCAAGCCGGAAACATGATTTATTAACTGAACTATCAGATGCAGAAATATTGGAGGCCGTTAAAGAACCTCACCCAGCCACAAAGGTTTGTAAAACAGGGAGAAACCAAGTTGACAACATACCTGAGGATATGCCTCAACCTCTACACACGTTTCCATCAACAAATGAGAAAGCCGACCCCTAACCCTACCCCAGAAAAGCATTCTCCAGGAGAGAACAGGCTACTCTACAACCTCGCCTGCAAAGGGAGGAACCGAGATTACCAATACAAACTCCCTTTTGCCTCCTGGACCTCAAAGATTAACCCCTTCCCAAATCTTAAACAAAAATAAAGTTGACTGTTCCCAAAAAAATACGAACTGGGTCCCCGGCCAGGCATCAGATTCTTCGAACCCGTCTAAACAGATCTTAACATCTGACCTTAATATACCATCTGACTCCAGGCTTCCTCCAAACATCTCCCACCAAGTGGGGGCATCACATTGTTCATCGAATGCCAAAGATCTTTTGATTGCGAAACCTCTTCAAATCCAAAACAATACGCTTGACGTCTCAAACAGTTCTCCAACACGAAACGTTGTGCCAGAAACTTCTTCGAGCACTTCTTTGAGAAATCGAAGACACAGCGAACTTCCACCTAATGTCCCAAAAGAAACGCCATCAAAGAAACCTGATTTAGAACCTGGTGCCATCGCGCTGGCACCCTTTAGTAAATTATACGAGTCACTAAGCGACACCCTAAAAGATCATACAACTGTAACAGCAATGATGCACATGAAGCTAATTTTTAGAGGGATACCTCACTGCAATGGACCAAAAATGTACGACCAAACTAGAGTGATGGAATCAAGACTGATCGTCTCAGTTCGTGAAGAACTCTTTAACTCAGTGCATAATTGTCACAACTTGATTGTTGCGAAGATTATAGGAACCTGCGTCCCCAAGTACTGAACTGAGAATACGAAACAACTCACTGTTCAGTCTTTGAGGCCACAGGTGGTGGTTAGGTACAGGAACGCTGGAGATCCCAGGTAGCACTGCAAAGGAAACCGGCAATTACATACACAATAATGCAAATCACATGTGGCAGGTGTTACAAGGATTAGCAAGACTGGTTTTACCAGGGTGTGGAATGAAGAATGCTTGGATGACTGCAGTGTAAGCAAGTCCTGTACCCTCAGTGAAAGGAGGCAGCACGAAGGAAGAGCTGCTGACCTGAAGTATTCACTGGATGCCCCAAAAGAGTGTTTAACAGAGCACTGAACAAAGGGGCAGGGTGCTGTAAGTTCCAAAGTAACCAAGTCCAAAGCAGAATCCAATAGAAGCAATCTGGTAACAGTTCCGAGGTCGAGGTCCAGTAATTCACACCGTTGACAAATCCAAAGGACAAAAGAAGAGGCAGTCCGTGTAGCAAAGTCCATGGTCCATGATTCAAAGAGGTCCAGAAACAGAATACGCGCCAAACAACCAAATGGAACAACTGTGAAGCGTGGTGTAATGCTAATCGTAACCTTTTAAAGTCACTGTGTCACGTGATCGTTGTTCCGTGTTACGTGACCTTGTCTCCGCATCACGTGACCGCCAACGATGCTGGAAACACGAAGCCCCACTCGAGTCGTGGTCCTGTGACACTGCAGCTGCCAGTGAAGAAAGGGGCGCAGACCACAGGGCATAAACGGTGGTTGCGTTGCGTCTATGCTGATGATGAATGAACGCTCGTCCTTGAACGAGCTGAGGAGAGCTGAACATGCGGCCGTGAGGTGCGTGATTGGGAAAGTGTGGATGGAGATGAACAAAGCCGCAGGACATTGTGGGAATCTGAGTGCGGGGAATAGGGATGAATGACAGAACCCCCCCGCAAAGGGCCACGACCCCGTGGGCAGGACGGGTTGTCTCGATGGAAACGAGAGACAAGGAGGGGAGCGTTGACCTGATTAGCACAGACCCACAATCTCTCTTCCGGGCCATAACCAAGCCAGTCCACCAGATATTGCAAGCGACCTCTACTAAAACAAGAACCCAGGATGGCACTGATCTCGTATTCGTCAGAGGAGCCCAAGGAAACAGGAGAAGGTGGTAGTACAATGCGAGCAGAGGGGGGACAAGGTTTGAGCAGGGAGGTATGAAAGGCCGATGGATGCGCCATTCAGAAGGAATTGAAAGGCAAAAAGCCATGGGGTGATAACCTTAGTAACTCTATAGGGCCACACGAACCGAGGGAGCAGTTTGCGGCAACCAGGCAAACGCAGGTGACGAGTGGACAGCCACACTCTGTCGCCCAGAACATAGGTAGGGGCAGGAGCACGTTTCTTGTCTGCAGGATTTTTCATAGCAGCTTGTGCCTCATGGAGATGGGTAAGTGGGTATGAATCTGAGTCAGATCACTGAAACATGCAGTGGCTGCTGGAGTACATGACAAGACCTCATCAAGAAAAGGTAGGGTGCCGGGATGTTGGCCATAGAAGGAATAGAAGGGAGAGAAGCCAGTGGAAGAGTGGGAAGCATTATTCTAGGCACATTCTGCCATGTGAAGTACCCAATACCATGACTGTTGGTGTTGTAAAGATATGCAGCGTAAGTACTGTTATACAGACTGATTAACCCTCTCAGTCTGTCCGTCCGTCTCTGGATAGTATGCAGAGGAGAACCGGACGTCCATATCGAGGAGTTTGGTAAGTGCCCTCCAGAATCTGGACGTGAACTGTGAACCCCTGTCGGATACAAGAACCGAGGGAAGCCCAAATAAACAGAAAACAGACTTGAAAAACAGTCCCGCCAGAGTGGGTGCCGATGGAATACCTGAACAGGGAATGAAGCGGGCCATCTTGGTGAAGGAGTCTACCACTACCCAGATTGTATCAACCCCTTGAGTGGCTGGAAGATCCGTAATGAAGTCCATGGTGACAGTGTGCCAGGGTTTGGGTGGTATGGGCATGGGTTATAACAATCCCAAGGGACGTCCTTTTCTGGTCTTACACTGAGCACAGACTGAGCAGGTGTTTACATAATCATGGCAGTCTTTTCTCATGGAGGGCCACCAACACCATTGTATGAGCAGTAACAAGGTACGCTTCTGTCCGGGGGGTGACCGTTAATGGGGGTGTCGTGAGACCACTCTAAGGCTTGTTTACGAATATCTGGTGTAGGTAGTACCAACTTGTCTTGGACATAGGGTAGGCCTTCTCGATATACTGGGTCCCACTCTGAAAGATGTTCGGGATAGTGGAGAACCCAGAGGCGGATAGCAGAAATCATGGACATGGGGGGGGTACACAGACAGATGACATGTTTTTTTATCTAACAGGGACTCGGGGAAGACAGGCAGAGAAACACCCCCCGGGGGTCGGGAGAGGGCATCTGCCTTTCCGTGTGTGGTTCCGGAACGGTGTTTGATCACAAAATCATAAGCCTCGAAAAACAAGTGCCACCGAACTTGACGACTGTTGGTGCATTTTAGGGTGGCCAGATCCTGTACATTTCGATGGTCTGTGTACACGACGGTTTGATGTTGTGTCCCTAGGTGGTGATGTCTCCAAACCTGTAAAGCATCTTTCACGGCCAGGAGCTCTTTCTCTGTGACTGTATAATGTTTTTCGGCCTCCGTGAATTTTAGTGAATGAAAAGCCACCGGGTGTAACCGACTCGAAGAAATAAATGACTGGGATAGGACAGCACCCAATGCGAAGGAAGACGCGTCTGCCTCTACCACAAACGGCAAATCCGGATTGGGATGTTGGAGGACCGGAGCTGTTGTAAAGGCAGTTTTGAGCGTCTCAAAGGCTCTTTGGTGGTCACTTGTCCAGATGAACGGGATACGAGGGCTGGTCAATGCCATGAGGGGTGCTACTATGGAGGAAAAGCCAGAAATAAAAAACGATAGAAATTAGAAAAACCAAGAAACGACTGAAGGGCTTTGACATTTGTGGGAGTGGGCCAGTCCAAGACTGCACGTATTTTGGACTGGTTCACGGACAACCCATCTGGTGTAATATGAAATCCCAGGAATTCCACGGCATTTACATGAAACAAGCATTTCTCTGTCTTAGCAAAAAGGGAATGTTGTTTTAGTCGTGACAGTACCTCCCGTACGTGTTTTACATGGTCAGCAAAAGATGGAGAAAAAAACAGGATGTCGTCTAAATATACGATGACATACGCACTCAATATGCCGCCAAATATCTCATTCATAAACCGTTGGAATGTAGCAGGAGCATTGCACAGACCAAACGACATAGCTCTGTACTCCTAAAGACCATATCGGGTACAGAACGCGGTCTTCCACTCATCGCCCTCCCGCACTCTAGCCAGATTGTATGCCCCCCTCAGATCCAGTTTGGTGTATACTGAAGCATTCGTTAACCGATCGAGTAACGGGGCTATGAGCGGAAGAGGGTACTGGTTCTTTAGTGTAACAGCATTAAGGCGTCTATAGTCCACACAGAGGCGGAGGTCACCTTCTTTCTTGGGGACAAAAAATATAGGGCTGGCCACCGGGGAGGTCGAAGTCTGAATATGACCCAAACGAAGCAAATTCTGGATGTACTCCTTAAGTGCCTATTCCTCTACGGCAGACAACGAGTAAACCCGTCCAATGGGTATAGGTGCTTCTGGGATAAGGTCTATGGGGCAATCATAGGACCTATGCGGTGGAAGCACCTCTGCACTACCCTTACCAAAGACCTCCAAGTAATTGTGGTACTCCTTGGGTATACCCGCTGTGAGCATGCCCACCTGGTGCTGGGTATGATCCACATCCATACTCACGGGATCATTCAAGGAAAGGCAAGCCATAGCCCCTAAGGCTTGAGATGGTGCTAAACAGTCATCAGTGGGCATAAGGCATTCGTTTTGGCAAAACGCGGATTCAAAACAAACACGTCCCAGAGCCCAGTCTATAACGGGATTGTGGGTTTTCAACCAGGGAATTCCAAATATCAGGCCAAACTGGGGCGTAGATATCAAGTCAAATGTAATGGTTTCTCTGTGCTGCTCTTGGATTACTAACGTGAGAGGAGCTGTTTGCTGTTTAATAGGCCCCGAGATGAGTGATGTGCCATCTACGGCTTGTACGGGTTCTGGGTGTGTTTTGTTTCAAAGAGGCAAATTAAGGGAGGCTGCTAATGATATGTCTATATAATTCCCAGTAGCCCTGGAATCAATGACAATATGAACCGGGTACATAGACTCTGGCATAGGCATCTAAGTGGCTTGGACAACCACAGGTCTTATGTTCCCAAACAGGGGAACGGGTCCAAAGGGGGAAAAATGAGTGCTCGTCCTTGCCCCCTTATCTTGGGACGAGCTTTCTGAAAACCCTGAGTTTTGAGCTTGGGGCGACGTGGACACTCCTTTACAAAATGCCTGTTTAGCCCGCAATAAAAACAGGCGTTAGCTGTTCTACGGCGTTCTCTTTCAGTTGCAGTGATCGGGCTACAGATTCCCCCTATTTCCATGGGTTCCCCTGAGGCATCGGAAGCAGCAGTAAATGACATGGAAGACGAAGCACCGGATTCTGCTTTCCGTTCTGCTCGTCTAGCATCGACCTCCAGGGCCAAATCTACGAGTTCGGGGTACTGAGAGGGCAATGAAGGCACAACAGATAATGCATCTTTCATTCGGTCGTTCAAACCCCTGTAAAAAACTACAGCTTTCTTGTTTTCAGGCGATGAGGTCTCTACTGATAACTGGTTGAAACGTGTGATGTACTCAATGAGTGGAGTCCTACCCTGCGTCAGGTCCAGTAATTCAAGATCTCGGAATTGAGCCTTGTGTCGGGTATCAAATACTCGTGTCATTTCCGTTACTAAGAGATTGAAATCATATAGTGTTTGGCTGTCATTTTCCAGTAACGGATTGGCCCAGGCGGCGGCTATGCCGGCTAGGTGTGATAGTGTGAATGCAGCCTTGGTGGTGGAATATGGAAAGGCTTGTGGTCTACATAAGGAATGGAGTTTACACTGATTCAGAAACGTACAAGATTTTCTTGGGTCACCCTGGAACTTTTCTGGGGCCACTAAAGGAAAAGGAGTAGGAACGTAAATAGGGGCAGGGGCTGGATCATTTGAAGCGCTGGGTTGTGGTGGTGGGTCTCCGAATTCAGGGTCAGTGGGCAGGGCATGGCGCTCACTCTGTATCCACCCGCAGTACCGCAATTGCCTGAACCAGAGCGGCCACCATATCCCCAGCGGAAGGTTCCATAATCCGGGCGACAAGGTACGGCTTCACAGTCTCTCACAACTTGATTGTTGCGAAGATTATAGGAACCTCCGTCCCCAAGTACCAAACAGAGAATAAGAAACAACTTGCTGTTCAGTCTTTGAGGCCACAGGTGGTGGTTAGGTACAGGAACGCTGGAGATCCTAGGTAGCACTGCAAAGGGAACCGGCAATTACATACACAATAATGCAAAGCACATGTGGCAGGTGTTACAAGAATTAGCAAGAATGGTCTTACCAGGGTGTGGAATGAAGAATGCTTGGATGACTGTAGTGTAAGCAAGTCCAGTACCCTCAGTGAAAGGAGGCAGCACGAAGGAAGAACTGCTGCCCTGAAGTATTCACTGGATGCCCCAAAAGAGTGTTTAACACAGCACTGAACGGAGGGGCAGGGTGCTGTAAATTCCAAAGTAATCAAGTCCAAAGCAGAATCCAATAGAAGCAATCCGGTAACAGTTCCGAGGTCGAGGTCCAGTAATTCACACCGTTGACAAATCCAAACGACAAAAGAAGAGGCAGTCCGTGTAGCAAAGTCCGTGGTCTGTGATTCAAAGAGGTCCAGAAACAATACTCGCCAAACAACCAAATGGAACAGCTGTGAAGCGCGGTGTAGTGCTAATCGTAACCTTTTAAAGTCACTGTGTCACGTGATCGTTGTTCCGTGTCACGTGACCTTGTCTCCGCGTCATGTGACCGGCAACGATGCTGGAAACACGAAGCCCCACTCGAGTCGTGGTCCTGCGCCACGGCAGCTGCTAATGAAGAAAGGGGTGCAGACCACGGGATAAACGGCTGTTGCGTTGCAACCATGCTGATGATGAATGAACTCTCGTCCTTGAACGAGCTGAGGAGAGCTGAACATGCAGCTCTGAGGTGCGTGATTGGGAAAGTGTGGATGGAGATGAACACAGCCGCAGGGCATTGTGGGAATCTGAGTGCGGGGAATAGGGAGGCATGACAATAATCCACAACTTAAAAAAAGAAACAGCTCAGACTCTCAAACCACCCAGAGGAATCTCCCTGCTAACCTATCAGAAACACAGACACTTCTTAAAGAGCAAAACTTTGGAAGACAGAGTCCCATTCGCCAAGCCTCCTGTCCTACGTCCTCTTCCTCCTCAAAGACCCAAATGGACTCTTCAAAGACACTGCCGCCACAAAAGTCCTCTCAAACGTTTTTCCAGAAGGCAAACTCCTCTTTGGCAGATGGGCAAACACTACAAATGGAGGCCTTAACCTATATCACCATTGAGGCATCTCCCAACTATAAGGAAACTAACAAAGTTTTTTCTATCTTCATAGCATTCAAATAAAATCCTCTGCAGTTCCTGACAAAAGACGGCAAGTGACCCTCCATCTCGCAGATGCAGTGACTTCAAAAACGGAAACGAATTCCGGTATCTCTAAAGCTCTCTTACAAACTCTATCAAAGAAAAAAAGAAAGACGGCTCCACACCCAACCACTTACTGCCCCAAGACAATCCATCGCACCAGATTCTGACCCAGACAATTGCCGGCAAATCACCAATAACTGTCAAAGATTTTCATGCAGACAAGAGCTTGATGAATATAAAACAGCATTTCTCACTGGAGGATGAGATCTCTAGGGAGGAGACTCCTCTGAAGAGCATCATGAGCCAAACAAACACGTAAGGAGAGCTACCTTGACATAACAAAAACCTTGATTAGACCTCCAGAAGTCCCCTTCAAGACCTTAGAAACTTGATGCAAAAAATTGGGAGCAAAAACAGATTGGACCTCTCCGACCTCTTCCAGATCGAGAAAAGCAATAGACATGCCCAAATCTAGTAAAAACCAAAAGGTGCTGGGGGTCTCACTAGGAGAGGGGATGAAGCACAAAAATGATAAAGCTCCTATACATATAGCAAGCCTGACTCCAAAAGGTACAGGCTGTATTTGGTGATGTCGGCAGGTGAGCAGTTGATTGTAGTCATCGACTTGTTTTTGCACCATATAAGGAATCCTCTATTTATTGAAATAGCATTGCTGGTTTAAGTGACCAAACTAAGACTTCACAAGCTAGGCTGCTAAATTAATAGCATGAGGATGTTTGATCTGTTGATTTTGTTGCGCAAACAGATTGTGTACTGACATCACTTATACTGGTGATTACAGGACCATGCGTAAGAGGCGAGGGCAACAACCAAGTTGGAGGAATGAGGGTCTCTCCTGGAATTACTTTGTAAGGAGGGGAATCAAGGGGAAAACTGCAAGCAAATGACCTTGACAAATGGAAACGCGAAATGGAAAAGAAAACTTTGCACCCTTCCCATAGAAATTCCAGAACGAAAACTTTAACTAAGGACCAACCCAACAATTTCTTGTCACGATCCTACTATCGGCAAGCTTCCATGTCAAGTGTAAGACTTAAACACTCGGCCTCCAGCTGGAAAACAATTCCAATAAGAATTCTTAAACTGGAACAAACTACAGATAACTATGAGGACCTAGTGCTGAACAGGAGAACCATCTTCAACCTCTTTGATAAGATCCGCAAACTTAGATCTCTAAGATCAGAAGACTGCATCTTAGTGGAACCATACCACAAAGACCACAAAGCAAAGTCTTATCTCCACAGAAGAGCCTCCACTTCAAAGGTTAACCTAAAAGAAGTAGAGGAGGACTTACTAAAACTGGACTATTTGCTAACAGAACTGAGAGGCAAAGTCTCCCAAGAACACAAGCACAAAAGAGGCTGTCTAAACTCTACCACCAGATTGCGTCATACATCGAGGACAGAGGCCCTATACAGAACCGGTGGGCACAGAAACAAAGTTGCCAACAAATGAATCCAACGACCCGTGAGAACACCAAAGGCTTCAGCATAAAAGATCAGAAAAGACCAGAGAACAAGCACATGTGGGAAAATATCACCATTTACTAGACTCCCCGAATCTGAGAAGGCTCCTAAGAGGTCCAGTACAGAAACCTTTTGGATCTTCTGTAAATGAACCATTCGACACCGTAGAAAAAGGATCCTCTTCTGTCCCCTTGAAACAGCTATGGGCTTGGATCCCTAAAGCGCTAGCAACCCACTCAAAAAAAATAGCAACTCATCGACCAAAGGGGGTTTCGCACAACATAGACCCTACAACCATCACATAAACCATAATCTCAACTCTGAAGATGGGATCTTGGAATACACGCGGCCACCAGTACCTCATGACAACCGGGGGCCCAGATTTAGGCAACTTTGATATCCTTTGCCTTCAGGAAACCTGGCTGGTCGAAAAGCCTACTCTTGATGGCTTTTCCATCGAAATTTCTCCTCCCCTGAAAGGACCTAAAAGGCGGCCATCCTCAGGCCTCCTACTCGCTGTCTGCTCTGGGAGTGAAATTAACATCCAAAAGACGCTCACTGCTTCTCCCACCCTTCTTTCGGTCCTAATAAACTGGGGCCACTTTAATCTGCTTATTGGAAAAAAGTGAACACCCCCATCTCTATAATCATTACATACTAGAATACTCAAACCATTTCAACAAAAACATTTCTAGCGACAATAGAACACGAAATCGATGAAATAAACGTTGAGAATCAAGCAGCGCATATCATCATCTGCGACGACCTCAACGCTACATGCAGCAGAAAAAGACTAACCATTACTGAGGAAAAACTCAAAACCTCTTCTGAGAACCGTGGCCTTCTTTGGCAAGATCTAATGGACTCTAGACATTTCCATAACATCGACCAGGTTTTTTTCCAGCCAAACCAGATCCCAAAGTGGGAAAGAGAAAACACAGCAGCAACCATCGACTATATTTTTGTGTCACATGCTATGCTGCAGTTAATTATCTCTTTTGAGGTGATCCGGACCAAACCAAGTGACCATAACTTTTGATAACAACGTGGGCTTCATTAACACCTCGGAAACCAACCGTAATGGCAAAAATCAAAAGTAACAAACAAGGAAATTGCCTAAGACTTACGGCCAAAAATATTGAGGAGTTAATGAACAATTACCAAAGACGGCTTAAAACCACTAAAGATCTGGACAGTTCTTTGAAAATTGATTACCGACCACTCCTAATGATATACTATGTTGGGACAGGTAAGACAAACTAACTTGCACAAACAAAAACCCACAACTTCGACAAACTATTGGTCGAAAAGAGGCGCTCCCTCAGACAACTAAAGAGAAAGGCCGGTAAATCAAAGCTCTTCAAACTAAGCTCCTTGAGGAAACAAAGAAGTACAAGTCCTGGGTTAAAAGCTACAGAATAAGTCTTTACCAACAAGACTCGGAAGCCATGTTAAAGCAGGTGACTGGGCACAACTCCCGGGAATTCTGGTCCTTAATCAAAACATCAGGACCCCAGACCGAAAATGCCTCGACAAACAGTGTCGGAGAAGAAACTTGGAAGACTCAGTTTACAACCTTATTTCAAACTCCACTTTCAAAAACGCTGTTACCGACAAGATGCCTTAAAACCCATTGGGAAGATCTATGAAATAAAGAAGATATTGAAACAGCCATTCGCAAACTGAAAGCATCCAGAGCTCCAGGCCCGGATGGGGTGACCAACACCGATCTGAAGAACCATCCGACCGAGTGGCCAAACTTTATTAGCTTGGTCTTTAAAAAGTGTAAAGACTCAAAATCCATCCCAGCATCATGGACGTCTTCGGTGGTGGTCCCCATCTTTAAGAAGGGAAACAGGGAAGACCCCCGAAATTACCACCCGATAGCCCTGCTCAACACTATCGGGAAGGTCTATGGCTCGCTTTTACTAACAAAGTTTCAGACATGGACTAAGTCTTCATCATGTGTCGACCCCTTTCAAGCGGTCTTTAGGAAAAACTCTGGCACGTCAGCAAACATCCTGCTCTTGAGTATAGTAAAAAGCAAAATCATGCAGGGTAGCTCAAGGAGGGTAAGACTTAACCAACAAGGCTCCCTATCGGACAAAATGACCACCAAAAGAGGGGTAAAACAAGGGTGCCCCTTAGCACCAGCATTATCCATCGTGTATCTTGGCGACTATAAAGAGTCAAGCTCTTCCACCAGAACATTTCCACCAAGCTCCACTCCAGTTTCTTGCCTGTTATACACAGACAACATAATACTGCTGGACCAAACACTGATTGGCCTGCAAAGGCAACTCATAAACCTGTCCATTTACATCTGCTTGAATAACTTGGAAATCAATAAAGAGAAAAACAAGATAATGATCCTTGAAAAATAAGTAAAAAGGATAGAAACTCCAAATTGGAACCTTGAAGGAGTGCAAATCGAGAAAGTCCATAAATTTAAATACCTAGGAGTAATGGTAGATAGCTCAAGATCAGAATATAGAACTAAACCTATGGGAAAAACTCAAACCTTACTACTCAAGCTTGAATGATGGACAAAAAAAGTGGCTGGTTTTCACTCTTGTCGGTAATAAAATTCTATAAAGCCAAGATGGTCCCTTCTCTGACCTACGGGGGCAATGCAATGCCTAACATCCCAAGTGAAATATGGCAAAAACTAGAAGGCTACTTTTGGAGGTCGGTTTTAAACCTCCCTAAATCAACCTCGACTCCAGCGATAAAAAGGGAGCTGGGTTTGTTGTCATTGAAAGCCACAGTAGAATCAAGTAGCATGTCACTCTTCAGGAAAACCATACTACCGGAAAGTCTCTTTCTGTATCGCTTGATTGACAACGAAGCGATAGGCAGACGCCAAAATGCTGATCAAATGGGCCAACACAAAAAATGTCCCAGCTGATATAGATACAATGTACCGAAGAAGACCTTATCCAAAACCCACAGAAGATCAAAAAGAAAATGGAGTAGCTCGACTGGATTTTGACCCAAGAACTAGCAGGAAAAAACAAACTCCTTATTCACCTTCCATGTTTTAAAAAAAACTGAACCAAACTCAAGAGTTCATCAAAAAATTTCCAAACAAACTCTTAAGACACATTTTTTTTAAGCACGTCTCAACCTACTGACTACAAACAAAATCTTGTCTGTCAGAGGCTTATCGAACACCAGTGCATGCAGACTATGTAACAACCCCACGCAGACAGAGTCTATAAGACACCTATTCATGTCATTCCCAGCAACTCAACCGCTAAGAAACGCATGTCTAAAGCCACTAACATCTACATTCATTCTGTGTGAAGAAGAAACCTAGTGGACCCGTCTGATGAGCGGAGAGAAGACAGCAAGGACAATTGCTACAGCAAAAATCATGCAAACCGCCCTGATCGAAATTGACAAGCTAAAAGACCAAGACAAAAGAAGAAAAACTAAACCAACCATAACAATTCACTCTTGATACTACTTGCAGATTTAGGTCTGCACATACGCTTTCCTTTTAACCTTGAAATTCTTAAAGGATGCATCTAAAGAACAAACAAACACACGCCTTGTAAAAATCTTTAATTGGTTCATACATTTCACTTTCTGCCTCCATTGAGCTCCATGAGGCACAAGATTGGCTAAAATGGCTGCCGCGTTATTGTGCCTAGGCACCATCTTCTGATTCTGTCCTCCTTCACCGCCCCCTGCACCTGATTGGTGGCCATCTGCCTTTTACCACCAATTAGAACACCGGCAGGCGTGAGCCGGCGCATTGTACAAAGGCGCAGGACTAAGGCGCCTGTCTCGAGCCTGTTTAGAGTCAGGCTAGAAAGGCAAGAATATTATGTATCGTCGCGCAACCTGCCTTTTCATCTAAGACTATTAGAGACCAGACTCGAGATGCCTTTCCTATGTATCCCTAGCATGAGAGCACCGCTACAAAACCAGCCACATGCTCGCCGAGAAACAATACCCAACGCTGTGTAAGTACGCTGTGTACCTGCACTAGCTAAACAGCGCGTGAGATGTATATACCTGTTTGAATTGCTGAATCTAGTAAATTTCAATACTACTTGTAATATTATGTGTGTCTAGTACTCGAGCATTAGTACTCTGTAACGCATAGATGTCCATTGCGCAACTTAGCAGCTGCACGGTACCTAGATACCCAGGCAGCAATGACACCAGAACCGACTGACCTTCTGTTACCTCTACCACCCTACCTGATTAGTATCCGATTGCCACTGAGCATCCAACATATCCGGATCACTGATTTAGCTGTTATATTGCACTATACTCTCGATTATTAAGCCCCGAACGAACAAGCCACTATACCAATAATGGTACAACACTGCAAGTGTGCGCCCTTCTCTTCTCATTGACAATTGGTGCTCCGC
Source organism: Ambystoma mexicanum (assembly GCF_040938575.1). NCBI lineage: Eukaryota > Metazoa > Chordata > Amphibia > Caudata > Ambystomatidae > Ambystoma > Ambystoma mexicanum. The sequence goes on from NC_090934.1 coordinate 176,169,043, forward strand.
TGCCTCAGCGTAACAGAACTCCTAGACATATGTGAACTCTCCTATTCACGTTAAATGAGATGTGTTGCACACTAGCACTAACACGTCAAATATCTGTTTTTGTCACTTGTATGCCCATAAGATGTGCCAATATTTGTAACTTATACTGTGTAATGTGCCCTCTGCGATGCGGCTCCTCATCGTATTGTATCTGTACTGCCACTTATTGCTCCACACCGTATCATGTTCAGTATCCACATTCGCTACATATAGCGGATTCTATAGCAAATTGTTATAGGGGTTACATTTAAAATAGCCAAGCCATATGCCTTCCTACCCTGCTTATCTACTATGTGTATGTGTATAATATGTTATCCATTAAGACACTTGACTTTGTAGTCCTGCTATCTCTATAGCTAATGCTCTCATTCTATATCTACATTTCCATCAATTGTATCTTGCCTAACGCATTATCTGAGACTTGTTACCCTTTCTCCAAACTTATGGATCCCAACTTGTGTCACAGTGGCACTATCATACGCCTTACCATGACACCCACTCTTCCACGCTCAAGTGACATCAGGCCATCCAAATTCCTGCAACCATGTCTCAACACTGGACTATACCTTCCCCAGAAACTCCCCTCCCCGCTCTCTAGTATGAAGCGTATTGTCCACTACTCTGTCCCAGCCTGCTCGCAAACCACAGTATCTGCATCACCTGCCCAGCTTTAACCAACTAACTGCATATCCCGTTCAGACCAACTTCAAGGATTTAGCTTCCTATCACATAACACATCAGCCTGCCCAACTTCCTTGAGAAATTATAAACTTAGCTCTAGATCCACGGACATCCACACATCAGGAAACATCTCCATTGCTTGCCCGCTCCCCCTAAGAAACCTCAGACTAGGTTCCAGATTCTGCTGCCTGCACTCCACACAATTTAACAAAACTCTGGCTACACCAGCTATTAAGTCTAATTCCCCAGTCACGAGACGGGCTAGCAACCATAAATCGAAATAGGCCACACCTAGCCCTAGCCCTATTGCCAACGTTATTAAAGCTGGACTCATCAATGGTAGATCACGCCAAGCAAATGCATTGGACATAGCAGACATCATGACACTTCATGACCTAGACTTTATTGCCATCACAGAAACATGGCTAAATATAGCCTCAGGCCCCACCTTATCACTAGCCATCCCAGAGAACTATTCCATTATACGCTCAGAGAGGGAGAGTATCACCTCAAAAGGAGGAGGAATTGCCATCATTCACAAAACTACACTTGATTTAAGAATGACCAACAAGTGCCACCTACCATCTGCGGAATTACTATCTCTGAAACTTGCCACATCCACAACATCAACCATTACATTGTATTTGATCTACCGACCCCCAGGACCAAACACCACACTTGAAAGTGACATATCACACCTATTAACCACAAATACCAAAAGTACCTCCCAAATCATCATTTTAGGAGATTTCAATTTAGGCCTTCACGACCCAAACGATACTAAAGCTACCGCCCTTAAGGACACCATATCCAACTTAGGATTTCCACATTGTTTAAACGACCCCACTCATAACAAAGGAATAATATTAGACTGGTTAGCAGACCATAATTGCAACTTTAACATTCTTGCTAATATACCTTGTAAATGGACCGATCATCATTTAATCACCTTTACCATCAATAAGGCAACACACACCACCCCACAAACACAGGCGCCTGCCATGTTGGCAAGAAGTAAACGGAACCTCACACTAGAGAACCTACTGCCTCTGCTTAAACCCATTACCCATCCAGTCATCTTGCACTCAGACCCTTCTATCCTAGTGAACATTTATAATGACACTATACTTAATGCCATCAATGCCATAGCTCCACTTAAACTCCAAAAAATCTAAACCCTGTGCGCATATCAATACATGGTATACTCCCCAACTCAAGACTTTAAGGAAAGTAAAAAGAACGGCAAAATCCACCTGGAGAAATTCTCCATCACAGTCTGACAGAGACGACTTTACAGACGCCTCAACTATCTATTGTCCTGGAAAAAAAAGACAATTTCAATGATCGCATAGCTAAAGCCACGTCCAGTACCAAGGAATTATTCAAAACATTTAAAGAACTAGAAACTCTAGCCCCTGAACCTGATAAGTGTACTAAAGATACTTCTTGTTGCACGAAAATACAGTAGGCGCTCCAAGACAAAATCAGTTTACTCTTAGACAAAATCCAAACAAAAAAAAAGCAACCTATCGAGACATACTGCCTCGCCCCCGGCTCTGAATATACCGCTTTTGACCTTCAAACCTGTCTCCATCAAAGAAGTTGAATCAATTATACTTACACTTAAACCTTCGAATTGCAAGGGTGACATTTGTCCCGCCCTGCTTATCAAAGAGGCAGCCGTGGAACTTGCCCTGTTCATCACTTTGTTCATTAACGCCTCATTTAACACAAACACTGTACCAAATAATCTGAAATATGCTTGTGTACTCCCCCTACTAAAGAAAACCTCACTGGACCCTAATAACCCATCCAACTACAGACCTATCACCACAGTCCCTTTCCTGTTGAAAATCCTGGACTGAGCAGCATATCTCCAGATACAAAAACACCTGGAATCTAACAACCTACTAGGACTAAGACAGTCTGGCTTCAGACCTAGATACGGGACAGAGACAGCACTTATTGACTTGAAATCTCAAATTCAGATCCTAAAAGACAAGGGCAAACCAGCACTACTTGTACTACTTGACCTCTCTACGGCTTTTGACCTGGTGAATCATAAAATTCTATGTAAACACCTGTCTTCTGCCGCACACTTTTCAGATCAAGCTAAAGCATGTATTGAATCTTTCCTTAGTAATAGGTCCATGAGAGTCTTCTCTCCGTCCGCCTCCTCACCAGCTTCCTCTGTGACCTGTGGGCTTGCACAAGGATCATGCATCTCCCCAACTCTTTACAATGTGTTCACCAAGCCTTTTTTCGATATACTTGATCATCTGGGTGTCATTTACACTAATTATGTGGACGATACCCAGATACTCATACTTATCTCTGGTGATCACATTGCAGACAGTGAGACACTCAATGACATCTACAGTACTATACAAATCTGGATGGTGAAGCATGGTCTTTGTCTAAATGACAAAAAGACTGAGCTACTTCTTCTTGGCTCTCCTGCCAAATTGAACAATTTAGGGCCCTTGTTTTCATCTTTTCACATTGACGGAAACTCATAAAAGTAGCAACATCGATTCCGCCCTCACATTTACAAGACAAACCAATGCCTTAGCCTCCTCCACAGCACTAACCTGCAACCTCATCACAGCTTGCCGACCCTACCTGACTCTGACAAACTGCACCTCAGTAGCAAGAGCTTTAGTCCTATCACTTTACTTGGGAACATCTCAGCAGAACATCAACAATGTTAATTTGACTGTTATTTCGATTACCGCTTCCCGCAATAATTAAGAAAGTGTGAATAATCTCGCCTTGACAGATCGAGTAGACCGCCAGAGAACAACCAAATGCAGCAGTGAAAGCTCCCCTAGGACGGCCCTGTGCTCTCCGACCCGGAGTGGGAGTAACCAGGGGAAAGAACAGGGTCGCCAGGGAAACCCTCGATAGGGAAGAAAACCCTGGTAGAATCTGGAAGTGTCGTGGATCCGGATAGCTGATGAATGTCTTCTATTAGTGGCAGTGGAAGGCAGGCAGGAAGGCTTCGTCTGGATGCACAAAGGAAAATGGTCAGAGTAGGTTCGTAAAGGAGGGAATGGGAGTGGTAATTAAACGACACAGTAAAGATGTCTCACCAGCAGAGGCAGGAGTGAAGAGTAGGATGATTGATCTAGGGCCTCGAGGGAGAAGTGAATGGGAGACAAGAGCTCTAAAAGAAATAATAATAAGGTCAGAATGGGAATCGGGAGAGAAGGAAAGGAATTCTGGTAGAAGGGCACTTAGGGCTATCGGGTATCTCAGAAGAGACGAAATCAGGGTTGGCGTATTTGTGACGCCGATGGGTTTCAGGGCTCGGCGAGAAATCCCGAGAGAAGGGAAGACCGGAATGGAAGGGGGAGTCAGGAGACGAGAGCTGAGAGACAAAAGGTTACAGAGTTAGTCGGAGAAATCAGATAGGAGAGGCAGAAATATTGGAATTCCTAGAAGCGAACTCACGGAGCGTCTGTTGAAACAGAAGCGACGCGAGGAGTTGTCGGCTTCCATGTTTGATAAAGGATCACGTGAGCAGGCAAGAGCGTCTCGGAGAGACGTGAAAAGACTATACCGCTACCTTCAGCACGGAAGTCATCTTGAGAAGGATTCTCGGGAGTCGCGTAGTGAAGAGTACCACACAACCGGTTGCGAGCCCACAGAGACCACCTCCCACAATGTGTAACAAACAAACTGCAAGTCATGTAAAATAATGCTGTCAGAGCGGCTTGTAACATTCCCAGAAAACATCACATCACATCTTCTAGACAAGCCATAAAGTGGCTCAATATTAAGCAAAGGATAGACTTGAAGTCACTTTCACTCACTCACAAGTGCCTCTACAACCAGGCACCAACCTACCTAGTGGGCACATTCTCACGCCACACTTCTACGCGACCTACCAGAACCGCACAAGCACATAGTATCGTCATCCCACGCTTTAACCAATAACGAGCAGGTGGAGTCAGCTTTCCAGTCCTTGCGGCTAAGAAATAGAATAATCTCCCCATCCACATCAGAGAAGAACCTTCATTCTCACAATTTCTCTAAAAGGTTAAAAGTGGTTCCTTGAACAAGACATTAACCAGTCTGCTCTGCCAAATTAACTGACCAAACAACCCTGGCATAGGTAATGATTGCTCCACTACACCGACTGCCTATTCATGTACATCTATCCATGTAGACTTAAAATGTAATACTCTGACTGTAATCAATATTAACAATGTACCTTTGTCCATGACCTCTGGTACTTCCATGTCCACGCAGTATGATCTGATGTATATATATGCATAGCCTGTGTCTATTGAAACCTTGCTTTGTTTTTTAATGTTCCCTGTATATCCTATATCTGTGTAACCTGTGAGACTTAGCACCCAGTTGCCTCAGGGCTTGGCTGAGCTTTACAAATAAATAAATACAAATACAAATAATTACAAAAATGAATGTCATTGCTACAGCTCTACAACTCACATTTACACCTCTTGAGATAGGCCTGACTGCTCAGTCACACTACCAACTTGTGTAGTACAGCCCTATACCAAAAGGTGGGTTACATAATACCAAGGAGATAAGTGTTGTGGGTTCCATGTGTTAAAATCGTGGAAAAATTGTTGTTTACACAAAATATCGCGGCAAAAAGGAAGTGGTTTTTGCTGCCGCAATCCATATAAACGATGCCGGGGACACCCCTGCAGCCCCCAGACCATTATACCATTTAAGGGGAGTGGGGGACACCCCAGCAGCCCCTGCTCCCCTTAAATGGTATAATGGGGTACACCTTTACCGGGTAAAACCACAGCATTTTTGCCGCGATTTTTTGTAAAGGCGAATTTTTTGCTGCAATTTTATTACTGCATATCGTGTTGTGTAGTCTCACACAGTGTTACTACATCAATTCTTACCTAACAGTGGCAACAGGCAGTTCTGCGCTAGTGTCATGAACCGCCGCCTACGTCCGTTCTGGACTTCGTGGTCCCTGACCCATAGAGGACTGAATACAGTAATCCTTCCAACAGGGCCGCCTGATACGGAACGCAGATTGCCAGTCTTTGCGCTCTACGCTCGGCGCACTACTAAACAGTCACGACCCCACAGCTTTTTCGTCTCAACGCTACCGCTCGCTGTAGTTGGACGTGTGCTGCCGGAGTTCGGTCGGGGCTAATTCCTGTATCCTGTTCCCGGTTCCTCGAATCCTCCTCCTTCCCTTCCTTCCCTCAAACCTCCTCCTAACTTCCTGGATTTTCGCCTGCGCTTAAGTCACTCTGTTCCGTGCCTCTGCGTGCGGACATTGTTTCTTCCTCGATCCGTCCTGGACAATCTGAACGCATCACGCTGGAATCGGAAGATCCGCACACTTGCTTATACAAATCCCAGACCAGTGAGAAGGGGAGAGACTTGTGACAGCTAGAGGGATGAGCACCTTACAATTTTATCTTGTGCCCTTCAATCAGCTCATTGTCAGACAAGTCTGCTCTATAGTGGCAGAAAGAGAACATTCTCTGGACCTCATCAAATGAGGAATTCATCCTGAGAAGGACTATCCAGGAAAGGTCCAGCCTCTGACTGGTGATCGTGCCTGACTTTGATCAATCATCCTGTGACCAAGCATTGGGCATAGGACCTGCAGAAATAGGCTCTTGCGTGGACGTGGGCACCTCATTAAATAGAAACGCCCTCCTTGGGCATGCTCCCGTTCAAGTAATTGTCAAAACTAGTAAGATGGGGCAGTGGGGAGTAACTGACCACAATGGAAAAGTGGGCAGAGGTGGCAGGTTTTCAGTTTGTGTATGTTTTACAATCAAATGCGTTTAACGGGTGTACAGCGACATCTTCAGGTCTTCTGTGTTAGACTTTGAGTGACACATGAGGGAGTATGGAATGAAGAAGGCTGATGCCACAGCTGAACCTTGTGGTGGATGATAGAGAGCAGCTGTTTTTCTGAGTGTAGGGGCAGCAGAAATGAGCAGTGACACGCAAGATTAAAGAGGAGGGCTACGGAACGACATTGTGCAGAAGGAACGATGGCTGATTAAAAGATATTTTGTGGATGAGCTATGCACCTATATAGTATTGTCTCTGCTCTGGCGCCTCTCTTATGCATAGATGCCAACTGTCCCGATGTAGGAGACTCCTGATGTCTGCTATATACATGTTTACTATTGTTTTACTTCCTGTTATATCCGCCCTGCGTCCCGCAACGCGGTGACGCAGGGCGTCTCAATAAAATCCCCGCCCCTGCGCAAGGGAGGCAGTTCCGGGCCAAGACTCTACCAACATGTGGCGTGTTTCATTTCGCTCCGGCCGGAGCAGCGCCTCTGCGGCCTACTTCAGAGGCCCTCAACGTTCTGCCTCAGAGCCAGAACGTAACACTGGCGACGAAGGAAACGGGACCCAGCACACATGCTCGAAGCCCTACCGGCTGATTATTCCTGCAGCAACACGCACACATTTTGGACACCTGGTGGGGGGGGGCACACAAAACCCCCCCGCCCAAAAAAAAAAAAGATGAATACATTTTTTTTTTTTGTACTCCATCCATTCGCTGCATCGTCGTAGTTTGTCTCCCACAGCGGTCCCAGGGTGCTGCAACATACGACCAACTGGCATCCAGGGGCCATAGGCACCACAACACGATGTGTGAGGCCACTGCACACGCAGTGCGCATGTGCGATCACCGCAACAGGCACTTGGAGCGAGGCAGCGGTCCATTCGGCTACTGTTCCGAAGGTCAGCCTCGAAAGGGACCACTGACACCATGCACCAAGGTGAGGACAGCGACGTCCCACTATGGCGACCGGTACGTCCACCCCCAGGCCCGGTACGCCCTCTAGACTTGCGGCGAATCTGTCGATGTCGTCACAGCAAGCTCGCCCACAAGGGAGCTCCTCCACAATGATTCAGCCATTTGACCCATTCACAGATCCATCATCATTTGGCCCCCGGTGGCAGCTATGGATCCAAAAATTCGAAATGGCAATGGAGTGGAAGGACATAACCTCCGCCAGGAAAATGAGGTTGCACCTATTGTTAAATGTGGGGGACGAGGTGCTACGGATCTTCAACTCGCTAACCATTGCTGATGGCCAGGACATTTACCAACAATCGAAAGACGCCTTGACGGCCCACTTTCTCCCACAACTCAACCCGAATTACGAAACCTTCATGTTCTGCACCACATTTCAGGCAGAAGAGGAGACCCTGGATGCCTACCACACCCGACTCAGGAAGCTGCCGATTTCGTGTGAGTTCACGTATGTCGAGAAAGAAATCTGGAGACAACTCATTAATGGCATCCAATCGGAGAAACTAAGAAGGATGGTGCTGAGTGAGAAGAGTATCTCTCCAACACGCATTCTGGAGTTGGGTCGTCAAAGAGAGCTGGCACATGCCAGGGCCGCCAACATGGGAGTGACTCTTCAAAAACTATAGCCTGCCCTCGTGACATCCTTGGTGGCCCACGTCACCAATAGAATGTCCACAAGAGATGAGTCTGGCGGCAACCACGTACCAGCCAGATGGCAGCCACGGATCCTGGGACCTACGGAGTGTGGTTGGTGTGGTGGATCGCGTCATGCACGGCGAAACTGCCCGGCGCAAGGGACAACATGTGGGGCATGTGGCAGAAAGGACCACTATGCCAAGGTGTGCCGGTCATCGGGCGCTCCACTACCGCCTCCACAGAATCCCCAGGAGAAGAGTGGAACCAAGAAAAAGAAGCAAGCGAGCGCAAGGCGAGTCGAAACGACCAGCTCTTCAACCGAGGAAGAAGGGGATGACGTCACAGGGACTCAACAAGACTCTGGTAGAGAGCAGCGGACAAAAGGGAGAAAAGTATACCTGGTGTCAGCTCTGGATCGTGGGCATGCTACGCAGAAGAAAGGGCTCAGGGGGCGCAAATGCCTGGTCACCCTCCAAAACCAGCGGGTATGGATGACCATAGACACGGGAGCCTCTGTAAATGTCATGCCCACAAGCACATTTCAAACACTGCAACCACGACCAGACCTCAAGAACACGGACACCCTTCTGTTTGCATATGGCTGTAGGAAACCACTATCAGTGGTTGGCAGATTCCGCACCACCCTCAGCCACGGTGAAAACAGGCTACCGTCCAAGATCTACGTAGTAAATGCGGGGATCGAATGCCTTCTGAGTGGCGATGCGGCTGAGGACCTAGGGCTAGTACAGTTTGTCAGTCAAGTCAAGGAAGCCCAAGAGGTCGAAAGCATCCTTGCACAGTATCCCAACCTGCAAAACGGGATTGGGTGTTTGAAAGGAAAGACGATCAAGCTCCATATTGATAAGTCCAGCCAAAGGCCGTCAGACACCGGAGGACCCCATTCCACATGCGTGAACAGGTGGAGATAGATCTCAAAGCGCTGGAAGAAGCTGGCATTATAGAAGAAGTAACGTGGCCGACACCATGGGTTTCCCCGATGGTGGTCACAAAGAAACCCAAACAGCCGGGAAAGGTCCGAATCTGTATAGACATGCCCGAATACTGCCATCAAGCGGGAGCGCCACATCACGCCAACCCTCAACGAAATGGTGGCTGACCTCACGGGATCAAGAGTCTTTTCGAAGGTTGATTTGAAAGCAGGTTACCACCAGCTGAAGCTGCATATGGACTCTCGGTACATAACCACTTTTTCAACACACTTGGGTTTGCGAAGATACAAGCGGCTAAGCTTTTGGATCTCTTTGGCTGCCGAAATTTTTCAACAGACAATTCAAGAAGTCAACCGGGGCATACCAGGTGTCCTAAATGTGAGTGAAGACATCCTGATCCATGCTCAGGACAGAGGAGAACACTCGAGAAGATTACGGATGCTTTTGGGCCGACTAGAAGATGCTGGCCTAACCATCCACAAGGAAAAATGTGAGTTTTTCAAGACTGAAATATCATTTTTTGGCTACAAGTTCAGCAGCACTGGCATTTCACCAGACCCTCAGAAGGTTGCCGACATACAGGCTGCGAGTCCGCCCATGACACCCACTGACGTGCGCAGTTTCCCGGGGATGGCCACATACTGTGGGAGATTCATCCGGAACCTGGCCACTCTCTCTGAACCCTTTCGAGAATTTACTAAGCTCAACGCGAAGTGGGAATGGGGGAAAGCGTGCCAGGAAGCATTTGAAAGCATCAAAGAGTCATTATCCATGGACACGAAAATGGCGTACTATGATACGGCGCTTCCGACTGAACTCTTTGTGGATGCCAGCCCTGTGGGCCTGGGGGCCATCCTCATGCAGGTCACCAAAGAGGGTGAGAAGAGGTCTATCGCCTATGCGTCAAGAGCTCTCACAATGACAGAGCAGCGATACTCTCACATTGAGAAGGAGGCAATTGCCATACTGTGGGGATGTCGCCACTTCCACCTCTATCTGTATGGCCGAAGGTTCACGGCGATCACGGATCACAAACCCCTCCTGCCTATCTTCATGGGCACCTCCTCGCACCCGCCGGCCAGAATAGCCAAATGGCTGCTCCATCTCCAACAGTACAACTTTGAGTTGGCATATCAGCCGGGAAGCAGAAACCCGGCAGACTTCCTCTCAAGACACCCTCGAGCGGCGACGCCACAGGAGGTTCAGGTGGCCGAAGAGACTGAGGAACATATCTGCCAGGTGGTGCGGGCCATGAGGCCAAAGGCTGTCAGCATCGATGACATTACAGAGGAAACACGCAAGGACCCATGTTGCGACCTGGTAAAGGATGCCATCATCTCAGGCAACTGGAGGTCCTTCATGAAGAACACCCACAACAGGACTGCGGAAGCAAAGGCGTTCCACACAGGGATGTTCACCGTACACCAGGATCTGTCAATTACAGAGCAAGGATTGCTGCTTCGGGGAAATCGCATCATCATCCCGCCGGGCCTGCAGGACCTAATAGTGGCGCTCGCTAATGAGGGCCACCAAGGGATGGCTCGAACGAAGGCTCGAATTCGACAGAGTGTGGTATCCACAGATAGATGTAAAGGTGGAAAGGCTAGTCAACACCTGTCTACCATGCCTGATAACCGGAGCCCCACCTGATCCAGAACCAATCCAGTCAGCGGAACGAGGCTTTGGCAGCTGGGACGCAATAAGCATCGACTTCTGCAAACTACAAGAAGGCCTATACCTCCTGGTAGCCATCGATGATCACTCCCGATATCCTGAAGTCGAGATGGTTGAATCCATGGCGGCAGAAGTGGTCATCCCGGCCATCGAGAAGATGTTTGCGACACATGGACTACCCACTACGATCAAGAGTGACAACGGCGCACCCTTCCAAGGGGAGAGGTTCAAACACTACCTGCAAGAACTAAACATCCAATATCACCACATCATGCCAAGGTGGCCCCAGGTGAATGGGGATGTGGAACGGTTCATGAGAACAATTAACAAAGTGCTGAGGTTATCAAAAGCAAATGCCAGTCCGTGGAAAGTCGATCTCTATTGTTTTCTGCGAAACTACAGGGTCACCTCACACAGCACGACTGGTGTCCCGCCAGCTGACCTCCATGTTTGGCACCGTCATAAAGTCTTCCATTCCACATCACCCCAGCAGAGACCGGACGAGCTCGACAATGGGCGCACCGAAAGAAGGAGAACAGATGCCAATGCCCACATGAGTGCCAAGAGGAGGTCGAAAACATCCAACCACCAGGTGGGCGACCAAGTGGTCATGCTGCGGAACCCCGACGAAGTCCAAGCTGGACTCCCGCTATGAAACTCTCCTATGGACTGTCAGCGAGACACAAGGGACCATGATAACCGTGCAAAGAGGGCACCGTCAGGTGACGCGTAATGCGTCGTGGTTCAAGGCTGTGCCACCCAACCTATGGACTGATGGGGACTGTCCCCAAGAAGATGAAGACTCCCAGCTGATTGAAGACGAATTCACCAACTTTCAGGGTGAAGAAGATGCATGTGACAGAACGTGGGAGCAGTGGAGCGAACCGGACATGGGTGAGCCGGAGATGGAAGGTGAGAGACCAGATGAGATTGTGGGGCCCAGCTCCCGGGGTGGGAGATATGGACTAAACCGCCACCAAGCCGCCAGCTCGGCTCAAGGACTATGGGCCTCATTACACGGTAGGTGGAGGACCAAGGTGCTATTAGCACCTTGGTCCATGCCAGTAAAATACAGGCACCGCCTTGGTGGAAAGGGGAATTACCGCCCTATTCCAAGGTTGGCGGGGCGGTAATTCCCCCTTCCCCCATTACCCTTCCCCATTCCCATTTTTGCCCCATAGGGCTCTATGGGAATGGAGAAGGCGCTAATTACGGTGCCGCAAATTGCGGTACCGTAATTAGCACCCTGGTCCCTTTGCGGGTTGGTTTTTAACGCCTGCTAAATAGCAGTCGTTAAAGTACCTACCTGCAAAGGGACCTCGTAGTAAGGTGGTAAGGGTTAACGGACACCGGTACCATTACCGGTGACCATTAACCCTTACCGCCTTCCGTGTAATGAGGCCCGATGTGTGGTAGTTTGCCTCACGAGAACTGTTAAAGCGGAAAGCACCTGGGTTGTTGTGTTTTCAAATATTTGCATATCTGATATGTGTGTGTTCAATTGTTAAGTTAATTTATAATAAAAGGAGGAATGTTATATCTGCCCTGCGTCCCGCAATGCGGTGACGCAGGGCGTCTCAATAAAAGCCCTGTGTTGTGGCCTTTAAGGACTACAGGATGCTTCAGTGGGTTCTAACTGTCTTTCTTACAAGACAAACAGGTGAACATAAACTTGTCCTCGTGTAGGCAGGGGAATTTCTCACAGTTCAGTTCAGGGCCTCTCAGATACTTCACTGGGGCTAGGTGTGCACGCGGATGGCATGCTGTAAGCTTCCAGGGCCCCCATGTGGCCTCCTGTGGCTTTGGACTTATGCCCTGGAAGCAGGATCGTCGGGCTCTTCAGGGCCTCGGTTTGATGGCTCCTTATCAGGAGCAGCGCTGTGGGTCGACTGCTTGGTCTGGCGCTTCGCCAACACTGGCAGGAACGTTTTCTCGCAGAGTGCGGGTTCGCGAGACCTCGTTATGCCGAGATCTCGCGAGACCACGCTCCCGCGATCATGTGATGTCCCCACACACCTCCCTTACTGGAAAAAGGATGGACGGTCATTCCATGACAAAGTCTGCAAACTTGCTGGGCTTCCTTCTCTCTCTCTGAGGTCTACTTAGATCTGGACATGGGGCAGGACTGTGGGAACACTCTTGGGGAGGTGCGGGTGATTCCGGTTCTCCTTGTCTTGCTCTTCGCTGTGACTCCCTGAGTGGGGTTGGACAGTTGGGGCTTGAGGGCTCGTTGCCGTAGTGTGACTCCGAGGCATCTCTTTCTGACAGGCGAGGGTTTGCGGATGTCTCCTGGTGGTCTTGATCTTCTCCGGTTTCCCAGTGTGGCTGTTCAATAGGTCCTTTCCTGCGGTACATGGCCACCCTTTCTAGGTTCCATTTCCTTCCGTCGCTAGTGCAAATGTGGTTTCACCCTTTCTCCAGGACTTCTATGGGACTGCTGTATCTGGAGCCAGTCGAAGTGTCTTTGTGGGGGAGGCGTATCTTTACTAGGTCGCCTTTGTTAACTGCTGTGTGGCGAGCGGCTCGACGCAGGTCCCCTTGAGCCTTCATGGCTTCTTTGTTACGCTGCATGCGGAAAACTATGTCTTCCATGTCCACGTCTTCGTCAGCTCTCACTTGATGGAGCCAAGGTGGTACCAGTGTGGATGCTGCCCTTCTCCCCCTTAGCAGATGGAATGGTGAAATACCGGTGACGGCGTTGGGGGTGATGCGGTGGGCTGCTACGCCTTCCTTGACTGTCTTGTACGGGTCTAGGCCCGAGGCATGCGCCAGTTGCAGCGCCCCTTTGATGAAGCGGTTTGCCCGCGCGACCACGCCATTGGCCTGTGGGTGGTAGAGACTTGCTCTCCGCTGTCGAATGTTGTTGAGTTTGAGGAATTTCTCCATTTCTCGAGAGACCAACTGGACCCCGTTGTCCGTGACAATTTCTTCTGGGAGACCTATCCCACTGGAATATGGCGGTGAGTGCTTCGATAACTGCGATTGTGGTGATGTTTGAAGTGAAGTCAACTTCGACCCATTTGGAGAAATAGTCGACCGTGACTATCTCGTATTTGTGTTCTGGGGGCATGCTGTCCAGAGGCCCAATGAAATCCAACCCTAGTTTGCGCCACACCCCTTTGGGGACTTCGGTGGGCAGCATGGGGGCTTGCCTCACGGCTAGGCGCTTGTCACTGTTGGTGCATTCATAGTACCTTTCGACCATTTGTCGTATGTCCTGCTCCATGCCTGGCCATCAGTAGGCGTTGCGTATCCTGCGTCTAGTCATGTTGCATCCCAGATGGCCTGAGTGTGTTCTGCACAGTACCACTTTGTGAATTCCGCTGGGCGGGATAACTTGGTCGCCTTTGAGAATGAGACCGTTCATGGTGGTGATTTCCTCGTTCACCTTCCAGTAAGGACGAAGGCCTTCAGGGATCGCTCTTTCGTCGAGCCACCCTTCGTGGACCCAGGCTGCTACGCGCCGTAGGGATTCGTCCTGCTCGAACTCCTCCTGCCAGTGGTGTTCACTCAGGTCCATATACTCGCCGTTCCTCAAGTCACCGATGGAGGCTACGACACATTCATCTTCCAAGAATGTGGTACCAGGGGCGCTTTGGTTCAGGAGCCTGGACATGCAGTCCGCTTGTGCGTTTTTCCAGCCCGCAATGTGGGCTATCTCATATGTATATTCTTGAAGCTTTGCAGCGATCCTGGCCAGTCTCGGGGTGGCAGTCTTGGTGCCGCCCGGGCTCAACATGTGAATGAGGGGTTTGTGGTCGGTGACCAGCCTGAATTTCATACCCCAAACATAAGATCTGAAGTAGTCGACGGCCCAGGCACATGCCAACATTTCTTTCTCAACGGTGGAGTAATTCTTCTCCGATGGTGATAGGGCTTTTGATGCAAACGCCATGATATTTTCAGTGTCTCCCTTCTTCTGGGTCAGGGTGCCCCCCAGCCCGTATGCGCTGGCGTCTGTGGTAATGCAGGTGTCCCATTCAGGGTTGAACGGTTTCAGGCATGGTGCGTGTAGAATTCTCCTTTTGATTTCACAGAAGGCTTCATTTTGCTCTAGACCCCAGGAGTAGGCTGCCCCTTCTTCAGAAGCTCCCTCATGGGGGACGTGGGTTCGGAGAACATTGGGACGAATTTAGCATAGTACTCGGCTAGGCCTAGGAACGAGCGTAGTTCTTCTCTGGACATCGGGCCGAGGCATCTGTTATGGCCTCCATGAGGTTCTTCTTGGGGCTGACCCCTTCGCTAGAGATGCAGTACCCAAGGTATTCTACCTTGCTCACTCCAAACACGCATTTTTCGTGGCGTAGATGAACGCCCGCCTCTTGAAGCTTGCTCAGGACTGCCCTGAGTGCTTTGTCATGGGTCTCGTTGTCCTTGGCATACACGAGAATGTTGTCCTGAAATAATGAAACATTTGTGAGTCCTTTAAGTAGAGAGTTCATCATCCTCTGTAATGCGGACGCTGCCGACGACAACCCAAATGGCATGCGAGTATATTGAAAGGTGCCGAAAGGAGTGATGAACGCTGTCAGGGGGCGTGAAGATTTGTGTAGCGGAATCTGGTGATAGGCGTCACGCATGTCCAGCTTCGAGAAGATTGCTGCCTCTTTCATCATGAGGACAATTTCGCTAATTCTGGGGAGCGGAAAGCTATCCGTGACAACCTCTAGATTCAGGCTTCTCAGGTCGATGCATATCCTGAGGTCGTTGCTGGATTTCTTTTTGACTAACACCACTGGACTCAGCCACTCTGAGGATTCCACGGTCTTGATTGTTCCTTCTTCGACCATCTTCCGAAGGTGGGCATCCAATGCAGGTCTCGCCGTGGCAGGTACTGCCCTGACTTTGTGTTTCACAGGGACCGCATTGGGTTTAAGGTGAATCTTGTGGACAAAGTTTTTCACTTTCCCTGGGTTCTCGGAAAACAGGCTCGGGAAAATCTCCTTGAAATTTTGCGCTGCTCCTGAGGAGACCAGGAGTACCTGTTCCGGAGTGCTGGAATCTAGTTTAATACTGAGTTTGTGTTGATCGTCCCATCCCTGCACGGCTGGGCCTTTGGGTGAGAAGTACACTTTGGTGGTGGTACACCTCCCTTTGAATTCGATGTGGGCTCTGATGTAGCTTAGGAGGTCGACCGTCGCACCTCCGAACACAGTCGGTTTTTGCCTGGTCGTTCTGATTTCTACTTGTGCTTGTCCCATCATCTCCTTATACGTGTTGATGGGAAGGATTGTGAGGTCAGATCCTGAATCTGCCATGACACGTGTTTCCATTCCGTCCACTTTGATGGTGCAGTGGGGCTTTTCCCTCAGGGCATGGGGGGCGTTGACCATGACGACCATGGGTCTGTCCTGTAGTTCGTCTTCATCGCTTGTTGTGCAGTCGCCATCGACGCGGGAAACGGTTTTCTCCGGCCACTTACAAGCCGGGGCCATGTGACCAATGCGTCCGCACTTGGAGCACTCCTTATTCCTGGCAGGGCAGTCGCGATCATTCGCCATGTGCTTGGTGCTGGCGTATCTATAGCATTTCGGCACATCCTTTTGCCTGGGGCTTTTGTCCCTGGGGCTGTCGCGGGACTGCTTGTCTCTGCGCCCTCTCCATTGTGGCGCCGCAAGTTCGGGCACGGGCAGGTGACTTCCCGCCTCTTTGCATCTGCTGGAGGTTTTTTCTTCCGCCCTGGCAATTTGGATGGCCTTGTCGAGGGTGACCTCCTTTTCTTGGATGAACTTGTCCTGCACTTTCCTGGAGTTAGTGTGAACGACGAGCATGTCACAGATAACTTGTTCTGCGTTTTCGCCAAAGACGCAAAGAGAAGCCAGCTCCCTCATCCAGGTGATGTAGTCGTCCACGGGTTCGCCCCCTTCCTGTTTACGGGTGTAGAACCTCAGCCTGTGTAGTACCACATTCTCCTTATTGGTGAACCTCTTCACAATGCGACGAGTCGCCTCCTTGTAGTCGTCGTCGACCACTGGAATGGCTGTTAAGCTGGCAAATATGCGCTGACCTTCAACCCCCAATGCATTCAGCAGCATCGCCCTCTTCCTGGCGGGGGCATATCTCGTGCCGCCCACAGCCTCCAGATAGGTGGAGAAAAGGGGCTCCCACTGCATCCACGGAATTGCTGGGGTCTCTGGTGAGGAGAGAAACGCAGGGGGCGGTGTGGCGCCTTGCATGGTGGGCCCGTGGGTCTTTTTATATCTTCGTCGCCAATTATGTTGTGGCCTTTAAGGACGACAGGATGCTTCAGTGGGTTCTAACTGTCTTTATTACAAGACAAACAGGTGAACATAAACTTGTCCTTGTGTAGGCAGGGGAATTACTCACAGTTCAGTTCAGGGCCTCTCAGTTACTTCACTGGGGCTAGATGTGCACAAGGATGGCACGCTGTAAGCTTCCAGGGCCCCAATGTGGCCTCCTGTGGCTTTGGATTTATGCCCTGGAAGCAGGATAATCAGGCTCTTCAGGGCCTTGGTTTGAGGGCTCCTTATCAGGAGCAGCGTTGTGGGTCGACCGCTTGGTCTGGCGCTTTGCCAACACTGGCGGGAACGTTTTCTCGCGGAGTGCGGGTTCGCGAGATCTCGTTATGCCGAGATTTGCGAGACCACGTTCCCGCGATCATGTGATGTCCCCCACACCCCGCCCCCACACAAGGGAGGCAGTTCCGGGCCAAGACTCTACCAACGCATAGCTCTCAACTCACCCGCTTTTGGCGGGTGTCACCCGCCTTGTAAACAGCTGACTTGCACGCCCATTCATTTCAATGGGCCTCTCACCCGCCAAAAATAAAATCGGGTGATTTCACCCGCCTTTGCGACACAAATGGTTGAGAACTATGCCAACATGTGGCGTGTTTCATTTCGCCCTGGCCGGAGCTGCGCCACTGCGGCCTACTTCAGAGGCCCTCAACGTTCTGCCTCCGCGCAGAGCCAGAACGTAATACTTCCGTCCTCCTAAAATAATCCTACCCCCCAATGCAATCCAATTGGGCCATTTCATTGTACAAAATATCCCTCCCAGCTGCCACAAAATATTGGGATGTATGCTTATGTGTGATATTTTACTTGGCTTGCTGGCATGCGGAAGAGTGCATACAAATGAATATCACACCAAACGTGTGACACTCGGCGAGTTCTTTTCCACTCTGCCTATATCAGATCACTTAACCTGCAGACAACAGTGGTGGCACTGTGGTTACAACCCATGCTTTTTCGTAACCAATCAGAATTTATTATGAGAAAAAGGCACGTCTTTTCATTGGGGCAGAGGCCACGGGAGGAGGCGCGGTCGACAAGCGTGTTCATTCGGAACGCCTGTTGTCATTGGTTCCCAGAGCCATCACAACATACCTGTCATCCATAGAAGGACGTTTCAGTCACGTGACACATACGTCTTCACGTCGCTTCCTGCGATGGGTTCCAGTAGCTGCTCGGAGAGCGTTCTCCGCGCGCGCCACTAGCAGCTCCCGCCGCTGGCCCGGCTTTAGTGCAGAGCAGCTGCCTCGATGCTGTCCGGAAAGAAGCCCGAGCTCAGCCTATGCGGCAGCGGCGTGGCTGCCGGCGGCGGTGGGGAGAACGGCCTGGACTCTCAGCCTCCTTCTGGCGTGGCTTCCTCCTCTTCCTCGGACAGTGGCTCAGCGGCTGAACGGACCCCGCGCAAAAAAGAGCGAGCTTCCCCTGCAGGGGAGCCCGGGGCTCCGGGGAGTGGCGGTACGGAGGGTGGCGACCCTGAGACTCCAGAAGGCCGGAGGACCAGTCGCCGCAAGCGTGCCAAAGTAGGTGTGCTGTGAGGCTTTCCACCTCGTGTGAGGCTCCATGGTTTGGTTCCCGGACAGTGTTCGAGTGTGCAGTACCTATGCCCTTGCATTGCAAGAGTGTGCATAAGATACCGGTGGTTTCACTCCAAAGCATGACTGCAGACTGATCCCTCAACATTAACATGATCCCCTTTGCCGGCCACGAGTGGAGATAAACAAAGGTCAATGTTAACCTATACATCACAATACGAATCTGCGCAAACGCGGGCTTTTGACATAAGAACGTGGGAACAAGTGCACGCACACAGGTTACTGTTGACATAAGAAACCAATTAATACCTGGTAATTTTGACATGCAGCGCAAGAGTGTGCGTTACACGGGTCATTGTTGACCTCGGTTTACCGCATGTGATGCCTTCGAATAAACTCATGTTGATCTTCAAGTCCAAACGCAGGGTAATGATGCCCTAAACCCTTTTGTGCCCAGGCACGGGGAATTGTTAACGTTATTTGCCCATATATTGAGTGTACATAGTAACTTCTCAATTAGCCCATGCCACCCGTGTGCATACATCGAGTAAGGTTCACCTTAAAGACGCTTATAAGACGTTGGTGCACAAACACATGGAATTGCTGACATTAGGAGCACATGTTGCGAGTGTTCTTAAACCCTGCTAATTTACACGACTACGACAGGATGCACCCTCCCTGGCCCTGTAGAATATATGTTGCAGGGTATTTTTTGTTGTTGATAGAAGCAGCTCTTGAAAGGTGTGCACAAAAAAACACATTTTGAGGTATGCCCAAGACCTGATAGAAGTGTGCATAAACACAGGCTCCTACTGATACAATCACTACGATGGTGTGTAAACACAGTTGGACGTTGACGTTGGGAGCATGTCTTCATGAACACGGTAATATTGGCTTTGGAGGTCCTGACATAAGTATTAAAGAGCATCCCCCGACACAAACGTTTGCGCAGCTCTCGAAACCTGTACCCCACTTGGACCTGCCCACTAAACACAGAAGCATGCGTGTATAAATTGACGTAAGGTCCGGTAGGGGTATGCATAAATACATGCCATTGTTCATGACTTAACATAAGACAACCTAAACACGTTAATACTGACATAAACACAACCCTCAGTATAATTGTGTATATGCATATGTCAATATTGACATAACGTCCAGCATGATTGTGTAAACCCATAGTAATGTCATAAGAAGCTATACCCATGGTGCGTATAACCAGTAATGTAGATTTAGAACAGGGGTCTGTCTGCAGCCTGTAGCACTCCAGTTGTTTTGGACAATAGTGACAACCATTGAATGTGCAGGTTAGAGCTGAAGGTAGTTGTAGTCTAAAACATTTGGCGTGCTAAAGGTTGAAGATCTTTGAAGGGGCATGACTGTTTATCAACACAAGGTAATAGTGACAGTATTGTAAGGCTGAACATGCAGGGTCGTCTTTCGGTCCTCATTAAAAGCGAGTGTGGACTGAAACAAGGCTGCTTTTGGTACCCCTTTTACTTTATTTATTTCAGATATTGCCACTGCCTGCTGTTTCCCACCTTCCTTGGATGGTATTTCAGTTAAATATTTGTTGTATTTGGACAATATGCCCTTGATGGATCATACCACCATAGGTCTGCGGTGGCATTTGGCAGACGTGGAAACGTCTACAAGGGTGAATGATTTCAAATCAATTTAACCAAGTTTTCTCATTTAGACCACGGCGGAAAAAGCTGTGCGCTACTTTTGATATTTTTGGGTAGTAATGCACTGGAAAGATTTGATAATTGTATCTATTTGGGATTTTATCTGTTTGAAACAAAGAGAGAAACCGAACTTCTAAATTATAAAAAATTCAAAATTATTGTACTAGCCGCAAAAGCAAATAAATAGAAAGTTTAGTTATTTTTCACTGGTCCCAGTGATTAAATACTATAATAAGAAGGTGGTCCCAGTTAATACGTATGGTGCTGAAACCCTGTTTAAACAGCAATTGGATAAAGCTAGGGGGCCTTTTTTGGAGGCGAGTGCTAAAGCTTCCACAGGGAGTTCCGGCCCAAGTGATAAGATGCAAACTTGGTTTACATTCAATTGCTGTGGGTGTGATATGGAAGAATTTGAGGATGTTGGAGGATTCTTTCAAAAAAGCAGTTTATACTATCTGGTGGCACTTAATGCAACTACTGGACAAACGGCTTAGTAAACCCTTGAACAAGTGGCTGCAAAGTGCTAATACAATATGGTTTATCCCTTGAATTCCTACAGATGTCGCTCATTAAGGCGAAACGAAAACTATGGGAGATTGACTGGATAAACAGCATGAGGAGGTCCGTGCGTATAGTCTTTTCTTTGGAATATTGTCAGACGTTAGACCCTCTGGTGTTCTCCCACATTACCTGCAAACATTTCTGAGCCAATATTGCAATACACAATTTTTGTGTCTGCATTTCAATCTCTTCCCCACTAAATAAATCATGGGAGGAAGGGAGGGGAGTGAGCGCAGCTTAAGTATTTGTAGATGGTGTAAAGAAGAGGGAACTATTTAAATGATTTATCATCTTTTAATGAAAAGTCATGTTTTAACTCCTCAGCGTGTACTACACTTAAATCAGGTGGCTTAGTTGGGCAATACATATTTACTCAAATGGAAGGAGACTTGCTGCATTTTTTAGAAGCTTTATTTTCAGTGTTCACAAGACAAACATTATAGCATGCAGCCAGGTATCATGTACTAATGCATAGGCGTCTTACTTCACACCTACATTTTTTGTTTTGTCTTTAACCCTCCCTCCACATTCTCCCCCACAAACATGTACCAAACCAAAGAAACACGCGGTGACGCAACAGAGTATCTCCCATTTAACATCGAACTTTCTTTCCAGGGCTTTCCTGCCTGTCGGTGCCGTTCACCCCTTTTTCAAAGGACCGCAACAGTCTGCAACAAAGCAGGCTTAAAATAGTTGTGTTCTCTCGCTGAGACTGTTAAATGGGAGCCATACTGCCAGGAACTTTTGGTATGTACCATTGATCAATGCACACACCTTCTCCATCGCCATGATTCCCCACATTCTTACACACCACTTGCTCCAATTGGGCCCCGCACTGTTTTCCAACCTTGGGCTAGAGTGATCCTTGCCGCCGACATATATGGCAGGATGTCCACAGGTGTAGTCCTATCCAACATGCGATAGTCTCGCTAGTCCATGTTTCTGCAGAATAGTTGGTTCTAAGCCTATGCTATGGGCTCCCTGATAGCCGCCTCCTTGACCAGTCTATTCCTGATCCAATGTCTAATCTGGATGTAGTGGAATTGTTCCCATTCCGTTACCAGAAATCTCGCTTTACAGTCCTCAAATTGCAAAGGAGCCCCTGCCTGAAAAAAGTCCCTTAGAATTAAGGTTCATTGCCCCACCCAGTTGGCCTAAAAATTGGGAGATCTGCCTGCAAAGTCTGCATTATGCCCCATTGGTGTGAGAGGACCCAATCCCAGGTTTAGCTTCTTATCCTGTCGGGCTTTATCCCAATAAGTGAGGGAATTTTTTTTTGTTTCGAGTAGTGGGGCTCCCCCACCCCTCTCGCCAACTGCCCCATAAACCCGGTGGAATATCTGGAACACCTTGTTCCAAAGTGCTTCTACCTGTTTCGAGCGCCGCTGAGGACTGTTGTAACATAGGGGCCAACTGTGCTGCCAGGATGTAGCGAGCAATCTCGGGAACCCCCAAGCCTCCCAACCCCAAAGGCCAAAAAAAGCACCTTTGTAGGTACTCTGTCCTCACGCCCCCCCCCATTCCCCCACCTACCCAAACACTTGCGATGAAACGCAGGAATTCCCTTTGTGTGTTTTTTGATATTTTGGACTGGAATCCGGATCAGAAGAGAGCTCACCGTATACAAGAACCGCGGGAGTAGGGTCATCTTAATGGCTGTTATGCGGGGAACCCAGGTTCTTGCATGTCCCTTATTTTTTTTTGTTTTGTTACTGATAAATCAGTTTATCTGCAGTGTTAAAATTCATTTCATATTTCAAGTATTTCTTTCCGCTAAAACAATATCAAGTATTAATCTTGTCCATCTCGGATGCAGTGCTTAAATGGGACTAGCGTTCCTTTTGCGGGCATCCCCAGTGGACTAAACCTCACATTCTGGAAAGACTCTGGTGTCCGAGTTACTTATGTCCCATCTCTTAAGATCGTCCAGCAAAGCTTTTCAGAGTCCCAGAATTTTGGCCACATACAGTCCCTCATAGGTCGGAGTCGACTTTACTCCAGATATTCAATACCATCCCGTTCCATTACATTGAGCGATTTTGATTTAGAGTAGTTAATGCGGCATCCCGATACCTCTGCAAACTTCTCCAGAAACCTCATAACCTTTGGGAGTGAGCATTCAGTGTCTTGGAGCAACATAACGTCATCTGCAAATAGTGCAATCTTATTTGAGTTTTCTTTAATCGTGATCCCCTGGATCCCCAGTGGCTCCATGGCAAATATTAATGGGCACAGCACACATCCCTGACAAGTACCTTTCCCTACTGGAATAGAGGTTGAGAGCTTCCCATTGACCTGTATTTTCATAAAGGGTATCTGGAAGTTGGCCAGAACCATGCGTTTAAAAATCAGCCCAAATCCAAATCTCTCTTTTGGCTTCAGGAAACCTCTGCCAAGCTGTCAAACGCTCTGGTTACTTCAAGGGCTATCATGGACATCTTTTGTGCTGTTCTGCGTCCCCATATCGCCACATTCACTGCCCTACGGATATTGTCTTGGGTGTGTCTCCCCATAATAAACCCTGCCTGATCAGAATGTATAATTTTAGGTAGCACCTCCATTAATCGTTGAGCCAGAAATGTTGCCTTGATCTTAGCATCTCCGTTCAGTAGGGAGATGGCGCGATAGCTAGTACATTCAGTCGGGTCCTTACCAGGTTTTAATATTAAAGTGGTTGTGGGGGTACCATATTCCCTGACTCCCCCTATCCCTGGTCCGGTTGAACAATTTTGTCAGAGGTTGCAGGGGGGTGACAATGCTCCGAAAGTTTTTTTTTTATAATAAGCGCTCCCAAACCCATTTGGCCCAGGGAGGGTCCCAATAGCCCACTTCCTTCTCCATGAATGGGGCCTCCAAAAGCTGTCTAACTTTGGGTATTTATCAGGGTAGGTACATTTTTCCCAGGAAAGCTTGCTGCGCTTCTCTGTTTACGTTCTCACTTTGTATGGCCTGGGCATAAAATGTGTACATAATTTCCATTTGCTCCACCTCTCCCCTTGCTAAATTCCCTGACTGATTTTTCAGTTGGGTGAGATCGTATTTGGCTCTCTGCTTCCTTAATTGTGCTGCAGGAAAGTGGTTAGCTTTGTCCCTCCTCAGATAGTACGATGTTTGGTTTGACTTGAAAGTTGCGCCAACCTATCTGCCAGATGTTTCTCCAGCCTCTCTCTAGCCTTTATCAAGTACTGCCAAGCCTTCTGGGAACTCCAGGCCCTGTGCGAATCATCTGCTTCCTGCACCTCCCCTTCCAACCCCACCCTTAGAAGCTCTTTCTCCCCCAGGAACGCAGCCGTCCGACCGATGAACTCCCCGCTTATAACTGCCTTGTCGGCATCCCAGACCGTGCACAAGCCCATCTCCCTGTTCGTTTTCCCAAAAATAGTTTCTCCATATGGGATCTTCTGGAGTGGTCCCTTAGCAGCATGTCATACAGCCTCCAAGGTCTACCGGCTCTCAAGAGGGGTGCCAAGGATTCCGCCCTGAGGATGACCGGAGAATGGGCGGACAGATATCTCACCCCAATCTCCAGATTGATCACCTGTGGTATAAAGGCACCCGATACTAAAACCATGTTGATTCGGGAAAAACCTCTGTGCAGCAGAATAGTGTATGTCCAGGCTTGGGGATGAGTGAATCGCCATGTTTCAATGAGGTACAGCTCCCTTGGGATGCGTGCCATCGCCTGCCTATTCCTACCATCGTTCTGGGTTGGGCGTTGGGGTTTTATCCAAAGAGACATCCATTACACAATTAAAGTCCCCCCTCCACAACCGACACCTTGCCCACACACCACCCTGTTAACTTGCCCAACAGATCTGTTAGAAACTGGTTCTGCTTTCTCGTTAGGCGCATACACTGCTACCAGGGTGACCAACTGGCCCATTAATTGCCCCTCCCCCCCCCCCAAGACAAAGTATCGACCCTCTGGATCTTTATACTGGAATCACTTGCTAAAGTCTGTATTCTTTGCCATCAGGCTTGCAATCCCCATCTTTCTTTGTGCTGCTAGATGCAAATGAGCAAATGATTGTTTAGGGCATCCCTTGTCTCATGCGGCCTCATCTTTGGGAAGTAAATGTATCTCTTGCAGCCATACCAGACGTGCGCAATTTCATTAAACTCCTCAGAATTGATCAGCGAGTTTAGGCTCTGAACGTTCAGGGAAACTAATTGTATCTCAGCCGCCATCATCCAGTTGCAATCCCTCATGCCCCTGACAACTGGTCAGAAATCCTGTCATAAAAGCGACCATGACTCGTGTGTATCACCACCATATTCACTGTAAACAGACAGAATAACCCTCCAACTTCCTCCAAAACTTCGTAATTCAACTTGATGAACATAATTTCCAACACCGGGCTTACTTCACCAGCAGGGTACTATGGGACAATTTTCCAGCATCTTATCTGTTCTCTTCTGTGCCCTCTACCCCACCCTCTCTGACGCCGGTCAATACCTAATGTAAGCAGCCCCCCAGATGTAACCCAACTCCACACACTGAAACAAAGCCCATCGAGAATGCACCATCCGACCTTGTTCAGTACTGGTCAGGTTGGGGCTGTGTATCGGCCTCCCTTACTCCTTCTTTTCGAGTGCACAAGCGCCCATCTTCCATTTTTCCCTCTTAGGAACCAGGAGTTGGGACGTGTTGGCATCCGGATCGCCATGGAGATGGTGTATAGTTAACCTATCCACTAGAAACGCAGGCCACACGGGAACATCCACCGATACCATATGTCTTTGGATTTGAGCCAGACAGTGATGATGCAAAGTCTTTTCAACAGTGTTGCCCAAGCCAGATCTTGATAGTATTAGCGGAGTGACCCGAAACCGTACCGGCTCCCGCTGTGCACGCGCAACTTCCTCCTTAACTTGATGCAGATCGACTCTATCCAGGACATCAGTTGTGAAGTTCTTCCTCAGTTGGTATGAAGATTACACACAGTGGGTTCGATCCAGGACAATTTTTTGCGTAGTAAAAGAATCGAGCAAATGCTGGAACAGCACCACCACATATTCCTGCAGGTGCGTGTCTGGCATTGATATGGGGATTCCACAGATGCGTATGTTATTCGGCTGGGATCTATTTTCGGCATCTTCCTGCTTGGTAATGACCTGGTCCATCTGCTTTTCTAAGGAGATTACCAGCAATGCTAACTCATCCTGTTCATGCCCCTGCTTGCTAATTGCGGTTTCTACTTCATCCACCCTCCTCTCCACTGCAAGGGCATTTTTATTAAGATCCGCAAATGGATTGGTGAGGTCAGCAGCACTGTCCTTAATGTCTTAGGTTCCTGCAGCATAGCGATTGTCTGATCTCCTTGTTGGTGGATCATCGGCATCCAGTTGAGAAGTGGGTGACGAATGTTCCTGGGCCGCCGTCGACTACCGACGCTTCTGAGACTCGAATCTCTGCATGAGCACCTTTATGTACCCTGACATGGGCCCTTTCTCGTTTGTCGCCTGTTTCATCATACCAGCTCCCAGGTGGCACTGGACACAGTCCCACCTCACCTCTGCAATGACTCGGGGTCTTTAGGGGGTATGTTGTACCTTCCGAACTCTCCTCCGTATAGTTTGCACCTCTGCCTGCGGCTTTCCAGACTTTGGGTCAGCTCCGCCTCTTCACCTGCATAGATCCATGCCTCCGAGACTCAAGCCACTGCCAACAATGCTCCCCAATGGGCCCCCATGCACACTGCCCGCGAGAGGAAAGGCCGGTCCCAGCGAGTGAGGGGGTCGCCTTGCGATTGCCGCCTTTACTCTGGGCAGTGCTCCACTTTCTCTAGCAGAAGAACGTGGCTCCCAATCTGGAGAACGGACCACCCTCCTTTCTGCTCCCAATCCTTTATAGGGGTCAGGCTTTAGCCCGAGGCAGGCAGATTTCACTTGGAACTTCCAAGAAGGTGACCATGGGTGGAGGGGAACATTTTTTTGAGATATTCTTCTGGTGTGTAAGCAAGGACACAAAATCAAAAAGAGGGAGTGAAATGTGCTGTAGCCTGGGTGCTGGAGCATAGCCACTGGGAGTAGAGGGCCGCACTCCCACCATCACACAGCTTCGAGACCCATGTCTGATGTTGCCGGCATTTTTACCAAGAGACTGCTCCTTCCAATAGCGTGAGGATCCATCCACAGGTCACAGCAGGAGTCGGCACTGGTACTCTTGGAGGGCAGGAGTACTCTCCAGCATCATCCCCACCTCGCTTCCTCTGCTGGCTCGTTTCCTCTGCCGCACCTGCCCACGCTGCACAGCTCCACATCACCACAGGGTCCACTCCGGATTCCTAGGCAGTCTGACAGGCTCCCACCAAGCAACATGCCCTCCGATGTTGGCGCTGGGGGCCCGTCAGTTGCCCAGGGATCGCCCACTGCTAACGCCCTCCTCCTGCTATCCCCCCTGCCCCCAAACAGCTCCAGGGTCTGCCAGTGAGGATCCCGGTCCGTCTGTCCAGCCTCGAATGGAGCTCTGCCGGCGTCCCCAGCCACGGCCCTTACTCTCGGCTGCTGCCTCAAACATATGGTGCAGCAGATGTTGGGTGCGTGCCTCAGTGGAGGCCGGCCGCCATCTTGACAGCTGCGTGCTGGGACTTTTCGGCTGCCTGTTCTCATCAATCCACCAGCTGATCTGCTCAAAACCTTTGGGGATGCCCTACGACAGGTTCAGACACCTCTCCATAGCTTTCTTTCAGAATCAGGCATTCTTAAAGGTGGTTAGGGCATTAGGAACGGGCTCAAATGCAGGAGCACGCCGGAGAAGCATCCAGCGGCTTCCATGGCTAGCCATGCCCTCCCGCGTTGCACTTTTTTAAAGAGCTGTTCCCATGATGGTGCTATGGTACAAGTTCTGTAATTCACTTACATAAAAACAATTGTGACATCTCTAAAATATGCAGTGTCGCTTAGCAATTTGCTTTATAATTTGGTTGGTTTTCTAATTAAATTGACACTTGTGTAGCAGGGTTCCAAATGAAGGTTTGAAAAGCAGGAGCTAAAAGCGGCTCCTGGTTATCCCACAGTAATTGGTAACCAGGAGCTACCACTGGGCAGTGAGGCACTAGTACATAGTGTTCCGAAAATCTGGCTTCCAAATAAGATGCAAAAGTATAATTTTGTCCATTTATTATTCCCATTCAACATTTAAATGTTGTTTATATGTCCTAATGTTTGTTTATAGATTGTCCCAAATGCAGTCCCCTTCCTAAAAATGTAAGCCGTTTCATAGTGCACAATTAGTGTTTCTACTGTAAAACACAGCATGGTCTCCTTTTTATTCAGTAAAGTTTAGACTAGTGTATCCACAAATCATAGTGTCAATATTACACCTAATTTACCCGGTTCCCTTTGCTCCGCCATCGACTCTGCTTAGTTTTTTACTTTCTTTCCTCTTATTTAATGAATACTCAAAGCTAACTAAATGTTTATGCATTGTAGCAATCAACAGTTCCAGTCAGTACATCTACAGACCTACTGCAATACCTCTCCAAAGCTCACTTTGCTATGCATTATATATTAGAACCTGGATGAGGGAGCTAGCCACTCGGGATGCAGGGGACACCAGCTGAATCTGCAAGTAGCCTCCTGCATTTAATGCCAGCCTGCTGTGCCTCTGCCCAACCTTCATCTTGTCCTTGAAGGCAGTGCCTTAGGCGGTCTCCACTGTAGTGCATTACCTTGAACCGCATGCCCCACCAGAGTCCCACAGCCAGCTCTCCTGCCCACTCGCCTTCGGACCTTGTGGCCTAAAGCTAGGTCCTGGAAATGTATATTACCAATCGCAGACACATGTGTAACTTCCTTTTAAAGGAGGCATGAATTGTGCAAAGCCTGGTTCCCTCAAAAAGAAACCAGTGAAGTACCAGCACTCCAGATGTATTCGCAGAGTACTAATGGTGATAAATACTGCTTTCATTGGTACGCTGAGCTGGAAGGCTGCACTGGGGCATACCTGGCTTGAGCTTGGGGCAATTACCAGCCCTGCCCTTCCACGAAAAGTGATATTTAATGCTATATTGAAAATAGTTGATATCAATGACCGTCGAGGGCTGTCTCGTCTACCCTGACTGCTGCAACACCATACTACGTACATAGTCTTCACCTATGACTTTCAATTAACATTGTGAAACATTTGATTTGTGAAACCGCAGAACTTCCCCTTAGACAGCAAATGATTGGTCAAGCATACAGTAAACGGGACACTGGCCTGTACAACATCTCTGCAACCAGTTGCAGAGACTTGCACTGGAACAAAAGGTCAGAGCCTTTTATTGCATATATTTCTGTCTATTCATGCAGCTCAACTTTATATTTCTCAGTCATCTCACTAATTTCTTAGGAGAGACACACACATGATGTATTGTTGCAAATTGTATGTCTTTTTTAAAAAACTGTTTATTGGAGTATGTTGTCAACATTAACACAC
Source organism: Ambystoma mexicanum (assembly GCF_040938575.1). Taxonomy (NCBI): domain Eukaryota; kingdom Metazoa; phylum Chordata; class Amphibia; order Caudata; family Ambystomatidae; genus Ambystoma; species Ambystoma mexicanum. The sequence goes on from NC_090934.1 coordinate 176,198,270, forward strand.
ATTGAGTAGAGCAGTTTGACTAAATCTTAATACAATCTTGTTGGGTACACATACAAACAAGGATCCTAGCAATTGGGGATGATGACATTTCATATCGTGTTGATGAGTCAACCCAGGGCTAGGTACGCCCGGAAGTCAGACCATGTGTCCTTAGGTTTGTTGATGCTCGGCAGTACAGTAATATACAATTCCTGTGTTGTTTTTCCAGACAACATCCCTCCACCACATCTCTCTCCTGGGAGGTTGTTTGTGTCCATCCAGGATAGCCCTCTTAGCCAGCAATAAACCCAAGTTGAAGAATCTGCGCTGGCTACACCCATTCGGCCAGCGTAACAGAGTATACATTCACATGGTGACGGGTCTAGCTGTCTCCCGAATATGTCGGACAAGGTGGTTTTAACAGCGTCCCAGTATTCAGTTTCGGGCAGGACCATATCATGTGTGGCAAGTGAGCATTTCCATCGCTACATCTGTGTCATACATTGATCCTGTCGGTCCCAAACGGGGTCAGTCTTGACAGAGGTGTGGGGGGCAATCTAGTCTATTCAAAACCTACATGAATTCAATTCGAGTTCAATGACCACCCTTTCGAAAGTGAGCAATGCGCCCTCCGTGAATTCTACCTGGCGGTCCCTACCCCACCTGGAGCGTATAGTTCTTGCAGTACCTGTGTTCATAGACTGTGCCAGTTTGTATAATACAGAGATACTTTTCTTAACTATAGACCTTTGCAAAATATATAACCAGCACGGATGCGCTGGAGATTCATCCGGAAATGTGGGCTAGTGCGCCTCAAAAGTTGCGCGCATTCGTAAATAGTACAATGCCTGCAATGGGCCCTCCAGCTGTCTTCAGTAACTCCCAGTCCACAAAATGCCCCTCTATATAGAAATCATGGGCTGAGTGTATTCCCAATGCTCTCTAGGCTTTAACCATACCTCCGTCCACTGTGGGGGAAGCATCAGGAGCCCCCACAAGGGGAGAATCCTATCATATATCTTGTGTCTGCAGCTCTCTAGCAATCAACTTTTTCCATGCTTTCCAGGTTGCTCCCACAGGGTCCAGCTGGTTATTTGCCTGGTATGTACCACCCACCAGTAAAGAAGTTAATGAAGCGGGGCGTGTGTGTACCTTCTTCAAGCGGGAGTGCGAGATCGGAACACAGTTCAATAGGGGGCCTAATGTACCTGCGCCAACATATAGTATAATTCGAAGTCAAGCGCATTGAACCCCCTCCCCCCCTTCCTCATAGGGTCTGGTCAGACGCGACCATTTCAAGCGTGCTGCGCCTCCCACCCATATGAAAGAAGTACATTCTGGAATAATGTCATGAAATGGCATGCAGCCGGTGCAAAGCGGAATGTTGTGGAAGATAGAGTAGTTTGGGTAGTATTACCATTTTAATTAGGGACACACCTCCCTGCCAACGACCTCAGTACCTTTCCCCACTTTTGTAGCTTAGCCCCTAAGTCCTCCATGTAGGGCCCACAGTTCAGTTCTTGGGTGAGGCCAGGTGTCTGTGCGATCACTATCCCCAGGTAGCGAACAGATTGAGCAGCCCATTTTAACCCCATATGAGTAGGTTCCGTCATCCCGGTCGTCAAGGGGAGCATTTTGGATTTACTGCTGTTCAGATGCAGACTAGAGTGTGCTCCCCACCACTGTGTAAAGTACTCTAGGTAAGTAAACATCGGGATTCTTTATATACAATAATATATTATTTGCATACAATGATACAACTTCCGCCCCCCTATCCTTATGCCAGCACAACTATGTTCAGCCTGTATTTTATCTGCCAGTGGTTCAATTACTATAGCAAATAACAGTGGGGGATAATGGATACCCCTGCGCAGCTGCAGGAGCGGGGAGTCTCAACCATTTGTATGTACGCGGTCGTACGGGCACGCATAAAGCAGTTTCACCCAAGATCTACATCTAGGCCAAATCCATAATTAGACAGCGCCTGGAGAAGAATGGCCACGATACATTATAAAAGGCTTTTCGCATGTCTAATGAAACTGCCACTGCCTGTGCGTCAGGTGGAGGCTGGGCCATTACATTGTACAGTTGTTGGAGGCTCAATGCCATTGATCGGCCAGGTATAAATCCTGCCTGATCGGGATGTACCGTGTGGGTCATTAAGGGGGATAATGGCGAATGGCATTCTGTGTCGTGAGTGTCTTGATGGAGAAGAATGGCCTGAATGCACCGTGCGCCTTTATTGGCTGACTGACTGCCTGAATGCCCTTCTGAGAGATTGCTTGCCTGAGTGTGACTCAGCAGAGTGAATGGGAGATCAACAGTATATCTGGGTGCTTCTCACTGCTAGAAATCGTTCAGAAGCGGAAGTTGATACTTATGCCTACTCTTGAAGCAGAGCCACAAGAAGGACAACCGCTGGTCCCTTCCGTGTAATCTGAAAGCTGCTGTGTCTTCAAGAACTGATCCAAGAGGACCTGGTAAGGAGACCTCTTCCCGAGCTACGAGGGACTATAGTGCACTGGCTGATCTTTGCCAAAGCTCCCTGGTAGACGGACCTACGAAAGGCTGCCGACCGGAGAAGCGGACCGCCGAGGTGAACGAAGAAAAGCACCGGACAGCCATCCACCGTCGCTGACTGGAGCCGCCGTGCTCCTTTGTTCATCATCGTCGACCGCTTTCGTCCTGCTGGAGAAAGTTGAGGCCACCGAGGAGAATCCGCCGGTAGGTTTCCCGCCACCCGAAGACCTCAGATGCCGACGAAGCTACTGAAGCCAGCCCTGGTCACGTCCCGTTCACCGACGCCAGACACCGACAACTCGACGCCCTTGCTGGGTCAAAGTTTTTCACTGACTCTCTGCGGCAACAAACCATCATCGTCGAGGTACACCGCATGCCTCACCTGTTGCAGGACGTTTTCGATCACTCATCAACCAGCACCGCAAGGACTGAAGCTGTGGCCTCAACGACAACGTTCACCCTTTTTTCATCTCGGAAGTTCGTCGACCTGTGGCTCCCGCTTGAAAGGGAGCGCACTCAAGAAGGGCCTGTCGATTCCCTGACTAAGAACTCTACAACACAAGGTACATTTGGGTTGCAGAACTATCGAAGAAGATAAGACTCTAGTAGACAATATATGTACTGGGCTTGTAGTGCTCTTCATTTACAGGTTGCCTAGGTGGGGGGGATCCTCACACGGAACTGTTTAGGTAACAGGGCCCGTATTCTGCCAATTGTCTAACCTACTTGTTTTCCTCCTAAGTCTATGGTTGGGTTTATAGTCATAATGTCGAAAAAAAAATGTCGACAAACAAAAATGTTGGAAAAAAAATTTCGAAAACAATGTCGACATCCTATACTTATAATGTAAAAAGTCATTTTTTCGAAAAAAAATGTCGACAAAAAATGTCACTTAAAACTAACAACACCTCACCCAACACCACCCTCCCACCCCACATACTCAACACATTCTAATTATATATATATATTTATTTATTTTTTCAATAAATAAATAACCAAAAAGAGTATCATTTACTATTGGGGGGGTCCCCCCCAACCCACCCTCCCACCCCTCATACTCAACACATTCTAATTATATATTTATTTATTTTTTCAATAAATAAATAACCAAAAAGAGTATCATTTACTATTGGGGGGGGGGGGGGGGGGTCCCCCCCAACCCCCCCACCACCCACACCCCCCCCACCCACCCCTCATACTCAACACATCTTAGTTATATATATATTTATTTATTTATTCTTACAATAAATACAAAATTTTGAAAAAATATCGAAAAAATGTCGACATTATTGTTTGTCGACATTATTTTTTTCGACATTTATTTTTCGAAATTTTGACTGTCGACATTTTGACTGTCGACATTATGACTGCCCACCCTATGGTTGATATTGTTTTGCTGTGTTGATTTGTATGGTATTTGAACTGAGTACAGTTGATGTATTTTAATGGAATCTGAGTAATCATGTTACCATCTAGGACTGTATATATTTACCATTGTAGAATTGTCACAGCACAAAGTGTATTATCGTGGTAGTGTATATAGCATTGAACCTTTTTTATATAAAGAGCTGTGTTTTAACTAACATAGCGTGTGGACATTCCTTTGTGGGTGCTTGGGGACTACACTGTACTTAAGGACCAGCCCGCATCACCTCCTGAGAAGCTAGGCCTTGATTGCTCGTCCATTGCTACCAACAATAGAGAATCTTGGCTGGGGTCCTCTCTGCCTCTCCTCTGCCGTATAGAGAGCAGGAGTACAGACACCCCCCTCCGGTCTTTACTCAGGCAAGGGTGGGCTTGATAGTTTCCTTGTCTGCTGCCCGCTTGGCATGGTGCTTAGAAGAGAGCAGTCATTTTAGGCGGCTACTCCACAGCGCCCGGCTAATTTTATGTCTGGAGTATAAATACCCTCTGGTGACATTAAAAATATTAGTACATATTGCTAATGAAATCGGCTTCCTAATCAATGTTATTGAGCAAACTCTGCAAATCACTTTTTAGAAACTAATGTAAGCACATAACGGGGATCAAAATAAAAATGTGACTAGCAGGACCTCAAAGCAGCTCCTGGGTATTTGTCATCGTTCATTAAGCAGGAGCTACTTTTGGGGAACCAAAAGCTGTTATACAATCAGTAAATTTAACTCCCATAAAAGATGCAAACTAACTGTCAGTTATGTATGACCGAATATGCTTCCAATGTCTTCTAGATGTGTTGTCATGCTCATTTACACAGTCACAAACACAATTTAGTGTCACATAGTAGGAGCCAAATAGCTTCCAGCAGTTTCAAACACTAACGTTTGGGTGTGTGTGTTTTTTGTTGTTTTCAAACAGACATGTCGCAGTAAGACAATGAAATAAATGTACATAAGCACAGGTCAATACCTAAATGAGAGACCTCCGTGACTGGTTTATAAACACAGGGTAATGTGGACATACTCCCATAAATGTCCTGTAAAACAGAGTATTGTTTATTTAAGCACACAATATGAGTCTTGGTTTTGTGTTGATGTACAACTCGTGTGCATGGGAAGCCAATCATGTGTGAATAAACATGGATGAATGTTATTCTTTGAAGTCTATAACATGACTATGCGTAACAAAAAAAAAGTACTGCTATGTGACGCCCATAACTTGTGCATAAGCACAGGGTAATGTTGACACAAGGTGCCCATAATGCAAGTCGGCGTTAACTTCGAATAATGAGAAGCACTGTCGGGCATCACCCAGTAGGAAGGAGCTACGGAGAGTACTCGGCGCACTGCAAATCTAACTTCCACGTGAGATACGCACTTTAACGTGTTGGCCATTATCTATGATCCATTATGCTTAAATGTGCCCTGATATTTCCTTATTAACATTCTCAATTAGTAAAAGTTAATGTTTGTAAAGAACTAGTTGGCCCTAGGAGCCAAAAATAGCTCCTGGTAGCTGCTTGCTCCAAGTTATACAGGCTCCCCTAGGCTTAACACAGGGGCTAAATGGCTCCCTGCAGTTTCGAACCCCGACTTGGTGTGCACCGAAACATAGAGTAATGACCTTTCACATGAGCGTGAACAAATGTTTTGGAACCACTTTTTATGGAAATTACAGGGAAAGCAATGCATTTTTGGCACAGTAATGCTTACATTTTTAACATTGATTTGCATAGCGGAGGATTGGTGTCTTTAACAGTTGGTAAGAGGATGTGTATATAAGACTAAATGATGCAGTGGCTGTAGAAACGTGAACAAGGACAGTATAGCATGATATAGGAATGGGAAAGTGGAGGAAGTGCTAGGTTTAGGATGATGGGGTGAGGGATGAGAGGATGTGCATAGAAGACCAAATTATGCATGGGAGGTAGACGTCCCAGGTTCACGCGTTAAATTTACGAGGACAGAAGAGCATGATAAAGGAATGGGATAGGTAGAGGAAGTCCTTCGTTTAGGAGGATGGGGTGATGGCTAAGTTCTGTGGGGTTGTTGTAGAGAGGTCGGCAGAGAGAACCGGGAGAGGTGGCGGCGTAGAATGCTATGAAAGTGGTTCTTCAGCAAGGAGATCTAGTTGGTTGAATTCCAATGGTGATAGTTGGAGTAGTGCAAACAGAAAGATCATTCCATAATAAGGAAGCAAGAAGAGGGAGAGAGCGGAAACGACGGGGCACAAGAGGTGGCAAGTAGGTGAGCCGAGGATCGTAGGGAGCGAGATGGGCTGAGAGGTAGGGTGGGGGCAAGTCCTTGTATAGTTTTGAAGATGAGAATTAGTTTTTACTTTCTTCTCTCTCAAAGAGAAGGGTTGAAGGGTGTACTGAAAGTAAAGTTGAGAACTTTGTCGGGTGGTGAGAAAGCATAGTTGGGAAGGCCATAAAGGAAACTGGCCCATTAGTCAGACCGAAAGAGTATTCAAGAGGAAATTAGGTTCTTGGCAATGTTGAAGGGGGAGAAGATGCTTTATTTTTCTGATGTTGAGGAGATGAAGTCTGGCCGCAGGGGCAGATTTGGAGATGAAGAGCGAGAAGTTGAGATAGGTGAAGATCACACTAAAGCGGCGAGCAGAAGCAAAGTAGGGAAGGTGGCCAGCAGAGAATAATAGACGAGTGTGAGAGGAAAAGAGCCTGTTTGGATGGGAAGTAGAGAACTTCACGTTTAGTGGAGTTGTGCATGAGCGAGTAAGATGCCATCCAGGTTTTACCGTAACTAGTCTCATAAGGAGGGAAAGGAAAAGATTGGAGTGTCATCGGCAAAGCGTTAATGGGAGAATCCGTAAGAGATCAGTGTGCCTAGAGCAGAGGTATAGGGAGTTGAGAAGTGGAACCAGGACTGACCTCTGGGAAACGCCACCAATAAGGGGATGAGTGGGGAGGCAAGGCTGTTCCAGGACACCTGGAAGTACTCGGGCCGAGATATGAAGCAAACCAATCGAGGTCCTTGTCCCTGATGCCTAAGAGTATTGAGAGAAGGACAAAATGGTTGACTGTATCAAAGACAGCAGAGAGGTTGAGAAGAATAAGAATGGATAAATGGTTCGCATGACGAGTGAAAGAGATGCAGTTGCTAACATTAAGGAGAGCTGATTCAGTAGAGTGCAGAGGTCGGAATACAGATTGAGAAGAGAATCCCAGCAGTTGCGTGTCAAGGAACTGAGTCAGCTGAGAACTACACAATTTAGGATTTTGATCTAGTGAGGTAGAAGAGACAGGAAGAAGCTGGTAGGACAGTTGGGGTCTAGGCCAGGTTTCTTAAGGATGGGGATGACAGTAGCTGACTTGAAATGATGATGGAAAAGTGGCACTGTCAAAGCGAGGAGTTGGAGAGGAAAGTAACATGGGGCAACACTGGGAGCTATGGGTTTCACTATGTGCAAGGATATGGGGATGATAGTGGAACATGAAGGGTTTAGCCCTGAGAAGGACAAGAAACGCATCTGGGTTGGTGGGGGTAAAGGAAGACCTTACCGTGAGCAGGTGGGGGGGGGTATAGAAGGTAATTTGTGAGGGTATTTTGAATGTTGGAAATTTTAGAAGTAAAGTAGATGGCAAGATCGTTAGCAGAAAGAGCAGAGGAGTTGGAGGAGCGATTTGGAGGTACCTTTTCGTTCTCACAATTATATTCTTCCAGTATAAATGTTTAAAGACGGGGACATTTTGACACAAGTTCGGGACACAAGTGTGCGCAAACCTAGGAAAATATTCCCATATGATAATCCTCAATGTAAATGTTTATGAACAGGTGTCAAATTTGATATGCGCTTCAGCATGAGTAAGAGTAGGATCATTTATATTAACAAGTGTGCATATAGCAAGACTGGTGTGACTGTGCATAGGTGAATACTGCTCAAGCTTCTAACAGTGAGCAATAAACTAGGTACATTTTTGTTAGGTTAATTCTCACCTCTCAGTCTCTCGCTTGTAAAGGGGCATGTAGGAGGAGCTTGTGCACGCAGTCAAAGACTACACACAGTCTGGTTTCTGAATTAGGCGCAAATGTTGGTTATCCCATCTGCCCTTTATTCCTCAAAACTGCATACATCATTTATGGCAAACATATCCAATAACAAGCAAACAGTGTGTACATATTTCATCTTATGTTCTCTTTTCTCTGATTAACCATGTTTAGACGCAGCCTTAAGGTTTGTGGTAAATCTGTCATGGTGTGCAATTTATTACGTAGTGCAAAGTTTACATAGCCTTCCTTCCCAGGACACAAATGACTTCTGCTTGTTGGCTGTGAGAAGTGTGGGGGCCTGTGACTTTAGTCCTCAAAATAGGGCAGATAAGCCCTGGCATTGTGTGCTTTTGGGCCCCCTGGACTATATTCCACAGAAGACTGTGTACTGCGTTGCATGCTGCAGGACAAAAAAAGGTCTGCCTCTGCCCGGGCCAGGTGCTGGTGATTGATTGTTGGAGGCACAGGCGTAGGCCGCTGCAGCGCGTGCGATGCCTTTGAGCTTCTCGGTCTGTGGCGGTGAGAATTGGTAACCCGGACTCCTGGCAGGCTTCTCCCTGGAGTCGCTGGGGAGCAGAGACTTGCTCCTGGGCAGGGAACATGGTCTGACTGTTCTGTCTGCGACAGTGATTTCCTTCCAGCCCGGGCGTGACGGTGATTCAGCGCATCATTTGCCCTGGACGCCTCACAGGGCTCCCCGGCCTCAGTTACATGAACTTGATCATTTCCAAAACAAGCTGCACAAGACTTTATGAATATGTGCAGGTGTGATGTAAACCACATTGTCTCCCAGGTTGAGGAAGCATTTATGGACATTTAGTCGCCAAGCTCGCTTTGTGGTCACTGTCCTCATGTTTTGTTGCCTTCTGTCAGGCTGCTCGTGCTGACATTTGTGCTTACTGTTTCATCAGTTTGTTTGTTGCTTTCTGCATGTGTCATGCTCATGTTACTTATGCTTAGTGTTAGGCAAGATTTGGTGCGGTACCCGTTGGGTGCACTACAACAACCTTGACCTGCTGGCAAGAGGAACCCAACCTTTGATATAAGTCTGTACTACAGAGGTTGGTAGTGTGGCTGAGCAGCCAGGAGGGGTCAGTGTGAGCAGTAGGGTGGTTACACAGAGATTCACAGTGACAGGTATCCAAATAAACTCTTACACACACAAGGTTTCTTGATTAAACAATTATTAATTTAACAGTCAGTTTGAATAAGCCTTCTTCAGAAGGGGCAGTGTAATAGCAACACACACATACACTTCAAAATACACACTTAGTTTCTCTAAATCGGCAAGTAGCCATTTGGGATGGCACACAGACACTTCCTACACCCTCAGGTGACTTAAATAGCTAGGACACTGTGGACATTAATGTATCACTGGTACATTTAGATCAATACTGAGATGCGTGTCAAAGTAAAGAGGTTTTAGAATAAGACGAGATCACACAAATATTCTTAAGCAGGTAAGTACTTTTGAACCCCCAATACAAAGTAAGTTAACCCTTTCTTGTAAGGAAGGTACCAACACACAATCGGAGGAGAGAAGTCATTCAGGTAGCCAGGCCAGCCAATGTCAATTGGGCAAAAGTCTAGGTGAACTGAAGCACTTTTTGCAGGTAAGTAAAAATCTTGCACAATGCTTTTTAGAAGTCTTTCTAGAAAAAGTAGAATCAATGTAGGGCCATAAACTGGGAGGCTTGTGAGGGGCAGAAGATGCAAGCAACTCTACAGGAGCAACCAAGACCAGTCTCAACTCAGAACAAGTAAGGCTACAAGACAAGAGGTAAGTTCTCTTAGACTGTACAGTACCTTTTGGTTAGAAGAAATGGTTCCAGTTGGCTTCTGTTCCTGTGTGGCTCTGCAGATCCTTTTGCTCCTGTGCCTGTCCTGGGGACAAGGAGGAGGACTTTCGGGGACTCCTGCAACACAAATGGGACAATCGGCGACCGCAAAGGGCAAACTTCAATACTATGGCCCTTTGCCATTTCACCTCCTCGCGTCTGACAGCAAATAGCAACACTGCAGTTCTCAGATACCACTTCAGATTTCCTTTGCTTTTTGGGTCCAGCACTCTGTTGAGGTGGCTCAGGCTTGGTCAGTCCTGCTTCAGTGAAGTCCGGAGGATCTTCCTGGCGCTTGGGTCTGACTTAAAAGCGATCCACTCGATTTGGTGTTCCTCTCCCTGGCACTTCGGTTCCAACAGCAGTGCAAGTACAACCAGTTTCGAGAGGATGTCCAAACGAGTTCACTTTGGAGTTGATTGGTCCCACCAACTCAAGGGCAGAAGTCGCCCTTGCAGGGCTTCTCTAGTCGAGGCGAATTCTGAGCTTCAGCACAGCAGCAGGGCTTCACTGGGCAAACCAACGATCTAGGAGTTGCAGCAGGCCTCTCTTCCAAGTTCTTCTTCGGATTCCTTTGTCCAGTGGTTGACTCGGCCTTCCAAGCCAAAAAGCCTCACCTTTTTAGGCAGGTTTCTCCCTTCATTCCAGCCTAGCTGTCAATCACACAGCAGGGTGGCTGTCTTTGCCAGACAGCCAGCCGGCCAATCACCTTTGGGTGCATTCCTGAAAGGAAGGGGATTAAGCACGGAGTTTTGGGCACCACCCTCACTTCCTGCCCCTGCCAGACATGCTGGAGCCAGAGGCACGCTTCACTTGTGAATCCCGCCAAAGACAAAACGAACAAAGGGATCAAAACTGGTTTAACCTGCAGAGTAAATCTCAAGAAGGACCTTTCCAACAAGAAATGGCAAAAAAAGACTGGGGGGGGGGGCATTTTGCCCAAATGGGCACCCATGCGTGCTTTACAGCAGCTGCTTAAGCAGCCCTCGGTAAAAACTCCCAATGGTAGTTAAAAGTAAGCCACTGCCACCGGCCATTCATTGTAGAAAGGGTAACACAAAAATGTTACATGCAAAACTAGACAAACGGGAAACCAAGTAACCCCTCCAGCACCCTGCTGTAGGATAGTGTGTGCTGGGTCTAGAAAGTTACAAATGTAAGTAAAGTCAATTTTGCTGTACTGCTCTTGGAAACAGTAGTTTATCCAAGAGAAGGTATTTAAACCTTGGGAAATCTGTAAGACTTCCCTGTGCCACTGCGCTGAAGGTGCTATGTGTCACAATGTAAAAAGTTGATGCCTATGGAGTTTGTCCGACTCCATAACCAAAAGAAACAGTGTTTAAACAGTAAAATACATGAGAGAGTGGGAAAAAATCTCTCTCTCTCTCTCTCTCTCTCCCCCCACCCCCCATCAAAAGTGCTGGGGGTCTCTTAGGTAGAGGAGAGTTTCCCTCAAACCACCATACCCATCCACAACCTCGCCCTAATCCCCCCAGACCCGCCCCCATTGGTGGTCCTGTGGAACCTGTAACTTTGGAGACCAGGAACCTGTGCCAAGCAAGGTGGGAGGAGTCCTCCCATTCGGCTTCTGTGGTTCTGGAGGGGTTGTCGAATTCTCTCCCTGTGTTGTGACATTGGCAGAGAGAACTCTACAAACAGACCCTCGGCTATAGCCCACAGGCAACATTGCATTGCTCCTGGCCCCCCACCCCATTTTTTTCTGAAAAGTGAAACTTCAGTACCAGCGCAGACATTTGTCTACTGTGAGTGTGTTTCTCCAGATTTAGCAACAAGCTAAAGATGGTCGAACTTCTGCCCTAACGTTGATGACAAAAATGGCATGACATGTTGACTTAAGCTCTAGGGTGAATCTATAAACGGAAGATTAATCATGACGAAAGATGCATACGTGAGTGTGCTCAGATGACTATAAACATTGAGTGAGTAATTGTATAAATCCAAGTGGATATTTCCATAAGCTCACTTGTGTACATAAATATCAGGATATTGCCCTCAGTCTTCATCTGTCTGCATTTGTTGAAGGGATGTACAGCGTCTGTGTGATACCGTAGTAGTACAGAACGGAAATGTATGTCTTGGTCTAGAGCTATGGGGTTGGTCACCTATGCAGTCATTACAGGTTCTTCTGGCTGAAGACCACCCCCATGTGACTGTCTTGGGTGCATGCACATTCATCTTTATGAGCACACGCACGTATTCTTCCAACATGTGCCCGTTTACTCCCAGGTTCTCATCTTTAGAAAACCTCCTTGCATAGCTGTAAATACTCACGCTAATATTGACGCATTTCGACCTTGTTTGTGTACAAAAACTGTTTCTCTTTACATTGCACACTCCAATTTTAAGTAATATTGACACACACACATACACCCATATTCTCATGTGAGGCTGCTGACATGAGATTGCATAAGCGCAAAAAATATACGCATGAACATTCCTTCCGTGAATGTGTTGTAGTGGCAAGGTTGGCTGTGGAGCTGGGAACACGAATTAAAATGGCAGTTTAGCTCCAAGTCAGCAAGATACTTCTACCTCCTGTTCCTCATTCCCCTTATCTTATCAAGAATTCATTAACCAAATGACAGCTGGCTTTAACGTTTTGGTTAAGAACCCACACATACACAGGGGCATATGCTGGACTCCCCATGTTTTCATTTAACAACTTATTTTACCCCATCTACCACAGGCAACTATCTTGGTCTGTTCATCAGCTATTAATCACCAGCGTTCGTTCCTTACTACTGCCAATATAGTCAGTTTTAAGCAACTATTTAGTGGTGAAAACATTGCCCAGTTTCTGAATGAAACGACAGATCTATTTCTTCAGAATTCGTACTGCTCCTATGAGAATTGTGACCCAAACACTTAACAATGTTTACCTTGAAATTTGAAACGTCAACGGAAGTCCTTGCTAAAAAGAAAATAAATCCCCCCTTGGAAAATAATCTGTGAATGGTGTGGCCAGGAACAAGCGAGCCTAAAAAGGGAAGTTGGAAAATGTTAACTCCAGTTTTGCAGAACTAAGTCAACTAATGGCAAAGCATCTTGTTTATTCCCCCGTCGCAGCTAAGCTTGACAGGAAAATACATTTTATTACCACAGTTGACTACCAGAGGCCTTAGACAAACAATGTTAAAGCATGTAATAGCCCATCCAAAATTGCTAATGAACCCCATCCTTCTCATGGGGTTGGCAAACAGGTGTGCCTTTTTTTTACAGAGGCAGAACGATAGTGTAAATTGATAGGTTTAATATGCAGGATTCTATCGAATTACAACGCAGATTCCCTCCCCTTCTAATTCTATTGGGAGTAGCAAATGATGAGGGGGGGTCAGCTTCTTTGCTCAAATTTCTAGATAATACATGAATTCCATAATCAAGAAATGAAGGTATTGGTGGTGGAAGGGGTGCATTGGCGCCTGTTACCAGAAATCACTGCAAAGAAAAACGTAGGTTTTACAGTGCGGTTCATTTCCATTGCCCACATCTGCAATACATGCCACAATAGGGAAGGCTCAAGAGCAGATTAAATCACTATCTTCTTTTTTAAAAAGAAAGTTTATTTTAAATCAATGCACCAGTGACGAGCGTACAGAACAAGAAAACATTTAAATATATAACCCCCGTTTTTCCAATCCATCCACTGGAAAACGCCAGACTCATCAGTCAGTGCCCTCTACTTCCGCTCTGGTCCCCTCCCCCTGACTCCGCCCTCAGGGGGGACCCCCCGCACCAAGTTTAACCTCTGTAGTTTTATAAATTGGGACCGGGATGTTCTAATCCTAGTCCAGGAAAGGAGCCCAAATGTTCAAGATACGATGTAGGAGCCCTGCTCTGGCTACCAACCCTTTTCCCGCAATCAGAATGTCCCACATCTTCCCCGCCAGAGAGACATAAAAGGTGCATGCGACTGTGATTCTCCCGGTTAAGAGACACTGGGTCAGAAGCTTGGCTCTCTTTCCAGATCTTGGGTACACCCCGGAGACCGGGGCCCCCAAGAGAACAGGTTCTGGCTCCAATGGAATCGCTACTTTGGTAATGTTTTCGATAGTGGCTAGGCATCGTCTCCAGAAAGTTTTACCTTTGGGCACGACCACCACATGTGAGAGAAGGAGCGTGGCTGTCCGCAGAGTCTCCAGCAAGATAAGTCTAGGACCCGGTTCATATGGTGGAGCCTAGAGGGGGTGGGGTAGTACCAGTGCAAAAGTATTTTATATGCACATTCTCTGTTGGTGATGCAAAAGGATGAAGAATGTGTCCGCATCAATTTATCCACCCACGCCTGATCCTCCATGGGGTGTCCGAAGTCTGCCTCCCACTGCGCCAGATGTGGGGCCCTTGTGGAAAGAAAGTCTCCCTGCAGGCGTTTATATAGGGTGGAGATCTTCCCTCGTGATGGGAGCTCCTGCAGGTTCAGTTCAAGGGAAGTGGGGGTGCGTGTCGCGGCTTGAAGTGTTTGAGGGTGGGAGCACCAATGGCAGAGTTGTATGTAGGGTAATCTATCCGTTTCCCTGAGTTGAAAGGCCTCCTTACATTGCTCAAAGAGAGGGTGACCCCCCCCTCGAAAAGGTGACCCAGAGTTTCAAGACCCCATGCAATCCAGTTTCTTAAAATTCTGGTGCTGAGCCCCAGGGGAGAATGCCGGGTTATGGCATATAGGGGAGAAGGGACTCGGACCCCTCGGGATCACCTTGTGTTTCAAGGCCCAGTCCCATATTCACAGGGTATGTTTGGTGGAGCATAACTTTCTCCCATCGCCGGCCTTGTGGGGGTGAGAAGTGTGGGAGAAAGCGCAGGGGGAGAGACAAGCAAGATTTTTCTGCTTCCACCCATGTTGGTGCTCAGAGGCCATAAACCAAGCATGGGTGTGAACGAACTGTGCTGCCACCTGGTAGCACCACAGATCGGGGACCCCCAGCCCGCCTAGTTTGGCCTTGCCCATCATTGTTTTCTGGGAAATCCTAGCCGCCTTACCCCTCCAGATGCATTGTAGCGCCATCCTGCAGACGGTGGAGTGCGGGGAGGGGGATCGTGAAGGGCATGGAGGAGCAGGCGTATAACAACCTCGGGAGGAGGTTCATTTTACAGGCTGTAATGCGCCCCATCAGTGAGATCTCCTTGTGATGACCAGCGCTCCAGGTCCTTCTTGAGTTCTTTAAAGAGTGGGGGGAATTTTATTCTGTACACCTTCTTAAACCACAATCTTCTGATGACCAACAACTGTCCTACAATGGAGATTTATACCAGATCGACACCATGCACATAGGAATATCTGACTCTTACTTGGAACTGGGTCGAAGAAAATAAACTATTTTTATATGCATTTAAAACCGATTTTGTTTTATGATGCAGGCATCCTGTCAATCCTGCCATTTCTCTGGGTGCCCCATACCTGTTTTATATTAAAAAATCAATTCTCCACATACCATACATGCATAAAATGTTTAGGTGTTCAGAGCGCATATATTATCAAGGTTATACTATTGTAATAGCTACATGAGTTTACCAAGCAAGATATTGAATCTATTACGTCTTTTGAAAACCTCTCCAAGAATGAATTTGGTTGTCAAATTAAGAGACCATATCATGCTGTCCATTGAGTTATTGACTTGGTCTTTCTGAAACACTGTATTGAACTGATTCGGTATGAACTTAACCTTAAGAAGGAAAATAAGAAGGAAAATATTAAAAATTACCCTCTGTTGCAGCTGTTCCACGAGTGCAAATCTCCAGATCCTCCCTCTGCAGAAGATTACGTAGTCAATCTGCGAGTGAATTCAACTTGAGGAAAAACATTCAGTGCCCAAGCGGCTGAGTAATCTGGATCCCTTTTTAAAAGATTCTGGTAATCGCTTAAAGCGGACTAGTAATCAATCCGGCTTTTAGCTTCAAAATGTTCAGGCTTCTGTAGCATTTTTGTGCCCACTGGTATTGCTGTTTTTCAACTCTTTAGACACTGCTTGCTCCAGGTGTGAATATCTCTTTGATTATTTGCCTACTGTAATCCTGTTCATTTATGAACTTGGATGATTGGGAATGTTCTCAATTCTTACATGAATGCTTGTTTTCCCTTCTGTCCCTACCCTGTGCAACCTGCCCATGCCCTTTTCCTCCGTCTCACAACATCTTTGCTCTCTTGTGCGATGAAGCAACTGTTGTTCAACACAGGCACATTTATATGCCACGAATAAATTATGAAGCAATTCTAAATGTTGATAGCAAATTTAATTCTGCTCTCAGCTAAGACGTGGTTGGATGAAGCCAGCACTTGTTAAAGCAGACCTGCTTTCTCTCCCATTCCACTTTCAAGGGGAAGCGTGCAATTGGTCGTGAACAGGCGAAGCATGGACAGCAGGGATTCAAATCCGAGGTTGCAGACAAAGATTTGTTATTTTTACAGGCCTGCTTTCTAACTTAAAAAAAACAAAACTTTTTATTAATTTCTTCATAGTAAACAGTGGAAAGAATTCAACCCAACCAAGAACGAACCCACCCCCCCTCCCCCACAAAACAAAACCCAAAAAAAAAGAAAAACCCAACCCTTGCCACGGCACCAATGGTCCTTTTCTATCTCGACGTTCTTCTTCCCCTCTTTAACCGTAGATGTCCAACAGTTTGAGTCTTTGAGGGAACCACTGTTCCCTGAATTCCCCTTTAAGGTAGTTCAGTGTCTCTCCCCAGTCCGCTGAGAAGTTCAATCTATTATTGGCTGCATAGGTTGCCCATTCCATCGTCACTATGTCCCACATTTTCCTCAGGCAGTCTTGCTCTGTCGGAGTCGTGGGGGACTTCCACCTCTGTGCAAGAAGGGCCATCGCAGCTAGTATGAACACTACTTTCGCTTTAGAGCTACCCAGCCTCCCCTTGCCCTCTTTTCCCCAGTAATATCTCCCAAGGATCCTGGCTGACCCCACCACCCAACGCCTGGGTCAGACCTCGTGCAATATCGCCCCAAAAGGTCTGGATGATGGGGCATTCCCACCATATATGAGAAGCAGTACCCTCCTCCCCGCAGCCCCTCCAGCACTTCCCCGAAGTTGCCGGGTACATCACATGTAGACGGGCTGGAGTGTAATGCCAGCCAAATATATACCTATACCAGGCCTCCTGCAATTGGACCGCCTTTGCCACCTTTGGAATCTGCTTCCATAACCTTTCCCAGTCCTCCTGCTCCATTCTAACTCCCGGGAGCTGTTCCCACCTCCTCATGTAGGCCCAGCCGGTTTCCGAGCCGGCACACTCCAGCTGCCTATATAGGTCCGAGATCAGTCCTCATAAGTAGTGAGAAACCGTTCAAATGGAGTTAGTTCTTGGGTCGCAGCCTTACGTACTTCTGCCGACATTACCCAATGTCTTATCTGGAAGTATTGGAGCCTCTCCTTCTCCCCCCACCCCGAATCTTTGCTTACAGTCCTCAAACGTAATCCCATTTGGGCCACTGAACATATCCCTTAGGGTTCTACAGCCCCCATCCTCCCACTTCACAAAAGCCCCCTTCTCCATCCCCGGTGTGAAGTCCCCGTTGTTGAAGATCGGAGTAAAGGGCGAGGGGAAGGTCGTAATCTCACGCTTCAGCACCGCCCTATCCCAACAGTCTGCCACTCCTTTCGTAATCTCGCTTAAGTATAAGTGGGACGGCCTCTCCCTACTTGGGAGCCAAAGCACTACCCCCCCCCCCCCCCCCCCCCCCAGATGGTGCCGCGCTACGGCTCTATCCATTTTAACCCAGTGCTTGAGATAGTCTGCCGAAAACCATTCCCTGATTACCCGAAGCTGTGCCGCTTCATAGTAGCGGTGAAAATCAGGGAAAGCCAGGCCCCCTTGCCCCCTTGACGCCATTAGAAGTAGGTTGGACAGGCGGGGTTTCTTACACTCCCAAACAAATTCATTGGTCGCCCGGTCTAATGTCTTAAATCTTTCTGGAACCGGCAGAGGGATGGCTTGAAACAAATGGAGTACCCGAGGGAGAACCACCATTTTGAGAACCGCCCCGCTCCCCAACCAGGATATCTTTAAGGCACCCCACTTTCTTAAGTCCTTTTTGATTGCGACCAACATAGGCTCAAAGGTTTGCCCCATACCAGCCCGCGAGTGAGGGAGTTATCTTGACCCCCAAATATCACAACCCATCTGGACTCCACTTAAATGGGGAAATTGCCATTGTCTCCCTCACTTTCTGCTCCCCCAGTAACACATTCATTAACTCTGACTTTTGGAAGTTGATTTGCAGACCTGAGAGTTCCCCAAATTCAGACAGTAATACTAAGCATGCCTTAATGGAATCCTTCTGGTTCGTTAGCGTAAGCAACATGTCATCGGCGAAAGCCGCTACATTTTGCTGGACCTGTCCTGATTCCTGCCCCTCATGTCCCCAGCCCTCCAAGATGTCAGGCTGGAGCCGGGCCAAGATCACCTACATGGCCCTCAAGGGCCTCTCCATCCCTCCAAAGACCCACTTGGGGGCAGACTTGGCGCTTGTGGCACCAGACTCACTCACTCCCATAGGATAACATTGGGGATTGGACTTGTAATGCATTGATGGGGACAAGATGGATGCCCCCACATATTTCGGTTCCCAGAACTGCATGTGCGGTCTAGTCTTTTGGCTGTGGTTCAGCCCAGAGGCACCTGGATACCCAGAGACTATTTAAGCCACACCCAGGCTGAGAAACATGCTTTGCGTTTTCTGCACCTGCAGCGTGACACTCGCCATGTTTGGATCGGTCTCCAGTAGGCCTGCATCTTTCTTCTGCGCTCAGCTCTTGCAAAAACAAGAACACCGTTAGGAACTGCCTTACCTTGCGGCGCTTCTGCCCATCAGTCATCGCTCCTTCTGTTCTGCGGGCATCTTCGGCGGAGTCATTCCCATCCCGGCACGCCGCTTCTTAAGGAAAAGGGGAAAAGAACAAAAAAAAAACAGGCATTCGTAAGCATTCTGCAAACCTTTGCTTATTTTTAAATACTGTACAAGCTTCAAACGCTTACCTGAATCCCAGCCACTCTGGGGGAACTCTGTCGCCGGAACTTCTCATCCATCTGCAAGAGGGAATAGACACTCCAGGTTAGCATGGAAACATCTAGAGGCGCCGCATACCGCGCTTACCCAGCGTATTTGTTCTTCATAACTGGCATCCACGCTGAAAACGTTGCAGCACCTAAAAGACACAGAAAAAGAACTCTGTTCAATGCAAATACAAAAGGGGTGCATCGCGCGCTCACTCATCTTCAGCGCTACTCATCTCAGCAGCACGCCGCCATCCCGGACGCCGCCCATCATCTAAGGAAAGAAAGAACGAAGTTAGAGAACTGTTCAAAAGACTCATACTTAACTGTCAGACTCTTGCCAGCGAAGTAACTAGGCAGCAACGAGCCCGCATCAATCAATGCGCCCCTGCGCTGAAGGCAGGACGGAGAGCACACTATCCAAGAAAACAAGGTGAGCTGTGGATCAAATGGAAGGCTTGGACCCCGGGGAAGAAGGGGTTCAAGCACACAGAGACAATAGGGAGTTAAACTCTACCAATCCTGTGTTTCAGGCCCAGTCTCCAGTCGAATAGCCTCCAGGGAAGGGTTCGAGGTCGTAAGAGGTCAGAACAGGCTGAGTGACGTCCCCGTGGATACCAGGTGAGCGTTACAGGACCCCTCCAAACGGTATACCTCGAATGTCTTCTGCATCTCGTATTGCCAGAAGTGGTTCCAGGTAAATTGCATAGAGCAACGGGCAAAGCGGACACCCCTGTTTCGTCCCCCGCGTCAATCTAAATGGCTGAGGCATTTCCCCGTTCACCAAAATGCGTGACACAGGGTTTTTATAATTAGCGGTAACCATGTTTATGAACCCCGCCCCAATCCCATTCTCTCCATCACCTGGAATAAGAATGACCGCTCCACCCTATCAAACGCTTTCTCAGCGTCGAGTGCCAAAAGGATTTCCCGAGGGTTCATCTTTCGGGACTTCTCCACCAGGTGGGCCACCCTCCTGATATTATCGGCGGTTTGCCTTCCCAGGACAAAACCTGACTAGTCGTGATGGATCAGCGAGGGTAGATGCCGTTCATGGCGCTTTGCCAATAATTTGGTGAACATTTTTGCCTCTTGTATTAATGAGAGCAATCGGTCGATGGGAGGTACCTTCTTCCGGATCCTTCCCCGCTTTATGAATGAGGGTAATTTTGCCCTCTTCCATCGAGGGGGTAATTCTGCTCTCCGCTACGAACGTATTAAATATATTTGTTAGATGGGGTACCAATAGATGTGAATATACCTTATAAAAGGAGGCGGGGTAGCCATCTGGCCCTGGAGCCTTATTACTGGGGAGTGACACTGGTGGCCCTCACTTCATCCTCCGTAATTGGACGGCCCAGCTCCTTGCCTTCCTCCCTGGATATTCGCGGGAGAGGCAGTTTTCCTAGGAATTCCGTCTGGGGTCGCTTACGTGGGGACAGAGAAGAGTACAGCGCTCCGTAAAATTCCACTAGTCTACCCTTTACCTCTTCTGCCCGAATGAGTCTCTTACCCCAAACATCCCTGATGGCTGTTATAACCTTTCTGGTCCCTTTGTCCCCTAAGGAGGCGTGCCTGGAGCGAATCTGCTTTGTTGTCCTTTATATAGAATTTTTGCCTCACCCTCAGCATTGATTCTTCAGCCTTTTTGGTCCTCAGGATCACCAATTGACCTTCCACCAGTCTATACTCCCTATACGCCTTCCTAGTAGGGGTCTCCTGTACCCTCGCCCTGGCGGCCTCGACCACCTCCTCCAGCTGGGTTTCTAGACCTCGCAACAGCCTGTTTCTCTCCGTCTTTACAGCGATAATTCCCCCTCAAAGTAGCCTTGATGGCGTCCCACCTTGTGCTTTGACTCGTGTCCAGTTCTTTATTCCTCTTGAAGTCCCGGATCTTGCCTCCTATCTCCTCCCGTAATACTTGATCCCTTAGGACTTCCTCTGGGAACTTCCAACTCCACACCCCCGGTCTTTGCCTCCCGAGTCGCATTTTCATCTGAACTACCTTGTGGTCGGCTATCCCCAGGGGGCCCGCTTCACCCGCCACTAATAGGCTGGCGGATACCCAGATATAGTCAATGTGGGTATGGGTGCGATGGACATCGGAGAGGAATGTAACCCCCTCCTCATCTCCCCGCAAAGCGCGCCATACATCACGTAGCCTGGCATCCTCTCATCTCTCTCTCAAAAGGGGTGAGGCCACTGCGCCCCCTCCACTACTTTCATACTGAGACCAATCCTTCCTCCCATCCCAAGCCAGATTAAAATCACCCATTATAATCTTTTACCCCCTCGCAAAGTTTTCAAGAGTGCCCAGGGTATCCCGCAGGAACTGATCTTGACCCACATTAGGCCCGTAGGCCGAGTAGCACAAGCCCATTATCTCACCCCTCGCCATGATATATCTCCAGTGTCTGTCTCTGAGACAATCCTGGAGTCTAAATTTAATCCCCTCCCAAAGGCCAGGACTCCCCTCCTTTCTTTGTTGGTCCCGATGCGAACAATATCTACGTAAAGCCCTTCAGTCGCAGGCAGCCCTGGTCCCGCCGTAATAAATGCGTCTCCTGCGACGCTAGTACATCCGGTTTATGGGATCTGACAAAGTGGTCCAGTTTTGTATGTTGGGGGGGGGGGGGGTGGGGGAGTTCAGCCATTTAAAAGCTGCACGCAAGAGCAGGACCCCTCATGATCCCTGTTCGCCTGGCCCACCCAGGGTTCCCCCTTAGAAGACCTTTCTCTCCTCATTGCGAGGGCACCAACAAACGCCCCCCCCCCAACATCCCCCTCCTACCCCTCTCATCATACACCCGAGACCAACTCACTTCACTGACTACCGTGGTTTCCCCCTCCCCCCCCCGCCTCCCTCCTTCCCCAACCGCACCCTGAAACCCCAATTTAGGGTGAGTTCGCCCCCACACCCTTTGTCTGCCCCACCCAACCCCTCAGACACTCCTGCCCTTATTTGATCCAGGATAATTACTGCTCCTTCCTCCCAGGCCCCCATGTAAAGCCTCTGTTCCCACCACCCCCAGCACAAAGCCCTTAATCGTGAAGCTATTCTCCCCTTCTAGCCCACACTGGCTCCCCCGTTACCCACTTTAGCTCTGCTGGCTCCCTCCACAGCTGGCCCTCGTAAAGTCCCCCTCGTCCCCCCCGAGGGCCCTCTCCAACCGTGGACCACTCCCATGGTCTGCCTCTCCCCCTCTGTTTGCCACTCCCCTGACCTTCCTCGCCCTCCTCCAACTCTAGCCAGATTATACCCGCTACCTCCTGGAGGGAAGTGGCACGCCCCTGGGTCCGCTCCCACTCAAACACCAATCCAAAGGGGAAAGAACATTTATGCTTTATCCCCTTTTTCGCCAGGACCCTTACAACCAGGCCCATTTGCCTTCTCTTCACCAGAGTACTGGCAGCAAAGTCCTGAAATAGAGAAATTTCTAGTCCTTTATAAAGTACTGGTTCCCTCTGCCTTGCCGCTCGCAAAACCTCCTCCTTTTGGCCATACCGGGCGAAGGCTGCCAAAACATCTCGTGGCCTGGCGCTAGAGCCTCCTACAGACAGGCCCACCCTGTGGACCCTGTCCAATTCGATTGTCCCCGGGGAGACCTCCCCCAGGAGCTCCGCAAAGATGCCCTGGACCTCTCCCTTGAGTTGTTGGTCAGTCACGGCCTCGGGAAGCGATTTGATCCTGATGTTTGCCCTTCGGGACCTGTTCTCCAACTCTTCAATGGTTACCTCCAGGTTCCTTGTGGCAATATCCAATCTCTCTATGGCCTTGCTGTTAGCAGAAGTGTCTTTCACACTCCTGGAGGTCCTTTTCTAATCCGTCCTCTCCCCCAGCTGAGCCGTCTCCTGTCTCAGTTCTCTCAAAGCGACATTTAAGTCACTGCATCAGTTGAAATTGCTCTTGGAAGGTTTTAGTCAAGGAGTCCCTCAGATTCTGCATTTCTCCTCTGAGGTCCAGTCTCGTCATCGGCGCCGAGGTCTCAGACCCCTCCCCATCCCAGGCCTCCTTAGACTGTTCACCCCCTCCTTCGCTACAAGCTCTGCACTCCATTGCAGGCCAAAGCGCCGTTAAGGTACTCTTGGGTTCGCTCACCGGATGATTAGCTTTCCTCGCTCTTCCTCTGGACTTGGACGGCATCTATGGTAGGTCACCTCAGTGGCCACGAAGCACTGTGCCCCAGCGATCACACCGGCGCCTCCTGAAAAGGTCCGGGGGGGGTCTGACCTCCGTCCACCCCCAAGTGGCCCCTGGCCACCTGGGGGGGGGGGGGGAGGGTTTCTTCCTTTAGAGGGTTCTGCTACCCAGCGACGAACTCACCACTGCGAGCGCTCTGCCAAGTTTTATGGGGGCCCGCTGCTTAGCGAGGCTCCAACCTCTTGACCCCTCCCTTTTTAATGATGGTCAGCCCCCCGCTCTTTCTCTCCCGGGCAGGGGCCCACTCACTTGGTTAAGTCGGCATGCCCAGTTCGCCAGGGACAGCACCCAGAGGGCACCCTTCAGCCGAAAGTTTGTTCTTTTATCTACTTGTCCCCACGGGATGACCAAACTGTTGATGTCTCAAGTGCGACCCGGGGCCCCCATTTTATTGGCCGCTGTTCAGTGGGGCTCCCGGCGGGGTGATCAGCGGCCTCTCACCCGTTGCTTTTCAGGCAGATCCTCAGGTTCCTAGTCTCCTCCAGGCGGTTCTGCCTACTGTCCTTCAAGGGCCTCCCAAACACACCAGTTTCTCAATGGGGAGCGACGCTGCCACTGGTAAGGGTGCCTCTGCCTCGCCGGCGTGCGTGCCTCTCCGAGGGGGTAGCCCCCCCTCCTCCAGCCCACCTACCTTCTAGGCACCAAGGCCCTCTGGTCCTCAGCCCCCGCACTGCTCTTCGGGGGGGGGGGGTGGAAGAGGTCCGTCCCCTCGCCCCCGGGCTTCTCCTCTCTCAAGCTACAACAGAAGTCCTCAATCGCCACCGGGGGTGCCGCACCGTTATCCTGGTGTCCCCCTAACTCCTGCAGCTGTACCTCGGCGCGGGGGGGGGGGTGGGGGTAGGGGTGGTGAGTCAGCCCGAACCAGGCCTCAGGTGCCGGAGCTGGCGTCGGCACCACTACTTGGTGCCGGCGGCCATCTTGAATCCCTGCTTTCTCACTGGATGCAAGTGAATTGGTGCAATCTCAAACACAACGCATTGATCTATTAATTTTCAAATGTCACTTAACACGTGGATGCTGCCACTGCACTGTTTCAGCAAAAAGGATACCGTATTTTTTTCCCCAACATCGTTTCGATGGGTTCTAGCAGAGTATTGTTAAACTGAAATGGCAAAGAGCATGGCAGAATCTAGGTCAGGGTCTTGAAAGCCAGTTTGACTTCAGTTGATGGTGCTGGGGTTAGTTATTTTGTTTATAACGGGCTCTTAAAGTTTGGCATGAGAGGGATTCATTCCAAAGAATGCTTATGGAAGATAGGATATTTGGTTTGTTTCTTAGTTGTCTGGGAAAGCTATCGGAAGATCTGGCTTCTGTCTTATCTATTTATTTTGTTTCCCTTTGTTGAATAAGTTATATTGAATTTTAGTAGAATGTACAACTGAGGATGTAGAACATGAGGTCACAACTCAATTATACATCTAATACATGAACTATAAGATCAAATACTGAGTTAATATGAATCAATTGACTTTTTCAAAGAAAATACTCAAAATTATTACTATGTGATAAGACAAACTGGGTAAACAAACAATAGAGGAGGAAAAGGTAAGGGTTGTCATAAAATATAGTACAACAAAACTGTTTGATCTTTACTTAAAAGGGACGTTTCTACAACATTTGTGAAGACCTTTAGGAATGTTTCCATTGGAGAAGGCATACATTTTTTCATTTCTGCGAAAGGAACATATGGAATTCCACCACATGTTGTAGGATAGTTTATTAGTAGATTTCCAATTTGACGCAATAAGCTGGATTCCAGTTTGACGCAGTAAGGTGGAATCGAATGTAGCTGAAACAATTAAATGGCTCGGGGGTTGATAATGGGCCTCATTACATGTTTGGCGGTAGCCTTGTCGGTAAATCCGGCAGGCTGCCGACAAACTTGCAAATTTTTCCGGCCCTTGGTGGCAGTGGGGAAATACAGGGCCATTACAACCCTGATGGACCCTTTATTTCCCCTTTACCAGGGGCCGGAAACGTATACTCCCCATTCCCATTGAGCTCAATAGGGTTCAATGGGAATGGGGAGGCCGGTAGCACCGGCACCATTCAGAATGGTGCCGGTGCTACTGGCAGTGTTTGCTCGCAGGTGTCATTGCGCTCGCCAGGTCTGACCTGGCGGGCGGAAAGGCCCCAGTGAGCAGAACTTGTAGTTTGCTGGTCCGGTAACAGCGGTACTGGCAAGTTTACCGGACCGGCAAGCTTGTAATGAGGCCCAATGTTTCAAAGGCTTGACTAGGACATTTGACATTAAGTTGCATACGTTTAATGATTCTTGAAAATTAAACATAGGTTGTAAGCATTTCCATATCTTTCCCCAAAAGACGCATGCAAATTTACATTTGAATATGGAATGGACAAAGTCCGCATGAGAGGAATGAATTGACTAACACAGATTCGAGACAGTATTGGAAATGTTGGATATTCCACATGAGGTTAGGTAGGCTCTATGTTGAATGAAAAGGTGTGATTGCATGAGATTGGCTGCCACCGAAGTTGTGTGATATTGTTTCCAGATTTGTTCCCATGTGTCAGTAGAGGGATTTAAATTCCAATCTCCCAATTTCTTTTTTTAATTTAACAATTTGTATTGGCATTTTCTGGAAGTGAACAGTAATTATCAAACCACCCCCCCCCTTCCCATCACCGTACTTCATTGTTAAAGACCCATCAGTCCACATATTTTTCATTCATTGTAGACCGTTCACATTATGTCCAAAATGCAGAGGTTTTGTGGGCACCATTGCCTCATATAGTCTACTTTGTGATATTACAGGACTGCCCCGCGCCAAGTCTTGTCTATACTTGTCAGCATCACCTTGCACTCTATAGGTAATCCACTCCATCGCTAGTATTCACAATAGTCTATGTAGCCATTCTACCCATGTTGGGGGCTCTTTCTGTTTCCACCGTTTGGCCATTACCATGAAGGCTTTCTTCAGGGGCTTAGAAGAAAGTGAGAATCCCGGATTGAAGAGACCACCCATCCATTCCCTCGGGGTTGGGGTCGAAGGAAGGAAAGGGCATCATTGATTGCATTTGGGTCCCCACTTCATTCCAGAATTGTTCTGGGTACTCTCACCATGTGAGTCTCCAATCCCCATTCCCTGTACATCCCCTCCAACATTGCTGTGAGATGCTGGGATATATCCTGTGTAGTCTCCGGGGTGTAGTGCCAATATGTTGTTCCATTACTTTATACCATGCTTCCCTGAGTTGGATTGATCTAGTTAGTTTGGGTATATTTCCCCACCAGTTCTTCCAATGGTCTCTGAGAATGGTTTCTCCTAGGGTTATTGTACCTAATGGGTATTATTTCCTTCTACATCTGCTAGAATCTCATATAGTTTTGAGAACATCTGTCTGTCCCCTGTGTGTGTGTAGTAATACATTTTCAAATTTCGTCAGCTCCCGGGTGGCCGCTCTCCATCTCAGGGTGCATCAGTGAGTGTCGTAGCTGGTAGTACCCCAGTCTGTCCTTCTTGGTTAACCCCATCTGTTGTTTGCAGTCTTAAAAAGGTCTTATTTCTGCTCCCGTCATCACATCCCCCATGGGGAGTGCTTCAAAGTGATCTGGCACCAGTGTCGACATCTTGATCGTGGCCATCGTGCCCGACCATGAGATCCGCAGGGGTGACCACTTCCCCAAGTCGTCTTAATTTGCGCAAGTTGCGCCTAAGTTTGGTATATTTTGGGTATTGAGCTGGCTATACGGACGCCCAGATATTTTATGCTGTCCCTAGCGGCTGCAAATGGGGAGTGTTCGAACAAAGAGATCATTGTATATCTGATAGACCTAGATTGAACAGCTCTGATTTTGACATTCATTTTCAGCCCTGCAATCTGTTCCATCCTATTAGGTTCCTGTCATGCATCGACTCATGCAATCACCTGGTCCAGCTACACGTTTGCACACTGGGACTCCGGTTCTACGGGGTTGCGGGACGCGGTTGTCCTCCGTCTTCACGTCTACCCAGTGGCTTGGTGGGTCCCGCGCATCGTGGCACCCGATGGCATTGTTGGCCCATTCGCGTTGGGGGTTGCCATGGCGCCTGCAGTCACGCTGATGTCTCAGCCACTCATTTGGCAATGCACAGCACGGTAGCCGGTCACGTGTTCCACAACGTATCGCGCACGTGACACAAGCCCATAACGGAAGGTGGTCACGTGACCAGGAAGTATCGGAATAAAAGGAGCATGATCCAGTTACTTGCCGCTTCTCAGCTGTTCTGTTGGCTTTTGGAGACGTATGTACTCCGTGCTTTGTTTTCTTCGACCTCTGTATTTTGGACCTTGTTTTCTGGCTTGGACTGCGCTTGGTTTTGCCCTTTTTCGGATTAGGTGTTAGTGTTTGGACTGCCTACCTGAACTGCTGCTACCTTTTGGCCCTTGCTCACCCGGATTGCTTTCTCTCGCTTCCTTTGGCTCTGGCATTTTTTGGACTCAAGATCAGGAATCAAGTACTTTGTTGAACTCTGCTCCCTGTTTTCCTTAAAGACCAGGGTGGACCCTGTCACAGTAGAGGTATCCTTCCATCTCCTATATCTCTACCCATAACACCTTCAGGGGGAACAGATTAGGTAAGGAGCTGTCATCGGTCATCCCCACGGGTAAGTGTGTTTGTGCTTGTTTGCCTACTCACAGCTGTAAAGTCCCTGTACCTTGCATACCTAACGTTGTGTTTCCCTTGCAGCCATCCGGGACCCAGTGTTTTCTGTTCCTGCCACATGTGGCCCCAATAACCGGTCAGCAAGTCATTTGCTCTTCTCTGACTGGTACTTGGGGACGGAGGTATACTAATCCATGTGGACCTCAGATCGTGACAGTTCCTATATTGGGGTAGGAATGGATGTCTCCGCTTTTGTTAGGGATATCATCATGTTGTCAGCAAACGCCATTATCTTATGCTCCCCCCCACACCATCCGAATTAGTGGGTTCTGCCTATTCGTGGTTATCATTGGCTCCAGGTATATTGTGTACGGGAGCAGGGACAGGGGGCATCCTTGCCTGGTTCCCCTTGTGATATTTATGCTTCAGTATATCTGGGAGTTGATTGAGAGGCGCATTGTAGGGTTGGTGGTAGTTGGCTTCGACCATCTGCATGAATTTTATGCCCACTCCCATGGGCCATAGTTGCAAATAGGAAGGGCCATTCCATGCGGTCAAATGCCTTCTCAGCGTCGAGTGAGATCAACACAGGTTATCCTTTGTACGGCCACCTTTTCCACCAAATGTGTTATCCCTCTCGTATTGTCCCATGCCTGTCATCTCTTGATGAATCCTGATTGGTCCGTCCCGATCAGTGTCTGCAGTATGGAAAATGGTCTTGTCGCTAAGATGCCTGTGTTCATTTTGGCATCTCTGTTTAGTAGAGCGATTGGTCTATAAGACCAGCATTTTGTCGGATCCTTTTTGGGCTTTTTAAATACTACCACCTTGGCTTCTGCCATTGTTTGTGTCGCACATCCCTTCCGTCTTATTGAATTAAAAAGGACCGCAAGCCGTTGACTGAATTTCTGGCAATACTTGTAAAACCTCTCCGGGTATCCATCGGGTACCGAAGCCTTGTCCTTGGGTAGAGCCCAAATTATCACCTCAACCACCTTAATGTCTTCCTCCAATCGCTCCCTGTCAAAGGGTGCCAATTTTTAGGTAGAGGCGTTTGACTCTGGTATTCTACTGCTTCTGGGTCTGGGCGGTTGGAGGTGTACGAAGTACTGTCGAACCCTGTAAAGGCTGCCGTTCTGGCCTCTGAGCTCTTCATCATTGTGCCATCTGGCTGGGTAATATGTATGTTGGTGTGGTTAGCCTTTTTCTTCTCAGTTGTCTAGCTAACATCATATCTGCCTTATTGGCCTGGACGTAATAGCTTGGTTTAATTCCCAGTAGGGTTCTCTTTGCCTTCCAGGACTGTAGGAGATTCAGTTGGCTCCTCACCTCCTTGCAATTGTTATATAGTTCCCTGTTGTTCTTGCCCCTGGTTTCTGCTATTGATTGGAGCACCTTATGCAGTTGGGCCGCTAGTTCCTTCTCCTTTGCCTCTCGACTTATGAGTCCCCTCCCCCCATATTACCG
Source organism: Ambystoma mexicanum (assembly GCF_040938575.1). Lineage (NCBI taxonomy): Eukaryota > Metazoa > Chordata > Amphibia > Caudata > Ambystomatidae > Ambystoma > Ambystoma mexicanum. The sequence goes on from NC_090934.1 coordinate 176,227,337, forward strand.
CATTAAAGGCATCCCAGAGGCCCTCTTCTATTATCCCCTCTGTGGCGTTCTTCTGGAAGTATTCATCTATTTTCTTGACTATTTCATCTGTCATTATTATGTCTTGAAGTATTTCTTGGGGGAAGGGCCACAACCACAGTCCCATATACATGCCCCAGCCTGCAGGGTATGGATGATGAGTGCATGGTCCGACATGGCGATCACTCCTAGTTTTATATTTTCCACTTTCCCCCATCATACTAGCTGGTACCCACACAGTCGATTCTGAACAAGGTCTGGTGGAGATTGAACAAGGTCTGGAGGACATTGGAGAAGCAAGTGTGAACCCTTTCTCCGCTTCCCTCTTAACTCTCCAAACATCCCTTAAGGCCAAATTCTCAAAGCCTTCTCCTAGTGCCGTGAGAGGGGGCTATACCGCCCGTCCCAGTCACCCTGCTCCTGCCTTTTGCTGAGTCCCATGTGATATTCAAGTCCCTTGTGAGGATTATCACCCACCACTCATTTTTCTAGTTTGGGGACATCTCTCATGAATCCGTCCTGTTCTGTGTTTGCCTCGTAAAATCTTTAAAAATGTACTGGACCATCTAGTAACTTAATTGATCTACTCGACCTAGGAGTAATGTACTAGACCAATGAGGATGACCATTTTCTTTTTGATTAGAAACATGCGCGTTGTCTAAAGAAATCTGTGCAGTGATCTGAATGTGCCTTTTAAGTTAAGAATGTACACAGCCATACAAAGTAAAACTCAAACGTATGTAGTAATTTTTAATTGCAGTCTTCTGACAGAACTTGGTTTTCTTGCACCTTGATGATTATGGCCCAGAACTTGTTCTTAGGAACAGAAATGTCAGCATGCAGGTGTTGCTAATGTGTATGGTTGATTGTTTGCTGGGGTTTTGAATCTGCAGAACTACTAATCCACATTAATACCTACTTCCATGGTCTGCTAATATGGACATAGTCACGTCCTTGTGGAGTCCCAATATTCAGGGTTAGCTCTTAATTTGGACAGTATTTGTAGGGCTGCCATTTTACAGGTGCAAAGATAGTTGACAGTTTACATGGTATTCTAAGGGGCTGGCACCCGGTTTTTGGGACTGCTAGTGCACACATCTTCCAGCTTATTGAAGCTGCTTATGTCCTTGGCAGCCAGTTCACCAAAGTTAATAGCCTCAGCTACCTGCTAGTGGGGAAGTTTTATTGTCGGGGCTACCAGTTAAGCAAGGGGTAATAACATATGGCTGGCTGACTGCAGCAACAGCTAACCTGCAAGTTTACAGGGGCGTTCAGTGTGCAGCAATGCCTGTTTACTTGCTTGCAGGGGCTGTAATGAGAAATGCTGCTAGTCCATATCGATAAGTACATTGAGATATCTTTGTGCAGAGGAACATCAAAGTGAATCAGGAGATGGGTACAGAGAACGACTGTGGATTGACAGAAAGGTGATGAGGGGAGTGGAGGTACTGAAGGAGAATGAGAACGCGGAGGGAGAAGAGAGTGGATGTGGACAAAGTGGATGGTGAGGGAAAGGAAGCATAGGGTAAGTGGAGACAGTCCAATCTAACAGGACCCAGTCTGTCGTGATATATACGTGCTAGCTAAGGGTGAAGGGGCATGGGGGAAAAAGTACATTGAGGGGTGAAGTTGCGAAGGGGAAGTGAAGAGAGCCTGAGGGGAGGGAGATGGACTATGGAGTAAAGGCTAGAGAGAAAGAGGTAAGAGATTGAGAATGCAGTTGTAAGAGGGAGAGTAGAGCATAACTGGGTCTAGAGAATGAGGGCAGGAGAGAGAGCACAAGGGAAGAGCGTAACTGGGACTAGACCGAGGTTACAGTGAGCATGGGAAGCTACCGTCCGAGCAAGGACAGAGGAGAATGTTGTATACTGGGAATACAGGAATAGACGGGGAAGGTGTAAATAGTGTTTAACTAGATAGATGTAGATGTCTGCACTGTACCAACAGTGTAAGATAAAGTTGCTTTGCTGACACTTGGGCTATAACTGTATTCTGTAAAAGTGGTAAGTGCAGCATGGGTGTGTATGCTCTTAAGTAGCGAAGCATCCCCTTATGAGGTCTGCTAGTGTAGTTCCCTGTGAAAAAAGCTGATCAAAGGTAACGTGTTTCTTAAATACATCTGAGCTTCTAGGCCATTTCACCCTCAAACAGTATTGGAGAGTCAGAACTTGCAAAAATACTGTTAATCAACTTCAAAAGCTTCATTAGACAAGACATTCAGTGGCCCCCTAAATACCTGACCCCTCCCACTCTACTTCTCTCCTCAGATGAAAACCGTAACAAGGCTAAAAGGTCAATGGTGCTCAGCTGGCTTTGTTCCTTTGCTTCACAGGCATTCAACTTCGTTCAGGGCAGGAAGCATTCTGTGTACCAGAGGATTTTTTTAAAATCCCACCCACAAATCACTTTGCAAATAAAGATTTGGGGTCTGCCCAAGCTGATTTTTCAATTGTCATAGTACTGAGTTGACTTCATGTCAATCCAGTCTGCCTGCTGCCATTTAAAAAAGTGAAACATCATTCCTGCGCAGGGAATGCTTGCCAACAAGGCCGAGCAGGCTGTAAATGCAACACCCCCCTCCTAAAAATAGCTAGACTATGTGAGTGGGCGAGTAAAGTTAGCAAGCTCTGATATACTGTTGCTAAGGTCACCGTCTTGTGGCCCACCCCCACTTGGAGGAATAAATAACGCCCTTGGGTGTCTGTCTGAATGTGAAGCACTTGCGCCTTGAGCGAGCCTTTGAGTCCTATCAGTACCCCTGGCGTTTTCCCTTGCGCATTGGTTTGAAATACCTGTGAGAAGTGTAGGAATCTAATCGTGGTCTTGTCTTTTTTTCTTTTTCGTACGTGTTTCCTGTAGCATTATTCTATCCGCATGCTCCTGTGCTTTTTGCCTCCCGACTTACATTGATAATGATATTTTATTTCTATCGCGCTCATACACATGTTTCAGAGCGCAATGAGGCAAGGGAGGAGAACAAGGGAGGACAAAACAACAATCTTACTAGGTCCAGTGACATTGAGAATGTGCAGGGGAGCAGGAAGGGGAAAAGTGCAAGGGAGAGGTGAGAGGTGGAAAGTGCTGAGCAAGGGATAAAAACATCTGGTAGTGCAGCCAGCAGGTGGCAAGTGCGAGGTTTAAAGCGCAGACAAGAGGTGTCTGATAAGTGCAGGTAAGGGGACTTTAGGGTTATAGATACAGACCCAAGTGCAAGGATTGCCAGGAGGCAGTGCGGGTATGTGGCTGGGTGGGCAGGGACCTGGGCCGGAAATCCGAGTGTAGCCAGGTGCACGGTGCCGAAGCAGACAGATCAGCAGGGGAGAGGAAGAGCGAAGGCAGAAGCAAAGAGGAAGGTCTTGAGGTGCTTGCGGAACCGGAGATGGTTCTCCTCAAGTTGCAGAGTGGCCTGGAGGCTGTTCCAGAGGGAAGTCTCAGTTGAGGAAAGAGATCTACCCCCCAACTCATTTCTTGGAGAAGCGACTGACCATGAGGGAGTTCATTATGTAGGAGCCAAGATCTCGAGTGGGAAGGTATTTACAGAGGGTGAGTTGGAGGTATCTTGGACCCAGGCCCCAGAAAGCCTTGTGGACAATGCAGCAGGTCTTGAAATCAACCCTTGCAGCCACTGAGAGCCAATGAAGAGATTTCAGGGCTGGATAGATACGATCCGAGGACTTGAGGCCAAGGACAAGACTCAGTCCTATTCTGGATAAGTTGCTGAAGGCGGAGAGTAGAAGCAGCCAGATTTAGAAGGAGGCTGTTGCAGTAATCTAGCCTAGAGAGAACCAGAGCTTCTGGGGAAAGGAAAGGAAGAATACCTCTGAGGAGGTGCAGTTGGTAGTTTGACTTCTTAGAGACATCAGAGATGTGTGGCGAAAAGGAGAGTGTGGAGTCGAAGATGACCCCGAGGTTCTAACCCTCAAAGGTGGGAGTAGGAAGAGGGCCAAGGGAGGCCTGCCAGAGATTGACAGTAAAAGGTCTGTGCAGGTATACCAATGAGGAGAATCTACGTCTTACTGGCATTAAGGCAGAGCTCATTGGCGTAACACCACTCCTGAATGGCAGACAGTTGGAGATGAGGGAGGGAGAAGAGGTGGCGGAGGGAAGCCTGAAAACAAGCTGAGTGTCATCCACATAGCACTGAAAGTTGGAGCAGAGAGAGTGGCAATGCGGTGGTCAACTGGTGCCAGGTATTGAACTTAGGGAGAGAGGTTAGACCACTGGGGAACACCGCAAGTAGAGGGTGAGATGGAGGAGAGGAAGGACCCAAGTTGGACATGGGTGGGTCGATCAGAGAGGAAACGGGTCAGCCAGGCCAGTGCCTGATCGGTGATACTCGGGTTATCACAGACGGTTGAGCAGGATCACATGGTTGACCGTATCGGAGGCAGAAGAGAGATCGAGTAAGATGATGACAGAAGGGATGTTCGAGTCAAGGTTGGAAAGCAGGTCTTCACGGATGTTCAGAAGAGCAGTTTATGTGCTTCTGGCAGCTCTGAAGCCAGACCGATGGTCATGGAAACAACCAACAGAGTTAGTGTGAAGATTAAGCTGGGAGATGGCCTGCTTTTCCAAGCATTTGCCCAGAAAAGGATTTATAGAAATTGGGCTATTGTTAGCCGGGCAAGAGGGGTTGGCTGTGGGTTTTCTGAGAAGAGTGTGTGCAAGAGGGTGATTCAGAAGGCAGGGGAAGGCTCCAGAGGTGTTGGAATGGTTACAGACATTGGCCAGAGCTTGATCAAGGGTCTCCATGTGGTCCTTGATGATTTTGGACGGACAGGGAAGAACCTGTTGTGACAAGACTTTCATAGGTTAGACTTGTCGGGGGAGAAAGGACTAAAATGTGAGGGAGGAGAGGTGGCTGCAGGGGGGCTAGAGGAGGTGTCGGAGAGAGAAGGGGTGGGAGGAGTAGAGGACGAGAGGGTTGGCAAGATGTCTTGTATTTTTTTTATTTTTTTATTATTTTTTTTTAGATCAAATGAGAGGCCTGGGCTTTACAAAGGGCCTGGGAGGCGACGGGAGAGGTAGACTGCAGCAGGGGTAGCCAGCTCATTGCAGATTTTAGAGAGTTCGGCCGAGTTATGTGCCTCAGAGATGCAGGCTTGGATATGTGCTCTCTTAGTGTGGACAAGGAGCCGGTATTGCCTTTGAAGTAGGCGCCAGACCAGTTTATCAGTGGATGCACAAGAAGCCTGCCATTTCCTCTCAGCCACCCTACACTTGCGTTTAAGGGTAACTAGGTCAGAGTCGTACCAAGAGTTGAACTTGACTTTGGGCTTCAAGTGGATCCTCATGACAGGGGCAAGAGTATCAGAGGTGGAGGAGTAGAGTATACGTTTTGCTGTGGCATTTAACCCCCTGACATTGTGCTTTAGGATCTTAAGCACTGTTCCACAAAATGTGAGAGTCCCTGTGTCGGCTGTGTTTCCGCATCGGTGTGCTATCTGCTGGCTCCCCCTGTGCTGGGAATTCCTATGCCCAAATTCCTGTGTTCCAATCACCCGCCACTCCCCTAACTTAAATATTTTCCCCAACTGTTGCCCCTCCTCTCCCCCTCCCCAGGTCTGGATCAGAGGGTATAGCGATTTCCCCCCCCCCCCCCCCCCCCGGGTCGTCCTGCCTGCCCACCTCTGGCTCTGATCCATGTTTATACCAGGGGTCTCCCCCCACCTCTTGGCTCACCATGCCTCCCTCTTATTTCAAGATCCCTTCCCCTGCTCAACCCCCGTCCGGGGCTGCTCCTAATTTTCCCCATTTGTTTCCTTGCCTTCCCACTTCTCAAGGTCTTTCATGTTACCTTCCTCTGATTTTCCTGGCTGCAGCCTGACCCTTCCCCAGTAAGAGGACGTGTGCCCGCCCGCCGTTATTAGTCACTCCCTTAGTCGTCCAGGCGAAGCAGCGATTGTCCTTCCAGACACAACCTTAGTGTTTACCTTCAAGAGTAAATAAGACCAAAAGGAAAAGTCAAATGTATGGGATCTGCTTAGTTTTAAGAACCCTAGTTATCAGCCCCGTGTCTCTGTGCTTCTGGAGCGTCAACAGCGCTAAATCCTGATGGAACTGGACCTGGGATCCATGTATGGTAATATTTGCTTGGTGTCTTGCTGCCCGTAATATGTTCTCTTTTTGGCCATAGGAAGAAATGGCTTCCAGAACATCTCTCGGGCTCGCTCCTGGTTCTGTTCTTCTGGGTCCAACTCTGTGTATCCTGTGAATCCCTACCTCTTTGGGAGCTGATTTTTTTCCCCCCCTTCAACCCCTCCCCGCAGCAGGTCCCCAAAGCATTATTGTGCAGCTCATTGCAATTCTATCGCTCACTGATTCACTGAGACCTTTCATCCGTATGTTGGATCGCCTGGATCGGTTTTCCAGGTCTTCTGCCAGAATCTGAAGATTTTGGGAGACTCTTGTTAGTTGCTCCAAGAGTTAACAGTTCTGTCTCGTGTCTTCGGAGACTTCGGCGAGCTCTTGCTCTGTAATATCCACTCTGTTGCCCAATTCTTTTACATCTCCTCTAATTTCCTTCAGTGAACTGCGTAGTTCCTCTATAAGAGATGTGAATTGGTCTTGGAATGTTGCCATCATCCTTCCCTCTAGAGCTCAGATGCATTCCTTCAAACCGTCCTTATTAAGCGCCATAGCTTCTGCCTCTGTGGGTTTGCTTCCAGCAAGTGGTTCTTGGGGATCCCCAGGTGTGGAGCTATCTTCTTCCCACGCTGCGACCAATAGTTCTCAGTGTCCCTCGTGGTGTCTGGAGTTTTGTCTTGGCTGGGCCGGTGTGTTTTTCCCCTTCTGGCCAGGCATCTGGAAGTCATTGTCTGCCTGCTGTTTTTGATTTCGCCTGAGTTGGGGTGGGTTAACTCCTACTGCCTCTTTCCGGGTTCTGGGTGTGTGTTCTCCTAAGTGCCTGTGCGGTACTGTGGTACAAGCTGGTGTCTTCTGCCAATACTAATTTCGTCTGAGTGTGCCTTGCTGTGCTCAGTTGGTGGAGAGGGTGTTGGTAGCTAAACCTCCTCTCCCTGTGCTTGGATCAGAGTGCTATGTCGCTGCTTCTGCAGGGGGGGGTTTGAGACCCTTCTGACCTGGCATTGTTGTGGGTGTTTCCCAGGGTCTAGGGCCCTCCCTATATGTCTGTGGCCTCGATTTCCCCCTTCTTACTCCCCAACAGACCCTACTACGCACCTTATGGTTTGCTGTGTCTTGTAGGCCCGGCGTACAACAGGGGAGGTCTTTAGCTATCCCTGTTGCTCTCTAAGTGAGCCCTCCGCTCAGGTTGCTCTCCTTCGTGTCCCCGCTGCCTGCAGTGGATTCATGGGCTGACATCGTAGCCGGGCCAGTCTCGCCTGCCGACACCGCTGCTCGTTCCTCGATCGGCTTTCTTGTAGTTCCCGAATGTGTGGGCGCTTCCACCTCACCCAGGCTCTTCAATGGGGTGGGTGCTCCTCGACCTTCAGTCCTCGCCTTAACCTGCGCCTGCGGTTCTGCTTCGGGCAGGCCAGTCGAACGTTTGTTTTAATTTGTGCTTGGGGTGGGCTGCTGTTTCCCCGTCACCGCTGCTTCCAGTTTCATCTGCACTCTTTCAGTCGGTGACATCGGGCCCCCGTTCAGTGTGGGCGAGAGACCGGGCTCCGCTCCCACCCCTCAGCGTTTCTTGACAGATTGTGTTCTCAATTGCTATAGGATAGATTCCGCCCTCTCCACTCCCCGATCTGCCTCGGTCATGTGTTGTCCTGCACCGTCCAGAGCTTTGGGGTATTGTGGGGTGGGAGGGGGTGAGATACTTATATTTCCGGCGCTTCTGTACTGGGTGACGCCACCCTAGTGGAGCCTAAGTTGTTCCCACCGTGGATGGGCCCAGTGCTGCAGTTGTCGGCCTGGGCCGGAGCACAGAGCTAAACGTCCTCACACCTTGGCAGCCATCTTGGAATCCCCCTTCTCCCAATTTTTAACAATCTTGGTATTCTGTCACCTGATTGATTTAGAGTCAAGTACAATTTGGCTGCTTTGCTGGAGGGATAATTCATCAATAAAGTTATATATTTACAGGGTTCTTTTTGAGATCAAATAGGTAAGGTTTTGGAGATGAGATTGATAAGTGTTATAAAAGTTAGTCAGAATCTCTACAGAAGCATAATTGCCAGAGTGGAATGGCAACTAGATTGTTAAATATGTGGTTACACCGGTAAAATGGGAAAAGTTTATTAAACCAAACAAATGGGTCATTTAAATCTGCTATATAGTACATTTTCCCATGCCTTTTAAATGTATTAAGGGGTGTTTTGTTATACCTGGTCAAGATGTAGTTTGAAGAAAGTGGGATAGGTTGAGTGGAACTATTAAATGCGCTTCAATTTTAACCCTTCTAAGAGCATAATCAACTGGGATTGGTTATTAAGAAAAAAAAATTGTCGTAAAATAAAGGTTCTGTGATATGTTGCGAAATCCGACATTTCACTCCACTATTGTTTTTGGAGAAGTTTAGTTAAGTCAATTTTAGGAGTCTTATTCCAAAGAAATTTCGAGAGTTAATTGGCTTTCAGGAAAAAGGAAGTTCGGCAAGATACAGGTACCACAGAGCGATAATCTAAGACAATAGGCATGATCGTCATTTTAATAGAATCCAGACGGCCCACCCAAGTGAGAAATAATGCAGACCAAGTGATTAAGACATTAACTTGATCAATTATTAGTTTGTAACATTAAGAGAAATGGTGGCATGAATATCTTTTACAATTTGTATCCCCAGATATTTGATAGATTAAGGGCACCATTTCACACCAAATAACCGAATATCAGATGCTGAGCAAACAGTATTAGATATGGAAGAATTTTGATTTCTCAAGGTTCCATTTGTACCATAAGACTTCAGAAAAATCATTAATAGTGTTGATAAGATTTGGAATCGATGTGTGAGGATTGGGTAAGTAGAGCAGAATAACGTCTGCATATGCTGAAAGTTTAATTTTATTGTTATTTATGTCTATGCCCGAAATCCTTTCGTTTAATCTAATATTTTGTAGTAGAAGTTTAAGGGCTAAGATGAAGCGCTTAGTGGAAAGAGGGCATCCTTGTCGTTTACCTCTTAAAACAGGGAACAATTGTGAGAATGTATTCATAAAGTCACGTACTAGGTGCGTAGTAAAGCATTCAATGAATTTGGAAAATGTAGGGCTGAATATTGAGATTCTTATAAGAATAGCCAAGGAAGGCCAAAGCTTTTTCAGCATCTAAGGTTAGGAGAATAAGGGGGATCGGGTGATTTTTCGGTGTCGAAAGGACCATTGAAGAGCAATCTTGTGATTGAGGATGCAAGTCGCTCTTTAATGAAGCCCGATTGGTCAATATTAACAAGTTTAGAAATCGTGTTCTATTATATTAGCTATAATTTTTTCAAGTATTTGAGTCAGAATTAATGAGAGATGGGATGATAATTTGTAACTAATGAAGGATCATTATCCTATTTGTCGAATAACAATTGTAAAGCTTCACCAAACGTGCCGAAAAGCTGATTGAAGAAAATAGCCCCATAATCCGAGAAGTTTAGAAGATGGTTGAAAAGGAATGCTAAAAAATCTATTGGCTAACCATCTGGGCCTGAGGTTTCAAGGAGGGCTTTCTTGATTTCTTGTAGAATGGGCTTATCTACGGAAGATATATCGATTGGTTCTTTGATAAGGTTATATTCAGGTACAAACCTACTAATAATATATTAGCTTTATCAATGGTAGTCTGAAGAATAAAAGTCAAAGAATGATTTGTAACTTGATTTTTACTTGACTCTTTTTCCTGTAGTGTCTGTAATGGATGTAATGATTGTTTTTTCTTTTTAAGTTAAGAGGCTAATAATATGCCATCGTTATTGGAACCTTCCTAATATTTGGCTTTAATTCAAAGTAAAGACTTGTATGCTTTTTCCGATTCCATCTTAATTGAATTCAATGGGCCTCATTCTGAGGTCGCTGGTAACCCGCTGGACATTACACGCCCCAGCGGTGCGGGAAGTCAGGCGGCAGATATAAACTCCCCTTTCCCGTTTAGTTCTATAGGACTCCATGGGAGTGGCGAGACGGAAGCAACAGCACTGTTTCCGATAATGGTCTGCCTGCAAGGGCAGTTGCGCCCGGCAGGTCTGACCCGGCCGGGCACAACGAACCCTATATGCAGGCTAGTAGTGTTGCGGTCTGGAAACGAGGGTGCTGGAATGAGGCCCAATGTGTTTAGTCATAACTTGTTTGACTATATTCTCACTGGGATGTTTTAAAGTAAGATGTTTCTAGTAATTTGATTGCATGAAGCATCTCCTTGGTGATATTTCCATTGTGTTTTTCAAGCAACAAATTGAATAGTAAAGCCTCTTAAAGTAGCTTTGAATAGATGTATCTTGTGCATGATTATTATTAAAAAATTCTACGAAGAAATCATTCATTTTTTTAATGAAAGGGATCTTTTAAGAGAGGATTTAAACCTCCATCTGGAGGGATAATTAGGTTGTAAATTCCATTCAGGAGGTGTAAATACTGGAGCATGATCAGAAATGATAATGGAACCTATTTCTGAATTTTACTCTGGACGCATTGACAAAGATATAATCTAATCTTGAGGAAGATTTGTGTGCTGGGGAAGAAAGGTAAATATTTTGAGGTCTGCGTGACACAAACACCAGGAGTCAAATATGTAGATCCTCTAAAGTTTTAATGTTTTTTTTAATGAGATTTGAAGTTGATACCAGACTTCTGGTCTAAAATATAAAATCTCCAATTTGGTTATAATTGCCACATAAAATACTTTCAAAATGTCTTTATTTTTTGCTTTAAATCACATCAAAAGCCCTGGGCTAGAAGCAGTAGGACCATGAATGTTGACAATTGTAACGGGTATATTATTGACAAAAGCTTCAATAATAGTCCAACGTCCAGAAGATTTGTGTTCTTCATGAATTGAAAGGAAATCAGTTTGTTGATCAGTATAGCATCTTAGCTTTTTCCCAATGGCTGTTGAGAAGAATAGATTACCTTTTCATATTAAGTTTATTATTCTCCAGTTTCTGAATCCTAAATGGGTTACTTTTTGACAAATTAGATGAAATGTACGACCGGTAACACGGTTATCCTGACCATTAATGTTTCAAGTTGTGGTTTTAACACTCATTGGTCAAAGTGTGAGAATATAATAAACAAGGATATGGTGTTTACTGTAACATAAATACTGTGAATAAAATGAGAACATCTATAATGCACAGACGTTCTTGTGAATGACAATCATAAGGCGCATCTGAGTTGTGAGAATTTAAATGTTATGTTAAAGGTTCTTATATCGCGCACTGTCACCACCTACGTGGTCCCTTGGCGCTCTGGCGGATCTGTAAGTGAAGTGGGTGTGTGAGAAACCCAAAGGAGTCTCCCTAGCTAGTCCCTGGGGATCTGTCATCCAGGTGGCCAGGACATGGCCATCACTAGTGGATCCAGTTCCTGAGGGTGGACCAGAGAGGGAGGATCACCTGGATTGGGGGACCTCGGGGGGGAGTGGGATTGGGACACCGGTTGAGACATGATATCCCCCTTCTTTGAACACCTTTTTCCCATCCTACCACGTAGGGCATTCAAAACCACTATCCCTCGACCCCCTTTTTTGACACAAACACTTTTTCACACGACACTCCAGAGAACGGATTAACACCAGAGCCGTTTACCCGACATGTCCCAATACAAGGGTCAGGCAATTGATCTGACTCGCACACACACCTGACGGCCCTTTCTCTTCCCCACAGGGATAGGTGGAGCAAGAGAGCACAGTACGAGCAAGGCAGACTGCACGACGAAACAGCTATCCAGACCCGTAGGTTAAAAAGGAGGCGAAAGGCGGCAAACATTGAGAGGCTGACGAGGAGAGACACGCCCTGGCCCTTTGACAAAACCCTGCAAAACCTCGGCAGAAGAAATCGTAAGACCGAGGGCATTAGCCCAAGTGTGTTGCAGATGTCAACGGTACACTCAGCATTGACACTGATAAACCGGAGCGAGGGAGAGTCCTGCTACTGTGGTCCCGTCCTTGGCTCCAGCTATAAGGAAACCCAAGCGGTTCATCACAGCCGATGAGTGATACGATAAGAACCTGGCTGTTGTGAATGAAAGTCGCGACGTGAGAAAAGTTCAAAGAACTGTAACAATTTAAAGGGGAGACCAGCTGCAGAAGGGGACCTGCACCACGTGGGTGCTGCTCGTGGAAACTCTGGTTGAAATCATCTGAGTAAAACGGATACCAGAAGGCCGTAGGAGAGCTGCCAAGGTAGGTCAAAGTGGACATACAGGAGGTCAAGCAAAATTCCTGTACTGTCGCAAGCCTTTGACCTAATAAGGGAAGTGAATCCTGTAATCGTTGAAAGTAAATATGAATGTGAAGTTGGCAAGAGTGAACCCGGCCGAGGGATGTCCACTGGAACGATCTAAAAAGACATTAAGATTTAGAAGTGAAAGGACACGCCCTAGTGAATCCAGAGGAGGGATGCTGAAAGTAAAGAGGGGTCAGCATCCGGAACAGGGAGACCCAAGGGTGAAGAATCCTCACGCAAAGAAAAAAAAAACATGAAACAAACTTTCATTGTGTTGAAGGAGCTTTCTGTTTTGTTGAATATGTCGGCCCCTTGAGGCAAGAGAATTTCAAGAGAAACGAGACTTGGCCATTGACAGTCCTGATGGGTTCAAGTGGAAATGTTGTTGCGTGCTGGGGAAGCTTAAGAGTGTACTGTGCTCCAAGATTCCACTTTACCCCGTGTTCAAAACGTGGGAAGGGAGATTCAAGCTACCGCATCCCGACATAATGTTTGTGAACACTTCTTTCTTTACTTGAAAACCAGCCCACAACCATTTTCACTTTAAGGTTACAGGGCCTAAGAAATAGGTTTCTTAGTAGAGGCCCTTTTTTATTTGGCACAACCCCACTAGGCCTGCCTGATTTTCCTTTGCTGGTTGACGCTGCCATTTTAGATTTAGGTTTACATTGTGTTTTTCCAACCTGCATACAGTATTCATTGTTCAATAAACACCCCTGAACTGTGATCACTTGTCTGTCTTTACTGTTGCCACCATGAATTCCTTACAGGTGTAAGTTAGTAGGACTGAGCGGGAGAAAGAGCAAGGAAGCTGTGATGTGCTGTTGGCAGCTTCAGTTCGGTTTACACCGTTCGCTGAGCGTAGGTGTGTTTCGGTTGGTAGCCCTCATATGCTGTTGTGCAAGCCTATGTTTGGTTGGTGTGTGCGGTATGTTAAAAAAAAAAAAATTGGAGTTGGTTAGTGGTGGTATCCTATCCCCACTGTTTTTGGATGACTGTGTTGCATGTCCCTTCCCCTTTCTTATATTCTGGTGTGTTATACTTACCACTCCTACTATGTTGTGTGCAGATCAATGGGTCCTCAATGGGCTAGTCAGTGGAGATACCTTTCCACCCACAGCGCTCCGACTAAGTGTTGCTCCCTGTGCCCCGCGCTCCATCAGTTCCGAGATCGGGATGCCGTTCTCTCCACCTTTATTCCTCTAAGGCTCTGTCAGTGGTCCAGTTTGGTCGAACCCTTCGCTTTACCCTGTTTCCTTTTTAACCCTCTATAGGGTTGAGTATACCTTTTAGTCTCCCTCCCATTCTGACTTCTCTCTCCGCTCCAGTCTGTCTTACGCCCAAATCTTTCTCGGAGGAAGAGCGTCAAAATTGGGGGCTCTACAGCAAATGCAGGGACACCTAGATCTGAGACACAGCAGAAAATGATAACCGCCCACATTTAGGACTCAACAGTTAACACATTGACCCCACCTCCTCCCCACCCCCCACGGATTTGAGATACAGCAGTGAGTGAGGACGCCCAAATTGTGGCCTCCCCTCTGCCCCGTGCGCCCTTTGACCCACGGTCCATTAGTTCAGGACGCCTCACTCCCACCTCCTTTTATTTTTATCGAAGGTGCTCAATCTGAGTTTCAAATAAGTCTGGTCCAGTTCTCTCTCCCGTTTCTGGTTCGACCCTCTATGGGGACGAGTACACCTGGGCCTCCTTCCCTTTCAGACACTCCCCGGTCCTTTCAGTTGTGTTCTTTTCATGGGGTGTGGGTGTTTGTTCATTTCCATCCCGTTCTGAGTTGAAGAGCCAGGTTTTTAGACGTTTTCTGAATTTTAGATGATCCTTCATGATTCGTAGTTCTCTGGGGAGATAGATAATTCCAAAGAATGGGAGCTTGGATGTCAAAATTTGTGCCACCAAAACGGGCCAATTTAAATCTTGGCTGGACAAGTACTGGAGCTCCGGCTGCTCGAAGATTTCTAGTGTTTAACTTGCTCTTAATGCGATCTGATAATATGCTGGACTTGAAAGGGACACACATCTATGGGCCAGAGTGAGGGCTTTGTCATAAACTCTGCACTGGCTTCCTGTGAAGCAGAGAATTCCTGAGTGGAGAGGTGTGAGCGATGCAAGAGCTAAAAAATGGTGCGCACAGCGTTGTTCTGTGTGATTTGAAGGGCTTGGGTGTTGACGGCTGTGGTACTGGTCAACAGACTATTACAGTACTATACTGATATGCAAATGGATATTTCCCATCTGTGAAAGGCACAGTGAGTAAAAGCAGTGGCTGCGAACTCTCAAGTGGTTAATAACCACTGAACAGGTTATCAGGCCTTGTTCTGTCGAGAGGGGCACCCGCTACCTTTGCAAACTAAATTTCAAGGAACCTGGGATTGGTAACCCTAGGTCTCCTGGAGGCAACCAGACGTGGTCTCCCTCTCACTGTGCTTAGAGAGGCATCAGCTTCACCTCACTGATGATCCCCAACAAGGGTGAAACACGTGTATGGGGTTGCTGGTGGTACTCTCGTTCAGGTTGGAATTGCCATTGCATTTCGGTGCTGGACTGCCCCTGGGCAGGACAAAGACTGATATGCAAATGGATATTTCCCATCTGTGAAAGGCACAGTGAGTAAAAGCAGTGGCTGCGAACTCTCAAGTGGTTAATAACCACTGAAAAGGTTATCAGGTCTTGTTCTGTCGAGAGAGGGGCGCCCGCTACCTTTGTAAACTATATTACAGTACTCTAGCCTGGAGTTTATTAGTTCTGTAGACAGCAGGGCGCAAGTGTCACTAGTTATAAAGGGTCGAATGTGTTGTATACGTTTGTTGATCAATCCACAAACGGACCGAATGTTGGATACATGGGGCTTCATTGACAGGTCATTGTCCAGAATGACACCCAGTGTTTTCACTTTTTTTGAGACTGTTATAATATGGTCTGCGATCAAGAAGTCACAGTAGTCTTGTGAGTTTGCTCCAAGTATTTTTAGTGGTAACAATCATAAGCTCTTTTTTTTTGTATTTTAGAGCTAATGAGTTACATGCCATCCACTTCTGGATGGCACTGTAGATGTTAAGGGTTGCAGAATCCTTCTTATATTGACTGCTAAGCTGAATAACAACCTAGGTGTCATCAGCGTAGTTTGTATATTGGACACCCAGGCTGTTCAATAGGTCCAGCAGTGGCGAATATATATGTTAAAAATAAGCGGTGACAGGCAAGAGCCCTGCGGAACGGCATGTTTGAGGAATGGGAATACAGTGGTTGTTCCCAAGACAAACCTTCACTGTCCGTGGTCCCAAGAAGGAAGTGATCCATTTCAATGCCAAGGTGGAGCAGTTGGCGAGGTCTCCGAGCCTCGTCACAAGAAGAGTGTGATCAACAACATCGAAGGCTGCGGAGAGGTCTAAGAGCAGGAATGTTGTTGGTGGGCGTGGCGGAGGTGTGGTCGGAGTGCAGGATCTCCACAATTGAGGGAGTTTTTGATGTTTTCCTTATGGGCTGTGATTTTTGATAAAAAGCCATTGTGGATTTCTTGGCACCACTCTGAGTTTTTTTACAGGCTCGTTTGAAGGAGCTGGGTGATCTTGGCATTCTGCCAAGAATTCTTGAACACTTTTTTCTTTTGCATAACATTTTTTCACACACTATTTGTATTTAGAGGTAATGATTGGCAATAGATGTATTAGTATAGACCCTTTTATTTTGACAAGACACCACTAGGACTACGTTTTTATTTTTTGACGGTCGTAGCTTGATCCCCATCTTTAAATTTAGGATGTGATAGCTGTTTTTCAAACACAATTGAAGTCCTTTTTATGATTGTGCATTAGTCAGAACACTGACTTTTAACACAGTGAAAAACAATTTAAAACATATATTTTACATTCAATTTTCGCATTTCTCATTACTCATGCAGATGGAAGTCTTTTAGAATCCTGACCACCTCGGTAGTCCGAATTCTTTCTGTTCTGGATGATAACCTTTCCCAAAACTCTTCAGTGTCCAGCCAACAAACATCATGTACAAATCTTTTCAATCTCATAGTCCTCATATCACGAGTTCCAGAGCATCTAGATAACAGATGTTTGATAGTCTGGCCTTCTTTATCATTTCACTTATCACAAAGGACCTTAGTAACTCCTTTATCTCTCATAGATAAGATTTCCAGGGTGGGGAGTACTAGAAGTAGGAATACAATATCCAAAACTTTTGCTCTTGTTCATTTGGCCTACAAACCGAAAGGTTAGTGGCTACCATGAATATCACGTTATGTTTCTGCACGAAAAAACTTCTTGCCATAAAATGGTTTCTGATTAGTTTGTGTTTCTATTTTTGTAGATGTTTAATTGTTGCTCAAAAGAAGGGGAATGTGACTGTACAACACAAAAAAATCTATCCTTTTTCGTCCTGAAGACGGTTATAACCATGCAAAAAGGCATTGGGGATAGTGTCTCCATTAATGGTGTCGCAGCCGAAACATATGTCGAGCATCCAACAGGCCCAAAAGACTTTAGCCTGACGCACAGAGACTTCATCTTTCATCTCTGGATCTATACACATTGTGACTGTGTAACCACAGGATTGTATGAAACTAACTAAAAAAATCAGAAATACCTATAGACGTTTCGTAAATGCTTTAGAATAGAAATCCTTCTAGGCGAATCGCACACAGGATCACATATTAACCCCACCTCTTAGACAACAGTATTGTACACAAATTGATGCTTTGTTTTTTATTATGACATCTTGTGGATGCCTTTTAACTGTGTAACTGTTTGATAAAATATGCTTTATTTTTGTATGACATTGTTGTTGTGCATGATCTGTCCATGAAGTCTGTGAAAAATTGAGGTGATGGATGGCACACTAACCTAACCAGCTGAATCAAGAGCGGGATAACTGCCTTTCACGTTCTGTTTTATTTTGGGGGGGGGGGCGAGGGGGAAACAAAGTCACTAAGTAGAAAGAAGGTAGAGAAGATGAGCTTTTCAGGTTAGATTGAAAAATACAAAGAGAGCAGATAGCGTGAAGGAGAGAATTCTAGTGTTTATGGGCTCAGAGGGCAAAGATTGGAATTGAGGAGAAGCAGAGATTTGGGGACAGTGAGAAGCAAATTCTGTGATCGGAGAGTCCGAGAGGGAGAATAGAATTAAACTAGCGAAGAAAGATAAGGAGGAGCCGCAAGTACATTTAACAATAGTAGAAAGAAAGCCATAGAGAAATGTGATCTAAAGGGAAGCAGTGAACTAGACAGTAAAAAAGATGTGATAGAGGAGTGAAAAGGTGAAGAGAAGATGAACTGAAGAATTGTAAACCGATTGGAGAGGAAGAAAATATGAGGCAGGAAGGCCAAGAAAAAAAAGAGCAGTACGAGAAAACACCAGGCAGAACAGAAGTTTAGTAGCATGAAATGAGAGATGGGGATGAGCATGACTGATGTTAAAAGGCATTGCAGCATGAACGAGCAATAGAAGAGAGATGCAGCTTTAAAGAAAGTGAGGGATCAAATTTCGTGCAGACAAATAAAAGACGGGAGCAAGGAGCAAAAAAGAGGGACAAGGGGAAGAGAAGACCGAATAGTTGAACTTGGAAAAAACAGAACCTCAGTCTTATAAGGATTGAAGTGTAGAAAATCAGAAGACATCCATTTTTGGAATAAGAGTCAAAGGAAGAAAGAATGATGTGTGTATCTGCATACAGATGAAAGGAAAGATTATATGAATAAATAAGAACAGTGTGGGGGAGTGTAGAGTGAGAAAAGGAGAGGACCAAGAACAGAACCTTGAGGGACACCGTAAAGAAGAGGATGAGCTGTGTCCAGCACAAGTTGGAGTAGGACCCCTGAGAAAGATAGGAGCGGGACCATTCAAGGACAGTCTCAGTAATGCCCAAGGAATAAAGGGCGGAAATAGGAGTATGATCATCAGTGTTGTATGCCATAGATTGATCAAGAAGAAGCATAGAGGAGTGCTTAGAATGACAAGTGGATGCAAAAGAGCAAGAATCCAGATTGTAGAGGTGTTAGAAGAGAATTTAGTAAACTAGCAACCTGGGCATATGTTGCACGCTCAAGAATTTGAGACAGAAAGGGAATAAGTGAAATTGAGTGAAAATTAGCAGGAGCGGAAGGGTCAAGTCGTGTTCATGTTAGAATCTGGAGAATTAGAGCATGCTTAAAGGTGACAGGAAAACATGTTAAAAAGAGAAGAAATAATGAGTGATGTAAGATGAGGAAAATGATGTGGGTGGTCATGTGGAATAAGAGAAGCAGATCAGTAGGAGATGCTGTTGGCTGAGCATGGTTAAGAAGGGCAGAAGTATCAGAACTGGTAGGAGGAGAGAATGAGGATAGAGTATGAAGGTAAACTCAGAGGGAGGAGTGGGAGAAGAAGCAAATGCAGAATGAAGATTTGCAACTAGATGTGAAGTAACTAGCAAAGTCAGAGGAAGTGAAGAAAGGCAAAAGGAGGGATTGTTCGGGAGATTTAGGAGACAGGATGTTGTGGAGAAGTTGGAAAAGATGAGGGTGAGAGAGAAACCAGTATTTATTATTTTCGCAAGTAAGGCATATTCAAAAGAAGAGTGTAAAGATGAAAGTGCCGCAAGATCAGACAGTGATGTAGATTGGTTTGTCCAGTGCTGCTCAGCTTTATGCAGACGGGAGGTAGATAACATCAGAAGTAAGACAAGGCTCAGGAGTTTTACAAGTGGGAGTAAAAGAACAAAGAGGAGAGACTGAGTCAAGTGCAGACAGCAAAGTAGAATGGAGGGAACTAGCAGCATTATCAGGCGACAAAGAAGAGAAAGTAGGAAAAGATGGAAGAAAAGAGTGTAGAAAAGGGAGAAGATAGTCAAAGGAACGAAGATTGTGAGTAAAGGTAGGTGAAAGAGGAGCAGTAGAAAGGGTAAGGGGAGAGGGGAAAAAAGGAAACTTAAAAAGAACACAGGCTTGGCTGAAGGCAGTGAGGAAAAGATTAGGTCACAAGAAAAGCTAAACAGATGGGAGTGTGTGGATGGGGGAAAACCGAAGATAATAGGAATCAGTAAGGGAGATCAATTGAGTGCAGGAAGGATTAGAAGAAGGGAGAATGAAGTCGCCCAAAAGGCAAAAAGGCGACGAAGGAAGAATAAAGTATAGAAATAGATCAAGGTGGTCCAGAAAAATCACTGGCTGGGCCTGGGGGACAATGCACAAGAAGTGAGACCGGAAAGGGGCCCAGAGAAGGAAGGAAAATATTCAAAAGAATTTAAAGGTTGCAAGGCCAGAAAAACATGGTAAGAAAGTCCAAGAGGTATTCTAGAGAACGCCCGTACTCCCCCCACGTCTGAGAGGGCCAACACTATGCGAGAATAGGGTCAAAGCAGTATGAAATTAAGCTGGTATAAGAGTTGTCAGGGGTTACTCCAAGTTTCGGTAAGACAAAAAGAGTGCACATTAGATCAAGAATCGAGTGAAACTTATTGCAGACTGAATGGGCATTGAGAAGACCAAAGTGAAAAACAGGAAAGGTATCTGGAGAAATTGGAGGGGAACATAGATTGGAATGGTAGCGAGAACGAGAAGACTACCCGAGGAAAGGAACAGTGGGTTATCGTAGATGTAATGGGGCAAGTTATGAAAAGGGTGTACAAGATACCTGGGGGAAAAGGAGCAGGTGAGTGGCAGACTGGTCCATGATCAGGGGCAAATGGGGAAAGACAATGCCCTTGGAGGGTTGGCCTTTAAATGGGACACCTTAAGGCCACTTCTTAAGTAGCAGTCCGGTGATGGTCACAGGACCACTCCTGCACGTCCATGGTGGGGCGAAGCCACAGAGGGGAGGCAGCAGCAGCATTCACACTGCAGATGGAAAGTCCACAATCCAGGCGGCAGGGCAGGGGCCAGCTGCAGATGAAGGCAGGTAGGCGGGCAGCATACACTGCAGGCCGGAATGGCATAGCACTGCAAGGGAGCATCTAGGAAGCTCCGGGCCACTTCCTGAAGTAGCAGTCAGGTGATGGTCATGTGGCCGCTCCTGCACGTCCGGAGGAGGGGGCGGGGGGCAGAGGGCCACAGAGGGGAGCCCATAGCAGCAGCAGTATTTACACGCTGGTTCTATAGATAATGATTCCGGTGGGTCACGTGCCTGTCCAATAGGTGTGTACCTTGGAGTACTGAAGTGGTTGTTTCAATGCAGAAGTCCTGTGTTGAAGCTAACTGACTATCAATGATATAACAAGACACATTCACACAATCCAAACACTTGCAGGCCTGGATCCACATGGCCAAAAACCTAATCAAAAAAGTTGGTGTTGACATTGGTGTGTCTGTGGAGTATTTTGGCATTCCTCCCGTATGTGTAATGTCAGACGTTTATTGTACCACACTATCCTCGGCCACATGGATACCTTCTTTTGTGCTCTGTGATCGTTCCTCTGTGATCTCCTGGTTCTCAGTACCAATCTACCTCAGAGCTGCTCCAGAGCCCCATCTCCCACTACCCCCTTTTAAACACAAGATGACCTTCACCAACAGACTTGATCGGCAGACTGCTGCAAAACGACTTCCAGGTAAGGAATTTACGGATACACTGCTGCCATGCAGAGGAAGCTGTGGACGGTGCAATTGATGCATACCAACATTTCAGAGGGGACACTACATAGACACAGGTTCGAGGACCATTTTCATAGTGCTCAACCTGCGGTCTAAGACCTTCCTAAAAGGTATTGTACTATTCTTTTGGTCGAAGGGGTTTTATGAGGCCTCATTTTGCGTACAAGGGCTATAGTTTTACAGTCATAAATGCTTTTGTATACCTAAGATAAGGCGTAAAACGCCACCCTTTTTTCTGTGTGGGAAACGGTACACTGTTGCTGTTGACCTTGAGGAGAAGCCTGGCTGCAGTGTTCTGAGACGGCCCGGTAAACCATATTCATTAAATCAAGCAGAAAACTCACAATAAAGCAGATGTTTCCGTTTTCAGAAATCAAAGGAAAGGGTTTTTCCAACTGAGGCGGTTTGTGGCTATAATGATCGTGCGGTTTCTCTTCATCCGTGAAAGATGAGGGCATCTATCAAAGAACTCTGGCCAGAATGCAGTTTTCTAGAGGTTTGCACGTGCATTGGATGAGAGAACCTGTTTTACTTGGATTCTTTTTTAAGGAATTCGTATCCATCCATCGATACTGGTCAGGCACTCTGCGTTTGTATTAAGACGACACCATGTCACAAAGCTTGGTGAGAATTGTATATTGCCTGTGTAGTTCATGAAAGTGTCCAATTCCCCCTCTGCTAGTGGTCTATCCTATACGTTTAATCACTGGAGGGAATAGACGCGTGCCCTGTGGGTACGCCTCACCTCATGGGTGGAGATGATTAAGGAAATGATCCCACTATGACTGATTTTTATGATCGTTAAAAAGAAGCAAATCAACTGTTCGGAGCATAGAATATTACAATACGGGTGTTAGCAGTCTGCCAGAGTTCCTTGGTTAAATTGTTTGCCAAATATTTTATTTTGAATAAAACCCTTTTTTTGGGGCTTTTTTTACTTGTATTTTATGAAGTTGAAGTGGTCTTCTACATATTTTCACTCTAGTTGCATCATATTTTCTCTCACAAGTTTCTTATTCATTACTAATTAACTTCCTGAGTGAACCAGTGAGTGGCGTTTCTCTTGGTGAATTAAAACGGTTTTCAGAGGGGCAAACCTATGAACCACTTTTGTTAAGCATGCTATAGACAATGTATCCACTTTTGTTCGCAATATCTCATGATGGTTAAGAGGTTTAAGGGTTGTTCCCCGTTTTCCATTGTTTTGCCTCTGTTGGTAATATTATAAATTGTAGTCACTTGCATCACTGTAACTTGCCCCACAAAAAGGTTTCAGTAACTGCAGGAAAAGGAATATCGCATGAACATATTTTCATGTGACTGGTTCTTTCAGGTGGAATACAGGGAGATGGACGAATCTCTTGCAAACCTTTCGGAGGATGAGTATTATTCCGAAGAGGAGAGGAACGCTAAGGCAGAGCGAGAGAAGAAAGTGCCTCCACCCACACCTCAAGCGCTACCAGAGGAAGAAAACGACAGTGAACCTGAAGAGCCATCTGGTGAGTTCATTTAGAGCTGACCTGAGCTAGGGAACCATAAATAGTAATATGATGGTGGGGATACAGGCTCCGTAGCTGGCAGAATGTATGCTATTATTTTAGGTCCATATTTTTGTTTCTCTTCTTTGGCATGGAAACATGCTTTGAGCTGTGCTCGAGTGTCCAAAATGCACCATTACGGATGCTGGTAGCAGGCTTGAATATTTTTCAAAGGGTTCTTGAGGCTTCCGTGTAGGTACAGGTTCCAGATCAACTTACTGCATAATGAAGTACCTATCGAGGTCTGCTCCTGCACTCTTTGCACCTTCATATTAAAGTTGTGTCAAAAATAAGTATGGAAAAACCTCCTTTAGAGGTCTTTGCGTTACCTGCAGTCTGTTATAAAGTCACAGGCTCGATTCTTGAGGGTAGGAGATGTAAGGGGGGGGGGGATGGGGTGTCCATGGCGGCCAAGGACTACCTTCCGCTTAGTGACAGGCCCCCGATCAGGTATATGGCACATATCCCAAACCCTTTTAGTTTCCCATTCCGTTCCCAGCCCCATATGAATGGCAACCCCTGCTAACCCTAAAACCCTTGGGCGCAGCCTAGGAAGAAGGAAGGTCATCCTGTATATGTGCTCCTTTATAATAGTTGCTGCAAAGTGGCAAAGCTTACTTCTGTAATAGCTGCCCATAGAGCCTAATTGAAGGACTCGTGTTGTTGGTTGACGTTCTAAAAGGGGCCACTGGTGATTAAATAAGGAGTAGTAGCCTGCATCTTCTTTTCTTTTTTATTTCTGCGTTTAAAAAAAAGAATTTATTTGATCACCGTTATGTCTGTAAAAGCAGTCTCCTACTTGTTGACTTGTTAGAAATTCATCCAGTAGTTGCTCTCATTCTTTCTTGTGCTACTCCTATTTTAGAAATGTTTAGTGCGAGTACTTCCATACCTTTTTTTCCCTGCGGTTGCTTCTCCCAGCCCATAACATCCCTATGGTCATCATACCTCCTGTCTGCCTCTGCCTCCTACATTTGCCCCATCATTCCACTTATTTTGATAGTAACCCCATGTCTCTTTTCCACACCTTTTTCGGGATTAGTCCACTACAGAAAGCCCAATTTCCTTGCATCACTAGCAGAAGATGCCATGCCTGCGAAAGGCTGACCTGCAACATTCAGAGCATCGCTTCCAGACCTGGGGGAGGCGGTCTGTGTCAGATGGGTCCAGGAGGCTATCTGCAGCAGTGGAAGATGCATGCAAGGCTATGGCGGCTGGATGGCAGGTTGAGGGAGGCTGGTGTTTGAGCAGCGACCAGGGTTGAAGGTCTCCATGTACAAAAAGGGTGAAGGGGAGTAGACCTGTTTTGATGGTTTGCCTGAAAGTCCTCTGTTTGGTAAATAGAAATTGTTTAAAATGTTTTCTCACATCCGGGCTTCGGTGACTAATGGATTGCCAAATGGACATAGAGCCCTATGTTTTCCACCGTTGCTTTTATAAATCTCTTCCCCACTTACTACTTCCCTTTTGTCTGCGGTTGAAGCACTGAGGCGTGGTGGATTTGACCATTGGTTTAAACATTGCCAGTTTTAACCAATTGTGCACTTTCTAGTGTTCATTTTTTCATTGCGTTTAATTGAGAGGTTCCAAGTTCATATTTTTACCTTCTGAAATTACATCACATTTCACTGCAAACTGATGGATTAAAAAATGGTTGAAATAATGGTAAATGTAAATTCAGCGCACTCAAATGAGCCTTTGTTGCAATGTCGATAAGGAATCCTTAGAATGTTTTTTTTTTTTTTAAATGAGTTTTCAGGCTTAAACCACTTTTTTAGGAAATATATTTATCACCTAAATCGAATCATGGATATAATGCAGGGTTATTCTAGGTCTTAAAGGAAAGATTTTGTAGTTTGCTCTCTGTGTCGATATAACTTACAAAGTATTGATTTGACATATGGACCTGATCCCAATTAAATTTGTTAATGACGTGTATATAGACTCAATCGGTTGCGATGTGTACACATTTTCTGATGTGTAGCCATTATTTACTGCTCAATCCTGCAATCGACTGGTAGATCTCCGAAGTCGTCTGAATGTTTATGGTAGTACATATTGGAGTGGTATTTTTATTACAGCAATCATTAAATGTGTCGCCATGGCACGGCTCCTAGGTATGTTGCATATGTTTCGAGTTGCGTTATGTGCAATAAGATCATAGTTGTAAAACCAGCCAGGGCCCAGCGTGGCCACCAAGGGTGACTATCCAGTCTCCGAGTGGTGTAGGTTTGTGTTCAAAATCTCAAATCCCACAAAGTTTTTTTAACCAATAGGTTGTCAAGTGACGCTTTTTGACACCCCACTCTGCATCACCAGGCAATGCTTCGATTCCCTTTCTCCCAGCAAATGGAAATGTATTGCTACTTTATGAAAAGTGGGAAAAGGAGGAGAGAAAAATCATACATCGTATTTTCTGCTCTCGGGAGATTCCTGGCATTATTTTTTCATACCTTTTTTGTTTTCCATCAACCCCTTGATTCTTGATTAACTGTATCCACAGTTTACAATCACTGCCAACCCTCCAGATGATGATTGGGTAATAAGCTTGGTGAGTCAGACTGAATGCTATCTTCTGGTCATTGAAAGCCTTCATCTTTTTGCTATGCCTGTTGCATTTTTTAATTTTACATCTACATTTGACCTTGCAGTAAGAGAGATGTTATGGGTCAAACTGGCAAACTTGGGTATTGACGGAACTTTGCTAGACGTCATTATGGCACTATACTTAAAGACCACCGTGCAGATCCACTTTGGCACTTGTGGCCAACTTTATATGAATGTCCCAACAGCCACAGTGGTCAAGCAAGGCTGCTTACTAGCACAGTCCTTTTTTGTCTTTATATGAATGACATGCCACCATGCTTTCAAGGGGCCTCTAAAGAGATTCCCCTATCAGCGGGATGACCGTGCCAATGCTCAGGTATGTGGACGTTTCTTTCACCTACTGTGTTCAGAGCTTGACTCCAAGCAGTGGCTGCTTACTGTGATACAAATCATTTAATTTTAAAGAAGTCAAATCTAAAGTCATGGTGTTCATTAATCCTCACAGTAGAACATCAATGTCATGTTTTAAACGGGAGGGTGTATTGATTTGCGTTGTAGACTGCTTCACCTATTTAGGGGTATCTATGTGGGCGAAACTTTCATGTAAAGTCCAGGTAGAGCTTCCCACGAACAAAGCTGCAATAGGAAGGAAAAATTAAACTTGTGCAAAAAAGCCCAGGGATGACTTTTGGACCTAAAGTTGATTGTATTTTGAGGGAGGTTTTGGTGCAGTGGTTTACAGAACAGAGGTATGGGGCCTAGATAAACATGGATAAACATGTTGCTAGGTTTGGGAATATATGAAAAATGAATCTGGAAACTGATCTACCTACCTCAATGGTGTCCGATTGCCACTTTATATGTGAGGGTACGCTGCCAAGTGACATGGCGATCCATATAGTTGGTTGACATGTCCCGGTATGAAAACTTTTCTCAGTCATTGATATGATGCATGTCATTTATAACTCTCCTGTACACAAGTATTTCTCGGCATGCCTAGACACTAGACCTGCAGGGCGCATTCCTTAGTTGACATACTCAACCTAAGAGAAATGCACTTGCCCCATGATGACGGGTGGCAAAATATTTACCAATGTTTTCTGTAAAATGGAGCATGTCACCATAAACACACTTAAGATTTGATGCAATGCTGCCACCAAAAGCCAGCCATGTACACTGAACATTGTATTTGTCAACTAATGCAAACAAAGCTAGTTTGCAGTAATTGTGATGTAAAAGTTTCAAACATCTCCATACTCTCCAACCAGGTAGAGTACCATGCAAATGGTACTCGCCCTTCATAAAATCTACTTGCCATTGTAGGTGGGCTAGTAGATTTAGGCAAGCCCTGCACTGCATAGGAAACTGCTGTTGCACAATATCACTTTATTGGGTTATTGGGATCCTATAGGTCTTTTCAGGCCAAACTCAAAAATGAACAAATGGCTAGATTGAGAATGCATGAGGGAGATTTTATGCACCAGGCCCATTTGGGCTGGGGATGTCGATTCGGGCAGTCATGGGCACCAACCTTATTTGAAAGATCATGTGAATCCCCACATCAGACACATTGTTGTCCTCAAAAGGTCTAGCCAGGACAAAGAAGAGACACCACTAGCTACCCACCTCTACCACACTATAGTTGTAGGGGTGTCTACTCAAAAGGAGATAATTTATATCATCCAATTATATGTGTAGCCAGAATATAATATTCAACAAAACATATTTTAATTTGTATATCACAGAACAATTTTCATCAAAATATAGAAAACATAAAATTTAGGGAATAACAGCGCTGTTATCCCATGTTTCCCTAAATTATGGGCATGGTTGTATTCACTGTTACTAACATCACGTAACTTAACAATGCTGATTAACTACTTTTTCAGTTGTTAAACGGCTATAAGTGAGCATTGCATACCACTTTTTTCATACCACTTCTGGAATTATTACCGCATATACTGGTTTTTTATGTTTTCTATATTTTGATGAAAATTAATTGTGCTGTGATATACAAATTAAAATGTTTTGTTAAATATTATGTTCTATTTGCACATGTAATTGGATGATATAAATGATCTCCTTTTGAGTAGACACCCCTACAACTATAGTGTGGTAGATGTGGGTAGCTAGTGGTGTTTCCTTGTTGTCCTCAATAGTTGTACCTCCAACACCACAGCCCCCTTTACAAAAAAGAGGAAACCCCTATTTGCTCAAATCATTTTTCTACCCCCCCCTGGCTAGACCTGACAACTTGACACTTCCAGCTCCCCCCTCTCTCCATCACCCACAGCTTCCTACTCCTTTACAGAACACTAGGCTACAACAGAACGTTTTGCAGATGCCCTTAGTGGCTCTTTAGCAGCCATCCTGATATCCCACCCCACCCCACCCCTGCCTCACCATGCTAGGGGATTTCAATGTCTGATTTGATGTCCCTTCTAACTCTATGACCCGTCCACTCGTTGACGACTTGGTAGCCCTCAACATGACCCAACTGATATCAAACCCCACTCACGTCGTAGGACACACCTGTGACTGTTTATTCCGCTCTACCAACTTGATCTCTACTTTGCCCCCTAATTTGACTAGACTAATTTGAACTGATCACTCCATCTTCTCTCTCGTGACCGCCACCCCTTCCCTCCCTGTCTCACCACCCCATCCATTCCTCTAGTGTACGTCTTTGGAATAAAGTTTTATTAAACCCAGACCTGGCTGACGCCCTTCTATCCTCACTCCCAAACTTCACTCTCCAAGGAGGACTGTGCTCTATCGGCCTTTTTGACCGATGGCTCTCTAATGCCCTCATCCCTCTCACCCGACCAGATCTGCTTCTAGTAGACTAGGTCCTGCTCCCAAGTGGTTCAACCCCTCTGTCAAATTCCTCACCCTCAAGCATCACTTGGAACGCACATGGCAGGCCAACCCAATGTCCCAGAACAGAGCCACTTGTGCCCGACGGATCAGGGCCTACAGATCAGAAATTAGGAAAGCCAAAAGATCCTTCTGTGGAAACCCAATAGCCAACTCCCATATCCCTAGAAGGGAATTCCATAAAATCATCGTAGAAGTCCATACTCTACTCTACCCCCCCCATTCCCCCACTCCCAAGCACTCTGCGATGCCATGTCGGACCACTTTTACAACACCGCTTTGAAAGACACCAATACTATCCGCTCCAAATTAGCAACATTAACCCCCCTTTGTCTCCTCCATCTCCTGACCACCCCAACTCACACACACCCTCGCTTCCTTCTCTACCATTTTCCACCCAGACTTCCTGAAACTATCCAGTGTATGCTTTGTCTGATCCCATTGAGACCCCGCCCTCTCTCCTAAAAACATTCTAGCCACAACCTGTGCAGGCAGCATCGCTAAAACGATAATTAATCATTCACTGAGATTGGCATCTTCCCTGCAGCTTTCAAAACCTCACGTCAAGTCATTACTTAAAAAGCTGTGCCTCAACCCCATTTATCCAACTACCGCTCAATCTTAAACACCCGCTCCATTGCCAAACTCTTAGACCACACGGCAGACACCCAGCTCTGCCTCTTCAAAGAATGTAATTGCCTTCTCAACCCTGCCCAGTCCAGATTCAGACCCAAGAACGCCAGACTCGGAAGACTGTGCTGCGCTCATCCTACTCGACCTTTCGGCTGCATTTTACACGATTGACTGCTTATCCACAAGGACAACTCTACTCTCTAGGCATCAGGGACACCGCTCTAAGATGGATCTCATCCTTTCTCGCCAACTGCTCACAAATTACACTCCACCCACCCTTCTCCGCCCCATCCAGTCTCCAAAGGAGTCCCACAGCGGGGCCTCCCTATTCCCTCGCCAGCCTGTACCTGCTACAACTACGCTGATGACGCTAGATCATTTTCAAGATTCTCAAAACCCTGGACTCGTCCTGACCTCGCCTCCTGCCTCAAAAATGGACTGCTGGATGATTGCTAACCACCGCCTCCTTAATCCTTTTAAAACCGAAATCCTGATCTGCAGCAAAACATCACTTTCTCCAATCCCCCACCCCCAATCCGCCTGGCCCATTCTGCCTAGGACCCCCACCAGTAGCATCGAGCTCACTAAAGAACTTGGGATGCACCATGGACTGGGATCGAACACACTCGCCATATCCAGATCATGCCATTTTCACCTCTGCATCCTCAGACAAATCTTCCCTTATCTCTGCTACCCTCACAGTCTCAGCAATCCGGGCTATCATTCTCTCCCGCTTAGACTATGCCATTTCCCTCTCTCTGGGCGCCCCTGCCTATCGGCTCAGAGCTCCAACGCATCCAAAACACAGCAGTTGGGCTCCTCCTTCCTTTCTCACCCAGAGAACACCTCACTCCTGCCCTTGGCCTCTTATGTAATAAGATGGCCATTCTGCTTGGAATGTCACTGCTGTATGTGTTCTCGATGTGGCAGTAAGCGACATAGGTTATCTTACTGGGCATTGGAAAAACAGATGAACCCTTGGTTCCTCCCCTGGTGGTTCTTTCCATCTTTCTGGACTTGGGTGCAGCAAACATTCAGAGACTCCTGCTATTTGATGGCTGTTGGAGCCTACACAAATATGAATCTGCACTGTTTTACACTATACAATTCTGTATTTGCAGCATTTCTGCCGTGTTTCCTCATTTTAAACCTGCTTTGAACACTTCACTTGATCCATCAAGGTGAGGTGGTTCTTTGGACATCAATCTATCTTCCATTGTATTATCTGGTTTTCCCTTAAAGGATGAGCAACATCTATTTTTTTTTTCTTTTTTGTTTTTAGCTTTACAGACCGAGCCCAAAGAGGAGGTGCTCTTCTCGTTAATTAACATTCAGCAAGCTCTTTAAGTTTTACAGTTAAAGGATCAGATCCTTCCGGGAGCCTTCAATGCTATTTGTGATGTTTGGTGACCCAAATTCCGGCAAACAGTAGAGAAAAGGCCTCCATTGCCTTATGAGTAGTCTCCTGCATTAATGCGGGGTAGCATTCAGTCCTCCGACTAGTAAATCTAAACTGGGTGAGAACTAGAGAACGATGGGGTTGGAGGGGAATACTTTTCTTTTCAGGTATATTCTCTGGAATTATTGTTTTACTTGCCTCTCATATGGTATTGGACCATGACCCTATCCTTGGTGTTTTATTACTTTTCTCTTCTCGCTGACATTTGTAGGCTTACCTGTTCCCCTGTGGGCAGCAATAGTTAATTATGAACTGAACTTAACTGCGCACGTGCACCCTTAAACTGCTCACTGCGAGCCAGTTTACCGTCACAAGTAACTGGGATCATACACTGGCCAGGTCAAACAATAAGTGCTTCATAGAAGACGGATGTCATCACGTGTGTGGAGGCTGTATGCCACTTTCCTGAGGGGGTGAGAGCGTAGTTTCATCTAATGGGTTACGTTTTATTGGCTTTATCTGGTTATACAATGCAGTTTACTTTTGCCATCAGAAAACAAGGATTGCACATTTTTTGTTTTCCCCATAACCATCACAAAACATAGATTAAAATGTTGTTACTCATCGTCCCCCAAAATGGAATTATTACTTTTGAAGTTCCGCCTCAGATCTTTGGAAATATTTTGTCCAGTTTCACCAGGGCCAAAGTCAGAGGAATTTGGTTGCCCAATAACTGCTCCCTCCACCACTCTTCGAGCGATCGTGCCCCGTACTTCTTAGTTCTGTCATTAGGTTCAATCTGATTTCCCTCATAGTTGGACATACCAATACCAGATGTTTTGTTGTTTCAACTGTGGTTTCGTCCTGACAGTCTACATGTTGACCCAGTTTTACTGCCTTTTCTTCAACTCAAGATCGCTCCGGTTGGGAATAGATTTGGGCTAAATCTCATAAATTGGGCCCTAAAATACCAATTCGGGAACAATTCGAGGTATCTTGGTAATGTGTTTAGCTTTCTCGCTTCCTGGAGTGATTTTCCCATAAAACGTCAGGCCCTGGCGTTCTTCCTGCGTGATAATCCAGTCTTGGGTATATAACATCTTTTTTACTTTGTCGGAGTTGTTCCACAGGGTGAGATACGATTCGACTAGGTCTGAGATGATTGCTTGACATATGTTTTTCCATTCTGACAAAGTGACATCATTGCTCTTTGCCAGGGCTTCTTGTAAGACTGCAAAGCCCCCTGTTTTTCGTATTGTCCAGACATTTCCAGTTCCAAAACAAGACTTTTCCAGACTACTATTGTTTGCATGGCTGTTGGGCCCAGTTCCATATATATGGCTTGGATCGGGGTTCTCCTTGGTAACCGGAGAACAGACTTCCAAAAAAGCTCCTTGATCTTTGACCAATATTCCAAATGAAATGAAAATAAGGTTTCTGCTCCATATGTTAGTAAATGTAGCACCTTCATGCGATAGAAAGATATGCCACAAAACCTCTTCAACCGTATTCTCCTTTGGCTAGCCAGGTTTTTTCCTTTATATCTTAATAGCTCAAGTCTGGGGAGGTCCCTTGTGCTTGTATTCAAGCATACACCCAAATATATCAAAGATTTCACTTCATAATTCTGCTTCCCATGAGGGACTTTTTTGGTCGCTCGCTTCGACTCACCTTTGAAGACCAGTACCATTGATTTGGATGGATTTATTTTCTAGTTGTTGGCTTCTACATATCTGTACAGTGCGTCTATTTGTCTCTGTAGTCCCTCTGTAGTTTGATCAAGTAGAACTACATCGTCTGCATATAGAAGTCGTCCAATCGCCTGTTGGCCAATCTTGGGTGGAAAGTGTCTTATGTTGCGAAACTTCACATCTGAAATTTACAAAATGAAGAGTTCCGGCGCCAGGGGGCAGCCCTGCTTAAGCCTTTTGTTAGTCCGGTTTTCCTTTGTTAGGAGACGCGATCTATCTAATCTGATGCTTATTGACGTCTCCGAGTAGAGCTCTTGGACCACTTCTGGGATTTCATTGGGACATCCCCCATCGCTGTAGTTTTCCCCAAGGTTTTGAGCGGTAAACTGTGTTGAAGGCCTGTGAGAGGTCTATAAAGGCCATGGAAAGCCTATCTTTGCTTCTTTCAACTTGTGTCTGCAAAATATTGATGATAAATATTAAGTGCCGTGCCCACCCCCTTAACAAAGCCAGCTTGCCATTCATCCCTGGGGACCGCTTCAATGCACCACTTTGCCAAGGTTTTTAAGACTAGTGATGCGAACACCTTCACTGCTACGTCCAGCAATGCAATATGGTGGTAGTTTCTTGGTTCAGATCTAAGGTCTTTTTTGTAGATTGGGATGATCACTGATTTCATTTTTTTTTTTACATGTAGTTGGTATCGATCTGGCACTCGAGATGTAATCAGAGGGTTAAAAGAAATATTGACCAGTGTGTCGGGTTCTCTTTCTATAGGTAATTTTGTCATCCCGTCAGGACCTGCCGCTCTGGAACTATTCAATTTGCTGATGATGTCTTGGACGTGTCAGATATGTTGTTGTCTAATAGGTCCCACGATTTACTTTTCTTTTGAGGCTTTGGTATGACCATCTCTTTTGGGTCTAAATATTTAGAAAGATATGTGGTCCATGTTGCTGCTGGTATTGGATTTATCAAATAAACCTCCTGCGGTGCACCCAAGGCGTCTATCATGGACCGAATTTCGACAGTGTTCTTTGATCTTCTGTTCAACGAATCAGTATCAACAAGCGCATACAATACTTTCGACCTTTTTATCCCCTCTGAACACTTTTCATTGCTGTCCTCAGCATTAATTAACTCCAGGCTTGACTACTACAATAGTCTGCTGACCGGTACACTGCTCTTAACACAGAGCCCTTCAAGCTACACAAAATAATGTAGTACGCACCATCTTTTAGCTCGCTATTCATACACATATCTCAACTTTCAGGAAAACCTTACACTGGCTCCCCATAAAGCAAAGCATCTCACATAAGGCTCTCACCTTTGGCTCACAAGAGTTTACCTCTCTCATGTCCAGTATACCGATCGGATGGGACTAAGAGTAAGACATCCACTTGAAATCTTCGGCCATCTGTAGCACTCACACTTGGTCAGCCAAAATGTTAACTAGTTTGTTTTGGTGGCACAAGCTTTGATGTCCAGGCCCCACTTCTCTGGAACTCTCTTCCTGTCTCTATACGCCTAATTAAGGACTACCTGCCCTTTAAAAAGGCTATTAAGACTCTTTTTCAATCGAAGTCCTGATTATAGGGTTCTATGTCTTAAAATCACGGCAAAAATGGCTGTGAATACAAAATATCGTGGCAACAATGCTGTGGATTTGCCGCCAAAATCATGTAAAGGATGCAGGGTACACACCCGCAACACCAGGACGCATTGCAACCCCTACTCCCTTTAAATGGTATAATGGGGTACACCTTTACAAGGCCAAACCACAGCATTTTTGCAGCGATTTTATTATATATATATATATATATATTTCTGATGTTTGTTAATCTGCTTAGAATCACATGCTGTGCATAGGTCCGACATCCAGTGGTCACTGCGGAGTATTGCATTTTGTTTTTCGTAGTCAAAAAGGGGACGTCGACAAGGCGTGTCTGTAACACTATCCCTATAGTGACGTGCGTTGTACCCACAATCCCTCACGCGTCGAGGCCCCTCAGGTTGTTTTTTTCCGCCCAGCTTCTGATCGCCTTACGCTGAGCTCCTAGAGAGACATTGCTAATACTTACTACGGACCTTGGTCCTTAATTATACTTATTATATTGTTAAAGATCCCTCCCCTCGACGTTAGTTGTGAAGCTGTTTCTCCGCCGAGCAAGTTTTCGACGGAGGGGAAGAGGCGGAGGAGATCCTTCGGCGCTGCCGAACACCTGGCCTGGCCTTGCCGGCCAACATACAGTAGGGAGAGTGGGGGTTCAAACTTTTATCTTCTCTTTGAGAATGTCTTTCTTTCTCCCCTATCTTTCCCTTGGGGTTGTTATCACCAGTTATTATTGCCTCAGCTATGGAGAGGACACCTTTTAAGTTTTGCCCACGCTGTAGGGGCAAATACACTTGGAAGGATAAACACAAGCTCTGTAATCGTTGCTTGCCCCTCGATCATAGCTGCGCGGCCTGTAAGCTCTTGAAACCAAGAACTCTTAAAGAACGAAAAGTTGAGAGGTGGGCGGACTACGCTATGTCGAAGTCAGTTTCCTCACCCGCCGCCGCTGTTACAGAAAGTGACGAGGAGGGTGATAACTCTACGTCCGTCACGGAAGTCATTAACCCCCAGAAGGAGCGCTCTCGCTCCTCGACGTCCGTCTCCGGCCCCGACGGGCTCGGCTCACGCCCTGCTTATGGGGATGAACACCCCGGCGACAAGGACGCACATAGACCCCATAAGACTCAACACACAACCCACGGCTCTTCTTCGTCAAGGACGAAGGATCCATCAGCGCCGAAGGGGACGCAGGGCACTCCGGCGTCTACTTCAGACCGTAAAGGTCTCAAGCCCCACCCGCAAACGCAGCCGCGACCAGCGATTGGGCTTTCATCAAACACGGGCGCTACCTCAAAATCTCCGACGTAACGCTCCATAGAGCGGCTGTCGAGGAACAACGCGCAACGCAGGCAACGTGGCCACCAGAGCCCTCGACTGACAAACTCGTTGTCGAGAGCCTGGCGAGAATTGTTTCCGAAGACAAACGTATGCGGACGACGAAACAAACGTCGAATACTGCGCCGAAAAAGCACAAAAGTAGCCAGGAACAGCCCCCTTCATCTAAGGGCACTTCTGAACTACCGGAGGGCTTTTCAGAGGGAGACCTCTCCTCGACGTTGTGGGAGCGTTCTAAGCGTTTTGAAGCTGAAAACACTGATTTCCCCCCTCTAGACTATTCAGGGGTACCCCATGAGACCCTTGAAAGACTCCATTCTTGTATGGAGAAAATGGAAAGGTTTTTGGGAAGCCAAGACCCACCCACACACACAAGACAAAGAGAATGGCCCCAGGATGACCGTAGGGTCAAGATTCCTAGGCTGTTTCCCCCTTCCACAGACGTATATGACCTCACTGAAGAGGAGCAATACCTCCAGGAAGATGAGGAGTGTTTGGGTGGAGAGGAAGAACATGAGGAAGAGGGGTTTGAAGAAGATCCTTACACTACTGCAGGAGCTTTTGAAGAAGATACAGCTACCTCGCAGCCCTGGCAATCCCCATCAGTGCAGCCTTGGCAATCCCCATCAGTGCACTCAGACCCTGATGTCTTTCACCCTTCTCCTCTCAAGGATTCACATATTGGGAACACCTCTCCCATAGATGACCAACCTTCACTCAATGCACTATTGCGCAAGGCAGCAGCGCATTTTGAGATAGACACAGGGGAAACTCTTCCTGACATAGACTTTGTAGAGAAAGTTATTAAAGAAAAAGCCCCTGTTAGCCAGTCTATTCCGCTCCTGGCTTCTATAAAGAGAAGAATATCTCCTTCCCTTTCCAATCCTGCCTTAGTAAGAGGGGGTCAACCCTCGAATAGAAAAGCTCTTCAGCCCTTCAT
Source organism: Ambystoma mexicanum (assembly GCF_040938575.1). Classification (NCBI taxonomy): domain Eukaryota; kingdom Metazoa; phylum Chordata; class Amphibia; order Caudata; family Ambystomatidae; genus Ambystoma; species Ambystoma mexicanum. The sequence continues at coordinate 176,262,852 of NC_090934.1, forward strand.
CCTCTGACCCTTTGTACATCAGAGGACATTCTATTCCGGACTCCCTCGTAGTTACTAATACAAGAAAAAGAGCGGGGGTACCACTATCCACTAGTGAGGCACCACCTGACAAAGAGGGCAAGAAGCTCTATGCACTTGGAAAGAGAATCACGACTTCCGCCGCCTTCTCAACTAGGATTGCAAATAACAATTCCCTACTAGCTAGCTACACGGATGCACAGTGGAGCAAGCTGCGCAGCGAAGCAGAGGACGCACCAGAACCCCTGCGTTCACGCCTGTTAGCTATAATATCAGAGGGAACTCTTGTAAACCAGGGCATGCTGCAGAGACGGCTGGCCGTTCCCTGGTTCAGGGAATACTTCTCAAACGCCATGTCTGGCTACGCAATTCAGGATTTAAGCCGGAAACCCAAGCGTCCCTGAAAAATAAGCCCATAGAACAAACACATCTTTTTGGGAAAGCAGTTGATGAGGCCCTAGAACATGCGAAGAAAGAGTTTGATACCATCAAGACTCTTGACCACATTTCTAGGCCCCCTAACAGACGCGGCTATGCCAATAGACGCTCCTTTCGTGGCCTACGCCAGCAGCAAAACCAACAGCAATTTTACTCTGCTACCAACTGGCCCTCTAACCAGGGTAACAACACCCAGTTCAGTCAAAGAGGCCAACGGCGTGGCAAAGGAAGAGGTTGCGGCTCCAGCCCCAAAGGTTCCACGCCCAATACCAACAAATGACCCGAAGATTCGGGTCCCCTCCCATGCATCACCGGTCGGGGGCCGGCTAACATCGTTGCTATCAGCATGGGAGGGAATATCGTCAGACCGCTGGGTATTATCCACCATAGCCCACGGATACTGCATCGAATTCAACGGTTCCCCGAAGTACAGACCCCCACGGAACCAACGCATAACACCAGAACACCTCACCATTCTTCAAGAAGTAGAAGAGCTACTGAAAAAAGAAGCTATAGAGGCTGTTCCCCTATCTCAGGTAACGGAAGGTATTTATTCAGTGTACTTCCTTGTACCCAAAAAGGACTTAACCATGCGCCCTGTATTAGATCTGCGCCCAGCAAACAACTTTGTCAAACCCCAAAAGTTTTGTATGGTGACCTTGCAGGAAGTAATCCCACTGTTATCACAAGGGGATTACATGACAACGCTAGACATGAAAGATGCATACTTTCATATTTTAATGTTGCCAGCACACAGAAAATACCTCAGGTTCAAGATAGAGAACAAACACTACTAGTTCAGAGTACTACCCTTCGGGATAGCTTCTGCACCAAGGGTATTCACAAAAGTACTGGCAGTAGCAGCGGCCCACCTGCGCAGGTTATCCATCCCGGTATACCCTTACCTCGACGACTGGCTCATAACAGGGGATTCTTACGAAACATGCTTCTCCAATACCCAAAAGACCGTAGACCTTTTGTACCAACTAGGCTTCTCCATCAACGAAAAAAAGTCCAGCTTAGACCCCAGCCAAGTCGAACAATTTTTATGGGCTCTAATTCGAACAAAGGACGGCCTCGTCTTCCCCTCCAACGAGAGGGTCCAAAACATGCTGTTTCAGATCCCCCATTATGTGGCAGGTCGAGAGGTGACGGTACGCAAAGCAATGCGCTTGCTAGGGATGATGGTGTCATGTATTTATTTGGTACCTCACGCGCGCCTGCGCCCAATGAAAGAGTGGCTCAACAGCCAGTGGTGTCAGGCCAGCGGACAATGGGACGATCTAGTGGTGGTCTCGCAGGCCTTAGTTCTCTCGCTACGGTGGTGGACAAAAGAGAACCTGTTATTAGGGAAAACTTTTGCCACACCCGCAGTGGAAGCCACTCTAACCACAGACTCATCCCTCACAGGATGGGGGGCTCACCTATCCCATCAGACTGCTCACGGAGCGTGGACTCCGAGCTTAGCATCCAAGCATATAAACCTGCTGGAACTTCTAGCGGTGTTCAAAGCACTGAAAGCCTTTCAGGAACATCTACAAGGAAAGACAGTGATGGTCCTCACAGACAGCACCACAGCCATGTACTACCTCAACAAGCAAGGGGGCACTCACTCTCCAGGACTGTCCAAGCGGTCCCAGAATATATGGAAGTGGGCTCTCAAACACATGTTCCTACTATCACAACATGCACCAGGGGAACTCAATCTGCTAGCAGACAAACTCAGCAGAGACTTCCCCCTGCCCGAAGAGTACGAATGGCAATTGCACGAAGACATCGTCTTAGACGTCTTCACGCAATGGGGAAATAGACCTGTTCGCAACTATGGAAAACTCACAATTCCAAAGTTAAGCCTCCAGGTACCCCCAGAACCAGTCCAAGGGGAACGCTCTGTCGATTCAATGGTCAGGGAAATTTGTTTACGCCTTTCCCCCAACTCCCCTTCTCAACAAAGTCGTGCACAAGATGCACCAGGAGCAGGTTACCATGATACTAGTGGCCCCAATGTGGGCCCGGCAGCCATGGTTTGCTCACTTGATGGAGATGTCCCTATCTCCCCCAGTGAAACTTCCCTGCCCGTACAACATGCTGTCACAGGACAAGGGCAGGACACTGCATCCATGCCCTGAGACCATGAACTTAGCAGCCTGGCTCCTGAGATCGTAGAATTTGGACATTTACAACTCCCGCAGAGATGTATGGACATCCTCAGGGAAGCCAGAAAACCTAATACTCGCCACTGCTATTCTAGCAAGTGGAAAAGATTTGTCATCTGGTGTAGAATTAAGAGCATCAACCCAGTTGACTGCTCTCCCACTAACATTGTTCTGTACTTGACCCATTTACTGGATTCAGGTCTAGTCTTCAATTCCATTAAAGTCCACCAGCGGCACTTTCTGCATACACCACTTCCCAACTTAAAGTGTCGTGGTGGAAGATACCAGTTATCAAGGCCTTCATGGAGGGGGTAAAGAGAATACACCCTCCGATAGCTAACCCAGCTCCCGGATGGGACTTAAATGTGGTACTTTCTAGACTCATGGGCCCGCCTTTCGAACCCATGCACAAGGCAACTCTTAAAGACCTCACTCTTAAGACTGCTTTCCTAATAGCTATCACCTCCATTAGGAGAGTAAGTGAACTACAGGCTCTTTCTCTACTAGACCCCTTCGTAACAGTTCACAAGGATAAGGTGGTTCTACGCACACACCCAAGGTTTGCACCAAAATTCATATCGAAATTTCATGTAAACCAGTCAATAGAACTACCAACGTTCTTTCAAAACCCTTCCAGCTTGGGAGAAAAAAGTCTGCATACACTGGATGTACGCAGAGCTGTCATGTTCTACATGGAAAGAACCAGACCACTAAGAAAGACTAATCAGTTCTTTGTCTCGGTGGCAGCAGGAAGAGAAGGAGATGCAGTTTCAAAGTCCACTATTTCTAGATGGATTGTTCAATGCATCACTCTGTTACACTCTTGCTAAGAGAGAACTACCCTTCAAGCCAAGAGCACATTCCACTCGAGGCACTGGGGCTTCCATAGCATTCATTGCAAATGTTCCCCTTGAGTCCATCTGCAAAGCGGCTACCTGGAGTTCTGTGCACACCTTTACAAAACACTACTGTCTAGATGCACACTCTAAATCTGACAGGCAGTATTAAGACATCTTTTCTCTACTGTTCCTTCTCATAACCCACCGCCAACTCCGGGTACTGCTTGCTAGTCTATGCACAGCATGTGATTCTAAGCAGATTAACAAACATCAGAAGGCAATGCATTACTTACCGTAAAAGCATTTCTGATGGTTGTATCTGCTTAGATTCACATGCGCCCACCCTTCCTCCCCGCTCGGATGGAAGGAACATAGACATCCTTTTCTATATTTCTCTCTTTTCTGTACTCACTCACGTCTAGAAGGCTCCCTCAGGGCAGAAAAATACAAACAGAGGGACCTCGACGCGTGAGGGATTGTGGGTACAACGCACGTCACTATAGGGATAGTGTTACAGACACGCCTTGTCGACGTCCCCTTTTCGACTACGAAAAACAAAATGCAATACTCCGCAGTGACCACTGGATGTCGGACCTATGCACAGCATGTGAATCTAAGCAGATACAACCATCAGAAATGCTTTTACGGTAAGTAATGCATTGTCATATATAACGGCCAAGCACTTTAACTCCGCTCCCCCTGGACGAATCTTCACCAAACTTAGCAAACAAAGTATGTGGGCCACTCAATGTTTTTTTCGCAAAGTTTGGTGAGGTTTGGTCCAGGGGGGGGAAAGTTATAGGGGGGTCCCAAAACGTCTTTTTTTCCCATAGACTGAATGGGGGAAAAACTTTGCGCACGGCTACAGGTCAAACTGCTGGACGGATTTTCACCAAATTAGCGGCAGGTGCAGGGGCTTGGTCTAAAAAGCGTGCTTTTGTAAATTTGGTGACCTTCTGTGCAGTACCTTTCATTAAAATGACCAAAAAGTAGGTCTGAAAAAAAATTAGTGATATCTATGTCCGCTTCGCGGTCACACTTCCCTGTTCGGTCCACGGACAAGATACCGATTGGCTAAGGGGCTGGCTTCATGACCGCGGACACGCAATGTCTCTGCCGATTGGCTGCAGCGAGACGTGTTCAGCGTCAGATTGTTAGGATGCACCCGACATCTTGGATTCGCCGATAGTGGAGCGGCAACCAGCAGAAACATGCTATATTTATAAAACTCTTTTGCTGTGTCATAGAGCATTGGGAAAGGTTCAGACAGTAAGACTTGGGTGATGAATGCATTTGTTCTTCATGATGTGTTTTCTATGGCCACCTTGTACACACAGAAAATGAGGGGTGTCATAAGGTTAGCATTTCAGTCCGTGCAGTGCAAAGGGAGCTTGTAACTGTTGTAAGGACATGCGTGGTGTTAACGAACATTGACAAAATGCCGTAATTGCATTACTTTTTCCTAAGGGTATTGTATTCATTAGTACGCTGCCATAGGTGTGACATGCTACGGTGGTTGTGGCCAGGGCCTAGAGTGTTGGATGCATGGCCGTCGGCCGAAGATCGAAGGCCTTACTTCCAAGACTGTAGGCCCTGGCCACAACCACTGCAGTATGTCACTCCCCTGGATACACCCGTAGTAATGCGTATTGATTGCCTGGTTGTGGGGAGTGTGTGCAGTCTTGGGAGGCCATGCACCCAATAACAAACTTGTAAGCACTGTACGTCCAAGCCACTGCACACCCATACCATGTAATATCTATGGACATACTGCTAGGACTGCAGCCTCTGGCCAGAAGCACTGAAGGATACCACAACTATAGAAAAACCCCGACTTCCACACATTACTAAGGTGGTTGTGGGGAGACCCTGCACATTTGGGTGCATGGCCGAAAGCCATTGTTTGGCAGAATCCTCTGCAGTTCCCTTGGGGACCACTGCAAGAAGATTAAGACTACAAGAGTAAGCAGTAAACCCAATTGGTAGCCGTCTGTACCACCCAGAATTACCTGGTAGCTGTGGCTGAGCAGTCAGACTTCTCTCAAGAAGAGTAGGGCAGTATACAGAGGATACACAATAGGGCTAAAACACAGTAGAGCAAGCAAATGCTGACCAGAGCTTGGTATCAAAAGTATATAATTATTTATTTAACACACACTTAAAGAAATACACTAGTACTATAAATCAAAGCAAGTTCAAACAGTCAGAAAAGTATACACACCTCCCGTAAGAATTATTAGACCAGTTTAAGTCAAAACAGCACTTTTTGTCAAAACCGAGGTGAGCGTGTAACTTAGATGGCACTCCAGTAATTAAGTAAAAGGGAGAGAAAAAGGCAGGTCATGAAAATAAAACCGTTCCCAACACTTTTAAAAGACCAAAACAAGTTAAAGAAGGCAGAGTCTACTGTAGAGCCAAAGTTCATAGGCCAGGCCCACTTTAAATGGAGCAAGGTGAAATGTGCCCAAGATCACAGTTGAGAAATGCATTCAAGTCTTTGTAAAATTGTTCAAGAGAGGTTGGGTTGATTCTGAAGGTAAAGTTAGGTCTGGGGGCCAACCCAGTTGGGAAGCCAAGGATTTAAGGGTCACCTTTAGCAAACCGTAAAAAGGGAGGCCAGGTGGAACACAGAACCTTTTTAAAATTGAGGAAGCTCCAGCGGTGGCAGTTGTTCCTGGTTTCGACCAGGGGAAGAGAGGATCTCGTCGAGGAGGAAACTTGGAGTCGTCGCACTGCCCAGGGAAGAGACCAGCCGCGGAGTTCGTCGGTTAAAAGGTGCGTTCCTTTTATTTGTGGTCACAGTGGTGAAGCTTGGCTATCCGGCCGGCGGGGTGCTTGGCACGGGCCATTCAACCAAGGGATGTCCTGGAAGGCGAAATGGCGAACTGGTTGATCCCACCAGCTCAGAGGAAGAAGACTCTTTCAGCAGAAGATCTTCTCTTGTCGGTAGAGTGGTGAGGTCGTTGCAGCAGGGCTCCACCGGTGGTGGTGGTGTAGATGGCTCGGCTTCTCCCCTCTTCGGATTTCTAAGGTCCTGTGGCGACTTCTGAAGTTCCAGTCCCGAAAGCCCTGCTTTTATGCAGAAAAAAACCCCATTCAACAGCCTAGCTGTCACTCATACATGCTAAGTGGGGAGCTGGGCGGCTCACCACTGGGCCAATCAGAACAGAGTGTGACTTGAGTTGCTAAGGCAATGCAGTCCAGGGTGCCCATTCCCCCACCCACACATCCTGTGGAACCCAGACAGAGTGGCACCATTTGGAGGGCTTCTGTGGAGAAGCCCGCCAAAAAGTGGAACAAAGGGCTTGACCTTGATTGGAGTTACAGAGACGGACACGAACGACATTTTAGAAGAGTTCTGGCGAAAAGACCCAACCAGTGATTTTATATTAAATAAACCGGCGGTATCTTTAATATTGCACCAAAAAGTGGTGCGTTTAAAATCAATGGGAAAATCCCATAGGAAATATTCCGGTGGAATATTTTGTGTGGTAACCACTGCCACCAGCCAGAAACTCGACAAGGGGGGAACTGGACAATGCCCCCTTGGAAACAGACCCAGGGGCAATCGAATTAACCCCTTCCAGTACTTCCACAATATGATGGTTTGTACTGGTTCTGTTCACAATTTTGGACTAGTAAAGTCAATGGTGACTTTACATGCCCTGGGAGACAGTAGTCAGTCCCAGGGTATGGAGTCTGTTTGGGGGTCACTATGACACCCCTGTCCTACTGCACTGAGGGTGCTGTGTAACACATACATAAAAACAGATGATACTCTATGGGGTAAAAAAATAACATAGCCCATAAGCACACAAAAAGTCAGACATACCTCAAATCATGCCTAAGAGTGGGAGGAAAAGTGTCTCACTCTTAGCAGGAGAAAAAAACAAACACCTAAAATCAAGTAAAGCTGCTGGGGGACTCAGTAGGTTTGGGAAATTAGCCTTTGTTAGGCAGAAACCTGTGCAGTTCCCTTGGGGAACACTGCAAAAGATTTAAGACTACAGGTAGAGCAGTAAACCCCTTTGGTAGCAGTCTGTACCACCCAGATTTACCTGGTAGCTGTGGCTGAGCAGTCAGACTTCTCTCAAGAAGAGTTAGGCAGTATGTAAAGTATACACAATATGTACCAAAACACAATAGCACAAGCAAACACTGACCAGAGCTTGGTTTCAAAAGTATATAGTTATTTATTTAAAATACACATAAGTTAAAAACACTCTAGCAAAAATATAGTAAAAGCACTTCAACACAGTTATAATGAAAGTAGATTCAATCCTTTCTCCTATCTAGACAACTCTAAGTAAACACCACTTAATTAAAACAGAGGTGAGTGCTTAACGTTAGATGACACTCTAGTAGTTTCCAAGAAAGGGAGAGAAAAAGCAGAAATGGGTTAGACACACCACTCTAGGGTCCAGAGCACTTGCAATAGGCTTAAAGAAGAATAAAGTCACAGGTGAGCAAAAGTCACTAGGCAGGGCCCACTCTTAGAGTAGCCGGAGCGAAAATGTGCCCAAGATCACACTGTTAGTTAGAGATTCAAAGTCTTGCAAAGAGTCAAAAAGAGGTTAGAGGGGCTCAGAAAGTTTAGCCAAAGTGTCCCAGGCACTCCCAGGTTCGAAAGCCGGGGACTAAATCTACCCCGTACAGTCGGTAGCAAGGGAAGCCAGGCAGAACACAGTACCTTAAGCGGAAAGGATCCTCCAGCGGTGGCAGTTGTTCCAGGCAGTGGCAGCAGGGCTCGACGTCGGTCAGGGGAGAAGAAGTTCTCGCTGAAGAGCAGAAGAAGAGGGTCGTTGCACTGCCCGGGAAGAAACCAGCCGCGGAGTCCTCCGGTTAAAGGGTTGGTACCGACTTTCGCGGTATGGGGGTAAAGTGTGGTATTCCGGTTGCCGGGGTGCTTGGCACAGGCAAGGCGGCCACGAGATACCTCAAAGAACGGAAAGAAGGCGAAAACTGGTTGTCCCCACCAGTCAAGGGAAGGAGCCACTCCGTTAAGAGTTCTCCTCGGTCGTCGGGAAAAAGTGGTGAGACGGTTCAGCAGGGCTCCACCGGGTGGTGTCGTCGAAGCAGGTCGGCTCAGCTCTTCCCTCGTCGGATTCTTGGTCCTGTGGCGACTTCTGAAGTCCCAGTCCCCAAAGCCCTGCTTTTATGCAGCAAACCCCCATTCACCCAGCCTAGCTGTCACTCAAACATGCTAAGTGGTGAGCCGGGCGGCTCACCACTTGGGCCAATCAGGACGGAGTGCGACTTGAGTTACCAAGGTAACTCAGTCCAGGGTGCCTAAATCCCCCTCCCCCCCTCCTAAGTACCCCAGACAGAGTGGCACCACTTTGGAGGGCTTCTGTGGAGAAGCCCGCCAAAAGTGGAACAAAGGGCTCCACTTTGGGTCAGAGTTACAGAGGCGAACACCAACGCCATTTTAGAATCAAGTTTTGGCAAAAAGTCCCAACCGGAGTTATAAAAATAAATATATAAACCGGCGGTATGTTTAAGGCTACCGTAAATAAATAATTAAATGTGTTAGCCTAAAACAATGGGAAATCCCATAGGGAAATATTCGCGGTCGAATATAAAAAGTAGTTTCCACTGCCACCAGCCAAAACTCGATCAGGGGGGACGGAGACGTGCCCCCTCGACTAACAGACCCTGGGGCAATCGAATTGCCCCAGCCAGTACGTCCACAATATGATGGATTGTACTGGTTCTGTTCAGGATTCAAGACTAGCAAAGTCTTTGGTGACTTTACATGCCCTGGGAGACAGTAGTCAGTCCCAGGGTATGGAGTCTATGTTGGGGAGTCCCTAGGACACCCCTGGGTCACGGCACAGAGGGTGCTGTGTGACCCATATCACAAAAATACATGAGGCCCTATGGAGTAAAAGACCCCATAGCCCATTCAACACAAGGTTTAACCAAGAAAACACACTTCAACATGTCCAAGAGTGAGGGTAAAAGAGTCTCACTCTTGGCAGGAGAAAAAAATTAAACCCCAGAAATCCAGCAAAGCTGCTGGGGGACTCACTAGGTAGGGAAATTCAGCCTAAACAGAGAATTCTCCCTAACACTCGCCCCCCCCAGACTAAGGGACAGGAGGATTTAATCCACTCCTGGATGAACCTCATACCTCTAGTCGATGATATACATCCTAGAGAGTCCATCAGCATTTTGATGGTGACACCCTGACCTGTGCTCAATGGTGAACTCAAAGGTTTTCTTTTGTAAGCTAACGGACCTACAGACCCTTTGAGGAACATCAGTCTTTTTGTTATAGGGGATCTGGTTGACCAGTCCCTCAGAAGTTGGTACAACTTCTGAACCTATGTTAGGCTTTTTCAAGGGGTCCTTATAAAGGATTCCCTTAGATCTAGAGGGGCCTCCAAGGTTCCTCACCACCTCTCTTGTGGGAGCAGGTTGGGTCTTAGGCCTCTTGGTTGGAGGGGTTGGGGTTAGGCAATGTACCTGCTTCCCCTTCCTCTTAGATCTACCCTTACCTATTTTAGGAGTTCCCCCCCTAATATTAGGATTTGAGTTGGGGTCTTCAGTAGAAGGTCCAACAGTCTGAAGGTTTTTGGCCTTAGACTTTTCTTTTCTGGTTTTCCACCAGCACTGAGAAGTACCAGTTCTCTCGGGTCCAGATAGGGGCCTAGTTGGTCTATCCACCTCTTCCTCAGAAGCAGGGGGAGTCAGAGACTCTGAGACTAGGGGAACAATGATGGAGCTTGGTTGGGGCTCCCATGTTCCTAGCATACTATCCGGAAAGGTGCCTGGGTCAGAGGTCAACTTACTAAACCCAGGGCTTGTAGTGGGGTTCTCAGTAGAGGGTCCCACAGGCTTAGAAGGGTCCTTCAAGGTAGCCTTTCTAGCCAATTTGGTTAAGTTCTGCTTCTCCATACTGGGAGGCCTGGGGGTATGTGACACTACTCCTAGAGTTCTTAGGTCATTCCCTAACAGGACCTTCCCAGGTACCTCAGCCTGAACACTGACAGGGATCCTTACTGTCATGTTGTTACATTGAATGAGGGCTGGTAGAATAGGAACCATTTGGACAGGGCCTCCAGACATCCTAGTGGGACCTTTGGGTGCTTTGGCCACATCTTCAGGTTGAAAGAAGCTTTCATCCACTACTGTTCTGCTGGCCCCAGTGTCTCTCCTGGCAGGAGTATCCTGGCCATTGACAAGAACACTGTCCACATAATACACCTTAGAGTTAACAGGTAGGGAGTTATACACAACCCTATTCTGGGGACTAACCAGACCCATAGGCTCTAAGTTTACAGTTGCTTGAAGACCCAAGGGTTCTTCAGCAAAGAGTTCAAAGTGGGCACTAGCCATCTGTACTTCATCCTCAGGAGTGAAGGCTAAGGAGACTGTGCTGATCCCTGCAGGTTTACCCTTGCACTTGGGATCTCCTTTGATATGGTCAGTACCCTGACAGACATAGCATTGTCCAAATGCTCTATGGAAGGGTGGCTTGTTCTGACCTCCTTCTGGCTTGTGGCCAGAAGGTACAGTAGCCTGACTAGGTTTCCCATGTGGCTTACCCTGGTTATTTTGTGGTTTGGGGCCCTCTTTGGGATAGGAATTATTAGAATTCTCTTTGGAGTCTTTTTTAGGCTGTTTCTCCCCATCCTTCTTCTGAGTTACCCCAGAATCCTTGTGAGTGGCCCTGTTGGCAACCCACAAGTCAGCAGCCTTAGCTAGCTTCCGGGAATCTAATTCCCTGGAATCAGCCAAGTGTTGTCTGAGCTCAGGAGAGCAGGCATCATAAATAGTCTCCAACATAAACAAATTCTTCATACCTTCATAAGTGTTCACCTTGTAACCCTTAATCCATCCCTCTAAGTTTTTCAAACATTCACTCACCCAGGTAGCCCAAGGGGTACCATCATGCTTTTTGAGGCTCCTAAACCTCTTAAGATACTGGGAAGGGGTCTTCCCAAACCTAGCTATCAAAGCTAGTTTCACACATTCATAGTCCTTCCTATCCTCCTCCCCCATCTCCATTACCACATCAGTTGCAACAGGGGGAAGCCTAGAGAACAACCAGGTGAGTAAGTCATTTCCTGTGATGTTCTGGAGCCCATGATTATATTCAAACAGAGACAACCAATCCAACACATCCAACTTAGGCTCATACATACCAACCAATTCTTTAGGCATCCGGGGTCTTTTAGGACTGGAACTTCTAGAGGAGCCAGAGAGAGAAACATTCTCAACAGATAATTTCTTCATTTCTAAGTCATACTTGAGCTCCATTTCCCTTAGCCTTAGTTCTTTGTCAGTTTGAGCATTCAGTTTCTTATACTCCAATTCTAGCTTCATTTTCTCTAGTTCAAAGTACTGGGGACTAAATGTGGGACCTGGTAAAGGTCCAGTAGGCACAGCAGGTAGAGCAGGCAGAGGCCTAGGGGGGACAGTTACAACAGCCTCACCCTCCTCTTCTGACTCTTCCTCAGAAACATCAACATTTTGTTCCATGTTAACTTCAACACTGTCATCTACAGTTGCTGGAGTGGTAGGTTCCTCTGAACCATCACCCAGACTTTGGTTAGCTAACAATCTTTCAATCAGCTCCATTTTCTTGCCCTTAGTCAGGAGATCCTTATGTTTACAGAGCACTCTTAAACAATCAGCAGTTTTGGCTGCAAGGGACTCTTGACTATAGCTTTCTATAACTGACATGTTAGAGGTTTTACTTTTTCAGTGCTAAGCTTTGTGGTTAGTTGCACTAAGGTATCTAAAGCACAATAAAATGTATACTCAATACAAATCCCACCGCTGTACACCAGTGTTAGGCAGAAACCTGTGCAGTTCCCTTGGGGAACACTGCAAAAGATTTAAGACTACAGGTAGAGCAGTAAACCCCTTTGGTAGCAGTCTGTACCACCCAGATTTACCTGGTAGCTGTGGCTGAGCAGTCAGACTTCTCTCAAGAAGAGTTAGGCAGTATGTAAAGTATACACAATATGTACCAAAACACAATAGCACAAGCAAACACTGACCAGAGCTTGGTTTCAAAAGTATATAGTTATTTATTTAAAATACACATAAGTTAAAAACACTCTAGCAAAAATATAGTAAAAGCACTTCAACACAGTTATAATGAAAGTAGATTCAATCCTTTCTCCTATCTAGACAACTCTAAGTAAACACCACTTAATTAAAACAGAGGTGAGTGCTTAACGTTAGATGACACTCTAGTAGTTTCCAAGAAAGGGAGAGAAAAAGCAGAAATGGGTTAGACACACCACTCTAGGGTCCAGAGCACTTGCAATAGGCTTAAAGAAGAATAAAGTCACAGGTGAGCAAAAGTCACTAGGCAGGGCCCACTCTTAGAGTAGCCGGAGCGAAAATGTGCCCAAGATCACACTGTTAGTTAGAGATTCAAAGTCTTGCAAAGAGTCAAAAAGAGGTTAGAGGGGCTCAGAAAGTTTAGCCAAAGTGTCCCAGGCACTCCCAGGTTCGAAAGCCGGGGACTAAATCTACCCCGTACAGTCGGTAGCAAGGGAAGCCAGGCAGAACACAGTACCTTAAGCGGAAAGGATCCTCCAGCGGTGGCAGTTGTTCCAGGCAGTGGCAGCAGGGCTCGACGTCGGTCAGGGGAGAAGAAGTTCTCGCTGAAGAGCAGAAGAAGAGGGTCGTTGCACTGCCCGGGAAGAAACCAGCCGCGGAGTCCTCCGGTTAAAGGGTTGGTACCGACTTTCGCGGTATGGGGGTAAAGTGTGGTATTCCGGTTGCCGGGGTGCTTGGCACAGGCAAGGCGGCCACGAGATACCTCAAAGAACGGAAAGAAGGCGAAAACTGGTTGTCCCCACCAGTCAAGGGAAGGAGCCACTCCGTTAAGAGTTCTCCTCGGTCGTCGGGAAAAAGTGGTGAGACGGTTCAGCAGGGCTCCACCGGGTGGTGTCGTCGAAGCAGGTCGGCTCAGCTCTTCCCTCGTCGGATTCTTGGTCCTGTGGCGACTTCTGAAGTCCCAGTCCCCAAAGCCCTGCTTTTATGCAGCAAACCCCCATTCACCCAGCCTAGCTGTCACTCAAACATGCTAAGTGGTGAGCCGGGCGGCTCACCACTTGGGCCAATCAGGACGGAGTGCGACTTGAGTTACCAAGGTAACTCAGTCCAGGGTGCCTAAATCCCCCTCCCCCCCTCCTAAGTACCCCAGACAGAGTGGCACCACTTTGGAGGGCTTCTGTGGAGAAGCCCGCCAAAAGTGGAACAAAGGGCTCCACTTTGGGTCAGAGTTACAGAGGCGAACACCAACGCCATTTTAGAATCAAGTTTTGGCAAAAAGTCCCAACCGGAGTTATAAAAATAAATATATAAACCGGCGGTATGTTTAAGGCTACCGTAAATAAATAATTAAATGTGTTAGCCTAAAACAATGGGAAATCCCATAGGGAAATATTCGCGGTCGAATATAAAAAGTAGTTTCCACTGCCACCAGCCAAAACTCGATCAGGGGGGACGGAGACGTGCCCCCTCGACTAACAGACCCTGGGGCAATCGAATTGCCCCAGCCAGTACGTCCACAATATGATGGATTGTACTGGTTCTGTTCAGGATTCAAGACTAGCAAAGTCTTTGGTGACTTTACATGCCCTGGGAGACAGTAGTCAGTCCCAGGGTATGGAGTCTATGTTGGGGAGTCCCTAGGACACCCCTGGGTCACGGCACAGAGGGTGCTGTGTGACCCATATCACAAAAATACATGAGGCCCTATGGAGTAAAAGACCCCATAGCCCATTCAACACAAGGTTTAACCAAGAAAACACACTTCAACATGTCCAAGAGTGAGGGTAAAAGAGTCTCACTCTTGGCAGGAGAAAAAAATTAAACCCCAGAAATCCAGCAAAGCTGCTGGGGGACTCACTAGGTAGGGAAATTCAGCCTAAACAGAGAATTCTCCCTAACAGCCTTATAGGAGAATTCTCCCTAACAGCCATGCAGTCAACAACAAAGTTATACCCTCTTCACTTACAAGTTAACATGGGTTTTATCTAGTGCGGTGGTTGTGGCTAACATGTATACTTTTGGGTGCATGGTTGCAGACTGTATGCCATACACCCAAGTATGTGTACACTGCCCACAAGCACTGCAGCTTATCACATTTATACTTCACACCCACACAATCGACTCTGTATCTGGCAGGTGTGGCAAGCTTCTACAGTGTTTGGTACATATTCAGTACATGCTACATTTCCTATGTTTTCTTCTATGGGTGTGCTACTGATTTTTAAGCAACCATGGGTTTAATAGGTTGTGGTGATTGTGGCCAGGGCCTACAGTGTTGGGTGCATGGCCGTAGGCCGGACGCCATACTTCCAAGACTGTAGACCTTGCCCACAGCCACTGCAGCATGTCACAGCAATGGGTACACCTGTAGTATTAGTTATTGATCAGATGGTTGTGGGGAGTGCGTACAGTCTATGGCGCATGGCCAAACGCCATGCACCCAAGAAGAAACTTCTAAGCACTGGAGTTATAAGCTACTTCACATCCATATATTGAAATGTATGGACATACACCTAAGATTTTAGGCCCTGCCCACAACCACTGCAGCATTTCACAGCTACAGAGACACCCCTAGTATTGAACATCACTCAGGTGGCTGTAGGGAGGATCTGCAGTCATGAGTGCATGGCCGCAGGCCATGTCCCCAAAAGCATATCTGTACGTAGTGTACTTATATGCCCCAATGGATGCCATATGGTGTGGTAGTAGTGTCCAGGATGTAGAGTATTTGAACAAAATAATAAGCACTGCAGTTGTAAGCAAGTATGGATTTTATATACCGTATACCCATACATTGATAAATCTGTGGCCTCACACTCACGTCTGCAGCCTGTGGCTACAAACTACTGCAGCATATGACAGCTATAGGTACACTTGTAATATGCAACATCATTAAGATGGTTGTGGGGAGGGCGTAGCGTTTTGGGAGCATGCTCCCAAAACAAAGTTTGTATGTAGTGAAATTACAAGGCACAATGGTTCCGATATGCTGTGGCGTTTCTGCCCAGGACCCAGTCTTGTCTGCATTCCCAAAGGCCATGCACACAAGACTGAAGTCCTAAGCAGTGGGGTTATAAGTGAATATGGGTGTGGTGTAATGTGGTAGTTGTGTGCACGTCCTAGCGTCTTGGCTGCAGACGATGGTCCCAAAAGTTAACTTATAAGTAGTTAATTTACAAGGACCATGGTTTTGATGTGCAGCGATGGTTGTGGGTAGGAACTATACTCTTGTACCTTGGTCGTAAGGCGTAGATGGTAGGTTACACAACCAAGATGCAATGGCCAGCCTACAGCCATTGCAGCATATTAGTATCATAGATTAGAGGTGTAGGTTCGCATGTGTACAAAAAGACTGCCAAAATACTTAATCCTTACTTTGTTCAGAATCCATATGTTAAATGCCTTTAGTACTTGGTGGAAGTATCCTTTTTTCATTTCTGTGATAAAAGAAAAAAGTAAGTACTGTGCATTCTGTTCAGTTTCTGTGTTTGCTTTTCTAATCCTTGGGTCTGGGAAAAAAAAATCTGTCGAATTAAAATAAAACCTTTATTTGCTATGGTACTAACTACTTCCTTGTTTCCTTTGAGTGTTTCCTTCATCTTTCTGAATGTTAGTTTTGTTGCCTTGCTGCCGATTTTTAACAGTTAGAATACGCCTACAGGTATCCAACTGTGCTTTTGTTCTTACAGTTCTGTGAGATTCATTTATTTGTGTAGTTGTTATATCCTGTTGGGCAGTTAGATACCTGTTGGCGTATTCTAACTGTTTGTACTCTTTTCCATAATTATTTGGTAGTCTCGAAGTGCACATTTATTAAATGTTGGCTTTAGGGAGATTAAATACGCATTTGTAAGATTAGCTGGCAATCTCTGCTTTAGAGTAATGCTGCCATCATTCCATTCGAATCATCCACATCTGTTTTTAATGTATGCAGTGTAGTGACTTGCATTGTTTGTAGCTCCTGCATGGTAGATTATACCTACTGTTGTAAAGATTTTCTTTCCAAGTGACACTTGACCGTGTGTGAATCCAGTCAGTTTACAATTGTTTTTGGTACCATCTGCATTATAACATAGAAGCATAAGTATTATGTAGGCACTATGCGATTGTATCAGTAAGATGGAGCGATTGTCTGAATTGCAAATAGTACATAATCTGCCATGGTTTGCATTCTGTACAAGTTGCTGAAATGGAATGGATTCACAATTAGGTATGGAAACATACACACATCACTCATTTGGGATTTGTTCCTGTGTTACATTGTCACATGTTTCCACATGTATTAAATCTGGAAGATTTCATTTATAGCTATGTTTTTGTTTTGCAGTACTTGTAGTAAGTACAATAGACATTCTTGTGGATCTTCTTGTGAGTTCATAGTGAATCTCACCATTCCAGCACAGTAGTCCTATTCTTGCCTTATTCCATGAACACGGTATGTGTTGTCAGGATTGTTGCATTCCTATGAAGCACGAACATTTGCAAACACAATTGGTCTGTACTGTGTAAGTAAATATTGCTAACAATTGGTGGCAATTGAAATAGAATATTCATTGCTACATTTGCATAGCAACTTACCCCAGTTTGATTTGCAAATTTTAATGGACCAGCTAGTTCTGTATCTGAGTGCATTTTTCTGAGTTTCTGTTCCTCCTTTGAAGACGTACCTGGTTTACATTCCCTAATAGGTTCTTCTTTGTTTGTGGTAATTGATGAAGCTTTAGCTTCTTTTGTTTTCTTTGAGGGATTTGCTGTTGGAGTCTGTTGCATTTCTGTTTGTTTTTAGTTTTCTTTTACCACGTTTCACTTCATCTGGAACAGGATATTGCTTCAGATGGGGGGTGTACAATGAACAGTCTATTGTATTCTAGAATGCAAGGAATATCAGCTTTGACTTTACTTGCATCAAAGTTCATTAGCAATAGACCGTCAAGTGTACGTAAGCATGATAATGCTACGTAGCTCATGCCTCCTTTAAAGACTGTTTTTCCCATATCTATCAATGCTTTGTCTAGGGTAAGACCTTGGGATTTATGAATGGTAACTGCATATGCAAGAGTTAGAAGATTGCTCTCTACGTACATACATGTCTTTGAAGAGAAGGAATCGAGCAATTGAGCGTCCTATCCTTTTCACTTCTGAAAGTTTATCAAAGCTAATATTGACATACTGAATGTTGCTGTCACGTGGGTATGATTGAAAGCCAACAACTGTACCCAGTGCTCCATTAACTAGTCCTTGCTCGGCGTCAAGGTTACGTTTAAGCAATACTCTACAATTTAAGCATAATTTTAATATTTTTTTCAACCCCGCTGTGTTGATTAAATTTTCTAAACTATTTAGTCTTGTTGTGGCTTGCTCACACATGGGTACTGTCATACCATGTACGTCTAGTTTGTCTGTGGCGCTAATTTCAATTATTTGTTGCATTTCTTTATTTAACATTGTTCATTGAATTTGAAACAGCTTGCAAGAGTTGGCATTAAGGCCATACAATTGACATTTTTGTGCGCAATTTGTTCCATAACATCAGTTGCCATGCACTATCGCAATAAAGTGCATGAATGTGCCAGTTTTTCAGTACTGCGTGTGCTTCTTGCGATAGTACACCAACTCTAATACTTTTAAGATGTTAGCATAAGTGAGATCTGCAGATTGATGCATGTTCTCTGTTAATTCTATGTGTTGGAAATGTTGCCAAAGGTTGACATTTCCTATGCTACAAACAGTTTTACGGCAGAGTTTGTGGCCTACGGTTTTAAAAATAGGTTCACCTTTCACTGGTGTCAATTGTAGAAGAGGTCCGAAAATGATAATGTGTTTCCCTGCAAAGAGGTCTTCGTTGCTACTTTTAAGTACTTCTTGTAATCTGAGGTGAATCCAAGCCAACATTAGGTTGGAGACAGTGCTCACTTCATCTATTAGTAGCATTTTCATTTGTTTTAATACTCTGCGTACTTCCATTGCAGCTTCTGCAGAAAGTTTGTAATAGTCGTAATTTATTTTGATGCTCTACTGGAAGCGGTAGTAATCGGTGTAAAGTGACACTGCCTATGTTGTAGGCAGCTAAACCAGTGGGGGCCGTTAAAACAGCTGACAGTTTGTTGTTTGTCAATTGTTGAAGGAACTTGCTGATGATTTTAATTAAGAATGTTTTTCCTGATCCAGCTTCACCACTCACGTACAGCAGTATAGGTTTGTAATTTTGGCAGGTACATTCTTTATTTTCGTGTTGTACACCATGTACCATTTCAAATGTTACATCTTCAAAAATGGTGCGCTGATCTTTAAGTTTTACTTGTTGTACAGTTAAGTCTTCTGTATCTTCTTGATACTGATACATGGTGTTTTCTACTTCTCCCTCATTTGCTATTAGTGGTTGTCCTAGTGGTTCTTGACTTCCTATTATAGAAGGTTGACTACTGTCGGAAGAGTCCTTATCTAGTTGGGCCTGAAGTTCCTCTTCCTGCTCATTGTGTAACATTGTTTTGTACTGCGTAAAGTTCACATCGGTGATGGCGCTTTCATTTACTTTAAACGCATCTTAATTAGCAGTCAGTTATCTAGTATGTCTTCCTCTTTTCTCCATGGTTTAAAAAGTAGTAACAGTTGAGTTTTTAATGATCATTGTACATGATTAATTAAGCTTCGTTTGGTAAGTTTCACTAAGCTCCCTTCAGTCGGTGACTCTATATCTACCTTTTCTTTCATCAGGTTTTATATTATTTTTGTATGCAAAGTTTTGAGCTATGTGGTATAGACGCATGCTTTCCAAAGTGCTACTCCTGCTCGGATAGTATCTGTCCAGTAAATTGTTTTTTAGAATGTCTTGGCTGTTGGGATCATTTCTGGCAATAGTTTCTATGTCCTCATATGATTTCAGAACTCTTTTTCTAGATTTAGCAGGACCAAGACTTAGCCATACTATGTTGCTGATTTTCCATACAAAGCAGTACCGGTTAAACGATCTGCTGCTTCATAGACGCCACATTCTCTGAGAGCATTTTTATGCATAGGCTGTACAATTTCTGTAATAGTGTTTTGTCTGATGCTAGGTCATCCTAGAGGTCTTGAAGCTCTGTTTTTTTCTGCTTTTGTTAAGTAGGCTGTAAGATATCGTGCAACAGCAGTAGAATTGTCTGCAATGTTCTGCAAATCTGTTTGCTTTCCATAAGAGGGCAATGATTGCATTGTAATCATTGCTATATTTTGATTCTTCTGTTCTTTTTATGTAATACGTGTTCTTAGGTGATTTACCTTTAACACTATGTCGAACTGAAGACATTAAGTTGTTTACTTCATCTGTTTCTGTAACTGGTCTAGGGAAACCAAAGTGGCATTTGGTGTAGTATTTACCTTTGTTTTTGTATTTGCGCTGACCATATTTGCCACATCTGTGTCTCTGAAATTGTAAAATCTGCACATGCAGATCACTGTCTGTTGTGAAGGGATTTCACAAGTGACATATTTTTGGATAAACTGCAAAAAAGTGCTATCACCGTTGTGACCGAATTTAGGTGCACCTTTGATCCATAACAGCATGTGAATATGTGGTGCTCCTCTCGCTTGATATTCTTTTCTCCAAAAGCAGTGTTGCACTTCTCCAAGGGGAGGAACAGTTTTATTGCAAATAAAGTCTAGCATGGCAATGAAACGATGATGGAAGTATCTTGACACACTGACTGGATCTAGAGAGCAAAGTTCTCCAGGTGTTAATATATCTATGTTGCTTTTGTTGCGGTTTGCTATGCGTAGGAACTCATGTAATTCTTCCCATGCATATTCTGCACAACTTAGTGTAACAAACCAAGTAGGTGGTCGAAGGTTTCTGATCATACAACGCATGTCTTCTTGCCGTCGGAACCAGTATTCCTTTGTACCACTCATGTTTGCAAACAAATTTGTTATACTTGATTGTAAAACCTCATCTTTTTCCTGTACCTTTTGTATTAACTGCGTAGCTGACATTTTGAAAGTGGGTTCCAGATTTCAAAATGTGTGCAACTCCGTAACATAGCGTTCCTAATTCACTTTCACAGAGTAGGTGGAATATGTATTCCCAGATTTAGACAAAATGTGGATCTTGCGAATACATTCGTAGTGAGCGGTATTCTAATGCCCCAATCTGAGTGGGTCTATCATCGTATCTTCCACCTTTGCCAGTAGGGAATTGCAGTGGAAAAGCATGTGCGTCTATACTTTTTTGCCCATATACTCATTGGTGAACCTTTGGTTTGTCACATTTGGTAAGTTTCTAGTGCATCATCTATGCTTTAATTGGAATGCAATGGATGAATTATGTACTGGTCCAAAATAGTGGATACTGTAGCAGGATCCAGAAGTTCGAATTGTCCAGTTTCTGATGGCTGTTGAATTATTTGAGTTTCCCTTAAGCTTTCTTCAATATTTATTTCTTTGTAGTATTCATTATTGTCTTTTAGATATTGCAATGCTTGTCTAACCTTATGTAAGTCCACCAGTTGTTGCTCAATATTTTTTTCTTTAAATGGAACACCATTTACCAAGACCTATTAAAGAATGCTCTATTGAACGTTGCCTTCCTAGAGTGTGTACATTTTCGGTTCAATCTAATGGCAAATAAACTACTTTGGCACAAATGCCTTCCACCAATTCAGAGGGAGGTAATTTTGCTGTTTTTGGATTAAGGCGTATAATTGCGTGAAATGGATGGACTGTTTGAATTATGATGCTCTCATACAGATTGAGTTGTTGCAGGATTTTTGGTTGTGGGAACAATTCCAAATTATTTGTAATAGCATGTTAAGGCGTGTGGTTGTCTAATTTTGTAGTACAGTAACTGCAACATATTAGGCGTTCAGTTAGTTCATATTTGTTTTCTGCTAAAAGGTAGAGAGCTAATTCAAACCATTTGGAATCTTCATTGTCTTCTATTTTGTATGCTATGCCCACATTTTTTGTGTTCCTTTTGTAAAACGCTCTGCGGCAACACACACACACACATGGCTTGGCACTTCAGCCGATGCCCCTTTAAATTTTACTCTTTCTTTTCTGTATGTGTGTAATAGAAGGTTGCTATGTGCAGATTTGTTGCTACTATGCTCTAAAACTATTGCATTTTGTAAGTGGCTTTCACTTCCAAAATACTTTCTCTGAATACGGTCAATTTCTTCTTGTAAATATTTGGGTGCACCATGCAGAAGAGTTATTCAAATTGCCTAATTCTGAAGCTGGACTTTTTGCATAGTATATTTTATACACCAGATTTCTTACATTTGAATGATATGTTATCCTTTTGATATCATGGAAGGTGCTTTTGCAAATAGGCCCAGAAATGCAGGCTAATGAATGTCCTTGTAGTCCTGTGTATTTGCGCACTGGACAAATATCCATATTTTGCTGCACTTTCATTTTACTTTTGTCTTTCCCTTTTACATACAGATTGAGGAACTGACATAAAGATTTGAAAACTTTGTTTGGAATGGCACACATTGATGTGCACAGCCATTTGTATACTGGACGGTGTGCTTCCGTCAAATCGAGATGTATTTCTGAGTTTTCAGGGGATACATTTGTAAGCAGTGTTTCTTGTTACATGATGGTACTATTGATTTTTTTCATACCCTCGTCCACTGCTATGGATGGCAATTGTGTTTGATTTGGTTTGTATGCTTCCTCATTAAAATATGGTTCTGTGGTTGTCATGTGACTCCATTCACCTCCACACACTTAAGAAATTATTTTTGTTCACATTTCGTTTATTGCTGAGTTTCTTTTGTAGTTTGGTACTCACTTTTGTTAGTGCTTTCATCCTTCTTAACACTAATATAAACAATTTCCTTTTGAGAAGGAATGCGCTGTCTACGTGAACTTGTAGGATTAACTTTCTACAGTAGGTTTTGAGGGGTGAGGATGATTTCGGTCCTCTTCTTAGTAGATTCTGAAGCACTCTGTGACGAAACATTTTTGCTAAAATACTTTTTTTTTTACTATGGGTTCTTGTTACTATATCAGGATTATTAGGAGTATTAGCTGTACTGGTGGCCAATTATATTGTTTTTTATTTATATTTTTTTATTTTTTTTTCATGCTTTTTGTGACCCATTTTGATGGAGGAGGTAAAGTTTCGGTAGTTGAAGCTTCCTTTGTTTTGCTAAACGACTGCATTAGCTGGTTTGTTCTAACGTTCTCTACAAGCTCTACTACAGATGGATGCTTAGATTGAACACTTTTATTTTATTTGCGCTACTTCTGCGTTCCTTTCTACGAAGTTGCTTTTTGGTAGGCATTTTTTGGTGTCTGTTGAAAAAAAGAAGGCATGCTTTGGTCTGTTCAATGTATGTGTGCTGTGTGCATGCGTGCATGAGTCTGATGGGGAAGCTATTTGTCATGGTGTGTGAATGTGCATTGGACTCTTACAATGATTTGGTAAGGCTATTTTACTGTTTGTATACTATTACAATGTGCTTCAGATGAGTGGCCTAGTGGTGACGAGAAGTATTAGCATTATTAGTAAACGAAATGCCATAAACTTGAAACAGCAACTTCTTTTCTAGAACTAACCTTCTAATGATTCTGTATGTTATTTGACTTCCAAACACGCAGGGATTTGTGAGCCATTCTGCCTGTTATTCTCTGTTTAATAAATGGGTATTTGTAGGTAGAATGGTTCAGAAATCAATGTTTGCTTTGGTGTACAAATTAAATAAATAACCCATGCAGCCTCTTTGAGGAATAGTTACAATATAGAGTTAGTACTATGCTTACTTTTTTTTGCGAAATGATCAGGTTTCTTCAGATATGTCGTTTGCAGTGTAGATGCTGTTGATTCTCAGGAGAGTAGTCTTTACTGTGATAAAAAAAAACATTAATTATTTTGTGTTTACAGCAGTGATGATACTGCACACATTAATTGTGCATCTTTCGTCAGAGCATTCTCCTTTCATATGTCAACCCTGTGCACGTGTGCACTTCGCTCTGTGCTGCTTTTGTATGTTACTTGCCATATGCTACTTGCAAGTCCTTCTGAATTGAGAGCAATTTTAAGGTTATGGTAATGCCTTGTTTTTTAAAAGGTATACTATCTATTGGAGAGAGGTTTGTAAACGATGGGGCATAATAGTAGATGTGAAAAATGTTTCTACTTTCAGATTGTGAGCACGATTCCGACACATCGGAAGACCCTCAGAGGGAGATGTCACCACAGCAATCGGGAGCGCTTACTTTTCTCATACCATCACATTGCAAGTACCATTACTGTAGGCCGTACACAGGAGACAACTCCGACCCTTTCTAATGCAAAATCGAGTTTCGTCCTAAATAGGTATGTTTGTAACGTATGTATAGGTTATGCGGAAGACAGTAAGAAGTCGTGCAGTTTGTCAATGATAAATGGGACTTCTTGCAATTTAAAGGGGGAGCGTTGGTATGTATTGCCTGTGCACATTTAGCTGCATTAATTTATTGAAATTACATCATAAGGGTTGCACATGTTCTCTGATTAAAATATGCATACCTGTACTCTATACTCATGCATGGAGCTGCACGTAGAAATCCACAGAACTTGCACAGTGTTTGTGAAGTAGGTGCTTTGAAATGATATGCGACTTCGTCAGTCATCGACAGTACATTTGAAGTGCGCAGACTGTATCAGCCAATCGGATGTTCACATTACTCTTTTGTGTCGAAAGACTGTGCGTATACTGAAGATGGCAGAGGTGGAGAGGGTCAGGGTTTCGATGCTTGGAGACATTTTTGTCCATGGCTTGCAACACTATGCCGAGAGTAGACATGTGGCACACTATTTCGATGTGAGAGGAGTGGAGGTGGTGTGTCGCGCGGACACTTGATGCCAATGCTGCGGCAATTCTGCAAGTTTGCAGAGACATGCGTACGATGACCACTCCTCATGTGGTAATTTTGCACTGCGGTGCTTGCTATTTGGGCTACGTTAGTTCACGTACTTTGTTGGCAGATTTGGGACAGTTGGTTGAAGCACTCATGAACATCTTCCCTACAACAAAAGTAATTTTTTCTGGTTTACTCCCTAGAGTACAATGGGACAACAATCCTGTTTTCTGTCCAGATCAAAGTATTGGGAGGTGTATCATCAATCGCGGCATGCGTGCTTTCATGTTACGAGCTGTAATGTTTTCCTGCAACCACGATAGCCTTGTTCCAAGTAATGCGGATTACTTTGAAGCAGATGGTGTTGCGCTATCTTCTTTGGGAAATGCCATGTTTTGGAATGTAAGGCTTGCTTTAGAGAAGGTTCTGTAATGGTTGTAGGAGTAGAGTAAGCACAAAAAATACCAAAAAAATAAACAAAATAACATGTCTGTGAGGCATCTGCCCAAAAAACAAAAAAACTGCTCCTTTCAGAGCCCGTCTTGAAAGGGAAAAAGGGGAATAATACTTTAATGTACTGTCGCCACGCTCTGATCCCATACATGTCCGCGGATATGGTGGTAGTTGGCAGGCTGCGCACATCACCAACGGGGATTTTGTCGTGGAGACGTATGCAAATGTCAATGATCGGAGCTAGGGATTGGCCAATAAAGTTCAGTAGGTGTTCTGAACGGCGAGATTCAGTAAGACTGTAGTCTCCCTGACAGGAGACCCCACAGCCATGGCTCTGCATGCTCGAAAACAATTATCTGGATTTTGGGAGACTCATGGATACATTGGTTGAAGGTGCATGCAGAAAGCTGCCGTCTATCTGCAGATCTCGGATTTCCTCATGTGGAAGTGCACTGGCATGGCGTGCGTGGTATGAGGTGGCTGCACTTGGTACCTCTCTGTGTTACTTTACTGACAGAGAATCCTCCAGATATACTTATCATTCATTGCAGAGGCAACAGTTTAAGGCATGTCTCTGGAATTTCTTTGCAATTTGCTATGAAGGAAGGACTTGCGAGGGTCATGGACATGTTTCCAAATTGTCAAATACTTTCTTCCCGTATTGCAAAAAGACAAATATGGCTGCGTTCTTCTGCATTTGGTCCACAAATGGAGAAAGCGAGACGCAATGTGAATAAGGCTGTTTTTGCCTTTCTAACAGATGTTGGCATGTCCTCATTCCACAATAAAAACATTTTGTTTCGCAGCTCTTTCATTTTCTGTAGAGATGGAGTCCATCTCGCATATGCTGGCAATCAGATTTTTCTTCGCAATGTACAAAATGCATTGCAACCTCTTTTGCATTCACAATAACCTACGTGACAATCCGTTTTCTCCAATCCACAGTTTTTGACCCACACAACACACCACCGAAAGGCTCTTTTCAGAGCCACCACTTACTCCCAGCGTCCACTTCATTGGGTTTGCTCCACTTGAACCATCCTTTTTTGTGTGTCCTACGACTGTCTGCAAACTTTTTCACGAATGCGCGGGGGCCTAAATTGGGTCACTAGATAGTTCTATTGTTAAACTGAGAAAGGCGGCTCTCTGAAAAGAGCCATTTTTTTATTTTTGTTGTTTTCCACTTTCCTGCTTTTGACCACACGACACATTAGGAGAGGAGGACAAAGGCGGGTAAGGAAGGGACACCAACCACCGGGATAAGAAAAACTCTTCCCCCCTGCAGAGTACTGGGGTCACAATACATACACGCTATTGTCACCTTTTGAAAGGTACGGGTCAACAGCATCGCAAATTGCTTGTGAGGCAGCTGGAGGGAGCCACTCCCCCACAGGAGTGTCTCTTGTGGTGGGAGCATCGGACACGAAGGATGCTGTGGAGGAACTCAATAGACTGCGCTCTTCACATGGCACCACCTTGCGAATGTCCACACTGTGGAACGAAGTGAGGTGTCGCTTCATGGTTGTCGTACCAAAGCTGTACGCACCAGGTCTCCCGCGACTCAGCACCATCTGGCACTGGTTACAGCTCACCAGGTTCGCACATGCTTTTGTTACGTTCCCATACACGGAAAACAACCGCCACGACTCCCGGCGAGTGCTTGTAGTGCGGAGTACCTCCACCTGATTCTCTTCCTCATCTTCTTCCTCGATATGTACATCCTCACCCGTATATCTCTCTGCAGGCCCTTGGGGAGGTGGTGTGGTGGCGGGTTTGGGGGTGGTGCAGAGGCTAACGAAACAGCAGGCATGGATGCCATACCGATTACTTTCCTTTTAGTCACTACAACAGTAAAGGCAGCACACCTCAATCTGCTGTAGCTAGAAGGACAATAAAGATGTGCTTGGGGGTGTGGCCATTTATATGGGTGGAGGGGTGCGCCTTGTGACCTTCCTCATTGAAAAGCGTTCCGAATGTTTTACACATGTCCACAGGTAAGCTTATGTCTGGGATGCGTGAAATATTTTTAGACTGTACAATAAATTGCCTTGTGTGCATAAGTTCCTTTTGTACTGTTGCTGAAGCACACTAACTGCGCAAATTAGTCCACACGCTCAGTGTGGGTGTGGTCACATGATGACGTCCTGAACACATCCACGACAGAAATGGGTGTCCGCTGGACAGCAAATGCAGACTAGCAAACTTGTGCAAGTGTCCTAAGGACAGTGTTCGGGTTATCAAACTAATTCAAAGTGCGACACAAGTGAGACTGACAGTTAAGGTCAGGTGCGATGTTCGCTGTACTTATGGTTGTACTGCGCATGTGCGTACATGATATGCTCACTGTACGGACAGGTCTACTGTCCTTAGGACACCTCCATTTTGTTTGACTGCGAACTTGCCAGCCACTGCGCCTGTTCTACAGACGCCAGCATCTTGCTTGCAGACAATACGGACAGGTATACTGTCATTAACACACTCCCATTTTGCTCATTCACTTCCATCCCGGACACCTAGTGTATTCTACGAACATGTTTTATCTCATTTGTCAGCGCTACAGCGCATTATAACGTTCTTGGGATGCCCCTTTCTGTTCATGTACGCACAACTTGCACAGATGGTGCCGTCAATCAACTCCATCGCACTTGACATTAGTAAGGGTAGGTGTACTGCCTTCACAACATCCACATACCATTCCCTGCGGATAGGTCGAACAGGCGTGCTGTTCGCAAACATTTTAAGTCTTTTAAAAAAATGTTTTATTCCTCAACCTCTAACTACAACTATTACACAAAAACATTCTACACACACAAACACACACCACCCCCCCCCTTTCATTCCAAAGAAATACCGGAGGCAGCAGATACTGACACACATAGGGGAATTAGGATTCAACACGGGCTGTATGAGGAGGAAGAAGGGATGGATGTTTCGTCGAAACGTCTATTTTCTTTTTGAAGGTTTGGGGATGCTTCACTAGGGAATGGAGAAGGGGGGCAGGTACAGGTGGGACAGTGGTAACGTACTTTCCCTCTCACACAGTCCTCCACAAACTCCCTTAAACTTTTAAAATCAAATCATATCATTCAACGTGTCCATTTTCAGCTCAATCCTTTTCATCCTGTCTTCTTCTGTCTCGTTTGTTGGCCTTTCTTCTTTTCTTTCCTGGTCTATAAAAATAAATATATCTATTAAATGCCCATAAAATACTGCCCATTACTTTGCATACGCAGAGTGATGTGTACCATTGTTATCACTCTCTTCTGACATGTTCCCATACGGAAAGTACTCTTCCAACCACTCCAAAGTACTCGTCATTTCTGTGTCAAAAAATACACACACTTACAAAAATATGACCTTCACTTACTATTTTGATGTTATTTCCCTTCGTCCTACTGCGTCCATCCACTGTCGGTCTAGGCTGCAGAGTTTCTGTGAAGTGATTACGATGGAGGCATCCTTTTTTTTTTTTTATGGTACAATCGATTTCATTCTACATGGCTATTAAATGCATCTTTCATTTCACACGTTCAGGTTTCCTATTTATTTCTTTATACTAATGTCTTCCTGTCCTTTTTCTAAGTTGAGCATTTTTTGTGTAAGAAAATAGTACATTTTCAGATACCCCCTGCCTGTTTGGGTACTGTTGACCTCGTCCGCCCCCGTCCGCAAACAGGCGCTCAGTCTGTCCCTTTCTAATATCAATAGGGAGGGGGTTCTGTATGTTCTATAATGCATGTACATAAAGTATGTGCTTTATACTACATTTCTCCCAAAATCACATGACAACAGTGTACATTCAGCACACAACTTCATTACGATTAAGTTCCCCTTCCAAAGACCTGTAAAATTCACTACAAAAACGTTTTCAGCATCCCCCTTATGCTTCAAAGTAAAACCGAAAAGCCCCTGAAGTTCGCCAGTTATGGTACAGTAAGCCACCATACCGGCCATCACCACTATGCGCTGCTAACACTAACCCCAGAAAAATGCAAGATGGCATCTCAAATGTCATTGATGACATCACTGACATCACATGTTTAGCCCCTTTACGTTCACTGCCATATACATATATGTACATTCAGTAAAAAAAACTTTAATAAAGGGATGTTACACATCAGTGAAACCAAAAAACACTGCACATTCCCTAATTATGGTAAGCCAAGCAACCATAACTCACACCACCTACGTGCATTGCTAACACTAACACCCAGGACATCAAGATGAAATCACAAATGTCATTGATGACTTCATATGTGCATTTAATTTTCACACCGCGCCAACCCTACATTGATATGGGCTTCCATTACAGATTTTTGCAAACTGCAACATAAACATCTACGAATGCTTCCCTTACTGCATAATTGTACTATGAGTTTCTACAGTTTTAAGAGGTTGGACCGGTGATGCAGTCTGTGTGGACTTGACTCCTTTCAGAACTGGTGCCATACTGCCTGTTGATTGCATCTCTGCTAGATCGAATACTCTCGACAATCTCCTGGTTTGTTTTTCTTTGATAGTGGGATCCCAGATGGTTTGAAGTAGGCTTGTGACGTTTGCCGAGCTGTTATCCATGTTGTTTTGAATCCCCGCAATGAATCCTTTGATGTAAACCAGTTTGCACCGAAGCATCGCTAGCATGGTGGTTCGATCTTGAAGTTGCTCTCCCGTTTGCTCATATAGCTTCATAAATGGGGCTAATACTGTTGTTAAGTTAGAGATGATCAAGAAGTCCGCCTCACTTGGCAGTCCTTTCGTGGCGCCCGTTTGATTTTTTACATTGCTCACTAAGTCATTTTGTGAAGCTGTAGAGTTGGGTGCGCTGTTCGCCCCCTTTTGTCCCTTTTGTTTCTTCCACTGGGAGGGTCTCCAATCTTACCAACTCCCTGGATCCCAGAGATTTGACTAAAGTTTCCTCTGGACTAAAGGAGCCATTCCAGTGTGGGACTGAACACCAGTTCTCCCTCTTATCTAGTTCTACGTCCTGTCGGATGGTGGTAGGTGGAACCCCTGATTCCAGAAGACTCATCTGTCTGGCTTTGCTTTGTAAGGTAAGCTGCTGGTCTTTACAGTGAAAGTTTTCTGCGTTATCCACAACGAGGGCCGTTTCCAAAATTAGTTGGTCGGTAACTTCACTCTAAAGTCGGTTTGATCATCTGCTTTCTCATTAATGTTGTTGGGTTATTTTGTACAGAAACAGCTGAGTTTGCTCCACTTCCCAGTTATTTTTCCTGATTAAAGAACCTGCGACCATTCAGTTCGTCGTCCAGATTTAACGATCTTGGTTTCCAAGTGTCTCTTCCCTTTTGCCCCCACTTTGCCCTGTGTAGCCTTGCTGGGTGACTTTTTCCCAGTAAATCTTGTAGACTGATAGTTTGGTCTACACAGAGTCTCTGGGCTGTTTAAAAGACCATTTACTTGTTTGAGATGGTGGTTTCGCCCATTGTGACTCTTTAAAGGTGAATCCCTTCATCCACGCTTTTGATGAGCCTGTGTCTAGGAGTGTAGCTTTCGTCAAATCTGGTGGTGCGACCTGTTCGCTGTGTTGTTCATTGACAACAACTTTTGAGTCTGTGCCTTCCCTTGTGTGTTCCCCTGCATTCTCCTCACCTTGTCTTTGATCCTTTGTGTAATCATAGAGAATTACAGGAGATGGCTCGACTCTTTCCATCGGCTGCTCATCCCATGTTATCGGGGTGGCTATTAACCACCCCCTTTCCGCAGAAGGGGTTTTAGATTGAGCAGTTGGATTTTTGTCAGTAGTTCTTGTGTCCTGCTTTAAGGGTGGGTTTGATTTAGGGGTCGAAGGAGCGTTGGCCGCCAGCGTTCTTGCCATCTCCATGTACCTAGTGGTACTCCCTGTTAGTCATCTCGTCATTTAGAGGGGGCGGCGCTGCAGTTTCTTACATGCTTGGCTGACTCTACTGGTTTCCCTGGAGCTCGTAGTGTTCATGATTGTCGTGTGCACCCCCCTCTCTTGCAACCCACATGACTATTTTGTTTGGTTGGTTGGGATTATTGCATTGCAGTTCTGAAATCACATCCTTTTCATATGTTACGCTTTGCTTTCTCACACGCTCGCTCTCCCAGTGGTGGTTTTCGGTACCTGGTTCTAGATTCTGAGGTGATGGCCCTGTGTAAATGTCAGTGTTAACAGCAGCGCCCACAGCGTCCAGCTGCATGTTTGCCATTCTCCTCACAAATTGTTAATAGTGGCACAGTTTTGCACAGAACCCCTTTTATACTATGCAATTGTATTGCTGAGTCATGACGTGCTGCGTAGCACCACCAAAATGGCCGCTGCTACAAATACAAAATGTTTCCATAGCAACCGGCTTAGCGTTAGCAATCGCAGACGGGAGGCTGTCTTTTTCAGTCCCCGCAACATTGCAGGTCCTCGAGAGAGCCGCATTAGTTAAGACTCTTCGGCTGAATTGACCAGCCATACCTTCTATTCGAGTGCACGCTTATTTCGTGCACCATGTCGTGTGATCCACATATGCCGTCTGACTTCTGTCCGGCCACACGGCACGACTTGATAAGCTGCACTCCGTGTGGGTATTACAATATGCAAGAGCACAGCAATATTAGTTTATTTACAGCATAGTGGTATGCTCTGACACCGCACAAGTCTCATCACAAGCGTTAGCTCTAGCACAGATCATTAAGAACTTTTGGGCACCAGATTATAACATCACAATGCCGAATGTGTAATTTTTTGCGCGGATCACTTAACACTTAGGTTTCTAATCACTGCCTCCCTTTGCCTTACAGTGCATTCAATGAATTTCTGACACGGATGCAGATAGGGATCAGTGTGATTTATTTCAATAAGTAACTACAGCATGGTAAGACTCTAATTTTGTGCCTATACAAGCGAACCACTATTGAACCTGATCATCAGACGCATGTCCTCATGATAGCCTTTGGTTATTTTATCTCAATAGACCTATACATGTTGAATCGACCCTCAATATTAGCGCACTGAGAAGCCCTGAACTCGGATTGCGAGCTGATCGATCATATAAACGTGATGGTTGAATAATCTATACTTCACCGTTCCAATTTTGGTAAGGCTTTCAATTCCTTCACTTTTAGTAACTAAGGTTAGGCAATGGCATAACCACGCATCCTCCTTGATGTTGGTGTCTGGTCATTCTTTACAGACTGGAACATTTGCCGGAGTATTCTCTCCTTATTTGGCATCTGAAGACATGGATTCTCAGATCGTGTGCTATCGTGCACCTGACTACTGTAAGCACCGTCGTCTCATGAATCGGCCTCCTGCAAGAATCACTGAATAAATACTGCATTAATTGCCATTATAACGCATATACTTAAAATTGTTGCAACCCCACAAACTCCTGACACTGTGTTCTGTCTATTTTTTTTTCTTGGCAGATCTCATAGGATTTTTCACACATACTTGTTGTCTCTGTCCTGATGAAGGCCCACCCATTTGCCGCTACCCAAGATAGCCCTGATGCCGAAAGACTGTTGTGTTGACCAAATACCTCATACATTTTTTCACTTATGCATACTTGTACACGTCACATTGCAATTACTTTATCTTTCTGTTATGTCATGTTCTGCAATGATGAATATGAATTGTATTTGCCCAAATTGTTAAATGAAAGAATTTTGGTTCTGTTTTTCCATGTGTATACTATGTCTGCATGTTATTTTGTACTTGTGAGCATCTTTGTTGGCTTCGATTAGTTGTAGTCACTCTTGGCTACTTATATATGTCTTAACCAGAATTAAAGTAGCTGTCACAATTTTTGCACTTTGTTCTGTACACTGACTGTTAGGATTCAGTGGTGAGGTGCTTGTGGGTTGCATAGGTCCTTGCTCAATTGTGTTTTCATAAAATTGTTCCTTTCTGGGTAGAGCAAGGCATTGACCAGGCGTCCTTTGCTTATTAATGCAGCTTAGACAGTCTTGGAAGGTGGCCTTCCTAGTCCCCATCACCTCAGTAAGGAGGATTAGTGAATTACAGGTGCTTTGCATCGAAGAGCCCTTTACGTCCCTTTTTTACCAAGGGTAAAGTGATCCTTCACACAGCCTTCTTTCCTGCCTAAGGTAGTAACAGACTTTCATATGATCCAAACAATTGCTGTGCCAGTATTCTTTCTTAACCTATCGTCCGACTTGGAAGGGGTCTTGTGCAATTTGGATGTGATAAGGGCTATGAGGTTCTACTTGGATAGAAAAAGAAAAATAACTTTACCACATCCTCAAGCTTATTTGCAGCATTCAGGAACTCTTCTAAAGCTACCATTTCATGTTGGATTGTTTCCTGCATCACAGAAGCTCATACTGTTCAGGGCCTATCGGCACTCCATTGTCTCCATGTTTATCTGTTCCGAGGGAAGGCTGCATCCATGGCTTTAAATTTCCCCTGGGAGTCCATTGCTAAAGTAGCCACATGATCCTCGCCATCTGCTTTTTGAAAACACTACTGTCTTGATCTTGGTTCTAGAGCCGATGCTCAGTTTGGATAGACTGTTCTTGGGAATCTCTTTAAATAGGGACGGTTTATCCATCCACCCAGCAATAGTTCTCCAGTGCTTGTAAATCTCCCGTAAGTATGGAGGAAAGGGTGCGGTTTGTAGGAGTAAGAAGTTAACATAGTGAAGAACATACGCCTGGTCCAGAGTCCCCTTTTCCTCCATACTCCCGACAGCTGTCTCCTCTAAAAAGTATCCTTTAGTTGCTAAACAGTCTACTGACCTTGGTTATCTAAAAGGACTGAAGGGCGAGGAGTGGGGATCAGGAAGGCGGGGCTAGAGCGGCACATGCGCTGTCCGTTGTGTAAAAATACGACTTTTATTTATTTTTAATACAAAATAAGTGCTCCCCTCCTGAGGGACGGAATATCCCATAGGTATGAAGGGGGGGGGGGCTCTGCGCTAAGAGTACGTTGGTCGCTAACGTGAGTAACTTTTTCTTTTTTCCTTTTCCATCATTGTGGTGTTGAAAGTCATGTTTGTTTATACCCTGAGAGAGATCTGACAACGTATTGGCATTGGTAACCTAGTTTGGGCTGGTGAAATGAATCGCAGGGTGCGCCCCTTTTGGGCTTCATGGTCCCTGTCACAACGGGCATGTACACATGAATACTTCCAATATGGCCGTCCAGCGTATTCCCTTCTCGCTCCATGCGTTGGACCTGGCCTTTCTCTATTTCTAGACCACGCCTTCCGCGGCTCCGCACGTCTCAATGCTATTGTGAAGTAGCGACCAGACGTGTGTTCCTTAGCTCGTGGTGGTTCTCCTTTTCTACACCCGCTTTCCCTTCCTTGACCTCCCCCTTCTTCTTACCTCCTGGATTTGAGTTCTAGCGAATTTGCATTTCCTCCTGGATTCCTGGATTCGGCCTCCTGGAAAACTGAACGCATTCTGGATTCGGCAGAGACACGGGCAGCCTTCTTCAAAACCGGCTCCATCCGTAAGAAGGCATCAACCAAGGACGCCGGTAAAGAACGGACTCAGGTGAGAAGGAGGGAACTCCTTGACAGCTGGTCTAGTAACATTTGTTGGACTCTGGTGTATTCTGGTTTCTGGTCTGATCCAGGGCTCTTTAAAAATGCCAATTTCTGTACACCGGTATTTCTATTGTCTGGGAATAAACTGGGCGTTTAAACAGGAGAAACCTGAAAGGGGTTTGAGAAAATGCACTGCCTGTAAATTAAATTGGCAAAGTTGAATAATGAGCGAGTGCTCTGTAGCCGTTTTGAGGACCACTCTGCGGGTGAGGAGGGAACTCCTTGACGGTTTGAGACGCCACGGATCGAAAGCGATGTCGACATGGAGGCTGCCGTGCAGGACCTGATGCGTCGTATGCAGGAACTATCAACCGAGGTACAGAATCTGAAAGCGGAGAACGCCGCTCTCAAACAATTGGTCCTATCCCGGGATTCTACTACAAAAGAAAGTGTTATACTGGGCGGCATCATGGATAAATACGACGGCTCAGCAAAAACCCTTTGTGCATTCCTGGATTCGTGCTTGGTTCACTTTACCTTCAAGCCTTACTACTTTGCGACCCCCAGGGCCAAGGTGGGTTTTATAATCTCACCTTTCCGGGAATGCCTTCACTTGGGCCACTCCCCTCATTAACTCTAGTGATGCCCTCTTGGACGATTATGATGGGTTTATACGGGCCCTTAAAGGCATGTTTGACCGCCCTGAGCAGGTCTACAGCGCACAAGAACGCTTGTTAGATTTTCAGCAAGGGGCCCAGGACCTGCTCACGTATGTGACCCGATTTTAAACCACTGGCAAAGGAAGCTGACTGGTCCACTGAGGCAAGTTTTACCCTGTTCAGGAGAGGATTGAACGAAGAAATTAAGGATGAGCTGGCCAGAGTGGCACGACCAAGCTCGTTCCAGGCACTAATGGATCTTGCCATGCAGATTGACTTCCGTATCCAGGAAAGGAAGTCGGAAAAGGAAAAATCCAGGGGAACTCCTTCCAAGGTATCATTTGAGGGTACCCCCAGACCGGACATCAACCCAAGCCCAGTCACAGAATCCGAGCCCATGCAGATTGGGGCCTTTCTTGGACCCATATCTCCACAAGAGAATGAGAATTCATACGGGCTTGTGCATGTACTGTGCCTCAGATAAGTATTTGGTTAGGGAATGTCCTTTAGCACCCCCTCGGTGTTCGGGAAACGCCAGCTCCCGATCCAAGATGGAGCAGAGCTTCAGGAGAGAGATGTTTGCTCCACATCATTCATCCTTGAACTCTCCTGGACAAAACATTTTGCTGGTATACAGGCCTTTTTATCACCATCCAAGAATACAAACTATTCCATTTTGGCTCTGGTAGACTGCGGAGGTATGGGAATATTCATTGATCATGAGTGGGTTGCTAAACATATGATTCCCTACGAAACACAAAGCACCATGCAACCTGTGGAAGCTATCGACGGAAGACCCCTCACATCAGGGCCCATAAGCCTGCAGACCAAGGAGATCCAGCTTTCAATAAATCACCATCAGGAGCTGATCAGGTTTGACATTATTAAGTCAGCTCATTACCCCATGGTATTGGGTATGCCCTGGCTACAGAAACACAACCCATATATCAACTGGTCTGCGGGTTCTCTATTCTTAGACTCAGAGTTTTGCATGTCTCACTGTCTATCCCTAGAACCTCCATTAACGCACCCAAAGGAACCAACAAAAGAACAACATACACCACTAATGGTATCCAATGTCATGCAAGTTCCTGAGGCCTGCCAAGCATATGCTGATGTGTTTTCGCTGCCGTTGTCCAGGCCTTACCCCCACACAGACCTGAAGACTGTGCAATAGATACGGAACCCTCTGCAGTGATTCCTTTCGGCAGGATGTTCATTCTTTCCAAACCCGAGAAGAAGGCCCTAAGAGAATACCTGGATACCAACCTGGAAAATGGCACCATAAAACCTTCGAAATCTCCTGCTTGTGCTTCTCTATTCTTTGTTCCCAAGAAGGATACCAAGGAACTCGGACCCTGCCTTGATTATCGCGTGCTAAATCATTGCACCCTCAAGGACCGGTACCTGTTACCCCAGATTTCGGATATCCTGGAAGCCGTGAGAGGCGCAGTAATGTTCACCAAGTTGGATCTTGGGGGCGCCTATCATTTGATCCGTGTCAGAGAAGAGGACGAATGGAAAACCGCCTTCAGAACATCCTTTGGCCATTATGAGTATCTAGTCATGCCCTTCGGACTTGCTAACGCCCCGGCAATTTTCCAACACTTTATGGACAGGGTGCTTTCTGACATGCTGTTTCTCTGTTATTGTATATCTGGATGACATACTGATCTTCTCCAAGGACCCTATACAACATGAAGAGCATGTGAAGGCAGTGTTGCAGAGACTCCGAAATCATAATCCTGGCCAAACCTGAAAATGCTTGTTTCATGTAACCTCCGTTCATTACCTAGGGTTTATTCTTAGCCCAGAAGGAATTGGTATGGATCCTTCAAAGGTAAAAGCCATATTGACCTGGCCTGCTCCTACTTCCGTGAAACAAGTTCAATCTTTCCTCGGACTTGCCAATTTCTACCGGAAATTCATATCTAATTTCTCCGAGATAGTACAACCGATTGTTGCTCTCCTGAAGAAAGACACTCCTTTCCTCTGGTCAACACCACAAGATATGGCGTTCCAGCGTTTAAAGGCAGAGTTTACACAAGCTCCTATCTTGGCTCAACCCGATACTAGCCGTCGCTTCCTGGTAGAAACGGACGCCTCAAATTACGCCATTGGCGCAGTCCTGAAACAAGAATTGGGAGATAAACTGGAACACCCAATTGCTTACCTCTCACGAACCCTGACTCCTAGTGAAACACATTATTCAGTCCTGGAAAAAGAATTGTTAGCCATTCGCCAAGCCTTCACTGAGTGGTGACATTTACTTCTGGGAGCTAAACATCCAGTTCAGGTCCGTACGGACCACCGGAACCTCCAGATTCTACAGTCTTTGGAGTGTAGGAACAGTTGTCGGGCCCGCTGGGCATATTTCTTCGCCCAGTACCAGTTCCATATCACTCATGTTCCAGGATCACAAAACCTAATTGCTGACGCTTTATCTCGACGACCTGACTACGAGCCCACTGAAGACAACTCATATCCTCAGATGTTTTCCCCCCACAATCTTTGTGGCTCAGGGAGTCAACCTCCTTGAATAAATCCAAGCCCAAGCCCAAACCCAATCCTCTGATCTGTGAAAGGACACATCCAAAAGAAATCAATGGAATATAAAGGTCCGGGAAGGTTATTTGTTCAAGGACAATGTATTGGTCATCCCTACAAAAAAACTACAACAGAGAATAATGAATCTCTGTCATGATACCCTACACTCCGGACATCGTGGTGTCACCAATACCCTCCGTTTGATACAAAGGCAAGTCTGGTGGCCTAGGATGAGACCCGGCGTACTGCAGTACGTTCAATCCTGTTGTCTGTAGCCAAAATAAACACGATAACAAGAAACCAGCGGGCCTTCTATTACAACCTACACTGCCAACAAGGCCTTGGGAGATTATCGTTACTGACTTCATTGTGGAACTGCCAACTTCCCGTGGGTACACCACCATCATGGTTACCACAGACTTGTTCACTCATATGGCTCATTTTACGCCCCTGCGTAAATTACCATCATCTTCTGAACTAGCAGGAATCTTCCTGGAACACATATTCCGTTTGCATGGACTCCCTTCCAAGATCATATCGGATCGCGGACCTCAATACATCTCACAATTCTGGAAACATCTGTCAATGCTTAGGGATCCAACATGCCCTTTCGTCAGGTTATCACCCTCAAACCAACGGAATCACAGAACGTGTCAATCAAATCCTGGAACAGTATCTTCGATGCTTCGCCACCAAGGTCCAGGATGACTGGTCACTCCTGATACCCGTGGCTGAATTCGTCTACAACAATTCTGACCATTCGGCACTTATGATCAGCCCCTTTTATTGCAGTCAAGGATTTCATCCATCGGTCCTGCTTCTGTTCTTCCTCAATCTACACCAGTACCTACAGTTGACTCCTGGATCGAAAGCCTTGTCAACATACATAAGGAAGCCAAGGAATTCTTGGAGAAGGCCAGGAAACGGACCAAGAAATATGCAGATTCCAGAAGAAGACCTGGCCCTTCTTATGCAGTTTGTGATCAGATCTGGTTATCCTCAAAATCACTACCCCGACATCTACGGCCTAGTAAACTGGCCCCTCGGTACTATGGTCCATTTTCCATTAAAGAAATTATAAATCCTGTTTCTTATCGGATCAAATTGCCAGAATCCTGGAAGAAAATACACCCAGTGTATTACTGAACACATCTTTACTGAAACCCTACTATCCATCCTCCCGAAAATCCTCCAGACCGCCTCCTATACTGGTCGATGACCAATTGGAATATGAGGTATCTCGGATTTGTGATTCCAGGTATAGGAGGGGCCAGCTTCAATACCTGGTGAATTGAAAGGATATCCTCCTAGCGAAAGAACCTGGTAGCCTCAAACATCAAGGCCCCACGGCTGCTCAGAAGGTTCCACCTCATCCACCCGGGCAAACCAGGAGGGAAGGGTCTTCGGAGGAGGCATGCTGCCATGAATCGCAGGGTGCGCCCCTTTTGGGCTTCATGGTCCCTGTCACAACGGGCTTGTACATCTTAATACTTCCAATATGGCAGTCCAGCATATTCCTTATCGCTCCATGCGTTGGACGTAGCCTTTCTCTATTTCTAGACCACGCCTTCCGTGGCTCCGTGCGTCTCAATGCTATTGCGAAGTAGCGACCAGACGTGTGCTCCGTAGCTCGCGGTTCTTCTCCTTTTCCACACCCGCTTTCCCTCCTTTGACCTCCCCCTTCTTCTTACCTCCTGGATTTGAGTTCTAACGAACTTGCATTGCCTCCTGGATTCCTGGATTCGGCCTCCTGGAAAACTGAACGCATTCTGGATTCGGCAGAGACACAGGCAGCCTTCTTCAAAACCCGCTCCATCCGTAAGAAGGCATCAACCAAGGACGCCGGTAAAGAACGGACTCGGGTGAGAAGGAGGGAACTCCTTGACAGCTGGTCTAGTAACATTTGTTGGACTCTGGTGTATTCTGGTTTCTGGTCTGATCCAGGGCTCTTTAAAAATGCCAATTTCTGTACACCGGTATTTCTATTGTCTGGGAATAAACTGGGCGTTTAAACAGGAGAAACCTGAAAGGGGTTTGAGAAAATGCACTGCCTGTAAATTAAATTGGCAAAGTTGAATAATGAGCGAGTGCTCTGTAGCCGTTTTGAGGACCACTCTGCGGAAGGCTCAGTAAAACCCTCTTCTCTGGACTGCAAAGGAGTGGAGTCGGTGTGTATGTGTGGTACAAAGCAGACTGTGTTCCGGATGACTGATGATAAAATGAGGGCAGAAATGGGCAAAGAACATCAAAGCTTGTGAAAATCCTCCTAAGGACATGCCTACACATTTTATGTATATATATCATTAACAGTGCCACATGCAAGTTTATGAAAGCATGGCACTTGCTGAGAAAGTCACACGCGCTCAGTTTCTGGTAAAAAGGACTTAACTCTGTCACTATTAAAAGGCATTGCAACAAGCTTTAGAGAAGCAAAAGAGGAAGACTAGTCCTAAGCATTGAGCCACACGGCTGGAGGAGGCAACAACTAGACAAAATCGTTCCAAGACAAGGAGACTAAAGAACAGATTGTGCGGACAGAATAAGTTCACTTGGAGCAAGGGTGTTGCTGAGTTACCTGCTCTGCCCCCAAATAGTAGACGGAACGACAGATGCCGGACAAGAATAACGAAATGACGAAACTGCCAAAGATAACCTACATTTCTTTACTAGCATATACAATAA
This sequence comes from Ambystoma mexicanum, assembly GCF_040938575.1. NCBI lineage: Eukaryota > Metazoa > Chordata > Amphibia > Caudata > Ambystomatidae > Ambystoma > Ambystoma mexicanum. Next base: position 176,302,979 of record NC_090934.1, read on the forward strand.
CATTTAGGCGCGACAGCTGGCAAAACGGTGTAGGCATGCCATCCAGCCAGCTACAATAGTGCAGCACCAATTACTGATGGCATCTGTATAGGTGCAGCTCGTGCCTAGTACTTGGGTATTCCAGGGATCACATATCTGCCTGACATGCCTCCCTTTTACTCAGTCGGTGACGAGGGGCGGTATGCCATATGGGACAGATGCCCCTATCCTCCAGGTGTCACTCGGGCAGAAGCAAGGAGGTCTGGTGGATGAGGGGGGTAACAGCCCCACCAGTTTACTGTTCATGTCCGCTAGATGCCTGGGAATTTATAGCACTTGGCGAAAGAGTTATACAGTATTAGATTAACCGCAACTGTTAATTGAGGAGTTGCTCGCTGTTATACAGGGCTACAACCCTGCTTTGGCTGAATCTGACGTGAACCGTCTGATGAGTGCTAATACTGCAGGAGGTTAGGCAGTGACTCAATCAGCATACTCTTAAGCTGGCAGCAGATCGCATAGCCGGAGACTCTCTCAACCAGGCTAGTGATAGGCTGATGGTGATTCCAGCAATCTGCCCTAGGTAACCTTGTCCAAGGATGGGGGAACTAAGAACAAAGGAGAATCGCATGCCGACTACTTAGACAGACTGAAGGTAGTGTTCACCCAGCACTTGGACAGCTCTTAACCGGACTAGACTGCCTATGAAGCCAGAGCAAATTCCTTTGCTTTTGGTCTGATATCTACAATTCAGGTCCATCTAAAAGCGATGTGCATGGGGTCGCAGAAAAGGCTTGTATCGTAGCTACTGGCTGTTACAAATCATTGTGGCATGTTGTATTGTAGTATTATACTGTAGAGATATTTAGAGAGCGCAAACAAAGGCCAGAAAGGCATCAAGGCGCTAGTGAGGTACAGATGAGGACCGATCCAAATCCGGTTTAGAACGGATGAGATCTTAAGATCTTCCGGAAGTGAAGATATTCGCAAATGTTGTATAACAGCAGAAGGAGAGCATTGAGAATAAACAAATGGCTTTACAATTACAGAACCTACCGAGATAAGCGCACAACTCTGTTCAACAAGGGGATTCTGAGGAGGTTTTGGAGGCAGAGATCTGGCAAGAGGAGCACTGCATCCAGGGTTGTGGGGTACATTTACTAGCCCAACAGAAATCCCTGCATCACAAAACTGCATGTTAGCAGTTCCAAAAAGAATGGCTGTGCTGTGTCTGCTGAGCACATATGGGGCGAGATGGAGCATAGACACCCTGAAAATGGCTGCATTTTATTTTCATCATGTGCACCGAAAAAGAGTAATTCAAAGGCAGAATGGCTCAGCGCTGCTATGCTGCCAGCTCAAATCTTCAAACTGAAAAAGAAAATGTTCTGTGTTTAAAATGACCTTGCACTGGTGCTATTTCCATCTTTAAACATCACACAGTTTGGTTCCAGCAAAACACAGCCATGCCCATCTATATTCAGGCTGATCATCATCAAATGAGGGCCATTCCTCACTGAACAGCATTGTTGTGTCAAGTAAAATCTGTGAAGAGCAGAGAAATTCAATTCAGTTCGTATGGCCAACGTTTACTTTTGCAACAAATGAACACAGGCAAAGCTCTTCAAAAGAAGCTCTCTCTCTCCCTTTGTTTGGTGTCAGTTTGACAACCCATTTTTTTTTCTTTCAATACAACATTTTATTGGCATTTTAACGTAAAACAGTAAATCTGACATTTCGCAAGGTTCATAATACAAAACATCATATGCTAGTTTAGTAGTCTGGGTGGATGGGCTCTGGGTTATGCCTCCGTTCTGTCCATGATGAGGTGGGGAGGGTGGCTCTACCGCTGTGATGTTTCATGGGTTCTTGGTTATCCTAGCCAACGAGTAAGTGGGGGTCTGCGGGAGAGGGTTGGGAAATGTTCTGCGAAGTCCATGAATGGGGCCCAAATGTTCAGAAAGTGGCTCAGGTTCCCTGCTCATAGGGCTGTAATCTTCTTCTCTGCGACTGTGTCTCAGCATTTTGCCCGCCAGAGCGGGATTGATGGGTCTGTAGGGTTCTTCCAGAGTTGGGCTAGTGCGATTTTTCGCTGCCGTCAAGAGGTGTGTGCACAGGTGAGCCAGGCGTCCAGTAAGGAGGGAGTTGGCCGTCACCTGTGTCCCCCAACAATACTATCCCTGGATCCCAGGGGATGGTGAGGCCTGTGATTGCTTTTATATGGTTCAGGACTTCGCTCCAGTATGTCGGCGCTTGTGGGCATGTCCATAATGAGTGAAACAGGGTTCCTTCGGTTTTGCATCCCCCCCAGTAGCCCGATGGGATGTTCGGGTTGGCTTTATGCAGCTGTGTAGGTGTGATGTATTTATAGCAGATCTTATATCCACATTCTCTGTTGGTAATGCATTGAGAGCTTTTATGGTTCCTCGTACATGTCTTGTTCCAGGTGCTCTCATTGATTGATATTTTATTTCTATCGCGCTCGTACACAAGTGTTTCAGAGCGCGACAAGGCAAAGGAGGGGAACAGGAGAGAACAAAACAGCGATCTTACTAGGCCCAGTGACATTGAGAACGCGCAAGTGCATGGGAGAGGGGGGAGGGGAAAAGTGCATGGAAGGGGGGGAGAGGTGGAAAGTGCGAAGCAGAGGAGAAACAGATACATAATAAATAAATAATAAAGGCAACAAACACTGGTAATGCAGCCAGCAATTTGCAAGTGCTAGGTTTAAGGCAGCAGACAGGGTAGGTCCGATAAGTGCAGGAAGAAAGAAGGGGGGGGCTGTATGGGTACAGATACCCCAGTGCAAGGGGTGGCCCAGAGGCAGTGTGGGAGGGTGACGGGATGAGCAGGTACCTGTGCCCAAAAGACAGAGGGTGGCCAGGTGCACGGTGCCAAGAGAGAATAGATCAGCAGGGGAGAGAGGGAGCGAAGTCAGAAGAAAAGAGGAAGGTCTTGAGGTGCTTCCGGAACCAGGGATGGTTCTCAAGTTTTAGAGTGGCAGGGAGGCTGTTCCAGAGGGAGGCCCCAGCCGAAGACAGAGCTACCCACAGCTCGTTTCTTAGAAAAACGACTGACCCTGAGTGAGTTGGAGGTAGAGGAGCGAAGGGGGTCGCCCCAGATCTTTCCCAGTTGGTCATATATTTTTCTTTGATTGTAGCGTCGTGTTTGTCCAAGAGCCGCTATAGTGCGGAGATCTTCCCTTTAGGTGGCACTGTTGTCAGTGTGCGTTCTAGCGCCGTTAGGTCTCTGGAGCCCTTCTCCTTGACAGTTCTTTGTGATAGCCAGTGTCATATCTGGGAGTATCTGAATCTTTTGGCTTCTGGGACCTTGAATTTGGTTTTGCACTCCTCAAACGTAATTGATTGCCTCCCACTAGGAAGTCTGAAATTGTTTGAAGGCCCCCCGCTTGCCATGCAGCAAAGCTCATAGGCTGGAGGCCTGGGGGGAAGTCTGTTGTCCCAGATCGGGGTTAATGGGCCTATGACTCCTGTGCATCCCCATTTTCGTGCTGCTTTCCAGTTCGATATTGTGTTGCTTTCAGGGGCCCTGCGTTTGGCTGGTTTTGTGACATCCGCATGTGTGGGAGGTCGGGTCAGGTAGGGGAGATTTGCACCATGCTCCTGTTTATGTCCAGTATGGGGGGTCCGTAGTTTGTGACCATGTGAATGCTGGAGCTAGTTGAGTAGCTTGTTTGTACCTGGTGACCTACGGAACTCCCAGCCCTCCTGTGTTACTGCCTCTAGTTATTATTCACTTCGCTTTTCTAGCTCTTTCCCCACTCCCCATATACATTTCAGTACCGCTCGTTGTAGGCCTTTGAGCTCGCTCTCTGGGATGTGGTTCGGCAGTGCCATGCAGTAGTAGATTAGTCTTGGGACCATGTTCATTTTCTTTGCAGCCATGATATTTCTTGCTTGGTGTAGTGTATTGGGTCCTTTTTAAATTCTTTAAATAGTTGTCGGAAGTTGATCTGGTATATCTGGGTGTGGTTATTGGGGATGCGTACTCCCAAGTAATGGATTGTGTCTTCAGCCCAGGGAATAGGAAATTTGGGAGAGAGTTTTCTTTTGTTTCTTTGCGATGTTAATTGTTAGTGCAGTCGATTTATCATGGTTAACAACCCATTTCTTGAACATATCCCTGTGTACAGAAATTGACCAGAGCTCTGAAAGCTTTCAGAAAGCAGAAGGCGAGCCAAACCACATTTTTTGTAAAATGGATAAAAAAATAAAATGAACCTGTATTGCTTTTCATTTACACAGAAATTAAATGACATAACTGCTAAATGGGAAAGAATACTGTAAAATGCCCAGAAACACAACTGTACATTTGGGGAAGAAAAGCTGCAAAAATATAGGTGTATTTTACTCTGTGTATTTTACTTTTCTCCACACAAAAACCTTTAACAGCCTGGCTGAAGCTCAGGCATTCCTGTTAGACCAGTTTGGCAAGGCAGGCACTTTGAAGATACCCAGCCCCATTGGGAACGTAAGTCCCTTTACAAATGTGAAATAACCAAGGTGTGGGAATTTGCGCACTTGTTAGACTGACCGGCATTTCTGCAGCCAGGGACAATGGATCAAGGGGAACTGGCCTTGTCACAAGGAAGTGTGAATTCCTTTGACGCCTCTCCTCAGCTTCCACTGCCTGGGATGAAGGAGAGTCATTGTAACCCTGTTCAGCTGACCAAGGGAAAGACATTTTTCTGGGGGTTGGAAAGACTGCCCGCTTTTGGGAACAAAATCAGTCCACTTGTTTTAAAAGACTTTTTATATTAAGACCTTTATTTCCGCAATCTGAAAACGCAGTAATGGAAAAATATGGTTTTTAATGTAATTTTTGCACAATTAAAATGTTACTATGTGGGTGATCCTAGCATGTGGGGGATGGGAATGGCATTAAAGAGGCGTTTCTGAGGAAAACGTACATGAGACAGATGTAAAAGTTGATGCAAATATGCCTGACATTGATGGGCTTCTGTGTATCCATTTTAAGAATTTTAGGGGAAATATTTTCCATAGAAATTGCGAAAGATTGCCAGAAGCACAAAACAGCATTGTACAAACATGGGGTTTGGAGTGGCATATTCCTTGTAAAATATGGGACCAGCCTATCCAATTTTCAGGAGGATAACAATTGTAAATATAAGGGTTTTGTTTCATAACTGATTCTGGCAAAAGTAACTGTGGTATAACAAAGCGTATCATAAAATGCCCACACTAAAACTGATGTCACTTCCCTGGGTCGAATCTGCTTACAGGGAGGCGGCGACATCCACAGCCTGACCTATCCCACCTTAGAGGTATGTCCGTGTTATTTCCTACCACATAGTAAAAATCCTCTGAGGTCATCCTGCCTATAAAAGGAGGAGCCATTCAAAAATCCGACTTTCAAAAATCCAACCTTCATGATCCAGACATTCCACATTCACCTTGCAATGCTCCAGAGCCAGGCCAGAGATAGCAGATCCAGGCAGAACCTGGACTCCTCAGGAGCGTCATGCTCTTGGGACTGTTGACCTGCTACACTGAAGCCTTTAGATTCTCTTCCTGTTAAGACATATAGATAAATAGAATAGAGGTACTGTAAGTGTAAAGTGTGTTGATCTAATGAGAGCTTTTCTCACCCATAATTTAACTCCCTTGTGTATCTGGGACCACACACCACCCTCACCTGTGTTTTTATGGAGCTCTCCATGCCGCTGTCTAACAGGAGCGCGTTGAAATTGTGGTTCTGAAGATTGGAGTGCTGTAGAAATCTGGAAGACTTTGAAGGCAAGTGTCATTAAAGCATTGAGTCTTTTGACAGAAAAAACTAATCAAGATCACTGTTTTTCTGATTTTTGTGTTGAGTTTTCTATGTTGGAGAGATCTCTCATTCAAACTATTTCATTCTTTTCTTATTACAGGTTCTTAGAGGAAGAAGAGCTTACTGAAAGTTCAAGGCGTAAGGAGAAAAGTATGGACAGCTTACTACTTCTGTGAATTTGGCACAAGTGCTGCTGCTGAAGCGCCTATCTAAGAATGGGATTTCGTTATCTAGGAAGGATCTTTGGTAGCGGAATGGTTGCGCAGGTAATCGGGAAGAGAATACGTTGAACAGCAGAAGTTCATCCTATCTGAAAAGGCTGCAACTTTCTGCTGCGAAAGCTTCAGGTACGTATGCACATAGAAATTATCTACACTTAAATCTCTAATGTTCGTTTTAACCAAATAACTGTTTTCTGCAGATCATCGGAATGCTGAGAGAAACCTTTGGAAGGTGCTGCAGCTGCGAGCGAGGACTCCGGTCTGAGGAGATTCTGTGACGAAAGAATATTCTTCAACTGAAAGACTGCGGCAAAGGAGTTTTCTGTTGGGTAAGTCTTATCTGTGGTCTGTGAGCAATTCAAAGAATTAATATTTCTTTTATTTCCTCAGATTCTGTGAGCTGTGGGGGCGGAGCTTAAGTAGCTCTGACAAATGACTGGCTCGATGCTGTAGTTTATTCATGACCATCTAGGCGGCCATCTTAGGAGTATTGAACCGCTTTGATAATCTATGGGAGTCTATGGTGTTTCAATGCTGTGAGTGGTGTAAATGCCATTTGTGCCAAGCTATCACCCACATTAGACCCACTGATCTAGGCAATGTATCCTGCCTGGCTTGAACACTTGAATTAAGACCATGGACTCTGGTTGTGATCATGACAGAACCTCCTATCCAGTCAGAACCATTTATCCAGAATGAAGCCCTACAAAAAATCCAAATAATTCAGGGAGAAAGGAGGAAAGGCTGCAGGACCCCTTTGGGAGAATCCATTGACCAGGCATGTCTTTGCCCAGCTGATGCACCCAGCTGTCCACTGTGACCAGACCCTGGTTGCCCTGCTGTTCCCTAAAGGAGAGCCTCGCTGCTGCGCAGTGACCAGACCCTTGTCGCGCTGTCACAAGTCCCGGTTAGCTGTCCAAACTACCCAACTCCAGTGCCTTTTGTAATTCTTAACCTTCCCCCAGCAACCAAAAAATCTGCATCCATTGCTCTGTTACCTGGCATCCTGTCCAACTCCATAGAAATCCTATAAATACCTTAGTAAATTCTTAAATTGTCAGAATCCTCTGTTCTGTCCTTAAAAGAATCCGTGTTAGTCTCCATGTGTTGGCACAATTCTTTCCAAATCATTTCAGTCTGTTTAAGTCCTTGGTACTACTTTGCATACGTTCATTAATTTCTCATAGAGGTGAACGCGGCGTGAATAAGTTAACCTTGCAAATTAACCTCCTTTCGTACTGTCATTCTTTAAATAGCTAGCCACTAAAATGTAGTAGCGGTAGAATAAATATTTTTTCTCACAAAACCGAGTTGCCTGGGAAAGTGTTTCCCTTTTAAAATCCGATTTTCCTTCCTTATACAGAATCCCATACGGTCACCCATCGAGTCACCCTTTCTCTTTAGTATCATACCTGTTATGTGCCTTGGTACTCCATCAATAAAACTGATTTTCGATTGTATGTTTAGCTCATTTCTGAAGCGATTTGCTTGTTTTACACCTGTGAAAACTAAGAAATTGCAATTTTGCCACGTGTGATTCTTGCTGCACTGTTTTTCCTTCCCAAAGTCGATTTTCTCAATTGTATGCATGTTTAGTACCTTGCCATGTAACTTTGAAGTTTTCTTGCTTCTTTGGTACAACCACACAAATTCCTGTCTTATCCATTCAACCGCACATGTAAAATAACTATTCAGTAATTCCGAGTTCCATGTTAATTTTTCAACGGTTCAAGCCGATTTTGGCCTCTCATTCAGGGGTAGTAGGTTGGATTTTCAATCCGATTTTTGCCTGGTATTCCTGACTTATTGCGACTCCTCTCCACCCACACACAGCTTGGTTAACAGGGGTTTGAGGGAGTGTTGCAGGGGGAATGCATAACGGGGGTCCCATTTAAAAGTATTCACAAAGGTAATCTGGTTTTCATTCGTATTTGCATTAGTGTCTGATGTTAGAAAGTCAAATTAAGTGTATCCTATCATTGTTCTGTGAAATTATCACTCCACTGGTGATTGCTGTCATGATCTCTGCTTCCAAAAGGTCAGGGTTTTCCCAACTCCCTTGGAAGCAGATCCATAACCCAGGTTCCGAGTGCCAACCAGTCCCAATTGGGACCTTTTGGACCCAGTCCTGGCGCCAGTGGCACCAGGCTCATAAATATGCCCAGTCCCAGCGCTGGAAGCGCCGGGCTCATAATGCTTGGGTGGACTTACCTGCAGCAGACCATGCTGCTTACTTGCCTGCCAGTTGAGCCTCTGATCCTCTTCTGTTTGGAACTAGGAGCCACTCCCTAGATTCAGAACACTGGAACTCTTCTGGAAAGCAGGAACTCTTTTCTTACCTAGGCGTGGCTGTGGAAGGAGACCTAAGCACTACAGGAGGCTATTTAAACCACACCCGATGGATGAATCTTGCTTTGCGTTATTCTGCATCCTCTGCAGCAGAACGCTCATCGTGTCTTCTGCATCTGATCCTGGGCCTAAGGAAAAAGGCTTACCATCCTGAATCCAGTCTTCAGCAACACCTATAAAGACAAGAAAGAACAGGTTAGCATTACGGTCTTCAGTGACAGCTCTTCACTTACCTGGTCCATCGGCTGTCACCAACGCCTCGCGCTGCATTCCGGCATCTGAAAGACAAAGGCTTACCTACTCTTCGTGCGCTCCGGAGGTCTTCACACTGCATTCCGGCATCTGAAAGACAAAAGCTTACCAACTCTTCGCACGCTCTGGAGGCCTTCGCGCTGCTTCCCGCATCTGAAAGACAAAACAAGGTGCGTTTAAAGACATTGGGGAACTTTAATACTCACGTGCCATTACTCCTTTCCACATCTAACCCAGTGGGTATTCCGGCGCCCTGCAGCCGCTCCGAACTTGTATCTGCAAAATAAAAAGACAGAGCGCATCGTGAAGCAGGCAACAAGCGCTTACTTACGTGCTTCCAGGCGCTTCTATTCATCACACGGGCTCCATCTTCAACTCACTTCAGCCCGGCATCCGCCATCGCCGGAACCCTGCAAAACAAGAAACATCATTAATAAAGACTTTAAAGACATTAGAATTACTCGAAACTTACCGTTCGTGCAGTAAACGACGGACAGCAGTCCTCTGAAGTCAAGAGGCCTGCTCCCCTTATCCAGTGAAGAAACTGGTTACAGCACCCTGCCCCGAGGCAGATGGAGAGCACGGCGTTCACTTACCTAAGGTGAGAGCGTTAACCTTTGGGGTTCTACAGGAGAAGAGAAAGGGAAGAAGAGAGACATTCAATAACCCAGTTCCTTAATCCCATATTTTCTATCTGCAGACATCTTACCCTTCAAGTCAGACATACAGTGCACAGAGGTCCAGCCCAAAGAGCCAGCCGTGTGTTACACATCACCTTTGCAGATATGGTATACGCCCAGTCAAGACCGGCGCCTCTACGGGAATCAGGTGAGCGTTACAATTGCTGCCCTATATTGAATCTGTTTGATTTTCATTTGAATTTTTAAAATAAATATTTCATTATTACACTCCGTCCTGGTTCATGGTCCATTGTGACACTGGGTGTACGTCGGGGGGTGGGGGGGGGTGTGTGTGTGTGTGTGTGTGTGTGTGTGTGTGAGAGACTGGTTGTCTGCCTTCTCAAAGCTGAATCTTGAAAGCGTTTTATTGTGCGCCACATCCCTGGCCAATAGAAAGAGTTCTGGTCAGTGCCGTGTCTTTAAATCATTAACAGTGGGGGGGGGCTCTTGTCTGGGATTGAGATAGCGTTTCTTCCCGTGACAGTTTAACACACAGGCTAAGCCAGGAAATGTAGTGATACTTTTTGTGGTTAGAAAACTGTGTTGCACTGTAAAAGCACCATCCCAAAACCTAGACCCGAAGTATCATGTGTAAAAATAAAGTAAAATTAACCCTGAACTAGACAAAAAGAAACGGAGTACAAATTAGTCTTAATATAAATAATTTAATAGAGGAAGAACACTGTTCATCATGAGCACCGTGGAGGTAAATATGGCTAGGCAGCACCTTCTGCATAAACTATTCATTAGAGTAGAGTGGGCAGAGCAGGAACTGGAAGCCTGGCTGTCCAACATGATGCAACAGGTCACCTCCATGAACATGGATGTGTGGCAGGACGGTGGTCTGTTACATCAAGCCTTGAGCGAGTTGTTCATGACTCGGAGTATTAAAGAGGAGCAGATTAAAATGGTCTGACTCACAGCCGACATATATTGCCACATGGAAATATGAAGAAAATAGAACCCTTGTGCAAAACTAATCTGAGCTCTTAACTCAAATCCAGGCTGAAGTAAAACTCTTAGAAGAGAAATTGCAAAAGAGCCAAGATTCTGAGGTAGAATGTGAAAACTGCATCAAACAGCTAAAAGAGAACTTGGCTATACAACGTCAAAATATTTCAGAACAAGAGGCCCGAGTAGATGCATTAAAAGTGGAGTGTGAAGTGACATATAATAGCTCAGTGCAGATAACCAATTCAATCAGATCAGAAAGTTGGAAGAGGAGAATAATAAATTAATCCTTAAATAACTCCACTTCCAAACTGAATTCAATCAAGAACGCCAGGCATTAAGTGATATCAAACAGCGGGATGACTTGGCAGAACAAAGGGGTGCCCTGTTTCAAGAGAGAGGCCCTATGAAGTGTGCAACTTAAAAACAGAGCTACAGAAAAGAGTTGGATCTCCAGAAACTGAGTGAACTAAAAAGTAGAGCATGAAAAATTATTGGGGCACACAAGAGGAGTAGAAAGTGCTCTAGAAGAGAACACCCAAGCTAAAAATGCGCAAAATCAGGAGATGAATCTCCTGTAACAAAAAAATGGTCTCAAGTGTTCCCCAGGCCATACAGGCAGCACAAAGACAATGAGGACCTCTACGATGAGAACAGGACTTCAGTGCCAGGTGGCAGCTCAATAGCAGGTAGTGGAGGTAATTCAAGCCCTGATAGCAGAGCAAAAGGCTTGGGTTTTAGCCTACCGTCAGGAAATGGGGACTGAGAGGGGCAAACTTGAGTGGTTAGAAAAAGAGCATACTAGTCTGAATCCCAACCCGAGGGAACCCTGAACAAGTAGAGAGGGACCGGACCACCCCCGATAGTTGTGATGCCCTCCGTACCAAGGGCCTCAAAACCATTTACCACCTGTATCCACCAGGTACTGCTAACTTCATGTACACCGGTTCACAAGAACGGGAATCGTGAGGCAGCCAGACTCTAGTAGGCCGAGCATGATTGAACAGGCAGGCCACCGCCCATCAGTAATTGATGGACGGGTGTCCCTGTACAGATTTCAAAATATTATGGCCTTCATATCTGATCAGGAAGACTCCTATGAGGAGAAATCCAGGGTGCTAGACTTGCATAAACACCATCAACAAAGGGACAATTTGGTTCACTTTGCCGAACAAAAAGAGAGTGATTGAGGCCTCAAAAGAGCGTTGTAAAAACCTCCACCCAATAAGGGCAGTGGGGTGGGGGGGGGGCACCGCCATTCCTGGAAGCAGGGAGGAGTCAGAAGACCAGTTCGAGGCACAACTGGGAGAAGAAACTAGGCCCCACCATTCTGAGAGCAACACACAAGCTCAAAGAATCAGGGAGCGCCTAGAAGATAACAAGGGGACCTCAAACAGTAGCAGCTCTGAGTCCGAGGGTGAATGGACTTGGGTGAAGTGGCAAAAGAAGGCTGATGAACAAGAGCTCTGGTGAAAGAGCCCATCAGGCATTTTAAGGCTTAGGAATTTCATGACCCTATATCACAAAAATGCAAAGTTATCTGTTTGGGAGCATCTGGAGCTATACGAATAGATGATGAACTCTTTTAATATCAAAAATAGCAAGAATTGCATAAACTATGCCAAATGGACGTTGGAGTACTCTAGCTTCTTTGCGGGGCTGAAAGACCAGAACCATTTCAAGGTGGTCCACCTAAAAGGTGGTCATCCTGAAGCATTTTTCCACACACACAAACCCCCAGGAGGCTCGCAAAGCAGCCTGCAATCTGGCAGTGCGGAGAGGATCGGGCCCCAAGAGAATTTGTGTAGGAGCTAAAAAACGCGCCTTTGCGCAAACTACCAGGCGGGTGCTCACGAATAGTAAAGAATTTATAACCACCTATTTTCACACGCTCCCAAAATAATATGACACAGCTGGTAAGAGATTTACATAACAGGACCCTGGACTGGGTAGTGCAGCTGGCTACCCGGATCTGAGTTCCAAAAACCTGCAGAAAGCAAAAACAAAATTTAAAAAAAAAACCAAACCAACCACCTCTCTGCTCCTAAGGTGGCAGAGGTGAAGGTTGCCCCCATTTTGGACCTAGAAATGGGGGGGGGGGGGGGCGCCTAAAAAGCACCTTTTCAAAACAAGCCAAGGCCTTCTGATCAATCAGCAGCAGGTGGTAGTCGGGTAGGAAACCCCACCAATGTAACATCTTTATTTTTTTATTTATTTGATCATTTGTAGAGCGCACTACAGCCCAAAGGCAACGAGGTGCTATAAGGAAGTTTTGAGAAGGCTTTCTTGAGGGTTACTGTAAGCGGCCCCAAAATTTCTGTTAAAATACATTCACTTAAGCACATTTGCATGGTTACAGATGATAAAACATTGTTACAGTTGGTTACTAGTATTCTTGTCTAGGTATATGGTCTCCTATACATGGTGAATACAGTAATAGTGCATACTTAGGATGAACAGGCTCTTCAGATGAAGAGCTTGGTTTTTAGGGCTTTGCGGAAGGCCGTGTGTGAGTCGATTGACCTCATCTGAGCTGGGAGGTTGTTCCATAGGGTAGCCGCCATAGTGGGGAAGCTGGTGCCTTCCGTGCGCACTCTCCGTGTGTGTGGAACAGTGATGCGGTTGGCATATGCTGCCCTAGAGGGTCTGGCGATAGCTTGTCTAGTTATCCTCTGTGTCAGATAGGGAGGGGCTTGCTCGTGTGTAAGGGTCAGTTTTGAAGATAACCCTTTCGTTGATGGGGAGCCAGTGTACCTCCCTCCTGATCTCCGATGTGTTCCTTGCGCGTTGTCGCTGTGGCAGCCCTTAAGGCATTATTTTGGGCAATCTTGAGTTTGGCAAGGTTTTTTTGGGATGTTCCAATGTGCAGGGCATTGCAATAGTCGAGTCTGGAGCCAATGATGGCTCTGGCTATTGAGATGCAGTTTTTCCGTGATAGGAAGGGCCTGATGGCATTGATGAGTTTGGAGTGGTATGCTGCGGATGATGCAATGACATCTAACTCTGCTAATTATATCAGTCCCAGGTATAAGGGCAACAGACCTATCTTGGGGTATGTTTGGACTCCCCCCAGCGTAAGGGGGGATCCAATCTGGTGAGTACTACCCAAGGAAACGTCCCTCCAAACTTCCCTCAGGAGGACAGTAATCCTTCAAATCCTTGGTTAAGTTTACCCCCCGTTACCTTCCAAACCCCAACCAGCAGGACTACCTTCCTTTCTCTCCCCGCTTTCAGGAGTCCAGACCACCCAAACGGGGACAGGGGAGGCCAATGGTGGAGGGTCACCAAGGGAATCCCCAGTACCCCGGGTTCTCCGGGAGATAGTTACTGTTCTCGAACACCCTAGGTTTGATCAAAGACCCTCATACCAGCCGGAGCGGGTGTCCCAACTGGAGCACCAGGTCCGGAACCTCACTCAGTATCTGAGTCGCATGTTGAGGGCTCAGCAGAACCCTCAGATGAACATGGCGGCTCAGAACCCCTCAAACCAAAGGTCTGGCACCGCTAACAATGACTGGGAGAGAACCCCCGACAACCCACCGGTTCCAGAGGAGGAGGCACGGGGGTGCAAAGCCCTAGAAGAAGCTTTCTTCCTCAACCGTAAAAAGCCCCTGTACACAACCCAGAACCGGAACTAAAATCTCTTGCCCCCGAGAATCTGCAACCCAGGGAGCAGAGGGTGGATAGGAGAAACAAAGAAATCAAAAAGACCCATTTTGTGGAGTAAGTCTGGGTCCTCCAGTTTGAAGGGGAAGAATACTTGGAGGATTCCGGGAAAAAAATCTTCTCCTTCAGGGACGGGGAATTCCTCCCAAAGAAAAATGGGTCCCAAGAGACCAAAACTTAGACTGGGTAGGTGTGGCGACTGATTCAGAATCGCCCATCCCTGAACCCCAGAATTGTCATCCAGAAAACAAAATATTGATGGAGGGATCCTCCCGAACAAACTGGGTCTAGTGACTGCCTCGAGGTCAAGGGGGGCAGCACCGAGCTAGTGGAAAAAAGGAATTTCGAAATCCCACATATTTCCGAAAGCCAAGTTTTTGTTACAGATTGCCAGACTCTGGCACAGAAAACAAACTGTCAAACTCCTGTGTCGGAGTCCAAAATAAAGAAATTGACTGCCCAGCTTGGCCAAAATGCCTATTACCTTTGCCCATTCGAGGAGAAAGAAGGTATATTGTAGCCCCCCTTCAAAGTGCAAGGGCAATGTGCATTTTTAGCACTGGTGAACACTGGATCCCAAAGCACTCTTCTGTCCAAAAGGGCCTTTGAGCAGCTAAATTCAGGAAGATGGTTAGGGACACCAGTCCCCTCTGACCCCTCTTCTTGGACAACTCCAGAACTTCGGGAATGAAATTCCCATCAAGGGGACTGCGGATCTGGAAATTAAAATTGGGTGCCATAAGGTGAAGCACCAGGTCCTAGTCCTGACTGAAGAGGGGACCCGATGTCTATTAGGGAATGACATCCTCTGGAGGTTGTCTCCCCTGATAGACAGTGTATATAAGGTCCTCTGGACTTGGACTAACCGACCAATAAAATTAAAACCAAGTGTCAACCATGTTAGTTTGAATGGCACATACCACATTGTTGAACAAAAATCTGATCAATTTGAGTTTCATTTCCAAAATAATCAAATACCTGACATTACAGTAATTGCTGTAGGACAACAAACTGGTGATGGGAACTCCTCTCCATTCCTGAAAATCAACCTTCCTTCCAGTTTCAAGTGTCATTCCACACAGGACGGAAATGCTTTGAAATTGTATACCAATTCCCAATCTGAAAATCCTGATCCTGTAGTCAAAAATGATGAAAAACCAGCTCAAAGTTTAGTTGACATTCAGAAAATAAGATAACTTTCTCCCTATATTGGGGAGGAGGTCATCATCCCAGGACGGACCCTACAATTCCCACTTGACTTAAAAATTAAGAGGACAAACTACAAAATCCAGGCGCATATGTACACCTCAATGCCCATCTTCAACAACCAGAGGTGGGGTTAAACCCAACACCATTAGTTAATCTAGAACAAACACCATTCCAATAGTGGTGGATAACCGCGACCTTAGGAGTATCAGTCTGGTTGCAGGCACCATTATTGGAATGGTGGTTGATGACCAGCATTTTTCCATAGACTTAGGAAATGATGTGACCAATCCCCAATGACTGCAATAACATACCGCCAGAATGGATCTTCACCCGGCAAGGGGGGAATTTCCTGGTCTACTCTTCCTGCCCTTACGGGGGGGGGGGAGGTGACCTGTGACATCAGGAAGGATGAGGTGATCTTCCAGGTTCACAATGACTGCCTCTCCTACCTGAAACCCTCTGTACAGGTCAACACCTTAAGCAGAGACCTCTCCACACAGGTGGAGGAGGCACCTCAGATCGCGAAACCTGAAGTCTTTCCAGGCTTCAGGCAGATGGTTGGAAGTGCGGGTCAACATCACTGATGCCTGAGAGACTGAGGAACAAAAGCAAAAGTTGAAACGGGTGTTAGATTTTCAAGGTATCTTTGCTGTGGACTTGTATGACTGTGGTCGCACCGAGAAACCTACTGCCTCAATTCCCACGGACCCTGTGATGACTCCATATTCGTGAAGCAATATCGCTCTCCTCTCGCGTCTATGGAGGCCCTGACAGAAATCATCAAAATCCTAGAGTCCCTTGGGATAATTCATCCAATCCACAGCACCTTTAATAATCCGGTGCAGGGGATTTTAAAACCAAATGGCCAATGGAGACTTTGCGCAGACCTTAGGGAGCTGAACAAACGGGTCTACATGTCCCGATGGCCTCTTCCCTACATTGACCAAGGGCTGGCCCAAATCCAGGGGTCAAAGGTGTACACCGCCATTGACCTGACAAATGGATACTGGACCATGCCCGTCAGGGAGGACCAGTACAAGCTGGCCTTTACCTTCGGGTCGGGGGGGGGCCAGCAGTACACATGGACCCGGACTCCCTTTGGAAACAAACTCCTGCAATGAATAAAACATCTTCTACACAAGGCAATGCCCGACTTGGGTGAAAGGGGCAACCTGGCCTATGTGGATGATGTCTTGATTAAAAGCTCAACTGTGGAGGAACACATAGCAGAAATCTGCTATGCTCTGACCTAGTTGAGGGTTGCCGGAGCAAAACTGTCCTTCCAGAAGGCACAGTGGTGTAGGACCTGTCAGGTTTTTGGGACATGAAATAACCCCTGAGGGTCTCTCTCCCCAGGCGAAGAAAGTGGAAGCACTATTAAAACTGAAAGACCAGAAGAGGGGACGTGGAGGGGGGGCTCTAGAAATGAACACTCCTGTGCTGAGCTTCGTATTTGATCTGATGGTCGCAATGGTTCCGAGCAAGGTCACAGGTGGGAAGAGGTGAACCCAACACCTCTTGTAAGGGAATAGTGGGAAGTCCTGATTACCTTGCAGAAAGACAGTTTCATTGAATCTTATGAGTACAAAGATTCTCACGCTGAATGCAGTGTTTCCAAAGTGTTTCTTTATCATCTGTAGTGTAGACACATGGTCTAAAGAGTGGTCAGCCGACACGCGTTTCGACCCCCGAAGGGTCCTTATCAAGGCAAGTTGTATAATGAAAATTAGGGGGTTTGATTGCCCCAGAAATAGAAGCCGATAGGCAGATTAGTCAAGATCGGTCTCGTTTGTATTCATGGCTAGTGCCGCCGTCCGTCAGGTATGCTGCAAACAAAATGACCAACTGTCTACACTACTGATGATAATGAAGAAACACTTTGGAAATGCTGCATTCAGCGTGAGAATATTTGAACTTTCTTTCTGCAAGGTAACCAGGACTTCCCACTAAAACTGAAATACCCCACAACTGTGTGTGAGCTAGGAAGCCTTCTTGGACTGACTAATTGCAGTAGGAAGTTCATTGAGGATTACTCGGAGGTCGGTCACAAGACCCCTGGTTCGTCTGTTGAAAGTGGGGGTCAAGTGAGAGTGGGGTCCAGAACAAGCCGAGGTAGTAAAACTCAAAAGAAGTCTCTCACAAGCGCCTTGTCTAGCTTACCCTGTCAAAAACAAGGTCGTCTTCTTGAAGACAGCGTTCTCGAATACATGCTTGACTGCAGTATTATAGCAAAAGCATTACCAGGTCAATAAAGTCATCTCCTATGCAAGAAAGACTTTATCCTCTGTGGAGGAAAAATTCAACGATTGTGAGAATGCACTCCTGATAACAGTGTGGGCATTGAAAAATTACCGCCCGTTCATCCAGGGAGAGCACATCATAGTGGATACTACGCACTAGCCTTTGAAATACCTCCAAAGTGACAGAATCCTGGCAGGAAATTTAAGTAATTCCAGAATTACCTCCTGGATTCTGTCCATGCAAGGCTTTCCTGTGAAGGTCAGATATGGCCAAAACAAGAAGAGTTCCCTCCCGCAAGGTCTGGCTGACTTGCATGATTGTGCCAGAGAAAACGGTCTCGAGGACGAAGTCTCAAAACCCAAGACAACGTGGAGGTGTACCTGAATGCCCCGCACAAAGTCTATGAAGAAAAGTGCGAGGGGATGCCCACAGTTTATATGGACGGGTGCTCCTACCATGTTGACAATAACGGGGAAATGGAACTGGTGGCCGGCTTGGGAATGCCTTGCTGAATGATGCCCCGGAACCCTCCACTGGGTACAAAATCGGTCCCCTCAGTAGTCTGGTGGAGGAGTTAATGGCAGTTCACCAGGCCATTCTCAATGCCGTGCAACACCGACTCCACAAACTGGTCATAATTACGGATTCAGATTCTGTCGAACGGGTTCGTGGAGCACCTGATCAATTGGAGAACCAGAGGCATGCTGTGTGCAAATAAACCATTGAAACATGGCAAGCTGATACAAAATATTGACAATCTGGTCACCTCTAATGGGATGACAATCTATTGGAGAAACATTAAAGTTCATTCCAGAATTGAGGGGCCAGACAAAACTGGAACCTACCTGGCTGATCAGTTGGCCAAAACTCGAGCCATCCAGGGTATCTCCTTACAATCGAGTCCCTGTTGGGGGAAATACAGGTCACTGCTGTCACCAGGACCCAGACAAATGCTCACAATGAACTCGCAATTGCCCAGTGGAGTAAGAAGACCCCAGATGCTAATTTAATCGCAACACAAAAAGGGGATTCAATTATTGGGAACTTTTACCAACACATTGAGGACCCTGTGAACTTTCCTCTGACGGAAACCGATTACATTGGGAAAGAGGACCTCAGTGTTTTAAGTTTTTATTGATTGATTTTGTTTTTGATGCTTACGCATCTTTACAAAATTGTATGACAAATTCAATCGTTACAACATATTTACATAGATTTTTTTTTAAAAAAAACACAAATATATACATTATTCACAGCCGACAAAAAGAATAACAATTGCATGTAAAAATAAAATTACATTCATTGCAAGCAAACACAAACAATACCATGACAAAAGAAATTAGTAATACTTTCATCAAAGCAAATAATGAATAAGCATATCAGAATTGGTTCTTATAGTTGCTAAAGCTCTAATTACATAAAGCTTCCTCAATGATTTTCACTAAACGAACTGTCGCAATGATTATGGAATTGCATGAACCCCACATGCATCTTGTCCAAATGAATTCCCTCCCATATTCAGTGTGAGTAAAGTTAAAGGAATTGATAGCTTTTAGTCTTTCTACTTCAAAAACGGGACATATAAGAAAGAGGTGTTTTAAAGTTTCTACGCAATCAACATCATTACAAAATCTACAAGTGATATCATAATGGTCATTAGAGGTGCTAAACCAATGCTTAGTTCTCGCTTTTGTATGAAGTAGGTCTAGACGAAAACGCATATATCGTGTCCGAATTTCCTCACTAGGACAAAGCGTGAGGTATTGCAAACGAGGTATTTGCTTATGTCTAAATAGCGCATATTCTGTGAATGAGGAATAAGAAGAAATTTGTGAAGATGTTACCACCGAATCATTCAGAAAAAGCCGTTTATGTGCTAAGCTTAATTTAAATTGCAGATCTTCAGGAAGAATATTAATACCCGAAAGTATGGTAAGTATACGCTTGTTTAGACATGTAATAGACGTAGGATGGGATTCACTGAACATGTTGAGAAAATCCTCATGAAGAGAATTTTAAAGGAAAGCGCATCATTACGTATATATTAAAAATTCGCCAATTGTGACGCGAAGCCAAGGAGTTTAAGCCCAGTTCATGGCGTAGAATGGCATTGGGCAGATACGTGGGCAGGCCAAGGGTTGCTTTCCAAAGCTTGGCTTGCAGTTTGAGGAAGGTAGATGGTTCAAGCAGACACAAATCGAGTCCATATAGGATGATTGCTTCTACCTTTTTAGAGTATAATTCAAATAGAGGCAATAGGGAGAACTTACAATATATTTGAAAAATTATTTTCATTTGGCTTTGGAGAGGTAGTACTTTTTCAGTTATGGCCTTTTGCCAAAAAGAGGAGGAAGAATTGTTTAACAAATTGTAACCTAAATAAGTAGTCTGATTGACAAGCTGAAGATCTTGGGAGTCAATGTGCCAGCGACATTTACGTACCTTTTTCTTTGAGGACAGCACCAGAATGGTCGATTTTGACGAATTAATAGCGAGATTATTTGCTAGACAAAAGTGATGAAAGGATTCCAATTTGTTCTGGTGACCAGAATGGGTACTGTCAAATAAGAGCACATCAGCATAAACCAGCCATGATAATTGTAGCTTGCCAAGACGAACTACGTTAGATTTAGAGGAGTCCCATATACCTTCAATATCAGAAAGATATAGATTAAAAAGAACTGCAGCCAGGTTACAGCCCTGCTTCACGCCAATTGCTGTAGGAATTGGCTCAGTCAAAAGCCCTTTATTTGGAATACGTACTCTGAATGAAGTATTATCATGTAGCAGTGCAATAAGCGCCACTAAGGAGGGAGGAAAGTTGTACTTTAACATTTTATCCCAGAGTCTACTGCGAATTACGCGGTCAAATGCAGATGACAGATCTAAGGAGGCTATGAAGATGGGGCCATGAGCGGGGCAATGCAATGCAGCTATTAGATGGGCAAGAATAGTTGCGTTGAGTTGTGTCCCAGTATTTTTTCTAAAGCCTGTCTGGACTTTATTAAGTATATGATTTTTCGCGATATGGTTTTTGTCTTCCTTTTAAAGTAGCAGTGCAAAGATTTTGAATGATGATCGAGCTGACCCAAGATGGAGGCAGACGTTTGTTACTAAAAATTGATTGGAAAATCTTCGGAAATGCAGTAGCCCAAAATCGTGGGTCTTCTTTAATGACACAAGGTGGAAGACCAACAGGACCTGCGCACTTTGAAGATTTTAACTTTACAATTGCAAACAGGATGTCATCTATGGACCATGGACAGATCGATGGAATGTGTGATTAGATCACTAATATCAACTTGTTTAAATCTAGCAAGAAGAAGATATTTTTGTTCAAAGAAAACAAACCATGATATGCCATCTATTGCTGATTCCAACTGGGTCTCAGGACATTTATTCACCGCCCTAAATATTTTCCATATGTCACGAATATTGTGATTGCAGATTAATCTTACCATATTCTGATTACCTATTAAGTGAAACGAAGCGCAAGCAACTTTTATGCAATTATGTTTTCGTTGAAGTATATTTTGTAGCTGCATAATAGGTTATAGTATCCATAGAATGGAACTTACTCAATTCTCTTTGTTCGCTTTTTCTTTTTGTTTTTAGTTTAGCAAGTGTGTTTGATAAGAGAAGTGAGGTGTGTGATGTGTTCTGCTGCTTATAAGTCGATTCTGCTATAGTCACAAGATGAGACTGTATCATTTGGAGATTCCACGAGAGAATGCTCTGTGATGAGTTGTCATCACAATTGGAATCGGGCCACCAGTCACGATTGACTAAAAATGTTAGACGTCGACATGTTGAAATATTCCATCGAATGGAGAGAAGTGGTCTGTCTATCTGAGCGATAGACAGCACATGCACCTTAGCAAAGGAATTTTTCTAAAGTCAAAGTACTAGAGAGAATGTCATGATCACCATACGGAGGGAAAGAGGTGGTGATTGTGGATAGTATGCCCGATAGATATTTAGAGGCATCTATATAATCAATAATAGAACCAGCAGATCCCCTTTTCCATGTATGAAAGGACTTTGAACACTGATTTGATTACATCGAGATCCCAACAGGAAAAAAAGTTAACCCATCTTGCTCCATTTGTATAAGCAGTCTTAAAATGTTTAGTTGATTCTACAGATAAGCATTGAAATCGCCACAAATTAATAACTCTGCTTCAGGTTGTTTACAGGTGATGTCCATTATAGTATCATTTAAAATGTGAATTGCTTCATCAATTGGAAGGGTAGAAGGATTCCAGTAAATTGAAATCAACACCACATTTTTAAGTCCACAGATGTTAACATCAATTAAAAGAAACAGTTGTGTAGACAAGCTACAATTTATTAAGCAAAAGTGATTAAGTAGTATTGTAATACCAGCAACAGGCCGCCCAGAAAGCGGTTGCGAAGCAACATTATGAATCGCTGTAAAGCCGTCAAATAGAAATTCATTACAGCACATGGTTTCTTGCAGGAATAGAATAAAAGGCACACTTTCCATATTCCTGTACGCAAATCTAGTTGAAAGGTTATTGAAGCCACAACAGTTCCACGATTGAATAGTCAACTTTTTACATTATAGGTTCGCAGTAGAGTTAGGGTTTACAGACATTTGTTGGGAAGGGGATTTTGAGATGGGCAGAATCCCCAGCAGACCATTCAATGTGGAGGTCTTGAAGCTCAGTCTTTCAAAGCTTCTACTAGCGACCTCGGTGTTAAAGTGTCCCAAGGTGAGGGAAGCCAATTGTGTTAGAATTTGTGCATTCTCTGATTGGTCAGAGGAACCACTGGAGTTGCCATTAAGCTCCTTTAGCAACATAGGAGGTTTAAATTCTAAAAAGTTAATTGCCTTTTCAAAAGATGAGGGGGCCTGCAATTCCAACCCCAAAGAAAACAAATCAATTTTATGCTCCCAGATTAGTTTTGCTATAATGGGGGACAAAGCTTTGCAGAGCGTACGATTATTATTAATCAACAGTAACTTTATCCACTCCACATCTTGTGAAATCAGGTTACGCAGAGAGGGAATTTTATATAGTGTGTTCATCAAACATGTACGGTTAATGGGTGCTGTGCCATTAGTTTGGGGATTGCTGGACCATCCAATTAAAGTTTGCGTTTCCCCAGAGATGTCATTAAAGGCAACAAGATTTTTGTTGTTTACCACCAGGGGAAAAGAGCTTATTGGAGCGGTCTTCGCATGGGCGCCCTTCAATTCTTCTTGGAGCAATGAGGCATGGGCATTGACAGAAGGTGTGCAGGTACTATTCAATGGTTGAGCAAGCTGTACATCTGAGTCCACTCTCGGTGGATGCGGCAATTGTATGCTTGCGCTTGGAAGCAAAGTTTGAGAAATCATGTTATGCGCATGTGGCAATTGTGGTTCCATCAGTGGTGGATCAGGAAGAGAATGATGAATCATCGCCTGAACAACCATAGGAGCAGGGGCAATAGATTCAATCACACTTTTATTGGTATTACTATTGGCACCAGAACATGTTTTTTTGTTCTCTATGAGCGGAAAGAAAGTGCTCATATTTGCTTGTATCATAGAACTAAAAGGAGCAATCTCCTCACTGTGGGAAGAACTTACTGGGGCACTTTTCTCTTCCGAAGAATTCTCCGCAATTGGCTTAAGGAGGGAGATGCATGCACCTTTCTTCCCTCCTTTAAGTACTTTTTTTGAGGATTTTAGTTGAAGTGCCAGTTGGCTTTTTTCATTTAGTTGGCTAAAATTAAGATGGAGGTCTTCATTCCCTACTTGAGAGGCATTCAGTGAGACATGTTCAATGTCAACATTAGTGGCTGAGCTTTGCAAGGAGGAACTTGCAATAATGCTGTTAGAGGAACATTTTTTATTCGTGTTTGATTTGTTTCTACGTTTCACCGCTCTCTGATATGCTTTTTTCATTCTACGAGAAGGATGATGGATATTTTGAGACAACTCAGTAGATTCAGGCATCTCGGTGGATTTAGCCTCATCCAGTAAGTTCGTAATAGCTGAAGGACTGTGGAGAGGTACCAACAGTATCAGTAGCATGAGATATGATATCATTTTGGAGCAGTTCCGCAGAAAACAGATTAGATTTAAAAAGAATTTGTTCGATTTGCAGAATTCTTTCATGTTGTAATTTTGCTGTTTCCAATACATCTATTTTATGAGGTAGGGAAATTATAGGCTCCACTGTAATAGACTTAGCCACTGCCTTTGCAAATGAAGTAGGAGTACCATTTAACAAGAGAGTAGCATCGGTAGTTTGGGTGCTTTGGGAGTTCATAACATGCAAGGGCAGGACAGAAGGCAGGCTTCTTCTTACAATCTCAGCCGTGCGCTCAGGACAGGTTACATGGAAGTTATGACAAGCTTCCTGAGCTAGCATAAACCCTTCAATTTTTGAGAGTTTAGTAGAATTAGATAGAATGCAGTCTTTCATGTCCTTTAAGAGCAGATGAGTGAATTAATGTCCTTTATCCAAGAGATTTAATATCCGTGTAAGAACTGGGAAAGAGTGTAATTCCCGTTCTAACACGTGAGAAGAATTCTCATGTGGAATCGAGGACATTTGAGAGTGAGGAGAAATCGGAACAGATGTAGCTTCTAGCGGTAACTGTTTTAAAGGAGATTCATGAAAAAAGGATCATCAAATTGTAGTTTCCTATATGGAAGAAATTCGCTTGTCGGAGAACTTCCCGCTTTGCTTGGCACAAAGAAGGCATTGGAAAGTTTTGTGGGATTGCTAGGATTTGTGAGCGAAGGTAGGGAAGGGAAGGAAGTGGGATGAAAGTGAACCTGTTCACAAAGCCCACATGACGCAATAACAGGGGTGGAAGGGCCCAGGGAGAGGCTTATTCGCCCCTCTAAGGCCGTAATTATGCCAGGGGCAAGCATCGAGGTATCAGACAGGGGAATGAAAAGCTTATCCGCCTCCTCTGAAGGAACATCTGAATTGATATTCACGTCATTGGCAGTTTTTAGGGTGAAAGGTATATTCATATCTACTGCCGAAATTGCATTAGACAGTTTTAAATCAGTCGGTTGTTCAAAAGGAGTATGTATGGGACAGAGTTTTCTTCTGAACTAGGAAGGTCTACGTGTATGGATACTGAAAGGAGCGATTTCTGACCTAAGGCAAGAGAATGCATGACCTCCATTTTCTGTATAGACAGGTTTTTGATCAGTGAAGATTTTGCAGACTCACGAAGGCGCTTACCATTCCTTAAAGTAGTTATGTTAGAATCCATAAAGTAGAATTTGTATGTTATATTGTCCTAATTAAACAAAGGATAAAAAATAATAATGTACTACCTCAGAACAATATTACACATGAAATGCGCTGTAAATTCTCACCAGTATAATGTGCTTCCAAAAATGACAATACTCGGCCAAAAGGGAAGGGAAAGCACTGCTTGTGCCAAATCGAACAATCTTTGTCTACTGGGCACCCACGCACAACGCACCGCGAACAGCAAACAGTCCTTGGCAGTTCTTCGCGGTGCGCAGCGCGGATGCGATGGGGGGGGCGAGGAATATAAAGTGATGTTGAAGGTGTCACATGGTGGATGGGAGGGGTAACAGACTGCAGAAACACCTTAAAGGAAAGACAAACGCATACAAATAAATTAAAAAAACGAGTGTTAGAAAGTTCAACTTCTGAGGTGTTTATGAAGCTGTCTTTCAAAGCCTCTAGCGACCTCTGTGTTTGTGTCCCAAAATGTTCTGTTTCCAAGGCGGTTTGTTGGTAAGGAGATCCATCTCTGAATGTGACCAATGGGTGGTACCTACCTCATAAGTCACGCCCATGATGCGGCCATTGCCAGTCATCGGGGGTTTCTTACTACTCTAGAAATCTTGTGGAATGTTGCATACTGGCCACATATGGGGCAGGACCTCGACCAATATTTGAAGGGGTATCTTGTGTGTGCACAAGTTCACTCACACACCGAGCTCCCCTTCAGAAGAGGGGGATAACACTGCCATCGTCAGATTTACAAGTAGATTTAATCGGGCCCCTGATTCGCTCCTCTAGGGGGAACAAGTACATGTTAACAGTAACATGTTTGTTCACCAAATGTGTGGAATGTCTCCCGGCCCCAAATTGCAAGGCAGAACAGCAGCTGCCCTTCTTATCAACCACATCTTCTCACGTTTTGGCCTTCCCAAAAGGATTGAGTCAGACCGAGGAAGTCACTTCACCAGCGAAGTGATGACAAACATGTGGGAGATATTTGGGGTAAAAAGGGAAACTTCACATTGCATACCGCCACCCTAGTGGGGGAATTGAGAGGTACAATAAAACCTTTATGAGCATTCTAAAAAAGATCTACACCATCTTCTGCAACCAAAATGTCTCCATTTGAGCTAATGACTGGAAGAAAAATGGTGCTACCTCAGCATCTGCTCTATAGAACACAAGAGCAGACACTGATCAACGCCTCTACAACACATAAATATGTTGAGAATCTAACAAACGCCATCAGCATGCTTTTGCGTACTCGGCGGAATCAGGAGAAATCGGCAGAGAGGATGAAAACTCACTATGACTTAAAAATAAAAAAAATAAAGTAATACCAAGCAGGAGACCCGGTCTATTTGTAAACTTTTCAGAGGAACCAGACTAAGGAGTGGAAATTTCTCCCCTCCTGGCGCGGTCTCTTTGAAATTGTAGACAAAATTTCACCTGTTGCCTACAGAATCGGCATCCCCAAAGGAGAGCTCTCAGAAGAGAAACGGGTCCACATTAATCGGTTAATAAGTTGTCACCCCAGAAACACTTTGCAGCTGATTGAGGAGCCAAATGAAAGTCAAATAGAGGAGACATATGGAGAATGAGAAGAAAGAAGAAGAAAAAGCCGAAGGGAATAGGTAGGTCCCTAGGTATATCTAACAGGGAGTATTTTTCTTTATTGTTGTTGCAAAAATGTATCTCAAAACTATGGTGTAAAAGGTCAATCATGTCTTTGCCTTGTTAAGTAATTGGTTTGCTGACATTGTTCAGATACATATGATAAATGTAAATGTATGTCTTGTTCCACTGATGTCAACCTTCCGGGAAGACAGGCAGATAAAAGCAGGTTTTAGAATCTTTCACTATTTCCTATTAGAGTACTCATTCCATTCCCACCTCCCCCCTAGACCAATGAAGACCTCCCTAGGAACCTGGTAAGGAAGGAAGGAAGGAAAGGTGTTGGGGGGAGTCGCTCCACACTCTCCAACCCAGAGGCAGAAGGAGATCTTGGCATGCCGCTGCCAGATGAAAGAAGAACTCCACTTTGCCCTACTCTCCCTCAGCAAGTAGTCCCGGAAATGCAGGGGGAGGGGGGAATTCTGTAGGGTACATTTACCAGCCCAACAGAAATCCCTGCATCACAAAACTGCATGTTCGCAGTTACATGAATATTTGCTGTGCTGTCTGCTGAGCACATATGGGGCGAGATGGAGCATAGATACCCCAGGAATGTCTGCATTAATTTTCTTCATGTGCAGCCAAAAAGAGGAATTTAAAGGCAGAATGACTCACCGCTGCTATGCTGCCAGCTCAAATATTCAAACTGAAAAAGAAAATGTTCTGTGTTTAAAATTATCTTGCAGTGGTGCTTTTTCCATCTTTAAACATCACACAGTTTGGTTCCAGCAAAATACAGCGATGCCCAGCTATATTTGGGCTGAACATCATCTAATGAGGGGCATTCCTCCCCGAACGGCATTGTTTTGCCAAGTAAAATCTATGAAGAGCAGTGAAATTCAGTTCAGTCTGTACAGCCTGCGTTTACTTTTGCAACAAATGAACACAGGCAAAGCTCTTCAAAAGAAGCCCTCTTTCTTTATTTGGTGTCAGTTTCAAAGAACCCATTTCTTGAACATATCCCTGTGTACAGAAATTGACCAGAGCTCTGAAAGCGCTCAGACTGCAAAATGCGATGAAAACCGCATTTTTTTTAAATGGATATAAAAATAAAATGAACCCGTGTTACTTTACTGAGAAATGAAATGACTTGACCGCTAAATATGAAAGAATACTGTAAAATGCCCAGAAACTCAACTGTACACTTGAGGAAGAAAAGCTGAAAAAATATAGGTGCATTGTACTGTGTATTTTACTTTTCTCCACACAAAGAACTTCAACAGCCTGGCTGAAGCTCAAGCATTCCTGTTAGAGAGTTTGGCAAGGCAGGCACTTTGAAGGTACCCAGCACCTTTGGGAAAGAAAGTCCCTTTACAAATGTGAAAGGACCCAGGTGTGGGAATTTGCGACCTCGTCAGACTGACCGGCATTTCTGCAGCCAGGGACAACGGTTCAAGGGGGACTGCCCATGTCACAAGGAATTGTGAATTCCTTTGACACCTCTCCTCAGCTGCCACTGCCTGGGATGAAAGTGCATCATTGTAACCCTGTTGTTCAGCTGACAAAAGAAAGACATTTTGCTGGGGGGGGGGGGGGGTTGGAAAGACTGCCCACTTGTGGAACAAAGCAAGCTCACTTGATTAAAAATAACTTTTTATATTAAGACGTTTCCGCAATATGAAAATGCAGTAATGTGATATTTGATGATTTTTAATGTAATTTTTGCACAATTAAAATGTGACTTGTGGGAGATCCCAGATTTGGGGGACCTGAATGGCAACAGAGGTGTTTCTGAGGAAAGCGTACATGACACGGATGTAAAAGTTGATGCACATATGCCCGACATTGATAGGCTTCTGTGTATCCATTTTTTGAATTTTAGGGGAAATATTTTCCATAGAAATTGGGAAAGATTGCCAGAAGGACTATACTGTATTGTGTTAACTTGGGGTTTGGCATGGCATATTCCTTGTAAAATATGGGATCTGCCCATCTAATTTTCAGGAGGATAATAATTGTAAATATGAGGGTTTTGTTTCATAACGCATTTTGGCAAAAGTAACTGTGGTATAACCCAGCCCATAATAAAAACACCCACACTAAAGCTGATGGCACTTCTGTGGGTCTAATCTGCTTACAGGGCGGCAGCGATATCCACAGCCTGGAACATCCACAGCCTGACCTATCCCATTTTAGAGGTATGTCCCTGCTATTTCCTCCCACATAGTAAACGTCCTCTGAAGTCATCCTGCCTATAAAAGGAGGAGACATTGAAAAATCCAACTCAACATCTGGAGATCCAGACATTCCACATTCACCCCGCAAGACTCCAGACTCCAGAGCCAGGCCAAAGATAGCAGATCCAGGCAGAACCTCCTATCCAGGCAGAACCGTTTATCCAGAATTAAACCCGACAAAAATCGCAATAATTGAGGGGAGAGAGGATGAAAGGATGCAGATCACTTTGGGAGAATCCAGTGACAAGATCAGTCTTTGCCCAGCTGATGCACCCCACTGTCCATTGTGACCAGACCCCGGTTTCCCTGCTGTTCCCTTAAAGGAGAACCTTGCCGCTGTGTAGTGTCCAGACCCTTGTCCTGCTGTCCAGAGACCCAGTTAGCTGTCCAAACTACCCAACTCAAGTGCTTTTTGTAAGTATTGCCCTTCCCCAGCAACCAAAAAGCTGCATCCATTGCTTTGTTAACTTGCATCCTGTCCAACCCCATAGAAATCTTATAAATACCCTAGTAAATTCTTAAATTGTCAGAATCCTCTGTTTATCCTGTCCTTAAAAGAATCTGTTAGTCTCCATGTATTAGCGCAATTCTTTCCAAATCATTTCAGTCCGTTGTGTAAGTCCTTAGTACTATTTTGAATAAATTAATTTCCCATAAAGATGAACACAGTGTGAATAGGTTAAACATGCAAATTAACCTCCATACATACTGTGTTTTTTCTTTAAATATCTAGCCACTAAAATATAGTAGTAGTAGAATAAATCATTTTTCTCACAAAACCGAGTTGCCTGGGAAAGTGTTTCCCTTTTTAAAATACGATTTTCCTTCCTTCTAAAGAATCCCATACTGTCACCCATCCAGAGTCACCCTTTCACTTTAGTATCATACCTGTTATGTGCCTTGGTACGCCATCAGTAAACCCGATTCTGTCTGTTAGCTCATTTCTGAAGCTGTTTGCTTGATTTAAACCCGTGAAAACTAAGAAATTGCAATTTTGCCACATGTGATCCTTGCTACCCTGTTGCTTTTCCTTCCCAAAGTAGATTTTCTCATTTGTATGCATGTTTAGTACCTTGCCTTGTAGCTTGTAAGTTTTCTTGCCTCTTTGTAAAATAACTATTCATTAATTCCGAGTGCCTTTTTGCTAGTTTTTCAAGGGTTCAATCCGATTTGGCCTCCCCATTCAGGGGTGGTAGGACTGAAATTTTCAATCCGATTTTTGCCTAGTATACCTGCCTCCTTGCTAATCCTCTCCACCCACACACAGCTTGGTTAACAGGGGTTTGAGGGAGTGTTGCAGGGGGAATGCCTAACAGTTGTCCCATTTAAAAGTATTCCCGAAGGTAATCTAGTTTTCATTCATATTTGCGTTACTGTGTCTGTTAAAAAGTTAAAATAAGTGTATCCTATCATTTTTCTGCGTATTTATCACCCCACTGGCGATTGCTGCCCTATATTGAATCCGTTTGATTTTCATTGGAATTTTTAAAATATATTTCATTATTACACTCCGGCCTGGTTCATGGTCCATTGCGACACAAGGTGTACATCAAGGGGGCCGGGGGATGTGAGACGAGTTGGCTGCCTTCTCAAAGCAGAATCTGAAATAAACTTGAGAATGTTTTTATTGTGCACCACGTTACTGGCCAGTAGAAAGAGTCATGTTCTGGAATGTGCCGTATCTTTAAATCCGTAACAGGGTAACCTCTGTAGCAAGAGCAGCAAGTATTTCTGGCACTGCAAGATGCACTGGATTAACCATGGTATCTGGATTCTCTGGGACCT
The DNA here is from genome assembly GCF_040938575.1 of Ambystoma mexicanum. Taxonomy (NCBI): domain Eukaryota; kingdom Metazoa; phylum Chordata; class Amphibia; order Caudata; family Ambystomatidae; genus Ambystoma; species Ambystoma mexicanum. The sequence continues at coordinate 176,333,209 of NC_090934.1, forward strand.
CAGACAGGTCCGTTAGCGTGTCCTTTCTGCAAACAACAAGGGTCCCTACAGCCGTCGGCAACCCTTTTTCCAAAGAGTCTGTACCCTCCCACCCCTCGAGTCTTCCCAAACGCAAAGGAAAATCCATACCTGCTATCTACAGATACTGTAAGAGCAGTCAGAATTTCCAACTTTAGATGTACACTATGTCACACCTTGCTATCGCTCTTGATCACATAACTGATATACATTTCTCCTCCGTCTTGTTCAACCTGTTGAGTAGCGACCTATTGTGTAAGCTTCGCTGCACCATATATTAAAACCAAGACTGGGTGTTCTTGAGCATTCCCTCCAACAATGCTGAGGCTGTTCTAGTCATTCAGATCACAGAGGAATGATCAGAAGAGTCAGTGGGCAGATGATCTGAAGGAATGTATGTATTCTGTACAAGTGTTCTTATGGTCTTTGCTCAAAAATAAGCTGGGATACATTCACTATGCTGAACGGTTGAATCTCCTAAGAAACTGCCCTGTATTCCTCAATAGCTGCTGAAAACAGAAGCCGAACCAGGAATTCCCCCTGTCATTGAATCACTCATTGACTCACTCTTGAAACGAGGTCTAATTCACCCTACTCCAGTATTGCCTGTTAAGCCAGGAAAAGTATACATACTCTTTTGCTCAAGATATGAGAGCAGGAAATTCAGTGGTGGGCCCCTTATTTGTTTCTTCAAAACCCTGCTACCGTTTGACTTGTATTCCCCCCCTCCCCAAGTGCTACAAGTTTTACAGTAGTAGACTCATGTTCAGCCTTTCTCTCAATCCCTGCGCATGAAGACAGCCAGTACGTGTTTGCATTGTCACATAAATATGGAAATTCAGTACACCTCGACTAGGCTTCCCCAATGGTACACAGACCCCTACACCTTTCTCCCAACAGCTGAAGGAGGACTTAAACGCCCCCAGACACTCAGTTCTAATTCAGTACGTGGATGATTTACTGATCGTCTCCCTTTCCTATGAAGTGTGTTAACGGAAAACTCCAGCACTATTAACCGCATTAACAGAGAAAGCTCATCAGGCATCTATCTATGCAGAATCTACAATTATGTTATTTAGGACATGACATTGCAGTGGGACTCAGTCATAGCATCTTACCAGAAAGAGGTGTGCTTTAACCCCAGATTGTTACTGTTAGGTGAGTGTTTTTAGGAACGGTGGCTTTTAGTTTATGCTGAGATTGTCAAACCTTTGCAACGCTACACCAAAGCAAATACTGTAGTGCCATTACAGTGGACACTGAAGGCTAGGGAGCGCTCACAAAAATAAAGAAAAGCCTAATTGTGCCTCCAGCTCTGGGTCTGCCTGATTATAAGAAATTGTTCACCTTATACTGCCACGTTTGCCTTGGCTGTTCTGAGCGAAAAGCATGGATTCCATAATGGACCAATTGCTTATTGCAGTGAATAGCTAAAGCCGGATGCTGCTGGAATGCTGCCTTGTTTTCAGTTTGCTGTTCTGCTTGTAAAGCAGCATCAACTATGTGACTACATTGTTTTGCCCCCCTGCCCCTACACCCCCTCAAGGTTGCTATCCAGTGTTCAGTGGGCTTTCCTATTTAAAACGAAGACTCTACGTATGTCTGTATCTGAGCTAGTAAATTCGAAAGCCTACTTTTTATTTTTCCAACATTACCTTGACTAGATGCCTAGTGTCGAATCCAGAATTTCTTACTCACTCTAGGATGGTGAACCAAGTGAGACAGCCCTGTGACTGTGTTGCTATTACTGATTCCGTATTAACTCCTAAAAATGATTTAACTGCTGCTCTTCTACCAGAGGCTGATTTCACGTATTTTGTGGATGGGTCATGTTATCAAGATCAAAATGGGGAAATTGGTGCCTGGGTACCAGGTGGGGTGGTAGGGAGTGAGAGGCTACCACAGGTTATCTCGGCGCAGGTTGCAGTGCTGGTGGTGCTCAGTGGAGCTTGTGAAATAGAAGCTGAACAGTCACAGTGATTTCAGATACGCCTTTGGTGTAGCCCATGACTTTGTTCAACTTTGTTTTTAATAGGGGAAGCTGTAGAAGTAAAAAATCCCCTTTTTTGTCTGTCATTATGTGACACTACTAGATGCTGTTATACTCTAACAAAATAGCATAATTGTGTGGTTCATCAACCTGTCGATATTAGCTGTGGGAATGATTTGGCAGATTCCACAGTGAAGCTGGCATCTGTAACTGACATTTTGAGACTGCATTTATCTTCAGTCAGTTCTGAACCACCTTCATAAAAGATTTGAGGCATTTGCCCAGGTTCGGAAGAGGTGCTGATTGCATGAAGATTCACTGTGGAAAGATGACAAAGGTCAGTTGCCCCAGAGATATTACTTTAGCCGCTTATTAGACCAACATGGACCAGCCCAAAGGGGAATAATAATTACCATGAATAAATATTGGCATGCTACAATGTTTGATAAAATGACACAGGAGTCTATTGAAAACAATGTGTCATATGTCTTCAGAGTAAATTTGTAAAGGCAGTCCCTACAACTCAGTAAGCATATCCACATCCACCTCCTTGAGGTCCATTCGTGAACTTCCAAATTGATTTCCTTCAGCTTCCACACTGCAGTAATTTGCAATATCTTCTAGTGGTACTGGATTATAGAGGCTTAATCCTGTAGGAAAGCGGACGCCATCACGGTAGTGAGGATTCTGGTCAGAGATTTTGTACTGAGATTTGGGATAACTGTTAGTATTAATAGTAATCAAGGCACCCACTTTGTAAATAGCGCAATTAAGGCGTTTCTGACAGCTCTCATTGTATAGCACAAATGGCACTGTTCCCAACATCACTTGTCTGCGGGGGTGGTTGAAAGAAAAATTGGTCTTTTTCGTTTTTTATTTTTAACTAAGCTTCCTAAGATGTGTCAAGAGACTTGATATGGCCAGATGCCCTCCCCCTCCTAATACTTAGTATCCAAAGCACCCCAAGGAGGGAAAAAGGGCTCGGTTGACAGGTTTTTGTATGGGCGCCCTATGAGGCTCTCTTCGCCTCCTTCAGTAAAGTATGCTACGAATCTGCATTTCAGTGATGATGATCTACTTGAGTAAGGCACATCAGTCATTCTGTCAGTTATATCTGCATCCAGGTGAAAGCTGCTTTTTCCAATGAACTAACTGAACCTTGCTACTCCCTGCAGCCAGGAGAAGGTGCTGATAAAGGTCTACCAGCAAGTCTGCACTGGCTTCTAAGGGTCCAGTTGCAAGTGTTGTTGGTAACATGCCATAAAGGTACTATGCAACCCACTATAAAAGAGGTGCAGCTCTTAACCATTGAAAACTGCTGCCTATTCTGGGCCCAGGCTTATGTTGCTCTGTTGCCTATTCGTCAGTTCACCCTGTTCCTCTTCTCCCAATGAATTTGAATCTGTTGCCCCTACCCACGGTGAGCCAGGGAAGGCATCTTTCGCAAATTATATTAGAAATCTAGACCTCACCCTGGTATAAGAAGCAATCCATTTTATATTGACAACGGGGTTTATGGGAAGTTGGCAGTGTGTTTGTTGTTTTTGTTTTTTTGCAACACCAGTTTCTTGTCTTCAGGTATTGGTCTCTACCCATGTGAAACCCCCAAATTGTGTCATGACCCTTAATCATGGCCCTCACTGGCAAGTCGGCCTTCCAGTTGGGGCCAGGTCAAAGGCCTTAAAACCTTATCCAAGACACTCTTGGAGTCAGTCCTGGCGCCTTTGGTGCCAGGCTCATAACCATCATGAAGACCAACATTAGAATGGGACTATTTACTTGGGACTTTGGGACTATTTAACTTTTGGGGGAGAGGGGGGATTTCAGCCAACATAGAGGCACACACATAGCTCAGTTACAAGGAACTGAGCTATGTGGTCTAGTCTTTTGGGTGTGGCAGGCCTGGGACTATTTTACCTGGACTACTTTACCTGAGACTATTTAAACCGCACACAAACAGCAGGACACGCTTCGTGTTATTCTGCTGTGTGCAGCGTAACGCTCACCGTGTCCAATTCTTTGATGCCAGCTTACCTGAAACCAAGGACCTGCAGAGAGAGGAAGAACACTACGAAACGTATTTGGAATAGTATCCTGTTTTCAATCCATCACCGACTTCAGTTCCACTCACCTTAAGGTATGAACTCCATCATCCGGCACCGCATGCATCCTGGAATACCATAACCTGGAAAGAGGAGAAAGTAAGACTGCATTAATAAGCTTTTACTCACGTTTCCTCCCGAACGAAGAAAGCCGCACAATTCTTACCTTACATGGGTAGTCATCTACTGGTCCGTATTATTGCTGGAACATCACAGCGCTCGGCGAGGAACATCGCGATCTGCAAGGAGAGAAAAGACAGGGGTTAGCAATATAAAAGGTGAAACAGCGCCGCGCATCATGCATTGCTCACCGGACACCATTGCGCACACTGCGCTTTCGCCTACCGGCCCATGTTGATCTTCAAACTGCATGACCACATCAAAATAACTTTCCATACCTAAAAGGAAAGAAGCAAGACATTATTATTCGAACTAAGGGGAACATAAGAACTGCATATTAAGACTGTAAAGCAGCAAACCTACGGAGTCGCAGTAGGCCTGGATTCCCACAGGGGGCTTGCACCAGTGAAGTAACTTGGTCGCTGCTCGCCCCCCACATTTACGCGCCCCTGCCACGAGGAGCAGGATGTAGAATCCACCTTTTACAATATTAAGGTGAGGAGAAGGCCCAAGTGGAAGGAAGGAGTTGAGGCCAAAGGAGGTGGGGGAAAAAAAAGACAATCTGGTAATGAATCTAGCTCTCCTATATTGCAGACCCATCTTTAACCAGTGGCCTTACCAAGGGACCGGGAGAGGGTTTGAGAGTGCAAATCATCCAACCAGGGCTGGGTGGCGTTCCTGTGGATACCAGGTGAGCATAACAAATTGTCCCTCCAATAAAAATGATGCCCCTACCCTGGCAGCAGAGCAACAACTGAATATGAGCTTTAACACAAAGGCGAAAAAAGGAAATGTGACTACTAATGCTAATGTGGATTTCATTACTGAATCCTATCCAGAACCACCCCATGATTTCGTTCTGATGCACTATTATTGATCTGTCCTACATTCTATACTACGCCAGAAAGACCTACTAAAGCCTATTCTCTGGTTTCATCACATATCTGATACACCGACTGTGATGACGGAGTCTTCAGAACTCAAATGAAAGCGAAGTTTTGCTGTAGTAAACAAAAGGTCGTCCTTCCATAGAGTAGCCATACTGGCAAATGTACCATAGAGTATCAGAGCATTGCATTAGTAAAGGATATCAATACCTCTATGAAACTATTTTTTTCTGATAACATCTTTTATTTTCAACACTGTGCTGGTAGGAGTGTTCAAATGTTACGCCTTCTGTGTGCTTATAATCCACAGCCAGAAAATGGAACCAGTATGCAGGGTCTGAAATTGCTGGGAGCTATTTAGCTTCTGATTCTAGCCCAGGAGAACCTGGTTAGCTTGATGGCAATAGCTACTTGGAGCTACTTTTTGGCTCTTGAGGCAAACTGATACCATGCAAATTAGTCTATGTGGCATTAACTTTCTGTATCTGTTAATGTGTATATAGAACCATTAGACATCTAGAAGACATTTAAAGCAAAATTAATTTTATACAATGGACACATTGTCAAAGTTTGCATCTCACATAAGTTGGATATGCAGCCCGCTATGTGCTAGCTCCTAGTTGCCTAGGGGTAGCTTTTGCCTATTAGGCGATGGCTGATATCCATAAGCTAGTTTTACATCCCGATCATGAAATCTGAATTTGAACCCCCGAGTACACTGATACAGTACTTAGTTTCACCGGGATTTGAGGTCTGAGTTTTTCAATTACAAATGCATATGTCCACATGCCAGTAAGATAGGTTGAGTTTTGATATGTTATCCTTAATGCTTCTCTTGCTATTTTGAATTTCACAATCCCCTTGTCTGCCTTTCAGGTCACAAAGCAGTTTTCTTATTGCATAGAGGGCTTCGCCATATGTTTACAGCAGCAGATAATCGGAGGAAGAAGGCAAGGGGAATTAGCGGATAGTCTGGTGGTGGAGTGGGTGCATATACTGCTCTTGTGGCCTGGGACGGAAGGATAGCTCGGGGGGGCAACACGTTTGTCTTGGAAGCAAGACACGCAGTGTAATGCAGGTTTGAAACCGGATCCCGTGCTTAGAAATCACTTGCTGTTATTAAGCGCGTTATAAATTAACAGTAAATAAATTGGTATGTATACCAGGGCCAGTAATTAGATGCTTTTTGGGGCAGCAAGAAAGAACGCATATACCAATTTCGGTGACCTGCATGGAATCGTAACTCTTATTATACTTACTCGAGATTGCACTCATAGTTAATAGGAGTGGAGTTGCATGTGACTTCCATTGAGAGGTTGCATGCAAGATTATCTACATTTCTAAGCATTAGTGAAGATAGACTAGACAACAGATGGTAGAGACTGCTTGGAAATGTTTCAGGAACATTTGAAGTGGCTATAGTTTCTAGTGGCAGTACAGGGGTTGGGCCTGTGCAAACCAAGAATGCACGTTCAAGGCAAAGGGTCTGGTACAAGGAATATGGGCTCCTATCAACACGATTGTTCCCGGCCCATGGACCGAATGCAACTGGGGCTCAGTGAGACACCGAGACCTGTGGGATTTGTGACCTCCCAAAATGTCACCTTGTTACTTGACCTCTGCCCTAAGGGTTAATCTCTGATTTATGGTTGGCTATTGGTGCAACCTGGAAATTATAGCCTCTGCAGCCTCACCAGCTCCAAGGTCTTGGTAATCTAGCTAGATGACGATGTTACTGGTAGGAAATAGAATTTGTTTGGATGTAAGAGCAACAGGAATCCCACTAAATGGTAGGCTGCTGTTTCAGAAGGAAGACATGGTGTGAGTGTCTACACTGTGTGCAGAGTCAGGAGGAGGACAGACTCTCAGGTGACATGATATGGTTTCTTTTATTAAAACAAAGATACAAGGCCAAACTTTCCCTTTGCCTATGGGTGATCTCGCCCTACTTTACCAAGTATGGTGCTCGTTCGTCATTCGTGATTGTCCAAAGAAAATCAGTCCGCTGTCCATAACTACCCTAACTAATGACTCCCTTCTCCTAAGAGTACTACTGTTACCAGTCTGTAATATACGATTCACAGATAGGCTCTTGTGACTTCTTGTATTAATCGCTTCAACTCCTCTGGTGGAGAGTTGAACTTTCTTTTCTCTCCTTAATCCCTTTTGAGGGAAGGCTTTGTAACCCTTTCACCCTCAGGTTCTCACACTTCCACTTTTCTTGGGTCACTTGCTTTTGTGATTGTTTTCCATTTTATTTAGGAACAACCCTTTCTTTGTCTTATTATTCTTGTTCAGGATAGCCAGTTAATGTTCACCTTTTCCAGGGTATTTTCTCACTGCTCATCTCCATCTCAAGATTTTTATCCAGGTTTTCTCCTGGTTCGTAAATCATGGTATCCGGCTCCTGTGGTGTCAGCACAACCTCTTCTTGGGTTCCTGTCCTGCTTTTTCAGTGTTCAGGACCGCTGCGAGTTCAGCTTCCTGAATTTCCCTTGCGAGCGAGTTCGAAACTCGCAGGCTTTCTTGTTCTCCACGTCGGCTGACGCACAGCAAGCTACTTTGCTCACTGTTAGGGAGAATTCTCTGTTTAGGCGGAATTTCCTAACCTAGTGAGTCCCCCAGCAGCTTTGCTGGATTTTTGGGGTTTATTTTTTTCTCCTGCCAAGAGTGAGACTTTTACCTCACTCTTCGGCATGATTTGAGCGCGTTTCTTTGACTCTAGATGTGTTTAATGGGCTATGGGGTCTTTTACTCCATAGGGCTTCATGTGTTTTTGTGATGTGTGTTACACAGCACCCTCAGTGCAGTAACACAGGGGTGTCATAGTGACCCCCCAATATAGACTCCATACCCTGGAACTGACTACTGTCTCCCAGGGCATGTAAAGTCACCATTGACTTTACTAGTCTCAAATTCTGAACAGAAGCAGTACAAACCATCATATTGTGGACGTACTGGCCGGGGCAATTCGATTGCCCCGGGGTCTGTTAGTCGAGGGGCAACATCTCCGTCCCCCCTGATCGAGTTTTGGCTGGTGGCAGTGGATATTACTTTTTATATTCGACCGCAAATATATCTCTACGGGATTTCCCATTGTTCGAGGCTACCAACTTTAATTATTTAGTTCCTATAGCCTCGAACATACCGCCGGTTTATTTAATATTAATTCTCCGGTTGGTATTTTTTGCCAGAACTCGGTTCTAAAATGGCGTTTATGTTCGCTTCTGTGACTTCAACCCAAGTTGAGCCCTTTGTTCCACTTTTTGGCGGGCTTCTCCACAGAAGCCCTCCAAAGTGGTGCCACTCTGTCTGGGGTACTTGGGAGGGGTTGAGGGGGATTTAGGCACCCTGGACTGAGTTGCCTAGGTATCTCAAGTCGCACTCTGTCCTGATTGGCCCACCACTTAGCATGTTTGAGTGACAGCTAGGCTGAGTGAATGGGGGTTTTCTGCATAAAAGCAGGGCTTTGGGGACTGGAACTTCAGAAGTCGCCACAGGACCTAAGAATCCGACGAGGGAGAAGCTGCGCCGACCTGTTACGACGACACCACCGGTGGAGCCCTGCTGAACCGTTTCACCACTTTTCCCAACGACAGAGGAGATCTCCAGCCCGGAGAGTCTTCTTCCTTCGACTGGTGGGGATAACCAGTCTGCTTCCTTTTTCGCTTCCTGGAGCATCTCGTGGCCGCCTTGCCTGTGCCAAGCACCCCGGCAACCGGGATACCACGTTTACCACTACCACGAATCAAAGGGTAGTACCTTTAATGGGAAAACTCTGCGGCTGGTTTCTTCCCTGGCAGTGCAACGACCTTCATCTTTCCTCCACGTCGAGATTTTCTCTTCCTCTGGACGACGCTGCGACTTGCACCCGCTGCCAGGAACAACTGCCCCCGCTGGAGGGTCCTTTCCACATAAGGTACCGTGTTCCGCCTCGCTTCCCTTGCAACCGACTGTACGGGGTAGATTTAGCCCCCGGCTTTCGAACCTGGGTTAGCCTGGGACACCCTGGCTAAACTTTTCTGAGCCTAACTAAAAACCTTTCTGAACTCCCTGCAGGACTTTTTAAGCCTGTTGTCATTGTGTGATCTTGGGTGCATTTGTGCCCTGCTCTCCAAGAGTTGGCCTGGCCTATGGACTTTGGCTCACAAGTAACTTTTGACTTTCCTGCCTTGCTTAAGAGTTCTTAAGTATTATTGTGGTGTATTTTCCTACATTCTGCCTTTTCCCCTCCCTTTTTCGTTCACTTATTGGAGTGCCATCTATAGTTAAGTGCTCACCTCTGTCTGAAAATAAGTGGTGTTAACTAAGACCTGTCTGATAAGGAATAAGGCATGTATATATAATAATAGTAACTGTGAGTGATTTACAATAATGGTGCTGGAGTGTTTCAATCAGTGTGTTTTTAAATAAATATTTATATACCTTGATATACCTTGATACCAAAGCTCTGGTCAGTGTTTGCTTGTGCTATTGTGTCTGAGTGCCTATTGTGTATACTTTGCGTAGTGCCTAACTCTTCTTGAGGGAAGTCTGACTGCTCAGCCACAGATACCAGGTAAATCTGGGTGGTACAGACTGCTACCAAGTGGGTTTACTGCCAACACCTGTAGTCCTAAATCTTTTGCAGTGGTCCCCAAGGGAACTGCACAGGTTTATGCCTAACACTCAGCCTGCATCAGCTGTTGCTCTCTCCATTCTCAGGACGTGCGTCTCTAACGTACTCGTCCCTGCATCTTGCACTTCATGTATTAAAGAGGCTTGATCTTTGTCCGTATGCTAAGATATCCTTTAGTAGTTTCTTCGTCCCAGTTGTAACAGTTTGTCTTCCTGTTTAGTAATATATTGCATGTAGGCCTTGGTCTATTTAGCTTCAGGGAGTTCCTCTTGGGAACAGGAATCCTTATCCTCCAAGGGGAAGTCTCTCCCAGTGAGGTCCCACTTGCCTCTACTTCTAGGGAGGGTATTGCGAAGCAGACTCGTCTCTGTAGCCTCACAAGAAGGTGCTCCCCCTTGGGGATAAAGGACAAATTCCTTTCCTTCGTACAACTGGCTCACATAAATTTCATATTCCAGGTGGCAACATGGCAGTTTAATGTATTCTGGCCAGCGGTAGAGGGAGAAGCAATGAGTCTGCATCTATAGTTCTTACAGTAGTGGCTCAAGGTTGTTCCTAGAAGGTTCAAGAATTTGGTGTTTTTAATTCCAGAAGTAAAGAAGTTAACAGATATTGATAAAAGCTTACAAGTTTTAGAAGTAGTTTTTATTCAACAAAACAAGCTTTTGAAGTTGCCCACTGTAAAGCCACCATTTGTACTCTCTATAATGTGATATGCTCTATTGGTAGTGAGACCTCTGAACATCACCAACGGTTCTATTGTATGATGTCATAAATGTAAGAGAAGGGGAAAATAGTTGTCAATACTGCACCCTTCAGACCTGTCCTGAGACCCACTGCATGACTTATCAGTCCTTTCTGCTTCCAGATTTGTATGAAGGATCTTGCATGCTAAAACCAGATCTGCGCCTTTGGATGCCTATGCGCATTAAGTACAATTTGAGTCTTATTGTATTCAAAGTGCAAAAGTGGGAAGGGGCGGCAGGGGGAAATGTGGTAGCGTACAGTCCCGGGACTGGTAAATAATATAAACCTGATGAGAACTTAGCTTTGGATTGGTGACCACTTTTTTTTTTTTCCTTTTCTTTTTAGGAATGTTATGTTAACAAGTATGTATTTAGCGCATGGGCACAAGCTAAGGAATGAGGAGGGAAGATAGGTTTTCAGTGACCACTGAAACTTGTAATGCTCTTCAATGGTTCTTAAAGTATGCAGAATAGAATTCCATAGCTGAGCTGCAGCTACTGAGAAAGAACGGCTGCCAATCCGGGAGGCCTTAAAACGAGGCAAGAAACCAGTCGCGCATCAGTTGACCGAAGCACTTTAGCCTGAATATACGGTAGAAATTTCACCTGCAGGTTTTCAGCTTCATAGCCAATAAAATGTGTGGTGGACCACAGAGTGCTTTAAATGGGAAGCCCTTAACAGGACACCAGTGAAGAAGGCAGAGTAGAGGTGGCCCCTCTAGCTGCAGAATTCTGCAAAACTTGAAGATGCTACAATAAACAGGTTGAGCCAAGAATAAGGCATTGGAGTAATCCATAGTTAACAAAACAATGAGAGGATACTGCTGGAACTCTACATTGAGAGGGAAAATGGGGAAGAATCTTATGCAGAATTGTTTGCCGAAAAACCAATTTCTGACAAATTGTGCCTATCTGGAGTTTGTCAGATGAAGACGTGGCTATTTGTACTCCCAAGATCTTTCACGGATTAAGCAGAAGGAAGGGGACGCAGACCAGATGGGCAGAAAGCAGAAGTCCAGAAAGCCGCAGCAGATGGTCGGCCCCCCACCAGCACCTCATTTGTATCCCGGTTGTGTTTTAGCCAGTTGTTAGACGTCCATTCTCCCACAGCTTCAAGACACCCCCGAAATCTGGTAGCTGTGTCAAGAAGAGACCAATCTAAATATTCCAATATTTGGTTATGTTCAGCATAAGAATAACGGCTGAAGTCATTGGAGAAAAATAGCTTGGTGAAAGGCTGGACGTCGGCATTAACGAAAACCGGGAAGAGGCCTGAACCCTGATGGACACCACATGTGAGCCTAGTCGGAGAGGAGAAAAAGGCAGTCAGCACCAGAGATTGAGTCTTATCTGAAAAAGGCTGAGAACCAAGAAAGAACAGTGCTAGAAAGGCGTGCCCTGGCGAGACGATCAAGTTTAACAGCGTGGTCAATTGTGTGGAACACGACGCAAAGGTCAAGGAGCAACAAGTCCCGACCCCCGCCTTGATCATACAGAAGCACAAGCTTTTCAACCACCGAGACAAACACGTTTTCAGTGCCCTCACCAGGGTGAAAGCCAGATTGTAATGCGTGGAAGGAGAACTCTTCAGCAAACACTCAGAAGGGGACCGACTAGAGTTTCAAGAAACTTAATTTGAAAGGGGAAGAGCAGGATTGCGCGATAATTAGCGGCAACCGCAGGATTAAGCAAAGTTTTTTTTTTTTTTTCTTTTTAAAGAGTAACAACCCGGGAGTGCCTAGGAGAAGCCGGGATCAGCCCCCCCAGAGTGTAAGGTGTGGACGGCAGATGTGATCAGGGAGCTAATGCGAGGCAAGCTATCTTTCTGGACAACTATAGGGATGGTGTCGTTAGGAGACGTTGAATTCAGCTTGTATACAGTGGACACAATTTCAGCAGTAGTAAAAACAGGGAACTCCGACCAAGAAAAGTCAGCGGGGGTGAGCTGCAAGCTGTAGCGTCAGGAGCCAAGGAGCGAAGGATAAAGGAGCTCACAGTTTCGCAGATTTCAACAATCTTCGCAACAAAATAAGATGAGACAAGAACACAGACTGGGATGGCAGGGTGGGTTTAGAAGGAACTGTAGGTAAGAAGCGTACAACTTTAAAAGGCTCTTTAGGCTGATTAATGTAATTAACAACCCAATGCGAGTAAACGGGAGCATTTGGCAATGAAATTAGCGTTATCATAGCCAGACAGAATAGAGCGCAAAGTGGCTTTATCAGCCAGATCATATTTCCTCCGTCACTTACGCCCCGCTTGCCTACATAAGCGGTGTGCGCACAGTTGGCCTGAGTACCAAGGTTGAGAGGTCCGAGACTTGTGCGTAGGTATGGTAAGAGGCGCACGAGAGTCCGCAAATGAGGAAAATGCATGGGCAATACTATTAATGTCAATGACCGGGTTATCGGAGCAGCAGGCCTCTAAACGGCTTCATCATCGTATCAGAGGAGACAGAACGCCAGTCACGGCGGGGGCCAGAAAAAACTTTGGTTTCTCTTGGATTCTTTTCCGCCCCTGCAGCTGTTGCAATATGATGTTCAAACCAGATGATAGGGGAGAATTAGCCATGGTGTCTGATGCAGAGGCAAAAACAAGACCAAGCGTGTTAACCAGACAATGGGTTGGGCCGGATACGAGCTGTGAAAAGGCAATCTCCACGTTCAGAGCAAATATCTGCATTTTCGAGTCTGAGATGTCATTGAATTTCAAATTAAAATCGACAACAGGTGGGGGATGTCAAAGTTGCAAGTCCGCTTCAAGCGCTAAAAAACTATCACAAAATGTGGGGCCTTGAGCTAGGCGGATGATGAACCACAAGACATTGCCTTGAAAACTGAAATCAGTAACGATGACAAGATGGAATTTTCAACCAACTTGTTAAAGGATCAGCTGAAAAACAACACAGCAGATAGACGGCTTTTGGCAGAAGTGGCGAGAGAAGCGCTAATGATCCTAAAGAAAGATCATATCGATCATGGTGCCAGTAATATGGAATCTACATCTAATCCCAAAGAGTTACTCTGCCAACTTGATTGAGTCAGTGCAGAGATGCAGTGCAACATATCTAACAACTTGAATATGACTGACCTGGCACCATATACAAACTCCAATAGTTTCAAATTCCATTGTTGAAACCCCGATTAATTCATCAAAACCTATTTGTAGTCATTGGACGAACAAAAAATCCTCCAAGCAAAATAGCATTGAAGAACAAAAGTAGTGATGTCTCATCACCCAGACCCTTAACCTCTGCAAATGCTGAAGGGCTCATTGGCAACCCAGCCGCTCCTAAATATAAATTACACAATCGACCACAAAATGGTAACGAAAGTTATGCTATTTTTTACCATAAACAATTCAGTAATCGGATGACCCAAGGTGGAAAAAAAGACAGAAAATCTTCCTAAAGGTCAAATGAGGAGCAACTCTCGCAAATTCTTGCGCAACATAAAGTCCCTGAACGTCACCATTCAGACCTCCGTTGCAAGAAATACTGCTGCAAATAACGTGCCTAGGACGCCACCATAGCTGCCTTTACCATAGGACCTAAGTCACCCAAAAAAAGTAGTGACAGACATACAAAAGTAATGTGAGGAAGAACTGATGACGGAGATGTTAAATCCATCTACGTATGACTCTGAACTCGAAAAGGACGCAGAGGAGCCTCTTGATTACGAAGAGCCAGAAACCTTCTGCATTGACTCAGAAGAGGATCAGGAGACCCCCTTAAAGCAATCACTCCATGAACAAAATGTGGAAGCCCAGGGGAGAGTATGTACCATTATCGTCACACCAGCTGCTACGAACAGATTCAAAAGATGGGAAAATGCCTTTCAAACACCAGCTGAAGGAAGGTCAGTAATGGAAGAGTTCAACTTTAATGGAAAGTCTAATACCTAAACGGAGGCCTTGCCCTACCCCTCAGTGGAAGGATCTAGCCGTGGACTTTGACCTACATCTCCACACAAAGGGGAAAACGGGAAATGTAGAAACAAGGAAAGTAGTACCTGAAGGGAAGTGGAGGGTTGATGCACGCAAATCTATGTCAGAACCACTCGTATAAATAAATGAAAAATAAAAGATCAGCCAAAGCCACTGCTTATTAGAACCTATTCAGCCAATTAACAATGGACTCATTTTAAATAGAAAAAAACATGCTACGACTATTCCATCACGTCGCTTACCTGAGCAAGATTTCATCAAGTGATATCAAAACGGTTGAATTCATTGAAGAAGCAAGACATGATCACGTTCTGCTACACATTTACTCAAGAAGAATATTGGATACCAGTCTCCCCTTTCGCAAGGCTCTGTCTGTCTGACATAAATTTACTGGGATTTGATGCAATCTAAGTCCATGCATCGATAAAACAATGAAAGCCAACAAAGCAGATAGAACTACGGAAAACAAAACTAAATCCCACTTGAGTGAGAAGTCTCATGACAAGGCAACGGCAAATACTGAAAGAGTGATAGAAAATAGTGCTTCCCCTAACCTTGGCAAGATAAGATGGTTGAAAGCGGCAGAGAAATCTGACGAAGTAACTGGCAAATCTCAAGTGGAAACTTCGCCCTTGCAAAAGCAAATAAAAATCACATTCAAAACAAACAACATTGCTGCTGATTCAATCAAAAATAAACTCACTCGTCAGAATGAAAACGAAGTGGATGTCAACTGGAGTTGGATCTCAGGAACCCTGAACAACAACACTGAGTTAACGCCCATTGAAACGACAAAAAACATCGATCCATATGGGATCTTGGAACACCAGGGGATTTGCTCATTTATTTCAATACACTTCACAAGTCCAAAGATGCCTGGATATTATGTGTCTCCAAAAGACATGACTCTCCACTTTACCGATTGTTCAAGGTTATGGAACGGCAATAAATCCGGCAATAAAAAAGACCAGGGACGCCCAATGGCAGGTTTATTGACTCCAGCTATGGTAAAAAGTGGATACTGTATATCATACACCTTCAATCACTCAGCGTATATACAAATCACAATGAGTCTCTGGTACACATGAGTGAAATGACCCACAAACTACACATTTTATA
The DNA here is from genome assembly GCF_040938575.1 of Ambystoma mexicanum. Lineage (NCBI taxonomy): Eukaryota > Metazoa > Chordata > Amphibia > Caudata > Ambystomatidae > Ambystoma > Ambystoma mexicanum. The sequence continues at coordinate 176,348,754 of NC_090934.1, forward strand.
CATCTACTGGCAACATCAGGCACTTGGGGCTTCGACATTCATAGATGACATCTGTGAAATAATTGATAACATCATGCCCATAGAGACGAGACCAAACATCATCATATGTGGAAATTTAAACATGGACTGCATTATGGTGGAGCCTGTCAAAACAAGCTAAGTAGACAAAATGAAAAGGTCAAATAAAAAGAGAAATCTGGCTGGAAGAAATGACAGCTAGGGAAATGTTGCTTCTAAATGGAAATACAGCAGAGGATATACCTCTGCAAGTGACTTGGAGAAGAAATAATCAGAAATCAATTCTGGATTACTTCTTTGCCTCAGAACAACTTTCCAGAAAATCACTAGCCTTCATGTGATCGACATGACTCAAAGTGACCATAATCTTGTGAAGATCACATTGAGCGAACCAACTGTGATCGGATCTGCCACGAGGGATCAATCTGTGGGTGCTCAGCCATGTAGAAATGGACTCTCTGAAGGAGAACAAACTCACAAGAGACCTACTAGACGAATCTCATAATGAAAAGGGCGGAAAATTGAATACAATGCTCTTAGATCAATTTATAGAGCTTCCCTATAAAACGGGTAGTGCGTTTCAAAAAGCGACATGTATACGATTTTGAAGTTGTTAAAAAGAAGCGAGTGCTCAGGAAACACATCAGCAAACTCACAAAAACAAACGAGAATCGCTTCTTGAAAAAGAAAAAAGCTAAAATGAGATACACAAATACACTGTGGAACAGCGGGACGCAGAAATGATGCCGTGTACCATAGCTAGAAAAAATTCAAAGGAATAATGGGCTATCATAATGACATGGAGGCCCCTCCGCAATTCGTATTGTGTAATATGGGATTATACCAACTTGTTTACAAAGATTGGGTCCACAGAAGATATGTGATTACCAAAGTTGGAGCACTGCAACATTCGCATCTCAAAAGAAGATATGCTAAAAAACATCATGCGAATTAGCTCTTCCAGGTCCCCTGGCCCAGACTGCTTAACCAACCAAATATTAAAACAAATCCAAATGAGTGGTCTAATTTTTGCGATACCCTGTTCGAATAGATTTTTGACAGAACGTGTGGTACCAACATCTTGGAAGAGTGCAATTGTTGTACCTATCTTCAAAAAGGGCATAAAATCAGAACCCAAAAAACAATGACCAATTGCGCTCTTAGATGTGGTGGGAAAAATCTTTGCCACACAACTTCAATGCCATTTATCAGACTGGATAGAAATCTCTGGCACTTTTGACCTCCGTCAGACAGGTTTTGTCAAGGGTCGTGGGCTGTGGATTAAATATACTATTTGCTTAATCTTCTAAAAATGGAGGCTATCGAACAAGGTACAAAAATCTACCTAGCATTTATCGACCTGGCCCACGGCTTTGATAGCGTTAACAGAGAACTCCAGTGTTCTAAGATGAAGCTTTGGAACTGCCCCTTAAGTTTGATCCTGGCGATTAAAGAACTATATTCTGAAACTAAGATCAAAATTCACCTGAATCAAAAAGCAGCTCTCACCACTCTGATAAAAACATCTAGAGGTGTGAAGCAGGGGTGTCCATTAGCCTTTTTGCTATTTAACTTAATTCTAGCAGATATTGGAGCAACATTGGGAACTTTCAATTAGTTTCTGCCTAAAATAAACGGAAGACATCTAAGTTGGCTACTATACGCGGACGATCTGTTCTTGCTGGACTTCACCCCAATTGGTCTCCAACAAAAATTGTCTACCCTAGAGAACTATGTGGACACAAATGGCTTGAAGATTAATCCAGACAAATACGTAATCTTAGTGTTTCAGAATCTCAGAAGAGTCAAAAGAGCAAACAAAAAAAACAATTCCAATTTAAACTGGGAAAAAAACTATTTAAGCAATACCTTGTACCTAGGCATGGTAATTAATTCCAATATTAATGATGAACCTCTAGCCCAGAAGATAAAAACAAAATGTCAACAACTAACGGCAGAAGGATCTAGATTAAACAGATTTGGCAAATTTTCCATAACGCCTGTGGTCAACTTTTACAAATCTAAGGTGATACCATCCTTGATCCATGGCGCTGAAGATGCTCTGGGCTGCTCACACCTAACCTGGACAGCGTGCAAAAATGTTTTCTGGTGTAAAATTCTAAATCTATCAAAATGAACCTCAACAGCCTGCATCAGGTATGTGCTCGGCCTCACATCAATAAATGCAAGAATCCTCTGGAACATGCTCAACCTGTATCGAAAAGTGATTGACGTAACTAGTTGTCCAGAGTTCAACATTCTGAACACCTTAGAATTGGGAGGACGCAAAACAATGCTGGTTGAATGGGCGTATCAATGTCAAGAGATTCTAATGCAACTAAACACAAACTAAGATGTCCTTTGCAACCCAAACACATTAAAGAAATTGTGGCTGCAAGATTGGGTTGAAACAATGGAGCAAATAACACAACATAGGTGCATGAAACAAGCAGCTCCAGAGTCTAAAGCGTACAACAAGCTACCAACCTACTAAGCAAAGTTCCCCAGCAAACATCATAGGTCCATCTTCATGAAATTCTGACAATCTTTATCAAACCAAAGAAAATCTAAAGAACAATAGTGATTTGGACCAAAAATGCAGATTCTGCTCGAACGCCATCAAAGGTTTTAAACATTTAACCCCTTTCTGCGTAGCGTTGAAATCACTGAGAACTACACATCTTGGCAACGAAATTGCAAAAAGATCATCTCTATGTGGGGAAGATAGGTGGATCCCGATGTCAGAGGGATCCTACAAAAAAAAGGACGTTTGTCTTAACGTTTTACTTGGATCAAGTGAATAAGATGCTGTTGGCCTAAGCACTGCATTACGCAATAATGCAAAATTAAAAATGAGTTCATCTGTTACTAATACGAGAATGGGCATGGAACATTGAGGGACTTGCCTCCATTTTGTGTGTTTGCCCTGGAACTTTTCTTCTCACTTTGGTCTTTTTTCATCATAATGACCGCTGGACATTCTCGACAACCATTGATCTCAAGTTTTTTGTGTCTCATCTTTTAAAAAGTTTGTAATAAACTATAATAAAAATAAGCCTACCCTCCAGAAGGGATTTAAATCGGGCTTGGGCCCATTCTCACCTATCGCCCAAAACCCAGCATTCTCCCCGGGTTTGCAAGCAAGAGCCTTTAAACTCTTGAACTCTGGCGAACTCCTGAGATTGCGGGACCTGTATGGTGATCCGGGTCCCCTGACCTTTACCGAGTGCAAGGCGAAGTTCCGCTACGGCCAAATGCGCCATTGTTCGACAGGCTAGATCCTCTCCCCCCAACGGGCATAGAATTTAAAGTGTAGAAGGGCAAAACGCGCATAGAATATCTGCACGTTATAAACTTCTGGTGGCATTGGAAAGGGAATTGGGCCCGGAAATGTCAGGGGAGTCCTGGGGAGAATATGGACTAGAGCCCACAAAAGCTTGCGCTGCACCCTGTTGAAGGAAGGGCCGTTCAAATTGGCCTTTCTCTCATATCTCTCCCTGCAATGCTTAAACGCAATGCACCCCACCTGTTCTGACAGATGCTAGCATGAATGTGGGCAGCTGGGTGTGACCATGCTCATATGTGGTGGCATTGCCCTGTAATAGTCTTTCTGGCTGGAGGTTCGCTCAGATATCGGAGGTTACGGGCATCCAGCTTCCTATGGATCCACTGGTCCTACTACTGGGAGACGCCCCTGACGATGGCTCATTTCCTTTGTCGGGAGCTAGGGCCGTCCTAATCTCCCAACTACTGATGCCAGCCCGAATCACCCGCATACGCTTTTGGAAGGTAGCAGAGGGACCATACCTTGCTTACTGGTGGGTGAAAGTGAGGCAATTTTTGGGGATGGAGAAACTATCCGCACTAGCGGTGGAACGGATACCTACATTCTCATGTATATGGAGACCTTTCTTGGAACATGTGGCTGACAAGGAGCAGATGTTTTTCCAGCATTTACTCCTGAAGCACCTCAATATACCATGAATTAACAGGCCAAATTCACTGCATGAGCTCCTCAGCGCGATTAAGCTTGGGCATCATGCCAGGGGCAGTGTCTTACGCTCCAGATTGTTTTTTTTAATGTTTTTTTTTCTTCTCCTCCCCCTCTTTCTCTTATTTTCCATTTGTTCAAAATGGCAGTGTTAAGCATAACAGTTGCATAATTATAAGAACTGGAATCCCGATATCACGCTGTGGCTTGACCTTCATGATGTGTTTTCTTTATATTGTGTGATTCGGGATTTCAATAAATATATTGGGGGAAAAAACGGATTTAGCTAGATATGAGATATGAGATGAAGGAAGAATCCAGTGTCACCTCTAGGGCTTTTTCCACAGGAACCGCTTACTAGATGCATTGGCCAAAGATCCTGGAAGATAAAAGGGGCTAAAACCTTGGTATTAGATCCATTACATGCAAGCCTATTCCTGCACAAGCAGACAATAACTGCTGACATGAATGCAGTAAATTCAGAAGTAACACTAGTTTACGGACTGAGCCATCATGAAACGGAATGGATGGGTGGTTTATCACTTGCTTGTGCCTTTATGCCATAAACTGACCGCTTGTTTTTTTTCTACAAAATTGACATCAGTACGGGAGACGTTATCAAAATCCTGCTCACTGCCCGTATATGGTTTGTATAGTTATAAAATTTACTTTTTAGTTGCGTCTTTTAAATTTGCTGCGAGTGTCGTTATCTAGGCTGCATTGTTTGTACGGTATAATATTAGAGTTGTTTATTTTGCACAGTATCCATGCATGTTACTTTTGTTTGCCAGGTGTAGAGGGAGCAGCATTCCAAAGCAGGCTTCCTCATGATCGTATGACTTCTCAAGAAGCTGCTTGTTTCCCAGATATTATTAGCGGGCCTCAACCAACACAGAAGGTTTTCCTGTACATAAGAAACCGGACAGTAAGTACGCCAACCCAAAAGGAAATATGTTCTTTGCTTATTTTAAAACCATAATTGTGTTTATTCAAGTTTCAATAATCTAACAAATAAGTGATCACACTTGACAGTCTTATTATAAAATGTGGAGAATTACTCAATGAAGCTGTTAATTTTTTCACAATACACTGTTAACACCGGGGCCCATTACCACCTACAGTTGGAGGGGTCACTTGATCTGTTTCTGTAAGATTTCACACAATATTGCTAATTCTAGCAGCAGAGTTATACTCTGAACACTTTAGCAGACTGAATGCATTTCAGTAGGACACCACCTCCATGAATGAATCCAATATCAGTAGATCACCTCCCATAGCAGTGATCATAGTGGTTAAAAACAATGTTTTTAATTACTAGTTTACAATCTTGTCTACCTACCGGCAGCATTTGAATCTGAGATGGACAAGAGTATCAGATTTGGTGAGGTGATCTATTAACGGCTGTCGTAAGGCCGACCAATGACACTCTTGGCACTAAATGAGTATGGTTCTCAAAGGGGACTTTGCGTTTGTTCAGGGAAGGGGTTGGACTAAACTACTCTGGGATTTAGGGAAATTTCAGTGAGCAATAAGGATAATTCTAACACAAACCGTGCCAGAGATGGGTCAACGCAAAGTTGGACTTTCGGAAGGTTTCCCACATCTTTGGAGGCTGATGTCAAATCATGTTTTTAACCTATTTAAAGTCCTTGTCTCGCTTTGTAACATCCTGTTCTGCAAAGTAATTTCTAAGCGGTGTGGCCAACAGACTGTTTCAAACCCTAATCTCAGAGTTCTTTTGTTACCCTAAGTTCTCAACACTAATGTGCCATTGTTTGATTAACAAGAGTTTACAAATCCTAACCTCAAAATGTCCAACTCAATGCAAGCCAACAGGCTCCACTGTAAAGGGCCCTTGCAGGGTTTTCTCAGTTGGGGCCCCTCTTCAGTTCTCCTGCTTTCACGGTGCTTTGAAGATCTCTTCCAGGTGTCTGGTTCCTTTTCTCAGAATCCTGCTCTCAAGCTTTCCCTCAGCATCTAGTTTCTTCAAGATACCCTCTGTGTTTCACAACACTCTCTGAGGGGTCAGAAATTAGAGGCGGTGAACTCTGTAGGTTTATCATAAAATGCCATTTTAATACCTTGAAAAGGGTTTGATAAATGCCTCATGGTCCCTACCCTATAGTGAATTTACCTGCCTCTCAAAATAATGAAAGGAAACACTCGAACAAAAGGAATCTGTCCCTCACACTTATACATACAATAAACATAGGAAGGACATGTCTGGCAATTCAAAATATAACAAAACCACAGTGTCTCAGACATATACTTAACTTTTTCTCCTTGTGACCTGGGTAATGAATGTTCCCTTCCCCAGATTCAAAGCAGGAATTTTGGATCCACAGTTCCAAAGAAAGGAATTTTTAATTTAGAAAATAGGTCTGGAAAGCATTGTTCTTTTTGCTTCCACAATTTTTTTAATAGTTCCAACAGAAATAGCACGTCTGTTTTCCACTGATAACCAAAAGGTTCAACATAATCTCTTCATCAGCATCAGAACCGTCATACTTCCATAGTTCCTTAATAGCAACAAATAGTTAATCAGGATGGTGCAACAAAGATTCACAATATAAAGTGTAGTGGCTTTAACACTTCCTCTTCAGTCTTTAACCACTGCACAGTACTGGTATATCTTCCACCTGGTCCACTCACCTTCCAGTTCTAACTCTGCCAGGATCATAAACATCTAACTCTACTGCAAGTACTTCTGTGGTAAAGTGTATTTGGTAACAATTTAAGTCTTTTGATATTCGACAACTTCAAAGGAAAACGCTTCTGTAAAAATATGAACCACATTGGTTTTGCTTACGCCACATGAAACACAGGTTATGCTTCTCTCCTGAATATTGGCTATCAGGAGGACGGCCCTTCTGCTGCAACAAAGTCTGGTATTTTCAACCAAATCAATGATGATCATTTCAGTCTGGGCTACATTTGTTGGGTGTACATGAAATACATTGATGTTGATGGTTTCACCCTTGGTATTTTGCACCTGCAAATCAGATTCCACTCCTCTCCTCCTAGATATATATTGGTTATCAGAAAGGCAGCTCTTATGCCACGCTTGCTTACCAACTTTTGCGTCAATTATATTTGGATAATGGCCTTTTATCACTTTTACTTGATCTGGGCAATGCTTGTTTGGATCTTTGCGCCCTTCCGAGCTTCTCCCAAAGCTTCCTATACCCCCCTACGTTCTTATGCCTTTGATACCTCCTCTGGGGTTTTGGTGCCTGTTGCAGGCATTGGGACTGGTAGGGGTCATTATAGTTTTGTCTGACATTTCTCCTTTACTTTAACAAATATTCGATACCCTCTATTTGGCTTTTCTTGCTTTGGTTAATTGGGTGATTTTTCTTACGTGGTCATTCTGTCTTTAAATGCAGTGGGCAGTTTTTCTGCCATCTTCCAATCCATCACATGCGTGGCTGCGCATACACGGCCTCCCCCACCTTCGGAATTGTGGTCTGCAGTGTCTCGAAGTCTCTTCCCAACCGCATGGACTGTAGTTCTCCAAACCCCTTGTTGGGAACTTCTCTGGTTAAATCGCCTAAATTAGGATTTCCAAAATGATGTGCTAGTCTGGCTGGACCACTTACCTTTTTGTCTTTTCAGGTTTTAACATGAGAAGAAAACTAGACCGCATATTTCAATTATACTTCAGATATGGTGGGTCGGGGTTTATATGCAAGTTGGATGGGGCTCTTACTGAGTTTTGATTAGCTATCACAGAGGATATTTGAGCATTTTAGGCACAGGGATCTGTAACACATCTGTGCTTCTGGGATCTCACTATCTAGGGAATTCAATCCAATAAATGACTCGCCAGCCCAGGACCCAAGGGTTATAACTCATGGTGCCACTTTGAGGACATGAATCCGGCGCAGAGAAACAAGCTGATAAGTACAAGATCTGTCCATAGGTTACCTGACGGGATCTGGTAAACCCGGACCTGAACCCAAACCAACTATGACCCAGGTGACTCAAAGGAAGAATAATCTGCCTTGCAAGGAGGGGGACACATCAGCCGGGAGTAGAACTATGAAGAAGGCACCAGGGAAGGAACCAAACCTAATAGATCACAACAGTTATTTAAAAAGAAAAAAAAGTTTTCTACAAAATGGTTGATTACAAACCTTATACATTTTACTCAAGAAATGATTCATGCAATTGTAACACTAAAATTCAACAGTGTTATATTGAACAGTTAAAAGGGCAAATGGTGCAACCAGTATAAACCTGCCCAAACCACTACATAAGGTGCAGGGCTGAGCTTGTAAGAAGCTCATGTTTGTGCAATGCTAATTTTAGGCCTGCCTAGTGGCTTGCACAAATAAAGGGATGGCCAAGACAAAATGACAGAAGGAACGTTAAGTGTAGTAGTAGGCCAATGGATGCCATACTGGACATTGGGCTGTCGGAGATGGCTCAAAGAAGGCTGAAAGTCTTGGAGACAGTTCTTTAGAGAATGTGCTTCCTTCGGGTGTCGAACTCTACATCCCATCTGCCATTCGACACAAGTATCACGTGTAATACTCAAGAGTATGCCCTGCTTCGGAAGGAAAAGTTCAGGGCGCAGAGGTTACTTGCTACCGACTAGTGGTGACTTACTCTTGGCGAGTCAGACGCACTACACCATTTGTGTGTAAAATTGAGGTTGCAAGTGACTTTGTGTGCCTGGGCTAGTAGCTTTCAACTTGAACATTTCCCCCTTTGGCAAGTTCCTCACGAAAATCTTGACATCTCCGAGAATGGGGGTTTTGTCCCATTCGGGCTGGGACTGGACACTTTCCAGAGGAGTGCTGCAGAGTAGGACAAGGACTTGTTGGATTTAGCTCCAGACTCGCTGGATGCCAGGGTCGTGGACACTTCAGTGGGGCTGGACAACCTTCAAGCACCAGCTCTGGTTTAGGACTCTGGCATCTTTTCAGTAGGTGATGACTAAGGTGGTAGACCTACTGAGGTTTACAGACCCACTAGTCCTGAAGTTCAGTTGAAATTAACTGATATTTTGGCTGAGGGTGTCCCATGACACCACCCCCTACCCCCCCTGTCCCTTCTCCTGCCCCCGGAAGGCCCTGCTTTCTTTTAACCTGGCTGTGGAGCCTCCAGTGTTGGTGGCCTGGGAGAGATGGCCTGATGCCTAGCAAAAAAGCATTGTTTGATCTGGTGTGTCGCCACCCCATGCGTTTCTGAAGTGTTTGGTGGTACAGGCCGAGACAGCAAACCTGAAGACCACCTCTAGAGCAAGAAACTGGACGCCTGTGGAGCCAAGATATTCACATCCGGCAGCCTGGCTGTAAGGGCATCTTTTGCTTTTGGACTCTGGAGTGTTAATCCAGACCGGCTCTCCCTGTCGAGGAGAGAACAATCTTCAATACCTTGGTAAAAAAAGGGCAAGGAAGCAACATGTTAGATTTTACAGTTTGTCTCAACACGGATCATAGCACATGCCATGGGATGGTCCTGAGGAGGCACTCCTAGTTGGGCACCTCCCAGCTTTTACCCCGGAAATTCAGGCAGAGCATCTGGATATTCTCTGATGGGCACAACCTCTTTAGGGCTAAGGTAGGTGAGTCTCATTAGAAATTGGAGGCAGCAAGTGTCATGGCCAACTCCTTATACCTGACTGTTAACCCTCTACTCCAACCCAGCCCGACGGCGTCGGGGGTGTTTACACCAGAATCATCTCCCCCACTATGCTAGGGGTCAGACCCCTTCCACCACTGTTCTTCAGAGTGCAGTCCACCCACTTCCGATGCTTCAGCCTTACAGGTCATAATTCATCTGGGTTGCTATCTTCCTTTGGCTCAACGCCCTCCCAACCGGTGTTCCTCCAACCCCTCACTGCCTCTGACTCCTCTCGAGCTGAAGAGGGTCAGTCTGCTTCTAGTGCAAGGTGCCATTGCAACGTTGCCCCATTCAGAATGAGAAATGGGCTGGTACTCCTTTCTGGTTCTAAAGGGCAGGGGCGGCAGCCCATCCTAGATATGAGATTTTTGTACTGGTACCTGCACATGGGCAAGTTCGTTTGTTACCTTTACCCAGGCACTTGAACTGCAGGACTGGCTGGTATTCCTGAATCTCAAGGTGCTCCTACTTCCATGTGCGATCCAGCCTAAGACCAAGAAGTACCAGAGATTTGCAGTAGGTTTTGCTCACTACTAATTCTACCAGGTTTTCCCTTTCCTTGGCACCCAAGATCTTCAGCAAGCTGCTGGCAGTGGTGGTGGTTTGCCTAAGGAGAGAAATCCATGTCTTCCTGTGCTTGGAAGACTGGCTCATCAGAGCACGCTATCCAGCCAGACACCAGCATGTGTACTCTACTGGCAGCCCATTGCACAGTTTGGTCTTCTCCGTGAACATCAGGAAGTCCCATGTTTCGCTCTGTTTCATAGAGGTGGTGTTGGACACTTGCCTGGTCAAAGCTATCCCTCTCATTGATCTGGTGGATCAATTTCTCAGTCCAAGAGGCTTGTTCTTGCCTCTATATTCATGCCCTATTGCATTCTAGTGGTGATAAGGACCTGTAGCAGTTTGCTCCATTGACTACTTGCGTGTCTGTGGTCTCAGTTCCGGGGCAAAATGTGTTACCTGTTTAAAATCTTTTTTCGATCACTTGGAGGTGGACCATGTTCAATAACTTGCTTAATAGACATTGATTCAGCAACTTTGGTCCCAACTGACTGTAGTCTCAGACGGGTCACGGAAAGGTGTGGGCGCTAACCTGCTGGCTCCAAAACAGAGCAGGCTTTGGTCCCTGATGGAGGCTCAGGTATGTTTTTGGCTGGAGCTGCGGGCCATCAGGCTAGCCCTGGTTGCCTTCCTCCTGTTGGTGTGATGCGGATTTGTGGTCCCCACGTCAACACAGTGGCTAAACTCTACCTCGGCAAACAGGTTTGTGTGGAAATGTTGCTTCAGTCATTCTGTTAATGCACAGGACACTTTGTTCTGGTGATCGTTGAATATGATTCTCCACATTGGGCTCAGAGGATGTGGTACTCAGAGCTTCTGGACATGTCGATCTAACCTTCCAGGCACCTTGCGGGGAAGGGGAACCTCCTCTTCCCCATGATGGAGTAAACGGGTAAACGCCCATTTACCGTTACTTGTGCCAAGGTATCTCCATATTTAGCTGCCAAAGCCTTAAACTATCCAATGCCCAAAAAACATTTTGTTAAGGGCGACTTGTAAGAATTTCCACTCAGCATGGTCAAAAGCATTCTCCTCGCCAAACAGTTGGGACCCCAACCTGTAGCACCCCACCCCCCGCCTCACTCCCTCAAATACTTACTGGTTTGCTTCTACCAGATTAGCTAAAACCACAGTCCAGTCATCACCAATTCTTTAGCATGTATCTTCACAGCAACATTACAATGGGTCTGTATTAGGAGCAAGAGCTTGACCTTATTCTTCAGTTTCAGAATAACCATGATAGCATCCTTACCCATAGTTTTAGTGACCACACCCATTTTTATTAAATTAAATAACTATAGTTTGGAAGTCAAGAGCTGGTATTAGTAAAGTCTATAAATCGGAATGAAAGTCCATCTGGGCATGTTGACTTTCTGACCTTGAGAAAGTTAATCGCCATAACATCTTGCTTAGTCATCTGTCCCCTTCGGAACCTCCCTGGCCTCTGGAGAGTGTGTTGCACTTGACCTCTTTCGGAGATGTAGGATTTTATAGAAGCTACGTATTTGTCAACTATGCCCTTACCTGTCCCATTTAGGATCTTGCTGACTTAAGAAGCTTTAGTTCTGGCTCTCTGCTTTAAAACAGTTTGTCAGGTTTGTGCCCCTTTTTGTGGTACTTTGTTTTTGTCACAGGAGTGAGAAATCTGCCTCATTGGTGGATATAATTGGGATTTGATTCAGGGCCTCCAGGATGCCTTCTTTGAGCTCCTTGTTCATCTGTTCTCGCCCCAGAGTTTGTAGATCTAGTATGAGTCTGTCCCAGTTGTTCTCAATTTCTGTTAGCATATCAGGTGCCCATTCGAGAAAAAGCAATCTGTGTTGGTGGTCGCCCTCCTCACTCATAACAATTGGTTACCATAAGAGGGAAGAATCCTGTTTCCACCTACATCACATCTTCTACCATGAGGGAGGAGGGACCGGGGTAGCGGTCCATCTCACAGTAGACTGAGGTGTGTAAAGAAAGGGTGATATCCTCACTTACTTATGTGCCTGAGAGTATATATGGGGATGACTTGCACGCTTGTGAACAAATATATTGCTTATTGCTGGGATGCAATGCTATGCAGACATTGGATAGCCTGCCCTTGTCTAAAGATGGAAGAAACTCCTTAAAATGCCTGATTTATATCCTGCTCTATCCTGTAGATCTGTCAAGGTATGAGTCCAGAGTGATGCTAAAGTCACCATTCAGGATGATTGCACTGCTTGCGACAGCCAACCACTCTTGGAGAAAAGGCTTCAAATTGGCATTCTGACCTTGACTTGGGTCCAGGGGGGGAGAGGGCATATTAAGTAAGGTATTGTCTTGTCTAGTGCCCTTCTCCAGGAGTTATACTTCATTGTCAGTGCAATTTTCAACTTCAGGAAGAGAAAATGGCTCCCTCTACCCAAAAACTGTGCTGTCGGATCAAACACTCATCAGGATCCCAACTATTAGCCCAACACCCCAGAGGGGACACGGCAAGCGGGACCCACTCACCCCCTAATCCCTGTTCTCTTTTGGGACAGGCCATCCCTGAATGGGGATAACTTATCCTCCTTTATCTCAGGAATCCGCTAGGTTTGTGGGTAACCTGGGAGTGATCTTTCATAATGACTTACCACATCCCACAACAATGGCTGTTATGGTTTGACCGCTTTCAAGCAGTCTTCAGCCTGAGAACAATATTTGATTAGAAATGTTGTACATATGTTTAATGTCACCAGAAGTTATTTGGATCCAAAACATCAAATGATCATCAATACAGCATTTTTGTGTACCACTGAAGTAAGATATTAGTGAGATGAATCGGGCCTTGCAAATTCTTTAAAATGCCACTAGACCTGCAGGTTAAGTAATTTAGTTTACCTACTGGACAGGCACTTGACCCATAGCAACGGGTGACAAAAAATGTAAATGCGCCTTCTGTAAAATGGTACATCACCTCAAACTCACTTTATGCCACCCAGAAACCAGCTATGCACAGTGAAACCTCTGACATTTACTGCAAAAAAGTTAATGTTACAAAGGTTTCAAACACACCCTGCAATAGGTAATAGCCCTTTATAAAATCTTCTGGACTATGCGAGTTGATGAGTGGACTTCGCAAGCTCTGGCTGTCTGTAAAATGTTAGCTACATTTGTATTTGTATTTGTTTTATTTATAACGCGCAAGACATTAGGCCCGGAGGCAACAGGGCGCAATTTGTACAAAGTTACAATAATGCATATATACAGACATAAAAATTACATTAACAGAATACTAACAGTGTTTCTATCTACAAACATTACAGTAATTACAATGCCGCTATGCTGAACAGTAGATATATCCCTAGGGTGTGCAGAGAATAGTAACGGAGGTCAGCGGACCAGAGTATGTAAGTCAAGGGCGCAGAGCATGTCTTAGTGCTGGTCAAAAAGCCAAGATTTGGTTTTGGCCTTGAATGTGTTGAATGAGTCTTCAGCTCTGATTGTAGCGGGGAGGGAGTTCTATAGCTTAGAGGCTAGGACAGGGAAGCTGGTGCCCCCCGCTTTTTGAAGTTTAAACCTAGGGATCGATAGATAGTGGGTCTGGGCAGTTGTTAGAGGTCGGGAGATCGAGTGGCGAGACAGCCGACTGCAGAGGTAGATAGGGGTCTTGTTAGCCAAGCATTTGTGCGTGAGGGCAAGTGTTTTTAGTGAGATACTCTGCTTGACAACTTTAGGTTGGTTCTGGATTCTGAAATGTGGTGGTTGCGGGGGATGTTTAGGGCAGCTCGAATGGCATTGTTCTGTGTTTGGAGTTTATTCAGGTTCTCTTGGCTAGTACCTAAGTAAAGAGCACTACAATAATCAATTTTGGCCATAATGAGAGTTCTAGCAAGTGTGACACTGTTAGGGGTGGTAAGAAACGGTCTGCAAGCTGCAATAAGTTTACACGTGTATGCAGAGGCAAATCTGACTGCATTTATTTGTCGAGATAAGGATAGGGTGGCGTCAAGGTAAAAAACTAACGTTTTGGTATCTTTCGAGACTCATATGGTATTACCGTCTATGGTAAATGACTGATAGGACAGCTCTAGTTTGCTCAGGTGTTGTGAGGTGCCCAGGATGAGGAGCTCGGTCTTTTCGTCATTTAGGCATAACTGGTGTTGGGCCATGCAGGCTTGGATGACCAGGTAGACGTTAAGGGCCATGGTGTCAGCTAGATGATTGACACAAATAGATTTGATAAACAGGCTCTGAAAACAGTTTTGTCAGCTCTCTTCCGCAGGTGCCAATATATAATGCAATCATAATCATAGAGCAAAGTGAGATCTGGAGGCCAACTACAGTGTGTGGTATTGCAGTAGGTGTGTCTGTGTACACTCTGGATGATACTATTGATCATTCTTTTGCGTAAACATCTAGTTAGCCCTGTGTATTCATTATGTAAGAGGAAAGAAAGTAAGAGACTAAGCAGAGTAGTAGGTGTAGCAGGCAGAGAACTGGTCAAACTAGGTGGAATATTGTAGATTGCTCCCATCTCACTTTCAGGGTAGCTGGTATAAAACTGCTCATGCGTTGAGCACCAGTTGCACAGATAAATGCAACCAGCAGGTCAGGTCACAGACCTAGATTTGCCATTAAAACCAGTTGGCTGTGTGATCATGTCCATTTTCTAAAGTGTTCACTCATCAATGTGATGCATCTTCACAAACAAAAAAATGTAGTTGACTCTGAGATTTAGATACACTAACCTAAATTTTAACGTAAACCATGGAGACAATGCTGTGTTTTACAGAAGCAATGCTGTAGTTCTGCATGACTGTTTTTAATAAAGTTACACTGTTCCATGTCATTTTGGCGACACCCGTTTTTACGACTGGCGTTTGTGCTGCAGGGGTTTTTATGAAAAACGTAGTCACATTATTTTTTTTTTAATTTATTTTTTGGGGTGTTTTCTCCCCCAAGCCCTTCTTCATTTAACCATTTTTTTATTTCCTCCCCTCTCCCCCAACCCTTAGGTTTGTGGTTTGACACCCTGCCCTCCTCTCCCCCCCCAAAGATTTCAATGGAGTTTTTGGGACAATCTTCCATGGCAAAACACCCGTTATAAAAATAGGTGTCGGTTAAAGGATGCTATTCAATTACACATACTGGTCTTTGCCAAAGAGAATTTATCTTTGCAAAACAGGATATAGTTAGCTTAATAAAAGTATAATCCAGATTACTTCTGGTTTTCAATAGTTTGAAAAAGAAAAACAATCTTGCCTAGGAAGGAGATCGCTGCTGTTGCACACACTCTCCATTAGCCCCTTTGAACTTGCAGTGAACAGAGAAGAGGGTGGCAAGAGCCTTGAGAGACAGGAATTCGAGGTGAGCAGTGCTTTAATTGAAAAGGGTAACTTAAATAGCTAGCTTTGCTACACAAGTGTCAATTTAGCAAACCTACAAAATTGCATAGCAAATGCTATGTAACACTGCTTATTTCATGCCTTCAGCCTGGCTTCTGAGGTCCTAGTTCAATCACTTAAATCTACTACAATGATGCATACTACATCAGGTCAGTAAAAAAATCGCAACCCATTGCTGTTTCAGTGAAAGGAATCACTTTGATCTGATCCTTTGTTGCATCATATAACAAACCAGTTGATTATTCGATTGTATGGGGTCAATGCGAAAATCCTTTTTTTGAAACTATTGCGCACTTCATGCAACAGGAGTCCAGACAACCTCCCTGTTTTCCTGCTCAGCTCTCCCAATCACACTCTGCTGGGACATGCCCATAACTCTTGTGCGCCTTGCCACAATCTGCACCCTCCCGTGTCTGTTTGCCCCAACTCGCCACTCCTCCTCTTACCCTTCCCAGATTGTGCAATCAAGGTCTTCTTCGCTATCCAGGAAGTAACCCAGTAGACATTGTTACCTTAGTTCTTCATGTTCTTCGGTTAGTGTACAATTGACTTGTGAGGTGAGAGATCCTAACACAAAGTGTCTTGGTAGAGGTGGAAGAAGCAAAATATATATCCACTGGTGGTGCAGCTGGGATCTTAATAAAGTTTGATGAATCCCATTGATCCCTCACTGTACCCCTGCCTTAAGTCTCCTCCGAGGTGGCCAAGGAAATGCAGACGCTTCCTGGTCATGACCTTGGGGGTGGTGCGCTGCGGGAGGATCACATGGCAGTAGGTAGGGCCCAGTGAGGTGAAGGGATCCCGTGGGATGGGACACAGTATTCTCCTTTTGAAAGAACAACCTTTCAAATATCCCTAAACATACAAAGGCTTATTAACATAATGTATATGATCCCCATATTAAGTTTAGAAATATGGACGAACAGGATGCGACATCTTTAAATGTCTCACTTAAGGAGGAACCCCTCTTACACCTGATGTGGTTAAACATCTCCCTTACTCCTAAATATATGGAGAAATGAAATCTATAAATGTTGGCATAGTGAACTGCTTTTCCTTACTACGATAAAACTGGTCCATGTCTTTATAATGACAAAAATAACAAAAGCGTTTTCAGTGAAATTTAAATGACAACATTTTGAATTTTTTTCTTTTTTTAATTTGCGCGTCCCCCAAGCCCACCGTTTCCACAGCTTTTTTTACCCTCCCAGACTACGTACACCCTTTTTAATCCCTTACCCCACCCCACATATACTTTTACAAAAATATTGGATATTTCTTTGTTATTTATGTTTCACTGAAGTGTTATTTTCTTTTCTTTATTAACACTGTATACCGATAACACATGTTGAAGAACTTTAAAAAATGTGCAAACTAAATAGTAAAGAATAGCTAATTACTATTTGGTACTGATTTTGTTGCTTGGGACACAAGTCCCATAATCCCAAAAGTACTGGGACAGGAAGAGGGCTGAAGAGCAGTGCATGCCTGAAGGTCAGGAAATTGGGCTTAACAGCCCACACCTGAGGGAGGCTCGGAGGCTTAAAAGGCTCCCTCAGTTTCAGGCAAGTATAAGCAGTTGTGGTTGGAGGAGTAGTAGCAGTTGTAGCAGCAGAGGTACTAGGGCAGGAGCTGGCGGCAGAAGAAAACACATTACTGGCGAAATCCTCAGAAGTGGGAGGAAAGAAGGGACACCAGGATAAGTCATCCACTTATTCCAGTTTCCAATCCCGAATTAGTCAGTTTCCCCCAAAGTCTGTATTGCAGTGGTTGCAGAGCCGGAAGTCTGAAAGCGTTCCCACATGTGAAGCTGATTGCAGAGTTTTTGCAGTGAGAAGCGTGCAGCAGACCGTGCTCTAGGGGTCGTGGTGAGCCGAACTCTGTGCCTGTGGGGGGGGGCAGGGGGGACTGAAGACAGCTTGAACAGAGAAGCATGCCCAGTTAAAATAATACCTGTGGTAGAAGCCCTGCAGTCTGCGACAGAGGCCGATGAGCGGTGAGTGATGCTGCACGTTACGAAGCCCTCGGGCAGTGCAGTTGGGCAACTGTAACCAGTTGCCATTCACTTGCAAAGGAGTGAAATTTATCAAAGTTGACCGGAGCATGTCAGACAATGGAGTGCAACAAAGGTAGGACTCGCGTATAAGTGAATGCGCTGTGGAAGGACATTTTAAACCTTGTAATTTATACAAACCGATTTAACATCGTTAATGGTCACGTGCACTTACGTGACTTTAACACAAAGACTAAGCCTTGGTAAAGACATGACAACATTGTATCTCGTAAAACCAAATGCCAGACCTCAAACAAGCTGAATAGAAAAGAACAACCAAGCATTACCTTAAGCCAAGAGGTGAACAAGTATTGCCCTCTGCCAAAAGAGATTGAAAATACTATTCCTTTGGGAATAACAATTACTACCAGAGAAAAGGAGGCTGATCTAACATCTTTAAAGGTAGTGCTTGTACATGAATGACTATGGTGTGGAAGAACCAGCTATTGGTCAGGATCTCGGTGTCAAAGCCAGTCGAAGTTGAATTGAAAGTACTTGGTTGGTGGTTTAATAAAAGACCAAAGTGGTTTAAAATTTACCCTAGAAGAGTGGTGGTGTTAAAAGGAGAAAAAGACGTTGCTTGTCTAGCAGAGCAAAGGCACGTTGGTGAAAATCTTGTCTGTTTATAACATTGTACATAAAAGTGGAAAGCTGTTCGAAGTTGTCGTGTTTAAAAGCAGAAAAATTAAAACCTTATGGTATACACTTGAAGGAGTTTGGTCTGGCTGGAGAGTGGACCTAACAGAAGCAGAGGTAGAAGACTGGGAGTGGGTCACCCAGGTAGAGGTTGAAGTTGTTGTGTTTCATGGTGCCAAGAGAAAAGCACTGTGAGGCAAACCTTGTTTCATGGTACCAAGGAGGAAGCACTGTGATATGTTCTGAGGAAGTGCAAGTGTTTCATGGTGCCACGGGGGAAGCACTGGAATATTTTCCTGAATCAAGAAGTTGTGGTGTCATCTGGCACTGCTTGAGAAGCAATACATTTTGTTAAGAACTTCTTAAACTATATTTCCTGGAGGAGTAGGATCCTTTCTGGGTTGAACTGTTGTGTTGGAGGACGTTTCAATCAATCCAAACAGATGTTATCAAGAACTGTGTTGGCTCTGTTTCAACCTTGGATTTCTTCGTTATATGTTGGACCTGACTTTGAACCTGGGAAGGGAAATTCACTCTGGTTATGAACATCAAATCTAAAGGTGTTACACGTACAAGTGTTTCTCTTACAAATTACCGTATAGTTTCTTTATGTTGATGTACAAGTTTGAGGGCCAGAAATGTTATGTTAGTCATTTTCATTAGTTTATTTAGGCAAGGAAATCCCCGTTGGAGTAGGGCGAGAAAGGTGTTGGATTTATAATTTTAGTTTAATAAAATGGCATTGTCAACCCTCTGAAATGTGTCTGCCTCACATTACTGACCCCTCACAAAAGTCCTACATCTACTTCGGGTTCTCACCTTTTGAGACTATGCAGTTCTCTCTAGGACTTCAAATACAGAGTCTGCTTTCCTCATTGAGATAACCTCAAGAAGCAGGGTTAAGCTAACTTCAAGCACTCAGTAGAGGAACCTTTTTTTTATATCACTTGTATATAATCAACTTGGATTTTTACAAGGACGAGTGAAGCTAACAGTTTCTTCATGAGCAGCAAAGTCAAAGTTTCTATGTTCTACGTCTACATCTGTCTTTCTCTGAGTTCCCTATATTTTCATTTTGTCGAAGGCAATATTCAAAAGTTTTGCTGTTGTGATGGTCCATTTGGAGTTTTCCCCCGATATTAATCTGTTCCACCACACGTCCTCTTCTAGAACTGAAGAAAGCATCCAAAGAGGTGTAAGATAAGCCCTTCTTTCTTGATCTAACGTTTTGCAGTGCAGTACTAGATGCTTCAGATTTTCCGGATCTTCTGGCGACCTGCATAGTCTGCATTCTTTTGACGCTGATTGGAGCCTGATGCAAAGGATTTCACGTGTGGGCATTAGATTCACCCGTGCTCTCAGGAAGGTCTTCATTAGATTTTTATCAGGAAATTTGGAACAGTATAGCAGAGGGACTTTTCATTTGTTTACAGTTGGTGGCAGGTGTACGGTCAATGTGTTAGCTTGGGCTTTGTCGATCGTGCTGATCCAGTCCATGAGCTCCATTTTACGCCTTATTCTCTCAGGGTTCCCGACCAGTTCTTCAGTGCAGGCTATTTCATCGAGTTTTTCTTTTTGCTTTTCAGCCCATTTTTCAAAAATACTGATTTGGCCAGTTGAAAGTTCTGCAGCAATCAATTTGACGATCGGAAGAGTGTCTGGCAGAAGGATTTTTCTGTAAATTTGCATGGAATTCTGTTCGACTGCTGAGAGTAGGGATGGTAGCCCTAGGTCACGTCTAATGTTTGCAATTGCAGCTGAGTTCGGTAGACCCAGGACAGACCGCCATAGTAGACCTTCTAGTTTAGCCCAGATTGAAGTCGGCATAGACAGGGTCGCACCCATTCCATAAGTTAACGCCGGGACTACTTTGCCTCTGTAGAATTGAATAGCGGGAATCGGAGAAAATTTGCCGTATTGTTTATCGATGGCTCTCATCTGGGCAGCAAGTTTCCTAGCTTTGCCCCATAGGATAGATTGCATAGTTAACTCAGCACAAGAAACATCTATTGTTATGCCCAGGTATTTATACTGCTCGACTACTTCAATCCTGGTATTTTCCAGAAACCAACCTCTGTTACGTCTGTTATAAGAGTGTTTTTTTCATAGGATCATTACTTTCGTTTTGGCTTTGTTTATTTCCAGATTGTTCGAACTTATTATTTCCGTCTGGTCTAATGATATTAAGTCGTCTGCATACAATAGGCGAGAAATGTTTGAGTTTCCTATTTTCGGTGGGAATGCTCGGACTAAGGCTTCTGTGTCCTTGAAATCGCTGAGAAAGCTGATAGAGGGCCTGAGCTAAAGGACAGCCCTGGTTCACCCCACGCTCTACTGGAATCTTCTCCGATAATGCTCCTTGGTTATTGAGTCCAACTTACAGTTTGATGGCTGTGTGGAGTGCTATGATTGTCATGATCTCTGCTTCCAAAAGGTCAGGGTTTTCCCAACTCCCTTGGAAGCAGATCCATAACCCAGGTTCCGAGTGCCAACCAGTCCCAATTGGGACCTTTTGGACCCAGTCCTGGCGCCAGTGGCACCAGGCTCATAAATATGCCCAGTCCCAGCGCTGGAAGCGCCGGGCTCATAATGCTTGGGTGGACTTACCTGCAGCAGACCATGCTGCTTACTTGCCTGCCAGTTGAGCCTCTGATCCTCTTCTGTTTGGAACTACTTTTCCTGTTGGGTGGGGCAGGAGCCATTCCCTAGATTCAGAACACTGGAACTCTTCTGGAAAGCAGGAACTCTTTTCTTACCTAGGCGTGGCTGTGGAAGGAGACACCTAAGCACTACAGGAGGCTATTTAAACCACACCCGATGGATGAATCTTGCTTTGCGTTATTCTGCATCCTCTGCAGCAGAACGCTCATCGTGTCTCTGCATCTGATCCTGGGCCTAAGGAAAAAGGCTTACCATCCTGAATCCAGTCTTCAGCAACACCTATAAAGACAAGAAAGAACAGGTTAGCATTACGGTCTTCAGTGACAGCGCTTCACTTACCTGGTCCATCGGCTGTCACCAACGCCTCGCGCTGCATTCCGGCATCTGAAAGACAAAGGCTTACCTACTCTTCGTGCGCTCCGGAGGTCTTCAGTGCTGCATTCCGGCATCTGAAAGACAAAACAAGGTGCGTTTAAAGACATTTGAGAACTTTAATACTCACGTGCCATTACTCCTTTCCACCGGTGGTGCGCCTTGTTTGACTTTCTTTGATTAAATTTAGCAGCAGAATGTTTACCGATGTGCCGCCGTTTTTTAGGAAACCCATCTGAAATGGATTGTTTGCCGGTGAGGCCTTTGCCCATGCTTGAAAATGCTTGAGCAATAACGTTGCAAATATTTTTCCAATAATGTCTAACAGGGCTATTGGCCTGTAATTCTGAGGTTCTTCCCTGTTACCGCGTTTGAACAGAGGGACAATTATTGAATGAGTCCATGAAGTTGGTAAGGCTCCAAGTGATTCGCAGTGTTGAAATAACATGCTTGCAAATCTGGGCCAGGCTTCCGGGTGCTGCTTCATGTCGATATTGTTAAGACCAACAGAGCCTGGGGCTCTCGAAGATTTTATGTGTTTGACGTTGATAATGTCTTCTTCGTCTGATATATTGACCCATGGGCCACAGGGCTCTTGAGGTGGCGTTTCGGATTGACCAGGGATTGGAGCAAACATGGCTTTGAAGTAGTTGGACCATTTTTCCTCCGTAACAGAGTTAGCAATTTCTGTTTCCTGTCTGTTAGTTACCGTCTTGATGAGTGCCCAGAAGTCACTGGATTTCTTGGTGCTTAATGTCATTAGCATCTTCTCTGCATCATTTTGGTATATTGCCCTCCTGTGGCTATGTAGCCAGGATTTATAGCTGGTCACTTCTGCTACACAATCTGCCTTTGCCAAATCAGATTGCTCAATTATTGCTCTTCTTTTAGCTTTCCTTAGGATTTTTCTTCTTTCCACTAATTCTCGATCGAACTCATGTGTATGCTTTCTGCTTGGACCCTTGTTGTTCTTGGGGTCCATCCTGAACTGAAGTAGAAAAGATAGGTAATCTGGTCGATTATGATCCTTTGGATTACTTGCTATAGTTTTTCCATGTTTGTCAATGATGGTCTCGATGCTCACAGCAGTTAAGCGAAGTCTAGTTCGTTGGGTATTTGCTTCCAACGCTGGAAGAAAGAGCTTGCTTTCATCGTGAAATGATGACCAAGTTATTGCATGTAGATTTTGGTCACTTTCTTTTGTCCGTATGATTTCGAAAGATTTGATCAGAGGAAGTAGGTTTTTAGAGGCGAAGATGTAATCAAGTGTTGCCCGGGAATTTTCACATTCCCATGTTATGTTTTCCCACGGTTTTAGCCATGCCAAATTGTGAAGGTTTCTTGACTTCATGGCAGTCATCCAAGCTATACCTCTGTCTTCTGAGAACGGGTTGATTCTGTTTTTGGACTAAGATTTTCCTGTTCACATTTGGCGTTTAAATCCCCACAAATAATTATGTGGTTTGTGCTTGAGTCAATTCTGATATCAATCGTGTCTGTCACTTGATTGCAGAAGGTTGAGATTGTTTGTTTGTTGAGGGTTCCAGTACAGGTTTACTATCGCCAGTTGAACTGTGTTGGTTATTTGTGATCAAGTGTCCTTAGATGACCATGATGTAAGGACTACCAGCATTCCATAAGTCTCTCAGTTTTTTCGAGATCTTGATGCCTGACCCAATTCTTACTGCGAGCAAGAGGCCCGATGATGGATGTCCAAATAAGCCTCTTTTTGCCGCTGAGATTTCAATCTCATATCCATCTAATGGAGGCTTCTCGGTCAACCAGGTTTTCTGGAGGCATATGATGTGAAACCCCACCAGGATTTTGGTGGTTTCTGTTTTAGATGTGAGTGACCCCGAGTGTTCCATGAGGCCGTTGATAACGTAAGAGACTCCGCTGGATCGAGGGCTAGTGTGGAGTTAGCCCAGTCTGGTTGCTATCTGCTGGGCTTTCCTTTGACTGCAGTTTTTAACCATTGCCATGGGCTCACTGGATATCTGGTTTCGTCACATTCCAGAAACATATCTTTACAGTGGGTGTTGTCATCATCAGTTTTTCTTAGTGGCAAAATGTTAGATTGCTTACGTTGAATATATTCTTTATCTGATCTGTATAGGGAAGATCCTGTCGAGACTTTCCTAGTAGAATTTGAGTTGGTAGATGATATATACCTCTCTGGGTGATCTCTATAGGATCTAAGGTGATGACTTCCACTAGCTGAGTTCTTTCTGTAGTTGTTTGGGTTGTGCAGGTCTTGAGTTTTCGAGAGGTAAAGTGGTTTATGAGGCCTAACGTCGTCCTTGTTTCTTTTCTCAGGTTCGGACGAGGAGCTGTCTAATTCTGTTAGCCGGAGGCCAATTTGGCTGAGCTTGTTGTATGCTTCTTACATGCCTGTTAGCAGCGCCCGTGCTTTGATATGAAAAAATGCCTTTGCCCTCTGTTCTCTGTGATATGGCTCAATCAGACGAAGTCTCCCATGGTTAGTGATCTTAGTGCTTTTGTTTTGCTCAAGATTTTTAACACTGTTTTCCTGTTCAAAATCATGTATCCCGATTTGCTCGAGACTTGTTCCAGTTTAAAGATTCTGGTGCCTTTTGAAGCTTTCTCTGGGTTGTTTTGACGCAGAATGCCTTGTTCTTTAGGTGATTTTGCCTCTGCAAAGAATTTCCTCTGCTTTTCCTTGGGTGTTCCATTGGGCAAATATATTTGTTGAGCTTTGCTTGTTTGGTGCATTTGATCTTGTGCTTTGTCTGGCCCAATGTTTATCTGTTCCTAGTTAACCAATCGTCAAGGGCTTCGAGTTGTATTCCTACTGGGAGCCGGCTTCAGTTTTTGATTTGCCCTATTGACGCCTACGGGTGTCTTCGGGCTGCTCTGTATTGTGTTGCTCGTGGGAGAATCTTCTGCATCTAGGTGTTGAGTTAGATCCATAAGGCTACTTGAGGCCTGAAATTCGCCGGCGACTGTGGTGAATTACTTAGATCAATGAGTACTTGAGTTTCGATAGGAGCTTCTGGTCGAAGGGGTTTTGATGGAGGATTAGTATTCACCGTTAGGTTCTCTTTGGCGGCCTGTTTATTGAACCCTGTCAACTTTGGTTTCACTGAAGGTGTTGACTTCATGCTTGCTAGTTGAAATACCGGATTTAGTTTTCTTGAAAGGCCTGTTCCTGTTTTCAATTCCTTTGTACTGGAGGGTTCTGTTGTGGTATCACTCGAAACTTTACTGGTAGATTTAGTGAAGAGGCCGCTTTTCCATAATTGCTTGAATCTCTGGTCTGGGAATCCATTTCTGTAGTCGTAACTTTGGTCTGACTGGTAGACATAGCTTCAGTCTGCTTTTTTTCTAGCCAGGACAACTTTTCTTCCGGGTCTGCTTGTCTTGCCGCATCTTTTGCTTCTGTTGCAGTTATGTACCCTTCCAGAAAAGTCAATTTTGACTGAAAAGTTGCTAAAATTGAGGTATTGTCTTTAGCAGTGTTGTTTAAGGCTTCGTAAAGTTTGCAAAAAGGAAGTAGGGTGATAGAAACTGCTGACATTGGTGTGGTCATGTCGGGCCCTTTTTTTGGGGCGATCCTTGGCCTGAATCGCCTACTGGCTCGGAAAGGAGTCTTTTTTTTCTTTTTTTATTTTCTTGATGATGCTGCGTCTCTTATGTCCCTTGATTGAGATTGATAATCAGGTGTATCTTCTGATGAGAACAAGTAGCGATGGGGTGATTTGCGAACTCTTGGTGATATTAGCAGGTCGTCACAACTTGGGTTGATGGAACCAGTGTAGGGCCGTGTTGGTAAAGATTGCCTGCCTAGACGGTGATTGTCCAAGTGAATGTTGGCCCATGGTTGTGAGCTCATTTGTGGGGCCGGTCTCACCTTGTTGCCTTTCATGATCCGGTCGTTGGCCTGGGACAGCCGAAGTATCGGCGTCCAAGCCCCCTGAAGATCCAGTACTGTTAATGTTGATTGACTCTAACAATAACTGGGCATGATGTCGTTGATTGATCCTTTGTTTCTTGTTCCTGATGGACTGGATTCTGTGACTCTTTTGGTTGCTCAAGATTTTTGGCCTGCTCCAGAGAGGTGAGTTCTGGCGCTGCCTCTGGGCTTGATGTTAGATTCTGCACTTCTTGCGGCTGACTCCCCGAATCTAGATTGCCTGGTGTAGGGAGCTGGGGCAGGCTAGACGCATTGCTTATTTGTGAGCTCTTGGCGGGATTTGCAGATGGTTTAATCGGGGATTTCAATGTTACTTCAGAGTCGAGATAGGTTGATTTTCTTGCCTTCGGAGCCGGAAAGGATTTTTCCAGGACCTCCAAGATTTCTGCATCTGAGAGTTCCATTTCTGCATTGAGTTTACGTTTACATTGTTATTTTTTGAAAAGGGCATTTGGAATTGATTGATTGGGGAGGTTTTTACTCGCTGTATCTTATTTTTTTTTTGAGTTTTGGTTTCATTTCTCAAGTCTGGTGACGTAGATTTTTTTTTTTTCATTTTTGCTTTCATTTCGTGGTCAGCTCTGAGTTGTGAATTTTCATTTGGCATGGCCCCTTTTTTTTTTTTTTTTTTTTTTTTTTGCTGTTTGGTTTCTGTTATAGGAGATTTTCCTTAAGGGTACGGCCGATGAAAGCTGAGTTATTTGTTCGTGATCCTCGGTTCCTCTGCTTGGGCTAGAGCCCGCAACTGAACTTGATGGGGCAGATGTTGCACCCTGCGTAGCTGGAATAACATTTGAGTGACTAGTGACTTGTTGGTGATGCTCTGAGCTCATTGTTGGAGAGTCCGTGTCTCTGTTGCTGTTTTTGCCTCTGAGGGATAAGACATCTTTCACAGTGGATTCGGCGTGTATCAGTGCCATGGCCTTTATTTGGTTTTGCTGTTGATCACCTAAAGCTAGAGCCTCGTGAAAAGTTAGGTTGGTCATGTGGATTGCGGCTGGCGTTTTTCTTGGGGTCTTCGTTCTCGATGTAGGCATTTAGCCAGGCTTTGTCCGTATCGCCTGAGTGCCCATAAGGGACTTGGAGCAGGCCCGGAGAAAGGGCCCTCTCAAGCCGTCCTCCGACGGCCTCTGAGGTAATCCCTCTCACCATAGCGGGACTCCGGTCCAACGCTGGTGCTGAAGAAACTCCGGCCAGGGGGGCGGCACCGGCAAATGGAAGGCGTCCTGACTCGTGGATTTTTCAATTTCAGTCCGCTGCCCCTGCTTACCAGACTTGCCGCGGACGCCTGCATTGGAACGCTGGAAACCCGCATCAGTGTCGTGATCCGTGCCGGCTGCCCTCCCCGAGCCTCCAGCCACTGCAGGCACACCCAACATCAGCGGTAGCAACGCCGGCGACGGTGACAGAGGCAGTAGAGTCGAGGAGTGCGGTGCACTCGCAGTGGACAGACCACTCGACTTCACCGAAGGAGGTGCACCGTCATTGCCGCTTGTAAGTAGTGTTTTTTATGATTTTATCTTTCATCTTCTTTACTAGTGAAACGAAAGTCGAGCATGCTTTTTCTGGACGTGAAGTTTGTGAGACACTGCTGCGGAGAATTCTCTTAGACTCAATGTCCGAGGAAGAAGGGTCTAAAAGGGAAGGCGAGGGGGGGGTAGAAGACATCTGGATCCATGATGCCAAAGCCCCCGCAGCCTCGCGGACTGCAGACTGCTTTACTCTGCGTCCTACTCCGCGTTCCGCTCTGCGGAAAGTCGTAGGTAGGTCCGCCTACTAACCGCAGCAATGGAGGAGAGGAACCTTTTGTTGTAATTCATATTCATAAGCTTTTATTTATACTGCCCCATTCCACACACACCCTATTTTTCACCAACATTTATTTTCAAATTTCATGCAAATCATTCTCTATAATTACCATTTTGTTTTTCTTTCAAAACCTGAAAACAAGACGGTTGAAGCACTTCACACACTTGACATGTGCAGAGTGGTCACGTTCTATCTAGACAACAAAACAAAATCTCTGCACAAGGCCAGGCAGTTCATTCTGTCTTTTTCAACTGGTAGGGAAGGGTGCCCAGTCAGTAAGTTCAATATGTCGATTGATTGGAAAAAAACCTGCGCTAATTATTTTGGTTTTTTCTTGTATTTCTTAACCACAGAATGTGGGGAGACACCCTGCAGCATCACCACTACGCCTCCTAACCACACACCCCACTGATATTGCCTGACCCCAACCCGCCATATGAATTGTGGTAATAGAATTAAAGTGCAAAAAAAGCAAAATAAATGTGAGCAATTGGATCCTGTGTCACTAAATCTACCATTGAAAGGTGGATTCTACGCTGTTTTCAAATTTGCTACAGAAACCTTTTCGTGTCACTCCTAAATCTCCCTCAAGATGTTTGGGGGCTTCTTTAGCTTTCGATTGCCAACATCTCATTGGACGCAGTTTGCAAAGCAGCTGCAACCCTTGTCTAGGGACACAAGCAGAATCCGACTCGCAGGTTGGGCAGCCTGTGCATCAACATTTATTTTAAACTGTCTTACACCTCCCACCTTCATTTGGTACTGCTTGTCTGGTTATACAGAGCATGCAAGTCCAGAGATTCACAAGCCTCAAAGCGGACATTACCTAGTAAGCCTTTCTGTGGCTTTATTCTTTTTAAAGCCACATGTAGGGGTGGGGGGACATGGCGGGCGGCATCCAGAATGGCTGTCATCCTCTAGATCTCCTGCGTTCGATTGGGGGGGGGGACATCTTACCCTCCCTCACGACTAGTATGGTGCTCGCCTGAAGTTCGGGGCCCCAGGACGACGATGGTTCCTCTCTTCCAGACAAAGCATTTTCGGAGTCTATAGGGTAGACCCTCCCTGTGACCTTCCTGCACCACAGGTCCAGGTGTTCGGCCTCGGCCTGGTGGCTGCACCATTAGAACATGCGGTCTGGGGTGCCTCTTGCTGCTGATCTGCCTGGGTGACCCTCTCCGTTGGGGGTGAGTGGACAGCGCTGGAGACCCTTTATCGGCTGATCTGCAGTGAGCTGCACCGGTACTTGCAAGGTTGGTCAGGTAATTTCCAGAGCCTTTACTGGGGCACTGCTGAACCCCGCACCCGATGACCGTTCAGACTGTTGCCCCGCATTGTGTCTCCACTAGAGGCTGGGCTACAGGGGACTGCTGGATGAAAATACCTAATGCCTTGCACTGGCAGTCCTGTTCACATGGTGCCTGAGGATTCCATCATTGCCCTCACTCCCAGCTTGGCCTTGCATGAATCTGCTTCTGAGCGCTCCAATCACGCTGCCATTAGGAGCCAATTTATGGTGCATGTCTCATTCCCCCACACGCCATTATGGATGGTAACATCGCTTTGCCTTTAAACAGCCTGTAAGCTCTGCCCAGTACACCTTGTTGCCAAGAGCTTTTAATACATGGTGAACCAATGCTCTAGTGATATACCACAGATCTAGGAGCGTTAAATGCTTTTTGGGAACACAGCAGTCCTCGCACCAGTTGATCCTCCTCTTTCCCTGTTTAGTATTTTAGGACTGCATTCATTAACATGTTCTAACTGCAAGCACAACTCCTGGCTGTAAAGGGTGACTTTGCTCACTCCTCTTTGGTGTTATCGGTGTGCCATTTCTATGGGGTGGTTGTCAATGAGTGGGGTTCGTCCCACCTAGTCACCCCGGCTAAACCATTGGGCACAGTCCCATTCCCATCCAGGCGCCCCTACTGTTTGCCTGCGACTCCAGATGCCATCTACGAGGACCGCAAAGAGATTGATCACTATCCTCTCTATAGCAATACAGCTTCTGTCAATATGGAAGGCACTAGCCAGTCTGGGGCGATGAAACAAATGGGTTCCTCCCTGTCGGAGCCGTCCGTACCATTCAGTCCTTTAACAAAACAAGACACGCTGGACTGTCTTCGATGGTTGAAAGAAGAGATTTCCCTTACAGTTAAATCAGAAATAAAAGCAGCAATCTCAGACATAAGCAACATCATCAAAGAGATTTCTGGAGATATAAAACAATTCAACTCCAGGTTATCCGACACTGAAGCTTCAGCCCAAACAGTTCAGGAGGACGTAATACTACTTCAAGGATGGTGCCAAAGAGAATGTCCATGCTGATAACAATGATAGAGGAATTTGAAAATAGACGTTTTAGTGACAATCTCAGATTATGTGGCCTCCGTAAGGGAACAGAGGTATCCAACCTCAGAGGTTGCACATTGACAGTGATTAAGGAGATGTTGCCAGGAATATCAAAAGAAGAGATGCTGGACCAAATACATGTTTGGTTCCATCCACAAAGGACCATACTGTCAGCGGGATGTGATAATGAAATGAATGTAGGGTTAAAAATGACATTCTCTGGGTTGCAAGATCAAAGGGCAATATCCAGTACAAGGGCCAAACCCTGTTCTTTTAAAAAAAAAAAAAAAAAAGTGCAACCCTAACATTGCAGAAGAAAGTCCTGTAGTATAATGTCTGAGAAGCTGCAACAGGCCAACATCAAATAAAAGTGGACATTCCCCTTCAGCATAGTATTTACATGGGAAGGTGAACAACTTCACTGAACCTCGATCAGAGGCTTCGAATATACTTGGCATTCCCACTGCTCGGGGCTGGGGGGGATGGCTGGAGTCAGCCCGGGGAACGATGGTGGAGGGTCACAAAGCTCTGCTGGGGACTGCCAATGAGGGGCTTCTGAAGGGGATCCCTAACAAGACACTGAATTAACTGTCTGTCATAGTGTGGCGATTCAGCAGAATCACTGGGCTGGACTAGTAATGCCGACCCAAATGAGAAAGTAAACCCCACCTTACAGGGTCTATCAAACCACATTTATTATCAGGGTCTGCAAAACAAATCTCTTCAAAAACCAACCCTAAAAATAACTTGGTTCATTCCCGCATGGGGGGGTTTCACAATTCTCATTAAGAAAAGCTAAAAGACAAAAGCTTCAACATCAACTAAATTCAAAGAAACATGTTCAACTCAACTTCTCAAAATACAAGCATGTATCAGATAAGCCACATGTAATGAAATGCAAGAATAAAGTTCCCTACTCTGGTGCATTAATTCCTTCTTATCTCTGCCAGAGAAAGACTAGTATTTTAGAACATTGCAAAAAAAATACCACTGTATTAAACATCTAGGAAAACTAGAATTGTAGCATTGAAAGGAAATGCAACAATGAATTGAAATGCCTTATATCCTTGTATTAAGCACCTATCTAAAAATGAACAAATGACCTATAGTTGGCCCAGTCCTAATTCTGTTACACCCAGCAAATAAGGCGCAACCTTTAAAAGGCAGCAAACACCCCCTGTCATTTGCTGGGCTTGACAGTTCTGTCTAACAGCCAACCTCTGCTTGCACCATCTGATTGTACCAGCCCTACTCAATGGACTTTCATAGTGTTAATATAGGGCCCAAATAGAAGTGTCCTAATAATTAACTTACATCTTACTCCGTGGGCCGTGCTTCAGTCAGTGCCCAACTAAGGTATCTGGCATTAAACCTTGCCTCATGTTCTATGATGTACGTAAAGCCTGCTACAATGACTCCTCCCCATCAGCACAAAGTTTCAATAACAATGCTTTAGCATCTAGTATCCCCATCAATTTGTACACAAGCAAGGTGCCCAATAAGTCTGGTCACTTTGTATAATGCCTCGGGATAAGATGCTCTAATGACATCTTTGCTATAGCAGATCATACTGTTGCTTGGCGCTCTGAAGTCGACTTCATCAAGCTATTATTGCTAAGTAGGGACTGCATTGGGCTGTGCGAGGTGAAATGTAAAGGCAGTTTCTTACCTTCTAGTCATGCAAAGAAAAAAATGTATTTGCTTGCATTTCATGCTGGTTCAAGGTGCAAGTCAGTGTAAATAGGATTCGATGCAGAAAGAATATGTATGTATGCATGTATGTATATTTGAGTAAGCAAAAGCAATCAAATAGCTATGCGTATAACTTAAAAACATGCACCTCGCTAGGAGGTTGCTTTGCCAATGTAAAGCAAATACTAGTTAATACAGGCATCTAGTGCCTAGAGTACTTCCTGCTGTTTCAAAGCACTACATTCTACTAACAGCCCTTGTTTGAGTCTAAGCTAGGCTACATATATGGGGAGAATTCCAGATGTAACGGTATTTTATATGCAGTACCCCATAGGGGGCAGAATGTGTGCCTATACATGACCACAGTAGCCATACTTTTTGGCCAGGTCAGATACTTGATAGAATGGGAGGGTACATCCTCCTCTCCTCTGGGGCATATGGGCCAGCTTACAGGAATACACAATGTGCCAGACCCTTCTGGTTGCTGGGTGTTTCTATATTTGTCCCCTCACGCCCGAACACTGTTATTTCTGTGTATTAGTTACTAGTTTCATTTTTGGTTTTGGGCGGCGGTTTCCAGTTATTTCTGGAACATAAGTACTCTATTTGGACTATAGAACCCTTGCTATTTATTGAATATAGGGAACAGAGGAAGGGAAAGCCTCTATCCTTGCTGCTTCCGCATTATACCAGGGAAAGTTGGGGGTTGGATGCGGGTTGCCCCAAAGTTATAGGCTTTCCCTTCCTCTGTTACCTATATTCAATATTCAGGTCTTGACATGGAATGTCAGAGGGCTGAGCTCTTCTAATAAAAGAATTCAGGTGCTGCAATGCCTTAGGCGCGATGGGGTGTAGGTTGCATCTCCAGGAGACTCTCCTGCACGGCGAATATCCCCAGCTCTGCTCAAGCTACTATCCTACCCAATCCCTTCCATCACCAAAGCGGAGAAAGAGAGTGGCCCTTTCTTTACGTTGTGGCCTAAGCTTAATCTTGAGGGGCGTGTAGGGATGGCTTATACCTCTTTATCAAAGGTGAAGTGAATGGTGCTGTATGCGCTATTGCCTCCATCTGTTCAAGTAATGGTCAAAATGTGATTTTGTCTATGGTTCTGGTGAAGCAATCTCTATGCAGAAGGGCACATTGTTGCAAAGGCGACTTCAATTTGATCCTTGATCCTAGTTGACCCCGCTCCAGAGGTGTACATGCCGAAACCTGCCAAGCGTCCAAAAATCCCCTTGCTCTTCTCACGGTGACTTGTCTAGTAGACTACGTTTTTTTCTCCTCCAGTACACCGTGCCTTTTCTAGTATAGACTATTGTAGTATTGGACTTGTATTGGCATAGTAATGCAAGCCATGGAATGTTCCATGAGCTGGAACCTTATGTTGACTGAAGGTTCCAGCTGTGGCAGTTTGGCGCATACAGGATGGGAGAAGAACATGAAAGGATGTATAGATTCTAGCTCCTTACCTGCCTTTTCTACTATAGCCCTGTAACAATAAAGAGACTTTATTTTTATATATTTATGACTCCAGCATGCTTCCTGACCCACCTGATGAACCCAGATATACAACTGTATACTTGTTGGGATGACTACTGTAGCTTCTATCATGCATTGTTCCTTGGGTCCAATTTATATATCCAAACGTGGGTCAGTGCTTCTGATCTTTGAGTCAGGCCTTGTAGGACAAGATCCAGATAATGGAAGTTAAACCCCTACCAGCTGAGGGACCCGTTTATCAAAAATGAGGCAGCAGCAGATATTTAAAAAGAAATGTTCATGAAAATGTTCTGATACAGGTGTCCACACTAGATAGGATGCCTTTAAGGCCTCAGTAAGGGGTTCTTTCATATCTAGATCAGAAAGCATTGTCAGAATTATTAAATGCACTTCTGGATGAGATAAATACCCTAGTCAAGTTGTACAGAGATACAAATTACCATAGAACCCTTTGTAGACTTCCGATTCGATCACAGCTTAGTTTCCTTACAGGTAATGAAAGCTGAATATGTGATTCTCCGGACAAAGCAGAAATATGATGGAGGAGACTGGGGCAGGGAGGCCCTTGCCCGGAAACTTTAAACTCACATGAAATATGAACATATAATAGAACTTCTAAGCGATGAAGGTACCAGTCTACTTTCTGAATTATCAAAGATAGAGGAGTTTCTACAAAGAACTTTATGCTTCAGGAAACCTTGACCCTTTAGAAATCACGGTTTCTGTCCCAGTGCCATTTCTCCTATTCCAGAGAAGCATAAAAGCAGACTGACACAATGTCCACTGTAATAAGTGTTTTAGCTACCGGATACTGGGCCTGCAAGGACAAATCTCCATGAGATTAGACCTTCCCAAATTTCGTTTTGCTACCCTCCCATTTGCTAGTTTGGTTCATACAATGACTAGCTCTGTTTCTGATGTTTGCCCTGTATGCTTTATGACCAGAGAAACCATTGAACACGTTATGTTCTTTTGCCCCGGGGTATAGTCTGCTTAGAACAAACGTTTTGAAATCAATTTTGAGCAAGTATTGTATGCACTGTATAGCTTATGCTTTAGTTCTCTGTGCTTTATTTCTCTGTAAACCCACAATGGAAAATTTTGTGCCGCCTGTAGAGTCGGGCTAAGGGCGTGGGTAGTTAGGAAGAAATCTGTTGCAGGTACCCCAAAGGGCACTGATTGGGATGATTTACGAATAAATTGGTGTCACTTTTTAACTTGTAGGAAATGTTAAAGTAATGAACATTATTGTATTTTATGTATGATGTTGTTGATCAAAGGTTGTAAATATAAAATGGAAACGTTAATGTAATGTTTTTCTCAAAGTTGGTATGGTCATGGAGACTAATAGAAAACATTTGTAAATTCAAGCCACAAAAATATCTACTTTTTTATTACTGCTCAAGATGCCCAAAAATAGAACCAGGAATGGCACTGAGGAACAATGTTTACGCGTGCAATGGACCAAGCGATCAACTATTTGATTCAAACTTGATGTGTATTGTTACAATGAGTTAATTTGGAATCTTGTACACAGATACCATTTTTTTTATGTTTTAAGATCTGTATTTATTTGTACAGTTGTATGACAATTTGTCGAAAAAACTCTCAGAATTGTTATATAAAAAAGATTTTTAGTAGCCATTTCTTGTTTGAATTTAACATCGCCAGGTCTAGATGTCATCACCCTGCTATTCGTTAAGACCTTAACAGTGGTGTTGTTTAGCCTGTTACTGGATCTTTTCAATGATGTGGCAAAGTGGGGCTTCGTGAGTGACTATTCAGGAGAGTGTTCATCTACCTACTACGGAAACCTTACACTGAACCAGCTAAACGCTCTTCCTACATGCCCTTTGCAGTCTTTGACATGGATGTCAGAATTTTGGCATAGATTTTTCCAAACGGGTTAGAGAATGCCCCCCCTAAAACCTATCAGCAACAAGCAGATGTTTTTAATGCAGGGAGGTAGGTGCCGGACAATGTGAGGTAAGTGGTGGACTTAATAGATTTCGCCTATACAACTAAGAACACAATTATAGCTCTTACAGTAGTTGTGGAGTAGACCTTCAACAGTGCCGAATGGCCTTTTTTAAGAGCTGCTGCAGAAATGTGGACTAGGGTAATATTTGATTGGAAAAACAATCTACTCCAGCCCATGAGCCAACATTTGATATATGGCATTTATAACACGCCTGTACGCACGTGTTTCTAGGCCCCACAAGACAAGGGAGGGAAGGGAAAGGGAGGACAAGACAAACAATCTTACTAGGCCTTGTGTCATTCAGATTGTGCAAGTGCGACACAAAGTGCAGGGGGATGGGAGAGGGGGGGAGTGTAAGGGTTTAGGGGAAGGGGAAAGTACAATCATGGTAGCAGGCTAAGAGATGATTGATCAGGGTGGTGTGATTGTCAAAAGCAGAGGAAAGATCAAGGAGGATGAGGACAGCTGGAGTCAAGATTAGAGAGCAGATCTTCACAGGTGTTCAGGAGAGCAATTTCCATGCCTCTTGCTGCTCTGAAGTCAGACTGATGATCATGGAGACAACCAACAGATTCAGTGTGGAGAGTAATATGGGAGATGGCCAGCTTTTCCAGGAGTTTGCCCAGGAAACGAGTGATAGAAATTGGGCGATAGTTAGCCGGACTGGTACGATCAGCAGGCTTTTTTTTTAGAAGGTGGTGCGCAAGGGCGTGCTTGAAGAGAGAGGGTAAAGATTCAGTGTGAAAGAGTGATTACAGAAAACTGCCAAGGCTGCAGCGAGGGTGGCAACGCTGTCCTTTGATGGTCTTGGAAGTGCAGGGAAGCACCGGTTAATAGATCTGACTGGTCTATAAACATCGTCCAATGTTATCAGCAAGAAGGAGGAAAAAGGAACAGGAGAGGGGGAGGCGGCCAAAGGGGGGACCAGAGAGGGAGAGGAAGAGGAAAGAGAGGACAAGATGTCCTTGATTTTAGTGGTGAAATGAGGCCAGAGCCATACAGAGGACCTGGGAGGCAACAGGAGAGATGGATACTGCAGTAGCATTGGCCAGCTACTTGCAGATAGTTTGGCTGTGTTATAGGCTGCACGGATGCAGGCTTGAATATGGGCCCTTTTCTTGGAGAGGTTAGTCTGTATTGCCTTTGGAGCAGGCGGCAGGCCAGTTTGTCAGAGGATGCGCCCGAAGCCCTCCACTTTCTCTCAGCCACCCTGCACTTGCGTTTCAGGGCGGGGAGGTCGGGCCATGAATGGCCTCCTATCTGAGTTTTGCTTAAAGGATGTACTCTAAAAGGGTGGTGTCTCTTGTCCTCCTTAGGGACTGAACCCCTTGCTCTGAAAATAAAACGAACTGACTCAATCTTTGGAATTGATTACGCCTGGACTAGGCATAAACTGGCAATGTATAGGGAGGACATTATGCTTTTCTTAACTTTGCTGCTTCATTCCTGCCTTTTATTATTGCTATTAAGAAATGTTGAGGGAATATCGGGGCTTAATGTCAACCTTGAGAAGTCTGCACCTCTAGCTTTAAACATATCCCAAGATCTAGTCCACCGTTTACGTAGCTCTATACCCTTCTGTTGGGCTAGGGGGTCAATTTCTTATGTAGGTGTCACACTCCTTTCCCAATACTGTGCAATCTAACAGGCAAACTACACCAAACCTTTCCGTTAAATGAAATCCCAACTTAAAAGATGGAACGAGTTTGCCATACCGTTGACTGGCAGGATTGCAGTGATAAAGGTGAACATCCTTCCAAAACTTTTTTTCTTTTTTTCAATCCCTTCCAGTTCCTATCCCTAGAAAACCCCTTAATCAGATTCAACAGAGGAGCCTTTCTTTTATCTGGAAGGGCTCCCTCCATAGAGTATCCAGTTATACCTTGCTGTGCGCAATGTATAAAGGTCTAGAGCCTCCGAACCTGAGCTGGTACTACCATGGTGCACAATGTAGTGGTCTGAAATTGGGTCGACCACCGCCTCACACTAGGCATGGGAGAAGCTGGAGAAGGATGTAGGTAAACTGCGTAGGTACATGCCGTGGCTCCCATGCGTAGGCAGGACATTGGCATTTTATGAACTCCCTTCTACATGAGCAACCATGTTAGTCTGGGATAACCTTTCCTGACATCTTTACCCAATTGTTGGATAGTTTTTTGTATTATGGTGTGTTCTTTCAGAAAATTAACACCACCAAAATGTCTACAATTAACTAATTTGGGTCAGGGCAAAGAGGCCTTTGGAAATTGCACAATTTGGCCAGTCAGTCGTGCACAATATTTTTGTATACATTTTACTCTTTACTTTCAAACGGTCATGAAGGATTAAGTCCTCCCAAAGATGGGATGCTTTTGTAATCTTCCACAAGGAAGGAGACAAAGGGACGGCACTTGGGAGTAATTAAGTTACTTGCAGTTGTGACTCCTGTACTCCCACTCCATACTCCTTCCTCCTTCCTTGTTATGACACTCACGCCATCTGCTAAAAATGAGGCTGATTGTTTACACATGGATGACAGAACGGAGGTTGGAGTTGGTGCTTGTGCCTACAATGACCAAATCAAGCAGTGTGGTCACGAGTACACCTCTGAATAATAATATATATATATATTTCTGATGTTTGTTAATCTGCTTAGAATCACATGCTGTGTATAGGTCCGACATCCAGCGGTCACTGCGATTGCATTTTGGTTTTCGTAGTCGTAAAGGGGACGTCGACAAGGCGTGTCTGTAACACTATCCCTATAGTGACGTGCGTTGTACCCACAATCCCTCACGCGTCGAGGTCACTCAGATTGTTGTTTTCCGCCCAGCTACTGGCCGCCTTTATGCGGAGCTCCTCGAGAGACATTGCCAAATAGTTTCTTCGACCTTTGGTCGTTTGTTATTAATATCAATAACGTAGATCCCTCCCTCGACGCATAGCTGTTTCTCCGCCGAGCAAGATCTTCGACGGAAGGACGAGCGGCGGGGATCCTTCAGCGCTGCCGAACATGTGGCCTGGCCTCGCCGGCCATACACAGTAGGGAGAGTGGGGTTGTGTGGTCTTTCTTTCTCTTTAAGAATGCCTTTCTCTTTCCCCTCCCTCTCTTTCGAGCTCGTAGTCACACTTCTTGCCCTCAGCTATGGAGAGGACGCCATTTAGGTTTTGCCCGTTTTGCAAGGGTAAATATTCCTGGAAGGATAAGCGCAAACGGTGCAACTGTTGCTTACCCCTTGATCACCAGGAGGACGGCTGTGCGGCCTGTAAATTACTAAAGCCCAAAACTCTAAAAGACCGCAGGGTCAAAAGGTGGGCGGCCTACGCCATGTCTAGGCCTGACACCTCGCCCGCTGCCGCCGAATGTGACGAGGACAGTGACTACACAGCCCCGTAACGGAGGTTGTAGACCTCTCAAAGGAGCGTTCACGCTCCTCGTCCGTCCCCGACTCCGACAAGCCCGGCTCACACCCAGTTTATGGGGATGAACACACCGGCGACAAGGACGCACATGGAAAAACACCAAAGCACATACCCCCGGCACGCATTCGTCGAAGACGAAGGCAGCCAGAGCGCCAACGGGGGCGCCGGGCCCACCGGCGTGTTCCGCCAACCGTAAGGGTCGTCAGCCCTCCCCGCCACCGCCTCCGGCAACTGGGCATTCTAAAGATAAGGGCGCTAACACCAAAACCTCCGGCGACGCGCATCGTAAGAGTGCTCACGTTGCCAGCAAGGACTCGACGAGCAAGGACTCGAGGTTACATAGCGTGACGGCGACCGATCCCTCGGAAGAGAGAATGATCGCCGAAAGCCTCGCGCGCATATCATCTAAGGACGGCCAGAGACGTACGGCGAGTGAGT
This sequence comes from Ambystoma mexicanum, assembly GCF_040938575.1. Taxonomy (NCBI): domain Eukaryota; kingdom Metazoa; phylum Chordata; class Amphibia; order Caudata; family Ambystomatidae; genus Ambystoma; species Ambystoma mexicanum. Next base: position 176,387,146 of record NC_090934.1, read on the forward strand.
CGCCGAAAACCGCGCACAAGGCCAAAGATACGCCGAAAGCGCCAGAAAAAACAGATCAGGCCAGTTCCCGCCGCCGACGGAAGGCCCTAGCCAGCAAGAAGGCTTCTCAGAAGGCGAAGGCTCTCTTTCTTCGACGTTATGGGACAGAACCAGACAACTACAGGAGGAAGAAACTCCTTTTTCATTCCCAGACCGTCCTGGCTGACCTCAGTGGACCTTTGAAAGGTTCCAGACCTGTATGGATAAACTAGACCGGTTCATGTCCATCCCAGAAGACGGGGCACCCAAGAGACCAAGGGAGGCACCCAATACCAGAAGTTTTATAACCCCATACAGGAGGACATATACTCTTACGACCTCACTGAGGAAGACACCCTCTTCCAGGAGGAAGATTAGTTCATCTATGTTGAAGACCAACAAGAAGAGGATGGTTTTCACGAGGACACTAACTTAGGTGAGGAGGGATTCCAGGAGGACACGGGCGAGGGCGATCCAAATCCCCGGCAGTCACCAGCTAGGTCTACAGACACAGGCAGTAGCAGTATAGTCATCAGGTCTACTGAAACTACACCAGTCAGGAACCCTTCGCCTGTTGATGATCAACCCACCTTCAATGCACGGCTGAAGAAGGCAGCAGCACATTTTGAACTTGAAACTGGGGAGGTCACCCCAGACACCGATTTTGTGGAGAGGATTATCAAAGAAAAAAAACCCCACTAGCCAAACTATCCCCATCCTCGCCTCAATTAAGAGACGTATTACCCCTTCTCTGTCCATCCCTGTACTGGTGAGAGGGGTCAATCCGAGGATTGAGAAACTGTTCTCTCCCTCTCAATCAGACTCATTATATATTAAGGGTCACTCCATCCTGGACTCCCTGGTCGTGACCAACAGCAGGAAATGGGCCGGAGTCCCACTATCTACCAGCGAGGCACCCCCAGATAAAGAGGGGAAGAAGCTTTATGCCCTAGCCAAGAGAATCACCACCTCTGCAGCATTCTCTACCAGAATTGCCAATAATAACACACTATTGGCAAGCTACGCTGATGCTCAATGGGAAAAGCTTAAACAGGACATTGAAGAAGCTCCCGAACCCCTAAGAACTCGTTTGCTGGTTACAGTTAACGAGGGCTCTCTGGTCAACCAAAGCATCGTCAAGAATACCCTCGATGCAGCAGAAACGGCTGGCCGCACTTTGGTACAAGGAATTTTGCTGAAGCATCACGTCTGGCTTCGCAATTCCGGGTTTAAGGCAGAAACACAAGCGTCCCTTATTAATAAGCCCATAGAGGAGTCCAACCTCTTTGGGAAAGCAGTTGATGACGCGCTGGAGAGCGAGAAGAAAGAATTTGACACAATAAAGACCTTAGACCAAATTTCAAAACCCCCTAACAGGCAGGGATTTGGTAATAAGTGCTTTTTTCGTGGCCAACGCCAGCAACAAAACCACCAACAGTATTCTGCCAGCAACTACCAAGGAAATAGTGGCCAGTACAATCAGAGGGGTCAACGCCGTGGCAAAGGGAGAGGCCGGGGTTCCACCCCCAGAGGCTCCCAAGCCACCAACACCACTGGGTGACGTGAAGATTCGCGTCCCCTCCCATACAACGCCGGTCGGGGGCCGGTTAACATCCTTCCAGCATGGGAGGGAATAACATCAGACCGCTGGGTGCTTTCCACTGTAGCCCGCGGCTACTGTATAGAGTTCAACAGTTCCCCAACATACAGACCCCAGAGGGGACGCCACATGACACCAGAACACCTCGCCATCCTTCTCCAAGAAGTGGACCAACTGCTGGAAAAAGGAGCCATAGAGGTCGTGCCTCTATCTCAGGTAACGGAAGGTATTTATTCAGTGTACTTCCTTGTACCCAAAAAGGATCTAACAATGCGCCCTGTATTAGATCTGCGCCCAGCGAACAAGTTTGTCAAACCCCAAAAGTTTCATATGGTGACCTTACAGGAGGTGATCCCACTGCTATCACAGCGAGATTACATGGTGACACTGGACATGAAAGATGCATACTTTCATATTTTAATGTTGCCAGCGCACAGAAAATACCTCAGGTTCATGATAGAGGGCAAACGCTACCAGTTCAGAGTGCTACCCTTCGGCATAGCATCTGCTCCAAGGGTATTCACGAAGGTACTGGCAGTGGCAGCGGCGCGCCTGCACAGGTTATCCATCCCAGTATACCCTTACCTCGACGACTGGCTCATAACAGGGGACTCTTACGAGACATGCTTCTCAAACACCCAAAACGCTGTAGACCTTTTGTTCCAGCTGGGCTTCTACATCAACGAGAAGAAGTCCAGCTTAGACCCCACCCAAGTCAAACAATTCCTAGGGGCTCTAATTCGAACAAAGGACAGCCTCGTCTTCCCCTCAAACGAGAGAGTCCAAAACCTGTTTCAGATCCCCCAATATGTGGCAGGTCGAGAGGTGACGGTGCGCAAAGCAATGCGCTTGCTAGGAATGATGGCGTTGTGTATTTATTTGGTACCTCACGCGCGCATGCGCCCAATGCAAGAGTGGCTCAACAGCCAGTGGTGTCAGGCCAGCGGACAATGGGACGATCTAGTGGTGGTCTCGCAGGCCTTGGTTCTCTCACTACGGTGGTGGACAAAGGAAAACCTGATAATAGGGAAACCTTTTGCCACACCCGCGGTGGAGGCCACTCTAACCACGGACGCATCCCTCACAGGATGGGGGAATCACTTATCCTATCAGACTGCTCACGGAGTGTGGACTCCGAGCGTAGCATCCAAGCACATAAACCTACTGGAGCTACTGGCGGTGTTCAAAGCACTAAAAGCCTTCCAAGAACACCTACAAGGGAAGACAGTGATGGTCCTTACAGACAGCACCACAGCCATGTACTACATCAACAAGCAGGGGGGCACCCAGTCTCCAGGACTGTCCAAGAATATATGGAAGTGGGCTCTCAGACACATGTTCCTACTGTCACAACACGTACCAGGGGAACTCAATCTGCTAGCAGACGAACTCAGCAGAGACTTCCCCCTGCCCGAAGAGTACGAATGGCGATTGCACGAAGACATCGTTTTAGACGTCTTCACGCAATGGGGATTCCCCGAAATAGACCTGTTCAACTCTGGAGAACTCACAATGCCAAAGTTACGCCTCCAGGTACCCCCAGAACCAGTCCAAGGGGGAACGGTCTGTCGATTCAATGGTCAGGGAAATTTGTTTACGCTTTTCCCTCCCGACTCCCCTTCTCAACGCAGTTGTGCACAAGATGCACCAGGAACAAGTTACCATGATACTAGTGGTCCCGATGTGGGCCCGGCAGCCTTGGTTCTCTCACTTGATGGAGATGTCTCTATCTCCCCCAGTGAAACTTCCCTGCCCACACAACATGCTGTCCCAGGACAAGGGCAGGACACTGCATCCATGCCCTCAGACCATGAATTTAGCAGCCTGGCTCCTGAGATCATAGGATTTGGACATCTAAAACTCCCGCAGAGATGTATGGACATCCTCAGGGAAGCCAGAAAACCTAATACTCGCCACTGCTATTCTAGCAAGTGGAGATTATTTGTCATCTGGTGTAGAGGAAAGAGCATCAACCCGGTTGACTGCTCTCCCACACATATTGTTCTGTACTTGACCCATTTATTGGATTCAGGTCTAGTGTTCAATTCCATTAAAGTCCACCTGGCGGCACTTTCTGCATACACCACTTCCCAACTTAGTGTCGTGGTGGAAGATCCCAGTTATCAAGGCCTTCATGGAGGGGGTAAAGAGAATACACCCTCCGATAGCTAACCCAGCTCAGAGGGGACTTAAATGTGGTACTTACCAGACTCATGGGCTCGCCATTTGAACCCATGCACAAGGCAACTCTTAAGACTGCTTTTCTAATAGCTACTACGCACACACCCAAGGTTTGCACCGAAATTCAACTCGAAATTCCATGTAAACCAGTCAATAGAACTACCTACGTTCTTTCAAAACCCTTCCAACTTGGGAGAAAAAAGTATGCATACACTGGATGTACGCAGAGCTGTCAGGTTCTACATGGAAAGAACCAGGCCACTGAGAAAGACTAATCAGTTCTTTGTCTCGGTGGCAGCAGGAAGAGAAGAAGAGGCAGTCTCAAAGTCCACTATATCTAGATGGATTGTTCAATGCATCACACTCTGTTACACTCTTGCTACGAGAGAACTACCCTTCAAGCCAAGAGCACATTCTACTCTAGACACTGGGGCATCCATAGCATTCATTGCAAATGTTCCCCTTGAGTCCATCTGCAAAGCGGCTACCTGGAGTTTGGTGCACACCTTTACAAAACACTACTGTCTAGATGCACACTCTAGATCTCACTCCCAGGTGGGACAGGCAGTATTAAGACATCTTTTCTCTACTGTTCCTTCTCATAACCCACCGCCAACTCCGGGTACTGCTCGCTAGTCTATGCACAGCATGTGATTCTAAGCAGATTAACAAACATCAGAAGACCATGCATTACTTACAACCATCCGAAATGCTTTTACGGTATCTGCTTAGATTCCCATGCGCCCACCCTTCCTCCCCGCTCGGATGGAAGGAACATAGACATCTTTCTACATCTCTCTTTTCTGTACTCACTCGTGTATACAAGGCTCCCTCAGGGCAGAAAAAATACAAACAGAGGGACCTCGACGCGTGAGGGATTGTGGGTACAACGCACGTCACTATAGGGATAGTATTACAGACACGCCTTGTCGACGTCCCCTTTTCGACTACGAAAAACAAAATGCAATACTTCGCAGTGACCACTGGATGTCGGACCTATGCACAGCATGTGAATCTAAGCAGATACAACCATCAGAAATGCTTTTACGGTAAGTAATGCATTGTCATATTTTAAATATAACTTTGCTTGGTCTCATGCTCTGGTGACTTCCCCAAGTATGGAGGAATAGACTGCGGAATAGAAGTACTTAGTCACTATAATGAGTAACATTTTTTTTTATTACGCTCCTTCAAAATGCATATACTGAGGTCTTATTTATGCATTGTATATTATGAAGTCTGATCACTTATGTTTACCTTTTTTAATACAGCTGCAGCTATGGTTGGACAACCCAAAGATTCAGTTGACGTTTGAAACAACACTACAGCAGTTTGAAGTACCTTATAACAGTAGGTAGATTTACTTTTGTTATGACCTTGTTGTTTTAGAATGTGCAAACCTGTCACCTTTGGGTCTGTTTAAAGTATTTAAGGAAAGTGAAAAGGGATGAGATGGTAAAGGATTGGGAGGGGGCACACTTTAAAAACTGTGAATCAACACAGGAGAAAAAGATGGTAGACTAATGCCCTGAAGAGATCTAGCCAATAGCTTCTTTAGCCCTACTGTCGGGTATTGCATAAAGAAATCTAAATGAAATAACATTGGAGGTATGAAAATGATCCATGATGAGATCAAGATCTACCCATTTGCGGACAAAGTGCTACTTACAAACTTGTCGTCCAGCTTCATGCTGGATTTGCTGGTAGACCTAGAGAGGTTTTTAACAAAGTATTGAGATTCTAAATCTGGTGTTATCAAAGTTTGAATTGAAGAAAATGTACAAACCTTAGCAGCGTCTGAACATAAAAAGTATAGAAGAAACAACACCCCATAAACTGTTCATGAAGTAAATTATCCCCAGCCGTCCACTATATAACGTCTACTTGAAATAACGAAAAATGTATCCCTCCAAATGAACGGAAAAAACTGAACGTACGTTTACTGCAGTAACAAAAATTTCAAAACACCATTTCAGCACACCGGGGAATCGGGGCTTTCCATGGTGTCCCCTGCTCCCCTTCCACCACCGATGAGAAGTTCGGGGAATGCAAGGGTGCCCCCACAGTCGCAAGGCCGGGATTGAGTCATTGAAGCAAAGATCTCATGTGACCACTGAGCGCCTGCATTTTTGCATTTGGAAATTCCGTTGGAGGGATTTTCAGGGGCACAGTGATCACATTGATCCCTGTAAAACTGTGTCTTGGCATGTTAAAGGTATTTGTACCGCGCGCAGTCTGGCGGATCTGCAAGCGAGAAGGCGGGGGATGGGTTAGTAGGGTGAAGAGGGAATACGATAGTGAGAGGAGTGGTGTTCTGTTGGCAGCTTTATCTCGGTATACACCGTGCGCTGAGCTTTTGGTGCGAGTATTGGATTGGTGTCAGTCCTCGTGTGCTGTTCGTGCAGTTTGTGTTGGTGTGGTTAAGTGAGTGCAGCTTGCGGTGCGAGAGTTGGTTGTGTTCGTTTTTGAGTGAGTTAAGTGTGCAGAAAATGTGAGCTTTTCTTTTTTTTTTTTTTTTTTTTTTGGTTAGTGGGTTATATGTTTTACAGCTTATCTTCACTGTTGTGGCTGAATGCCTGGATTTCGGGAATCCTGCATGCTGCGAAAACAGCTAGATTTAGTCCTGTATAGCGGGAGAGAGGCCTAAGCCTAACAGAGCAATTGAGTACTTGCTGGATTTGAGAAACAATTGAACAATTCAGTACCTTCTTAAACACAGCTAGATTTGAGAGTTCTGTATAGGGAGAGAGAGGTCTACACCTAACCGGAATTTAGGTTTTAGTGTGACGCACTCCCTGTTGTAATCTAATGAACTATGTATAGTGTTGAATTCTAATGAACTATGTATAGTGAGGTTGGGTGTCTATTCTCCTCCTTGGGCGTATGAGCAGGAGTTGTGGTCTCCTCTTGCCCTACTATCTATATGAATGTCTGCCTGATCTTTGGGTGTGATACTGGCCGGCAAGCTGTGGATGAGCTGTCGAAGTGCTTTCGTCTTGGTCGGACTGTGTTCAGTCTTTAGTGTCCTCCTCTTGTGGCTCTCTTTCATAATATCTTTAGGTATGTTGTGGGGTGCATTCCTTGGGTTCTTTTCATGTCCGTTTTTTTGGTGGCGACCGAGATCGGTATCTTTTTCCATCCTTGCGGTATGGGCGTTCTTCTAATTATGCAGTGAAGAGCCAGGATTTGAGCAGTTTCTTGAATACTAGGTGGTTTCTTGTGTTCCATATATTCTTTGGTAGGTCTTGCCAGGTTTTCGGTGCCTAGTGGGAGAAGGAGGATCCTCCGAATTTTCTTCTGTTATATGGTTTCGGTTCCAGGTGGATGTCGTTGCTTGATCTGAGCGTTCTTGACGGCTGGTGTAGGCTTAATTGATCTCTCAGGAATTCTGCGCCTTGGTTGTGTATTGCTCTGTGTGCGACACACATTGATTTGAACTTGATTCGCTGTTTTATTGGTAGCCAATGTAGTCATTTTTGCGCAGGAGTGATGTTCTCTTCGGGGTAGTTTGAGGAGGAGTCTGGCTGCCGCATTTTGAATGCGTTGTAGTTTTTTTTTTTTTTAGAAGTCGTAAAAGCAAACCAAGGTATAGGCTATTGGTGTAATCTACTCTGGACATGACCAGAGCGATAATTGTGCTTTGTTGGCGACCGAAAGGAACAATAGGATTATTTTTGCCGCTCGCAGGAGAAAGAAGCATTTCTTGAGTAGAGCATTTACTTGTATCTCTAGAGTGAGGCTGTTGTCCATCAGGACCCCTAGGTTTTTTACAATTGTGAAGGCGCTGGGGTCGTGCTGAGTTCTCTTAGCCAGGGGATGTAGTTGTCTCCTCTGTTTTCTGTGCCGATCATGATCCCTGTTTTGCCTGGGTTTATTTTGAGGTGGTTAAAATTCATCCAATTGAATATATCACAAAGGCAATTAGTGTTGTTTTATTCTTGGGTGTCTTGTATTTTGAACATGTCATCGGCATAGTTGTAGCAGGTGAGGCTGTGCCTTTTGATGATTTTTATTAATAGGTATAGGTAGATGTTGAATAAAAGCATGCAGAAAGATGATCTTTGTGGTACTCCGCATGTGGAGTGTCTTGGGTTGGCCTTAAAAGGTTTCATCCATACGGTTTCCGTTCTGTTTGTTAGGAAGGATTTGTTAGGAAGGATAATAGGGCAGTATCTGTTCTTCTAATCTCGTTATGATATGTCGTGGTTGACAGTGTCGAATGCTGCTGATTGGTCAAGAAAAATCAAGGCAGTACTGTTGTCTCAGTCTGCGTTTGTTTTTAGGTCGTTCCATATTGAGAGCAGAGCTGATTCTGTTCCTCTCATTGGTCTGAATCCAACTTGTGCCTGGTCTAGTAGGCAGTGATTGGTTGTTTTGTAAACATTTGTTTCTAGCAGTTTAGCTATTTAAGGGATATTGGAAATGGTTCTGTACTTGGATAAGTCCTCTACGTTTCCTGTTGTCTTTGAGTAGCGGCCTGATGTATGCCGATTTGAAGGCCTGTGGTACTTTACCTGTTGAGATTGAAAGGTTGAGGACATTCCTGTGGTATTCCATGGGAGTTTCTTGTTTGAGAATTGATTTGTAGAAGTCCGGGGGGGGGGGGGTAGGGGTCTTCTGGAGAACCTGATTTGTTATTTTGATTTACCAGTTTGACGAAAGTGTCCACTGATATTTCGGGGAAGCGTCGTAGTTTGTTCGGATGTTCCTCGTCTGGAAAGGTGGGATCTGTAGTGTGATCGTGTGGCCTGCTTTTTGTTATGGTATTTTGGATGGTAGTGATTTTATTTTTTAAGTGGTCTTAAAGTTGATGATTCTAAGGAAACTGTTGATGCAATTTAAGAACAGTAGAGTGCAGTGTGTAGAGGGGAGGATTGGTTTGGCCAGACAAAAGTATGCGCTTTTAAACAGTTAAACTAAGATTAAGAAGCTGAGAAATACTGTGTAAATATGGAATTGCAGCAGCCCAGAGACCCTTTGCGAAAATTCATGCAAAAATCATATACCACGATCTATACCCAAACCCACTCATAATTATGGTGCCAGGGTCTGTAAATGGAAATTGAACATGTAGCTTGGATGCGAAGCTGCCAATGAATGATACATGATTGAGAAAGGACAAAAAAAATACATTCAGGAAAAAATGCCTCAAGTAATTTACTGTTAAGCTACTTCTAGGACCCTCTTTTTTTATTTAATTTGGATTGAATCATTTCCTGGTTGACTGTGTAATGCCATGAAGTGCAGGTAAAATGCTATTAATCTAAAGCCTTTCATGTAGCCGTAGTGAATGACTTCTCTTTTTAGTTGCCATTCGCTGGTGGGGACTCGTGTGCTCATCTTTCCCCAAGTATTTGGAAAGTCTTTTCTCAGTGTGATGGTAATAAGCTTGCTTGCGGCTATTTGTCTTCTCTGCGAAAGTATGGTTTCTCCAACAGCAGTTTGCTCGCCATAATATTCGAGGCTGCTTTGGGATTTTTCAATGAGGTATACAGAGAATATCAAACGTACACAGGGAATGTCAAACTGGGAGCTCACTGGGAGTGCCAATTGGGACTTTTTCCAGGAATGTTGAAGTGGGAGCTTTTGAGGAAGTTAAAGCCTTCTGGGTAGGTCCTGGCCTATTGAGAATGTAATACTGGGAGCTTGCTTGAAATGTCATTTGACAAGGCACTGATATGTCGGGTTATTAAATCATATCACCTACAACAAGGTATATTATGAATTGACATAGCATGACACATTACATGATTACATGGCCTAGCATAACATGCTGTGACCACTCATGTCATAGGCAAACTGGGCACATGTGTGGTGGTTGGAAGCGTTGTGTTTGGGGTCAATTATATGGCCTGCCTGAATTGGAATTGCTGGTTGTAGAGCCAGCACAATGTGCATATTTACTCTGGTTTTACCAGTGGCACAGTGAAAGGATTTGCACAAATATTAGAGCTGTTGCAATTGCCACATTTGCTCTCGTTTTAGTTTCAGTGCTAAGGCAAGACGATCTACATTTGATAATTAATTGGGTTGGGGCTACAATTAGCAATGATGGCCCACATTTGCTCATTGCACCATCTTAGCGATAGCTTGAAGCCTGTAATTGTGCTAGTGTTTTCAGTAGTGCAAAGTCTCACATTGTGCCAGTTTGAAATTCATCCAAATGCTATGCCATTGGCACAAAAGAATTACAAATCTGGACACTGCTCCAGACGGATCACTGCTCTGGTGTCACAAGTAATGTGTGTGCCATTATCAAGATCAGAGGGAAGTACTGACAGTCCCTTTAGCTCACCCACGTTAGCCTGCAAGCCATTAGCAGACACTGCCTTGGGGCAGTGTCAGTACTGCAGAGTCCAGTGTTTGTTGCAGCCTCACTGGAGGCCATAGGCCACCATGAGGAGTATTGGCCACTCATCTTTCCAGTACAGATAACGGAAGATGATACCTTTGGGAGAGGGCAGTGACTAGTTACGTGAATATAATGGAAACCATTGTGGGGTGCCTAATGTAAACTGGAAATTATTTGCAATGTGTATATCGAGTAGATAACCAATGATATGCTAAGTGGATATAGAGGAAATCTGCCTTGATTTGATCACTAAACATAATGCAAACCGGCCCCTCTGCTGAGAGGGCATGAGGTAATTTGACACATTGAAAACTGATAATGATATGATAGGTGTGCTTGCTGCAAACCTGCTGTAATATTCTAAAGAGCTTTACTTAATGTGAACTTAGTTAATTATGTGCTTGCTAGGTTCAGAGGTATATGTATACAATTACTTTTTATTCATCCACATATGTAGCACTTTCTAGTGGTATTGCCACTTTGATTAAACGTTGTTTAAATTCTTTGTTCCAAAAGCAATGATGTTTTTGAATAATTTAACTGGTGCCGTTTATACCTATTGTTTTTAGGTGATACTGTATTAGTTCACAGAATACACAGTTACCTAGAGAGACACGGGTTAATCAACTTTGGAATTTATAAAAGAGTCAAACCATTACCAAGTAAGTACCCTGTGCAAAAAGTCAGTACTATATTTCAATGTACATGTTTGTAAATTAAATCTGTTTTAACACCTGAACACCCCTTATACAATTCAGCCCCTCTACATTTCTCAAACCCTACCCCAAACTTGCTTGGGTTGTCCTATTTGCAGTGTTGAAGGCTTCCAGGATGCAACTTCTGCAGTTTTTAGAATTTCTAATTGCTTGTTTTGTCAGTCTTTCTTATGCGCTGTCCTCAATGGTATTAACATCTGCCTCAAAATACCCTCTTACTGAAAATCTTTTTGTCCGTTCCTTCCCGTCTTTTCAGTTGAGGAACTTTATGCAATTCAAATTGTTGCAGTACCTCTGCCGATGTGATCCCCCATGTTCACAATAGTTTTGTACATCTTGGGGCCTCGTCCTCCGCCCAGATCCCCAGGAGAACCAGTTTTGGGTTGGGTTCTAATGGCTATCCAATCACTGCTGAGCTCTGCTGAAAACTCGATTCCAGTATCCTCCGATTAGCAGACATGTCTATCATTAGAGAATGTGCCTACCTACCTTCTACATCTCGGGACAGCTACATGTACATTTTATATGCAAAAATGTTTGCATCTTCGCTTTTGCAATTTATAATCTCATTTATTGTAAATGATTTGTTACCAATGAGCCTCTACTCTGTGTGCCTTTAATATCTCCCTTGAAAGGTCTGTGCTGCCCCTTCCTGCCAACAAACTGTTTTTGTCCTTTGTGGTTCAGAGCATATCCTAGGGCATGCGGATGGTGCTTTTTTTTCTCTTCATTTTTATTTGGTCTAAGCTACAGTTGCTCTTGTAAAACGAGGATCCTTCCATTTTATGTTGTCTGAGCTGTCTCTGAGATTACAGACCTTAACCCTTACTAAGTAACTTTTACAGTGCACTTAATTTTGTCATTCCCTTGTTTTATTACCAAGAATTGCTGCAACATCTCATTCAAGACCCCTGATTTTACACGCTCCCCAGCGCATCATAGATCGCCTTTTGTAAATGTTTAAAGGTTTCATTGGACTCAAACTGCCACCTGTGTTACTACTTACTTTTATTTAAACTCCTTCATTTTGTCAGAAGTCATTTAGACATTTGAATTTATTAGAGCATTTTGATACCAACTGGGGTGTCTCGCTGCCATTTCCGCTTGCCTTTCTGACTGTAATCCAGAAGCATCCTGCAAGGTAACTGCTTGAAAAGCAGTCTCTGTTGATCCCTGCTGCAAAGTCCCTTCCAAGGTCATGTTTTCAGTCACCACGACAAGGAGTCCACTGACCAGGATTTTGGCTGCAGATCCTGAGGTCTTCCTGCTGCAAAATCTTCTTCAATGCTGATGTACTGTGTTGGCTTGGGTATGTACTTACCTTAAGTCTCTGGTGATTCCTGTGTAGTTGTGGGGTGTTTTCTGTGATTGCAAGACCCCTCGTCCAGTTCATCCAGTCCCACTGCCGGAATCTTGCCAGGGTGTCTTCTGTGAAGCCTCTGGACCCTCAATTGTAAAAGTAAAATGTTTGCCCAGCCTTCCTGAGGAACTCTGACTTTTGCTACTTAAGAACCTATCCTGACACTGTCTGTTGGACACTACATCCTAGTTGACCCCCCCCCCCACCCCCCATCTGCCACTGAGAACACTCATGCTCCAAGAATAAGGGAACGTTTAAGGGATTAGACATTTTGCCTATAAAAGAGAATACACGTTTAAAAGTTACTTACTGATAAGAGTTGGTTGGTAACTGTAACTCTGAGCATGGACAGTTAAAAAAAAAAAGTTCTTACTTACCTTGAATGTGTGTTGCATTATTCTCAAAAGTATGTATTAGCTTTCTTTCCTTAGAAACCGTTTTGCCATTCTAACAGAAAGTAGAAGTAAGGGTATATTACTAAGCTGTGATTTGGTTGTGCCTCTTCGGAAAAAGTAATGCTGTTGGTTTCACTTTATTATTCCTGTTAGGATAATTGTATTAGTGTTCCCCAACTGGGTCTTGTTTCCCTGGTTTGCTGTTAGCCTGTCCAGAATAAGGCTGCATTAGGTTTTACCTACCTTGAATAATTTTGTCATTCACTAAAGTGTAACACTCTGTTTTGCTTTCCCTGTGCTGTTTTAGACCGACGCAAAAAGTGTCTTGGGTTTATACCTGCCCCAAGTTGCTGATGGCTCCTTGAAAAAGTATATGGGTTTTTCTTACCTTGAGTTAGCTGTGTGCCATCCAAAAACAAGTTACAAGAGTTACCGCTCATCTCAATCTGTGTTATACTGATCTCAAAAGAACCTGTAATTGAATATTACATCCTTAGGTTTTACTTACCTAGTATAACTGTGTGTTATCACAAAGTTAGTTGTACGTTTCTAGTGTACCTAGAATAAGTGTTCCACTATTTACAAAACGTATACTGTCCAGTTGACTGTGATTTGTTACTGAGCGTCACTGTAGAACTAGTAGGAACTACTACCCTTAAATTACTTAATTGTAATCTGAAAATAACCATAGATTTTTACTCCCCAAGAATAGGTGTGACCTATACTCGAAGTCTGAAATGGTTTTGACTTCCCTAGAACTATTGTTAGGTGTTCCAAATAAGGTTTATGCTTTGGTCTGTGAACCTTCAAGCATAGTGTTTTGTTTTGATGATTGTGATTACATATAATGTGTGATAGTACTTATTTATCCCTAGATTTATCTGGGCCTACTTGTATTTTATAGTACATGGTGTTTCTTTGGACCATTTGTATTACAATTTCATTTGTACTGCTTTTGCAGCCCTCTCTCCCTCCTAAGATAAGCCTGGCTGCTCTGTCTACGCTCCGATGAACTCTGGTGGTGAAGCCTTATATTATGAGTGGAGTCTTCTACTGCCTCAGTGAATGGTTTTACTAAACCCTTAGTTGGACATCAGAAAAACTGTCCTAACGGAGCTTTACACTTAGAGTGCTGCCACCATGCAAGCTCAGAGGAGCTTTTTAAAGGCTTCCCTGTGCTGGTAGGGCAGCGGTGCCCCATTCAAATGAGAAGCTCACCTTTCCCGTGCTGGAGCTCCTGGCGCCAGCATTAGAGCAGGGCGCTTCATTTGAATAGGGTGCCTCCACCACACCATCTTGAGGAAGCACTTGCAATGTGCCCCCGAGATGATGTGGCAGCGGCGAACTTTGTAACACAAAAGCTGTGTCTCCTCCCTCTTAACCAGCGCCCAAAGGCGCCACCCTCGCTGCCTCATCAGCAGAAGGGAGCTTTTTAAAGGCTCCTCGATGATTGCGTGGCGGAGGCTATGGCGTCCAAGTGCGTACACTGCTAAAAACAGGTTTGCTTTACCCTTGATGGGCCGTAATAGTACATTTTGGGTGAAGCAAAGATAAGTGTTATTAGATGAATTGACTGGCCTACATGCAATGTCGGACAGCTTATTCACGTAATACCGCTTCTTTTTGCTTTACACATGATGTACAGTTGCTGTCCAAGGGTAAAGCAAAAAGATGGAAATGCCCAAAGCAGCCCCCACCTCTCTATGTTGGGGCCCAGCAGAGTGGCTGGTTGCTGACATACATAAACACACTGACATGCACGTTCATGCGCGCGCGCGCGCGCGCCGTCACACCAGCACCTTCACACACCACAACACCAAAATACATACAATCCATACATACACATAAAAAATACACTTGCCTTGCCTGCGCCCACACAGCAATCGGGAGGACTGGATGCCCCTCCCCTGGGAACGTTGACACGCTGCCTTATAGGAGAGCATGCCTCTCCTATTGGGCAGCGTTATGCTGATGGCGTAATGAGAGCCGGCAAGGCAAGTCTTTTGACGCCCTGCCGGCTCACATTATTAGCCACTGTGTTTGTTACGGAGCCCAAAGGCTCTGCCAAAACAAAACTCAGCAAGGGATGCGCACCTGCTGAGAGCCATGTGGCACAGTCCCATGTGAAAATAAAACACACGGTTGGGGGGGGGGACTGTGTGGGGGCCATTGTGATCCCGCCCCCCAAACCATACTGGCTGGCCGCCACTTTGTGTAATCCTTATTTTTGCAGCAATTGTCTGTGTTGGGGATATTAAGCGCAATCTGCTGACCTGCTTTCAAAACAGTGAGCAAAATGAAACCTAGCTGCCCTAATTGATTTTTAGACAACCGCTTTGTGGTGAAGGCACGTGTCTGTAATAACTGCATTTTTGTGCCAGACCAAGTCAAAATATGCATATATTGCTATTAAGCATAATGAAAGCCAATCATAAGGCACAACTCTGCTATCATTATTGAGACCATAAGTGCATAAATGAGTTGTACATTCAAACCTTACTGTGCTGATGTGTGAAACCACCATTTCCACCTGGATTTTGGGTTGATTCGTGGTTTGCTGGGTCCCTGTAAGCTTTCCCAGGTTCGGGGCAAGAAATGTGGGTTTATTTATTTTCCCATTAATTTTTAAAAGCCCTGTGGGTCAAGAGTAGGCTCCCCACAGGGCAGTGTTGAACAGGGCCTAGCACGATCGCAAGTGTTCGCATAGAAGAGGGACTTGAATCTGCCTGGTCTATTATGGACCTAGTATGAGGTAGTCGTTCTATTTAGGTTTAGTGCGGATAGTGGATGTAAAATGTTGCAAGTACCTGGGCATCTAATAGCAGTGCCTGCAAATGTGTAGTACCTGCTAAAACTGCTAGCTTTGCCAATACTTGTTTTTAACGGGTCTTCAGTGAAAACCACCCATGGTGCTTATAAATCTAGTGGTTGAAGGCAGACCTGGTTCAGACATTTCTATTACACATGTAGAGGGTTTACAGCTCTGATTAAGTCAACTCCCGGAAGACTCCTTGCAGGCACATGGGGGCACGGTTTGATGGTAAAGCTTTATTAAAGTGAGATGAAAGAGTTTCATGAGGTGTTTTGGGCAGAGAGGGGCAGGAACTGGGCGGGAATGTGCATAGAGATTAGCATTGCCATGGGCAGTTAATATCCTAACCCCCCCTACAAGGTATGTGTCTCGTCGTATGCCATTTCTCCATTTTTGTAGTCTAATGCAATAGTTTCGGCTTAGCCCAAACTAAACATGAACTGCCTTTTGGGGATTGTATGGTTTCTTTTTTGGTGGAAAAGAGAAACGCTACAATTCCACTGATGTTTCCTCAATAATTTGGGAGCCCCAAATGCCCATGAATATTTTCAGGCCTAGATCCACAAATATTTACAGATGCTTTTTCAGAAGGTTGTCGTAATACTACGGATTTCTCCTTCAGATTAAGGGAAAGAGGTGGGTGAATGAAATTAAGGGTTCTGTTCCTTTTTCAAAGGCTATTTGAATTTTCGCTTAAAATGTGCATTTGTGTTGTACAAATGTTATTGAGAGTGTAAACATCGCATTAAGCTTTGTTCTTTTTTGCTGTTTGTGTTGGAGTAGGTTTCTCTATTGAAAATATTGCAAATATGCATATTTTCCTATTCAAGTCTTGGGGTTGTCAGCATTTCCCTATTCAACATGTTTTCTTTGTCCATTTTCTGTATAGAAATATGTTTGGGAGTCTTCACTTCTCCACTTAAATGTATTGGCCAGTTACAATGACTCCCGTGTTTTGACACAATGACCATTTATTTATTGAAATGCATTGGGGCAATTGTGCAGTTGGCATTCTTGACCTTCCCCATTCCTGATGAGTCTTGTGCGCTGAATTACCAAGTCACCGGTTTTCTTGCAACTATCAGTGCATCGCCATGATGCCTATAGTGGCGTCCGAGCGCCAAATGAACATGCATGTGGTAATTCAACGTTTTTGTATTGAAATCTGTTGGGGAATTAGCAGTGTTATTGATCCTTATCTTTGTCAGCCCTGACGGTCTCAGTGCACTATTTATACAAATGTACGTTTTTCTGAACATTGTTTTGGGGGAAATGTAGATAAATCGGCAGTTTTTTTATTTCAATTTTATTTTTTACTTTTCTAGTCTCCTCTTCCCCATATGTTTTGTGTCTGTGCCAATCTTTTCAGTACTCTTGCGGTTGCAACAATGTACATGTTTTGATGATTGTACCGATTTGACTACGCTATCACTTCACTATTAAAATGTGTTTACTAGCAATCCGAAACCCCCCAATCAAAATATACTGCCTCCTTAATTGACTATTCACAGATTGATAACCCTCATTAAAATGAATTGGTGCATTGTACTTTTCATTATGAAATAAATGTGTACAGATCAGTGGGATTTCGTCAATTTGCAGTGCAAATTAAAACGGACGATCCTAAAGTTAAGCACATTTGTAATAAAGAAAACGCCTATTCTTTGTGGTTATGTTGCAAAACAATGTTTTCCTTACTATTTCTTTATTTTTTCTATCTTTGTCATATTCATTAGCCAAAAAAACTGGAAAGGTAATCATTATAGGTTCCGGTGTTTCAGGCTTGGCGGCTGCTCGCCAGTTACAAAGTTTTGGAATGGACGTTACGCTTCTTGAGTCTAGGGTAAGAATCCGCTATGGAAATGTTGATAAATGTTCAAACGTGCATGCCTATTGTTTTTAACGTAGAGCAGTACACACTCCACTACTTTCATCAGAGTGGGCACTTCATACAATATGTTTGACACCAGGAATGAGGTTGCAACATTAACTAGAATTTGTGATTTTTTTTTTTTTATTTTTTTTTCAAAAAATGTTTTAAGCATCTCAAACTCTTGAGGAAATGTCCAGGTTTTCCCCTTAGTAATTTCGAGAGACCCCTCATATCACCATATACGTCTAAAATCTAAAGAGCTGAATCTCTGGACACAGTACGACATTTTAAGACCTTTTTCATTCAGTTGATACTCCAACCTTTGTCTTCTTTTGAGGTGCAATATATGTCCTGTATTTTAAGTACATGCAACCGTTGAAGGTCTTAAAGGAGGCAATAGTTCTAGTTCTCTTTTGGTTTCTGTCCATCAGTCATGGAGGAGAATCTCAGTGTTGCCCCATTTATGCCTCCAGGTTTACTAACGGAGGCGGTCTGTATTTCTCCATGGAACGTTTGTCCCACCTCCTTGTCCCCATTTCCCCCCCATCTACTTGGCATTTCTGCTTCCACTGTTGCTTGATCCGGACACCCTTTTTATGAGCACAGCAGTCATGTTAAAGGATGCCAATGCATATGTGCCAGGGCACTGACCTGACCATGCTCCCTCCCTTCCACAGACATCACCCGTGACGTTGGAAACGTCTTCCTTCTTGTTGATTTTCGATTTCCTTTTATTTCCGAATTCTTAGTAGTAGTAGTTTTGTATTTAGTATGTTCTTGTACTATTTCTCTCCTTATGCAAAGTCGGACATGCTCAATTTGTGCATGAAGTACTGTAGTCCCAAATACTGTGCTTCTGATTGTAAACTGGTTTCTGATGCTTGTGAATCTGCTTTTAATCACAAACTGTGAATATAGTTGATCTAGTGGTAATTGCGGAGTATTTCATCTTTCTTTCAAAGATTGAAAAAAGGGACGTCTACATGGGCAGGACTGTAATGCTATCCTAATGTGACATGCAGTGTACCCAAAATCCTTCATGAGTTAAGGTCCCATAGGATTATTTTTTCCCCACCTTTCTGCTTATTCGCTTAATTCAGAGATTGTCTATTGAGTTTATATTGCTTCTTGCATTCTAGTGTGTATACCCCCTGGAATCTTCGACTGTTTGACAGCCCTCTCGACGGCTGATCCTGTTAGTTGACTACACCTCCGGCCACTCGGCGGCTGTTGCTTCTTGGCCTTCGCCGCCCGGCCTTACAGTAGGGAAAGTGGCAGACACGTTTCTCCTGACTATTCTCTTGAATTCCTTTTCCTTGCCCCTGCCCCTTTTCCTCCTTTAGTCTGGCTGATTTTTCCCCATCCATTATGTAACAACCTCAGTTTAAATTTTGCCCGTCGTGTAACGGCAAACCCCCTGAAAGGACTCTCATAAAGAGTGTAATTGGTGCCTCCCTCGTGACCACGACTAACGGCGTTGCAAGGCCTGCAAGCTCTCTGCCGAAAGCCCTTAAGGACCGACACACCAAGTGGTTGGTGGCCTACGCCATACAGGCTGAGAGCCATTCTCCCGCTGGCGCGTCAGACGAGGAGTGAGCCCATAGGACTGATTTCCGTGGTTGTCCCCAGCCCCGATAAGCATATCACCGTCAGTGCAAGTGGAGTCTACACCCCAGCGACGAATACACAGACCATTCTCATAAAACCAAGCAAACAACCCCTCTGCTCCTTCAACGGATTTGTGGAAGAAGCCATCAACGCCCATGGGCCCATCGAAAGTTTTGGCGGTGCCTCCTGAACCTCATGGTTCAGGGCTCGCTGAACCCCCTCCCCGCCTTCGTGTCCAGAGCAAGGCCCTAAGGCTTCGACCTTACAGGATGCCTCCAATAAAACTTTGACACACGTTGGGGTGGTGTTAAAAGACACGCCGAAATGGGCCTTTATAGCTGAAACGCTTTTGTAGCTTCGGGTGAAGCTTTCCAAGACCCATTCTTATGGTTCATGCCTCAAAAAGGCTTCCCCTTTACCGGAGGGTTAGTCTCCAACCTCTCCTCCCCTGTCTCGGGCCCTACAGCAGGTCTCTGCTGCAGCTACAACTCCTTTCCCTCTCATTGATGAATCCTCTTCCTCTGTATTGACCAGGTAATCATTTGAAGCATGCATGGAGAAAATGTCTAAATGCATCCACTTTTCTGATTTTTATTTTTTAAAACTTTATTGACAATATAACAGAGCAACGAGCATTGTGTGAATCAGCATCTGACATGGAAAGTACATGAACAGGCAGCGTGATCAGGCAGGGTCTTAATAGAGGAGCTTCCAAGCATTACATTAAAAAAATAGGTACCCAATATACACGTGTACATAATTTTTTTTCTCTTTATTGAATATAGCTGAATAAATCAACTTTTTCAATATTCAAACAAAATTCATTTACGTATTAAGTACAACAAAAGTCAAGTAAAATTCAAATACATTATGATACAAAATGAAACGGAGAAAGAAGAAAACAAACGAGCATAAAATGTTTAAAAGGGTTGAAATCATTAGGAAGGGCCAGACTTGTGAGAGACTTGGCTAAAAAGAAAAATAATTCATATACAATATTAAAATTAGCATAAATTAGACTCATAATACCACTAAAACATTACATAAAATAAGTCATCATTATTTAGTGTACATATTAATTGTCACACTCACTCCTATCCTCAGTAGTCGAGGAGAATAAGTAGGATCGAAAGGGTGCCCAGATGTTCCTAGGTCAACTCGTTGTCGGCTGCATGACAGACCAGCGCTCCTCCACATCAGAGGACCAAGTGACAGCCTGAAGCCATTGGTTGAAGGTGGGAGACCTAGGGCGTAATCGGAGAAACAACACACAGCAGGTTGTGATCAACCTGTAAAGACCAGCCAGCCTACTGAGGTTGCGGCCAGTGCGGGGGAATTCATGGAAGAGACATCTATGGGGACGGTGTAATAGTACGATCAAGCATTTGAGATACAGCCGCACATACCTCCTCCCAGAATGAAGAGCGTTTTTGACCGGACCAGAGCTTGTGAATATAGTCAGCCTTGTCCGTTCTGCATCGTGGGCACACAGCAGGCAGATCCCTTGACATATGATGCAGTGTAATTGGGGTATAGTGGTATCTGTGGAGTATTTTAAACTGGATCAGTTTGAATGTAGAATTAAGGGAGACTTCCTGGGTGCAGCCACACATACATTCCCATTTTTGATCAGTTATTTCAATACCCAAATCACTACTCCACGCCCCCCCGAAGCCTATCCCATGAATGGCCTATCCTTCCCTGCAGAAGATCATACAGCCTGGTGACCCTTCCTTTTGTGGTGGTGCCTATCATGATTTTAGATAATGGCGAATCAGAGGAATTCATGCCACCTACCCTTGATCACGGCGCAGGCCCACGTATTGTAGCCAAAGGAAGAGACCCTCTCTCAGTGACTCTGGCAGGTCGTGCCATTTAGTGAAGGATCCCGTATAGTATCAAAGCCCTGCTCGGGCCAATGGCGAGCTATCGCGGCATCTACTCGAAGACTCGGGGAGACAGTTCCACAGAGGGAAATCACCATGAAATGGATGTGGGGTGTCTACCTGTTTCCAAAGTCTATGCCACACCGTTATCGTGACTCCAGTAGGATCAATGGGGTCTAGTTTGAGACTTAAAGAAGGGAGAACCACAGAGCGAACATCTAGATCAGCAGCTAGGTGCTCAAGTTTGACATAGAGGGGGGGGGGGGGAAATCTGCAAGATGCAAACCAAAACGCAGCGAAATGGGCCTGAGTAGTGATCCAATATCGCTCAAAATTAGGGGCAGCAAATCCACCCTGTGCAAAAGGGGTAGCCAACGTGTCAAATTTCAGGCGGACAGCACGAGAGTGCCTTAAGGCATTGACATTCCGGGTCAGTGACTTAAAGAATTCACCATCAGGCCATAGCGGGACGTTATGAAACCTGTATAGAAGATTTGGTAGTACTATCATTTTGAGAATAGCCACCCTCCCGGCAAGAGAGATGGGCAGTTTAGCCCAGTCTATCGTCTTTCGGGTGAGAGAGGCGAGGTAATTACCATAGTTGTGGTCCTATAGTGGGGTCCGGTGACATGTAACCACTACAGCAAAGTATTTCATCTCTGATTGAGACCAGGCGAACCCACAGAGATCTTGGGGAACCGTAGTGGTATCCATCAACGGTAATAGTGTTGATTTACTACAGTTTGCCAAAAAGAATCTCTTCTAATAATGGGGTCAGATTTTCAGCAGGAGAGCGGATGAAAAGCAAAGCGTTGTCCGCAAAGAGAAATGATCTCGGGATCCCGGGACAGTCTTATACCCCTGCAGGCATGCCACTGTCCGCTAAAGGTTCAATGGCTAACGCAAATATCAAGGGCGAGAAGGGGCAGCCCTGTCTGATGCCCCTGGCTATTTTAAGTTGGGGTGGAGCACCGGTCTTCAGTGCAGGTGACGGGGGACGAATATAGTAGTTTCACCCAGGACAGGAAGCAGGGACCAAAATTACTCTGCTGTAGGATCAACCACAGAAACCTCTTGGAGACAGAATCAACGCCTTTTGCATATCTATTGTGGCTGCTACGGCCTGCGCCTCTGGGTCTATTCGGGCCAGGATGCTAAATAAGCACTGTAGATTAAGCGCAGTGGAGCGCACCGGAATGAAACCCGACTGATCGGGGTGAACAATAAATAACATATAAAGTGCTCACCGGAGGGCCAGCACCTTGGCAAATATTTTGACGTCACAATTGATGGGAGAAAGGGGCCACTAGTAGCAGCACTGCATGGCCAGCTTGTCGGGTTTTCAGTAATACTGATAAAACCTCCTCACGGAGCGACAATGCATGCCTCCTCCCACACAGCCGGGAAACCAGACGCGCCTTATAAAATTTATAAAATTCAGTGGTAAGCCCATTGGCACTGCGGCGATCTCCCTGACGATAGTGAGTCTATTGCCATAGACCGTTCCTCTGCTGACAACGCACGGTCCAGGGCCACCCTGGTCTCCGAGGACAATACTGAGAGCCGAAGACTGTCGTGGGGGCAGTATCGATAATTAATATAGAGCGCTCCATAGGAGTGAAACTCGTCATTGATTTCTTGAGACGAGAGGGCCAGGGTGCCCTCCGCACTCTCAATCGCTGGAATATGGGCCCCCCCCCTCTCTTGGCGGATTAAACTAGATAATAGACAGCCATGGCGTTGCCCTTCACCATACCTTCTGGCCGTTTGGGGATTGTCCAAAAACTTGTTCGCGGTCGGCCTGGGCCCAGAAGGGAAACTAGCACTGTCCCCATCTTGCCGAGCGTGGTGACGTGAGGAGACGTAGCGTATTGGGTTTCTAGTCCGGCAAGTAAGAGTTTGCTCTCCCCAATGGGTTTCCGAATCACTCTAAGAATCCCTGCCTCTTTTGCCAGTACAACCCCATGGATGTAGACTTTAAAAGTCTCTCAGAGTGGCCTGAGTCTCTACTGACCCAGTATTGAGTGTAAAAATGTCATTGATACTGGACACCAGTTCAGATTTGAATACCGGGTCTAACAAGGCGTTAGACTTCAGTCTCCATGAACGTAACCCCCCCCCCCAAAATCATTACTCTCGCCCCACTTCAATGCAACAGTAACCGGGGAGTGATCTGAAAAGGTCCTGGGTAGGATGGTCATTTGCTTGATCGTTCTTATGAGTATATCAGAAACTAGCCATCTGTCAATGCGCAAGTCGTGTACTGATGAATAGAAGGAGAAAACTCGGGAGTCGGGATGTATTAATCTCCATGCGTCGTCAATTCTCAGGTGGGACTGCACTTCTATAATGCTCTTGGCAGCCTTGGAGAGCTGGCGAGCTTTCGTGCCAAACCTATCTAGATTAATGTCTACAATAGTTTTGAATTCACTGCCCCAAAGTATAGGAATGAGGGGAAATCCAGACAACTGGGAGGAGAGATGGGAGTAGAAATCGGGATCGTCAATGTTATGGCCATATACATTGAGTAAAACCACCTCACGACCAAGAAGTGAGCTAAACAGTAAAACATAACGTCCCAGGGGGATCTATGTTTGAAACTTTGTGGATGAACTTAAGGGTCTTGTGGGTTAGGATCATAACTCCACGGCTTTGGTGAGAGAAGGTAGTATAATGTGGCTCGGGACCCCATGACCTGGCAAACCCATCACATCCCTTAGCCAATGTGTGGGTTTCCTGTTTAAAAAAAAAAAAAAAACTTTGTTGCTTAACATACAGTTGGAGTTTACACATTTTAATAGGGTTTACCCAATCCTCTAATATTTCAGCTCATTCATACATAAGTTTTCATCCGCCATCAAGACAGTAGGTTCATGTCAGTGATAGCAAGTCGCGGCGTGGAAATGTATCGCAAAATCCTAACCAGGCTAGAGAAGGTTGAAGTCTGGTGCACTCAACACGAGGATAAGTAGTAACTGTCTACTCAATCACATGTCAAGAAATCTTTCAAACATTTGTCCCTTCCCTGACCCGCTCCCAACTGGAAGGGTGACACCCTAATAAAACATCAAACCAAAACAGCAACAAACGCAGCACTGCATGGGGGGGGCTGTGCGCTAGTCAAGGATGGCGACTACTCCGACACTGGGCATGAGAAAAACTTGGTTTGGTGCACAATTTGGAGATCAAACAAGAAAGAGCTATAGGGGGGATTGGACTAAGCCAGCTTAGGCCTCAATACCCCCAAGAGTACTGGTTCATCATAGAGGGGGGTGAGAGGGGATCGTAAAGGCAGAGCCAGCACCGACCCCCCAGGGTATGTATGAGAGGTTTACATCTCGGGAGAGAACCGAAAGCCACACAGGGTTGGTGGGATGAAGCTCTAACCGGGAAAGTGATCATCAATGAACTTGGAAGCCTCCTCCGGGTTGGTAAAATAGAAAACTCTGTCCGCATGTTCGATCCTCGTTTTTGCTGGGTATAAGATGCAGTATTTGACCCCCAGCTCTCGAAGTTGCTTCTTGGCGGCTAGGAAGGTTTTGCGTTCCTGTTGAATAGCCACGCTGAAGTCCGGATACAAATGGATCCTGGTGGTGCCGAGTAGTAGTTCGCCTTTAGCTCAGGCCGCATGAAGCAAGGTATCCCAATCATGATAGTTTAGCACTCTGGCTATAATAGTACGGGAGGGGGGGGAGCACTCGGCTTGGATTTTGCAGCCAGGGATCAGTGGGCCTGTTAAATTGCAAATTGAGGTGAGCGTTTTAGGAATCCAATAAAGGGAGAAGGATGCATTCTACGTAATCCTCCATGGGTCCATCACGTTTATCCTCGGGTAAACCAATGATGCCGGATTATTACGCCTGGAACTAGACTCTAGGTCTTTGATCTTTTTACTGACCACCTGGACAGCCAGGCCACCTATTATCTTAGCGTGTTGATATCGTCCTCTGCCAGGCTCACCCTAGATTCCACCTCCGGCAGGGGGGATAGGGAGGGTGGATTCGGCTTCAGGTGGGGCCTAACTCAGCTTTGGTGTTGCCTTGGTGAACATGTTGATAGAGCTCTGTTTTCTACTGGCCTCCTTAGTCATGACCACACCAGGATAGATCTAGACCTGTGGTAGGGAACAGCAAAGGGGGCGAGGAGGGCTAGGTGGAGCCTGAGGTGACCAGACCTGTCCACCAGTGGGCAAAGCAAGGTCTTCTGCCAGCAGAGCACAGCCGAGTGATGGGGCAGGGAGTCAAGCACCCCGGAAGAGCTGTGGGGAACCAGGTATGGCACGGGAGTGCAGAGAAAACCAGGCGGTGAGGGCCCGTGTGCCAGCCCAGTTGGGGGGGGGGGGGCGGGGCAGAGAGGGGGGGGGGGCGGGGCAGAGAGGTAGGGTGTGGGGCACCACCCTCTTAATTTGCAATCCAGTTGTAGGGGTGAGGACCAATTCCTGACTGGGTTGAGGTTTGCGAGCATGATCAGCTGAGACAGACTCGATATCAGGGTTTTAGAGGGGATGGCGACAGTCTATCCATGTGGAACAGCACGCATGCAGATCACACGGTCCATCAGGTTGTTCTTGTAGAGAAACCGAGCTTACCAGCCAAATTTTCTGTGTGCAGTTGATGTCGTGGCGTTACTGCCCCACGGCCCAGACACTGCAGTTCCACCACCCTCCCACTGTGCCATCTGAATTGCCACAACCTGTATCTGATAGAGTGGGCTGTGTCCTCCCTCATAGACAAAGCAGTAGTCCGTACACTCAGATCACAACAAGAGCCTTCCAGCTGTTCCGCCCAAGCAGGCTATGCACTTCAGTATCCCCAACCCGCAGACACCAGGTAGACTTCAAGTAAGCTGGGTGGTGACTCGCCCAGCAAATAGCTTCTGAAGGAGTCTGCTGGAGTTAAGCTTACCTCACTGGGGCGAGCACAGATACAGTGGAGGCCAGGTAATGCTCACGCGCCGCCCCAACACACATACAGCTCTCCCGTCTCGACTCGTGTTGGTAGTGCTGAATGAGGCCGTCCGTAAATGATAGTAGTCACCTTTGTATATTGAGCAGGATCTGCCCGCTCTACCACCTCCTCCGTTTCGCATCATGTGTGTTGACGCTTTCCGCGCAGCAGATGTGGAGTTGAGGACCCCACTGGGTCATTGTTGGGTCCACGCAGCTGCCACCAGACGACAGCAAGACCACTCAAGTACTCTCCTGGATCCAACAGGTCTCCTCTAGATCCGGGCCAAGCGTAGGGCAGAGATAGCGAGGTGGGGGATCTGCTCCAGTGTGGTCCTATGGGGCAGGATGGGTGGAAACCCTGTTCACAACAAGGTTGATTACCTGGAGGTGACCTGCCGCGGCAGCAGCTCCTTATATACACAGCCACGTCCCACCCGGAGGAAGGCGTTAAGGGCTTGCGTGTCTGCAATCTGAGTCGGGCGAGAGCTCACCACGACCATCGCCCACTGTTAGGCAGAAACCTGTGCAGTTCCCTTAGGGACCACTGCAAAAAGATTAAGACTACAGGCGTTAGCAGTAAACCCAATTGGTAGCAGTCCGCACCACCCAGATTTACCTGGTAGCTGAGCAGTCAGACTTCTCTCAAGAAGAGTTGGGCAGTATATAGAGTATACACAATAGGGCTAAACATACAGTAGTACAAGCAAACACTGACCAGAGCTTTGGTATAAAAGTATATAATTATTTAAAAATACACTTGTAAAAATACACTGGCATTAATATGTCAAGCAAGTTCAAACAGTCACTAGAAATATATACACCTCCCGAATTAATTATTTGACAAGTCTAGGTTAATACACCACTTATTTAGCAAAACCGAGATGAGCGCGTAACCATAGATGGCACTCCAATAATTATTTAAAAAGGGAGAGAAAAGGCAGAAATTGGAAAAACGCACAATACCAACACTTTTAAAGAACCACAGCAAGTCAAGAAAGGCAGGGTCTACTAGAGAGCAAAAAGTTCATAGGCCAGGCCCACTCTTGGAGAGAGCAAGGTGGAATGTGCCCAAGATCACAGTGGAAATGCACTAAAATTCTTTGCAGGAAAGTCAAAAAGAGGTTGGATCAAGTTAGAAAAGTAATGTTAACCGTTCCGAGGTCACCCCAGGATAGAGTCAAGGATTTACGGGACACCTTGGACAGTCTGTTGCAAGGGAGACCAGGCGGGACACAGTACCTGAAATGGTGAGAAAGCTCCAGCAGGGGCAGTTGTTCCTGGCAGCGGGTGCAAGTTGGTGCTTCGTCCAGGGGAAGAGATGATTTTGACGTGGAGGAAAGCTGGAGGTCGTTGCACTGCCAGGGAAGAAACCAGCCGCGGAGTTTCCCGGTGCTTGGCACGGCGATTCGATCACAAGGCGATCCAGGAAGGCGAAAAAGGCAAACTGGATGGTCCCACCAGCTCAAGGGGAAGAAGACTCTCCTGAAAGAAGATATTCTCTGTTGTCGGGAAAGTGGTGAGTTTCGTACAGCAGGGCTCCACCGGTGGTGTCGTTGTAGATGGCTCAGCTTCTCCCCTCATTAGATTCTTTAGGTCCTGTGGCGACTTCTGAAGTTCCAGTCCCCAAAGCCCTGTTTTTATGCAGCAAAACCCCTATTCATCAGCCTAGCTGTCAATCAAACATGCCAAGTGGTGAGCCGGGCGACTCACCACTGGGCCAATCACACAAGGCAACTCAGTCCAGGGTGCCTATTCCCCCCCCAACCACTCCCCCCCCCCCCCCTGCCCCCCACACACATCCTGTAGATCCAGTCAAAGTAGCACCTCTTCTGTGTAGAAGCCCGCCAAAAGTGGAACAAAGGGCTCGATTTGGGTTGGAGTTACAGAGGCGAACACAAACGCCATTTTAAAACCGAGTCCTGGCAAAAAGAACCAACCGGGGAATAAATATTAAATAAATGACCCAGCGGTATCTTGAACATTGTACCAAAAAAGTGGTGCGTTTTAAAATGAATGGGAAAATCCCATAGGAAATATTCCAGTGGAATATTTCGCGTGGTAACCACTGCCACCAGCCAGAAACTCGACAAGGGGGGACGGGACAGTGCCCCTTTGGAAAACAGACCCAGGGGCAATCGAATTACTCCTACCAGTACTTTCACAATATGATGGTTTTTACTGGTTCTGTTCACAATTTAAGACTAGTAAAGCCAATGGTGACTTTACATGCCCTGGGAGACAGTAGTCAGTCTCAGGGTATGAAGTCTGTGTTTGGGGGTCACTATGACACCCCTGTGTTACTGCACTGAGGGTGCTGTGTAACACACTTACCAAAAACACATGAAGCCCTATGGAGTGAAAGACCCCATAGCCCATAAAACACATTACAAAGTCAAAGGACATTCTGAAATCATGCCTAAGAGTGGGAGAAAAGAGTCTCACTCTTAGCAGGAGAAAAAATTAAACCCCAAAAATCCAGCAAAACTGCTTGGGGACTCACTAGGTTTGGGAAATTAGCCGTTACAGAGAATTCTCCCTAACACCCGCTGTAGGGTTGTTGTGGCAAAAAAATGCCCCGTGTATCCAGCAGAGTTGGGGCGGCCATGGCAATATCGGCACTAGTTCTCAGTGCACTCTGTTGTCTCCCACACATAGGCAGCAGGGTTACCTCTGCAGTTACAGAATTAGGACAGGGTGAGCCGCTCCACAACACGCGGTCACCCAGCCCGTGCCCAAGGGTCCTGTGGTAATTTGCTGTTCGGGCCACCACGCAGATGAAACGGTGCTGCAGTCCCCGGAAGGATGAGATGTCCTCTGTTTCCCAGCACTCCTCCGGTCTCGCCGGTTCTGCATGCCAGCGGACACGCCGACAGGGTATCTCACATTTCAGCATAGTGTTAAATTGCCAACTCTTCCCCCCTCTGCAGCCTCAGGAGCCAAGTTCTCTCCGCAACAGACAATCCGCACAATCTGGAAGTGAAGTCGGAGACGGACCGTGGTCCGAGTGTCTGAATGATGCAGATTTCTCAGCTTCAGTGCCTTGTGTACTCCCAGCAAAAAGACCTCCTCTTCTCCAAGTCATTTAGCACCGGTTATTCAGCTTTCTGCAGAGTGAAGTGGTACCAATAAGGATTTTCAATACTTTAGAAGACTGCCCAAGACAGAGGAACTTGGTCAGGCAGCCATTTCCCAGCTGCGCAACAGCGGGCCACTTTTCTGATATATTTGATATTTTATAAAGACCACAGCCTATGGGTTTCTGCCCGAGACTTTCAATGTCCCCAAGGCACTACTTTCCTGGGGCTCAATTTTCTTCATCTAGACAACGTCTACTTGAGACATATGTGGACATCTTCCAAGATGACCCAGATATCTTTTATGTCCTGGATATGAATCGGGTTTCACAAGACCAGATTGCTCAAGATCCAGATACCTGGATCCTCGCTGATTATCATGAGGCCCAATACCCCTGCCCATGACAAGATCTTCCTTGATGCTCCTCCCGTCTCTCAGCCCCAGGAGGACTCGACAATTGACGATCAAGTGTTGAATACCCTCATCAAAGGCTGCGGACCACTTTAAGATTAGAACTCAGGCTTCTCTCATTAATAAACCTGTGGAAGATGCTGCCTCCTGTGGGAAAACTGTAGCCGAGGCCCTCGCAACCGCAAAGAAAGAACATGAAACACTGGAGTCACTGAACCAAATCTCGGCCCAGGCTTTTGTTCAACGGGGAGTCTAACACCCGCTGTTCCTTTCGCGGGCAGTCCTTTTCCAGCTCATCTCAAGGTACCTACGGAACTGGAGATCTCCTTGGTATTCCGGCCAGGGCACTTCCAGCAGTTTCCAAACACCTCAACAGCTGTGATCTCGGCGTGGCAAGGGTAGGAGGAGAAATTCTGCAGCCAGAGGCTTCCCAGACCCAACCAGCAAATGTCTCGTGGCGCTGGTCCCTGTAAAGGACCAGAGAGGGGTGTCTGTACCTCTCCTCTATATATGGTAGAGGAGAGGCACAAAGGACCCCAGCCAAGAGTCTCTATTGTTGGTAGCAATGGATGAGCAATCGAGGCCTAGCTTCTCTGGTGGTATTGCGGACTGGTTCTTAAGTACAGTGTAGGCTCCAAGCATCCACAAAGAAATGTCTGCACACTGTTAGTTAAAACCGTCTTTATATAAATAAGGTTGAAGGTTATATATACTATCACGATAATACACTTTGTGCTCTGACAATTCTAAAATGGTAAATATATACAGTTCTAGGTGGTACCACTATTACTCTGATCTCTTCCATTAAAATGCATCAACTGTACTCAGTTCAAGTAGCATACGAATCAACACAGCAAAGCGATATCAACCATAGACCTAGGAGGAAGACAAGTTGGTTTGACAATTGGCAGAATACCGAGGTCCTACCGTCAGGCCCAGTTCTGTATGAGGATCCCCCACCACCTGGGCAACCTGTAAATGAAGATGCACTACAAGCCCAGTCCATATATTGTCTATTAGAGTCTTATCTTCTATAGTTCTGCAACCCAAATGTACCTTGTGTTGTACAGTTCTTCGTCAGGGAATCGACGTGCCCTTCTTGAGGGCACTCCTTTTCAGGCAGGAGCCACGGGTCGTCGAACTTCTGAGATGAAGAAAAGGTGAAGGTCGTCGTTGAGGCAGCAGCTTCGGTCCTTGCGATGCTCGTTGACGATCGGTCGAAAATGTCCTTCAACAGGGGGGGCGTGCGGTGCACCCCGACGACTATGGTCGATGCCGCAAATAGTCAGTGAAGAACTTTGGCCCAGCAAGGGCGTCGGGTCATTGGCGTTTGGTGTCGGCGAAAGGGGCGTCACCACGGCTGGCTTCAGTAGCTTCATCTGTTTCTGAGGTCTTTGTGTGGCGGGAAACCCACCAGCGGATTCTCCTCAGTCATCGACAGCCTTGACTTTCTCCAGCAGGACGAAAGCGGTCGACTATGATGAACACGGGAGTCATTGGATCAAATGTTCTTAGTCAAAGGGAGCACGGCGACTCCGGACGGCAACAGTGGTAGTCGACGCACGGCTGTCCAGTGCTTCTCTTCGTTCTCCTCGGCGGTCCCCTTCTCTGGTTGGCAACCTTTCGTAGGTCTGTCTACCAGCGAGCTTTGGCAAAGATCAGCTGGGGCACGATGGTCCATCGTAGCTTGGGGAAAGGTCTCCTAGCCAAGTCCTCTTAGATCAGTTCTTTGATGGCACAGCAGCTTTCAGATTAGTGAAAGACAGCAGCAGCAGTTCTTCCTCTTCCAGTGGGCTTCAAAGTTAAGCATCAGTTTCAAGGTCAGTTTCTCATTCAGCTTCTGAATGGTTTTTAGCAGTGAGAGGCCCCCAGATATACTGTTGATCTCCCATTCACTCTGCTGGGTCACACTCGGGCAACCAATCATTCAGAAAGGCAGTCTGGCAGCCAATCCGGCGCATTGTGCATTCAGGCCATTCTTCTACATCTAGACACTCGCAGCACAGAATGTGGATTCGGATAAGCGCTCTGCCATTCAGCACTACACACTGCATTCATACCAGTTTCGTGCAGGGCTGTCTGTCATTGTGTTAAACACCAGATACTAGACACCCATAACACAGAATGTGTATTCGTCGCACACTCCATTCACCCAGGTCCCACCCCACGGGCGTACCCACAACATACAGTCATTGGGAAGGCTTCAGCCAGTCTGTCCTGGACTTCCCCATAACACTATATATGGAACTTCCACCCAAAAGCCAGTAAGGGGGAAGGGACAGAGTCTGGGCTTCCCAGGACTTCGAGAAAAGTAAGGTAACAAGCGATAGAAAGCAAGAGGCCACCAGGGACATCTTGTTCCCTATCAGGAATCCACTGATTCCAATGACCGGGCCTGTGTATCCCAAAATGGAGGACGCTTAGGGCACCGGTCAATTCAGCACAGAGCTGCCACCAGCCGGTACTCTGTTCTGTGGGCCACACACAGGTGCCCAAAAACAAACACTATGAGTACAGGGTCGTACTCCCACCCATGGGTGCCCTAAGGGTATCCCAAGGGTCTGGTTACCAAACCAAATACAGGAAGAGCCGCACAGCCAGGAGTCCCACCTGAACTCCTGCACGGAAAACAAGCCGTAACACATGATAAAAAGCAATAAAGGACAAGGATTCAGAGGCTCTGTCCCTCTGATGCATTTCCAGCATCAGTCCCCCTACCATGTTTTCCCCAGTAAGGGGACGATTAACATCTTTCACCCACGCATGGGAGGGCATCACCTCGGATCAGTAGGTCATCAAAACTGTCAGATATGGCTGTTGCATAGAATTCCTGCAACCACCCCAATACCCTTCAAAAAAGCAGACCGCTGTCACCAGAACATCTACACATCCTGTTAGAAGAAGTCCAGATCCTGCTGCAAAAGTTAGCGATCGAAGTCATCCCAGATCTTCAGGTAAACAGTATTATTTATTCAATATACTTCCTTTTACCCAAAAAGGATCTAACCATGTTCCCTATTATAGATCTGTATCCTGCAATAAAGTATGACGGACCTCAAAAGTTCAGGATGACAACTCTACAGGAGGTAATCCTGCTGCTACAACAGGGGGATTACATGGGCACATTGGATATGAAATATGCATACCTTCATATGTTAGTGTTGCCAGCGCACAGAAAGTACCTCTGGTTCAAGATGGAGAACACTATCAGTTCAAGGCACTTCCCATTGCCTCAGCTCCAAGGGTGTTTTAAAAAAAGTCCTTGCAGTGTCGGCAGCGCACCTGTGTAGGCAATCATCCTACTGTACCCTTATCTCGACGACTGTCCCATAACTGGACACTATCACCAGGCGTGTCTGGAGAACACCAAAAAAGACTGTAGATCTTCTTTTCAACCTGGCATTCTCAATCAATGAGAAAGTCAAGTCTGGCCCCAGTCAAGTTGGACAGTTTCTAGGAGCACTCATTTGAACATAAGATTGACTAGATTTCCCTTCAACGAGAGGGTTCAGAACATGTTACAGATCCCTCAGTATGTAGCCAGTTTTGGAGTGAATGTATGGAAAGAGAGTGACTCTCAAGCCAATGGTGTCAAAGTGGTCAGTGGGACGATCAGTGGTTGTCTCTACAGCCATCATTCAGTCTCTGCAGTGGTGGTCAAAGGAAAGCCTTCTGAAAGGGAAAACCTTCACCACCCATGCAGTAGAAGCTACTCTCACCACAGATGCATCCCTTTCAAGATGGCGGGGGGGTGGTGGGAAAGCAAATCTCCTAGAACAGACAGCGCACAGAATATGGTCTCCTTCAGTAGCAACCAAACATATCCATCTGTTGGAACTGCTTGTGGTGTTCATAGCCCTAAATGCTTTTCAAACACACCTACAGGGAAAGATTCTTCTAGTTCCTACAGACAGCACGACGGCCGTGTACTACCTGAACAAACAAGGGGGCACTCGCTCTCCAGGCTATCCAAATTGTCGCAGAACATTTGGAAAAAGGTACTCAAACACGACGAGTTCCAGGGGAACACAATCATATGGCAGACATATTCAGCAGAGACTTGCACCTACCCGTAAAGTACGAGTGGCGCTTGCAAGAACACATTCTATGTAACGACTTTGCATAGTCATCAACTTGTTCGCAATTATGAAGAGCACTCAATGCCCAGATTATGCCTACAGGTACCCTCAAACAGTCCAAGGGGAACAGTCTCTGTATAACATGGTCTGGGAGATTTGCCTACGCTTTTCCCCTGATTCCCCTACTAAACGAGATAGTTCACAAGATGCACCAGGAACAAGTCACACTGATCCTGGTAGCACCAATGTGGGCTCAACAGCCATGGGTCTAATCTCATGAGATTGTCATTCTCCCCACCCAGGAAACTGCCATGCCCATACAACATGCTGCCACATGACCAAGGGAAAATACTACACCTGTGCCTTTAAACAATCAACTTAGCAGCTTGACTCCTGAAGTCAGAGTTGGGGCACCTCCAACTACCTCAAAGTTGTATGGACATTCTTAGAGAAGCGTGAAAACCTTACACCAGTCATTATTACTCCAATAAATGGAAACGTTTTGTCATCTGGTGCAATATATAGAACATCAACGCTATTGACTGTTGACCTAAAGCTATAGTCATTTTTATATAACACACATCTTAGATTTAGGACTTGTTTTCAACTCATTTAAGGTCCACCTCGCTGCCCTCTCTGCGTACACCACATCTCAGAGCAAGGATTCTTGGTGGAAAATTCCAGTAATTAAAGTATGCATCATAGGGGTAAAAAGACTTCACCCTCCTTTTTCTAACTCAACTCTCGGATGGGACTTTAATATCGTTCTTACAAGGCTAATGGGGACCTCCCTTTGAGCCAATGCACAAGGCTAGTCTTGTGGCTCTCACCTATAAGTCTGTTTTCCTATTGGCTACATCAGGAGAGGTAGTGAACTGCAGGCTCACTCTGTTCAAGACCCATTTATTAACATTCATAAAGACAAAGTGGTACTTCGCAGACACCCACACTTTGCGCCTAAATTTATTTCAAAGTTCCATGTGAATCAATACATCAAACATCCGACTGTCTTTCACAATCCCACTAACGCAGCTGGAAGAAGCCTCCATACACTAGATGTTAGGAGAGCAGTGGTGTGGTATATTACCTTGATAAACCAAAACCACTAAGCAAGAGTGTTATGGAGATTTATCATTGCTATGCTCATCCCCTCTCCTAGTGAGACCCCCAGCACGTTTTGCTGTACTTCAGGACCTTTTGCTTTCAATCCTGAATGATTGGAGCCTTTTTCCACGAATTCTTTCTTGTGGGCTCTGTCTTTAGAACTATATTCTTTGTATTCTACCTGCACTATGGAGTCTGTCTGCTCCATAGCTCTTAAAGGCATCTGTGGTTTACTACTACAGCACACAGCTCCTTATGGGCATTGTTGCTGAGGATCCTTGGAGGGCCCCCCCTTTAAAATTATTTTCCTATATCCTCAAGTAATTCCAGTTCTTAAGGATATTATCTCTTCCAAAATTCTATAGTTTGAGAGATTGGCACACCACCTTCACGGTAGTGCCGGAGGGATACCTAGTGTCCCCCTTCTCTCTATTCCTATGACTTTAGTTACATAGACAATCTTAGTTATGGCTGGTGGCAGTGGACATGTTCTACCAACTATTGTGTAATTTTCATACCGCAGGCTATGCTCATAGCCATGGTAGTGCACAATAGGGGACCCAAGTACCCACTTGGGGCCTCCCTTTTTTTTTTTTTTTGGCATTACTAGCGTGGTAGCCATTCCATTCTGGGAGGAGCGAGGTCTGTGTGTGTGTGTGTGTTGCCTTTGGCGGGAACCCTTGGGAATTCACGCATAGGTCCCCAGAGTAGGCAGGAAGTGGGGGAGGCGTCTTACACCCCCCCACCCCCCCCTCCTTTGTCTGCCAGAGTTCCTGAATAGGTCCATCTCCCACAGAGGGGGGTGGGGGGAGGAGTCTGGCTGTCCTGATTGGACAACCAAGTGCCCCTTTCTGTAAAATTCTGAGGGAGATTGCAGAGGAGCATGTGCTGGTACTGCATAGAAGGTGAGGCTTCTGGAGTGAAAAGCAAGTCGACCACTAGGAGCTGAAGTAACTGAAATAGAAGACGACCAGACACGCCTGCAGACCCTTTACAACACTGTGAGGTGACCACTCGTGTCCTGACCATGTTTTCTATGTGACAGAGGAGTTCCGAATGGGACGACTCCTTCCCTTTGGCTGATGGGAACAACCAGTCCCAAGACGAGCTTTGACTTTAGCCATCTCCCGAGGTCGTAGGAGTTTTCAGAGCTGCGGAACCCCAATACCAGGAGAGCCGCTGCCCATTTTGAGTGCATCATCGTAGAAAGGCTGAATCAGTCCAAATCTTTGCTGAACCTGTAAGGATCCTATAGAGATCGGTCCAATTTGCCCAGACCCCCCTCCCCAGAGTGCGGGACTGCAGGAAGTGAAGATTATTGACCGGGCGGTCCTTTGTTGGTGCTGCAGAAAAGGTGCCAAAACCGCAGAGTGAACCAATAATTGCTGAAAGTCATGCCTCGGGTCCTCCCTCGAGACTGTTGCTGAAAGATCCTGTCCATTGTGCTGCCTTCAGTAATCAGACCAAGGAATCCAGAGGTCGGGCCTAGGGCTGCAACATCGCAGAGCATCCAGCATGAAACTGTTCTTCAAACCTAAGGTACTCTGAGGAAAAGGGTAATTCCTACATGATTCCAAGAGGTCTCTCCAGAACATTGCAGTGCACCTAGAGGTGTCCATGTTCTCACCTCTTACCTCAGACTCAAGCCGCTGCTTGTGTCCCTTCCAGGCCTTTTACAGGTCTCCCTTGTTAGTTGTTAACTTACTGCTTCTATAACACTGGAGACTGGAAGGAATCTTCTGGAACTCTTTGTATTCCGCTGCTTGTCAAGACTTTGAGCCCTCTCTGAACTGCCTTTAGCTAGGGTTGCGTTTTTGGACTTGTGAAGAAACCCACTCTAGAACCTTGAACCAGGCTAATGTGACACTAACATTTTCTTCCCTTAAACCTTTAAGTGCCGTGGGTATTTCCCCCCAGTGCCAAGGCCTTTTTTGGTGATTTCGGTATGTGGCCAGTCAATGGCTTGTAACCTTTTTGTTACATGAGATATCTCGGCCAAATTTGGCTCCTTTTTTATCCCACATGTAGGCGGTCGTAACGCCACCGAGGAATCCTAAGTTGCTGTAGGGGGGTGAGAGAAAATAAGCAAATAGGGTGAAAATGTTTTTTTTTTTTTAAAATGCCAATAAAATGATGTACAAAGAAGCCTGTGGTTTTTTCCTTGTAAGAGCTAGGAACACATGGTTTGCTGTGCTGAATTCCTCAATTTCTTGGCTTTCAAGAACAGGTTGAGTGGAAACGAACAAAACATTATTTTGATGTGGTTATCAACCGTTATGTGAGAGGTAGGCGATTTTGGCCAATTGGACATGCATGGACGGAATGGAAGAAAAGGGTAGGAAAGCTGAATTGGAGGACAGAAAGGCATATATTTAGGAAGGGGTGATTTGCATAGGTCATGCAACAACTAGGTGGGGGAAAATGCCATAGATTGGGGGAAAACGGGAAAATGACCGAAAAAAGGTATGTGTTGGACATGGTTGGCTTGGTAAGGCAATGACATTCCCCCCGACTCTTGCAGTTAGGAAAGCGCACATTTTTCATAGTATTTTACAAAACAAGCAATACCACAAGCCAAACATTGAGCCATGGTACACAGGCGTTTTATGCTTACATCCTGAACAGACGCACTCAGCATGTGTAAATCTGGAGAACAATTGTGGTGAGGAACGGCAAGCATACTTTTTTTTGAAAGAGCACCGGCAGACCTTTTCAAGGGTAGGTGACTTGTGCAGGTTACAAAAGTGTATGGTGCCTAAAGCAGCGACTAAATGTAGGGCACATTTGGGAAATGAAAGGGTTGTGTGACAAAGGGCACCAGCAAATGGGTCAAAACGGTATGAAAACCACAAGAACACAACAAATGTTATACCTTCCCGCGTTCCCACAGGTGCCCCGACGAAAACTGTACCTCACATGTGTGGGTGCACCTACCGGGGGCGCAAAAGGAAAAGGGTCCTAGATATAGGAGCAGATATCTGCCCCTAGGGGTGAGGGGGAGAGGGCTACCCCCCTATCCGTAAAATAAATCCCTGGTGGCTAGTGCCCCCCCACTCCCTTTTGTTTTTTTTTCTTCTTCTTTTGCCCCCTTCCCTGGGGGCAGATGATCAGCCATCTGCCCCCAGGCGGGCCTAACCTGCAAGCCCTATCCTTTGGGGGGCAAAACAAATCCCTGGAGTCTAGGGCCCCCCACCCCATCCCAGTTATTTAGTATTTTTTATTTATTTTGCCCCCTTCCCTGGGGGCAGATGATCAGCTATCTTGCCCCAGGGTGCCCCCATGTTTTGGGGGCCGGGGAAGGGAGAGAGATGCTTACTGTAAGCAGCACCCCTCCCCCCACATTACAAACGTATCCCTGGTGGTCCAGTGGGCATTGCTGGGCGCGAATCGAGCGCTCTGCGCCCCTCTCCGCGCCCAGCAATGCTGTCGCACAGGGTGTCGTTGTAAAGAAGAGAATCTCCCCTTTCCAACGGCACCTCCCTCGATCTCCGGCTTGAAATACAGCCGGAGAAGGACTGGGAGAAAGATGAACACTCCCCTTCTATTTTCACTGCAGCAGTCCGAAATGGCTGCTGCAGTGAAAATTACTTTGTTTCACGCCGACGTGCATTATGCACGCCAACATGAAACTGAAGGTAATCTAGCCCCCTGGCAGTGAGGGGGGACCTCCCCCTCATATAGCCCGGGGGGTTGGATTACAGTTTTGTGCGATACCCTGCTTTGCAGCGATCGCTTAAAACAAGGTGCCAAAAAGGATGAGCTATCTCGTCCTTGGCACTGCGTATGCACTGTCAAGGACAAGATACCTCGCCCTTGGCACTTAAGGGGTTAAAGTGACTTTACTATGTGTTTGCAGAGTAAATGTATTACCGTATGAACTGTTAAAAACCGCAGGTGCGCATAGTAACTGAAAATACGATAACCTTGTCTTTTTCCCTTTCTAACGTTGCTAAAAATGTAACCGCAAACAAACACAAAAGTGAAAGTGTCCTTTAAAGTGTATTATCAAGTATTCCAAAGTGATCTAGTGTAAACGTCTAAAGTATTCAATATGATTCTGGTGTTTGTTAACCTGCTTAGAATCGCATGCTGTGCATATGGTCCGTCATCCAGTGGTAACCGCAGAGTATTGCATCTTGCCTTTCGAGAATCGAAAGGGGATGTTGACATGGGCGTGCCTGTACCACTATCCTTACTTGACTTTACTTTACCCAAAATCCCTTGCGCGTCGAGGTCTCTCCCGCCCAGCATACTGGTCGCCTTGATGCAGAGCTCGTCAAAGACTTTGCTTATTGTCCCATAAACCTTTGGTCGAATAATTATATAAAATATCCTTATCACCCTATCCGTCCCTTGTTTTTGACGGCTGTTAGACCTCCGCCGAAGACCTTCAAAAACTCGACGGACGGTGATCCAGTTGGCCATGCGACCACGTGGATGGGCCTTCAGCCGGCCTATACAGTAGGGAGAGTAGTGTTGGTGTGGACATTTGTATACAAATTTAGAATGCCTTTTCCTTTCCTCTCTTCCCCTTTCGGTCTTTGTCACTCTACCCATCCTCAGCTATGATCCTGCATCAACAACAATCTGGATTTAGAGCATCCCATAGTACGGAAACTGCCATGCTGGACCTGCAGAACCAGATGCTCAGCTTAATGGATAAAAGCAAGTTGGGAGTACTTATGCTTTTGGATCTAAGTGCCGCATTCGATCTGGTGGATCATCGCCTTCTTATCAAGGCGCTTGGAGAGAATGTGGGTTGCTTGGAAGGAGCCATTGATTGGCTCTTGTCTTTCCTCTCGGATCGCCAAGCAAGAGTACATTGGGGCAGTAGTTTTTCCGATCCGTATGACATCCTATTCGGAGTCCCACAAGGGGCCAGTCTGTCCCCCATGTTGTTTAACATATACATGCGCACATTGTGCAGTCTACTGGTGAATGCGGGGGTGTCGTTTACTAATTACGCAGACGAAATCCAACTCATTCTGGAACTGGGTGGCAGCCACTATGATTCAGACAGTGAAATAATAGCCAGGGTTTATAAGATAATCGACGATTGGATGCAGATAAACTGGATGTGTCTGAACGACTCTAAAACCGAGCTGATGCTGTTTGGATCAAGTCGTCAGCTAGCGAACTTGGGGGCTGAGTATAAATCGTTTAAAATCGAGAATGCCACTATCCAGGTGGTCCAGAAAGTGAAGACCCTGGGAATAATGGTCAACTCACAGGTGGATTCTCATGCCCAGACTAGCTACCTACAAAAAAATACAGCATATTACTTAAGGCTCATGAAAGCCATTAGGCCGTTTCTTAATGAGGGTAATATGGCCACCGTAGCCAGGGCCATTATACTATCAAGGCTTGACTATGGCAATGCCCTGTTATTAGGGGCCTCCTCTAAGGATGTTTCTAGTTGCCAGGTGCTTCAGAACAACGCGGTTAGGCTGGTAAAAAATCTGAAGAAAAGAGATCATGTTACTGCAGAGAGAATAGCCTTGCATTGGCTCAGAGTGGAGGAGCGTATTAAATTCAAAGCTCTCTGCCTGGTGCATAAATGCCTGTACGGCTCTGCTCCTGAGTATCTGAAAAAGGGCTTAGTGCTTCATACCCCCAGTAGGAATCTTCGTTCAAAGGGTAAATGCCTGTTGATCGTCCCCAAGTTTAAATTGAAATCTGGGCTGGGCAGTTCCTTTTTGGTGCAGGCCCCCAGCTTGTGGAATAGTGTTCCAGAAACACTCAGAACCGTTACCAACCTTACTGTTTTTAGGAAAGGGTTGAAGACTCATCTTTTCAGATGATGAACTGGGATACGGGGAATTATGACCACCTCATGGCTTAGCGCAGACGTTCCTATTGTATTGTTTTGTTTTTCGTTGTTTGCCTAAGCGCCCTGATGCCCACGGGCTATCGTCGCTATACAAAAATAAATACATACATACATACATACATATAGAGTGGACTCCATTTAGGTTTTTCCCTAATTGTAGGAGCAAATTCCCTTGGAAAGATAGGCAAGACGGTGTAACCGGTGCTTGCAGCTCGATCACAAGGAGGAAGGATGCGCGGCTTGTAGGCTCCTCTGTCCAAAGACATTAAAGGAGCGTAGAGTCAAGCGGTGGGTGGCCTACGGTATGTACGTATTTCTCTCACTGCTGCAGTCACCCAATGTGATGACGGCGAGAGTGACGATCATACCTCCCAGCCGGAGGTTGTTGACCTTTCGACGGAAAGCTCGCGTTCTGCATCGTCTGTCCCCGACCACGCTAGGCATGGCTTAGGCACTATGGGGAAGTCACACCCCGGCGACGAAGGCAAACATGTACACAGCACACAACCCAAAGTCAATCTTCGGCCAGGTCGAAGAAGACTTCAGCGCCAACGGGTACACCGGAAGCCCTGGCAGCACCCGCTGACTGTCAGGATTGGCAGCCCTCCATGCAGCCGCAATTGCGCCTAGCGCCTGGGCAATCGAAAACAAAGGGCGCTAGCCCCAATATATCGGGTTCCGCCGAGACGCATCGCAAGAAGGCGTCTGGTGACAATAGGGTTCTGGTTCCGCCGATGAAGGCAAGGCCCCGGCACCGCTGAAAAAGGCAATCGTTGAGGACAAGTCCCCGACACTGGCGAAAAGGACCCCCTTGCAGGCTGAAGCTACGTGCCTCCCCACTGCGGAGGACGTTGCCGGCAACTTACCCAGGATTGTGGCCGCGATTCTCGGAAGTGGCAGGCCGGGCATGCGCTGAGGCCTACGGAAAGGCCCATGGATCTGTCGAGGTCCAGGGATGGCCTAAGGGGGGTACCGGAACCCACCCATAAGTCGAAGGAGAAGCACAGAGACATCTCACCTCTGTCGGTGCCCCAGGAGGAGTTCTCTGACAGCGAAGGGCTATTCTCGACGAGACGAAAATCACTATGCTTTTCGACAGATGAACACGATCAAGGCACTTTTTCCACCTCCTGACCATTCTAGGTCCTCGGTTTGGACTAGAGAAAAGTTTGAGAACTGAATGGAAAGGCTGGACAGGTTTGTTTCCCGTTCAGAACAACCCACGCCAAAGGATGAGAGCCCCTTCTAGCCCAAAGCTAAGTTTCCAAGACTTTTTGACCC
Organism: Ambystoma mexicanum; assembly: GCF_040938575.1. NCBI lineage: Eukaryota > Metazoa > Chordata > Amphibia > Caudata > Ambystomatidae > Ambystoma > Ambystoma mexicanum. Next base: position 176,428,675 of record NC_090934.1, read on the forward strand.
CTCTTTAGAAGAGGATATATACAATTAGGACCTAACACAGGATGAAATTCATGCTGATACCCAGGATGATGAATTCTTCAATCTTGAGCCGAAAGAGGGCTGGGAAGAAGGCCCAGATGTGGGTGACCCCCAACCATGGCAATCCCCGGATCAAGACCCCGATGTCCTGTGCCTGAACTCTCCCCAGTCCACTCCTACCAGGCAACAACCATTGCCAGTGGATGACCAATTGACTTTTAATGGAATGTTACGTAAAGCAGCTGATCATTTTAAGATTGCTACAGATGAGGCAGTCCCCGAAGCTGACTTCATGGAAGACATCCTTAAGGAAAAGCCGCCAACCAGCCAGGCCATTCCCCTCCTCAATTCAATTAAGAAACGTCTGGCGCCATCCTTATCGACACCTGCTCTCACAAGAGGTGTCAACCCGCGAATAAAAAAATTATTTCGCCCTTCTCCATCAGACCCTCTTTATATCAGAGGTCATTCCACCCCAGACTCCCTGGTGGTGACTACTACGCGAAAGCGGGCAGGGGTCCCTTTGTCAACTGGCAAGGCACCCCCTGATAAGGAAGGTAAACGACTTTAAGGCCTTGGAAAAAGGATCACGGTTGCGGCCACATTCTCAACGCGCATTGCCAACAATACCTTGGTAGCCAGCTATGCCGATGCCCAGTGGGCTTTACTACAGGAAGGCATACAGGAGGTTCCCAAACCCCTCTCTATTATCCCTGAAGGCAGACAGGTGAACCAGAGCATTCTTAATAATACATTGGATTCTGCAGAAACGGCTGGTCAGTCCCTGGCTCAGGGCACACTCCTAAAAAGACATGCTTGGCTATGGAACTCTGGATTTAAGCCAGAGACGCAAGCGTCACTAATCAACAAACCCGTGGAAGAATCCAACCTGTTTGGGAAGGCGGTAGATGAGGCCCTCTAAACCGCAAAAAAGCAGCACGACGCCTTAAAAACACTGGACCAGATTACACAAGAAGAGGCTCTGGGTCCAAACGGCTTTTTCGTGGCCAACGCTTCTCTCAGCAACAATACACATCGGGAAACAATTGGAATTCTACAAAGGGAAATAGTGGATACACCACCGCGTATTCCCAAAGGGGTGAACGTTGTGGCAAAGGAAGAGGCTGGATCTCTACCCCCAGCTCTCTGGCCTCTGGCTCAAAATGACAGTTGAAGAGTCTCTGCACTGGTAATGTGATGTCAAATTTTACGTTGACACAAGCTTCAGGGGCCGTTCATTTTAGCGCCGCTGTACCAAACTGCTTGTATGACCCATTACTGGATACGTGAACATAGCCAGCACTGGGTTCCAGCATCTATTGTGTTATAGGCTCAATCTCATCATTTCTTTTGTGGTACTAAAACCTGCGAGTCTTTATTCTGCATGGTATTATCTTGTTATTTTATACCAGTTTTAGAAGCGTTCTTACTCAGTGTAAAATTAAATAAGAACTGCAGAGTGCACCTACCAAAGAATGGCGTACATTACTCACCGTAATTGTATTTCTGGTGCATTTATCTGCTTAGATACACATGCTGTGCATATAGTCTGACATCTAGTAGTAATCGCAGAGTATTGCTTCTTTCTTTTTGAGATTGAAAAGGGACGTCAACATGGGCGTGACTAACACCATCCCTAAGGTGATGTGTAATGCACAAAATCCATGACATATCGAGGTACCACTAGTGGGGTTTTTTCTGCTGTGAGGGAGCCTTATAGAATGCATGAGGGAGTACAGAACAAAAGTAGGTGTACGATTTCTAGGTTCCTTCTACTCCAAGAGGAGAGGAAGGGTGGGCGCATGTGAATCTAAGCAGATACAAACAGAAATACGATTACGTTGATTAATGTAGATTAATGAAGATTCGTGTCATTTTGAGCCCTCCCATACCTCTCCGCTTGGGGGCCAGCTAACCTCGTTTCTTCAGGCATGGGAGGAGATCACTACAGACCAGTGGGTGCTAAAGACCGTGGCCCACGGGTACTGTGTAGAGTTTAACCGGTCCCCAACATTCAGACCTCCAGGAGCAAGACTACGGACACCAGACCATCTTCACATTCTTCTGGAGCAACACTACAGGAGAAGGGAGCCATAGAAATCGTACCTCTGGCACAGGTAAAAGAAGGTATTTATTCAGTGTACTTCCTTGTACCCAAAAAGGATCGAACGATGCGCCCTGTTCTAGATCTGCGCCCAGCTAACAAGTTTGTAAAGCCACAAAAGTTCTGTATGGTCACACTGAAGGAAGTAATCCCACTGCTAACACAGGGGGTTTACATGGCAACACTGGACATGAAAGATGCCTACTTTCATATTTCAAAGTTGCCAGCGCACAGAAAATACCTCTGATTTATGATACAAGACCAGCATTATCAGTGCAAGGTACTACCCTTCGGCATAGCATCTGCACCAAGGGTATTTACAAAAGTACTAGCGGTGGCATCAGCACATCTGCGCAGGCAATCCATCTTGGTTTATCCTTACCTTGACGTCTGGCTCATAACAGGAGAATCTTATGAAACAGGTCTGTCAAATACCCAAAAGATGATAGATCTTTTATTTAGTCTGGGATTCTCTATCAAAGAGAAAAAATCTAGCCTAGACCCCAGTCAGGCCAAACGGTTCCTAGGGGCTCTAATCTGAACAAAGGACAGCCTTGTCTTCCCCTCCAACGAGAGGGTTCAAAACATGTTTCAAATCCCTCCATATGTAGCCAGTCGAGAGGTGACGGTACGCAAGGCTATGCGACTGCTAGGAATGATGGCGTCATGTATCTACTTGGTTCCTCACGCGCGCTTGCGCCCAATGCAGGAGTGGCTCAACAGCCAATGTTGTCAGGCCAGCGGACAGAGGGGACAGTCTAGTGGTTGTCTCGCTGGCCCTCGTTCTTCCCGCTGCAATGTTGGTCGAGGGACAACCTCTTGAAGGGGATAACCTTCAGCACCACCAAAGTGGAAGCCACTCTAACTGACGCATCTCACAGGGTGGGGAGCTCACCTGCTCCAACGAACAGCGCAGAGAGTTTGGTCGTCCGACACAGCATCCAACCACGTAAACCTGTTAGAACTGTTGGCAGTGTTCAAAGCACTAAACGCTTTTCAGACACAACTGCAGGGGAAGACGGTCCTGATCCTCACAGACAGCACCACTGCCATGTACTACCTGAACAAACAAGGGGGCACTCGCTCTCCAGGGCTGTCCAAACTGTCCCTGAACATTTGGAAGTGGGCTCTCAAACGCAGCATGTTCCTGTTAGGGGAACGGACTCTGGATAACATGGTCAGGGAAATTTGTTTACGCTTTTCCCCCCCTGACTCCCCTGCTCAACAAGATAGTGCACAAGATGCCCCAGGAACCAGTCCCGATGATACTAGTGGCCTCCATGTGGGCCCGCCAACCCTGGTTTGCTCATCTGATGGAGATGTCCCTATCTCCTCCTGTAAAACTGCCTTGCCCGTACAACATGTCGAAAGATGGAGGGGAAAAGCTTCACCCATGCCCGCAGACATTGAACTTGGCGGCATGGCTCCTGAAGTCCTAGTTTGGGCACCTGCAACTCCCACAGAGATGTATGGACATTCCCAGGGAGGCAAGAAAACCGAACACTAGATATTGCTATTCCAGTAAATGGAAACGGTTTGTCATCTGCAACTCAAAGAGCATTAACCGATTAACTGCTCTCCCACAGATATTGTTTTGTACCTAACTCTACTTGACTCAGGCCTGGTCTTTAACTCTCTAAAGGTTCACTTAGCTGCACTTTCAGCCTACACTACATCACAACAGAAAGTGTCATGGTGGAAGATACCAGTTATAGAGGGAGTGAAAAGTATTCACCCTCCCACTTCTAATCTGGCTCCCGGATGGGACCTGAACATGTTGTTGACTAGGCGTATGAGGGATCCTTTTGAGACCATACACAAAGCAAGTCTTAAAGATCTCACCTAAAAGACTGTTTTTTTAATAGCTATTACCTCCATTAGGAGAGTAAGTGAACTACGAGCGCTCTCATTCCTAGATCCCTTTGTAACAGTTCACAAAGATAAGGTGGTTCTACGCACTCACCCTAGGTTTGCGCCTAAATTCATTTCTAAGTTCCATGTGAACCTATCTATAGAACTACCAACGTTTTTTCAAAATCCTTCAAGCATGGGACAAAGAACCCTGCACATACTGGATGTACGCAGAGCTGTCATGTTCTACTTGGATAGAACTCTAACACTAAGAAAAACTAAACAGTTTTTCGTTTTAGTGGCGGCAGGAAGAGGAGACAGTCTCCAAATCCACTATCTCTAGGTGGATTGTCAAATGTATCACACTGTGCTACGGTCTTGCTAAGAGAGGGCTGCCCTTCAAGCCTAGAGCACATTCCATTCGAGGCACCGGGGCTTCATAGCATTCATTGCAAATGTTCCTCTTGAGTCCATTTGCAGAGCGGCAACCTGGCATTCTGTACACACCTTTACAAAACACTATTGCCTAGACACTCATTCTAGGTCTGATTCTCAGGTGGGACAAGCAGTATTAAGACATCTTTTCTCTACTGTTCCTTCTCACAACCCACCTCCAACTCCGGGTACTGCTCGCTAGTCTATGCACAGCATGTGATTCTAAGCAGATTAACAAACATCAGAAGATATGCATTACTTACCGTAAAAGCATGTCTGATGGTTTTATCTGCTTAGATTCACATGCGCCCACACTTCCTCCCCGGTCGGATGGAAGGAACATGGATCTCTTACCATTTTCTCTCTTCTATAGTCATAAGGCTCCCTCACAGCAGAAAAAATACAATTGGAGGGACCTTGATGCGTGAGCGATCATGGGTGCACTGCACGTCACGTAGGGATAGTGTTACAGGCACGGCCTTGTCCACGTCCCCTTTCGATTCTCGAAAGACAAGATGCAATACTCTGCGGTTACGACTGGATGTTCGACCATATGGACAGCATGTGAATCTAAGCAGATACAACCATCAGAAATGCTTTTACGGTAAGTAATGCATACCATATCAATTATAAGTGTCTAGATCAGATTCAGTGTACTTACCTACAGCTCACATCTTCCTCTTTAGATCAGCCTTACCCCTCTACCAAGGACCTGTGTTAGTACAGACTAATCTAAGAGTTGAAGATCTACAAGGCACTGGGATAGCTTACTAAAGTCTTACTACCAGTAGGACTTTCGGAAAACTCCCTAACAAAGGCAAACCAATCATTTGTCTGTTGCAACTGGTAGAGAAGGGGACCCCTGTCTAAGTCAGCCATATCTAAATGGATTTTTAAATGCATCACATTGATACTCTCTTGCCCAAAGAGATTTATCCTTTATGCCTAGAGCACATTCTACTCCAGGCACAGGAGCTACTATAGCCTTTATTGCAAATGTTCCTCTTGATTTTATTTTCAAAGCAGCTACCTGGAGTTCTGATCACACGTTCGCTGAACAGTACTGCTTAGAGACGGACTCTAAGTCTGATTCTCAGGTAGGAAAAGCAGTGCTAAGCCATCTCTTTGCTACTGTTCCTTCACATATTCCACCACCATCCCCTAGTACTGCTTGCTAGTCTATGCTCTGCATGTGATTTAAGCAGATTCACAAGACGTACATTAATCACCGTAATCGTATTTCTGTTTGTATCTGCTTAGATTCACATGCGCCCACCCTTCCTCTCCTCTTGGAGTAGAAGGAACCTAGAAATCGTACACCTACTTTTGTTCTGTACTCCCTCATGCATTCTATAAGGCTCCCTCACAGCAGAAAAAACCCCACTAGTGGTACCTCGATATGTCATGGATTTTGTGCATTACACATCACCTTAGGGATGGTGTTAGTCACGCCCATGTTGACGTCCCTTTTCAATCTCAAAAAGAAAGAAGCAATACTCTGCGATTACTACTAGATGTCAGACTATATGCACAGAATGTGTATCTAAGCAGATAAATGCACCAGAAATACAATTACGGTGAGTAATGTACGCCATTCTTCGGTAGGTGCACTCTGCAGTTCTTATTTAATTTTACACTGAGTAAGAACGCTTCTAAAACTGGTAAAAAAATAACAAGATAATACCATGCAGAATAAAGACTCGCAGGTTTTAGTACCACGAAAGAAATGATGAGATTGAGCCTATAACACAATAGATGCTGGAACCCAGTGCTGGCTATGTTGACGTATCCAGTAATGGGTCATACAAGCAGTTTGGTACAGCGGCGCTAAAATGAACGGCCCCTGAAGCTTGTGTCAACGTATAATTTGACATCACATTACCAGTGCAGAGACTCTTCAACTGTTCTTATGGGAGAATATAGCTGCTGCTCTTTTCTGGACAAATGCCTGCTCCAGTTAAAGGGTAACTTCAGGTGGTACAGAGAAGAAGTCGGTCTCCATTGCCTACAAAATATCTTTAGTACCACACCCATTATCCAGAGTGACTATCTGAAATGGTTAACTTTTTTGTATGAAGTAAATGAACAGTCGGATGATCTAGTGGTGGTTTCGCAGTTTGTGGTGGCAGCCTTTCAGTGTTGGACAGAGGAGAATCTCTTGAAAGGCAGACCCTTTCTCATCCCTGCAATAGAAGCCACTCTAACACACATCCCTTTACGGTGGCTAGCACATTATCTGCACCAGACAGCGCATGGTTTGTGGACACAGACCCCCGACAAATTGATATATCAACATCCTAGAGTTGCTAAGCAGTGTTTAAAAGCCTTACAAGCTTTTCAACATCATTAGGCAAGACAAAACTAATTCTCTCAGACACCACACCCGCTATGTTACAACAAGAAACAAGGCAGGGGTCATTCACTGATTCTGTCCAGACTAGCACAGTAGATCTGCAGATGGTGTATCCAGAGATATTTACCTCCTGTCACAACTAATGCCAGCGGAACACAACTGTTGGGCAGATGTGCTAGGCAGAAACACACAGCTTCCCTCAGAACACTAGTGGGAATTACACCCAGAAATGATGAACAACATTTTTGCACAATGGTGGCATCCAGACATAGATCTGTTCGCAAAAAGCCACGCTTACGCATCCTGTTTTCCCCTGACAGTCCAAGGGGGACGCACTGTGGAGCAGTTGGTCTGGGAGGATTGCGTACGCTTTTCCTCCAACACCACTTCTATGCAAAGTAGTCCACAAGATGCATCAGGAATATCTATGATCCTAATAGCTCCAAAGTGGGTACAACAAGCATGGTTCTCACACCTACTCAAGATGCCAGTTTGCCTGCCAATGAAACCACTGGTCCCTTACAATATGTTGACACAGCATCGGGGAGCAACCTGCCATCCAGACCTGCAAATACTCTGCTTAACAGCTTTGCTCCCCATGTCATTGTGTTTGGACACCTTTACTTACCTGAACTATGCATGGACATCTTATGGGAAGCACATAAGCCAGAGGCAAGACACTGTTACTTCAATAAATGGAAGCAATTTTTGATATGCTGTAAAAAGTCTAATATCAATCTAATTGACTGTTCACCTTCTAACATAGCACACTACCTGCTACTTCTGTGAGACTCTAGTCTAGTTTTCAGCTCACTTAAAGTACAACTACCTACACGACCTCACAAAGCAAGATGTTATAGTGGAACTTTCCAGTGGTAAAAGCCTCATGGAGGGGGAACAGGATGTATCCCCCAGTTTCAAACCACCCTGCAAGTGGTATTTACATGTTATCACTAAACTAATGGTTCTCCATTCAAGCCCATACATAAGTCAAACCTCAAAGAGCTAACCTACAAGACTGCCTTTCTTATAGCCATCACCCCTATAAGAAGGGTAAGTGAACTGCAAGCGTTCCGTCTCTCGCCCTATTGTCATTATACATGTAAGAGATGAGGTCCAAGTGCACACTGCTATGTGCCGTGTGGAATGGAATGGGTTGGAGGAGTGGCAGAGTGGAACTCAAGCATTCTGGAGTCTCTCAGAATCTCACAAGCAATTGTGTGGGATGGAAGCAGCATGGACATGATCATGTTGACTGAAAGGCAGAGTATGTAGAGTAGTAGCAGATTATCCTACACCAGGCAAGAGCATACACCACAAAGGAGCCATTCGGACAAGTATGGGTACACTAGCACTTTGTTCTTCCTTTGGAACAAGAGGCGGCTGCCAGAGCCATGGTGAAATTGCTAACCAAATGGAAGCAATGTTTATTAATTGGTAAAGCATTATTACCACCATGGATAGCAGAATCCTTTGGTGGGGAGGTCAAATCGATATTACTGAACCACTGCCAGAATCTGTCTGTGTCAGCATCTTACATTTATCCTTGGGCAACATATTAGGTAATGACATATTAAAGGTCAAAGATGGTGTATGTCGCTGCATAGCCCTTCATCTGTCCAAAAAAAAACAGAAGCTTGGAGAGTATGGACCCTCCAGCAGCAGCATAATAGATTTCATGTTCAGAGGTTTCGGGACATCCTAACATTTATTCATAGATGAGGTGCATGGGGGATTAGAAGTTGGAATACTACATGACCAAGAGCATTGAGGGGCCCGTTGTGGTCATCTTAGAGGGCAGTGCATGCTCCTGAGTCATGCGCCCACTGGGGCAGTCTGAATGGTGAGGGGCAGGTCAGTTCCTCTTTCCCGTCTTGGGAGAAGCTTAAGAATGGCTCATTGATGGCTTTCCCAGTTTCCTCCTCTGAAGCAGTGCCAATGTCCTGGAGACTACATAGTCCCTTGTATGTCCCTAAATGCCAGCAGTAACCACAACCTGTGGTGATGCTGTTGAGCGGTTACCACTTAATTAGCTGTTAGCTTGAAAATGATCTACAGAGATTTTGAGGTTATGGCTTTAACCTTGCATTTGTTGTGTGTGGTAGGCCCAAACAATTCCTTAGTGTTGCATGTGAAGACTAAAACCTTTCCCTGCACCTCCTGTTTACAATTAGATGTTTGCAACCTTAAGTTCTTGCAGACATCAACTGCAGGCACATTCTCCTGGCAGTTGTCTCCATGGGCATGGGATGAATTGAGCCTCTGCAAGGCTAGGTTATTTGGTCTCTACCAAGCCCACCTGAAACACTTGTTGGTGTTCTGAAAGAAGCTACTTGATGGATTCTGCCATTTCCTTTCACAGGTAGGTTGCCAAAGACATCCAGGCATTCACATTGGCTCGGCACAGGAGAAGTAAGGAATTACAACAGATTTTCTAGCCCACTCCATGAAAGTGCTTGTGCTCCTTTGATAAGGGAGTAAAAACGGATGTCGCAGAAGACTTGTACTTCACCACGGCTGCTGCCACTACATACAATTGACAGAGTGCGGAGATGGATTCTACTTGGAACATACAATACTTTGCCTCTATTCTTCAGTTTGCTGGAGTGGATTGCTATTGTGCCAGATTTCATTTGCCAGTTGAGCACATCAAGTGTTGTATTGTCACATGGAAGTCATTACTGACCTCTCAATTAGAATCTTCGGTGGCGCAGTTAATAACTACTGGTATGGGCTGTATTCTCGAATTTCTGACTTCAAAACCAGACCGGGAAAAGCAAGATTTTGTTTAACCAGATACTGCCTTTCTGCAAGGATCTTTTTTCACAGCAATAATTTCAGAAAATAAAACCACATTTCATCTACTAACACAGGTGGCGTGTATTTTATTAAACAAGGTGTTCTACTTCGGAGCCACACTTTCAAAAGCTACACTGCTATTACCAGTAGGTTCCAATAGCCTTATAGACCTTTGGAGGTGTCGGTATCACTTGGAATAATGACCCTTCCTCAATTAAGATTTTGAAGTGGCAGTATTTTTTAAAGTTGGGAGTAAAACGATTTATTTAGGTAGTAAAAACGCAAGTCCAATTCCCAATGGGAGTATTTCATAAGCGAGTAAAAATATGTTTTAACTGAAAGCCAAATGTTTTGGTAATTCGTATTCTTTTGCACCTTGTTACTCATGCACATTAAAAGATACATGTGTATTGCTTCCGATCAGGCAGTTTACATTAGTTGTTTCTTCTTGTGGTACTATGTGCACTACTGGTCCAAACATATCCTGGAGCTGTGTTGGTGAAAGCAGGGGCTCAAGGTCCACTGTGACGATTTTTTGTAGAATATTTTTACTCTATATTTTTGGGAGTATTGTCTATTTTTAGGAAGTAAAAGTGGCTGATATTCCCCTTAACTGTGGGGCCGCCTGTTGGCATAATGCCCTCATGTGGCAAATCCCCTGCTCCTTCCTGTTAGGACACTTTTTTTCTGAAGTTCAACTAATGGCTTAGCAAAACCATTCAACTTAGACAGTACAAGACACCACTCTTAGTAGAAGGCTGCACCACCAGAGTATATGGGAGTGTATACAGAGCAACCAGGATTACTTTAGGAGGGAGAGAGGGCTCTAGGAAAGTACAGACCTTTTCTGTAAACTGGGGGGCGTAAATGGCTTCCCTAAATTGTAAGAAGGTGTATGTGGTTAGTGTGGTGAAATGAAGTTTAGATAAATGCATTACATGCATGATCACAGTCTCCGATTAATCTAATGCGTTGTTCTTCATTGCATTGCAATATCCAGTTTTAAAGTTTTAGGAACCACTTCCACTGTAAGTGGGTTTTCAAGTGGTTCAGCCACGTCAGATTCAACTGAAGTCCTTTATTCTAGAGGGCATACACCACACAGGTTGTGTGACAAAAACTCAAAGCGTCTAGTCAGCTCTAGGAATTGCCTCCACAGCAGATGGTCGAGAGTCCAGGTTTTGAGATTCAAGGACCCCCTCCACTGTCTGAGGTGTCAGACTTGCTACCCCAGCCTCATTACTACGCAATGTTTTATGTTGAATAGAAACACTTAAGTTCCTATCAGCAGGGTGAACCACTTCCACTCTAGGTGGGTTTTCAAGAGTTTTACACATCAGTGTTAACTAAAGGTGGGGTCACACCAGTGACCATGGTGTTACACCTGGCCAGTAGTAGATGCATGCATGCATGCATGCATGATCACTGTCTCAGATTAGTCCAATGGGTTGATCTTCATTGCCTTGCACTATAACACAATATGTTTCCTTGTGTTTGGCGTTTCTGGACCCTAGGTAAATCTATATATCTTCAAGGTAAATTAGAATTACCAAATGATATGACCTCAGGAGCCAATCTGCTGAGTTAGTCTCTGAATTGGCTTGAGATTTTCCATTTAGTACAGTAAGTAATATTTGATGGGTTAACTTCTTTTGTGGCACACCTGATAAATGCTTTAAATTACTCAGAGTACAAAACTGATTGGGAATACCTGCCTTAAACGCTTTACCAAAATAAGCTTTTGCTTTTTGGCACCTAGCATGGGTCCCCATTGAACACCTAAGCATGTCACCCACCTACACACCCGACCCATGCAACAAGCTCACCTGGGTCACGAAACAAACCTACAGGTTCCTGATTTTTACTCAGAATTGGTAGGGCAAGTCCTTTTATCCTGGAATCTCTCTTTTGGGGACTTTGTCTTTTCACCGTTGTAGGCCCATCCTTGAAGTTGTACGATGGTCTTTTTTCGAAACTGGCACATTTTCTGCAAATCAGTACCTCTTCCATGCAAATTGCTGAACACGGATATGAGGGGCATTTTTGCTCAACCCTCTGCCGAGGGATGTGAAATATCCAACCTAAAGGGGGCTGTTTCTCACCAAAAGGAAAGACCAAACTCTCTAAAGTGGTACCTGTAGCTGAGCAGTCAGGCTTAATGAAGGGAGGACAGAGGGCTGGTAGTAAAGTACAATTTGTTCAGAGTTAACTAAACGCCCACAATGGTATAATGAAAATATACAGCATCATACAATTACACAATCAAAGCATTAAGTACCACATGTTAAACATAAGACACCATTAAAGCGCAGTGCATGTATACAAAAAAGTAATGGACAATAGGATTTTACACACTCCTAGAACTAAAACATAAGAGCACTATCTGGTGAGACAGTACAAGTAGGCTAAGAAGTGAGAAAAGGGAATCCTGAACAGTAGAATACTACATTCACGTAGTCCTGCGCTGGATACCATGTGCCAACACTTTAAATAAACCTAGTAATTGCTAAACCTCAAGGACTAGTGAGCATTTGTATTATGTAGAATCTGAACAGTAAATGTAAGACCTAGAGTGAAAAAGGGTTGAGAACACTATAGAACACAAAGCCAGAGGCAACAAAGTTAAGACTCCTAGCAGAAACTCAAACTTCTCTGAGAAGTATGCAAAACAAAGGGGGTTCTGGGAGTCTCTGCACCAGCACAAACACAGCCCATTGACTTGTTTCTGGGTGGACGGCCCATGGGAGAGTCTCAACCAAGTCTTTAGCTCACTGTCCCTTTCACAGAGAAGAAATATCCCTGCAGTCTTTGTCCTGCCCAGGGGCAATCCAGTACAGAAATGCTAGGCAATTCTCCTCTGAACAAGAGTACCAACAGCAACCACTTACACGTGTTTCAGCCTTGTTGGGCATCATCAGTGAGGTGGAGCTGTGCCTCTGAGAAGTAGTTACACTAATACTTTACAATGAAACAATGTAAATAGGCATTCTTCATAGGCATGAGTGTAACCCAAGACTTTAAATATACAGTTAAAAACTGCTGAAATTCCAGTCTTTTGCCTAAAAGCAACAGACCAAAGGCAAGAACAGGAAGCTATCCAGAGGCAGGCGTGTACCTCAAGAGTCCATTTTTAGAGTTCCAGGAAAGTTCAAAGGTTCCCCATGGGAATCAAATGGGACAAGATCAGTAGGCACAATCACAGTATTGGGGAAAAGGCAGTGACGTACCAGTACGATCCCAAAGAAGACAGGACGCCTTTTCAAGAGCTCCGGTGCCAGGTTATAGACCCATCAACATGAATGGCAAAACGCAATAGGAGGGGACCTGCGGAGATCTTTGGCAACGTACCACGGTACCCGTGATGGCAAGCAACGTCCTAGTGTCCAGAAATAAGCACTGAAATGATATATGGCATTTATAACGCACCTATACACAAGTGTTTCGAGGCGCGACAAGGTAAGGGAGGGGAAACAGAGGGAAGACAGACAACGATACTACTAGGGCAGGTGACATTGAGATCGCACAAGTGCAGCTGGTGGCAAGTGCAAGGGTAAGTGCAGACATCGGGTGCAGGTGCTTGTAGGGGCTGTAGGGAAACAATCCCAGAGTGCAATGGTTGGTGGGGGGGGTACGGCAGGTGTCCACTTGCACACCTGAATGAGCGAGGTGCGACGAAAAGGAGAGCATGTCGCCCAAGGTACACGCCAAGGGGTCGATGACCTTGGAGTCTGGTCCATTTGCTTTTGTACTGGGCCCTAGTAGCCTTGCTCTTGGCGCCCTGTATGATCTCCAGATTGGCCTGTGAGAGGCTAAAGTGCCAAAGCGTTACCTTCTCAGGTACCACGCTGTGAGGGCTAGTTTCCCTGGGGCAGGGTGGATGACTGACATCCTGCTGCGTCAAAAGATGTGCTGGGCCCGTCGGGAGGTGAATCTGGGCACCTTAGAGGCTGAGAAGCTCCGAAAACCATGGCCTGGCCGGCCACCATGGAGCGATCACAATAATGAGACAGCGAGACTCCTTGATCCTGCAAATTACCCTGTGGATCAGGAGAGTGGGCGGAAAGGTGTAGGTCTTCATGCCGGTCCACTGGAGGTGAAATGCATCGTGCAGAGAGCTGGGGCCCTGACCTTGCCAGGATGAGACCTAGGTACACTTCTTGTTGTGCCAGGTGGCAAAGAGATTGTAACGCTCACCTGATTCTCGCAGAGGCGCCGGTCTTGTCTGGGCGACTACCGTATCTTCAAAAGTGATGTGCACCACCCGGTTGGCTCTTTGGGCTGGACCTCTGTGCACTGTATGCCTGACTCGAAGAGTAAGATGTCTGCAGATAGAAAATATGGGATTAATGAACTGGGGTTATTGGGGTGTCCCTATCTCTTTCCTTTTCTCCTCTCCTGGAGAACCCCAAAGGTTAACGCTCTCACCTTAGGTAAGTGAACGCCGAGCTCTCCATCTGCCTCGGGGCAGGGTGCTGTAACCAGTTTCTTCACTGGATAGGTAGCGCAGGCCTCTTGACTTCAGAGGACTGCTGTCCGTCGTTTACTTCACGAACGGTGAGTTCCGAATATTTCAAATGTCTTTAAAAGTCTTGTAATGCTGTCTCTTATTTTGCAGGGTTCCGGCGATGGCGGTTGACTGGCTGAAGTGAGTTGAGGATGGACCCGTATGCGGAATAGAAGCGCCTGGAAGCGCGTAAGTAAGCGCTTGTTGCTTGCTTCACGATGCGCACTAACTGTCCTTTTATTTTGCAGGTACCAGTTCGGAGCTGCTGAAGGATGCCGGAATGCCCACTGAGTTCGGCGTGGATGGAGTAATGGCACGTGAGTATTGAACGTTACCCAATGTCTTTAAACGCACCTTCTTTTGTCTTACAGATGCGGGATGCAGCGCCGAAGGCCTCCGGAGCGTGCGAAGAGTTGGTAAGCTTTTGTCTTTCAGATGCCGGAATGCTGCGCGAGGCGTTGATGACAGCCGATGGACCAGGTAAGAGATGCGCTGTCACTGAAGACCGTAGTGCTAACCTGTTCTTTCTTGTCTTTATAGATGTTGCTGAAGACTGGATTCAGGATGGTAAGCCTTTTTCCTTTAGGCCCAGGATCAGATGCAGAAGACACGATGAGCGTTCTGCTGCAGAGGATGCAGAATAACGCAAAGCAAGATTCATCCATCGGGTGTGGTTTAAATAGCCTCCTGTAGTGCTTAGGTGTCTCCTTCCACAGCCACGCCTAGGTAAGAAAAGAGTTCCTGCTTTCCAGAAGAGTTCCAGTGTTCTGAACCTAGGGAGTGGCTCCTGCCCCACCCAACAGGAAAAGTAGTCCCAAACAGAAGAGGATCAGGGGTTCAACTGGCAGGTAAGTAAGCAGCATGGTCTGCTGCAGGTAAGTCCACCCAAGCATTATGAGCCCGGCGCTTGCAGCGCTGGGACTGGGCATATTTATGAGCCTGGTGCCACTGGCGCCAGGACAGGGTCCAAAAGGTCCCAATTGGGACTGGCTGGCACTCGGAACCTGGGTTATGGGTCTGCTTCCAAGGGAGTTGGGTAAGTCCTGGCCTTTTGGAAGCAGAGATCATGACAGAGATCCACGTGGGGGAGACCCCACCTGTAGAATATCTCCTGAACGAGGTTGTTTAGCTGCCCTCGTAATTGTCCGCTCCCAGTCTGCTGAGCCTGTCTGCTTCAAGGTTGGACTCCCCCGGGAGGTGGACTGCTGTGAGGTAAATGTAGTTTTCTAGGGCCCACTCCAACATGCTGATCGCCAGTTTGCACAGAGGAGATGATCTGGTGTCTCCCTGCTTGTTGACGTAGTACATGCTGGTCGTGTCGTCTGTCTGGATGAGGACAACCTTGACCATGAGAAGCGGTAGGAATGCTCTGAGCATTAGCCAGATAGCGTTCAGCTCCAACCAATGGATGTGGTATTCCTGCTCCTGTCGAGTCCAGGTGCCGTGGACTGAGAGGCCGTCCAGTGTGGCTCCCCAGCCCTCGAGCGAGGAGTGTGTGGTGATGGTGACCTGCAGGGAGGGCGGCCAAAAGGGCTTGCCCTTCCGTAGGTTGTAGTCCCAGGACCACAGTGTTAGGTCCGGGTGGAGAAATGGAGGGACGTTGATAGTCTCCGTTTGCGAGCCCTGCTCCCGATTCAATGAGGCCGCAAAGTGCAGATGAATCCTCATCCTTAGTCTCGTGTGCAGCACAGCTAATAGGACCGCAGCCAGTAGACCCAGGAGATGTTGGTACCACCATGCAGAGGTCACACCTCTGCTGTGGAAGTGGGCAGTGGCCCTCTTGATGGCTGAGATTTTGTCCTCTGACGGGAAGACCTTCTCGGAGCACGTGTCCCAGATGAGGCCCAGGAATGTCAATCTGCGTAGGCTGCAGCTGTGACTTGAGATTGAGCGAGAAGCCTAGATCGTGCAGAGTGTTTATAAAGGCATGGGAAGAGTGGTGAACTGCTTCCGGAGATGTATCCCTGTCGAGCCAGTCGTCGAGGTATGGGTAGATGTGGAGGCCCTGCGCTCTGCAGAGGGCCCGACACGGCATTGATGAGTCTGGTAATGACCCTGGGGGCCGGTATGAGGCCAAAAGGAAGAACCTTGTATTGAAAATGGAAGCCCATGATCCTGAACTGTAGGAAAGAACGATGGGGCTGCCAAATCGGGACGTGTAGGTACACGTCCGTCAGACCAGGAAGCACATCCAGTCCCCCTTGTCCAATGTTTCCGCTATAAAAGCTGGCGTAACCATCCTGAATTTTTGCAGGGGTAGGGAGAGGTTGAGGGTGGAAAGGTCCAACACAACTCTCAGGCCCGCCTGGTGGGTCTTCTGAATGGTGAAAATCCTGGAGTAAAAGCCAAAGCCTCGCTGGGGGGGGCTGGGACTTCCTCCACTGCCTAGCTTTCTACGAGCAACCGGATCGCCGCCAAAAGAGTTGCTGTCCCAATCTGTGGGAGTGGAGGGAAGGAGGGAAGAGAGGCTGGGATAGGAAGGCGGTACCCTGTGGATACTACAGAGGATCCGGGGGTCCGCGAAACTCTGGTGCCAGCAATGTGCATGGAGAGCAAGCCAGCCCCCCACCGGAGACACGTGGATGCGAAGGGGCGTGTCATGCTTCCTGAATGATAGATGAGAATAAAAAGACAAAGAAGAAGTATCCGTGTGTGGAATTACATGGCCGAAGCCAAACCCAGGAGCGCTGGTGAATTCGGCCCATCGGCCCGGAATAGGGGACTGAGGTGTGGCACCGGAGGGCTGAGTCAGGGCAGCGCATGCTCCCTGGGCTGCACCCACACGCACCCCTAAATTTAAAAAGGGGAAATGTTTTTTTCTGGTGAAACGGGATCCTTCTCCCGTCCCTTGGAAGGGACGCCCATACCGTATGGAGGAAAGGGGACGGGACGTAAGAGTATAATGCAGTCCTAGTGAAGTTAAAATAAAAGGGCCTAGACTAAAAAAAAGAAAATGGCTATTGCCAATCCTTACTGCTAAACATACGTAATGTGGGGTAGTTTTCATGAAAAATAAAGTGTTCACAAAATGATAGGTCAGGATGTTCAGGCCGTTGGCCTCCCTTCCCCATGTTTAAATTACAGGACAAGGCGGTTCACTCGAGCAAAGCACACACTCTGGCTTCTTCGGCACGAGACAGTTCCATTACCAGCATCAGGGCCTCCTGTGCTGCAAATCGCTTTGCTTTTCGAAAGTCTCTTGACTCAGAGAGCTTGGAGTACAAGAACAAAATAAACACAAAGTTCAGCTCCTCTGTTGAATATTCAATTTGGGTGTTTCTCTCTAGATCTCCCCCTCAGCTGTGCTCAGATCCCTTTTTATATCAGTACCGTGGATCCACCTCTTCTGGGCTCAGATACCCATTTTCCAATGTTTAGAGAATACTCTCTTTCTCAGGTGATTAACGGTTCTCCCCAGATCCCATGCAACCGGGCTCAGATGCTTTCTCGATCACAATTAGACTCCCTCAGGCTTGGACCAATTGTAACACGCATTCAACTATCGAAGACTTTCGAATGTGCACAGGATTTAGCTTGACCCCTTGAATGGCAACTTAGATCTCAAATTTTCCGTTTCAATAGTGGACAATTAATTGGGTACCTGACAGACCTTCGAGTGAGCACCCACATGGCGCTGGACCACACTGTCTAGGCTATCTTATTTGGTCTCCCAAAGTTCAATTACTCCTATGGTTTTCAACTATATTTGCGTCATTTGTCACTTAAGTTTCACATTCTATTATCTTTAGATTTCTTCATATAATGTCACTTACAACCTTGTTCCCTACCTACTTTACTAAGGTGCTTGTCAGAGTCAGTGTCCAAAGGAATAAGACTGCTGACCTAAACAAACCGATCTGTCCCTATGACTATTTTAATCAACTAAGGTTAGGAGAAGGATGGTTCTGCTTTTACACCTTCAATTATTTTATTCTTGGTTATCAATGTTCAAATAGTCTCTTGTTATCCTTTGATTCTGCTCCCATAGTTCCATTATGGCACTAAGAGGCTTTCTCTTCTTGTTGATGGGGCTTTTCTTGCCCCATCTTTGTTTCCTTTATTTTGGGTTACAGGGTTCGGAACATTTTCGGTTTAATGCCTTCTCTTCTGGAGTTTTTGTTTTCCAGATAATTATAATTCAGCATTTCGTCATATAGACTTTCTTGTACAACGGTTGTTTTAGAAACTTCTCTGGTCTTTAGTGCATAGTTGTCTCTCTCTCAACATTTAGGGTCGTTAGTGTTTGCTTTGCCCTTCTCCCAAGGTAATGATATCCCATGTCTATTTCTCTTACTCATCGGGAGTTCCTTGTCACATGCACACAGTTCAACTATATCGACCTGTGTTTTCCAGTATCGTCCTAGGTACTGGGACTAGTTACTCTGATGCTATAACAAGTCCCCTTCGGCTTCCTGCTATCCCCGATCTCACCGTTACCTTCAGCTTTGCGGGAGCAGTGTTTCGGCGCCAGTAGGTACTTGGGACCTTCTCCTTCGTTCTCGTTGTTTCCTAGTTTTCGTTCCACGTCGTCTACTTCTTGTGGGTTTCTCCCTCCGCTTCAGCTTCTCAATGCCGTTACGATCGGACCATTAATTTTGTAATTTGTCAGTGTAGTTGAATGGTTCGCCTTCCCACCACAATTGCTTCGTGGTCACAGCGCCACTAAACTTTACCCCCCAGCTGACTCGGATTCATAAACACCAGGCTTTCAGCATCTCCCTCCACGACTCGCAGTACTGAATTTCTCAGGTCTTGCGCTGTGCTTCAGCTTTATCTCCTTCAGGTGTTCTCCGCACAGGGGAACTCCCCTTGTGCGAGTCTGCCTTCCGCGTGCTCTCGTTCTTTCTGTTGCTTTGCATGTCCTCTCTCAACATACTCCCAGTTAATTTGAGACTTGGATTTCAAGAGACTGCTCTTTCTGGTAATGACAGAACTTCACTTTCTTTTCATCCTGTTCTTGGAGCTTATTTATTTTGTATCTTAGCTGGTTTCATGTATGCCATCCTAGGTAGGGAATCAGGGAGTTCCTTACGGAATTCGTCCCCAAAGGGGGAGTCTCTTCCAGTGAGGCCCCACTTGCCTCGACACCTAGGGAGGGTTTTCCTGAGCGGGTTAACCTATCTAGTCTGAAAAGGAGGGGCTCCTGATTGGGGAGAAGTGGCAAATTCCCTCACTTCTTCACAGTAGCCACAGTTCAAATACATAATTTAGGAATAAACACAAGATCAATATATGTGGAAAAATTGTAAAGTGTCTTAACAAGATTCAACTCGCACCTAAAACCATTGGAAAGCCGAGTACAGTTACATAAAATACTATCCACATTATAAGGTTCACTTAGAGTGTAAATGGCAGTGATTTAGTAAATGATTTTCACTTGCTACTTTCCCCCCAAACACACTGCAAACAGCAACATACAGTTAAAATGCAATCTATTTTGTAATGATTATTGGGAGAGAATTGCAGGGATTATATCTTAGTAAAATGCATAGAAAATGTCAAGACCCCAAGAGGAAGCAAATTTACGATGGTAGCTTAGAGGGTAAGCCCATTGTATTCCTTTTTGGGAGTTTTTGAAAGTGGTCTGTAGGGTTTAACCATTTTCAAGGCATCATTAAAGGACACAGACAACCGATTCTAAATTCAAAATAATCAAGTTTAGCAACTTAAATGTCAGGATGGAAAAAAGGCCTAACTTGCCCTATACAAAGGTGGTATTTTCCTACCTAAATAAAACAAAGGAAAGTGACAGTCAAAGAGTTCAACTTAGGAATCTGTCTGTGTCCAAAACCTATGCTTGCCCTCACAACTATAACCATACAATGTCTGGGGATGCTGGCAATAAAAAAGAAGACTGTGTTCAACACAAAGTCCTTAGCTTCTTTCAGCTCGCAGCTCTTTCAGCTTCCTTCCCTAAGTATAAAACAGTTCAACAAAGTAAAGTCTCAAAAATCCCTTCCTGAGAAGAAATATAATAGTCTTT
This sequence comes from Ambystoma mexicanum, assembly GCF_040938575.1. Classification (NCBI taxonomy): domain Eukaryota; kingdom Metazoa; phylum Chordata; class Amphibia; order Caudata; family Ambystomatidae; genus Ambystoma; species Ambystoma mexicanum. The sequence continues at coordinate 176,448,722 of NC_090934.1, forward strand.
TCAGGTCTCGTGGTTTCCCCCCCCAAGTTCCAAATCGCACAATTTAAATGATCTTGAAATGAGAGGTTTCTAGTCTGGACTCTGGGTTCCCTTTCCTAAGTTCCAAGTCGCAATTCCAAAAGAAACACAAAATGTCGTTGTCTTCTATAGTTGCATTTTCTTTTAAAATGTTCAGTTCAGAACATTTTGTAGCTTTTGTTCAGGTTTAAAATGTACTGTAAATCAGGATTCAGTATCCTTTGTTTGCCTTTTAACATCCTCTTATAGTGCCGCATACAGTGATTGGTTTTATAATATTTGTTTTAGCACTTCAATATGTGATGATTTGTATTAATTTAAACTTTCTTTCCTCCTTTAAATGTTACCTGTTTAATTCTGTATAGTAGTAAAGTCTTCTGTGTAACAGCAAAGTCTTAAGTCAATTCACTGTTTAATAATTCGACTTCTGACTTAGGGTTTGTTTGCCATTCATATAATTCAATGGGCGGAAACCTTCAAAAATGTGTGTTCTGCTTCACGCGACCACTCTGATGCAAAGAATTTCCCTTCGGTGTATTAACAGATATAGTTGTAGGTTTCCCTTTTAATTGAGTAATTCACTGTTCAGAGACCTTTGAAAACGTGTTCCGTGCTATACGCGACCACTCGGATACAATGTATTTCAGGAAACGCTTCACAGTTCACACACGCATTGGTTTCTCAGGCATTAGAAACTCACTGGTTGCTTTGAATGCTTATGCTGCAGCGCAGATCACACAGCCTTCCATCTGTGTCAGGGCTCCAGTTCCTGCTCCTCAGACACTCTTGGGTTGGTCCTTCACCCCAGGAGAACAAGCACATTGAATGGAAAGGAACTGGGCAGCCTTCCTGCACGGCTCCCTTCAACTTTCCTTTTCTGATCCAGGGAGACCCCACTCCCACACCATGCGTTCTGGTCCCCTGCTTCCTACACATACCTCCTGGTCCTGCTCCTGTAGATTCCCTCATCCACTGGGTTGGGCTCCATTTATACACCTGCAGCCCCTTGACAGGCTGCAAGTGTGGATGATTATTCGGCCCTGTTGGCCTCTTATTAATGGGACATGCCTGAACGTTACCACTGTCAGCAGGTATCTGCCTCTTCCCAATATTAGAGTGGTAAAAGAGCAGTCTTCATTGCTCTTAGTTGCATCTTCATCCCAGTAAAGTGCAGAAATGACGGGAACTGGCTTACAATAGCTCATAAAGGTTAGGGAAGGGTTGGTTGTTACTAGGAAAAGTGGGATACCATGTCTTGCCCAAGGGCAACCCACTCCCAGTTCCCAAGGATCCTCCGCCCCCCCCTGTCCATCCACCCACAGGGTCCGGATCCAAGAAGATGGCCACCTGCACAGAGGATCCAAGGGATCCACAACCAAAGACCTAGATGAGGATGGCTTCTGAGTGGGACCCAAACTCACTGAAAAACTATCATGGTCAGGGTGGCTCAAAAGACTGTCTCCAATTGAAGAGCCTGGAGGACAGGACCAGCAAAGGAATCTGGGTTGGAGGATACAGTTACAGTGACACAAGGCAATAACTGATGGAAACAGCCCAGGAAAAGCTGCTGCATAGTTGAGTTTTGAAGTAGATTTGGTCTGGCTAGACGATGGCTGGGAATCTTTCGCCATGTTAACCGTCCCTGGTGACGGTGTAGCCAGGAGAAGAACATCCCAATGAAAACTGGCCCACTCCAGGCAATTCATGAAGTGGAGGGAATTCCATCTGTGACAGCAGTAAATCAAACTAGAGGTGATGCACTAAGCAGTCCAGAGGAAGCTTTGGTTAATAAAAAGGCAGCAGGAATGGTTTGAACACCATGAGGAGTTTTGGTAGATGATCTAAGATGTCCCATAAGTGATCAGATATGAGGTGGAGTAGCAGCACTCTGGGTCCAGCCAGCCTGCAGACGGGCTCCCATCTTGATACAAGACAGGAAAGTATCAGCTCAGAAGGCATTGAGTTTCCAGCATGGAACATAGGATGGGTGGGGGGGTAGAATAAAAGCTTGCAGCCAACTCTTTTCATCTTGCAGATGCAAAAAGACACACACAAAAGGACAGGGCCCAGGGTTTGAGATCCTCAATAGAAGCGCACCTTTGCAGTTGTCTTTGAGAAATGTTTCCTAAACAACTGTTTAGTTGCCTGAGGTCTCCCTAGTTATAGACACGCTCACAGTAGGTAATGATGCTTGCCAAACCACAGCCGTGAATCATCTAATCTGGAATTGTCAGCCAAGTCCCAGACACAATGGCACAACACCACACATGTGGTTTGAGGAGTCTAGGAGACACTTATCCTGTCAAAACGAGCAATCTATCGACACAAAAGGTGCCTGGTTAGGTACTGTTTCTCCATGGTCTATTTAAATGAAAAACTGCCACAAAATAGTTAGACCTTTTAACATACTGTGTTCCCAAATGGCCACCATATATGTAATTTGGCTAATAACTAGGTAGAAAGACTACATCTTGGTGTTGCCAGAAGCAAAACCTATAGCTTCCACCACAACACTTCCTATCAGAGTATCCCTAGTGCTACCAAGGGCAGCACACCAAAAGGAGTTGCAACTGCAGGAGGACTTCAGTAGCAGGCACTCTGACAGAAAAATGGTCTTAAAATAAATGTAAGCCAAGAAAAGGTTTAGGGACTCTTGAGTTGGCAACAGTAACCCTAAAAATTGACATAGCCTCTCCCAAAATGGTATCTGGGCACCGATGCCTTTGCCCACCCCACTTTGGTCCTGGGGTGATTCTTTTGACTGAATTGAGTTTTGGAGTCGGCTGGTGGTTACATTTACCACATCCACCCAAGGCACCACTATCAATGGCGTTTGGTGGTTTTAAGATCAGCTTGAATGTCTGATCGCCAACATTTTTGTGTGTGATGCCTGGTGGTGTGGTTAGAGGCGTGGCTTAGGTCAGCCCCTGAGTGAATGTGCCATTACTGGGAGACCCTGTGCATTTCTTGGAACTGTTTTTTGGGAAGTCTGCTATTGAAGATTTGCAGCTGCTACTGCGGGTGTGGTTGAGGCTACTGGCTGGATCCTGGCCCCTTTGTTCTTGCTCCCGATTCCTTCTTAGCTGGTGTAATCCCATCCTTTGTTCTTTCTTCATCCTCAACCATCCCGACAGCCCTCATTGCTGGCTGGGCTGACTTTTTCGTCATGGTTCAGTTTTTCTTTGCCTTTTGTGCTGCCTGTCTATTAAATCCTTGACCAAGCACCTTGTCGTGGGGAGTCTTCCAGGACCTGGATGTCTGTTTGCCGCTTCTGCCTCAGCCTTGTCTTGGGTTTCCTCCTGCTGTTTCCCTCATTGTGGGCCATATGTTGCTTGCAGGCTGCTCCTTCCTGTCCCCCTAAGCTGTTCTGGAATCTTTGTCTGGTTCCTTTTGGCGATGCCGTCGCCTCTTACTTGTAGGTCTTCCACATATATGTCCTGTATATTGCTTCTTTGTGTCATTTGGATCCTTGCTGGGCTGTGTTATAGTTCCTTACATTTGAGGTCCCTAGGTCTGAGGTCCCAACTGTGACTAGACTGGCCTAAATTTGTTTCTTAAACTTGCTGTTCTATGTTTCCTGGGCTGAATCTTCCTGTGCAGCGGTGCAAGTACTTGTCTCCTGATGACCGTCCCCATTTCCCCCCAAAGCCCTGACTCGTCCACTGCGTTTTCCAGTCTAGAGTGGGCTTCTGACTATGCAACCAGTCGTTCCTACTTTTCTGCAGTGTATAGTGTAACTTGTGCATTCTTCCATTATACTTGTTAGTCTATTCATAGCTTGTATGAAACGTCAATTAAGTGTGAATTTCTTGAGTATATCTGTGTATTGCCTTCTCTTGTGTAACTTGTCGCGCCTAATTGCACCCATCTACCAGCTATTCAACTGCTCTGTTATGCTGTCCATTGACAGGTTTGGTTTTACTTGGTGGACATCCTGTTTTTCTTTTTGATAGATGTTTTGAAACCTCTCACCAGAGGGCTCGACTTCCCAGAGATCGACTTGTTTGCAACTTTTGAGAACGCTCAATGCCAAGATTACGCCTCCTGGTAACCTCAGAACTGATAAAGGGGAACGGTCTCTAGATTGCATGGTCAGGGAAATTTGTTTATGCTCCATCCCCCCGACTCCCCTACTCAACAAGATCGTGCACACGATGCACCAGGAACCAGTCACCATGATACTGGCGGCCTCCATGTGGACCCGTCAACCATGGTTCTCATCTGATGGCGATGTCCCCATCTCCTCCAATGGAACTGCCTTGTCCGTACAACATGTCCTGGCTCCTGAGGTCAGAGTTCGGGCCACTACAACTCCCTCAAAGATGCATGAACATACTTGGGAAGGTGAGGAAACCAAACACCCGATATTGCTGCTGTCACGGTCCATACCCCCAAACATCAGGTACAGACCAAACGGCCCAAGGTGTTGGGTTCCATGGGGGCTTTACAGGCCCCAAAGGATCTCGCAGGGGCTTCCTGGACTCGGTCTGGTACCGTTGGCGCCAAGCTCATACTGCCATCACCAACATGGCACGTCTCAAACCCAATGAAGCACGTGTAAAACGATCTGAAGCAGGTTGAAGGGATTACCTGCCTTGGGACTATTTGCTTGGGTGTGGTTGCTGGGACTACTTTACCTGGGGACTACTTTCAGAAGACTATATAAGCCACATCCTTGGTACAGAACACACTTCGAGTTATTCTGCACTCCTGCAGCGTAACGCTCACCGTGTCTGCAGCTCCAGGCCAGCCATCAGACACACCCTCAGCCGCTACCTGCAAGGAAAGAGTGAGAATAGAGAGCAGAACAAGATACTTACCTGACTCTCCTTCGCAGCCGTTTTTTGGAGTCATCGTTTCTTCTGAGCTGAAAAGGAAAGGACACCCGATTAGCCGCGCAGACCACGCAATCTTCATCGTAGTTCTGCGCACCGCTAATACCAGCGATCCAACGGAGCACCATCGCACGATCGCTGCTCCATCATCCGATCACCGCTCCGGAGCTGCCGCATCTGTAGAAAACACAGGAAGACATCAGGTTAGCGGTGCAGTGGGGGAAGGGCCTCATCTAGACTTATAATTTTGCGCAACGCTGCTCTCACCTAAAGGCAGCAAATCCTCACGGACTCGCAATACTTCATCACGCAACCTCTGTCCAGGAGGTTCCGCCCCTGCAGAATATAAAGAGCAGCAGGTTAGTTGTGCAGAGAACTATACAGTGTGGAAAGACTTTCGCACAGCGCTGGCGCAAATCTTACCTGGGAAGCCACCTATCATAGGACCTCGCTCCATCTTAAGCACGAAGAGGAAACCTGTAAGGAAGGGGGCACAGGAGTGAACTTTTACAGCTTGAACTCTTAAGCAATCCATACCATTTGGAATAAGACTTACCATCGAGTCACAGTTGTCTGGAACTTGTAGGATTAGTGAAGTAACTAGATCCTTGAACTACTACGCACCCCTGCAAACAGTCGCAGGACAGAGAGCCCGCTATTCTTAACACAAAGGTGAGATATAGCAGTGGGGGGGTGCAAGAGGACGCCACGGGAGGCGGGAGTTGCCCTCGTCCTTATGGTTGGGTAATATGTGATTTAACATTCTAAGCGAGCCTGCTTTCGTGACGAAGTCAGAGGAGAGCAGAAGCCACCACTCATCACCGGATCGTCCAGCTCAGTTCGGCGCCCCTGTGGAGATCAGGTGAGCGTAACAGCTACTCCAGTAAATGAAAACACTTTATCTGGTGCAACTCTAAGGGCATCAATCCCATTGACTGCTCTCCTACACACATTGTGTTGTAACCGACTCACTTACTGGACTCGGGTCTGGTTTTTAATTCCCTGAAAGTTCATCTTGCATCCCTCTCAGCCTACACCACATAACAACAGAAGGTGTTGTGGTGGAAAGTACCAGTTATTAAGGTTAAAAGAATTCACCCCCCCCATTTCTAACCAGGCTCTCGGGTGGGACCTAGGTGTGGTATTGACTAGACTCATGGGGTCTCTTTTTGAGCCTATGCATAAAGCAAGTCTCGAGGGTCTTACATATAAGATAGCCTTCCTAGTGGCCATCCCTTCTAGAAGAAGAGGTGATGAACTACAGGCCCTTTCAGTCCTAGAGCCTTTCGTTACAGTCCATAGAGATAAGGTGATTCTGCGCTCTCATCCTCGATTTGCGCCTACATTTATTTCCACGTTCCATGTGAACAAATCAATAGAACTGCCTACTTTCTTCCAGAACACCGCTAACATGGCCGAAAGAAGCCTACACATATTAGATGTGCGCAGGGTAGTCATGTTTTACCTGGAAAAACTAGACCACTGAGAAAAACAAATCAATTTTTCGTTTCAGTGGCAGCTGGTAGAGAAGGGGATCCTGTCTTTAAATCAGCCAATTTAAGGTGGCTTGTCAATTGCATCACACTCTGTTTCTCTCTTGCTAAGAGAGAACTACCCTTCAAGCCTAGAGCACCTTCTACTCGAGGCACTGGGGCTTCCATAGCATTCATTGCAAATGTTCCCCTAGAATCCATTTGCAAAGCGACAACTTGGAGTTCTGTACGCACCTTTACAAAACACTATTGCCTAGACACTCACTCTAGGTCTGATTCTCAGGTGGGACAAGCAGTACTAAGACCTCTTTTCTCTTTTCATCCTTCTCACAACCCACCTCCAACTCCGGGTACTGCTCGTTAGTCTATCCACAGCATGTGATACTAAGCAGGTTAACAAGCATCAGAAGACATGCATTACTCACCGTAATAGCATTTCTGATGATTGTATCATGCGCCCACCCTTCCTCCCCGCTCGGGTGGAAGGAACATAGACGTCTTACTGCTTTCTCTTCTATGTACTCGCTCACGATAGTCATTAGGCTCCCTCATGGCTGAAAAAATACAATTGGAGGGACCTCGACGTGTGAGGGATCTTGGGTACACTGCATGTCACGGATAGTGCTACAGGCCCGCCCATGTCGACATCCCCTTTCGATCCTCAAAAGGAAGATGCAGTGCTCTGCGGTTACCACTGGAGGTCGGACTATATGCACAGCATGTGAATCTAAGTAGATAAAATCATCAAATGTTATTACGGTGAGTAATGCATGCCATTTTCATGGTATTGCGTTGTTTTTTCAACAATGAATTTACTTTGAAAAAACTCATCAAAATATATAGGGATAAAAGGTTAATGGTGGTGGGGAGGGGGCTGTGGTAGGGGTAATAGTATAGGGAAGGTGGGGTTTGAGGGGGTGTGTTGGGGGAGGGCCCACAATTAAAGATTCAATACGTTTTTCAAATAAATGTCTTTGTAGAAATGTTTTTTATTTTTGTGTTCTACTTTATTACAAACTTTTCTTTACACATTTGATAAAACTGTTCCAACATTTCCAACTTTTATATTGTTCTTTTTTATTTATTTCTCTTGATATTCTTAAATCTGCTGCTCAAGCACCTTATACAAAAAGCCTCTACCTGTACAGATTTGCCCCGTATTCTCATCAAGTAGAAGGTCTCCTCCATTCATCAACTGATAACGTGTTTGTAATCCATCATGTGTTTTTTTTTTTTTTTAGATAATTTGTCCTTTCTATTGTTGGTCCTGTACAGCTCGTCAATAAGTGCTTCGTAGATTCAACAGCATTTGACGGTTTGCAGAATCTGCATTGGTTATCCAGGACCTCTTCTTGTTTTCTCATATACATGATCTCTTTTGTGTGATTATAAATTTAGTTTCAACTGGTTCTGATGATAGCAGCTTGGGAATTTCTCTAGATACTTTGGCAATGTATTAATTTTCCGTGGCTCCCAAGGCAGTATTGTACTCTGGAATTTTGTGATTGTATCCAATCATTCTCTGTTATTGTAGTTTTGATCGCCTCTGGTAGCATCTTAAGCGTTGCACCTAGCCGTTCCAAATTGTCATGGCATCACTTTTGCAAGTCTCCTAATGGCCACCACAGTTCTCCACTACCTTTCCACCTTAGTATCTTGTAAGGAGGTGCTGAGTTGTGGATTGCCATTTTCCTGACTAGGGCAAAGCATTTCCAGAGCAATATAGATTTCAGTGACTGCAATCCCAATTCACATCTAATAGAGATTATTGGGACACTCTTGGGTAAGTGTGGAACTTCCAGAAGATACCTTATAGGGTATTCCATAAATCTCGATGTATACCTGGACCTGTCTCGACCTCCATAGATCACTGCAGGCACTACTTTCTGTTTATAAAAATTATTAGCAGTCGCAACGTAAATTTACCATATCTGGCATAAATGGTGGCTCATTGTGTTTTAATTTTCGATTTTAGCATGTTTACCCAGGTCACCGCGCCCAATGATTTGGAGAAATGAATGCCCAGATATCTTACTCAACTTGTTCCAATATTTCATGCCCCAACCTCCATTTGAAAGCCTTTTTTTTTTTTTGTTGTCTTCCATTTGGTTATGAGAAGCTTACCATTTTGGATTTTTTGATGTTAATCACCAGGGAATTTAATTTCATATATTTTTGGAGCTCTATTAATTTGCCCTGCAATCCTATTTGGGTTTGATCTATAAGGACCAGGTCATCCGCGTCAATAACCCATGATATTTGCTGCCCACTGATTTTAGGTGGAAAGTCATTCATGCTGTCCAGTGCTTCAAGTAGATCGGCCAAATATAAATTGAACAGTATCGCAGCTAGAGGGCAGCCCTGCTTTAGTCCTTTATCTGTAGCAATTTTAGATGATAGTACTCCATGCTTATTTAACGTTCTTTCAATGGGTAGTAGTAGTGTACAGGGCATTTGTTGCTTAACATCGGCTCTTCCGGACATTTCCATGCTTCTAGTTTTCTCCACAAGTTGGTTCTGTCGATTGTGTTGAAAGCCTGCTGTAGATCGATAAAGTCAAGATGTAAATGTCCTTAAGTTTATTTTTTAACCATGTTAGTTCGAAGGCATATAAGCAATTACAGCATAGCATTTGAGAACAATAGACTCTTATGCTCTACATTCTACTCCTGTTAATGTGTTACAGATTGTTACAATTCACATTACCGCCAAGTTTTTCCCAGTTCTCTCCCTCCCTCTTCCCCCTCCCCTACTCACCCACTTCTTTTTATTAACCTCTTAACCTCTATAAGATCCTCTCCCCCAACTGTATGTATTTTTACATTTTAGATTCTAGACTTTTAAAGTTTTCGTCCCCTTCCTAACCACAGCGTCTCATTATCTTTGTTTTTGAGGGAGTTCAAGTTACATGTGTGTTTCGGAGCAAGCAGGGTTTGAAGAAATGGGCTTCTCCGTCCCGTACATGTTCATGAAATTGATTCCATGTAGTTAGGAATCTTAGGTATTTACCAGTGCTGATGGCGCATATCTTCTCCATAGCCATCACCCCCAGATCTTAACCCACCAGCATGCTGAGATTGGGCCTTCTTTGTTTTTCCAATTTTGTGCAAGTCATTCTGGATGCTGACAGTAGATGGGTGATAGGTTTGGCTGTCGCTCCTAACATTGCGTATTTCCCTTCTATAGGGACTCCTAAGAGAATTGTCTTCGGAAATCTCGGCAGGTCCACCCCTGAGATGTCTTTTATGTAGCTTAGTATTTCCTTCCAGTAGGCGACTGCTTTAGGACACGTCCACCACATGTGGAACAGGTCTCCCTTCTCACCGCAGTTCCTCCAACAGTTTGGTGAGTAAGACTTTACAATTTTGTGAATGCGGTTTGGGGACATATACCATCTAAGGCACAATTTGTGCGCAGATTCCTTTATTGTAATGCATCTGGAGGTGCTGTGTGCACGTGCCCATATTTGGTACCATTCCTCCTCCTCCGTTAGTGACACTTGCATATCTATTTCCCAATTAATTTTGTATGCGAGATGGTCGGTTGGCTGGTCATTGGAAAGGAGTTTGTAGAGTCTAGACAACTCTTCGCCGGGTTGCCTTCTTGAATCGACAGTTCTAGGCCTGATGGCGTTCTCATGCTGGCCTTCTTCACCGTTGGGTGGGTAATCCAGTGCCTAATTTGCGCATATCTATAGCGTTCATTTTCCCCTATATTGAATTTCAACTGGCAATCTGTGAAGAGCAATGGAGCGCCGTCTTTGTACATGTCTTTCAGGTGCATCGTTTCTGCCCCTGACAGACCACCCAGTATCCTGCCTGGAGACCCGGTGTGAAATCTGGGTTGCCCATCAGTGGCGTATATGGACCCATTCCACCAAGAATGTGCGTCTCTTTCCGAGCTTTGTCCCAACTTAGTAGATACCATTTCGTCATTTCTAGTAAGGCTACTCTGTTTCGGTTTTCTTTGCCGAGGCTCAGAAGAGCTATTAGGGGGACGGATGCGGCTTTTTGTTTGATTCTGCACCATCCTTTATGATCATCTGGTTTCACCCATCTCAGCATTGGTGCTAATTGTGCCGTCATAATGTATCTGTCCATTTCTGGAACTCCCAGACCGCCCATAAGAGGGGAGCGCATTAGGATTTGTTTCTGGATTCTAGGTTTCTTATTATGCCATATGATTTTGAATACCACGTCTTGCAGGTCTCGGATCTTGGCTGGTGGTATTGGCACTGGCAGTGAGCTTACTACATCGAGGAGGCGGGGGAGAATGGTCATTTTGACTGCTGTGATGCGGGCGAACCATGACAGCTCCTGGGAGTCCCATCTGCGCATTTCTTCCTGTAATTGTTTCCACGGCGGCGTTATGTTTGTCTGATATAGTTTGTGTGGATCGCTGGTAAGGTGAATTCCTAAATATTCCAGTTTTCTTTCAACCCAGCACATCGGGAATGATCTCGACAATGTCTCCATCTTCTCTCCTTGCCGTTATGTTCATATATTTCGATTTGGAGAAATTTATGGAGAACCCCGAGACCTGTCTGAATTCCTCCAACTGGGCCATAGCTCTGGGCATTGTAATTTTTGGGTCTCCCATGAAGAGCATGATTGTATACGCATATGGGGCTATTTTGTGGGTTTCCTGACCTATTGTAACTCCCTTGATACTGACGCCCTGGCGGATCTGCATTGCACATGGTTCCATTGCAAAAATTAGAGGGGAGAGAGGGTAGCCCTGTCGTGTGCCCCTTCCGATCTCCACTAATTCTGTGCCCTGACATTGATCCTGAAGCTTGTCGATGGGTGCTGGTACTTGGCGAGCACCATTTTCATAAATTCTGGACCGCAACCAAACCGCTCCAAAATCAAACAGATAGCCCCAGTCCATGCTGAAGGCTCGGGTGGCATCCAGAGCTGCTACAGCAAATGATTGTTGTGTACGTCGCCCAGCATCTATGACGTCTACTGCCCCTCTGACGTTGTCTTGTATGCGTCTATTGGCGGTGAACCCTGCTTGGTCATCCTGTATTATATTTGAAAGGATTTCCGTTAGACGAGTTGCTAAAATTTTCGTGCAGATTTTTACATCTGTGTTCAGCAATGCTATAGGCCGATAACTTGCACAGTTTTTGGGATCTTTGCCTGGCTTTAGCGGTAGTATAGTTATGGACTCCCCCATATCTTGCGTGACCGTTCCCTCTTCTCTAATTGTATTGAATAGTTTTGACAACGGACCTAGCAATTGTGTACGGAATAGCCATTGCCAAAACCGTCTGGGCCTGGAGTCTTATTTGCTGGTAGTGCTGTGATAGCAGCGCTGATTTCTTGAGCCGTAATTGGTTTCCCAAGATTGGTTCTGTCTTTCTCGGCAGCTGGCGAGAGTTAATATAGGCGCGTTGATGTTCCGAGTCTAAATGTTCCCCCTTTAATAGTTCCACATGAAATCGTTTCTTTATTTCCTTTTTGTCTAGCTCTGCTGTGTGGGATTTCCAATGGGAATCATTTAGCTGCACTATGTAGTTCCGGGTTTTTTGTTTTCTCAGTTTTGCTGCCAGGAATCGATTAGCCTTGCCCCCATGTATGTAGTAGGATTGTTTTGTTTTTAGCAGCGACTGGGCCACCCGGTCCGCCGTGTGGTTCTCCAGTTGAGCTCTGATTTTCAGTAGTGCTCTTAAGATTTTCCTTGAACCCCAAGTCTTGTGTGGGGCTTCTGCTGCTTTCACCTCTTTTTCTCGTTGGTTTGTCACTGTCATGATTCCTGCCCCTCGTGTCCCCAGCCCTCCAAGATGTCAGGCTGGAGCCAGGCCACAATCACCTACATGGCCCTCAATGGCCTCTCCATCCCTCCAAAGACCCACTTGGAGTCAGACTTGGCGCTTATGGCACCGGACTCACTCACTCCCATGGGATAACATTGGGGATTGGACTTGTAATGCATTGATGGGGACAAGATGGATGCCCCCACATATTTCGGTTCCCAGAACTGCATGTGCGGTCTAGTCTTTTGGGTGTGGTTCAGCCCAGAGGCACCTGGATACCCAGAGACTATTTAAGCCACACCCAGGCTGAGAAACATGCTTTGCGTTTTCTGCACCTGCAGCGTGACACCGTGTTCGGATCGGTCTCCAGTAGGCCTGCATGCATCTTTCTTCTGCGCTCAGCTCCTGCAAGAACACCTTTAGGAACAGCCTTACCTTGCGGTGTTTCTGCCCATCATTCATCGCTCCTTCTGTTCTGCGGGTATCTTCGGCGGTGTCATTCCCATCCCGGCACGCCGCTTCCTAAGGGAAAAGAACAGAAAAAAAGGCATTAGTAAGCATTCTGCAAATCTTGGCTTATTTTTAAATACTGTACGAGCCTCAAACGCTTACCTGAATCCCAGCCGCTCTGGGGGAACTCTGTCTCCGGTACTTCCCAACCATCTGCAAGAGGGAAAAGACACTGCAGGTTAGCATGGAAACATCTAGAGGCGCTGCATACTGCGCTTACCCACCGCATTTGTTCTTCATAACCGGCATCCACGCTGAAAAGTCACCTAAAAGACACAGAAAAAGAACTCGGTTCAATGCAAATACCAAAGGGGTGCATCACGCTCCTACCTTCAGCGCTACTCATCTCAGCAGCACGCTGCCATCCCCAGGCGCCGGCCATCATCTAAGGAAGGAAAGGAACGAAGTTAGAGAACTGTTCAAAAGACTCATTACACTTACCTGTCGGACTCTTGCCAGTGAAGTAACTATGCAGCAAAGAGCCGCATCAATCAACGCGCCCCTGCACTGAAAGCAGGACGGAGAGCACACTATCCAAGAAAACAAGGTGAGCTGTGGATCAAAGGGAAGGGTTGGACCCCGGGGAAGGAAGGGGTTTAAGCACACAGAGACAATAGGGAGTTAAACTCTACCAATCCTGTGTTTCAGGCCCAGTCTCCAGTCGAATAGCCTCCAGGGAAGGGGTCGAGGTCGTAAGAGGTCAGAACAGGCTGAGTGACGTCCCCGTGGATACCAGGTGAGCGTTACAGTCACTAGTGCTCTTTCGCGGTGGTATGCCGCTGCTTGTGACATAAATTCTCCCCTGATCACTAACTTTCCTGCATCCCATATTACTCCCCAGGTCGTTTCCCTGTTATCGTTTTCCTTAAAGTAGTTGTTGATGGCGGTCTCCATATGGGCTCTTAGTGCAATGTCTTTTAGGAGGACTTTGTTTAATCTCCAAGGTGGGTTAACTCTGTTCCCTTCCACCCCCCAGTCCACACCCACCATCACTGGTGCATGGCCTGAGTGATATTCCACTCCAATTTCTACTTCCATTATTTGCGGAACTAATGATGTGGATACTAGGATCATATCTATCCTGGAGTAACCGAGGTGAACAGCTGAGTAGTGGGTGTACTCTCTCTCCGTTCTCCATGGAAGAATCTCCAGGTTTCAATCACTCCTAAATCTCTGTAGAACCGGGCCAGAGTTTGTCTGTTTTTCTGATCAGTGGTAGTTCGGGGTAGTCTTAGCCAGCATCGGGTCCATAACGCAGTTGAAGTCCCCACCCACTATCAGTTGGCCCTCACACCAGCTGCCAAGTCTGCCCAGCAGGTCTGTTATGAACACATCTTGGTGGCAATTTGGAGCGTAAATTGCTATAATTGTGTACAATTTCCCTTTTATCAGTCCTTTGAGCCCCAAGTATCTGCCCTCTTTGTCTTTTCGAATTTGTAGTTTTTTAAAGTCTAGGGCCTTCCCAATTAGTATAGCCACGCCTCTTTTTTTCTCACCACTTGAAGCAAAGTATTGTTGTGGAAAGTACCGACTGGTCAGCGTTTTTTGTCTTTGGGGAGGAGATGTGTTTCCTGCAGGAGCCCAATCGCCGTCTGCATTGATTTCAGCCTGTCTAGTATCGCCTGGTGTTTTATTGGTGAGTTCAGGCCCTGTACGTTCAGAGATATGACTCTTGACTCTGCCATTTTGGTTTAGGGGAGGTTGCGCTGTTACCAGCTGGGGTTGAGCTGCGTCTGTGTCTTCCACGTTTACTTTTTGGTGCCCTAGTGCTCGGGTTTGTGCTGTTGCTGTAGTTCTTGATTTGTTTTGCTCCTCTCGCCGCCTTCCAGTTCTCCCTCTTAGCTCCCACCTTCTGGGTGTGCTGTTCCCTCTCCTCTGTGTAGGTTTCGTATGTTTTGATGTATTGTATACCTCCATCATTGTTCTGCTGCTGTACATTCCCTGGTTAGCTGTTTCTTTGAGCGTCCTTCCGCATCTTGGCTCTGTTGCTGGATTTTGGGCTTCTCCGTTTACTTGCAGTGTCTAGGGAATTGGGACGTGTTCGGGCAATCGGTCGTTCATGGACTACTTCTAGCTGCAGGATTGCACCGCCCTCCTCACAAGTAGTAATCTTCTGCTGTTTGCCCTCCCACATAAATGAGAGGCCGAAAGGGTGAGTATATCTATATTGTATCTGTTTTGCTTGTAATACCTTTGTAATTGGCTGCATCATTCTTCTTTTGCGGAGCGTGATGCGTGCCAGGTCTTGGTACAGTTGAATGTGGGAGCTATTGATTGTGAGGTCATTGTGGAATCTTGCTGCTCTCAGTATTTCTTCTTTCTGACAGTAGGACGTTACTGCTATTAGCACATCTCTGGGTCTTGCACCCGGGTCATTCCGTTTTTGGCCTACTCGATGTATACGATCAAAGCCGATTTGGTCTGATTGAGTTTCCGGTAGAAGGCTGCTAAAGCACAGTTGCAATGTATCTTTAAGGTCACATTCCTGGATCGTTTCGGGGAGGCCTTTGACCCTGATGTTGGATCTTCCTGAACGGTTTTCAAGGTCTTCTGCTTGTAGTTCTAAGTTGGTTGTTGCGCTGGCCAGCTGTTCCAGGAGGATACTGTTCTGGGTAGATTCTTCTGCAACAGTTGATAAGCCATTTTTAACTAGATCTACTGTTTCCCAGGTCCGTAATTTCTCTGCTTACTTCCTGGAGGGAGGATTTCAATTCTTTCATCTGTTCCAGCTGGTTGTGGACGATTTCGTAAGTCGGGCTTCCATCCCCTTCAGACAGCTCAGAAGTTCCTCCTTATCTGACGACATTGTGGGTGGTATTGTTTCTACTGTACGTTCAACCAGTAGGGGGGGTGACTGACTCTCCTCTCGTCGACTCTGACCCCAGCACTTTTCAATTTGGCTCACTTGAGTTTTGCTTGGATTCTTGGTTTTGACTGTCCAGTTCTTCCTCTGACCCCTGGCATCAGGGCTGATCAGTCGGGAGCAGACAGTGCTACTCGGAAGTCAAGGGGGATGACTCCTTGAATCCAAGCGTACACTTCCTTCACCACTTAGAGCTCGTAGGGCCATAATGTGCTTCCTGGTTGTTCTTGTGGTCTTTTGTGGTGTTCTCTGTGTTTTTGGAGTGCCTTAAGATCACATTTGCTTACAGGACTTGCAGTGACTTCGGAGGAGTGTTGTAGCCCGTGGACCCAGTTTTTCACACTGCAGGACTGAGAATTAGAGTGCCGACCCTGACTTTAAGGCACAGTTTCGGTGATTCTATGTGTATGTATGGTTGGACCGCATCTGTCGCCGGGGCGCAGCTATACTCTCGCTAAGCGCGTCTTACCGATTGTCTTTGAAGTTGCGTGGCTGCTGGAATTCACCTCCACAGGTTCCCCGCTGACCGGTAGCACTCGACGAGTCCGCCTGGAGCGCCAGCAGTACGGGAGAGGGGGGGTTAGGGCAGATTGGGGGTCTATGCATATTTGCCTATGGTGCGTGCCATTCAGGTCTGAGGGGGAGTTTTTACATCGGCCAGGCAGCGCCCACCCTACCGGAGGAGCAGCAGGTCCTCTTGTGGGACCCCCTGGGCATGCTGTCCATACAAACGCCCACCAACTGTGGGTTCAGTTAGTAAGCTCTGGGTAACAACGGCCCAGTCATGGTCCACAGTATATGGCCAGATGAGTTAATTTGGGATGGGGCAAGGGCCCCCGCATCTCCACTACCGGAACAGGCAACTGTAGTGGTATCCAAGAGTTACCCCACACTATTAGATAGTGTGTGTTGTCCCCAGAGAGGGATGTGACCTCCCACGTAGGCCTAGGAAGCAGACCCCAGAGACACTTCGGGTTACTTGTCCAGAGCCGCTCCAGCTTGCTATGTCAGTTCAGTATTGCTTGTGGTTAACTGGCTGGGATCCCTGGATATCGCAGATAGCTGTCCCTCCTGAGGTCTGTCCACAAGGAGCAGTGTGTACCGGGAGACGGGGACTAGTGTGCCGCTATTGCTAGAAATGGCCCCTATTAGTATTGGCAGGAATACATATAAGTTGCACCCCCCTCCGGAGGTCGCCAGCCTGAACAGGGAGAGTATGGCAGATCTGCAGGGCTGAGGGCTCATACTCGCGCTCTCATGGGCCTGATAGAGGCTTGTGTCTTAAGGGGAGCCTGCTTCGGGTGATGTGGTGTTCATGAGGGGAGATTGGTGTTAGACTGCCGCATGGCCCAGCCTGCCAGTACTGGTCCCCTGCAGAGAATGAGCCCTCCAAGCGGGAGAAAGTTGCAGGCGCGGTAATGTTCTCCTCGTTACCTGGCGGCCGCCCTCTGTGTGCGGCAGTAATCTTAAGGTCTGTCCACCCCAGGGGCCTCGACGATCCGGACGCGGTCGCCGTGGGTCCTACCTTATATGCTGGTGGGTGGCGGCAGGGCCAGGGCATCAGCTGCTCCTTAATACATCCAGTCGGGAGTGGAGCGCCTGCCACTCCTGGCGTGGTGGGCGCAGCAGGGTTTCTGACGATCAGGCAGTGGACCGCGTCCCAGATGGCGCAGCAACATCCGCCATGGTTCGGCAGCTGGTTGATCCAGCTATCGCTGCAGGAGGGAGTGTGCCAGCAGTGCCTGTCTGCCCCTCCCCCAGCAGGCCTGCCGAGCCCGACGCTCTGGTGACAGTTGGCGCATATCGCCCGGAGACGCTCTGCAGCCGTCCTCAGACGGCAAAAAGACTCTATAACTCTCCAGGGACAGTCTTCCGAAGGTCGGGATTTAGCCAGCAGCTGCGGGTATCTTCCAACGTAATATCAGCCCAATTCGGATGGAAATCAGAATGCCACTGCAAGTCACTTTGATAATATGGATGTCCCCAGCACAGAGCTCCTGCTCTATGCAGCCATCTTCTGTATTTTTGTGCGAGCTTGTAGCGGTATTTCTCCCCATGGCCTCTTGCTCCTGTTGTGTAGCTGAGGTCGTTTCTCACCGGTGGCTCTTGCGAGGTGTCCTGGACTACGACCGATGATATCCTGCCCAGGCGCAGCCAGTCGCGGCGGTCCCCGCCTGGCACCAGGTGCATGTATTTACCTCGGCGGATTGCCGGTGGTTAGCAGCTGGTTCCCGCTCGGTCGAGTGAGTGCGCAGGGGCTCTTAACGAGGTTTCCCAAAATCACGGTCCGAGTTGGAGGCGGTCTGAGGATTCACCTCTCCACCAGTCTAGTGTGGCGCTTGTCCTCCGGCTCTGGCGTCGGATGGCTGAGCGCCGTAGTTTTGGCGGGCTTTGCCGGCCCAGGTCACAGCCCTGCCGCGCTTGGTTTCTGGGGTGCGATTTTCTTCAGCGTTTGCTCCACTGGATCCTGGCAATCAGCGCTTCAGTAATCCCTCATTCTTGGGGCGATTTAGTTACTTATTCCGGCCTAATTCGGCGGTTGTTCCCCGCATCGGCAGGAGCTCCTTTAGTCCATGGCCATCTTGTGCCGCGCCACCTAGCGACTAATGTCCTTAAGTTTTAATTGCATGGAGTTCTAGAGCGTACAAAACGAATGTTTAAATCTGTCCCCGCCCCCTTAGTGAAACCAATTTGCCTTGGGTCCTGTATATTAACAGAGTTGGCCCAAATTGTCAGTTGTTTCTGTAGATTAGTTGATAGCACTACTTGATGTTATGGGGAAATGTTATTGGTCTATAATTTTTTGGTTTGGATCTTTCTCCGGATTTGAAGATTGTAATGATTATAGCATTCGTCCATAAATCGGGTATCCTTCCCATTTTTGTTATCTGCTCAAACATTGAGGTTCTAAAGTTACTCCATAACTCAGTGTTTCTTCAAGATGTTATTTGTTACTCCATCTGGGCCAGCTGCGTTGAGTCTTTCAGTTTCTTAATTGCATCAAATGTTTCATTCTTGTAAAGTGTATTAACCAGCCCTCTGGCTTATTCTCATTTGTTGTTATGGGCTTTAAACTCTTCTTCTTGAACACATATGTAAAATGTGCCATCAATTTCTCTTCTGGAACTTACTTAAACTGGCTTGCTGATTAAAGCTTGTTTTGTTTATGAATACCCAAATATCATTTGACTTGCCCTGCCCGATGTCTTTAAGCATTGCCTTTCCCTGTTCTTGTTCTCGTATTAGTTGAACATCAACAACGGTATTACATTATTTGAACAGTCAAAAACACCCCTCGATCATCCACTACCCCCTAATTCACTCTTATTCTTGGACTACTTTTCACCCAACCCTCCTTCTGACCACCCCCCTCCCCTTGAACTTTGTCTTCTTTGGCACATTATACACACACTTATAAACTTTCGGTTTTGGTCTGGAGAAGGGTCTGAACACCTATGTTTAGCTAATGTCTTTGGCCACCTGGGAAACGTATTCCACCTGTTGGGATAATGTCCATATGAGGTAGTCTCTTCAGAGGGCGAGACTGAACATTCCCTACAAGTACATATCTCCCATCTGTGTTTCCTATATCAACCTTTTCAACATAACATCCCTTTCCTTAGTTGTCGAAGTATCTTGCCATAAATTCACCCCACATCAGCTCATGTGGCGCTGCCTTCCCGTGAAGCGCAGCGGTTATCCTTTCCATTATGCATATATTCAAAGCAACATTAATCCACTTTCTTCCCTGGAGTCTTGGTGCCTTTCCACTTCATGACTGGGCAGGCCTGTGCTGTGAGCAGCTTGGGGGCTGACTCTCCCGTCAACCTTCTGAATTCTCTCTCCACTTCCTCAACCCCGAATAGTACCAGAAACAGCGATTTGATACGGTGAATCCCATCTAGGTCTTTGACCCAACATAGCACTTCATCCCAAATGTTATGCGTGGACCTCCCCACCACATATGACAAAAGTCAGCCCTTTCCCCACACAGGTGCCAACAAATAGGACTTGCCGACTGAAACATCTTTGAGGGAATGATCGGGTCGTATTGCCATCTATGCAGGAGTTTTATGGCGTATAGTTTGTACTGACTAGAGATCAAGGTCCACAAAGCCCCTTTGCACAGTCTCATCCAGAGCCCCAGGTCGATTTGCCTCTCAATCTTTTTCCCACCTTCGCCTCAGGTTCTCTGACCCCTTCCCTTCAATTACCGATGTGCTGTACATAGCCAAGATGTACCTTACTTTTTCTTCTTCAGTCTAGGAGTTTCTCAAAGGGGATGAAGTCTCTCTGTATCCTCTTTCCATTTTTCACTCATGAGAACTCCCTTTAGTTGAAGGTACGAGAAGACTTAGAGCGCGCCTATGCCCGGTTCTCCTTTCAAGACTGCGATCGTGATGAAGGCGCCCGCTTTCCAAAAATTGACGCTCTCTCCAGCCCTGCCTCAAACCCCACCTGGAATCTCTCAGGGTTTGGAATCGCATTCCGGACACCTGGTGCCCAGATATGGCTCAGAGGGGATGGCCATGTGGTGACTCCTTGCATAGCCTCTTTCTCCCGCCAGAACTCCCATGACTCACAAAATCGGGTAGTCCCTAACTTTGCGCGGAAGCTTACGTCTCGGTACCCACAGCCACTCTGCCATAGTGGCGGTAGCTAAATTACGATTATCAAGCCCAACCCACTGGAGTGCTTTCTGCATCCTAAAATGGGGTATGTTAGGCAGAATCCTGTGCAGTTCCCTTAGGGAGGATTAAGACTACAGGTATATGCAATAAATCCCCTTTGGCATCAGTCTGTACCACAAAGATTTAGTTGGTAGCTATGGCTAAGCAGTCAGACTTATCTCAAGAGGGAGATGAGCAGTATTCAGGGTTTACACATTACGACTACAATACTATGGAACAAGGAAACACTGACCAAAGCTTTGTATCAAAAAGAATATATTGTAACGCTCACCTGGTTCCCCCGGAGGCGCAGGTCTTGATCTGGCGAGGATACTGTCTTCAGTGTTAGGCGCAGGGTTCGTTTTGCTCCCGGACTGGGCCCCCTTCCCACCGACAGTTTAAGCTGAAGAGTGAGATGTCTGCAAGGGTAAACCAAGGTATTAGTGTTTGGAAGGTTCGGAAAGTTCCTAGCCCCTCTCGCCCTTTCTTTCCCCGTGGAACTGGGTTGATATTGCGCTTACCTTATATAGGTAAATGCCGGGCTCTCCATCCTGCGTCTTGTGCAGGGGCGCTGGATCCAGTTGCTTCACTGGATGCGAGCTCTGCCTCTTGATAGCAGAGGATTTGCTGAGAGCGAAGACGCCGTTAATGCACGAGCGTGCCTTGTAAGTATTAAAGTTCCTTTTGCATTGTTCTCTTCTCTTTCAAAAGTCTTAAGTCTGTAAAGTCTGTCTTTCCCTTTTCAGATGCTGTGACGATGAAGATTATCCTTCTAATGGCACGTAAGTAGAAAGACTGCACTAGCGCTGGAGAATGCTCCGTAATGTCTCTTTTGTCTTTGCAGGTGCTGAGGTGCAGCGCGAACAGATTGAAAGCGAACATAACACAGGTAAGCAGTCTTGTAACTAAGCGTTACTAACCGATGTATCTTGCCTTGCAGGTGCCGGAATGCAGCGCGAGCTGAGTTGGAACGGGCGTAACACAGGTAAGCAGAACTTGTAGTTGAATATTACTGACCGATGCTCTCTCTCTTTGCAGATGTCGGATGCCGGAAGAGAAAGGCAGAGAAAGGCGCCTTGGATGCTGCCGTTGGATTAGGTAAGTAGATTCACTGCCTTTACTTTAGCCTAACCTGTGCCTTTGTTTTGCAGGAGCTGCAGAAGACTGAAGAAGACTGAAGATTGGATTCCAGCAGGTTATTTCGTGTTCACAGGATCTGGAGCTGGAGGTTTCCTGGAGGTGACACGGTGAGCGTCTTGCTGCAGATGCAGAATAACGCGAAGCACGTGAAACCAATCGGGTGTGGTTTAAATAGCCTTCTGTAGTGCTTAGGCGTCTCCTTCCACGGCCCCACCCAGGTAAGAAAAGAGTTCCAGATTTCTAGAAGAGTTCCTGTGTTCTGCTTCCAGGGAGTGGCTCCTGCTCCACCCAGACAGAAAAAGTAGTTCCAGGCAGAGAAGGATCAGGAGACCAGTTAGCTGGTAAGTAAGCAGCATGGTCTGCTACAGGTAGGTCCACCAAGCACTCTTATCTAATATGAGCCCGGCGCTTCCTGTGCCGGGACCAGTCACCATCATGAGCCTGGACAAGGTCCAGAGGGTCCCTATAGGGACTGGCTGGTTCCTGGGATCAGAGTCATGGGCCTGCTTCCAAGGTCGTGGGGCAAGTCCTGACCCCTTGGAAGCAGGGATCATGACATATATATATATATATATATATATTACACACTCTGTTCACACACATCACTATTATAAAAGCAAGTTAAATCAATCAAGAAAAGTATACACAACTCCCTATTTAAATTGTAGACAAGTTTGAGCAAGAGTGAAAACTGAGCAAATCGGCACAGTGAAAACTAAGCAGAAATGGCACTCTATCAATTTCTCAAAAGGGTGGGAAAAGACAGGTAATACAGGGATATACTCAACACACCAGCAACACTTCCAAGAAGATTGTGAACAAGTTAGGCAAGGCAGTACTTTAGCATATGCGATACTGAGGTGAAAACCAAACAAAATTGCACTTCACAAGTTTAAACAGAGGGAAGGGAAAGGTGGTTATAAGAGTTAGATGCACCAACACATTTCTAGGTGAGAAGCAATCTAGAGAAGGCAGTTGTAACAGATTTAGCCAGAGTCAGTAGTACAGGGCAAAGTGCTCAGGAGCAAAATGTTCTAGTCGCTGCAGTCAAGTCTTTGTTTAACGATTCGAAAAGGCGGTTGCAGAAGGTGAAAGACCATGTTAGCTGATAGGGGCGGCCAACCCAGTAGGTAAGGAAAGGATTTAAAACACCTTTAGCAGTACCCAACAAAAAGGGAGGCCTGGCGGAACAATGTACCTTAAAAGTGGAAGGGGCTCCTGCGGTGTCGGTAGTTCCTGGCAGTTCCTGCAGTTCGGGAGATCCAGCAGAGGAAGAGAGGCTCTCGTCCTGGAGGAAGGTTTGAGTTACTGCACTTCCCAGGGATGAAACCAGCCGCGGTGCTGCCCAACGAATAAAAGGTACGCTCCTTTAAATCGCGGTCGACGAGTGTTAGGGAGAATTCTCTGTTAAGGTTAATGTCCCAAACCTAGTGAGTCCCCCATCAGCTTTGCTGGATTTTTGGGGTTTATTTTCTTCTCCTGCTAAGAGTGAGACTTTTTCTCCCACTCTTAGGCATGATTTGAGAATGTCCTTTGACTGTGAATGTTTTATGGGCTATGGGGTGTTTTACTCCATAGGGCTTCATGTGTTTTTGGTATGTGTTACACAGCACCCTCAGTGCAGTGTAACAGGGGACTCATAGTGACCCCCAAACATAGACCCAGACCCTGGGACTGACTACTGTCTCCCAGGGCATGTAAAGTCACCATTGGCTTTACTAGTCTCAAATTGTGAACAGAACCAGTACAAACTATCATATTGTGGAATTACTGGTAGGGGTAATTCGATTGCCCCTGGGTCTGTTTTCCAAGGGGGCACTGTCCAGTCCCCCCTTGTCGAGTTTCTGGCTGGTGGCAGTGGATACCACGCAAAATATTCCACCGGAATATTTCTTATGGGATTTTCCCATTGATTTTAACCGCACCACTTGTTGGTGCAATGTTAAAGATACCGCCTGGTTATTTATTTAATTTGTATTCCCCAGCTGGGTCTTTTTGCCAGGATGTGGTTTTAAAATGGCGTTTGTGTTCGCCTCTGAAACTCTAACCCAAGTCGAGCCCCTTGTTCCACTTTTTGGCGGGCTTTTCCACAGAAGCCCTCCAAATGGTGCCACTCTGTCTGGGGTCTATAGGATGTGTGCGAGGGGGATTAGGCACCCTGGACTGAGTTGCCTTAGCAACTCAAGTCACACTCTTGTGTGATTGGCCCAGTGGTGAGCCGCCCGGCTCACCACTTAGCATGTTTGAGTGACAGCTCGGCTGTTGAATGGGGGTTTTTCTGCATAAAAGCAGGGCTTTGGGGACTGGAACTTCAGAAGTCGCCACAGGACCTAAAGAATCCGAAGAGGGGAGAAGCTGAGCCATCTACAACGACGACACCACCGGTGGAGCCCTGCTGTACGAACTTACCACTTCCCCGACGACAGAGGAGATCTTCTTCCAGGAGAGTGTTCTTCCCTTTGAGCTGGTGGGACCAACCAGTTTGTCTTTTTCGCCTTCCTGGACGTCTCATGGTCAAATCGCCTGTGCCAAGCAACCCGGCGGCCGGATAGCCATGCTTCACCACTACCACAAATAAAAGGGTCGTACCTTTTAATCTGGAACCCCGCGGCTGGTTTCTTCCCTGGCAGTGCAACAACCTTCAGCTTTCTTCCCCGTCGAGATCATCTCTTCCCCTGGTCAAAGCCATGACTTGCACCTGCTGCCAGGTACAACTGCCACTGCTGGAGCTTTCTCACCATTTCAGTTACTGTGTCCCGCCTGGGCTCCCTTGCAACAGATTGTCCAAGGTGTCACGTAAATCCTTGACTTCAGACCTGCTAACTTTGCCTTTCTGAACTGATCAACCTCTTTTTGACTTTCCTGCAAAGACTTTGAGTGCATTTCCACTGTGTGATCTTGGGCACATTCCGCCTTGCTCTCTCCAAGAGTGGGCCTGGCCTATGAACTTTTTGCTCTACAGTAGACCCTGCCTTTCTTGACTTGGTGTGGTTTCTTAAGTGTTGGTACTGTATTATTTTCCTACTCTGCCTTTTCTCTCCCTTTTTAAACAAATTATTGGAGTGCCATCTACGGTTACGCGCTCACCTCTGTTTTGCTAAATAAGTGGTGTCTTAACCTAGACTTGTCGAATAATTAACTAGGGAGGTGTATATACTTGTAGTGACTGTGTTTGAACTTGTTTGATATATTAGTGCCAGTGTATTTTCATAAGTGTTTTTAAATAAATAATTATATACTTTTATACCAAAGCTCTGGTCAGTGTTTGCTTGTTCTACTGTATTTTTAGCCCTATTGTGTATCCTCTATATACTGCCTAACTCTTCTTGAGAGAAGTCTGACTGTTCAGCCACAGCTACCAGGTAAATCTGGGTGGTGTAGACTGCTGCTACCAATTGGGTTTACTGCTTACTCCTGTGGTCTTAAACTTTTTGCAGTGGTCCCTAAGGGAACTGCACAGGTTTCTGCCTAACAACGGGTGCCTGGCTATCCAGTCTCCTAGTGCGTGGCACAGGCGATTTGACCAAGACAGGTCCTGGAAGGCGATTGGCGAACTGGTTGGCCCCTCCAGCTCAAGGGAAGAAGACTCTTGCAGATGAAGATCTTCTCGAGTCGTTGGAGAAAAGTGGTGAGGATCTAAAGCAGGGCTTCACCGGTGGTTCAGTCGTTGCAGATATCTTTGGCTTCTCTCCTCTTCGGCTTCTTAGTTTCATTGGCAACGTCTTGTCCTCCAGTCCTCAGTACCCTACTTTTATGCAGCAAGACCCCCATTCATACAGCCTAGCTGTCACTCACACAGTGGGGTGGCTCTCCTGGCGGGAGAACCCCCTAGCCTATCTGGGCAGAGTGCGACTTGGGTTACGTAGCCAACCCTGTCCAGGGTGCCTATTCCCCCTCCCACACATCCGGTCTACCCCAGACTCAGTGGAGCCGAGAGGAGGGCTTCTGTGCAGAAGCCCGCCAAAAGGACGAACAAAGGATCCTCGACCTGGGTTAGGACTATAGAGAAAGACACAAGAAAGACATTCAATCAAAGTTCTGTCAATAAAAACCTACTGGAGTAAAGTTAATATTAAAATATACTGCCGGTATGTTAGAGGCTGTCAGTAAAAGTGGTAGCCTCGAACAATGGGAAAATCCCATAGGGAAATATTCGTGGTCATATATTTACGGTAGTAACCACTGCCACCAGCCAGAAACTTTTGAGAGGACTGTATGGTACCCCCTCGAAAATGAACACTAGGGAAAAACTATTGACCCTTCCCAGTACCTCCATAGTAAGATGGGTTGTACTGGTTTTGTTCAGAACTATTGACTAGTAAAGTCAATGGCAACTTTACATGCCCTGGGAGACAGTAGTCAGTCCCAGGGTATGGAGTCTGTTTGGGGGTCGCTACAACACCCCTGTGGTACGGCACGGAGGGTGCTGTGTACCACACATGTAAAAAAGATGATTCCTATGAGGGTGAGAAAAACCCCATAGACCATAAGCACACAAGATAGCCTAAGAGAGACACTAGCAATCTAAGAGTGGGGGAAAAAGGGTCTCACTCTTATCAGGAGAAAATAATAAACCCTTCAAATCCAGCAAAGCTGCTGGGGGACTCTATAGGTAAGGGAAATTAGCTTTAGAAGAGAATTCTCCCTAACCGGATATGAGGACCCTTGCACCGCCTCATTATACAGTTTCAAATTTGGGAGTCCTGACACCCACCCCTCCCCCTGTCTTTCTGTAATGTGAGAACTTTGTATGGTACGCGACTCTTGCTTTCTTCCCCTGCCACAAAAACGTAAGCATTGTCCCCTTTATATCCTGGAAAAAGGGCTCCGGGATCCGTATGGAGAGCATCTGGAATACATATAAGAACTTTGGTAGGCAAACCATCTTCAAGACATTTAGGCGCCTGAGCCAGGATATCGAAAGTTTCCCCCATCTCTCAAGATAGGCACAAAACCCAGAAATGAGGGTGGGGAAATTAGCCTGGACTAAGTCTCCCATCTCCCGTGTAAGATTGATCCCCAGGTATCGCAGTGTGTCCCAATTAACCGTAAATCCCAGTGGGGCATATCTGTTCCTATCCCCCACCCCCTTTCAAAGGAAATAGGACAGACTTGGACCTACTGATCTTACTGCCTGATAGTTTGCCATACTGTTCGATCAGATGAATTACCCTCTGTATCGAGGTTGGGGGGTTTCTTACATGCAAAAGCATGTCAGCGTATAATGCCACTTTGTAATGTACCCCACCCACCGTAAGTCCTTCCACTTGGGAGTCCCCTCTTATTCTCTGCGCTGACTGCTCCGGGGAAAGGGCAAACTGAATTGGCGAGTGGGGGCAGCTCTGTCTCGTACCCCTACCCAAGGTGAACCACCAGTAGTAATAGCTGTTAACTGTCACAGATGCCCTGGGGGAAGTGAAAACTGCCATTATGCCCATCCTAAATCTAGACCCCAATACCACCTTGCCCAGAACTTCCTCAAAGACCCATTCCACTCTATTGAATGCTTTTTCTGCATCCACCGAGAGAAGGGTCGGATCCCCCCATCTTCCGCGAATCATGAATCGGATATAAGGTTTTCCTCATCGTGTCCTCTCCCTGCTGCCCCATTATGAAGCCCATTTGGTCCGAGTGTATCCGGTGGGTCATGTATGTTTCCAATCTCGCTGCAGGTACCCGCATATAAATCTAGGCATCGATATTTAGGAGGGAAATTGGGCGGTAAAACCCACACCTTCTGGTGTCTCTACCTTCCTTATGAATTACTGTTATTAATGCCGGGGAAAAGGATTCCAGAGGAGCATCCCCGTCTCCAGAATATCATTGAAGAGTTCCCCCACAAAGGGCAGGAGGGGGGAAATAAGACTTGTAGAAACCTGCCGTGTACCCATCTTCCGCGGGTCCTTACCCAATGGCAAACTCTGCAACGCCCTCTTGATTTCTTCTGCTGTAATTGGGGCCTCCTGTGCCTGGGAAAGCCCTCAGCATCTGTGTTTTGGCCAAATATGTTTATCTCTACCCCATCCCCTCCAGGTAGGCCTCTGATTTATATAGGTTTTCATAGAAACTCACAAATGCTTCTTGAATCCCTTCCTTCGCCAGCTTTCCTGTACCATCCCCCTCTTCTATGGCCAGAACCCATCTCTCGGACTGCTATACCCGCAGCCTGGCGGACAGTATTGCGTCAGCCTTATCCCCCTTCTCGTAGAACCTTTTGTTTCAGGAACTGTAATTTCCGAATTATTTGCCCCTCCTCAAGCACCCTGAGCTCCTCCCTTTTCTAACTCGCCTCCAGAACTCTGTCCTCCCTCTCTTTGGTAGCGTCCCTGGACCTCCAATCGAGATGAATAATCTCTTCTGTTTGTTCTCAATTCACGTCCGCTCCCTTTTCTTCCTAGCCCCCCTCTCTAATCAGGATCCCCCTCCATGACGCCTTCCCCGCCTCCCACACCGACTTCTTGTGGACCTCGCCCATATTATTTGTTTTGATATATTCCTCAATTTCCTTGGACATTTTCCTGTGGAACACGGGGTCCTTCCACAGTGACTCGTTTCATCTCCATTCTGAGCCTGTTTAGTTCCACTGTTACTATATCATGGTCTGACCATGCAACCGGGTAGTTCTCTGAACCCAGCGTCTCCTCCCACAGCCCCCTTGAAATGTACAGGTCGTCTATTCTGGCAAAAGTGCCATGTGGGGCTGAGTCGAAGGTATACCCCTTTTTATTTGGGTGACGATGTCGCCATTCATCCATGAGTCCATAAACCACCCAGCATTTCCAGGGCCTCTGCACATCCCCTCACGGGTGGTTCCTGTGTTCATGCGTCTGTCCATTTTAAAATCGTCCCACAAGTTAATCCCCTCCCTGTATTTTCCCTGAAGCCTCAAAAATCAGTTTCGGGAGAGTGTTTAACAAAAACCTCAACTGGCCCTGGTTGGGGCAGTATTCCGTTGCAAACGTAACACACACATTCTGTACAGTACCCACAACCAAAAGGGCCCTCCCTTCATCAGCCCATACCTTGGTCACCTCCATTTTGAGCCCCTTCCTGATGAGAATGCCCACTCCCGCTTTCCTCAATGGTCTGGAACCCCAGTATTCCTGTCCCAGTCTCTCCATCCCCCCCCCACATCCCTTCTGGGACCCTCCTTTCCTCCCATCTGACATATCTGGTCTCCTGAAGGACCATCACATCAAGGCCAGCTCTACGAAACTCCTTGGCCACCAAGAACCTTTTTGTGGGCGAGTTCATCCCCATGAAATTCAAAGTTCCGACCCAGGGAGGCACCTTGATTTACTGCCATATTAACCTACCAGCTTCTTATCTCCACTTACTTTCACGGACAGCCAGGTCCATAAATTCACCTCCCCACAACTGATAACTCACCGTCAAGAAGACCCTTATCATAACCCCTTCCCTCAGGCCCGACCACCCACCCCTCAAAGGCACCCGACACACCCTGGTTGTCATCACCGGGCTCAGATCGGACAACCAGCTGGGACCGTTTCCCTCCCGTCCGTCCTTTAATCATCATTGCCACTGAGCCCCCTCCTTCCTCATCTTTTACTGGGCCATATCTCTTAGGTCTACCCCCAGTCCCTGTGGGTACCGCACAACCCCTCTACCACCCTAAAAGACCTAAAACCAACAGAAGCCCCCCAGCACCCCCTGCCAACATTAGCTCCTTTCATGACCACCGCCATACCCTCGTCATCCACAAAGGAACAAGGCACTATGACGGATAAAATTGAGGTGTTCCAGTTTAAAAAAAAAGCAGTATCCTCTTATTCCCAAACTGACCAGAGGGAGACCAGACAAAATAGTTACGAAGAGGAACTAATAGAAACCTCAGCAGATACCAATTGTGATCTGACACCAACTAAGGAAAACGACACGAACTTAAAGAAAATGGAAAAAAAACTAAAAGTGGGACACAAAGAAACTCAGCAAACGAGGGATCAAAATGAAAATAACCCTCAATCCCAGAAACAGAAGATCTCAAAAATCAGTTCAAGTCAAAAAGATAAACTGAGCACTACAGGGTCAAAAGTACAGGAGAAACAAAACACAGAAAAAAATGCAAATTTGAGTATTTCCAAATGGATAGCTGGGATATCCCAAAAAACCAAAAGTGTAGAAAGTGAATTACAAGAGACAAACATGAAAGCAAATCACAAACGGGTGGAGGAGAGCTCGTCAAACCTGTTGGACCTGAGTACATATTCGATTGAAAACTCAGTCAGAAATTCCTCGTCCAATTAAAAAAAAAGAAAGGTGTCATTTATGGAAGATACCTTACCAATAACAGAACAAAGGGTCAATCACAAGCAGATACAATCAAAAGCACCTGGAAAAGAAATAAATAAAACAGATGACTTAAGCTACAGAAGAAGTCGGATAACCCCAGAAAGGAAAACGTTGTTCCGAGTGGCCAACACAAAGATAAACAAAATTGAACACGAAAAAGTCAGGGATGGCCCTGCACAGAACACAAAGGAAAAGCACGTGAGAGAATGGGCCGGATACACGCCGAATAGCGGAATACGCCACAAACAACACTTTCAATATAACAAAAATGCTCGACAATACAAACCAGAAACTTCTCCATATAGAAAAAGGACAAAAACACCAGAAAATCGAAATAAAAGAGAAAAAACGAGCTCAAGTGAGAGACACTCAGAAAGAAATAAGAGATCAAACAGAAGACCTTCGGATCACCTTACACAGTCTAATCCCACCCGGACATCAACAATTTTCACTCACAAGAGCAATTCATCACGTACCTTGAAACTAGAAAAAAGTGACAAAAAGGGAGAAAAACTTTTATTAAACAGGAGAGCAACCATGAGATTACTACAAAAAGTACAGAATGGAGATCAAATCAAAAGTGTCGACCTAAACACAGTGGAATTCGCACATAAAACTAGAACGGACAGTATCTTCCTCCACATTACATCTCATACAGTGAAGAAACTGCTGTTGTCTGTGGCAGGAGATTTAGCCAAAAGAGGGTATACCTTAAGAGAAACAACTGCAGAAGAAAGAGGGCACAGAAGAGAGGATGAGTATGACACAAAAGAAAAATGTAAACACGTGACAAACGCAAAAGAAACATGGAAGACAACTGAAAGACGAACAAGAACAAAGAGAAAACACAACTATACACCGGAAAGAGAAGAGCAAAAGGAAGAAGATGAACGTCGAAAACCACGAGAAACATTAGATCTAAGTGACTTAAGAAAGAAAAAGGACAAAGAAAGAGACAAGATCAAAGAAAATTCTTCAGCCCAAGACAACCGGATACAAAATGATAAGAAATCACAAAGACTACCCCCAAAATACCCGAAAGGGCCGTTTCTGACACAGTCCGGCAGAGAAAAAGATAAACGTATCACATGTAGAAACACATCAACACAGATCCAGACGCAAGAAATAGAAAAAAACACCAATAAATGGGCATGGATTTCTACAGCACTAACAAAATATGTGAGGAAATAGCAATCAAATCGTCAATCTGACAATTTCGTGGGAGAGACGTTAAAGGAGCTACACGAGGGCAAAGAACCGGATCAAAACATCATTCTTGGCTCCTGGAACACAAGAGGCCACATTCACCTGACTCATTCAGGAGATGTCAACCTTGGCCTTTTTGACCTTATAACTTTGCAGGAGACCTGGTTATTATCTCAACCGAGCCTGGATGGTTTTGAAGTATCACTCTCGCCGGCACAAAAAGGAACACAAGGACGTCCTACCTCAGGCTTGTTGACAGCTGTAAAAACTGGCAGAGCGCTTAGAATAGTTCATAACCTGATATCATCTCTGACAATTCAGGCGACATTGCTGGAATGGAATAAAGAGGACCCCCGGCAAAAAAACAAACCAAGGCAGGAGCTTATCCTGGTACTAAACATCTACTGGAATCCGTCAATAACAAAGACAAAAAACTTTCTAAATAAGGTGGAAAAAATCCTTACAGATACAACAGAGATGTATGACATGGACCACATCTTGATATGTGGCGATTTAAACGCCTCTTGCCCGGTATCGGAGAAAGAAAGACCAACGCACAACACGAGCAACACTCAATCAACAACGAGAGGTGCAGCATGGGTCAAACTGATGGACTCGAGGGATTTGTACAATTTAAACTCCCTTGATTCAGCCAAATCCAGAATTCCAACATGGGAAAGTGCGGGTAAAAGAAGTACAATTGACTACATCTTTGCCTCTAAAGAATTATATCTCCTAACCACAAGCTTCAAGGTAGTGAAGACTACGGCCAGTGACCATAATTTACTAACCGTAACATGGCCAGCAAAAAAAAAGGTGCCGGTGACGATGTTGAAAAATCTGGAACTAAACCAACAAGGAAACCGATTGAAAATTACAACAGAAGGCATAACTTCCATCACGGCAGCCTATAACGGACAAACGACCTTAAATACATTGAAAGCAAACTTGGATTACACGCCTCTCTTGATCCCTTATCTCCATCCACGACGTAAAAGAGTAGATGATAAAACTCATTTACATACTCACAATGAGGAATTGAGAGCAAAGAAATCAAATCTAAGAAAGGCGATTCGTCTTGCACGAACAAATCCAACACAAACAAATGTAGACCTGGCATCTAAAACGAAAAAATTGTATAAATCCTGGCTACAAGCGACACGATGGAAATTATACCAGATGGACGCAGAGAACATGTTGAGAGCAGTTTGTAAAAGGAATTCAAGAGATTTTTGGACAATCGTAAAACATAAAATCTCGCCCATGGACACAAGAATTACAAACAGTGTCGCAGAAGAAAAATGGAGTGACCATTTCACTGACCTATACAATGACCCCACTCCAGGAGAAGTAACATCGATTATCCAAGAAGAGGTCAACTGGATAGTATGCTCAGAGAAGGACATTTTGTCTAAGATTAAGAAGCTGAACAACTCCTGGGCCCCCGGACCGGACGGCATCTCCAACGCCATTCTGAAGCAGGATGCTGAAAATTGGGCTCCATTAATAGCAGAAATCTTTAGGAGATCTAGGATTTCGAGAACTATTCCGGAGACATGGAAGACTGCAAACATCGTCCCAATTTACAAAAAGGGCCCAAGAGACGATCCGAGAAACTACAGGCCAATTGCACTTCTAGATGTACTCGGCAAACTTTACGGATCATTGTTGTTGGACGAACTTCAGATATGGCAAAAAGAGGCAAAAACAACTGACCCCTTTCAATCAGGATTCGAGAAGAACCTAGGAACGTCGGTAAATATTATGCTGACCAGCATACTAAAATCAAAGGTCTTCGAGGGGCAACCACCAATATTCATTGCTTCAATTGATCTGGTGCAAGCTTTTGATCGTGTGAACAGAAAAAAACTATGGAAAAAACTGGAGAAACAAAAATGTCCATCAGCCATTCTCGCTCAAGTGAAAGCGCTATATAGTGGAACATCGATCAAAATTCGACTCAATGAAGCAGGCTTGTTGTCGGAAAATATAAAAACAGAGGGGTGAAACAAGGCTGCCCCCTGGCACCGGCACTATATAAGGCCTACATGGCGGACATTGCAGATCCCGAAAATGACACCAGATCATTTCCTCCTCAAATAGGCGACTCAAAAGTGACAAGATTGCTGTATGCAGACGACATCTTATTGCTAGATCAAAAAGCAATTGGTCTACAGAGACAAATAGACAGCCTCACAGCCTACCTGACTAAAAATGACTTGGAACTTAATACATCTAAAACAAAAATCCTGATCTTAGAAAAACCAGCGAGAACAAAAAAAAAAAGAAATGGTTCGCAAACTCGGAGCCACTAGAAATAGTGAAAAGCTGTACCTACTTAGGGGTAAAACTAAAATGCTAGCAGCTCAGGCAATATCCTTGGACAGAAAATTTGGGAAATTTTCAATCCTCCCATTAATAAACTTCTATAGAGCAAAGGTAGGTCCAACTTTGACCTATGGAGCCGAGGCCATGCTATACCTGCCAAAGTCATTGTAGGCTAAATTAGAAGGTATATTTTGGCGGAGAGTACTACATCTTCCAAATTCCACTTCTGCGACAATCATTCGATGCGAACTGAGTCTCCAATCATTGGAATCTTTGGTAACAAGAAACAGTCTCCTATTCCTGGGTAAAATCATAAGGCAGCCGCGTCCTAAAATACTGGAGATGAAGAGTGAAACAAACCCAATGCTATCAAGTTGGTACAGCAGACTATTGGAACAAGCGGAAAAAATTGGATGTTCTGAATGGGGAATAGAACGGATCCCGGGAAAAGTAAAGAAAAAACTGAAAATACAAGACTGGATTGAGACTTTAGATAAGACAGAAGAACTCACAATCACAACACATTACACTATGAACACCCAAAAAGTAGATGAAGTCAGAAATTACCTAAAAAAAAAAAGTTCCCAGACAAACGACTGAGAACAACTTTCTTGAGAGCAAGGCTAAACATATTGAAAACCAATGAGATTCTCTTTCGAAGAAAACAGTCGACAACCAAAAACTGTAGATATTGTGAGCAGAGGGAAACCGAAACACTACGCCATCTTCTTCTTCACTGCGCAGGAACGTCAACCATGCGAACTATCCATCTCAAACCACTCAAAGATCGGTATCAAACGGCAAACGAAGAAACCTGGTGGAATATGCTAATGTGCGGCAATTCCGCATCTTTGACGGTGGCCACAGCGACCTTCTTGGAAAAATTGAAGCTGGACGAAAAAGAAATAACAGAGAGCTTTCAAACATCCCATTGAACAGAAAATTCCAGGACAGTCCCAAAGGAAAACAGGAAACAAGGATATAAAAATTTGGACAGAATTTGTAAAAATTGTAATACAATTATATACAAACAAAATAAAAAAAAATATTGTATTAACAGTGTGCGTCGGGTGTCTACCACAGGCGATGCATTTAGTTTCCTGTACTTCCTGGATCCCGGCATGCACCTCCTTCTCGGCCCTTTGCTACGCCACTGTCTGTCATCATCCAATCTTTCACCCTGCATCTTCTCTCCGTCAGCTCCACCCAGCAACTCGTTCATGTCTCAACGTATGTCTCCCTCTGTCTTCAGCCTGATCACCCAGTTCAAATATGAGAGAACGGGACCCCCCATCTGTACCGCACTCCCTTTTCCTATAGTCACTTTGTCAGGGGCACATACATCCTTTCCTTGCCAGGGTCAATGAGGAAAAATCCAGGAAGATTGTAACTCTGGACAAGCCATATGTGATCAAGCCTTTCTGTTTTGCTGTAAGATTTTCATTTTGTCTGCGTAATTATGGAACCGGCTATAAAGAACTGACATGGGGTCCCCCGTTGTTCACCCGGCTTGGTGTATCCTCTCATTCTTAGCCACCTCAATGGTGTTGTCTTCAAAAAACAACTTCATAACCGCATGAAGTGTTCTTTTCAGCTCTTGCTCCGACTCCCCCTCTCTATCTGGGATTCTGAAGAGCCTAAGGTTATTCTGCCTTTCGCTGTTTTCCAGATCGTCCATCTTCATTTGAAATTCTTCCTCCCAACTTTTCATTTCCGATATCCGTATGTCCATTTGTGTCTCTAGGGTGTTAAAGGAGGTTTGATTGTTTTCAACTTCCTACAGCCGCTCCTCCATCTTATCCATCCTCTGGGTGATCTTGTCCAACTTACCTCCGATATCTGCCATCATGTTCCTCATCTCTTCTATCAGGGCCGCCACGTCCTTTTTGGTTGCTGCCAAGTCCTCTGATGTAGATGCCATTTTGCTTGGCCCCGGAATCTCAGGCCTGGGGTGGGTCGATGTATATTTATGTGGCCAGTTTCTGCTTTGGCTCCATGCAATGCAGCGTGTTGACCAGTACATGGCCCTTTCTAAAATTGCAAAAAAGGTAGCAGGCGCCCCTCTCTTGAAAGAACATGGCATGATAACCTGTTCTGTGGTTTTACCCACTGTGAGAGTTTGCAGCCATCAAGTTTAGCTCACTGTATATTTCAAAAGGAGGAATGGCCATTTAACATGTAACAGTTCCGTTGTCGGTTGTGTGTCCCTTCTCAAACTTTGATCTTGTGCTGCTGTGATATATGTGTAACAAAGTTAATAGGGTTACCTTTTTTTTGTCCAAGCATCTCATATTCATGTCTCCACATAATGAACACAAGGATTTATGTTGTTCACTATAGCAACTGTCGAGTTGCTTATTTACTTCATTGATAAATGTATTTATCAATCATTATTGGGTTCCAATATATATTTGGAATCACTGTAGTTTCTGGGTATTCTTAATCACTTTGCTCATGTTGGATGATAGTGAGTTGCAGAAATGGATCAGGGTTTATATTTTTTATAATTGTAACCCCTGCACCAATCTTGATTAGAGTTATTAGCCCTGCAAATGGTCTTCCTCATGGGCACTTTAATGCAGGATTTAGGAAGATTGCAAATCAATCTCTTGCTGGTAACTCGCAAAGCCATATTTCTTGTAAACATATTACCAGGTGGTCATTCAATTCCCCTAGGTTTTGACTAAAGTGTTTAAATCCTCTGTTGTTCCATGATAGGAGGGTACCTCTTGTATTTTTCCTCTTTCTTTTTGCACACCTTTTTCTTGGAAGCCAATACTCTTGATGTCCAAGTCAAGTTCTCGTCTTTATCCCTGCTGATTCTTGGGACATGATTCCTTTCCACTTGATTGTCCTGCCTCACTGTATTTTCAAATGTGACGGTAAGTGGCCCATCGGGGTATATCTCTTGCAGGGCTTTGCTCACTTGTCTGTTTTCACTTCTGGTGGCATTTTGTTTGTTATTATACTTGCTCTCTGTGCATGTATTATGATCTCTTAGCTCTAAGACAAATGGTAACAAGGCTGCTTTAGCGTTCAGTAGCACCTTTTGATTTGAACTTGACTTTAGGTGTAAACAAATCCAGTCAAGCCTAGATGTTTGCATATTTTCAATTATTGCAATGTCCTCTGGAGAGATCACTCTTAGAGCTGGTACGCAGTGGCACTGCTGCATGACATTCCTTTTATTAAGTTTCACTTTGTTTTTTCAGTTAAGAGGTTTTCTAAATGTACCTTACATGAACCATTTCCAGGACATTTCCTATTTGTGCCTCTAGATGCAGGTCTTTGATGCTGAGCGTTGTTAGTTGGTTTAGTAGGATTAATTGTATTGGCACTCCTTTTGTTAACTCTTTTGTCCCAATTATTGTCCTTCAATCTGTTATGTTATGCCTGTTGTTTTTTCTGATGTCATGAAATCTGGAGATTTGTCACGTATGCAATGATATTTCCTCTTTATCAGCGTCTATTCAGCCCTTTTGCATGATTTTAGCACCGCATGTTTCAGAGAATCTGGCATATTTCGGAGAATCCGCAATGGTCTGAGTAACTGGAGTATGCGTGACCTCTCGCCAACTTGCAGCCTGCAGCTCTTCATTCTCTTCTAAAAATTCCGATAGATCTTCTAGAGGATCATATTCCTCACAATTGATGATAATTTCACAAATGATTTCAGGCGAAAAGTTTGTTTCTGTCTCATGGGCCTTGTTGATAATTTTGTTTTGATTGCCACTGCTGACACCGTTCCAATCGTTTTTTTTGTGGTTTTTTTAATCAATATCCTCCCTTTTTTTTTTATTTCTCTTTTCACTTGAATTGCACACAAGCGGTGGTGTAGGTAAGTTTCACAAATGGGCTCTTGAGCCATTTCATTTTACTTTCCGACTTCATAGAAGAATTTTTTATATCATTCTACTTGGCACACTTTCCTTTTCTTTCTGATGGGGCGAGCTTCCCTTGTGGCCACATCTGTAAGCTTTGTTAAATATTTCAAACATGGGGCGCGACGCTCTGTTGGGACTGATATTACATTTGTCATTTTCTTCAGTGTTCTCCTTATTTCATCTGGGGCTGTCCCTCAGGTCCGTTTCAAACTGGTCATCTGTGTTGTCCACTTCTCCTGTTGTTCCACTTGATTACTTCATTTGTATCTTGAACATTATCTAATTTAGGCCGTTTGTTCCTCCATGCCACTATCTTTACATTTGCTTATTTTTGTATGTTTGGTGAGATGGTATTTGCTCCTTTTCTGTGTTTCTGCATTATTTTGCGTGATTCCCTGGTGGATGCCTTTAACTTCATTCTTACCAATCTTCTGTGTGTTACTTACAAGATTGCTAGGAGTTTTGTCATGTTCCACATTAAGATTCATAACATCCGTGTCTGTTGTTTCTATCAGCGTGTTCACTCTGAGCCAGATAACTAATTTGATTTGCCACAGGGCTGATATTTCTGCCTCTCAATTTAATCTAGATTGTACGTTCAACGTGAATGCTTCCAAGGGTACGAGCCTTGCTTGTACCATTGCCATTAATGTTTCCTGGTCCTTCATGGTGGTATGGATGATTTCATACCTTTTTAAGAATGGCGCAAAAGATATTGTTGGGGCAGCCATCACATTATTGTGTATTTGGAGTCCCAAGTCAGCTCACTTTGGGCCAAATTTTGAATCGCCGGCGCCGGATCTGATAGAGACGAGAATATTGGCGAGCGCTGCGCATTCGAGTTAATTGACTCACAATTTTGTGAGTCTGCCTCATGCAGCAAATCTGCCCTAGAAGTTTCCGCCCCTCGCATTTGCCCTGTGAATTCATCCTGTAAATTTAAGGTCAAACAATGGGGAGATTGTACAGCGTCTGCCGCTGGGGCAGATACGAACTGCTTATCATAATTGAACCGTTTTCTTCAAAGGATCAGCAAAGGGATTGTTCGCAAATACGTTCTCTAATGTTTCGTTAGAAACATTAGAGAACGTATTAGGCTGCTAATCTCTCTTCAAGATTTGCATTAACTCTTTCCACAGTCCTTTGAAACTCTGTGTATCTCCAATACTTGAGGCATTCCCGTCCAGGGCAGCGTTTGCTACAGTTAGTTTGTTTTCTCGGATTGACTCATCTTCCACAAAATCCTGTTCACTCTTCTCTTGTATGACTGCCATGGCCACTCGGGGCGAAAAGGTTCTCGTTTACGCATAGAAAGCGCCCGGAATTCACAGGCGTTCGTTAATTGGGATCTTGATGTTGATGTTGGTGTTAACACTGCTTGTATTCTCAAGCTGTCAGCTGTAGTGGGCATTGCAAGTTCTGTGTCACCTCTCACTTCATGTATGTTACCTCTCACTGTCTCGGTTACTGACTCTGGCTCGTCATCCTGTTTTCCTAAAATTCCCTTGTTGTTCTGTGTGTAGCTGCACACTCAAGTTCCAATAACAAAAGTACTGTGGTGTTTTTTTTGTCGGCGACATCTCCTATATTTCACTATTAGTCACGTCCATAGCGGCCCCCTCATTCATGCGAAAATCAGCAGAGTTCCACTTAGATGCAGACCGATGCAGTACTGATACTGCTACATTTGTATCACTCACCTGCTGTGTACTGTAGCGGACAGCAGACCTCTCTGACATCGGGGTT
Organism: Ambystoma mexicanum; assembly: GCF_040938575.1. NCBI lineage: Eukaryota > Metazoa > Chordata > Amphibia > Caudata > Ambystomatidae > Ambystoma > Ambystoma mexicanum. Next base: position 176,487,486 of record NC_090934.1, read on the forward strand.
TTTTGGCTACGCAGCTTTCGCGTTCGTGCCCCCAGTTGCTCCATGTCAGTTTTGGGCAGACGCCCAACAGGGGCCTTAACGGACGCGCTTCGAGCGTGACCTGTACCCTGTGCGAGATGATAACCCTGGCATCTGTCCATTGGTAACCAACATACCCCACACTCATTACCTTTTCCCCCCGAAAAGTGTAAGCTGAGACCTATTTGTTTTTGGCATAAAGAGCCGCAGATTTATTCCACAAAACCAAACCAAAATAACACTGCACACATTTGTGGAACATGACTCATAAGATGCGGCGACTGCTCCGTGTCCAAAGAATGACGGCTTCCCCCTTTCCTTCCCCAAGTGTTGCGAGTAGGCCCAACTCTCCCAACCTTTGCGTCCGAGCCTCCCCTGCCCCTGCAGGTGCTCCTGGGCGGGGAGAGTGCCTTTTCCTTGGGGAAGCTGAGCCTTAGTTGTTCCCAACGCCCCTGCTGCTTAGGCTCCCAAGGGGTGCTGGGTCTAAGAAGAGTGAAGACCCTTCCTGCTTTCTCCTGGCTCCTCCGGAGTCTCACATGTTTGTCCGGCCAAACACCGCCACACCACGAGTGGGTTACTGCCCACCGTGGTTCCCCCTTCCCCCTATAGCTCCAGTAGTTTCGTGCAGATGTTCCAAAAGAACAGCTCCATGCCCAGCAGGGCCAAATGTACCCCATCCTTGTGGAAGTACTCTGGGGATTTCAGGTTGATCAGGCCTAATCTGCCCAAAGCCCCTGCCTTTGCAGAACTTTGCCATTGCACAGTTCAGTTTTCTCCTGGATCTTTCCACTGCTGCGTGTTTCTCTGCCCCTCGCCATTCCGGCCTCGGAATGATTTCCGACCAGACAATTTCTGTTTCTCCTAACTGCGCCGCCAGCTTCTGTAGTGAAGACATTATTTCACGCATCAAAGCCCCTCTCCCCAGGGTTGAGATCATTGCCCCCTAAATGGATAACCAATATGTCTGGTTTTTCTTTGTTTCTCAGTAGATTGTGCATTTGCCTGTGCAAATGAGCCCATTTCATCCCTGGCGCCCCGTGCCAACCTATCCTGAATTCGCCTGCCGTCAGTTTCTCTTGCTTCTCTGTCCAGCGTGCCCCTGCTCTAGACACGAGTGTCCTACCATCCATAGAGATCTCCTCCTTCTCCGGGCAGGCACTGGTGAAAAAGTAGGAGAAAAACACTGAAACCTCAAATTTTTTCAGGTCTAATATATCTTCTGAAACAGCCAGCTCTCCACCTCCCAATCTGTTTGATTGCCACTTCACCCATGCCCATTGCTGCCGCTGAGGTGGCAGCTCCTGTCCGAAACGAATGTGTCCCAAAGACCCCTACTGTCTCCCCGATTCCTTCTAACGCCAACTCCATCACTCTCTTAAATTGAAAGCGACTTAGGGCTGAGCCATCCTGGTGGATGAGTAGTGGGGCTTCTTTGGCCGAAGGGGGTCTTGTATGAGACAACCCAATACTGCTTTGACTGGGGATATCACGCTCCCTGGAATGAGCTGCAATGATATCGTGCACCCCTTGCCTTCTTGGTCAGTCTTTGAGCTTTTCAGCCATAGTCACCTGCTGCTCTGTACATTGTACATCCTGAATCTGTAAAAACCTTGTCCCCTTCACCCCTCTGTTCTCTGGTACCAGCTCCCCCACCCTGAATGCCCCAAAGAAGGCTAAGGTAAAGGCAGCTCTGAATAATGCTGCTTCATAATCCCCATGGCAAGCTTGACCCAGATACACCACCACCTTCTGTAGCTTGATCAAGTCTATGGGCCTCCTTTCATCCCCTTTAGATGTCCCTTGCTTAGCCCATCCTTTCATCGCCATACAAATATAATGCTCCTTAGTAGGGTCACTCTCCCCGTTGAGTTTGCAGAAGTGGGCGATGGCCGCGAGATGGTGAGCCATCCAAGACCTGGATCTCCCCTCGCGCCAGCCCCAGCCAACAAAGGCCCTTACTGGCGATTCTTGTTGATCTCTCCCCAGTACCTCTCGTTTGAAATTCAGGTACCGTTCCCAGCAAGCCTTATATCATCTTGTAGTGCCAGGTGCGAGAGCCGTCTGGATGAGGGTACTCAGATTACCCCAATCATTTCCCACCACTGAGCCTTGAACGGGGACATCACCTTCTCCGCTCCAGGGCAACTCTCTCGAAATTTCCCCCACTGCAAATGAGAGAGAGCATCAGCCGCTGTGTTCAAAACCCCGGGAATGTGCCTGGCTCGCACCTCTGTTTTGTGCCAACATGCATCGCTGCAGCTACCTTAAAAGCCGCAAAAGCCTACTGCCCCTGGCGGAACCTTGGTTAATGATTTGGACCACCGCTAAGTTGTCTGACCAGAGCATGATTCTACTGTTAGCCAATTGTTCCCCCCCAAAGCTTAAAGGCTACCACAATGGGGAAGAGCTCCAAGAGCGTGAGGTCCTTGGTGATACCTTTCTTCTGCCATTCCTTTGGCCATGCCACCCCACAACACTTGTTGTCCAGAATTGCCCCGAATCCCCATGCTCCTGATGAGTCCGTAAACAATTTACGCCTGCCCTCACCGTCATCTGTGTTACGCCATATTAACACCCCATTAAAGTTATCCAAAAAAAGAGTCCCACATGTAAGGTCCCCCTGGACCTCAGCCTCGAGCCTAACATGCTGATTTGCGTGCTGCAAACCTACTACTTTCAGCTCCACGCTCCTGGCGAAACTCTTGCCCACCGGGATGACTTTCCCTGCAAAGTTAAGGGAGCCTGCTAGGACCTGGAGCTCCCTCAGGGTCGCCGCCTTCTTCCCCCTCAGCTCCTTGATAATCCCCTTCAGTTTCACCACTTTGTCCTGTGGTAACCTGCATTCCCCTTTTACAGAATCCATCTCAATTCCCAGAAAGGTAAGGCAAGTGACTGAGCCCACCGTTTTCTCTTTTGCCAGTGGGACCCCCATTTCCTCCATCAACCTCACAAACGAGCCCATAAGGTTTTTACACTCTGCAGACCCCTCTTCCCCGATAAATAAGAAATCGTCGAGGTAATACACCATCGACCCTGTTGGGTAGTCCCGCTTCACTGTGAACTCCAGAAAAGAGCTAAATGTTTCAAAATAGGCACAGGAGATGGCGTAGCCCATTGGTAGACACCTGTCATAGTAGTAAAGATTCCCCACCTTAAAACCCAACAAGTAGTGGCTTTCCGCAAGAATGGGTAGTAGCCGAAAGGCTGACTCAATGTCAGACTTTCCCATAAGGGCTCCCTTCCCCGCCGCTTTAACCATCTCTACAGCATCCTCAAAGGAAGTATACTGCACCCTGGCCCTTTCCTCACTAATCCCGTCATTGACTGAATCCCCCTCGGGAAAGGAGAGATGATAGATCAAGCGGTACTGGCCCTCTTTCTTGGGCACCAAGCCCAGTGGTGAGATCACCAAGTTTGGCATTGGTGGTTGCCTGAAAGGTCCCGCCACCCTGCCCAAGAGCACCTCTTTGGCCACCTTCTGCGCAACCACTTCAGGCATCCCCAAAGCGGAGCGCAGGTTGCGCGCCTCCCCGCCCTTTTTTACCTCTGCGCATGGGATCTTGAACCCCCATCTGAAACCTTCCCACAACATTCTGGCATCACTCAAGTTATGATAGACATTTAATCACTGAGTTATTGCTTGCAAATTGATCGGGGTTGGTTACCTGATTTTAATCAAATTTTTACATTTCCTTTTCAGGGCTAGTTCAAAACTACATCTCCCCCCCCCCATTCTTTTTTGACCTTTTCTTTCCCTTTCGGGCTGCTCCTGCGTTTCCACTCGCTGGAGATGGTGCTGCGGTCTTTGCCATAGCTTCCCCGGGGATGCCTAAACTTTACCAAACGGGCAGCCTTCTTCTGAATTGACCCTCCAGCATTCTGCTTGCTCCCCCTGGTAGCTGCTTCTGCTGTTCCAGGAGGAGTGCCCACGAAAAGACGCCCTCCTGTGCCGATTGGACCCCACCCACCCCCCTGTCCCTCCAAGCTTGGGGCTTTTCAACCGCGGCTTTCTCGCTCCCTTCTCCTGTGAGTACCAGTTTGTCCACAATACCACCCACATCCATTTCATCCCAAGACATGGCCGGCCATACTTGCATCTTTAGCCGTAATGCCCGATCATACTGCAGCCACCCTTCACCCCCACTTTTTAAGTAGATATCTTGAATGTAATGACCATAGGCTAGCATTGCTAAGGCATCCTGAGGGTATTTTTCCAACATTATTGAAGTGTATACAAAAAACGCTTTCAACCAATTGTGCATGGTAGCCTCTGTCTTGGGTGTTTCTTTGTCCCGCTTCTCCCTTTCTTTTTCTGACAGTTCCTTTAGCCCGTCCCCTAGAGGCTCCATCCCCACCAGTTCCAAAATTTCAATTAATTCCTTCTTCCATAACCTTTCCTTGATTGACAATGGTATGTGCCAAGATAAGGAATTAACCGCCACCCTAACTGGTGCAAACCCTGGCATAACCCTTCCATATTGTGTCATTGTCCCCCACATTCCATCCTGGTTGACCATTGGACTAGGACTAGACCCTGAAGGTAACCCCGTGTTAGCCATACCCTGTCCCCACCATGTGGCGGGCTGTACTGCCCCCCCTGCAGCTAAACCTGGCTGAATCCCCGGGACCCTTCCGACCACTGTAACCGTGCCCGTTGGTGATATGGGCTGTTGTACCTGCGCAACCTGCGTGGCATTGGGGTCTCCAGTACTGTTATGCACTACCACGCCGCCCCCTTGACTACTTGGCTGCTGTGTTCCCGGATTCACCGCCGTTGGCATTGACCACAAGGCCAGTCATTGGCTCCCTGACACTGGCACTCCCATGGTAGAGGGACACGCATGTGTTGGCCAGACTCCCCGCCCTTGGTTCCCTGGCCCCAGAACCCCCCCCGTTACAAGGGTTGCTTAGTTGCTGGTACCCCCCCGGGCTCCCAGCCCCGACCCTGTTGCCACACCATTCTGCTGTAATACCGCTGCCCCATTTCCCAATTGGTTAAACGCATTGGCGTTCCTGCTTAACACTTGACCATTAGCCCCACTCCCCCAGGCCTGCATACATTGCATCACCATACCTTTTACCGCCCCCATGGACGTGGGACCCTTTTCCCTCGCAGCCACCGGTCTGGTTGCAGGCCTGCTGGGTGTTCCCTGCTTCCTTGGTGCTTCCACAGGTTCAGGTGCCGGTACGGCCACAACCTCGTGTCCTTCCCTTGTTTTTTGCCCCAGTCACTTTGGCTTTCTTGTTCCTGGCTGCCTGTTCCTTGCTTGCCAAAGCCCTTTGAGTCATCACTCGCTTCCTCTTCCTGGATGGCTCCTCTTGCTCCTCCTCTTGTCCTTCTCCTTCAAGTTCCTGAATGTCCTCCTCGTTTTGAAACATCAGCGGTGACTCCGGACATTCAATTGTACCCGGTTGCTCCTCTTCTGGCTGACTAACCAGTGACTCCATCCAATTGCTCCCATGTTTGGCCACAACCAGATTGGCTTTCGAGATGAATGCTTCCATGTCCATGCTTGCTGCTGTATGAGGTTAAGATCCAGTGCACACGTGTTCCCCCAGGCGCGCGCTCTGGCTATCGTGCCGCCCTTCAGTCACCGCTTCAAATGCCTAAGCGGTTACAGCGCGAAACGTTCAAGTGCTCTTTTTGCTTCTATTCTGTTCACAAGGCGACAACAGCCCAACTGCCCCAAGTTTCGAACGTGCCTTGGCTCCCCGCAACCTCCGTGAGGCAACAACAAAACAACGGGCACACGGTGCCCTAGCCCAGATCCTGTTCGGTTCCCTGGGCGGCAGCAGCCCAATTGTTCCAAAGTGCAGGCGTGCCCTTTCCTTGCAATCCCCGTGAGCCTTAAATAACCCACGAGCGCAAGGTGTCCCCGTTAAAGTGCCCACCACTCCCTGTGATGGAGGAGGTGAACCTCCTTGCGCGCCTTCTCAGACGTGCACCGCTCCCCCCCACGGACCTCAGGCTTCGCCGCTCCAAACCGCGTGCCGGCTGATTCGTGTCCTCTTCACCCACGAGCTCTGTTCGCTCCGCTCACCTTCGATCAGCCCAACGTCGCTGTTCCGGTTCGTCTGTTGGCTGCTGCGCTTCCTCTTCCCATGAGCTCCGCTCGATCTCCTCAGCTCACGCCTGCCTTCAGAGGAGTGTTCCGCAACTTCTCGACCTCGCCGTCACCTTCGATCAGCCCAGCGTCGCTGTTCCGGGTCAGTTGGCTGCTGCGCTTCCTCTTCCCATGAGCTCCGCTCGATCTCCTCAGCTCACGCCTGCCTTCAGAGGAGTGTTCCGCAGCTTCCCGCCTCGCTGTGGTGCTGCTCCCAGCTGCTAGGCGTCCCGGGAATCTCCTTCTGCTGGCCTCTCCTTCTCGCCGTAGAACAAAAAACTCCTTCCTGAAACTCCCGGTTGCGAGTTCTCGCAACGAGTCTGGATACTGCTTTCCTTTGCAGATCCCGTCCGTTATAAAGGGAGAGACCCCTCCCACTTCCCTTTGTTTGCCCTTTCGCGGGCTTTGTTAGTTTTGCTGCGCTTGCCAGGTTCGTGGGCTTTTCCTCCTTTTGCCACGCTGTGCACGGCACCTCCCCCTTCTCCAGCGAGGGGGGGAGGACATGCGAGAGACACTGCCCGGGTTATCGGGGGTGCCTCCTCCATTTTTGTGGCGCTTTTTGTCGTCGCCTTCATACACGTAGCTAGCTCGTAGATGGAGCTAAGGGGGGCACTCCGCCACGAGAACATGGAAAACTCACTCAACTCTGCAGAGGTATTTCAGGGGTAAGCTCCTCCCTTAGCATCAGAAATGGTAGGCAGACTTATCCAAAGCAGCAGATCAGAGTCAGGGTCACACACAGCACACTGTTTCACTCCGCCTGTAGAAAAATTACTTCGAAAAAAATGTGTCGGTAAAGGGACGTGGAACCGATTTTCATAAAGTTGGTCAGCACTCTTTTGCTATGAGGCTTGAATGCTATACCTCAAATGCACAGGAGGCAGCCAGTGGTGGAAAGAGGAGTAGGGAGTGATTATGGTTGGGTTTGGAGCAGTTAGTGACCGGAAAGAAGATTTTGGCTTTCATAGTGGGTAGGTACGTTTTTTGTGTATTGCATTTGTTATGCATATAATAGGAGTTTGGGTACGATCATCACTCGTGCAAGATGTTTGTATTTCGCACCAATGCTGTATCATCTCAGTTATCACTCAGCTGTTAGTCCAATGCTAGCATCCGCACGGTGGTAAAGCCACAGAGCTAATAGTTCTAAGGTGTGGTAAGTTGTACATTGACTCTTATGTGTATTCAGCCTTTTCCACAATAATTCATTGGTTTTATAATGGAAACGTGAAATTCAGTGATTAGTAGACTTGCAGAACATGCCAGGTTAGCTTTTATTCCCAGTTAGGATACAGATGCAGAGCACCACACACTGTGGGTAATAATAAGCAGCGCTCAGATGCCCGAGGGTTCGTAGCGCTATATAAATGCTAAATCCTCATCAGATATTCACAATTCTATGATTGCATGTCGTTGTTTTCCCAAAGAAGCTTTCGGGGCCCCCACCACTGTATTTTTCATGTATGCCGAAGTAAAACTTTTTTAAAGCATTTTTATTGAATATTTAAACAAACAATACACATCAAATTGCAGTATATACAATAACATTTCGATGATACATTTTCAGTCTTGTTCACTGCCTCCCTTTACCCACCCCCCGTTACGAGCCCACCTTTACTAATGGTCTGTTTCTGCTTCTTGTGATGGGGGTATTCCTTTCCGTGGGATCCAATGGGTCGTGCATTGACCCAAATAGTTCTGCTATCAGTAGTTTCCAGGCCATCAGGGTCTCAGTTCTCCCCCCCCCCCCACCCCTGCTAGCTTCTAGCCATACCATTGTTTCCGCCTCCGCCCATTTCTGCAGGTCTTTCCACCATACTTCCAATCGTGGTTTGTGGCACGTCTTCCACCCCATAGCAATTCTCCTCTTCGCAAGCGCATATGCCAGATCTTTCAGTTTGCTTGCATGCCTAAGTTTCCGTGGCCTAGGGAACCCCCCCTAACAGGCAGGCCCACACAGTATCCACCACGATCTTGATACCCTTTTCTGCTAATTTACGTGCAACCTCACCCCAGCAGCGCTCGATTATCGGGCATGACCAAAACATATGCACCATGCCCGTGTTCTCCTCATCACACTTGGGGGCATGCCTGTCGTCCTGCATTCTTGAACTTGGCTATCCTCTGGGGTGTCAGATACGCCCTATGTGTAATATATAATTGCATCTGTTTAAGTCGTGCGCGCCAAAGTAAAACTCTTATCCTATCATGGTGTCCTCTGCCCCTGCAAACTCCTCCGGGACCTGAAAATGGATGCCCACAATGAGCTACTGCTCAGCACTTGGTTGGTGTCATCAGCTCCTGGCTGTGACTCGAGGACCTGTAGGAATGTCCTCTATACTTTCTAGACTTTTGGAATCTCTGGTCTGGTTTCTAACATTCTGGAATCTCCCGACACCCATGAGCATAGAGCTGCAGGGGAGCGTGGATTCTGGAGATACTAAGGAGCGATTTGGGTGGATGGGTGTATTTGACTTCTCATTTCGGTATCTGGATTGCTGGTGCTGGACCGGCAGACTCTGGGCTGGTGGGAGGGAGGGGGTTAGATGTAGCACCTTAAAGAAAAGTAAACTCCCAGTGGGTTTGGTCTGGCAGAAACCACAAAGCTTCTTCTGGCCCTTGCATGCAGCACAGTCCCATTCTACCCCTACCTGCTGTTGCTCGGTCCCTGATGGAGCACAGGACCCAGCTGTTCTGACCCTTTATTTTGAAGATCGGTGTGTGCCTGCAGAAGACAAGTTCTTGGGGATGCTATGTCCCCATACCCAAGGTTAGGCTTCTTATCTTTGAAGTGCAAGTATACCTTAACCCGTTACTGCTAGATAAAATAGATGATAGAAGTATGCCAGTAGTGCTGGTGAATAACTTTTATGACTGCCAGGGCGATTTAATCCATCTACATTGTGCTTAGCTAGGAACTTTTTTTTTTTTGCGGTTTTCATTTAGAAACCATCGAATTGCAGTGGTAAGTCAAATCCATCAGGCTTATTAATCAATGCTTAAATAGGTCACGTCTATGACCGCATAGTGCCCTTCACTTGCACGATTCCTGTTTGTGATGAATAGTTCAACCAAAACCTACCCCTGTGATAGGAGTAATGAACAATGATTAATCCTACGGCAGAGGTCTGTTATGGCGGCACTCAGTGTTATCATTTACCCCAAATTCCTTGTCATTCTTTTTTGCAAAATAGTATTAAACTCGGTATTGTACTTTTTTCCATGCTTTTCTTTCATGTTGTAATTCATATTTGAATCACAAATCGTTTTCATTTGAACCTGAAACCTAGGATCGTGTAGGAGGAAGAGTGGCTACATTTCGGAAAGGAAATTATGTGGCGGATCTCGGGGCAATGGTGGTTACTGGCCTTGGTAAGTCAACATTACTTTGCATGTGGTCATACCCTTGAAGTTCTACCTTTTAAATGTGATTGCGGTAAATCGAAGTGGCCTAAATAGCACAGCTCTTTAGTGATCTGTCTATTGACAGGTTTAATATCAAATCATTTATGAATAGTTTCTTTTTGCTCCATGGATTTTCAGAACCTGTTCCTACCGGCCGAAAGTGTAGTCCTTAAGCAATTCTACCGTTATAGATTGCATTCTGGCCGCTAGCATGTGAGGTAGAATGTTCTAGTACAGTTGCCAGTAAGTTGAGTGCTTGCATTATTGTTTTGGTGCTTGTGTACGTTTCTTTAAATGCTCGTGCTGGCATAATCTGGTATTTAAAATCCCCCAAAGAATACTGAAAGGTAATGCCAGCAAAGGCTCTAAAATTATCGAAGGTTGGGTGACAATGGAAAGAGGAGGGGGCGGGGTGTGTGGCCTGAAGATTTGTTCAGTATAGGGTCTGATTAAAAGGTGGATCGGGTGTAGATGGTAATTCTTGAAAAGTGGGTGGAGATGGATGGTAGAGTGGTGGAAAGAGTGGTTCTTCAGACTGGGAACATGTCGGTCAGATTGCAGTGTAGAAAAGGTGTAACAGGTCAGGTTAAGCAGTAGGAGGATTAAGAGGCTGTATTTGAAGAGCAAGATTGGGGGCGATGGTGGGACCAAAGGGCAGAGCGTGGAAAGGGTAGAGGCAGCGGGTTTGATAGCGAAAAAAGGTTGGTAGTAGTGCATAAAGTGGAATAGGTTGGACTGAAAAGATGGAACTGGTGGAGAGGGTAGGACTGAAGAGTTTTCCCCTACCAGAGTCCAAACCCAAGGTAGGAAAGTGTAAAAATGGAGGACACTAACATCACTGATAGGTGAGGGGTTGGGGGGGGGAGGTGTAAAGATATTGGTTTGTAGGCAAATATAAGGCTACAGGGCAGAGGCTAAAAGGCAACACTTTGGATTAAAATGTGTTTGGCCGTACTCTGCCTCCCTACTACTTTTGAAAACCTCCACATTCCAATTCACCATTCACCAACCAGTTTTCCTTTCAGCCCTGTCAAATGTGCACGTTCATAAGGCTGTACTGAATACAGGCCAAGACTTGATGTAGCCTTCTCCAAGGAGAGGAGAGTCCATCAGAGAGTGCATTCACATGGAAAGTAATGCAAACACAGCTTTCGCAATAATACAATCGTTGTGATCCTCGGCCCCAGATATCCGCTGATCGCCATCTATTGTTGCAGTCTTGCCTTGTAGATCAAAATAATTCTTATCTTGGCCATATGAGCCTTCCACCTCAATTATAAGGTTTAATTTTACAAGCTACTTCTGGATTTCTGCTTTGTTGCTGAAAGAACACATTGCTAAACAAGCTAGAATTGAATGACCTTGTTGCCTCCAACATCCATTCTACCATTGCTTCCTGGGGGTGAAAACGATTACGATTTACATAGATATGGCACTACTTCCTTGTACAAGCAATCTGCTGTGCATGACACTCTAGGAATTAAGTGTTTATTATACTACCACAAAACCTCCCTTTGTGTTCAATCTTGCAGTATTGTGGAATAGGGAAGAAGGTAGTGTAAGCGATGCTGTTGTACCCCATGTGAATGGTAACTGCACCACACATTGTCCAATTGCATTTTTGGTTCTTGGGACTTATTTGTTAATCTCTTTGCCACCATGCAACTCTGTGCTGAACGCATGTGCCTGAGAGTACTGAGACACCGATCTCTAAAAGTTGCTTCACTGAAATGCTGATCTTGAATATTCTGTGTTAATTGACTCAGTCTGCATTTTTTAATTTTACTTGTCAGACAATCAAAGAAAGAATGCAACATGCAAAAATTAATCAAGAGGTGTACCTCAATCTTAATGCAATTTTTGAAAGCCTCGGACTTTTGCAATTAAACAATTTCAAAACACTACTGCAAGTAGTTTCACATTTTGGCTAGGCAAACTGAGACTGTTCATCCTTGTTCCTTGCCTCCTGCACTTTGCAGTTCTTCCGTAGCAACACATTATCTAATGTTCTGCTGAGGTGATGGGAATACAAATCGAATGAGGGAGAGCGGGAGATGCTGAGGAATATGTAGAGACATAAAAGATAGTTCTGGAATTGCCTTGTACTGTCAGGAGTCTGGCCAGAAAGCATAGGGCAAAAGATATGTTATAGAAATAGAACAATATTTATTAAGCGCAACTGCTTACCAGCAAAACCAGTTTCAAGGTTCTACATAAATACAAATACAATCACGCACATTAGATTTAAAACATTATCAACATAACATTATATGAAAACATAGAAACAGTTCAGACCACTCCTAATTAGCAAAGTTCTATCAATCTGAGCAATTCAAGGAATACAAAAAAAGATGCTTTTTTAATCCAGTGTTAAAGCTTTGCATAGTTGGACAGTTAAGAATAGTAACTCATTCCAAAAGTGACAACCCAGGGAGCTGAAGCTGATCTTTTTACCTCCCGAGCTTTTTTTAAAAAAAATTCCTTTTAGCCTCTCCTGCATTAGATCTTTTCCGCTTGATTCAAGCACAAGCGTGGGAACATAAGACTTTGAAAGTCTGTCCAAATATGTTGGTGCCAGTCCCAGTGATTTTTCAGACCCGGGTTAAAACTCTAATGAATGAGGGCTTCAATGATTTACCAATTAAGTGAGGCGCACGTGCTTTAGAGATGTGCTCCCATTTTTTGACCCCATGGATTACTTGTACTGCACAATTTTCCACTGCCTGCAGGTTTGCTATACATTTCTCAGCTATACACAGATAGCTGAACAGTATTGAATTCTGCAAAGGACCACTACTTGGACCATGGTTTTTCGGTTCTTCACATCTAGGAAGTAGCCATATCTGTTTATATTGTACAGGTGCTAATGAGCAATCTTGGCTGCAGCATCCACCTGGGTAACAAAGGACAATTTACTGTTGATCAGCACTCCCAAATTTCTAACTACCCCAATTGATGGCGGGCAAAGGGTCTTCCCTCTGGTCACCTGCTAACAAGAGTTTCGTTTTTTCTCCCATTAACCCTAAGAATATTGTCCTGCTTCCATATCTGTATCGCCCCCAAGCACTATCCTTCTTTCCTACTCATCTCTTGATTGTTATGCAGGTTGTTGGGGAAGGGGACAACCCCGTCCCACCCCCTTAGCGCGTTCGAGTAAGGCGAGAGGCATTCGAAGCACTGTGATGGGCCTGGGGGAGGTGGGACGGTGATAGGACCCCCACCCCATTACAAGCAACCCACATAGTATAGCCCAAGGCGTGAGCAAGATTGCCATTTTATATAGATGTTAGTGCATTCTGTATATGTTAGTAACCATAGTCTGGAGACAAGGTCTGCAAGGCGAATGCAGCATTTCATGCACTATGCCCCCATTGTGAAACAAGGGAAATCTCCAGCCATGCCTGAGCTGCTCTGAGGACAACCCACATCCCCAACCACCCTAAAACTCATTCATTGTTCTAGCAGTGTTGCAAAGATTTTTTTCTATCTGTAAAGAATGTGCCCTACAAGGCTGCGATTATATACTGGCGCCTGGTGTGCACGTTATCTCACACTGGCCAAAGCATGACCCAGCCCATCCCCAGGTGACCATGAGTTATATAGCCGACTAAACCTCAAGATCCCTGAATTCCCTGGCACCAGGTGCCCTTTGACGACCAATCCCAAAGTAACAAGTCCTGAAATGTTCCAAGAGGGCGGGCAGTGTACGTCTTTGAGTGACAATCGTATGATTTGTATTGCGAGGTGCTGGGAGGGATACATTATAGTTCAAAACAAGGGTGGAAACCTTGGAGCCGGATGGTGCGGAAGGGAGTGAGTGAAATGTGTGTCGAGGTTAGAGTGCCCTAGAACCTCCTTTGAGCCAGTCTTGAAGCCTGCCAGTTGCACAGTATAATAAGTAGCATTGTAGCAATCCAAGGCCAAGGAGCAGAATTCATACAAAAGAAATTGAGCATTTACAAACCGACAAGAACACTCAGATCGAGCAATGACATCCGCCTGGACCCAAAACAATACACAAGGAAAAACCTCTGGGGCTCCTCTCTCTCTCTTCTGGCAGCTAAATCTTGGAACACCTTTCCAAAAAAGACATACGAAATACAAAGGACCACTTAAATTTCAGGAAAATACTCAACTTGGCTCTTCACCACAGAACCGCCAAATGAATAATTACCCCAGGACCCAACCCTCCCATGCCAAACCCCTTTGCTAGGCAAACCACAAGGGACGGGGACAACAGAGGCGAAAGAGCATTAATCATTAACTAGCACCCAACAGTATAGGAAGCGCCTAGAATTCGTAGGGAGGGGACATCCTCCTAGGAGCTCAGGGAGGCAATGCCAACCATAGACCCCGCTTATGAACAAAGAGTAACCCACAACCATGGCAATATTGATCCAGGGTGGGGGAGGTTCTCACCACCACCCTCCCCCCTGCCATCATGTCACTAGACAACAGCAAAGATCGGTGATAACCTTGCGCAGAACCAGGTGAATCAACCACAGAGGAATGCACCAGCAGACAGCGACACCAAAGACACCAGACACAGACTCCTGAAAGAACGAGGTAACCCCACTAACCCATCTGCTAAAAGCTCAAATCTCTGCCCACACCCCTCATACCCTATTTATTTAGAATTTATGTTCCATAGCACCACAAGCCCACTGGCCAGAGGGGACAGGACAATGTGCTAAGAAGGCCAGGGACAACCTCGGTAGTCGGAGGAAGCGGACCGAGGGGAAAGGTAATAATAATCAAGTGAAATGTTACAGGAAGGTTTCCAGCACCTTCTTGAACTTTGAGGGTGTGTCAATCTAATACTAGGTGGAAGTGCATTCCAGGCACAGGGACCTTGGGCATTAAAACAGCGTCCACCTGCCTTCACCAGCTTAAACCTTGGTTTCCATCAGTCTATGATTCTGTTGTGATCTGAGAGCGACTGGGGACATATGGCTGGATGCACTGTTTGAGATATTCAGGGGCAGTATTCCCCACATATTTATTTGTGTTCAAATTTTGTGGATTGTGCAATTTTTCACTGGTAGCCAGTGTAAGCCCCTTCTGGTGTCAGTGACATGAGTGTCTAGCCAGGCCTGCAACAGCCCGTACTGCACCATTCTGGGTGACCTGGAGTGCTGCTGTAGCAGAAACAGCGCATCAGCTGAGCAGGCTGTTGCAGTAATCTAGACAAGTGTTTTTAAGTACTGAGGCTAAAGTCACCAGATTCTCTTGTGTAAGAAAGGGTTGTATGTTATGTAGTAATTTATCAGACCACAGGAGGATCTTAAAGCGGCCACATGTTGACACATGGACAGTTCGGCATTCAGGGTCACACCCAAGAATTTTTTACTTTTTGATTCACTGCAGTGGGCGTACCCATAATTAGAAACATTGCATACTCCTGAGAGAGATCTCAACCTTTGGCTGGGAGCAACAGTTAGATGCTCAGTTTAACTTGTGTTTAGGACCACAGAGTTGACGGCCATCCATGCATGGATGGTCCTGTAGATAGTATTCTATCTACAGGACCATCCATGGATAGTAGTCCTGTAAACGAGCACAACCACTCTCTTGCACTCCAAACCGCAAGCACTTCACTACTTTGCAACAACAAAACAAACCACACATAGTCTCGCACAACAGCACCTGGCAACCCCAGATCCGTAAACCGCACATATGCTCCGCGAACTGTGCTAACCAACCTGAAGCTGCCAACAGACCATCACAACTCTCGCTCTACCTTTATCCCACTACACCCTACTAACTGATCCCACCCTCTTACCTTTCAGATCCTCGAGAGAGCCAGGGAACCACTCCAGTGGTGATAGTATGCGGTTTAAATATCCTTTAACATTAACATTTATTTGTATTTATAGTTTATTTATACACGCTTATACACATGAGAAGTGCTTCAAAGCCGGAAGGGTACTGTAGCATTGGCCTCGAACCACAATGCACGAGTAAGCTGGTGACTCGTGCCTAGAGTGTGAGGAAGAGCAGCAAGCCTTGAAGGAAAACAAGAGCGAGATGACGGTTGGTCTAGAGAGAGCGAAGGAAGGGAGCTGCCGTTAGTGGGGCTCATATTACACAATCTTCTATTGGGCTTCCCAGAATGATATACTTGTAATTAACAAAGTTTTAGTTTTACTCGCCCATCATTTGAATCCCCCATCATTACATTGGCGACGAGGATTCAGAGAGCCCCACTGCACCCATATCCGAGGTGAGAGCTGCCAATTCTTTCTCTGCGGCGCTGCCTAGCAATTTGTGACGGTGCCGCGTTGAGACTCTGCATACATAACTCACAGCTTCTCCCAGAACATATTTGCATGCCTCTGCCTCGACCATAAAACGCCACTGCAGGCAACCTTCCTTGAAACCCTGAACCCAAGTCGACGTACAAACGCACGCATACGCTTCTGGAAACATACCACCTACATATAATGGAGGTGCATCAAATCAAGCAACTTGAACACTGTGCACTGGAGGGATACACACACTCAACTAGAAAGAAATACTGCCTGCATATAATAGAGGAGCATCAGAATGGGAGACAAAATGTCATGCACTATGTATAGGAAGCTCATGTAAATAATGGAGAATTACAAATAGTACGTTAATGGCCATGTTAAAAGCCAATCTACCATACCACATCTACTCTTCAATGTGCAATAATTCAATCACATACAGCCAAGAGCATACTGCTTTACTAGCTACATTCCACCTCAGTTGTTTGAGTGCCGCAAGGAATACCTCATTTTTTTTGTTGGTAGTTCCGAACAGCTACATCTTTTTTTTTTTTTTTTTGGAACTAGTCTCAAAGCACATCCTCCATCAATTGTTCAACTATATCTTCAACATCTCCATTCCACATAGCATTTAACAGTGTGCCGCCTCCTTCGTTTTTCTTGCCCGAAGTGGGTGAAACCGCCAACCCATGGAAAAGATGGATAAAGTCATTCGAACATTAATCAAATGTCTGAACAAAACTGCAGTGTGGAAAGGAGGATATCTCTCCTATTACACTGTTTGGGTCCAGCAGGACAAGAAACATTTAGCGACTTGCCAGAACTCTGTGAAGATGAAGGAGAAAACCTCAATGAATACGAGAAGACGGTAAAAAGGATTGCCAAGCACTATGAAAAGAAACTACTATTCTTGAGCGCTATAGATTCGGGAAAAGAATCCAAGAAGAGGGCGAGAACATAGAGCAATACATTACTACAGTCTAAGGAAGTTGGCAAGAACCTGTAATTTCGATGAGCGCCTCAGGGACCAGTTTATGCTCGAATGTAATAACCTCAAAGTAAGAGAGAGACTATGGTCAGAAGATGACCCGTCATTAGATCTAGTATTACGATTGGCAAAGAAAAAGTAGAGCACACAGACACGTGTCAAAATTTTAGAAAGCAGAGTGAAAAACACAAACATCACTAACGATGAGACCAAGATAAAAGCCTTGCATGCTCTGTCAATGAGAATGTCACACCAATAGAAGATACCATTGGAAGAAGAAAGTACCATGAGTGGGGCCGAAGAGCAGGTCGAATGAATGACACAAGAGGTAGAATGTCATTCCGAGGATGTAGGATGAATAGTCCCTGCAGGAGCAGTCCAAGTAGATGTTACAGGTGCGATAGCATGTGTCATTGGGCAGATGACCCTGAATGCCCTGCTTTGAAGATGATTTGCAAACTATGCAAGGGAAAAGGACATTTATCAAAGTGTTGCAAAATGAAGACGTCCACTAACTATATTGGTGAAAAACAAAGCGAAGGGGAAGCAGAAGAATGTGTATACATGATTTTCAAGGATGATGACGATGAAAAAGAGATTGAAAGTATTCATAGATGGCACAACGACAAACATGATGCAAGACTCCGGTGCGAAATACATTGTTTCCACAGAACAATTGGGATCAATCAAAACACGTGTTTCCTCATTAAACCGACATCAACCCCAGGGCAAATGGAGGTGTAGCAATAGATACAATAGGATGGTTCTGGGGCATTTTAAAGTTCAAGGAGAGAACAGCTAAGGGTGAGGTCTATGTAACACGCAAAGGGAGACCCCCCCCCCTTATTGAGTTTGACTCATCAACAGAAACTCAGAGTGAGACTCGAGCCCAATGCGATAGAATCTGTATTTGCTGTGGAGAGATGTAGCATGCAGGATAGTGCCAATGCTATCATGCAAACCACGAAGGAAGGTTGATTCCGTGATGAGATCGGGTGTCTCTGGATTTGCTCACATGATTCAGATGAAGAATCATTAACCGGTAGTGCAAAAGTTACAGGCTATCCCTCCATCCATGAGAGATGAAGTTAAGGCTGAATTAAAGAAATTGGAAGAGCAGTGCATTATCGAGAGGATAGATGCAAGTGAATTGGTTTCACCCCTGGTGGTCTTAAGGAATAAGATGGGGAAGCTCAGAATATGCGTTGATATGCGAGAACAAATGGGTAATCCCAGAGAGACACCCGCTTCCTAATATTCAGGAGATAACATCTACAATTAGCTCAAGCAAGTTCTTCTCCACGTTGGATTTAGTGTCTGCATACCATCAAGAAAAGCTACATCGAGAAGCGAGAGCACTCGCCACATTTATTAGTCCGGATGGTTTGTTCCAGTATAAGAGAATGCCCTTTGGACCGGTTTCTGCGGCCTCGGTTTTCCAGAAGATTTTGCATAAATTGTTTGATGGAGAGGATGGAATCATATGCTTCCAAGATGATATATTTGTGCATGCTGACAACTTAAAACTCCAAAATGAAAGACTGGCACATGTATTAGAAAAGCTCAATAGTGCAGGTATGACGTTGAGCAGAGAGAAGTGTTGAATCAACAGAAGGGAGATTGAATATCTGGGTCACATTATTTCGGCAGGAGTACGTCCCAGGAAGCAATTGTCTGATGCCATTGAGAAAATGCCAAGACCTATTTCAAAGGATGAAGTTCGCACTTTTATAGGTATGGCTGAGTATTCGAAATTATTCAAAATTTTGCAAAACGCACCATACATATGCGTCAACTCATTAAGGGGAGTGGCATCTTTGCATGGTCCAAAGAGCGCAAAGATGAATTTCTGTCCAAGTCAGCTTTAGCTGGAGCTCTAGCCTTAAACTTCAGAGGTGATTGCAAAACAGTTATTACTACAGACGCCAGCAATGTGGGTTTAGGTGCCGTCATCACCCAAGAAGACCAGGGTAAAGAGTTCCTTACAGCATTTGCGTCTAGACTTTTGAAGAATGCCAAAAAATCGTTCGCTACTATTGAGAAAGGCATTGGCCATCTGATGGGCAGCAGATACATTTTGAGATTTTATATGGGGTACAGAATTAGAATTTCGTACTGATCACAAACCTTTAGTGGAAATATTTACATTGAAAGGGTTGCACAAGGTGTCGAGCCGCATCAGGAAATGGGTGACACAGATTCAAGAATTCAGTTACGTGGTGAAATATGTACCTGGTGTCAAGAATACGTCTGCGGATTGTCTATCCAGGCTTACAAATGTAGTAGAGATTGATGAGGGGGATCTCGATGAGGAGGTGGTTTTCAACATAAATTCTTGGCAGATCCCACAACAAGAATGGGAGGAAGCGATGTAGGATGAGTCCCTCAACAAGCTGAAAGATGTATTACAAGATAAGTGTGCGGATGAAACGCTACTTTCAAGAAACCGGTTTAGCACCCTATTGGAACGTTATTGATGATTTAAGTGTTCCTGATGGATTGTTGATGTGTGGAGCCAAAATTGGTGGCCTGGTTTTAATCTCCAGATCGAGGGATCAGTCCGTGACTGTATCCTTTGCTGTAAGAGTGATAAAACGTGTGCAAGTCTGGGGTATCCAATAGACTGATGTCCCTGAGAAACCATGGGACAAGTTAGGTTTAGACGTTTTGGGCCTTGTATGGAGTGATGGCGAACAACACTTCTCCAGCATTGGATCTTTCATGGATTCACATGCTGTGAATATTCCCTGTCATCAGGCTGGGAAACCTTGGTCACTTTAACTTTGCGTTTTCCTATGGAAAACTTTGACACTTCAGTGTCCTATCAACGTCCTTTTTGGGTGCTTTAGGCCTCACCAATAGGACGTATGGTATAAATAGCCCGGCCCGCTGCTTCCACAGTCTCCAAACTGTTGGGATAACCGTGTGTTCTTCGTGTGTTTGCACGTGCGTTTTTGGTATTGAGAGCTACGATGGCATCGTCTCAGAAGAAGTCTTTTTCAGCCTTGTGCTACCTGTGGCTTGAAGGTGTACGAGGGCGAAGGCCATATGGATTGCCTCTACTGCCTTTACCCCCATTACTCGGCAGAAACCTGCGAGATTTGTCAGGGGTTCTCGCAAAGACTCTGAAGGACCGCAAACACCGGCTTATCGGTTGGCTCAATGAGAGCGTGTACCCGGCCTCAGAGGTGGGGTCGGTCTGAAGTCTGTCTTAGATAGTGGTGCTCACCACCTGCTGGGCGTGCACTATCGTGGCACTCTTGGCTGAAAGAGGACAAGGACTGTGGGGCAGGGGGCAACAGTATCCCGGCTCACAGCGGCAGCAAGGAGGACCGCAGCGAGGAAGAGGGGGCTTCCGAGGAGCTAGGGGGGGGAGGATTTGGACCCAGAGGTGGTGGGTTTTGACCATCACAATGTTGGAATTGTTTGAGGCGGGGTCATTTTGCAAGGGAATGTAGGAGGTCTGCAATGAGGTATAATTACAGGTCACCGCAGCAGGGCCAAGAGCCCCAAGGACTAGGGTACCCGCAACAGGGTCAAGGGTATCCGAATCAAGGGTATTCACAGCGGAAACGCCAAACCTATAATCGGCAGCACCAAGCACCGCACACACAAGTACAGCACCCGCCACAGCAACAGCAGGTCGGTGTTGCCCCAGTCAATAGAGTACAGAGCGGCACTACCTCCCCCTTTGGAGCATCAACAGAGATGGGGGGGGAGGGGGGCGGGGGGTGTAACCCCTTCTCCTTCCCCGGAACAAACACATTTCCCTATTAGAACAAATGTGTTTGTCCAGGCGCGTCGACGAACCATCCACCCTGAACAGGAACCCTTGGTGGTGGCGGAG
Source organism: Ambystoma mexicanum (assembly GCF_040938575.1). Taxonomy (NCBI): domain Eukaryota; kingdom Metazoa; phylum Chordata; class Amphibia; order Caudata; family Ambystomatidae; genus Ambystoma; species Ambystoma mexicanum. The sequence goes on from NC_090934.1 coordinate 176,508,096, forward strand.
ATAGACAAACCATTGATATTTCTTGACTCAGCTGTGGACTACAAATCCACATGATTACTGAAAGAAGTGGCAGCTATGCGTATGACTCTGAACCCAGATGCGGTGCTACCCAGGGTAAAACAATATCCATTATCAAGTGAGGCGGAGGAGGGCATTAGAAAGACAATACAGGCCCTGCTGCATCAGGGGATCGTTGTGCCATACACCTCTCCATGTAACACAGTGATCTACACTGTAAAAAAAAAATCAACGGGGCAATTGGAGAATGATTCAGGACTTGTGCCCCCTAAATGACGTGGTACAGAAAGAATTTCCAGTCGTTCCTACTCCTGCTACAATTTTATGCAGTACCCCCAAAGAAGCTCCATACTTCTCGGTTCTACATTATTTCGCCGCTGTATTTTTCATCGCAGGTTTTTTCTCTTTGAAAAACGTATTTTCTTGGGGGGGGGGGGGTTACCCCCCACACCCCCCTTTGAAATGCGTGTATACCATACTTCTCTGTAGTGGACTTGAAAAATAATTTGGGTTACTGTGAGACTCCGAGCATCTTTAACAGAATACTGCACGCTGATTTAGGAAACATTCAGATGCCCAATAAGATTATCCAGTACGTGGACAGTCTGTTGGTGTGTAGTTACAGTGAGCAGCACTGCCAATGGGTTTCCATTACACTACTACAATTACTGGCCTATATGGCGTACAAGGTTGACAAGGCTAAGTTGCAATACTACCATAGAGTCCCATCTGCCCAGGATTTTCTGCTGAGAGGAGCTGCTGCTACTGTGTGCCTTGCTTTTCCTTAACTTGACTGTCCCTTTAAACTTGTTGACTCCACCTTTAAAAAGGTGCTGGCGTGAAGCGCCGCGCGGAGTCCCGTAGAGGCCCCGTCTGCCCCGTGTCCGCCTCAAGGATTGGTTAAAACAAAGAAAAGTGCTATCAACGGAAAAATGGCTGTGCCGGGCCCCCAAACACGGCTAAAGACGCTGTTTGAGCGCCGGCAATCTAAGGCAAATGGTGAGGTGAGCGTTGAACTGTTATTACCAACTTGCACTGTGTTGTGCCTACCTTACAGTCTCTTGTCTCAGTGCACCTACACAATATTTCCGAGATTGCGACTACAACGCAGGCTCAGGGACCACTAACGTTGCAATCGCTACAATCCTTACAGATCGATGTACCCGAAGCTTTAACTGAACCAGGATCTGTAATTAGATCTGAATCCTTTTCTTCTACTCTGCATGACAATGGGAGCGTTTTACGACGTGGGCTCTCACACAATATAACTATTGATTCCACGCCATTTCAATCGCCATTTGATGTTACAGATGTAGAATTAATGGAAATACAAGTTCCAGCAAGCTCCCTCGAGCAAAGGGAAGTGTCGTTTGATCCACAGTTAAAAGACGATCAAATGAAGTGCACTATGGGCCTGGAAGTGCCCTGTTTGCAATTGCCGACGGAACCAGTGGTTGGAGCTCAATTAGCGTGCACTTTGGATTTGGATACAGTCAGCAACCTCAATGCTGCTCCGCACATGCGTGAGTTTACATTCGCAATTCAAAGAAACGGCTTTTGCATTTGGCCGTGATGTTGAAGGTTCAATTAATCATGCAGCTGCCAACCCTAATGCTGATGTCGGCTCAAGCGGCGCTATGGATGAGTCTCAAAAGCTTGTGAGACGCGGAACTGCTGGCCCACATAGAGCCAGTGCTACTGTACCTAACAGAGGTACCTTACCGCCCTAAAACTGACTTATTGAATGTCAAATCTGCAGTTCTTGATCTCACTCAAACAAAAACGTCAGACCAATTAAAATCGAGTTTTGACATTGTCGAGCGAGAAGCACGTTTGTCTAAAAGCTTAACTGAAGATTACTTACACATAAAAGACTAACTGGTTAAAAGCTTTTCGCACCCAGACAAAAGAAAATTTGGCAAGGGCCACGTGGAGTCAAACTCACCGTTAAAAAGTGTGTGCACCGCTGAGGCTCGCTGCCCCATAAACAATAGAGAAAGAACAAGAACCCCACACCTAAACAACAAGAGAACAATTGTAAGCCCTCATGGTGCTAGACGTTCAGCGAACCTGTCGGTGAACCAACACTGCTATGATTCATCATCTGAGAAGTCACAAAATATTGGAGAAGACTCAGCAGTCTCCAATGAAGATCCACAAACTCAACCACAAAAAGATCAGTCACCTAGAGAGCAGGACCCGCAAAGTGCAATCAAGGCCAACATATCAGGGGCTGCCTCAATCCAGATACACAACATTGTGTTAGCTGCTACGTCTCTGGCATTGTTACCCTTTGTAAAACTGTATGAATCATTAAGCAAATCTATAAGAGTTCAAGGTGCACTGATGGCCAACTTGGACAACAAATTGTCCGACCTGACACACAGTTTCCAGTTATTACAACAAAAGAGCGAAATGGAGGCAAATCTATCTTTGCAATGGCAACATAAATTAAGTGACCTTGCAATGAAAGACCATACAAATTCTGCTTACCTCATGGATGCCATTCTTGAATGTATGAAATGGCTTCGCCATTTAGATTCTATTCGGCTGACAAATCCTTCTTATTCCAATATACATGGGTGTTAGCATGCCAAGAATAGTGCAAAATCTGCTAAAATAGCCATCCAACAAGAACAGATGAGTTCCACGGTCCTTCCGGTATCTTCGTCTGCTCAGGCTGCGGTGGCAAAGCCAGCAGTTACTGTTGCGTTGAAGCTCCAGATAAGATGAGAGAAAAACCCCAGGACCCGACACCCTCTATCGAGATAGTGGAGATTGGTACTACTCCAGTGCCTCCGGCAGCGAATGCGCCAAAAATCTCAAAAGAAAACCATTGTAATACCTTTGGCATCTTTATGGGAACTGCAAAGACATTAGATCTATGAAAACAATTGACACAAACAACAAGCCGAAGGTAGCTGCCAACAAACGTTGGCGAAAGCAGAATCCTGCAAAAACTAAGCAGTTTATACGAAACCTGTCAACACCACGCAAACTAGGCCTCTTTCAGCGAGCGCCCCCCACAAAGATCCAAGCACCCACATGCGACAAAGTCAACCAACAGGGTGAGCCGATGAAAGTCAAACGGCCTATTGCTCGACAGGAAATAAACCCAAAAAAGTCTAAGGTTAGACTCTGAATCAAAAATCGCAGATCCAACAAAAGTCAATAGATATGTGTGATTGGTCAACGTATTGTATTGATGCTGATTGCTCAAGAGAGGAAACCGATGGTGACCTAGTTGCATCCCCGCGAGCAGCGCATCCTGTGCCTGAACCATCAAATCAATCGCCGTACAGATGCAGAGCGAAAAAAAATTATAAAATGAAACAAATCACCAATGGAGGGGTGGATCAGATGTCGGGTCCGAAAACTGAACCGGGGATCTCAGACATTCACCAAACAGGCAAGTATCGTAAAAGATCCAGTCAAACAAAACTTTGAATCCAAGATCAACCCAAGCGCAAAGGTCCAAACTAACTGTTCAAGATCCTAAAGTGCGCTTTGAAAAAAATGTGGAAAAAAATTTGACCGGGAAAGTGCGGATTGAAAATATCTTTCCTCATGGAAACAAAGTAAATTTAAATAGAAGTAATGTGATGCGCTTACTTCATGTAATTCCATCATTGCGCACAATCACGTCAGAAGATATCCGAATAGTGGAAAATCTTTCAGAGACCTGTTCTGATCAGGTATTACTACATATTCGTTCACAAGCAGTAGAAAAAACACTGCTATCAGCGAAAGACTAACTCCTCTCCTACGGATTTGAGGTTTCATGCCAAAAAGATCACAACAAACAGAGGACAGAGAGTACATCCTCGGTTGAAGATCTCCATACAACGAACGAAAAGCGGAGAGACATTTTAAAGGATGTATTTAAAATTCAGCCTATAGTAATGGGAAACGTCCCTTCAGCTAAAGGGGGAGCAAAAATGGATACGCAGCGACAGAAGTAACTAGACCGGCAGAATGGAAAAGTGCTTTGCAGGCTAGTCTCATGGAACACACGGGGCTTCAGCCATCTGTTTCAAGATATACCTTACTGCCTAGATAACAACTTTGCACTGTGCCTTCAAGAAACGTGGTTGCGTGTTCCACTGGCAAGGGATGGTTACTCCATATTTTTAAATCCTGCAGGGAAAAACCAGTTTGGCTGTCCTTTTTCGGGGCTACTAATGATGCTCAACAACTCATATGGTTGGGTAACAAGTAAAACATACATGCCTAACTTATTTGTCCAAGGAATTCTGATGGAATTCAAGCCAACAATCTTCGATGATCCAAAAAAAATTACTCCTGATCAATACCTATTGGAATCCAAAGATGATTTCAACTAGTGTCTACTTGGAAGCAATGACATCTGTCATAGATGAGTCTGCTGAAACTTCAGATGATCATATGTGGCTACCTAAATTGCTCGTGGTTTGATGGCAACCAGCAGGCAAAAGTGTTCACAAATGATTCAGTTGATGCCAATGTGGAGAGAACACTGCAATGACAGGGGGCTACGGAAACTCATGACTGTGAAATGCTAAATGGGATGACTAAAAGTGACAATCCACCAAAGTCGACTTGCCATTGTGGCCCTATGCACAAAACCTTGGACTACATATGGATCTCAAATAATGTGTGGCCTGACATTGAAGATCTTGAAATTAAAACGTGCCCTACTAGTGACCACGATCCCTTGCATCTAACTTGGAATTGTGACAAATATACGCCTGGGGGAACATATGAGACCGCAGTCACAATCGATCACGGTGGGAACAGACTTCGTATCAGTGCAGCACAATTAACTAAGTTCTCACGAAATTTTAGGTTGAGAAACCTGTCACCAAGAAGCAAAATAAACTTTGCGCCCCTGTTATCAGAATTTCAGATTAAAAATTAATCCAAAGCCAAATCGAAAACAGAAATATGCCTTTAGCCGCACAGTGCACAACAAAAAAAAGCTTCTATGTAAAGATCTTGGACAGCTCATGCGACAACAAGGACTTGACATAGAATCACAAATTACAAAAACAGAAGTTGAGATTCAGAAATTGGCTAAAGTCCTTTGACTTCTTGAGGGATCAGGAAAGAGGAGATGTTAAAACTGATCTTGAATCGTAACTCTAGAGAAACTTGGAAGGTCCTAACCCAAGGTACCTTAAATCAAGACTCGATGCAGGCAAATGGAATTCTGAGAACAAAATGGGAAGATCATTTTTCCAAAGTATTCGGATCCAGACCATCAGGCCCATCCATTCAGTCAACGGCATTTAGTGAATCTTGGGACGTGTTGGAGAACACAGAAGATATCGCTGCCATAATTCAACATCTAAAAAATTCAAGAGCGGCAGGGCCTGATGGCATAACAAACATCATGCTAAAGGATAAAAAAGAAAATTGATCCTGCTTCATTGCCTACCTATTTGAACTGATTGCGACAGTGAAAGATGTTCCTGAGTCATGGCGAACAGCGGTTGTTGTACCTGTGTTTAAGAAGGGCAGTTGGGACGACCCCTCAAATTATCGCCCGATTGCCCTCCTGGACACAATTGGCAAAATCTTTGCAACTTGTTTACAGCTCAAACTAACAAGATGGGCCAATGATGTGAATCTGTTGGACTGCAGACAAACAGGTTTTACCAAAGGTGTGGGGACTGAGGTGAACCTGCTAATATTAAATCTGCTAAAATTGGAGACGCTAAACAAAAAGTCAAAGCTTTTTCTTGCATTTATTGACATGCGTCAAGCCTTTGACTCAATAAACCAAGCCAGATTATGGGGAATGCTGGATAAGTGGAACTTTCCATCATTATTACAGCCAGTGATAGCCTTACACTCAAATACCACAATGCGAGTACGCATGAATGCACTGGGTGAGTTATCAAACAAAATATCGACAGAGGTGTGAAACAGGGCTGCCCATTGGCAGCGTTACTGTTTAAACTATACATCTCCGACATTTCAACAGCACTTAACGATGTCTTATGTTTTCCGCCAAAGGTGAATGGACAACACCTGAGTTGGGCAATCTACGTTGACGACATTGTGTTAGTGGACCTAACACAAATTGGTCTACAAAGGCTCCTGGTTAGATTTCAAGCGTATTGTGATGACAATGATCTAACAATAAATGAAAAAAACAAAGATTCTGACCATTGGCAAGGTGCTAACCAAGAAAGATCGTTCATTCAAGTGGTCCATTGGTCACGAAAATATAGGAACTGTTTCCTCGATTCAATATTTAGGAGTTCTCTTTAACAACTCAATAAGAGAAGTAGATTGGTGTCATGATGCCTTACCCCAGGGACCCAGACCAAGTCCAGCAACCCCGGAAGCAGGCATCAAGTTATCCTAAGCAGGCCCAACAACCCCTTCTAGGGGCTATTTGGGTCCAGTCCTGGCGCCTATGGCGCCAGGCTCATATGGAGAGTCAGTCCTGGCGCCTATGGCGCCAGGCTCATAGATGAACTTACCTGATGCAGACCATGCTGCAAGAGCTCCAAGCCAAAAGAGGCTTGGAAGGGAGTACTTTACTTGGGGACTATTTTTTTTACTCGGGTGGGGCTGGGGAGGAATACTTACCTGGGACTACTTTGGAGGCTATTTAAACCACGCCCGAAGAGCAGCACACTCTTCGTGGTGTTCTGCATCCAGCCTTCTGCCACGCCCGCCTCGAGTTTGGAGCTCCTAGAAAAAAGGAGAAAGAAGGAGAAAAGGTTAGAACAAAAGCAATATCTTTGATCCTTACCTGAATTCCCGATCCATCGCGCCTTCAAGCTGAAAGAAAGAAGCTATTTATGCGCGCCGCCTCACCTGCTGCAGCGCCGCGCCAATCTCACCGGTCTTCGCAGCATCTTCACATTCCACCGCATTCTCCTGCATGTTACCGCCGTATTCCGCCACCTAAGGAGAAGACAAGAACAGCAAGGTGAGACCAGGGAATACACAGAGGAATATTAGTTACCTCCCTTAGACTTACCTGATTTTACCACCGGGGTACTATTCCTCTTCACGGGTCAGCGCAGCTTCCACTGCATCTTCGCCGAACCCCGGCCCCTAAGGGGAATCAAAAGGACAGCAAGGTGAAACAAAGGGACTAACAAGGGGAACCCTCCTCACCACAATAGACTTATCTGATTTTACCGCCGGAGGTATTATTCCCTGAGACTTCATACTTTCTCTCAGCGCCTGAATAAGGGAGAAAGCAACTGGTTACATATTGACATTATTTTATCGAACTGTGTTGGAAAATACAAATCCTTACCAGAATACTACCGGTTGCCACGAGGAACTCTTCATTAGGGTCAAGCTGCAACCTGCAAGGAATCGGACAAGAGTGAAAGTCAGGCATTTGAACTCTTACGAACTTAATACTTGCAGCGTCTTGCCGGGAATCTCGGAGTCAATATTGTTCTGGAACTCACCAATTTCTTCGAGCCAGTGAAGCAACTGGTTATCAACGCGCCCCTGCGCTCAATGCAGGATGTAGAGCTCATCTTTTCAAACCATCAGGTAAGACTATAAGAGAGGACATCAAAGGTGGTCTGTGGGGAGAACAGTGGGGGTGGGGGGTTTTACGCTCAACTCCACGGGTGGTTAATTCCCTTTCTTCATTTGCAGGAGAATATTCCTACGGGCCAAGCAAACGAAACTAGTTGGGCCGGTCCAGTCCGTCATCCCGCCCCTACGCGTCACATTGGTGGAGACCGCAGCTGTCCGTTCCGATCGACGCCTCTGTGGGAGCCAGGTGAGCGTGACAATTGGTTGCTTGATCTAAAAAATCAGATGGACGGCCTTTGTCTACCGGGAGCCTGCATACATGCGGAGAATGGCAAACTTACATCAATACCAGTGTTGACATTCTAAAAACAAAGTTGTCCCAGCGATGACCTTCAGCGCTGAAGAAGGTTGGAACCTAAGTTCGCTTTGCTGGGACACCCTTGAGGGGAAGTTTTGGAGACAAGTCCTCAAGCTCCCGTCATATGTCTCAATAAAAGCCATTAGACATGAATTGTCATGATGCCCGCTCCCGGGGAGCCGGTTCAAGCCCTGCGTCCCCGAAAGTGGACATCTAGTCCCCAAGGAAGGACCCAGCAACCCCATATAGGGCCATTTGGACAGTGTCCTGGCGCCTATGGCGCCAGGATCATAAAAGACATCAGTCCTGGCGCCGTAGGCGCCAGGCTCATTATGGGAGTGCTTGGGTGCATTTACCTGATGCAGACCATGCTGCAGGATCCCGGCCTCCTTGAGGCCTGAAAGGAACTACTTTACCTGTGGGACTAATTTACCATCCGGGCGTAGTCGGGGAAGGGTACATACCTGATTGGAGGAAGGATACATACCTGGAACTTCTTCCAAGGCTATTTAAACCCCACCCGAACAGCCACACGTGCTTCGCGTTGTTCTGCATCTAGCAGCTGGGCGCTCACCGTGTCTGCTCCTGCATCCTGACTTCTGCCACGCCTGCCAGCGTCCTGGATCACCTGCAAAGGAAGAGAAGAAGAGAACAGAAGAAGGAAAAGTCCTTACCTGCTAAATACCGCATCCTGGAGACATCGCGCCGACAATCCTGAAAAGGAAGACTTTTATTTAAAAGCTCATTGCGTCGATCGCTGCAGCACCGCATTCCACTCACCTTTACAGGGCGCCTCCATGTTCAGCAGCGATCATCCGGATTCGCAGTCACGCCTCAGCGCCTAGGGAGAAAAAGACCAGAACAAAAGGTGAGAGAGAGAGAAGGGAATAAGGAAAGCTAAATCTCCATGTTAAGACTTACCTGTTGATTCATTCCCTCTTCATTTCGGGTCCCCGCCGCATTCTGGCATTTCCGGACCCCGGCCCCTAAGGGGAAAAAGACATCAGCGTTAATGAGCGAATGAAAAGACATTACCAAAAAAACGCTCATCAAAGACTAACCTGATTTCTACAAGGATTTCACCTCTCATCTCGGGTCGGTGCCTGTTCCCCGGCATTCCATACCCCGGCCCCTATGGGGAAAAAGACACTAGCATTAGTACATTAATGCATGGACACAAGGGGAACCTCTTATCAAAAAACTTACCTGGAAGCCAAGCAAGTTTGGTTCTCACCAATCCGAAAATCCAGTGAAGTAACTGGATACCAACGCGCCCCTGCATCAGAAGCAGGATGGAGAGCTCGTCCTTCCAGACCCTAAGGTGAGACGCTACGGGGAATCGCAGAAGGGTTTCGAGGAGGGTGAGAGGGGAAAGTGGGAGGCCGATTGCATTACCCCACAGACAGTTAATCCCCTATTTTCGCCTACAGAAGGATACTTCTGCGAGCCAGACAAGCCAGATTTGGGGGCCTGGTCCAGTCCGTCTTCCGAACCCTGCGCATCACCTTAGAAGAGGTCACAGCAGCGCGAACCAGGCCAGCGCCTCCGTGGGAGTCAGGTGAGCGTTACATGAATTCGGTCTCGATTCCTTGTATGCTATGGTGCTATGGAGATCAATTTCAACTGTCAGGAAAATACATCTGAATGATCCTGCGCCTGCCTATAGAATCTTGTCAGCAACTACGCAACGACCGCATAAAGGTCTCCTAAACAGTTGGGTGAACAAAATTAAAACAATTGTTGATGCCGCTGATATCAAGTGGGAAATGGTGATGACCACACCACAAGTAGGAAAAAAAAAACTACGCCAGTGGAGTTGGATACAGAACGCAGCAAATCGAGCAGACCGACTTCATTGGACTTGGGGACAGCTTGGATAATTTACCAAAATATCTAAAGCAATTTCCGTCCAGATACCATCGTAATAAATTCTTGAGACTACGCTTAAATGCCTATCACATAAAAGATGTACTTTGGACCAGACATGACATTAATACAGCTGACAATATCTGTAGATTCTGTCTGACCACCGAAGAGACCCTGAAACATCTAATAACTGAATGTGAGGAGCTAGTAAGTGAGAGATCTTTGCTTTTAGGCAAATATGCTCCTCTCAATGGTAACTCTGTGGAATGGTGGTTCAAGATGCTATCAAGCAATAATGTCCAGCTAACGTGTGCTGTGATTAATTTTCTGGATAAAATTCTTCCCAATGATGAAACGATGTGAAAAGTCGCCGAAATTGGAAGGAAATGTGGCTGGTTAGGCTTCTGCCGTGTTTTATGTATTTTTTTTTTGCAGATCTTATTGCTGTGTTCTGGATTGTGTTCTGAGTTTTGTAATAAAAGGCTTTGTAATAAAAAGTTTGAATAAACTAAAAAATTACAATAAAAAAATATATATACTACCAACAAGAGATACTCTTACATATCAGCAAATGTGAAGAGGATACTACCAGATAGGGCAGTGTCAGTACATGCCACCCTCAGTCCCTAAAGAAATGTTTTTGTGGCTGCACAACTACTATAGGGCATGGATCTTAGATAACGCAGCATACACAAGACCACTTCTGAAGGCCCTTGGCTATGCACAAAAAAACAAAGGATCATAAGTTAAGTGGACTGCAGATATGATCAAACAATAGACAATCTAAACAAATTCATTAGTTCAGCACCCATACTGACCATACCATACCAGACTACACACAGAAATGTTACTTGCTTTCACCTCCAGAGGCCCAGGTCATGACCGCAGTGTTGACACAGAAGAGCACTATGGGGCATAAGCCGTTGGCCTTTTACAGTGGCACACTGGATTCAGTGATGCAAGGGCAGTACATGTGTGAACAAGCTTTAGCAGCTGCTGCTTTTTCAATAGAAAAGAGTTATTCTATTATAGTGTGGTGCTCAGTCACGTTGTATGTGGAACACTCCCCATTTGCCATCCTAGAAAGGTCAAAGTGCACTCTGACCACACAGGGATCTTCGGTATACAAGATTATTATTTCAAAGCCCCACATTCATGTGGTTAAATGCACAACCATGAATCCTGCTACCTTCCTAACAGTTATGCCCACTGTTGAGGTTCTGACTGTGCATGACTGCGCCACCTACGAGGGGGAAGAAGATGACATCCCCAAAGCAATTGATAGCGCATTAACGGAGGGTGAGGTACTCTTTATTGATGGGTAATCCACAATTGACCAGGAATATGGACAAAGACCTACAGGGGCACCTGTGGTGCAACTTGAGGAAGGGGAGTTCGAGAAGGTGGTAATGTAAACATTACCTGTCCATTATTCTGCGGAGGTGTCTGAACTCCTAGTGCTTATTGAAGCATTGAGAGCATCCCAAGGGTGCCATATCACGATATATTTGGACTCGGCGTATGTCACAACTGTGCACGCTGGTCTATCCCGCTCGAAGAGGGTGTTTCGTAGGGCAGATGGGACTCCGGTGCAGCATGTGGCACTGATAGAAACACTAATGGAAGCATTATCCCAGCCATCTGTTGTGGCGAATGTCAAATGCGCCGCCCACACTAACAGGACACACTATCGATGGAGAACGCATCTGCCGGCGCGCCAGCCAGAATGATGGCATATCTGCCAAACAAAATGCTTGCAGAGTACATCATGACCACCCCACCGGTAAGTGAACATCCAGCACCATATACAGCATTGCTCATCCCCCAGATAATAGTTACAGGGTACGGCACCAGAACGGGAGAAGGAATTGTGGCTATGAGGGGATGCAAGCAATCCTCAACGGATCTATTATGGAGATAAGAGAGATGCAGGAAGACAGTAATGCCCCAAGAACTGCTAGCAATAGCATTTGAACAGTTACACTATCGATCCCATAGTTTGAAGCAGCACATTGCAGCAGATATACAGAAGTACTGGTTTATACCAAACATCCAGGAGAGCATCACAGAAATGGTCATACATTGCACCACATGTGAATGTTTTAATACAAGGATGACACTACAGATGTTAGCCCAACTGGGCCGTTCCATGAATTACAACTTCTGTTGATTGTGGGTGAATGTTACGCTCACCAGGACCCCACAGGGGTGTCGATCGGACCCACACAGCTGCGGTCTCCTTCAATGTGATGCGTAGTGCAGAGATGACTGTCTGGACTGGCCCGCCTAGTCTTGTCTGCTGGACCCGAAGAAGTATTTTCCTGCAAGTGGAGACATGGATTAACCACCTGTGGGTTTTAGTGATGGCCTCCCAACTGTTCTCGCTCTCCCCCACTAATCACCTCCGATATCCCCTTAGTAACCTTACCTTATGTTCGTAAAAGATGAGCTCTCCATTCTGCGTGTCTTGCAGGGGCACGTAAATACCAGTTACTTCACTGGTTTGAAGGCGTTGGGAGAGTTCCGGTAAGTATTGACTCTGAAGTCCCTGGCGGGATTGGTAAGTATCAGGTTCAAAGAGTTCAATTTGCCCGATGTTCACTCTTGTCCCCTTCCTTCCTTAAGTTGTAACTGAGTTTGTGAGAAGGTCTCGTAGCTGCTGCTGACGTTCAGGTAAGTGTGTGTGTGTTACCCAACGCTGTCCGGTAACTATTGCATGCGTTAACGTGTTGTTTTTCTCCCTCTTTACAGATGCGGCATATGAAAATGCGGAGAGTTATGGAATAATACTGCCGGTGGTAAATCTATGGTGGTAAGAGTTTGTATTTGTTGGTTCCCTTGGCTCACCTTGTTTTTTCTTGTGTCGCCTAGGTGCCGGATTACGGTGATGAAATGATGGAGACCGTGCCAGATCGAAAGATCCTGTGAACTGGTGAGTATGGCGCCGTGCTGGAGCTGGCGAAGCGACGCATTCAGGACTGATGTACTTTCCAGGTCCGGAGATGAAATGGTTCCAGAATTAGGTGAGGAATTTGAAATAAGTTCGTTTTCTAACCTTGTCCTTTTCTTCTTTATTCTAGGAGCTCCGGATTCGAGGCGGGCGTGGCAGAAGACTGGATGCTGGCTGCAGGCACGCAGGCTTGGCAGAAGACTAGATGCTGGCTGCAGGCACGGTGAGGGTCACGCTGCTGGATGCAGAAAAACGCGAAGCTTGTGCTGCTGTTCAGGTGTGGTTTAAATAGCCTCCAAAGTAGTTCCAGGTAAGAAGTTCCCTAGAGCCACGCCCGAATAAAAAATAGTCCCATCCAGGCCTCATGTAGGCTTGGACTCTTTTGCAGCATGGTCTGCATCAGGTAAGTAAAGTCTGAGTCTGGCGCCAGGACTGATTTCTATGATGAGCCTGGCGCCTAAGGCGCCAGGACTGAACCCAGACAGCCCCTAGCCGGGGCTGCTGAGGTTTAAACAAATGTCTGGATGCCTGCTCCCGGAGCTGAGGGCCTTGGTCCTGATGCCCGGGGGTAGGCATCATGACAGAATATTGCAACGGCTCCAGATATTTCATAGTAGTGGTTTGCCATTTCTCAAGGTGGGTGGAAGCAGCGCGTTGCGCACATCCAGATGGCAAATGTGCTGCTAGATTCTTGGTATGTGAGGTTTTCTCTTGATGGTGTGTGCAAGGTTTTAAGGTCAGACAATGGCACAACTCTTTTCAATGCACTCTTTCAGTACATCATAACACTACTTGGCAATAAGCACCAGATGTGTTCAATTTACCACCCACATGACAACGGCATTGTGTAGCGGATCAATGGGCTCCTCAAAAGCACATTGTCCAATCAGTGTACCACATTGAAGAACTGGGTGCACTGCTTGCCCTTGGCCATCTTCAGTGTATGTACACAGCACAGCCAAAGACCACCATTTGTCACCTCGCCAGATGGTCACTGGTCGGCGTATGCACACCCCCATATCTCCTGTAAGAATAGCTTCAGACTCGCATAGGACAGCAGCATTGTTAGGTGATGAGTTTAAAGATTACTTTACCACACTAAGGTAAGGTCTTCCGACGGACACACCGGACGGAACAACCATAACGGCTACAGATACGCAGTGCATGATCACACAACTGCTGCCTGGTGACTTTGTGTACACTTGCAATTTCGTGCGTAGGTGGATCAACCCTCGGTTCCCCGGGCCCTACGAGGTGGTGTTTTGCACTCCCTTCCCCGTAAAGGTCAAGGGCTTGTAATATTTGGTCCACCTCCCGACGTCCGCAAGGCACCCCCAGACAGCACGTCAGCACTTAAATTCTCCTTTAATAGGAGGGGCAATAGTAGCTTCAACCTATCTGCCTCATTGGGCTGTCCATGCACGATACCTCTGTGGTGTTGCACTTCATTGACGGGCCGAAACTCAGCTGCTAGCTCCATGGTATCCAGTCATAAATGCCGGGGGGAAAAAAATCCAAATGTATTTATTTTGTTTTATTTTTGTTTTATTAGTTAAATAAAAAAAGTGTCAATAAAAAAGTCGGTTTGGGGGAACCCCCACATTAAAAAAACAAACATTTGAATAATTCTTTCGACAAAATGGCATTTCGAAAATGTGATGTTCGAAAATGTCACTATAAACCAGCTCCATATTCTTCTTTTTTCGGATGCCATTTCTCTTTCTCTCGCTCTTTCTCTCTGTACAAGTAATTCGAATGGATTGTGTCCTCCAACGTATTCCTCATCTATGACATGTAATGTTCACAGCTGTGCTGCTTTGGAATTTTTTCAGCAGAGGGTGCCCTGTGTCGATGGCCTTGGGTCGATATCCCTCGAAAGCCTCTGTTGAGGGTGACGTCATTGGATGTTAAGTAGCATGCGCAGCGCTGTAGCCTCGGTTCCGTTTTTTCCGCAAACGTGTTTGCTTCATAAAACTCGGCGCCTTGTGGTTACTGTTACTGTATTATGTATTCTTTTACCCTGACGACCCCGCGGTCTGGCTTCAAGAAATGTTGGGACTGCGGCTCCAAGATGTTGATCACGGATCTGCATCGAATTTGTCTGTGGTGCCTGGGCTAGGGCCACACTACTGATGACTGTTCGAAGTGCCAGTCATTGACTGCCAAGGCCTTGCGGGAACGTAAGGGAAAATTGAAGGTAGGCAGGGTTTCCCAGCCCCGTAAATCTAAGTCTGCTGGTCTTTCGACCGACAAGTCGAGCGGGGGCTCTCCTCGACGGAAGAAGTCCAAGCGCTCCCGGTCCCACAGTGGTACGCACTACTCATCCTCTTCATCGAGGTGGTCCAGGAAGCAACGTCGCAGTTCGCCTTCCTTGTCCTCTTCGGACGCCTCCCTGAAGGTGACCAGCCCCACCATATCCTCAGAGTGGGATGCTTTTCGGGTAAAGATGTTGAAGCTATTTCAGTCCCAGGGCACAGTTCTATCCGCGCCTTCTGACGAAGCCGATAGGGGAAGGTCTTGACAGGATACTTGGGCCCAGGTGGACGTTGTGATAAACATCGGGAGCCTTTGAGGCATGGTTCGGGCAAGGTGTTGGGTGATCACCAGAGATGTGCCAGGTCCAGGTCACGGTCTTCGTCTCCGTTGAAACCTTCTAAATCTTCACCCTTGAAGGTGTTGACCCCATTAGCGCCATGCCCGTCAGGAGCGCCTGTCGGGTCTTCACCCCCGTCAGGCCGTCAACGTACTAGAGGCCCTCTGGGGCAAATCTACCAGTGGAGGTCCCTGTGACGGTGGACCCAATGAGGAAGGCCATAATAACTCTGTGAAGAATGTAGCTGAGAAGAGTTGTACTCCTTTCCCAAGGAAGGACTTCTTTAAGTCTCTCCAAGACGTTTATGAGGACGAAGAAAGGTCAGAGGAGGATGTTCATCCTTTTGGTCTGCCGTATGGTACTCCTGGTGTTTCGGAGAGTCTCATTTCTGTAGAGAGTGGATGTAGGATCTGTGTCACTCCTTGCATGATGCCAGTGGCCTTGACGCTTCCCCTGAGATGGATTTGGTAAGACGGATCCGGGGGATCATGCCGATTCCTCTTATCAGAGATTAATGTTGAAAGTTGTGGAGTACCTGGGCTGGGCCAGGCCTCCGGTGCAATTTGATCAAGATGATCTTAGACATTTTGGATCAAGGTCCGTCCACTGACCGGGTCTGTCATGATTGATTGACCCTGGTCATCATGGCCAAACCAGCCGTTCGGCTGGGGCCAGGTTACAGGCATCCATGGTGGCCTCAAGGGCCACAAAACACCATCAGGGACTCTCCTGGAGCCAGGCTTATACTGTTATGTGAAGGACAACATTTGGATTGGGACTTCAGTTAACATGGAGACACTCGCATATCTCAGTTCCACTTAACTAAGCTATGCGGTCTAGTGTTTTGGGTGTGGCCGGGACTACTTTACTTGGAACTACTTTACTTGGGCTACAAAAGCCACACCCAAATAGCAGCACATGCTTCACGTTATTCTGCAGTTAGCAGCGTAATGCTCATCGTGTCCAGTTCTGATCTCCAGTGTTTCTTGCATCCTGCCACGTGCTGAATCCTGTATCTGGAAGAACACCACCATTATTCAGCGCTTACCTGTAAGTAGCAGCCTGGCTTTGATCTTGAATCTTCCATCTTCAAACTACCACCAGCTGCTCACCTGAATACACGCGATCCGGGGATTCTTCATCACAACGCCGCATCCATTTTCAGAACTCTGCAGCAACCTGAAAGAGACAAGAGTGACATTAGTGAGCACTCGCTCACGGCCACGCAAGGACAACGAAAACCACATACCAGGTGCAGGCTCTCTTTGATCGCGGAACATCAGAACGGCCCGGAACATCAGAACGGCCCGGAACATCATAATGGCCTGCAAAGGAAGCGGCGCCGACACAGTTCAGCACAAAAAAAGGCAAGAAGGCGCCATGCACTGCGCATTCACTTACCTTGCTGGGATTCTTATCCTATACAGCACGGCAACGCCAAGACTCCAACTCATCTGAGGGAAAGAAACTAGAGACATTAATAACTACAAAGACTACAACAGTAGTACCTACCTCATCAAGCAAGTCGCAGCAGGCCTGGACCCGAACACGGGGCAACACACCAGTGAATCAACTAGGTCGCAGAACGCCCACTCCTCCAACGCGCCCCTGCACAGAGACGCAGGGCGGAGAGCACACCATACCATATATTAAGGTGAGGAGAGATACTAGACTTAAGGGAGGAATTTGAGGCTGAGGGAGGTGGGAATCAATCCAAGAGAGACGTTGGCCTTATATCCAGTTCTCCTGTATTGCAGGCGCTCTCCACGTTCAACACATTAGCACTCTCGAACCCTCTCCCTTGATAATCTTCCAGCCAGGGCTGAGGGGCGTCCCCGTGGATATCAGGTGAGCGTAACAGGGTGTTGCCATTTAATGTTGCGTTGCAAAAGAGGGTGGCTGCTACTTGGAACACCTCAGAGAGTATTCCAATGATCAACAAGTCGTTAACAAAGAAATCACGCCCATCGTGTAGCGATCCAAGCTACCTGTCCACACACCCCACTCTGGAGAGTTTGGTGGTTCAGGCGGTTATGGCCACCTCAAAGCAGGCAACATACCCTACCATCCCGCCTGGTAGGGACGATAAGCCCATGGATGGATGGGCATGCAAGGTATTTTCTGCTGGGAGTATGTCGTTGAAATCTGGCAACTTTTTTGCGCACTTTGTGGAATTGCATCTCTTTAGCAGCTGAGCATATTCCCAAAGGGGAGGAAAGGGATGGCTTTCTGGCTATTGTGAAGGATGGCAAGGATGCCATTTGCGTATCCCTTCCGTCTGGGTTGGAAACTGCGGCTAGTGTCAGCAGGTCCATGGCTACGAGCACCTGGATGTGCAGGTTTGCGTCGTTGCCGAAATCCGGGTTGAACAGATGTGCAGGCTCGTCTTCTCACCATGCCCTTTGATGGGTCTCAACTGTTTGGCAGCAAGGCTGATGAGAGCCTTCAGAAGTTGCAGACCTCCAAAGCAGCTGCCAAATTTCAGCCTGTTTGTCCTAGGGGACAGCAATGGAGGGGGGGGTGGTGCCGTTCACTACTTGGAAGGGTGAAAGGGATGGCCAGTCAGAGGGGCCAATGTAAGTTTCCTCGTGGTGGACGATGTTGAGGTGCCAAATCCGCTCATGCAGCAGCCTCTTTGCCATCAGGCACTGCCGCAGCCGCTTCAAAACCGTTCTGAGGTCTTCTCTCATTGTTCACTAGTATGGGGGAAGGCTGTCTCAACATCTAGAAGAGTGGCGAGCCATTACTTCTGATGCGTGGGCTCTGGAAACAATAGCCCGCGGCTACCAACTTCCTTTTCTGCGACGATCGCACAACAATCCACCGGGGAAGCACTCTTTGATGGTTCCTGATCTGCTCCTTGTGCAGGAGATTTTAACCTTGCTAGAGAAAGGCGCTATAGAACCAGTGCCTGTGGCAGAGAGGAACAAAGGTTGGTATTACCCATATTTTTGGATTCCAAGAAGCATGGAGGACTGAGACCCGTCTTGGACTTGAGATACTTGATCAAGATCCTCCGGAAAGACAAGTTCAAGATGGTCACTCTCTCTCAGATCCTTCAGGCCCTCCGACTTCCAGATTGGTTGGTGTCATTGGACCTGCAGGATGCTTATTTTCATGTGCCGTTCCATCTCAAGCACAGGAGATACCTGAGGTTCGCAGTTGGCAGCTCGCACTATCAGTTTTGGATCCTGCCATTCGGGTTGACCTCTGCCCCGAGGGTCTTCACCAAGCGCATGGTGGTGGTGGCAGCACACCTGAAAAGAGGGGGGACTTGCGTCTATCCCTACCTGGACAATTGGCTGATCAGGGCACATTCTCCTGAACAAGCTTTGGATCATCTCCGCATCACCTACCACTCCCTTCACAAGCTGGGCTTCTCCCTCAATTTCAAGAAGTCGCATATGACACCTTCCAAACAGCTCTAGTACATCGTGGCTGTGTTGGACACGTCCTTGGGGATGTGCTCGCGACCCAAGGTGAGGGCTCAACACATTCTCCAGATGGTCACCAAATTTCAAAAAGCCCAGTCTTCCGGCTTTCGATTTCTTAAAGTTGCTCGGCCTCATGGCATCCTGCATTTTTCTGGTGCCAGAGGCCCGGCTGAGAATGTGATCTCTTCAGTGGGCTCTCAGGACTCAATGGTCCCAGTTCTCAGGCAATATGTCGGATCTCCTTCATGTTCCGGTCAAGGTCTCCCAGGATCTTCTATGGTGGACCAGTGAGGAAAATCTCATTAAGGGGAGCCTTTTTGGCAACCGTGGCCGGAGGTAACGGTAGTGTCAGACACTTCCCTCACAGGGTGGGGGGGGGGGGCTCATGCCAACGATTGACGATGAGCAGTAGTTGGTCTCAGAGTCCAATCTACACATCAATCTTTTGGAGCTGTTAGCAATCAGGCCAGCACTGAAGGCTTTCCCGCCATCTGTACGGGGAAAGCCTGTCCTGATGACGGACAACACGATGGCCATGCGCTACCTCAACAAGAGAGGTGGTGGAGGGTCACGCTGTTACGCTCACCTGACTCCCACGGAGGCGCTGGCCAGGATCGTGCTGCTGTGACCTCTTCTAAGGTGTTGCGCGGGGCTCAGAAGATGGACTGGACCGGACTCCCAACTCCTGCTTGTCCGGCTTGCAAAAGTATCCTTCTTATGGTCTTGAAGGGCGAGCTCTCCTTCCTGCTTCTGATGCAGGGGCGCGTTGGTATCCAGTTACTTCACTGTATTCTTGGTTTTATGAGAACCAAACTTGCTTGGCCTCCAGGTAAGTTCCTTGAAAGGTTCCCCTTTTGTCCTTGCATCAATATGCTAATGTCAATGTCTTTTTCCCCATAGGGGCCGGTACGGAATGCCGGGGAAAAGGCACCGACCCGAGATGCGAGGTGCAATCCCTGTAGAAATCAGGTAAGTCTTGATGAGCTTTTTTGGGTAATGTCGTTTCATTCGCTCATTGACGCTAATGTCTTTTTCCCCATAGGGGCCGGGGTCCGGAAACGCCTGGATGCGGCGCGGACCCGAAATGAAAAGGGAATGACCCAACAGGTAAGTCTTAACATGGAGGTTTAGGTTTCCTCATTCCCTTCTCTCTCTCACCTTTGCTCTTGTCTTTTTCTCCCTAGGCCTGGAAGCGTGGCTGCGAATCCGGGTGATCGCTGCTGAACATGGAGGCGCCCTGTGAAGGTGAGTGGAATGCGGCGCTGCAGCGGTCGATGCGATGTGCTTTTAAATTAAGTGTCTTTCTTTGCAGGATCGTCGGCGAGCTGACTCCGGAATGCGGATCTTGCAGGTAAAGTATTTTCCTTCTCCTATTCTCTCTTTCTCTTCCTTTGTAGGTGATCAGGATGCTGGCAGGCGTGGCAGAAGTCCGAATGCAGGAGCAAACACGGTGAGCGTCCAGCTGCTAGATGCAGAACAACGCGAAGCATGTGCTGCTCTTCGGGTGTGGTTTAAATAGCCTGTAAAGTAGTTCCAGGTATGTATCCTTCCACTCAGATATGTATTCTTCCTCAGACCACACGCGTGATAAAGTAGTCCAAAAGATAAAGTAGTCCCATTCAGTCCTCAAGAGGGCCTGGATGTAGCAGCACGGTCTGCTTCAGGTAAGTGCACATTAAAACACTTACACACATGTCTTGCTTTATGAGCCTGGCGCCTAAGGTGCCAGGACTGGGGTCCAGAATGAGCCTGGCACCAAAGGCGCCAGGACTGCGTCCAAAAGGCCCCAACTTGGGCCTGCTGAGACGTCCTTGGGGAAAATGATGTCTGCCTCTGGGGTTGCTGGGCTGGGCCTGGCTCCTTGGAGGTAGGCATCATGACACACGCCCTCTGTGCAGCTCTGGTTCTGGGCAATTCAAGAAGGAATCTCCTTGACAGCGGTTCATCTGGCCGGGGAGGAGAACATGGCTGTGGATGCTCTGAGCAGGCAGGGCGCAGTCTCCCACGAGTGGTAACTTGCTCAGGAAGTCCTTCAGGAGATCTTCGCCCTTTGGGGAGCCCCATAGGTGGACCTGTTCGCGACAAAGAGCCAAAGGTACTGCTCGAGGGAATTTCCTCCGAGGAGCTGTACGAGATGCGTTCGTCATGGATTGGTTACTCCCGCTTCTGTACCAGTTTCCTCTGATCCCCGCCATTCCTCATGTTCTCAGGAGGCTACGACGGTTCAGGACCTGCTTTATCCTCATTGCTCCAGATTGGGCCAGGAGAGCGTGGTACCCGGACCTTGTAGATATGTCAATCTGTCCTCCAATACGTCTTCCAGAAAGAGAGGATCTTCTCTCGCAAGAGGAAGGTCAGGTTCTCCATCCAGAGGTAAGACTCTCAACCTTCACGCAAAAATTGCACGAACGAATCGAAAAAAGTCAGAACGCACAAAAAGTACGAAAAATGCTACCATCAAAGGTTCGAACCTTTGGTAGCATGAATTGAAGGTAAGTTTAAAAAAAGACTGCGGGGGTATCGCCCACAACACCCCGCTCACCATACTATACAGTATAGTGAGCGTGGATTGGAGGGGACACACCCGACATTAAGAAAATGAAGAAAAGAAAAAGCGGGGGTTTCCCCTGCAGCCCCCTGCTCACTATATTGTATAGTATAGTGAGCGGGATTGCGGGGGAAACCCCTTCAGCCTTCCGTTTAAAAAAAAATAAAAAAGGACCCAGCGGCACCGTTTCACGAACACTGAAGTGAAAGGGAAGTGGCGCCGCAGGGATTCAGCATGAAGAAAAGGTAAGTAGGGTTTGTTTATGTTGGGGGTGTGGGTGGGGGTGGTGTGGGTTAGGTTGTGTAGGGGTTTTGAATGCGTGTTGCATGGGAAATGTATGAACCTTTTGTGGTTCGTACATTTCGCATGCAAACTTTTCCTTCGTGGGAAAATCAGCAGCCGTCAGATCACGTAGATCCTTTACGCATGGTTTCTGAACAGTTGAGATAAAAGGATTAGGACCTCCTGGATGATGTGATGGTGGTGTTGCTTTCGGCCAGCAGCAAAGTCTCTGTACCGTTGGCACGGTAGGTTTTGCAGCTTGTGCAGAGTAAGTAATGTTGATCCTTTTCAGTGCTCAATTCCGGAGGTTCTCTCCTTCTTACTTTCTTTGGCCCATAAGGGTCTTCAGGTGGGAACCATTAAAGGTTACCTGGCAGCGCTTTCTATATTTATGCGCTCGTCCGGGCAATGCTCCTATTTTAATATTCCACTGATCACTCAGTTTCTGAAAGGTCTCACAAATGTATTCAGGTGCTGGTCTAGGACCTTAAATTGGTCTCTAGTTTTTGATGGGTGCTCTGTTTGAACCTTTGCGCGTTGAGATTGTTGCCATTTAAGACTGTTTTCTTGGTTGCAGTTACCTCTGCTCGAAGAGTGAGCGAGTTGCAGGCGTTGTCTTCTAAGCCACCCTTTCATTTATTCCACAAGGACAGGGTTGTATTGCGTGTACCTCTGTCCTTCCTACCTAAGGTTGTGTCAGAATTTCATTTAAGTCAGAAGGTGGTGCTCCCCGCCTTCTATCCTCCACATCCTATTAAGGATGACGTGAGACTCCATAGGTTGGATCTTAGAGCATTGAGCTTTTATCTTTCTAGAATGTCTAAAATTGGAGTGGATGACCAGCTCTTTGTGGAGTATGCTGGACACTAATTGGGCCAGGCTGTTTCCAAACGGACCTTGTCTTGGTGGATTATCCCCACTATCTCAGAATGCTACATGTTGGCTGGCAAGGATCCTCCTTTGGGCTTGCGGGCTCATTGCACCAGGGGCATGGCTACATAGACGGCCCTGCATAGGGGTGTGCCGGAAAAGAACATCGGTGATCTGACGTGGTCTTCCATACACATGTTTGTTGAGCATTATTCCCTGGATACTTCCCATGCTCAGGATGTTGCCTTTGGTAGGGCAGTGCTTTACTCTGCCATTTAATTGGGTATGTCTAAATTCTTCTCCTTCCTTCACTCATGGATACTGCTTTGGGAGTCTGTCATAGATGAGGAATACGTTGTAGGACACAATCCATTCGAAGAACAAGTTACTTACCAACTGGTAACGTTCTTTCGACTTGATGTTCCTCCAACGTATTCCTCATCGGCCCTCACAGCCTACCCCTCAGGAATTTCCCATGTCATTACAGTTTTCGTTCCAACAATGCTGAGCGCAGTCAATGTTGTATTATGGGTACGTGTGACACATGTGAGGGGGAAAAACATGAACTGAGACTACAGGCGCCGTGCGTGCTACTGATAACATCCAATGTCACCCTCGACGGAGGCCTTCGAGGGACATCGACCCGATGCCATCGACAGAGGGCGCCCTCTGCCGAAAGAAATTCCGACGCAGCACAGCTGTGGTCATTACCTGTGGTAGATGAGTACGTTGGAGGAACATCCAGTCGAAAGAACATTGCCAGTTGGTAATAACTTGTTCATCTTGTACGTCTCTGCTTTATTTTTGGTTGAAGTGTCTTTTTTGCTTCAATTTCTGGAGAGAAGATGAATCTCACGACTGTAAATAATTGTTTACAAGTGACCCGAAGTGTAGATGAAAAAATGAAAATATATAGGCCAATGCTTATTGTGGGATGACCATTGTTGCCGGTCTATGTATGATATTGATGGCTGATTGGGGCTTTCTTGGGGAGAGTATGTTATAGGAGGAGGTCCTATAAGGGGGGGGGGGGAATTGAGACTGTATATTTAAACGGGACAGTACATATAAATATTAATAGTGGATTTACATGTATTAGTATCAACATGGATTCGAACGATAACCATGGAAATTAATATGGGAGTAACAATAGTGTTGATGTAAGTGTTAGTGATGATTATAACCAGTACAATACGACAGCGAGAGTACGTGCACAATTGGCAATGAGGGTATCAGTGAAAAGGTTGTTTCTAGCAAATCGAGGATTGCTTAATAATTCGAAACAATATTTTCGATAGCACTGTTAAGACTGGCAACCCTGAGAGCGTGTATCAAATAAGGAAATGAGAAATACAAAGAAAGTATGATGCATATCAAGGGCTGGGTTAGGATGCGATTGGGGAGATACGCCATCCCAAATTTACCAACTGCTGGTATACTGAGATGAGTGGCGTTGGAAGAAATGTTGTGACTGGAAGCTGTTGTGTGTTCACTCATTCCTCATGTGTCTGGGGCTCCCAAGGTGTTAGTACCGCAAGCAGTCCCAAATATAGAGGCACAATGCCTAGTTCATCTTGCGCTATGAACAATAAAAGGAATGTTCCAGGCACAGTGTGCAACTGCAATTGGTGGGTCCGGATCTTGTGATCTGCAACGACAATCCAAACATCAATTGTATGGATTTACCCTATTTGATGGTGAAAGGACGTAAACATGTCAATAACAAATGGCAGGACACCACACTACCTTACCTGGCAAAAAGACCAGTAACATATAACAAGAACATGATGGCACGAGTGGACAATTTCTGTGCACAAATATGGACAGATCATATCACCAAGCAATGTGGATTGCAACAATGGAAAAGCTGGCTGAGTGCAGAGGGAAGAAGTATATGAACACTGTTTTCGCAAACAAGGGTACAGTCTTTGCCGGCTCAAACAAACGTTGCAATAAGACACTCCTGATTACAGGCATGAAGAAGGGAACGGCCGCTGTAATGTATTAGTACTGGGTCTGTGGCCAACAAGCTTACTTGCGCTTTCTGCCATCATGGAGGCGCTATTCGTTGGCCATGCTGCACGTAGCACTACTAGTATTCCCAGAAAAACACCTGAAGGGGCGGGGGAAATCGCTGCTTACAGAGGAACCAACTGATGCCCCCCCTGGTACTCGGAAAAGAAGAGATAAACCTGTTGTCCACAAAAGAGCTCTCCATCCTGCCAGGGAAAGGACCGTTCCAACAACTAAAGGGGACAAAAAGATCAAATTGCATATCTAAAGGCTTTTCTGTATTGTCTGCTGAAATACCAGAAGAATATAGGCTTTTCATCTCAGCAGAATCCTTTTTCGCATCTCTAGTGTTGCTGGGAGTGCAGGCCTTTGCAAACGCCAATTGGTTGCAGTGTGCACTGGGAGCTGGTCCAGCTCACGAACGATACAGAGAACGGGTTCCGCATGATCAAGGTTGAGTTGCGTGCACTGAGATTTATGGCTATGCAAAACCGCTATGTGATGGACACATTAACAGCAATGGAAGGCAGGGTTTGCAAAAAGTTTGTCGATTCCTGTTGTACATTTGTGCCTTCAGAGGATGCACAGAACGCGTCATTATCTCACATCATTGCAGCTGTCCATGGCCTGGGTGTTCATATGAAGGAGGGAGGAGTACAGGAGAGTGACTGGTTCACCATGGCATTTGACTGGGCCCCGCCGTGGCTCAGAGCGATAATAAGTTGGTGCTGGAAGGTAGGCATGGTATCAGACACTAAAACAGACCCAAGTGATCACAGTTCAAGAGTGTTTATTGAACTTCAATTGGATTTGAAAAAACACCTATCTAATCCTAGATCTAAAAATGGGAGCAAGCTACGACTATTCAATAATAACGCACTCCTAGTGGTGTCTTGTAAAGATGGCTAATAAACCTATTGCTAAGCTTTACAAATAGTGCCGGAAACAATGTTATACCAAAGAAAAGTGTTCAAGAAATGATATGTCGGGATATTCAAGGCATTGGCTTCCCTTCCCCACGTTTTAAGCACGGGACAAGGCAGCACACGAGCTTAGCACAGTCTCTGGCTTCTCTAGGATGAGGGTGAAGTTCAAGAACTCAACATCAGGGCCTTCTGTGCCAAAGTTTCTTTCACTCAAAGGCTCTTGTTTCAGGGGGCCTGATACAACATGACAAACATTTCCTTTCTTCTTAGGATTTCACATGTACCAATTCTCAAGTGATTTTTTTTGTTCACCCCGGGTACCTCTCCGTCGGGCTCAGACCAAATTCACATACTTTTAAAAAACTTTTTCTATTGCATCAAAATCAAAGACTTTTGACTGTAAGCAGGATTTTGCTTGACCCGTCGCAGGGCCACTTTGATTCACATTCATTTGTTCTTTCAATTGGTCTCACGCTGTCGGGCTTGGACCAAATTTATCTACTGATAATACTTTTCAGCTGGATACTTTAGAGACCTTCGATTGGGCACCCACGCAGTGCTGGATCACTCAGTCAAAGGTATTGTAGCTTGATTTAAAGTTCAATCACTCATCAGCAGTTTAACTTCTCTTGCGTCTCTATCACAACCGTTTTAACAATGTTCATTCCAGCGCTCACCATACAATGTTGCTGCTTGCAACCTTGGCTTCAACACAGACTGTTCTTGTATTGGTCTCCCCAACTCACCAGCTGTGTTGACTTCACTGATGCTGCTTTGTTCTTGGAGCCACGGTTGCTGGTGATTCTCCCCTCCTTGATTAGTGATGCGGGAGGGCCCCAGGTATCTCTGACACACAATGCAGTATTCTTCAGCCTGGTTTTAAGCTTTCTATTCTCGAGGTCTCTGGAAAGTAATGGTTCCTTGTTGAAAATGTCAAGGGAATTTCTCTCCTTGCGATCCCCTTCGGTTTTTCCGTCTTGCCTCTCTTGCTCAGCTGCTGTCCCGAAACTGCTGTTCCTTGTGCGCTTTGCCTCCCTCAATGTGATCTCGTGCTCCGCCTTTTATCTGTGTTGGGAAGTGTAATGGAAGTCGGCTGTGAATGATTGTCGGTAATTGCCTGACCTTGCCTGACTATAGTGTTGGGACTTGTCAGGTACACAGCTCGGTGTTAGTCTGTTTTCCCTTATAGCAGGCTGTTCGTGAGAAAGTTTTCATGTTGTAAAAGGGGCAGGGGATAGAGTTTATAAATATTCTACCAGGTAGGATGGGGTAAGGGTGTTACCACGTCTCACCATCCACTGTCCCACTCCCCGAAGACCCCTCACCCAGGTGATCCTCCTGCACTGGTCCACCACAAAGAACTGGATCCAAAAGCGATGGCCATGTCCTGGCCCACTGGATGACCGATGTCCAGGGACTAGAGGCCGAGACACCTTCTGTTATCTCAGTGCCCATCATTGTGTTCATCCTTGTTTTCTGCACCTGCCAACTGGGCCTTCGATGTTGTGCCAATGTGGCACCCAAAGTAACTTCTTTTTGCAACTTCTCATGAAACATTTTGTTACACTAAATAACTTGAATGGCTGGTGGCAGTGGTTTCTTTTTTACTACCTTGTGCCGCGTATCTGCAGGCTGATTTCTCGGCTGCAGTAGAGCACCCATTGGTGACCATTTTCTCAAAATGGCCCATGTCTTCTTTTTTTCACCATTTCTTGTCAGTTAGTTCCTTCTGGGCTGTTACTCTTTGTTTGAGTCCTTTGTGCATTTTGCCTTTGGCAGGTTTCAGTGTGTCTGGAAAGGCAGGAAGTAAGAGAAGGTCCCGAAACTTTCTTGTCCTTTTGTCTCCCGTTGTGCCTGAGTGAAACCACTTCTGATTTGCTGGCTGGCTGTGCTGCAGGACTGCCACCCTGCTGGGTGTTTGACAAGGTTGTGAATAAATGGGAACTTGCTTAAAAAGATGTTTTTGGGACTAGAGGCAGTCGACCACTGGAGGACAACATCCGATGAAGACGTGAATAGACGCCAGCAGCACCCTCCTGGACTGAAGTGCCCGGTGAAGCCCTGTAGCTGTGCTGACCCTGTTTTTGTTTCTACTTGGAAGACCCGTACGGGATGACTTCCTCCGTTGGGCTGGTGGGACCAACTAGCCATGAGACCAGATTTATTTTGGCACAACCACTGACTTGCTGTGACATTCCAAAGCTGCAGAATCCCAATTGCCCGTGAACCCATGACCATCATTGAGTGCATTGTCTTTGGAAGTGCAAATCCGGCCAACATTTTGTGGGCATTTAGAGGACCTTACAGAAGCAGGAAATCTTAATCGAGAGTCCCCTCACCAGAGACCAGGACCGAGGGATCAAGTCACTTCTAAGCAGAGCTGTTCTTCTTTGGTGCTGAGAAAAAGGTGCCAAAACCACAAAAGGCTGCTGAATCAAGGACAATCCATTGCTGCAGAGCCTCTCTCTTGGGCGGCCATAGAGGCCGCCAGACGTCCTCCCTTTCATCGCCACGGCCACGGACCGGGAACAAGGGTCTGCTACTGCAACAGGAAGACATCCAACCGGAAACGAACTCTTCAGTTCACTGCTACTGTGGGATTTGGGGGACATCTACCTTTTGCCAATTGTGGTGCTTCCTATCTTGGGGTACCACTGAACCCTCTTTTGAGTTGACCTCAACTCACTTGCACCAGCGTCTGTTTCTTCAAGGTGTCTCCTTTTGAGCTTCTGTGATTTTCTATTTGAACTACTATATAAAAACATTTTCAAGAAGAGAGCATCTGAACTTTGAACTAGCCCATTGACTTTGGCTGTCCTGGCTCCCTAAAGGCCCCCTTCTGTACCTATTGGCTTTCGCAGTGCTTGTTCCCATACATGTTTTACGTGTTGAACACTATTATTGCTGGGGTAAAAGACAGCCTGCATCCCTCTGGGAGAATCTAACTGTTTTTCTAAGTACAAAGTATATTCTCATCTAATTAACTTTTCCCTCCTTATAACTAAATGTTGCAATGGTGACCACGAGTAAGTGTTACTGACCTCAAATTACATCACTCAATGTGCTGGAATAGTAGAACATAGGAAACGTTACTCACCTGCTTTATTGCTCTTGTTGAATTGAATCCTAACTTTGGGATTAATGTTATTAGTTGCTGCTTTTTGAAGATGGTCTAAATCATCCTTTCGTGTATATATAAATAAATATTTATACTACAACCTTAAGTTTGTGTTTACTTGGATACCTGTGTATATACTGATTTCATTGTACAGCTCACCTTACCCCTCTTAAGATAAGCCTTACTGCTGAGTCACCCTACCAACTTGTGTAGTACAGGCCTATGTTAAAAGGTGAGTTACCTAATACCAAGAGAATTCCTGTACAGTCCCACACTATTTGGACTCCTCAAATTCCTACTTAATTTCTATCCGTAAGAAATATGCCCCACAAGGGCGCGATCATAGACCAGCGCCTGGTTTGCATGTTACCTCACACTGGCCAAAGCATGACCCGACACACCCCCAGGCAACCATGAGTTATAGCCCATATAACAGACTAAACCTCAAGATCCCTGAATTCCGTGGCACCATGTGCCCTTTGACCACCAAGCCCAAAGTAACAAGTCTGGAAATGTTCAAGGAGGACGGACAGTGTACGTCTTTGAGTGACAGTCGTATAATTTGTATTGCTGCGAGGGATACATAGTTCAAAACGAGGGTGGAGACTGTTAGGGAGAATTCTCATAAATGTGGTAATTCCCTTCACCTTAGAGACCCCCAGCAACTTAGCTGGATTTTGAGGACTTGATTTGTTTACCTGGAGAGTGTGAGCCTTTTTTCCCACTCTCTCATGTATTTTGATGTGTTTTTTACTCGTTTGTTTTTTGATTATCATCTTTTCATGTGTGCTACACAGCACCCTCAGTGTAGTGACATGGGGAAGCCTTTTTAGGCTGTCCCAAGGTTTAAATACCTTCCCTGGGATAAACTTTTGTTTCCCAGAGAATGTAAAGATAAATTAACTTTACTAGTCTTCTTAAATTCCTAGACCCAGCACACACTATCTTAAGAGTGCTGGAGGGGTTACCTAGTATCCACTATGTCCAGAAACTCATGTAGCAGTCAAATGCTACGCTTTACTATCGAAATGGCTGGTGGCAGTGGTTTTACAACGAACTACCATGATTTTTCCAGTCATCGAACACCGATAGCTAAAAATCGCGGGAGCTATGTTTTCCAAGATGGTGCCTAAGCCTCCTTTGTTTAAACAGGTCCCAGTCTTTGTTTTTTGCTATTTCTTTTTGGAAAGGTCCTTCTAGAGTTTCTCTGCACGCCAAACCAGGTTTGGTCCCTTTGTTCCTACGCCTTTGGGGGCATTCAAGACTGAAGAACGCCTCAGGCGCACAAGTCTCTGGGGTGGGCAGGAAGTGAGGTAGGGGCCCGAAACTCCCTATGCTTAGTCTCATAGGAGACCCAAATGCACTCTGGCATGATTGGCTGGCTGACTGTCCGGCAACGACAGCCACCCTGCTGGGTGAGTGGCAGCTAAGCTGGAATGAATGGGGGAAAACTGTTTAAAAGGCGAGTGTTACGCTCACATGGCTCCCACAGAGGCGTTGATCTGAACTGGATAGCTGCGGTCTTCACCAATGTGATGCGTAGGGCCGAGATGACGGACTGGACTGGCCCACCTAGCTTAGTTTGCTTGGCCCGTAGGAATATTCTTCTGCAAATAGAGAAAGGGAATTAACCACCCGTGGAGTTGAGCGTAAATCCCCCCCCCAATCCCGCTGTTTTCCCCACAGATCACCTTTGATGTCCCCTCTTAGTGTCTCACCTGATGGTTTGAAAAGATGAGCTCTCCATCCTGCATTAAGCGCAGGGGCGCTTTTATAACCAGTTGCTTCACTGGCTCGAAGGAATTGGTGAGTTCCAGAACAATATTGACTCCGAAAAGTATGTAGTTCGTAAGAGTTCACATGTCTGACTTTCACTCTTGTCCGATTCCTTGCAGTTTGCAGCTTGACCCCAGTGAAGAGTTCCTTGTGGTAGCTGACGAAGTTCAGGTAAGGATTTGGCTTATCCTACACAGTTCAATAAAATAAGGGCAGAATGTAACCTGTGGCTTGCTCCCTTATTCAGGTGTGGAGAGAAAATATGAAGTTCGGGGAATAATGCCTCCGGCGGTTAAATCAGGAAAGTCTATTGTGGTGAGAAGAGTTCCCCTTGTTTGTCCCTTCGTCTCACCTTGTTGTCCTTTTGTTCCTCTTAGGGGCCGGGGTACGGCGAGGATGCAATGGAGACTGCGCCGACCCGTAAAGAGGAATAGTACCCCCGGCGGTAATCTGGTAAGTCTATGGGGGAAGTTACTATTGCCTCTGTTAATTCCCTTGGCTCACCTTTGCTGTTCTTGTGTTCCCCTTAGGTGCCAGAGTGCGGCGGGAACGTGCAGAAGGATGCAGTGGATCGTGAGGATGCTGCAAAGGCCGGTGAGTTTAGCGCGGCGCTGCAGCAGGCGAGGCGGCGCGCGCAAAATGCTTTCTTCCAGCTCGAAGGCGTGGTGGATCCGGAATTCAGGATCGAAGGATCCTTCAGGAGTAAGGATCGAAGGTTTTGCTCTTATTCTAACCTCTTCTTCTGTTCCTCCCTTTTTCTAGGAGCTGCAGACTCAAGCCGGGCGTGGCAGAAGACTGGATGCAGGCTTGCAGACAGTGAGCGTTACGCTGCTGGATGCAGAATAATGCGAAGCGTGTGCTGCTCTTCAGATGTGGTTTAAATAGCCGCCAAAGTAGTCCCAAGTAAGTATTCCTCCCCAGCCCCACCCGAGTAAAAAATAGTCCCTAGGTAAAATAGTCCCTTCCAAGCCTCATTTGGCTTGGAGCTCTGCAGCATGGTCTGCATTAGGTAAGCTTGCAGCATGGTCTGCATCAGGTAAATTCTACTCTATGAGCCTGGCGCCTATGGCGCCAGGACTGACTCTCCATATGAGCCTGGCGCCATAGGCGCCAGGACCGCACCCAAACAGCCCCTAGCAGGGGTTTTTGGGGTTGCTCAAAATAACATGATGCCTGCTTCCGGGGTTGCTCGACCTGGCCTGGTTCCCCGGGGGTAGGCATCATGACAGCGAGTCTCTTGGACTGAAAGGCAGAGTCGACCTCTGGAACGAAAGAACGGAAGACGAGCTGGAAGAGGACGGCTGCTGCAACTACTGGAACGTTGGTTTGCCTGGTGGAGCCCTGCTGCAGGGCCGAATCGCCAAGTTCACCTCAACAGAGAAGCCCCTTCAAGGATGACTTTTTCCTTTTGAGGTGGTGGGATCAATCAACTCATAAGGCACCTGGATACCATTCTCGGAGCTAGTTAGGATTAACCAGGGGGCAGGACACCAGCTTGTGTGCTTGAAGAACAGCAACCGGAATCGAAAATTTGCCAGCTTTGCGACCAGTCACTGTGCAGTGCAGGAGTCCCCCGATGTCCTCCCTTTTGTCCCCACGACTGAGGTTCACGAACAGCGAGATGTGCAGGAACTGCCAGGAACAGAAGTCTTCAGCTGCATATTTTTCTTCAATATAAAGTTCTGTGAAAACCCGACCGAGAGAACTTACCTCACTGCGAAAGTTTTTGGAACTTTGGCAACTTGTTGGCCTAGTCAGCTTGTGCCTGACAAACCTTTCTTCCGTGAACTACTACTAAGAACCATGGCAAAGACTTTTCCGTTTTAAATAACAGAACCGTTTTTACTTGCAAAATTAATTTCTATTGCATTGAATCAACTCCTCTGGTGAAATCAAACTATTTGCACTGTTTTAGAGTAACTGTAATATTCATATTATTAACTTTTGCCTTTTTGCTCCTACTTCAATGATATTTGCTCCTATTTCAAGGGAGCTCAACTGCTTGGTAATCACTATTGTAGTATAACTTGTGTGTGTGATATTGGTTGCGTCGTTTAATGAATGCTTTATAAATGATTGTGTAATAAATTAAGAAGTTTTTTACCAAGAAATCTTGGGTCTAAGTGTCTATCGTCATACTCGTCATTGTAGATCTTTGTGTAACACCCTTAAAAGCTCATATTCTCTCTTGAGATAAGCCTGGCTGCTCAGCTTGCTACCAAAAACTGTATGGTACAGACTTATACCAAAGGTTGGTTTTGCTTACACCTGTGGTCATAGTTGTGTGTAGTGGTCCCAGAGGGTACTGCATGCAAACTTTGCCTAACCGAGACCTTGGCGCAGAAGGGAGTGAGTGAAATGTGTGTGTCTGGAGGTTGAAGTGCCCCAGAACTAACTTTGAGCCAGTCTTAAAGCCTGCCAGGTGCACAGTATAATGGTAAAGTAGCATTGTGTTAGGAGTGTAATTTGTTCTTTGACCTTCGTCAGTGAGTGATAATGTCCTCCCCGGCACACACGTGATGGAAGACCGACGAACTGGGCTGGAACCAATAACCTGGCATTCTGTTACGGAGAATTCTAAGAAATGTGCTAATTCTCTTCTACATTACAGCCCACCAGCTCTCTTGCTGGACTTTAGGACTTTTAATTTGTATTCTGCTCTCCAACCTTGACTCCAAAATTTCCTGTGTCTCATCTTACTCGATCTCTCTTCTGCCTTCAACATGGTCAACCATACCATACTGTTCAACCATCTCCGTGATAACCTGGGTATCACTGATCAGGCTCTAGCCTGGCTGACCTCTTTCCTCTCTGATCGACTCTCCCAGGTCCAACTTGGGTCCTTCCTATAATCTATCTCCCTCTCTACCTGTCGTGTTCCCCAGCGGTCTATCCTCTCACCTGCCTTTTCAACCAATACCTGGTAATTCTTGCTCACTGCATTGCCATTTTCTGCTCAAATTGCCAGTGCTACGCTGACGACCCCTAGCTCATTTTCAGGCTGCCCTTGGCCACCACCTCTCCCTCATCTCTGATTGCCTAACTGCCATTCAAGATTGGTGTGCCGCCAACGATCTTTGTATGAATGCCAGCAAGACGGAGATCCTCATCGGCACACCTTCACCATCCTTTCCCCTCACTCTCTGGCCGGACTCCCTTGACTGCCCTCCTACCCCCACTTGCGAGGCTAAGAACCTGTCATCTTTGACTCCACACTTTCCTTTTCCACCCACCTCTGTCTCTAAAAAGTCAAACTTCCTACTGCACCTCCTCATAGGTACTCTGCCTTTCCTCTTCCCCCAGAAGCTCATTGTTACTCTCACATGGTATCCACGGGGACGCCTGTATGCCCTGGTTGCATACAGGGAGAGTCTCTGGTGATCATGTAAGGCCGTTGGGGCCCCAAATGAACCCGGAGTCCTAACCCTACCTGGCATGTGACCATGCCAGTGGGGTTCTGGGTCACGGGCCGTGACCGCACGCCCCCCCCCCCCTCTCAAGGCCCCTCTTAAGGTGATTCTTCTGCCTGGTCCAGGCTTGTCTAGAAAGTTTCGATGAAACGTTCTAATTAAACATGGTGCATGAATGTTCTCACTAGGTTCTTAGGATCTGTCTTGAGGGCCATAACCCTTCCAATCGACTAGATAGTATAGTTTGTATCTGGTATATTTGGAATCCAGGATTTCTTTCACTTCGTATTCATGTTCTCCATAAATCATGATGGGTTCAGGTGGTGGTTTAACTTGTGTTTAGAGTTGTACTGGTTTTAGCAGTGAGATGTGGAACACTGGATGAATTTCCATGTTAGCTGGCAATGTTAGTTTAACTGCTGCTGGGTTGATGTCTTGAACAGGATAAGGCCCCAAATAGCGAGGGCGAAAAGCCTGTGTTCCCTTTAGTGGTATGTATTTTGTTGCTAGCCAAACTTTGTCTCCTGTTTGATAGTCAGGAGCCTTTTTCCGATGTTGGTCTGCAAACCTTTTTTGCTTACTTTTGACTTGGATTAACTTCTCTGTTGCCTTTTTAAAGGCCTGAGTGATGTTTGTATAAAGAGTCTTTACAGCCCGCATTTCAAGGCTGGGAGGGCTGTCCAGTTCGGAAGTATGCTGATGTCTGCCGTAGAGGATGAAAAAAGGTGTTTGCCCAGTACTGGAATGTACAGAATTGTTATAAGCATATTCGGCTATCCATAATAGATCTCTCCAGGTTCCCTCGACTTGATGCAGCATGCATCGTAAGTATTGTTCGAGAGTCTGGTTGGTTGTCTGTTTGACCATCCGTTTGGGGCCGATGGCTGGTGGATAGCCGTATGTCGATGTGAGCTATAGCGCAGCACTTTTTCCAGAAGCTTGATACAAATTGGCCCCCTCGATCAGAGACCAGGACTGAAGGGAATCCATGCAGCTTGCTAATGTTTTCCAAAAACACCTTTGCTAGCTGGGATGCATCTGGAAGGCCTTTGAAAGGGATAAAGTGTGCCATTTTAGAAAATAGGTCCACTACAACTAAAATGGTATTGAACCCTTGGCTGGGAGGTAAATCAGTAATGAAGTAGAGAGAGAGTGTGTGCCATGGTGCCGGAGGTATTTCTAATGGTTGCAGGAGGCCAGCTGGTCTTTGCTTCAATAACTTGTTTTCTGCACACACTCCACATGACTGAATGTATCGGATGACGTCTCGACGCCAAGTGGGCCACCAATAATTGCATTTTACTTTGGCCAGAGTTTTGGCAATTCCAGGATGACCCTCCATTAAACAGTCGTGATAGTCTGAAATGATTTGTTGTTGTAGCTCGGTTTTAGGCACGTACAGGCATTCGCCAAAATATGGAAGTTGATTTTTGACAGTGTATTGTTTTCCTTTGGTATGCCATCCCAGTAACTCGCTTGGGGTTATTTCCTGTTGGATCGTATTTCTAACTTCAGTTTGTGTTTAAGCTGTGGTGAGGCCCAAAAGTTTGTCCTCGGGTATAATGGCCACTGGATCTGGAGTTGCATATTCTCTTTCATCGATGCCCATGCAAGATAGTGCGTCAGCTTTCCCATTTCTTATGCCTGGTCGATAAGTGATTATGTAGTCATAATCAGTGAAGAAAAGGGCCCATCGTAATTGGCGCGAGGATTGCGCTTTTGCTGTTTTTAAATATTGTAAGTTCGATGGTCCGTAATTACAGTGACTGTATGCCTGGCCCCTAAGAGATAATGCTGCCATGCCTGGAAGGCGGATTTTATAGCAAGCAGTTCCTTATCGGTAATGGCATAATTGAGTTCAGGAGGTGTGAATTTTCGCGACCAGAAGGCCACGGGGTGCAATTAGCCAGTTTCAGGGTCTTTTTGAGAAAGAACCGCCCCCATAGTCATACTGGAAGCATCTGTTTCCACGATGTAAGGAAGATCTGGACGAGGGTGTCGTAAGATCGGGGCTGAGGTGAATCTTTCCTTTAGTTTTTGGAAGGCTTTTTCGGCATCTTCTGACCATATGAATTTATTGTTTTTTTGTAGAAGTAACGTGATCGGATGCACAATCTGAGAAAAGTCTGGGATGAGTCGACGGTAGAAATTTGCAAAACCCAGCATACTCTGGATCCCTTTTACTGAGGTCTGGGAGGGCCATTTTAGAATGGCATCCACCTTGTGTGCATCCATTCGAATGCCTTTCGGAGTAAGAACGAAACCAAGAAATTCAACTTCGGTTACGTGGAAAAACATTTTTCAAGTTTTGCGTATAGTCGATGTTGGCGGGGTTTGGCAAGGACAGCGTGTACATGCTTGACATGGTCTTGTTCTGAGGTTGAATACATTAGGATGTCATCTATGTAGGCTAGGGCGCAAACCTAGATCCGCTCCCTTAGGACGTCGTTCATAAAATATTGGAACGCCGGCGGGGCATTGCAAAGCCCGAAAGGCATTACCTGGTACTCAAACAACCCATACTTAGTACGAAAGGCTGTTTTCCATTCATCTCCTTTTTTAACTCGGACCAGGTGGTACGCTCCTCTGAGGTCTAACTTTGTATAAATCTGTGCATCTTTGACTTGATCTTGCATCTCGGGAATAAGGGGTAGTGGGTAACGGTTTTTCACGGTGATCTGGTTGAGGGCGCGATAGTCAATACAGGTTCTCAAGTCCCCTTCCTTTTTTGGTACGAAGAACAGGGGACTGGCTGCCGGAGATTTGGATGGGCGAATGAACCCATTTGCCAAGTACTGGTCCAGATAGGACTTTAGATGCTGGTTTTCTGATTCGGTGAGCACGTAGATTCTGCCGCAAGGGATCTGTGCACCAGGTATGAGGTCAATCTGACAGTCATAGGACCTGTGCGGTGGTAGTGTATTAGCTTGTTCCTTCTGGAACACATCCTGGAAATCTTGATATTCTTAAGGGAGAGTACTGGTTGCACCAGGTGTATGTATGCCGACTCTAGGACTCATAGAAACCTTGAAACTGGACTTGTTTTCTTGGAGAGA
Organism: Ambystoma mexicanum; assembly: GCF_040938575.1. Lineage (NCBI taxonomy): Eukaryota > Metazoa > Chordata > Amphibia > Caudata > Ambystomatidae > Ambystoma > Ambystoma mexicanum. The sequence continues at coordinate 176,544,811 of NC_090934.1, forward strand.
ACCGGTGGAGGCACAATCATGAGGAAAAGTCAGTTTTCTTGCTCGCCAATCTATCCGATGGTTATGAGCAACTAACCATGGCATCCCTAATATTAGCTGAAACTGAGGCGCCTTGATGAGATCGAAGGAAATAGATTCCCGGTGTCCATCCTGGCACAGCAGGGTTATTCCTGCCGTACATTGGGTTACTGGTCCAGAAGCAATTTCAGTCCCATCTACTGTGGTCACCTTTTCTGTGTTCGGCTTAAAACCTTAGGGAAGCCCCATCCGTGCGGCCAGATCTTGATCAATATAATTCCCAACTGCCCCGCTGTCTGTCTAAGCTTCAACGGAATGCATCCTTGAAGGTTGTTGATTGATTAGGATCACTGGTATTGCAAAATGTGAGCTCGGTGGCTCGTTCTTCTCACTCGACAAACTGACCCCTACTTTTGTCGAGCTAGGCAGTTTTCCGACTCCTTACACTCATCCTTTTCTTTAGCTCCTACAATTCGCTTGGGAGGTTTTATTGGACAGTCTTTTAAGAAGTGCCCCGATTGTCCGCACTACAAACATAACTGCTGTTGCCTTCTCTAGTCTCTTTCGGCTTTTGTTAACTGTGGTCGTATGCCTCCAATTTGCATTGGCTCTGTGGTATTCTCTGACATGCGCGGAGTAGCATCCTTGGTTTGTAGATACACGGCCCGTGTGTCGGATTTGGACCGATCCGCTTTCCGATCTTGTAGTCGATGATCTAATTGCACCACCAGATTGATAAATTCAGTACAGTCTCTAGGTGGATCAACTACCTGAGCCAAAACGTCCTTTAATTCCCCTCGAAGGCCTCGGTGAAACAATGTGGTTCTCTTGTCTTCAGGCCAGCTGGTTTCGGCCACTAACCTATTGAAGGTTGCTATGTATGTTAGTAAGTCCTGATTCCCCCACCGGAGTGATTTTCAGGAATTCAGCTCGACACGCTTGGCGGAAATGGAGAATGAGTCATTCAAGATACCAACAATGGAACTCAAGATGGCGGCTTATCAGCGCTATTGCCACACGACGATTACCGTTCTAGTTGTTTCCAACATGGCGACCGCGTCTTTCCATTCTATATCTTCTTCTCTATGGTTGGGCAAGATGCGTCGCTTCACCTCCCTGTTGCGCTGGTGCTTTTCTAAACTTTCTGCTGTACTACCGTTGAGACTTTTCTAAGCCTCTTCTCCTCTATTCTGCGCTCTGCGCACTCTATCTGAGCGCCGTCTCGACTTATTCTACCTTTTCCTTACCTTCCGTTTTCCCTGTTACTCTTCTTGCTTTCCTCCCCCGTGCACTCGTGTGCGGTTTCCTTTCTACGCTACTTCTTACCTGGTTTCCTTCCTTACCTTACTCCTTATCTACAACATTGAGCACGACGGTCTTCCTTCCTCGTCGCTGCTAGACTCCTTCCCTCCGAGCGGATTCCTACTCCGTTCCTTCCTCAGCCTGCTGTACTTGGGCCTCCACTACGTTGCTGCTCGACTCCTTCTCACCGAGCGGATTCCTGGAACCGTTCCTCCCTCAGCCTGCAGTACTTACCATTCTTTCACAACTACTCTGGAGACCCCATCCTCTACGAGACACAATTGGGTTTTCTTCCCCACGAGGGTTTCCCAAGGGTACTGCCCCCGGGGTGCTCTGAGTCCAGTTTTCTGGCCTCTGAACACTTTTGGGGAATTACCTATATACTTCAGAGCCAATTCTACACCTCTGCTGTTTCTGGAGATTCGTGAGTACCTAATTGTTAGTGATAAATTCGTTGTCTACAGCTTGTTCATGGGTGTGTCGGGCAAAGAGCTTTTCCATTTCCCTTTGGAAGCCCCCAAAGTCACGTAGTAACGGATCATCATAACTCACAAGCGGCACTGACCAGTCTGCTGCACTACCACTTAGATATGATAAAATAAATGCTACTCGTGCCTGATCGTTGGGGGGATGCAGCCGGTCTGCAGGGGAAATGAAGGCGACATTGATTCATGAATGCTGCAAACTTTCTTGGATCTCCTGAAAACCTTTCTGGCGGTGCGAACGGTATTGTTCTGGGTAAATTGATTTGCACTGGAGCGGTAGATGACGTGGTTGCCTGTGCCGGCGAAGTTGTCCCGGGTAATGGAGCTTGCCCGGCCTGTGATTGCAGTAGTTGCCTGTTTTTCAGTGCGATCCTTGGCGACAAGATCCCTTCGCAGGGTATTAGTGTCTATGGGCCTAGTAAGATCGTTTGTTTTGTTCTCCCCCTTTCCCCTCCCTTGCCTTGTTGCGCTCTGAAACACTCGTGTACGAGCGCAATAGAAATAAAATATCAATTCAATTCAATCCGGGAGAGAGCAAGACCTTTTTCCCCACTCATGTATTCTTATGTGTTTTTAACACTGTTTCTTTTAGTTTTGGCGTCTGACAAACTTCATGGGCATCATCTTTTTACATTGTGACACACAGTACCTTCATTGTAGTGACAAAGGGAAGTCTCTCAGATCTCCAAAAGGTTTAAATACCTTCTCTTGGTTAAACTACTGTTTCCAACAGCAGTGAAGCGAAATTGACTTTACTTCCATTAGAAACTTTCTAGACCCAGCACACACTATCTTGCAATAGGGTGCTGGAGGTCTTCTTTTTTTGGAAAGGTCCTTCTTGAGATTTACTCTGTGCGCCAAACCAGGTTTGGTCCCTTTGTTCGTTTTGTCTTTGGATGGATTCACTGGTGATGCCCAGCTCTGGCAGGACAGGAAGCAATGGAGGTTCCCGAAACTTCCTGTGCTTAGTCCCCTTGGTTACAGGAATACACCCAAAGGTGATTGGCCGTCCTTGTAGGACAGCCACCCTGCTGTGTGATTGAAGGCTAGGCTGCGAATGAATCAGAGAAACCTGCATAAAAGGCCGGGTCGACCACTGGGTGATGGAATCCGAAGAAGAACTTGAAAGGGTCGCTTGCTGCAACTCCTGGACCTTTGGTTTGCCCTGTGAAGCCCTGTTGCAGTGCTGCAGCTCTGAATTCGCTTCGACTAGAGAAGCCCCGCAAAGGACGACTTCTCCCCTTGGGTTGGCGGGACCAATCGACCCAAAGACAAACTCATCTGGAAATCCTCTGGAAGCTGGCTGTACTTCCATTGCTGCTGCAGGAACCGAGTGCCAGGCAGAGGAACACCAGAATCGAGTGCATCGTTTTTAAGTCGGTCCCAAGCTCCAGGAAGATCCTCCGGACTCCCTCGAAGCAGGACTAACCAAGCCTGAGCCACCTCAACCAACAGAGTGCTGGACCCCAGAAACAAGGAAAGCCCACAAAGTAGCTGAGAAAGCGCAGTTGTGCTATTCGCGAGAAGCTGAAACCGCGAGGTGCTGCTGATCTGAAGTTTGCCCATTGCTGCCGCCGACCTTTGAATCGTAGTGCAGAAGTCCCCAGACATCCTCCCTCTTGACGCCACGACTGAGGCCCAGGAACAACAGGATCTGCAGACTACAACATGAACAGAAGCCAGCTGGAACCAATTTCTTCAGACCTAAGGTACTGTAATACTAAAAGGTACTTAACTCTTGTTGTGTAGCATTGCCAGCTCTCAGTTGAGACTTGCTTTGGCTGACCATTGCAGAGTTGGTTGCAGCTTTGCCCATCACAAGCCTTCCAGCTTGTGGCCCAACAGTGATTTCTTTTTCAACAAAAACTATAACATTGTGCAAGACGTTTTACTTACCTTCAAGAAGAACTCCAGCTCCCCTAGACTTTGCTCAAGTAACTTGGCTGTCCAGCCTCCCCGAAGACTCTTCTAACCTCTGACTTTGTGTTTTGGTCTGTCCCTCCAAATAGTCACACATTCTTTACTTGTGTAGTTGGGAAAGGGCTAATCTACATTGCATTGGGGTAGGGGGGGGGTTCAAAAGTACTTACCTGTTTGAGAAACTTGTTAACCATTGTTTCTTCCCTCTAACCTTTTCCTTTTAACACCAAACTCAGTATTGCTCTAAATGTAACAGTTATATATCAATGTCCACAGTGTCCGAGTTATTTAAGTCGCTTCAGGGAGTAGGACGTGTCTGTGTGCCATCCCAAATGGGTGTCTGATTTATTGAAATTGAGTGTCTATTATTGAAGTATATGTAAGTGTTACATATTTGCTCCCTTCTAATGAAGGCTTATTCAAACTGACTGTAAAATAAATAATTGTTTAATCAAGAAATCTTGAATCAAGTTTTATTTGGATACTTGTCACTGTCAAGGTCTGTTACAACCCAACAGCTCAGATTGACCTTGAGCTAAGCCAGGCTGCTCAGTCACTCTACCAACTTGTGTAGTACATGCGTATACCAAAGGTTGGGTTAACTATTACCAAGAGGACAAGGCTTGTGCTGTCTCCCACAGGATACTGCATACAATCTTGCTTCAAACATCCCTTATAGGGCAGGCAGAATCATGTATAGGCACAAACCAACCAGTATATGTTTACTTCATTGATTATGTGTTTCTTAATAATCTGCTAGTATAATTTTTCGGCAGAACGTTCTTAGCAGCAGAGTTCTTTGCTGTTGCTCTCATCTTTGTGTGAGATTAAAACGTGTTATCCTTAAAAGATCGACTTGGGTCTTCTTCCCTAGTGGGTTGTATTCTCTCTGGTGTGAGCGTTGAGGGACTTGCGTTCAAGGTCTACTTAAAACAGTGTGTCAGGCTGACATCTAGTGGGAGCCGCAGAGTATTACATTTGTTTTTGAAACTCAAAGGGACTATAACAGGGTGTGCCAGTAATAACTATCCCTAGTGTGACGTCTCCTGTACCCATGGTCCTTCATGTATCAAGGTCCCTCAGATAGTTTGTTTCTGCCATCGTAGTCGGACAAAAGTTGCGGAGTTCCTTCTTCTGGCTAACGCCATTACTTATACACAGTTTAAGATTTAGATTTTCTTTCTGTCCTTTCGACGACCGCGCACCACAATATCTCCGGCGACCGCTTTTGAGGACAAGACCATTCGTCGACTACGACTCATTCCGTCTCGACAAACCTCGCCTGCGGCCTACCCAGGTCCCAATGTTCCTTGGCCCTCCACAGTAGGGAGAGTGGAGGGAGGTCATAATTCATCTCCTTTACAGAATGCCTATTCCCCTATAATTCCTTTTTTCCCCGCCAAGCTGCCATCTTTCCACACTATGGAAAACACACCATTAGAATTCTGTCCGTCCTGTAACAGGAAGTTTCCCTGGAGGGATTCACACAGTGTGTGTAACTTCTGCCTTCCTATAGATCATTTTGACAAACAGTGCAAGTCCTGCAGACTGTTTGAACCAAAAACTTGAAAGGAACATAAAACTAAATGCTGGCCCACCACGCCATGCAGCCCGAGGCCGCCATGGACATTGGGGGGAGCCTCCAGCGATGACGGCATCAGTGTCCTAAGTAACGCCTAGGGCGATCAGGACCTGATGGATTCCTGCATGTGAGCCCCTGACTCCAGCAGGCAGGCCATTGGTTCTGCTACGGAGATGACACCTGGCGGCTCTGGCACCCTCACTACATGCCATACTACACCCCCCATGGCCGACAGTGAACCGTGCCGTCGACTGATCAGCCACATGAAATGTTGAAGGTAAGGTCGGAAAAATCCCTTTCCTCTGAGCCTTTGCCATATGACATGCCCCCCAAAACAGACGCAGTAGTCTGAGACACTGCAAGCAAAATAGGGAAGTCCTTGGTGTTGGGCAAAGTTTGTATGCAGTACCCTTTGGGACCACTACACACAACTATGACTACAGGTTTAAGCAAACCAACCTTTGGTACAAGTCTATACTACACAGTTTTGGTAGCGGGGCTGAGCAGTCCGACTTATCTCAAGAGGGGAATGTGAGCATTAATGATGTTACACAGAGGTCTACAATCAAAGGTGTTCAAATAAACTCTTACACTCAAGGTTTCTTTGATAAATACTATCAATTTATTTATCTGTCAGTTATAAAACATTCATTAGAATAACACACAAATATACTTCAATACTATTTCAGAATACTTTTCAAGAGGAGTAACAAGGCAAAGATTTATTAGAACATGAACGGTTACAATTATAGATAGTGCAAATACTTTGAGTACAACAGAAGTTTCATTTCAATAGGCTAGGCCAAAGTCAATTCGCTAAAGTCTTGCATAGGATAAAGCGGTTCTGGTAAGTAAACGGTAAAGTCTCTGCAAAAGTTCTCAGAAGTAGTTTGTAAAAAGAACCATATGTTGTGTCACAAGCTGATTAGGCCTGCGAGTTGCAAAAGTTTCAAGCACTTTCACTGCGAGAGGTAAGTTCTCTGTCTTGTTTCACAGTACCTTACAATGAAGAAAAAGAAGCAGCTGATGACTTCTGTTCCCGGCAGTTCCTGCAGATCTCGATGTTCCTGGGCATCAGTTGTGGGGACAAGAGGGAGGATGTCGGGGGACTCCTGCACTGGGACTGGTCAAAAATCTCACAACTGGCCAACTTCAATTTCAGTGGCTGTAAGCAACACACACAAACTGGTGTCCCTCTCCTTGGTCCTACCGTTTCCTGCAGCAACTCTGAGGCAATTCAACCAGCTCCGAGATGGGTGTCCAGGTGACTTACCTTGGAGTTTATTGGTCCCACCAACTCAAAAGGGAGAAGTCGTCTTTTGCAGGGCTTCTCTGTCGATGTGAACTTGGCGATTCGGACCTTCTGCAGGGCTTCACTGGGCAAACGAACGGTCCAGGAGTTGCAGCAGCTGTCCTCTTCAAGCGTGTCTTCGGTTGCTTCGTCCAGTGGTCGACTGCCTTCCGAGCCAAGAGACTTGACTTTTATTCAATTCTCTCCCATTCATTCCAGCGTAGCTGCCACTCACCCAGCAATGTGGCTGTCCTTGCCGGACAGTCAGCAAGCCAATCGCCACAGAGTGCATTTGGGTCTCCTAGGAGACTAAGCACAGGGAGTTTCAGGCACCTGAGTTTCGGGCACCTCCCTCACTTCCTTCCCACCGCAGACACTCAGGCGCCAGATGCGGTCTTCACTCCTGAAGCCCGCCAAAGAAAATGAACAAAGAGACCAAACCTGGTTTGACGCGCAGATAAAAACTCTAGAAGGACCTTTCCACAAAGAAATGGCAAAAAAAGAAGACGCAGACCTGTTTTAACAAAGGAGGCTCAGACGCCATCTTGAAGAACAAGGCTCCCGCGATTTAATGTTACCGGAGCTGCGGACAGTTCGAGGTCGGGGGAAAAATCATGGTAGTGTGTTGTAACACCACTGCCACCAGCCATTCTGAGAGGAAAGGGTAGCATTGGACTGCTGCATGAGTATCTAGACGCAGCGGATACTAAGTAACCCCTCCAGAACTCTATTGTAAGATGGGGGGGGGGTGCTGGGTCTATGAATTTAAAAGACTAGTAAAGTCAATCTCACTTTACTTACTCTGGGAAACTGTAGTTTATCCCAGAGAAGGTAGTTAAACCTTGGTAAAGCCTGAAAGGCTTCCCTGTGTCACTGCACTGAGGGTGCTGTGTGACACAGTGGAAAAAGATGATGCCTATGGATTTGATTAGACTCCATAAGCAAAAGAAACAAACCCTGAAAACAGTTAGAATTAAAAGTACAAAGTCCCAAAATTCAGCAAAAGAGCTGGGAGTCTCTAAGGTAGAGAGGAGTTAGCACATTTTTGAGAATTCTCCCTAGACGCGTTGACAGCCCCTGCAAAAAATAGTGAACTAAAAAAAAATAACACACACAGCTCTGACACACTCCTTAAAGCAAAGACATTGAAAAACTCCAAATCTTTGATGCCCATATCCTCAAAATCACAGGTTTCAACGGATAAGGAACACTCTGCCCCTAGGCACACCCTCTTGGGGGCAATGCACCACAAACAGCCGCCTGCTCCAGAGCCTTTGCCTTCACCTGCTCCCACAGTGATGGCAAGCTCTTTCCAATGGACCCCGGAACAGTTTGATAGGGTTATGAAAGAATTTCTAGTTTTGTTAATTTTCTTTATCGGCATCTAGATCAACTTACCATCTTCCATGGGGCCCCCTCAAGGCGAAGCAGCTAACAAGCAGCCAGATGCCAAAAGAGCCTGCCTGGATGTAAATCAACCTAGTACCTCTACCTATCAAGACGTGTCCGATTAACTATACTATTATAACACTACAGGTTCGCAAAACCCTGGCTCATTAGCAGACCAAGAAGACATGGAGGATACAGACCAATACTATAACCATGATGTATACATCATTCTATCTCCAGACATATTGACCAGCCAGTGGCTGATTCCCCTGTGGATAACCAGCTGCAGCATAATGATCTTCTTTTAAAAGCTGCACAACACTTAAAAATCGAAATCCAGGAGGCCCAAGTTAATAGCGACTTTGTAGAGGATATCCTTGTGGATAAGGGATCTGCAGCACTGTTCATTCCACTGCTCCAATTTGTCCGAATGCGCATTCAGCCTTCCCTACTTACCCCCAATCTGACAATGGCAGTCAACCTTAGCATTGAGTAGATCCCATCAGACCCATTGTACATCGGGACTCAGGAGGCAGCTAAAGCCACTCTCTCCTAGCCGTGACCACCACAAGGAAGAGAGTGGGCACACCTTTAGCCTCTGCCGAAGCCCCTCCTAACAAGGCAATCAAAAATATTTACATCATAGGCAGGAAAGTAGCTTCCTTGGCTGATTACCAAGTGAGGATAACCAACAACACTACGCTACTGCGAATTATAATTCCCACAAGCGGGACGAGATCCCACAACAAATAGACTTTGCCCCAGAGCCTCTAAAGACACAGCTTTTACAAACCGTGGCTTAAGGTCAACAGGTGGCAAGCTGCATCCTGAAGAGCAATCTGAATGGAGCAGACTATGCATGGCGGAATGTTGCTGAGGGTACCCTAATCAAATGGCATGCATGGCAATGTCAATCGGGTTTCCAGCTGGAAACCCAAGCCTCTCTTTTGAATATGCCAATTGAGCCAAACGCCTTATTTGGTGAAGTGGTCGAGAAGGCACTGAAAAGTGCGTAGAAGGAATGACTCCCACATAGCCCTAAAAAAAAAAGCTTTGTGCAGAGAGGCGTTTTTAATACACACCGTTTTAGAGGACAAAACTCCTTGCGGTCCTCCAACTACAACAAGGCAGGCAGAATTAATCCTGGGGTTCCTTGCAGGTGCAGTCCTCCCAACAAAATTTTCAGAGGGGTGAAAGAAGGTTCAGAAGTAGAGGCCGATCCTCCTCCTTTTACCCACGCATGCGAAGGTGGGGGGGGACACGTTGGACAAGTGGGTACAGGAGGCTATTGCATAGAACTCATTCAAACTCCACCCGCCAAGACAAAAAAAAACGATGCAGGAGGAACAGTGCATCCTGCTGGAAGAGGTCAAAGCACTGCTGCAAAGCACTGCTCCCAGCACACAGAAAATACCTGCGCTTCAAACTAGCAAATCAACACAACCAATTCAAGGTGCTACTCTTCGGCATAGCCTCCTCTCCAAGGGTATTCGCCAAGGTATTAGCGGTTGTGGTGGCACACCTACGCAGACAATCAGTCCCAGTGTACCCTTATCTGTACGACTGGCTAATAACGGGAATCCCCTCAAATTAGCTGGCAAAATACCCAAACGACAATCTTCTGTTCCAATTGGGATTCTCAATCAACGAGAAAAAATCAAATCTCGTTCCGTTCCAAACCAAACTGTTCTCAGAAGCTGTTATAAACACGGACGAGGGGTTAGTCTTCCCCTCAAATGAAAGAGTACAAAACCTACTTCTGCAAATACCTCAATATCTAGCCAGTTGCCAAATAACTGTGCGCAAAGCAATGCGCTTGCTCGGGATGATGGCTTCTTGCATTTACCTGGTTGCGCATGCGCCCAATACACGAGTAATTAGTGAACAGTGGTCTCAGGCAAGCAGTCAGTGGGACAATCTAGTGGCTGTTTCGCCTACCCTAGTTCAAGCGCTACGCTGGCGGACAAAGAAAAATCTGGTAAAGGGGAAAACCCTTTCACAATCCTACAGTTCAAGTGATTGTTACTAACAGACACCTCGCTCTCCGGATGGGGAGCCCATTACCTTCACCATATAGTGCATGACCTGTGGACCCAGATCACAGCCCAGAATCACATAAATTATAGACCATATGTTTTCCCTCTAGGACTATACTCATTTAGACCTGTTCGACACAAGCCGAAACGCAGGGTGCCCAGACTTTGCGTCCGAGTTTCCCCAACCAAAATCCAAGGGGGGACGCCCTTTGGATAAATTGCCCCCTTGACACTGCGCCTGAGCAGAATAGTACACAAGAAGCATCAGGAACAAGTAACTCTAATCCTTGTGGCTCAAATGCGAGCAAGACAACCTTAGTTCCTGCAACTGTGCAAATTGGCGATGTGCGAACCAATCAAGCTCCAGTGCCCCTTCAACATGGTCACCCAACACAAGGAACGTTAAACGCACATCCTCAGTCTTTGAACTTGGTAGCTTGGCTTCTGAAGTCATAGTTTGGTAATTTGAAACTATCTGAAAGATGTATGAACATCCTTAAGGAGGCATGTAAACCAAACACCAGACACCGTCACTTTAACAAATGGATAAGATTTGTAATATAGTGCCAGTCAAAAAAGATAAACCCTATTGAATGTATCCCATCACACATTCTTCATTATATCCTCCACTAACTAGACTCTGACCTAGTATTCAGCGCAATCATGGTTCACCTAGCGGTTTTATCCACGTACACCACTTCTCAGAACAAGTTGTTCTGGTGCAAAGTCCTGTTGTTAAGGCTTTCATAGAAGGTGTACTTACCCCCGCCTCCCCCATTTCTAACCGACCTCCAGGGTGGGATCTCAATGTGGTACTTGCAAAGCTCATAGGTCCTCCCTTTGAGCCTTTTCACAAAACCAGCCTTAAACAACTAACATACAAAACCGCTTTTTTGGTGGCCATCACCTCCATCAGAAGAGTCAGTGAGCTACAAGCTTTGTAAGTGCAAGACCCTTTCTTTGTTATCCACGAAGACAAGTTGGTACTAAGAACACACCCTAGGTTTTCACCTAAATTCATATCCAAGTTCCATGTTAACCAATCCATTGAACGACCCGCTTTCTTTCAAAATCCTTCAAACTCAGCTGAGAAAAACCTCCATACATGGTATGTATGGAGGGCGGTTCTTTACTATGTAAACAAGACAAAGCCTCTAAAGAAAACAGATTAAACGTTTGTCTACATGGCAAATGGCAGGGAAGGGGATCACTTTTTCAAAAAACGCCACCTCCAGATGGATAGTAAAATGCATACACCTCTGCTACTCCCTATCAAACAAAACTCTGCCTTTCACACCAAGAGCTCACTCTACCAGAGGTACAGGAGCTACTTTGGCTTTTATTGCAAACGTCCTTCTAGACACCATGTGCAAAGCACCAACATGGAGTTTTATGCATACTTTTACTCAGCATTACTACATTGACCCGTATTCCAAAGCAGATTCACAGGTGGGACAAGCGGTGCTAAAACATCTATTTGCCGCTGTACCTTCTCACAACCCACCCCCTTCTCCAGATACTGCTTGCTAGTATATGCATAGCATGTGATCTAAGCAGATCCACAAGCCTCAGAAGGGATACATTAACCACTATAATCGTATTTCTGATGCTTGTGTCTGCTTAGATGCACATGCAGAGTAGGTGTATAGCTGTTTTCTGGCTTTACCTACTCTGTACTCGCGCTACTCTTCATGCTACCTCATGTCAGAAACAAAACAATCTGATGGACCTAGACGTGTGAAGGACCATGGGTACAAGAGATAGTATTACTGGCACGCCCTGTAGACGTCCCTTTTTGTAAATTATTGATTTATAAAGCGCCTTACACCAAAGCGCTGTACAAAGAACAACATTACATAAAAACATGAACGATAAACTGTTGAAGCATAACAATATGAATCAATCAAACAACAAAACAATTGAAAGAGCAATTAACTGAAAGGGGAGGGGGAAAAGGGAGAGGGACAGGTTGGGGGTGGAGTAAAGGGGGAGGAGGGCAAGAGGGGGGAGGGAAGAAAAGGGGGGTAGAGGAGGGGAGGGAGAGATTCAGGGAAAAAGAAGGGGAAGTAGAAGGGGGTAGGGGATTCAAGGAGGAGGATGGAGAAGAGATTTCGGGGGAAGTGCGGAATGAAGGGAAGGTGGGGGAAGAACGGATGGCAAGAGGGAAGGGAGTTCCAGTGTAAAGGAGCTAAAAGCTGGAAGGAGCGAAAACGGGAGGAGGCACAGGGAGGAGGAGGTGAAGTGAGAAGGAAATGGTCAGCTGATCGGAGGGAACTGGAGGGATAGTAGGAGAGAAGGTAGGAGAGATAGGGGGGGGGGCAAGACCATGAAGAGATTTGAAGACAAGACAGAGAAATTGAAATTTCTGAAGCAAGCCAAGGTAGGAGAGAGAGGAAGAGATGGAATCACGGGAGGTAAGGAGACAAAGGGTGCGTACAGCAGAGTGGTAGATAGATTTAAGAGGGGCAAGATGAGAATTGGGGAGTCCAAAGAGTAAGGAAGAGCAGTAGAAGAGGCGGGAGAAGATAAGGGAGATTAAGAGTTTAGTAGCGTGGAAAGTGAGAGAGGGGCAGATTTTGCGAATATTGAAGAGGTGGAAGCGACAGGAGTGAGAAGTGAGGGAGATGTGTTGGGAGAAGGAAAGAGAGACGTCGAAGAGAACGCCTAGGTTGCGCGCCTGAGAAGAGATAGGGAGATTGGAGGGAGGGAAGTGAATGAAAGGGGGAGGAGAAGAAGGGGGAAGAGAGTTAGAGGGAAAGAATAAGACTTCTGTTTTGTTGGTGTTAAGAGAGAAATCGGGAAGACATCCAGTTTTTGATGGCAGTGAGGCAGGAGAGCTGTAGGTGGTCAGTTGAGGAGGAGGAGAGGAAGAGTTGAGTGTCGGCATAGAAGTGGTGAGAGATGCCAAACGAGGAGATAACGGGCAATGAGGGAGGTGTATAGAGAGAAGAGAAAAGGGCCAAGAACAGAGCATTGGGGTACGCCATACTCAAGAAGGTAGTTGGGAGAGGACCGACCACCCCAGGAGACTTTAAAGGAGCGGGAGGAGAGTTAAGAGGATAACCAGTTGAGGGCGGAGCCTTTGAAGCCAAAGGAGGCGAGAGTGTGAAGTAGGAGGGGGTGATCAACAGTGTTGAAGGCTGCAGAGAGATCAAGGAGAATAAGGATAGAGGATTGTTTAGCATGACGGGCAGTAAGATGGGAGTTCAGAATAGAGGTGAGAGCAGTTTCAGTGGAGTGTTTAGGACGAAAGCCTAATTGGGAGGGTGGTAGGATAGAGAAATTAGTGGTGAAGGATGAAAGTTGAGAGTATGCAAGGCGTTCGAGAAGCTTGGAAAGGAACGGGAGAAGAGAGAGGTCTGAAATTCGAGGTCGGGCATGGGTCAGCAGAAGGTTTCTTTAGTATGGGGATGACCGTGGCATGTTTAAAGGCAGAGGGAAAGGTAGCAGAGGAGAGACAAATGTTTAGGAAGGAGGTGAGGTAGGGGACAAGAAGAGGGTAAGTCTTAGGGATGAGAAGGGAAAGGAGAGGGTCAGTAGGGGCAGACGTGGGATGGGCTTTGGATAGGACGGTGGAGACTTCAGAGGGGGAGACATGTGAGAAGGAGGACATGCAGGGAGGGGAACGGGGGGGCGAAGAAGCAGGGAAGTCAGAGGTGGAGGTGAAAATGTTTTGCCGAAGGGAGACAATCTTAGAAGAGAAGAATTTAGCAAAGTCCGAAGGAGAGAGTGAGGAATTAGAGGAGGGATCGGGAGTGGGGGTAGAGAGGAGTCGAGGGAGAGTTTGGAAGATGCGGCGATGGTGAGTCGCTTGAGATTGGAGTAGGTTAGAGAAATAAGAGGATTTAGCTGAGGCCAGGCAAGAGTCGTAGATGGAGTGATAAGAGAAGTAAGAGGTTTGGTTAGATAGCAAGGGGGTTTTGAGACTGAGTCTCGAGACGTCTGAGAAGGCGTCCCATAGAGAGGAGGTGAGGGGTGAGCCATGGTTGAGAGGGTTTCCGGGTTGGGCGGAAGGACGAAAGAGGATAGAGATAATCGAGGGAGGATGATTTAGCAGATGAAAGGGAGGAAAGAGCATCATTCGCTGATAAGGAGTAGTTATGGATAGGTGGGAGAAGAGAAGTGCAGGTGTCGGCGAAGAGAGAGGGGTCAAAGTTGCAGAAGTCGCGTCGTGAGTAGACTGGAGCGGAAGGGTAAGGTGAGCAGTGATGGAGAGGAGACAGGAAAAATGAGAGTAGTGCATGGTCAGAGAGATAGACAGGAAGGTTAGACACAGGCGAAGAAGGGTAGGAAGAATTAAAGAGGAGGTCAAGGGTGGAGCCGGAGAAGTGTGTGGGGGATGAGGGGAGAGGGGAAAGGAGGTAGGAATCAAGGATAGAGAGGAGGGGAGAGGATTGAGGGGGGGTGGGGAGATGAAGGTTAAAGTACTGACAAAGGAGAGGGGGAGGGAGAAATTAGCGAGAGGAAGTCATACAGGTCTTCATAGAAGTAAGAAAGTGGGCCTGGGGGTCGATAGATAATCAGGAGAGAAATAGGGTGGGGAGAGGAAAAGGATTTGTAAAGGAATTCAAAGGAAGGGAAGGAAGGAAGGGAGGGCTGGGGAGGTGGGAGAGGAGATAAACTTGGGGTGGCAGAGGAGGCCAACACCACCACCACGGCCGGTAGCACGAGGGGTATGAGAGGAGGAGGAGGAGGAGGAGGTTAATGAAGCTGGGACAGAAGTGTTATGGGGGGGATCCAGGTTTCAGTTAAGCAAAGAAAGTGGAGGTTGTGTCGAAAGAATAAGTCAAGAGTTGCTGCGGTTTTATTGCAGATGGATCTGGCGTTCCAGAGTGCTAGGTTCATGTGACAGGAATGGTGGGCGGGAGGGGGGGTAAAGAAGATTAGAGCGGTGAGTGAGAGAAGATGAGGTTCGGGAGGGGTAATGGTGGGGGGATAGGGGAGAGGACGGGGCATAAGGAGGAGGGAAAAGGAGAAAAGGAGGGAGAAGAGAAAGTGAGAGTGGAGGAAGGAGGGGAGAAAGGAGGGTGAGGAGAAGATTTGGAGTATTGCATAACAAGGGCTCAAAAATAATGCAAGTCAGGAGGGCCGTAGCAGTAGGTACTAGTGAAGGCGAGGATAGGAAGCAGTGTGGAAGTATCGAGATGGGCCAGAACCGGGGATTGGGTAGTAGAATCAGGGGCAGTGTAGGGGCCACAGAGGAGGGACTAGGGTAGTAAATGGGGGGGGGGGGGAGTGGGCAGGTACTGAGATCTTGACCAGTTGCTCTTTCTACTGAGGGAAAGATGGAAGGAGGTGAAGGCAGAAGTGGTGTGGAGGCACCAGTAGTATACACACAGTACAGGTTGTAGTTGGGACCTTGACCCCTACGTAGGTGCAGCCCTACGGCAAGACAGAGGAGGAGACGGGTAGACTCAGGCGGGCAATGTCAGCTGGGGGTGACTGAAGGCGGCTGATTCCAGGGTGGTGGACCCTCACGTAGGTGCGGCACACGGCATAATAGGTGCCAAGGCGATGTTCAGGTGCCAGGACAATCCCAACAAGTCAATGGAGCACAGGAGGAATCGGCAGGTGCCAGCGGGAGGGAGCAGCACAGTCCCCCACTGGTTCGCAGAGTGTCGGAGGGACCAGACGGGTATCGACAGGTGGAAGCAGGACAGGCAACAGAGGTCCAAAGAGTGCTGGAGGGACCAGGCAAGTGCTGGCGGGGGAAGCAGTACAATCACTTACAAGTCTGGTGAGTGTTGTATGAAAACAGAAAGTTGCTAGCGGGAGGGAACAGCACAAATCCCACAGGACGCCAGAGGGACCAGATAGGCGCAGGACAGTCCGCCAAAGGTCCAAAAAGCGCTGGAGGAACCAGCCAAGCGCCGGCGGGGAAGCAGTACAACCACCCACAGGTCCGCAGAGCGCCGGACGAGACAGGTAGCCGCCGCCGGCGGGAGGGAGCAGCACAAATCTCCACAGGATCACAGAGCGCCGGAGGGACCAGTCAGTGCCGGCGGGAGGAAGCAGAATAGTCAACAAAAGGTCCACAGAGTGCTGGAGGGACCAGACAAGCAGCACAACCACCCAACGGTCCACAGAGCGTTGGATGAAACGGAAAGCAGCCGGCGGGAGGGAGCAGAACAAATCCGGAGGGACCAGCGAGGAGCCAGCAGGAGAAAGCCACGGAATCACCCACGGGTCTGTGGAGGCTAGCAGAGTGCTGGAGGAACCCGTCAGATGTCAGCGAGTCCCAATCCAGACAGGACCCGAGGTCCGCAATGGAGACGACCCGTGAACGATGGGAGGGATCCAGGTAGCGGACAGTCACAGCCCAGGCGTGACCCCGGAGATGTCAGGAGGGGTCAGTGGAGGCCAACAGAGTGCTGGAGGAGCCCGATGGATGTCAATGAGTCCCAATCCAAACGGGACCCGAGGTCTGCCGATGGTAAACACTGCAGCGGGGATTCCACGCAGATGAAATGGACCGCCGGAGACAGAGGGGACCAAGATGGCGGCGGACAGACGTTTTCTTGAGTTTCGAAAACAAAAAATGTAATATTCTGAGGCTACCACTAGATGCCGGCCTATACATAGCCTACCAAGCGCCCTGGTTAGTCCCAGGATTGGGCAAAGGAATATATTGTGGTTGGCATACGCGGGTGATGTGGTTCTATTAGACTACACTCCTGTAGGTCTCCAAAGGCAGATTGATTGATGCATTTGCACACTACACAGAGACAAATGAACTTAGCATAAATCCCACTAAATCTTACCTTGTCAGATTCTGTGTTACGTGGAAGTGGGTTCCCAGATTTGACTGGCGGCTTAACGGACCAACTGTGCCTGTGGGCCCAGAAGTCAAATATCTGGGATTTACGCTTACCTCATCACGGTGTATGGCACCATTTGTGGATAGACAAAATTGTATGGATGACCAACTTTGCTCCCAGATGAAGAGAATAAACAGAGTATACTGCAAATGTTCAATACTTCCTTTGATCAGAATTTGCAGCAGTAAAGTAATTCCTAAAATTCTCTATGCAATGGAGATCGATCCACCCTCCTGGTCTATTGACTGGGTTAGAATTTGGGGGCGAATTTGGAAGAGCGCAATGAACCTCCCATTATCTCTGCCTATGGCTAGCTTGAGATATGAATTGGGCCTAACATCATTGGTTGCCCACTTGGATAGTAAACTTATCCTATACTGTAGGCACATCTTACGTCCGGAGAGGGACACACTATACGAAGATCTAGCTCTCCATTCACAGATGGGCACCTCTTCTGTAATGATTTGATTTGAAAAATGTAAACCGCGCTCTAAACGGGCCAAGCCGTATAATGACGCTGATGACTTTATGCGGCAGGATTACGCAGTACGCAGAAATACAATAATACCTATATTCCTTCCAGAAGCATCATTTTCTTAACGATCATGAATAGTCTTCATTTAAACCAAGGTTTTAAGAGCTTTACAGAAGTTAAACATTGAGTCCAAGGTCCTAATTTCCCCAAGTAGACTGTTCCAGAGTCTGGGACCAAATACGGTAAACCTTCTATCTCCTCTCGACACAAATGAAGACTGTGGGATAGCTAGCATGGCATGATCCCTTAAACTTAGACATCTGGACGGTTGATTATGTTTAAGCATATCTTTCAAGTAGTCTGGGGCAAGATCATTCAAGCATTTAAACACCAGACATGCTACCTTGAATTTAATGAGTTCCTCAACCGATAACCAGTGAAGTAAAGGACGAGGAGGGGGACACAGGAGCAGTTTTTTTCAGTCCATAGATCAACCTAACTGATGCATTCTGCGCTCTTTGTAGTCTGCAGAGTTGTTTTTTTTGGAATGCCCATCAATTGACTATATTACAATAGTCTAAGTGGGCATTTGTGAGTGCTCCCACTACCAAGGCTTGATCCTCTTCAGGAATATAGGGCAGAGTTTGCTGGAGAAGTCTTAAGGAGTAGGAAATAGCCTTCACCTTGTCCCCAACCTGGGTTTCACTTCCCAAGATGTCCTGCCTGATGCAGCCAAGGTTTTTGACTTTGGTAGAAAACGTAAGGTCCACTCCCAATAGCTCTGAAAGTGACTGCTTTTTTATTTATTTATCTTTTTATTGAGTTTTTTTTAAACAATTGATCCAAACAATACAAGGGAAAGGAACGCGCACATCAATTCATCAAATCTTCAATTCAATTTCCCTTGCCAGAAATCCATCCCCATTCAACGAAGCATAACAATACATTATCAATTCATCAAACTTAGCTAGATCATGAACAAATTAATGTATCAACAATCAATTGGAGAACGATGCAAGAGTAAAGGAAAGAGGAGAAAAAAAATCAAATTTGTAGTCTGCAAGCTTTAGCAATATCAATTATGTGCAATAGTAAGCAATATCAAGTCTGTCAGGAGTTTATAAAGTGTCTCATTAAGTTTGGCTGACAGAACAGCTGCTCTCTGTCCAATACATAGTCTAAGAAAGGGTTCCAGATCCGCATGAATTTCGATTGCTTCCCCTCTAGCATGGCAGTAAGCTTCTCAAGACCCAACAATTCCCACACCTTCAACCACCAATACGACACGTGTGGCCCTTCCACAGATTTCCAGAAGGGAGCCCTTGTAATTCGCGCCGCAATAAGTAACTGAGCGATTAGGGCTGCTCTGGAGCCCGTCATCGGGAAGGACCCATCTTAAGGCACGTCACCCAGAATTAGTATGCGCGGGTCCATAGG
This sequence comes from Ambystoma mexicanum, assembly GCF_040938575.1. NCBI lineage: Eukaryota > Metazoa > Chordata > Amphibia > Caudata > Ambystomatidae > Ambystoma > Ambystoma mexicanum. The sequence goes on from NC_090934.1 coordinate 176,563,564, forward strand.
AAGCAGCGTGCCAGTGATGTCCATGATCTTGGAACAGACCTCCAACCAATAGGCCTGGATGACCGAGCAATGCCACCACATGTACCCCAAATCAACCCGTTCACCACAGCCATGCCAACACTTATCCGGATAATCTAAATTCATTGCATGCAACCTAGTCGGTGGGAAGTACCAACAAAAGCAGATCTTGACAGCGTTCTCTTTTACCAAAGTACACCTAGAGCTCTTGTGGGTTCTGTACCATATTCGCTGCCAGATTTCCTCTCCCAGTTCCCTTTCCCACGCCATCATGTAAGGAAGCTTTTCGCCCTCTGAGGCATTTTCCAGAAGACTGTAACAAGCATCCAGCCTATGGGAGCTCTGCCCCTCAAGAATTCTAAGTTCTATGCCGAGTGGCGTTCTATTGGCAGCTTGGCGAGTGTCACTGTTTGTCAGCCAATGTCGAAGCTGTATGTATCTAAACCATTTCATCTCTGACAGGCCAAATTTCTCCTTACACTCCTGAAATGTCAGCGGTTCCTGGTCCACATAAAAGTCCCTAAGCCTTAAGGGCTCGTCTGACTTCTAGCCTTGGAATGAGCTGGGGTTTAGTCCCGGCGTAAACACCGGGTTTTGAACCACAGGGGACAACGGACCAAGCCCCAGAGCGATCCCCTTTTGCGCACTTGCCTTGTCCCAACTTGGAAGCGTTGCCAATGTCGTGGGCAACAGTTCTCCCTGATAGCCCTGCGCCTCCTTGGGCAGGAAAGGAAAATACTCCAACAGAAAGAGGGCAGCTTCTTGCTCAATTTCCTGCCATTTAGGAGTTTCTGAGGAGCTTCCCCAGGCTAGCATAGGTGCAACCTGTGACGCTGTATAGTAGCGCAGAGCAGAGGGCAGACCTATGCCCCCATGCACCACCTTTCTCGTTAGTAGTTTATATGGGATTCTAGGCTTATTTCCCCACACAAAGCGTCCCATCTCCTTCTGCATATCTGAGGTCCCCCTCCGGAATCTATCGGTAAGGAATAGAAGGCATACAGCAGTTTCGGAACAAGAGACATCTTCACCAAGCTCACCCTGCCCAGCCAGGAGATTTCCTGCGAATCCCAACGACGAAGCCACTCTTTGGCTTCTCTCATCAGTGCCGGTATGTTTGCTTTAAATAGACCTGCATAGGTCGGGGACAATTTAATCCCCAAGTAAGGAATATTTGTGGGAGACCAGGGGATGGGAAAGGCCTTCTGTACTTCCGCCAGGCCCTCCGGGCATTCAGTTAACGCCATATCCACCGATTTATTAGCGTTCACCTCAAATCGGGATAATAAGTTCCGCAGGGGCGGGATGGATTTAGGTGCATCGTTTAAGAAACATAGCAAATCATGACATGCTGTGCCAAGGGTTCTAGTGCTAGAGCAAAGACCAAAGGGTACAGGGGGCAACCCTGCCTAGTGCCCCTATATAAACGTATTGCTGGGGTCCAATTTGCGTTCACTTTAACTTTAGTAGAGGGGAGCTGATAATTGGAGAGGATCAACTTCAAGAAACTAGGGCCAAACCCAAACCTCTCCAGCACCAACTGTAAGTAACTCCAGGACATACTGTCAAAGCCCCGATGAGCATCTAGCGAGAACAATGACAGTTTACCTGTCAGTCTAGGGGCCAAAGCTATCAAATCTATCGCCCGACTTATATTATCATGTGTCGAACGATTACGTATAAACCCTGTTTGATCTTTCTCTACTAACGCCGGATTCCTTCCAGGTTTCAAAATCAGTGTCGTAGTGGTCTCTGCCATAGATGCAGAGACCGACCCGGTTGCCCAGATATCGTTAGAGTTTTAAGTAGGGGGAGAGCACAGCCCTAAATGTCTTATATAATTTATTTGTGAACCCGTCAGGCCCTAGGGCCTTACCCAAAAGAAGGGATCGAATCGCAGTCTCTACCTCTTCTTTTGTAATTGGCTCCTCTAGAAGCTCACGAGTTGCTTGAGGCAGCTGTGGCAAGTGCGTCTCTCGTATAAACCCATCAGCCATATGCAGGTCCGTTTCGTGGGGGCAGAGTGGTCTCTAAAATACTCCTACTATACAGAGTTTCTCTCTCCGAGGTGACCCTCCTCCCATCCCCATCCAACAATGGTTCAATCCTATTGCGACTAGCACACATTTTCAACTTGGCCGCCAGAAGCCGGTTGGCTTTATTTCCTTTAGACTAATAGTATTGTTTAGTTCTCATCATGCCACACGCTGCACGGCTCATGTGATGAGCCTCGAGAGCCCTCTGGGTGGGCTATCCTAACATCCCGTTTCAGCCTTTGAGTGGGTCTACATCTGAGATTTCTCCCTCTTCCGGAGCTCCAGCTGGGACTGTATTTGTTTCCTTGCCCTCCCTTTGTCTGCCGAGTAAGCAATGATCTGGCCCCAAAGCACAGCCTTTGCAGCATCCCATATCGTAGCATAAAGCAGTTAATCTGTCTCATTCTCATTAAAATAATGGGAAATAGCCTCTGAAATACAGGAGCGAAACTGGGGATCCTCCAGGAGGAACTCCTTCAGCTTCCAGGCACGTATAGGGTATGGGGAGTCATTGAGGGAGGACAGAATTAATAGTACCGGGGCATGATCTGACAAGGCTTTGGGTAATAAATCTACATCAATTGTTTGCGCTGTAAGCTTGTCACACTAAGAACATATCCGGCCTGGAGAATCCCCTGTGCACCGCAGAATAGTATGTATATTCTCGCTCTTCTGGATGACAAAATCTCCATACCTCTATAAGGGAGTTCTCTTGCAGGAGCGTAGTAAGTGTCAAATAATTCTTTTTGTCAGCACTAGTTGGGGGGAGAGACTTGTCCATCAGAGGATTGACCACAGCATTAAAATCACCCCAATCATGATTTCACCCTCTGCATGCTCAAACAGGAGTTTGGATATAGACTCAAAGAACGTGTCTTGCTGTGAATTAGGTGCATATGTAGAGACCAGTGTCACCTTCCTCCCCTGTAATCTCGCCACAACCAGGACACATCTGCCGCCCACATCTCTCAGCGTCTTGCGAACCACGAACGGGGTTCCCCTGCGAACCAGGATGGCCACCCCGCTTCTCTTACTCCCTGAAGAAGCGCACAATTTTGTGGGACATAATTTATTATTAAGCCTGAATTCATCAGATGGAAGCAAGAGAGTCACCTGAAGAAATAGGAGTCTAGGGTGGCCATGCGGTGCATCAATGCCCTTCGTTTAATTGGAGAATTCATCCCCTGCACATTCAGAGGGAGGCAATGGAAATTCAGGTTAGTCATAGCCATGTCGTTGTCTCCTTCGAGCAAGCGTCCATCACCATCCCCCATTCAGAATGGCTAAGAAATAGAAGCCCACTCCGACCCCATTCCCCATCCACCTCACTAGTTCCCCATCCCCATTGAGCTCAAGTAAACCTCGCATATAATGGGACTGGTTGTTTTGAATCACCAATTTCGACATTTGTATTTCGCCATATTGCATATCAGATGCATATCAAAAGGACACATGAAGCACCGAGCAGAACAGACAAGTGCAAACCCTGACACAACCCTTGAAGACTAGACTCCTTAAGTAACATAAAAATACAATAAAGAAAAGAACAGGAAGAATAAAAGAAATGAATAAAATACAAATCACCAATTGCTTGCCAAACTCGTAATGTAACTGATTTGAACAGCCACCATTTCAGGGTAACCATAACGGGCATAATCCGTGTGACGGGCACCCAACTTTAAAACACCTCAGATTCATCCCAACATACCCCAATTGCAGTAACCGCAGACCTCGAGAGCGCATAAAGAAGTCCGATCAGGCATTTTACATGCTCTGACAGCCCAGCAGCAACGCCCGGAGCAGGACCTGAGATAAGCAAACATCATACCAGTTTGTGTGCGGGTGTCCTAACCAACCAGCCCCATTTCGTCAGTCACCTTGTAACTGTACTCACAACAGGACGAAAGAAGAATCATTCTTATCTCAACTTATTAACATAGCTGCCCTGTATGGGGAACTCGGAGACCACTTCCAGTCGCTCCTTGTCAGTCGCCTTGCTGACATCTTTCACATATTAAGGCGAATACTTGCCGCAGAGAAGGGAACCAGTTCGTCATCACCTAACAAACTGTACTGCTGTCGGTCCATCTAAGTTCTCTGCAGAGGCGCGTGCGTTCTTCAGCTTGATGTTCACCACCAGAACAGGGGGGAATGCTGCCTTCCTGTTCCGCATCTTCCGGTGCTTTGGGTGTTTTAGCTAGGGCCCAATCCCTGGGCCTTCGCCTCTTGTCCTTCGGCGTGAAACTAATAGCCGACCCCTTCTCCACTTCAGCACCCTTGCCACCAGACTCGCAAGCGATGTCTCATAGCCACTCATCTGCTTCTCCCTCGGAACCGATGCCGTAGGAACGGTTTTGGTATTCAAAGAGTAATATGCACGGGTATCCCCATCGGTAGCAGACCTTTTTCGCTTGTAGCCAAGTGGTGACTTTCTGGAGGCACCTGCGATTTGCCAAATTGTATGGTGAGAGGTCCTGGAACAGTGATATGGCGAAGCCACGGAATTCCACCTTTTCTACCCTTCTAGCTGCCGACATTATTTCCTCTTTGCCGAAAGAAGTGAACTCTAGTCAGGATATCCGGAAGAAGGTTACACTTTTGCTGAATAGAGGAATACACCCGATGAGTCCTGTCCAGGATCAGTTCATCAGAATCCCACATTTTCAACAAAGTTTTGAAGAGATCACGCACATATTCAGTGAGTTCCTGAACCTGCCTTGGCACTCCCCGAATCCTAAAATTATTCCTCCGTGAGCGGTTTTCCAGGTCCGCTTGCTTGGCCACCATTTCTTCCAACCTGTCTTCCACATTCTGAACTCTTTTGGTGAGGTCCTCATTTCCTGCTCACGCTCACATTCCAGGTTCTCCAATTCATCAACCCTGGTCTCAGGGCCAGTCAAATTGGAACTCATTTCTGCGATAGACCGTGCCAAAGAGTCTTTTGAAGACTGGATCTCCGATGTTATTGCCTGCGTGATGTCCTGCTTAAGTGCCTTTAACATTCCCTCTAAATCATGTCTGGATATGGCCGGATCAAGGATTAGGTCAGACCCCTGTGAGGCATGAACCTCCGCCACAATCCACTCCATCTTCTTCGGTGTAGGTGTCGCTGCGGTCAGGAAAGTTGTAATTTTACTCCCTCTGTTTTTGTTTCCTGTCTTGGGCATTGCCGAAGGGAGGTTGCTCAAATCAATAGGGCACCCGCGGGGGTTCCCTTGAGAGCTATGTCTGCAGATTGTAACGCGCAGGAGGTTGACACCCTTATAACGCAAGGATTAGGAATGCTAATACCTCATCCAGCACCTTAGCACCTATTTACACTAAAGCCTTATTTATCTCCAGCTGGGCTGCCAATGTTGTTCCATCAGGGGTTCGACTCCCGGACTGGGCGTCAGTATATTGCTTTCAACATCAACAGTGCAGTCAAGTGGCTCTCTCGCTCCCCTCCACCGCAGCGCTCACCATTTCCAATTTTGGGTGTTCTCCAGCACAGAAAAGCCAAGGGCTCCCAGCAGCATATCCCGAACTGCCTTCAGCTGTCCCCCCTCATCCGGCAGCTCGCGGGGAGCGGCACGTTCCAGAACAGCCCGTGCCTCGCCTCTCCCCTGACAGGCTTCTCTGGGCCATCTGCCCCAGTGCGTGCGGCGCACCTCTGCCCCGAGGCCGCCCGCACCCCGAGCGGCCGACACAGGTCGCCTTGGGGCTCGCAGTCCCGACCTCCACTCCTCCTCCTACAGGCTTCTCAGTGCTGCCCGCCGTCTGGGAAACCTGCCTTCTCGCTCCAGGCAGCCCGCACTGCATTCAAGGGGCGCGCGGACCGCTGTGGGGCTCGTCGTCTCCACCTCTGCTCCTTCTCTGACTCGCTGGGCCGCCCGCTCACCCTCTATGCGGCACACTCAGTTCTCCCGCTGCCCGCACCTCGGATGATGCCGCTAGGCAGCAGAGCGCAGCTCGCTCGCCAGTCAGTCCTCTCTGCGTCGGCGAATCCTGCCTCGCCTCGGAACCCCTTTCCTTCAGCTCAGGATCCCGCATTCGCTTCCCGATCCCACAGCCGAGCCTGGATACAGCAACTCCAGTGCGCCCGCCATCTTGCGCGCCTTAGGCTCCCCATCACACGGCTCAGAACTTCGGGAAAAAACAGCTCCCAGGCAGTCATAAACTCGACATCAGATCGCTGCAGTACTGCAAGGCACTCCCTGTGACTTCCATGTATAAATTTAGGGTATTAAGGGCATCTATTAGCTGTTAAGTTGGTTCCCGTCCCGGAGATTACAGCAGGCACGTCCCCATGGTGCCCTTCCTGGCCACGCCCCTTAAGTGACTGCTTTTTTATGTTGGCTGTCAGATGTTCTGGGGCAAACAAAATAAACTGTGTCTTGGATGCATTCAGTTGTAGTTGATTAGAGGCCATCCAATCACTAATTTCTTGAAGGCATTTACTGATGTTGGCAAAGGTATCCTCGATGTATTGTCCCGATTGAGGGAAATTGTGGATAAGATCCTCTTCAATATCAATAGACCATTGGATAATGTTAAGACAAATCCCCTGTGTGTTAAGGCAATATTGGACTACGATTGGGCATGCACTGTACATACAATTTGTTCCTCGTGTATAGCTACCTCTTTTTCATTAAAAGACAAGCCCAGGGGGATTCACACGGCCTATCTTTCTTGTCTTCCGGATTCCAAGTGGAGAGCAGAATTCCTGAGATTAAGGTTAAACCTTCGCTGAAGGTATTTGATTACTACACAGGAGCACCAGAATATCAAGAGACTATACATTGAACACATATAAGCTATATACTTACTCTATCTTCTTGTCCGTCTTCTTCTTTTTAGCCGATTCTGTTTGTTGGTGTCATGATGCCCGCTCCCGAAAGCGGACATCCAGTCCCCAAGGAAGGACCCAGCAACCCCATATAGGGGCCCTTTGGACAGTGTCCTGGCGCCTATGGCACCAGGCTCATAAAAGACATCAGTCCTGGCTCATTATGGGAGTGCTTGGGTGCACTTACCTGATGCAGACCATGCTGCAGGATCCCGGCCTCCTTGAGGCCTGAAAGGAACTACTTTACCTGTGGGACTAATTTACCATCCGGGCGTGGTCGGAGAAGGATACATACCTGATTGGAGGAAGGATACATACCTGGAACTTCTTCCAAGGCTATTTAAACCCCACCCGAACAGCCACATGTGCTTCGCGTTCTGCATCTAGCAGCTGGATGCTCACCGTGTCTGCTCCTGCATCCTGACATCTGCCACGCCTGCCAGCATCCTGGATCACCTGCAAAGGAAGAGAAGAAGAGAACAGAAGAAGGAAAAGTGTTTACCTGCTAAATCCGCATCCTGGAGACATCTCGGTGACAATCCTGAAAAGGAAGACTTTTTTATTTAAAAGCTCATTGCGTCGATCGCTGCAGCGCCGCATTCCACTCACCTTTACAGGGCGCCTCCATGTTCAGCAGCGATCATCCGGATTCGCAGTCACGCCCCAGCGCCTAGGGAGAAAAAGACCAGAACAAAAGGTGAGAGAGAGAAGGGAATAAGGAAAGCTTATTCTCCATGTTAAGACTTACCTGTTGATTCATTGCCTCTTCATTTCGGGTCCGCGCCGCATCCTGGCATTTCCGGACCCCGGCCCCTAAGGGGAAAAAGAGACATCAGCGTTAATGAGCGAATGAAAAGACATCAAAAAACGCTCAAAAGACTTACCTGATTTCTGCAAGGATTTCACCTCTCATCTCGTGTCGGTGCCTGTTCCCCAGCATTCCGTACCCCGGGCCCTATGGGGAAAAAGACACTAGCATTAGTACATTAATGCATGGACACAAGGGGAATCCGAAAATCCAGTGAAGTAACTGGATACCAACGCGCCCCTGCATCAGAAGCAGGATGGAGAGCTCGTCCTTCCAGACCCTAAGGTGAGACGCTACGAGGAATCACAGAAGGGTTTCGCGGAGGGTGAGAGGGGAAAGTGGGAGGCTGATTGCATTACCCCGCAGACAGTTAATCCCCTATTTTCGCCTACAGAAGGATACTTCTGCGAGCCAGACAAGCCAGATTTGGGGGCCCGGTCCAGTCCGTCTTCCGAACCTTGCGCATCACCTTAGAAGAGGTCACAGCAGCGCGAACCAGGCCAGCGCCTCCGTGGGAGTCAGGTGAGCGTAACGGTTGGCAATTGGCCACTCGCCCAAACGGGCACTTCATTTAAACAGCATGGCGCGTGCACCGTTGAGTGCTTTTCCGCTGTTCGTGATGTGACGGGGGGAGAGGGAGCCTTTATATATTATCTTGTGGTGCCTTGTAAACATGCCGGCTGCTAGAAAACTTTATCAATTGCTGAGCAATGCTAAACTGGCCTGTAAACATTTGCCAGGTGTTTTGACTTGCAAGAAACCACTCATTATCAGAGTCAAAACTGCAGCTTGTATGCCTTCTGATGGTATGATGCGGGGGGGGGGGGCTGAATGAAACAGTCTGGGATAAAAGAGGACAGCCCGCTATGGCCCAAGATAAAATCACTACTTACCTAAAACCGGTTAATAAACCGAGTAGCACTGCCAAATGCGCAGTGATAGAGGTTCATTCTGGCATTGATGGACTCAATGATATTGATTTATCTGAGGCAGGACCGATAGATAACAATTCTCTCCTGAATATAGTGATACATTTAAAAACTCTTAGGGATGCTCGGAACGTGACAGCTGACACGATCTTGGTAAGCCAGCCATTGATTCTGGAATCCCCCAAACCAACAAACTTGGAGAAATCGCCTTCTCTTGACAGAATGGCAGCTAGGGCACAGGCTTCTTCATATTATTTGGAGGACTTTCTCCTCCTCTGTGACATCAGTAGGCTGCCACTCACATTTATCTAGCTGTGTCAACAGGAGATGTCTATCATGTGGAAAGCTGTATTGCAGCATTTTAAAAGTGGACGGCTTGCAGGCCTTGTTATGCATTAAAACCTTGCAAATACAACCTTTTATCTTTCTATGTGTACCATTTATGCACCAGTTGAAAGCAGCAGAAGTCACTGCAAAGGGCAGGTGACTTGACAGAAACCAGAACACATGCTTTCATTATCTGGATAAAACTGTAGGCCTTAAAGTGGAGGTGTAGCCATTTTTGACATTGGGTGAGGATTTGGGGGGGGGGGTGAGTCTGAGAGCTTGAGTATGATGAAGGCCCTACTTAATATGTACAAATTTAAAGAACAATAATTTCTGAAAGTGGGCATGACTAAGCTGGTTGAGGAGGTCTTAATACGGACTATTGATCTATTGGTACCCAGGATGATCTGATCGGATATAAGCCAGTTGGTATGGCGAAGTCATATATATCATAATCAAATTAACTGAATGTGGATGATTCCATCTTAACGATCCATGATGAAGTAGAAGGGTTGGTAAATGGCCCAAGTACTCTCTTCACCCGAATAGGGATTTAATAAAAAAAAGAGATGAGGCAATTGTAATCTTAAAAGAAAAGAGAAGAAATGGCTCTAGGAAAAAGCTTAAGGAAGCACCTAAAAAAGGGGAAAAAATAAAAATAGGGTGAAGCAGGCTTTGGAGATGGTTATGTGTGCAGAATCGCCCTTATGTTTCCACTTAATGGAAGAGGATTAGTGCGATGGATTGGAGACCAAACAAGCGGTCAAATTGATGGCGAAAAAATTGGTAGTGTTTAAACCGGCTGCAATTAAAGTGATAAAACAAGGCAAGCTTGAACCCTTGTTGGGAAAGGGAAAGAAAAATATTATCTAGATTCCGCTCCCAATGGGGTTACTTATGATCAGCGTGTTGAGCTAAACATTCTAGTGGATGAAGTAGATTGTGATAATGAACAGTGGGGTTCTTTACCCACCTATGACTCGTTACAAGAAAACGTGATGGGAGCTACTATTAGAGTAGGTACAGCAACTTTAAAGGATATACTATGTCACCCGAAATTGCAATCTAAGAGGATTCAAATTTGTGACTCGTATTAGTCAGCACAAAGTAAGTGTTTGAACAGATCAATGTTCTGGAACTCTTCCATTACATTTCTGACCTAAAAGCCATTTGGGACCCATGGTCTAACTTCGGTTGAGGTGCCCAAATTGGTATATGACTCTAATTGGGCAATTGTCCATTAAGTTTCCCCAATTGTTACGGAATGCATTTCATCCTATGCCCTGCAGTTCTTGGAACTGGGTTATGGGATATGTAGAATTGAGGAAAATCTGTCCATGAAAGCAACAAAATTTTAACGAAGAATAAAGACATGCCTAAAACTACTCCTGATATTGATTCGGAAAAGCTAGTCAATCACTTTTTTAGGAGTTTAAAGGGGAGTGCTCTGGGTGTCTGTGGACATAACACCGATTACGACTATGGGAATTTGTGTGAGGCTGTTGGTTGATGTAATGATAGGGAGGAGAACAGCTGAATAATCACCTCATGGAACACTAGAGCTTTCCACTCTTTTGTATCAAATAGTTCTGGGAGGGCCTTTTTATTGGAGGCTGATATCTCTTCCCTCCAATGCTGGGAGGCCTTCGGCGGCCTTATCCTTCTAGCACGATGAAGACGTGTCCCCGACACTTTGTTCTTACTCCACCCTCTATCAACATATTGGTGGGAATATTAGAATTTAAAATTGATGGGTATTTATAAAAATCCACAATGTTTACAATCCTCCAAATGTCAACTCGCTTCAGATTACCTCAGATCTTGATAGGTTATTGGAGGAATGGTCTAAAGAAAACAGGTTCAGTATTGTTGATTGTGGTGACCTAAATTGCGCAAGATTCCACCGAGAAGAAGGGACCAGGAATTTTGAACTTGTATCAAACAATAAAGATGCTACATTTGTTATAGCATACGTAGACCTAATAAGTAATGAGGATCCTTGGGACATCTTTATTAACTCTAATGGCTTATTGCAGCTGTACCATGGAAGCTGGGAGTTTGATGGCCATCCTTACACCTGGCATGCTAGGAGCTGTAGGTTATGAATTCATTATATTCTGGTTCCTTTTGCAATGTGTCATTATAATGGAAAATTGCAGATTATTCCCACCACTGCAAGTGACCAAGTGGCAAAGTTGTTTTCTATTATTTCAGGTTCAAATATGAAATCAAAGATGGTTGTAGAGGTGAGGGTAATCCTGCCTGGTAATAGGAGACATTGGGCGATAAAAAATATTGAGCAATATACTGCTTACTTTGACTACTTTTGCCCTAAGGATATATCAAAAGAAGCAGATCTGCTGATTTGTTTGTGTGGCTATCTGAGTATGGTAAGAACTATATCCAGAAACCTGGAAGTGGAACCAGGCTAAAAAAGACGTCTATTAAAAGAAAGCCCTATGATCCATAGGCAGCATGCGAAAAAAATAAATGAGATCTCTAAGAAAACTAAGTCAATGGGAATAAATGCTGTGTTGAGGGAAGGGAAAAATAGCTCAAATTAAAACCAAATTTAAAAACATCCTCAAAATACAATTGATCCACCCTTCTAAATGGTTCTCCATGTACAAGGCTTTATGACATGCAGATGGGCATACATTCTGGCACATCTATAAAACCCACCTAATCGATCTAAGAAAGGGAGTTGAAATTAACCCTATATCTGAAAGAGAATGGATAAGTCCTATTGCTGGCCTGTATTATAAAGCCAAAAATGGGGCTACCCTGAAAGATGCTTTTGGTAAAGGGAATTCAGGATCTGTGTGTCACGGTGCGTGCCTCAAAAACCCTGGAACTGATGGGCCCACCCCAGTCACTTATCAAACCCCAAAGGAGTGTCCTAGGACTGCCTGGCTCAGTCCTGGCGCTGTTGGCGCAATGCTCATAATGTGTTGAACTGCATGGGACGGCTTACTCAGCCTAGTGAGGCTGAGCCTTTCTGCATACCCAGGATGTGGTAAAGGGACTACTTTACCTGGAACTACTTGCAAGGCTATTTAAGCCACACCCTGCAGGCAGAACACGCTTCGTGTTATTCTGCACTCCTGCAGTGTAACGCTCACTGTCTGCTCAGTTCTCGAGCTTCTACAGCCATGCCCGTTCTGAGATTCCAATCCATCGGTACCTGAGGAGAAGAGAAGGGAACAGGAGTTAGGACAGCAACAAAGGCCTTACGTGCAGTATTCCAACCAATCGGTCGCGCCTTCAGCTGATCTCCGGACCACTGCACTTGCAGAGAAGAATGTATCCGCACAGGCGTCCAATTCTCACCTGGGGTTTGCATTCTTCCGGAATACGTTGATGCATTTCTTCCCATCGCCGACCTGGAGCTGTGCCGCGCCTGCAAAGAAGGAAAAGAAACAGCAGGTTAGTCGCACACGAAAAGGAACAGTTAATTAGACATTCAGCGCCACTCACTCGCGCTAATACTCACCTGAAGGAAGTCTGCCCAGCATCTTAGGAAGAGTCAATCCTTCACCCGAAATATGCGCGAGTCCGCGCCTGAAAGAAAGGACAAAACACAGGTTGAAAACTTGAGCAATACGGACTTTAAGCACCCATGCCAAGCAACCATTGGCATAGACTTACCTGCTTAATCCAGCTATCCCAGACCCAGCAACACCCCCACTGGATCAGTGAAGTAACTAGGTCCTGGGCAAGACTGTGCTTACTGCGCCCCTGCTAGAGATTGCAGGACGGAGAGCCTACCTCACAAATCTCCAAGGTGAGACGGAGAGGAGCAGGGCATCAGGAAGTTAAAGGAGGTGGGGAGCAGTCCAGCCTCACTCAGTAGATAACATCTTGTTTCGACCTTGCAGACAAACGCCTCATGTGGTGATAACAAGGGAGAAGACGCGGGCAAGCATCATTCAAGCAGTGCCACGCCAGTGCAGACATCATTTGTGCGGCTATGTGCTACGCCCCCTGGAGACCAGGCGAGCGTGACACTATGATTGATACTGAATATGGTACAGCTGTGGCGATTATCAGGAAATTGAAGCCATCAAAGGCCCCTGGACCAGATGGGATATCTAATCTACAAACACAAGCCTGAATATTGGGGCACCATTTTGTCTCATCTTTTTGGAAATGTCATAGTTACAGGATTTATACCGCTCAGCTGGAAGGCTTCCATTCTGATACCGGTATTCAAGAAGGGCTTTAGAGAGAACCCAGGAAAACTATAGGCTTCTAGACATGACCAATGCCTGTTCAGAGATTTCCTCTACGCTTCTATTAGTGGAATTGAAAAAGTGGACTAAAATCTAATCTATTGCCAACATTCCAAACCGGTATTAGGCAGGGGATGGGTTCTTTGGCAAATCTTTGGTCCTTGATTTATCCTATGCATCAAAGCAAGAATAGGAAACATGATGCATTGTATATCTGTTGCATAGATAATGAGTGCTTCTGACACGGTAGATGGAGAAAGACTATGGTCCAAGCTTAAAGACTGGGACTTGAATCTGACTGTCTTATGTTTTATCAAAAAATTATATTCTGACACAGTAACTCAAGTGCGAATAAATCAGGAGGGGGGTGTACCCTTAGTGACTAAATTAACACAAACTTCGGATTAAAGCAAGGTTGCACATTGACCCCAACCCTTTATAATCTATATGTTGCGGACATGGGGCTTCATATGAGGGATATTCAAAACGTCCCTCCCAAAATCGATAAAGAATTTATTCCTTGGCTAGCCTATGCGGATGATCCCCTCCTGATTGACCGTACTCCTATTGGACTTCAGCGCAGTATGCACAGCCTACGTGAGTATTCTGTTAAATAACTTGAGTGTAAATTATAGTAAAACTAAAATGACTATTAATACCAACATGAATGATTGAACTTAACTTGGATGGACTACGGATGGTGAATCTATTGAAGTCGTTAACTCATATATTTAGCTCATTGAGTATTAAATCATTGGAATATTTTGTTCGCCAGAAAGTTGAGAGATGATTTGTTGCTGTCCTGAATTTGATTAAACAGGAGGCGGGTTATTTGAAGACCTGGTAAAACATTTCAAAACCTGTATTGTGCCTTGTTTAGACTATGTCCTGGAGATGTTTACAAATAAAGACGGTGCATTAAGAAATTGGAATGGCGATGGTGGAGAAGAGCCCTGAGGCTACTGAGAAATACCCCAATAGAGGTGATAAATTGTGAGTTTGGCTTAATATCTCTTGATACCCACTTGAGAATAAGAATGGGAATATTTTTCCTGCGCATACTTCACAAGGATGATAGGAACTCTCTATTTGCAGATGAGCAGTTTACTTGTGGAAGACTGGGACATAGTTGGTGGGGGACGTTTGCCATTTTTTTTGAAGAGATAGGCTTTCAAATCAATGCTGATGACTTGAAACGCTTGTATATAGGCGCGTTATAATTGCCATGCCATATATCATATGATCCACTTTGGGTGATGGAAAAGAAATAACAAAAAATCTGCTTCAACTTGAGATGGTAATGCTGATTTCTCATATTTGGGGAATTTCAAAAGATTTGGCATATGTGAGATTAGGATTACCGGTGGATGTTCTGTGGCTTTACCTTACTGAACTATTTCATATCAGGATGAGAAAGTGTATATTGTGCTTACGACTTGAACTGCTGCCTACACCTTCCTGCACAGGTGCGTGGACAGGAATTCCATATGATCTCATATCCTGTAGGCTTTGCAGTCAAGCTGTGCCTACAATTAATGGAAATTTATGAAAAAGGTTAGAGGTTTGAGATATAAATTTACAAACTTGACCCATGATCATGGATGGGCTTTTATATATTCAGGGAGATCTACATAAAATATTGCGGTCTACTGTATGTGGATACAAATCCTAGAGTTTATCTAATTGTGATTTTAACATTGAAATGTATTACTAAAAATAGTATAATGTAGATATGTAAATGAATTTATTAATGGCTTGTTATGTTTTTCTTTTTTAAGAACTTATACAATTGTCATGTTTGATTCTAAACAATGCCGATAGTTTTTTGTGTGATACGTTTTTATAATGAATGTGTTGTAGGTATTGTAATGAATTGTTATTTAAAATGTTAAACTATACTATTATGTTTGTTATAAGGTTTATTTAACCAAAACAACACAATAAAAAAAGAAATCTCCTCTAAATCCCTGGATGGCATTATCCCCATTGAATTTCAGAAGCTTAAGAAAAAGCCACAATACGCCTTGTACCCCAAAGGTCTAAATGAAAATAAATGAGAACTCGAAAGGTAAAGACCAAATTTAGGGAAACGGATGACCACACAATTAAAATGAGCACGACTTGGTTTGAGATGCGTTTGCCTGACCACAACATCAGAGTATTATTCCTAATTTCTACAGTAGAGAATAAGTCCAAAGCCCTCTTTGGAATTAAGAAATTTGCCACCCTATAAAAATTCTAATATTGGAATGCATCACCTGATGTATACGAAAAAATTCAAATGTTTTATCGAAAAAATAACTAATTTGATGATTTTGAGAATCAACCTATAAATGACAAAAGTCAAAGAATAAGCTAACCGTTTCAGTTTGGGATTTTTTGCTGTCCCTAGTATAGGTTATTTCTCCAATACAATAGCTATGTTAAAGCTGCCTTTTTAGTCAGATTTAATACCAGCAAGAATTATTAAGGTATTGCAAATATTAACCTTGTATCAGAGGTGGCGTTACTAATCATTTAAAAACCGGCACTATTGAACCACTACTAAAGAAAAACAACTTCGAAATAGACTAACCTTTTTGTCCAACTTGCCATTCTTGCTAAAAATGCAGTACCGAGTCTGCCACCATTCATGTGAGTAACATCTTATGCATAACTGATGGAGGCATTGACTGTCTGATATTGCTATTCGAGCTGTGTCGTTTGATGTGGGCCATTCAGTACTTAACATTCTCTCATGGTGCTTGGGTATAGCGCGAGTAGTGCTAGATTGGTTTCAATACTCTTTCTAAAAGACCTCATAATGGTTGGGATGGTGAGTTTCTCCCTCTGTGATGTGGTGTTCCACAGGGATAGATTTTGTCACCTTTTCATTGCAATCTTTATATGGAACCGCTGGGGGAATTCTGTCACTAGTCATGGTAATCTATCAGTAGGCTGTCGCTCACATTTATCTAGCGGTGTCAACAGGAGATGTCTATCATGTGTAAAGCTGTATTGCAGAATTTTAAAAGTGGACGGCTTGCAGGCCTTGTTATGCATTAAAACCTTACAAATACAACCTTTTATCTTTTTATGTGTACCATTTATGCACCAGTTGAAAGCAGAAGTCACTGCAAAGGGCAGGTGACTTGATAGAAACCAGAACACATGCTTTCATGATCTGGATAAAACTGTAGGACATAAAGGGGAGGTGTAGCCATTTTTCTCTGCACTGTGTTCTGAGTTTATCAAAGCACACAGTGAGATGAGGAATGGGTTTCTTTCTGTTCAACTGCTGCTGCATTTTGCATACATATTTATTTTCCTAGCATTTTAGGATAATTGTAATAAGATGGAAAGCTTAGTTACAATTGGGAAGTATCCAGGGTCGGACTGGGACAAGAAATGGGCCTGGTCACTTAAAAGAAAAGGGGCCCACAGTTCGTCCTCAAAGTGGCCTACCACTCGCCTCACAGCCCTTGGCCTCGGATGACATCACCAGAAGTGATATCATTTGACCCCACCCCAAAGTGACATCTCTGGAAGCGATGAAACGCGACCTTTCGCCCCTTGACAAAACAGAAAGTGGCATCAAATAGCATTGGTCCTGTGTGCACTAAATTACTGGGAATCCAGGCAGACTTCCAAGGCCAAATTATAATGTCATTGTATAGCGCTTAAGCTCTTTTTTTATAGAACAAATATGCATACAATATCACCCAATCTGTGTTGGTACTCATTTATTGACCTAAGGATGAAAGTTTTTTTTTTAAACATTTGAAATTTTTTTAATATATTTTTTCCATTTCCAGGGAACATTTTTGGCAACTATGTAGCAAATATGTCTAGCTTCAAACAAATTATTGCAACAGTTATTGCTGTGTGTTCTATTAATTTTTAAGTTAAGTAATTTTCTGGTTGTTTTGCGCATACTATTTACACTCGTACTGAGGCAAATTATATTTACTCTTAAACTTTTGTTAACTGTGTGTAAAATACTCCCCAACTTGTATGGGGCACAGATTAATATTCAATGTCTAGTTTAAACATTCTATAAACCTTAATTTAAAAAAAAAAAACTTTCTTTATTAAGATTTTATAAGCAATACAATGAAAGCAGCCACCAAAACCTCCCACCCCGCCACCTCCCCCCCGGTACTGATGTATAGGTATAGAGTCCCCTCTTAACAAATCACTCCTCAGAGGCAGAGATGACACAATGTGTGGGATAAATCCATCGTCCACAGCCAACCTGCTCGAGGGTACCGAGCCTGGTACAGTCTCTGTCCAGTCTCCTCTGCAACTGCAGATCCATAACCTACACCCGCTTACCCCGGGCCACCCATGGCACAATCACCAGCAATCAACGACCGGATACCTCCCCACCAGGCTGGCTGAGCAAATCGTCCTGTGGTTATATAGGGTCCGAACCCCGATCAGTGGATTGTTGAAGATCTATCGTATAGGCATCCCACACCTGCCTGTCCCCTCAGCTCGGTCCTTTCATTGCACTCCACTTAGTCTCCATATCATTACAGTATAAAATATCGGCAGACCATTGGGCGATTGTTGGACTCTGCTTTTTACCCCAGCCCATGGCCACTCAGCGTTTAGCCAGGATCAGAAGAAGGCCTATCAGCTTCCTGGTCGCCTTGGGTATCTGCCTGGTATAACCCAGCAGAGCCATTACAGGATCCGGCAAGATCAACTTCCCCACAATATCCCCAATCACAACAAACATCTGTTTCCAGAAGTGCTCAAACTCCCCGGGCCCTCACCTGATGCAATCCCCCGACTTCTGGGGAAAATATTCCTTCAACTGAGCTGGGGGTGTAATAACATTGGTGCACAAACTTGAAATGGATCAGTTTGAAATGTGTACTAATAGCCCCTTTCCGAGTCATTTCACAACAATAATCCCAAGTGGCCACCGGAATTTCCTTACTCAACGTCCTCTCCCACAGTTCCCGGGACGATGTCCCAGCTCCCAATCTATTCCTCAAGGCCATTGCAAACCTGAGAGGACATGTCGCCCAATACTCCCCCCCCCCCCTCCCCCACCACTTTATCAAGCATTACAGATACTGGGGGCGAATCAGGGAAGGAGGGAAACAGCCGTTGCAGCGATACCCGCAACCTATAATACAAAAAAACATCTAAGCCCGAGAGGGCTCCCCCTCTCTTTCAACTGGTCAAGTGTAACAAACAATCCCTCCGGGAACAGATCCCCAAATTTAGTTACGCCCAGCCTCTTCACCATCACCACATACCTAGCCTCGCTGGTCAAGGGAACTCCAGGAATAAATATAACCGGCAGCTCAGGTGAATCGGCATACGTTCCAAGAGGGACCAGGCTCTACACGTTAACTCCACCAGATTCCTCTGCGCCTGCGAGCGGACCAGAGCAGTCAGAATAATTGACCGTAGCAGCGCTGGTGATGCGATTGACCTCTCTATCTCCACATGGCAACGTTCCGCCCCCATACCATACCAATAACTGAGAAAACTAGCCTGCGCTACTATATAATACAGTTCCAGGTCTGGTAATGCTAGTCCCCTCTCCTCCCCCCCCCCCCTCCCGAACGGGTGCTGCGAGCTTAACCCAGGAAACACGGGCCCTCTTACCGGCCCAGATAAATTTCGATACCAGCGAGCGGAGATCCTGAAAATACTTAAGGGGTACCTGAACAGGCACATTAAGAGAAACATACAATAGCTTAGACAGAATGGACATTTTAACAAGAGCGATCCTGCCAAACAGGTTAATCGGAAGAGAGTCCCATCTCATCATCGCCATAATTCCTACGAAACGCCACCTCCTCCTCCCTAGCCACAGTGACCCCCAAATAGCGGGTTCTGGTCAGCTCCCACTGAAATCCCCAGGCGTCCTGGAATTGACTCGGCCCACCCATCAACGGGAATATGACCGATTTGTTGGTATTCACCTTAAGCCCTGAGACTTCGCCAAACTGCTGCACGTCTACCATAATGGGATCCAGGTTGATCTCTGGGTGATGAACAAATAAGACCATGTCGTCCGCGTAAAGCGAAATCACCACCCTATGCGTGTGCAACTGGACTCCCTGATGCAAATGTTGATCCCTTACCTTCTGACCCCACGGTTCAATCGCCAAACAGAGGGGATAGGGGTCAGCCCTGGCGAGTCCCCCGCTCAAGTGATATCAACCCCGTAGTCGGCCCTTTCACCCTCACGCTGGCTACCAGATTAGTATACAACAGCGACACCAATGAAATGAAGAACCCACCCAAATCCATCCTACGCAAAACCGTAAACAAAAAGGGCCACTCAACCGAATCAAAAGCCTTGGCAGCGTCTAACACCGCCACCACCGGATCGTCCTTCGGGAGCGCAGGCATCAAACCAAACATCCTCCGCAGCCCGAGCGAGGTTGACCGACCGGGTATAAAACCCGCCTGATAAGCCCTCACTAGTATCGACATCAAAGGCGCCAGCCGGGTCGCTATAATTTTCGCCAAGATCTTGTTATTTAAATTGATGAGCAAAATCGTGCGGTAAGAACAACAATCGCCTCCAGGCTTCCCTGGTTTTAATAATACCACCACCACGGCCTCTCTAAGAGTTTGGCAGCCGGCCCACCGACACCGCTTCCTGATACACTCGCAATAAGTATGGAGCCAGTTTATCAGCAAAACATTTATAAAATTCGGCAGTAAAGTCGCCCGGGCCTGGGGACGGAGCCACACCCACACCCCCCGGCGATGATTTAATGGCCCCCACCACCTCCGCTAAAGATACTGGCCTATTCAACCACTCCCTTTGCTCCTCAGAACACCAGTACAGACCCACCTGATCCGAATACACCTCAATAGTGGCCTGAGCGGACTGCAACTGGGACGCATACAGAAAGTTATCCCCTCGTCGTCAAAGTGATCTACACCCTGGTCATCCGTAATTACCATGACCCTGTTTTCTCGGCCACGAATCTGGGTGGCCCTAGCAAGCGATCGACTCGGGGCCTGACCTTCCCCATACTTACGAGGTGCCGCCTTATCCCACAAATATTTCACCTCCCGTTGGGCTAGAGCGTGGAATTCTTGCAGCTTCTGCAGGTTACCCTGTTGGGCCTTGGACGGATTTCCCCCCCCCCCCCACTGTAAGATTCGTAACTCACCCTCAACAGCTGCTAAGTCCCTACGGATCTTCTTCAATATTCCCAACTCTTTCGCCATACACTCCCCCCCCCTTATCACACATTTAAAACCTTCCCCTATTGTACCAGCTGATGTCACAGACCCTTTATTCATCTCGAAATATCCATCAATAGCCCTACCCAACTCCTCTCTAAAAACTCCATCCAAGGGCTCATCACTTGTGAACCACCACAAAGGTCTGGACTTCCCCTGTTCCCCCACCCGGAAAGACAGAAGGACGGGAGCATGATCCGAAAGAGTCCGAGCCAGGATGTCTACCCCCTCAGCCCGACCCATAATCGTCTGGGACACCAGAAAGTAATCCAACCTAGCAGCAGAGCCATGCAGTGCTGAGTAGTGTGTAAAGTGGTTCACCCCGAGTTCCGTACCCTCCAAATGTCCTCAAGACCCAACACCATAAGCATGCCTCGTATCTTAGTGGAACATTTGCTATTTGAGTGTGCCGTATTGCCTGCCCGATCCCGGATAGGCATCAATGCAAAAATGGAATTAAAATCCCCCACCCAAATAATTTCCACGTCAGGGAGCTCACCCAACCGTCTTTCCACCCAATCTAGCAAATCTGTACTATCAGTGTTGGGTCCATAGTAACACACCAGCGTATAGGTCTCCCCTCGGATAATCCCCTGTACCAGTAGGCCCCTAACCTCCTGATCCTTTGCCACCGCCGTTCGTTTAAAGCCCACTAAGCTGTGCACGAAGATGCAAACCCCCTCGAGTAAGAGGAGTAGGAGGAAAAATACATATGACACCCCCAGCTCCTACCAAATTTAGACTTGGTGGCAGCCGTCAGATGAGTCTCCTGGAGGAAGGCCACTTCCACACGGTGTCGCCTCAAATATTGTAAAACCTTTCGACTTTAGGTTGGCCAATACGGCCCCTGACGTTCCATGCCATACAATTCAGTGTTGCCATCAGGGAACATGTCGATGCCTACCAACCCCCCTCCACATGACACCCCCCACACCCACCCCCTCAGTACCAAATAGTACCCCCATCCCTCCCACCCCTACCAACAACTCCCCAACTCATCGGTTAATCCCCCTCCCATGCCCCCACCCCCCAAATGCATCATACCCAAAGCCCCCACCCCTCCCCACTGGATACCACAACTTTCCAGCACTTGTAATACCCCCAACATGTGCACAAGCCGCTTTCGCTCAGAGGGCGACTACGATCCTGACCCTGCCCCGCACCAGCCAGGAGCCTTGTCTCCTAGCAGTCTCAAGCTCCAAATGCTCGTGGCCACCCGCAGCTAACCCATTCATCCCCCATTACAGAGTCTCGTTTTCCTTCCTTGTCTTGTGAGAGTTCGGCATCATATCAAGAAAGGAGGCGGCTTCATCCGGGGTTTGAAAAAACACTTTTTCCCCATACACAACCCGCAGCTTGGCCGGATACAACATAGCGTACTTTATATTCTTGTCCCGCAGTCTCCTTTTCACATCTAAGAACGTTTTTCTAGCCGCTTGCACCTTGTCTGAAAAGTCAGGGAAAAACTTGATCACATCGCCCTTACAGGACACTGTACCTTTCTCCCTTGCCTTGCGGAGAGCCACATCTCTATCCCAGTAATTCAATAACCGGGCAGTCAATGGACGCGGAGGGGCCCCCGGGACGGGCCTTTTTCCACTCGGTATCCTGTGAGCCCTTTCTACTATACACAGCGGGGAGAAACCCTCAGACCCCAGTGCCTCACGCAGGATATCCTCCACCAGGGACTCCAAGCTCCCCTGGCCCACCGACTCGGGTAAGCCGATGATCCTTACATTGTTTCTGCGGGATCTCAACTCAAGGTCCTCCTGCTTTTCCTTGAGCTCCTTCAGCGCCTTCCTGACCAGACATTTCTCCCGAGACTGAGGCTGCCACCTCCTCCACTCAGGATATTCTCCCCTCTGCTTCGTCCACCTCTCCCCATGTTAATCCAGACGGACCTGCATGTGGTCTACTTTGCAGGCGAGCGTGTCCAGTTTTGCGTCTAAGGATTGTATCCCGTACTGCAGCTGCGTAAACATCTTTTATATCTTGAAACGCCGTTGCAGGGTCTGGCTCAGCCCCCGCCGCATTATCCATTGGTCCACTGTTTTTGGCTGGGGTGGCCGACTCAAAGTGCAGTTTCGACTGCTGCTTGCCGCTTATCTGGACTTGGACATTATACACGGGCAAACAGGTCACCAAAGCAATCTCCAGCATGTGGAGGCCAAGGACACCAGACCCCCCTCCAACCGCCACCACTCTCCAGTTCACCTCGCGGCCAAGCCGAATACCTTCCTTGCTGGCTCCTATGAAGACGCAGCCGTCCCCCAGTCCACAAGGGGTCTCCACCTGAGCCCCCCTACGCCTTCAGGGGCAGGGTGTCCGCAACCCCAGACAGAAGCCCGGTCCGCCTGCAGCCACTCCACCTATAACCAAGCGTCCCGAGTGCTGGAGACACCAGTATTTGTCTGGAGGACCAAACTAGGACTCGCACAGATCACCCGGAAGTCACGACAATTGTGAACCCCAGATGTGCCTTAGCGACCAGTCCTGCCATAGGGCCCCCCCCCCCCCCAAGCCGAGCACAAACGCAACATACAGATCCAAATTGCAGTGCTGCAAAGATCACTCACAACCTAGGGTGCCAGTCCACACCAAGCCGCCGAGTCCCAGACCATTGCAGACCACAAGAAAGCCAGTGTGATGATTGATGCACTCCACTGGACTATGTCTAAGATACGGATGCAAGTTGCAGACCACACGCGGTGCCCAGAATCCTCTGCGCAGCTCCAGCCCCGGGCAATCGGCATGCGAAACAGCCACTTCTCCCCCGTTGAGGGCCCTGGCCGCGTACCCAGCTCCCCCGACCTCGTCCACAGCCCTTCCCGGGGCTCCTGCCGGGCGGCCTCACACACCTCCACAGGCCGCCCACCCCCTATTCTCAGAGGCAGGACGACCCAGGAAGACCGGCGCGGCTCCATGCACAAGCCCACCGCAGGGCAAGCGCCCGATCCCCGCACTCCACCAGGCCGCGGGCGCACACCGGCCGCCCTCTACGATAGTCTCAGACTTCCCCCGGCAAGTCCGCCACCCTACGCCAGGCCCGCGGCTCTCTCGCAAGACCCGGGCAGGCACTCCCAGCAACCGGCGTCTTCTAGAACAGGCACCGCTTTCCTCCGCCAGTCCGTTCAGCCTCAGTGAGGCCAGAACGCCGCACCCCACCAAGCTCCAGCCGGGCAGCACCTCCCCCACGCTTCTCCTGCTCGGTCTCGGGCCGTCGCTCCGCCACACCAGTTGACGGCAATCACTGCCCCTGATCGACCCGAAACCACGTTCACAGGGTGCCCGGATCCAAGATACCTATTCACGCGCTGCGTGGCCACAGATATCTTCACAGACGTCCGGATAATGATCCAAATATACGTGGTGCTGGAGAGCTTCACGGGCTTGCAGCCATCTTTGCCGGGCTCACTAGCGCCCCCCCATTAAACCTTAACTTGAAGTCAATGTGGTAGATGGTACTATAAATGGTCAGCGGAAGCAGGAGTCACAGCATCTTTCAATTCTTCAAGACTACATGCAAACCATTCAAAACCTGATTCTCCATCCATTGCAAGGCAATGATATGGTTGCATTTAGAAATGAAATGGAACCTCTGTAAAACCTGTCCCTGTAGTGGTAAGGAAGATGGATATTTTAATTTGTATGTAGCGCTTCATGCAGGATTACTCCAACTTCTAAGCACTGATTATTTTTCGCTCAGACGAAAGTTCACTGACTTCTGAAGGCTGTAAGCCTACCTCGGACCAGCCAACATTGGACAATGGGACAAGATGTAGATTTAAACATTTGAGCACTTGCCTCTCTGCGCTATCACAACACTGTCCTACCATGAAGCAATACTAGCTCCAGTAAATGAGGGCTTTCATTAATCATCCACAGACAATTCTGATATCAAACCTCAAAACACATAATACAGTTCATGTTTGCTTTACTGTGTAAATGGCTATGTTTGTGACTTAGAAATGTATATACAGACGAGATCAAATGAGAAGACCTTTGTAGAGAAAATATTAGACATTGAGTGAATATTAACATCCTCTCGTTCGGCAAAATGCTTTAAGAAGTGATCCAACTGTAGAGCAGCGGTAGAGTGACTGGGAAATGGTATACGTTCGGAGGTTTAATTCCATCCATTTACTGTTTACTACATTCCTATCATGTGGAGGAGTTTTCCTGATTCCGCAAGGAGAGTTAGCCTTCACGTTTGATTTAGTTGCTATCCGTTCTATATTGGTTCTATCTGTGATCTTGCACTGAAGTCCATTAACTGTCACTCTTCTATGTGAGTGGTGCCACTACTGTTTGCTATTCTATTTTAGGAGACCTTGGATCACTTAGCCCCTGCTTGGAAATTTATTTTTGAGCAGAGTTTGAACTGCTAAGCCCTCTGCGTTTCCTGTTCCTTGCAATTTTAGCTTGCATTTCTGATGTCCTTAAATCACCTGTTCAGTGTGGAAGTGCTTGCACTACTCCATCCCATGCAGTTTCTTCTCTAAGCTAGTGTAACCACTACTGATGTGACTGACTGCTCTGTGGAAATATTCTACTGTTGAGAACCATGATGTTACTGTTACATATGAGGAAAGAACTCTAGAACGAGTTCCATGGCATACATTTTGTATAGTAGGATGGGTGTGTGCACACTTGAAGCTTATGACCTGTTCTATAGAGTCATTGCTGATCTGTTAAGTGTGTAGGTATCTTCCAGCCTTGTTTAACTTGCATGAATAACACTCCACCATGCGTTGGCTGGATTTTCACATACTTTTTACTCTTTTGTGGAGGACAAAGCCACTTTTGAATCCTTTTGAAATCGCATTTACTCTCAAAGTTTAAAAATAAGGAGCATAATGCTCTTACCTCAAAATCTTATCTGGAGTATTGATGGCTTTAGTGCATCTTAAACGTACAAATTTAAAGCAGCATCCTTAATGTTTGGTCCAGGCACATCCTTTAATGAACGCCAATTCTGGATGTTCTCACAGTTGAATGCGTAATACAGATTTCTTCTTGATTCCAAATTCTGATTTCTCACATCACAAAGAAAGGTCAACTGATATATTATCGGCTCTCTTTTGCAGGTTTGTAGATTTCATGCGAATTCTTTTCTCGTTTGTCCAATCCATGCTTTTGTTGAGTGTTTCTATCGTAGCTGGATAATCCAGTTAAATGTGAAGACCACTCTAATTAGCTTTCCATTTGACAGCTAAACTCCTTTTAGGTGCCAGTAAATGTGATTCTGTATCACCAATTCACACTGGCTTTCACTGAATCACATTCTGTTTACGTTATGTTGCCTAATCTTGAATACCATACACTCAAGCTCCATCTGATAGGCAGAAATGAAATCTTGCAATCGAAAAATGGTTTTGCAATAGCCAAAGTCAGAAACCCTGATTTGAAGGTAAGCCTTTTCTATTGCTGCGCTCATTTTTCTTGCTTCTCTCAAAAATGCTCCAAGTAGAACTACGAAACCTGTATCTTTATTTATCCACATGAAGGATTAAGTTGAATTCCTTTCTTAGTTCTTTCCGAAATTGTCTGTTAATGTTCTTCTCCCATAGGAGGATATCGTTGTAGGTTGTAAATGTGTTTGTGTACTATTTTTACTTTTGCAAAGCGCTATGTTCGACCTTTGATAAGGTATGTGCTCTATAAATGCTCTAAATAAAATTAATATGCATTTTTTTCCCTTAAATATTCCTCTTCAAATTAGGTAGTGGTAACATTAGAGCCGCTTTCTATGGCTCTGCTGTGCTGGTGCAGCTGATCCGAAAATGCGTAGATGTAAGCAGTGGGTGCAGGCTCATATGTATCCATCATTTCCTATCTTTTAATAGCTCATGGAGAGCGTTATTAACCCCCTCCCAACCAAAGTCACTAACCACTGCTATTGACTGCATTCTGACTTCAAAAGCGTGCCGGGAACCCACAATAAAATTGTGAAGGAAGCTTTCATTCAATGAGACTCTTCCTTGTGGGGAAGGCTTTATCACAGCTATATTCTATTTAAAACCCCAGAGGGAGAGCTAAAATATGGGAATATGCTTGCACAGTTTACTTTTATATGATGCACACGTTAAACCAACTCCAGCTTGACCAAGTTTGCAGTAAAATTACTTAACGTATGAAGACAACCTTGTTGTTTAAATACTAGAACATATTTTTTTGTTGTACCAACTCATTTTGTCTTTATTTTATGCACTATTATTGTAACATTTATACTTCACTAAACATCAAACATGTATTGCTATTTATGATCTTAATAGCCTCACGAGGAGGGGTTATCGCTTGGGATGATGACACTTCCCCAACATATGGCCCTCTGCTTCGCCTCGGGCAATAACTTGGTGTAAGATCATTGTACTGCCATAGTGACCACTCCCTCCGTTTATAAGTCTATATTGAGTTCTTTTAGTCCCTTTTTTCTGAGGTAGTTGCCTGATTTTTAGGGAGTAAACCTGGCTGGTGGGCCACTTGTCTGTAGGGCTGGAAAAAAGTATTGCCAGTAATTGGGGGAGCGGAGTGGGTAAACCAAGATCCAGTGTTGGCAGCATGCGAGGAGATATATAGTTTTAAACTTGTAATCCAATTACATTTTAACACCAGTCCTTTTTGTATGCTGATATCTGGTGCACGTGTTGCGCTATCCTTGCCTCGGTGTCCACACAATGTCACATATTGCAGCTCTTTGAAGCAAGTGTTAGGTTGGTCTCACAAAGCAAAGGAATTAAGTCACTAACGCAAGGTCTTTGTCTGGTCCAGAGGCTCTAGTATCCATAAACACTCGCAGGCCTCCACTGCCGGAGCTGGCCTTGGATGAACTCCAAATCCAGCATAGCTGCTGCACCCATCCTTTTGCAGTCGAGGCAGCACAGTTGTCCTTCAGGGAACCATGTAATGATGTAGGCCATCAGTTTGTAGGTTTCAGTTTTAATGGGGTGGGGGCAGAGGAGACCGTCGCTGCACCTAAGGCTAAATCTATTCAAGCATTTGGACAGCTACCCATTACTGGGGACTGTGTCATTGAAATTGTTGTTCTGCTCCCGGGCTTTGAATGCGACTTCCTAGACCAAGCTCCAGACACTTTCACATTCCAGATTCTAAGATGACCCAGCAACAGTGCTCAATCAGGAAATGTCATATGCTACCAATGCATTCATACAGGACAAAACAGGATGCATGATGTACTGTGACCCTGCGAGGCATAGTGGCTCAGGGGCACATCAGTCTCCTTCATACCTCTGAGGCCTTAAAGGTCAAGTAACAGGTCAGGCAGAATGCAAAAATCACAAGTTAGTCGTAGTTGGGGATTGTCAACCTCAGGACCCCTTGCAAGTACAATAGCAACCATTTAGCTGGGAACCAAGTATACATACTGTCGGTAGATGGTAAGGCAGTGGGAGCTAAGCATGGCAATAATCTCCATGTAAAATATATGTAAAGGTATGCCTTTTAAATGTATGTTTCATTTGTACACACAGGTTTTCGAAAATAACTTATAGGAAAGTCTTGATTTAATTAAAGACCCATAGGTGAGCAATTATGCTTTAATTCTTTAATTTCGAATGCTCAAGTAGCCTGATTTTCAACAAAATCAACTGCAATACTAAAATAGCACTGGAGATATTCAGTAGTAATTCAAGAATGTGGGTCTGATTGCCTAATTAGCATCTTCCTTCCACGTGAAACCTCACTCCACTTTCTTCCCTTAACAGCAGATATGTACCTCATAGTCCTGTCCCCTTGTATAATCGTATTGACTTTGGTTGTATGTGGGATCTGTGCGGACTAAGGGATTGTTTTGGACTTGAATTTCTTGTTAATCTATGCATGTCTTCTGAGTCCTGTCTGTACATTTCTTTCCTCTGAAAAACAGTAGTTTGTGGGGTACCAGATGTCCCAGTCAGAGATGGGATGTACTGGCCTCCTAGGAATAACTAATTGAACAACTTAAATGATAAACCTCTCTTGCCAGATTCAATGTGCAACACCTTCAGGTAACCTGTCAGGTTTGCCATGTATGGCAGTTTAACCTCTTCTCTTGTACGTTACAAGATATAGTAAGTGTATGCTGGGCGAAATCGATTCTCGTCACATTGCACGCAAGAGTGAATACAACATTACAAACCTTGTTGCTGTCCATCCTTTACACAATTTCTAATACATTATACACTTCATTCCTCTGTTGCTCATGGTAAAATCACAGACCTCAGTAAAGCTCATTATAAAAGGCAGTACTTAACAATCATAGTGTTTCTTTTTATAGAATCCAGACTTTCCTTCATTCTGTGAAGACCAGAAATGAGCATTCTGCTTCTTTAAACATTACTCACTACGTTTGAAGATGGCTCTTCTAAGGGTTTGAGACTGATTCCCCGGACCCATCGGCTCTCTTCATGATGGCCTCTGAATGGGGGTAAAAACCTCACGTTGGAAGGTACTTGTCCGGCATCCATTTTACTCGCCGCCTCAATTGTCCACATACAGCATAACATTTCTTACTTGACAAGAGTCAATCACTAGCCAGTGGCGAGTGCACATTTTGAGGCCTCCTCTAAGCAGACCTTGAACTGGAACACTTCGGACGCCATTGCCCCTCCCTTAGCTGAGTGAGCACCAAATCTAGTTCTGCGCCCACTAGAGATTAGCATAGAGTTGAGTGCTAAAGAAGGGGTAATAACTGACTTGAGGAGCTTCCCACAGGAGTGGTCTCCTAAGGTCATCACATGAAGGACTCGTAGCCTCTTTGTATGCCTTTAAGGCACTGTGCTATGCATAGTTTAGGATTATGCAGAAAATAAGGGCATTGAACAATTGTCAAGTTATTTTGTAAGCTTAGAGATGTAGAATTGTACTTCATCTAGCAAAGAAACTCTGCAATCTAGTGCTTTTACATCGGACACTCCTGCAAGAAACTAGGCAGATCAAAGTATTCAGTTTACCACTATATGCAACAATATGGAATGAACTGGCTAGCACTGAAAAGGTTACAGGCTAAGTTAATATCCCATAGCACTGTACATCACAAAGTTGTCACTAAACATATCCCCTTCAGTGGGTGCTCCCCCGCCACTTCATCATGACCTGCGGAAATTGCTGTTTGAGAGTTTGTCATGCCTTTTCTTTCTCTAGCTACATGGGCTGAAACTAGATGCAAGTCCCATTGCATAGACCCATAAGCTCAGACTAACCAAGCCGCCTTGTAGCGTTTTGTGGTGGAAGGGACCCTCGCTCTCCCTAATGAGGCTGGTTGCCTTGCATGAAAGCCTGTTCATGCTCCAGAAAGCCCCAGTATCTCCAAACAATCAGCCAGAGAGCTAGTTATCAGTGGCTGCAGCATGCCCTTGGATTTCATCAGAAGAAACGGATTGTGTGAAAGTTGGATTGTAGAGCTCATAGAAAGATCCAGTAGAACTGACAATCATGTTGCCTTCTGCCAAGGAATAACCACCACTGTTTCCGCCTGCTCTTGGGGAATCGTCGCATGCATGTGGGCTATCAGGGTGAGTGGAGGTTATGTAGTTCGTCCCTTGCATCCACTTCTGCAGAATAGCATCTGAATACACCTGCAGCCGAAGAGCCATGAAATTGCGAATTTTCTTGATGCAAACAAATTTGTGTGTAGCAGATCCAAACACCGTTCTAGCTGGTGAAAGGATGGCATTTTAATATTCCTATTGCAACGGTCCACAAGATACCTGGAGTTTGTCTGCCACTCAATTGTTTAGACTAGGTGGATACTGTGCAGCAATCAAGATCTGATTGTCTAGGCAATGGCTCTGCCAGATGCCCGGATCTTGTACCTTCCAAGTGATTTGCTACACCTCACTGCAGAGCCATTGTTCATCTTTAATAGAATATAGCAACTGCCTTTCCCCTGGCAAAGTTATGTACTACAAAGGAACCTGCCAATATCCCCAGGCAATTTATATGAAGCTCAAGCTCTTGCGCAGATTATTTTCCACTTTGGTCGGCACTCATGTGGGCTACCCCCCGGCCCCTCCCCCACCCCCCCACCTGCATTCTCTGCTTGTGTCCTGGGTCTGTGAACAGGTCATTGGCTGATCCAAATATGCTTATGCTATTTCAGGCTTCCATATGATCAAACCAACAGTACGACCCTACTTTGGCTTCCTTTTTGAGCTGTTCACGCTGAGGCTCCTTCTCAAGAGCATGCTCCCTTTCACAGCTGAAGTGCTCCATTTTGCAGAGACTGAGTAAAGGTGGTTTTAGAGCATGACAGAAGGCAATCACTCTCACCAGTTCTCTCGAAGAAACGTGTTATTTGTACGATTAGGAGCATCTCTTTAGTTGGCATGCAAACTTTCTTGGAAGGCAATATTCAGGCTGCTTGTGGCGTTTCCATTGAATACTGCAAAAATCCCATCACTCACGCAGGGGTCAAATCTCATTTTCTCCATTTTATTAGAAATCTAAATTATTGGATTAGATTGTTTGTTCTGCTTGCGTGTTGTTGGAATGTCTGCTTGTTTTGCGATGTGAGAATCATGTTCTCTAGGCAAATGAAAAAGCAAAACAAGAGGGGGGATGCTTGAAGGTTTAGAAGTTATTTTAAACCTCTGACAATTGCTCTAGGCAACCCCACAGACCCTGCAGAAAGGGGAAAAGGTCTGGTGAAACTCAGACTTGGTCCCGCTCCAAAGGGAGCAATTCAGCCCAAACTACTAGGTCACATCCTTTCTGCACAAGGCTGCAAACAAGTCTAGACATGTGTTGCTCACTAGGAAAATGACACATGCTTCTCTCCCTGGGTGATGCCACCACTGGTTCGATAGTTCTATAAAGGATCATTGTGCAGCAGACTGGAAGGGCATGCTCAAACTCCCAAAATTGGCCTGCCCTAAAACTGCAAAAATCAGATGGGAACCACCAGATGGGTGTTCTTGAGATCCAACCACACTAACCAGTTGGCCTGGAGGATATCCCTGTGCAAGTGAATCCCTTCCATATTGAAGTGGGGTGCTGCAGGATAAAACAATTAAATTCTTTGAGGTTTACTACTGTCTGTACCTTTGCTTCCCTTTTATGAGAAATAGGCTGCTTGTTTGGCCTTATGGGTGTTTTGTGGTCTTGATGGCACCCATGTATACTTCCTATTAAAACCTTTACTCTAGTGGAAAACGAATAGGTACAATCTCATGGAACATCTGAAGATCAGCAAAGAAATTCCAAAGGGAGTCTCTCCCTCTCTAGCGTACCCAAGCATTGCTTAAGGGGGCGCACCATGCTTGCGCTAAGAGCGGTGGGGCTGACCTATGGATTGAACTGGCTGTCTGGGAGTTCTTTTTTTTTGTCATCTTTATTATTTTCAAACAAATTCATACATGCAGGAATAATAACACAAAATTAGAACAGAATCTTCAAACTTCTCCATATATCCCAATTAAATGTATGCATTGAGTTAATAAGGCTCCTTATAAAATCAACATATGTACATCACATTTCATTACTTTCCACAACATAAAAACAAGAAATCACAACAAAACAAACAAAAAAAAGCAACTAAAATGCCTCATCCATCAAGTTCTCCATCTTGCATCTCATATCCATACAAATCAATGAAAGATTTCCAAAAGGACCAATAGTGATTCTCTTTACCCTGCTTGTTAAACATAATTAATTCAAACTGACAATACAATCACATCATGTATCCAATCATCCAATGTTGGTTTTTTCCTGGACTTCCACACCTTCATGATCTGTTTAACTGCTATTACTAATATTTTATCTATCCATTGTCCATACAAACGAGCCTTCAAACAGCCACTTTTTGCCAATAACACCTGAAAAGACTCCCTTGGAAACGAAATTGGGAAAAACCTCTCTCTCCAAAAAGTCAACACTCTTGGGCAAAGCCACAACATATGGAGCAACATCCCCTTCTCTATCCCACATCCCCAACAAACATCTGCAGTAATCAGTCCCAAATCACACATTTGCACTGGAGTCCAATATAATCTCCCCAAAATCTTCTGATGTATAAATCGTAACTTAAGATCCATCTTACTAGTATACCCAACCTGCCACACATTTCCAAGCATCATCACAAATTACACAACCTAAATCTACCTCCCATTTCTGCTTTAATGTATTCCAAGACTCTAACACTGAAGCACTTTCCCTCATAAGTTTCAGATATGTAGATGGATTACGTGGCGATAAACGAAACATGGCCCAACCCACCGGCTCCTTCTCAAGTGGGATAGTCATCATACCGAAAACGTGGGTCAGAAGACTCTCCAATGCTTTATCTACTTCTTTCTCTTCCACTTAAATGAAACACACTTTGAAGTTCATCAAAACAGAATAAGTTCCCATCCCGCAGTAAATCTCCCAATTTCAACACTCCCTTTGAAATCCAACTTCACCAAAACAAAACTCTTATTTATTTGCAAGGCAGGATTATACCAAATCGAAGAGTTATGATTTAAAAATACATTACCATCAAAGTTAAGTATCCACCATGACATTGAATCCTTAGTCACCATAGCAGTTGGTAACTTAGTAGAGCCCCTAGTTAATTTCCCCATGGAGAAGATATTTTCCAACTTAAATGGCAACAAGGCATTCCTTTCTATAGTTAACCAGATTGGTTCCTCTGTTTCTTCCTTCACATACTGAGCTGCTTTTTTCAAAATAAAACCCCTATTTACTTTTCCAAATTCGGATATCCAAACCCTCCTTCCTTAGTGTCCCGCTGCAAAATATATTGTGGAATCCTAGGGGCCGCCATCTCTCCCCAAAGAAAATCTTGGAAAACCTGATCAATTTCTTTAAGCATTTTTTTAGAAAAACCAAGAGGAATCGACTGCATAACATATAAGATCTTAGGTAGAAGTGACATTTTAATTGAATTAATCTTTGCCCAGATCTCTACATCTAATCTTGACCATTTTCTAATATCTCCTATAAGTGTATCCAGTAATTTAGTTATATTAAACTGAACCATTTCCTCACATCATTGATCAGAAAACCCCCCAAATATTTCACAGATCTCTCTGATCACCTACAATTCCACCCTGCAAAATCTCCTCTTCTAACTGCTGTTGAGAGTGGGAACACCTCTGTTTTATCCCAATTTATTTTATAACCTGAAAACTTGCCCACTTTTTCCAAGTATCTCTCTTAGAACCATACTACCCCTCGCAGGATCTGATAGCACCACTACCATATCATCCGCATAAGAGAACACTTTAACTTCTTTTGTCCCAAAGTTCAGGCCATGTAGTGTCCATAACGTATCAATGATACCAAGGGCCCCAGAGCGATATTAAACAAAAAATGTGATAAGGACAAAGTACCTCTACTAAGACTAAAAACTTCAGACATTTGACTATTAAACCAAACACGCACCATTGCTGATCTTTGAAGACACCGAACCATCCCTCCGAACTGCTTCCCAAATCCCATTTTCCCCATAGTAAATTCTAGAAAATCCCAATTCACTGTCAAACGCCTTCTCAGCATCAATGAAGACCAAAGTAGCATTGACACGTTTATTATTATGAAGACTTATGTCTACCAATGCCCTTATATTGTCATAACCTGATATACCTCTCATGAATCCTACTTGGGGACTCATGGATGATTTTCCCAATACAGCCACCTAATCTATTTGCCAATATCTTTGTAAAAAGCTTGACATCCACATTTAACAGAGAGCTAGGTCTATAGTTATTACAATTTTTACTATCTCTACCTTCTTTAGGTATCATGGTAATCATGGCCTCGGTCATTGATTGACACAGATTTACCCCCCTAAAAAAGAATTAAACAAATCACATAATATCAGAGCCAAAAAAGAATCAAACTGCCTATAAAATTCAATGGGTAGCCCATCTAAGCCTGGGGATTTCCCTAGTTGTAATTGCCCAATAGCCTAAAGAACCTCATCAACTCCAATGTTTTCTTCTAACATATCAAGTGACCATTTTTTTATAGGAATTTTTTCAAATAAATTCTCCAAATCTTGCCTGTCTATTGATTCTTCTTCCATATATAATGTTTTGTAATAGTTTCTAAAACTTGAACAAATATCCCTATTCTTCCACACTAATTGTTAATTCTCATCTTTAATCCCTTGAACACCAGTCCCTCCATGCATACCTTTCAGTCTGTTCGCCAGTAACCTACCACTCCTGTCACCAGTTTCCCAATATTTTGTTGTGAAAAAGACCCCTCTCCGCAAACAAACTGTTTGTGTTTGACAATTTTTCCCGAATGATTCATTTCCACCCTGTCTTCTACCCTCCCATGATGGCATATTTTTGCTGCAGTTGTGGTAACTGCTTTCCCAATATACCCACATCTTCCATGAATTTTTTTCCGAACGCAAGAAGTCCAATGAATCAGAAAGCCCTTAACCGTTGCCTTAAAACTATCCCATACAATCCCTTTTCCAGCAGAACCCTCATTTATTTCAAAAAAATGGATCATACGTAACAATAAGTCATTTGTTACCTCCTTATCCTCCAATATACCCGTCTTCAACCTCCACTTTCTAAAAGATGGGGCTGCCATATCCATAGGCAGACAAAGATCCACTGATGCAGAGAGATTCCGGAAAGTTGGTGAACAGGGCAGCAGTTTAAGCCAACTGCTCCTGCTCCCTCCCAGCCTATTGATTATTGGAAAATTGCAGAAATGAACCCTAATCCAATACCAAAGAAGAGGACTGAGGTTCCTGACAACCCTAATTCAAAAAAAGCTAAGGAAGGAGAGAGGATAGATGAGATTTCAGGGAATGGAGATGTGTATGCATTACTTCTACAGATTGCTCAAGATGTGAAAGAAATGAAGATTACCCTGGGTGAATTGTCCTCTCAAGTG
Organism: Ambystoma mexicanum; assembly: GCF_040938575.1. Taxonomy (NCBI): domain Eukaryota; kingdom Metazoa; phylum Chordata; class Amphibia; order Caudata; family Ambystomatidae; genus Ambystoma; species Ambystoma mexicanum. The sequence goes on from NC_090934.1 coordinate 176,598,810, forward strand.
GGCCATCTGGAAACTAGAGTTACCAAAGTGGAAGCAGAAAATACAACTTTGGCCACGGAGGTTGCAGGAAGTTACAGAGCCTACAAGGAGTTGAGATATGAAGTTTCTGATCTGAAGAAGAGGAATTTGCGGTTGGAGGCTGATCAGAGGAATTTGAACCTGCGCTTACTAGGTGTGAGTGAAAATCCTGTTTTGGATCAAGATCTTGATCTGAGAGTTAAAGGAGTGCTGGATGTGACTGGGAAAAATCATCCTAAAGGATATGGACTTGGACTATTCCTTTAGAGCAGGTAAAAGCGCCAAAGCCGGTAAACCCAGACAGATCATGATGGTGATGACTAAAGTGAGTGCAAAAGAGAGAATTTTAAAGGCTGCAAGGGAAAAAGGAAAAATTTTACTGAATGGAGACCGCCATTTATCCGGATTTTCCTAAGGAAGTGGTGGAAATGAGGAAAGCATTTAAAAGTGCTTAAGTTCTGGCACAGGAAAAAGGAATTAAAACTATGTTGGTCAAACCAGCAACACTGAAGATCTTTTTTGATACTGGTCTTAAAACCACAAAAGACCCGGCTGAAGCTGAAAATTGGCTGAGAGATGGGAACCTGAATTTAAATAATATTGCCAATTAATATTATGATGTGGACGTGCATGAGGGTAGAAGTTAAAGTTCATTATTTTTGTGTATTTTTTCATAACATAATACGTTATTTGAACTGTTTTTATTGAATCCTTGTTATGCTCGTATTTAAAGTACTGTTATCATAACAGTTTCCAGTTTAGCTCGAGCGTATATTAGGCTCGGATACTTCTTGTGGATACTTTACTCTGATACTCACTTTGGAAACACGGAAGCACGTATTGTAGGTTTAGCAGGTTTTCTGGGGGAGATGTGTGTTTTATAGACGGAGTGCCTGCAGGGTCATTGGCCTAGTGTGGATGCTGTGCGCGGCTTTCCGGTTGGAATTCGGGTCATCGTTGATATTGTTTTAACTTATGTGGCCGATAAGTGTGATATGTCGTTATTTGTGCTTCGCCCGTATGGTGAGGTCGCTGCATGCTGCTGGGGAGCTTGTGACTGCGTTGCTCCTGTGCTCCAGGACTATGCATCACGCCGCGTACACTTGGTTTTAGGTGCGCGGTGGATGTGTGCTCTGCGGTGTGGGCATGTTGCAGTAGTGGGGCTCCTCTTGTAGATTATCTGTGCCGGGGATACGTGGAGCTTAGAGGGGTGGAAGCACATATACACTGCCCTTTTCAAGACATGTTTACTAATGCAGGATAGGAACTTTACGATTTCTTTAGTACGTCGGCTGGACATAAGGGATTATCTGTCTAGGTTATATGTGCCTAGAGCTGTGCATTTCTGGAAACTAACGTAGTAGTGTCCCCAGCACAGTTGAGATTTCTGTGGAGTCTATCTACGTTATACCGATGTCAAGATAGCAAACCGCTTCCGTTGGAAATTTAAAGCACTAGTTCTGGCATTTGTACTCGTGTCAAGCCTATGTCGCCCATAGGTGTTTGCATTGTGAACATTGCAGACTGTTAAAACAAATGAGTGCAATGCCTAGTATTAAAGTAGGGCCACTAGGTGTAGTTATGGCTTAATGACACACTGTAAAATGCATTCGCTCACATATTTGAGTATATATAGCACTCACAAGCCTTTACATGACTGCTGTAGTTGTGTTTTATAGCATTAGTATAGTCACTCCATTGGTTGCACCATTGAGGGAAGTACTAGTAGGATGCAGTCTGCATATTTCAATTGTCTCTGTGTATCCTTATACACTGTTAGAGATGGAATGCTAAGCTGCAGGAGTTTGTGGAGTAGCATGCTAGATTAGGTGGTGTATGAATTATGATGGAGGAGGGGGACACTGAAATACGGTTGCAGTTGTGTGGGCATGATTAGGGCTTACGGGTCTGCAGTGGTTTAATTTTATTCTGGGTGTGCCATATTTAACAATAAAAATATCTATATAGGCAATATTTGGCTGGGAGTTTCATATTTAGTACGCTCACAGATTCTGGATATGACGGTGGATGATGTGTAGGGAGACAGGTAATTCAATTATTGATCTGGGGTAGTTTGGGTGAAGAACGGAGCCGAGCTATCTTGGTCATGAGACACCGCGCTTGTTCTGGAATGGTTTAATTCCTCTTTTCATTCCCTGGAGAGTTGTGGGCGGGGTGGGAGTTTTGGGTTGTGTCATGGATCAGAACATGCTGGATTTTTAACTTAACTTTGGTTTGACCAATGTTGGTTATGTGATGTACATCTTTTTGGGGATCCTCTATGCTGACCCAAGGGAGTGGGGTAGTCGCTTTCTGCGTGTAAGTGCAAGGGAAGTTCTGGCGGGTTGGGTGGTTCAAGCCCAAGAGTTTTTATATTTTCAGTTTTGTTTTTTACAGTAGTTATAGGTTTAGGTTGTGTTGTGTTATGTGAATTCATCAAAGGATTGTGAAACGAGATTCACTCATGTCTTACAATTACATGAGGGATTTGAGGGTGGTATCTTGGAATGTGAATGGAGCTAATTGTGCTACCAAGAGGAAAGTGATTTTGACTAAACTGGAGGAGATGGGAGTAGATATTGCAATGCTTCAGGAGACTCATCTGTTAGACGCAGATATAGATAAATGGAAAAAGGAGTGGGTTGGTCATGCTTACTGCTAGTCTTTCACTACTAGTTCTAGAGGTGTGTGTATTCTGTTTAACAGGAACTTGCCGATCACTGAAATGCAATGTGCGAAGGATGCAGAAGGGAGGATTGTCTGCGTCACCGCAGATATTCAAGATGTTCCGTATTGTTTCTGCAACATATATGCTCCAAATGGGGGTGATGGTAGTTTTTTTCTCTCTAGCACAGTTTTTACAGAATATGCATGTAAGTAATGTTATTGTGGGACGGGACTTTAATGTTTTTCTGGAACTTGATAAAAGTATGGAGGCAATAGATAGTGCTAATAATCTGAAAAGGACAGCATTGAAAAGGCTAATGGCTGAATGGAACCTCTCAGATGTATGGAGATTGCAGAACCCTTCAACGAGACAATATACATCCTTCTCTGCAAGACATAATGTTTACTCAAGGAATGACCTCCTTCTGACTTCTGGCCTCTGCATGCAATCATTCCAAAGGGGAGACATCAAAGCATTACTGATTTCGGATCATGCTCCGATTTCCATAGACTTGCAATTGGCCTTCCCTGTTCCAAAGTCTAACGCATGGCGGATGAATGTCACACTTCTAGACGATGAGGAAATTGTCGATAAGATAGTTCAAGAGGCAAGATTCTTCGTAACTAAGAACTGGAATGGAGAAGTCAGGGTGGAGTCTGTGTGGGAAGCCTTTAAGTCATATATGAGCGGTATGCTGATTGGATTGTCAAGCAAGAAAAAGAATTTGAGAGATGCGGAAATGAAAAAGCTCAATGATGAAATTCAGGGTCTTGAAAGGGGTAATATGCAAAACTTTTCAAGTGATACTTTGAGAACACAAACTGAAAAAAGAACAATTGGAAGATTTGTACTCTACGAAGGCGGAGTGGCTACTTTTTAGTACCAAGAGCAACTACTTTGAAAAAGGTGAACAATGTGATTGGCTTCTTGCTCATCGGTTGAGAGTCATGGAAAATGATAGAACTGTTACTGCCATAGAGAAACATGATGGGATGGTGACTTTTGATCCTGTGGAAATTAATGCAACGTTTCGGTCATATTACCAAACCCTATATTCTTCAGAAACCAATTTATCTGAGACTGAGATTTGTCAATTCATTGAGGACTGTCATTTGAAGAAAATAAGTTCAGAGTCTTTGAAATGCATGGAAAGAGAGTTGAGTGTGGAGGATCTCAGGACAGCAGCTTGTGCATTGAACTCTGGGAAATGTCCGGGTCCAGATGGACTGCCAGCAGAACTTTATAAAATATTTCCAGAAGAGGTTTTTGAACTTATGTTGGAAATGCTGCGCGTTGGGTGTCTTCCAGTTTTAACAAGGCACGCTTCGATCTGTTTTTCTGAAGGAGGGACAACCACCAGTTAAGACGGGCAGCTACCGGCCAATCAGCTTACTGAACACTGACAACAAGATTTTAGCCAGAGCATTGGCCTTGAGGATTGAAACTCCTCTGCTGGAGATTATAGATGAAGGTCAGTCTGGTTTTGTGAAAGGAAGACATGCATCAGATAATATGGGAAGACTGTTGCTGACTCTATTTGAAAGTAGGGAGCATCAGAATGATGTGGTAACATTATCATTGGATGCTGAAAAGGCTTTCGATCGTATTGAGTGGAAATATCTTTTAAGTGCCTTGGAAGGATTTGGATTTGGGGAAAACCTGATCGGATGGATAAGACTGCTGTATTCACACCCTACTGCATGTGTTCGGACTAATGGCATGTGCTCTGATATTTTTGAACTTGAAAGAGGCACGAGATAAGGCTGTCCATTGTCGCCGTCCTGTTTGTAATTGCTATGGAATTGTTGGCGGTGAGGATTAGAGAGGAGGAGAGAATTGGAGGTGTTCATTATGGTGCAGTCAATCAAAAAGTTTGGCTGTATGCAGATGACATGTTATTGGTGGTTCAGAATGTGGAGAACTCCATCCCTGTACTGATTGAGTTCATTGGTGTATTCCACAAAATATCTGGATATAAAATCAATTGGGCCAAATCGGAAGCACTACCAGCATCAACCGCATGCACTATTTTGAAAATGAGGAGTTTTGCCTTCAAGTGGTGTCGGATTAAGATGAAATACCTTGGGATTTGGTTGACAAATGTCTCAAATTATGGATGTCAACCTTACTAATGTGATTCAGTCCTTGGAGCTTGATTTGAAGAGATGGAGTGAACTTAAATTGAGTCTTTGGGGGAGAGTGCCATCAAAATGACATCAACACCACGTATCAATTATGTGCTTGGTATGCTCCCCTTGAACGTTAAAAAGAGCTTTTGGAAGAAAATTGAGTTTAATCCAATCTTTTCTCTGGGAGAATAAGCAACCACGCCTTAAATTGTGGAAATTGCAGCTACCCCAGGACTGTGGAGGTTTAGGGGTTCCAGACTTTGAAAATTGTCATTTGGAGCCAGACATTTGGTTCCATTTATTGAAAATTCAAATGATGTCTGGACGTTGGCGGAATGAAGTCGTTCATCTCCATTACCGCCTAGGGCTATACTGTCCACGGTGGATGGTTCTGGATATCAGTCATTTCCGCCAACAAAATTTCTGAGAACTTGTTGGAAGGAGTTGTGGAAGAAGAGTAAGCGCTAAGTATGTGATGATGATTTTATCCCAATCTGGTTGAATCCAGGAATACTGTTGAATGGGAGGCCGCTACTGCGGTTGAACTAGCTCCTGAGTGGGGTAATGTGGCTGAGTGATTTGTTTGAAGACGGCAAATGGATCAGTTATAAAAGACTTGCACGAGTTAAGGATCTCGGAGACTGCAGAATGGGAGAATACAGGAAATTGAGGAAACTACTGTGAAATGTGCTGTTGATGGCAGTGGATGGATGGCAGACTTGGTTGTCAGAATATAAGGCAGGAGTTGGCATGGCGTCTAGGGTTTATAAAAATCGGGGCCAATGTCATGCACCAGCAGAGGGATTGTTACCTAAGTGGTCCGAGATACTTGGCTCAGATATGTCTGAGGACAGATGGCGGTATATTTGTAGAAATGTAACTCTGACTTCCATTAATCTGGGAGAGCAAAGCCGACAAATCAAAATTCTTAAAAGGGTATTTTGGACTCCCCAAAGACTTCATGCGAGAGGAATGATTGATTCTGAGGCTTGTTGGAGGTGTAAACATGCAATTGGCTCTTTTGAGCACATGATCTGGGATTGTTATGAATTAAGGACATTTTGGATGAAAGTTTCTGAGAAGATTAATGAGGTTTTATTGTTGCAAGAAGACTGACTACAATACTGTCATCTTGGGTGAGGATGATAAGGTGGAAGAACTCACCCACTGAAATGCTGGTTTTTCAGTGCTGCAAACTCGGCGAAGAAAATTGTTTTGAGGAAATGGAAATGTGATGAGACCCCAACCTTTTCGGAGTGGGTGGAGGACTTGCGGCAGGTTTCCAGAATTGAGAAGATTGTTCTTCGCAGAAACAAAAAAATGAAATTGTTTGATCAAACGTGGGGTAGATTTTTGGATGACTTGTAATGATGGTTTGGATTGATTTATATTAATTACTGCTAGAGTTGGGGGTGGTAGAATTTGTGATAAATGTTTGTGATGAATTCTAAGTTATACGTTGAAAAATGTGATGTTCAACATGGTTTTATGTAAACTTCAATAAACTTAATAATAACCAAAAAAAGATCCACTGGTGCATGATCAGAAATGTCCCTCTCCCCAATATTAACATCTAGAGTTTTATCCAACATTGCCTTGCTGATCAAGATCTAATCTAATCTGGTGAAAGATTTCATGCACCAGAGAAAAGAATGTTAATTCTTTGACTAAAGGATGCAGCTCCCTCCATATATATCAATCATTCCATACTTTTCAAGAAAGTGATCAAATTCCCAAGTATTCCAAGTATTCACATCAGTACATCTACATGAACTAATTCTAACTTAGAATTCCGAATGCAATTGAAATCGACCCCCAAAATGAATGTTTCACCTTGCATTTCATTCAAAACTTCAGAAATATTCTCAGAGGCCTTTACCAGAAGTACAAGGTCCATACATGCAACCCAATGTAATTATCCTTTCCCTATAGATTATATCAGCAAAAATCATACATCCTTCCGCATCAATCCTCACCTCCTCTTGCAATTCCTTCCTAAACAAAATACTCACTCCTCTAGAATTCGTTGAGTGATAATTGGATACATCTTTGTTATATTTAGAATTGGTCAGCCATTGCCTTGTTTCATCAATTAAGTGTTTCTTTTGCAAATAAACCATGTCAGCCTTGGTCCTCCATAATCGTGCCATAACCTTCCTCCATTTCCTAGGACATTTCAAACCTTTTACATTCCAAGTCACTGTCTTCAGACTTTCCACTCCCATCTTCACTAAGCAAGCATTACATTAGACTAACACTTTATATCTCTGCCACAAACGGCATGGTATTCTGTACTCCAATTCCATCCATTGACTAATCACGTTTCTTCAAATCCACATAGTCCAAAAGCTAAAAACCAAGCAAGATCTCAGAACATACAAGTCACACATAACGGATACAAAAACGACACATTCACAATACATAATACAAAAACATCAGATAAATAATAAAAAGATAGAACCTTGAGCAGATCCTCTAGGTATTACTAAATTACAAATCACTGTAAACAATCGGCATTCCAACCCTATCCCATCAAGGTTGTACTTGCCATCATATAATAAATATGTTGAATAACTTGGTCTACCTAGTTCTAGTACTAAAATAAGTGTTACCTACAATAGTATATCAACCATTTAAATCCATATAAACCATGCCTAAGCCATCTAAATAACACAATCGAAAACCTGGCCCCACTTACCCTTAACACCCTAGTTATTATGTAAATGACTTATTATAAAATCACCCTTCACATCTTCTCCATAAATTCCATGAACATATTGGTCCACTCAACCCCCCATCCCCATAGGAATGACACGTGCATCTATTCATGTAACCATTCATCTCTCATACATAGTATCAATAAAATAGTCTTTTTACTCCTGTCAGTGAACACATTGGCATAAACTAAACTTGCAATAAAATGAAACTTCCACACTCTGCTCCATATGAGGTCGAATTATATTAACCGATTACATTAAATCCAGGTACTGGGCAATAACATGCACCAATCTATATACCTCAACTCCCCGTTCATCTTGCAGCATATCGGCATAAAATTAATTTCAGTATAGAAATATATTCTTCAAATATATTCCATTCACACCCAATATACGAGAAGAAAACTTTCGCCATCTCATAAAGAAGACGCATACATCCATCCATATCGAGGTATGTCAACATTCAGTTAGACATTAGTAAAGTATTAAAATTCTATACACTCAGACTGTTGAATGTAGCTTCTCCTTGTCATCTTTAAAATCCACTTGCAAACAGACCCTACTTTGCAATATGACATCCCAATGCAGCAAGTTTAACACGTTGACAGGCGTGCATTGAATCACTGGCTTTACAGACAAACTGGGAAAGTTCCCGAAATCTAGGCACATGGATAAGGTAAGCTCCTTGAACAGGCCTCAATTATCATTAATAACCCCAGTTCCTATGAACCCAAGGGTGTCATATCCAAGCAATCTTTCTTTTCTTAGGTCCAAAATCCATTTGTAAGCAATCAGACACCAAGCAGTTTATTCCCACCTGCTCAGGAACAAAAGGTACCTACTGAAGTGCCAACTCTTGAATATTCGGTGGGTTCATGTCTGTCTGATAATGAGCAGAACATGCCGTCTGTCTCAGCATCATATTTTCTAACATGACTCCATATTTTTAATATATGCTTATTACTTCGTATTGTAAAATGGTCAAATAGTATTCATTTATGCCAACGTGAATGAGTGTGCCCATAAAGAAAAGAGATGCAGTGTATCATCTGTAAAGATCTGATTGCAAATTCACTGCTTTCAACAATAAAGCCAAATGATTCAATGCACCATGTTCCTGAATGAGCATGAGGGATGTGCCCTGTGAACGCCGTACCCTTAATCAGTATTTACTGTATTTTGAGCCGGACCGCACTGTTATTTGCATCAGCGCCAGCTTCAATACACCAAAACCGTGCATTGATCCAGCATTGATTAAGTTAAGTACTGTCGCTCACCGCCACTGTTGCCATCCAGTCCACGCTGTTGAGTACCAAGAATCAGCAGAACGCAGCATTGTTATGTTACATGTCCTCCATTTCAGGATAAATCAATCAGAATCCGGGCATTTGTATTAGTTCTTTCTAAAGTATGAAGGTAAACCTTGCACGCATGGCACGTTGCGTAGGTCCATCCTTCGAATCCCATTACAATTGTAATTGCGTGCCGCATTCAAAACAAAGCAAAGTCAATATGAATACACGTGCAACATTTAAATCGACAATAATGATGCAAACTCAAAAACCCCTATAATTGAGATTAAAAAATAAATATAACAAAGGGATGAAGTCAAAAATCCTAAATAACTGAAGCAAATCAAGAAAGAGAATCCAATAGTTATTTTTCTTCTTTGAGGTTGAAGTTAAACCTGGACTTTCAGCCGGTGCTTCCTCCATAGGTTGATTGTCCGAGTTGGTGAGAAAAGCCTCAGCACTTTTATGATCCAAGAAAGAGTACACTGTTCCATCAAATACCAACCTCATTGGTGCTGGGTAAATCATGTAGTACTTCAGATGTTTACCCCTTGCCTTCTCCTTCGCTGTTGCAAAAGCTCTTCTTTTTTTCCAGCACATCCTGACTGAGATCACCCAAAATCATAATTTTGTGAGCTCCCCAAAACAGATCACTTTTCTCCCTTGCCTGTCTCAGCACCAATTCACGCACAGGGAACCTTAGAAATGTTATGATGAAGTTCTGTGGCCTTTACCCTGGACCTGGATTAAGGCCCAAGGATCTATGAGCCCTCTCAATCTCCAAAGGAGTCTTGGGATCAAGCTCAAGCAGTTTAAACAAAGCTCTTTCCAAAAAGGCTGCAGGAGAGCCTTGCTCAATATTCTCTGGAAAGCCAGCCACCCGGATGTTACTCCTCCTAGAGAAATTCTCTTGTTCAGAGCACTTAAGTCAGCTGTTCCACTTGAGCTTGTAGATCCCTTATCTGCATAGACATCTTCTGGGAATCATCACTTACTGTTAGATGGCCTTCCATGTTCTTACATTTTCCTGACAGTTCATTGTATCTCTCGTCAGAAGCCACAAGAGTGGCTTTAATATCAGCAATGTCTGCAGTCATTTTAATCATCAGTTCCATCAGTTTATCATTTCTCCGTATCAACCGTCTGAGGCAGCAAGGGGATGAGACCAGTCCTGGGAGCTCTTCTTGCAGAGTGACGTCTATTGCTTCAGCCCCTGGTGAAGAAGTGGGTCAGTTTTCTGCTCCTACCAATATTGCCAGATTGCTCTTCTTTTCTGGCACCATTGGGCCAACGTTACCCTGAAAAGTGATTCCTCCCTCTTCTGGCCTGAACAAAAACCCTAGCGAAGAACACCCTTTTAATTGACTGCTATGTAATTTCTAACAAATGTGTCCATCGTTCTTAAAATTAATTCCCCAAATGTAAGTCCTTGTGCTGCCAGAATGGCTTTCGAAGTGGAAAGTTCACCCAGTTGAGTTTCCATTTTGATAAGGTGGGCCTTGCTCCTCTGGCAATAAGGCACAGTTGGGATTCCCCAAGAAGCAAACTTCCTGTTGTGCACATCCCATGAGCACCTGAGGATCTACTGGGAACCCCTCATCAGTTGCCTTTCACACAAGGTTTCGACCAGTCGCTCTGTCAGGTTCAACAGTTTCTTATCATTCCACTTGAGCATGGTCAAGCCTCTACTTTGGATCCTTCACGTTATTGCCTAGAAAGAGGATTATCTTGGCATCCACCTCTGGGGCTGTGCAAACACCTCCAGTGATCTCTGGTGTAGGGCACGCACCCTGGAGGCATCCTTCCCCTGTGCCTCGTTATAGAGGGCCTTTTCCAGTCTTGTCATGAGGTATTCCGCTACTCTTGGCAACCTGTCTGTTTTGGGCTGTATTCACTCATCGAGTCTAACATTACCTTTGTTGCGTCTTGTGCTTTCTTGGAGGTATCTGGAAGGGCTTGTCTCATCGCCCCTATGTGTGGACTGCCGAACCCGATTTCCCGGGTGGCCTGGAGATTAGTCTGTCCCCTGGCTTGCACTTGAAACGTCCTCATCCTCCTTGCACTCTTCCCCTACTTCTGTATGTGAGGGGTCTCTCCAGGTGCATAACCTTTTTTTTATTTTAAATGAGTCTTGCAATCTGTCAAAGGTGTTGGACAACTACACAGTAGATGGACCACTTTACTACCATGTGCTTCAAGCCGTGCCTGGGTCTAAGTGGCCTTGTGCAATTGTTTGGTACCTCCTACGTCTTTTTCATGCTCCCTGCAGTGTGCTCCTCCCCTTCATGTGTGCCCCTACATTATCAAGCCTTACCTGAATTGGGGAAAGCATATCCGCCCCCCCCCCCTTTGTTCTCTCCAGTGAGGAGCCTTGAATTATTGAAATTTAGGGTGAGGGCCAGGTCTTGCTCGTACTGCCCTTCCTCTTTGGACCACTCTGGGCAGAATATACTGCATGACTCTATGCCACGCTGTTAGGACTTGCACACTGGTGTATCCTGCCTCTGAGTGCTCGATCACTGAAAGAGGCTTATTTCTTCACCCTTTTTATTTTTAATATATTGATTTTTGCCCTTGCACATTGAGCTACAAATCTGTCTGACTGCCCTAAGAGCACCTTGTTCATTGGCAACGAATGAGTTTGGCTCTCCATGTGTCTGCATGCCCCCCACTCCCCGTTTTCCATTTGATTTAACAAGCAGCATCATTTGACTGAAGAAGCAGAGCGTGCTTCAGCCAATTGTAACAGCACATAAAGTGGCTGCCGATGAAAGTAGCCCCTCAGCACCAGCTCTTGCTTAGAGTGCTGCCTGAATGGTCTGGAAGTTTGGTCAGTGACGCATACAGTGCGTCTGCTTAAATCGGAAGTTGCCAACCAGGTATGCTTGATTTGGGAAATAAGTCCATGCTAGGAGCATTACACCTCCTTATCAGTTGATCAGTGATGCTTTTCTGCCCGGAGCTAATGTAGTTCATTTTCTTTAAATGTGTGCTGATTGAGCTTTTATATTGAAAAGAAAGCAAAACTATCCTCTGGTCTTGATATAGCATTTTAAAGTGTCCAGTGATTATCAAGTTAACAAGAAAGAACTTTGCTAATTCTTTTAGTTACTGGTACTTCTGTTCATATACATATTTGATAGTGAGAATAACTATGATTTCGAAAATGCATAGGATAACAGCAGATTTATTAGTTCACAATTACATTAATGCTATTTGTTTGTATTGTTTTGCAGGTGGAAACCCAATGGCAGTAATCAGTAAACAAGTAAATATGGAGTTGGCCAAAATAAAGCAAAAATGCCCACTTTATGAAGCCAATGGACAAGCTGTAAGTATCCTGATAGTTTAGCCGACATTCAAATATTTTATACCGAATAAAAAATGGCAACTGAAGAATTTAACTTAGAACCTTGACCACAAAGTAATGCCATCCTAGCCGTATGCACAGCAGCCGGTGGGCATTCAAGGCCACAACCATGCATGTCACCTGAAATACGCATGGATATAGTCTTCAACCAATAGTATCCACCTTGGACAAGACGGGTGCTCTCCATCACCTTTCCAGCGCACAACACTTTCATTTAGCCATTTGGGAAACCTATGCTTTCCTTATGTACTTGTAACCCCACAGGCCTCTCGTGCAAGCAGTGCTTCACCAGTATGGAATAGCACTCTTTATGCCATGAGTCTCAGACGAACCCATGTGGCATATTTGCACTTCATTCACCTTTCTCTTAGGTCCCGTTACTTAAGACTTGGATGGTTATACAAGGTACTTAAGCACCCATTTCCATCGTCACTTGACAATTTAAAGGTAAGCCCATGACATTTTTTGTTTTCACAGGCACCCTGTCCATATAATGGATTTCTTTAGGGGCATTGGATCTAGTTGTCTATAGTGTTCACCAGATTGCATCCTACTGATGGTGAGCGAAAGTGCCCCTCAAGGGATTCAGGAAACCATGACAGGGCTCCCTGATTCAAAGATGTCAAGTCCCCCATTAACATTCTCAACCCGTGGAGCTGCTGGACTGCAAGCAATGCAAACGCTAATAGGCATACAGAGGTATGGGGAGGTCCCAGTTGCTACCATTCTTTCTGGGGTTGATGGTCTTGGTTCTCCAATAAGACCCTCATTGCCCGAATCCCAGCATGAGGCCCGGAAAACCACAGTGAGGAAGTTTGAATAGAGGTCGACAGGAATGAGATGTGTAAAGTGAGCCAGAAAGCACCAGGTAGAGTAAAGAGTAGGAGACGTGACTGAAGAGGAAGGAGGGAGTTGGAAGACGGGTGGAGAGAGGGAGGAGGTCCTAATCTTAGGCAGGAAGAGGTTGGAGATTTATTTGGAGGAAGTGGACAGTGGTTCAAGGCAGAAAACCAGCATTAGCCACGCCTTCGGTTTATATGTATTAGTGCAGACCGAACATACATGGCCCACAAGTGCAAATTGCATTTAAAATCTCAGGGATGCACTCTAATAAGCAAAGCGGAGAACAGAATAAGTTAAGCTGTGACAAAAGTTCATTCTTTCTTAGGCGGCATAGATGTGGTAAACCCCAATCATCACTAAAAGGCATGGAGCATATAGCTATAGTTTCTGATGCTTTTTAATCTGCTTAGAATCACATGCTGTGCATATAGTCCGAAATAGTGAGGGACTTTGGGTACACTACACATCACTTTAGAAATAGTGTTAGACACCCCCATGTTGACGTCCCCTTTCGATCCTCGAAAGACGAAATGCAATACTCTGTGGTTACCACTGGATGTCGGACTATATGCACAGCATGTGAAACTAAGCAGATACAATCATCAGACATGCTATTACAGTATGTAATGCATGTCATATCAGTATGTTTTTTATTCGAGTGGTATATGGTCATCTCTACAAAAACAGAGCACTCGTCAATAAGATGTTTTTGCTATTGAAAATCAACCCTGTGACAAATTGTCAGATGAAGCAATTATTTTCGCCATTTTTCACAATTGATATGTTTTTTTCTTGATTTTGTTTTATCACAAATCCTTGGGTTTTTCATGTTTACTATGCAAACTGTAAATCAAAGATCCCAATTATGCTCTTAAAATAGTTCCTTTGAAATCCCAGTGTTCCATTGACTGGCAAATGCATATACCGCAAATGTTTGTGTTCGCTAAAGGGTTGAGGGGCGGTTCTTGGGAAGTATGTGCAGTACCAGTTAGCCTTACACTGTGCTGTTGACATCTGATGAAAGGCGCGTTCGTTGACTTGTATTTAAAATCTTCTTGAAACAATCTTTGAGTAGCTGTGCTGATTCAGATAATTGGTACAGCAAAAGGGCACACCAGTCCAGCACAATTGTCCCATATTATAGTAATGATTAATAAGTGGTAAATTCACATGATTATGGAGACCGTTGTGAGGAATGTAAATGCCAGGGCAGGCACACATAATGGACAACTGGGAACTAATGCATAACATTTTTAATATTGGGCCACGTATAAATATTTTTCCAGGCCGCTTCAAAATATCTGAATAGACACACTATCGGGTTCCAAATCATTTCCCAGAGGTGGGTGGTGGGGTGTCCAGGCTCTTTAAAAAATGTATTACATCGACTACTTTCTATTGACAGTAGCAGTGGTTATAGCTTGTGTGGGGTGCCATCAACTATAATTGTACTCAATGGTTGCTATTTTAAAAAAAAAAAGCTACTTTTAAATGCATACTACCTTTCAATACCAATAAATGTCTAATCATCTTCTGTTTTCCCACTTTTGTGCTATTTCATAATTATGTTTGAAATAAATTGGTAGGCATTTGCAGCTTCCGTTTAATGTTGTCTGTGGTGAATAAGTGTGAAATGTTATCTCTGCATAATTAAAAAGTCTTTTTTAAAATGTATCCTTCATTTGAAGTTCTTAGCAGGCGAATAGTATGTCTTGTGGAGTGACATGCTCCTAAAATTCCCATGTATGCTTTCGGGAGAAAAATCAACCAGGTCAACAGTGTTTTACCATCTGCACGAATATTTGTCTCTGCATGCTCACATTTTGCAAGCAGTCATTCGCCAATAAACACACAGTATTATTCTAGACTACAGTGTGAATACACAAAGTAAAATATACACACAATAAGTAAAACAATCACACGATATATAATTTAGCATTTTATTCATTTAGTTTTAGAATTAAATATATAATTTTAGAGAGGCCACAAAGACAGGGAGAGACATAGTTTGGAGGTAGCAGAGGGAGAGACAAAGGGACAGAGGGATATAGAACAGACGATGGCTAGAGAGCGAGAGATGGAGGGCGGAGTGGGTAGAGACCAAGACAGATGGAGCATGGGTAGAGAGAAATGGGTGTGGGGCAAGAGGGTTAGAAAGTTGGAGGAGGGATGGCGTGGCAGTTGGAGGATGGATAGAAATATAGTGAAAGACTGTCAGCACAGAGTGCGACTAGAGTGTCTAAGGCAACGCAGTCCAGGGTGCCAATTCCCCTCCCCACACATCCTGTTGAACCCAGACAGAGTGACACCATTTGGAGGGCTTCTGTGGAGAAGCCTGCCAAAAAGTGGAACAAAGGACTCGACCTTGGTTAGAGTTACAGAGAAGGACACGAACGTCATTTTATAAAAGCGTTCTGGCAAAAAGACCTAACCGTTGATTTAATATTAAATAGATAAACCGGCGGTATCTTTAACATTGCACCAAAAAGTGGTGCGTTTAAAATCAATGGGAAAATCCCACAGAGAATATTCCGGTGGAATAGTTTGCGTGGTAACCACTGCCACCAGCCAGAAACTCGACAAGGGGGGACTGGATAGTGCCCCCTTGAAAACAGACCCAGGGGCAATATAATTAACCCCTTCCAGTACTTCCACAAGATGATGGTTTGTACTGGTTCTGTTCACAATTTAGGACTAGGAAAGTCAATGGTGACTTTACATGCCCTGGGACTCAGTAATCAGTCCCAGGGTATGGAGTCTGTTTGGGGGGCACTATGACACCCCTGTGTTACTGCACTGAGGATGCTGTGTAACACATACACAAAAAAATAGATACCCTATGGAGAAAAAAAACCCATAGCCCATAAGCACATACAAAGTCAGACATACCTCAAATCATGCCTAGGAGCGGGAGGAAAAGAGTCTCACCCTTAGCAGGAGAAAAAAAAATACCAAAAATCCAGCAAAGCTGCTGGGGGACTCACGAGGTTTGGGAAATTAGCCTTATAAGAGAATTCTCCCTAACAGTTTGGAAAGAACACTGTTAAGTGCTACCTGCTCTAGATTCCATGCATCAGGTGTAGCAGGGAATACAAAATTTTGCTGATATTTGTAGTATGCGGATTTCGAAAAAAGACCTGGGCCCCAAAAATGTACAAAAACGTGATCTTAGTAAAGGTAGGCCTACTAAACAGAGTGCAAGAACGAAGTACATTTCATTCCAGGACTTTGCCAACTATTGGTTGAGCAGACCAATAAAATGTACAGCTCCCTGTGATATCTAGGTTGTTTCCAACCACTTTTCTGGTTAAATGTACCTATGGTTTTCCACAAGTGTTAAAACGTTTAGCTGTGTTGCATTATATCATCTTTAAAATGTTGAGCAGGCAGCAATCTGTTTACTTGGGTTCGCTCAAAAGCCACTTGTCTTCCAATTATGTGTATTCAGATTCAAGGGTTGTTGACTTCCTCCACACTTCACCTTGTGGGGTCAGGGTCTATGTACTTATTATTTCAGAGGATAAATTGGTGTATTAAAACTGGGATATTTCAAGAGGCTGTGGTGCATTAGGCACAATGGTCAAAAGTCATCCTTAAAAGCTGCGAAATAGACTTTAATGTACAAATGTGTATTTAGAACAATGTGTACTATGGCGGAGGCAGAGCAAGAGTCCGACTCAAGGTTAACATTTCAAGGGTTTTATTTAACTAAAAAAAATGAAAATGCCTATTTTTAGGCAGGGAAATCCCACTTAGCTCAGGGGACAAACTGAATTAAGGGTGCTCACAATTGTCCAAACCAAATGGTAGTCCTCGGTCCAAAGCCTATACACTGTCTGACCCCACCACTTCAGAAAAAAACCATAAAAATGAGCCATAGCCTCCCAGCTGTTGCATCATCCAGCCAATGTTAGTTGGATCTCTCCCAAGTTACGGATCATAGGACAAAATGTTTGTTCTTAACATTTCACAAAAGAAAAGTTTTCAAGTCTCTTTTTAAGGTACGTTCCTCAGGAAAATGTGCAAGTCTTGCTATAAACCAAATGTGTCAAATTCTTGACTGTGAGAGGTTACACCCTTAGTCTGTTTCCACCACCTTGGACCTTTTCTCTCCCCTAATATTGTGCCTTGTATATATTGATTACTTCAGGTTCCCTTCTGGTAATGTCTCTTATATCTTTAAGAATCGTCCAGCCCCTCTGCTCCTTTGTATTACTTATTCCTCTTTTTTTTATTCCACTTGCCTCCCTCCACACTGGGCAACCCTGGTACCTTCTCTGCCTTTGGGTGTGTTGCAGTGAGATGGCGTCTGTCATTCTCCTCTTCCTGACCATTTCTGCATTCTCTGTGATCCACGGACTGAGAGCGGAAGATTCGTTCCTCTATTGTTCCCTGTTCTTGGCGTCTTTTCCCGGCTCCCAGGTCCACGACGGCTGCAATGTGGTCAAGCCAGCATTCTTCCCCAGCTTTCCTTGCTAATGTAGCCCTTCTCGGAGCCGGCTTTCCGGCTTCTTGCTTCTTGGGTTCCCCATGCTACCACTGGCTCTGCCGTATAGCATGGCTGTGCCCCTCCAGGTTCGCACGTTAGAGGCTCGCCTATACATAGTCTTCTCATGCCATTCAAGGTTCTTCGTGTCTTTATTCTCGCTTCTGTATTTCAAAGGGGCTATTTGTGTTTGATCAGATGCTATGTTCAAAGGGATTTGCGCATTACCTTGAGCCAACGATATGGGAGTAATATCAATAGTTGGAATGCGAAACAGAAGTAACAGTAGTCTTTTTAGTCTTTTCTACTCCCATATATCTAGAGAAAGTATTCCTCACAGGGGAGTTCCTTATAGGAATGGGAATCCTTGTTCCCTAGAGGGGATTCACTCCCAGTGAGATCCTGCTTGCTCAGGCCCCTTAGCGGGTTCACCTCCGTAGTCTCACAGGGGGTGGCTTCGCTCCAAGGGTGAGTCGTCACAATACATACAAAATTAGAAAAGTATTACAAAATGAATGACAAACGGGACAGTGCAATTCAATAGCTAATGTAAAATAATTAATATACAATCTGAATTGAACTTACTATAAACAAAATAAATTGATATCCATTTTAGACCTGATCGTTGCATGTTTTAGATCACTTATCATCCTGCTTTAAAAACAATCATTTCACAGGTTGGATAAAGACACAATAGCAATAGCAAGGCTAGACTATAATTTTAAAGGGGCATACACACTGCTATAACGTGAAGGTCTACACATTTAAAGTTTGCAACATAAAGAGAGAATTTCAATGTAACCTTGGCAGCTTGGATTTCAGAGTTCCCCCTAATTAGGATTAGACTCCTTATACACCACTAAGCATAATTGCAGTATACAAAATGTTTTGATAGTTGCAACTGTGAGGTTAATATGCATTTCATTTGTCATTACTTTTGCTTGTAATAATGTGGCTTTCATACATGACTGCATAACCTAACCATGGACAAGCTCAAAGAAAGGCTATTAATATAACCCTTTCCCCTTGTATGTATTTGTAGGTTATGTAAAGATGACTGCCAGTTACAGTATCATTCTTGGAAGGTTAATCAAAAAGTAAAAAAATCAATTTCATTTCATAATATTATACTCTAGTTGGAGTCTGGAAATAAGGCACATTTTTCCAACTAACAATGTTGAATGCTACTCTGTAATTTGTAAAATGTTTGACATCAGAATTATAATTTTTAATAAATACCTGTTGTACATACACCTAAACACAATATTGAGATAGCTACTGCGTGTAAATCAAAGATAAAAACTTGAATGATCACAACCAATAAGCACAAATGCAAAGAGCTGGTTGCATACTTACGGCATAGAACATGGTTAACGAAACAGATCAATAGTTCATTTCAATGAGGGTGTGAGTAGAGAATAACTGGACCATAAAACATGCCTGGTGAGTGGCACAACATTGCAGAAATGTTTTTGGGCCCAAGCGGATTGTCAAATGCCTTACTGAAAGATGACCCCAGTGCATGGGCAGCGGTCCTGAAAATTCTATTTGCTAAGGTGTGTGAAGGTGGTGTAGTTCCAGGAGCATGGTTGAAGGCAATCACCTTGCTAATTTTCAAAAAAGGAGACAGTCCGGAGAACTACAGATTAAAAACTCTGTTAGATGTTACAGGTAAATTGTTCTCTGGCTTTGTGCTCCAAGCCTTACAGGGCTTGGCAAAAGAAAACATCATCCTGGACTACACACAGATCGGCTTTTTCCCAGGGTCCGCAACCACACATCAGGTTGCTTGACACACTAATTGGTGAGTCAGCAATAAAGGGCAACCCTGCACTATATTTCATCTGGGTAGACTTCAGCGTGGCCTTTGACACCATTAATCGGGCACGTCTGTGGCTAAAGCTACAAACATGGGGCTGTCCAGAATGGCTACTGGTAATACTGATCCAACTCCACTCTGGAAACAGTCTGAAAGTGCATTTGAACAGTATGGGTCTCTTGACAAACACAGTGGAAGTAAATGGGGGTGTCAGACAAGGGTTTAATCTTGCACCCTTGCTGTTCTGTTTGTACTTGGCTGATCTGCCCACCAAGCTATTGGATGCCCAGTCAAGATTTGCTCTAAACACATAGCTAGCCTATTGTGCGCCAACGACCTTGTCTTGTTGGACCGCACAATAAGAGGTGTGAAAAACAAATTCAAGATACTGTTCGAATATGCCAAACAGATGACCTAGCTTTTAACATGGGTAAGACCAAAATTATCGTGGTCTCAGGAAGCAAGATGGGTAGTGTCGGCCTGCAAATGGACTCATACAAGGTGGAATATGTCGATGGCTACCTATACCTCGGACTGGAGTTGGCGGCGGGGGGGGCATGGGCGGGGGCCCACAGATCCATAGTTGAGAGAAAAAAGAGAAAGGCTAGACAACTAACATGTTTGATTAACAAATCTGCAAAGCAAACGGCAAGGTATTCGCTTGAAGGAATCCTAAAACTCTACAAGCGGAGGTTTGTGCCAGTCATCCTCTGTGAACTTGATGCATTGGCCATGAGGGACTGACATGGCTAAACGTGGTGGAGGGCCAATTCTGGAGGAGGCTCCTGCGTTTGCCACACTCCACGCCAATGGCCTATTTAACATTAGAACTGGGCATACTATATATGACATCAAGAAACCAACCTATTTGTCATTTGCTGCAACTCATGGGCTCGATGTATGAAAGGGAAGCCATCAAGCCTACGCTGCCCTAAATGAGGAGTGTTTCACAAACATAGATTGGTCCCCAGACTTCGAGCGGGGAGCAAGCCATGAGGCCCTGGAGGTCCTATATAAAAACAAGTTGAAACAGAGGGACTGGCTGGGAAATGACACACACACCTGCAAACATTACACAATTTTAAATATGTACAGGGCATTAGTCACTGTTACTTTAAGACCAACGCTATCTTCTGAAGTGCCCCAGTCTGGCGGTTTGGAACATTATGTTGAAACTGCCCACAAACCTGTTGCCATTGCCTGCCTTGCAGGGTGCAAAAGTTAGATTAACGGCGGAACAGCGACTTTGTCGTTTGTGCAGGCTAGAAGAGTATAAGGCAACACCAAGACATGTACTGACATTGTGTCCAAGAAGGGGACCCGGCGTATACGACAAAGTTGGGTCAGTTTGTTGGAAGCTATGACGCAATTAAAAGCAACGAATTTTGGTGTTCTTGCTTAAACACAGACTTGGCATCTGTGCACATGGCATTATATTCATTTTGCAGTTATTTTAGTATGGTTAAATAAGGTTGTAGGTGACTTGTTCGAAATACAAAGTGCAAAAAGTCCCAAAAAAAAGTTTCAAATGCTTTTTTTTTTATGGGGGAGTGCCCCCACCAACCCCCGTTTTCTTTAAACTTTTGTATGCATACTAAACAAAAAATAAATATAAATAAATAAAACCGCATTCACATTTTTTTTTCCGGTCCTTCTGGTTTCGAAAAAAGGGCATTTCATCCTTTTTTTTTCGAAACTATGACTGAACACCGTTAAATAAGACTAAAATAAAGAAATAACACTATTGGCTCTTTGTATTCGGTACCCCTAGTACTGCGGGACCAGTTAAGTGGCAGACAATCCCAAAAACTAAAAGGGCAAGGTACATAGTAAATGAATTGAGGACAATTTTAACATGTATTTCAATATGTATTCGATCATGATTTTCTATAATATGAATTGTATCACGAAATTGTTGTGGATTAGGAGTACGTGAAATCACATGAATTTTATTATGAACTTGTGATGGATTTTATGAGTACATGAACTGATTGGGTACGGAATGGATTATATATATAATTTTTTTTGAGTGCTTGACATTGCAACAAATAAAAAAAAGATAGCATTATTAACAGGTGTAATACCATTGCTTTCTGATCGTTGTCATTAACATTAAAGACAGTTTATTGTGAGCAGAGACCTGGGCGCGTATGTACCGACGAAAGAGTATTGGAGGGGGGAGAGTCGCTGATCGGCTGTTGAGTTCTCAATGCCCAGTTCATGTTGATGGGGAAGTAATTACGGAAGGGGGTCCGTATGTCTGGGTTTACAGTTTGCAGGCTGCAGTGAGGACCAGCACTCATCCAGGTCAGATGCCCACTTAACAAGCTGCAGCCACTGTCACGGATGGGTAGGTGGGGCGCAACCATAGCAGTAGAACACATTGGATTGCGAATAGTATACATAGGCTTGCTAGTCTATGAAAGCTACAGTGTAATTGCCTAAATATTTAGAACAGGCAGTTTGACGGGATAGGCTCAATGGTACAATTAAACATAGCAGACATATCACCACAAATCCTCTTTCATTATTCCCTCAGGTTAGGGCAGCTCCAGAGCAAGTGGAAGTATCCCGGTCCATCTATGTGGCATCGGGGGCATAGGGCAGGATGAGTACACGAGAAGTGTTGAAGTCTAGCCTGGTTGTAGTGGAATCTGCATATACTAACCTGTATTAGCCGAGATCTGGTGTTTAGGGATACAGCCCGGGTTCCTAAGCACAGGGATCCCCAGACTTCGTCAGTAATGTCTATGACTAGGTCTCTGTCCCAGGCCCCATGGAGCTTCACCAGTGTTTTGTTGCCATGGCTTTGCAGCAGGTCATACAGTCTGGCCACCCTGCACAGAGGTTCCTTTCATGATTGTTGGGGAGAATTCTCAAAAATGTGCCAATTCCCTCTACCTTGGAGACGCCCTGCACTTTGCTGGATTTTGAGGACTTTATTTTTTTTTTTTACCTGGAGAGAGAGACCCTTTTTCCCACTCTCTCATGTATCTTTGTGTGCATTTTACCTCTGTTTCTTTTGGTCATGGAGTCTGACAAACTCCATAGGCATCATCTTGTACATTGTGTCACACAGCATCTTCAGTGCAGTGGCACAGGGAAGTCTTGATTTCCCAAGGTTTAAATACCTTCTCTGGGATCAACTACTGTTTACCAGAGCAGTAAAGTGAAATTAACTTTACTAAGCATTGTACTTGCTAGACCCAGGACACCCTATCTTAAAAGAGTGCTGGAGGGGTTACTTCGTATCCCCTGTGTCTAAATGCTCATGTAACATTTTTTATGTTACCCTTTCCTCATTTGACTGGCTGGTGGCAGTGGTTTCGTTTTGAACTACCTTGGTTTGCATTTACCACGGGAGCTATCTCTTTCAAAATGACGTCCAGCCATCTTTGATAAAATGATGCCAGGTCTTCTTTTTTCGCCAGGTCTTTGTGGGAAGGTCCTTGTAGAGAGTTTCTCTGCGTGCCAAACCAGGTTTCGTCTCTTTGTTCGTTTCGCCTTTGGCAGGGTTTCTGAGAGAAACCAGTCTCTGGTGCCCAAGATTCTGGGGTAGGCAGGAAGTGAGGGTGGTGCCAGACACTTTCTGTACTTAGTCTCCTAGGAGACCCAAATGCACTCTGTGGTGATTGGCTAGCTGAACGTCCGGCAAGGACAGCCACCCTGCTGGGTGAGTGACAGCTAGACTGGAATGAATGGGAGGGAACTGAATAAAAGGCGAGTCTTTTGGCTTGGAAGGCAGAGTCTGCGGAAGAGCTTGAAGAGGACGGCTGATGCAACTCCTGGACCGTTGGTTTGCCCGGTGAAGCCCTGCTGCAGGTCTGAATCTCCAAGTTCGCATCGACAGATAAGCCCCTGCAAGGACGACTTCTCCCTTTTGAGTTGGTGCGACCAATCAACTCCAAAGTAAGCCACCTGAACACCCATCTCGGAGCTGGTTGAATTTCCTCACAGTTGCTGCAGGAACCGTATAGCCAGGGAGAGGGACACCAGATTGTGTACGTTACTCTTAGGCTTGCCTAAAGCTTTTGGAAGAGCCTCCGGACTCCCACAAAACAGGACTGACCAAGCCTGAGCCCCATCAGCAGAGTGCGGGACCCCAGAAGCAAGGACAGTCCACCTCGATAGCCAGGAACCGCGCTTATTGCCATTTGCTGTACCACAAGGAGCTGAAACGCGAAACAGCCACTGAAAATGAAGTTTGCCGTTTGCCAGTGCAGTAGTCCCCCGACGTCCTCCCTCTTGTCCCCACGACTGAGGCCCAGGAACAGCAAGATCTGCAGAGCTGCACTGGAACAGAATTCATTAGCTGCATCTTTTCTTCTTTACAAAGGTACTGTAAAACAAGTCTAAGAGAACTTACCTATTACTTTAGAAGTGCTTGTAACTTCCACAACTCACAAGTCTAATCATCTTGTGGCCCTACATTTGATAATCCTTTTCATCAAAGACTCCTAATAACTTGTGCAAAGACTTTTCTATTACTTACCAGAGGTGCTTTATCCTATCCAAGACTTTTTCTCATTGGCTTTGGCTTTGGCTTAGCCTATTGAATTGAATGACTCTTCTAGTGAACTCTAAAAGTATCTGCACTGCTTTGGAATATTTGTTCTCTTGTGTTCTAATAATCTTTGCCTTTTTACCAACTTATTAAGAGTATTCTGGATGCCAACAGTAAGGTATTAATGTCCCGAGCAACCTTGTTACTGAAGTCACCTGTGGGTGGGTGTTGGTTGTGTCTGGGGGCCATCCCAAAAGGGCCTTGTCTGATTCAGGAACTCAACGTGTGCAGTATTGAAGTATATTTGTGTTACTATTCTATTGCTCCCTTCTGAAAAAGGCTTTATAACTTACTGATAAATTATTGTTTATAGAAGAAAACTTGAGTGTAAGAGTTTATTTGAAAACCTGTTACTGTGAATCTTAGTAACTCCACTACAGCGCACATTTCCCCTCTTGAGATAAGCCTGGCTGCTCAACACGCTACCAAAACTTTATAGTACAAGCTTATACCAAAGGTTGGGTTGCCTATACCTGTAGTCATAGTTGTTTGTAGTGTTCCTGGAGGGTACTGCATTCAAACTTTGCTTAACAATTGTATCCAACAGTGGCTCGCCAGGTGGCTGCACTGGAAACTCAGCCCATGTTTTCTTGGCTGCTCGGCGGAGTCCGGCATATTTCAGCCAGCATGATGACTGCCTGCGTAAGGGCCCTGGTCGATCTTGTAACGTTACAAAGGATCTTGTGTTGTACACATCGCCTGCAGCTATGTATCCATCTGCCGCCCACTGCCGTACTGCTATTTTGCTCATCTTCGGGAGGGATGGGAAGAGGTTCCACAATGGCAAGCCTCTGTGGTATGGGTGCAAGTTATCTAGCATTTTCCCAATCT
Organism: Ambystoma mexicanum; assembly: GCF_040938575.1. Classification (NCBI taxonomy): domain Eukaryota; kingdom Metazoa; phylum Chordata; class Amphibia; order Caudata; family Ambystomatidae; genus Ambystoma; species Ambystoma mexicanum. Next base: position 176,623,547 of record NC_090934.1, read on the forward strand.
TACCCCAACCTAATCTGTTTTAGCGATTGGATTGTTGACCTCTGGGTTTTTCTACAGCGGTGGTAGTATCAATGAGCGGACATCGCGGATGCCGACTGTATGCCGTTCAATTTGAAGGTGTGGATGTTGAGCCCTTATCAAACCCATCAGCTGCATAGTGTGCCTGGGCAGCCACCCAGGGTGTCAAACCGCACCTGCGTGCCACATAGTCATTGATCGCCAACTTTAGTGCATCAAAGAATGCAGGTTCCGGCCACAACGGTATGTTTAGGAAATAATAAGTCATTTTTGGGAGAATGATTATTTTAAGGAGTGACACGCGGCCTGCTATTGTGAGTGGAATTTTCCCCCGGATACGTAGCATGGCAATTAATTGAGGCAGGTATGTACCGTAATTGCGGGCACAGAGGGGTGCAATGTGGTGTGCCACGATGACCCCCCCCCCCCCCCCCCCCCCAGTATTTAATTTCTAGTGAACACCAGGTGAATCCCATAAGATCTGGCTGGGCGATAGTTGTGTTGCTAAGTGCGAATAGTTTATATTTGGTGCAGTTGACACTTAGTCTGGATAAGGTCCCAAAGGAAAGGACATCTTGCATGATTGGGGCTAAATGTTTCTCTGGATCACGCACAAATAGAAGAGCATTGTCAGCATACAATGAGATCATTTCAGGTTTGCCTAAAAGTCTGATCCCTCGATGTGCCTGTTTATAGCAAATCGCATCTATCACTATGGCGAACAATAGAGGTGACCGTGGACAACCGTGGCGGGTCCCGCTCTGAATATTGATGGGGGCCGAGGGAACTCGGTTTACAGTAACTCTGGCAGAGGGCTGTGTGTATAACAGTGGCATCCATGATATGGTCTAAAGTTGCATTTACCTAAAACTACCCACATAAATTGGCTCAAAGGCCTTCTGTATGTCCAGGGCCGTGGAGACTGCCTGCGTCTTCCGACCGACATGCGCCAGGATATTGAAAAGGCGTCACAGGTTGAGTCCCGTAGATCGGCCTGGGTCAAAGCCAGATTGGTCCGGATGAACAATGTGCCTCATATAAGGGGCTAATCGTAGTGCCAATAAGTTTGGGTTTATGAGGGAAAGGGACGATCAGAACCACACTGTTCAGGCGGTTTGTTAGGTTTAAGTAATATTGTAATCACTGCTTCGTGCAGTGTGGAGGGAGTATTCCTAAAGTATAGGCCTCTTCCCATAGGTCAGTTAATTTGGGAGTGATGCAGAACTTGAAGTGTTTAAAGAACTCCATTGCTAGGCCATCTGTGCCAGGGGCCTTGTCGGATGGAAGGGCTTTGATTGCTTGGGCTATTTCCTCAGGGGTTATGGGGCGATCAAGGTTTTCTCTGGCTTCATCAGACAGTACAGATAACGGTAGGCTATCTAAGAAGGTATCTATGTCTGGGAGGATCACCACATCTGAGTTGGCATACAGTGTAGAGTTAAAGGAGTGGAATACCTGGTTCACCTCTGGCGTGGTATGGACCAGCGTCCCAGGCATGTCTTGCACAAATGGGATATGGTGATTGCGCTTTGCTTGTCTCACCATCCTGGCTAGTTGCTTGCCAGGGCGTTCACCCTCGCCGTACTTTACCATGCCTGGATTGTCCAGGAACTTCAATTCCCTGTCTGCATGTGCCCGGAGTCTGTCAAGTTCAGTTTTAATATCTCCCAGTATGGATCAGCTGGATGCAGACATATAGAGGGCAGCCCGCTGCAGGTCTTGTGCTGGGGTGCCGCCAGGGTCCAACGTCCCACGACTCCTGCCGCAATCACACGTGAGGGACCAGTTGTTTATCCGGCGGCCGCTGTGCAGTGCCAACTAGTCCAGCGGTTGTGTGCTGCAGGGAGAGAGCAGGGTGCACGGCCAATCACCTTGCATCTGCGGCCTCAGCTGCTAGGGTTTCAGAGGCACATCGGGAAGATTGGCGAGGGTCGGACTCCACTATTCAGTTGCACGGACGTTCTGCGAGCTGGGCAGCACTTGTATTTTATGTTTCGCACCCTGTATATCAGGATTGTAGCTGCATATTGGTGCCGGGCTGCAGAGTTCTATCCTTAAACAGCCATTTTGGTCGTGCGTTACAGCGCCCCCAGAATTGAGTATTTTAAATGCACCAATAAATTGAAGCTTTAATAATGGTCTCACATGGTGCTGATGGTGTATTTTGTAAAGGTTCTTTATGAATCTAAACAAATAAAATGATGTTTTTAAAAAAAAAGGAAATGTTTTCAAACTTGTTCAGTAAGTTGCTCATTGACAAGCCCATACTGCACAGTGAATTAAATCAAAATGCCACTATTCTTAATGTATATCTGTCAAAGCAAATGTGATGCTATTGCATATACAGCAGCATTCTTACAAACATACATAAACTTACAAGAAGGCAGATCTCCCACCTCTTCGTCCTGAGCATTTTGCAATGACTTGTACAATAATGTCCTGGTCGTCTCCTGTAGAGGAAGTATTGACAATGCAAAAATATAGAAAATCTTTTACCAGAAATTGGTTTACGATTTTAAAAGTTGTAAATAGTTATACCACAACAGTGTTTGTTGAACATTCAACGCAAAGAAATACACGGGTGTATATTTAATGCCTGTTTAAAAAACAACCAAATTATGAGTTGTGAAGATTTCTATAGCAAAAATAAATAGCTTCTAGTATAGCACGTGTAAAATGTCTGTCTGCATATAGATTCATGTAAAACTAAATAAAGCATACTTGAAAGACTAATGATGCATCAGTAGTTTTTGGTAAACCTGTACAAATTGAAGATTGACCCTGTTGAAAATGAATGTCCCAATAGAATGATTCAAAGGCAAAAAATATCGATAAAACAGACACTGAAAAACAAAAACCACCAACCACTTTGCAAGGCATCTAGGCTCACAGTATGCTCAATGGAAGTGTCTGTCTCTTCCACAGTACTAGAGGGCACTTTCATTAACTGTATCTACATAATGAAAAGAGAAAAAAATACGTTTAACTCTGGTAATTACATATGCTCCAATTAAATCCTTATAGGGATACCAACATCTGTACCACATACATTCTTGGATGTAAAACGATGTATAAGAAACAAAGTTTAAAGTTATGATGGCAATATTTTGGTAATGTTACATGCATTCTTTAGGAAATAAAAACTGAAATTAGCAGATGAGCATTACAGGAGTTAATGTTATAATTTTAGTTGGAGGAATATAAATTTGACACTTTTTTTCTACTTCATACCTTCTATTCTGTGTATATGCTGAAAAGCAGTGGGAACAGCATTTGGAAGTAAGTTGCTAATCATTCTGGAACAACCCGTTTTGGAGTACTTGAAGACACGTACATATCGGATGAAAAGAGCATGTTGCACACACCGAAGCGATTACCCCTTGCATTTGCAAATACATCATTGGCTCGGCTTTCAACCTTGGAATCTGGAAAGCCACAGTTGAGCAGCTAAACAATGTGGAAAATGTGCAGCACTCTTCCGGGAAGTCCTGGCATGACTGACCAATAGATGAAGGCATTTTTGGCCACAAACGAAGCGCCAGAACTAAGAAAAGAAAATTAATTTTCACAGATGTAAATGATCGACAAAACAAATTAGAAAGTTAGAATGCAACCTATACAAAACAAATTAGAAAGTTAGAATGCAACCTATAACAGAATCTTGTCATTACACAGCAAAGCTAAATTGTGATGGGAAGTATTTAAAAAGTTTAGAGAACAAAAAACATAGAAAGGCTTAACAGAATATAAAAATATTATAAATGAATTTCCAAAATTGTAATAAGAAAACCAGATATAGCAAGACATGAAATACCTGTTTAAATATGTAAGTAGTGATTCTGGAACGAAGACCAATTGCTGGCAAAGTCTAATTTCAGTAGTTGAAAGCAGAGAAGTGGTCTGCCTAAGGATTAGAAGTCTCCTTTATATACTGGTATGAAGGGGTGTACATGTGAAATGGGAACGGATACATGAAGTGGAGTCCTTTTTTTGAGGGCTGGAAAATGCTTTGACGTTTTATGCCAATATGTTAGGTCTAGAATTTGAAGTGGGGGGCAGGGGTGATGCTGCCTCACAAGGTGCAGGGGAAGTCTGTCTGCATACAGGGGCCCTTGAAATGTGTTCATTCGCAGGCAGAGCCTTCAAAGTAGAAGCTGTAGCCATTTGGTCAGGGGCATCTGATGCAAGATTCCTTTCGTGGTACATTGGGTACTAGGGCCGTTCCGGCACCCTCCATGACCATTGTCCCATCCCTGAAATGTAGAGCATAGCTAAAGCAACACTTTTGAATAAAGGGGTTAGGGGGATCACAATGTAAAGTGAGGGACAAATGCATACATCTGCCTGCTGGGCCGGTGATGTATGTTGATTCATATGGATAGCTTTCAAAGAACAAGTTTTATGCACCTCGTTTGGGTGACATGCTGTGAATGAGTTTCGAAATTAGTGCCTTTCCTAGGTTACTAAAGGACCAGTGGTGCACCTTTCTTACATTTACTGCAGTGCATTTCATGGTCTCAAACACATCCCAGTGTTGACATACGTTTAAAGTCGGGTAGTTTTAATGTGATTGTATGTTAATATTTTCATGATGCAAAAATGTGTAGTATGCCTGATACTTTGCTATTCGGTTGAGATTTACAAAAGTAAAATAAAACACAAACACAAAACTGAGTACCTGCATGAATTCACAACACAGCTTTTGTATATTTATCCTCTTACGCATACTAAATAACACATACTTATATTTTTTATTCAAAAACCACCTTGAGCTAAAAATATGGTTTACAAAAAGTACCTTGTCGTAATTTCATTAACATTTCAATGCCATCGAATGTCCCTACTATACCTAATCAAAAAAATGGAGAAATGATACAAAATATAAACATGGCCATCTCATAATTATATTGTTTGGGCCATGGTTTGGGTGACTTTGACAAGACCTTTGGATTGTGGTCACCCATGAATCTTTTGATTAACAGTTTATTTTGAAACACAATACATTGTGTCTGTGGTGTGCCATTCTACTCATACTTTATTCATAAATGTAAACTTTTGAAATGTACTTTGTGAGGTGATAAGGATAGCAATAATATATCTTACAAGATCAATGTGTTTTTTGCCATGTGATCGGTTTGTTTATACAATGTTTTATGTGTAAAATATAATTTTAGGATAGTGTACAAAACAAGACTTTGTGTTCCCAGTAACAAATCAATTTGAAAGACTAACTTCAACGATTAAAATAACACTTAAAGTAAAATTAGTAAATATTTGACATTGCTCAACATTATCCCTTGTATTAAAAAAAAGTGAAACGATGCATGAATTGCTTGGAAGTTCCTCACTTAGGACACTTCACATGCAGGTATGACTCTATGGACTCTGGCCCCCAATTTTCAGTGAATACACCACATATAGGCTCTATAGTCCACAAGCATGTACCATCTGTGTAAATAAGAGAAATTGTTTAGTCGCATTGTGACATGTAAATTGTACAATGTTTGCTTATTTAAAAAAAGACTAGAGCTAGAAATGTGCAACAATAAAAGTACTGTTCAACAATATATAGTTAGAAAAGAATACAATTGAGATCGATGTGCATCTGTATTTTAAAGTTATTTGAAAGTAAATTGTACAAAGATTTTTTCAGGAAAAAGGGAAACTTAATACTCGCTCGTTGCTGGGAACATGAGGGTAAACAGTGCCACGAAATGTGTTCATTAGCACCATCAGCATTCTCAGAATAGAACATGTAAGACTGGCTGCCCTGAAGTGTGTTTGGAGGGTTGGGCATAGTGGTGGAGATCATCTTCTGATATGTAGGCCACGCAGTTGTTTTCATGGCAACAAGTGTTTTTGACCAAAGTTGATATGACTTTCCTACAATGGCATTGCACACAGAGGATGTTTGTCTTGGTCGTGCACTATTGTCATAAGGGGGGGGGTTGTATTGCGTTGTGGGCTGCTGTCACATAGAGGGGCTCATGCTATTTATTGCTGCCAGGGCACTGGACATTATAGAGATTGCACAGCAGATTAGACTATCACACGAGGGTGGTTGTGGGCCCATGTGGTTCACAGCTATCAATTTCACAAAGTTAAGACCCACCGAAAGAATAAATGTAAATGATTGATGTATGGCCTGATCCAGATGTCTTTGAAATGGTATTATCCAAATTGATCTTTTACAATTGACCTTTTGTCCAAATTGACCGAATTATAGTGGTCCTAATTGACCTTCTGCACAATTGACCTTTGTAGTAGTATATATGTATTGGGTTGGTTTTGGATTATAAATAACATAAAGGGACCTTTTAAATTGGGTCAATTATCCTGAGGTCAATTGTGAAAAAGTTAATTATTATACATCCTTTGAAATTGGTCCATTTTAACACGCAAGTGCACCCCTCCTTTAGTGCGTTGCTATAAAAACTGAATCACAAAACAGAAAAATCTCTAAAAACAAAGCTGTATGTTTACAAACTTTTACAGATATGACTGTGCGGACACCAGGTATTTTATTTTGCAAAACAGTTTGTATGTTTGCTTGCTGTTACAGCACACAATTAAACCATGTTATTACTCGGAACTAAAATAATCTAAGTGGCGTTGCAAAGCAGAGAGGGTGTGGGGCACAGAGAGGAAGAGATGACGGCCTTAGCAGGCAAGTTTATCAATCTTCATTGAATAGTCAGGTTTGTAGGTGTTTCGTGACTTGTAGCAGGGAGGTGACTTGACAAATGTTTGTGGGAAAGGTGTTTTATAGATAATGGCACATCAGTTAACCTTCAGTGGTTTCTACTGCTGTACCTGAATATGAGAACCTTAAGAGTAGTTTAACGGAGCAAAGCGCTCTGGCAGGGAGATGATGCAAAACAGTCTTTGAGATAGGTGGGGGTTTTGCTGAAGGCATAGCCATTTAAATCAGATCTTTTTACAGGAAGCCAATGGAGAGCACTCTCTGGTATGGGTGTCTTTTTTTAGTTTTTTATTCTCTCATAGAACATTTAATCAAGTACAATTGCATTTAGAATGTATGTATGTATTTTATGCTTTATCTAGATGGCTACATTTTATTTGCTTTTTCCAGAGTTTGAGATGCATCACCTGGCTTTCTTTTTTTCTCTTTGCTCTCTTGCATATATATTCTATTGTAGTTTGGTTTGAGCCTAAAGTGTTCCATCATTCTTGCTAGATGATTGCCTTAGTTTGTCTCTGGTAGATATTGTTTTATCTGTTTTACATAAGCTGTGGAAATTTTATTTACTTATAGGTAATACTTTATTCCTAAATACATAGTCTAAACCAACACAGATGGGTCTATGGGGAAAAAGATTGGTGACCTGCACAGAATTAGAACTACGTGTAAATCCTCCCGAGCCCTTGGACCGGATGGGATATGTAGTTCCCTTACTAAGAAAAATCCTTCACGGGTTGGTGGTTTGGATCAGCGAGACGCAAACAATCCCGGCCTCGTGGCAAGATGGCATAATTGAGCCACTATTTAAGAAAGGAAACCACTTGAATCCAAGAAACTATCACCTGTTGGCGATGTTAGATATTCCATCGAAGATATTCCCCCACCTTTTATTACAGGAATTGGAAGAATTGTCTGTTAAGTGCAACGTTGTTCCTGCCAACCAGTTTGGCTTTCGCCAAGGCTCCAACACCACTATAAATTGGCTAACTTTGTAATGTAGGTAACCACTAAAATCAAGGAATATTTTTTTACATATAGGTACCTGACTGAGGACCTCTATCCATTTCAACTAACAATCACTACGGTATGGCACTTTTTTTTTTCTGTACTTAAATACTGCATTCTGTATCATAACATCCTAGGAGCTCTTGAGAAACAAGATTATCAGTAATCCACTAATGTATTACAGAAGTACTGAGGGCACCATATTGAATGAGGTTCAGACCTTGACTAGAACCTAGTGAAGACATAAGCCTGGTAAATATAATTATATAATTCAAATGTTAATCCACATGCAACTCAGTAAGTCTACTTAAGTTTTGCAACATGTTAACACTCGTATATGGTTTTCTGTAAATGTTTTTTTTAACTAGAAACAGTCCCTGAAGATGGTCATTAATGACCGAAATGCATTGGACATAATTTGCAACAGGCCCCTTTCTTAAACCAATTTTGTTATTACTGCTACATCATTGGATGAATTATTATTTTTTCATATTTTTGAAGACTACCATAATGGAAATTATACAACAAATCAAGTGGATCCCCACACAGGTCCTTCCAGCAGTCTGGGACAACACACCTAGACAAACAATTGGCAAATCTAAGCTCCTTGATGACATTAAACTGAAGTCTATAACAACTGCGGGTGCCATAAGTGCCTTTGCCTCAAGGGGTTGTGGCTACTCCATAGGTGCAATCCTACACCTGTATTGGGCTAAGATTGCCTCTGTTATTCTATACGGGGCAGAAATATGGGCTCTGGCACAGGTCAAAGAATTTGGCAAATTAGAAGCCATGATAATCAAGAAGCTACTAAGATTGCCCCCTCGGATGGCCATTGAAATGCCTTAAGAGTTTAACAAGAGGCCCATATATGCGAAGCTACAATTAAGCTGTCTGCTTTTGATTTGGAAGCCACACAATGCTCTAGCTGACTCAATGCTGGGCATTCAGTACGCAGCTCTGAAATCTAAAATTAACTTTGTCAAGCAGCTGCTTGATTAACATCTGGCCTGTAGCAAAAAAATGGCTTGCTCTGGCACCAAGTATTAGATTGGTCCATTAAGAAATACAAAAAACATATCGAGGTTCTTGTTTACACACAGTGCAATGAGCAATTAATGGCAGACCTTGCGACCAAGAGCCACGCGGCTAATTTCATAGAATAGAATACAATTTAAATAGAGAAAAGGTGCCGAGCTATATTTCCAGCTTCTCAAAAATGTTACTGTATGGGACTATTTAAAGGGTAGGTTTAATACAAGTGTAAGGTGTTTCTCCCCTTTTTATCTGTGGGAATGATTGAGCCGCAACCTGAAGGAGACCTGAGCATAGGAGTGCAACACCTTACTGCACACATGTGCAAAAACAATGAAAACCCAGGGGGACTTTGGATGGACCCTCTTGAGTCTAATGTCGATCAGCCCAGAGGACGGACAGCTATACTGGTGCCCCTAGTGTAATAAACAGACACAGCCTTATTTCTTGTAGTAAGCATGGACCGCTTTTGTTTGTTATAGAAAACTGTCAAACCAATCCTCAGTTCACTTGTGTAATATTACATACTTTGCTCCTAACAGAGAAGCTCTCTGCTAGTACTTGCCAGAAAACAATACTTTAAAGTTCTCCTTGGATCCCTTTTTGGTGTCAACACTTTCACATTAGCTATAATAATGAAGTAGGTCCAGTGGGATCACATTGAGAATAAATGCATTCACATTTGGTAACTAAATACTTAGACCAGTGCATTCACATTTTGTAAATAGATAATTAAATAGATCTGTGGTATCTCCTTGAGAAGTAATGCATTCATTTAGTCAATAAATACTTAAATAGGCCAGTGGGTTCACTTGAGAACCGGTGCATTTACATTTGGCAAACAAATAAATAGCTCAGTGGGTTCACTGGAGAGAACCATTGCATTCACATTTGATCAATAAATAAATGGATCGTACCAGCGTATCCTCACTGCTGGTAGCAACAGAATGTCACAGGGACGTACAACACTTAACACAACAATCACCCAGTCCGGCTACCAGGCTGTAAGCCACCTCTGTTTTGAGCAAGGGAAGCCACCGCCCCGTGCAAATAAAACCGTGAGAGATGGAACTGTAGCAAGCCTAACCCGCGGACCAAGACAGGCCTCTGGAAAATACGTGGGACCCTTCAACTAGCTTGGCGGCCTTGACACAACTGAGGACCTGGGTGCTCTGTGTCGGTCTGGAGCTCGCTTCTCTCCTTGTATCTCCAGGCGCTCTGCCCCTCACGAGCCCCCCAGGGCTCTTAAGCTCCCGGGGTCTTTCCGTTTATCTCCAAAAGCAGGGGGGCTTGTGCCGGTCTTGAGGTGAAATCACCTCGGAGACAGCCCCGCTCACCCTGCTGGTGGAGCCTACCATGTCTCTACTGGCAACTCTGCGTGCCAAAACCCACGCAGCAAAGTGAAACGAACATAGAGCGAGGACAATAAACAAACAGGCCAGTCGAACAAAATGTGACACATAGCTCACGCACATACTGAAACCCACAGGAAATGCGGGTTTACTCAAGGCAAATTAACTAGTCGGGTCATGGGCTAATATATATTGAGACAGCAGCCTTGAGACCGCTTAGACACCTTTTGATGGCCTATGAAGCCTTGTTGCCCGTTAGATTGTATTTATTGGGAGCAGTAGATCCAGAGGAGCGGCTAGATGCAGAGGATCTGTGGGAATTATTCATGTGCACCAACCTGGAGACATATATCCATCATTTTTCAATGTTTTGGAGGAAAATTGTTTTTAACGTTGGTGATTTATGCTAGGTAGTTTATGAACCTTTGGGAAGTATGATTTGTAATGTAAGGATATGTTTGGTTACGATATTTTAAAAGTTGAGTTGCTCAACACTATAAAATGCATTTAAAAAAAGACAGATGTTTAATTCGGTAATACCATAAAACATATACATTCCAAAGTATAGTACATAATTAGACCGCACCAGTTAAGAGACACACAGATTTTCAATCAGTGATCTAATGGACCCTGGGCTGATACCATAAGATGCTTAGTGCATACATTAAATCCAATACTATCCTTTCAGTAATTTGACCGTGACAATTAGAATAAATGTCCATTTTCATTAACCCAATTTGGGTCAAGACTGGATTTAATAAACTAGCAAATAACTTTTTGGGGGACAATATTACTAACTTCATTAAAACAAGTAGTTATCTGCTGTTTAGTTTGATCATTTGGTCCAGCCAGTATAGTTTCAAACGTAGAGAATATTTAAGCTATTTCAATTAATTTAATTAATGCCACTATAAAATCTTACTTTCTAAGTATAGAGCAGTATAATATATATTTGCTGTAGTGCGACAACGTAGATGTATATTTTATGTTTTCTCCAGGCTTTCTTGCATGAGGGGCACCACAAAAAAGAGCTGTTTCGTCATGGATTAAACTGTATTTCCATCTGTCAAACTGATTTCTCCTCCACTTGGTTGTAAAAACTCAGAGGCAGGATCCTAAATCTAAATTTCAATAGGTGCTTTCATTGATTTACACATTATACAGTTAGTCCTCATAGCCAGCTCTACACTTCAGATTGTAACTTACTAGATACAGGCACTAACACCACCTGACCAGGTCTTCTACATTGTCCACTCTTTGCACGCCTCCGTCACCACCATTTTAGCATGCGTTCCATAACCTTGTGGATTTTCCCACTTTTTGGGGACACAGATATTGCGTAACATTGTTTTAACATAAGGAACCATGTGATTTGATCAGCACCAGCCGTCGTGATTAGAGCTTGAGTGATTAGCAATGCACCACGATATTAAGACAGTTCCACATCTTAACCCAATATATGAGCAGTTTTAATCTTGGGCTGAATGCTATTCCATTCAATCCCAACTCATCCTTGTAAGAAGGCGATGGAGGACTACATGGAAGACCCAACAATCTCTTAAGGAATTTCCTATCCTTTATTTCCACCATTTTTATATTACTGTGCCCTCATAATTCACTCCATATGCAGAATGATATTGCTTGCAGTTTATAAACCTCCACAGCACTTGAAATTGCCCGGTCAGCAGTTTGCTTGGAGAATTTTATTAATGTGCCATCCCCTCCCTTTCACTCCCCACGCGTTCAAGCATGTTACTTTTTATTTAGTTGAGGCTTCCAGTTTATTGCATTGTCTAAGTATGCACTATTCCTCCTTATTCATGTTTCCTGCTTTGTACCATTTGTGTATAATACTATGCGTATAATGCCAGATGTTTTTTAAAAACACATTTTCCCATTATTTTGTAATGTGAAATCATAAATTTTTTATGAATTGAAATGTTCCTTCTGCATGACATTGAAGCATTTGTTGATTCACTTCCAAAGCTAGACACCCTTGCTGGATTATAATTTTATATAAAGAGAAAATGTGTACTTTAGGAGCTTTACCTCGCATGAGGCCATATTCCTCTGGCTGGCCCATTTGAATTCTCAATTTTTTAATCACAATTGTATCTCAAAAGTACTCCATCGCTTGACGTTATTCCTTCCAGAAAGACACGTGAAGAAGTGGGGCCTCAAAACAACCCTATTGTGGATTTTATCACAGTAGCACCAAATATGATGCACACATACCTTGATATAGATGTATTGTATGCCCTTGTTTTTTTTGTTTGTTCTCTCCTATGTCCCGATCCTGGCCCAGCTGGTGTCCTTTTTATGTTGCTGAATTTGAAGCAGCACAGATGTTTGCCGATCATAATACCTTTAAACAATATATCACTGTTTGGAGACTCTATAGCAATATATTTATGATATTCAATGGGAACACACAGGATCTCTGTTCTCTGTTACTTCTGCGCATGGTTGAATGGAAGGAATCCTCACCTAAGATTTACAGGCATATTGAGGGATCGTGAAATCCATTTCTTGGATCTGCCGATGGAGGTAATAAATAAACTATCATCCATGGTATATAAGAAACACACTGATTGCAATGACCTTTTATTCTACAGTAGTGTTGCGAGAGAATTTACAGTTGGGGCAATTTCTTCGATACAGGAGGTCATTCTCTATTATACAAGAGAATAAACTTCACGCTAAGTATATTACTGGACAACTGGCACGTAGAGAATATCCCAAAGGCATCTTGAAACAGGTTTCAAAACGAGCCCAGAACACCCCGCGAGATCCGACTCCAACAGAGAGACTGATACAAAATTGAACATGGTTACATCAGTGTTCACTTATTCACTTCTCTAACAAAAATCAAAAAAGAAATCGTTAAACTTTGTCCAGTCCTTAATACTGGCAAAGTTCCTATTGAGCAGCCCTGCTTTGCAATAACACGGAGGAAGAACTTTCAGGACATAGTGCTTCATGACACAGGTGGTCATCAGAATATAGGTCCAACACATAATTTAAGGGTATCTCTGGACAGCCTCTGCCGGACTGCCACTGCCTAAGGGCCACAAGACAAAGGGAAATTCTCAAACAGCTACAGTCCGTGTTCGCCTGGGAAGCCTGCAGTCAACCAGCAGTGACTGTTAAGTGTGGTGTGGGAGGGGACTGCAGCAATTACTGTACTCCATTAAAACCTCACCACTCTTATTACCTATAATAAATATAGCCTTTTTGTGTAAGGCATCCATATCTCACACCTACTTGTGTAGGGTAGCCTCTCATTGTGTTTAGCTCATATGTTAGTCGGCCATATCCCACACTTGGCCTAATTGTGTAGGGCAGCCTCATCCTACTTTTTGCCCATTTGTGTTAGTCATATCTCGCACTTAACCTAATTGAGACGTGTAGTAATTTTCTGCATTTACAGCGCCCTTGCTCCTCCACGGGCGGGTGGCGGTTATATCTGCGCTGGCTGCCACCCTCTTCTCGTCATGGCCCGGGACTGCCACGGGAGGCACCACAATCACCTGGGACGTCCACTGGTCCTGCCGGGCAACGTGCCTATGTCACGGCGCTCCCTTCTGATCTCGGATCACGTCACTTGATGGCAGGCGTTCTCACGTGCAACGGTCCTCGCCGGACCCAGTTAGGTTCCACTACTTAAGGCCGGCAGACGCGAGGAACAGTGCGTCTTAACGCTCCTGTTATGTATGCATTCAATCTTGCTCTGATCCTCGTTCTGTCTTGCTCTGCCTCCAGCTCCCTTCCTTCTCTACTGAACTCCCCTGCCTTACCCTGCTCCTTTTGTCCTCCTTTTCCTGCCGTATCACTCTGTGGTGGCTCCCTGTGGGTACTACCACTTAAGACCCATTACCTCCCGGTTCAGTGGTTTCCACTGCCTTCACACCCTGTAAATCCTGGAAGGTGAGCCTGTGGTGTGGGGGAACCGCTCCCCAACCCAATCTGGGGTTGCTACTGCTCCGGGGAGGGGGGACTGGGTCGCCTGCCTGCACTGACCACAGCATCCTGGACGTTCCATGAAACGGTGCCTGCAAGAAGACGGTCAAGCCATCTCGATCCTCCAACTAGTGTTCCAGTAAGCAGAAACCCAATGATCAGGCCCTTGACAGGTAGCAGTATTCTGCATATAGCGAATGCAAGAACTATCCAGGTGCTTCGAATTGTGAAGATCAGCCATGCACCAAATTAGGTTCCAATTATGAAGATTAGCCACATGTCACACTCAGATTGTGAACTTCAACCAGGTGAAACGTTTACATAGAATTGTGAAGATTAGCCAAGCGCCACATTTAGATAGAATTATCAGATTAGCCTTGAAACACTTGTGTATAGGCGTTTTACAAATGCCATATCATATATCATATCATGCGGCACACTTAGATTTGTGAACATTAACCATGCGTATCACTAGAATTGTGATGATTAGTCATCCGTCACATTAGATCTAATTGTGTAGATTAGCCATATAGAAGAACGGAGAGTAGCCAAAGTACTACACCTGCTCCTGCTTTCTGCAACACATCACCCAAATACTACACATGCCCTCTGGGCTAGCCAAACCATGCACAAACACCCAACACTATTAACACACGCTTATAACATAGAACTGTGGATACTGGACCTTACCCATACAGATTCAATCCATTGCGCACAACCTTAAATACCATCAATCTACACAGAAACACACATTCGAGGGGATTGGGTCCTCCGACGTATTCCATATCTGACATGTAATCACCACAGCTGTGCTGCTTCGGAAACATTTTTCCTGCGTCGATGCGCCGTCGTCGAGGACCTCCGACGTCCGTCATCCGATGTGATAAGTAGGACGCACGACGCCCGTAGCCTCAGTTCTGTTTTTTCTGCGAACGTGTTGCTTCGTGTTTCTCGGTTTAAACGCCTCGACTCTTTGGAGTTCTGTTCTTTTCGGTTCTTCGAACCTGTTCGTTTTGTGAAAATCCTTTAGAAGATGTCTTCTACTTCGTCTTCGACCCCGCGTCCGGTTTTCAAGAAGTGCGGGGAGTGTGGGTCCAAGATGTCGGTGACGGACTCGCACGACGCCTGCCTCTGGTGCCTCGGGGAGGCCCACGACACGGATGATTGTATCGACTGCCAGTCGCTCACGTCCAAAGCCTTACGCGAACGTAAGAAGTTGTTGTCGGTAGGTCGGGTGTCCAAGCCCCGGAAGTCGAAGTCTGCAGGGCTTTCGACGGATGATTCGAGGGGTGACTCTCCGCGTCATCGGAAGTCTTGTGGGTCTCCTTCTAGGAGTCGGTCTCGCCACTCCTCAGCCTCTTCGAGGCATTCTCGGAAGCGCCGACACCGGTCGTCTTCCAGGTCCTCTTCGGAGGACTCTGCCCGGCACGTCGCTTACCCCTCCAGCCGTGCGACGCCGGATGAATGGGCTTCCTTCGGGAAGAAGATGCTGGCGATTCTTGAGTCACAGGGTACTCAGCCGTCCGCGCCCCCGAGTGGGGTCGGTCGTGTGAGGTCGAGAGACACCGCTCGCAAGAGTGGTCGGCACGAGTCACGGGAGAGGTCCCGTTCGGACAAGGGGACTCGTTCTCGACGTACCCGTTCCAGGTCCCGGTCCTCGACGCGTTCGAGACCGTGTGCACCTGTGAGGTCTTCGAAGAAGGCATCGACGTCTGTGGCGTCGAGGGCGTCGACAGGCTTTCTCGAGGCTCTGGCTCCGAGGAAGTCGTCGATGCCGTCGACGCTCGGGTCGTCGAGGGACACGCTCGGGGCTCCGGCCTCGAGGGCTGTGTCAACGCCGCCGAATCTGGAGGCGCTGCATCTGACGTCGATGCTGATTTCCTCGACGTCGACGCCGCTTCTCTCGGCGCCGATGCCGGTTCTCTCGACGCTGGCGCCGATTCGCTCGACGCCATCGATGCCTTTCGTGTCGGAGGTACCCCGTGGCACGGGTGGACCCCCTAGGAAGGCTCTGGTTAAGAGCAAGCACTCTAGGGTGCCTTCTTTTCGCCACCTGGACTATATTTCAGAGGCGGATGAGGATTCCGATGGCCTGGTTCCTAGTCAGGTTCCGGATCAAATTGTCTCGGGCCATAGTCAGTTTGACGAGTTGAGACAGTCACTGCATGATGCCAGTGGACTGGACACCTCTCCGGAGGTGGAGTTTTGTAGGCCTGAGCCTGGCTCTCATGCTGATTCTTCATACCGGCGCCTTATGGCTAGGGTTTCTGAGTACTTGGGATGGTCTGCTCCCCCAGGGGAGTTTGTGCAGGATGATCTGACGGACATCCTTGATGTTGGTCCCCCAACTGACCCGGTTCTGCCGTTCCATATGGCTTTACAGAGAAGGGTGGCGGCGGCTTGGACTGCTCCGGAGTGTCTCCCGGCGGTGGGCAGATCCTTGTCGCGAAAATACCGTCCAGCCAGTGGCGACCCCTGCTACTTGACCAGGCACCCCACTCCGGAGAGTTTGGTGGTGCAGGCGGCCACGGCCCCGGCGAAGCAGGCGTCGTACCCTACCATCCCTCCTGATAGGGACGACAAACGTTTTGATGGCTGGGCGAAGTAAGTGTTTTCTTCTGGTGGTATGGCGCTTCAGGCGGCCAACTCCATTTGTGCCTTGTCGCGTTTCACGCACACTCTGTGGAACTGTGTTGCGTTAGCAGCTGAACATATTCCCGAAGGGGACGAACGGGATGGTTTCCTTGCTATGGTCCAGGATGGTAAGGATGCCATGTGTGAGTCCGTTCAGTCGGGTTTGGACTTAGCTGAATGCGTCAGTAGGTCCATGGCGGCGAGCACCGTGATACGCAGGTTTGCGTGGTTGCGGAAGTCGGGGTTTGCTCCTGATGTGCAGTCCCGGCTCAACATGCCCTTTGATGGTGAGCACCTTTTTGGCAGCAAGGCTGACGAGAGCCTTGAGAGGTTGCAGACCTCGAAAGCTGCAGCGAAGTCGTTGGGCGCTGCAGTTCGCCAACCTCTGCCTTTTCGTCCTAGGGGACAGCAGTGGAGGGGTGGTTCCTTTCGCTATTACTCGTCCTTCAGTAAAGCAGGAGGAGCTGGCAGTCAAAGAGGCCAACGCAGGGGTACCAGAGGTGGACGACAGGGTACCCGTGGTGCCAAGGCCGCTCGGGCAGTTGCCTCTTTGCCCTCAGGTAACGCCGCAGCCGCTCCCACTCAGTCATGAGGCCATGTCCCATGGTTCGCCGGTTGGGGGAAGGCTGGCGCAGCATCATGTAGAGTGGCAAGCCATTACTTCAGATGTGTGGGTTCTGGAGATCATAACCCACGGCTACTGTCTTCCCTTTCGGCACAGGCCTCACGACAATCCACCGGGGAACCTCTTTGCGGTGTCCGGATCCGCTCCTTGCGCAGGAAATTCAAGCCCTGCTGGAGAAAGGCGCCATAGAACTGGTGCCTGTAGCGGAGAGGAACAATGGATGGTATTCCCCTTATTTTTTGATTTCCAAGAAAGACGGGGGATTGAGACCCATCATGGACTTTCGCGGTTTGAACAAACTCCTCAGGAAGGACAAGTTCAAGATGGTTACTCTCTCTCAAGTCCTCCAGGCCCTTCAGCTTCAGGACTGGTTTTGTCACTCGACCTCAAGGATGCTTACTTCCATGTGCCGATCCATCCCAAGCACAAGAAGTACCTGAGGTTCGCGGTTGGCGACTCGCACTTTCAGTTTCGGGTCCTGCCGTTCGGATTGACCTCCGCCCCGAGGGTTTTCACCAAGCTCATGGTGGGGGTGGCAGCGCATCTCAGACAAGGGGGGATTCACGTCTACCCCTACCTGGACGATTGGTTGATCAGGGGGAGCTCTCCCGAGCAAGTCCTGGATCATCTATCTGTCACCTGTCGCTCCCTTCACAGGCTGGGCTTCTCCCTCAATTTAAAGAAGTCCCATTTGACGCCAACACAGCGGCTCCAGTACATCGGAGCAGTGCTCGACACTTCCCTGGGGCAGTGTTTTCCTCCCCAGGTGAGGGCTCTTCACATTCAGCAGATGGTGCACAAGTTTCAGCATTCCCAGACGCTCCCAGCGTTCGAGTTCTTGAGGTTGCTCGGCCTCATGGCTTCCTGCGTTCTTCTGGTGCCAGAGGCTCGCCTGCGGATGAGATCTTTGCAGTGGGCACTCAAGACGCAATGGTCGCAGTCCTCCGGCAGGATGTCGGACTCGATTCAGGTGCCGTCCTCGGTCGCCCGGGACCTTCTGTGGTGGGCCGTCGAAGGCAACTTGATGAAGGGGGCTCCATTTTGGCTTCCCTGGCCGGAGGTGACGATCGTGACGGATGCATCCCTCACGGGATGGGGAGCTCATGCCAACGGGCTGACAGTCAGCGGTCGTTGGTCTCCGTCGGAGTCCAGACTCCATATCAATCTGTTGGAGCTGAGGGCCGTCAGGCTAGCCCTGAAGGCTTTTCTGCCGTCTGTGCGAGGGAAGAATGTCCTGATCCTGACGGACAACTCAGTGGCCATGCACTACCTCAACAAAAAGGGGGGGGGGGCAGGGTCACTTCCTCTGTGCAGGGAGGCGATGCAGCTCGAGTTCTGGGCCATCCAGCAGGAAGTTTTGATCTCGGCAGTTCATCTGGCCGGAGCCGAAAACGTGACGGCGGATGCTCTGAGCAGGCAGAGCGTGATCTCTCACGAGTGGGAGTTGGCTCAGGAGATTCTCCTGGAGATCTTCGCCCTTTGGGGGACCCCTCAAGTGGATCTCTTCGCCTCCAGTGTCAACCGGAAGTGCGAAAGGTTTTGCTCGCGGGAATTTCCTCCAAAAGGGGCCTTAGGAGACGCGTTCGTGGTGGAGTGGTCATTCCCGCTGCTGTACGCGTTTCCTCCAGTCCCCTTCATCCCGCAAGTGCTGCGGAGGTTACGGAAGTTCGGTTCCCGGATGATCCTCATTGCTCCGGCGTGGGCTCGGAGGACGTGGTACCCGGACCTTCTCGACTTGTCCATCTGCCCTCCACGTCGTCTTCCCTACCGAGACGATCTGCTCTCACGGGAGGGGGGTCAGGTTCTCCATCCAGAGGTCAGATCCCTCAACCTTCACGCTTGGCTTCTGAGAGGTTGAGGTATAAGGATTGGGACCTCCCTGAAGACGTGATGGAGGTGTTGCTTTCGTCCCGAAGGCCAGCAACAAAGTCTCTGTACCGTTGCCGTTGGCGTAAGTTCTGTGACTGGTGCAGAGTTCAGAATGTGGATCCTTTTGCATGCGACATCCCCATGGTTCTGTCCTTTTTACTTTCTTTGGCCCACAGGGGCTTGCAAGTGGGGGTACCATTAAAGGTTACCTGGCGGCGCTGTCCATCTTTAAGCGCTCGTTTGAAGAGTGTTCTTACTTTAAAATCCCTTTAATTTCAGTTTCTGAAAGGGCTCACTAATGTGTTGCCTCCGTCACCTTTCCTGGTGCCTGGTTGGGATTTAAACCTTGTTCTTAGGTTTCTTATGGGTGCTCCGTTTGAGCCTTTACATTCTTGCCCTTTGAGGCTGTTAACTCTGAAAACTGTGTTTTTAGTTGCGGTTACTTCCGCTCGCAGAGTGAGTGAGTTACAGGCACTTTCAGTTAAGCCTCCCTTCACTGTATTTCACAAGGACAGGGTTGTCCTTCGTCCTCCTTTTCTTCCGAAGGTGGTGTCGGAATTTCATTTGGCCCAGAAGGTTGTTCTTCCGGCATTCTATCCTCCTCCGCATCCTGGTAAGGAAGAGGAGAGGCTCCATAGGCTTGATCCTAGGAGAGCTTTGAGCTTTTATGTTTCACGCATGTCCCGGGTCAGAGTGGACGATCAACTCTTTATTGGTTACGCTGGGAAACGTTTGGGGCAAGCTGTGACGAAACAGACTGTCTCGCTGGATTATTTTAGCCATCTCGGAGTGTTACCGTTTGGCGGGTAAGGACCCACCGGTTGGCTTGCGGGCCCATTCTACCAGGGGTGTGGCTGCATCCACTGCACTGCAGAGGGGTGTTCCTGTTCGCAACATCTGTGATGCAGCCACCTGGGCTTCAGTACATACTTTTGTACGTCACTATTCCCTCGATTCCATCCGAGGGCAGGATCTGGCCTTTGGCAAGGCGGTCCTTTGCTCTGCTATTTGATTGGCTTTTCTAAATTTGATTCTAAATTCTTTCCCTCCTCCTTGCTCTGGTACTGCTTTGGGAGTCTGTCATAGATATGGAATACGTCGGAGGACCCAATCCCCTCGAAGAACAAGTTACTTTCTTACCTGGTAACGTTCTTTCGATGGGATGGTCCGACGACGTATTCCATATCGCTCCCGCCCTGCCTTCCCCGCTGCAGAATTTCTTTTGCGATTGCAGCTTACGTTCCGCAAGGCTTTGTGTCTGACTGGCAGTTGACTTATGTCGCACGTTCTGGGGGAAAAAACTACAACTGAGGCTACGGGCGTCGTGCGTCCTACTTATCACATCGGAGGACGTCGGACGTCGGAGGAGGTCCTCGACGACGGCGCATCGACGTCATCGACGCAGGACGCAGACGCCGAAAAAAAGTTTCCGAAGCAGCACAGCTGTGGTGATTACATGTCATAGATATGGAATACGTCGTCGGACCATCCCATCGAAAGAACGTTACCAGGTAAGAAAGTAACTTGTTCTACTCCAACATAAGTCACATAGAAAAAACCCAGGCATTCCACCTTACCCATACGGATACAATAAGCCAATGCACGCAACCAACCACCTGCAGGCCAACACACACAGACGGCAGTTTCTCCTGGTTCTGGACCTATCCTGTCCCTCTACCCTCATTAACCTACCTCGCCCTCTTTCTTGCAGAGCCACGTGAGCACCCAGAGACTGCCCTTAGAAGGTAGCCATGCGTGGTATAAATCAACATAACAAAGACTTATGGAACCCCAATGAAATCTCAGGATATTCACCCTGTGGAATGTGTTCAGTTTGTGATCAAACCTCAAAAAATAACACAATAGATTTGGAGTGGAAACACCCCATGGATTCAAAGAACTTTTGCAAAATGTCATTCTGTAAGTGTTATATATCTAAAAACTTGTCCATGTAATCTGCGATAAATTGGGATGACTTTAAGACCTGTCAAAAAGATAATTAGTGAGCACAGATTCATGCATCAGACTTAGAAATTACCAGCACCCTTAGTGGAACATTTTGTGCAAAAAAGACCTACAGTAGACCAGTTAAAATGGACAGTCTTGGAGAAAATTCGGGTACGGAAAAAAGGGAGACCCCTTGGGGCCATGTTACGGAAGGAACCACAATGATTTATCAGCTTATGCACCGACATACAGAAAGAGGAGGCATTGGTTAAACTCATCACAACATGATGTGCACCAGTTCAAGATGCAGGCTCTTTGCTAATGTTACTGTTGTACCTCATATTTTCTGACTGACTCATCACGTGACAAGCACGTAAATGGTGGCTCAAGTGATCGGTACAGGCCTAGCTATTAAGAATTTAGGAATCAAATAATGTGTGCTAAGCTGCTGCAGATGCTAGATGGAACGTGCCACACTTGTAATCGCAGCAATCAATGACACACCGGTTATACTATTTGAGAGACTGTAGTTTTCAATTATTTAGCCACGTATATTATTCATTATTTTGAGAGAACGCCTATGTAATTTGTTTAAAAACCCACTCCTGGATTGGGTATGAACTAGCTGTCACAAGGCCCGTGCTGACATGTTTTCCATACTTCCTCCGTGTTGATTTTGTACAGGTTGATGCTGACTGGAGGATTAATTCATCCCATGTGCACATGAACTAACAAATTTACCAATATCGAGAACAGTGCTATGGATGGGTAATCCTCCTGCATTGGGTTCATTGTTTTATCTTTTCTTTTCTACCAGATGATTTATAAACGAGCAATGGAGTAGATATGGGAGGGAAATTGTGATCTTTTTGATTTATGTTACCTATATAGGTTAGAACAGAACAAATGAACTTCCATAAATGTTCCCCCTGACATTCCTGAAGTACTATTGGATTAATGTGATCCTGTTGAAGGTGACACAAATACGTCACTCAAATTGGTCAACCTCCTGTTGTGTAGCCTTCACTGTGGTTTGCGTGATACCTAGGGAAAGAAATCTCCATATTTAGATGCAAGCAAGAGATAACTTTGAGATGCAGAGTAATGCATGATATATCTAATTACACACTCGGGCGTGGGTATTAACATGAGAAAATTCCAGCCCGTATGTAGTTTCTAAATCATGCTTTTTAATATTCTTTGGTTTTAGACAATACCTCACAAGAGGTTCACAGTACATGATCTGAAGAGAGTACATTCATCTGCCAAAAAGACTGAGATCCTCCTTATTGGTACACCTTCACCATCCTTTCTCCTCACTCTCTGGCCCGCCTCTACCCCTACCTGCGAGGCTAAGAACCTCAGGGTCATCTTTGACTCCAAACTTTCCTTCTCCGCACACATCTTCTACGTCTCTTAAAAAGTCAAACTTCTTATTGCACCTCCTTACAGCTACTCTGCCTTTCGTCTCCTTCCCTAAGAAGCTTTGTCTCCCAAGCTCTGGTTCTCTCTAAGTTGGACTACTTTATCAGCCTCTTTCTTAATCTACCTGCCTCCACTCTTCGCCCTTTACAAATAATCCAGAACAGGACTGTGAGACTTGTCCTTGGCCTCAAGCCCTGGAATTGTATCTCACCAGCTCTGAAATCCCTTCATTGGCTCCCAGTGGTTGCAAGGATGAAAACACTCTGCATTGTCCAAAAGGCTTTCTGGGGCCTGAGGGCAAAATACCTTCAACTATCCCTTTGTAAATACCTCCCCTCTCGAGCCCTCCGCTCCTCTACTTCTAACTCCCTCAGGGTCAGTCGTTTTTCAAAGAAATGAGTTGGGGGTAGATCTGTCTTCGGCTGCGGCCTCCCTTTGGAACAGCCTCCTTGCCACCTTGACACTTGAGAACCTTTTCCGGTTCCGGAAACACCTCAAGACCTTCCTATTCGCTTCTGCCTTTGCCCCTCTTCTCCCCTGCTGATCTGTTTTTCTCTCTCAGCACTGTGCACCTGGCCACCCTCTGTCCTCCAAGCCCAGGTACCTGCTCACCCTGCCACCCTCCTGCACTGCCTCTGGGCCACCCCTTGCACTGGGGTCTGTATATATATATATACCCTACGGTTCCCCACCCACTTTTCTTCTGCACTTATCAGAACACCCTATCTGACTAAACTAGCACTTGCCTCTTGCTGGCTGCACTAACACTATTTATAGTCTTTATTTATTTTACATAATTTATTCTGCTTTCTTCTGTTCTGCACTTTCCACTTCTCCCATCTTCCATACACTTTCCCTTTTTCCCTTTCCCATGCACTTTTGCGTTTTCAATGTCAGTGGACCTAGTAAGTTTGTTTTTGTTCTCCCCTGTTCCGCTCCCTTTGCCTGGTCGCGCTGTGAAACACTTGTGTACGAGCGCAATATAAATAAAATAACATTTAATTTCATTTTCTCTCATCCCATTGTTTTGGGCACAAAGGTAGAAGAGAAGTACTCTTGGGGGCCCAGAGGGAATAGATCAATTTGTGCATTAGAAGCATTACTGTTTCAAAATTGTGTCCAATTCATTTTTTTGAGCAGAGGGCTATTTTCTCTTTCTATCACCTCTTAGATGGGCAGACCATCACTGTGGCCTTGGCCCAGTATCGCCATCTCTGGAGGGGAAGCATAGTTCTTCCTGAGGGAAAGTGTAGCGAACACTGAGCAGATTAAAGATTGTGTGACCTGTCCACCCTTGTGCGGTGTGTGTATATATACAGTGTTTTTGGTGACCTATGTACATTTTTGGGGATCATATTAATGATTGCCTGGTGGTGTTGCAGCTGTCCTCCACATCTTGTGATCTCCTTCTAATCATTTGTATATTTGTGCTGCCTGTATAACTGGGTTGCCTTCTCTTTTGTCTTTCACTTCTATTGTTTGCCTTAACAGAATTTCAATTCTGGCCTGCTACTGGATTGAAGGTGTTTTCTCCTTGCAGTTTTTCCATTTATTGTCCTCATGGTCAACCTTTCAGATGCCGTACCCACAGTTCATTGCTTGGAACTACTTGCCAATGGGGCCAAAGGCACAGGGTGTTGTGCTGCTGGGGCTCTCAGCTACATACGTCCTGCTCGTTCTTCTGGCCACACACCCTCTGCTACTAAAGGACTTAGGACTACCCACAGGAAGCTCGATTTTGTTATCCCGTGGGGGTGTAAGGCGCCCACCGGTGATGGACGATCTGTGTCTTGCAGTGTATTACTCATCCAATAAGAACGGAAAAGGGGAGGCACTGCGACGGAGAGTGGGGGGAGGGGCGCAATACCAAAACTGATAACTGTTAAACAGTTAGACGTCCCACATTGAAGTGGTAACCATTCTGTCCTCGCACTTAACTCAGCACATCATCTAAAAAGGAAAATACCATCAACAGAAAATGCTGGTGCTGCACCAGGTGCGGACCACAGTAGTACCAAGGAGCAGCTCCTTGGCCCTATCATGATCACTGGTGATGCTTACTAGCTCAATAAAGAGTTCAATATTTTTCATGGGAGCACCCGGGAGGTTACGGGGGAGCAAAGCCACTGCCCGTAACATAGAGGACAATGCATCCACCAGTGATGACCCCAGAAATTATAGTAGAGCGATCACACTCGGCGTGGGGAGCAGTGAGCTAGATCGCCCCATAGCCAGCTCTGTTACCTGCAGTGCCACAGCCGAGGAGGGCACGAGCCGGGCAAGGACAATCCAGGGAGTCATGAGCAAATTGTTTTCACCCTTGCGGTTGTAGTACTGTAGAATCCCATCGAAAACAGGACTCAGAAAACGGTATTGAAGATCTGACGCTTCCACAACTCCAAATCCTGCCACATTTCGCCACAGTGGTGCTGAAGACATTGCATCTCAGAGCCCAGTGCCCAGTCTCCAGCCCAGCCTCCCATTGGAAAGGCTGCAGGGAGGAGGGTGCCCATCACCCAGAACCAGCTCCCCAACAATATCAAGAGTTGTCAGAGACCATAAAGACACAAGATGTAGGCCACGTGTGTGCATAAAGAGCACCAGCTGTGCTAATCTCCCCTGCACACAAGTCCCCCCCCCCCCCCCCCAAAAAACCTTCCAACCCCATCTTGGATCAAGGCGATGAGGAACCACCACGGGAGGCAAATGCACCCTCATTCTAATCAAACTAGCAGCCATGCAGAAGGTGCTAAAGCTTAACATCCAAGATCAGGAGGTTCCACAGGGGAGTGCCAGACAAGCACAAAGGACATTATAAGGGCTCCACAGCTAGTAGTGGAGAAATTCCACAGCACCTGTGTAACTGATCTAAATCCGAGTGACATTATTGGCAATAGGATTGGCCATCCCAATGCTCAGCCGGAGAAGTGGTCCCGGAAGCAAGTCCTTGCCAAAGGTGCCGATACCCCAAACCAGCAGCATGAAACTTTTTAATCACTACAGCGGGCTGTGTGTGGGGAGGCTGACCAGGGGTCCAGTGGCCCCCAACGATACTAGGCTTGGAGTGCAAAAACATGAGACTAGCCAGGGGGGGGGGGGGGGCATTTTTACATTGAGTTCGCAAAGGGGTCTCTGACAAGCGTGAATCTAGGGAATCGCTAATCAATGGGTCTACTCATTGGTTAATCTGACATCATCAGCTGTACAAGAATACCTTAAAACTGGGAGTGGGGGTCGTATATCTTTGACTCTATTCACATTGAACTGAGGGAACAAAAAATGGCAAATGGTATACTGGTTATTGTAACAAGACTGTATTTATTGCCATGTAACAGTCGAAATCAGTGCCTTGCCCCCCCTACAACTCTTCCCCACCCTAAGAGTTGGGTCTCTACACTAACTGCTTTCTGGAGGCAACAAAGACCCATTGGGGAAAAGATCTGGGGTATCAGTAACTGATCAAATCCCATTTGAGTTATGGGCCGTTGACACCAGGAAAGCCCATGGGGCTGTAATTATCATAGATACTGCTTTGTCAGTGCCTGGAAGTTTGAATGAACAACTCAAGCTATTTTAATTGTATACCAGTTATGTTGTACTTTGATGGCCATATGGACAAATAAAGTCAATACTGACTTGCCCCAATTTTTCTTTGAAGTGGGTCTCCCCCCCCTTCTTTTTACTTTGTTCTTGTCCATTACTTTTTTAATGGCGCTCTTCCTTTTTCCTTCGCTTAGTTGCTTCTGCCTTTCTCCTACCGATTTCCTGTGCTCATTTTGGAATACTCCACGCTTCCATTTTCCTATAGCTGCATTCCGTCCTCTGCTGCTAATTTGAGTCCTGTCCTTTAATACTTTGAATTTTCTCTTTTCCATCTTTTATGATTGTGCTAATCAGCGTTAATCTGCTCGTCTTTCTGCTGTTATATATTGGAAGACTGTTTGTAATGGTTAGGGAATGTATTTAGTTCCCATTAGCTATTCAACCTAGCTCTGTTGTTGTAACTTCATTCTTCGTACCGCTTTTTTGAGTGGTTGGGCTGATTAATGCTCACATATGAAGGGAGGGTCCACCCCTCCTTGTTTGGAAATAAGTAAAAGAAATCATAAACCACGTTTAACCTGCTAACCCCCCTTTTCTCCTTTCCCCGCCTACCCTCTTTTTTTCCTTTTTTGTAATCTACTTTGACAGATACCAAACACATTTACATCTCTTGTATTTCCCGACCGCTTCCAATTCTGCAAGATAGCTGACCAAAATTATCTGGCCTTCACAGAAGAATTAGTAGAAGGTATTTAGGTAATCCATCCCTCTTAGGGATGCACCTCACTAACAACACAAGCAGAAACAGACTAGTGGAATGACATAGAAATCCTTAGAAAAAAGATAATTCAATCAGAACCAACCACAATCACCAGTGGTGACTTGGAGCAGGGGATTCGGGCTAATACCACCTCCCCTTTCTCCCCCTCTCTAATTGTGAACCAATCTCAACACTCTCACACACAAAAGATGAACAAGATACTTCAAAAGGGGCTATCATTCATCACCATAGGCCGCTATGACCCCTTTGAGACAAGGGTTGAATGTGCACAACTCATGCGTAAAATTAGGCTCAAACTATTTTTCTCAGATACGACAGTAGAGAAACCATATGTGAAAGGTTTACGCCTACCTTCACAGTTCTACCCTCCTTTGTGCACAAATTCTCCTGAATATATTGCATTCGAACATGCACTACAAAAAAGGATTAAAGTGCTGGAACGAGACGTCCCATTTATCCACAATACTTGCTCCAAATTCCAAATGTTAGCCCTTGCAGACCTGGCAAAAACACTGAGAATTACCATCAAACAAGCTGATAAGGGGGGTGCCATAGTTGTTCAAGACACTTCGGACTATAACATGGTACACTCTCTTTTAGATGACCAGATGAGCCATCGGATCTTACTAATTGATCCCACTGCCAACATACAAGCACTTATTGCACTGCTAATAGAGGAAGCAGAAGAGGGGCACATTGGCCTCAGAGAGGCGGCTTTTCTGATTCCAATGCACCCTCGTTTGCCTGCACTATATGCACTTCCAAAAATACATAAAGGGCTCACCCCTCCACCTGGTCGCCCTATAGTTTCTGGGATCAACTCTGTTCTGGAACCTCTATCACAGTGCGTTGATTATTTCATAAAAGATGAGATTCCAAAAATGGAATCATTCGTAAAGGATTCCACCACCATGCTCATCTTCACCTTGGAGTTCAATCCAGATGAAGACTAGCTTGTAACAATGGACATAGAATCCTTATGTACTAAAATTCTGCAGCAAGAGACTCCCTATCAATGGTCCAGAGACTGTTAGAATCCAATATTGACCTACACAGCGTATCATCGGGTTTCATCAGCAAACTGGCAGAGATGGCCTTTAAGAGGAATTTTTTTCTTCTTCAATGATACATTTTACCAGCCGATATCTGGAACAGCAATGGGGCCCATGTTTGCTCCAAGTTTGGCAAACCTTTGTGTGGAATATTTTGAACGGAGCATTATCTACCCTGCAAACAATCCATTCAGGCAGAAGCTGACAGTCTGGCGAAGATATTTTGATGACATCTTTTCAATATTTAAGGGATCTAAGGACGATCTAATCCTTTTCCACCAGTGTCTTAATGAACAGAATCCTAACTTGAAGTTCACTTTAGAGAGGGACAGAAAAGAGACCCATTTCCTTGACCTTAGGATTTCAGCATGTAATGGAGGTCTGAATTCTAAAATGTACAAAACACTGATCACAACTCTTCTGTGCTATTCCAGCCATCACCTTCAGGCATTCAAACAAAACCTTCCTTTTGGACAATTTCTGCGATACCGGAGATTGTGCACAGCCACTATGGATTATACCACTCAGGCAAAAATCCTTAAACAACTCATCAAACAGGGATATCCCACCAGAATAGTCAAACACATATAAGAGAGCAAAAAACCTCCCCAGAGCAGTGACCCTGGAACCACGCAACAAGTAACCACATGAGAACGATGGTGTAACTGCCGTTTTCAGTTATTCACCCTTGCTTAATAACTTCAAAATGGAAGTTAAAAAGCTGTGGCCCATCCTTAACACGGGCAAAGTGAATCTACCCATACCACTATTTGCACTGAAAAGGTGACGGAACCTGAGAGACAAGTTGGTGAAAACCCTTCCACACTGTGACCCAGAAAATCTACAGATGCAGAACACGCTATGGAACACCAATCCACCCACTGGGCATTTCCCTTGTGGCCTATGCACTATGTGCGCCCAAACTAAAAGAAGCACCCAAATTGATATAGGATAGAAAACACTGTGGTTGCAGAGAAGCTTTACAAACTGTAATTCAAAGGTGTAATTCATGATTACATGCCCATTCCATCTCAAAATACATCGGGACGACCACACAGGAAGTGAAGAAACATATGATTGAACACAAATCCTGCCTCAGAACTGGAAAACGAACGGCCCCTCTGGTGGCCCACTTCATCAAAAGGACCCTCTCCTGAAGACTTCAAATGGACAATCGTAGAAAAAGTCAAGTGTCCCAAAAGAGGGGGCAATTATCATAAATTACTAATGAGAGAACAATCTTGGATATTCAATTTAGACACCTGTCAGAATGGTCTAAACAAATTAATCCAATGGCAAGAACTGGCAGATATGCCACATTAGGCAGCCTATCACTTGAGGTAGGCAGGCCGCGGTCTACAGCATATTCCAGCTTTACCAGCCCTCTTACCACCAGTTCTGGTTTATGCTCGGGGACACACGGCGTGTGTTGTCAATCATCTTTCTGTGATGACCAACTGTGGGCTTTTCTCCCCGCAACCAGCACTGAGCATAATCATAAGGACCACTATAGGTTTTGTCCTACCCCCCTCCCCCCCAAAACACAATACCTTGGAAGACCAGCAGGTATCCTTCACACACAGAGGACACAATTTCCTGCTTTTGTAGTTAAAGTATGTACATGTGCACCCATGGGATGATGCACATCCCTTGCTGATAACTTTGCCAACAGCAACCATATTGCGTAGTCCCCCAATGGCATACAGGTTTTGATACCTCAGTCTTTCCCCATATGCATTTCAGTGCCCGCATCTCTGCCAACCACCTGGTACTAACGGAGCAACTAATATGCCTTTTTTACCAACTTGGCATATATTCCGTTTGCAAACATGTAACTTCCGTTATAGGCAATGATAGCTGCAGATTATCGGATTTTGCTTTAAACAAACTTCAAATATCCCATTTCAGCTTTTCAAACAGTTACACTGGAACTTTACCCACTCTCCAAGAACGGCCATCTGCGAGGCACATTGGTAACACCTTACCACACTATAACCACGCCCTCGTGACAAAAGCGGAACGGTTCGAATACACTGACCGCAGCTCCCAAGGGCAGCACTCTAGCGACACCTCAGGAGACGAGCCGCTGATAATAGCAGACACACGCATCACGGCCAGGTAAGCAGAGGGTCCAGAGCATTTACCTTTGTTTTACTTGTCGCTCCTAACTTCCGAATTAATATAGAACTGCTCTGCAACGAACGCTGTGGTTCTTTCTTTATCTTCACAATGCAGAATCGTGCCAACTGGTTACTAAACAACTAGGAGCACTATTTTCTCTCTTACAGCTCTGCCCATTCCACTCTTGTCAGCAGCACCCTTCGCTCCCGGGCGGGTGAGTTAAAGGTTTGTTCAACATCAAGCCTCAGCCCCCCTCCCCCGTGTTTGATGCCGGAATGATTCCGAAATAGACACCCTAGCTTCTTGAATGTGATTTCTTGGTGGTTTACAACACAATCATTTCATGTGTTTCTATCCGCTGGCTTTCCCCCAGCACCTGCATGTATTGGTCTCCCCCTTTCCTCCATTGTTTCCACAATTTCTCCCCCCCCCCAACCTCCCCCTCTTAGCAGCACAGTATGTGGTGACACCGTGAAGCACCAATAAGCCATCCTAGCATTGCACATATTGGCACCATAGTAACTGCAAATCGGTGTGGCAGTTTGTGCTTTTTGCACACTGAATAAGGTCAATGAGGGATTCATACCCAACCTTTACCCCACCCCCCCCCATCCCTCCCCCACCGTTTTTTGTAACCATACAGAGGACCGATGAGCCCGCCAGATCTTTTATACACAGATGCATATCTGATCTGGATTCACGAATGACAAACCATTGGTCCTGAAGAACATGGCATTAAACCTAATCCGCCATCGAAACCGGTCGACCCTTTGGTCACATGTGTTTCCGTGACCTTTCCTTGATGTCCCACACAAACGAGGGGGATACTATATCATATCATCAAGATCTACTCTCATCTCGTGAGCCTTTTAATGTTGCCCAGAGTATATGGGCTTTTTTACTTATGAAACAATAGAACAGACTAATTGTGCTTTGGGAAGTCTAACCTTTAAGGGTGAATAGTTAGTACAAAATCCCCAGGTTTTTGATTAATTCCCTTCGTTATTTGTGATTAAGACAAGATCTACTATCTAGTCTTGCCTGTTGAACAACATACACAACGCCAATGGTTTTTCTATAGTTTCATTTTTAACTATGCAAACTCAGATTATGTTTTCAAATTGAGCAATAAGGTTGAGGGACAGCTCCTACTTACCTATCCCTATTAGATAGGCGGTGCACCATCTGTCGTCGGGGACAGGGTGTTCTTCCACTAGGGACATCCAGGGCTTTGTTCTTCCTTCATTTTGTTTTGAGTTAAAACACAGCAAAGATCACACTGATTTGTTCTCCCACAGAACCCTTGTTTTGTGTTGAAAAGACTAACGGTTAGGGAATGTATTTAGTTCCCATTAGGTATTCAATCTAGCTCTGTTGTAACTTCATATATTGGATGTCTCCTTGCTTTCTTCTTTTTTTTTTTCCAAATTTGATTTTTATTAAATTTTCACATAACATATAAACCCAGCAATTCAATGCGTATAACCAGATCATTATCAGCTAAACAGTAATAAGAAAGACATTTGTCGACATCTGGATCTTAACATCATATCACATCGACATTGCTCCACCCCGACCCCAAAATAGTGTCTGCTACAATATGTTCCTCTATGGATCTTTGTCTACAAAAAAAGAACATCATACAACCAGATTTGTGTCCATCGCATGTTCTGGAAGGCAGTGAACAAAGGGTGCTTGAATTACCTGCCAGGGAACTCTCTCCTTTGGGTCCTCAGATCGGGGTCTCATTCTGTAATGGAGCTGGCTGTCCACTTAAGTTTGCTGAGGTTTTACCCTATATGAGTCAATGTTGCTTGATGGTCTAGTGATTGGGTATATATTTGTGAACAAAGTGTTGCCACAGGGTTTCACATTGTGTGGATCTTCCGTGAAGACCGGCAGTGATCTTCTCCATGACACAGATGTTGGTCGCGACATGTACCCACTCTGTTTTGCTCAGGGTTACCTCGGCTTTCCATTTAATGATGCATGCTCGGGCTGCCAACAATAAGGGGATGATTAAACCCCTTGCTCTGACATACATATCTTCATTTGTCTCCAACCCAAACAATATCAGAAGGGGTGTTTGTTCGCGTTGGATCCCATCAATGTCCTTGATCCACCCTAGGACTTCATCCCAGAACACCATCACCTTGGGACATCCCCAACACATATGCCAATAGTTAGCGCTTTGGCCACACCGCCGCCAACACTGGGGGCTCACCGCTTGGTACATTTTGGACAGCCTATGGGGATCGTATTACCACCTGTGGAGGAGTTTAACTGCATGTAGCTTATACTGTTTGTTTATTTATAATGCGCAGAAGTACCCGGGGGTATCAGAACGCAGCATTTACAAGAAAATTCAAAGCTTAGTTGCAATACATAGAGAATATACAAGGTAACAAAATATGGTGCAAAGCAATATGTACAGGTTAGCAGTTATGTTCAGGGATCATAATGTACAGGTAAGCAAGAAGGCACACGTGGTTACAGAGTGTGCAGGTAACGTAGGACATTTTATTGTCTTAGTGGGACCCCAGTTTCAGCCAAGAAATCATCCTGGATCGGAAATTCTGATAGGGTAGGTCTGCTATGAGGTGAGGAGGCAGCGAGTTCCAGAGTTTGGCAGCTTTTACCGGGAAGCTATTACCCCCTAGAGTTGCCCTTTTGTAGTGGGGAACAGATAAACCGTCTTTGTATATAGTTCTAGTGGGTCTTAAGGAGGGTTGTCTGTGGAATCTGTTGATGGGGGCAGCATTATTAAGTGACTTGTGGGTGAGTGATGCCGTTTTTAAGTGAATTTTGTCTCAGGAGCCAGTTGTTCAGTCGGCTGAATTCTGTGATGTGCTCTCTTTTGGAAATGCCCAGAGCTGCTCTAAGAGCGTTGTTCGGGAGGTTTGCAATTTTCTGGTGATGGCCTTGGTGGACCCCAGGTATATGGCATTGCAATAGACGAGACAGTATGAGGGCTCTGGCAAGTGTCAGGCAGCTGGAATTAGACAGGAAAGGTCTGGCTGCGTGGATTAAAGGCATGGTCTAGTAAAAATATTACTGAGATTCAGCTGCAGCTTTCCTGCTCTGGTCTCCGGTCCCCGTCCTCCGCGTACAGCACTAATGAAGGGAAAGCCACCCAGCGATAGCTTTTGTTTACTACAGCTGGCTGGCTTTTCCTTCATTAGTGCTGCAAAAGCAAAAGCTAGCACAGGAGGGTATCCATTTCACAAAATGGATGCGCCCATGTGCTTGCTTTTGCGAATTTTGAGCTTGAATAGCTCAAAATTTTACATAGGAAGTTTTAAAAAAGAGAATGCTAGTATTTTTTTTAATGTTGCCTATCTATTTTTTAAATACATTTTTTTACTAGACCATGCCTTTTATTTACATGTGTAAGCCGTGGAGGATGCAAGAGAGCTCACTATTTTTTTAAGGGAGAAAGTAGAGTCTAGGTAGAATCCTAATGTTTTTACCTCCTGTCCGACTTTGATATTGTTAACGTCAATCATGAAAGAACTGTAGGCTGGGTAGAGTTTCTTTATGCTGAATGTAGTACCTAAGATGATCAGCTCTGTTTTATCATCATTCAGGCATAGTCCGTGAGTAGCCATCCATGCCTGGATGATGATGTACACCCTATTTAGCAAGGCCAAATCCTTTTCATAATCTCCTGAGAGCGGAAGGAGGATCGGAGTATCATCTGCATAGTTAGTGTACGTGATACCAAGATGGTCCAAATCATCGAAAAGGGGCTTGGTAAATATGTTGTATAGTGTGGGGGAGACACAGGATCCCTGAGGAACACCGCAGGTGATGGGAATAGGGTCAGCTGCCGCTGTGGTAGAAAAAACCCTCATAGTCCTGGCGTTAAGGAAAGACGTGATCCAAGTGATGGCCTTGCTGGAGAAGTGAGCTGAGGTGTGAACAAAGGACAGAGTGATCAACCAGATCAAAAGCTGCAGATAGGTCGAGGAGGAGGAGGAGGAGGAGTAGGGCTGCTTGTCCATTGTCTCTAAGCAAATCAATCTGTGCTTTCGGGTCAATATGAGCAGTTTCGGTCCCATGTTGGGGACGGAATCCAGATTTTCTCGATCCTAGTGGGTTATGTTCTTCCAGGTGCTTCTGTATTTTTACATATGCAACCTTGTCCAGAATTTTTAGTAAGAAGGGAACAGTCGTTATCGGACGGTAATTTGTAGGTATGGCTGGGTCGAGTGTCGGTTTTTTCAGTAGTGGGAGTACCAAGGATTGTTTTAGATTCGTAGGTATGGATCCAGTAGCGAAGGAGGCATTTATCAGTTTTGTGATGAAAGGTGAGAGAGCGCGGGCAGCATCTTTAATGAGCTGTGCAGGGCACAGGTCTCCCTGGCAGTTAGGTTTCAGGGACAGGATAATTTTTTCGACTTCCAAGATGTTGACTTTGGAGAACTGGAAACGGGTGGGGTCTGTGGACGTGGGCCTATCCGGCATTTTTGAATTGACAGTGTCATTCAAGGTGGCTCTTTTGCTGGAGATTTTACCTTGGAGGGTCACAATCTTATTTGCTAGGGCATTTTGGATTTCTGAGCACCAGTTCTTTTCTTTGGTGCACGTGTCAAGAGGAGTTATAGGGGTTTCTATTTCTTTAAGGATGGAGAAAAGTTCTTTCATGTTAGATTTGGCTTGGGATATGCGAGAGTCAAAGGAGACTCGTTTAGCCAGGTAAATTTCTTTTTTGTAAAGTGCAGATAGTTTAGTGAGTTTAGTTGTGTTAGAGACTGAAGGGGATTTATTTTCCAAATGGCCTCGCAGTTTTTTTTTTTGCCTTAGATTTTTGAGGAATGGAGTGTACCATTTGTTAAGATGCGTTTTTGGTTTGCTAGATCTAAGTTTGAGGGGGGCGATGCGGTCCAATGAGGTGGCCATGATCTTGTTATATTCAAGCAGGGTCTCAGGATTGATACCTTTTGGGATTCCCGTACATATCTTAGACCACAGCTCAGGGGTGATTTCCATATTCATGTCCCATTTCCCCATCTCTTCTTGAGGTTAGTTGTGGAGCCCTTCCCTGCCTCTATCAAAGTTTTGTAGATGGCTGAGATTAGACACTTAGTGTACGATAGACGCTTTTCAAAGGGGGAAGGTCCCTTTGTATCTTTTTTTTTCTTTTCCCCTCAATATACCCTTCAATTGGAGGAAGTGGAAAACTGGGAGTTTCCCTATATTGCGTGCACCTGTCATGCATGCTGGACGCTACGCTCGTAGAACAGCTAGACCGTTCTATACCAAATGGAGGTTATACGATACGTTACCGGGAAAACGACGTTTGCACTTGGCACGTCGCTAACTTCACGTGACTTTTGCTTCGTCACGTGAACTACGGTATTACGTATTTAAGCAGCGTAGAAAATTCACTCGCTGCTTCTGATCGAATCTATTGGCGTTGTGTAGCTGAACCTCTGATCTGCATCCTGGCATATTTCTACAGCTACTTATGGACCTTCTATAGCGTGTGTTCCGCCGCACGCTGATTCCTGGAGCTATTCCTACAGGTCGTGATAATTCACACGCGTTCTCTGTCTTCATACGCGGCTGGCCAAGACTGCGTAAATCCTGCCCGCGTGTAAATCCACACGCACTCTGTCTTCAAGTGTGGCTGGCCCAGACTGCGTGAATCCTGCCCGCGTGTAATCCCACACGCGCACGTTGTCCATTAAACGCGGCTGTTCCGGACTGCGGGAACACCGCCCGCGTGTAATTCCACACGCGCACTCTGTCTTCAAGTGCGACTGGCCAAGACTGCGTGAATCCTGCCCGCGTGTAAATCCACACGCGCACTCTGTCTTCAAGCGCAGCTGCCAAGACTGCGTGAATCCTGCCCGCGTGTATCCACACGCACATGTTATTTTCTTCGCGGCTGTTTATAACCGCGTGTACTTTGTTTTTTCCTCAAAAAGAGCGCTATTTCTAACTCCTGCATCTGTGAGATTAACAGAAGGATTGATCCCTACATTTAGACATTACTTTACGTGGGAAGAAAGCTTTTCAAGGATTATTGGAAGGTGACATTGAACTGAACTTTTGGACGCTATCCTGTGGTGAATTCAACCCGTATCTAGATTGAGCCTCGTTCCGTTCGGGATAAGTCTCCCTTACTAATTTTCCCTTCCTTGCCGTTTGTTCTACTTTCATTTTTCATCAAGAGACTTCTGGATTCTTCTGCCCTAAACTAAAGGTCAGTGTGAACATTCCTGTCATTATCTAATTCATCATACTCAGGTTGGAGCAGTTATTCATGATACTTTAATTTGTTCTAGGCTGGCTTTCTATACCTTACCCACGCCCTTTCCAGTGATCCATCGCTCTGCCTGTTTTATCAGCCAGAGGGTTGTATCATTTGGAAGGTCTTCAATTGACTTCACAACTATCAAATCGTGTGAACAGGGATCCGGAAGACCCTACCTCCTGTATCCTTTTGAGTATTGTATCCTTTTCAGTAAATACTTGGGTACATTCTGACAGCACCTTCGAAGTCTGTGATGGTGATAAATGTTCCTTCTCTCCAGAGTTGGCCCACACTCTCTAAGCCCCCTTCGAATCATGTTTGGAACCGTGCATGATCTGGAATTTTCTCTAATTCCTGGTGCCCAGATGTGGTTCAATGGGGATGGCCAGGTTGTGATGTTTCGCATGTCCGGGCTGTCCTTCCAAATTTCCCAAATAGTACCTATAATCGGATGTTCCCGTATCCTGCGTGTCAATTTATCCTTTGGTACCCAGAGCCACTCAGAAAGGGTGACTGGGACGAAGTAGAAGTTGTCGAGGTCTAGCCATTGTAAGTGAGTATGATTCCTCAGGTGTGGCATTAGTATTCTTAATTGTGTCTCATTATTTTTCAAGATCGGGCAATCCAACCCAGTCCCTCCCTTTTCCTTGGGTAGCGTCAGTACATCATATGCAATTCTCGATTTCTTCCCCTGCCAGAGGAATTGTAGGATGGCCTTCTTGATCTTGCTAAAGAATGATTTGGGTATTTTGATGGGGAGCATTTGGAAGGGGTATAAGAATCGCGGGAGACGCACCATTTTGATTGCATTCACCCTCCCCATCCAGGAGACGTAAGGTTCTGCCACTTCTCCAAGTTAGCTCGAAATTTCTCGAGTAGTTGGGGGTGGGCGGAGGGGGAATTGGCTTTGTAGAGTGCATCCAGGTGATTGACCAGGTTGATCCCCAAGTATTTTAGAGTTGGTCCCCCAATGGTTAGCCCCATGGTTGCATATTTCTTTGTCGCTCAGTGTGGGTTCGTGAAGGGGGACGAGGATGAATTTGTTCTTGTTGATTTTGAAGCCGGAAAGAAGACCATAGTGTTCTATCAGTTGTATTGCTCTGGGGATAGATGTTAGCGGGTTAGTCATGTGTAATAGTAAGTCATCGGCGTACATTGCTCTTATATTTCCGTCTGTTGACTGAGATCCCTGGAATTGATTGTTCAGCCCTACTCTTTTGCGCTAGTGGTTCGAGCAGCAAGGCAAATAGTATGGCCGACAGGGGGCAGCCCTGCCTTGTTCCTCTGCCCAGGGGGAACCATCTCGAATAATCAGAGTTGACCGACACAGAGGCTTTGGGAGATGTATAGATTGCCTTCCCCCTCTCCTAAATCTCACCCCAAGCCGCACTTTGCTTAAGACCGCTTCTAAAACACCCCACTCAACCCTATCAAATGCTTTCTCTGCATCAATAGATAGGATGACTGATTCCTCTGCTCTCTGTCTAGATT
This sequence comes from Ambystoma mexicanum, assembly GCF_040938575.1. Lineage (NCBI taxonomy): Eukaryota > Metazoa > Chordata > Amphibia > Caudata > Ambystomatidae > Ambystoma > Ambystoma mexicanum. The sequence goes on from NC_090934.1 coordinate 176,661,370, forward strand.
TGTTCATCTCGTGCAGGGTCTTTCGCATTGTGTCAGATCCCTGCCGACCCATGTATATTTTTAATCATGCCGCCAATATTCTCGCGTAGATCTTCGTGTCTATGTTAAGCAGTGAGATCGGGCGATGCGATCCGCAGTGTTTGGGATCCCTCCCTGCTTTTGGTATCACCGAAATCAGAGCTTTGGAGAAAGAGTCTGGGGCTACACTTGAGCCAAGAATTTCCTTAGTTTCACTAGGAGGGGGACAGAAGGGGGGACAGGAATGTCTTGTAGAAGCCGGCTGTGTAGCCATCATTGCAGAGGGCTTTCCCCTGAGGCAGCCTGTTCACCGCTGCTTCGATCACCTCTACAATGATTGAAGCGTCCATTATATCCGGTTCATCGTCCGTTACTACAGGCATCGTAATCCCGGTGAGAGAGCTGTCTTTTTCTGAGTTATTCTGATCCACCTTGGCCTTATACAGACGCTGGTAGAACCGTGCGAATGCCTCTGCGATGTCTGTTTCGTGTACATCCTGGGCACCTCCTAAATCGTCTTGTATAGACGTGACCCACCTTTCCTCCTCCTGTCCACGCAGTATGGCCGCCAGTAAGGTCAGCTTTGTCTCCTTTCTCGTAGAATTTTTGCTTGAGGCGTTGGAGCCTTCGAACGACTGGGGCTTCCTCAAGAAGGCAGAGTTCCTCTGTTTTCTGGTTGGATAGAATAATCTGCTCCTCCCTTCGTTCTACGGCTGTTCGGGCCCCCCACTCTAAATGTTTTAACTCTGCTCTTAGTTTCTTTTCTATAAGGGTCCTCTCCCTCTTCTTGTTGGCACCTACTCTAATTAATACCCCTCGCCAGGTCGCTTTCGCTGCTTCCCACACGGTTTTTGTAGGTACTTTCCCAGTATCGTTCACCTTAATGTATTCTTCTATTTCGGTCGTCATTTCTGTATGAAAGACAGGGTCTTTCCATAGTGACTTATAGCAACACCATTTTTTCCTACGCGGAAGTGTACCCAGTTCTAATTCCACCAAGACCATATCGTGATCCGACCAAGTGATTGACTCAATTGTTGAGCGAGCCGTCGCTGCCATGAGTTCTTCTGAGATGTAGATTTAGTCAGGTCTTGTGAATGTGCCGTGAGGTGCAGAATAGAAAGTGGAGCCCATAGTATCTTGGTTTAGGGCTCGACACACGTCTTTTAGTCTATATGTCTGCATCATTTCCATTACTGCCGTTCTACTAGGATGGGCTGGTTCCGGGGGGGGGTCAGGAGCTGCCGACTGCCTTTATTTATTTATTTTCTTTGGTGTCCGCCCATAAATTGAAATCCCCCCCCAACTATTACATGGCCCTCGGCCTCGAGCATTATTTTCGATACTGTGCGTTGTATGTACCCGGCCTGTTTTACGTTTGGGACAGTGTTGCTAGTGTAAGCTTTAGACCTTTTATGGTTCCTACTAACAATAGGGCTCTCCCCTCTACGTCCATCAAAGTTTTAGAGACCTTGAATTCAATACTTTTTTTCACTAGTATCCCAACTCCCGCCTTTTTCAGAGTCTCGGAGCACCAGTATTCCGCTCCCAATCTGGGTGGGATCACCTTTCGCTCCTCTCCCCTGGCACATTTCGTCTCCTGCAGAAAAAGGATGTCCATCCTAGACCTCCTGAATTCCCTCAAAACCAAGGACCTTTTCGTAGGGGAATTAAGCCCCTTGACATTTAGTGAGCAGATCTTTGTGAGAACCCCCACTGAAACATTAGTAATCCCTGCCATCACCTGTCAACAAGTTGTCTCGCATATATTCGGGACTTAAGCAGATCAGTGTGTACTTTGTGATTTGTAAAGATCTACTCTTACATAGTTGCATAACACTGTATTCTGTCCCATTCTCCCCTCCCCACTGCCTCTCGAAAAATGTCCGATCCAGCTGGGCTATTGTCACCCAGATGGTCTGGAACCGTACAACGAACGGTCCTAAACATAATATAACCTAGATAACAGTGAGCCCCCATCTACCCCCATGTATAACATCAAAGTTGTATCGATCTGAACTTTGTTCTGGCCCCAGATATCTCGTTGGCGGGAGCCCCGTATCGGGGCCCTCTTGTGTTATTTGTTATAACAATCATTATACCCGAGGCGACCATGCACTTCCCTGTGTTTCCCCCCTCCCCTTACATTACCTCCAACATTTCAATCTCCCCCCTTGTTTTCTGATTGCCGATTAGTGTACATTGGCTTCCGGCATTCAGTCACGGCCTTAGCCAAATCTCGTCATCAGGTACATCATACAGTATAATCGGCGTGCCGTGCGGTGGAAGTCAGTGGTCCTTGTCCGGTGAGGCTTTCATCATCCTGAACTTCCTGGATCCCTGTATTTTCTTTTGTCGTGGTCCTTTAATGCGCCACTCCCGGGCCTCCTTCCTTTCGTTCATGCACCCTCATCATGGTCGGCCAGTAAGTCTGCAATAAAGCTGCGGATGTCTTTCTCGGAAGTCAATTTCATTGTAGTGTCTTAGCTCTCAAAGGTTAGCGAGAATGGGCATCCCCAGCGGCATCTTAAATCTTTCTCTTTAAGCATTTTGGTGATGGGTAGACATTTTCTTCTCATTGCCAGTGTGAGGGAGGATAGGTCTTGATAGATGGAGATGTTCGTCGTGTCCATTGTGATTTGCGGTGTGTCTGGCTTTCTCCAGGGTTTGGGCTTTGTCTGCATAATTGTGAAATCGGGCTAGCACTGTTCTCGGGCTTCCTGGTTTGCCGCCGGCTCTGTGGGTGCGGTCAATTTTGGGTTCGTCCACTGAGTCGTCGTTGAACAGCACCCAAGTTCTTTTTAAATCGAGTTCGGTTTCACCCTCCTTTCCTGGGATACCAAATATGCGTATGTTATTGCGGCGCGCCCCATTTTCTAGGTCATCGACCTCCATGCAAAACTCTTCCTCTCTTTTCTCGATTTCAGCAAGTCTCGTATATTTCTGGGCTTCCAGGGTGCTTACGGAGGTCTGATTGTGCTCAACCTCCTCCAATGTCTCCTCTATCTTGTCAATTCTATGAGTGATTTTCTCTATTTTACTACCGATGTCCGCTCTCGTGCTTCTCATCTCAGTGAGGAGATTGGCGACGTCTGCCTTGGTCGTGGCTGCTTTGGTTCCTGGTGACGTCATTGTTACGATTATGGTTGGCCGATGGCCGTCCTGTAACTGGGAAAACCTATTTCTCCAGCATGGGGTCTGGCATGGATTCACATGCTCATGAATATTCCCCGTCAGGCTGGGAATCCTCGGTAAAGAAAAAACCAGTATCAGTTTCGTTTCTGATCTGTCTTTCGTAGTAATATCCAATCACTGGTCTCTGCGTCATACTGACCACAGCCAATGACTGCCCTCTACCTAAGCACCGCCTCTGGCAGCCATCTTCAGATTTTTACTGCACGTTCATGTGTTGGGATCCTCGTGCTATTGCTCTCGAGCGTTAGTGCTAATTTTTTCACGTTTTTTTCTCAAAACTTCGTTTTTTCCGGTCAAAAGAGCCTCAAGCTCCACCGACTCTCCATCCGATCAACGGGGACCCGTGTCGGATTCGTCTGCGCCCCTCAAGGGTGAAGATTTCGTCGAGCTACGTTTTGGAGGACTCCAGAAGCTTCTCAGGCCCGGACATGGCCCAGGAGAAGGGAAGCTCGACGCCCGGAAAGCTGTTCAGGGTCTGCCCTGGATGCCATTTGCAGAACCTCTTTAAGGAGGACGAACACTCCTTTTGTCTCTACTGCTTACATGAGGACAAGACGCACGTGGAGAAGGACTGTGCGTTTTGCGGCAATATGTCGGAGCGGACCATGAAGGACCGCCACCAATGCCTCGCCAACTGGCTGGAAGGGAAGAGCCCGTCAGGCGAGAAGAAGAGGAAGAAATCCGAGCGGTCTTCTAAGACCTTTGAGGACGCCCCGGCGACGGGGGTCCAACACAAGGCCAAGCACCGCGAGTCCGCTGGCACCGGGAGCGCCGAACGGTCGGGCTCTACGGGCGCCAGGCAGGGCACACCCTCCCCGGCACCTTCAGCCACGAGCCAACGCTCTGGGTCGGGTAAGAGGAAGGGAGAGCACCCGGCGAAGCTCCTGGAGAGGCCCCGGTCGAGCTCGAAGGCCCCATCGGAGGGGGGGCGAGGCAGTGTCCCCCCCCCTCAAGGATAAGGCGGTGAGCGCACCTAAGGTGGTGAAGGCCATAATCCATCCGGCCAAGCCCTCTATCGATACTGTCGCGGCGGCCCTGGCTCAGCCTGTGGAGGCTACACCAGTGGTGGCGACCTCGGGGCTCAGTCTCTCCCTGCCACCTCGGAGGGAGTCCTCTTTTGTGCCCATCGATAGGACCCCCGTGAAATCCCCGGCGGGGAAGAAAAACGGGGGGCAGGGCGTCGTCGTAGATTCGGCTTTAGAGGAAGAGCTGATCGAGGTCTTAAGCCACGGCCTTGGCGTGGAAGAAGACCGGCCCGTCGGGATGTAGCCCGACGCAGGTGACGACAGCGTCGAGGGTGCCGACGGGGCCCCTGATCACCCGTCGGATTCCCCTCTGCCAGCGCCGCAAGACAACTCGGCGGCCATTTTGTTGGCTATACAGTCCTTATGCTCAGAGATAAGGACGAGACTACTGTTGCCGACGGAGGAGCCTCTCCCGTCAGGGGATCCTGAACCGGGACCTTCGGGTGTTCCCCCTCCCAAGAAAAGAAGGATTCACCCTCCACCTCCTTTTCAGCCGTCGCGACCCGTCCAGTTCTCCTCCCCGTCCACCCGAGGGGATGATACGGGGACTGACACGGCAGCGACGGGTACGGACGACTAGGTATACGACGAGGATCTCCCGTCGTCACCTCCCACCAGGGCCTCTCCGCCCGACGAGATTGGATCGTTCCACTCCATGATCGCCAGGATATCCGAGCTTTTCCAACTCTGCCCTGAGGAGAAGAAAAAGGAAGGATTCCTTTATCAACGGCGCAAGGCCAAGAGGAAGACGGTCCTCGCGGTGCCTCTACTGGACGACATTTGGGATGAGGGCCTCGCCCTCCTCAAGAACACTTCCACGACGCCAGCTAGAAGAGACCGGTACGAAAAGAAGTACCGGGTCCCGGACGCGGCCCCCCTGTGCCTCCGGGCGCAGCCTACCCCGGACTCCGTCGTCTCCGCGGCGGCCAGGAAGAAGGCGGGGGGGGTGCGGCCTCCACTTCGACTTCCCCACCGGACGGCGAGGGAAAGAAATTGGACGCTATGGGACGCAGGGTCATCTCGTCTGCAGCGACGACGATTAAAGCGGCCAACGCCTTGGCTATCGTGGCCCGCTACGACAGGGAGCTATGGTACAAACTGGCTCCCCTGCTGGACTTCCTACCGGACGACAAGAGGGCGGACGCCGTTGAAATCCAACAGGAAGGTGAGGTGGCGTCGGACCACGCCATCACTATTGCGACGGACATCGCCGACACTGGGTTTCGCCAGTTGGGCAACGGCGTGTGCCTTAGGCGGCGTGGATGGCTCAAGGCTACGGACTTCCGTCAAGACGTACAGACCAGAGTCCTGGACATGCCGTTCGATGGGAACAACCGGTTTGGGAAAACAGTGGACGATTCCCTTCAGGCCATTAAAGCGGACACTGAGACGGCCCGGGCCCTTGGTGTTCTACAGCAACGACGGACGCCCTTCCGGAGCAGCGGAGGCAAGGGCGCCTCCAAAGGTTCCGGCGGCGGTTTCTCTACCTACCGTCAAGCGGCCCGCTCGTCGTCTCAAGAGGCCTACAGAGGACGAGGCAAGTCTGGAGGACCCCGCCGTCGTCGCCAAGGAGGTCAAGGCGGCAAAGCCTCGTCGAAACAGGATTGAACCGGCCGTGGGGTCGGGCCCCCACCGAAGCACCCCGGTGGGAGGCCGGCTGGCGAGCTTCGTCAGCGTGTGGGAGTCCATCTCCACCGACCGTTGGGTGCTGGATGCCTTGGCCGGGGGCCACGCGCTCGAGTTTCAAAGAAGGTGCCCGCGCGTCCCCCCCGTGGCCAGGAGAGAGCTTCACGTCCCTCAGCTTCTCCTGGAGGTAAAGGCGTTGCTCAGGAAGGGTGCCATCGAACTCGTCCCAAAGAGGCTTCGGGGCTCCGGAGTTTACTCGAGATACTTCCTCGTGAAGAAGAAGACGGGAGGATGGCGCCCCATCCTAGACCTGCGACGTCTGAACAAGTTCATCAAGGCACAGAAGTTCCGGATGGTCACCCTCCAGCACGTCCTGGGTCAGCTGGAGGAAGGAGACTTCCTGTCGTCGTTGGATTTGGAGGATGCCTACTTCCATATTCCCATCCTAAAGGGGCACCGAAAATTCCTCAGGTTTGTGGTCCAAGGGCGTCACTACCAGTTCAAAGCCCTCCCCTTCGGACTACGGTCGGCACCCAGGGTATATACCAAGTGCCTTGCACCAGTGGCGGCACAGCTGCGCCGCGAGGGGATCCACGTCTACCCCTACCTGGACGACTGGCTCATCCGAGCCAAGACGAGGGAGCTCGCCGTGGAGCACACGGCAAGGACCGTCCAACTTCTCACGGACCTGGGATTCTCCGTGAACTACGCCAAGTCCCACCTGGTACCCGCGCAAAACGCACTGTTTCTGGGAGCGAAGCTCGACAGTGTTGCTTCTGGCCTCCCCGTCGGAGGAAAGGACCAGGTCCATCCTAGGCAAGGTACAGCGGATGTTGGTTTCCGACGCGGCCAAGGTGAGGTCCATCAAGTCCCTCCTCGGAATGATGTCCTCTTGCATCTACCTCATTCCCATGTGCAGGCTCCGGATGCGCCCGTTGCAGGAGTTCCTGGACGCGCGCTGGATCCAAACGACGGGCGGCTTCGAGGAGAGGATCACACTCGACGAGAGTTTCCGCCGAGCGGTCCGGTGGTGGGGCAGCCGCGCGCATCTGACGGCGGGCATGGACTTCCAGACCCCAGACCACCAGGAGACAGTGACCACGGATGCCTCCCTGGAAGGGTGGGGAGCGCACACCGAGAATCTGCACGCGAGAGGCCTCTGGCTCCCGACGGAGAAGTCCCTCCATATCAACGTCCTGGAGCTCCGTGCAGTGTTCTGGGCCCTCAGGTCCTTCCTTCCGTCCCTCAAGGGCAAGGTGGTGAGGATCTTCACCGACAACACCACCACCATGTTTTACATCAGGAAACGGGGCGGAACCAGGTCCCCAGCACTGTCCAAGGAGGCGCAGGACCTGTGGCATTGGGCAGTCGCCCAAAGGATGTTTCTGGTGCCGTTTCATCTGGCAGGGATAAAAAACACCATCGCCGACTCACTCAGCAGGGAGCTGCGCTCGTGCCACGAGTGGGAACTACGGCAGGATCTAGTGGATCGCCTCTTCCGACGGTGGGGCACACCCCAGATCGACCTGTTCGCGACGGCGACGAACTCCAAGTGCCGGAGGTTCGCCAGCAGGTTTCCCCAGGCGAGGAGCATGGGCGATGCTTTCTCGTTCCCCTGGGAGGGCCTGTTCCTCTACGCGTTCCCTCCTTTGCCACTGCTAATCCGGCTCGTCAACCAGCTCAAGAGGTCACGGTGCAGGATGATCCTCGTCGCATCTGCGTGGCCGAGGCAGATATGGTTCCCGGACCTTCTGGACTTGTCAGCGTCCCCGCCAATCAAGCTGCCGGTGGACGCGGATCTACTCTCCAGGGAAGGAGGCGCTATCCTCCACCACGACCCGAAGTCGCTGAACTTGCAGGCCTGGCTCCTGCAGCGCTAGAATTTGGAGGATACGACATACCGGCCGACTGCAGAGAGGTTCTTGCAAAGGCCAGGGCATCCTCGACTCTTAAATGCTACGGACACAAATGGAAGAGGTTCTCTGTCTGGTGCCACGCACAGAAGATTAACCCTCTACGGATTACGGCTCCCCAGGTACTGCCGTACCTGCTGACGCTGGCCAAAGCTGTACTGGCACACGCGTCCATCAAGATTCATCTTGCTGCGATCTCCCGATACACCAGAACCACGGGCCGGACGTCCCTGTGGTCTCATCGTCTGGTGAAAGAGTTCATGAAGGGACTGTTCAGATCGTTCCCGCCGGTGAAGGCGCCGGCCCCGGCGTGGGAGCTCAACGTGGTGCTGACCAAGCTCATGGGACCTCCGTTCGAGCCTCTGCACTCGGCCCCGTTGAAGTTTCTGTCATGGAAAATAGCGTTTCTTGTGGCCATCACCTCCGCACGACGGGTGGGAGAGATCCAGGCCCTTTCCTGCAAGGCCCCGGACTTGACTTTTCACGACACGAGGGTAGTGCTCAGGACGCACCCCTACTTCATGCCCAAGGTACCGTCGGACTTCCATCTCAACGAACCCTTGGTGTTGCCTGTGTTCTTCCCGTCTCCTTCGTCGCCGGCTGAGAGGACTTTGCACTCGCTGAATGTGGCTAGAGCGCTGAAGTTCTACGTGGACCGCACGAAGTGTTTTCGGAAGACGTCACAACTCTTTGTGAACTTTGGACCTGTCAATCAGGGGAAGGCGCTCTCGAAGGCTTCCATTTCCAGATGGCTCTCCGGCTGTATCATGTACTGTCATCTGTTGGCAAACCGGCCGCTGCCTGGCCGTCCGAGAGCCCATTCCACCAGAGCGATCGCAGCTACCACGGCGTTCCTTTCTGGTGTGCCCCTGCTGGACATATGCAGGGCTGCTACGTGGAGGTCGACGCATACCTTCACGAAATTCTACTGCGTCGATCGGGATTCCAGGGAGGAGTCCAGGGTCGGCCAAGCAGTGCTGCGCAACCTGTTCGCCTGAGGTGAGCCTGGTGAGGAGGTAAGATGCTTAATGTTGAGTTTGATGTAATGCTTAATGTTGAGCCTTTGCCACCTCCCGTGGTTGTGCATGTGTGTACTGCTATGTATTCTTTATTCATGAGCATGTGAATCCATGCCAGACCCCATGCTGGAGAAGGAACAAGTTACTTACCTGTGACTGTTGTTCTCCAGCATGGGTCTGGCATGGATTCACATGCGAACCCTCCCGCCTACCCCTCTGCGGCTCTTCACTTGGTCATACTGCCACTTCACGTGCTTCCAAATCTGAAGATGGCTGCCAGAGGCGGTGCTTAGGTAGTGGGCAGTCATTGGCTGTGGTCAGTATGACGCAGAGACCAGTGATTGGATATTACTACGAAAGACAGATCAGAAACTAAACTGATACTGGTTTTTTCTTTACCGAGGATTCCCAGCCTGACGGGGAATATTCATGAGCATGTGAATCCATGCCAGACCCATGCTGGAGAACAACAGTTACAGGTAAGTAACTTGTTCCATATCGCATGTTTCTCCTTAATGTCCATGAGCAACGAGTTCTAAGTGTTGTAGAAAGAGGTAGCCTAGGACGTGTGATAGTGAGGCAAATGATAGCGGATGTCCCTGGATCACTAGTCTGCAAGAGGAGGGCACTCGCCCAGGGCGGGAAAAGGGGAGCCGAGTCTTCCTGGTGAGGGGTATGCCTCCGAGACGGTGGGGGGGGGGGGAATTGCTTTATCCAGGTTGTTTGTGGGGTGCAGGAGGCTCCTGTCTGGGCGTGTTCAGCGTAGGTAGAAGTCTGTGATGGTGGGTTGTGGATCTCGATGGATTGCAAAGAGCGCTTGTAGTGCAAGAGGAATGTGGCTTGAGCTGCACGCAGATTCCAAGGAGGGCACATGCCCTGCAGTGCAGGGGCCCAACCCTCGGCACAGTAGCATAGAGGGAGGCTGAGTGGGGTCTTCCCGGGTGACAATTCGTATGGTTCTTTAGGATCTGGCTCGTCGCTCACCAGCGGTGCTTAGTTTGATGTCTGCTGATTTGCATCACTGGTCGCGGTTAATGGGGCTTACCAGTCCACCTCCGTATCCTCATGCCATGCCCCTTCAGGTGGTGTTCCACATTGGAGTTATGCTTTGTGCTTACTCCCATTGTTGAGTTTCTTTCGGAATCAGATGTCTCCAGTAGGCTTCCATGAATCCAGCGTCTGAATGGGCAACACAGCTAGTGCGTGGTGGGGTGCGCAAGAATGAGGGCTCTCCTATTGTTTTTCCTTCAGTCTATGTGCTCTTGGGTGGGGTGCTGCTGGGTGTGTTAGGCGTTGGCAACTCCTCTGTCAGACTGTCGGGGGCCAGGAAGAAGTGTGGACGGTATTGCTCGCTGGTACCAAGGAGGGCACACGCCCTGGGGTGCAGGGACCCAGCCCTCGGCCTCGTGGTCGGGAGTGGTGCGCTTTGAGGACGACTTGTGTACCTTTCGGTCAGGATTCTCAAGGGTGCATTGTTCGCTTAGCCCGAGGGTCCAGCTTAATGAGTGCTTGCTATGGTTGGGGATCGGGTCCCAGTTTTAGGGAATACCAGTTCACCTCCGTTGCCTCCCCTCAGGACTTTTATGATCAGTCTCTGAAAATGGGATTGTGCCTTGATTACCTGGTCTCTGTGACGGGGTGTCACCGAGTGGTCGGAATCATCCAGATTGCTTCCAGGGTGGTGAGTCGGCTAATCACCTAAGCGGTGTACCTTGTGGGCCTCTGTTATAAAGGTTGTGCTTATGCTGTCGGGTTGTTCCATCCGATATGATGTAAGGGTAGGTGTTCGTGTCTGTCCAGGGCACTTTGCTCTTCCAGCGGTCTGTTGTGGGCCTGGGTGAGGTGGTTGGGGTTGCTTGTGACAGTGAACGTCTGTCACTGCGTTAAGTGGCAACCGATCGCTTATTGAAGTGTTTTGTACATGCAATGATTCGTGCCTGGGGGCCCCGCAGGAGAGTTCTCATTTTTTTTTTTATCTGCGTTGCTCCATAAAGCCAGTGCAGGTGCTGTGGAAGGCAGGTAGGCAAAGCCATGGATTTGCTGCATCGAGTGAAGCTCGGTCCTACTGTGTGTTCCGCGGGCGCGTGGATGCCTTTCATGAGGTCCAGTGCAGGCACCTCAGGGCTAGTTTCTTGGAGGGGTAGCACGGAGCAGGGTGTTCGTCAGAGGCCGCGCTCCAACAGTGTCTGGGTGTGCGGGCTCAGGGTTCAGTGCAGTGGCTGTCTCTGGGGCAGAAAGGCCGCAGGAAAGGGTCGGCTTTGCTGCGTAGACGGGGCAACCTGCACAAGTTTTGCCAACAACTTGTAGTGAGGGAGTGGGGGGGGGGGGGTCCGAAGTGGTCAGTACCTTGTGTTCGTGGGTTCTCAGCAGGTATCCCCCTTCCTCTCAGATGGGGACGGGATGTCGTAGGTGCTGGTGATTGCGATGATTCCCCACTGCAGCGTGTGTTTGTAGCTTGTTGCGTATTAACACGCTCTTTCTCCGCTCCCCGTTCGAGATCCGAAATTCACCTTGTGCAGGCCAACGGAAAGTCAGGTCTTCCGCCGAGGACTTCGAACAAACCGAAGCCGTGGGTGTGCAGGCACAGGTTAGGCTCGTATCGCATGATCAGGAGGCTATGAGTTGGCACACGCTGTAGCCGGAACATGGTGTGACAAGCGCCTTTTCAACCCCGGTTTGTTGCGCAGGTTCTCCTCTGGGTTTCAAAATCTCCTGACTCAGTGAAATTACATCCGTTTTTCGGCAGATCTTCTCCTGCGATGTTCTAGGCACCTTCGGCTATATAAATCAATTGATCGCCGGTTCCTGGGGGGGCCTGTGGTGTCCAATAGTGGGGGCTCAGTCCACTTTGTCGAACCTCGCCACAGAGCTCAAACGGAGGAGCTTGCCATCCTTGCGCCCCCTCGCGGCCAGTCCTTGCTTTCTTTCTTAACCCTAAAAAACTATTATTTGGGTTTTCTCTGCTGCTTAATTATTTTTCTCTCGCTCCTTTTCAATGCAGCTACAATTGCCCCTTCGGTCCAATCTTGTAGTGACACATTTTCTTTAATAAAAAGAAAATGTCACTTAACATTAGCATCTATATTATTATGATACAAACTTTTGTTATCTTGCCTTAATTATTGCTTTTCTTTATACTTGGGTCCTTCTAATTTTGCACTGTGGTTGGTTTTTCATTTTGCAGTAAGAATTGGATTTGGTGTACGGTTTTTCTCCTTGGCATGTTTACTTTGTCTTCCGGGCAAACAGATTTGAGTATCAGTTTATTTGTCTGTTCTTTCAAATTATTCACACCTTAGCCCCTCCCTGTCTTTTGCTGTCTCTCAAACACCCTCAAAGAGACATTCAATATGTTTCTCAATTTTGTCCTTTTGTCCCTGGTCCTGCTGTCCATATAGGTTTCCTTTAATTGAAACGTGTGGCACTCTTACTCATTCCGTTGTGAAAAATAAACACCAACCATTATTTTTAGTACAATTCTTTTTAATTCTACCACACATTTCTGCTCAGTGTTCACAATTGAATAAATTGATGTAATAATGTCAGTTAATGGGAAGCAGCAACATTTTAAAGAATGTATAAAATATTTGCCCGTAATACTTAAATTAGTAGTCATTGTGGCCGAGTGCTTATAGCTCACTGGTGCATAGGTGTGGGCATGCAGGGCTTTTTGTGCCACCTCCACAAAGCTAGCAGAGAGGTTACCTGAAGGATGCATCCCATTTGAGCCTTAACCCCTTTTACTCTCAAGCAGACGTCTATGCTCTGAGCATTTCCATGCCTCTCTCACCAATCATTGCAAATAAATCATTCACTGGTGGCAGTCCTACAACAGGTTTCACAGCCCTTGCTCATGCCACTACTGCAGGAAGATTGCTGGCCATTTCCTTCTGTCAGCTCATACAGGATACTTGGTGTCTGTGCCCATGAGATGTCCTCAATCGTCACTGCAAAACATTGTACTTTCATGGGGCTGCTTGCTTCTGCAGCACTCCTCTTCCCTTCTCCACACAGTTTTACCAAGTGGCAGGCCTCTTCATGCTTTCGTGCCTGTGCCCACAGTATAGGCCAGCATAGTCTTGTGAAACACCCAGACATCTAGTGAGGTTGATCAGAAGACTAAGCCTCTTACTGGATTGTCCAAATCACGTTCAGTGGAGCTTTTCCAATTTGAACCAATGGATGACCTAATTGTGTCCAAGGACTTCAACCAGCTTAAATCTGCATCGCCCATGAATCCAGTTCCATTACTTATTCTCAAGGCTCTCCCCCCGAAAGCTATTTTGTGATCAGAGCGGCTCATCAATATTTGTTTTTCTCAGGGGTGATTCTAGCCTCCCTGAAGCATACACTGGTGTTAAGATGGATTTCTAAACTCTGACCTCGTGGGCAGAAGTTTTGGAGGCCACCCTAGTTTAGTGGAACCTTCTGGACAAACCAGACGAATCTAGGGTAGCTTGGCAGGTGGTCAAGACTAAGTCTCAGGAGGGGTGAGAGTGATCGGAAGCCCACAATGAGAACACACAGTAAAACTCCACAGATTACCCTTAGACAGAAGTCCCCAAATGGCTAAAGAGCTGTTGGAGTTCTCCCTAACGACCAATGGTTTATCTTCAATGAGGCATACTACAGACAGGCGAAGGGCATTGCAATGGGCGCGGCATATGCCCCGGCAAACCTATTCATGAACCCTTACAAACAGATCCATGTCTTTTCCAATTCCTTACTTTAACAACTTGATACATAAATGGCACAGATACATGAATGACGTTTTGATGATCTGGACAGGCACTTCAGAACAACTAGAGACCTAAAAGGAATACCTCGACAATAACAAATTTGGTATCGAGCTAACGGGGACACATGATCGCACCATTGATTTTCTGGACATTAATATCACAGTGAATTACACAGGACTACACCCTACCACTTGCAGAAAACCAACTGAAGTCAACTCTGTCTTGTTGGCAACAAGCTGCCACTGCAAATCGGTGATAGAAAATATTCCTACAGGGGATTTCGTAAGAGAAATTGCAGCACGAATCGGGCATTAAAAGCTGAATGCAATCTATTATATAGATTTACTGACCGAGGATACACAGAGAAGTCTATTGAATCAGCAATTGAAAATGGCCACCAATAGGGCCAGAAAGACAGAATGACAGGAAGATGCCATAGGATATGTAACTAGGTCTTGCCAAGATGGTCACCAGTTGCAGTGTCTCCTCAACAGGCACTGGCACCTATTAAGCTTCGACACAGATGTCCAAATATAGATACCCGCCAGGCTTCAACTCTCGTACACCAAAGAACCAACACTAAGGACCATGCTCAGCCCATCTTACATGGCACCCCCCTGAAGCAAATAACGTAAATTGGCTCACCTCTACAAAAGTTGCAGGTTTCCACAAATGTGGAACATGCACCATGTGTCCACATGCTTTGAATACGAAGTCCATCTACTTTAGCGAAACTCAATATAGGAAAGCGCTATCGGAGAACTAAGAACCAGGATCAGAGAACACCTGAGCCTCCTAAACTCACAGGACGCCAGATAACCATTGGCATTACACTGGCAGGAAAATCATCAATTTGAAAAGAAAGAGGACATTAGATTTGTGGGACTGGAACTTATCAAATGTGATTCCAGAGGAGGCGACGGGGAGCTCTGTCAACGCGAGGCAAAGCTCATCTGTAAATACAGAAGTGTTAGCCAAGGCCTCACCTCTGATCATTAACTAAATGTTTTTCTCTGAACTTGTGAACGGTAATCTGTTAACCTCATGACTAGACACACACATTGCACACACTCTTCCAGTGCACAGCTAGCCAGAACACCCTCACATCTTTCCCCCTTATCCACCCAAACACGTAATGTACTACACACATGCCACTGCACCTTTCTGCCACAGTCCTACTGGCAGCTTTACTGCAGTCCTCACAACTCCCTACCACAGGCTGATATCCATTGGCCCTTCTTTACCATGAACTGGCCAACCTCAATTAACTACATCCCTACCGGAGTACATGGGTTGGAATATCCAAATGTGCCGCATCGAGCGCCACAGGTACACAATTTACTATTTCCAAACAGGTCACCACAAACTGCCCAATACCTTCAACTACATCGAAACCGAAGTAGACATTGTGCCTTACTTAAACTAGCGCCACTGGCAAGCAAACTTCTATAATCTCCTCCCTCCTTTGTAATTACAAACTTACATCAACATGATGCCCCATATGGGTAGAGCATACAAGTTCAGAGTTACCCTCAAATGCCCAAATGCCTTTGGACACCTCACTTGGCTATAAGAGTATACATGGTTGCTCCGACTCCATGATACACTGACGCGCTATGCTCTCCGGGCTCCCCCACCCCCTGCCGCTGTGATAGAACACTCCTATGTATGTGATTAGGTGCGTATCATGCACCACATTCCTACCCTTCACCCCGTAATTGTAACATGTTAATCAGTACTCGGGCCACTCCTCTCTTGTTTTCGGGGAAACTGCTTACACCCCTATCAATCAGGTTTTAGATCCTTGATGGGTATGGTGTCTGTCTTGATTGCCTTTTTGGATGTTTAGCCTTGCTTTAAGACCGTGTAGGCGTCGAGTATTTATTAATCATGACCTCTCTTGGAGCAGGTCGGGGGGGGGAGTTTGCCGCTAGCATGGTTTGCATTGTTTCTTGCAGAGCGGACGCAAACTGTTTCCTTCCAGGCTTGCCGCTCCCCTCTCTTCCCCTCTTCCTTGTTAAGTACCCCAAAGGACAGCTCTGCCCCACTTTTGTTTAATGTTTATTTACGCCCACTGGCGGATCTCATCTCAAAGTCTGGGGTTCATGTTTACACATGCGGACAACACACAATTGGTGTTTCGTCTCGACTGCCCTACCACTGAGCCCTCTCATAAATTGACACAATTCTTATCAACCATAGGCAGTTCGCGGTCTGACAATTGGTTAACGCTCAATGGGGGGGGAAAAACGGAAATGCTCATTTTTGGCCCCCAGGTGGCAAACAGTACCTGGGGTTCCTAGTTTTGTCCAGCATCTCTCAGCCCATTACCTACCCCCATCACCTAAGAGCTTAAGGGTGAGACTTCTCCCCATTGGTTCCCGCAAAGCCCAGATTGCAGCAGTCTGCAACACTGGGTTTGGAAAACTTAAAGTATTGAGAAAGATTTTCCCTCTCCTCCATGCTGACTGCCGTACTAGGGTAGTCACGTTGGCGATCTTGGGATGATTGGACTTCTGTAACAGGGTCTACCTGGGGCATCCTGGGTACCAGGTACAGCGGCCGCAGATACGCCAAAACTTAGTGGCTAGGTTAGCCTTAAATGCACCTAGAGGTACGCCTTCCGCAGGTCTGTTGCGGCAACTCCACTAGCTGCTGATGAAGGCCCAAATTGAGTTTAAAATTCTGTGGGTTTCTCACCAGGCTCTTCATGATCCTTTGTGCAACTTAACTGAAAAATAAAGTGGAACGTTATTACCCCGCCAGCTGCCTTTGCTCGTCCTCCCATGCGCTTTTTAAAGTTCTGCATTTTCATAGATCCTGATTGGGGTGCCACTCCTTCTCAGTCCTTGCTCCCACCTTGTGGAACAAGCTCCCTTTTCCCCTTCAGGAAATCAAAGATTACCTGCTGTTCTGCAAGGTGCTAAAGACTCCTCTTTTTTAACTTTTTTCACAATTGACTCCCTCCCCTTGAGTTTCTGGTTCTTGCTCATCGCCAATGTTTGCGCTCTATAAATCCCAGTACGATACAAGTCATTTCACAGCATTTCTAATACCTGTGTGTACAATATATGCCGGAACCATCACTTTAATGGGGCTTTTCCCACCTTGCCTAAGGTTCACAAAATGATATGGCTCATTTTGGGCTGGCTCCCCCCTGCTGTGCACTCGCTAGCTTTAAAATATTACAGGCCTTGGTGGGGTACCGTCTGCCCCTGCAGCCTCCTCCTCTACTTCAGAAAATTGCATACATTAACACATGCAACAATACCTCTGCAACAGTCTCGCACTGGTCTATAGGGCACATGTGCTTGGACTGATGATCACCTGATGACCTTTACTCTTCAAGATAGTCCACAACTCAATCCGACAAACCTCCAGGCGCCCCCATTACTCACCAGAAACAAGCGCAACATATCAGTTGAAAACTTATCCTGTTACTAGAGCCTATCACTAATCCCACATCACTCAGACCCGGCCGTGCTAGTATATTTATACAACTTAACGTGAAATCAAGCCATTGATAAAATAGCACCCCTAAAAATGTGCAAAGGTAAAACCTCGAGCTCACCTTAGCTCATGGCTCACCCCGAATCTTAAAACCATTCGGAACGTAGAAAGGAGTGCAGAATCCCTTTGGAGAAACAACCCCACAGAGTTGAACAAAGATAATCTTTCCAAAATCGCCTCAAGATACAAATCGGAGATCCTCCAAACTAAGCGAGTGACGTACAATGACAGAATTAACAAAGCTAGCTCATGTACAAGAGAACCCTTTGTCATCCTGAGAGAACTCAAGTCCCCTATTCCCCCAACTGATACTTGCATCAAGAGTAAGACATGGTGTACTAATATTCAAACTGTGCTGTCCAACAAAATATCTCTTCTACAAGAGACAATTGATGTTAAAAAACAAAACTTATATAATGAACCACCGGTGCAAGTGTCGCAGTCGGTTCCCATAAAACCTTGCAATCGATTTTAAATTTGCCCCGGTCTCTATCCATGAAGTGGAGGTCATAATAGCCTCCCTCAAACCCTTCAGATGCCAGGGAGAGACATGCCCGGCAACAATAATCGGAGGCAGCTAGGGACCTAGCCCCTTTCATCACTTCCTTAATCAACTCTTCTTTTAACTCTTGTATCGTCCAGACCAATCTAAAGGACACATGGGACCTCCTCTTCTTAAAAAAAAAAAACAAAGAGAAACCCAATCTAGACCAGCAACATTCCGACTAACTATAGACCTATAACAACGGTCCCATTTCTCCTAAAGGTTTTAGACCAGACGGCCTACCTACCGATACAGACCTACCTCGAGGCTAACAATCTTCTGGGGGACTCCCTCATTCAGGCTTCAGACCCAAACATGGCACAGAATCAGCTCTTATTGACCTGAAAAATCAAATGGATGATATAAAGGACAAAGGGGAACTGGCCCTCCTCCTTTTGGACTTGTCTGCCGCATTTGATTTAGTGGATCATAAGGTGCTCTGTAAGCATCTGGCTACAGCTGCACATTTTTCCCCTGAAGCCACGGCTTTGATTCAATCCTTTTTTGATAACCGCTCCTTGAGTCTTCTCGCTCTCGGCATCAGCGGAACCTACACCCATAACTGTGGAGTACCTCAGGGCTTGTGTGTTTCTCCTATGATGTATAATATTATCACGAAGCCTCTTTTTGATGACCTTGACAATCTGGGTGTCACCTACACTAACTATGCAGATGACACTCGGATTCTCATTCCCCTCTCTGGTGATTATGACATTGACTCTACTCTGCTAAATAAAATGTACCTCACCATACAAGCGTGGATGGCCACTCATGGCCTCTGCCTTAACAAAAAGACAGAGCTCCTTCTCATCGACTTGCCAATACAATTAAACAAACTAAGCAACCAGTTTAAATCATTCAACATTCACGGCATCAATATCAAAGTCTCCAAAGAGGTAAAAACGTTGGGCTTCTACCTTGACACAGCATTGAACTTGGACAGGTCAATGCTACAGACCCGGCTACAGCTTACACATGTAAATTAATCGACACCTGTAAACCCTTCCTTTCTACAGAAAGATGTACTACCTTGGCAAGAGCTCTAAATCTCTCGTAAGTAGACTATTTTAATTCACTCTATCTTGGGACAAGTAAACGCAATGTTAATAAACTGCAAATACTGCAAAATAATGCGTTAAGAACAGCCCTAAGCATTCCTAGAATGCAGCAGATCTCGGATGGCAGACACAACACAAATTGGCTCTCGGTCAAGGATAGAATTAAATTCAAATCATTAACCTTCGCCCACAAATGTCTATCTAATTCGGCCGCCAAATATTTAGTGGACAAATCCTCCAAAAATAAACCGGATCGTCCTACTAGAACCATGCACTTACACTGCCTTAAGGTCCCCAGATGCACGCTCAAAAAGTTGGTTTGGGGAGGGGTGGGGTAGCTTTCCTGTTAAGGAAGCTCAGCTGTGGAACTTCCTGCCTGTAGCTTTACGATCTGACCCAGCCTTCTACAGGTTTAGAAAAAGAAAAGCTGGCTTTTTTCTCTTGATGTATAATCTGCATTAGTCTGATATCCATGTTTTTATCTGCCTGCATGTACATATCTGTAAAGTAAACTTGTATATTCATAATGTAAAGTAACTTTTATAATGCTATGCAAATATTCTCATATCTGTTTTACTGTGTAATCTGTTGTAAACGACTATGACGACTATGTAACCTGTAAAAGCAAGCAGATACCTTCAAGCTTGGTGCGCTATACAAATAAACTCCCTCAAACGACAAATCGGTTGCACACAAATACACAATTTTTTGTGCACACGCACACCCACACTTTCCTGACAGCTAACAACACTGAATTCCATGCTTCATCTGAAAATATATCGGCTTCTCTCCTTCGTTATTCAACTAGCTCACTACATACATAAACATTTCATCCCTTCAAAATGAAACTGACACACGCAACTAAATAATCTGGGTTCCTGCTCTCCTCCTACGCCTGCATGTCCACCTATCTCTGTTTAATCAGTCCCTTTTATTCCATGAAAAGGTATTGAAATGCAATTTAAAACAAAAATATATACAACAATATCAGAAGAAAAATAAACCACATACATATCATAGTTAAAAAGATCCTTCCATATAAATCCCCATGTATTAAAGTTGCAGGCAAATTCGAGCAAGAATGACATTGTCGCTGCTGGACATCAATCAGCCGGTATTGGCATTCGTCATGGGTCTAATTTCAGCATGTAAGCCCTCTTACACCAAAGACTATCAACACATATTGAAACCGCAAATACAGAAATCTCATTGGTTGTCCTTTTGCAATCTGTTGAGCTTATACCACGTAATATGAACCTTAGCCTTACATAAAATCTGCGATACTGCAGGCACAATGGGCAAGCTAATAGGAAATGTTCTATGATTCGGTCCTGGTCTTGCAGTGCAAACATTTGTTTGAAACAGTCTTGTCCCATTTTATTGCAGAGCAAAGCAACCAGTGAGATGCACATTGGTTGTGTAGGTCTTCTATCCTTGAGCTAGTTTGGTTCCTAGTAGGCACTAAGATATTCAGAAGCTACAATTGTTCCCAGTTTATCTGAAACACATTTCTCCCAGAATTCTTTTTTTTATTTTTCTTTCATTTATTTGTGCGATTCAGTTTACAAATTGCAGCGCAATAAAACACAATTTTCAACATACAGAATTCATTCAACAGCATTAATATGGTCCTAAGAAACCATCTTAAATCAAGGCAATTTTATATGTAGACAAAAGTAAATTTTGTAAATTCATCACATTGATTAACAGGCGATCATTGGGATTAATTAATAGATTCCACCAAAGTAATTCCCAATTTAGCAAAGGACGAGCAATAAAGTAAGACTTAAAAATATCCTCGGGTAAACCAGTTGGGGCCCGACACTCTATAATTAGATCCTTCAATGTTTTGCTAGTGAGTCCGCAACAGCGACATAAACGATCACTTGGTTGCGCCTAGGACCAGCAACCTAGAACATCATTAGTTGGCACTAAACTTAATTTTATACGAAACCAGAAGTTTTATAAGGAATCTCGAGACATGTTTTAGCACACATTTCTGGGGAGAATTGAAAGGTTTAATGTCCAGAGAAAAGTGATTGTACATCTTAAAAGGGATCAGCAAATTTCTATTTTCAATTCGGTCATTTTCAAATATCTTTTTAACCTTGGCTGGATTGCGCTCTAAATCTAGAAGCGAAACTGATCTCCCATTCAGCATGATCAAGACAGAATTCATCCGTGCCTTAAGTGGCAGACAATTACTCTGGTTATAAAGTGCATTCTACTGTATGTATAGAGTCGACAGCAGAGCATACAAAATAGATCTTAAAAGTAAAATCCTTCTCCACAAAACCTTCATTTTTGAGGACAGGAGACCCAAAATATCTTTGTCCGCAGGAAATGGAGTACCCCACGGAAGAGACAAAAATCGTTTCCAGACAAATGACTCAGTTCTGGCCCAATTCAGCCAACTTATAGGCAATCTCTAGGCACTTGTTTAAATGTTTCTAGAACAGACAGGAACATTTGTTGAAAACCTTTCAGGTGCAAAAGGGCAAATGACTAAAGGCCACTTGAGACAAACAAGGACAATGTAGAAGTGAACTGTATGTTACCACATGGTGGCCCTATGATGCACTCCTTGGGGGGGAGGGGGGTCAAAGTGCCCCAGGGATTTTGATATGGTCTCTTGTGTGGGTCACCCTATGTGGGGGAACCCAAACTTAGACCCGTAAATTCCACACTATTTTTTTCTCTATTGAGAAGCATGCAACTTTTGTTTGATTATAGAGTGAGTTGGTCAGATATCAAACATAACAGTTAAGAAATAATTCAAAGACAAGAATTAAATACTTGTTTTCATTTGAGTAGTAACCTCATTTATCATCAAAATCGAGAGTGAAATGATAAAACAGATCAAACAGGTTGGATACATTTCTAAGTTCAAATCCATCATGTACACAATCCTGTTTTCTTATACACGTACAATAGAACATGTCAAAACAAAACTCTGTTCCACTGTTAACAGCCTTGTGTTTACAACATTCACACAAGGGAAAGTGGTGTTAATATTACAAAATATCCCACTTTAATCGTAGTTGGAAGGTAAACTGCATTTAGAGGATAGTACAAAGAAGTCTTACCGAGCAGTTTAGCGGGAGATCCCTGCCGACGGCCTACTGATGTGCGGCTCGGGTCTCACAATGTTTGTAACGTCGTCATGGCACCAACGCACATGCGCCTAGGCGCCACGACAGTATGCCATCTTGGTGTGGGCAAACACTGCCCATGGTTACCAAGGTGATCGTAGCTATGTGCGCTTACCACCAGCACCCTCGCAATAGCGGCGAATACCCATGTGTGAGCGTCACATAAGGAGTAGGATTGGTATATCATACATTTGGCGTCGGGGTGGAGAGTTTGTGTTAATAGGATCTGCCCGATCAGGACAGATGATTAGAAATAAGATACCATACGTGGGTATGAAGTAAATCTCTGTGAAAGTCAAGTAGGACTCAGAATGGTAAAGTATAAAGGAAAATTAAAAGTGAAGCACTCACAAAGCAAAATGCTTAGTGTTTTAGCTCGACATGGTAGCGAGCAAGATCCTTAGTGGGAGAGCCAAGAGCCCAATGTAATCGGGTATGGCATCTAAACTCCAAACCATGTCAGTGTGTCGCAGGAGAAGTTTAACTAGTGATCGTATTTGATCAGGCAAAGGGGCACGTCCACAGAACAAGTTCCACAGAGTGCCCCCTGCCTGCTCATTCTCTATAGGCACGGGGTGGGGCAACTATGCAGCAAAATCTACGGGATGCCCCATTCCCACCTGACAGTCAGGATGGTATGTATTA
The DNA here is from genome assembly GCF_040938575.1 of Ambystoma mexicanum. Classification (NCBI taxonomy): domain Eukaryota; kingdom Metazoa; phylum Chordata; class Amphibia; order Caudata; family Ambystomatidae; genus Ambystoma; species Ambystoma mexicanum. Next base: position 176,683,814 of record NC_090934.1, read on the forward strand.
CATGATACCGGGGCCCAAGTCCCAATCCGCTGTAATTGGTGTCGGGTACAAAATGTATATCATCATACCATAGTCCCATTACATCAACCTACTCAAATCAACATGTATAAAACAGTGCCAGTGTGTCATTTCTCTCGGGATCAGATCCCGTTCACAATCTAATTTAGACTAGCCACATCAAGATTCACTGGAAATTGAGGACAAAAGTATTGCGGCATAAGCCATCACAGAAAAAGGCTTATTGACACTTGTTCACCATCTTAATTTGACTAACAAGGTCATGTTTCACAAATAATTAACGATACAATAATGGCAGCCTAGCCCTCCGTAACCAGTATTTCATGACCACCTGTGAGTTGTGGGGCATGTAAGGGATCTATAATAAAATAAAAGTACAGTCAGTTGAGATGTAGCACCAGCCCTTCTTTACACAAAACACATCAGGTTAAAGTCATTGTTTATTCCTCTCGGGCTGAGTGAGTCTAGTAAATCAATTCAAAGGATTTCTCTTTGCAGTAGCTTTCTTTGGATATCACCACCTCTGCTTCCCAATCTCACCTGCTCAAGAATTGCACATTTGAGTTGTGCAATAGTGTGTCAGGCCTCTAAAAAATGCATAGCTACAGATTTTTAGTTTTGGTACAGATATTGGACCTTTGTTCCGTCCATCTTGTTTTAGCCTTCCTTGTAGTCATACCCACATAGTAATAACCACATGGACATTTGAGTGCATAGATCACATTGCTAGAGTCACACGTGCAGGAATGTTTAAGCCAGATTAGTTTCCCAGAGTGTGGATATGATGCTGTTTCCAGTTATTATGTTGCCACAATGTTGGCAATTATGACAGTTATACCCTTAAATATGCTTCTTGTTAGGGGTGTCAGGATCTCTGCTTTCACTAGACAGTTACCCAGAGCTTTGTTTTTCCTGTATTCGAACGTGGGTGGTTGCTGAAATGGCTGCTGGAGTTGGGTATCCATTCTCAACATGGACCAATTCTTTTGTATGATCCTTTTAATCCTCCCATTATAGGTTGAATTTGTAGTTACATATGCCAGGGGTTCACTCAACTTGGGAGGTTTGGGTGTTAGAAGTGTGTCTCGGTCAATCGTACTCACTTTCTCCACCGCTCCAGAGAGGCGTGTGAGGTTATAGCCTCTTGCTACAAATTTTGTCTGTAGAAGTGAGGATTGGCGTTCATATTCAGAGTTCTCTGAGATGTTTCTTCGGTAACTAAGGAATTGACTCAGTGGGATGCTGTCAATTGTTCTTTGCAGATGGAAGCCGGTCGCCAGTAGCAAGCTACTTATATCTGTGGTTTTACTATAGATTCTGGTTTCCAAGTCATGTCCCTTGTTAGATTTCAACATCGAGGAAGTGAATTTTAGCGTCACAGGTTTCTGTGGTGAACTTGATTCTTGGATGCATCTCATTCATCATGGCAAAGGTCTGTAACTCATCAGGTGGACCGGTCCAGATTCCAAAGATGTCATCGATGAATCGGACATAGATGGACAGATGACGCATCCACCATGGGGAGGAAAGCACATGTTAATGTTCCAAAAAATACATAAATGTATTGCCATAGCATGGTGCCATAGCATCACCCATACTAGTGTCAGAGATTTGAAGGAAGAAACTATCCTGAAATTTAAAGCAATTGTTCATTAGAGCCAGTTTAAGGACAGTCAAAAGAAAAAGTCCATCACCTTGGCAGTTCTCTGATCTCAGAAGTAGTATGAGGTCACATCCATTGTAAAGCGCATATCTCTTCCCCTTATAAACTGCACGTTCTTGAGTTTCTGCAAGAAGTGCCTAGTATCTTTGACATAGGTTACTGTGTCCTTGATGAGAGGCTGCAGATTATTGTCAAGGTATTGGGCCAATGGTTCCAGAAGGCTCTCGGTCGCTGCGATAATGGGGCGTCTGGGTGGTTTGATGAGTCTCTTGTGTATTTTTGGAAGTATATACAAAACAGTAATAATGGGATGTTTGTTTTCCAGAAAACGACGGGTGTTCTTCGATATGACTTCTCCGCCCCATCCAGTACCTCCTGGATGAGTGGCGAGACTTTCTACTTAGGGTTAAATGATCTCTCTGTAGGGTTCTGTAATCTTCAAATTGATTTTCAATCTGAAATCCTGTTCATCCCTCAACACAAGCCCCCCCCCCCCCCCCTCCACCTTATCGGCTAGTTTGCAGACAATAACCTTATTGTCCAGTAGGTTCTTCAGGGTCTGTCGTTCCCTGACAGTAAAGAGAGTACAAGGTTTTGGACCGGCGGATTAAAGGTGCCCTTGGGATTGCCCTAGACGGTTTGTCGAAAAAAGGATTCTTCTTCGAGGGAGTCGAAGAAGACCGTTTTAGTTTCCTCATTAGTTTGAAAAAATCAATCTTTTCCCAAAGTAAAGTGCTGTTGTTCTGTGGAACTAAGAGTCCCTTCCTCAAGACCTGTAGTTGTAATCGGTATAGCGAATAGGATTAAATATTGACCACTAGGTCTTCATTGCTTTCTTTCTTTGAGGGTTTTTTCTTCTTTCCTCTTCTTGTTGGCCTATATCTAAAAAACGGGATCTATCCACAGTAGGTTTGTTCTCTTTAGAGTTGTGGACTGTCTCAATACTGGTACCAGGTATAGCCTCAAGCTCAGCGCTAGAGGTGTCTGATGAGGTGGTTTCCATAGTAGAAGGTCCTGGTTTGGGAGCTCGTCCTTGATAGGGTTTATTAGGGTGTTGGCCGTAGTACTCCTGCCAACTATAAAAATATCTAGTTTATAGTCCTTGGTGTCACACCTTAATTTTCTTCTTTTTTTTTAAACTTTATTCATTGATTGTGGTATACAACATTGCAACAACATGACATTCCATATACATGCTTAATCAGAATCATTCAATATAGGTATACAGCATGAGATACAGTACTATGAAGCAACCATATTACTAGGCCCTGTCGGGCTACTGTTATCTGAATCCGCCTCACACAAATACATCCTGAACGGGGCCCAGATGTCCTTAGGTTTACATGAATTCGAGAGTGACATCACATAGCGTTCCTCACATTCATTTGCATACGTCAGTTCCTTAACAAAGTGGCTTACCCGTGGAGCCTGCGTGCTCTTCCAATTTTTCGAGATGCATTTTTTAGCCACCGCACATGCAATATTAAACAGTCTTCTAGTTTTTTCTGACTGTTTACCTATATCTCCAAATAAGTATTTTTGCAGCGTGAGGTCCGCCGGTACCTGAGTCGTCACCTCTAGGATTTTCGCCACCTCCCCCAGAATACACCAATGCGGGGACAGCTCCAGTACATGCGCATTGAGTCTGCCCGGTCTGCACCACACTTCAGACAACTACTTGGGAGACCCCCGTTCATGGATACCTTCTTGGTCAGTTCACGGTACCTTTCCCAGGTTTTTTCAGGTATGACAGCACCTAGGTCCGTATCCCAGGAAGTTTTGATCATATTTGCCGATGGAGTGTTGGCCTGTATGGCCATGTACAGGCCTGAGATGCTAGTTGCAGCGCGGTTTGACAAAGCTATCAGACATGGGTGTGGTGGGGGTTCGTCCGGGAACATTGGCCACCTATCCTTGAAAGCCATCTTCATTCTATGGTATTGCAGGATCATTAATTGGCGCCTTCCCATCCCTGTTTTGAACTCCTCCAGTGTTATAAATCTACCATTAGGAAATGTCTTTAATTTTAAACTCTCCCTCTGGATCCCATGTCTTCCGCACATCTGGATCACATGTGGGCGGTATACCGGGGGAAGTTCCAAAACGGGGCCTCGGCATAGTAGGGTGTTTTCAGTTCGAGCCTATGGTAAATTCTGGACCATGGATCCACAGTTGTGCTAACTGGATCAAACAGACATTCATCTCTTTGTTTTGCCTTAAAAATGACTGACCTCAAGTCGGTTGGGCATGCGGCATGCGTTTCTAAGCAGATGTGAGGTGAAGTATTCTGCTCATCATACCAGTGTTTGACGAACTGAGCCTGTGCTGTCTAATAGTATAATTCAAAATCGGGGGCTGCTATCCCCCACTTATTGTAGGGTTCCACCATCCTCTCCCACTTCATTCTGGGCATCCCTCCACTCCAGACAAACTCAACCACCAGGGACCTAAGAGTGTCAAAGAATCTCCTACCAGGCCATATCGGAATATTAGTGAAAATGTATAGTAGTTTGGGGAGAATGACCATTTTCAATATAGCTATCTGGCCCATGAGTGAAATGGGAAGTTTGGGCCAGAAACGGAATTTAGCAGCCATCGTGGTCAACAAGGCCACGTGGTTATTATAGAGCAGGGACGCCTTGTCTCCCTACACAATTACACCCAGATACCTTATCAGAGGACCATTGTAAGCCGTGCGTGTTGCCTGGACAGATAATTTGTGTATGGTCTTCAGGTACTCCTGGATGTCATCGGGAGTTTTCAGATCGTGGTTGGCATATAGTTCTGTGTAAAATCGGGTAAATTCTGTTTATGACCTCCTCGCTCGTGGTTACTGTGCCATCCCCTGCTACTATACTGGGAATCATAGTGATATCTTTCGGCTTTCAATAGGTTGGCTAGGGTGCGACCCGCCCTGTTTCCCTCGCCATACCGGCGCGTTCTGATTGGAGTAGCCATGTACAGAAGCTCCCTGGTAGCCAGTTTATTAAATTCTTCTAGGGCACTATTTATGTCTGTGAGGGTACTATCTTTGTGCTTGGCTGTTGATCGCTGTTCCAGCACCCCCAGTCGCTTCTCTATTTCGGCCAATTCCCCTCTAACCTCCTTCAGCAGCCCCGTGGATTTGGAAATCAGGATCCCCCTTATCCATGCCTTAAATGTCTCCCACAATGTTGCAGGGCTGTCAACAGAGTTCCTATTGATTTCAAAGAAGTGTTCTACCTCTGTGTAATTCCTCTGCCACTGCGGGGTCTTCAAGTATGCCAGGGGGAATTTTCCACCTCCTGGTCGGGGGCTTCAGGTCGCCTAGTGTCATATCTAACAGGACAGGGGAGTGGTCTGACAAGGTCGGGGGAAGTATTTCGCGGTTATCAATATGGTTTGCTAAGGACGCAGAGACCAACCGGTAATCTATACGGGATTCGGTATCATGCACCAAGGAGTAAAAGGAATATTGCCTTTGGTGGGGGTGCAAAGTTCTCCATGCGTCCACCAGTGTTGATTGTGACATTTGTTGTTGCATAACAGCCGTTTTTGTAGGATTACGATTTGTGGATGTGGAGCGATCTAGGGCAGTGTCCAATATGGTATTGAAATCTCCCCCCCACAATATTTGCTCGCCTCCAGAGTAGCCCACCTCTTGCATTACATCAGTGTAGAAATCTGGGTCATCTAAATTCGGACCATAAGTGGTTTTTAATCAATTCTACCCCAGCAATGTTGCCCCACACTAGTACGTAGCGACCCAAAGGGTCAATTTTACTTTTTCCCAATCTGAACAGTCGCACCTTAATTTTCTAATCTTCTTCACTTCTAGCTCCTGCTTGTACTTCGCTAACTTCTGGTTTGTATCTTACAGAATTTGTTTCAGTTGGTTCGCACAGAAGCCTTTACTAAGGGAAGTCTTGATACCTTCAATGTCCCTGCACCCGATGCCAGTGTATGATATACCAATCCTACTCACTAAGTGACGCTCGCACACAGGTATTCGCCGCTATTGCAATGGTGCCGGCGGTAAGCGCACGTAGCTACGATCACCTTGGTAACCATGGGCAGTTTGTCCACACCACAATGGCGTACTGTCGTGGCGCCTATGCGCGTGTGAGCCATGACAATGTTACAAACATTGTGAGACCCGAGCCATGCGTCAGTAAGACTTGTGTACTATCCTCTAAATGCAGTTTACTACCGGTTCCAACTACGATTAAAGTGGGATATTTTGTAATATTAACACCTCTCTCCGACGCACGGAGCGAGATAGTATTAACATAGTTGATTCACTAAGCAATACACTATCCAGACGTATTAAGATGTCCCTGACCTATATGCTACAGGTATAGAGCGTAGTTATTGGCATCCTTATAGTTAGGCCGTTAACAAGCTGCATTTAGCCACAGCACCATATTTAATTACCGAGACCCGGCGTGACAAATCATATGCATGTCTCCCATATGGTGACTTTAAGTACCGAGAGTTACCCTGCAGCTAGGATCCAACAAGCTGTATTCATTTCTCGCGCTTTACCCCATAGTAATCCTGACGGTTTCTCTCTTCTAATTAGCTAATGGAGTATCCTTATGACTGCTCTACTATCACTGCGTGGCTGGCGTCACCACCATTCTCACAGCAGGGTGAGTCTTAATTTCTTTTTACTCGTGGACATTATACCTCATCTTCCATTGATTCATGAATACTACAACCTATACTAGGTATAACTTACGTTATCCTTTTTAGCAACAGGCATGCCACTTCTCATGACACCACTGAATGACTGTGAAGGTCAGTACATTTGATTTGATATCGATTTAGTTATAAATACTACCCTTCTAATAGTCAACACAGAGTAGCCATTCTCTATAAACTTTTAGGTATCTTCAGAAGAAACACACCTACTTAATAGGAACAGATAGCTCTTGCCCTGGAGCTGGATTATTAGGAATCTGAAACGCATTGGCTAATCTAAATCTGAAAGGAGATATTTTGGATTTGACTTGAATGTAGTGGTATCCAACCACTTTCCCTTGTGTGAATGTTGTAAACACAAGGCTGTTAACAGTGGAACCAGTTTTGTTTTGACATGTTCTATTGTATAGGATTATGTACACAATGGTTTTGTACTTAGAAATGTAGCCAACCGGTCTGATCTCATATCATTTCACACTCGATTTTGATGCGATAAATGAGGTTACTTCTGAAATGAAAACAAGTATTGAATTCTTCTCTTTTTACGGGTCTAAGGTTGGGTTCCCTCACTTTGAGTGACCCACACGAGAGACCATATCAAAATACCTGGGACTCTTTGCGCCCCAAGGAGTGCATGTTAGGAAGAATTCTCATAAATTGCTGATTTCCCTTACCTAATGAGTCCCTCAGCAGCTTTGCTGGATTTCTAGGGTTTATTTTTTCACCTGGTAGGAGTCTGCCTTTTTTTCCCCACTCTTACATGTGTTTTGCTATGTGTGTTTGACATTTTGTATGATCTTGGGCTATGGAGCCTCACCTACTCCATAGACACCGCTTTCTTGTGTGTTACACTGCACCTTCAGTGCAGTGACGCAGGGTTGTCTTTCAGACTTCCCACTGACTCCAGTTTCTGGGACTAACTACTGTTTCCCAGAAACATGTAAAGTTGCCATTAACTTTACTTAGTCTCTTTAAACCACAGACCCAGTACACCCCATCTTACATGGAGTATTGGAAAGGGTGAAATCTTACCCCTTTTTGTCAGTTTCTCTTGGAGCACTGTTTCGCTCCCTTTCCTTTAAGACTTGACTGGTGGCAGTGGTAACTACCCTATTTTTTCTACCGCGGTTATGTTATATAACCCTGGTGTTGTTTTAGGCTATTATATTAGCCTCGAACATAAACCCGCTGACCATATTGATTTTAATATTCTTCCGGCTGGGTTTAGCCCCCATTTCTTTTTGGTAAAGTATTTCTTGTGTTCGTCTCTACATGCCAAACCAGGTTTGGTTCCTTTGTTCACCGTCTTTTCGCAGGCTTCTGCACAGAAGCCCTCCTTTAGGCACCTGAAAGTCTGGGTAGGCAGGATGTGAGGGAGGGGTCTTCGGACCCCTGCCATGGGTTCCCTTGGTAACCCATGTCACACTCCTGTTTAATTGGCTGGGCGACTGTCCTTGCCAGGACAGCCACCCTGCTGTGATTGACAGCCAGGCTGTGTGAATGGGGGAAAATTGCGTAAAAAGTAGGTCTCTGGGTCTGGAAGAGCAGAGTCACCACTGGAACGAAAGAAGAGACGAGGAGCTGATGGAAGAGGACCCCTACCCCGACTGAACCCCTCAGTGCAGCCCTGCTGCAGGTCCGAATCTTCAACGACACCAGAGAATCCTCCAGGAATCATCTTCCCTTGAGCTGGTGGGACTAACCAGTTCGCCCAAACTTCAAGCCAGGAGTCCTCCTCTGGTCGAATTCACTGTACAGAGCTACAATGGGCCGGATAGCCAGGACGGTCGGACCCTGATTTGGTTTTAAGGAGCGCACCTTTTATTCGTTGTTTTGCTCTGCTGTTAGTTTCTTCCCTGGGTAGCGCAGGACCCTCCAGTTTCCTACTTCGTGTGAGTCCGACAGTCACTTCAGGAACCGTGAGCCTGTAGGAACTACCAGGAACGTCTGCCTCAGCTACAGCTTCTTCTCCGTTTTAAGGTACTATGCTAACCCGGTTGTTCGTTTCGTTCAGCCGCGGTGAAAGTGTGTGAAGTCTTTCACCAAACCGAGGGCTCGTCCTTCTCTTCTTATAACACTACCTTTTCTGCCAACTAACTTCGTGCGGAATCCATGGCACGAACTTTACTGCAAACTACCCTGAACTGTGTGATCTTGAGCAAAAGACTTTTGTCCCATTGACTTTGGCCCTAAGCCTTTCTTACCTGAGCCTATCACTGTAGTTTCTCTTGTTCAATTGCCCTGAGTACTTACCTGTTGGTGTGGTTCAATTTCTACCTAACTTTGTCTTTCCCTCCCTTTTTTTATCCAAGTTCCAACTTTGCTCCCACTTCATTTTGTGAGCCTAACTAGTCTGAAAACTATTGGGAGGGGTGTGGTGTATTAAGAGTGTGATTTTTAAACTGCTAATAATAGTGTAATGTTATACAACTGAAGATTTGATATATTGCTCACTTACTCTTGAAATAAGTCTGGCTGCTCAGTCACTGCTTACTTTTTCTTTGTGGCACAGGCTGGAACCAAAGATGAATTATGATGCCCCTTGTAGTCTTAATTGTGTATAGTGTTCCCAAAGGATACTGCATAGGATTCTGCCTAACACTGGTGTTCAGCGGTAAGGATCAAAGTATAGTAATTACACTTAGAGTGCTGCTTTTACCCTGGATCAACTAACCACAAGGCTAACATCACTAAAAAGCAATATTAATCATGTCTGATATGGATAGCCACTATCGGGAGACCCTCCTGAGTTACACTGCAGATCATTTAAGAAATCTGTGTAAAGAAAGGAAACTCTATGCTAAACGCAAAAAGTCAGAATTAGTTGAAAAGTTGTTAAAGAACCAAAGTCTAGGGAGTGGGTCTGAAATACCTGACTCTCTAGCAAATATGGAAAGTATTGAGGATCATAATATGTCTATTAATGATGAGTTGGAAGAGGCAGATGTCTCCTAATGTAGGCCTCACTGCTCCCTTGCCTGCTCAACACCCTCAACCCATGTCCACTGGGACCCCCACAGGTCCTACACTCAGTCCTGAATTCATTGCTCTAGGAAAGATGAGGCTTGCATTGGAATTCAAACGTTTAAATTCTCAAACTGAATAGAAACTTCTCCAGCATGGGGTCTGGCATGGATTCACATGCTCATGAATATTCCCCGTCGTCAGGCTGGGAATCCTCGGTAAAGAAAAAACCAGTATCAGTTTCGTTTCTGATCTGTCTTTCGTAGTAATAACCAATCACTGGTCTCTGCGTCATACTGACCACAGCCAATGACTGCCCTCTACCTAAGCACCGCCTCTGGCAGCCATCTTCAGATTTTTACCGCACGTTCATGTGTTGGGATCCTCGTGCTATTGCTCTCGAGCGTTAGTGCTATTTTTTTCGCGCTTTTTACAAAAACTTCGATTCTTTCGGTCAAAAGAGCCTCAAGCTCCACCGATCCTACATCCGATCAACGGGGACCCGTGTCGGATTCATCTGTGCCCCTCAAGGGTGAAGATTTCGTCGAGCTACACTTCGGAGGACTCCAGAAGCTTCTCAGGCCCTGTCTCGGAGATGGCCCAGGAGAAGGGAAGCTCGACGCCCGGAAAGCTGTTCAGGGTCTGCCCTGGATGCCAGCTGCAGAACGTCTTCAAGGAGGACGAACACTCTTTCTGCCTTTACTGCCTTCATGAGGACAAGACGCACGTGGAGAAGGACTGTGCGTTTTGCGGCAACATGTCGGAACGGACCATGAAGGACCGCCATCAACGTCTCGCCAACTGGCTGGAGGGTAAGAGCCCATCTGGCGAGAAGAAGAAGAAATCCGAGCGGTCTTCTAAGACCTTTGAGGGCGCCCCGGCGACGGGGGCCCAACATAAGGCCAAGCACCGCGAGTCCGCTGGCACCGGGAGCGCCGAACGGTCGGGCTCTACGGGCGCCAGGCAGGGCGCACCCTCCCCGGCACCATCAACCACGAGCCAACGCTCTGGGTCGGGTAAGAGGAAGGCCGAGCACCCGGCGAAGCTCCTGGAGAGGCCCCGGTCGAGCTCTAAGGCAGAGGAGGAGCGTGGCAGTGCCCCCTCCCTCAAGGATAAGGCGGTGAGCGCACCTAAGGTGGTGAAGGCCTTGATCCATCCGACCAAGCCCTCTATCGAAACGGTCGCGGCGGCCCTGGCTCAGCCTGTGGTGGCTGCACCAGTGGTGGCGACCTCAGGGCCCAGAATCTCCCTGCCTCCTCGGAGGGAGTCTTCCTTTGTGCCCATCGATAGGACCCCCGTGAAACCCTCCGTGGGGAAGAAGGGGGGGCAGGGCGTCGTCGTAGAGTCGGCCTCAACCTCAGAAGAGGAGCTGATCGAGGTCTTAAGCCACGGCCTAGGCGTGGAAGAAGGCCAGCCCGTCGGAATGGACCCCGACGCAGGTGACGACGACGACATCGTCGAGGATACCGACGGGGCCCCTGCCCTCCCGTCGGGTTCCCCTCTGCCAGCGCCGCAAGACAACTCGGCGGCCATTTTGTTGGCCATACAGTCCTTATGCTCCGAGATAAGGACGAGGCTACCGTTACCGACGGAGGAACCTCTCCCGTCGGGGGATCCAGAACCGGGACCTTCTGGTGTTCCCCCTACCAAGAAAAGAAGGATCCATCCACCACCTCCTTTTCAACCGTCGCGCCCCTTCCAGCCCTCCTCCCCGTCCACCCGAGGGGATGATATGGGGACTGACACGGCAGCGACGGGTACGGACGACGAGGCATACGACGAGGACTTTCCGTCGTCGCCTCCCACCAGGGCCTCTCCGCCCGACGAGATCGGATCTTTCCACTCCATGATCTCCAGGGCTTCCGAGCTTTTCCAACTCTGCCCTGAGGAGAAGAAAAAGGAAGGCTTCCTTTATCAGCGGCGCGAGGCCAAGAGGAAGACGGTCCTCGCAGTGCCTCTGTTGGACGACATTTGGGATGAGGGCCTTTCCCTCCTCAAGAACCCTTCCACGACGCCAGCTAGAAGAGACCGGTACGAGAAAAAGTACCGGGTCCCGGACACGGCCCCCCTATGCCTCCGGGCGCAGCCTACCCCGGACTCCGTCGTCTCCGCGGCAGCCAGGAAGAAAGCGGGGGGGGGTGCGGCCTCCACATCGACTTCCCCGCCGGACGGCGAGGGAAAGAAATTGGATACTATGGGGCGTAGAGTCATCTCGTCGGCAGCGACGACGATTAAAGCGGCCAACGCCTTGGCTATCGTGGCCCGCTACGACAGGGAGCTCTGGTACAAGATGGCTCCCCTGCTGGATTTTCTGCCGGACGACAAGAGGGCGGAGGCCCTTGAGATCCTGCAGGAAGGTGAGGTGGCCTCGGACCACGCCATCACCGTGGCGACGGACATCGCCGACACTGGATTCCGCCAGCTGGGCAACGGTGTTTGCCTTCGACGTCGTGGATGGCTCAAAGCTACGGACTTCCGGCAGGACGTCCAGACCAGAGTCCTGGACATGCCCTTCGACGGGAACAACCTGTTTGGCAAGACAGTGGACGATTCCCTTCAGGCCATCAAGGCGGATACTGAGACGGCCCGGGCCCTTGGAGTCCTGCAACGACGGACGCCCTTTCGGAGCGGCGGAGGCAAGGGCGCCTCCAAAGGTTCCGGCGGCGGTTTCGCTTCCTACCGTCAAGCGGCCCACTCGTCGTCGCAAGAGGCCTACAGAGGACGAGGCAAGTCTAGCGGACCCCGCCGTCGTCGCCAAGGAGGTCAAGGCGGCAAGGCCGCGTCCAAGCAGGATTGAACCGGCCGTGGGGTCGGGCCCCCACCGAAGCACCCCGGTGGGAGGCCGGCTGGCGGGCTTCGTCAGCGTGTGGGAGTCCATCTCCACCGACCGTTGGGTGCTGGACGCCCTGGCCCGGGGCCACGCGCTCGAATTTCAAAGAAGGTGCCCGCGCGTCCCCCCCGTGGCCAGGAAAGAACTTCACGTCCCTCAACTTCTCCTGGAGGTAAAGGCGATGCTCAGAAAGGGCGCCATCGAACTCGTCCCAAAGAGGCTTCGGGGCTCCGGAGTCTACTCGAGATACTTCCTCGTGAAGAAGAAGACGGGAGGATGGCGCCCCATCCTGGACCTGCGACGTCTGAATAAGTTCATCAAGGCGCAGAAGTTCCGGATGGTCACCCTCCAGCACGTCCTGGGTCAGCTGGAGGAAGGAGACTTCCTATCGTCGTTGGATTTGGAGGATGCCTACTTCCACATTCCCATCCTAAAGGGGCACCGCAAATTCCTCAGATTCGTGGTCCAAGGGCGTCATTACCAGTTCAAAGCCCTTCCCTTCGGACTACGGTCGGCACCCAGGGTATTCACCAAGTGCCTTGCACCGGTGGCGGCGCAGCTGCGCCGCGAGGGGATCCACGTCTACCCCTACCTGGACGACTGGCTCATCCGCGCCAAGACGAGGGAGCTCGCCGTGGTCCACACGGCAAGGACCGTCCAACTCCTCACGGACCTGGGATTCTCCGTGAACTACGCCAAATCCCACCTGGTGCCCGCGCAAGTCGCACTGTTTCTGGGAGCGAGGCTCGACACAGTGTCCCTTCTGGCCTCCCCGTCGGAGGAGAGGACCAGGACCATCTTGGGCAAGGTGCAACGGATGTTGGTGGCCGACGCGGCCAAAGTGAGGTCCATCAAGTCCCTCCTCGGGATGATGTCTTCCTGCATCTACCTCATTCCCATGTGCAGGCTCCGGATGCGCCCGTTGCAAGAATTCCTGGATGCGTGCTGGATCCAGACGACGGGCAGCTTCGAGGAAAGGATCAAGCTCGACGAGAGTTTCCGACGAGCGATACGGTGGTGGGGCACCCGCGCGCATCTGACGGCGGGCATGGACTTCCAGACCCCAGCCCACCAGGAGACTGTGACCACGGATGCCTCCCTGGAAGGGTGGGGAGCGCACACCGAAAATCTGCACGCAAGGGGACTCTGGCTCCCGACGGAGAAGTCCCTACATATCAACGTCCTGGAGCTCCGTGCAGTGTTTTGGGCCCTCAGGTCCTTCCTTCCGTCCCTCAAGGGCAAGGTGGTGAGGATCTTCACCGACAACACCACCACCATGTTTTACATCAGGAAACAGGGCGGAACCAAGTCCCCAGCGCTGTCCAAGGAGGCGCAGGACCTGTGGCATTGGGCCGTCGCCCAAGGGATTTTTCTGGTGCCGTTTCATCTGGCAGGGATAAAAAACACCATCGCCGACTCACTCAGCAGGGAGCTGCGCTCGTGCCACGAGTGGGAACTACGGCAGGATCTGGTGGATCGCCTCTTCCGACGGTGGGGCACACCCCAGATCGACCTGTTTGCGACGGCGACGAACACCAAGTGCCGGAGGTTCGCCAGCAGGTTTCCCCAGGCGAGGAGCATGGGCGATGCTTTCTCGTTCCCCTGGGAGGGCCTGTTCCTCTACGCGTTCCCTCCCTTGCCTCTGCTAATCCGGCTCGTCAACCAGCTCAAGAGGTCACGGTGCAGGATGATCCTCGTCGCACCTGCGTGGCCGAGGCAGATATGGTTCCCGGACCTTCTGGACTTGTCAGCGTCCCCGCCGATCAAGCTGCCGGCGGACGCGGATCTACTCTCCAGGGAAGGAGGCGCCATCCTCCACCACGACCCGAAGTCGCTGAACTTGCAGGCCTGGCTCCTGCAGCACTAGAGTTTGGAGGATACGACTTACCGGCCGATTGCAGAGAGGTTCTTGCAAAGGCCAGGGCGTCCTCGACTCTTAAATGCTACGGACACAAATGGAAGAGGTTCTCTGTCTGGTGCCACGCACAGAAGATTAACCCTCTACGGATTACGGCTCCCCAAGTACTGCCGTACCTGCTGACGCTGGCCAAAGCTGGTCTGGCACATGCGTCCATCAAGATTCATCTTGCTGCGATCTCCCGATACACCAGAACCACGGGCCGGACGTCCTTGTGGTCTCATCGTCTGGTGAAAGAGTTCATGAAGGGACTGTTCAGATCGTTCCCGCCGGTGAAGGCTCCGGCCCCGGCGTGGGAGCTCAACGTGGTGCTGACCAAGCTCATGGGACCTCCGTTCGAGCCTCTGCACTCGGCCCCGTTGAAGTTTCTATCGTGGAAAACAGCGTTTCTTGTGGCCATCACCTCTGCACGACGAGTGGGAGAGATCCAGGCCCTTTCCTGCAAGGCCCCGTACTTGACTTTCCACGACACGAGGGTAGTGCTCAGGACGCACCCCTCCTTCATGCCCAAGGTACCGTCGGACTTCCATCTCAACGAACCCTTGGTGTTACCTGTGTTCTTCCCGTCGCCTTCGTCGCCGGCTGAGAGGACTTTGCACTCGCTGGATGTAGCTAGAGCGCTGAAGTTCTACGTAGACCGCACAAAGGGTTTTCGGAAGACGTCACAACTCTTTGTGAACTTTGGACCTGTCAATCAGGGGAAGGCTCTCTCGAAGGCTTCCATCTCCAGATGGCTCTCCGGCTGTATCATGTGCTGTCACCGGTTGGCAAACCGACCGCTGCCTGGCCGTCCGAGAGCCCATTCCACCAGAGCGATCGCAGCTACCACGGCGTTCCTATCTGGTGTGCCCGTGCTGGACATATGCAGGGCTGCTACGTGGAGGTCGACGCACACCTTCACGAAATTCTACTGCGTTGACCGGGATTCCAGGGAGGAGTCCAGGGTCGGCCAAGCAGTGCTGCGCAACCTGTTCGCCTGAGGTGAGCCTGGTGAGGAGGTAAGATGCTTAATGTTGAGTTGATGTGATGCTTAATGTTGAGCCTTTGCCACCTCCCGTGGTTGTGCATGTGTGTACTGCTATGTATTCTTTATTCATGAGCATGTGAATCCATGCCAGACCCCATGTTGGAGAAGGAACAAGTTACTTACCTGTAACTGTTGTTCTCCAGCATGGGTCTGGCATGGATTCACATGCGAACCCTCCCGCCTACCCCTCTGCGGCTCTTCACTTGGTCATACTGCCACTTCACGTGCTTCCAAATCTGAAGATGGCTGCCAGAGGCGGTGCTTAGGTAGAGGGCAGTCATTGGCTGTGGTCAGTATGACGCAGAGACCAGTGATTGGTTATTACTACGAAAGACAGATCAGAAACGAAACTGATACTGGTTTTTTCTTTACCGAGGATTCCCAGCCTGACGACGGGGAATATTCATGAGCATGTGAATCCATGCCAGACCCATGCTGGAGAACAACAGTTACAGGTAAGTAACTTGTTCCATCAAGAACTTAAACTCAGAGAAATGGAGTTGAATCATGAACTAGAAATGAAAAGATTGTCTCTTGAAAATGCTTCTCTCCCAGAGTCCTCTAGGTCTTCCAGTCCTAAAAGACCCTGTATGCCTAAAGAAATTATGGGTATGTATGATGATATTGATATTTTGGATTGGTTAGCAATGTTTGAATATAACCATGGGATTCAAGGCATTACAGAGAATCAGTTGCTTCCCTAGCTCTTCTCTAGGCTACCCTCTGTTGCATCTGATGTTGTAATGGAAGTGGGGGAGGTGGATAGACTGGGTTATGAGTGTGTGAAGCTAGTTTTAATTGCTAGATTTGGGAAGACCCCTTCCCAGTACCTTTTAGGACCCTCAAAAAGCATGATGGTACCCCTTGGGCTACCTGGGCATGTGAGTGTTTGAAAAACTTAGATGGTTGGATTAAGGGTTACAAAGTGAACACTTATGAAGGTATGAGGAATCTTGTTATGTTTGAGTCTATTTTTGATGTCTGCTCTCCTGAGCTCAGACAACTTAGCTGATTCTAAGGAGATAGATCCAAAGAAGCAAGTGGCTGCTGATTTGTGTGTTGCCAACAGGGCTACTCACAAGGATTCTGGTGCGAATCAGAAGAAGGATGAGGGAAAACGGCCAAAGAAAGCTAACCAGGAGAATTCTAATGCCTCCAATCCAAAGGAGGGCAACAAACAGCAACATAAGGGTAAGCTACCTGGGAAACCAAATCAGGCTAGTGCACCATCTGGACCCAAACCAGATGGAGGTCAGAACAAACCCCCATTCATAAAGACATTTGGGAAATGTTATGCTTGTGGGTCAAGTGACCATGTGTAAGGGTAAACCTTCAGGGGTCCACACTGTCTCCTTAGCCTTCTCCCCAGAGGAATCAGTACCTAAAGCAAGTAGAAACTTTCACCTACTAGCTGATGAACCCATGAGTCTCAGCTAGTGTTTCTCTAGTGTCCCTGAAATTGTGGGAACAACAGAATTTAGATGTCTATAATTCAATCCCAGATAATACTAAAGAGTATTATAAAGATAGTGTTCTTGTGAATGGTCAGGAAACCCCTGCCATGAGAGACACTGGAGCCAGCATAACTGTGGTGGATGAATCATTTTTTCATTGTGGAGGATGTTGCTAAGGCACCCAAACGCCTCACCAAGTTAGCTGGAGGCCCTGTGCAAATGCTTCCCCAGTTACCAGCTCTCATCCAGTGTAAGGGTATGACTGTCAAAATACCTGTTAGTGTGCAAAGTGAAGTGCCTGGGAGAGTCCTGTTGGGTAATGACCTGAAAACTCTTGGAGTTGTGTCAAGCACCCCCAGGCCTCCCAGTAAAATGAAACAGGAGCTCACTAGGTCTGCAAGGGAGAGAACCGAGAGGCTCTTTAGAGGAGTTGATAGAGGAAACTATCACTCCCACTCCACAGGAGATGCTCACTGTTATTTCTAGAAAAACAGGCAAAGGGGAAACCCAAGACCGCCTGGAAAAAGTCAGACAGCACCCCAGTGCTATCATCAAGGACATCCCCAAGATTGTTCAAAGTCACACCTGTGACTCCTCCAACTGCTGAGGCAGAGTGTGAGGTGCAACCTTGTGTGGTTGAGCCAGCATCTGAGGAGTCAGATCTGGAAGAAGATACTGTCTTAGTTGGAGATCTTGACCCTGTTGACCATCCTGAGCTGCAGTCTTTACTGGCAAAAGGTGGACCCAACAGGGCAGACTTCAGCAGAGGACAGAGATAGTGTCCTACTCTGCAAGGTCTTCGAAAACAGGATCCTAACCAACTTGATGGGCAAGAAGTTGGAAAGCACAGGTTAAGCTGGGAAGATGGCCTCTTCTACAATGAACAGACTAAGTCTATCCCTGGGGACTGCAAAAGAATTGTAGTGCCCCTTGCCAATAGACTCCAGTTCCTACAGTTATCCCACGAGATACCTTTGGCTGGTCACTTGAGCTTCAAGAAAACCAAGGAAAGGCGCTCTCTCTACTTCGACTGGCCTAAGATGGGTACAGAAGTTGACAAATTCTGTACGAGCGGTCACACTTGCCATACCTCTGGCAACAGTGGAGCCAAGAATGTGGCACCCCTGGTGCCTCTCCCAGTGGTGGGTGTTCCTTTTGAGAGGGTGGGCATTGACATTGTCTGTCCCCTTGACCCTCCTACAACTTCAGTGAACAGGTTTATCCTGGTTGTAGTAGACAATGCTACAAGATACCCAGAAGCTATGCCTATGAGAACTGTTACGGCTCATGCTGTGGCTAAGGCTCTACTTGGTATTTTTACCAGAGTAGGATTTCCTAAGGAACTGATCCAATTTTATGTCCCACTACATGCAGACCATGTGGAAACACTGGTGTCACTTACAAGTTCTCTATAGCCTACCATCCACAGACAAATGGACTGGTAGAAAGGTGTAAACGTACTATGAAGAGCATGATAGGTGCTTTAGAGGAACCCCTTAGAAGAAAGTGGTACCTTCTACTGCCATGCCTTCTCTTTGCTTATAGAGAAGTCCCTCAGGAGGGAGTGGGTTACAGTCCCTTTGAACTTCTCTATGGCCATCCAGTCAGAGGTCCATTGGCCCTGATTAAGGAGGGGTTGGAGAGTGCTCATTCCCCCAAGCCAGTCAGTGACTGACTATGTGAAAGGTCTCTGGAGGAGAATATCACACATGATGGTAGAAGCAAGTGATGACTTGAAAGCAGGTCAGGCTCTGGTCAAACATTGGCATGACCAGAAGGCCTGTATGGTTGAGTTTACTCAAGACCAGCTTGTATTAGTTATGGTTCCAACAAGGCAGGACGCCTTGCAGGACAAATGGATAGGACCCTTCAAGGTTGTGGGCAGACTTGGAGAGGTGAACTATTTGGTGGACTTAGGCAGACCTAAGGAGGCTTCCAGAGTCTTTCACACCAACCGTCTAAAGGCATATGTCTCGGGACCAGAAATGGGAGCTTTGCTTCTAGCTTCAGCTCAAGAGGAAGAGGAGAGTGAACCTCTACCTGACCACCTCAGAGGCCAACCTTTAGATGAAAAGATAGAAGTTAATCTCTCTTCTCAGCTGACTTCTGACCAGCAGGAAGAGTGCAAAGTTCTGTTGAATCAGTTTTCCTCCCTGTTTTCACTATCACCAGGGTTGACCCCTTGGGGGGGGCCTGCATGCTATCCTTACTGGTGACTGTCTACCTGTCAACAGCAGGGGGTACAGAATGTCAGAACTTGTGAGATCCCACATCAAAGGAGAGGTCAACAAGATGCTTGATCTCGGGGTTATAGAGCCCTCTACCAGTCCATGGTCTAGTCCAGTTGTTCTAGTACCAAAGGCAGTATCCAAGGAGTTGAGATTCTATGTGGACTATAGAGCTCTAAATGCAGTCACTAAGACTGATGCCCAGCCTTTGCCAAGGACAGATGAACTTGTGGATAGTCTTGGTGCAGCCAAGTACTTCAGTACATCTGATCTAACCTCAGGCCATTGGCAAATAGCGCTGACACACATGCCAAGGAGAAAACTGCGTTCTCCACCCCAGCAGCCCTCTACCAGTTTAAGGTTATGCCTTTTGGACTAAGGACTAAAGAATGCACCTGCTACACTTCAAAGGATGGTTAATCAAGTTCTGAATGGGATGGAGGACTTCTGCATGGCATAGTTGGATGACATTGCAGTGTTCAGCCCTACATGGAAAGAATATATTGATCACCTAGGTTATGTTTTGCAGGCTCTTGAGCAGGCCCATCTGACCATAAAGGCAAGTAAATGTCAAATTGGCTAGAGCAAAGTGGTCTACCTTGGTCATGAGGTAGGAGGAAGTGAAATACGGCCATTGCCCAGCAAAGTACAAGCTGTGCAAAACTGGGCCACCCCTACTACTCAAACCGATTGAGAGCTTTCCTAGGTCTCACTGGGTACTACAGGAATTTCATAGAGAACTATGGGACCATAGCTTCTCCCTTGAATGTGAACACTGTCGGGAGAGCGATTCTATTCAAAGTACTGCCCATTTTGATGACAAAAATCTATCAAATGTTACAATTTGACCTATTTCGTCCAGTACTATTCGATTTTTTTTTATAAATACTGAACATGTGCTGCAGAGTGTCACCCGCTCCCCATGTTCAGTATTTTCGGTCTAGGGTGGTTGCAGAAGTGTTTTCCCCTTTTTCCTCAAAATTGGAGGCGGGGACAGAAAAAAAAGAAAATAACGAAAAAGGGACCCCCGTTAGAGGGACGGATCTGGCACTGCATGGTTGCAGGGGAAGCGGCAGCGACCAAGCAGTTAAGTAGGGGAGGGGGCGGGGTGGTGGTGAAAGGTACATTTTGGGTTGTTTGGCTGAAGTGCAATCAATTCGCAGCGAAATTGACTACGGTTAATTCCCCCGCAAATAATTATACTTCGGTCAAACAACACAGAACACCATTCAAGGCAGCTGGCCAGCGCACAATTTGCGCTACAGCTCAAGCCTGTGGAAATGCGCCGGTCACCTTTGATAATACAATGGGTTGTCTAAAAATAGCATATCCTCTTTTTTTTTTTTTTTTTAAATGCCCCATTATTTGAGGAACTGAGTTAAAGAAATTGTTACACTGAGAGAGAGGGAGAGTGATGGGTGAGATGTGAAGTGATAGGCAAGAAAGCAAAGGGAGAGCAGTGGGTCAGAGGAGTAAGCGCTGCACAAGGGAGCAGAGGAAGCAGTGATGCGGTGGGCCAGAAATCTGAGAGCGAGCCGAGGTACAGAAAGTAGAGGGAGCGTGTGGTCAGTGAGCCAGAAAGCAGAGAGGAAGCAGTTGGCCAGAGGCAGTGAGCTGCAGATTGGGGAAAAAGGATGAGGGAAGAGTGCGATAGAAAGGGAGAAAGGATGTAAGCTGCAGAAGCAGCACAAAAGAATGAAGGACTGTATATTGCAAGAGGAATTGTAGAGTGTAAGTTGTGAGTTGGGAGTATGATTTGGAGTGTGGCAGGGGCTGGGCAGTGCAAATTTTGACTTGACAGTGTGACATAGCACGTGAGTATTTGTATGACAGAGTGAGAGGTTAAGGAATGGAAGTTGTGATGGAGAGTTGGTGAGATGTGTGTTGGTGAGAGGTGTGTGTGGGTGTTTGGGGGATTGGAGAACATAGAATGGGAATATTTTCTGCATTACAATTGATAATGATCAATTTAGTTAATACTATTAAATAGGCATGAACATTAAACCAGAAATGTCACCAAATCAAACACTGTTCTGCCAAGTCAGACATTTGGGACTCTTCCTATTAAATTAAAACAAAAGATACATAATGATACCCTGGCTCTGTTGTAGCCTTGCACTCGGCCTATTTCCTGCAATGTGGCAATCTTACACCTTCCAGTTAATACAAAATGTCCCGCAAAAATGGCGCAATAAATAAAGGTTTGTGCCGCAAAATTTGCCATTTCATGCCGCAAAATCCTGGAAGGTCTGCATAGAGCGTGAATACTTTGCCATTGTTTGGTCTTTGAAGAAGTTTAGACCATACTTGTATGGATCTACTTTTGTAAATCAAACTGACCACCAACCCTTGAGATGGTTAAAGCAAATGAAAGGGGAGAACCCAAAACCTCTAAGATGTTCAATCTGCCTGCAAGGGGGTGATTTTACCATTGAACACAGGTCTGGGTGTCACCACCAAAATGCTGATGGTCTCTCTAGGATGTTTCACCGACTGGAGTAAATCCTCCTGTCCCTTAGTCTGGGGATTGGGGGGGGTGAGTGTTGGGGAGAATTCTCATAAATGGCTGATTTCCCTTACCTACTGAGTCCCTCAGCAGCTTTGCTGGATTTCTAGGATTTATTTTTTCACCTGGTAGGAGTGTGAGCCTTTTTTTCCCCACTCTTACATGTGTTTTGCTATGTGTGCTTGACATTTTGTATGATCTTGGGATATGGAGCCTCACCTACTGCATAGGCACTACTTTCTTGTGTTACACAGCACCCTCAGTGCAGTGACACAGGGTTGTCTTTCAGACTTCCCACTGACTCCAGTTTCTGGGACTGACTACTGTCTCCCAGAAACATGTAAAGTTGCCATTAACTTTACTTAGTCTCTTTAAACCACAGACCCAGTACACCCCATCTTACATGTAGTATTGGAAAGGGTTAGATCTTACCCCTTTTTTGTCTGTTTCTCTTGGAGCACTGTTTCTCTCCCTTTCCATTAAGACTTGACTGGTGGCAGTGTTAACTACCCTATTTGTTTATACCACAGTTGTTATATAATCCTGGTGTTTTAGGCTATTATATTGGCCTCAAACATAAACCCACTTGACCATATTGATTTTAATATTGTTCCTGCTGGGTTTAGTCGCCATTTCACGCCCGAACCAGGTTTGGTTCCTTTGTTCACCGTCCTTTCGCAGGCTCCTGCACAGAAGCCCTCCTTTAGGCGCCTGAAAACCTGGGTAGGCAGGATGTGAGGGAGGGGTCTTCGGACCCCTGCCATGTGTTCCCTTGGTAACCCAAGTCACACTCCTGTTTGGTTGGCTGGGCGACTGTCCTTTGCCAGGACAGCCACCCTGCTGTGTGATTGACAGCCAGGCTGTGTGAATGTGGGAAAACTTCATAAAAAGCAGGTCTCTGGTCTGGAAGAGCATAGTCGCCACTGAAACGAAAGAAGCGATGAGGAGCTGATGGAAGAGGACCCCTACCACGACTGAACCGCCCTGTGAAGCCCTGCTGCAGGCCCGAATCTTCAACTCTCTACAACACGAGAGGATCCTCCAGTAATCTTCTTCCCTTTAGCTGGTGGGACCAACCAGTTCGCCTAAACTTCAAGCCAGGACCCCTCCTCTGGTCGAATTCACTGTACAGAGCTACAGTGAGCCTGATAGCCAGGACGGTCGGACGCTGCTTTGGTTTTAAGGAGCGCACCTTTTATTTGTTGTTTTGCTCTGCTATTGGTTTCTTCCCTGGGTAGTGCAGGACCCTCCAGTTTCTTACTTCGTGTCAGTCTGACAGTCGCTTTAGGAAACTGTGAGCCTGCAGGAACTACCCGGAACGTCTGCCTCAGGTACAGCTTTTTCTCCGTTCTAAGGTACTGTGCTAACCCAGTTGTTTCGTTCAGCCACGTTGAAAGTGTGTGAAGTCTTTCGCCAAACCGAGGGCTTGTCCTTTGCCAAACCGAGGGCTTGTCCTTTGCCAAACCGAGGGCTTGTCCTTTGCCAAACCGAGGGCTTGTCCTTTGCCAAACCGAGGGCTTGTCCTTTGCCAAACCGAGGGCTTGTCCTTTGCCAAACCGAGGGCTTGTCCTTTGCCAAACCGAGGGCTTGTCCTTTGCCAAACCGAGGGCTTGTCCTTTGCCAAACCGAGGGCTTGTCCTTTGCCAAACCGAGGGCTTGTCCTTTGCCAAACCGAGGGCTTGTCCTTTGCCAAACCGAGGGCTTGTCCTTTGCCAAACCGAGGGCTTGTCCTTTGCCAAACCGAGGGCTTGTCCTTTGCCAAACCGAGGGCTTGTCCTTTGCCAAACCGAGGGCTTGTCCTTTGCCAAACCGAGGGCTTGTCCTTTGCCAAACCGAGGGCTTGTCCTTTGCCAAACCGAGGGCTTGTCCTTTGCCAAACCGAGGGCTTGTCCTTTGCCAAACCGAGGGCTTGTCCTTTGCCAAACCGAGGGCTTGTCCTTTGCCAAACCGAGGGCTTGTCCTTTGCCAAACCGAGGGCTTGTCCTTTGCCAAACCGAGGGCTTGTCCTTTGCCAAACCGAGGGCTTGTCCTTTGCCAAACCGAGGGCTTGTCCTTCGCCAAACCGAGGGCTTGTCCTTCGCCAAACCGAGGGCTTGTCCTTCTCTTACCATAACACTAACTTTTCTGCCAACCAACCTCGTCCGGACTTCGTGGCATGAACTTTACTGCGAACTACCCTGAACTGTGTGATCTTAAAGGATAGTTCCGGGACTTTTTTTTTATTGTCCCTACGGGTCGGCCATGTGTTTGTAAGCATAAATCGGTAGATCGTAGGAAACTTTCCTATGGACCTTACCCGACTTTTCGCCCATTATCGCACTCGAAATCAGCCTCCATTTTGTGATAATCCTATCATTCCGCCGCATCGACCTGGCTCACCTGCCTTTGCGGCACTAAATCAAATCCCCCGCCCCTGAAACAGACTTTATCAAAACATTCATATTCCCCGCCTCTATCCGTGACGTGACTGAGCTGCGTAGGCAAACGCGCCCAGGCGTCTTCTACGCGACTCCACACAGACCCCGGAAATCAACACAGATCAGCTCACAATACAGCGCACCACAATTCGGAATATGAAACTGTACTTTGAAATCAAACCGCAAGATTGTAAATGTGGTAAAGTACATTTATTTGACATCAAATGTTTAGAGAATATTCAGCGATTTGCATTTTTATTTGCTCATGTTCCAAAAAGTTCGTATTGAGGAACACGATGGTCCTTTGCTGTACACAGGGTCTTAGAGCATCTCACAATACAGCACCACAATTCGGAATGTGAAACCGTGGTTTAAAAGCAAACGGCAAGATTGTACATTTGGCAAAGTACGTTTATTGGACATCAAATGTTTAGAGAATATTCAGCGATTTGCATTTTTCTTTGCTCTCGATCCAAATTAGTTCGTCTTGAGGGAAGCGATGTTCGTGTGCAGTACACAGGGTGTTGGTTTACGATAAAAATAAGCTCTTCTGTCGCACTGATAATCGCATGGCTGTTCCAACAACGAGGCACTAGGCCACCACAACGGTAGGTATGTTGCATCTAACCGTTAGTACCGCGTAAGGGCATACTTGTACTTGGCGATCGTCCCATAAAATGGTCAGGGTGGTAACGTTGTTCACGCGGAGAAGCAACTGGCGGCTGTAGAAGCCGTCCGCCGGTGTCTGGTACTCGTGACACAGACAGTAGTGAATGATGTACCTAAAAACATAAAAAATGAAATTAGTCTCACCATCAGATCCTTATTAAAATTATTCATTTCATAGCGAGGACAGCGCTACTGGGTGTACACAAGTGTTTAAAGGCGTGGCGAGGCATGGAGGGGGGGGGGGAGTGGAGTACAAGGTAAGTAGCATAAAATAATAAATAAATAGGGCCAGCTGGTGGCAAGTGCAAGGTAAGTGCAGAACAAGTGCTGGGAAGGGGGGGCTGTTGGATACTGAGACAGTCCCCCAGTGCAGGGGTTGACAGGGAGGCAGTGCAGGTGGAGAGTGGAAGGGCCCAGGACCGAGGTCGCAGACAGTGGACCAGTTGTAGCAGGGGAGAGGGAGAGAGAAAGCAGAAGCAAAGAGGAAGGTTTTGAGGTGCTTCAGTAAAAGCAGATGTTTCTCCTCCAGATAGTGCGCGGTAGAAAACACTATGCCACATAGAACGAACAAGTACAACTGAACCCGTCTTAAAGCCACTGTATAGTAATGAAATTGCGGTATAAACTCATCAAAAGTTACTTACATTATATTTGCATTTTCCATTGTGTCTCTGTGTAGGGCAGACCCGAAACACCACTCCTTCTTTGCCGACGTTACTTCTTCTAATGAACGTGGCTCATCATTTCGTTTCTGAAATTTTATTCATTATCTTTTCTTAGTCTTTCAGGATGGTCCCGGCCTGTCAAGGTCAAATCACAATAGAACCTTATATTGGGTCGTGGGCCGTTCCGCCACCCGAGCAAAACATCAAAGCAGCTGACCTTCACTTTGAGCGAGCACACATTTCTAGTTAGCTCCAGTTAGTGTAAGGGCATCTTGTCTGCGTGCCTTTTTTTTTATTGTCCCTATGGGTCGGCCATGTGTTTGTAATACGGAAACATTCTATAATTTTTGTAAAAATGATTTATATTACTGTTTGGTTTAATTGCAATGGGCCTGCAACATGAGGAGACTCGAGAGAACAGACAATCGAATTACAATCATTTAAACCGTGATGTGTATTTCTCAATGAGCTCTGCTTTAGGTGGACATGGAACAGAGGCAATGTTGGGTGGCAATGCAGTTGTCCCCTGCATAGGTTCGTTCACCACTCCATGTATGTGCCTATCGAGGACATCTACGATAAGTCTCTCAATAAACTCATATTGCATATCCTCAAACACTGGTTTGATCACCCATTGTTTACTTCTTTTAGTGAAGGCCTTATTGTAGCGAAGCGTCCCTAAAGTTCCGGTCGTCCTACTTTGTTGACGGCCAACATTATGGTTATGTGCCAAGACCGCTAGAAGAGTCCGATTTATCATGCCTTCCATGCCAAAATGCAATCTTTTGGGCCTGTACTTTAGGCACATATTGTGGAACACCTCCAAATCTCCTGTGTGGCAGAATTCCGTGAGTCCCCTCAAATCTCTTGTTATAGTTTTATCAAATACAATCTTTTCAATGGCCTTGTGAGTGGGTGATGAAGGAATCAACCACTTCTTCTTCCGTGCCTCCTCTGTGGACAAATGGCCATGTTCACATTTGTGGAAATGCTCATTTGTCGACCATCGATGTACGTTGCTACAGTGCAACATTACTGACCGCCATTTTTCCAGTAGAATTTCCAACGACCCTTCACATGTTTTTGAGCTCCAACAAAGATGGTTGCTGATTGACTTGGACCACTGTGAAATACCTTGCATATCTTTTTTTTTTCCTGCAGCCGACAATTTTTTATTGATTGATTTTGCAAGATGCCAAACGTCAAATTGGTGATTTATATTTTTGTACTGTTCTCTCATTGTCTTGGCAATTGAAACGTGTCTGTCCGTGGCTATCAGGTCGATCACCATTCCCCGCGATTGTAGTTCTTGCAATGATGCTACAAAGCCAACTTTCTCCATGGCCACTGAGGATGTACTTTGTGACACCTGCACGACCACCGAACTCACAATTTTCTTACTTTCCATGTCCTGAAAGTGGTAGGTGCAGTACTTGGCTGAAAATCCTGGACTGTCGCATTGTCCATCACCGGCTAGCCTGAAGCGTTTGCCCGCGAATGTACTTTCCATTGACATTTTTTCCATTCTCCAAGCTTCGCTGATGGCTGGAAATAGATAATCGGTTTGGTATTTGTAGAACTGACTTTTCGCAATGAAATGGATTCCCACAAACTGAAAGAAATACTGTAACTTTTTAAAACTTGAACCACTAAAAAGTGCGGCCGCTGCACAAAGTAGATTGCCTGCTGGCAGTTGCCCCAGCATGGGTTGTGCAGACCATGCGAACGGATGATATTGTGTACAGGTGGCATGTATTTTAAGGTTAGTGCCTCGAATTGCACGAGTCACATTAATCAATGGCTCCCCACATACTTCCCCACCAACCCAATGCCCACATTTCATCATCATAATAATATCCATCAAACAGCTATCGAATACAATGAATTTGGCCTCTTTCCTTATACTGTCACTCTGCATCCCAGCTGGTTCGGCCTGTAACGTTGAGGACATGTCACTCGCATGAAAGGTACAATCTCTGATATCGTCTTCCGCTATGCTGAGTGATATTGATGGTGTTTCATTGTCGTCCACTTCATTCTCTTCCATTGCAACATCTGTTCCTTGTCCGGAGATGGGAGAAAAAAACAATGTCTTCAACTTTCGCGTGCTCTTATTTTTTGCGGGTGTGGATTCTGTGAATTGATCTACGACTGCATCCAAACTACCAGGAGGACATTCACTATCAATGGCTGGTGGTGGTATAGCTCCGTTGTCAATCACTTCATATTCTTCCCATTGGCACGATGCATCTCCAGTCTCAAGTCCCTGCCAAAAGGTTTGACAAGCAACATCTCTCGTTCGCTTCACTGTCTGTGTAGATCTAGTTCTTACACCCACTCGCAACTAGAGGACAGATTAGAAAAGGGATGTTCAGTTTAAACACAACTTACAGTATTGAACTATTGACAGTGAAAGACAACATAATATAGTGAACAGGACACTAACCTTCTTTTGCTTTCTTTTCTTTGAAACTTTCTTTCCTCGAACTTCAACATCTGGACGCTGTTGCTCCGACTCGTGTGTGCATGTCTCCACTTCCTCTCGCGCTGCAACGACTATACTTTCATGATAAGCACATCCATCACTCACTGAGGCTCCATCGACTCGCTGAAACATAGAACTTTCATTAGTATGTATAATAATATTGAAAACACAAAATGTACTTGGGGACCAATACCCATACGTACATCTCAATAGCAAAACACGAATGAACGCATTGTGTAGAACATTCAAACGACAATAGTTCACGCATTGTTGATCTAGTTAGATTGAACTGTCAAGATCCATACCTCGGGCTCCGCATAGACTTCCATTGATGATATTATTGAAGATGAGGCTTCAGCAACTCCCTGAAACACAGTAATTGCATTAGTATGGTTTTGTATTTTGTTTAAAAGAACATAAACTTTCTGCAGGCGTCAACGGCTCATCTAAATAGACCTGCACAAATGATCAGTTGTCTAAAATAAATAATGGATATCTAAATATGATTCGATTTGCTCCATCGTTGGAAGTGTCACCACCCAGAGATCTGCATCAACTACTAGGGGTGATGTTCTTGTTGAAGAAGCTCCGTCAGCTCCCTGAAACATAGTACTTGCGTTAATAAAGAAGGAAGTATAGCGGATGTAATCACGTCATTTGATCTCGCATGATTGATCTGTCAGTATCCATACCTCGAAATGCATAAGAACATCAAGGGACGCTGTAACTGCGGTGCACACTTCTGCAAGCTGTTGCGCCGACCCGTAACTGCATGCTCCCCCTTCCTCTTGGACTAATGCTCCATCGACTCCCTGAAACATAGGACTTTCATTAGTAATGAACACAATATTGAAAAAAGAAGACACATAGGAGGGCGACGACAGAAGGACATACCAATGGCTAAAAACGAAAGAAACATTGTGTGTAACAATCACGCTACAAGAATGCAAGATCTGATGATCTCCATCGATGGAACTGTCCGGAAACGTACCTCGAGCATCTGAGTGACATCTACGGTTGTCGTCAATGCGTTGGACTCCTCAGCATCTCCCTGAAAGACAGTACTTGCATTATTTTGGATAACAATAATTATAACTGAAAACAAAGACTAGAGGACGAGTACTGTGGTGTACCATTAGGTAAAATAATTACACGATCAATTAAAACTATTGATTTACATGCCTAAAACAAGTCAGTGTCAGAATAGCTAAGTAAGATTACCCGATAGGCGCTTGAAGTGGCTGATGACTGCAATAACGACACGGATGGAGAATCTTCAGCCTTCATATTGAGTGGATACATAAATGGGGAAATTATTGTTAGCTAATGCTACACACTACCGCAATGCCGAGAGATAAATACGTAAACTTGACTCACCAGTGGAGGGATGTGGACGAATAGAGTGGGAATAGCGGTTGAGAGCAATTTTCGCCTCGCTCGCGGTGTTTTCGTCCTTATTAGCAATGATGTGGAGTACATGTCTGGGCTAAAGTGCCTGCTGCAGATGCGGTATCAATCACCCCTCTTGTCCGCAAAGACTTCTAGGACTCTACTTTCTATCTCAGAGGCTGGATATCCGCAATATCGGACCCATTCTCTTATCTGATCTATTGTCTTAGGGAAAACATGCATTATAGTACCTTCAGATTTGTTATGGGTCTTCGAAGGGCAACCGCCAATGGAACAGGCAGGCATTATGGAAAGTTCTGAAAAGTAAAGATCAACAATTCTCTATGAATACCAATGTGTTAAAACATTAAATGACACATAAAAGGTTCAATGCAAGGTCCGTTTTGGTTCTTGGAACTATACACGTTATTCACATGCGGATAAGTATTTCAATAACTTTCAAAAAATAGAAAAAGTAATTTGACTAAACTCAGAACATGTGACTAGTTCCTTGCATGTACTGTCGTGAACGAAAAGAAAACATGGATGCAATTTGATGACTACTAGCAAATAGATATAAATTAAAAAATTGGACGCAAAATGATTATGGTACATGGACTTACCTTGACGAACAAACAGTTAGATGCAGGGATCAGAGTAGTTTCTTGTCGTAGAACAGGGAGCAGTTCACAGGTTGCAAACTGACGAGTTTGCTCAAAGTGGTCACGGAAGTTCACAGAGACGAAGAGCAGATAACCAGCACCTTCACGGGTTGACTAGCAAAGCGCAAAGAAGTTCTCATTAGAAATATGAAGTGGGTTATAAAGAATTCGAAACAGGGGTGTGTTTGTGAATGAATGACGTGTATATGTCGTGGCATTATGCGGTCTGCAGGGGGCCGTCCAGCGTGAGGGGGGATGCTTGGCAGGAGACACGGGGTCTGTAGGTAGACATGGGAACAACAACCCATGCTCTATAGACCACTTTGAAGTGTACATGGTCTTTGGCACCTCTTGGCCTTTATCGCTCCCTGACAGCTCCACTTGCCAGCACAAGTACCCCGGTGCGAACTGCCTTTGATAGGGCGGGGGGTGGATCGGGGCGGTGGTCGTGCAGACAAGACACAGGAAGACTCGTGAATGGAGACACACTTATGTGGATTGCAGGGGGCCGTCCAGCGTGAGGGGGGATGCTTGGCAGGAGACACGGGGTCTGTAGGTAGACATGGGAACAACAACCCATGCTCTATAGACCACTTTGAAGTGTACATGGTCTTTGGCACCTCTTGGCCTTTATCGCTCCCTGACAGCTCCACTTGCCAGCACAAGTACCCCGGTGCGAACTGCCTTTGATAGGGCGGGGGGTGGATCGGGGCGGTGGTCGTGCAGACAAGACCAGTTTGCCGCAGGGCCTCACCAAGGAGAGGCCATCTAACTGAATGTAAGAGGATGGCTGCAGGATCTACTACATGGAATGCAGGGGGGTGAGTTTATAAATACCTCACCCTCCCAGGAGAATATACACTAGATTCATTTAAAAAATCAAAACAACCATTGTTAAAATATATGTTGGGCTTTATTTTAGATTTTAATTAAAAATAAATAATAAACATTACACATTGTAAAGTTGAGGTTGCAGCACATCGAGGGAAAATCCGCGGTATTGTCCACTGTCACTGGGGAAATGTTGTCTAATGGCAAGTACCGCACAGGCAGGTATTACTCTCCGAACGCGGTGTCCGAGCCTCCCGTGAAGCCACCAAGTGAAGCAACGATAGGCCACCAGCCTGTACCACCTGTGAAAAAAAAAGATGCAAACTGTATTAAACTAACCAAACTTTCTTATCAATGTCGATTCAGGTAACACATGTCATTTTTCTTAGAAAAAAATTATATCTAGAAAATGCACTATATGGAACAAATTTACATGCGTTCGAATGATATGTAAATGTAATTTTATATGTGGGAGACGACCATGAAATAGTGGTGGCATCACTGACATCACAAACAGAGTATACTTACTCGTTACTCGGATTACGCGGACGAACAGTGCCGCGAAGTTCGTGCATAAGCACCATCATCATCCTCAACACGGTCCGTGAGAGGCAGGCTTCCCTGAACTCTGGCAGCTCGGTGATGCATTGCGGACTTTGCTCGCCTTCCTGCAGACTTTGCTCGCTTTCCGAAATGTAGGCCAAGCACCCGGAATTTTCACGGCAGCAGCAGTTCTCCTCCTCAGTTGGCATTAGCTCGCACCGATTGCACGTGCACCAGGTGGAGACGCCGTCCATGCGACATGGTCCAGGCTCTTCATCCGTTGACTGGTCCTCCCAACTGCCGTCGGAATCCCCATCGTTTTCGCGTGCTTGACTTTCCAGTAGTTCTTCCTCGGTGTACTCGGGCTCGTACATATACGGCATTATTGTGGCCATTGTGCGGTAAAGATAGTAAAATAATTTACAGAGATGGTACAGGTGTTCACACGGGCTACAAGCGGCGAAGGTAGCTGACCAGAGCACTGAAACGAGTCACAGAATACTCAAAGTAACACAGAGAGAGGAATGGAATCGAAAATCTGCTGCTGTGTGTTGTGAAACGGTCTGTTTATACTTATTGGGGAAAGAGGCGTCCTGCCATTTCCATGGCAACACGTCAATAGCTGAGGCGCAGCGATTGTTGACACGAGACGTGCTTGAAATGGGCAGTACGCGTCTGCTGATGTCAGGCTCAGGGGCGGGGGATTTGATTTAGTGCCGCAAAGGCAGGTGAGCCAGGTCGATGCGGCGGAATGATAGGATTATCACAAAATGGAGGCTGATTTCGAGTGCGATAATGGGCGAAAAGTCGGGTAAGGTCCATAGGAAAGTTTCCTACGATCTACCGATTTATGCTTACAAACACATGGCCGACCCGTAGGGACAATAAAAAAAAAAGTCCCGGAACTATCCTTTAAGCAAAAGACTTTTGTCTCATTGCATTTGTCCCTAAGCCTTACCTGATCCTATCACTGTAGTTTCTCTTGTTCAATTGCCCTGAGTACTTACCTGTTGGTGTGGTTCAATTTCTACCTAACTTTGTCTTTCCCTCCCTTTTTTTGATCAGAGTGCCATTTTGCTCCCACTTCATTTTGTGAGCCTAACTTGTCTGAAAACTATTGGGGAGTGGTGTGGTGTATTAAGAGTGTGATTTTTAAACTGCTAATAATAGTGTAATGTTATACAACTGAAGAGTTCAATAAATGTATATTCTTTTACTTGAAAACCTTGAGTCAGTGTTTGCCTGCATCATAGTAATTTCTGTCCTTTGTGTAACTATTTGATGCTGCTCACTTACTCTTGAGATAAGTCTGGTTGCTCAGTCACTGATACTTTTTCTTTGTGGCACAGGCTTGTACCAAAGGTGAATTATGCTGCCCCATGTAGTCTTATATTTGTGTAGTGTTCCCAAAGGGTACTGCATAGGATTCTGCCTAACAGTGCATTATAGGGGCACCATGTGGCAAAATATGGTTTTGTACTGCAATAGTGAGAAGCAACTATACTTTCTATTCATCACTCAAAGTTGTGCAGCTGCTGAGATGGCATCAAGCTTCAAGGCCTGGTTATCCAAGGAGACTGATCTAAAGTCAGTGGCCACCTCCAGCTTCTTTCCAGCAATGTACCAGCCGAAGTTCGCCCTATCCGACAAAATCTTTCTGCAGTTGATAAACAAGATTTTAGATTTGGATGTCCAACCCCAGGACCCTAAATTATTTTTGTGAACGCACTAGGGATTTATGTAGACCTATTGTAGTATAGTCGAGTAAGACAAGATCAGCAGCGTACAAATGATAATGGATTTTCACGTGTCCCATCCTCAGGGGGTGCGGGGGTTAACCCCAGTACTTCCAAAGCTGCCCGGATTCCAAAGACGTATAGATTGAACAGGAAAGGGGCTAGTACACACCCCTGACACAGGCCACGGCCCACAGTAATCCAACTGGAGTACATGCCTTTTTTTGTCCAGCCTAACCATGATTCTGATGTCTTTATGCAAGAATTCAAGCATCTGGACCAAGGCCTCTGTACAACTCCTTAACCTGAGCATCCCCCATAGCCTTGCTCGATCCACAGAGTCAAATGCCTTGGAGAGATCAAGATAGGAAAGATACATAGTGGGCTTAGATTGAAATTCCTGATTCTTCAAGAGATGTAGTATAAAGCAATTCAGAGCTGCACTGGTTCCCTTGCGGAAACCTGACTGATTAGTGTCAAACATGTTGGCACTGATAGCCCATCTCTCAAGTGCGCGCAGCAAAAAACTAGAGAAACTTTATAGGAAGCATCCAAGAGGGATATAGGACGATAGTTCCCCGGATTTGCCCCATCACCCTTTTTAAAAATAACTACCACAATGGCCTCCCTCCAAATAATGGGACATCTAGTACGCCCAACCTCATCACGAAACAATTGAAATAGCACCTCGGCCCATAGGAGCGGCGCTGATTTTAATGTTAAATTGGAGAGACCGCCATGTCCCGGGCATTCGAGCCAATTGAATATCTACAGGATCAATGTCTTATAGCTCCCAGGCCACCGTACACCAAGGGACCATAGAAGTCCTGGAGGCACAGACTGTGCGAATTACAGCAGCATAGAAATTACCAAAGTAATTCTCCCACACCAGGCCTGGGATCAGATGGTGCTGCAGTGAGAATTGCACGACCCGCCACCCCTTGTACCAGTCTCCAAAAATTGCCCATATCCCTACAGGCCACTGCTGTAAGCATGCTTTCTGGGTCTTTTTGCAGTAATAAAGCATGCTGACCCTTCGCCCGATTTCTTTCGGTTTGCTTCAGTTTTGCTTTGAACATAGGTGCCTTAGGGCCCCATTTTGGAGCTTTTCTGATATCCTCTCTCAATGCTTCTTCCTGGCACAAACCTCTGCACTGAACTTATGAGAAGTCCATGCGATTGCTGTTTGTTCTAAGACTTGAAGACTGAACCAAAGCCACAAGAATATCCTGTAAGTGCGGCTAGAAAGAGAGGGGACACATATCAACAGAGATCCCCCAATAGATCATGATCAATCTTTGTATTAAAAATAGAGGCATACTTAGGTCTCCAGGTTAATATCAACGGAATCGGAGATCTGATCGGGGAGATCCGCTATACCAATAACTCCAAAGCATACCCCAAGAGGCGAGTGATCGCTACCACTCTTGGAGCGACTTTAAAACAGTTAATAGTGGGAAAATATGAGTAGAAACAAATATAAAGTCCAAAGTAGATTGCTAGAGCCATCTGACCAAGTATCATTCAGCGGGACATCATCTAAAATTTTCCCGTTTAGGGGTACAAGATCTGAGCTGTAAAGACACGCTCGGAAAAGTATTCCTCCTGCTCTTGTAGATTGTGAAAAGTGTCTGTTTGCCCCAGGTTGATACCACTGGTTATCTAAGCATTCCGAATTCTATTGCCCATCACCAAAAAACACACATTAGGTAACAAAGAATATAAATGAAATACATTGATAATAGATGGTAAAAAGTCTGTCAAGGAAGTCGATGCACGATTAAAATAGAAGTTTAAAACAATCGGCACCCTTAAAGCTTCTTCGGTTGGATCAAACCATGTTATTTTACAACCTAAAATGTCAGTATGGCCAATGAGCACATTTTCAATGTTGGAGGCAGGAGACACTCGCCACACACTAATTCAGCCACCAAAGGGCCTGCCCTTCTTCAAACCTTTTCTGGCAGGCTCATGCAGAACAGTAAAGCCCTCCACGACAGGAGTATATCACATGAAAGATTCTTGTATACAAATCAAGTCGGCCTCATTACTTAATTCCCTGTTAAAACGAAGTAGGCCAAACACACACACATTCCAGGAGTGATTCAACTGGTGCCCCTTTCCAAAGGGTTATGCTTGTGCAGGGAATTTATGATGTGAGACTAATCATACTTCACAGCGCAGCTAAGCGTCCGGGAAGGACCGCCATTGGACGTACATGTTGCAGCCAGATTTACATTTATTGTTAAAGGTTCTTGTGGAAAAAGCTCAAGACCACCATCTCCACCCTGATTCGGTCCCTTTAAACTGTCCTGCGGCCAGTCCTCACATGAGCAGTAGCCCATATTTAGCAAGCATTCTGCTTCAGCCTTCTAAGTTATAGATAAGCTTAGAATAAAAATCCAATTTTGACCATATCAACATGCCTAAAATCCAGAAAAAAGATTCTGGCAATATCCTTTGAGGAAAGTGATTGTAGTTATTTGGCCAAACAGTGCTAGAATGTATTAACTGTTTAACTGGTAAAGCTCCTTAACCAAGTGCGACTCAGGCATAAATAGCTCAGCTGATCCCCTGTTCTTGGGGCCACTGAAGGAGTTGAGGCCCCTTGCTTTTCATCATTTACTTCCCCCATCACTGGTAGTCTAAAGATGGAGCCCCCAGATGGACCCTTAGGGAATTTAGATGAGGTGGGTAAACCTCTGAACCAAACTGGCTGTAATGGGTACCCTCCTTTCTTCTATTTTTAGGAATTTAGAAGGACCCGTGGGCAATGACTGGGCAGCCATCCTCGCAGTAGACTGTTGTTTTCAGGGGACACCCTAGGCCTGTCCCCACCTACTACCATAGCTTGTAACAAGGCCCTGGTCTCCTTCGGAGAAAAGGCCTGGAGGGCTTTGTCATCAGAATCAAAATCAATTGAATATGTAGAGAGCGAAGAGACATTCAATCCTTCAACTGCCACTTCTGCCGTTTTAGGTATGCCGTGATTAATGATTGTGTATCTCACGTTCAAAAATACAAGGCTGAGAACCAGCCGCATACCTATGTCTGGGGATGGTCTTTACCTTTCTTACAGTTGCCCACCACCTTGGGGGCAGGTCTGTGAACCAGGGAGGTTGGGAGAGTCCAAGCCGTCGTGAAAATACTTCAGTCTGTGCTTTGATTGACCGCAGGAATTTAAGAGAACCTTATGTATTTTCTGGGGGTACCGAGCTAGATTTTTTGCTATTCTTGGTTTTCTTTTTTCTTCTGCGGCCAATTTCAGCAAGCGGTACTGACTCACCAACAGTAACCACGTTATGAGGGGGTGCTAGGCCTCCCACTTCCTCTAATGCTTGCTTCGATAGAGCACCACCCAAAGCCAGCTGAACGTGAGTTTCAATGGCGTATGGTATTGGGCTCTGCGTCATCACAGCCTCCCCCTCATCTACAGAGACTAGCTCCCCTGACTTTACAAGGGGTAAGCTAGAGTCTTTCAGAGTAGTTTGGACAAGAACAGAGACTGGATTGTGGGCAGTGTATGTGCTCCCGGTCAAGGGGTTTTTACAAATGACACCCGCAGCACTCTAAACCAAAATAAAACCTTCAATAAAATCGCAGCCGGTGACCATCAGTAGCCGAAAGGTAAGACAAGTGCGGAAAGTGTGAGCAGCCACTACTGCTCTGTTAAACTTCCTCCCTGCCTTTGTGCATACTTGACAAAATCTACTCTGTGCGCAACCCTAGGGTCTCCGCTCTAGCAGTGAGGCCTACTTTGTGTTTTGTGTCCCTTCTCTAGGTCCCCTCCAATTGTGGTTACTGTTGTATTGTGAACTGTGCCTCACTAGGCTCTCTCCCACTCTCTAGGTCCCCATTGATCTGTGGTTACAGTGAACTGTGTCCCATTAGGCTCTAGCCCACTCTCTAGGACCCCACCCTGTTTCCTACGATCTGCCATGGTTCACCAATCCTGCCGTGGGGCACCATTGTACTGTTGTGCATCACCTGTCTGTTCCTCGTGATCCCTATTGTGTGACGCCCCCTCTTCGCATACTGCGTTGTGCAGAGCTGGGCTGTATCCTTTCTCTCTTTTGCTCCCTCCTCCGCCTACTTTCCTCCTCTTCGCACACACTATGATGCTTTCAGTTTCCCTCATCTTCTCTAACTGCTACTCTATCTCCTATCCTATCTCTCTCACTTAAGTCTGGAAGTAAGAAGTTCAAGAGGGACATCGTGGTCTCCAACCCAGGCCTTCCTATCGCTGATACCTACAACAGTACTTCCTGGAGACACTCTCACTGACATCCTCTTCGTAGTTCCCTCACCAAGCCTATGGTCTCGGCTCTCTCGCCTATTTCTTCCTCTCCCATTAATGTCTATCTGAATGGCACCGTCTTGGTCCAGGACCATCAGCCAAATCTCCTCCTTTTCGATAGACTTCTCCCAAATTCCTCCCTTCTCCTGCTACTCCTACAGCACCTCTCTGGCTACTATGCCTTCTCCCGCTATCACTGTTTCCCACTCTCGTCCCCCTCAATCACTTCTGCTGGGCACAGTACCCCACCCCGAAAGTCTTTCAAATGTGGCAACCTGCTCCACGTTGCTACTCTAGTTCTGCTGTCAAATGCTCCTCTGACATCTGCCACCTCCTCGAAGAACTTTACCTCGATGTCCTTGCTCTCAGCGAGACATGGTTCATGGCCAGATCTGTCATGAGTTTTGACACTCTCCTCCCTGATCACTACAAGATCCTCTCCGAACCCAGAACCTACCAACGCAGATGGAGTAGCTTGGATGTTTCCTGAGTGGGTACCTGTTTCTGTCATCCCTACGCAGGTCTACTCATTTGAATGCCTTGTCTGCAGGCTCTTATCTCTCTTGGCCTCTGACTGTGGCCAGGTGGCCCTCTTACTTTCTGAGTGGCCCGACTTCTCCTCTTCTCTCCTTGCCTCTACATCTCAACTTCTCCTCGGAGACCTCAACATCCACCTGGATGCATCTAATCCTTCTTCTGGGCTCTTCTGCAACACTCTTTCCGTTCTACCCTCTGGTCCGACACTCTGCTGGACACACCTTGATGTTGTCATCTCCTCAGACATCCCCCTCTCTAACCTTCTCACCACTCCTCTCTTGGACTGACCATGTTCTGCTCTACTCTCACCTCAAACTGTCTCTCAAGCTAGGCCCTACCCAGCACTGCCACCTACCTTCTCAGCCATTCGGCCCATGAAGCGTCTGTCAATGGACGCCTTTGCCGCTACTTTCTGTTCATCCGACGCCTGAGGTTGACTCGCACTCTGACACAGCCCTCTATAACCTGCCATAACATGACGTCCTTGCCCCTGCCATGAGAATACATCTGAAGCCTACCTCCAAGTGCAACTCTTGGTATGACTCTGACCTTGCCACCCTGAAATGCAAGTGAAGGGTGGCTGAGAGGAAGCGGAGGACTTCAGGGCGCATATTCTGACAGACTGGCCTGCCGCCTGCTCCAAAGGCAATACAGACTCTGTCCTGTGCAACTCGGCCAATCCTTCTGCAGTCTCTACCTCTCCTCAAGCACTCCCTTGTGCACTGCCTCCTTAAAAATCCTTCTGCCGATCCTACCTGTCCGGCAAACTATCGCCTGATCTCCATCACTCCTTTCCTGGGCAAACTCCTGGAAAGGCTGGACATTTCCCAGCTTACTTTTCACACTGAATCTGTTGGCTGTCTCCATGACCATCAGTTTGGCTTCAGAGCAGCCAGAAGCATGCAAACTGCTCTCCTGAACACCTGTGAAGATCTGCTCACTAATCTCGATTCCAGCCTTCCTTCTGTCCTCATCCTCCTTGAGCGTTTCCCTGCTTTGGACACGGTCAATCTTGCCATCCTGATCAATCAACTGTGAGAACCTGGTCATTGATCAGGCCCTGGATTGGTTGACCACCTTTCTCGTGGACCGACCCTCCCAGGTCCAACTTGGGTCCTTTCTCTCCACCACCTGGTGTTCCACAGGGCTCTAACCTCTCACTGTGGCTCTTTAATGTCTCTTTGACCCCTTTGGCCCACCTGATCTCTACCTTCTCTAACTTTGTGTTATGCGGATGACGCTCAGCTCTTTCAGGCTCTCCTCAGCCTCCTCTCCTCTCTTGCTCATTCCTGGATTCAGGATTGGTGTGCCATCAACTATCCTTGCCTTAATGCCAGTAAGACTGAAATCATTCTCATTGGGACCCCTGCTACCGCTTTCCCTCTCTCACTCTAGCCGCTCTCCTTGGGCCCTCTTCCTTCGTCTTCCTACGATGCAAAAAACCTTTGTGTCATCTTTGACTCAATTCTCTCCTTCTCTCCTCATATCACGGACCTTGCCAAGAGTGTCATTACCAGCTGCACCTCCTCAGGGGTATTCTTCCTTTTCTCACATTCCCCCAGAAGCTCACTGTCTCCAGAGCCTTGGTTCCCTTTAGGCTGGACTACTGCAACAGTCTTTCTCAGTCTGCCCTCCTCTACTCTCCGCCCTCTGCAACTAATCGAAAACAGTACTGCAAGACTTGTCCTTCGTCTCAATCCCGGGGACCGTATCTCTCCAGCCCTGAAATCTCTCCACTGGCTCCCACTGGCGGCAAGGATCAAGTTCAAGGACGTCTGCATCGTCCACAATGCTTTGAGGCCAGGGACCTCACTACATCCAACTCTTTCAAAATACCTTCCTTCTTGAGCCCTTCTCTCAACTACCTCTAATTCTCTGAGGGGGCAGATGCTTCTCCAGGCACAGAGTGGGGGGCTGATCTTTCTCCTGTGCAGGTGCCCTCCTCCCGAATAGACTACGTGCCCTCTCAGACTTGAGCCAGACCACCTGAAGTTCTGCAAGAATCTCAAGAACTTCCTTTTCTCTTATGCTTTCTCTAACCTGCTGCCCTACCTGTCTGCTGTGCCGGCTGGTTGCTTGGCTACCCTCAGTCTCACTGGGTACCAGGCTCCTCCATGATCAGTCTCCCCTGCACTGCGTCAGGGCCAATCGCGCACTTAGGGGCTGTAAATGCAACTCTACAGTCCCCTGCCTCCTTGCACTTGCCCAGAGCCGTGCTGCCCTGGCTGCACTTACTCAGAGCAATGTTGCTTTGATTGCACATCCCCCTTCCCTCTCCCTTTCACTTCCCCTTTCCCTTCCCCCTGCACTTTGCCTTCGCACTTGCACGATCTGACTGACACAAGGCCTAGTAAGATAGTTTGTCTTGTCCTCACATTGTCTTGCCTCTCTTGTCTTGTCGCGCCTAGAAACATCTGGCAACCCTGCAGACCTTATTTCTTCAACCTGGCAAACTGTTACCATCAGGGAAAATACCATATGCAAATCAGGCTTGATCCCATCAGAAAAGGGTATTTCCAGGCCAAACTGTTTTGCCACATCCCTTCTTAAGGAGACCAGACGTGTGCCCTGCGTCGTCTTGGCCTAGAAACCGAAAATACTTCTCACGGACACCCAATGAGGCCGAAGCATGTCTGATGTTCCTTGTGGTCTCGTGCAGAAGTGGCCGTGTGGACAGGTAGTTTGGGTTCGACTGCCC
Source organism: Ambystoma mexicanum (assembly GCF_040938575.1). Classification (NCBI taxonomy): domain Eukaryota; kingdom Metazoa; phylum Chordata; class Amphibia; order Caudata; family Ambystomatidae; genus Ambystoma; species Ambystoma mexicanum. The sequence continues at coordinate 176,724,034 of NC_090934.1, forward strand.
CTTTTGGGATTGAGCAAAGTCCAATTTGCATATACTGCTTTCCCTTACAAGGATTAGATTAATTTCTTCCAGCCATCACTCCTTTTGTTTTGTTTGGGCACCAATAATTTACAGGAAGACTAGTCCACGGTGTTGCTTCCTGCTGAGTCCAGGTTTAAAACCCACCCTCAATTAAAAATGCCCATAAGGAGTCCATCCAGCTTTCCTGACAGTATAACCTGGCTTTTTGGGGGAGTATGAAGGACTTTGCACATGCTGGTTTCTTAGGCATGGCTACAACATTCCCAGACACACACTCTGTACCCTGGCACAGTGGAAGGCTTGAATGTCTGACCAATTCTGTGCGAAAGACAGCGCTCATGTCCTTAAACATTTTACACAAAAGGAAACGCCTGGTTGCTGAGACTACTATTGGGGGTGGTGAGGACTTGTTGTACTATAACATTTTTGTGACCTGCTACAAATAAAATGTTTGTTCACTTTACAGCGAGTTACGAGCATTACAGATTTGCATTCCTGGCATATAACACCTCACAAATGCTTTTGAAAGGGTTTCCCAGAGCGCGTACAGCCCAGATCACCATTTCTCTTGCCTGTGAGTCGCTTTTGGAGAGCATTCACTTATGTTCCACACCCATTCGCTCCACCTTTGCTTGCTGGCTGAGTGGCCCATCTTTGCTGATTTGTGGGTGCATTTGTGTTCATGTTTTTTGGATTGACCTGAAAATGTCCCTCCCTCCGCCTCAGTCCTGTGAGGCGACCTTACTCAGACATAAAGCGTTGTACAATGCGTATCATAGCCTCAGTCACAGTCAAAGAATAGTGACATACCAACACAGAAGGGTGCCAGTCTGTCAAGGCATACTGAGGGACAGGCGCCTGGCCCCTCTCACCCTTCCTACTCTGCCTGGTCGTTTATCCAGCTCTGCCTTTCAGTGTCTTATCACATTCTTTAAAATTATATTCTGGTATATGTTGTCACTATAGAAGGCTCCTTATAACTGCACTTTGATAGCCCAATCCCAAGTAAAGCGCCACCCTCGGTTACCATGAGATACTTTTATGGAACAACCTCTTAACGTTTTTGACATCTGGGTGACAGGCCATTTTAATTAACTAGTTGAACCAATCCATTCCCTTAATTTGTTACCAACAACATTCACCTTTATATACAGTCTACACTCGACTACACTCCTTTTGGGCTCCTGCTTGGCAGTCACAGAATTAACATTCTGGCGTTTGACCTAGGGTACAATGTATAGACTTCGCATCTGTTTCCCGCTTGCCCATCCTCTTAACTTCTTTCCCCTACACAGTTTTTCTTCCAGCAAACCAAGGTTTGTATACCCAATGCTGGTGCTCATGCTGCCACTACAAGGACAAGTGTAAGCGCTGTGAAACTACACAGTGGTCATTGGGCACAGCATAAAAGCATATTAACATAGCATTTTCAGTTTCTTATATGTTTAAACACATACCAGTTGTACTGTGGGTTGGTTGACTAGATTGATGATGAAAATTGTGCGCCAGATTTATATTAGATAATCTTATACTAATGACATAAAATTCCACAACTATGAAATCATGTGCTGTTGGCAAGCGCAGCAATTTATTTTCCGATTTCTCCTATAGCCTTTTTTCTGTGACATGCACATTCTCCCTCCCCTCCGCCTATCCCCCTCCATCTCACAGAATTGGTGTTTGCCACTCATGGTTCCTGTTAGGTTTTGGTTGTTAAACAATCTATAATTCTGGACGTGTTTTAGTTCCTTTATCATTCACTGATGAGGTCATGCAGCCACCAATGGTGGATACTTAGAAAAGTAAAGCGGCGTTCTTTGATATGAGGGCTGCCAGCAGTCGCTAGTTTGAGACCTGCGACAGAGCCAACTTAGTCTTTCATCGTTCAGTGGTCAGTGGAGTACCATTCAAAATGGGCATAATAGCTGTTATCACAGCTCTTAGTTAGAAACTGGATGTGTTTGGCATGAAGAACTAAATAAGAGCACAATTCCACGCTTCTGGAAAAAGTTCTTGGAATATGCTGTGCCAATTATTTTTTTACTAATTTCACCAACAGTTGCAACATTTGCTTTTTAATCCTAATCGAAGCTATGTATTCTTGTGTGCGTGTCACTGACAGACAAGATTGTTGAACTGATTTTGTGAGATTTGCTAAATCCCTATATAATTTCTCCTCCTTTTCTGACCAGAGTTCTGTTTCAGTTTAGGGAAAAATATATTCCCACAGACGCCGTTGAAGAATGAAGCAGTAGTATACGAACATCAGTGTTAACTGCTAGTGAAACGGTCACCATCCACACTTCTTTATTACTGCTGGTTGCTCCTGGTTACATTTTTGTATTTGCTGGGTGCGCTTAGACATATCAACGCTCTATTTCAAAATAGAGCATGAAATATATTAATTTGTTTTCTTACTTTCTATCTATGCAGCCATGTTCATTTTGCTACCACGCCAAAATACCTAATTATGCAGAGGAAATACTCTACAAATGGTCCTTAAAGCTGCACACTGATCTGCCTTGAGCCAGCTTTGGCTTTTCAGCCAACCACTCGTTGAATTCTAGTACTTGTAGTTTGGATCTCCTCCTGAGTACTATTTTCCCACAATGGGTTAATTTCTCCACTGCAGAGAGATATGCACCAAAAGGTCACGCCATTTATTTTTGTCTTGTGCATGCAGTAGGTATATACAGTGAAAGATTGGCTCGAATTATATTGACACATGCAGTAATGGGCTAAAGAAAAGCCTAATCATTTGAGAAAAACTATGTGAGGGTGTTAAGATGGATTTCCAAATTCAGCCCTGTGGGGAGCTTTTTTGGATGCCACCCTTTTATGATGAAAAGGGAAGATACGAGTTTAGCCATACCCAATCCGGGTAAAGTCACACAGCAGCAAGGCTTAGTCTCAGGAAGGCTGTGAGAGTGGTTTAGGGCTGCAATGAGTCCACACCCCCAACACCAATAATTCTAGTTAGACAGAGAAGCATACACAATATGCAATAGTTTGTCCATTTAAAATGAACACTAATGCCTTTAGTCAAATATTGTCACACCAACACTTAACAAAATGTGTATGTGTGTGTGTATATATATATATATCTATCTGAGGCTTGTGGAATCTGCTTAGATCACATGCTGTGCATAGGCCGACATCTAGTGGAAGCTGCAGAGTATTAGTTTGTTTTTCGAAACCCGAAAATGGGCGTCGACACAGGGCGTGCCAGTAATACTATCCCTAGTGTGACGTCCACTGTACCCATGATCCCTCACGCGTGTAGGACCCTCAGATTGTTTTTTTCCGTCATACTGGTCGGAAGCATTTTGCGGAGTTCCCTGGCCTTAGCCATACTTTTGCTAAATATTGTTATATTTAACCCATTTCTCCACCCCAACGTCGAGTCACCGAACTTCCACACTCGACGCCGGCCCGGAGAAGAATTCGACCGTCGACAGCTGCGCGACGGATTTGGGCCTCGGAAGGCCTCTGGCCTCGGCCCTGCAAGTAGGGAGTGTGGGGGGTGGACATACTCTACACTCGTTTGGTATATAGGTACATTCTTATATACTCCTACACTTACTATCCCGCTGCCACAAGGTGCGTATGGAGGGTATCCCTTTCCAATTCTGCCCCAAGTGCAACTGCAAGTACCCTTGGGTCGACAGGCACGCCACGTGCAATCTCTGCTTGCCGAGGGACCACCCCGAGGCGAACTGCAGAGCGTGTAGTAGGTTTAAACCGATAACACTTAAGGACCGTTCGATCAAGCGTTGGGCCCACCACGCCACTCGTCAGGAGGCCATGGCAGCGGAGGGCGCCTTCAGCGATGGCAGCGACGCCGTGCTTTCAGACGGCGAGGGCAACGTGGTGTCAGGAGACAGCCGAGCGCAAGTCCCCGACCTCGGAAGGTCGTCCGGCAGGGCGGCTATGGGGAAGACCCCCGGCGACACAAGCGCTACCCACAGCACTTCCACAAAGCACATGAAGTCCAACTGAGACTCGACGCGCACGTCGAGTTCTCGGAAAGAGGCATATAGAGAATAGTCCGAATCGGTGTTCTCTGGGCGTTCTCGATCTAGATCGCCGCATGACTGAAGGCAATTATCCACTGTTGCCAAGAGTGCCTCGCTCCCCAAGGTAACGGAAGTTCGATCGTCTGAAGACGAAGCCGACTTCCATCCCCAGACTGCACTCCAGGAGTCGGCGCCCGCAGACCGCGTAACGGCGGCTCCCGAGTCCCTACCTCCACGTTCTAAAGATAGGGACACTACCCCCGAACCTCGACGCCAGGCGTCGGAAGGCTTCGGAGGGCTGAAAAAACAGGGAAAACACTCTTCCGCCCACGGGGAGGGGGGAAAACAGAGAAAGCAGTCTCAGCCTCCTCACACATCTCAAAAACTTCCCACTCCTTAATAAACAGACAGACAAGTCCCAGTCCTCTGTTATCCCAAGGACACCTTCTAAAACCAGTAAGTCTAGTCAGGATAAGGCGGAGAAAGCCCCAGAAGGGATCATTTCCAGTTCTAGAGAATGGTCTAGTGATGACATAGAGAGGGTTATGACAAGGATGTCTTCATTGGCAGATTTGTACACACAAAACCCTGAACACTTTCTCTCCTATACTCCCAACGGGTCAGCACCCTCAGGCTCTAAGGATCCAATACCTCCAAGTAAGAAGTCTCGGTTTGAAGCCCCAACACAGTCTTCGTACCCCTTCTATATACAGCCCTACTCCCAATATCAAGGGGATACATCCTTTTGTGAGGATCCAGATTTGGGCATGTTGGAAAAGCAAACTGGTACGGGCTACTTTGGAGATAATGAGGACCAAGAAGAGGAAGAGGAAGACCCTGAGACCTACAGAGTAGATTCCCCGGTAGAGAAAGAACCCCCGATTACCGACTCCCCCATCAACAATCAGCCTCTCCTGAATGAAGTTCTGTCCCGAGCGGCAGAACATTTCCACATTGACACCCAGGGTGCTCAAGAGGAGAGGGACTTCGCAGAAGAGTTAGTGTGGAAAAAGGAGGCCTGTTGCTCAGGACATCCCTATCCTTAAGTCTATTCAGAGAAGAATAGACCCTTCACTTTTAAATCCTAATCTCACCAGGGCAGTGAACCCCAGGATTGAGAAACTTTTCAGGGTAGTCCAATCAGAACCACTGTATATAAGGGGGCATCTGAAACTGGACTCCCTGGTTGTTACTAACACCCGTAAGAGGGCTGGAACACCTTTGTCATCGTCCGAAGCTCCTCCCGACAAGGGGAGCAAGAAACTGTATGGTTTGGGCAGGAAAGTAGCCTCCACTTCCGCCTACCAGGCAAGGATTGCCAACTCCACCACCCTGTTGGCCAGCTACAACTGCCATCAGTGGGAAGAAGTCGCTGCACTCATAGACTCCGCCCCAGAACCCTTACAGAGCCAGGTGGCACGAGTTGCGGCGGAGGGAAGAGCCGTGTCCGGTTGCATTTTAAAAGCAACCTTTGATGCCGCGGATAACGCCGGCAGATTGATAGCAGAAGGAACTGTTATCAAGAGACATGCTTGGTTACTGCAGTCTGGATTCAAAGCTGAAACCCAAGCATCTTTGTTAGATAAACCGGTAGAGCCGGATCTGTTTGGTAAGGCGGTCGAGGACGCGCTGAAAAATGCCAAGGACGAATATGAGACACTCAAATCCCTAGGCCAACTAACCAACAAACCCCCTAATCAGAGAGGGAATGGCAATTTCCGTCGCCCACGCAGCCAAAATTCACAGAGAGGATCTAACTATTCCCTGGGGCAGGGTACACCGTGGAGCAATAATAACCAACAGTCTACCCAGGGTTACGGCAGGGGTAATAAGAGGACGTGGTAAGGGTAGAGGCAGTCCCAGTAAAGGAGGCGGCACGCCTCCACCAAAACAGTGACGCTCAGTTCAGGGTCCCTTCTCACACAACCCCAGTAGGGGGACGCATTTCCAACTTCACCCAAGTTTGGGAAGGGATTGCATCAGACAGATGGGTGCTGTCCACAGTATCTGCTGGGTACTGCATAGAACTGTTGGAGCGTCCCCGGAACCATCCTCCACGACAAATACATTCTTTGGAACACCAGCAGATCCTCCTCGAGGAGATCGTCAATCTGCTAGCCAACGACGCGATAGAACTCGTCCCGGGACACCAGGTAAGCAAGGGTATTTATTCAACTTACTTCCTTGTGCCAAAAAACGATTTGACAATGCGCCCAGTATTGGACTTGCGGCCTGCAAACAAGTATGTCAAGCCCCAAAAATGTTGCATAACTACTCTCCAAGAGGTAATCCCCCTCCTAAAAAAAGGGGATTACATGGCAACATTGGACATGAAAAATGCCTATTTTCATATTTCCATGTGCCCAGCGCACAGAAAATACTTGCGCTTCAAGGTGGACAGTCGACACTACCAGTTCAAGGTACTGCCCTTCGGGATAGCTTCGGCTCCAAGGGTATTCACAAAGGTACTAGCGGTGGCAGCAGCACACCTACGCAGGGAGGCAATCCCGGTGTACCCTTACCTGGACGACTGGTTCATCACACGGGAGACCACAGTAATTTGCAGAACAAACATACAAAGGACAATCGACCTCCTCTTCGAATTGGGCTTCTCAATAAACTAGAAAAAGTCAAGTCTGGTGCCATGCACCTTCAAACAGTTTCTAGGTGCTATCCTAGATACTCAACTCAAGAGGGGTTGACCTTTCCTTCCGAGGAAAGAATTCGGAATATACTGCTGCAAATTCCGCAATATCAGTCCGGTCGACAGAACGGTACGCAAAGCAATGCGGTTGCTGGACATGATGGCGTCATGTATTTACCTGGTCCCCCACGCGCGCCTGGAATGGTTGGCGAAACAGTGGTCTCAGGCAAGTGGTCAGTGGGAAGATCCAGTGGTCGTTTCACCAACGCTGGTACAAAGCCTAAACTGGACAAGAGACAATTTGTCCAAGGGGAAACCCTTTTACGATCCCGAGATACAGGCAGTAGTCACAACCGATGCATGCCTGATAGGGTGGAGAGCTCACCATCTCCACCACACAGCTCAGGGTCTCTGGTCTCACTCAGTGGCCAAGAATCACATCAACCTGCTAGAGCTTCTGGCAATATTCAGAGCGCTTCAAGCGTTCGAGCCCTACCTGCTAAATCTGTCATTGCAAATCGGGACGGACAGCACTACAGCCATGTTTTACCTGAACAAGCAAGGAGGGACTCGTTCGCCAAATCTGTCCAAGCTTGCCCAGAAAATTTGGAAATGTGCACTCAGACGGAACATCTTCCTGTCATCGCAACATGTTCCATGGGATCTCAATTCTCTAGCGGATGCTCTAAGCAGAGACCCCCTCCCAGAAGAACACGAATGGTGTCTACACAGAGAAGTCGTAGAAGATATCTTCTCTCAGTGGGGTTTCCCCACTGTAGACCTATTCGCCACAAGCGAAAACAGACAATGCCCAGGATTTGCATCCAGGTTCCCCCAACCAGACTCCCAGGGGAACGCCCTGTGGATGACCTGGTCAGGAATGTTTGCATACGCTTTTCCACCAACTCCTCATCAGGAAGGTGGTCAACAAGATGAACATAGAGTCGATGACGCTCGTCCTGGTTGCTTCCATGTGGGCGAGACAACCGTGGTTCCCACACTTACGCAGGTTAGCCGTGTGCGAACCGATCAAACTTCCGGCCTGGAACAACCTACTGTCCCAGCACCAACGTCAAACAGTGCATCCTCAACCCAACTCAATGAACCTGGCAGCATGGCTCCTGAGGTCATAGAGTTCGGACATCTCAATTTACCACAGAGGTGTATGGACATCCTAAAATAATCTAGGAAACCAAACACGAGGCACTGCTACTTTGACAAATGGAAGAGATTTGTTATCTGGTGCCAGAATAAACAAATCAACCCCGTTGATTGCACTCCTTCCACTATTGTTAGATACATGCTCCACCTGCTGGATGCAGGACTGGTTTTTAATTCACTTAAGGTACACCTGGCAGCTCTGGCCGGCATACACCACTTCCCATAACAAGGTGTCGTGGTGGAAAGTACCAGTAGTTAAAGCCTTCATGGAAGGAGTAAAGAGACTTCACCCTCCTATTGCAAACCCATTACCAGGATGGGACCTTAACGTGGTGCTATCTAAGCTCATGGGCCCCCCATTTGAGCCCATGCACAAAAGCAGTCTCAAATACCTGACTTACAAAACGGCCTTCTTCGTAGTAATTACATCTATAAGAAGAGTCCGTGAAATTCGGGCTCTGTCAGTGCAAGATCCCTTCTTTACTATCCATAAAGATAAACTGGTTTTATGCACACACCCTAGGTTCTCACCTAAGTTTATTTCAAAATTCCACGTGAACCAGTCCATCGAGCTTCTGGCTTTCTTCCAAGACCCACAAAGCTTGGCTGAGGTGAAACTACACACACTAGATGTGCGTAGGGCGGTCCTCTACTATGTAAACAAGATCAGGCCGCTAAGGAAAACAGATCAGCTGTTTGTCTCCGTAGCTACAGGCAGAGAGGGGGATCGCGTCCCTAAAGGTGCCATCTCTAAGTGGATTATTAACTGTATCCAGCTGTTACTCACTTTCTGAAAAAACTCTGCCTTTCACGCCTAGGGCCCACTCTACAAGAGGCATTGGGGCCACTCTGGCTTTCATTGCAAATGTACCCCTTGACACCATTTGCAAAGCAGCTACTTGGAGCTCTATTCACACTTTTACTCAGCACTACTGCATTGACACCCATTCCAAGACAGATACCCAAGTGGGACAGGCGGTTGTAAGACATTTATTTGCTCATGACCCTTCTCACATCCCACCTCCTTCAGGTACTGCTCGTTAATCTATGCACAGCATGTATCTAAGCAGATTCCACAAGCCTCAGAAGGGATACATTATTCACCGTAATCGTATTTCTGATGCTTGTATCTGCTTAGATTCATGAAAGAAGGCGCATGGATGCTTGTAGTCTTACCTTTCTTTATATCTGCTTGGATCATCTGTACTTGCGCTTCTCTTCATGCTACCTCATGTCAGAAAAAATACATTCTGAGGGTCCTACACGCGTGAGGGATCATGGGTACAGTGGACGTCACATTAGGGATAGTATTACTGACACGCCCTGTGTCGACGCCCATTTTCGAGTTTCGAAAAACAAACTGAAATACTCCACAGCTTCCACTAGATGTCGGCCTATGCACAGCATGTGAATCTAAGCAGATACAAGCATCAGAAATACGATTACGGTGAGTAATGTATCATATATATTCAAACTTCGAAGATCTAAAATAGCACTTGATTCAATGAAACATAGGTAAGTACTCAAATGCATTAAAAAGAGGAAAAACACTACAGATAATTATAGAACAGGTTCCCTAGCTCATAAAGTCCAAGCCTAGCATAGTTTCGGGCTGTGTGCCCGAAAGTCACCAGTTCCAAAGTATATACTTCACAGGTCTTTAGGTTAGTCCTATGAAGAGATACTTGAAAAGGGTTCCACTGACCAAGGTCAGTAGAGCGATTTTACGGACAAGACTTTCTGTCCCCCGTCACCACAGTTACATGGTCATAAACCGGTAAGTTAACTTAACCCCGTTACTTTGATTTCTCCAGGGGCCACTGCTGGTGTTGCAGAATCTGTTGGGGAGTGGGGGGGGTGTACAATCTTTTGTGCTTGGTCCGGTTGTGGAAGTGCCAGGGATCGCGGGTGCAGAGGTCTCTTTTTGGGGCAAGTTTAGTTTCAGTTGGTCGTGGTATTTGGGAATCTGTTCTTGGCAGCTTCTAGCAGAACACTCGGGTTAGAAAATTAATATGAAGACTTCTACGATGCAGAGAGCCACAGGACAGTCGCTGCAATCAAGGGGCGAGCGGGGATCTTCAATGGAAGAACAAAGGAGCAGGCCCAGCACAGTTTCCATTCATCCAAGATGGCAGAAAAATCTGTTGCATGGCGTCTTGCTATGCAATTTGAAGACCCTCCAAGTTTCAAGGATGCACCTGGAATGGCGAAAGCTGCAGCGAGGTAGTCCTGGATAGATCTAGTCGGTCCACCAGTTGGTTCTGAAACCCTTCCGAAGGTGCTGATCCTCGAGCCAGGGGCTGAGACTGGTTGTTCCCACCGGCCCAGGGCCCGAATCGCCAACAAGGCCCTTTTTGAGCTCAGGACAGATGAGCAGGGTTTTACTGTGACAGCACTGGAGTCTATGCTGGTGAGCTTCAGGGGTCGACCTCAAGTCAGCAGTAGGCTGCACTTCTTCGTAGAGGTCTTGGCACCAACGATCTGTCGAATAGCTGCAGAAGCCCTCCCTTTATAATTTGTTAATATACATATACCCAAAATGGCTTTGTATATAACCGGTTAGAAAATAGTACACATCATCAACATACACATATAACAAAAAGAAATCATGCTCTCTTTCGACAAAATCTATTAATATTACAAGTTAAAATCTACCATCTAGATAGCCAAGTGATGCATGTTTACAGATGGACAATTAAAAAGAGAAAACACATTAATAGATTCTTAACTATAATATAAAAACCCCTATACTTGCAATGCTTAAACCATTAAAACAGATACAGAAATTAATACAATTCATCTCTAATTTCTAAACGTTTTTCGAGGAATTTGGTGATGTGAAAAATAGACTTTATATCATTACCATTCATTAAAAAATTCAGTAATTGGTCTAAATTCCCAACAGGAAACATATTATTGTAGGATTTAATCACCTTATGTCTTAGCGATAACAAGCTGTCAGTTTGCATGATATGTTTAACAGATTCAATTTCCATATTTCCACATAGGCGACACAATAGATTTATCTCGCTCTATACAGATTTGGGCACCCTTTATTTCCAGTACTCTTGATGCATTAAATTTAAATAACAGATATTGCCTTATAATGGTGCTATTCAGGTATGCCTCAGTGTATTGGGCACCTGACTTCATTCCATGCAATAGTCAAGAAAGGGGCGACTGTTAATACAGGAACCCAATTGATCCATATCTTTACTATAGTCCTCAATGTGGTATCTAATTCTCTTTTGTACGGATACCGTGGGCTCTTCTCCACTTTTTACTACTTTCACTACCCACTGGCTATATCAGGTCACTAGATTTCCCATTAACCCCAAGTAGTGTGTGTTTTCAATTCTAGAAAAAGCATCAAAATAATGAGCCGTTAACGTGTTATTATTCAATATTAGAAATTTCACATAGAACATGTACATTGTTTTCTCAAGGAGAGCCACCACACTAGTGTGTCCAAATTCTAAATGTATATATTCTATTCATCCTAAATAGTAATTTCATTATTTTTCCTTCCAGTACTTTCATGGCATTCTTATACTTTCCTCCCCACACCTCCGCACCATACAACATACATGGCCCTATCTTAGCTGAATATAGATGCAAGATAGTTTTAATGGAACATCCACCCTGTCTTCCAATAAATTTGCTCACGACGTGCAAGTCTCATACATTTATCGTATGTTTCTTTCCAGGGAACTTCCCATTTCAGGTTATTGTTCATCACTACAACTAAATGTGTAGCTGGATACAGTGTCAACCTTTAGATTTGTGGATGATAGACTTTCCCGCAAAGACAATCATTTTTGTTTAACTTAATAGTAAGCCATTGATTTTAGCGAATTGGCTTAATGCGTCTAACATATGTTGCGATCTGTTCAGAAAGACGACCGTCAGCATTGGGGTGAATTTTCACATATGTCTGTGTAACTGCATGAGCATGGTTAATAGGCCATGAGGAATCTTCCAGGCCACCAGTTTAGACCATAGTCGATTCCTCATGACCGTGTGAAAAGCAGAACTGAAATCTATATACTGGTAAATTGCGTCTGTGCCATGCATCTTCAATTGCAGACACTAATATGGTCCAGTTATGCACTGTGCTGGAAAGAGCTCTAAACCCCAGCTGGTTTGGTGGGAGGATATTATTTGTGTTGATCCAGAGAGTGAGTTAATCTAACAATACTGTGGCAAATATCTTTGCTGGAATATTGAGCATTGCCAGCATTCTACAGTTGCCAGGGTCAGTACGACTTCCTTTCTTGTATATTGGCAGAATATTACTTTTGTTGGGTTGGAGATGAGCCTATCCCACTCTCGTAGGCACTCCAACATAAGGCAAAAACCATATGAAGTAATATAACCTACAAGGGGGAACCAATCTGGATTACCGGGTAATACGTAGAGGCCCTGCAGCGCTTGGAAGTAGATGTATGGTAATAGGGAAGCTCAAAGCCCTTAACTCCATTTTGGATTAGGCCCAGAAGGGATGAGCTGCAGGCTCGTGCTGTTCACGGCCCTGGCTCACAAGGCCTAATTTCTGTAGAAAACACTGACTCAGCACGAGCCCTGTTCCCACGGAAGTCAATTTTTCCTTGTTCCTCTAGTGTTGCGAATGTTTAGTGTCTTCCAAAAGAAAGGGCCCTGCAAGAGCGTGAGACAACACCAGGCTCCACGCTGCATCCATTAATTTCCACTAAACTGCAATTGGGCCTCTCATCCCCACTCAGCCAGGCCGGAGCCAGCCCCACACCACTGACTCGACCCCTACACCTCTGCATTCCTTGATAAGCACGCAACCCCCCCAGGTCCCAACCCCCATCAAGTGTCCACAGAAGATCTAAGCATGCGCAGCTATATTTCTCCCTAGCAACAACATATACTCCTTGTAACACGGGGTACCAGGAGGGATACATTGAAGATCAAAACCCCGGAGTGGAGACTTTGGGTGCAGGAACTGCGGTATCAATGAAGCCCTAAATGTGTGGGTAATCTTCCCTTCTTCCTGAGACCATTTACTGTGCCGCTCAGGTGCCTGTCACAATGAGTTAATATATTCAAGCTTAGCATGTTTAGTTTGGATAGAAACAATCGGCCTCATTATGAGTTTGGCGGTAAGTGGTAAAGTTTGTGGTAACTCCACTAAGCCAAATTACGAGTTTTAGCCTGGAGTGGAGGATTTGCCTATTTAACGGTTTTTATTTATTTTTAAACTTTTGGTCCGTGAGCTGCAGGGGTGTCCCCTGCAACCCCCGCTCACTATACTGTATAGTATGGTGAGCAGGGTGTTACGGGGTACACCCCCGTAGCCCCTGCCTTTTTTTTTTTTTTTAACCTACCTAAAATGCATACCACAAAAGGTTTGAACTTTTGGTGGTATGCATTTTAGGACTTTTTGTAAGGTCGGGACCACACTTTTTAAGTGCGGTCATTTTGGCCGAAACCCTTTCACGCCATGACGTTCGAACTACTCCAGTTTTACCAATATGGACATATAAGGTGAACGAGGCTTTAGCCCAGAGGTTCGATGACATTCTAACTAACCCATTACAAGTGCCATCGGGACCAGTTGCACGAGAGAATGTAGTTTCTCAATAATCTGGATATCTAACAGAAGATTTACATATCCAAGTTTCTTTTATGCTTAAAGAAATAGTGCGCTCAAAAATATTATTGTCACAAGGGTTTGGGCATGTGTTTTTGAAGTATTTGTTGATCGATCGAACAAACATTTCCAATGCACCTTACCGTAGTTTTCCTCTTTTGTACACATGTGAAATCAGGCAGCAGGGTGCGGCTATCTTGTGATAATCTGATCAGATGCTGCATCGCCCAAGGTGGACTGCCCTGGCGGCACTAAATCATATCCCCTGCCCCTCAGGCTGAGATCACTAGATGCGTACCACCCATTTCACAACGCCAGTGCATGTCTCGTGTCAACGTTCTCTGCGCTTCAGCTAATGACGTGTCTCCATGGAAATGGCAGGACGCCTCTTTCCTCAATAAGTATAAACAGACTGCTTCTAAACATACATCAGATTTGCTTTTCCATTCCTTTCACTGTCTTTTTTTGAATATTCTGTGCCTCGTTTCTGTGCTTTGGTCAGCTACCTTTGTTGCTTGTAGCCTGTGCGAACAGATACTAGTACCATTAGTGTCCATTTTTATTTTCTCCACATAATGGCAACAATACAGCCCTACCAGTACGAGCCGGAGTATTCCGAGGAGGAATTACTAGAAAGAGAAAGATGCACAAACGATGGGGCTTTGGACGACAGTTGGGAGGACGATTCAACAGATCAAGAGCCTGAGCCTAGTCGCATGGACGGCCTTTCCACCTGGTGTACCTGCAATCGGTGCGCGCTAATGCCAACCGAGGAGGTGAACTGCTGCTGCTGAGAAAACTCTGTATGCTTGTCCTACATATCGGAAAGCGAGACACAGCCGCAATGTGTTACCGAGCTGCCAGACTTCAGGGCAGCCTGCCTCACAAGGAACATGTTGAGGATTATGATGGTGCTTATGCACGAATTTCACACAGCAGTTCACCCTCGCAATCCAAGCAATGAGTAAGTGTACTGTAGTTGTGATGTCACTTAGGCCACTACCATTTCATGGTTGTCTTCTATATTGTCGTAACTTTGATCTATAATTGCCAAACAAATGTAGTCGTGCAATTCTATATATCACTCTAAATTTGGGGAAATCATAGTGGTCTCATTATGTTTGTCATGTACAGCCGTGAAGCAATATTTCTTTGTGCCCCAAATGTAATGGAATACATAGACCTTCAATATTGTATAGTGTCTAGGTAACATTTGTACTGGCAATAATTCCATTGGATACAAGAATTGTCATTGGCAACTAAGGTTTAATACACTTATCTTGTTAATTTAAAAACAGTTTGTATCTTTCTCTTTCACAGGTGGTACAGGCTGGTGGCCTATCGTTCGTTTACATGATGGCTTCATGGGAGGCTTGGACATCGCGTTCGAGTAATACCCGCCTGTGTTGTTGGTGCCATTAAAGAAACTTTTCTGAGTGACAGCGGTCAGTACAGGGGATTTTCCCTCACTGTGCTGCAACCAGAACTTTATAATGTGTAGTCTATTTCTTCCATCAAAATCGGCAACAAAATAAAACACAACGGAACTATCATCATTGGTTGTTTCAATTTTTCAGTGATTCAAGTGTCTCCATTCAGCAGTGTTCCGGCCTTTTCCAGCACGCCCCATGCCCATCCATCACCCCTCCCCCACCCCATCATCTAAGGCAGTTCGCACCAGTGGATGTGCGCTGCCAAAGGGTGCTGACAGGGGTGTGAACGGCCAAGGTTCCAAACACCATGTACACTTCAAAGGTATCTTGCGCCCAGGGCCCATTTCCTCTCAGTTCGACCCTCCCAGATTCAACTTGGGTCCTTCCTATCATCTATCTTCCTCTCCACCTGTGGTGTTCCCCAGGGGGTCTAACGACTCACCCTGGCTTTTCAGCCAATACCTGGCAACTCTCACCCGCTGTATTGCCATTTTCTGCTCAAACTTCCAGTGCTACGCGGACGACACTCAACTCATTTTCAGGCTGCCCTCGGCCACCTACTCCACCTCTCTCATCACCGAATGCCTAACTGCCATTCAAGATTGGTGTGCCGCCAATGATCTTTGTCTGAATGCCAGCAAGACAGAGATCCTTCTTATTGGCACACCATCACCTTCCTTTCCCCTCACTCTCTGGCCGGCCTCCCTTGGCCCTCCTCCTATCCCCACCTGCGAGGCCAAGAACCTTGGTGTCACCTTTGATTCCACCCACTCCTTCTCTGCCCACATCGCTGATGTATCAAAAAAGTCAAACTTCCTACTGCAACTCCTCAGTGGTATTCTTTCTTTCCTCTCATTCCCCCAGAAGGTCACTGTCTCCCAAGCTCTGGTTCTCCCTAGGTTTGACTATTGCAACAGCCTCTTTCTTAATCAACCCGCCTCTACTCTCCGCCCTTTGCAACTTATCCAGAACAGGACTGTGCGAGACTTGTCCTTGGCCTCACGCCTTGGGATCGTATCTCTCCAGCTCTGAAATCTCTCCATTGGCTCCCACTGGATGCAAGGATTAAATTCAAAACACTATGCATTGTCCACAAGGCTTTCTGGGGCCTGGGCCCATCATACCTTCAGCTATCCCTCTGCAAATAACTCCCATCGCAAGCACTCCACTCCTCTACCTCTAACTCCCTGAGGGTCAATCGTTTCTCAAAGAAACGAGCTGGGGTTAGATCTGTCTTCGGCTGGGGCCTCCCTCTGGAACAGCCTCCCTGCCACTCTAAAACTTGAGGAGAACCATCCCCGGTTCCGGAAGCACCTGAAGACCTTCCTCATTGCTTCTGCCTTCTCCCATCCCCTGCTGATTCTACTCTTCGTTGGCACCATGCACCTGGCCACCCTCTGTCCTCCGGGCCCAGGTACCTGCTCATCTTGTCACCCTCATGCACTGCCTCCGGGCCACCCCTTGCACTGGGGTCTGTATCTGTACCCATACAGACCTCCCCTTTTCTTCCTGCACTTTCTGACCTGCCCGGCCTGCTGCCTTAAACTCAGCACTTGCCGGCTGCACTCCCATTGTTTGTTGCCTTTTTATTCATTTATTATTTTTTGTTTTTTCCTCCTCGCTCCGCACTCTGCTTTTGTTCCCCCTTCCATGCACTTCTCCTCCTCTCCCTCTACCCTGCACTTGTGTGTTCTCAATGTCACTGGGCCTAGTAAGATCGTTGTTTTTGTTCTCCCCTGTTCCCCTTCCTTGTTGCGCTCTGAAACACTTGTGTATGAGCACGATAGATATAAAATATCAATACACATGGCCTCGCCAGGATCCCCTGAAGCAGGCCCGCACCCCTGCTATCCACATAAGACCACGTCACTCATTCATATACACACACCCTCTTTTCTAATTATTAATGAACCACTTGATATTTAACATGAGAACCTCTGTGACCGCTGCGAGTCAGCTTGTTGTCGTGCTACCTGTGGACATCTCCCTGTTCTCCTGCCACTAAGTATCCTGCTTGCTGAATCTAACTGTTGGTTGGTCAAGGTAAGGGCAGGTCACCTAATCATTTCTCCTTGAGCTCTACATTTCTATCTATTTTGAACGAACGTACACAGTAGTGTTATGTTCATTCATCTCATTGCCATTGACTTGATTTTAATTTATCGATATATATCAATTGTCATCAGTGTCAATTGGGATCGAATTGCATCCTTCGCGGACCATGTCTATAAACATGTTTCCTTTTGATGCTCGATAGTACATTCAAGGGACTAGTAACATGTTATGATTTTTGTCACATCAGTGAATTGTTTATGAAAGTTATCCTATAACACAGCCTGCTACATACGCTACACTGGTTTTGCTTCCGTGACCAAAACATAGCTTGCATAGAAAAAATGTATGGTATAATTACGTCTTTCTCACGCTTTCATGCTAAGTAATTTTTGAACATTGTTGACTTCATTTTAATTTTTTTTTTTACAGATTTTCTATCCATGCCTGCATGTACGGTTTTCGGTTGCCCTTCTAAGACCCATAATAAATCTAAAGGCACTAAAATGCATGTATTCCTGAGGAATATAGATCTAATAAGAGAATGGGTCAGATATTGCGGATTTGCACCGGCAGAGCTTGAAAGTAGAGCCCATAAAGTCTTGGAGGACACGAGGGGTGATCGATACCGCGTCTCCAGCCTGCACTTTGGCACGAATATGTACGACGAATCAAAGTACACAAAGAAGAATCGACTCAGAACGACTCGTAAATTGCTCCCAAACGCAATTCCGACTCTATTCATGCAAGGCTGCCTCAGGTGACTCACGGTTCTGGATTTAGCTGTAGCCCTTGCGGTAGTGAACAGGTAACTAAATGGACGGATAGGTGTTTTAATTGTAAATGACCCTTATAATACTGATTCACAAGATTGTATTGCTTTCTAACTAAACCCCATTTTGCTAAACATCTGTCCTTGGTTTTAGGAGCATCATAGAAAACGATTTATGGGCTCAGATAACTATGCTATAGGGCCCTTTGAAATAAGCATTTCGTTTTCGTAATCTGTCTCTTTACATGCCAATTTTTAAGATTAGCATTTCTAAATCAAATCAAACTATCCCTTTACAACTCTATGACTATGCACTGAATATGAAGGAGCAAGATTCTGCATCCATGTCATGCCTGGAGTCAACAACAACCTCGAGCGCGTATCAGGTAGTCTTATTTAGCTATCCAGAATTGTTTTATGCATGGAATTTGAGATAATATGATCATATTTACTTATCGTGTAGTTCGTTTACACAATGTTTCATTCATGGTTTTTTAATATGTACAATTGTCTGTGTCAAATTGTGTGTTCAATTAACATTTTTTCAGCCATACTAAAAAAAAGTACTGTTACAGGGAGATGCTGATACTTCTACTGCAATTACATCTGGTGCTGTCGTTACAGTAAAGGTTTCACAGAAAAGCAAGAAAGATAGGGTAAATTACAATTTCATTGTCAGTGTTTTGTGCTGGTGCCTTCATAAAATGCTTTTTTTAAAATCTAAGTTGTCCAATACCGTATGTTGGATTTACATTGAACATGTGTTCAAACCTGTCTTCTAGTTGCCCGATGGTGTACGAACTATGCAGACAGCGACAGGAATCAGAGATGCTGCTTGCCAAACTGATTTCACCATGGAGCAACTATTATTTGAGGCACAGCGTGTTCAAATCAATAAGCAGACTCGAAATGCTTTTACCCAATGGCCAGAAAATGAATTTAATGTGACCAGCGAAGCCAGCAAAGTGCTGTGGACCATTGCTACAATGCGACTGCTCCACCAGATGGAGATGAAACTGAATGTAATGAGGGTGCTTTTGAATTAGTCGCAGACCACATGACAGTCGACACCCACCAAACAAAGGCCACCCAAAAACCAATCGGCATTGATGTTTTCTCTGATTTATGTTCAAGTAACGGACGCTGAAATGACAGAGACTGAAGCATCAATACAATTGACCGAGGAACTAGACCAAGATCTCGACTAATGTATGTCCAGTTTGGCTGATATGTCAACCACTTTTCAGTCAGAAACAACATTAAAACAGGATGATGGTCTAATAAAGGAGCCCAAATACATTGTATTCGACAGCTGCTTGATGGAGATTATAATGATGCTGAAATGTGTGCATTCAGTAAGAGGGAAGCCATTGGTGAATGTGACTTGTGTATCACAAGGCAGTAACCTCAAAAAATATGCCACCTGTGAAATGCTCCATGAAAAATGCTCATGGTCCTCTCAATCAATTCTGGGGAAACTGCCAGCTGGGAATCTGTGTGCAGCTGCTTTACTTTTCAGTGGGTCTAGTTTCAGTAAATTGTCCAGTTTCTGTGAATTTGTGTGACTCCATGTCATTGCTAAAACGCAGTACTATAAATATCAACGTCAATATCTATTCCCTGCCATTGGTGAACCTTGCAAAATTGAACAAATTACATTCTCCTAAAAACGGTTCAGGCTAGCTGGCGATGGACAGTCTGACAACCCTGGATTTTAAGCAAAGTACTGCACATACCACTTTCAGGACATGGAAAGTAAAACAATTGAGAGTTTGGTGGTCGTGCAGGTGTCTGAATGTAAATACTCAGTGGCCATGGAAAAACTAGGTTTTATAAAATCTCTGGAACATCTTCAATCGAAGGGAATGCAAATAGATCTCATAGCCATGGACACTCATTTCAATAGGCAAGACAATGTGAGAGCAGTTCCCAAATATTCACCATCAATTGATTTATGGCACGTTTTCCAAATCCATCAAAAAAAATCTCAGTAGCAAGGGAAAAAAGGTTCTGAAAATATTTTAGTGATCCCAGTCTTTCAGCAACCATCTTTGGTGGAGCTCCAAAACTTGTGATGGGTCTGCGGAAATTCTACTTGAGAAATGGCGGTCACTAATACACCACTGTTCCAACATTCACTCTTGGACAGAAAAATCAATATTTCCACCAATGTGCACATGGCCCTTTGTCACCGGAGCAGGAACGGAAGAAGTGGTTGATTCCATCTTCACCTCCACACAAAGCCTTTGAGAAGATTGTGCTTGATAAAACTCTATCAAGAGATCTGAAGGGACTCACAGAATTCTGTCACATTGGAGATTTGGAGGTGTTCCACAATATGTGCCTAAAGTCCAGGGCAAAGAGATTGCATTTCGGCATAGACGGTATGATATATAGGAAATTACTAGTGGTATTCGCGCATAATGAGAATGTACGGCGTGAACAATCGAGGACTGCCGGAAAGTTTGGGATTCTTCGCTACGCAATGGCCTTTACGAAAAGAAGCAAAAAATGGGTGGTTAAGCCAGTATATAAGGAAATGGAATTCGATTTTGTGGAAGATCTTATTATGACTGTCTTGGAGATTCATACTCACAGAATTGCGCACAATTTTGTTCTGGGTACACATACATTGCCACAAAACATTGCCAACCTGCCCTGTCCACCCAAAGCAGAACTCGTGGAACAGGTCGCATCCTGGTTCAAATGATTACCATCTTTTTTTTTATCAATGTTTTTATGAAGTGTCCAAATAAAGCATCCAATTTGTCTTTTGAAATCTATCCTCTTTCTCAATTTCTTTTCAACAAGTTCCATTTTTACGAATGCCATACAATGTAACGCTGTGCTTTCACACTTCTCAGTTTCGTCGTCCTACTGTGGGACATTCACTGATCAAAGTGGGTTGTTGGTCGAAATAGCTGCACTCTGACCAATATATTCATGGGGGCATGTATTGGGTGTCGTTGCTAATGTAAGGAAGGAGTGGGTCGGTTAAGCCCCCCCCCCCCCGCCCTCATACATTATATGTGAAAGTGACACCGTGCTCTTACACTCGTGGGGGGCGCATCCTTTGCCCTTCTGTTGCCATGAGGAAGAAGGCCCTGACCTAAGCAGAGGTGGGGCTATTGCTAGACACACTTGGACTCCATTTTCTGTACCCTCGACTATAACTTTGGACTAGGCCGCATTCTGTCATTGCAAAGTTTCCATTAAACCCTCAGCAGCACAAAGAACAGCGAGCACGGACAGCCCCCACATTTTTCCTCCTATACCTCACAAGTCCCTTTCTCATGGATGTGCCGAGACAAGATCTTGCAAACTAAGAATATATTTTCATTCTGAGTGAAGGTCAGCAGCTTTGATTTTTTTTTTTTTTTGCTTGCGAACTCAGGAAGCCCACACATCGCACACAGTATAAGGTTCAATTTTTTTTTCGACCTTGAGAGAAAGTCATGATCTCCAAAGGAATCAATTACGGGAGGGTGTAATAACGTCAAATTTGATAAGGTTCAATCTTTGATCAGAACGGTGACTCTGCGTTACGATAAGAGAATGGAAATGCCGAATATAATGTAGTTTTACTTTCGACGATTTTATAGACCAACGACTCAATTTATCATTAGCCCACTGTTATTGCTAGGTTGCCCTGTACTGGGTTGTTCTTTGTGACATATTGCAATGACATGCAAGTACAACCTGTGTGTGTACTTGTCTTTGTTCCCGGGCACATGGGCAGTCCAGCATTGAGATGCATGTAGACCACCACTCGATTCCCTTAGGTTCAACGCTAATATTTAATTAAAATGCTGTCTGTTATTCGAATTGTAGCTTCCAGATACCATTTTGAGCTGAACATACTCCATAGCACTAACCTCTGAATATAATTGTGGACCAGTTTTCACGTGGTTTTATCTGTGTTGCCATTGTATCATGTCTGTGTTCATTAGTTTTAACGCGGGGCAGAATTAATCGGCAAAATGATACATTTTAATAAAGATCGGCTATTGAGACACATTTCTGTTAGGTTTTCCAAACAGCTACATCGTGCCTTTCTGCGATTGTCATCGATTCCAGATCCCAACAGACTGCAGATACTTTTGAATGGCTGGGTCAGAGTGACCCTTTTGTGGGATGGTCGACACGGGCCCATATGCACTTACCCGGTCCCAGCGATGAGGAGCAACCTGACATTGTTTATGGTGGACTAGCGCCAAGCTGATGCCCAAGCCTTACGATTCACTGCGCGTCTGATGCGCTTCTTATACCTACCCAAAAGGAACACTGGGTGACTCACGGCAAACATTTGTGGACCGAGAAAAAACTGAGAAAAAAGAAAAAAAAATTAACCATTTCATTGAATATGGCAATCGCCGGATGTTGTCAGTGCGTTGATTGTTAAATAAAAGTACTTTAAAAATGTTACTGTTTTTCTATTTCCTTTTAAAGTATAGTTTTGTATTCCAAATTGTGACGCGCTGTGTTGTGGGTTGATGTGTTGATTTCCGGGTTCTGCGTCACGTAGGTGATGACTGGGCGCGTTTGGCTACGCTGCCCAGTAACGTCATGGAGATAGGCAGAGAATATCACTAGGTTTGGTGATGCAGCCTCGGGGGTGGGGGGATATGATTTAATGCCGCCAGGACAGTCCACCTTGGGCGGTGCGGCAACTGATCAGATTATCACAAGAGGGCCACGTTCTGCTGCCTGATTTTGCATGTGTACAAAAGAGTGAAACTACAGTAAGGTGCATTGGAAATGTTTGTGCGATTGATCACCTTATACTTAAAAACACATGCCCGAACCCTCGGGACAGTAATATTTTTGAGCGCAGTGTTCTGAGTGTTTCCGATATGTATCGTCCAGTCCTGCTCAGTAACGTTGTTCATTGGTAGATCTTTTTTCACCGTCCCCCTCAAAACAAGCCGTATTCCATTGGTATTATTGATTGAGGCATAATGGGCTAGCTTCGTCCAAACTTCCTGTTCAGATCTTAATTCGTGAGCTCTAAGCCATCTTCGATAGGCAAGTTTTAGCAGTTTGATTTTCTGAGGTATACTAACTTAGTCAAATTCTATACTGTTTTTTGCAAGCAGATTGGCAATGTCCTTAGAAAGACACTGTTCGGTATCCTGGATTCGCTTGTCTTCATTTGCTCTTATAATTCTCTATGTTCCATCGTTCACTAGGGTTCTTTATCTGTCTTGAGGTTTTAGTGGTGTCCTTAATCTTTGATAATAGATCGAAAAAGTCATTCATGGGGTCAGGACTATTTTCAATATCACTCAGTTCCCATTTAGTTACATATCCTTCAAGTTCTCTGTCTTCAACTAGCTTTGCTTTATCTAAATTATTTTTATTCCACTAGATACGGTTTTCGCCATTATTTAGATAAGTGTCCATTGGAATCATACAAGTCGTGTCTGGGAGTATTAGTTTGACACAGAGTGGCATATGGTCACTTTCTTGCTGTGGCAATACAGACATATTGTCCACCATTCTCATGGCTATAGGGTTATCAAATACATAGTCTATGCTGGCGGCTGACCTACCACCTATGCTGGTATAGGCCTTTTGGGCATCACCTCCACAATACCCATTCAGCATTTTACAATTAAACATGAATAACATTTCAGCCTAACTTTTTCCTTGGATATTAAATTCAGTAGTGTTTTATAATTCGGATTTATGTTTAGTAGGAAAGCCTTCTATTATGGCTTCCATCTTGGCATTAAAATCTCCCACTATCCAAACAGGTATAGTGTGGTCCATTTTGGATGGTATTTGTTTTACTGACATCACATTACTTTTATTCGAAACTAGATTAGGTGGGTCATAGACGTTTATTAATGCCATCTCACTACAGTCAAATGATATTTTAACCAACTCAATCATGTTTGTTGTTGCACTCGAATTAGTTATGCAGCAGGGATGCTGAACGGTTACTATAAAGCCTCCTTTAAGAAGTCCTATCGGCCCTTTAGTAGCCATTACTTGAGCAGTACTTCTATCATCAATCTCAACAAGTTCCATCAACCATGTTTCTTGTAGGGCAACAAATATGAAAAGATGGATGTTTGCAATCAGACCTTCAGGCGCTAGCATGTGATTGGAGTCTCTAGTATTCCATGAACATAACAGACTGTTATTAACTGTTATTACCTACAATGTTGGACAAAGTGGACTCTAAAGGCTGATGCAAGCCATTTCTAATAGCCGTCGGACTTCTCGCCTTCGTCAAGACTTAGTTCATTGTTACCACAACTTTTATAGGGGATGGCCGAATTGGAATCTACAGCTGGCAAGTATGTCCTATCCACTTTCTGAGACGGCACTTGATGCTTATTACTCCTGTTATAATTCCTTAATAGTAGCTACACTAGAATTTACAGTATTCATATATGCAGTCGCACATTTAAATCCCTGTTGAAACAATTCAACATCAAAGTTTAGAATGTAATCAAGGGTGTGGTCAGAAGCAAACCAAATGTCACCTTGCGTTTTAGCCTTCTGATTACTTGTGTGACCATTGGGACAATTATTGTCAACCACTTGCACCTCGTTATCATCACATCGACCCTCTCAGCCAGCAGGGCAGTGCATAGAGGTAGAGTTTGTGTCAGCAAACAAGTTCTTAACATCTTCTATTACAGCATCCTTAAGGCCAAACCCTACCTGCTGTTTGTGCTTTGTCCGCACTTTGCGCACTGCTGCTATGCAAGAATTTTTGCTGAGTGCACTGCATATCTCCACATTGTGTAGGTGTGTTTAAGAATGTACGTATATCATTTATAGGTTGGGGTTCAGTTGTGGCTGCTTTCCTTTTAGGCACTTTTTTCCCTGGTGCAGGTTTTTGGCAAGTATTAGCTTTGTACAGGAGGTTCTTCATACTAATCTCATTGACAGCTTTTACATCCGTGTCTGATTCACATATTGTCATACTCAATTAGCAACACAGGGGTTAGCCTTTGATTTTGAGGACTTATTCTTGTACATTATTGCTTGATAGATTTTCATTTTCTTTTGTGTTAAGCTACGTTTCACTTGAATACCACACATACATGCTTTATTATCAGCTTCCTTTACTATGCGTTGAACTATGCTCTTAATGTTTTCTTTTGTCGGCAGGGATTCTTTCACTATTGCACCATTGCTGATGTGGGTTTCAGTTCCCTGATCTTTGTGTATTTTTCTCCTCTTATTAATCCTTTTATGTAGCAATAAGGATTGCACATCAATTTCTTTTCTAATCTAGCACAGCATTCTAATACTGTGGTTAGCATATTTTCAAGTATAACATACATAGATGACGAATTATAGCTAACATTGCTCCCCATGGTAATATCAACGTCATTGCTAGGGGGCGAGTTACAAAATGTTCGAGCTCTCATCTTAAGGCTCATCTGTGTGATGCTCACTCAAATCTTTTCCCTTTACGATTTGGCACTAAATGAGCGTCCATTATGTCAGTCGTGGGTGGAATCTCATGGTATAGTAACTTGGAGTTAACTAATGATGTATAGTTTGTTGGTGTGTTGGAACCTGCAGGAATTGTGGGGCTGCTAAGGCTAGAGCAGGAGGGTCGGGTTGGGGGGAGAGCGAGGGGAATGCCCACCTCAGACATAGTACTGTGCACCATGACAATGTGTGTAAGACAATTGGGTGTTATTATAGGATGTACAGCAGTTGACACATTAGTTGATGTTGAGTTGGCCTGAAACATTAACTAAAGGCTGCTAAGACACCGCTTCCAGAAATAGGGAGGACATCGGCTATTCATTTAGAGGCGGTTCCGAGCGATTGTGGGGCAAGAATAGTAACGGTCTCAGTGATATCATTGCTTCTGCCACTGCGAGTGCGAAGGACCATAAGAGTTTGGTACCAACATATTGAAGGAATTCAGATAGTGCGGCAACCAACTCATGAACAGCCATTTTGTCCTCCTTGATTTCTATTTGGCATGATTTTGGAGAAGAGGAGTTAGTGCTGCCACATTTCGGGTAACATTTAGTGATCAGTGTTTTGAGATCATTAGGTTTCCTATTAGTAACAATGGTCTTGGGATTGCAGTTAGTTAGTTTAGTCTTAGTATAAAGAATACTTTTGCCCAAGGCATTGGTTCTTTCACTCTCATGCTCACTTAATGCACTCTCACGCAACAAGGTCTCCGCGACCTCAGAACTTGTTTACATCAATTTGCCTTTGTGATTTCCTTGCCTTGGGCAATCATGGTCTCTATGCTCTCTTTTTTGATTCCTGCATGTTAGAATCACAGAAGGCGTGGCAAGAGGCTAGAGACAGGCTGACAAATTCTGGCGAATAAGGAGGCAGAGGGAAAGGCAACGGGAAAGCGAATGTTGCACCACTTGATCGCAGCGCAACGAACACGCTCCGCTTGGTGCAAACTGTGATCACACAGTCCTCAGCAATGAGGCACAAAACAAAACAGAATGGAAGGGAGTTGTCGGGGTAGGGGGAGAGTCACGAGTTCCCAGCGGTACAATGGTACAGAAGCTACTCGCGACCACATCGTACTTCTTCCGAGTGCACTTCCCGATGAGCGTGCCGATGAGTGCATCCTTCTACTAATATAGTGCTTCCTGGGTAAAGTGGGCGGGGTCTCAGTCAGTACTACAAAATATGAAAAGCACTATTTTAGGCACACAACACTTTTCAATGTTTGCTGCACTATAGCTAAAGTGGCTATAATCAAAAGGTTTTTAATTGGTGTCCACATTTAAAATTGTAATCCAACAGCACAGCTTGCAGCAAACGGTACACTTCCGAATGCACTTCCTGATGCGTGCGCGTCCTTTATGATAGTGCTTCCTGGGTAAAGTGGTAGGGGCCTCAGTCAGTGCTTGAAAATTGTAATCCCACAGCACAGCTTGCAGCGAAAAGTACACTTACGAGTGTACTCCCTTTATGCAAATGTTAAGGGTCTGCACATTCAAACCAGCAGTGGATATCCCAGCAACAGACATTCAGGCACCAGGGCTGTGGAATGGGACTAGACGGTCCCCGTCCCCTCCTTTGGCCACCTACACAAACCGCTTAGCCAGCGAAAGCCACTGCATTCCCCGGGAAAGGGCATTCCATATACAGTATTTCTTTACCTAATCAGGCAAGAAGAAGACCAAAGAGCAAAACTGGCAAAGAACAAGTGAAACACAATGTGGAACAGCCATTTTAAGGTTCTAGCCACCATTTAGTAGCCATTTCCTGTAAATGTAAAGGTGCATGAGTTAAATGTTCCAAAAACTGTTAAACTATCACTGCTGCTGTCCGCTTGTCTGAAGCACATTGTAAAAGTAACCAAAACCTCTTTATATAAAAAGTTAAGGAAAGTGTCCTAACGGAAATTCACTATAAGGTGATAGGCACAATTGTAGCAATACAATACATTCAGAGGCAGTCTCTCAGTACTGATAGTCTTAGGGACTAATCTGGTTCCCCCAAAGAATTAGCAAAACAGGCAATGTAAGTAAAGCAGAAGGCTTTACTTGCCTCCAAAAAAAAGCTCAGGAAATAGTTCAAAACAAGCAAAAAGAAAGGGTGTCCCATAGAAGTGTACAGAAGGAAAACAGCAAACATAATAATTTCCTAACAGAAGGCAGCACAAGTTTAGGTTTTCTTTGGCTACTTAGTGTCCCATTTCTTCTGGCACTAAATTCTGTTAAGCATTGGCAAAGCCAAATATTTTGGCTCTTGCATAGGCATGAGATAAGCATTTGCCATGGACTACCATTATTTGCCCATGTATTCACACCATTTGCCAGCTGTTGCCATCTTATGGCCAGGTAGTATGTAATGTCACTACCTTGCAAATGCCTACCATAGGCCGAAATAAAATCCCAAACTTTTTTTCTCCAAATTGTTGCATTCGTGGTAGATATTTTGTAGTGTTAACATTTGGGGCCAATAGTGCAATTTTTCAGCTGGTAATAGAGAATATTTGCTTGGTAGTTTCACAATGAAACAGTTGCCCTTGTTCATATTTTCCATACAAAGAAAGTGGTTTCACACGCACAGGAAAACTCCCCTTAAACAAAATTAGGTAAACGGGACAATGGGCCAAACCAGGTGAGGTGGGAGCAAACAACCAAGTATTAAGTATAAAATTGTTTCAAACATCAAATGTTTCCTATTATCTTTGTAAACCTTCTCTCGTGCAGATAAGACCTCATTTTCAACATGGCTCTCGTAAGATTGGTTGGTTTTTAACACATTTCCATACAATAAGGAATTCAGTTTTCAGCACAAAACACAGTACATATGCAATTCTGCATGGGGTGGCAAAATGAGGCAGACTGCAATTAATCCAAGCATTAACCGAATTGAGTTTGTAGGAATAACACATACGTCACTCTACAAGACTAGCATTTCTCACCAAACAGTTGCAGTGCCAGAGAGCGTGTAAGATAAAGCCTATGTGTTTTTGCATGTCCTGCTCAAAATCAACTGCTTAATTGCATTTGAACTGGGACAAATGTGTTTTCTGCTGGACTGATCAAAGATGTTGATCATACCTCAGAATAAGAATTCCCATAAATTGCAATATTTTAGTGATGTATGAAAACAAGTAATTGTGCTTTTGTTTATTTTGTAAAATTTCTAAAATGGCTGAATCGCCTTGTAGCATCAGTGCTAACCTGCAGCAGCCTGCTGCGGCACGGATTGGCCAGCCCACGTTCTTCAGCACCCAATCTGGGAGCCAGTAGGCAAACGCTGGCCCGCACTAGAAGACCCACGCTCTGCCCCTCACCATTTAGAAAGAACCCGGCAGCACCGAAGTAGCTGCACATCTGCATCGCTGCAGAATGCGTGGCAGGAGCCACAGTGCCCCGCCGCTCCGATACGGTCAGGTAAGCCCTCTTGGCTATTTTAAAATCCTTGGGAAAACTCCTTGCCTCGAACCGCTTTTGCAGCTGATGCTACATATTTGAATTTAATATTCGTAACCACGCACCCTTCTGGTGTGCTTTGATGATTTCTGCTCTGCCTGAACAAGAGGGCAGCTCCTGATGCTGTTGGCTCGACCACCGATCCTTTTACAGAAACACTTCCAAAATGGCGGAATCGCTGTGTAGCACTGCAGTGCTAACCTGCAGCAGCCTGCTGCGCACTCATTGGCCAGCCCACGTTCTTCAGCACCCAATCTGGGAGCCGGCAGGCGAATGCCGGCCCCCACCAAAGACCCACGCTCAAGGCCCCTTCCCGAGCATGTCAGAGCCGGGAGCAGCCTGCAGCTCTGTGCCATACCTCAGTCAGACCAGCATGTATGTATATGTTGTTCGGGTAAGCACCTAAGCCCTGTCCCTGCCGCTACCCTTCCAACCTTGAATTCACAACCCTAAACCCCTCTCACCCCTGCACATGCCCCAACTTACCAGCCTAAGTCTGCTTGATCTTTCCCGACCCACTTTCTCTGTCTCTGGTGATCCATGCGTCCTAATCGCTCATAGGATCACCCATCGCCCGCTCTGTCCACAGCCTTCATTGTGCATTGCACAGCATAGGTGCCCCCAAAGCGCATACCTCGTGGCCCGCCAAGTCACTGAACAAAACCTTTGACTCGCCTTATCTACCTGGCCTTGACACTCACGGTACGCCATTAATCAATGCCGATCTTGTTCCTACTACCTACGGCTCACTGGACCTGTGACGAGTTGAACTACTGCAAAGCTACTCCCAGCTTTCTGACGCTGTTTAAACCAAACTACGGTATGCCTGCTTCTGTTGCATTCTGCCGGCTAGTGTCTCTCCCAGCCCAAACTTTGGCATTCTATCTGAAAGTTAATTGTGCAAAATACTGCATCCTGCCTAATAGCAGATTCTGCACCACACTGCATTTTGCCCAAAAGTTGATTCTACCACTTACTGCATGATAGTTGTTCTTACCTCATTCTGCATCTTCCCACAAACTAATTTGTCCCATACTGCATTTTGCACAAAAGCTGATTCTGCCACACATTGCATATTGCATGATAGTTGTTTTTGCCTCACTTTGCATCTTGACCCTAAGTGGCTTCTGCTCCATATTGAACTATGTTACTGCCATTCACTGTCAACCGTGGATTCTCCTCTGGCCCGCAACACTAAGCTTGCTTAATGATCAAAATTGTTAAATACCACCTTGCCCTACTACTATAATGGCCTGCAGCCTCCCGCCCGCTTCCAAGGCCTACTCCACCTGCAACTGTGGTCATTCGCTTGTTCTTCATATGCATCCTAGCTCTTCTGCCTGTAAAGTGACTTATATCATCACACTTCATCCATTAGTCTGTTAACCACCTGACCAACATGTCCCCCACACTCTTCAAGCACCTTATTCGGGTAATCTACACACTTACCCAATGTAGCTGCAGACTGCTGCGACCTACATCCACTCACTGCCCACTGGCCCAGAGAAATTACAATTTAGCGGCCAGAAAGAAGCCTACCAGAGACGCCTCCCATTCTAAACCCCCTTCCACCTTAAGTATGAACTCTTTCCTAACTCTTATAACCACCCATACCAACACACTCCATCCTAACCCCCACCTTACCAACCTCAGCCCGCCAAACATCATCATCCTAGGAGCCCTTATCAATGCTAGATCGCTACCTGCCCACGCCCTAGACAATGCTGACATCATTACCTCACACAAACTAGACTTCTTTGCCATAACAGAATCATGGTTGCACGCTGCAGCTGGCCCGGCCCTTTCACTTGCTGTCCCAGATAGCTACTCCATCGGTCGGATGGACAGACCCATCTCCAAAGGCAGAGGGGTAGCCATAATTGCAAAAACCTCCCTTAACATGAGAGAGACTCCGGTCACTCCTTCCACATCAGGTGAACTCTGTAAAAATGTCACTATCCTCAACTGTCACTCTAAATATCCACCTCATCTATAGTCCTCCAGGCCCTATTCTTGACTTCGAGAATGAGGTTACTCAAATCCTCTCCTTCAGCACCCAACTAAAATCGCAAACCATCATCCTAGGTGAATTCAACCTTGGCCTTAATGACCCTCTTGACAAGAACGTGCTATCCTTGGCCAACACCTTAAAAGCACTCAGCTTCTCGCATAGGATCCAGAATCCCACTTATGTGAAAGGTTGAATGCTTGACTGGCTTGCGGATATCAATTGCAATGCAGTCATCCTATCAAAGTTCCCCTGTCCATGGTCCGATCACCATCTTATAACATTTAAGATTGAAAACAAGACCAGCCAAACCAAGCTCCCAACACTGGCCCCAGCCGCTCCATCCAGGAACAAGCGGAATATCACAACCAACAACCTACTGTCATGATTCCTGCCCCTCATGTCCCCAGCCCTCCAAGATATCAGGCTGGAGCCAGGCCACGATCACCTACATGGCCCTCAAGGGCCTCTCCATCCCTCCAAAGACCCACTTGGAGTCAGACTTGGCGCTTGTGGCACCAGACTCACTCACTCCCATAGGATAACATTGGGGATTGGACTTGTAATGCATTTATGGGGACAAGATGGATGCCCCCACATATTTCAGTTCCCAGAACTGCATGTGCAGTCTAGTCTTTTGGGTGTGGTTCAGCCCAGAGACACCTGGGATACCCAGAGACTATTTAAGCCACGCCCAGGCTGAGAAACATGCTTTGTGTTTTCTGCACCTGCAGCATGACACTCACCATGTTCGGTTCGGTCTCCAGTAGGCCTGCATCTTGCAGGAGCTGAGCGCAGAAGAAAGAACAAGAATACCGTTAGGAACAGCCTTATCTTGCGGCGCTTCTGCCCATCATTCATCGCTCCTTCTATTCTGCGGGCATCTTCGGCGGTGTCATTCCCACCCCGGCACACCGCTTCCCAAGCAAAAGGGAAAAGAACAGAAAAAAGGCATTAGTAATCATTCAGCAAATCTTTGCTTATTTTTTAAAGACTATAGGAGCTTCAAACGCTTACCTGACTCCCCACCGCTCTGGGGGAACCCTGTCTCCGGAACTTCTCATCCATCTGCAAGAGGGAAAAGACACTCCAGGTTAGCGTGGAAACATCTAGAGGCGCCGCATACCACGCTTACTCACTCCATTTATTCTTCATAACCGGCATCCACGCTGAAAATGTCACGGCACCTAAAAGACACAGAAAAAGAAATCGGTTCAATACAAATACGAAGGGGTCGCATCGCGCTCACTCACCTTCAGCGCTACTCATCTCCGCAGCACGTCGCCATCCCCGGACGCCGGCCATAATCTAAGGAAGGAAAGGAACGAAGTTAGAGAACTGTTCAAAAGACTCGCTCTCCAGCATGGCGTCTGGCATGGATTCACATGCTCATGAATATTCCCCGTCGTCAGGCCGGGAATCCTCAGTAAAGAAAAAATCAGTATCAGTTTCGTTTCTGATCTGTCTTACTCAGTAGTAACCAATCACTGGTCTCTGGGTCATACTGCCCCCAGCCAATGACTGCCCTCTCCCTAAACCCCGCCTCTGGCAGCCATCTTCAGATTTTTACCGCATGCTCAAGTGTTGGGAGTCCTCGTGCTTAGCTCTTGAGCTTTTGCTGCATTTTTTGCCCTTTTTCAAAGAGAATTTCTCATTTTTCGTTCAAATGGAGCCTCAAGCTTCACCGTCTCTACATCCGATTAACGGGGATCCGTGTTGGATTTTTTTCTACGCCCCTCGAGGGTGAAGATTTTGTCGAGTTACGCTTCTTGGAGGATTCCAGAAGTTTCTGCGGCCTACCCGAACATGGCCCAGGAGAAAGGAAGCTCGACGCCCAGAAAGCTGTTCAGGGTCTGCCCTGGATGCCAGCTACAGAATGTGTTCAAGGAGGACGAGCATTCGAAATGTCTCTACTGCCTTCATGAGGACAAAACGCACATGGAGAAGGACTGTGCGTTTTGCAGGAACATGTCGGAACGGACCATCAGGGACCGGCACCTTCGTCTCTCCAACTGGCTGGAAGGAAGGAGTCCGTCAGGTGAGAAGAAGTCCGAGCGGTCTTCGGAGTCCTGTGAGGGCGCCCCGGCGACGGGGGCCCAATAGAAGACAAAGCACCTTGAGACCGGGAGCGCCGAACGGACGGGCTCTTCGGCTGCCAGACAGGGCGCGCCTTCCCCAGCACCATCAACCACGAGCCAATGCTCTGGTTCCCCCGGTGGAAAAAGAGGGGGGGGGGGCAGTGGCCATTGTGGACACGGACACACAATCCGAGGAAGAGTTGGCAGAAGTCCTAGAGGGCCTCAACAAGGGCGTCGAGGAGGCCCGTACCCAGGGGAGGGATCCCGACGAAGGTGACGATGAAAGTGACGGCGGTGCTGGCGAGGGTCCTAGTCAGCCATTGCTTCCAGAGCCGCAGGATAACTCGGCGGCCATTTTGTTGGCGATACAATCCTTATGTTCAGAGATAAGGACGAGATTGCCCTTACCACCGACAGAGGACCCGGTACCAGGTCCGGTGGAGGAACCAGAACCGGTCCCGGCGTGAAGCCCCCTGAACAAGAGAAGACGGATCCACCCAGTCCCGCCTTCTCAGCCCTCGCGGCCTGCTCGGCCTTTACCCACATCCCCCATCCCTGGGGATGACGTGGGAACAGACACGGCCACGACGGGTACTGATGGCGGCGGTGACGACGGGATGGAGCTCCCCTCACAAGCCCGGGCCTCCCCATCCGATGAGATCGGATCTTTCCATGCAATGATCGCCAGGCATCCGAGCTTTTTCAGCTCTGCCCCGAGGAGAAGGAAGGTTTCCTTTACCAACGGCGCGAGGCCAGGAGGAAGACAGTCCTCGCTGTGCCTTTGCTGGATGACATCTGGGACGAGGGTCTCGCCCTTCTCAAGAACCCTTCTACGACGCCTGCTAAGAAGGATCAGTACGAGAAGAAGTACCGGGTCACCGACGCAGCCGCTCTGTGCCTTAGGGCACAACCCACCCCGGACTCGGTCGTCTCAGCGGTGGTCAAGAAGAAAGTGGGGGGAGGGGCGCGTCTGTCTCAACATCAACTTCCCCGCCGGACGGCGAAGGGAAGAAGCTGGACGCAATGGGACGACGAGTTATCTCGTTGGCGGCAACAACGATTAAGACGGCCAACGCCCTCGCGATCGTGGCCCGCTACGACGGGGTTATGGTTCAAGATCGCCCCCCTGTTGGACTTCCTACTGGATGACAAAAGGGCCGAGGCCCTGGACATCTTGCAAGAAGGCGAAGTGGCGTTGGACCACGCCATTACGGTGGCAACGGACATTGCCGACACCGGTTTCCGCCAGCTAGGCAACACCGTTTGCTCAAGGCGACGGATTTCCGCCAGGATGTGCAAGCCAAGGTGCTGGACATGCCGTTCGACGGGAACAATCTCTTTGGGGAAAACGGTGGATGAGTCCCTCCAAGCCATCAAGGCGGACACAGAGATTGCTAGGGCCCTAGGCGTCCCCCGGCAACTGAGGCCGTCCTTTCGGAGCGCCGGAGGCAAGTCGAGTGCCTCCAAGGGATTCGGCGGTGGCTCCTCTACGTACCGCCAAGTTTCGCTCCTCATCGCAGGAAGCCTATAGAGGACGAGGCAAGTCGGGGGGACCCCGCTGTCGTCGCCAGGGAGGGCAAGGCGTCCGCCAAGCAAGATTGAACCGACAGCGGGGTCGGGCCCCCGCCGAAGCACCCCAGTGGGAGGCCGGCTGGTGAAGTTCGTCAGCGTGTGGGAGTCCATCTCCACCGACCGTTGGTTGTTGGCCGCCCTGGCCCAGGGGCACGCCCTCGAATTTCTAAAAAAGTGCCCCCACATTCCACCCGTGGTCAGGAAGGAAAATCACGTCCCTCAACTGCTCTTGGAGATGAGGGCGTTGCTCAGAAAAGGTTCCATCAAGCTCGTCCCGAAGAACCTCCGGGGCTCCGGAGTATACTCAAGGCACTTCCTAGTAAAAAAGAAGACGGGAGGATGGCGCCCCATCCTGGACATGCGACGGCTGAACAAATACATCAAGGCACAGAAATTACGGATGGTCACCCTCCAGCACGTGTTGGGACAGCTGGAGGAGGGCGACTTCCTGTCATCGTTGGATTTGGAGGATGCGTACTTTCACATCCCCATTCTGAAAGGTCACCGAAAGTTCCTCAGGTTCGTGGTCCAAGGACGGCACTACCAGTTCAAGGCCCTCCCATTCGGATTGAAGTCGGCACCCAGGGTGTTCACCAAGTGCCTTGCACCGGTGGCGGCGTGGCTGCGCATGCAGGGGATCCACGTCTACCCTTACCTGGACGACTGACTGATCCGAGCAGGGAGGGACAAGGGAGTTCGCCGTGGATCACACCGCAAAGACCGTCCAGCTGCTCTCGGACCTGGGATTCGCCATCAACTTTCCCAAATCTCACCTGGTCCTGTTGCAAGTCGCACTGTTTCTGGGAGTAAAGCTCGACACAGTGGTGCTCTTGGCCTCACCGTCGGAAGAAAGGACGAAGGCCATCCTGGGCAAGGTGCAGCGCCTGCTGGCCACGGACGTGGCCAGGGTGAGGTCCATCAAGTCCCTCCCCGGGATGATGTCCTCCTGCATATATCTCGTGCGCCTGTGCAGGCTTCGGAGGCGCCCTCTGCAAGAGTTTCTCGACTCCCGCTGGATCCAAGTGACGGGCAGCTTCGAGGACAGGATCCCGCTCAACGAGATCTTCCGACGAGCGATCCGGTGGTGGGGCACCCACGCTCATCTGACGGCGGGCACAGACTTTCAGACCCCCTCCAACCAGATAACGGTGATGACAGATGCCTCCCTGGAAGGGTGGGGAGCACACACCAGAGGACTTCACACGAGAGGCCTTTGACACGCCACATCAATATCCTGGAGCTCCGTGCTGTGTTCTGGGCCCTCAGGTCCTTTCTCCCATCCCTCAAGGGCAAGGTAGTGAGAATCTTCACCGACAACACCACCACGATGTTCTACATCCGGAAGCAGGGAGGAAGCAGATCCCCAGCCCTTTCCAAGGAAGCCCAGGATTTGTGGCATTGGGCGGTCGCCCAAGGGATGTTTCTGGTGCCCTTTCATCTGGCAGGGATAAAAACCATTGCCGACACACTCAGCACGGAGCTGCGCTCGTGCCACGAGTGGGAACTACGTCAGGATCAAGTGGATCGACTCTTCTGACGATGGTGAAAACCCCAGATCGACCTGTTCGTGACAGCGATGAACTCCAAGTGCCAGAAGTTCGCCAGCAGGTTACCCAGCCGAGGAGCATGGACGATGCTTTCTCGTTCCCCTGGGAAGGCCTGTTGCTTTATGCCGTCCCTCCGTTGCTGTTGCTGCTCCG
Organism: Ambystoma mexicanum; assembly: GCF_040938575.1. Taxonomy (NCBI): domain Eukaryota; kingdom Metazoa; phylum Chordata; class Amphibia; order Caudata; family Ambystomatidae; genus Ambystoma; species Ambystoma mexicanum. The sequence goes on from NC_090934.1 coordinate 176,760,012, forward strand.
ACTCGTCAACCAGCTCAAGAGGTCCCGGTGCAGGATGATCCTGGTCTCACCGGTGTGGCCGAGGCAGATCTGGTTCCCGGACCTTCTGGACTTGTCAGCGTCCCCACCAGTCAAGCTGCCGGCGGACGCGGATCTTCTCTCCAGAGAGAGAGGCGCCATACTTCATCACGACCCAGAGTCGCTGAACTTGCAGGCCTGGCTCCTGCAGCGCTAGAGTTAGGAGGGTACGATATCCCGGCTGACTGCAGAGAGCTCCTTGCAAAAGCCATGGCATCCTCAACTCTCGTGCTACGGACATAAGTGGAAGAGATTCTCTGTCTAGTGCCGTGCACAGAAGATTAATCCTCTACAGATTACGGCCCATAAAGTGCTGCCGTACCTACTGTCGCTGGCCAAGGCTGGACTAGCTCACGCCTCCATCAAGATACATCTGGCTGCGATCTCCCGATACACCAGAACCACAGGACGGGCATCCTTGTGGTCCCATCACCTGGTGAAGGAATTTATGAAGGGACTGTTCCGATCGTTCCCGCCGATGGAGGCCCCGGCGTGGGAACTCAACGTGGTGCTGACCAGGCTCATGGGGGTGCCATTCGAGCCCCTGCATTCGGCGCTGCTGAAATTCCTGTCGTGGAATACTGCGTTTTTTGTGGCCATAACCTCCGCACGGCGAGTTGGAGAGATCCAGGCCCTATCCTGCAAGCCTCCATTCTTGACTTTTCACGACACGATGGTGGTGCTGAGGACGCACCCCTTGTTTATGCCCAAGGTGCCGTCGGACTTCCACCTCAACGAGCCCTTGGTGTTACCTGTTTTCTTCCCTTCGTCTCCGGCCGAGAGGACTTTGCACTCGCTGGATGTGGCTAGAGCGCTGAAGTTCTACGTGGACCGAACGGAGAGTTTTCGGAAGACATCAAAGCTGTTTGTGAACTTTGGACCTGTGAACCAAGGGAAGGCTCTCTCGAAGGCTTCCATTTCCAGTTGGCTCTCCGGCTGCATCATGCATTGTCATCGGTTGGCAAACCGACCGTTGCCCGGCCGTCCGAGAGCCCATTCGACCAGAGCGATGGCTGCTACCACAGCGTTCTTGTCTGGTGTACCCCTGCTGGACATCTGCAGGGCTGCTACGTGGAGGTCGACGCACACCTTCACGAGATTCTACTGCGTTGACCGGGATTCCAAGGAGGAGTCCAGAGTCGGCCAGGCAGTGCTGCACAACCTGTTCGCTTAAGGTGAGCCTGGTGGGAGGTTAAGAGATGCTTAATGTTGAGCCTTGCCACCTCCCGTGGTTGTGCATGTGTACTGCTATGTATTATATTCATGAGCATGTGAATCCATGCCAGACCCCATGCTGGAGAAGGAACAAGTTACTTACCTGTAACTGTTGTTCTCCAGCATGGGTCTGGCATGGATTCACATGCGAACCCTCCCTCCCTCCTGCCCCTCTACGGCTCTTCACTTGGTCATACTGCCACTTTGCATGCTACCAAATCTGAAGATGGCTGCCAGAGGCGGGCCTTAGGGAGAGGGCAGTCATTGGCTGGGGGCAGTATGACCCAGAGACCCGTGATTGGTTACTACTAAGAAAGACAGATGAGAAACGAAACTGATACTGATTTTTTTCTTTACCGAGGATTCCCGGCCTGATGGCCGGGAATATTCATGAGCATGTGAATCCATGCCAGACCCATGCTGGAGAACAACAGTTACAGGTAAGTAACTTGTTCCTTATACTTACCTGTCGGACTCTTGCCAGTGAAATAACTAGGCAGTAACGAGCCTGCATCAATCAACGCGCCCCTGAGCTGAAAGCAGGATGGAGAGCACACTTTTCAAGAAAACAAGGTGAGCTGTGGATCAAAGGGAGGGGGTTGGACCCCAGGGAAGAAGGGGTTCAAGCACACAGACAATAGGGAGTTAAAAACTCTACCAATCCTGTGTTTCAGGCCCAGTCTCCAGTCGAGTAGACTCCAGGGATGGGTTTGAGGTCGTAAGAGGTCAGAACAGGCTGAGTGACGTCCCTGTGGATACCAGGTGAGCGTTACACCTACTCCCACTACTGCAACCCATCCTCGCAGCTCAATTCTCGAATAACTCTGACCCACCTAAAATGACATCACAATACAATGACACCATATTCGTAGCCATTAATAACCTAGATCCCTGTGCCATACGCAAGACAGAGCAACCTGCCCACATAAATGTATGGTTCACCCCCTCCTTAAAAGCACTAAGAAAGGCTAAAAGGAAAGCTGAATCCAGCTGGAAGAAATCTCCATCCGTACTTAATAGAAATGACTGACAGTGTCGCACAGGAATACAAAAAAACAAGTGCTCCTTACCAAAAGCACTTAGTATAATGCCAATCTCCAAGGCCAACTCAAATACTAAGGAACTGTTTTCAATCATAAGGACACTAGAAACCCTGATTCTATGCTTGAACATCCAGAACGCGCTTCAAGATAAAATCACTCAACTCCAGTCTAAAATTGAAACAAAAAGTAAAGTCTACCTAAACTCACAATCCCCCTACAAAGCAGCTGAATGCAACCAACAATGTAATACCTCAATTTGAATTCAGAGGTCACCAATGATGAAGACCTCCGAATCATCTCTACCCTAAAACCATCAAGGTGCCAAGGGAACTCGGCCCCCCAACTGTCATTAAAGACTGCACCCTTCAACTTTCCCCGTTCATCACCATTCTCATTGATGCCTCTTTAAAGAGCAACCGAGTCCCAATGGACCTAATAAAGGCCTGGGTATTACCACTATTAAAAAAAACACCCTTGACCCAAACATTCCCACAAACTACCGCCCATTAGTACCCGGCGAAAGACAATCAGAATGCAACAAGCATTCTGATTGGCTCTCGCCGGGTCATTACCCAGCCGAGAATCCTTCGATTCTCAGCCGGGATTCTAGCCGCCTTGTCCTCGGCGGGGGCGTGTCCCCCCCCTCAGTCAATGAGGAGGCTCGATGCGGGCCATCCCCGCTCCGAGCCTCCCCACGACTGAGAAGCTGCCCTCGCCCCCAGCCGGGGACTCTAGTAAGCTTTTTTTTTTTTCTTTTCTTTTTTCCTTCCTTCCCTCCCTCCTCCCTACCCCACTTACCTTTTTGCTCCTGCGTCCCTGCTGGGCAACGATAGCAGGCTCCAGCAGTGTGGAGACTCGGAGCGGGCCATTCCCGCTCTGCGCCTCCACCAGCTGGAGGCTTCCATCGTCCCCCAGCGGGACGCAGGTACCTTTTTTTTTTTTTTTCTTTTTTTTTTCTTCCCCTCCCTCTCTTCCACCCTCCCAACCCCACTTACCTTCTGCTTCTTTTTGTTTTTTTTTTTTGTTCGGGAGCAGACGCGCTGGGAACACTTGTGTTCCCAGCGCGTCTGCTCCCGATGGCCGCCATGGAAAGGGAAAACGGACTCTGCTTCCCTTTCCCGGCGGCCATTTTTTTCATTTTTTTTTTTGTTTCGAAACGTGCCGAAACAGGAAAAAAAATGCCATTAGCACCCCGATCCAGGGTGACAAAACGAGGGACAAGGTACAATAGAAAATAAAGGAGAGGAGGCGGTACCCCGACCCATCAGAGTAGTGAGAGACAGGGGGCCACACAGGGCCCTGAGTACATCTATGCCCACAGGAAGGAAGGCCCTCAGGCGGGAAATACCACATATAAGACAACTCAGTTTGTGGGTGGGGGAACCAAAAAGCCAGGATGCCGATGGCCCCAGGGCGACACCCACCAAAGAAGACAAGGCGCCAGCCACAGGGGTACCGGAGCCCTGCCGTGGAAAATCCAGAAGAGGACAGGAAGACTGAAGAAAGCACTGAGGGACCCCAGGGAGAACAGGGGGGACACTCACCAAGGGGCGGCGCAACGAGGCTAAGGGCAAACCTACTCTAAACCATAACTATCATTGGGCCAAACCAGAAGGGCAGAATTTATCCATTTGAGCCCTCTGGGAAACCTCCTGGAGAGGCAGAGCCAAGCGAGAGATAGATGACTTCCAAGGCAAGGGGCAGACCAGCAAAGGCGGGCCCACTAACGGGCGACCTGCTGGGAACCCTTCCCAACGTTGTGGCCCACCCTGGAGGCCAGAGAACTGAGCAAAGGGAGCAACGATCACCCGAAAGAGCGGAAAGACCAAGAAGCAGAAGGCAACATGGCTTTCGAGGGGAGGTGCAAACCCTGCAGGAGACCCTGGCAAAGACATTCCAAGAACTATTCCAATTGAGGTCCGACCTTAGCACAGCCCTGGGTGAGAAATGAGACAAGAGATGGGGCAACGAGGCAAAAGAACAGACCTGCTCGAAAGAGGCCTCCAGGAGGTAGATAAACTTCTATAAACAGTGAAGCTATAGAACGGTTAAGTCTAGCGACGCAGAACTTGGAAGTACAGTTGGAGGATCTAGAGAATAGATTACGCAGAATCAACATCGGGATCAAAATGCTGCCGGAAACCGTGATGGACAGGGACTTGAAGGGGGAAATGCAGAGGATCTTCGTGGACCTCCTGGAAGGAATAGACCGAGAGACAATTGAGCTTGATTTCTTGTGCCTTTGTGCCCCCCACCCTGCTCGCACACAGGTGTTGCCTGTTTTGCTTGATTCTTCTACTTTGACCCCCCACACCCTTCAAGCCTACTTCTGCAGGAGTCTGTCCTGATACATCCTGGTTTCACCATCACCGTCCTGTGGCCAATGCTGGATTTGACTTTTATGGACTTCATTGATTCACGGTGCGTCACCCTTTCTCAACTCTCCTGCTGGACTTCCCATCTTCATCTTGTATCCTGGCTTGTAACATTGTGTTACTACCGACTTCTGCCATTGTATTCGCTTTCCCCTCTTTTCCACTCTTTTTGACTGCTTACTCTGTCCTTTCCTCTTCCTCCCTTTTCCTAGCTCTTCTCCTCCTCCCCATACTTTCTTCTATGCACTTACTCTTATCAGAATTGTCCCTGGTCCTAGTATGATGGCAACCTCGTCGGTCTCCTCCCCCCTCTCTTTACTTGTTTTTTTCCCCCACCCCCTCCAGCACTATCTGAAATGTCGTCAGGCCTAGTACGATAGTTGCTTGTTTTGTTCCTCCCCTATCTTTCTGCACCCCTCTCCCTCACCTTTTTGTTTTTCTCCGGCTCTACCAGAAATGTCGTCGGGCCTATAACGGTAGTCACCTCTGTTTCCATCGCCTTCCCACTCCCTTGCTTATCTATGTCTTAGCTCTTGCTGTCGTCAGGCCGAGTACGATAGTTAATTTCACATCCTTACTGTTCATGGCCTGTAAGATTGGCACACATTCTAATGGGGGACCTCCATCTGGCATGGACCAAGCGCATAGATAGATCAACAAGGGGGGCTGCAGGAGGGGGGCTGTCTCCTCCAACCAGCTGAGGGAGCGTTTCGACAGTCTGGTTGAGGGACGTATGGAGGGCTCGCAAGGGGCATTAGGAGGAACACACATTCCTGTCCACGGAACCCAGTCAAGAATAAACCATATCTGGGTCTCAGCGAGCTTGGTGGGCAGGGTGGTACAGGTGGAGGTGGGCCCCCTAGGGATAGCTGACCATAAAGTGGTCCAAATGAAGATGGGTCTTGGCGGGCAGAGACAGGGGGCCTGGAAATGGAAGCTTCCAGAGGAGATGCTGAGGGATCAGGTGACCTGGGAAGAAATGGGGGACAAGATCAGAGCCTTCTTTGAACTGAATAATAGCACTGACACGAGCGAAAGCACAAGGTGTGATGCATTTAAAGCAACGCTTAGGGGGACACTCATAGCCCAAAAGGCAAGAAGTGACAGGCAAATGAGGGCTCTGGAGACCCAACTTGAAAAAGTCGTTGAGGTGGCACACCAGACAGTGAGGCCCCCACTAGGAAGGCGCTGAAGGAGTACAGAGGTGCAGTGGGGCAGCAGGGGGTGCTAAGAGCTAAAAAGGCGGAAGGGGCAATGCTCTTTGTGAGACAAATTATATGCCAAGGCTAATAAGGCGGATGCACTTCTGGCACGCCTGCTCAGGGTAACCAGAGAGCAGAGCACAATCACAGCCATTCAAGATGAGGGGTGAACCGACTCACCCGAACGGCAGATATTCAGGATTGCCGGGCTAGATATTATGAAACACTATACCCAACCCAAAACCTGTCGACCCAACAACAAACCGATTTCCTAGGTACAACACAACTCCCTAAGCTACTTCGAGAGGCCCAGGAGCAGCTTGGACAGGCTATAACGCAAGAGGAAGTGAGGGGCACAATAGGGAAATTACCCTGGAATAAGGCCCCGGACGGCTATTCTGCTGCGTTCTATAAAACCTACTGCCACATATTGACCCCACACCTGACACAACTATTTAATACATTTAAGGGAAAAGGTTGTATCAGGTCAACGATGGAGGCCAAAATCACACTGATCCACAAAACGTGGAAGTACCCGGAGGACTGCACGTCCTACAGGCCTATTGCCCTCATCAATATGGGCGCCAACATTTACACCAAGATGGTGGCGAAGCGCCTAGAGGGACGACACCTGTCACTGATCCACCAGGACATTCCAGGGTGTGTCCTGGGCAGGCAGACAGACAATACTAGCCTGTTAACACATGTAGTTGAAAAAACGCAGAGAACGGCAATGCAAGCGGTCCTGTTGGCCCTTGACGCAGCGAAGGCGTTTAGGGTCATGGAGAGAATGGGACTGGGGGAAGACTTCATCAAAATGGTCCAAGCCAATTACAAAAACACCTCAACGCGCTTGAGCGTGAACGACTCAATGTCACGCTCAATAATATTGGGATGGGTGACCAAGCAGGGATGCCCACTCTCCCCCTGCTATATGCGATCTGCCAGCAACCCCTTATCCAGGCGATACGCAAGGCGGAGGAAATTCGGGGAATCCCATTTGGCGGTATACAACATAAGGTGGCAGCATTTGCCAACAACATGCTCCTGTCATTAACCAGTCCAGGGAAGTCGATATAGAGGCCTTCATGGAACTTCTAACAAGATTTGGGGAGGTCTCGGCCCTACAGATTAGCCTGACGAAATCAGAACTACTAAACCTAACATTGAGCAACGAAGTGGCGGCGGGACTAAAAGTGAGGTCCCCATTCAAGTGGAGCATAGGGGGGCCTAGGGGTCAAAATAACCCCATTCCTGACTGGCTGGTATGCGTCTAATTATCTCCCCAAGATAAATTTCCAGAAGTGGAAGAATCTTAGTCTCCTGGCTGGGGAGGGTAGCAGCGGTTAAAATGGTCACACTACCATGACTACTCTATCTGTTTGAGGCTATCTCATTGGTGGTACCCCCAAGTGTCTTTAGGGAACTAGCAACAATAACGAAAGATTTTGTCTGGGAAGGGAAGAGGCTACGCTTGGTTCGCCATGTACTGACGGTGCCGAAGAGGGAACCCTACCCAACCTTTACATATATTGAGGCAGCACAGCTGAACGTGATTTGAGACTGGTTTGTGGGTATGGATGGGAAACAATGGGTGCAGATAGACAGGGCAGTGGCCCAACACGACCTAGAGGAGGTTCTTTCTCGCACACCACCACAGACCGCAACACCTATACTTAGGCGGAGTAACAAAGGGGCTCATTGACATCTGGGACGGGGCTGTAAAGAAGATGGGGATCACGACCTTCCCCTCCACCCAGATATTTAACAATAAAGAATTCACCCCAGGGATGGAGAAAGGGGCATTTGACCTCTTAGAGAGGGGGCTGCAGAAAGATCAGGGACATGTTCCAGGATCAAAGAGTGAGAACATTCCAGGAATGCAAGCAAGATTTTGGAATAGGGAAAGGGGAAAGACACAGATACTTCCAGATCAGGCATTAGGGGATGAACAGAGGTTAGGGCATCAGCTTCTCACCCGGTTTGAAAGATTACTACTGACAAAAGGGTTAAAGGGGTTGATTTCAGATTTATACAGGCTATTGGCGAACGCCACACCGAGGCAAAACTGGGTTTGTATGACCCGGTGGGACCAAATGCTGGGGAGAGTCTTAGGGAGAAAGGACTGGGAGAGGCTATGGCAGAGAATACCGAAGATGGCAAGGGCGTTACAACTCCAGGAAGCATAGTACGCGTACCTATGCGGCTGCCATTGCACCCCTGCATGCCTACACACCATATACCTGGAAGTACCCAAGGAATGTTGGAGAGGGTGTGGGGAAGAGGGGATGGCAGCACACATTTGGTGGGATTGCCGTAGGATTAAGCCCTTCTGCAGGGAGATGAATCATTCACAGGAGCACGCATTCAGAGAGGGAGCAAGTAAAGACCCCAGGTTAGTCCTGATGGGAGTGCAAGAGATCGCTGTGGAAGGGGAGGTGAGGGGTCGGGAAAAGGCAAAGGTAGTCTTTACGTTGGCTGCTATGGCTCTCATAGCACGATGATGGAAGGGGCCTACGATGCAAACAGAACAAGAATGTCTGAGGAAGATATGGGAGCTAGTGGCTCTGGAATGGGCCACATACGCCATGAATAACAACCTTGCGAAATTCGCCTCAGAATGGGGCGAGGCCCTGACCTTCAGGATGCAAATGTGCCCACAAAGACAAACTTCTAGAACTCCATTGATGATCCTCCACGGGAGGCAGCAAACGAGACAAGGAACTGCCGGCGCTCTGGGGACAGGACTGGGGCCGGGGGCAGGGAGGGAGGCAGGAAGGGAGAGGGGAGGGAGGGGGAGCGAGAGGGAGATTTTTACTATGTTGTAAAACAAAAAAGTTTAAAAAGAAAGGTGTTGCCACTTGTTTCTAGATTGGGTTGCCACGTTATCCATCATGCCTATATATTAGACAATAATCCAGCTGATACTTGAACAAGGATTGCCACCACAAATACATGAGTTTTAACAGTGCTGTTCAACTTGAAGTTTCAGGTTCCAAAAGAGAAAGACGAAATGGTCGAACAAGAGTTCAATCGCTTGCTCGAAGCAACTTCATATCTCAGCCATCAACTGGACTTCAACATTCTTAATAATAAGCCTGTATCCCTTGGCCAAGCTTTGGAGGTTGTTATACAGTAAGTTTTTCTATTCTAGTATATTTGAAAGTTGATCAATTTCATCTGCATAGAACATGCTCAACGTTTCACTTCTATGCACCATACATCTCTTGTGTTCATCACCTAGATTACTTTTCTTAACATGCGAAGATAAGACTGCTGCAGTGCTGGTTGTACCAGGCTATAATTCAAGTTTTTTCTCTGGTTCATATTGGTACCTTAAGGTTTTCTACAGCCATCCTTTCATTCATACCTTGTTGTGATACATGCTGCAAATATCTTGCTTCCAACGGATGAAAAGTTTTGAAGCTCCAGCCTTCTTTCGGTGATCTTCAAAGGGCATCCATCTTTGGGTTTGGCAAATTGCATATGGCATTTTTTTTTTTTTGTGATGCAGTTTATTCAACTTTGCACAATAGAAAACATCTGGCATTTCCATATACACTTCCTTGTAAAACAATGAGTATCACATTAGAAGTTAAAAATGTCCTCTAATTTTCTCCGTAGCAATGTAAGATAAATGATACAAGCGTGGTTATTGCCACTCATAAATTCATTACACAATGATTTCCTGTTGTCATCCACCATACCAGCTGCTCGCCTTGCTTCCACCCTTAGTTTATGCAGAGAACTGCACTCACATAGGAGGTGTCTGACTGTTTCGAGATCATGTGTCCCACATAGTCGACAGTTCCCTATAAGCCCTAGAATACCGATGCCAGGCACTCTCAAGCTCCCCGGCTTTAGCCGTGTTGAATTATAGCTGCAGGTGTTTCTATATTAAGTAGTTACCAACAATTTGATCTACATAGGTAGGTGTTTCCCCTCTGATGGAAATGTACAGCGCAAATTCTTTAGCAGTGTTTTTTGTGTACTGGTTAACCATAGCTTGAGCCAGGTCATGCTTGCTGATATACTCTTCATAGTCTTTTTAAATAGAGGAAGAGGCATATTTAATGTATGCTCCGGTACCCATGTTAACCACTTCTTAGCCAAATTGTAAATTGTTCCTACTTTCCTAGTTTTCATCAAGGTTGCACGTGAGGAAAAGGCATCGGCCATCAGAGCCAATAGTGTCTTTCGGTGCACTGTTAAGTTTCCACAGAGTAGTTAGCACATTATTACCCTATATAATAAGGAGGAGATGTTGAATGCCATGTGGATCATCTCAATCGCTATGCGCCTTGGTAGCCAGTTTTTTTTTAATGGGTGCCTTTCCAGTTTGCCCAGCTCAAATAGCATGGACACCGCCCAGACTTCAGCGTCATAAAGTAACGATGTAATCTTGGATTGATGCAATTGAATCAGTGTACCAATCGAATACCCACACCCTTCTGCGCAAAAGAGCGAAGTCCCCCTAAGGTGGCGTTCATTTTAAGACTGATTTCTTCAAAATGGGTAGAGCTGCTTAGTCTAATGTTCAGGTGCATTCCTAGATATTTATAAGAGTGAACCACATTCAGCGTTTTACCATTAACCTCCCAGGTTCGTGTTTTTCTTTTCCTTCTGCCTGAGTCAAATATCATGATTTTAGTTTTTGTATGTTTATCACCAGGGAGTTTTCCTCTGCATACACCACAAATTTGTTCAGTGTGATTTGTAGACCACCCGGTGTCTGGTCTAAAATTAACAGGCCGTCCTCATATCCCAACCATTGGATTGGTACTGATCCTAACTTTGGAGGGATAGCGGACAAATTCCTCAAGGCCTCCCCCAGGTCTGCCAAATATAGATTAAAGCACATAGGTGCCCAAGTACATCCCTGTTTCGGGCCCTTGGATGTGGATAGCCACGGCGTAGTACTGCCATGCCTATCCAAACTAATGTTGGCCCTAGTTTGACAGAATAGCAGGGTGAGCCTTTTTAATAACGCTTCCCAGTTTACGCCAACACCTGATGCAGTCCACCGCGTTGAATGCGGTGCTAAAATCTGTGAACACCGCATACTCTGGGAGTTTCCTGGTTTCTGCCTGCTGTATTATGGTGGCTAAGGCAAAGATGTTAATGTTCGTACTTGAATTTTTTCGGGAACCAGTTTGATTTAGGGGAATAATATTAGCCTCGTTCGTCCATGCCTCAAGATCTTTCAATAGTGTCTGCTCAAATATTTTTTGCCAGCACATCTAGCATTGCGAGCAGGTGATAATTATTGGGATCCTCATGTCTCCCCTTTTTTAGTATAGGCACAATTATAATGTCCCGCCACGTGCTAGGTATCGCCTGTAACTCCTCTATACATTTGAACAGGTGGTGACAGGTTCAGATTTTACAAGGGGAACTGCATATCTCATCAGGGCCTGGTGCCCTAGTGGACGTGCTGTTCCCAGTCAGCCCCAAGATGATATGATATTCCAGGCCATGCGACCAATTGGCTGCAGGTCCCTTCCACCCTTCATTAGCTGGTAGCTCTCCACCCAGCACCTGAGTGATACGGTCTATCCAGACCTGTTCTGGTACGGCATTAAGTACTTCCCCTCTGTGCTCTTTTGCGTTGACTATATGTCACATTTTTTAAATATCATTTGTTAACGAGGAGTGAACTAGTTCTCTCCATAAATCACATTCTTTCGTGTATTTATGTATTTTTAGCCATTTTAGGTATCTTATTTTAGCAGCTTTGGTCTCTTCATTATGAGAAGCTGAGAAGGTTACCGTTTTTGCAACAGATCGCATTTCTTATGAGAATGTAAATGTATCCTCCCTACACGCTCCCTCCCCTGATATCTGGTTTTAGTTATGGAGCACTTCCGAATTTCCCTCATGGCTTTTTCAAAGAGTCACCAGCACTACGGGATTGTTTTCTTCCACATTATTATAGACAAGTAGGGCATTGTGTTCCACAGGTATTGCCCTGGTTAGAGATTGGCATCCTTCCAGGAAATGTGGTTCAGAGCCGTATTGGTGTTTAATTGACCTGTAGTTCCTCGTCCCCATCAACAGCAAGTCAAGATGTGCAATGATCGGGTAGTGGTCACTCTCCGTACATGGATGGCCACCGATGTAAAGTACAAGTGAGGGCCTATTGGCTAAGAACATAGTCTAAGATCCTACTCTTGCCATTGCCCACCCGTGTAAAGTTGGCTGGATTATCAGATGGCCGCGCTCCATTCAGCATCACAAATCCATACCTTGCTAGCGGGCTGGCCCATTTTAGACCCCAGTGGTGCGTTCTCAGCCTGGATTCTCTGCCTTCTGTCTTCCCTCTACTCTGGGTGTCTCTCTCGGAGTAGATAACATAAAGCGGTATGGGGGTATTAAAGTCACCATAGAGGAGAATGGGCCCCGGCGGTCTTCAGCCCTCCCTTAGGTCGCCCCCTGGGGCCCTTCTCCACTTCTCTAGTTAGGAAATTCCAGCCTTCCACAATTAAAGGGACCGTTAGCCAAGTTTCCTGCTGCATTACAATGCTCAGCCCGTCTAGATGATCGAAAAGACCTTCTGTTAAAAACACATGTGCCCCCTTGAATTCCAGCATAGGCACAACACAGGCTGGCTGCTATAGGGGTTAGGAATCTCGTGCCTCCCTCTTTTCCATTAGTTTGGCCAAACATTTCCAGTGGGACGTGTCACCCTTCACTTCCTGTCTCCCAGTACCTGGCTCAGAGGAATTAACCATTGTTTGGGACAGATGCACAGGCATAGGGAGAGAGGTCATGTGTTTGCGGGCCAGCACCCTTCTCCCTATGGGGGTAAGGGGAGACTCTTCTCCTTCAGACCAGAGCAGTTGGTTAAGATTTCTATATGAGAGCATATTAGTCGCATGACAATCATAACCCAACTTGAAAAATGCTTCTTGTTGTTCCAAGACAAGTGTAAGTGTCTTCAGTATAGAAATGAATATACAAAGTGGTGTACTGTGCTTGCTCACATATGTCCACAATCTTTACATCTCTGCTATTAATAAACCTAAGTGGGATGATTGCATACAGCAAGATCAGAAACCGGGTGTGATTCATGTAGGAGTTTTGAGTCTTATGGAATGGACTTTGGATCATCATGACCTTATAGGACTAAGGGGGAGCAGAGTCAACTTACTTCCCCCTCATTGTTTGGTAACCTGGCTGTGGTTTGGCATGCCTCTGCCTTACTGTTCACGTTAGTAGGTGATTTTAATGCCGCCACACCCCCCACTTTCATGGGTATGGAACTAGATTCATTTGAGGCGATAAGTTGCGGGTTGCCAGTTAGCATGTTTGTGGCAGGGGCTTTATATGTGCTAGTACAGTTTTTCTGTCCTGTCATCACAGTTTTTACCACTGTGGCCGATCTTAGCTTCAAATTTGCTGCTGATGTTTGCCTGTATCTTCGAGCTCATGGCTGTGCAATTTCCTTCTCATCTTCTTCCTCCAAATCAACGAACACAACAAAATTAGTAGACAAGTTACCAGTAGGGGCCGTGTTTTGGTCACCTTCTGCCACTCCCCCTGTTTCCAGTGGTTTGTCCAGAACCGCTTTGGTTTTGGTAGCTTTTCTAGTGCGCCTTTTCTTTGTGGACAAATCCACATACATGGCTGCTTGCTTTTCTACCTTCTTCTTCCTCCTTTGTTACAAGGAGTTAGAATCTGGGGAAGTTGCTGTATCCCTCGTGGGTTGTGTTGCCCCTATATCTTTCCTTAACTGAGTGTGTTAGGGCTTCAGAGATGGTCATCAGGCCCTGGGAAAGTTTATCCATGGTCCTCGTGTGTGAATGAGGTTTTCAGGAGCTCCTTAACCAGATGAGCTATTTTATCTACCCTGTTAAGTAAATTGAGTTTAGTTTCAATGGCCATCGTTTTCAACAGCAATTGTCTCAACAGGGATTCCAGTATGCTGAAGATAGCAGTAGGAAAGTCACTATCGTTCAGTTCTGCGGAGTGGTTTCTCGCATCCTCCAAATTTTGTGCACTCAAATCTGCCTCTGCCTCACTCACTGCCCCAGAAGTGATTGATCTAAACAGTTCAGGGATAGTGTGCAACAAGGAGCTAAAAGGCAGGAGCTGGGTTCTCGACACAGTGGCCTCTGTGATGAATGCTTTTCTTGGGTGCTCATGCCGAGGGAATTAGTATTAAGCAGATCTGGGACCTTGGTTAGCCGTAGAGCCTCATAGGTTTCTGCCTCTTGGGTTTCCATCACCCGTTCGTGAGAATCAAGCAGAGCTGATGAGTGCTGAACAGTTATGTTTGAAGTGGGTGAATTGATGAATGATTCAATTGGTAGTGATGGAGCGGTGTAATTAAAGCTTGCACTACCATCTCGATGGTTTTTGTTCCCAGACAGGGAACAGTACTAATTAAGTCTTTCGTTAAGTCAGTGGCCAAGACAATTAGCAGATCCTTATCCTCCTGTATCAGAGCAAAAAAGTAGTCCGTCATTTTTGAAACCGGTCCATTCTGTATCATCAAGGATTACCATACATTGAGGACATCCTCGTCCTGAATTCAGGTTCTTTTTCTTTGCCACAGTGGGCATTGCTGAGTGGTGCCGCCACTGCAACCATGTTATTGGGTGTTTCCTTCTTTATTGTTCCCTGTACAGGGGTTGTATATAAGTAGGGGCGCAGGTGCCTCTTACGCAAGGCGATACGCTTTACAGTGACTGCTGTAATGGCCATACGGTCCTGGCGCTTCGGCATGATCTGCACAGTTTAATACAGTAGATTAATCGTGTGTAGGGGGAGGCTGCCTCCTTTCAAGGCTAGAGGAGATGTTCCACCCCCAGCAAAGGATAAGGGTAAAGGGGAATGCCCCTGGGCCGTGGCACTTACCCTTTCAGGGGCTGCTGTCAGAGGTCCAACAGACCATACGGGAAGTTTTGTCTTCCTTTACTCCAGGAATAACAAAGTGTAGAGCTCTTCACTCCTCTCTCCTTGACCATCGGACACCAGACACTCTAACACACTCTACCGCGATCCGCTCAGGAAGTGGTAATGTAGGCGTGCATAGGCAGGAGTGGTGAGTGAAATTAAACTGAAAGACAGACTGCTCTGCTTTTCCTCTGCAGCCGTATGCGCTGTGCTGCTCCAGTAAGTAAAACAGCGACATGGCAATTTCCTGCCAGTTGTGTACTGATGGCTGAATGCTTCTTTCAAATTACACATCAGTAAAGGCAAGAACAAGGCCCTGATATGCTGGAAACTACCGACTTAATGCTCAAGCACCAGAATCCCTGTACTGTCTAGTTGGCAGACAGAAATATTTGCTGCTTCAGTTTCCCGTGTTGCTGGGTCCCACCAAACGAAAGTGCACACATGTCAACATTATCTGATGTATGCTCTGGATTAAATGGCTTCCATTTCAGCCTTTTCTGATTTTGCGTTTGTGTGAGCCCACACATGTGGGCATCCTTTATTTTTCCAGAAAGAGCACAGGATGTAGTCTGCTCTGTATTTCAATAGGTTTGAAAATGTAAGTTTGAGAAAATGTTTGTAAGAGACAATGTCCTTACTGTTCCACTGTGCAGCGGCCGTGGTAACTAGTATTGTATACTTGCCTGGCTTTATCAACATTTTCCCCTTATGAGTGTGATTGTGAAGCATTACCAAGGATGCAAAGCCGTAAAGCTGTTTCTCCTGAGAAACCCTTTGGCCCATTAGGCTGGGTGTTCTAGGTACCACGTTATATTTACAGTGTGATTAATGTTAAGCTACTTTGTGCTGAAGCGCATGTCTGATTGGTTACAGTTTTAACTGGCATCTAGTTTAGGGGTAACTGCAGGACTGAGATGGCACTGCAGTGTACCCTTCTAAGATACACTGTTATGTACTTGCACAGTCCTATGGTTACAATGTCTGTAGCCATGTGAGCAAATCGGTGATAGATTGTGCTGCTGGGTGTTCCCCTGGTTGTTGACAGTTAGCCCTGTAGATCAGCATTGCTAAGACAGTGGTGAACATGAACATGAACATGAATATGAATTCCATATACAGTAATTTCCAAGCTTAGGCCTCAGCAGGAAAAACATAGGATCTGCCAATATAACACTGGAATACGAGTGTATGGGGCTTTGACATCAATACACATCCCAGCTCAAAGCCCAGGTGCTATCTTGCCAAGCTTAAACGTCTGGCGCCCCAAGTGCTTGGGAGGCCACCATACATTTGAATGCATGTCCTCCTGCAGTTGGAGGTTCAGATTCTCAGCCCCAGTTCCCTACAATTAGTGGGGGTCTGCTACATTTCTTTGCTCATCTCCAGGGATGTGTCCTTGGAGACCCAAGAGGGAAGAGTTCAAGGACTGACTAATTGAGAAAGCTCCACTTGTGTGCAGTCCTTACCAAGATACTTTTCACTGAGAAATTGAAGCAAGGGTAACTGGACAAATAACCTCATAGGTTTACTGCAACTTAAGCAAAGACAAAGGCAAGAACTATGCAAGTAACATTTGCACAGCGAGGGGCAGGTCTGCCTTCCTGCTGTCAGATTTTCATCTTCATAAATGAGAACATTAGGGTTTTCCTATAACTCGGGGAGGGGGGGAGGGGAGATGAGGTACTATCCAGTAAATACAAGCAGAAACATTATCATTACTTGTCAACCAGATAGTGCAACCTACATTAGTGATATTCTACATACTAAATATACAGTCAGAAATACAATACAATACATGACAAACGCAGTGTAAATGTTTAGTAAAGTGCAGAAAGAATTTTGGATAGCTCAAATAGACAATTGCAAATATGTTGCTCAATCAAATAATCAAGTAGTTAAATAACCAAAAAACCCACGTGGGTCACCAAGTGGGTTACACAGTAGTCTCGTGGAGAAGGAAAGCAGCCAGAGTCTATCCTTTGTGTTCCCCCAAGGAAGAAGGGGAGCCTGGAGGGCAATTGCATGGGGCGGGGGTGAGATAGGGTAATTAGTGCGAGGGGGGGGGGGAGACTAGACCCAGTAGTTGGGGAAGGGTGCCTGGAGCTAGAGGACCGAAGGGCTCTAGCAGGGCGGTATTTAGGGAGAGAAGGTTGGATGTAGTGCGGCCCCAGGCCACAAAGTCTTGTGGATGATGCAGAGGGTCTTGAATTTTGATCCTAGCAGCAACCGAGAGCCAGCGAAGAGATATAGGGCTGGAGAGATGCATCCCTGGGCTTGGGCCAAGGATAAGTCTTGCAGTCCTATTCTGGATTAGTTGAAGAGGGCGGAAAGAGGCAGATTGAGGAAGAGGCTGTTGCTATTGTCCAACCTGGAGAGAACCAGAGCTCTAGATACATTGAATTTCTGGGGGAATGTGAGGAAAGGGAGAATGCCTCTGAGGAGGTGAAGCTGAAAGTGAGCCTTTTTGGCATGGTCAGCAATATGAGGTCTTGAGGAGAGAGCGGAGTCGAAGAGGACACCCAATTTTTTGCCTCACAAGAGTGTGAGGGAAGGACGGCCATAGTGTATGGGTGAAGGAAAGCCGGGAATTCTGACGAGAAGGATCTCTGTCTTGCTGGCATTAAGACAGAACATTCACTGTACACTGAATAGCAGACAGACTTTCGGAAATCGGAGAGAAAGTACAGGAGGGAATCTTAAAGGAGAGCGCAGTGTCATCCGCGTAACACTGGAAGTGAGGGCAGAAAGTGGAGATCAGATGGGCAAGAGTAGCAAGGTAGATATTAAAAAGCCACAGCGAGATCAGAGGCCTGAGGGATGACGCAAGTAGAGGTTGAGGTAAGAGCAAAGGGCCCAATTGAACCTGAGAGGGGCCATATGAAAGGAAAGTGGTCAGCCACGCCAGTGCCCGGTCCGTAGTGGCCAAAGTATTAGTCGGTTTAAAAGGGTAGCATGATTGACAGTGACCTGGCCAGAGGCCAGATCAAGGAGGATGGAAACAGAATAATTGGAATCGATATTTGAGAAAGTCTTCGGGATGCACGTTCAGACCACCGCGCCTCCTAGATGATTTGGATTGCAAAAATATATTCAACTATGGAATTGAGCACGGGACGGTGGGGGGGTGTGTAATGGTTGGGGATAATTGGCAGGAGTAGGAAATCATAAAGGGGGGGGGGAGTAATCAGTAGTGTTGCAATTGAATTGTCTAGGATATAGTGTGTGTGTGTGTGTATATATATATTTCTGAGGCTTGTGGAATCTGCTTAGATCACATGCTGTTCATAGGCCGACATCTAGTGGAAGCTGCAGAGTTTTACAGTTTGTTTTCTGAAACTCGAAAATGGGCGTCAAACTAGGGTGTGCCAGTAATATTATCCGTAGTGTGACGTCCGCTGTACCCATGATCCCTCACGCGTGTAGGGCCCTCAGATTGTTTTTTCCGCCATAATTGTCGGAAGCATATCGCGGAATTCCCTTGGCTTTAGCCAATTTTTATTACAAAATCTCCCCGTTTCTCCCACACTACGCCGAAGATCGACGTTGGTGATTTGAGATAGAGGAAATCAGCCATCGAGACTACACGTGTCATGATGCCTACCTCCAAGGAGCCAGGTCCGACCCAGCAACCCCAGAGGCAGGCATCATTCCCCCCAGGGAAGTGCCAGCGGGCCCAAGCTGGGGCCCTTTGGACACAGTCCTGGCGCCTTAGGCGCCAGGCTCATGTTGGACCCCTGTCCTGGCGCCTTAGGCGCCAGCCTTATAAAGCTAGACATGTGTTCAAGTGTTTTAATGTGCACTTACCTGATGCAGACCATGCTGCTACATCCAGGCCCTCTTGAGGCCTGAATGGAACCACTTTACCTGTGGGACTACTTTCCACCAGGGTGTGGTCGGAGAAGGATACATACCTGATCGGTGGAAGGATACATGCCTGGAACTTCTTGCAAAGCTATTTAAACCACGCCCGATCAGCAACTCACGCTTCGCGTTGTTCTGCTCCTCGCAGCTGGACGCTCAACGTGTCAGCTCCTGCATCTGGACTTCAGCCACGCCTGTCAGCATCCTGGGTCGCCTGCAAAGAGAGATAAGAGAGAATTGGCGAGAAAGAAGACCTTACCAGCTAAAGCTGCATCACGGAGACATCGCACCGACGATCCTGAAAGGGAAGACATCATTTTAAAAGCATTTTGCTTCGATCGCTGCAGCGCTGCATTTCACTCACCTTTCCTGGGCGCCTCCATCTTCAGCAGCGATCATCCGGATCCGCACCCACTTCTCAGAGCCTAGAGAGAAAAAGACAAGACAAGGTGAGAGAAGGAAGGGAATAGGAAAGGCTCAGTTTCCTTCTAAAACTTACCTGTTGGGTCATGCCCATTTTATTTCGGGTCCTGCCGCTTCCTGGCATTCCGGACCCCGGCCCCTATGGGGAACAAAGACATTGAATGAGCGAATGCAAAGACATTACCTGAACGCTCATCCAGAACTTACCTGTCATTTACTGGAACTGCACGTTTCACTTCGGGTCGGCGCCATATCTCCGGCATTCCGAATCCTGGCCCCTAAGGGGAAAAAGACATAAGCATTAGCGCTTGCTGCAATAAGACCATGAACATTATTATTAAGCTTGAACTTTTGAACTTGCAACAGAACTCTTACAGCGCCTCACCTGAATAGTCAAGCTTATTTTGAACTCCCATCAAACCTCAATCCAGTGAAGTAACTGGGTTTCAACGCGCCCCTGCATCAGAAGCAGGATGGAGAACTCATCCTTCCAGACCCTAAGGTGAGACTTCACGGGGAATCGTGGAAGGGTATCGTGGAGGGTTGGAAGGGAGTGGGAGGCTTGAGCATTATTCCGTCAGTAGGTAATACTCCCTTTCACGCACAGGGGAATATTCCTGCGAGCCAGAAAAGCCAGAGTAGAGGGGACCTTCCTGTCCATCCTCAGAGTCCTGCGCTTCACCATAGAAGAAGCATCAGCACTCGAAGCCAGACCTGCGCCTCCGTGGGAATCAGGTGAGCGTGACAACACGACAGACTTTGGGCCTCGGAAGGCCTCTGTCCTCGGCCCTGTTCAACTAGGGAGAGTGGGGTGGCCATACGCTAGTTTCCTAGATATACCCGCCCGCTGCCAATTAGTGACATATGGAGAGTACTCCCTTTAAATTCTGCCGAAGTGTAACAGGAAGTTTCCCTGGGTAGACAAACACAATACGTGTAACTTGTGTCTCCCACAAGACCATCCTGAGGCTACCTGTAGAGCCTGTAAGCTCTTCAAGCCCAAAACACTCAAGGACCGCTCGACGAAGCACTGGGCCCACTACGCCAGGCAGCTAGGGGCCATGGACGGACGCTGTGGGACCCTTCAGAGATGGCAGCAATGCCGTCTTATCGGACGGTGAGGGCACAAGGGTGACTTCAGACACCCACGTGCTAGCCCCCAACCTCAGAGGACTGACCGGCGGTTCAGTTATGGGGACAACAGCCGGCAGCAAGAGCGCAACACACACCACTTCCACCAAGCACATTAGCCCCAGCCGAGATTCGACACGCATGTTGAGCGATCGACAACAGAAAGCACCTAGAGAGCGGTCCGCTGATTCGATGTCCTCTGGGATAAAAGGGTGCAAAACAACATAAGGCCTCAGAACATCAAGTTCAGAAGGAAATACACAAACACCACAATTCTTTAGAGAAATCCAAGGTCACAGACCCTGTCAATGAGCCAATGATTGTCCCTCCCACTCCTCATGATATGGGCATGGATGAGGAACTACAGCAGGAAAGAATTATTCCCAGTTCCAAGGAATGGAACTCAGAGCATATTGATAGGGTAATGAGGAGAATGTCCTTTTTTGTAGACTTCTACGAAGAGGACCCTAATTATTTATTTCTTTATTTCTTTATTTTTTATTTGGTTTTCTTCAAACCTTTAAAAATATATACCAAATTCATCAAAACATAAACCAAACAACAAAACCACATCTTTTTGGATCTTATTAAATGTTTTTAGTCGCCACACACGACAGTGGGTCGGGGATCAAGCCGTCTTGTCCATCTGATCGGCCGAAGTGGCATGTAAACGATCCTTTACGGCCTGAAGAAAGGAGACCAAAGCATATAGCACAGGTCTATTTGACCCATCAAACAGGGCTTTCCACCAATCGTCCCGGGATAGAAACTGGAAGTTCTTTGTAACTGCACCAAAGATGCTATTTCTTTCCTGCTCTAATCCAGAACATGTCATCGTCAGATGTTTGAGCGTTTCGTTTGAGGTTTTACAGAAGCGACACATGAGGTCCGAGTCGGATGACTGGGACCAAAAATAGTCGCTCCTTAGTCGGCAGGACATAGAGCCTAAACTGCAAGTATAGGGATCTCAACCACTGATCCGGGAAGCAAGACAGGTATGCCGGGATGCGGCCATAAGCTCTCGCTTCTTCCGGGGCTTCTTGCATTGTACTTGAGGTTGCTCTTAAGTTACAGGTGTTGATCCAGTCGGTTCTCGACAACTTCAGTTTGGCGGCATCAGGATTTTCAAGCGGCACTTGTATTGTGATGTCGTGTGAATTAAGAATCTCGTAGCATAACTCGTTCCATTGGTACAAGATTGTGGGAGCTTTCTCGGTCTCTAGTTTCCTAAAGAGACTTAAAAGGTTCCAGGCGACCCTCGCTTGCATAGAGATGTACCCAAGCTCGTATCTTACGCAGGCCGTAGAAGTGCCCTTGGGGAGGTGTAAAACTTTGGACCAAAAGATGTTTTCGAGCGAGTTCCATACTTCGTTCCCGCAGCCAAAGGCATTTTCACCAGCATAGATCAAAGAAGGGACCACCTTTTGCTGAAAAAAGTTTATCGTTGGTTTTAGGGAACATTTTCCAAATTTTTGTTAATTAGGGACCCCTGACATGCCAATTGTCATTTTCTCTTTACTGATTCCGCCCATGGAGCGTCGTTTCTGCTCGCGTTTATTCGCATTCCCAGATAGGTGGTGTTTTGCACACGCCTAATGGGTTCTTTGGCCAGGTACCATTTGAATTTCTGCCTGCTAGTTTTCGAACCTTGCAGTTTTTCAAAGACGATTTCGCATTTCCCCTTGTTAATATTCAGGCCATTATCTTTTAGATATTTTTCCATGGTAAGTTTACGTTGTAGACCTATAGGTGTTGATTCTAGCAAAATGATGTCATCCGCGTAAACTAGATAATCAACGTGTGAACCATGAATTTTGGGTGGGAACGTGTGTAGGCCATTGAAGACGTCTTTGATGTCTGATATAAACAGGTTAAATATACTTGCTGCTAGAGGGCAGCCTTGTTTGATCCCTCTAGAGGTGTCGATAGAAGCTGATAAGGTGCCCTTAAGATCCAATCTGACTCTGATCGAGGTGTTAGTGTGGAGCTCACGAATGGCAGCTAACAGGCTAGGTGGACAGTTCCATTTGTTCATTTTTTCCCATAATAGATCTCTGTTTATACTGTCAAACGCCAGCGATAGGTCTACCAGAGCAAGATAGATCTTAGAGTTGGATCGAAGGGCTTCCATCTTTAATAGGTTTAGCAGAAGAAGATTAACGCAACAGCCCACGCCCTTGACAAAACCTGTCTGTCTCGGATCCACCTGGTTACAATTGGTGGACCACTCCAGAAGTTGTTGTTGGAGGAGGGTGGTGTACACCCTTCCCAGCACATCAAGTAGTGCGATTGGTCTGTAATTCTTAGGGTTTCTGCGGTCCCCTTTTTTGAAGATTGGTATGATCACTGCGGATTTCCATGAGTTGGGGGGTCTTACAGCATTTAGTGATCCTGTTAAACAACACCTCACAAAAGACTGCCCATTCTTCTGGCTGATGCTTGATCGTGAAGTTCGTGAGCCCGTCTGGAGTCATGCACGTTCTTAATGACTCTCAAGATGTCATCGTACTCAAATGCCAGATCCCAGTGTTAGATTTGGAGATTCCCATTCATTAGTGTGTTTGCCGTTATGATAGAGATCAGTGTAGAAGGCTGTCCACTCCGACTCTAGGACCAGATTGACCTGTAGGGCGTGTTGTGGAGCAAGGTTGTCATTTATAAGTCTCCAGTAATCAGCTGAGTTGGAGCTCGCCATTTTTGACAACATAAACTCTGCATCATTTTGCAGCATGATGGCCTTATGATACTTGAGCCAATTCTTGTAGCCCTGTTTAAACTTTCATGCTTGCTCGCTGTCATCTAGGGGAGGATGTTTTTTACGTACCGTTCTCAGCTGCCAGCGAAGAAGGCGTTTTCGTTGTAAAACCTCAAGATCAAATTTGTGTTTAGATGTAAATTGAGTATTTCTTAGTTTGTTCCTCTGTTCTTGATATTGCGTCAGAAGATGATCGTACTCCAAATTTCCGGAGGATTGAAAACCCGTCAAGATGTGGCCTACCTCACTGGAATCGAGGTTTAAGCGAATAAAGCCAGATCCTGTTCTAACTGAATAGGCCCATCGATCCTGAGACGGTCGTGCGTTTGAGGCATTTTAAGGATCACCGTGTCGTGATCACTGTGGTTCTTGTTTGTGACTACGAGACTGTTAGTTCTCGTGTGGATCTTTCCAGATACGAGAGTGTAGTCAAGTGACCCTCTTCTCCAGGTAGGAGCCGCCGGAATATCCCCTGGAGTTTGACCATTAAGTGTCGTCAGCTCACGTAGCTCCATTTCCAGACACCACTGAGTTGTCAGTTGTTGTTCCAACTAGTTAGCTCTCTCCTTGTTACCAGGTAAGTTTAATTGGCTGATGCAGTCAATATTGAGATCACTGCAGATGATCAGGTCGTGTTGAATACCTGTTTCCATGAGGTCATCAAGCATCGTTGTAACTTCATCAATGAAGAATTTAGCTTCGGTGGCCCCCTGGTTCCAATAGAGGTTGATGATGCAAAGCTTAGAAACCAAATCATCGATTGCCCCTACAGTACCATCCATGACCACCTGGATAAAGGGGGAAATGTTGACACAGTTCAAAATCCGAAGACCTGAGGCAATCCTAACTGCCACCAGGAGACCAGCCATGGGTCTACCCTTGGTCTGTTTGATGGCTGGGTTATGGGCAATTTCAAAGCCCTCCAAGATTGGTCTTTCACACAACCACGTCTCCTGTAGACAGATAAGATCCAGTTCAGCAGTCCAGGCAATGTTAAACAGGTGGCTAAAACCCCTGGTGTTCCAAGATCCTAATGTGTAGTTTTTGCATAGTTCGAAGGCCTGGCGTTAATATGACCGTTCATTGTTTAGTGTTTCAGCAACCCAGGACCAGTCGTTTCCGTTCACTAATTTCGGCGAACAATGTTCGATCGAATCCGCATTAGAAGGTGCGGGATTCGCTCCTTGTATTATCTTTATGCGGTTGTTGTTGGTTAGCTCAAACGGTGCTTTCAGGTTAATATTACCCTAATTATTTCTAGAGCTATGAAAACACACCAGCTACCTCTGCCCCTTTGGGATCCAAGGACTCTCAACCCCCGACTAAAAGGCTCAGTTCTGAGACTCCAGCTCAGCCATCTGTTTCAGACCCTTTAATAATTGAGGCCTACCATTCAGAAGCATATGGTGAGGACACAAACACAGATGCTGGATGGCCAGACAGGGGTTGATTACTATGGGGGCGATTAGGACCGGGAAGAGTAAGAGGAAGATGAGGCAGAAGCCTACAGTCTTGACTCCCCTATTCCGAAAGATCTACCAGTGAATGACACACTGGTCGATAATCGGCCATCACTGAATGAGGTACTAGCCAAAGCTGCAGCCCATTTTCATATAGCACAGGGTGTCCAAGACGATAGGGACTTTGCAGAAGAAATATTACGGGCAGGAGTGCCATTGCCCAAGCTGTCACCATATTAAAATCAACTGTTACTCGTGCGGTTAATCCACGAGTAGAAAAATTATTTAGGGCTGCTCCCTCTGATCCCTTGTACATAAGGGGTCAGTTAAAACCCGACTCTTTGGTAGTAACAACAACCAGAAAGAGGGCAGGCACACCACTAGCTTCTTCCCCCCGGGAGCAAGAGAATATATGCACTGGGAAGGAAGGTGGCATCAACATCAGCATATCAGGCACACATTGCTTAAGCTACCACTCTGTTAGCAATAACTGCCACCAGTGGGAACAAGTAGCTGCTTTAATAGCCTCTGCACCTAAACCACTAAAGGGACAGTTGGCCCAAATCGCATCTGACGGTAGACCTGTGTCCGGATGCATACTTAAAACAAACTTCGATGCTGCAGACAATGCGGGAAGATTAATAGCTGAAGGCACAGAGCTAAAATGCCATGCTTAACTAAGACAGTCCGGGTTCAAACCCGAGACCCAGGCTACCCTCATAGACATGCCGGTACAGCCAAACGTCCTATTTGGTAAAGCAGTAGAAGAGGCATTAAAGACGGCGAAGGACGAATACGAGACCTTAAAATCTACGACAATTGACTGGCAAACCCCCAGGTCAAAGGGGAAATAGTAATTTTCGTCGCTCTCGCGGCCACACCTCCCATAGAGGCTCCAATTACTATCAAAACCAAGGAACCTTGTGGGGCAACAACCAGTCCCTGGGCACACAAGGTTTCCCCAGAGGTCAGTGTAGGGGCCGCACTAGGGGTAGAGTCAGCCCCGGTAGAGGTGGTTTGCCACCCAATAAACAGTGACGTTCCGCTCCGTGTCCCTTCCCATGCATCCCCAGTAGGGGGGCGCATTTCCACCTTCACCATCACTTTGGACAGATGGGTGCTGTCCAGTATCCACGGGATACTGTATAGAGCTACTAGAACGCCCCCGCAACCATCCTCCAAGACAGAAGGTACACTCCTTGGAGCACCAGAAAATTCTCCTCGACGAGATTGCAAATCTACTTGCAAAGGACACAATAGAACTCGTAAACAAGCAGGTAAACAAGGGTATTTATTCAACCTACTTCCTTGCGCCAAAAAAAACTAACGATGCGCGCAGTATTAGACTTGCGCCCTGCAAACAGGAATGTCGAGCCACAAAAATTCTGCATGACTACACTCCAAGAGGTAATCCCACTACTAAAAAAGGGGTAATTACATGGCAACATTGGATATGAAAGATGCCTATTTTCATATTTCCATGTTCCCAGTGCACAGAAGATTCTTGCGTTTCAAGATAGACGGCCAGCACTACCAGTTCAAGATGCTGCCCTTCGGAATAGCCTCGGCACCAAGGGTATTCACCAAGGTACTGGCAGTGGTGGCTGTGCACCTAAACAGGGAGGCAATCCCGGTGTACCCTTACCTGGACGACTGCAGATTACGGGGGTTTCCCCTGTGATGCGCCAGACTAAACATCCAAAGAACTATCGACCACCTCTTCCAATTGGGCTTCTCAATCAACGAGAAAAAAATCAAGTCTTGTGCCAAGCACCTCAAAACAGTTCCTAGGAGCTCTCCTAAATACCCAAGAGGGGTTGGCCTTTCCATCAGAGGAGAGAAGCCGAAATCTGTTACTGCAAATTCCTCAGTATCGGGTCGGTCGCCAAATAAGGGTACGCAAAGCGATGTGTTTGCTAGGCATGATGGCATCATCCATTTATCTGATTCCCCATGCGCGCATGCGACTAATGCAAGAATGGTTGGCGAAACAGTGATGTCAGGCAAGTGGTCAGTGGGATAATCTAGTGGTCGTTTCGCCAACACTAGTGCAGAGTCTTCGCTCGTGGACAAGAGAGAATCTTTCAAAGGGGAAACCCTTTTACGATCCAGAAATACAGGCACTGATTCTCCCTGGCAGGGTGGGGAGCTCACTACCTTCACCACACAGCTCAGGGTCTATGGTCTCACACAGTGGCTCAGAATCACATCAATCTGCTAGAACTTTTGGCAGTCTTCAGAGCGCTTCAGGCATTCGAACCCCTCCTATCCAACCAGTCAGTGCAGATCCTAACAGACAGCACGACAGCAATGTTTTATTTACACAAACAGGGGGGCACTTGTTTGCCAAATCTGTCCAAGCTTGCCCAGAAAATTTGGAAATGGGCACTCAGACAGAAGATTTACCTGTCATCCCAACATGTTCCAGGGGATCTCTATGCACTAGCAGACGCTCTGAGCAGAGATCCCCTCGCAGAGGAACACGAATGGCGACTACACAAAGAAGTCGTAGAAGATCTCTTCTCTCAGTGGTGTTTCCCCACTATAGACCTATTTGCCACTGGGAGAAAACAGACAGTGCCCAGACTTCGCTTCCAGGTTCCCCCAGCCAGGCTCCAAGGGGGAACGCTCTATGGATGAATTGGTCAGGGATGTTTGCCTACGCTTTTCCACCAACCCCTCTGATGAGGAAGGTGGTCAACAAAGATACACAGGGAATCGCTGACGCTCATCCTAGTTGCTTCCATGTGGGCGAGACAACCATGGTTTCCACACCTATGCAAACTGGCAGTGTGCGACCCCATCAGACTTGTGTGCTGGTACAACTTACTCTCCCAGCACGAAGAAAAAACGGTGCATCCTCAACCCAACTCGTTGAACTTGGCAGCATGGCTCCTGAAGTCATAGAGTTCGGCCATCTCAATTTACCCCAGAGATGTATGGATATCTTAAAGGAATAAAGAAAACCTAACACAAGGCACTGTTACTTTGATAAGTGGAAAAGATTCATTATTTGGTGCCAGACAAACAAATCCACCCAATTGATTGTACTCCTTCCAATATTGTCACCTACATGCTCCACTTACTGGACTCAGGGTTGGTATTTAATTCACTCAAGGTACACCTGGCGGCGATGTCAACTTACACCACCTTCCATAACAAGGTGTCATGGTGGAAAGTGCCAGTTGTCAAAGCCTCCATGGAAAGGGTGAAGAGACTCCACCCTCCAATGTCTAACCCACCACCATGGTGGGACCTTAATGTGGTGCTTGCTAAACTCATGGGACCTCCCTTTGAACCCATGCATAAAGCTTGTCTCAACTTAGAAGACTGCCTTCTTAGTAGCCATTACATCCATAAGAATGGTCAGTGAAATTCAAGCTGTCAGTGCAGGATCCTTTCTTTACTGTCCATAAATATAAACTTGTTTTACGCACTCACCCTAGGTTCTCGCCTAAGTTCATTTTGAAATTCCATGTTAACCAGCCCATTGAGCTACCAGCCTTTTTCCAAGAACCCAAAAGCTCTGCTGAGGTGAAACTCCACTCACTAGATGCGAGGAGAGCGGTCCTCTACTACGTAGACAAGACCAGACCACTAATAAAGACAGATCAACTGTTTGTCTCCGTAGCTACAGGCAGAGAAGGAGTTTGGTGCCATCTCTAAATGGATAGTCCAATTTATCCAGCTATGTTACTCCCTTTCAGAAAAAACACGGCCTTTTACGCCAAGGGCTCACTCTACAAGAGGTACTGGGGCCACTCTGGCTTTCTTTGCAAATGTACCCCTTGACACCATTTGCAAAGCAGCTACATTGAGCTCTATTCACACCTTTACTCAGCACTACTGCATCGACACTCATTCCAAGATAGATACTCAAGTGGGACAATCTGTTTTAAGACATTTGTTCGCTCATGACCCTTCTCATATCCCACCTCCTTCTAAGACTGCTCGCTAATCTATGCACAGCATGTGATCTACGCAGATTCCTCAAGCCTCAGAAGGGATACATTACTCACCATAATCGTATTCCTGATGCTTGTATCTACTTAGATTCACATGCGCCCGCCCTTCCTCACCTCTGAGAGAAGGCGCATGGATGCTTGTAGTCTTATCTATTTTATCTGCTTGGATACTCTGTACTCGTGCTACTCCTCATGCTACCTCATGTCAGAAAAAATACAATCTGAGGGTCCTACATGTGTGAGGGATCATCGGTACAGCGGATGTCACACTAGGGATAGTATTACTGGCACGCCCTAGTTCACCCATTTTCGAGTTTCGAAAAACAAACTGTAATACTTTGCAGCTTCTGCTAGATGTCGGCCTATGCACAGCATGTGAATCTAAGCAGAGACAAGCATCAGAACTACGACTACGGTGAGTAATGTATTTTATTTATATAATCTCTGAGGCTTGTGGAATCTGCTTAGATCACATGCTGTGCATAGGCCGACATCTAGTGGAAGCTGCGGAGTATTAGTTTGTTTTTCGAAACTCGAAAATGAGCGTCGACACAGGGCGTGCCAGTAATACTATCCTTAGTGTGACGTCCACTGTACCCAAGATCCCTCACGCGTCTAGGATCCTCAGATTGTTTTTTTCCGCCATACTGGTCGGAAGCATTTTGCGGAGTCCCCTGGCCTTAGCCATACTTTTGCTAAAATATTAATTCATTTACATCCTTCCCCATCCCAACGTCGAACTTCGACACTCGATGCCGGTTGGAGAAGAAATCGACCGTCGGCTGCTGCACGACAGATTTGGGCCTCGGAAGGCCTCTGGCCTCGGCCCGGGCCTTGGAAGGCATCTGGCCTCGGCCCTGCAAGTAGGGAGAGTGGGGGGTTGTACATACTCTACACTCTTGGTATATACGTACACCTTATACATTTCCTACACTTAACAGCCCGCTGCCTCAAGGTGCGTATGGAGGGTACCCCTTTTCAATTCTGTCCCAAGTGCAATCGCAAATACCCTTGGGTCGACAGGCACGCCACGTGCAATCTCTGCTTGCCGAGGGACCACCCCGAAGCGAACTGCAGAGCGTGTAGTAGGTTTAAACCTAAGACACTTGAGCACCGTTTGACGAAGCGTTGGGCCCGCCACGCCAGCGGCCATGGCAGTGGAGGGCGCCTTCAGCGACGGCAGCAACGCAGGACTTTCGGGCGGCGAGGGCATTACGGCGTCGAAAGACAGCTGAGCGCAAGTCTCCGACCTCGGAAGGTCGTCCGGCAGGGTGGCTATGGGGAAGACCCCCGGCGACACAAGTGCTTCACACACCACGCACACTAAACACACAAAGTCCAACCGAGACTCGACGACGTTGAGTTCTCGGAAAGAGGCACAAACAGAACGGTCCGATTCGGTGTCCTCTGGGCGTTCTCGATCGAGATCGCTGCATGACTCCAGGCAATCATCCACTCTTGCCAAGAGTGCCTCGCTCCCTAGGCTAACAGAAGTTCGATCGTCGGAGGACGAAGACGACTTCCACCCCCAGGCCGTGCTCCAGGAGTCGCAGCCCGCAGACAAAATCAGCAAGGCCCCACGCTCGAAGGACAGGGACCCTACGCCCAATCCTCGACGCCAGGCGTCGAAAACCTCCGGAGCCACAAAAGGACAGGGAAAACATTTTTCCACTCATGGGGAGGGGGGAAAACAGCAGAAGAAGCAGCCTTTGCACTCTTCCACACCTGTGAAACACACCACTCCCCCTAAACAGACAGACGAGACCAGGTATGCTGATATGTCTAAAACCAAATCTACTCAAGATAAATCCCTGAGACTTGCTGAGAGAGTCCTTCCCAGTTCCAAAAAATGGTCCAGTGCAGACATAGATAGGGTCATGTCAAGGATGTCGTCTTTGGCTGATTTTTACGATAAAAATCCAGACCATTTCCTTTCATTTGATCCACAAAGGGCGACACCCTCAGGCTCTAATGATCCTATCTTCCCGAGTAAGAAGCCCCGGTTTGAAACACCAATGAGGTCTACAGACCCCTTCGAGGTACAACCATACTCAAGACCATACTCACTGTATCAAGGAGAGGCTTCCTTTGGTGAGGACCAAGGATTTGGCATGGTAGAAGAGCAAACTGGGACGGGATACTATGGGGATGATGAGGACCAGGAAGAGGAAGACCCTGAAACCTACAGAGTAGATTCCCCGGTAGAAAACGAAGCCCCGGTTACCGACTCCCCTGTCGATAACCAACCCCTCCTAAACGAGGTTCTCGCACGTGCAGCAGAACATTTCCATATTGACACCCACGGTGTCCAGGAGGAGAGGGACTTCGCAGAGGAGTTAGTGGGAGAAAGGAGGCCTGTTGCCCAGACCATCCCGATCCTTAAGTCCATTCAGCGAAGAATAGACCCGTCCCTGGTGAACCCGAACCTCACCAGAGCAGTCAATCCCAGGGTTGAAAAACTTTTCAGGACAGCCCAGTCTGACCCTCTCTATATAAGAGGACATCTGAAGCCAGACTCCCTAGTTGTCAGTAACACTAGTAAGAGGGCTGGAACACCCTTGTCATCGTCCGAAGCTCCTCCCGACAAGGAGAGCAAAAAACGATATGGTTTCGGCAGGAAAGTAGCCTCAACGTCCGCCTATCAAGCAAGGATTGCAAACTCCACCACCCTGTTGGCCAGCTACAACTGCCATCAGTGGGAAGAAGTCGCGGCACTCATAGCCTCTGCTCCTGAACATTTAAAGGGCCAGTTAGCTCGGATTTCCGCAGAGGGTAGAGCCGTGTCTGGTTGCATTTTGAAAGCAACCTTTGACGCCGCGGACAACGCAGGCAGATTGATAGCAGAAGGCACTGTTATCAAGAGACATGTGTGGTTACGGCAGTCTGGTTTTAAGGCAGAAACCCAGGCATCATTGTTGAACAAACCGGTGGAAGCCATCTGTTTGGTAAGGGGGTCGAAGACGCACTGAAGAATGCCAAGGACGAATACGAGACACTCATGTCCCTTGGCCAGTTAACCAATAAACCCCCTAACCAGAGAGGGAATAGTAATTTTCGTCGCCCACGCGGACAAAATTCCCAGAGAGGATCTAACTATTCCCAGGGGCAGGGTACACAGTGGAACAGCCAACAGTCTACCAAGGGTTACGGCAGGGGTAATAGGAGAGGTCGGGGTAAAGGCAGAGGCAGCCCCAGCAAGGGAGGCGGCACGCCTCCACCAAAGCAGTGACACTCAGTTCAGGGTCCCTTCTCACGCAACCCAGTAGGGGACGCATTTCCAACTTCACCCAGGCTTGGGAAGGGATCACATCAGACAGATGGGTGCTGTCAACAGTATCCACAGGGTACTGTATAGAACTACTGCAGCGTCCCCGGAACCATCCTCCACGACAAAGAGTACACTCTTTAGAACATCAGAAGATTCTCCTCGAGGAGATCGCCATTCTGCTAGAAAAGGACGCCATAGAACTTGTCCCGGGACACCAGGTAAACAAGTGTATTTATTCAACTTACTTCCTTGTGCCAAAGATAGATTTGACAATGCGCCCAGTATGGGACTTACGGCCTGCCAACAAGTATGTCAAGCACCAAAAGTTTCGTATGACTACGCTACAAGAGGTAATCCCCCTCCTAAAAAAGGGGGATTACATGGCAACCTTGGATATGAAAGATGCTTATTTTCATATTTCCATGTTCCCAGCGCACAGAAGGTACTTGCGCTTCAAGGTGGACAGTCGACACTACCAATTCAAGGTACTGCCCTTCGGGATAGCTTCAGCACCAAGGGTATTCACCAAGGTACTGGCGGCTGCACACCTACGCAGGGAGGCAATCCCGGTGTATCCTTATCTGGACGACTGGCTCATAACGAGGGAAACCCCAGTAATTTGCAGGACAAACATTCAAAGGACTATCGACCTCCTCCACGAGTTAGGCTTCTCAATCAACGAAAAAAAGTCAAGCCTGGTGCCAAGCACCTCCAAACAGTTCCTAGGAGCAATCCTAGATACTCAAGAGGGGTTGACCTTTCCTTCAGATGAAAGAATTCGGAATATACTACTGCAAATTCCGCATTATCAGTCCGGTCACCAAATAACGGTACGCACAGCAATGCGTTTACTGGGCATGATGGCGTCATGTATTTACCTGGTCCCCCACACGCGCCTGCGTCCCATGCAGGAATGGTTGGCGAAACAGTGGTCTCAGGCAAGCGGTCAGTGGGACGATCTAGTGGTCGTTTCGCCAACACTTGTACAAAGCCTTCACTGGTGGACAAGAGAGAATCTGTCCAGGGGGAAACCCTTTTACGATCCCGAGATACAGGCGGTAGTCACTACCGATGCATGTCTGACGGGTGGGGAGCTCACCATCTCCACCACACAGCTCAGGGTCTCTGGTCTCCCTCAGTGGGTCTCTGGTCTCCCTCAGTGGCCAAGAACCACATCAACCTGCCAGAGCTTCTGGCAGTATTCAGAGCGCTTCAAGCATTCGAGCCCCACCTACTAAACCTGTCAGTGCAAATCCAGACGGACAGCACAACAGCCATGTTCTACCTGAACAAGCAAGGAGGGACTCGTTCGCCAAATCTGTCCAAGCTTGCCCAGAAAATCTGGATATGGGCACTCAGACGGAACATCTTCCTGTCATGTAACATGTTCCAGGGGAGCTCAATTCCCTAGCGGATTCTCTGAGCAGAGACTCCCTCCCAGAGGAACACGAATGGGTTCTACACAGAGAGGTCATAGAAGATATCTTCTCTCAGTGAGGTTTCCCCACTATAGACTTATTCGCCACAAGCGAAAACAGACCATGTCCAGGTTTTGCATCCAGGTTCCCCCAACCAGACTCCCAGGGGAACGCCCTGTGGATGAACTGGTCAGGGATGTTTGCGTACGCTTTTCCACCAACTCCTCATCAGGAAAGTGGTGAACAAGATGAACAGAGAATCGATGACGCTCGTCCTAGTTGCTCCTATGTGGGCAAGACAACTGTGGTTCCCACACCTACGCAAGATGGCGGTGTGCAAGCCCATCAAACTTTCAGCCTGGTACAACCTTCTGTCCCAGCACCAAGGTCAAACAGTGCACCAGCAACCCAACTCAATGAACCTGGCAGCATGGCTCCTGAGGTCATAGAGTTTGGACCTCTCAATTTACCACAGAGGTGTATGGACATCCTAAAGGAATCTAGGAAACCAAACACAAGGCACTGTTACTTTGACAAGTGGAAGAGGTTCGTTATCTGGTGCCAGAGTAGACAAATCAACCCTGTTGATTGCACTCCTTCCACTATTGTTACATACATGCTCCACCTGCTAGATGCAGGATTGGTTTTTAACTCGCTGAAAGTACACCTGGCAGCCCTGTCGGCATACACCACTTCCCATAGCAAGGTCTCGTGGTGGAAAATACCAGTAGTTAAAGCCTTCATGGAAGGAGTTAAGAGACTTCACCCTCCTATTTCAAACCCACCACCAGGGTGGGACCTTTATGTGGTGCTAGCCAAGCTCGTGGGACCCCCTTTCGAGCCCATGCATAAAAGCAGACCCAAACACCTGACTTATAAAACGGCCTTCTTAGTAGCTATTACTTCTATAAGAAGGGTCAGTGAAATTCAGGCTCTGTCAGTGCAGGATCCCTTCTTTACTGTCCATAAAGACAAACAGGTTTTACGCACACACCCTAGGTTCTCGCCTAAGTTTATATCAAAATTCCATGTAAACTAGTCCATCGAGCTTCCGGCTTTCTTCCAGGACCCTCAAAGCTCGGCTGAGGTAAACTACACACCCTAGATGTGCGTAGGGGGGTCCTCTACTATGTAAATAAAACCAGACCGCTAAGAAAAACAGATGAAATGTTTGTCGCCATAGCTACAGGCAGGGAGGGGGATCGCGTCTCTAAAGGTGCCATCTCAAAGTGGATTATTAACTGTATCCAGCTGTGTTACTCACTCTCTGAAAGAACTCTGCCTTTCACGCCAAGAGCCCACTCTACTAGAGGCATTGGGGCCACTCTGGCTTTCATTGCAAATGTACCCCTTGCCACCATTTGCAAAGCAGCTACTTGGAGCTCTATTCACACTTTTACTCAGCATTACTGCGTTGACACCCATTCCAAGGCAGTTACACAAGTGGGACAAGCGGTTCTAAGACACTTATTTGCTCATGACCCTTCTCACATCCCACCTCCTTCAGGTACTGCTCGCTAATCTATGCACAGCATGTGATCTAAGCAGATTCCACAAGCCTCAGAAGGGATACATTACTCACCGTAATCGTATTTCTGATGCTTGTATCTGCTTAGATTCTCATGCGACCCACCCTTCCTCCCCTCTGAGAGAAGGCGCATGGTTGCTTGTAGTCTTACCTTTCTATCGATCTGCTTGGATTATCTGTACTCGCGCTACTCCTCATGCTACCTCATGTAAAAAAAAATACAATCTGAGGATCCTAGATGCGTGAGGGTACAGTGGACGTAACACTAGGGATAGTATTACTGGCACGCCCTGTGTCGACGCCCATTTTCGAGTTTCAAAAAACAAACTAATACTCGGCAGCTTCCACTAGATGTCGGCCTATGCACAGCATGTGAATCTAAGCAGATACAAGCATCAGAAATACGATTACGGTGAGTAATGTATCATATATAACTTTATTTCTTAGGCTTGTGGAATCTGCTTAGATCACATGCTATGCAGAGGCCGACATCTAGTGGTAGCTGCCGTGTTTACAGTTGTTTTCGTAACTATAAAAGGATTGTCGACAGGGCGTGCAAGTAAACTATCCCTAGTGTGACGTCCACTGTACCCATGGCCCTTCACGCGTCAAGGTCCATCATTGTTTTTTTCATCCATCGTGAGCGGAGGCTTATCGCAGAGTTCAATTTCGGCTGAAGCCATTTGCTTATGAAAAGTTAAAAATAGTTTACTCTTCTGTCCTTTTTCTTCCGACATCGACCAATTCATCGATGCGGTGGAAAAGATAGCGCTGTCGGACGATTTCAAGATACGTCGGACCCTTTCGGACTTGGAAGGCCCACCGGGCCTAGGCCCCTACAGTAGGGAGAGTCGGGGGCGGTCATTGTATAATGCATTTTCCCACGCATTCCCTTTCTCGCCCGGCTGCCTTTCCCAAACCTGGATAGAACACCATTTAAATTCTGCCCCACATGTAATACATTTCCATGGATCGATAAACGGAGTGCAACTTGTCTGAACCGCGACCACGACGAGGGGCATTGTCGAGCCTGCGAGCTCTTCAAACATAAGACTCTTAAAGACCGTAGAACCAAGCGCTGGGCCCATCACACAATGCAGGCCGAGGCCGCTATTGACATGGAGGGAGCTTCCATTGACTGCAGCGTTGCCGTCTTTTCGGACGGCGAGGGCAACTGGGAACAGCCAAGTGCAAGCCCCCGACCCCAAGAGACAGGCCGGTGGCTCTGTTACGGGGACGAAACACAGCACTAAACACACATCCTGGAGCGACGAGTTGGCACTGTCGAGCAAACGTCCTGATACGGCGTCTAGGGTGAGGTCTGCAGAATCCCTGTCCGCTGGGCACTCTAAGTCCTGATTGCTCCATGACAGGCCCCCGGAAACCGAAGGACGCCGCCCATAAAACGACCGAACGTCGGCAGACGAGGCGTAGGTCCATCCCACCATGAGAGTCGACCTTTCACCCTACAGCCGATTTGTTGAAATCGGCTGTAGGGCCCAAACACACTGGTTTGTCACACCTGGTTAAGAAGCATGTCCCTGAGAGGTCTGCTAAAGGCTACTCATACCAAAAAGCATAAAGACAAGTCTCATAAGGACAAGTCTACCTCTTCTAAGGAAATTATACCTGCCCCACAAGAAGAGGGTTCTTTGGCTGAGGCCTTAAAGAATAAGGGCCTATCCACACCTACACCCTTAATACAAGTTCCTACCCCCCAGTACCCTGGGGTCACCCCAAATCCACCCAATTTATTGCAGAGGACATAGATAGGGTAATGTCAAGAATGACCTTAATGGACTTTTTTTAAAACCCTCAGGCTTTCGAAAATTTTCAGATTACACCTACGACCACTCAGGCTTCCAGCTCTCAGCACCTGGCTTTAACCAAGCCCCCAGCAAAAAGGTCTTGTGCAGAAGTTGAGCTTTATGATAATACAGGCACTGAAGGGGATAATGAGGACTACCAGCAATCTGACAATTGCTATGATGATGGTGGTGGTGGTGGTGGTGATGATGATGAAGAGGCGGCGGTGTATACCCTGGCCTCACCAATTCAACAAGATTCCCCATTTCCTGATTCTCCAGAGCATAATCCGCCCCTCCACAACGACATATTAATCAAAGCAGCTGAGCACTTTGGTATCCAGACACAAGAGACTCGGCATGACAATGAATGTGGAGGACATTTTGGGAGACAAGAATGCTGCCACCCAATTAATCCCAATTTTGAAATATATCCAGAGAAGAATCCAACTTACACTGAAGACACCTAATCAAGCACAGGCAGTAAACCTGCGTGTAGAGAAACCTTTTCGTCCAGCACCGCCTGACCCGCTCTATATCAGGGGCCAACTTAAGCAAGATTCTCTCGTGGTCACAACTACCCGTAAAAGGGCAAGGACACCACTAGCCTCTTCAGAGGCTCCCCAGACAAGGAGAGGTGGAGGAATACCTCCCAAGCAATGATAGCCCGCTACAGGTCCCCTCCCATGCCTCTCCAGTAGGGGGACAGATTTCACACTTCACCCACGCATGGGAGGAAATAACTACCGCATGGTAAGGAATAACCACGGACAAGTGGGTGCGATCAGCAGTAGCAGGAGGTTATGTGGCGCTCCTCCAAAAACCATTGAACCACCCCCGCGCCAAAGGAAGACAAGAACAGCTCATCCTTCTCGAAGAAGTCAACGTGTTGCTTCTCAAGGACAATAGAGATTGTGCCGTCCAACAATGTAAACAAGGGTATTTATTCAACCTACTTCCTTGTGCCAAAAAAAATTGAACTATGCGCCCAGAGTTAGACTTACGCCCTGCAAACACTTATGTAAAGCCACAAACATTCTGCATGACAACGCTACAAGAGTTAATCCCCCTGCTGAAACGGGGAGATTACATGGCAACACTGGATATGAAAGATGCCTATTTTCATATTTCAGTGTTCCCAGCGCACAGAAAACTCTTGTTTTCAAAATAGCAAACCAGCACTTCCAATTCAAAGTGCTACCCTTCGCTCCAAGGGTATTTACCAAGGTGCAGGGAGGCAATCCCAGTGTACCTCTACCTGGATGACTGGCTGATCACAGGGGAATCGCCCCATCTTTGCAAACTAAACACGCAAAGAACCATAGCCCTTCTCTTCCAATTGGGTTTCTCAATAAACAAGAAGTCAAGTCTTGTACCAAATACAGTAAAAGTTTTTGGGAGCTGTTTTAGACACAAGAGCAGACTTGGTCTTTCCGTCCATGGAAAAAGTACAAAACATGCTTCGGCAAATACCTCAGTATCAAGCTGGTTGCCAGATAAGCGTAAGCAAAGCAATGCATTTACTAGGGATGATGGCATCGTGCATATACCCGGTCCCACCAGCACGTCTGCTCATGCGCCCAATACTGGAGTGGTTGGCGAAACAGTGGCTCAGGCAAGCGGTCAGTGGGACGATCTAGTGATCCTTTCGCCAACATTAGTTCAAAACCTATGCTGGTGAACAATGGAAAACCTGTTAAAGGGAAAACCCTTCCACGAACCGGAAGCGCAAGCGATTGTTAGAACAGACGCATCGCTCCATGGGTGATCTGTGGACTCGCATCACGGCACAGAACCACATCAACCTGCAGGAAATACCAGCAGTATTCAAAGCACTTCAAGCATTCGAAGTGTTACTTACGAACCTGTCGGTTTGAATTCTAACGGCACCACTGCAATGTTCTTTGTAAAAAAAACAAGGGGGCACACACTCCAAGTCTGTCCAAGCTGGTGCAGAAAATATGGAGATGGGCACTCAGACGGGTGCTGTTCCTATCCTACCAACACGTTCCAGTGGTACTCAACACTCTAGCATACTCTCTGAGCAGAGATTCCCTACCAGGGGAGTACGAGTGGCAACTGGACCCCGTGTCGTAGACCCCATCTTCTCTCAGTGGGGTTACCCCACTCTAGACTTGTTCGCTACAGGAGAAAATAAGCAATGCACAGACTTCGCGTCCAGGTTCCCCAACCAAACTCCAAGAGTAACGCCCTATGGATGAACTGGTCAGGGAAATTTGCTTATGCTGCCATTTGAGCCTATGCCTAAGTCAAGTCTTAAACACCTGACATACAATATTGCTTTCTTAGTGGCTACATAAGAAGAGTTAGTGAATTGCAGCATTGACAGTGTAGGACCCTTTCTTTGTCATCCATGAAGACAAATTGGTTTCACGTACACTTCCGAGGTTCTCTCCCAAATTCATTTTTAAATTCCACGTGAATCAATCAGCTAGCGGCCTTCTTTCAGAATCCAACTAGCTCAGCTGAGGTAAAACTTCACACGTTGGATGTGAGGAGCCTGGTCCTTTACTATGTAAATAAGAACAGACCACTTAGAAAAGCAGACCATTGTTTGTCTCCGTAGCATCAGGCAGAGAGGGAGACAGCATTTCCAAGAATGCCATCTCCAGATGTAGAGTCCGATGCATACAACTATGCTATTCATTATTAAATAAGACTCTTTCACACCAAGAGCTCACTCAACAAGGAGTACAGGAGCTAGGTTGGCTTTTATTGCAAATGTCCCCTTCAACAGCATTTGCAAAGCAGCTACATGGAGCTCAGTACACTTTCACTCGGCACTACTGCATTGACACTGATTCCAAGACTGATAAACGGGTGGGACAAGTGGTTATTAAACATCCATTTGCCGCTGCTCCTTCTCCCAGCCCGCCCCCTTCTCCTAACGCTGCTCGCTAATCTATGCATAGCATGTGATCTAAGCATATTCCACAAGCCTCAGAAGGCATACATTACTGACCGTAATTGTATTTCTGATGCTTGTATCTGCTTATCCCCGGAGAGAAAGTGCATAGATGTTGTTTGAGGTTCTGATACTGATCTGCTTGGATACACCTCTACTCAAGCACACTTCATGCTACCTCATGTCAGAATCAAAACAATCTGAGGGACCTCGACGTGTGAAGGACCATGGGTACAGTAGACTTCATACTAGGGATAGTATTACTGGCACGCGCTGTCAATGTCCCTTTTCGAGTTTCGAAAACAACTGTAATAATCTGCAGCTTGCACTAAATGTCGGTCTGCATAGTATGTGAATCTAAGATACAAGCATCAATACGATTACAGTGAGTAATGTATCCATTACGACAGTCGCAACATGAATTAACACTGCATCTACGAGTAGGCCTGAAGCCTTGCATGCCGTGTTTTCAATGAAACACAGCACACGGCCTTATCCCGCGCCTCACCATTGCTTTCCAGTTCCCAGATGTGGCAAAGAACACATATGCCCCCACATCAGTTAAGCCTTTGAACTAATTAGGTAGGAGTATGTGCAGCCGAAGAAGTGAAGAGCTGCAGCCTAGTACCAAGGTGGTATTCCTGAGAGCGAAGGCAGAGGTCTTGAGATGCCAAAACATGAACAAAGTCTTAACACCAGCTCCCCCCAAAATGAGTCAATCTATATGTACTACGAGATGTGCAGGGGAATGGGCTCTAAATCCTTTGTGAACTGGATTTATTAGTGCGATGCTAGGCTCACTCTTTGGGAGCAGAACTGATAAAGGGGGGAAAACAGAACAACATGATCTATGTTTTGTGCCAAGCATAGCTAAGAATGATGCCCCTACAGATCGTAGGGCATGATGGGGGGGGTGCCAACGTGTCTGGAATGAGAAAAGTGTGGCTTTGTCCACAAGGACCAGGCAGACCTCGAAATTACCTACTGATTTCCTGCTGATAAACAGGTGCAGGTCAGGTGGTTCGCATCAAAGGTAGTGTGGTGCCAGTTGTTAACCAATTGCTTTGCAACATTTCATTCCGTTACTCATGTGTTAAGAAGATGAGTGAGTAGATAGTGGAACCAATCGGAGGATGGGCTATATGTAATCATTAGTATCTATGTAGTCGGCAGCCTATGAGTATGGGTGATCAACACTATATATAGTACAGCGGCCAGTTCCCCTTGTGCATAACCTTTGAGCAGTTTACATAAGCCATGTGTCATGGTCATGAAGTCAGGGGCACATGCATGCAGGGGTCGCATGCACAGGAGACCTGGGTGGACACTGTCCTGGCGCCTTTGGCACCAGGCTCATGAACAAAAGTAAACAAGAACATCCATTTAACACCAAAAAGCTTTTTATTATGGACATGGCACTTCCGATGAATTAACCTTGAACATTCCATCCATTAAGCAGGATGCATTAACCTTGAACTTTTTATCCATTAAGCAGCCCCAAGTGTATTCTTATTGTCAAGTGTATTCTTGGGAGTGGCTGCTAATGGATTGCCTTTGCATGTGCTCACTCCCTAGGAGTGGCAGGGTGTGGCTGGTAAGCCGGCCCTAATGGGCTTGCCCACGATCTCAGCTATATAAGCTGCTCCGATCCTCAAGACAGACTCTTTGCGTTATTCTGCACTTGCAAGCAGTGTAACCCTCACTGTCGCCTGAGGTCATACTTACCTTTGAAGATCCTGCTTCCTGGACATCCTACTTCCTGCCAGCATACTTACCAACATGGTAAAGTACCTGTACCTCTCTTCGGCAAACCAATTATTCATCTTTACACTTTCCGAAACGCCAAAATCTTCATCTTGGCACCGCAACACGGCACGCTCCATCGTCGACCGCAGCGCCTGCAAGGAAAATCAGAAGACTAGGTTAGACATGGAAAAAACAGTTTAAGGTTGCGCTTTTGCCATACGTCGCGCTTTCCTTAAACCATCACTTACCTACTGTCGAACATTGCGGTAGCATCCATCTTCCATCCAGCCACGTCTCACAGCTGATGCCGCATTTCCATTTAAGGGAAGAAAACAGAAGAGACATTTATTGTGGGCATAAATAGGAGCAACATATAAAGACATTAAACAGAACGAACAGCATCTCAAGAGCTCAAGAAAGACTTGCCAATCATAAGGAGAAGTATAGTCGCAGCTGGACTGGACTAATCCTTATCAGGGAATCGGTGAAGGAACTAGATCCCATTCGACGTGCCCCTGCCAGAAGTAGGACAGAGAGCTTATCTTCCACAATTGATAGGTGAGCTTTATGGGTCAGCGTCTGCTCACAGAAACCGCACTTTGGGGTGAAGGGTTCAAGAGGTACAATAATCACAGATTGGCGCACTCCCACACTTATCTCCACGCAGGAGCAGTATCACCATGTACCACCGCTCACAGATTTTCTACTAAGGGAGAGGCCTGAAGGGGGTGATTTAAGTTCACGGAGTGCTGCAACAGTGCCCCAACTCCTCCACAGAGACGAGGTGAGCGCAACACCATGTAATCACAATTCCTGTCTGTTCTTTGGAGCAGGGCGCTGTCCCTGGATTCTGCAGGCTGTTGATGGGACCCCGTGACTAAGGACTTCGGTAAACACCCAGACGTAAGTGCGCCCTCTTTTAGGGAAAAATAAGTGGGTTATGAGGAGAGTTTGAGTGTGTGGAAGTTTAAAGGAGAGTGGGTATATATGTTTGGCAAGTACAGTTTGGATTGACCAAGTAGAAAACTACATGTTGTATATCATTTTATTGAGGCCTTTATATTGTGATTTGTGGAGTAACTGGATCCTTTCCTTAGACAATAGGGGAGAAGATGGCACTGTTTAATGGAAGAGAAGAGGATATGGATAGAGGCTACATATATTTAGTGAGTC
The DNA here is from genome assembly GCF_040938575.1 of Ambystoma mexicanum. Lineage (NCBI taxonomy): Eukaryota > Metazoa > Chordata > Amphibia > Caudata > Ambystomatidae > Ambystoma > Ambystoma mexicanum. Next base: position 176,802,264 of record NC_090934.1, read on the forward strand.
TGGGATCTTTGTCCGGTAAATAGGGTTAGATGTGAGAACGCAAAAATAGTTGTGCTTGCATTTTTTATGGTTTGGGATCTGCTCACCCCATATAGTGGGTGTGTTGGAACGAAAAAGTAGAAGTTATTGTGGTTTTATGGTTGATGAGCTTGTTTGTGATATGGTTACTAGTGGCCTAAGCAAGGTTTATTGAGGTGTGACGGGTGAAAGACGTGTGTGCATTTCTGTGTGTGGACGAAGAGGGGCGAGTGTGGGGTTCATGAAGGGGGTACGGGGAAGGGATACAGGTTGTTGGGGCAAGGGTATTGGCAATATTGTCGAAAATGCTGACAGGAAAAGGTAGTTATCATGGAGCCAACAATCCCGTTGGATTGCATGTGCAAGGCCCTTCCTTTGTACTGAGAAGATTCTTAAATATCATGGGGAATGGTGTTGCGGAAACAAAGGGAGTGATGTTTAAGCCATGGCCGGACCTGGGCACAAATAAGTTATATTAAGTCCCATGTATACGTTTTAACCGCTAAATGTAAGGAAATAAAAGAGAAAAGAAGTATTGGAATTGTTGAAGATTTGGACGCTAACTCCACCGATTCTTTGAAGGCAGTATGTGAGGTGTATGCACTGTGTAGTACTATTACTACTGCAGTTACTGTCTCGAGAGCCCCTGCAGTCCAATGGAAACATACAGGTGTCCTCCATTAGGATGCTATCCTACGTTTGCTGCGTCAGGATACACAAATCCTGTGGATGCCCCATTGCCTATTATTACACCCCCGTCATCCACGTCGGCACACTATCAGAATCTCCCGACCCCACAGCATCAGCAGCTGGGAGGGGTAAAGGGCCTGAAGGAGATAATGCAAAACCACAAAAGGAGCAGGTGGGTGCATTAAGGAAGGTGTAGGGCGAGTTGGAACGACTACAATTAGAACGACAAGACGGACAGCGGAGGAATGGAGGGCAGGGGACATTTTGTTTTGCATAGATAGTACAGCTATCAAGGATGCAAATCTAGAAAAGGAGTGTGAAGATAGGAGGCAAGAGCGGGTGCGATTGTGCAATGGCAAGGTCAAAGGAGGAATATTATAAGAAGGAGATGAGTGGGATACAGTAGACAAATTCAAAGGGGCAGAACAGCCACCTGTAATATATCCACAAGTAGAAAGTTTGTGGGGACCCAGGTTACAAAACCGGTTCGGACGAATGGCAGTAGCTAAGAGATCAGTGTTGGGGGAAGGAGACATTTTGGAAGCTGGTAGAGGCACTGTTTCCGTTATTACACAAGTGTCGTCCGGGGAGAGCACAGTATATCCCTTGGGCACACATGGAGAAAAATAACTAAAGATACTCCCGTCCTTCACAGCTGGAGCGGGCAAGTGGATATATACATTTGAAAAGCACACCGCCGGGACTACTTTGGCAGTGGGGATTTGAAAAGATACTGGGAGATCAGGCCGGTTACATATGGATTAAAGCAGGGTATCCGGGTGTGAAATTGGGTGATGACAGCCATGACAAAGCGCATTTTAACAACATGAGGCCTCAAGAATGGGCGACGCTATGGTGTGAGTACCCAGACACACCCACTCGATCTCCAGTCGATTAAGCAACGAACAATGCACAATGATGAGGGTCTCGGATATGTGATTTTACCGCACCCGCTTCACCTAAAGGAGAAATCTTCTAATGTGTTTTTATTTTATGCGGGGGCGACCCCCCCCATTTCCCCTACCTTTTCCTATTCCCTTGCTCTATCCCCATCTAGTAGGTGAAATTGGATTCTGTGAAATCTACAGATACCAAGGATCCTGCCCAATACATAATACACTTACAAGAGATGTTTCGGGCGGATACTGGGGATTCATGGGATCGAGGTATTCTGCTTTTCTATTTTGTGGTTAAGAGGTTTCCCGAAAGAGGTGCAGAAGGTACTTGACAAAATAGTGAGGATTGAGGCAAAAGGTTGAGCAGCAATTCAGTCTATAATTCACCTCTCTGAACGGTTTTAAGAAACGGTACAGCTAGTGCAAGCAGTGGTAGCGAAACTGGTTCAAAAGAAGTTAGCAAAGGTTGCACTGGAGGGGGCTGTGGCAGCAGTGCAGACAGAAGGGTCAGCAGACCATATGGCAATCCAGGCGAACGAACATGCAGCACCCGGGTGCGGCGGAGAAAAGGGCGAACAGGTAGGTACCAACCTCAGTATCGGGGGGGTGGTCAACAGAGAAGGATGTTTTGGGTCCCCTGCGAGGGGGTTTCTGAGGAATGGGACCATGAGGAGGAGGAGGAGGAGCAGGCCAGTGTTGGACGTGTGGACGCATGGGCCATTTTGTAAGAGTGCAGGAGTAGACCGGCATATACATACCCCCAACAACAGTTATACCCTTATTGTCATGGAGGTTGTTGTATGCCCTCATTCATACCTCGGCAGCCCCTTGGGGTACACCAGTGCCCATGGCTCCGCCTGCTCCCCCACCAACATTTCCGCAGTTACCTGCCCCGGGATCTAGTAACGTGCCGTCATACGCTGTACATCTGGGGCAGCAACAGGGCCCACACATCCCGAGCAATAACACTGTTCCTAATGTTACCGTGATCCACTATCAAGGAGCCACTGTTGTCGGACAAAACCAATTTGTTTTTCCAGGGACAAACTTGTATCTGGATTAGGACAGCCCACAGAGAGAACTGGACACGCCAAGGCTATCAGTCACTGCTGACCCAGATGAGGAACCCTTCATAGGATTGGAGATTGCAAACAAACCATGTTTTTTTATGGTAGATACAGGTGCGACTAAATCATGTTTTCGTGAGGGAGGATTCACTCTATCAGCTGATGTCGTAGGGCTTCTCGGGGCCAGTTCAATAACTTTACAAATTTATAACACGCTCTTCAGAACCCAAAGGCATATGGGCGCGACAAGGACTAAAATCAAACATAGAAACATGGAGCTCGGTTTATGGTAAACTGGGGGGCATGGTTATTATAGAGGCAGCTACAGCTAGCAAGTTAGTTGGAAAGATATGGTTTTACATGTTTCTTAGAATGTTCAACTAAGTTGATCTTTTTAATTGGTCCCTTTCACAAAGAAATTACCCATCAAAATAGGGGGCAGAGAGATGTGGGCACCCTTGTTAAATTCTACTGCAACTCCAATCAATTGGTTGGGAATGGATATTTTGATTAAGCTTCACATGATTTCTTTCACTGAAAGAAGTGCGGTGTGTTCCACACCCGGTATGTGTGTTGTGAAGGTAATGTTGATCTTGCATGCATTAGGCATTTCTGTGGCAAGATGAATTCCAGTGGCCCCAGATTTGTTTCTAAAAGGCATCACTGTGTTTCTCAGTGCAGTGCCACAAGTGGCAAACAAGTACCCTGAGTTTTTGTTCAGGTCCGCCCAGCCTCAGGAAATAGTGGCAGGTACCATCATTGAACTGGATATAGGAATTCTAGTTGCAGAAGACCGGATTGGTTTGGTAGCAGTTGGAATGGTGCATGGTTTTGTGCTTTGATCCCACGAAATCAATGAAAAATGTTTCAGATGAAGAGTTGTTTGAGAACAGAGAAAATAAGAGGGAAATGATATTGGCAGTGTGTGCTGCTTGTGAAATCATGTTACAGTACAGACCTGTAGTTTGTCCCAATCTGCTTGTAGGGATTACTCCATCATTTACCTCTGCCTATTTGGCCCAGGTTCCTGACAAATTGTGGAGGAACAATCCACATGACCTGGAACATTTGAAAAGTGTCACACCGGTACACATCACCCTGAAACCCGGCACTGTTTGTTATTGCCGCAAGTAAAACAGTATTCTCTTTTGAAGGAAATTGAGAAGGGGATTTACGATACTATTATGGCCCTTGTACATCAAGGCATCATAGTACCCTCAAACTCGCCCTGTAACATGGCTGTTTATTCAGTGAAGAAATCAAGTGGCTTGTTGGAGGATGATTCAAGATCTGCGCCCTTTTTTTTTTTTCTTTCAACGTAGTTTTTATTAACATTTTCTTAAGGGTTACAGCACAGAATTGTTTTGATCAGCACCTCTCGTTTCAATAACCCCCTATTCCATCCCAACCCTCCCCCAACAAATGCACATCGAGTCATGTAGATATAGGTCTGTTCTTCATTGTAACCTGTGGGAACCCTCAGTGGATGTCTTACCTCATCTCAGTTCTCCGGGTGAGATCCCTTTTGCCATTTTGTCGCCAGCGGGGGTAAGAGGGATATACGGACAGTATACCTATCAATCACACCTTAGTCAGGGAGTAACATTCTGCCCCCTGTTCCCACACAATCTTTTTCTAACATTGGTACACCCATCAGCCCTCCTCCAGGTTCCCTGTGTGGGTCAGATGTGATGGCTTTTCGTATACCCCATTTCATTATTTATTTTTTTCAAACTTTTTTTATTAGTGGCAACATAGGAATACATAGCACTTCACTGTCAACAGCATACGTTTTCAAAGCAAAGTTTAGGTATCATGGTTACAACATTTACACAGAATTATATAGATTTGTCATTATCAGAGGCCAGGGTACATAAGTAAGTTCTCCAGCATGGGGTCAGCCATCCTCAGATTTTTACCGCTAGTTCAAGTGTTGGGCATCCTCGTGCTGTAGCTCTCGAGCTTTGCTGCGTTTTCGCGCTTTTTTCAGGAGATTTTTCTCATTTTTCGGTTAAATAGAGCCTGAAGCTCCACCGTTTCTACATCCGATCAACGGGGATCCGTTTCGGAGTTTTCTACGCCCCTCAAGGGTGAAGATTCCGTCGAGTTACGCTTTTGGAGGATTCCAGAAGTTCCGAGGCCTACCCCGGACATGGCCCAGGAGAAAGGAAGCTCGACGCCCGGGAAGCTGTTCAGGACCTGCCCTGGATGCCAGCTTCAGAATGTTTTCAAGGACGAGCATTCGTTATGCCTCTGTCTCCATGAGGACAAGACGCACACGGAGAAGGACTGCGCATTTTGTGGGAACATGTCGGAGCGGACCATGAAGGATCGCCACCTCCGTCCCGCCAACTGGCTGGAAGGGAAGAGCCCGTCAGGCGAGAAGAAGAAAAAAGTCCGAGTCGTCTTCTAAGTCCTGTGAGGGCACCCCGGCGACAGGGGCCCAACAAAAGGCTAAGCACTGCGAGTCCGCGGGCACCGGGTGCACCGAACGGTCGGGCTCCTTGGCTGCCAGGCAGGGCGCATGCTCTGGCTCGGGTAAGAGGAAGTCCGAGAACCCGGCGAAGCTTCTGGAGAGGCCCCGGTCGATCTCGAAGATTCCGGCAGAGGGGGAGTGAGGCCCGGACCCCCCCCCCCAAGGTGAAGGCCCCAGGCATCCAGAAGGTGACGATGGCCTTAATTCACCCTGCTAAGACCTCGATTGAGGATGTCGCTGCGGCCCTGGCTCAGCCTGTGGAGGCTACACCAGTGGAGGCGCCCTCGGGACCCAGAGTCTCCCTGCCACCGCGGAGGGAGTAGTCTTTCAGGCCCATTGAGAAGACCCCCACGAAGTCCTTGTTGGAAAAGGTGGGGGAGGGGCTGGTGGCCATCGTGGATACGGACACGACCTCTGAAGAAGAGCTCATCGAAATCGTGGAAGAGGCCCAGCCCATCGAGAGGGATCCCGACGAGAGAGACGAGAGCCACGGGGCTGCCGACAAGGCGGCCATTTTGTCAGCGATTCAGTCCTTATGTTTGGAGATGAGGACAAGGTTGCCCCTCCCCCCGACGGAGGTACCTGAGCCAGACCCGACGGGGGAACCAGAGCCAGGACCTTCGGAAAGTCCACCGCATAAGAGGAGGATGACGCATCCTACGCCACCTCTCCCACCTGCCTTCCCCCCGGTCTACTACCCATGGGGATGATACAGGCACGGACACGGCTACGACAGGTACAGATGACGACGGAGGCGATGACGGGACGTGTCCCCGTCACCCCCTGCTCGGGCGTCCCCGCCCGACGAGATTGGATCCTTTCATGCCATGATTTCCAGGGCATCCGAGCTCTTACAGCTCTGCCCAGAAGAGAAGGAAGGGTTTCTTTACTAACGACGCGAGGCTAAAAGGAAGATGGTCCTCGCCGTACCGCTTCTTGATGACATCTGGGATGAGGGGCTTGCCCTCCTCAAGAACCCTGCCACGGCGCCGTCAAAGAGGGACCAGTACGAGAAGAAGTACCGGGTCCCCGATGCTGCCCCCTTGTGCCTTCGGGCGCAACCTACCCCGGATTCGGTCGTCTCGGCGGCGGCAAAGAAGAAAGCTGGGGGGGCATCGGCCTAGACATCAACTTCCCCGGCGGACGGCGAGGGCAGGAAGTTGGACACGATGGGATGGCGGATCATCTCATCCGCAGCGACGACTATCAAGGCGGCCAACGCCCTGGCTATCGTAGCCCGCTACGACAGGGAGTTGTGGTTCAAAATCGCCCCTCTGTTGGCCTTCCTTCCGGACGCCAAAAGGGCTAAGGCCCTTGAAATCCTACAGGAGGGTGAGATTGCTTCAGACCACGCCATCACGGTGGCAACGGACATCGCCAACACCGGTTTCCGTCAGTTGGGCAACGGCGTTTGCTTGAGACGACGAGGATGGCTCAAGGCCACGGATTTCCACCAGGACTTACAAACCAAGGTTTTGGACATGCCCTTTGACAGGAACAGCCTGTTTGGGAAGGCGGTTGATGAGTCCCTTCAGGCCATCAAGACAGACACAGAGACTGCCCGGGCACTGGGAGTGCTCCAACAACCACGGCCGTCCTTTCGGAGCTCCGGAGCCAGAAAAGGTGCCTCCAAGGGATCCGGCGGTGGCTCCTCCACGTACCGTCAAGCGGCAAGATCTTCGTCCCAGGAAGCCTACAGGGGACGCGGCAAGTCAGGTGGTGCCCATCTTTGTCGACAGGGATGTCAAGGAGGCAAGGCGGCCTCCAAACAAGATTGAACCGACCGTGGGGTCGGGCCCCCGCCGAAGCACCCCGGTGGGAGGGCCGGCTGGCGAGGTTCGTCAGCGTGTGGGAGTCCTACTCCACCGACCGTTGGGTGCTGGACGCCCTGGCCCAAGGGCACGCTCTCGAGTTTCAGAAGTGGTGCCCTCGCGTCCCACCCGTGGCCAGGAAGGAAAATCACGTCCCTCAACTACTGTTGGAAGTAAGGGCAATGCTCAAGAAGGGTGCCATCGAGCTCGTCCCAAAGAGGCTTCGGGGCTCCGGAGTTTTCTCAAGGTACTTCCTCGTAAAAAAGAAGACAGGAGGATGGCGCCCCATCCTGGACCTACGACGACTGAACAAGTACATCAAGGCACAGAAGTTCTGTATGGTCACCCTCCAGCACGTGCTGGGACAGCTGGAGGAGGGCGATTTCCTGTCGTCGTTGGACTTGGAGGATGCATACTTCCACATCCCCATTCTAAAAAGACACCGAAAGTTCCTCAGGTTTGTGGTCCAAGGGCGGCACTACCAGTTCAAAGCCCTCCCGTTCGGATTGAAGTCGGCACCCAGGGTGTTCACCAAGTGCCTCGCATCGGTGGCGGCGCGGCTGCGCCTATAGGGGATCCACGTCTACCCCTACCTGGACAACTGGCTCATCCGGGCAAGGACAAGGGAGCTCGCCGTGGAGCACACTGCGAAGACAGTCCAGCTGCTCACGGACCTGGGATTCTCCATCAACTTTCCAAAATCCCACCTGTTTCGGTCACAAGTCGCCCTGTTTCTGGGAGCCAAGCTCGACACAGTGGCACGGCTGGCGTCGCCGTCGGAGGAAAGGACCAGGACCATTCTGGGCAAGGTGCATCGTCTGCAGGCCACGGACATGGCCAGGGTAAGATCTATCAAATCTCTTCTCGGGATGATGTCCTCCTGCATTTATCTGGTGCGCCTTTGCAGGCTTCGGATGCGCCCCTTATAAGAGTTCCTCAACGCCCGCTGGGTCCAGTCGACGAGCCGCTTCGAGGACAGGATCCCTCTCAATGAGACGTTCCGTCAGGCGATCCGGTGGTGGGGTACCCACTCCCATCTGTCGGCGGGGCACAGACTTTCAGACCCCAGCTCACCAGGTGACAGTGACGAGGGACGCCTCCTTGGAAGGTTGGGGAGCGCACTCCGGAGATCTTCACGCAAGAGGCCTTTGGCTCCCGGAGGAGAAGTCTCTCCACATCAACATCTTGGAGCTCCGCGCAGTGTTCTGGGCCCTCGGGTCCCTTCTTCCGTCCCTCAAGGGCAAGGTGGTGAGTATCTTCACCGACAACACCACCACGATGTTCTACATCCGGAAGGAGGGCGGAACCAGGTCCCCTGCCCTATCCAAGGAAGCACAGGATCGGTGGCATTGGGCCGTCGCCCAGGGGATGTTTCTGGTGCCTCTTCATCTGGCAGGAATAAAAAACACAATCGCCGACTCACTCAGCAGGGAGCTGCGCTCGTGCCACGAGTGGTAACTACGCCAGGATCAAGTGGATCGACTCTTCCGACGATGGGGCAAACCCCAAATCGATCTCCAAAATTCCAAGTGCCGGTGGTTCGCCAGCAGGTTCCCCCAACCGAGGAGCATGGGTGATGCTTTCTCGTTCCCCTGGGACGGCCCATTTCTTTATGCGTTCCCTCCGCTGCCGTTGCTGCTCCGGCTCATCAACCAGCTCAAGAGGTCCCGGTGCAGGATAATCCTCGTCGAACCGGCGTGGCCGAGGCAGATCTGGTTCCCGGACCTTCTGGACTTGTCAACGTCCCCACCAGTCAAGCTGCCGACGGACACAGATCTTCTCTCCTGAGAAGGAGGTGCCATTCTTCACCACAACCCGGAGTCGCTGAACTTGCAGGCCTGGCTCCTGCAGCACTAGAGTTTGGAGGGTACAACATCCTGGCCGACTGCAGAGAGGTTCTTGCAAAGGCCAGGGCGTCCTCAACTCTCAAGTGCTATGGACATAAATAGAAGAGGTTCTCTGTCTGGTGCCGTGCACAGAAGATTAACCCTCTGCGGATTACGGCCCCTCAAGTACTGCCGTACCTACTGTCGCTGGCCAAAGCTGGACTGGCTCATGCCTCCATCAAAATACATCTGGCTGCAATCTCCCGATATACCAGGACTACGGGACGGGCGTCCTTGTGGTCTCATCGCCTGGTGAAAGAATTCATGAAGGGACTATTCCCATCATTCCCGCCGGTGAAGGCTCCTGCCCCGGCATGGGAGCTTAATGTGGTGCTGACCAGGCTCATGGGGGCCCCATTCGAGCCTATGCATTCGGTGCCTTTGAAGTTCCTGTCATGGAAGACAGCTTTCCTCGTGGCCATCACCTCCGCACAACGAGTGGGAGAGATCCAGGCCCTATCTTTCAAGCCTCCATACTTGACTTTTCATGACACAAGGTTGGTGCTGAGGACACACACCTACTTTATGCCCAAGGTGCCGTTGGACTTCCACCTTAACGAGCCCTTGGTGTTGCCAGTTTTCTTCCCGTCGCCTTCGTCGCCGGCCGAGAGGACTTTGCACTCGCTGGATGTAGCTAGAGCGCTGAAGTTTTACGTGGACCGCACAAAGAGTTTTCAGAAGATGTCACATCTGTATGTGAACTTTGGGACTGTGAATCGAGGGAAGGCTCTCTCGAAGACTTCCATTTCCAGATGGCTCTCCGGCTGCATCATGTACTGTCACCGGTTGGCAAACCGACCGCTGCCCGGCCGTCCGAGAGCCCATTCGACCAGAGCGATCGCTGCTACCACGGCGTTCCTGTCTGGTGTGCCCCTGCTGTACATCTGCAGGGCTGCGACGTGGAGGTCGACGCACACCTTCACAAGATTCTACTGCGACGATCGGGGCTCCAGGGAGGAGTCCAGGGTCGGCCAAGCAGTGCTGCGCAACCTGTTCATCTAAGTTGAGCCTGGTGAGGAGGTAAGAGTTGCTTAATGTTGAGTTGTTGTATTGCTTAATGTTGAGCCTGTTGCCACCTCCCGTGGTTGTGCATGTGTGTACTGCTATGTATTCTTATTCATGAACATGTGAATCCATGCCAGACCCCATGCTGGAGAAGGAACAAGTTACTTACCTGTAACTGTTTTTCTCCAACATGGGTCTGGCATGGATTCACATGCGAACCCTCCCGCCTACCCCTCTGCGGCTCTTCACTTGGTCATACTGCCACTTTACGTGCCACCAAATCTCAGGATGGCATCCAGAGGCTGGGCTTAGGGAGAGGGCAATCATTGGCTGGGGGCAGTATGACCCAGAGACCAGTGATTGGTTACTACTAAGAAAGACAGATAAGAAACGAAACTGATACTGATTTTTTTTCTATACTGAGGATTCCCGGCCTGACGACGGGGAATATTCATGAGCATTTGAATCCATGCCAGACCCATGCTGGAGAACAACAGTTACAGGTAAGTAACTTGTTCCTTCTGAACGGGCCCCATATATCTTTAGGTCTGCATGCTGAGGGTCGGGTCATTACATACTGTTCTGATTCATTTACATACGTCAGTTCACGAAGAAATTGGTTCAAATTGGGTGGGCTCGCATTTTTCCATTTTAGCAGGATACAATTTTTAGCAATTGCACATGCAACATTAAATAATCTTCTAGTTTTCTCTGAACGTTTGCCTATGTCCCCAAATAAATATTTTTGGGGTTTCAGGTCTGGTGGGATCTGTGTGATTTCTTCAAGCATTTCATAAACTTCTTTCCAAAACTTCATCACCACTCGACATTCCTAATACATATGGAAGTGTCCTGCCTGTTGCATATTACACTTGGGGCATGCATCCGACGCACTGGGGGTGAATTCTGCTATTTTAATTGGGGTGTAATGCAGCCTGTTCAGTATCTTGAATTGTATTAACCTCAGGCCAGCATTTAGGGAAACTCTCCTAGTTAAGGAACAATATCTATGCCATTTCTCATCTTCAATGGGTATCTGTAGGTCTCTTTCCCATTTTTCTTTTACCCGGTTTATCGTGGGGGTTTGGACTTGTATCTCTGTGTATAGTCTAGATATTTCCAGCCTTCCCGCAGCGGTCACCATCTGTATGTATGGGTGTGGCTGAGGTTCGTCTGGAAATAGCTGCCATTTTTTGGGAAATGTAGACCGCATGTGGTAATATTGAAGTGTCGTGAGTGGCCCACATCCAAACGCTCTGGTTATTTCCCCCAGGGTTGCAAATTTGCCATTTATGAACAGATCACCAATTTTCATTTCCATATTAGGGTCCCAGGATTCTTGAATTGCGTGATTATGCTTGGGGGGGGGGGGGGGGGGGTATACCTGGGTAGTTCCAAAGAGGTATCTCGGGATTATGGTGTTTCTATCTGCAATCTTCTATATATGGCTTCCCATGCTTTAACCGTACAGCTAACTGGGTTGTATTCACATGTGTCTTTGTAGTGTGTATCGAATATGACTGAATGTTCGTGGGGTGTGTGGTATATTCCTCTATTAGTGCATGAGGTGTCTCCTGTGTGGTATCATACCAATGCTTTGCAAACTGTGCTTGGGCCACATGGTAGTAGAGCTCAAAGTCGGAGCTGCTATACCGCCCGTGGAGTATGACTCAGTCATCTTTTCCCAACTTATCCTGGCAGTTTTCCCATTCCAAAGGAACATCACAACTATGGAACGGAGCTTGACGAAGAAAGTTCTGCCCGGCCATATGGGAATATTGACAAACAGAGCAATTTGGGCAGAATTACTATTTTAAGGACCGCTACTCTGCCATGTAGAGATCGGCAAGCTCCCCCATATCTGAAGCTTTGTGGTGATGGACTGCAGAGTAGCCTCGCGATTATTCAGGTACAGTGTGTTCCTATGCATAGACACCAGGATCCCCGGATATCAGATATGTTGATCCAACCATTTAAGACCATGTAACGCTACAGGGCACTCAGTGGATGTCGTGAGTGGAAATATTTCAGACCTGTCTTTGTTAACCGTGTATCCCGAGTATTCAGCAAAATTTTGTATTTCCGCCATTATGGGTGCTATATTTGTGTTAGGCTCACGAATATATAATAATAAGTCATCGGCGTATAGTGAAATCAATTGGACAGATCCTTTTTATATTTATGCCTTTATCAGTGTGTCTCAGTCTCACCGCAGCTGCCATAGGCTCTATAGTCAATGCAAACAGCGGAGAAAACTGACAGCCCTGCCTGTTGCCTCTACCCAATAAGAAGAGTTCCAAGATGCATTTATTGGTTAAAACTCGAGCTCCCGGCTCAGTGTATAATAGCTTAACATACCTGATGAAGTTCGGTCCAACCCCAAATGCCTCTAACACCTTTAGGAGACAGACCCAGGAGACCGAATCGAAAGCTTTCTCAGCATCTAAGGATATTGCGGCTGCGCTTCTCCTGGGGTCTATCTGTGCCATTAGCCCGAAGAGCCTACGGAGATTTAGGGCTGTGGATCTGGCGGAGATAAACCCATTTTGATCGGGGTGGACCAGGACGGGTACCGCCGGTAAAAGTCTATTGGCCATTACTTTTGCAAATATTTTAGCATCCGTGTTTGAGTGACTGGGGCCTGTGTAGGAAGATGCATCTTGTGGTGGTCGTCTCGGCTTGGGGAGCACTGTGATCACCACCTCCCTCATAGTTTGGGGCAGTATGTTGCATTCAATGGATTCCTCCCACACTTGAAGGAGTATTGGGACAAGTTCCTCATGGAATTCTTTATAAAATTCTGCCCCCATTCCATCAGACCCTGGTGCCTTACCCGATGTTAATGTTTTTACAGCTTCCGTAACCTCTTCTGCCGATATCGGCTGATCTAGCGCTAAACGATCTGTCTCTGCGAGTTGGGGAAGGTTGAGAGCTGCAAGATGATTTTTAATGTCTGCAGGCGATTTTATTATCTTGATTCGAGTATAGTTTGGTGTAAAATTTGACAAATTCCTGGTTTATCTCCTCTTCCCTTAGGAGTACCTCCCCCCGTGTTGTATGTATACTAGTTATTTGGTGTGGTTTCTTATCGTATTGGAGAAGGTTAGAGAGTGACCTGCTGGCCTTGTTGCCTTCTCCGTACCTACGTGCACGCATGGGGGCAGCCATGTAATGTACTTCTCTAGCGGCCAGTTTATCGAATTCCTGTAAATGTGTATGTATATCCGCTAGTAGTTCCCTATTCTACTTTTGGGTAGATCTTCCCTCCAGTTTACTTTCAGTGTCCGCAAGTTCAGCGCGCACGTTCTTCAACATGCCAACTGATTTGGACAGCAGTACCCCCCTGATCCAAATTTTAAATGATTCCCACTCAGTGGAGTATTTGCTTACCGTGCCCATATTATTAGTGAAGTAGTCTGCCATCTCAACATGTAGTGTTTCCACCACCCCGGGGTCGCCCAGCATTCCACTCAGCATTCTCCATTTTTTAACGGGACAAGGGTTGTTTTGAATCTTCAGTTCTATCATCACTGGGGAGTGGTCAGAGAGCGTACGGGGCAACATTTCACAATTCTGCAGCGCAGGGGACATGCTCGATGTAACAAACCAGTAGTCAATCCTGGACTCAGTCATGCACCGAGGAGTAATAAGTGTATCTCCTGTCTCTAGGGTGTATCATACTTCAGGCGTCTACCATTGACAGCTGTGAAAGAATGCTACTTAGGGTGGAGGCTGTTTTGCTAGGGGCTCTATTAACCTTGGAGGACCTATCCAATACGGGGTCAAGCGCCACATTGAAGTCCCCTCCCCATATCACATTTGACAAACCATAGGCAGTGATCAGTTGGTATATATTCACATAAAACGCAGGGTCATCTATGTTAGGCCCATATGTATTAATTAGAAGCATTTGCCGCCCAGCGAGCATGCCCCATACGACCACATATCTACCTTGTTGGTCCAACTAATGACCCTCCAGTCCGAACCCCAATTTTGGATGAATAAGAGTAATTACCCCTCTGGTCTGGGTAGAATAGTCTGTGTAGAAATGCTGTGCTCCCCACTTGAGCATTATTTGTAAGTTACTGTTCCCCATTGTCTGCGTCTCTTGCAGCATTAGTATCAGAGGGCCATGTCTAGTAACATAATTAGCAATTTTCTTGACCTTCACCTGGTTATTCAGACCCCTCACATTGCAGGTGAGCAGTTTTATTTTTATCCCGTCACCATTGGTGTAATGACAAATCTTTCCAATTCCATGACCATTAGAGTTGTGCGGTATGTACCATCCGGCCGGCGCAGTTCCCAGTGCAGCCACTTTTTAAACATAACACAAACTGTCAACCATAGTCAAACTGTAACCTGGGTCACTCTTCTCCAGGTGATCTGAACTTCTGTCTTCAGCGGACTCTTTTCCACCCAGGAGCAACCAACTACCCCTTGCACTCCCACCCTCCTCATCAACCCCAACTCGATGATGTACCCAAAAGAACTCTTGGATCATTCCAGGGGTAGCCATGTTGCGTCAAATGGCAGCCTGATCGTGTCCACATCTCCGTCAACCACATGGAGTGGAGCCGCCATAATCGAGGAACTTCTCGGACCGTAGCCCTAGTGGTGTAGCAGTGTAGACAGCGCTTGGCTTAAAAAAAATGTGCCTTAATCTTCTGGTCTGGGTCTGTTGTTTTGAACCGGTCTGCCTCCCCTGGGCGGGAGGGGTATGGAAGCCTCACTGTATTGCATAGCCTCAGCTGGGGACTGGAAGAAATGCGCCCTGCCCGCATGCTGAATCCTCATTTTGGCGGGGAACATCAGAGCGTATGGTATTTGCCGTTCTCTTAAGAGTCTTTTAACTCGTTCATAGGATCTTCTACTTGCTTGAACATCGGCAGAAAATCTGGGTATTTGCGTGTCCGGTTTCCATCATGTTGTAATGTACCAGCCTCTCTAGCCGTGCGCAGGATTAAGTCTCTGTCTCTGTAATTAAGTAGCCTGGTGATTATTGTGCGTGGCGGGGCCCCTGGTTTAGGGACCGGGCCTGCGTGCGATGCACCCTCTCAATCAGGAAATGTTCGGAAAATGCTTCCTGGCCAAATATCGTTTTAAGAAGCAGTTCGAGATGTTTTTCCATTTGGCCTTTTCCGAATGTTTCCACAATGTCCACCACCCAGATGTTGTGGCGTCTTGATCTGGATTCGAGGTCTTCACATTTATTTTGCATTTTGGACATGGCCTCTTTGAGTTGGGTGATATCGTGACTATGGTGTGCAATTGCGTCTTCGTTGATGATTATTCTATGTTCTGCTTCGGTTACACATGCACTCTTTGTCCACCCTGGCCTTTAGGGAGCCAATGGTGGACACTATGTCATCCAACTTCGTATTGACTGCCCGAAATCCGTCGTCATAACGAGTCTTAAGTTGTTAATCTGTCTTCTTTATCGCCATTTTCCAGGTTCAGAGCTTCATTATTGGTGGATTATCTCTGCAACGGTAGATTGTGTTTGGCTGGTAGTGTGTACGTCCATAGGGCCTTTCTTCTTGTTGCTGGGGGTCTTGGCCACTTTACCCAACTTTTGGGGTTCGCCCATGTCGCTTGCCGCAGTATGCTGCGCTACAATATCTTTCCCCTGGCTGTAGCCCATGTTCCCCTTCTATGAATTCTAGCAAAGCATTCCGTCTTGTCACAGGGCTTCTGGCGTATCTACTCTGATGGACTGTGTCCTCCCACGCATTACTTCACAACACGCTCAATAGTTTGGCTCTGAGGGGTGTCCGAGGGTTGTCAGTGTCCAGGTCAGCCGATTCGCCAGAGAGGGGTCTCTGCCTGCCTTGCCATTTATCTTCAGAGCCGCGAACAGCTCCTGTGTAGCCAATAGAGGACAGGGGTCGGGTGTGCAACTCGGGGGGGGGGGGGGGGGGGGGAGAGGGGGGAGGGAAACCGGCACAGCCCGCACCGCAATCATGGACCAGGTTAGTGGGCTGCTACCTGGTTAAGCGGGAGCACCAACCTCCCGCCTTCACACCGCCCGCCACACCAACCCCCAGCTCCCAGCATGTGCAGGCCGGGTGTGGGATGCAGGGCAAGTTTTAAATGTGGGCTCGGAGCTAGTCCCCGCCAAAGCGTGCACAAATGCATGCTGTTTCAGGCCTCAGGATTGTCAATCGGGCCGTGTCGCCTCCCCAACGTCTCGGAGGAGCGAGGACGGCGGGAGGCACCACCCACAAGGGTCACAGCAAGCGCTGTTCCGCCGCAGTTCGGGTAATCTGTTTTCAAGCGGCGAACCTCCAGGCCGCCTTGCCCACTAACGGTGTCTTATTTCTCCTGCCTTGGATGATATGCGGGCCGCGTTCAGCTCCGTCCGATCCCAGTGTCTCACACGGGACCGCTGCTCCACCGCCCCCCAGCGGGGCATCGCAGGGCTGATGGGGTCTCTGGGGCTCCGCTTTAGCAGCAACAGGATATTAAGGTCACCGTCTCTTCCTCACGGCCAGGGCGCCTTTCCGGACACTGCATACAGCCACAGGGCGCGGGCGAATCCACAGGCCCCGCCCCCTCACGGCCCAATGCACGATTGCGACCGCGGCCTCCAGCTGCTTCTTCACGGAGCCCTTGGGTGGATCACGCCCGCGTGAGGGGTCGGGCAAACTTCTGGCCCCCACAACTCCAGTATCTCTCACCGCAGCGTTTCAGGATTTACAGGACTCCAGAACGGGTCTCTAGTGCGTCTGTACCTCGGTTTTGGGGTCTGACTGCAGCTCCAAAAAGGATCAATAATCACAGGATTTTGAGACGGGTCGGGAGCTCACAGATCAGGCAGCCATCTTAACAGTGCGAAACAGCACCCCCATACCCAATTTCATGATTAACATCCCCCCTTCTTGATGAAACTTCCCCAAAGAATCATTAACCATTGCTGTCAACTTTCCCATCAGAAATATAGCCCACAACTTGGTCGTCCATTCAATTTTAGTGGACGTCACATCACTCTTACACTTCTATGCCACAGCCAACCTCCCCGCCTGAAGCATGACCTCCCACATTCGAGGGAGACTTGTAGATTCTTCTTCCTCTCTAGGAACTCCCATCAATATTAGTAGCAGGTCCAGTGTTGATGTTAATGTGGTCCCCCCACCCTCTTTTATCCAACTAAGCAGCTCCGTCCAATAGATCTGACTCCTTGAAGAGGACCACTACTAGTGATGGAGGGAGCCCTCCCTCTGGGACGCTGAAGGGATGCCCCCCCAACCCCCTGTAAATTTCCGATAACCGGAGTGGATCTAAGTGCCACCAATGAAGCATCTTGACATGGATGTTCCATTGCTGCTGTAAAAAGATGGCCATGGATCATGGTGATGTACAATTTCTGCCATGTTTGAGTCAATCAGTTACTCATAATGCACTGCGCAATGTCACCGAAGGCATCATGGCACAGTCAAAGATATCGGCGAGAGGCAGAGGCAGACAACAAAGAAGGGAGCTCACGCAAAAAGATGGGTTTTGAGGTTGTGTACAAGAGCTCAGTCATTGATAAACCGTCACGGAAGCGAGTTCCAAAGTTTGGGACCCGCCACTGAAAAAGCTGTTCCACTGACTTGCTCTTTGCTATACTTGGGAATAAAAGAAAGCGCAGCATTGGCAGATTTCAAGGAGTGACCAGGGCAATAGCTGCGCAACATCTTTTGGATCACCGAGCAGCCTTTCCCATTCAGGGTATGCTGGATCGTACATGAAGCCTTACATTTTAACCGGGCTGTAAAGACTGGCGCCTTCGAGACATGCTGCCCGAAAGGAATCCCTTTCACCAGCAGAACTGCTGCATTTTGCAAAACTTGCAAGCGGCGTATAAGATAAGCAGGCTGAGAAAGGTAGACTGCATTGCAGTAGTCAATGCTGCCGTTTAGAAAGGCTGCTGCCACTTGGGCATGAAATTCTCTGGGAATGGGGGGAGGACTTTCTTCAGTTATTTCAGAAGACCAAGACCACAGACTGAATTTATCTGGCTGTCCATGTTAAGCCAGGCAGATATCTTTATGCCCAGGTTCCGGACTATTTTAGCCGGCTCTGGTAATGGGCCTAACAGAAGGCTGTAAACAGAAGTCCAGCTTGCAGGTGCTTCCGGTGGTCCCAAGATCAGAACCTCTGTCTTCCCGCCATTCCGTTGTAGCCAGTTGGCTTCCATCCAACCTCTGGAGTCAAGACAGAGCTTTAATTTGAATGCTGTTTCCATTTGGCCCAGCCTAAACCATATCTGGGTATCAGCATATCGGAAGACTCAGAACCCAAATGAGCATCAGCAGGAGGTTGGATATACAAGTTAAAAAGCAGCGGGGACAGAGCAGAGCCCTGCGGGACCTCGCATGTGACCGCAACTGGAGAGGACCTAGAGAGGGGGTGGGGGAGAAACAATCTGTATGCAGGAAGACAAAGCATGGAACCCGTCAAGTACTGGACCAGAAAAACACACTCCTCCTAGACTGGAGAGTAGGATCCCTTGATCAATAGTGTCGAAGGCGGCCGACGGGTCCAATAATATAAGACCTGTACTGCACTCTTCCCTAATTATGGTGTGATAGTCCAATACTGCTACCAGCTTCAACTCCTTTCCGATCATGGGATGGAAACCCATCTGGCAGGGTCTAAGATGTTTTGCCTCTCCAGAAAATCCCTCAATTGGGGGGTTAAGGGGGTGGGGGAAATCACTGCTTCCAGCACTTTCATGAAAAAAGGCAGTAATGAAATTGGGTGATAGTTGGAGAAGACCGAGGCATCCAGTGATGGATATTTTAGCAGGGGGAATCACCATTGCTTCTTTCAATTTAGAGGGGATTAAGCCATACACCAGGGAAGAATTCATCGCCTCTGCTTAAATAGGCACAAGGGAATATCGTGAAGGGGCGATGCTGACTTAAGGCCTGCCCCTACTTTGCTGGTCCCCACTCCATTCGTGAGCATAAAGTAATTGTGTGGGATGCCGACCAGCTGTCTAAGCTGTTGCTGGGCAGGAGAGCACTCCGAAAGTGCGGCAGAGCCATCCTTTGGTGCGCCCTTGCTAGAGATGTCTTTCTTAATTCCCTCAATTTTGTCAACAAAAAAGCTGGACAAGTTATCACATAATACCTGTGAATTTGAGGACCCAGAGGTGCCAACCGGATTGGACAAGCTTTTTATGATCTCCGTTTTTTCGTGCTATTTATAGCCAACTCAATTGAGTGGGCAAAGTAGGCCGATGTAGCTATTTTTATGGCTTTATGATAGACCATGAGTAGACCAATACTCCTTGAATCTTTGCCTCCCGTCCACCTGGGCTGTCACCAGGACGTGTACATTTTTAGAGCATCCCCTTCCTTAAGAGTGCGTTGTTCAGCACCTGTTTGAACGGCGTCAAGGGACATGCTAGCTGTCTTTCCCAGTTAGGGTTCATCAACACCCCTTTTAAGCAGAAGTACTCAAAAATGCCAATAGATTCCCCCCAGCATTGTCTTAACCTCCTCGTACCCCTTGAAAGTTCCCTCCTCAAATAACTGCCCAACTCTCTCCAGCCATGTGTCCGAACACTTCCGTGAGTGCTTAAAATCCCTTCTACTCGGGTCTAGTGGCGATCCCCACAACAAGCTCATTGGAGACGGCCAGGAGGACAGCGTGTCATTTCCCCCATCCCCCTTTTTCCGTAGGTCCCACAGCACTCCCAGGGTTGGTTGTGACTTCACTTTTTTGGGGACATCTTTCAGAGGAGCCCACAAAAGGTCTCCGACTTTCTTTGGATTTGTGAACACATCCTCCATATATCGTAGCTTTGCCGCCTTATAATCAGATGTCTGGGAATACAAAACCCCCACAGTCTCTAGGTAGCGTCAAGGTGTTCGTTATTACTCGTGATTTCTTCCCCTGCCAGACAAATTTAGACACCATGGAATTGAGGTCATTATAAAAAGGCTTCCGCCAACTTTACAGGTATTGCTGCAAAGAGGTTCAGTAGTCGCAGCAGCACATGGATTTTTACAGCGGTCAGTCTACCATACCAGGAGTGTTAGGGGAGCCCCACTGAGCCAGATATACTTTGATCACTGCCAGCATTGGGATAGGATTAACACAGACTAGTGCCTGTGCTAGGGAGAAATCTCCTTCTAGGGCTAATTTCCCTCAGTGAGTCCCCCAGCAGCTTTGCTGGATTTCTGGAGTTTATTTTTTCTACCTGGTAAGAGCGTACATCCTTTTTCCACTCTTAGATGTGTTTTGGCCTATGTTTTTCTACTCCTTGTGTCATCTTGGGCACTGGAGCACACCACTCCAGGTGCCCCTGTTCTTGTACGGGTTACACAGCACCTTTAGTGTAGTAACCCAGGGTTGTCTTTAAGACTTCCCTCTGACTCCATTTCGCTGGGGCTGACTACAGTCCCCCAGAGAAAGGTAAAGTTGCCATTTACTTTACATAGTCATTTTTACCACAGACCCAGTACACCTCATCCTACATGGAGTACTGGAAAGGGCTAATCTGTACCCCTTTTCTGTCTGTACCTCCCTGAGCATTGTTTTGCGCTCTTAACATTTAGACTTGGCTGGTGGCAGTGGTATCTACCCTATCTTTTCTACCACGATTATATTAGATAAACGTGGTACTGTTCTTGGCTATTACATTAGCCCCGAACATAAACCCACTTCACCAAATCATCTTTCTTTTGGCTCCGGTTCGGTTTATTCGCCATTTCTTTTTGTTAAAGTCCTTCTTGTGTTTTACTTTGCGCGGCAAACTAGGTTTGCCTTCTTTGTTCACCGTCTTTTGGTGGGCTTCTGCAGAGAAGCCCTCCTCTTGGCGCCTGGGTGCCTAGGTGGGCTGAATGTGAGGGAGGGGTGTAGTCATCCCCTGCACAGGGTATCCTAGGAAACCCAGGTCGCACTTTGCCATGATTGGAGTCATCTTCCCTTGAGTCCGGATAACCACCTGCTGAGCCTCTCCTGTTTTTAAGGAGCACCTTTTATTCGTTGTCGCTGCTGCCGGCTTCATCCCTGCGTGGTGCAGACCCCCTTCAGACGTCGTCCTTCACAACGAAGCTTCAGGAATTGTGGGTCTGCGGGAAACCAACAGGAACAACTGCCAGGGCAGAAGCTGCATCGTGGGAGTAAGGTACTGTGGTCTACTCGAGGAAACTGGGTAAATTCCTATTCTTCATCTTCAAGGCTCGTCCTTGTCGTCCCTCCTTCTTATAACTTTTGCTTCCGAAGATATGACAATATCCAAGTACTTTTGGGCTACTCTGAATCGTGAACTGTCTTAACGGTGTGATCTTCGGGACAGGTCTCCGGTGTCACCTAAACCTGGCTCCGACCCTTTGACTTTTGAACTCCTGTTTCTGAGTGTTTCTCGATACTGTCTGCCTAACCTAAATATTGCCTGTGATTTTTGCCTCCAACTCCCTCTGGGTATCTCAGGTGCTAAGTGTGTTTTTGCCCCGGTAGCATTTCATGTCACGGATACGCGTTTATTGAGTAGACCGAACTGTCCAAAAGTGATCGCAACCGTATCCGCGGTATATTGTTTAGTTCAGAACACCATTTCCTTAAAACACAGGGTACTTACCATGAGACTTACTGTACAAAGTGCATTGGTTAGTTGTATATTTAACGTGTGGTTTTGTTTAAAGTTTAATAGGTGTATTAAGGAGCACCTTTTATTCGTGTTGTGTTTATAACTGATGGTGTAAAAATAAATGTACTTATATTTTTTACCTGAAACCTTGAGTTAGTGTTTGCTTGAGTCAAAGTAATTGTGGTCCCTTTGTGTAATCTCTGCTACTGCTCATTACTCTTGAGATGAGCCTGGCTGCTCTGTTAGGCAGAAACCTGTGAAGTTCCCTTAGGGACCACTGCAAAAGATTTAGGACTACAGGTGGTTGGCAGTAAACCCAATTGGTAGCAGTCTTTACCACGCAGATTTACCTGGTAGCTGTGGCTGAGCAGTCAGACTTCTCTCAAGATGAGTTAGGCAGTATATAGAGTATACACATTAGGTACAGAGACACAGTAGCACAAGCAAACACTGACCAGAGCTTTGGTGTAAAAGTATATAATTATTTAAAGACACCTTTGTAAATTACACTAGCACAAAAAGAGGTAAGTAAATTCAACACACAGTCACCATCATATATATACAACCCTGATTACTTATTAGACAAGTCTTAGTGAGAGACACCACTTATTTTCAGACAGGAGTGAGCGCTTAACATGAGATGGCACTCTAATAAGTTATTAAAAAGGGAGGAAAAAAGGCAGAGTTATGAAAGCACACAAATGTCTATACTTTTCAAAGAACCACAGTGAGGCAGGTTAGGCAAAGTCTACTGGGGAGCAAGGAAGTTCAAATGCCAGACCCACTCTTAGAGAGAGCAAGCAAAATGTGTCCAGGATCACACAGTGGGATTATGACCAAAGAGTCTTTGTAGAAAGTTCACAAAAGATTGAGATCAAGTCAGGAAAAGTTAGTTAACAGGTCCCAAGCTAGCCCAGGTAAGAAAGTCAAGGATTTACTGTCACCCCGAACAATCTGTCGCAAGGGAAGCCAGGCGGAACACAGTACCTGAAAGTGGGAAGAACGCTCCAGCGGGGGCAGTTGTTCATTGCAGCGGGTGCAAGTCGGTGTTTCGTCCAGAGGAAGAGGAGGTCTCGACATGGAGGAAAGCTGAAGGTTGTTGCGCTGCCAGGGAAGAAACCAGCCGTGGAGTTTCCCGGTTACAAGGTACCACCCTTTTCTTCGCGGTAGTGGTAAACCGTGGTATTCCGGTTGCCGGGGTGCTTGGCACAGGCAAGGCGACCACGAGATAGTCCAGGAAGGGCGAAAAGACAGGCAAACTGGTTATCCCCACCAGTCAAAGGAAGAAGACTCTCCGGACTGAAGATCTCCTCTGTCGTCGCGAAAAGTGGTGAGACGGTTCCGCAGGGCTCCACCGGTGGTGTCGTCATTGCAGGTCGGCTCAGCTTCTCCCTCCTGGGATTCTTTAGGTCCTGTGGCAACTTCTGAAGTTCCAGTCCCCAAAGCCCTGCTTTTATGCAGAAAACCCCCATTCATTCAACATTGCTGTCAATCAAACGGCTCACCACTTGGGCCAATCAAACAAGTGCGACTTGAGTTGCCGAGGCAACTCAGTCCAGGGTGCCTAAACCCCCTCCCACGCCCCCTGTGGTACCCAGACAGAGTGGCACCACTTTTGGAGGCTTCTGTGGAGAAGCCCGCCAAAAAATGGAACAGAGGGCTCGACTTGGAGTCACAGAAGCAAACACAAACGCCATTTTGGAACCAAGTTTGTGCTAAAATTACCAACCGCTGAATTAATATTAATTTAATAAACCGGCGGTATGTTCGAGGCTACCACGTTTTAACCTTGAAAATGGGAAAATCCCATAGGAATATATTCGTGGTCGAATATAAAGTAGTATCCACTGCCACCAGCCAAAACTCCGGTCGGGGGGACTGGGCAGTGCCCCCTCGAACAACAGACCCCGGGGCAATCGAATTGCCCCGACCAGTACGTCCACAATAGGATGGTTTGTTCTGGTTCTGTTCACAATTTGAGACTAGTAAAGCCAATGGTGACTTTACATGCCCTGGGAGACAGTAGTCAGTCCCAGGGTATGGAGTCTATGTTTGGGGGTCGCTACGACACCCCTGGGTTACGGCACGGAGGGTGCTGTGTAACCCACATACTAAAAACACATGAAGCTCTATGGGGTAAAGGACCCCATAGAGGAAAAAAACACATACAAAGTCAAAGGAACACCTCAAATCAGGTCTAAGAGTGGGAGGAAAAGATTCTCACTCTTAGCAGGAGAAAAAAATAAACCCCAAAAATCCAGCAAAGCAGCTGGGGGACTCACTAGGTTTGGGAAATTAGCCTTTACAGAGAATTCTCCCTAACACTCTGCTACTGCTACCACTATAACTTAGTAGTACAGGCTTGTACCAAAGGTAAAACTTGTATTGCCACCTGTGGTCTTAATTGTGTGTAGTGGTCCCTCAGGGCACTGCACAGGATTCTGCCTAAAAGCCTGCTGGTCCCTAGGCACACGGATTCCCAAGTAATTACCTCCATCTCTACTATCATACCTCTGACGGATTTCCCCACCCGCCTCCAGCCATTGGCATTGTTTAAAAGCATCACACTGGTTTTTGTCACATTTACCTTTAGCCCGATGAATGAGCCAAAAGAGTCTATTTGGGTCAGCAGTTCCGGGAGCGACTGGTGGATCTTTACTAGGTAAGCAAGGATGTTGTCCACAAATAGGGACAGTTTAAACGTCACCTCTCTACATTGGATTCCCTGGATCTCCGTATTTTCCCTTATTGCGATTGCTAATGGTTCCATTATCAGTGCATATAGAAGGGGGGGGAGAGGGGACAACCCTGTCTCGTACCCCTAAAGAGGCAAAACGGGGAGCAGAGAAACCTATCGATCTGTACTCTGGCCGTGGGGGCTCTGTACATCGACGAGACCCACCAGCGAAATAGAATGATGGCCAAACCCCATCTTCTGCAGTACCTTACACATACAGACCCATTTGACCTGATTGAAGGACTTCTCCTAGTTGATCGACACCAATCGCGCGTCTAGTTTCCAGAGGATATAATCGAACCTTTAATAGGAATCATGGACTTGGGAATATTACGTATATGATTGGTCCGCCCCCTGTCCCATAGTGCACGAGTCAAATACCCCCAGTTCTCAGTTGATTTGTAGGAAGCCTCGAGATTGGGTCACTCAACACAGGAGGGGATCGAGTCAGTCATTCTCCTGCCATCTGTTTCCGGGTCTAGGACCATTTAAAGACCTCCCCCCTCACCCCACAGTATCAGGACGTCCTCTACAAATAGTTGAAGCTTTCCCTTCACTACATCACAACACAAGGTCTGGCCCTCATTCAGGCAGTAGATGGACCCCACAGTCAGCCCGCAGCCCTTTACCTTCCCCTTCAAAAAGAGAAAGGGCCCCTCTGAGTCCCTGAGCTCCCCTTCCCCCTTCATACCCATTTTGCCAGTGGTTATAATCGCTACCCACACCCCCTTTTCTTGGTTGTGCCTGATGCCCTGTATGCCGTGTTTGTAGACCTAGCTTTCAATGTCGGTTTTTCCCTTTTAATCCAGTGGGTTTCCTGAATAAACATACCAAGCTTAAGTCGGTTTAACTCCCGTACAGTAAGCAACCTTTTGAAAGGGGAGTTTAAGCCCCGCACATTAAGGGATCCCACCCCAAGGGCGAAGGATGTCTCAATCATTTGGTCCCTTCCAGAGAATCTTATGGTTCCCACCTGCATTCCCTATAATTATTTTCTCACCACTGATTATTTGGTTCACCCATGTTTCCTGGCGCCTCACAACCCCGACGTACATAGAACTATCATAACTTTTCGTTGTATTCTTAAACCCTGCTAACAGCCCAGTCCTCCTCCCCACTGTCGTCTGCCTCCGGCCTTTTGCCAGTAAGCGTAATGGCACAAGAACGGACCGCCAGACTCTCTCCATCCTTTCTCCACATTCCACTCATATCTCCATTCCGAGCCCCCCCTCTACACGCCCACAGTACCCAAATTCTTCCACCCCTTACCCTGCTCCTACTCCACCCCCCAAATCCTCCACCTAGAAATTCCAACCAAAACCAAAGGTCTGTACCCTGAATACCCCTTATGTTACCCCCAAACCTCACCTCCCTTAGTCGTCCTACCGTCTAACAACTTGTAACAGCTTGAAAAACTTGAGCATCCCCAACTTCGTTGTGACCCGGAGGAAGACTGTAGCCCCCCACCGCCCCCCAGGTCTGTCAACCAAGAAACAGTAGTGCAAAACCCTCCGAATTCCGATCGACTCCTTAAGGATCCCGCAGTGGGCAGTGTGTTCAGTTTTTTATATTTTCGGTCTCTTGAAACCCTTTGCCTGTCTCAAGGACCTCCCCTCTTCTTCCTGTGTCCCAACTCTGCCCCAGCCATCGGTCCAGTTAGTGATCTGAATTCCTCCTCGGTCAGTAGCTCCTCAGAGACTCTACAGATGTCTTTTTCTGTAACCAACTTGTATTTAGATACTTCCAGTTTGAAGGATATTGAAAATGGTAACCCCCAACTGTATCTCACCCTTTTGAGTTGAGCCACCTGATCAGTGGGCCACACTGACATCTCCTGGATAGAGTAAATGGAGAGGTCTTGGAACACCGCGATTTGGGCGGTGCCCCACTCCACTGCCCCCACTCTCCTGGGCTTGTCAATGGTCAAAACTGTGGTATTGTCCTCGTTGAAGATCTTGTTGATCGCCTCATTAATCGCTCTGATATCCCCTTCCGTGTCTCTGCGGGGGAAAAAACTAAATTTTCAGTCATCCATTTTCAGGGCGATTGCCTCTTCTCTCCTCTCAAGTTCCGACACTTGTATGTCGATCTAGGTTTCCAAGATGACCACTGAGGATTGGTTGGCCTTCAGCCCCTCAAGTCTGTCATTCGCTTCCACCTTTTTGTCAAGGCCATCTATCCTCCTACCAATGTCATTGCGGATGCCCCTAATCTCCTCCATTAAATCTGCAATGTCACTTTTTGTGGACATCCCGTCCTTCACCATATTTGGGAACGCTGAGGGGGGGCTCCCCGGGTTGTCGGTATCGCTGCCTTGGGCCTGTACTTCAGAAGTGCAGCCTTTCAACTCATGTGTTTGGGTGGGGCGCCCTTCAAAATCTCTGATTACTACACTCCTTTTGGGCTAGCTATGATGACGGGGGCAGTGCTCTTCTCCTCCTGCTGAACTCTTCAAACTGCCCGACCCATAGATGTGCGGGCGTCATCTCCCGATGGACTTGGGTGTGAGCTCCGATGCTAGTCTCTACCTCAGGGTTCCGTGGGTTGGATGGGGACCACCGGCCCTATAGGGGCCCACCCCACAAGGTTTCCAGGTGTCCTGAGAGCTAGATCACTTTGTCCTTTACAGATTCACTCCTCCAGGACCCGCAACCCCTGTTAGCCTTAGCCTGCTCACTCCCCAAGTGGTTGGAGGGTGCTGGTAGTGACTCAGAGGGCGGTGATGGCTCCATCTCCGCCTGCGCCTGTGAAGGCCCCCGGAATCTAGGGGAGATATACAGGTGCCTCTTTCCTCTCTGTTCTGGACTGGAGCATGGTATTTTGTCTCAACCCATGTCTCACTGCCTGTCTCAACCCATGTCTCACTGCCTTAAAGTGGCCATGGGTACTCTGGGGGGGGGGGTTCTGAGGGGAGCCTGGGTTCTCTCAGCCCGTTTCCATGGCCCAATACACCTTTGAGGTCCACCGCAGGGCCTTGCTTCTGGGTTTAACCTCTGTGCTAGGTTCTTCCTCCTTCCCTGCTCCGGTGCGCTGCCTCTTGTCTCTTGTGAAGCCTCTGCACAGGGCTCTGGTGCACAGGAGGCGGACCGCTGTGAGGCCCTGCACCTCGCCTCCTCCCTCCGGGTCAGCAGCTGCGTCAGAGTTGCAGTTCTCCTTTAGCTCCCTTCAAGGATTATCTCAGTCTTCTTCTCATGGACCTTGGGTGCCGGATGGGGGCCTCCCTCCACAGGCGTCACCCCCGGGCTTGGATCTGAACCTCTGGGCCGCTCCTCTCAATACTTTGGGGTTCTGTGTCTGAGGGTGGGGGAAGGTGCTGTTTTCGATTCTCCCTGCTCTCATCTACGTCTCACCTGGAGCCCAGGCTGTGCCTGAAACTCTCTGCTCTGATCTCTGGGGCTGCCGGGTCGATTGTCCCTGTTTTTTCTCTGGATGCTCCCTGGGGCCCTAGGGGTCGGCGGGGGGGTCGTCTTACATTGTGATGGTGATTTTGTAGGAGGGGGGGCGCTCGGGACCCCAAAACACGTGGCATGAAGGGAGCTGCACAGAAAAGCTAGTGCATCACTGTGCCCCCTGTTGGCCCACCTCGGTCTGCGCCCTCTTAATGACATTGTACAGGCAGAGTTCCCAGTGGTTCCGAACACCACTACAATATTGTGCAATATACCTGTTGATGCCACCCACTTCACTGCAGTGGATTTGAAAAATGCTTTTTTCAGTGTCCCTGCATCCTGACTCGCAGTATCTCACTTTGTTTACGTTTGCTGGGGGCCGATTTCAACATACTAGTTTCTTCAAGGTTACTGTGAGTCCCCGAGTATTTTTAATAGGGTGCTACATAAAGGTTTATGTAACATTTCTGTCCTTAGTACCATTATTCCATATGTGGATGACTTGTTGAGCTATAGCATCACTGAGCACCAATGTGGGGAAGACACTATAGCTTTGTTACAATTGTTGGCTGACAAAGGGTACAAAATGACGATATTGTCAGCAGGTGTAGTATTTGGGACAGTTGATTTCAGTGAATGGCAAAAGAGTAACTCCAGAACAAGCAGCAGCAGGGTGTGCCACACCCCAGCCAGTAACAGCGATGGATATTCAGACATTCCTTGGCTTACACAACTACTGTAGAGAATGGATTTTTGATTACACGTCATGCACTAAGCCATTGTTCCAGGCCTTCAAGGAAGCACAACGAACAAAAAATACTATCATTTTCACTGATGAAATGGTTGGTAAGTTTCAGAAGCTTTAAGATGTTATTTCTACTGCCCCAGTATTGGCTACTCCTGATTATACGCTAGAGTTGTATCTCTTTTCACATTCTGATGGTCAAATTTGACTGCCATACTGACACAACACAGTACCATGGGGCATAAGCCTTTGGCTTATTACAGTGGCATGTTAGGTTCTATCATGCAAGGGCAGTTCCCACGTGAACAAGCGTTTGCTGCTGCTACCTTCGCTTTTGAGAAGGCATGGGATGTTCACTAACCTTGTATATGGAGCATGTTTTTTCCGCATATGAACTAATACTGTTAAGCCTGTTCATTCACATTGTTCGTTGTAAGAGAGTGAACCCAGCTACCTTTTTGACTGAAAATATTACTGACGATGAGGTGCATGACTGTGTCACACATGAAGGTCCAGAGGATAACAATCCTAAGGCAAGTGACTATGCTCTTGATGAAGAGGTGTATTTCGTTGACAGGACTTAAACTATTGACCAGGAGACTGGGCAGAGACATGCTGGGGTGGGGGTGGTGTGTCTGGTTGATGGAGAGTTTGATGTTTTGCAGCGGGGGCTTCCAGGACGTTCAGTGCAAGCAGCAGAACTGTGATCACCCTCATTGAAGTGCTTGAGGCAGCATAGGGATGCCGAGTAACAATATATTTGGACTTTGCTTATGTCACAACAACTGTTCATTCAGGACTGTCTAGATGGATGAGAAGAGGGTTTTCGTAGAGCAGATGTATTCCCCGTACAGCATGCTGCTTTGTTAGACAGACTGATTGATGTGCTTGCACAACCTACACTTCCCACAATGGTAAAGTGTGCTGCCCAGACAAGTGGTGTGGACTAAGTGTCCCTCAGGAACGAAAGCGGCAGAGACCACGGCAAAGCAGGCTGCTTATTTGCCAGTACCAGACATACCTGAGCATTCCGTGTTTTCAGCTACAGTTGAAGGTACCATATACGGCCCTCCCCGTTAAAGGAATTGAGATACAAGGCCAGGCCCCACAAAGTGAAAAGTTAGTGTGGCAAAAGAGAGGGTGTGCACAATCCCCAACTGACTTGGTGTCGAGACAGATGAGTATAGGGCAAGACGTGATGCCTCCAACATTGTCTCTGGTGGTGGTCGACCAGCTCCACTACCCCACCCACCTATTTAAACAACATATTACAGCAGATATTCAGGAAGATTGGTATGTGCCGAATATTCAGGAATTGTTATCCTTGTTTACGTCCAACTGTGTGGTGTGCCAGACCTATAGCACAGGGCAAACCTTGAAGACATTAAAATGCACTTTGCTGCATGCTAATGATCCATTTTGTGATTTGCACAAATATTTTACTGACATGGGAGAGAGGTGTAATTCTTTTCGTTATTTGATAGTGGTGGTTTGTCCTTTTTCCCATTGGTTTGAGGCTCGTCTATGTGCACATCCTGATGCCAAATCGGCAGCCTAGTTTTTGGTGAGAAGTGTTTCCCGATAGGGAGTGTGCAATACCCTTAGGAGCGACAATGGCACACACTTGTTTGATTAAAGAAATTGCAGCTCCTTTGGGAATAAAGCACAAGCTGTGTTCCATTTACCACCCTTAGGCAAACAGCGTTGTCGAAAGGATGAACGGTCTGTTCAAAACAAAATTGTCTAAATTGTTTGCAACACTTTAAAGGAACTGGGTGCATTGTCTCCCCTTCGCCTTGTTCAGTTTAAGGACCCAACCCTTTAAGGACCATCACCTCTCCCCTAATGAGATGTCAACAGGGAGACACATGCAACTCCACTAACTCCTGTGCCGAGTGCTTTAGATGCTTCAGATGCTCACAGGGCTGTCGATCCTGGGGGATGAATTCCATTCATATTTAACGCAGTTAACAAAGTGTATGATATACCTTTCTCAACAGATTGCTCCATGGTGGTTGGAAGATGTCGACAACAGTGTTGCACCGGAATCTGCCAGCTTGCCACCATTGCAGTTGTTTCATAATGATAGTTTATATAAAAAATGTCATGTGCAGGTCGAGTAAACCTGGTTATAATGGTCCTTACACTGAAGTATATGTTACTCCCCTTGCTATAGTTTGTGGAATCTGCTTAGATCACATGCTGTGCATAGGCCGACATCTAGTGGAAGCTGCAGAGTATTAGTTTGTTTTTCAAAACTCGAAAATGGGCGTCGACCTAGGGCGTGCCAGTAATACTATCCCTAGTGTGACGTCCACTGTACCCATGATCCCTCATGCGTGTAGGACCCTTAGATTGTTTTTTTCCGTCATACTTGTCGGAAGCATGGTTGCGGAGTTCCCTGGCTTTCAGCCATTTTGTCATTAACCTTAAATTCCCCGCTCTTTAAATCTCACGACGCCTGTCCGAAGAGCAGTCGAGGCTCGACAGACTTTGGGCCTCGGAAGGCCTCTGGTCTCGGCCCGGGCCTCTGGCCTCGGCCCTGCAAGTAGGGAGAGTGGGGGGTGGACATACTCACACTCGTTTATTTCCTACATACACTCGCCCGCTGCCATAGACTAACATATGGAGAGTACTCCATTTAAATTGTGCCCCAAGTGCAACCGCAAGTTCCCTTGGGTGGATAAACAAAATACTTGTAATATCGGTCTGCCTAGGGATCACCCAGAAGCTAATTGCAGAGCCTGTAAGCTCTTTAAGGCTAAAGCACTAAAGGACTGCACCACTAAATGTTGGGCCCAGTACGCCAGGCAGCTCGAGGCCATGGAGGCGGTGGGTTTCTTCAGTGATGACAGCAACGTCAATGTTTTGGACGGCAAGGGCACAGGGGTGTCAATAGACACCCAAGCGCGAGTACCCGGCCTCTGAGGATTGTCCGGCGGGCAGTTATGGGGACCACACCCGGCGACATGAGCGCTCCACACACTAATGCACCTAAGCACACTAACCCCAGCCGAGACATGACACGCGTGTCGAGTGATCGGATGAAAGAGGCACAAAGAGAGCAGTCCACAGAAACCGTGCCCTCTGGGCGTTCCAGGTCGAGATCGCCTCACGACACACAGCAACCATCCACAATTGCCAAGAGTGTCTTGCTCCCCAATGTTACGGAGGTCGGGTCGTCGGGAGACAAAGCCAACCTCTACCCCCATGCAGCACGCCTAAAGTCGGCTCTGGCAGCCCTTTCCATGTCTGCCTCCAAATCCCCACACACGCCCTCTAAAGCTACTGAGCCTTCCCAACCCACCCCCGAATCTCAGCGATATGCGTCGAAAGATTCAGAAAAGGCCGGTCAGAGAAACATGCCTCTACTCATGGTAAAGGGGGGAAACAGCAAAAGAAGTCATCAGACAAAGCAGCTGTACCCCAGGTCCAGAAGGACAAGCATAAATCTTCAGATACAGATGGATCCAAGACCCCTGACCCTGTCAACAGGCCCAAGATTGTCCCTCCCACTCCACAGGATATGGGAATAGAAGAGGTACCCTAGTAAGAGGTGTTAATTCCCAGTTCCAGGGAATGAAGCTCTGAGGACATTGAGAGGGTGATGAGCAGAATGTCCTTCATGGCTAATTTCTATGAAAAAAACCTGATTATTTTCAGAGCTATCAGAATACCCCTAGCACCTCTACTCCTTCAGGATCCAAAGACCCTCAGCCTAGTAAGAGACCCCGCTATGAGACTCCATCTCAGGGCCTGATCTCAGACCGACTCTCTATTCAGCCTTACCATCAGTATGCTGAAGAATCAGTCATACAAATACTGGACGACCAAGCAGGGGTCGATTATGGAGACGATGAGGAGCAGGATGAGGAGGATGAAGATGAGACAGGGGCCTATAATCTGGACTCACCTATTCCCAAAGATCCACCGGTCAATGACTCACCTGTGAATAATCAGCCACTACTAAATGAGGTCTTAGCTAGAGCTGCAGAGCACTTTCACATAGACACTCAAGGTTTCTCAAGAAGAGAGGGACTTTGCAGAGGAAATGATGGGGGACAAGAAGTCCATCGCCCAAGCCATACCAATTCTGAAGTCTGTCCAATGCAGAATTGACTCCTCACCCCTAATCTCACCTGGGCAGTCAACCCCAGAATTGAAAAATTATTCAGGGCCACCACTTCTGACCCACTGTACATAAGGGGTCAGTTTAAGCCTGACTCACTGGTAGTTACCACCACCAGGAAAAGATTGGGGACACCTCTAGCATCATCTGAAGCTCTACCATACAAGGAGAGCAAGAGGATATATGGTTTAGGAAAGAAAGTGGCCTCCACTTCCGCTTACCAGGCAAGAATCGCGAATACCACTACTCTGCTGGCAAGTTATAATTGTCACCAATGGGAGCAGGTAGCTGCCCTTGTTGCCTCTGCACCAGAACCACTAAAGGGCCAGTTAGCCCAAATTGCGTCGGAGGGTAGATCGGTGTCCGGGTGCATTCTAAAGGCGACTTTTGACGCAGCATATAATGCAGGCTGGCTCACCGCAGAAAGCACTGTCAAGAGATATGGTTGGCTCAGACAGGGTTTAAACCCGAGACCCAGGCTGCTCTTATCGACATGCCGGTGGAACCGAATGTCTTGTTTGGCAAAGCGGTAGAGGACACACTCAAAACTGCCAAAGAGGAATAAGATACCCTGAGGTCCATGGGGCAATTAACTATCAAACCCACAAACCAAAGAGGAAATAATAATTTTCGTCTCTCACGCGGGCCAAAATTCCCAGAGGGGTTTGAATTACTCACAGGGACAAGGTACATTGTGGGGTGGAAACCAACAGACTTCCCAAAGTTATGCCAGAGGTAACAAAAGGGGCCGTGGTAGAGGGAGAGGCAGCCCAGGCAGGGGAGGTACGCCTCCCAGCAAACAGTGACGCTCCGCTCAGGGTCCCTTCCCATGCATCCCCAGTAGGGGGGCACATTTCCACCTTCACCAAGCATGGGAAGGGATCACATCGGACAGATAAGTGCTGTCCACAGTGTCCGCGGGAAACTGCATAGAACTGTTGAAGCGCCCCCGCAACCACCCTCAAAGACAAAAAATACACTCCCTGGACCACCAAAAGATCCTCCTCGAGGAAATCGTCTATCTTCTCGCAAGGACGCAATATAACTCATCCCGGGCAACCAGGTAAACAAGGGTATTTATTCAACTTACTTCCTTGTGCCAAAAAAGATCTGAAGATGCGCCCAGTATTAGACTTATGCCCTGCAAACAAGTATGTCAAGCCCCAAAAATTTTGCATAACTACACTCCAAGAGGTAATCCCCCTTCTAAAGTGAGGAGATTACATGGCAACATTGGACATGAAAGATGCCTATTTTCATATTTCCATGTTCCCAGAGCACAGAAGATTCTTGCGCTTCAAGGTGGACAGTCAGCACTACCAATTCAAGGTGCTGCCCTTCGGTATAGCCATGGCTCCAAGGGTATTCACCAAGGTACTGGCGGTGGTGGCGCGCACCTACGCAGGGAGGCAATCCCAGTGTACCCTTAGCTGGACGACTGGCTCATCACGGGAGAAACCCCAGTAATTTGCAGATCCAAAGAACGATCAACCTCTTCGAATTGGGTTTCTTAATCAACGAGAAGAAATCAAGCCTGGTGCCAAGCACCTCCAAACAGTTCCTAGGAGCTGGCCTAAGCACTCAAGTGAGGTTGGCCTTTCCTTCAGAGGAAAGAATTCGGAATCTACTACTGCAAATTCCTCAATATCAGTCCGGCCGCCAGATAAGGGTGCGCAAAGCGATGTGTTTGCTAGGCATGATGGCGTCATTTATTTACCTGGTTCCCCACGCGCGCCTGCGACCCATGCAGGAATGGTTGGCGAAACAGCGGTCTCAGGCAAATGGTCAGTGGGACGATCTAGTGGTCGTTTCGCCAACACTAGTACAGAGTCTTCGCTGGTGGACGAGGGGGAACCTTTCAAATGGGAAACCCTTTTACGATCCAGAAATACAAGCTGTAGTCACGACAGACGCATTCCTCTCAGGAAGGGGAGCACACCACCTTCACCACACAGCGCAGGGCCTTTGGTCTCACACAGTGGCCAAGAATCGCATCAATCTGCTAGAGCTTCTGGCAGTCTTCAGAGCATTTCGAGCGTTGGAACCACACCTTTCGGACCTGTTAGTGCAGATCCTAACAGACAGCACAACAGCAGTTTTACATAAACAATCAGGGGGGCACTCGTTCGCCAAATCTGTCCAGGCTTGCCCAGAATATTTGGATATGGGCACTCAGACGGGACATTTACCTGTCGTCTCAACATGTTCCAGGGGATCTCAATTCACTAGCAGACGCTTTGAGCAGAGACCCCGTTCCGGAAGAGCATGAATGGCGTCTACACGAAGAAGTCGTAGGAGACCCCTTCTCACAGTGGGGCTTCCCCACTAATAGACCTATTAGCCAGAACAAGCAATGCCCAGGATTCGCATCCAGGTTCCCTTAGCCAGACTCCATGGGGAACGCTCTATGGATGAACTGGTCGGCGATGTTTGCCTACGCTTTTCCACCAACCCCTTTGTTGAGGAAGGTGGTCAACAAGATGCACAGGGAATCGATGACGCTCATCCTAGTTGCTTCCATGTGGGCGAGACAACCGTGGTTCCCGCACCTGCACAAACTGGCAGTGTGCGAACCCATCAGACTCCCGTGCTGGCGCAACCTACTATCCCATCACGAAGGACAAACCGTGCATCCTCAACCCAGCTCGATGAACTTGGCAGCATGGCTCCTGAAGTCATAGAATTTGGCCATCTCAATCTACCTCAGAGATGAATGGATATCCTAAAAGAATCTAGGAAACCAAACACAAGACTGTTACTTTGATAAATGGAAGAGATTTGTTATCTGGTGCTGGAATAAACAAATCAACCCGGTTGATTGCACTCCTTCCAATATTGTCACCTACATGCTCCACCTACTGGACGCAGGATTGGTATTTAATTCACTCAAGGTACACCTGGCGGTGCGGTCAGCCTACACCACCTCCCATAACAAGGTGTTGTGGTGGAAAGTACCGGTGGTTAAAGCCTTTATGGAAGGGGTAAAGAGACTTCACCCTCCAATTTCGAACCCACCACCAGGATGGGACCTTAATGTGGTGCTTGCTAAACTCACGCCCCCCCCCCCCTTGAACCCATGCATAAGCTAGTCTCAAACACCTGACCTATAAGACTGCCTTCTTAGTAGACGTTACATCCATAAGACAGGTCAGTAAAATTCAGACTCTGTCAGTGCAGGATCCTTTCTTTGCTGTTCATAAGGATAAACTGGTTCTACGAACTCACCCTAGGTTCTCACCTAAGTTAATTTCAAAATTCCATGTTAACCAGTCCATTGAGCTACCGGCCTTCTTCCAAGAACCCAAAAGCTCTGCTGAGATGAAACTACACACACTAGATGTGCGAAGAGCGTTCCTCTACTACGTAGACAAGACCAGACCGCTAAGAAAGACAGATCAACTGTTTGTCTCGGTAGCTACAGGCAGACAAGGAGATCACGTCTCTAAAGGTGCCTTCTCAAAATGGATAGTCAAATGTATCCAGTTGTGTTACTCCCTTTCAGATAAAACTCTGCCTTTCACGCCAAGGGCCCACTCTACAAGAGGCACTGGGGCCATTCTGGCTTTCATTGCAAATGTACCCCTTGACACCATTTGCAAAGCAGCTACATGGAGCTCTATTCACACCTTTACTCAGCACTACTGCATTGACACTCATTCCAAGACAGATACACAAGTGGGACAAGCTGTTCTAAGACATTTATTTGCTCATGACCCTTCTCACATCCCACCTCCTTCTTCTAACACTGCTCACTAATCTATGCACAGCATGTGATCGAAGCAGATTCCACAAGCCACAGAAGGGATACATTACTCGCCGTAATCGTGTTTCTGATGCTTGTATCTGCTTATATTCACATGCGCCCGCCCTTCCTCTCCTCTGAGAGAAGGCGCATGGATGCTTGTAGTTTTATCTATCTTATCTGCTTGGATACTCTGTATTCGCGCTACTCCTCATGCTACCTCATGTCAGAAAAAATACAATCTGAGGATCCTGCACGCGTGAGGTATCATGGGTACAGTGGACGTCACACTAGGGATAGTATTACTGGCATGCCCTAGGTCGACCCCCATTTTCGAGTTTCGAAAAACAAACTGTAATACTCCGAAGCTTCCACTAGATGTCGGCCTGTGCACAGCATGTGAATCTAAGCAGATACAAGCATCAGAAATACGATTACGGTGAATAATGTATCCCATATATTCTTAGTGCTGTATTCTGGGTAGGCCATATAAAAGGGGTGGAAATGTACTAGTACCTCAAAGGAATGTAAACCTGTTTGATTTCAATTTTGTTTTTTATTTGAATTTAGGCAATAAATAACGCAGTATTTCTTACAATCATATCCAACAAAGATATTCCGCACCCACCCGCTCCCCCATCCCCTCTCTCGATCAGTGCCTTCGGTGTGCAACAGTAAAACCTCTCAGTCATAGTCATGAAGTCAGGGGCACAGGCATGCAGGGGTCGCATGCACAGGAGACCTGGGTCGACACTGTCCTGGCACCTTTTACGCCATGCTCATGAACAAAAGTAAACAAGAACGTCCGTTTAACACCAAGGACCTAGCACTTCAGGTGCATTAACCTTGAGCATTTCGTCCATTAAGCAGGATGCATTAACCTTGAGCATTCCATCCATTCAGCAGCCCCAAGTGCATTCTTTGGTGTGGCTACTAATGGATTGCCTTCGCACGTTCTCACTCTCTAGGAGTGGCAGGGTGTGGCTGGTAAGCCAGCCCTAATGGGCGTGTCCACGATCTCAGCTATATAAGCTGCCCTGATCCTCAAGACAGACGCTTCGTGTTATTCTGCACTCGCAAGCAGCGTAACGCTCACCGTCGCCTGAGGTCAGACTTACCTTTGAAGATCCTGCTTCCTGGACATCCTGCTTCCTGCCAGCATACTTACCAACTGGGGGAAGCTGTTCTTACCTGTACATCTCTTCGGCGAACCAAGTATTCATCTTTACACTTTCCGGAATGCCACCATCTTCATCTTGGCACCGCCATGACACACCATCGTTGACAGCAGCGCCAGCAAGGAAAAACAGAAGACAAGGTTAGACATCGAAAAGACAGTCAGTTTAAGGGTGCACTTCGCCATACTTTGCGCTTTTCCTTAAACTATCACTTACCTGCTGTCGAACATTGCGGTCTTCCATCCGGCCGCATCTCACGTCTCACAGCTGCATTGAGGCCGAATTTCCATCTAAGGGAAGAAAACAGAAGAGACATTATTGTGGGCATAAATAGGAGCAACATATAAAGACATTAAACGGAATGAACAGCATCACAAGAGCTCAAGAAAGACTTGCCAATCATAAGGAGAAGCATAGTCGCAGCTGGACTGGACTAATCCTCATCAGGGATCAGTGAAGGAACTAGATCCCATTCGATACGCCCCTGCTAGAAGTAGCAAGACGGAGAGCTTATCTTCCATAATTCACAGGTGACCTTTATGGGCCGGCGTATGCTCACAGAAACCGTACTTTGGGGTGTAGGGTTCGAGAGGTACAACAATCACAGATTGACGCACTCACACACTCTTATCTCCACACAGGAGCAGTATCACTACGTACCACTGCTCACAGCTTTTCTACTGAGGGAGAGGCCTGAAGGGGGTGATTTAAGTTCAGGGAGGGCTGCAACCATGCCCCAACGCCTCCGCAGAGACCAGGTTAGCGTAACCCTCTCAGGGCTGGATACTCAGTAATCCATGTTAAATGGCATGAATTGGATTGTATTAGATTGTCTTCCCTCTACTAGACCAGGCTTGTCCGTGAAAGTGCTTGATTGGTTCACGTCCTTTCTGCCCCATCGTTCCCAATTGGTTTCTCTTCCCCCTTTTCGTTATAGTAATGTCTCACTTTCTTGTGCTGTTCCGCAGGGATCGGCCCTGTCACCTATTTTGTTTAACTTTTATATTAGGCCTCTTCTGTCCCTTATCCTGTCCCATGGCTTCCGTTACTATTCCTATGCCGATGACCTGCAGTTTCTGGTCCGCCTTGACTTTAGCCGGTCTGACACGGCAACTCGATTTAGGGGGTGTCTTGAGGACCTGCGGGCTTGCATGACCGCAAATTGGCTCAAATTAAACGTCAGTAAGTCTGAGGTGCTGGTTGTTGGTACTTCCTCTCACCTTCTCTTTTGGACTACAGACTGCACCTAGCCCCCTGCCAAAACCGGTCTTATCGGTCAGGCACTTAGGGGACAAAATGTCTTCCTCCCTTGCCATAGATGAGCAGGTTGCGGTGGTCTGCAAGACTGGCCACTTCAAGCTCTGCTTTCTTAGAAAAGTCATTACCTTTATTCCCAGAAACTGCCAGGCGCCGGTGGTAGCCGCACTTGTGATGAGTGGGCTAGATTACTGCAACTCGCTTAATCTGGCACAGCCCCGCTACTGCAGAACGCTGCCACCAGGGCCTTTCTGCATCCCCCTTTTGGAGCCCATATGGTCCCGTTATTGAGACCCTCCACTAGCTCCCAGTGGAAAATGGGATTTTGTTTAAATCCATCTGTATTGTGCACAGTGCTTTTTATGGCATGGGGGCTGAGTACCTTCGAGCCAAATTTCTACACTATGCCCTACTTGCTGTCTCCACTCAGTCTACTTCTCTTGTTGTGGTTCCTCGGTTCAGACTGTCTCGGACAGGATGGTGTTCCTTTTTGGTGGTTGCCTCTAGGGCTTAGCATGCTCTTCCTCACACCTTGCGTGAAACTGCGGCCCACCTATCCTTTCGTAGTTCACTGAAAACACTTCTGTTTTAGACCCTGGTAACAATTAACTACTGATCACGCTTTCACCGCCATGGTGCCCTTGGGCGTATTTGCGCTTAATAAAGTTAATTAACATAACATACCAGCATAGCGAACACCTTCCATAAGTTCCCAACTTCTGTCTTTCACTCTCCATTTCACACATCAGCAGCCCCATTCCTCCAGAGATGACTCCCCATAATCATTAACAATAGCAGGTAATCTCTCCATTATGATCACATTACACAGTTTACATTCCCACTCCCGTCTTGTGGGCGTTCTCCCCGCCTTCCAATTTTGGCCCACAGCCAGTCGACCCGCCCGTAGGATTGCCTCACACACCCTAAGTAGCCGATAGTCTCACTGCCGATTTGCGGTCAGGATCCCCAACAGCATCTGGAGCGGGTTAAGGCTCAGCTGGGCCCGGACGAGATCCTTAATCCGAAGGAATTCCTGCCAAAAGATTTGAATTCCGGGACAATGACACATGTGGGTGAGGGATCCCACCAATCCGCATCCTCGGGGATGGGGGGGGGAGGCCCCCCAAACATTCTTGTAAACTTCAGTAGGTGCCTATGCCACCCTTGCAGCATTTTAAAGTTGTGCTCAAAGGTGGAGGTGAATAGATTGCAGTGAAATGTCACCCTGAAGATTCTGGCACAGTCCTCCTATGTAATTTCACCCCGCTAATTCCTCCCAGTATCTCTTAAAGGTATATCTCCCCACCTCCGGGATCGAAACCAGTATCCTATATGTTGGAGAGCCCCCTTCCGGGTGGTGGCCCGTCCAGCCATTTCTCAAACTGGGCGAGATCCCTGGAGAGCCATGTATTCCACTTCAAAAATCGTGATCTTGTTCGGACCCAATCTTCCTGCACGTCCTCAGATCTGCTA
Source organism: Ambystoma mexicanum (assembly GCF_040938575.1). Taxonomy (NCBI): domain Eukaryota; kingdom Metazoa; phylum Chordata; class Amphibia; order Caudata; family Ambystomatidae; genus Ambystoma; species Ambystoma mexicanum. The sequence goes on from NC_090934.1 coordinate 176,842,350, forward strand.
AAGTGACCCTCCACAAACAACTGCCCCACCCTATCCAAGCCCCCATCCGACCACTGCTAGGCGTACCTCTTCCCCCATCTTCGTCACATTCAAGGGGGGGGGTGCCCACACCAATGCCATGGGTGAGTGCCAGGTCGAAAGATTTATTCACACCACTGTTCTTCCACAGGGCCCATAGGACACCCAATGTAGAGTGATCCCTTGCTGCTCTCGGAATAACCCTAAACGGGGGCCCATAGGAAATCCCTCACCTTTGATGGGTGCACTTCCATATAAGACCAATAAATCCTAAGGCTCTCCCTGAAGTGTTCCCATAATACTCTCAGCTGGGCTGCGTTGTAATGTAAATAGGGGTCTGGGAAGCTAAACCCCTACCCCCCCCCCCCTTCTCTGGTCCTGTGGAAGCATCAGAGTATCCCACTTCACTTGCAGTCTCTTGTCCTGCCAGATTAATCTAGAGAACCCGCAACCCCCCCGTTCAGATAGCCAAAAAATGCTTCCGGGAGTCTCAGCAGGAGGGCGGTGAACAGGTAGAGCAATCTGGAGAGGACATTAGTTTTAACCGATAGCCGACCATACCATTACAGGGTTCATTTAATTTATCAAGGACCGAGAGATCTCTCGTCAGAATCACCCCTAGGTACCTGGTTCGAGTTTGTTCGACTCTCATCCCCGCCTCTCGAGTGTGGTCATCTAGACCTGAGCACCCCGGTCACATGGGCATAACAGTAGATTTATCTACATTGATTTTCAAGTCTGAAAGGTGCCCATAACTCTTTGTTCCAAGGAATGAGGTAGTGTAAAAGATGGGACTGCAGGTTCAAAGTGACAATAGTTTACCTTTTTTTCATAGGTTATAAAGAAGTACAAAGACCCCCACCCATCATCCAGGAGACTTCTCACCAACTGCCTAAGATTCCTCATACAATTCCATCAGGGAACTCTTCCCTGATCATCCACCATAACATTCCACACCTTCCGTAAAGCATAATACACAACACATCTGCCCCCTTTATTTTCTAATAAAACCCATAACCATTATACTTAATAATATTGAATAGATGTACATTTTGGGGAACAATAACTATTTACATTCACAAGATGTAGCAACATATTAGTGACACATCAACAATGAAGAACTTGGTACGTATGTCCTCACAAAAGACTTGCCCAAATCTTATAGGATACCTCACACACTCCCTTCATGCTCCCGATTATCATTCGGCCTCACTTTCACAATCCTGGACATATTCCACACTTGTCCATTTTGTATCCTTACGGCACCTCTCAATATCTTGGTCACCAATAGGGGCTCAGAATACATCATGTCACCCTTCTTTTTAAACATCCCCTTCTTTATGCACACCCAATCTCCAACTTCATTTCTGACAACTCTCCCTGACATTCTTATTCATCTTCCTCAACTAACCAGTTTTCCTCTCATCCATTCTCTTCCTTACCTCCTCCACCACGCAATCAGATTCACTTGCTCTTCCCAACCATGGCGGCAACACCATAGTATTAGGTTTCCTACCTTTCATTAATTCAAATGCACTGACGCTCGTCTCACTGCGAGGCGCCAACCCTAAAGCATATCATTGTTCTCTTATTGCCGTTTTCATATCTTTACCTGTTACTCCACACATACGTACTGCATCCATGATAAAATTCACCCTTTCTGCCATTCCATTTGTCTGGGGTTGATACAGAGCTGTTCTTTTATGTTTAATCCCACTCATCCTCAAATCCTGAACAACGCACCTACAAACTGTTTACCATTATCAGTTAAAATAGATCTGGGTAAGCCTTCCCTTTCGAAGATTCTTTGCAAAAACTCAATGATTCACTGAGACGTCACTTCTCTCACAATTTTAAACTCCGTCCACCTGGAGAAGAAATCCACAATCGCCACTATAAATCTTCCATGTCCACTTCCCAAATCCATGGGACCAATAATATCCATGGATGATCACACCATACCCCTTCATAGAAGTTGGCAAATTCCCTCCCTATGCCCACAGGATCATGCACTACCACACCATCCTCGCTCTTAATCGTCCAATCACCTTTTCCCCCACTCTCCTCCCGCAGTTTCCACGCTGTGTTTTGTCTGCCCTTTCCCCTCCCTTGTGGTATTTTTATTTTAAGAACATCATTTATTTTCTGTGTCCTGCACTAGAATCCGCCTTGAGCTTAGTCTTATACCTCCCAGGACATCATGAGATATGCGCTGATCCCCCTCCCCCCCACCCCAAGGTCTACCCGGCTGTAACTCTAGAATTTTACCCCTCAGCTCCTCTTCCTGTTTACACCTTTCTTTGTTTTCCCCGAGAGCCTATTCTGATAAGTGCCACGCGTATTGTGGCCTTAAGACTCTCCCTGAGAGTTTGCACACCCACCTCCCTATTATCACTAAAATAGAAATAGTTTGTGATCTCTGTCAATAAGGTCTGGGAGACTTCCTTATCCTTTAGAATAAAATCATTCCAATGCCACCCTCCCAAATTCCTCGGCCTGGTGGGGCATCCCATCGTGCAAACTACCAAGTCGTGGTCCGACCACGGGACTGGGATCGGGCCTTCACCTCTGAATCCACTAGTATTAGATCAATACGAGAGTAGGAGTTATGAACCAACCGAACGTGAAGCGTCAATCACCCTCTTCCCCCTTTAGCAGAGTCAACCAGGCCTAGGTCTTCATTAGTTCTCCTCGAGGATGCCTTACTCAGGGTGTCCCCAGGCCCCACCCCTAATCTCTTACGATCCCTTATTGGGTCCAGGACTATATTACAAACTCCCCCCCGCAACCAGGCGGCTTTCCACAAACCTCATCAGTTCTATCCCAGGCGTGCTGACACAATAATTGCCATCTCACCTTTTTTTTTCTCTGCACCCGAGGCAGTAAACACTTCTCCCACCTGCCTTGGGCCAAGTCGCGTTTCTTTGCCCCTCTGCCAGTGCATCTCCTGCACCATAAGGAGATCAACTTGGCCCGCCTAAATTCCTGCAGAGTCATTGATGGCGAGTTTAGTGCTCAAACATTGAGAGAGCCAATCACCAGTCCACCATCTACAGACATATCTCCAATCCTCAAAATTGTACCATCCCTCCCCTAAAAAAACCAAACCACTTAGAACTATAACCTGTGCCCCTTGACGCGCTGTACCCGAAACCACTGGAAAAACATGAAACCTTATAAACTCCCCCTGGGTGGGTGCGAATGCTCCCCCGACCCCTGGGCATCCAACCCAGACACCAGCGCTATTGCCTTCCAGGATTGGATCACTTGAAGGTCAAGAGTCAATAGGACTCTAACAAACCACCCCTTCTCCACTGGACCCTTGCCACTCGGGTGTATGCCACCCCTCCAGCGGCGGCCAGAGGACCTACCTAGACTGCCCACTGCACGCACTGCCGCTGGCTCACACCTCCAACTGTATCACCAGTGGGCCCGATGTTCAGCAGGATCTACCAACCGGGCCCACCTCCCTGTGTTGCTGCTTCCTCGCAGTTCCCACGCGAGGAAGACAGAGCCCCAAACAGCGCAGCTCAACTCCTTTGGGGGGTTGCAGCAATTGCCCTCGTGGGGGAGTGAGGGGGAGCGAGGAAGAACAACCAACAACCTCACAAGAGCTCCCAGGTAGGGGTCTGGCTCGGCGTGTTAAGAGCTTGCAGCGACCCCACCCGGAGCCCCGCTCTCACCTCCGCCTCTGCTCCTTAATGGGGGGGCCCCTCCGTTCCTCTACAGAGGTGGATGGGTCCGTCCGGAATGCCGTGAGGGACCCTGAGCCACTACAGTGGTGCCGCCTTGGCAGGGGGGCCTCATGTAGTCCCTCACTCTGCTCTTTTCGATGTGGAGAGTTAGCCCCGGCAGCCGGCAAGGTAACGCAAATGGCTTATTCCCCATTCCATGTCTTTTGATTGTCAAAGTTGGAGTGGAGCACCACAAACCCCCACCACAGTGAGGTCCCTCAAAAAGGCACAGGGGGGATAAACTGGTTGCTCAGAACCCCTTTACGTCCTGGCTCATGGGAGCTGAAGGATTAGCTGGCCATCTTCCATGCACCCACCTGGTGGCTTCATGTTTGTTTTTCTTTGTTTTTTGGCCAATTTTCTAAAGCTACAACACCAAATGATGGATATTTAATAGTGGTACATTTTAAGGAAATTAAGATACAAGGTATGTTATTATGAGATGTACAAATACGAGTGAAAAGGAGTTTGGAGGAGTAAAAGGAGTATGATCAGTACAAAGGAGTAGCATTTGATACAATGTCCAATGTGCACCACACAGAGTTTAATGATCTGTGGTAAAGTTATATGAACTCGGTGGGGCAACCGAGGTACAACAGTTATGCCTGCTCCCTCATCCTCCATGGGAGCACCCAAAATGTTAGTACTTCAGGAGATGTTGCAGTTGGAGGCCCAGTGTCTGGCGCACTTAGCAGTGTGTCAGGTTCAAAGTCTATTTCAGGGGCACAAAGTTCATGTTTTACTAATGGACAAAGATGAATAGAAGTGTGCAAAGGACACCAGTGCCCCTCATTGCAATCCCTGGCTTATGCTGACATTGGATGGAGTATTATTCATATAAAACAGATGGGAGAAGGCAGTGGTGAGCTGTGCAGCAGGTGGGGTTGGCAGGGTTTGGAGAAGAAGTCCTATGGAACATTAATAAGAACTGTTTTGAGATATTGTCTGCACACACATCTAAACTAACATGGATTGAAGCATGTGAAACGCTGGTAAAAGTGCAATCGGGGTGAATACCAGTTTTGCTTTCGAAAGGCATGGAACTGTTCCAGTAGGCACTAACACAAAGCGCAATATGACTTTGTTCATTCCAGACCTTGCAAAAGGAACAGATGCATTGATGGACATATACTGGGTATGGTGTCAACAAGCATACCTGCACCTTTCACCTTTCTGGCGAGGCACCTGTGCATTGACAACCCTGCACTCGGCAATCCTGCTGGTGCCAGAAGTACACTTGTCAATAGCATCCGAATGTGAGAGAGTGCATTCAATTTCTCAGTCTATCCAACACCCTCAAGTGAAGAATAATCGGTTGTTAAAGTTGAGAATGAAGAGATCGAACTATTTGTCGGAAGAATCGTCCAAGCTGCTCAACGCAATCCCAGATAAGTACTGGCTGTACACCAAAACGGAAGTATTCTTTGCCCCTCTCATACTCGAGGAATCCAGGCTGCAGTGAATGCTAAGTGGCTACATATTGTTTGGTGGGAGATGATCCAGTTGGCGATTTTACACCGAACAAAGCCTTAATGCATTTAAAACTGAACTAAGGGCAATCCGGCTGATGACGCTTCAAAATGGATACTTTCTAGATCTCCTAATGGCAATGGAAGGGGGTGTGTGAAAGAAGATCAGGTTGTCATGTTGCACATACCCACCACCAAATGACGCGGAGAACGGGTTCCTGATGCATATCACTGGGGCCTTGCACCAGTTGAAGACCCGAATGGAAAACAAAGCAGGTGTGCAACCCAAAGATTGGTTCTATGTGACATTCTCATGGGCGCCTTCCTGGCTTGGGGCACTGGTGAAGAAACTGGTTCCGATTGTGGTGTTCCTGTTGGTGGTGTTTTGCACTTGCAGGTGATGCTCCAATGCAGAGTCAACACTATCCCGAGCAGTGCAAAAATTATGGTTTCTATTGGGGGGAGAATAGCTCTCCCGGGCACAAGAGGGGCAGGCTCAAACTGGGGATTTGAATAAGCCTTGTATAGCTGGAATTGAACAACCCCTTCACTCCACAGGGACACTAACGTCACCTTCACCAGATCCTGAGAACTACACTGAGCACTGGGTAGATTTAGCAGGTGAATGGCGTTTGCATGTATGTTACATGTACTTCAGAAAGGTACGCACAAGACCCAGGCTGTTTCCGTCGTGTGTAGTGCATGGGTTCCTAAGGATGAAGCAGATCGACAATGAGAAAGAGTAAGTTAATGAAGGATTAAGTAAAGGGGGGAAAGTTGGGATGCACGTTCAGACCACAGCCCCTCCTAGACGATTTAGATTACAAAAAATATATTAAACCCTACAATTAATCACAGGACGTAGTAGGGGGCAGGGCTGTGTTATGGGTGTGGTTAATTGGAGGGAGTAGGAAATCAAGGGGGAATTAGTTGTATTGCTTCAATTATGTAAGATATAGTATGTATATATTCACACATGAAATTCGTAACACAAATTACCACTGCATCTACGAGTAGGCCTCAATCCTCGCTGGCTGTGTTTTCACAGAACAAGGCCTTATCCCTCGCCTCACCATTGCATTCTAGTTCCCAGGCGCGGCAAAGAACCCACATATGCCCCCACATCAGTTATGCCTTTGAATTAATTAGGTAGTAATGTGTGCCGCTGAAGTGCCGGGCTGCAGCCTAGTACCAGGGTCCTATTCCTGAGAGCCAAAGGCAGAGGTCTTGGGATGCCAAAACATGAAACAAGGTTTAAGGTACCAGTGCCCACCAGAATGACTGTCACTCTGTTTGAACTACCAGGCGTGCAGGGAAATGGGCTCCAAATCCATTGTGAACTGGATCGATTAGTGGGAATTTAGGCACATTCCTGTGGAGGGGAACTGATCAAGGGAAAAACAGAGAATGACATGATCTGTGTTTTGGGCCATGGAGAGCTAAGAATGATGCCCATGCAATCTGGGGGGCAATGATGGGGGCGCCAACGTTTCTGGGATGAGAAAAGGGCTTCTTAGTATGCAAGGACCAGGCCCACCTCATGGTTGCAACTGAGTTCCTGCTGATATCCAGGTGCATGTCACGTTATTGGGATCGAAGGTAGGGTGGTGCCAGTTGTACTCGTACGTCCAGTCCCCTTTCCTTCATACTTGTGGGGGTCCGCCAACATGGGGACACTACTGGAAACTTTGGCAGTGAGAAATCGAATTTCCCCTTTAAGTTTAGTGTAGGCTACAGCCTTGGATGTGGGAACGCATGCCCTCAGGCGCCTCACCTCAGTCCTTTTTCCGCACGAACGGTATGGGATGCATGTTCGGCTTGCAGTGCTCGAAGTTCTGAGCACTGAAGAATCAGTTGTCGCGGTGGAGGGAGATCTTCCACACTTCTCCGCCCCAACTTAAGGACTTCGTCTCCAGGACCTCTCGTCAAGATGAGGTAGGCCCTCTGTTCAGCACGGCTCCACAGCCCAGCGACTCCTTCCCCGTGGGCCTTACGGGTCAGGGTTCCTCGGATTCTGGTTCTGGCAGGCCCGAGGCCTCGAAGGCTACCGGCTCCCAAGCAGAGGGGCCGGGTGGCAGTCCTGAAGCCGTCCTGGCTAACTGCTTCCAAGCTGAGGGGCTCAGGGGCTCTACCAGGTTGTCCTCGGAAGGGCGATCAAGGTCGTCCTCTGCTTCAACGCCAGGGGGTAAGGGATCGTTGAGTGCCACCTCCAAGAGCCTGTCCTTGGCACCATCCAGCATGACTACCGGCATGAGTGCCGTGGGCGTCCAGGCCATCGTAGCTCGCTCCAAGGACATGAGTCATGGCATTAGGACTACCGGCCGGCTGTGTGCTCAACGGCCACCAGAGTGATCTGAGATGGACGCTTTTGCTTCGGGTGCAATGTTAGGCAGAAACATGTGCAGTTCCCTTAGGGACCACTGAAAAAGGCTTAAGACTACAGGTGTTGGCAGTAAAACCAATTGGTAGCAGTCTGTACCACCCAGATTTACCTGGTAGCTGTGGCTGAGTAGCCAGACTTCTCTCAAGAAGAGTTAGAAAGTATATAGAGTATACAAGATAGGTACCAAAATACAGTAGCACAAGCAAACACTGACCAGAGCTTTGGTATCAAAATATATAATTATTTAAAGACCCACTTAGAAACACTCCAGCACTATTATTGTAAGCAAGTTCAAAACACAGCCACTATTAATATATATACATCTCTTATTCCTTATTCGACAAGTCTTAAACACCACTAATTTTCAGACAGAGGTGAGCGCTTAACTAAAGATGGCACTCCAATAAGTTATCAAAAAAAGGGAGGGAAAAGGCAGAAATTAGAAAAGCACACAACACTTTAGAAGCACCCAGCATGGCAGGAAAGTCAGTCTACTTGTGAGCAAAAAGTTCAGAGGCCTGGCTCCCTCTTAGAGAGAGTAGAACACCAATGCGCCCAAGATCACAGTTTAAAAGGCTTGAAAAGTCTTGCAGAGAGTTTAAAAATGAATTAGTTCAGCTCAGAAAAGTTCAGTTAGCCAGCCTTGGGCCAGCCCAAGTGGTAAGTTGAGGATTTACGAGACGCCCCACACAGACCGTTGCGAGGGAGGCCAGGCGGACACAGTACCTTAAAAGTGGAGAGAATCCTCCAGCGGGGGCAGTTGTTCCTGGCAGTGGGTGCAAGTTGCGCCGTCGTCCAGAGGAAGAGAAGATCTCGCCGTGGAGGAAAGCTGAAGGTCGTTGCACTGCCAGGGAAGAAACCAGCCGCGGAGTTCTCAGGTTAAAAGGTACTATAAAAGTGGTATCCCGGTTGCCAGGGTGCTTGCACAGGCAAGGCGGCCACGAGATGATCCGGGAAGGCGAAAAGGCAGGCAAACTGGTTATCCCCACCAGTCAAAGGAAGAAGACTCTTCGGGATGAAGATCTCCTCTGTCGTTGGAAGAAGTGGTGAGTCGGTTCAGCAGGGCTCCTCCGGTGGTGTCGTTGCAGGTCGGCTCAGCTTCTCCCTCTTCGGATTCTTTGGTCCTGTGGCGACGTCTGAAGTTCCAGTCCCCAAAGCCCTGCTTTTATGCAGAAAACCCCCATTCATCAGTCCTAGCTGTCACTCAAACATGCTAAGTGGTGAGTCGGGTGGCTCACCACTGGGCCAATCACACAATAGTGTGACTTGAGTTGCCGAGGCAACTCAGTCCAGGGTGCCTAAACCCCCCCCCCCCCCCCAACACATCCTGTAGACCCAGACAGAGTGGCACCACTTTTGGAGGCTTCTGTGTAGAAGCCTGCCAAAAAGTGGAACAAAGGGCTCTACTTGGGTTGGAGTTAGAGGCGAACACAAACACCATTTTAAAGCAGAGTTCTGGCAAAAAGACCCAACCGGGGAATAAATATTAAATAACCCGGCGGTATCTTTAACATTGCACCAAAAAGTGGTGCGTTTAAAATGAATGGGAACATCCCATAGTAAATATTCTTAAGGAATATTTCGCGTGGTAACCACTGCCACCAGCCAGTAACTCGACGAGGGGGGACTGCACAGTGCCCCCTCGAAAAACAGACCCAGGGGCAATCTAATTACCCCTACCAGTACTTCCACAATATGATGGTTTGTACTGGTTCTGTTAACAATTTAAGACTAGTAAAGTCAATGGTGACTTTACATGCCCTGGGAGACAGTAGTCAGTCCCAGGGTATGGAGTCTGTTTGGGGGTCACTATGACACCCCTGTGTCACTGCACTGAGGGTGCTGTGTAACACACTTACCAAAAAACTACATGAAACCCTATGGAGTAAAAGCCCCCATAGCCCATAAAACACATTACAAAGTCAAAGGATATCTCAAATCATGTCTAAGAGTGGGAAAAAAAGTGTTTCGCTCTTAGCAGGAGAAAAAAATAAACCCCAAAAATCCAGCAAAGCTGCTGGGGGACTCACTAGGTTTGGGAAATTAGCCTTAACAGAGAATTCTCCCTAACATGCAAGACCCAAGCTGTATCCTCTCGTGGCTCTGGGCCTCACGTCCTCCCACCCAGGGCGTGGCGCGAGGCTTCAAAATGGGGGTGGGAAGTGTCATATGGCAGAGCCTACCAGGCTGGCAGCCATCTTGGATCCAGCTCAGAGCCCACCAGTGCTCTCACCCATTGAATGGGATTTGCAAGATGATCCCAGTCCCCTTCCCTCTGGAAGCTGCAGTGGATTGTACCTCCGCACTTTGAACAGGAGCGGAGCCTCAGTGCCTCGGAAGGCTGGGACCATTGGACATGGCGGCTTGCGAGGACCGCTTCTTTGAGTGCTTCCTCTTACTCATGCATTCCCCTCACATGAAGGGGCTCCTGAATGATGTAGTGAAGGTCATCCCGCTTGGTGGTACTCCCGTTCCTCTGCCCCAGTCCAGGCCCAATCGGCTGTTCTGACCCCTCCACCTCCTCTTGTACCACCAACGCCTCCCCCTCAATAGCCTTGCTGACCTGTCTTCGGCGCCAGGCTTAGGGGGGGACCCCGTTGGCACCTGTCCCTGGGCCCAGATTCTCCTCGGTCTGTGAAAAGAGGGGGGGGGGGCGACGATGATGCCCAGTATGATGAACCCTTGAAATAGGTTAAGACCTTTCATGACTGCCTTCAGGGCCTGGCAGAGTTGTTGTGGGTCCCTTTGCCTGAGGAATTCGGGAGTGCTAGCAGAGGTCTTGGGAAGTGCACCACGATCCGCTTTGGCATCCCTCTGCAGAAACATGTCCTGCAGGTGGTGCAAAAGGTCTGGGAGAAGCCCAGAGTCAACACCCAGATGAAGAAGTTGGACAGCAGGTTGAAGCTGATGGACGGGGAGCCATTCCTCCTGGCCTCCCACCCGCAGCCTCATTCTACAGTGGTGACTGCAGCCTCCTTGTATTCTAAACTGTTGCCTTCCTCCACGGGAGTCACCTCCAGTTGTCTTTCCAAGGAGGACAAAGTCCTCGAGTCTTTGGGAAAGCACTGTTATTCCATCTCAGGACTGGATCTGTGACAAGCCAATGCAGACACCCTCTTGGCTGTAGCTAACCAGAATTTGTGGCAGGAGCTCAGGGAATTTCTGCCCGACCTCCATTCGGACAAGCAAGCCTCCTTCAAGGCCGGTCTGACAGATGCCCGGGCCATTGCGCAGGACCTCATGGAATTTTCAGTCTCCCACATTGGCACAGCCAGCTGAGGGCTGTGCCTTGGTGTTGAGATGAGAAGGATGACGTGGATACACACTACAGTTTACATCTAGCAGCGTATCCTGGATCTGCCCTTAGAGGGCGTGGACCTTTTTTATTCGTCAACCTATGACGAGTTGACAAAACCTCCACCCAAACCGCCAAGTCCTTGGCCATCCTGACAAAACCTGGACAAAAACCTTCCCTCAGTCCCAGGACAGGGCCAAGTTCAAGCCCTGCGCTTTCTCCGGCTTCAAGGGGTTCCGGGACCACGGTACACAGAGGCCTGACCGGTCGCCCAGCGACAACAGGAGGAAGCAGCAGAGGCTGTTGTGCTAGTTTTTCCGCTCCTCCCTACTCTGCCCCCACCCCTGACACCAAGAAATGGTGACGTCATGGTCGCGTAACACAGCTCGCCTGTGGGGGGCTATTTGGTTCTGTTCCAGGACACCTGCAAGCGTTTTTTCAGCAACCCCTGGATCCTAGCCGGAGAACAGGCTTCAGACTTCCTGTTCCTTTGCCTCTACCATCCTCTCCTACTCTTCGTTAGATCAGGTCATTGGCTCTTTTACAGGAGTTCCTTTCACTATTGGCGATGCAGACGATAGAAACGGTTCCTCTTGTGGAAAGGGGTTCCGGGTACTATTCCAGGATTTTTGCGGTACCAATGAACAACCAGGCTAGCCTGGGGTTGTCTTGGACCTGTCATTTCTAAATCTGGCTTTACCGCTGGAACGTTTAAAGATGATTACTCCCACGCACATACCCAAGTCTGTATGCAGGGGACTGGATGGATTCCCTGGACCCCAAGGATGCGTACCTACATGTACCCTTCTACCAAACTCATCAGAGGTTTCTCGGTTCATCATGAATGTCGTACCAATTTCAATACAACGTGCTGCCCTTTGGTTGAACTCGGCCCCTTGTGTCTTCATGAAGTTGATGAATGCAGTAGTGGGCCTTCTCCGCTTGGAGGGCCATCATCAGTACCCTTATTTGGACCACTGGCTAGTGAGGGTGGTGGGGTCACTCGAAGGGGTGTGCACGCCTGCCAGAGATTGGCAGATATCCGTCATCCGCTGCGATTCTTTCTCAGCCAGAGGAAGTCACTGTTGTGCCCATCTCAGGACTAGTCTTCCTAGGGGTGCGTTAGAACACTACAATTCGGCGGGTGTTCCCTATGCCCGAGAGACTTCTGTCCCTCCGCAAGGCAGATCTGCACTTTCTTGCCAACTCGACCACCTCCGCATGGTGGTTCCAGCCCATTCTAGGCCTGATGGCCTCCCGCATGCTCACTGTACAGCACGCTCACCTCAAGATGAGACGCCTCCAGCTCCACCCAAGGCGCCTCTAGCGCCACCTGTCGGCCAATTGGGATCAGGAGACATGGTCTTAGTCGCACAGGGTCCCAATACCACCGCTCCTACTGCCCGATCTCCGCTGATGGATGGCAATGTTTCAGTTCGAGCCACCTTCACCCAACCGGAGTCTACCCTGGTGGTGACGACAGACTCCTCCCTTTCGGGCTGGGAGAATGGTCCAGGACGGAAGCCCTCCTGCATATCAATATGCTCAAGGCAGTGAGCCTGGCTCTCAAGGTGTTTTTGCCCCTCATCAGTGACAGGTCTGGTCTGGTCAGACCGGGCAATTATACAGTGTTTTATCTGATCAAGCAGGGTGGCACCTGTCTCTGCACTCCCCCCTTTGTATGGAGGCGGTATCAACCTGGGAATGGGCCCTGATGCAGGGGATTTGGATTTTAGCAGTTCTCCTCCCAGGGGACAGCATTTGCGAAGCGGACAGCAGAGCCGCTTGGGGATCAACACCTATGAGTGGGAGTTGCACACCGACTCCTTGTTGACCCTGTTCGAGCGTTGACAGTTTGCATCCCCTCTGAATTCCAAGTGCCCCCGGTTTGCTTCATGGGCAGGACAGGGTAGAGGGGGGGTCTCTGGGAGCCTCGAGGCAGGCGGCGTACCCTACCATCCCTCTAGATGGGGACGACTAGCGCTTCGATGGATGTTCACGCAAAGTATTTTCGGCTGGGAGTATGGCCCTTAAATTGTCCAACATCACCTGTGCCATTGCCAAATTTTCGCACACTCTGGAATTGTCTCTCTGGCGGCTGAGCATATTCCTGAAGGGGAAGAAAAGGGGTGGGTTCCTTGCTATTGTACATGATGGCAAGGATGCCATGTGTGAATCCCATCAGTCTGGGTTGGACACAGCAAATAGTGTCAGCCAGACCATGGCTGCGAGCACCGTGATACGCAGGTTTGTGCAGGCCCGTCTTAACATGCCCTTTGACGGCTCTCATTTGTTTGACAGCAAGGCTGACTAGAGCCTTGAGAGGTAGCGGACCTCGACAGCAACTTTGTTACTACTCCTCATTTGGTAGAGCAAGAAGAGGTGCCAGTCAAAGGGGCCACCGTAATGCTCCTCGCGGTGGATGTGGAGGAGGTGCCGCATACGCTCCGAAACAGCTATGAGGCCAGGTCTCATTGTTCGCCGTTTGGGGGCAGACTGTCTCACATCTCGAAGAGTGGCTAGCCATTACTTCAGATGCGTGGGTTGTGGAAACAGTAGCCCACGGCTACTACCTACCCTTCCTAAATCAGCCTCACGACAATCCACCGGGGAAACTTTTTGAAGATTCCGGATCCGCCCCTTGTGCATGGAGAAAGGCGCGATAGAACTAGTGCCTGTAGTAGAGAGGAACAAGGATTGGTATTCCCCATTTTTTTTTTTATTCTCAAGAAAGACGGAGGACTGAGACCCATCTTCGACTTATGTCACTTGAACAAGTTCCTCAGGAAGGACAAGTTCAAGATGGTCACTTTTTCTCAGGTCTTTCAGGCCCTTCGACTTCAGGATTGGTTGGTGTCATTGGACCTACAGGATGCTTATTTCCATGTGCCAATCCAGCCAAAGCACAGAAAATACCCAAGGTTCGCCGTTGGCAGCTCACGCTTTCAGTTTCGTGCCCTGCCATTCGGGTTGACATCTGCCGCGAGGGTCTTCGCCAAGCTCATGGTGGCCTATCTCAGGAGAGGAGGTGGGGTGGGTTTCACATCTACCCCTACCTGAATGACTGGCTGATCTGAGGGTGTTCTCCCAAACAGGCCTTGAATCATCTCAGGCTCACCTGCCACACTCCCTTCACAAGCTGGGCTTCTCCCTCAATTTCAAGAAGTCGCTCGCATGACACCTTTCCAACAGCTCCAGTACATCAGGGCTGTGTTGGACACATCATTGGGGAAGTGCTCACCACCCAAGGTAAGGGCTCATCACAATGTTCAGATGGTCAGCAAATTTCAACATGCCCAGAGTGTCCCAGCTTTCGAATTTTTAAGGTTGCTCGGCCTCATGGCATCCTGCATTTTTCTGGTGCCAGAGGCCAGACTGCGGATTAGATCCCTTCATTGGGCTCTCAGGATGCTGTGGTGCCAAATCTCAGGCAAGATGTCGGATCTCCTTCAGATTTCCGCTCAGTCTCACAGGATCTTCTGCGGTGGACCAACGGAGGGAATCTGATGAAGGGCGAGCCGTTTTGGGAACCGTGGCCGGAGGTGACTTAGTGATGGATGCTTCCCTCACAGGATGGGGAGCTCAAGCCAACGAGCTGACCACCAGTGGTCGTTTGGTCTCCGTCGGAGTCCAGACTTCACATAAATCTTTTGGAGCGGAGGGCCATCAGGCTAGCCCTGAAGGCTTTTCTGACTTTTGTACGTACGCAGGAAGCCTAGGCTTGGGCCTACATCTCACCTTGATGTCCAAAGCGGGTAAGAGATGTCTCTTCAGGGCTGTGCATCCTATGGCCTGAACAACATTTATGTCTAGGATCGGCACCTCAAGTGCCTGTATTGTCTACACCCGGACCACGATGAAGACAGATGCGAGATCTGCTGTGGTTTCCCAGTGACTATCATAAGAGATCGCTATTGCAGGTTGGTGGTGTGCCTGAAGGCCTCTGACGATGCCTCCGAGCGCAGGCATGCCTCGTCAAGGAACGCCAGGTCCCATGAACGTGCTTCCTCTTAAGAAAAAGAGGCAGAGGTCCTTTGAGAATGCTCCTTCCACTGGGGCTCTAAAAGAAGGCGAAACATCATGTTTCAATCCCAAAGGGAAAACCAAACTGACAGACTCCAGTACTGTGGGTCTCGGGGCCATTCTGACCCAACTTGATGAGAGAGACAACCAATCAAGACATATCATATCCTATGCTAGTAGAAGTCTATGCAAGACCGAACAAGCATATTCTCAAGCTGAGAAGGAAGGACTAGCTTGTAGTATGGGCCTGTGAACATTTTCATTTGTTTTTATACAGGAAACTATTCACAGTTGTGACAGACCACCAGGCCCTGATGTTTATTTACGGTAATCCGCAAGCCAAAATGCCACCACGCATAGCAAGGTGGGCCCTGAGATTCTAGGACTACAGTTTCGACATAACCCACTGACCTGGAAAAGAACACAACCCGGCTGATTTTTTTTTTTTTTTTTTTTTAATTTAATTTAATTTTTTATTTTTTTTCCACGACACCCCTGCAAGGAGTCCCAACCGCCTCACCGCTATGTAATACATGGAAGCACCCCGAAAGGTCTCGACCCTTACCAAATAATCCAAGAAACGAACAACGATCAAGGGCTACAAATCATCCCGAGTGGAGACCGGACACTGGAAACAAGCCTGTTAGGTGAGAGACAGAGTGTGTGAGGAAACCAAGCAGGATATCGCCTGTCTCCTTGCTGTCAAGGACGAGGTGGCAAAATTTTAAGAGGGATTACTGCTAAAGTGCACCAAACTGGTAAACCCTAGAACCCTGCGACGAAAACTCTTGAAGCTTGCACACGAGGGACACAGACAAGTATCCACCAAACGGTGCTTAGGCAGAAGCTCTGGTTTCCCCATCTCGATGCGCAAGTAGAGGATTTGCAAAAAAAAACTGTCCAACATGTGCTGCCATCAACCCTCACACGAGGCCGAAGCCTCCATGCATGACCCTTTCAGAAGGGGCATGGGACGAAATAGCAGAGGACTTTTTTGAACCGCTGAAAGTGGGTGAGCACATACTAGCAGCAGTCGATGAATATTCTCTATTCCCCGACATTCAAATAGTGCCCTCCACTTCAGCATTCCATGCCATCCCTGCTCTCGACCGAATGTTCGCCACCTATGGCATCCTAAAAATACTAAAGTCGGATAACGGGCCTCCTTTCACGGGGCCAGACTTCAAGACATTCGCTGAATACATGGGTTTCCATCACAGGAAAGTGACGTCACTGTGACCACAGGCCAACGGCATGGTGGAACGCTTCATGAGCAATATAAAGTGAAATGTGCAAATTGCTTGATTAACTGGAGAGTCTGTGGAGAAGATGTTATGCCAACTTTTAAGAGACTATTGCAAGACTCCTCACGACACCACAGGAAAGACACCGTCTGAGGTGATGTTTGGGAGAAGCATAAGGACAAGAATATCACACATAACCCAAGAGGACAAAAGGTACAACAAAGACTGTGAGATGCGAGAATGAGACTCACAAGGTAAAGAAGAGATGAAGAGACGGGCAGATGATTGGCAAAGAGCCAAACAAAATGACTAGAGCCAGGAGATGTGGTCATCGCTTGGAAAGTGCAAAGCCGGAAAAGCATGGCTGCATTCCGAGAAGAACCATTGACAGTGGTGTGAGTAAAAGGGTCCCTCATCACTGTGGAAGGTGACTGGAAAACCATCTCCAGGAACTCCTCACATTATAGAAGAATGCCTGGAATCATCCCAGTGGCTGACGCCTCGTCAGTCATCGCAACCTCCACGTGGGATTCATCCTATGAAGGAGATGGAGAAGACTCCAGCGAAGAGATAGTACAAGGGCATCCTCAGGTCAATGAAGAGAAACCTCAGAGACTGATTGAGGAAATTAACTAGAATGGACCTCATGTTTAGTATCGGGGGTGAGGGAGGGTGATGTCATACTCACATCACATGACGGGGGGGCGGGAGGCAAGGGGAAGTTGCAGGAATTGGGGAAGGTAAGTCAGTTCGGGGTAGAAGGTGCATGAATAAAGATGTGTTCAACCTTCCTCCTGTCTCTGCCTGTTATGTTTGTGCAACGCATGCTTGATACCAAATAGGCAGTGGCCACAGTCCAGAGAGGACTCAACACTAACGAGGTGTCAGAGAGCCACAAGTGAGAGTTAATACATCGGGGCCTTCCGGTAGGGATATCAATGTCGCCATGATTCAAAGATAGACAGTACATAAGAGCAGTGGGGACTGGCCCCAGGGGGCGCGCGGATGAACACCTCCGCGTGAGCTCCGGCACCCATGGTGCCTGAGGCGACCTGAGCCCCCGTCTCACAACCCCCCCTCCCCCCACCGTTTGAGAAGTGCTGAGGAACTGTATGAGGAACCCCCCCCAACCTGGGAGCAAACGCGATAAAAATCGGACCGGTAGAAGCGGAGATATCACCGTGTTAATATCTAGGCCCAAAGGTGGCCCAGCAATGACAGTGAGATCGCGCCCTCGCGTCACGGCAATCCGGCGGAAGACTTCCTGCGCCCACTGATCGTGAGGGCGGTGCTTGGAAGGCGAATCGCCCAGCCCCCGCTGAAGGTGGATGGATGTGCACCTCGGGTACGGAACGCAGTAATTACGGAGGGCCCAGCCACTTTAGCGCACCCGTTCCTCGCGAATACCGTTCCGTTAGAATCCCGAGCGGAAACCCGCGTTCTGGCTGGTCATAGACTGTGGCTCAACCCTGACATCAGGCTACAGGGTGAGGATCCGAGTTATTAGTGGGCACCCTGACTTGACGCCCAGAACGACAGCCTTGTATCAGTGCAAGAACGCCCCCGGAACTCAATCGCCGGGGACACACTGGAGAGGGTAAGGCCCCCGACTCGGGGCGTGTGCCTCCTCTCACCCCGGACCCGAGCCCCGATCAAGGAGCACGAAGATCTACGGCACCACATTACCATTGTGCCTTAGACCCACGAACCCAGACACATTGAATACGCGTGAGGAGCGCCCCTGCGCTTGAGTCAACGGCCTGAGGAAGAGGAACCGCGGCCGGGTGGTAAGCAGAACCCAGGTTGCACTGAAGACCGACATCACAAGCGAGGCAGCCGAATCTGTCCGGTGCTAAGGGCCACACGCGACCCCGCAGAGGGCAGGGCCCCCAAGCCAGGGGCGTGTGCCTCCTCTGACGGTAGGTGCATCTTATGAACGTGCGACATACTTTCCAGATTTGCATACACCCCATCCTCTTCAACTGTGCGGCACATCTCCATCATGTCGCTGGAGGCCTCGGAGGCGGGAGCAGCGGCCACGAGGGGGGATATTGCGGCACTACTAAGCGAGATCAAAAGCATGGGCTCCAACCTTGGTGGCAAGATCGATAAGATCACCCAGAGAATGGACAGCTTCGAAGAAAGATTGGAGGGTGTCGAAAACAATCAGACGTCGCTCGATACACTCGAGATACAAATGGACATGAGGATACGGAACATTGAGAAAAAGGAAGAGGAGATGCGCCTTAAAATGGACGATTTAGAAAATAGGGAAAGAAGGAATAACCTGCGCTTCTTTGGAATTCCGGAACGTGAAGGGGAAACCGAAAAGGATCTCAAGGACACGATCCACGATATCATGAAAATTCTAAAGGCCGATGAAGAAATCGACGAGCCCAAAACTGAAAGAATACATCGAGCTGGTGGACCCCCCGGTGGCCCCTGTTCGGTCCTGGCCAAATTTCATAGATACCAGGACAGGACTAGGATTCTTGAGAAGGCCAGATCTGGAGGCCCACTCACAATGGGAGGGGCGCAAATTACGATCTTTCAGGACTTATCTGCGCTCACGTTAGCACTCAGACGCCTTTGCAGCCCCCTGACAAAATGGCTTAAAGAACAGGGCATACGATACAGATGGGGCTACCCATTCTCACTAACCTTATAACTCGTAAGTAAGAAAATCGTCCTTAGATCAGAGGATGACAAAAGAATGCATCGCCGACCTTCTGAATACAGGCCCGAAAGACCGCGAAAATGGGGATGACGGACGAGACGGAATGCAATGGGACCTACATGGCCCTAGGCGCAAAAGAGTAAAAGGATCCAGAAAATATTGACACCCCAATAACGCACCCGATAACGAAAAGTGAGGATGTTCCTCCTGAATGCCATGACCAGAAGCACCAATACCCATGGTTGAAGCATGAGACGCTGGTCATATAGAGACCGAGAGCTGGGACGCCAAGTGCTCGGGGGAGGAGGGAAGTAGAACACCCCTCTGAAGTAAGAGGGGGTAGGAACCCGAGTGAGACGACCCCGGGAATGCACGTAACATATCTTTGTATGTTTGTTATAGATGTTGTATTACATGAAGCGAGCGGGGGGAGTGGGAAGGGGGCTCACCCTTATGTTGTGATGCAAAATTTGAATGGGACCGTGAGGTAACGGTCCCCATTGATGGTCCGACAATGGATGGAACACTGTCACCTAGTCTGTTCCGGACGCCGCCAAAACCTGCCGATGGAGCACCCTCAGTTTGTGGGCTTCTTTGAGCCTCAACAACTTACGAGGGGAAAGGGATGTGGGAATAATGAAAGCACCACTTGGATTCGTTTGCAACACCAACGTCGATATGGGCCTTGAGAAGCGAGCAACTGTCTGGCCAACAGTCTTGAGAGACACCGCAGAGACACTCGAAGATGACGTCTTTTGATAACCCAAAAATGAAAGACTCACTCAGAGTGGCGTCCATTAATGTAAAAGGGCTGAACTCTCCAACTAAGAGGTCATTAGTAGCAAGGGAATTCCGCAGGTCCAACATTGACATAATGCTTGTGCAAGAGACCAATGTGGGGTTGGCATCCTGTTCAAGAGGGGCATCCAATTTGAGGTAGAAAAGACATCGTCGGATGTGGCAGGTCAGGCCCTCCTGATCACGGGGAAAATAGCCAGAGTAAAAGTGACTATTGCTACTGTATATGCCCCAAAACATTGGTCAGAAGGCATTCCTACAGAGAGGAATCCCAAAAACAATGATGGAGGCAACGGGGCACGTAATTCTGGGGGGTGACTTCAACCAATGGGCAGACCCAGGTATTGATCGGAAACTGGGGAACCCAGACACAAGGAGTCAGATTAAAGACGGACGTACCAACCTCGTCGAGATAATGGACTTGTACAACATGGGGGACATATGGAGAATAATGTAACCCGGTGTAGCTGGATACACCTTCTACTCAAATCCCCACCACACTTTTACGCGCATTGACTATATATACATGTCGAACGACCTCATACCAACCACACAGCACTCAGATATTATTCCAATAACCTGGTCGGACCACGACATGGTGCAAGCCGACGTTTCCTGGGCGGACCTACCCACCATGGGAGGGAAATGGCGGTGTAATGAAACCCTCTGGAAGGACCCGGTTTTCAAAGCGATGATGGAGACCGAAATCGAAGAGTACTTCAAAATTAATGACGATGGGGAGGTTTCCAAACAAGTGATCTGGGAGGCAGGGAAGGCCACATGACGAGGGACTCTAATACGGGAGGGGGCCACAAAGAAAAGGGAATGGAAAATTATAGAGCTAAAGTTGAGGGCCGATATAGGTCGATTAGAAGCGGAGATGAAAAAAGAACAGAGTTAACCCTAATAAATTGGAAACTGCGCTGTTGAAAAGGGAAGAATTGAGGCTCTTGGAGCACAATCAAGTAGTGCGTAAATTGCAATGTTTAAAACAGAAATTTTATGAGAAAGGCGATAAGGCCGACGCCTTACTGGCAGCACGACTTAGGGAACAGAGAGCTGATTGTAGAGTGAACGAAATCATTGAGGACCCTGCCCCCCTCCCCATGCCCCACCCAATATCCCAGAATCCTTTGCCAAATTTTATGAGAGACTACACTTCTGAGATAATTCCCGGCCGACCTGACCCATCAGCCTACCTGTCTTCAATCCCTATGCCCACGATAACGAACGCAACAACTGAGTTTCAGGATTCCCCGATTAATGAACAGGAAGTGCACGAAGCAATCAAAAGGCTAACACTAGGCAAATCTCCGGGTGAAGATGGCTATACCGCCGGTTTCTGTAAGACCTTTGCCAAACAACTAGCCCCCTTCCTCGCAGTTCTATTTAATGTAATATTAGAGACAGGAAAGGCCCCCCGGACTCCTTTAAAAAAAGCCTTGATAACGGTGATTCCCAAGGAGGGTAGGGACCCCAAAAGCTGCGGATCTTGTCGCCCTGTTTCCCTTCTCAACCTTGATGCCAAAATTTACTCCAGGGTATTGGCGGCTAGATTAGAAACGCTAGTGCCCCGCCTTGTCCATTCAGATCAAGTGGGGTTCATACTCGGGAGACAGGGAGCCGACTCCATGCGTAAAACATTGCACCTCATTCATGTGGCCCGCAACCTCCCCGGGGACCCCGTCCTGTTACCAATTGATGCCGAAAAGGCCTTTGACAGAGTTGAGTGGGATTTCCTGGGAGCCGTTTTGCAGAAGGTCGGAATAGCCCCAAAACTAGGAGGGGCATACAAACGATATATACAGCCCTAGAGCATCGATAGCCGTAAATGGGGAATACTCCAGTTGGTTTGAATTACGAGGGACTAGACGGGGATACCCCCTCTCCGCGATCCTCTTCGCCCTCTCATTAGAACCCCTAGCACAAAGGATAATATCCGACCCTGTGATAGAAGTGATCCGACTAGGCCCGGTGGAATATAAAATAGCGCTATATGCAGACGACATTCTCTTACACATGACCAATCCCACAGAGTCAATTCCCCAAGTCCTTAGACTAATGGACTAGTATGGCCAATTCTCCGGCTTCAGAGTGAGCAAGGTAAAATCCATTCTATTCCCCCTGCAGGGAACTAGGAAAGAAAATGACTCTAAGTTTCGCCTGCTAGGTCTCAAGCTAGAACACCTCACTCTACAATACTTGGGTATACAGATCACTAGGAAACTGAATGACTTATTTGAAGCTAACTTCTCTCCACTCCTCCAGGGGTTCACTGCGGACCTTATGAAATGGGGAACACTTACGATCTCCTGGCTGGGCCGCATCAACGCGATTAAAATGACATGCCTCCCACGCTTCCTGTACCCATTCCAAATGCTACCAATCGAAATACCCAAATCGTTTTTCAGGGAAGCCAAGAAGATCTTGATGAGATTTATATGGCAGGGTAAGAAACCGAGAATTGCATACACCACATTGATACTTCCCAAAGACAGAGGAGGGGTTGGGCTCCCGGACTTGTGAGCATACATCACCTCCCAATTACGAGTCATGATTCCCCACCTCAGAGAACATAATGACCTCCAATGGGTCCAAATGGACAATCATTACTTTGCACCGGCCACAGTATCAGAATGGCTATGGGCCCCGTACAAAGGGATACTACGGAAAATCAAGGGCCATCCGATACTGAGCACGATCTGGAGTGTATGGCGTGCGAATCGGGAGATGCGCGGGATCACCACCTGGCCATCCCCTCTCAGCCATCTATGGTCTCCTGGCATGAACGATCGCATACCAGAGGTTGGCAGATACCAATCCTGGTATGAAGCTGGCTTAGAGAGAGTGGGTCAGCTCCAGAGGAAGGACTCCTATATCTCCCTCCCGGAACTGACAGAAGCATTGGGCATAGGTACACTATCCACGTTCCAATACATCCAACTGAAAGGGGTCCTGATGAAGGCTGAATGGAAGGACAAGCTGAACAGAGAATTGACCCCATTCGAGAAAATATTGGACTCTAGAGTGGAGAGGAAAGGTCTCATATCAATAATGTACCAGGAACTAATAGCGGGAAACGGCTCCACGGATCCTCTGAAAGCTAGGTGGGAAAAGGACTTTGGGGAAGAATTAGACCGCGAGCAATGGAACCTAATGTGTAGGGCTGCCTGTAGAACATCGCTATCGTGTCAGTACAAATCGCACGCCATCAAACTTCTGCATAGGTGGCAATACGACCCCCTCCGGCTATCCAAAATGTCTCAGACAATGAGTCCAACATGCTGGAGGAAATGTGGGCAAACTGCTAATTATTGGCATATGTGGTGGGGTTGTCCGCGTATCAAAGTGATCTGGAACGAAATACTGGGGTGGATCAAGAAAATTGATGGTATTCAGAGAGATGCTGACCCCTACCTGGTGCTTTTTGCCCTGGAACGAGATGTGGACGAGTGGAACAGAGTGACAGGCCTGACCCCCTACCTACTCCTGGCCGCCAGGGCCCTCCTGGCGATCAAATGGAAATGCGGTACAGTCCCTAGGAAGAGTGAATGGATTGCCCTAGCCACCAACATCTACCTGATGGAAACCATAAAGGCCGCTCTGCATGGAAGGGCAACCCAATGTGAAACCCTATGGATGGACTTTAGAAGTCGACACCTAACGACAGATAAGGAGTCCCTATCAGATGAACCTGAGGAGACCTAATGGAAATCCAATGCCCAGGTAGTGGTGACTGAAAAAAGAAAAAAAAAAGAAAAAGGGGAAAATCTCTTGACACGAGCGAAGACTGTGTGGTCAGACACTGGAGTCGGAAACATTGCCCTATCAAAGTCTCAAAGCGCTAATTGTGATAAACGAACTGGTGCCAAGTTAAGTGAGGGGGGAAAGGGGAGTTGTTTTTTCTTTCTGAGTATTAGGAAATGCACCTCCATTGAGAACTGAGATAATTGTATGACACTGTGAGCTGACACCAAGCCTTTTTGTTTGTTTTTCTTTTACCCAACTGTGTTAACCGGTGCATTATTTCGTATGTTTCTTGATGATCCTTCATTGTTCCTTTTTTGTTTATTTTTATTTATTTATTTTTGTAATTATTGCTGTATATGAAAAAAACCAATAAAAGCAAATTTAAAAAAAAAATAACAGTACAGATGAGTGTAAATGAAAGGGGTGTACTCATTTTCCAAGCAACAGCGTAAGACTGTTCTGTTTGTGACGCCAAGTTGTCTCAGTGTTGTTGTTAGGAGGCTTCATGTTCTCGGTCTTCGCATATGAGCTGACCGAGCTTCTGCAAGCAGAGAACACTGAATTATCGCTATTGTCACAGTTCGATAAGCTGTACTGCGATTTCTCATGTGCTTCACAGGGGTAGTGAGTTGCATACATCGTCATGAAGCACTAAAGGTAATAAACATATACTTTGGGAATATCAGCATTTGTTGTATTAGATGTCTTTTGCCAGTGATAAAACAAAAGAAAAAAATGATAACATTTTGCACAGGGTGTACAGCTTTTAAGTTGCATGATGGCATGTTGAAAGTTAGGGTTATGATTTCCTTCACTTTTAGTGGTGTAAAAAAACAGCTCATGTGCAATACAGGTCAAACGTTGGGTCAAACAATTATCTTGCTTAGTAATACCAATGATTGCCCATCTGCCATTAGTAAGGTTTGGGTAACATAGAAAAGAGATGAGACAACTGTAGTAATTTGGGTGCTGATTTATATGTTTGAATGAATGAAATGTGTTTATATCTATAAAATGTTTAAACATTTTTGGAGGGAGAAATTGTAGCTTTGGAGTCGCCAGGTGTGACAAGGACTTTTAGGACTTCCTCATCCATCACAATTCTATAAAGTATTGTTCTGTGCATGTATGACGGCAGTGCATGTGATATGATCTTATCAATCATAACATTTTGAGTATTTACAGCTTTTCGCACTGCCAAATGCAGCAAGGACTTTTAGGGACTACATTGCATGGATATGCTCATTTAAATATTGTACTTGAAAGAGAGTGAAACAATTACGAAGGTGAACATGTTTGTGTGGGGAACATTAATTTAATGAACGGTATTGTAGTATCCCTCCTTGTTATGATGTTATGCCATGGCACTATGACCATATGAGGAACTGGAGGGAGCCCTCACTTTCTTTACCCTGACTTCCTCTGCTTAAGTGGCCAGGGAAATGCCATTGCTCTTGGATTCTATGGCAAGACAAGAGGCTCCTATTATGCATTCAATCTTTACTCTGAAACCACAGCAGCAAAGAAAAAACTTTTACAAACAAAAAGTTGTAAAGAACCGAACTAAATAGAGTTCAATGTCAATGTATGGGAGCTCCCCAATCCATCATGGAGGACAGGTCATGCCCTGCAGGAGATCAATGAGCAGGGTCCCTTCCTTATATAAAGTCCATTACTCTAAACTCAACTCCTCTTTCTTTGCTGCTGATGCCACAGTTAAGTTACTCCTTACAGTCCTTTCTTTACTGTGCTGCCTTGGCTATTTTGTTTTCAGTGTGTTCTCTGTGGAGTGTTTGCTTTCATAGCGTCCTCTTGTGAGGACGTGTACCAGTGATTTTTCACTTTTAACCAGAAAGTATTTATTTGTTTAATGCAGTTGCCTCAGACCTACTGTTCCTCTCAGCTGCCCACCGCGTGTTTGCTTTCATAGCGTCCTCTTGTGAGAAAGTGTACCAGTGTTTTTCACTTTTAACCAGAAAGTATTTATTTGTTTAATGCAGTTGCCTCAGACCTACTGTTCCTCTCAGCTGTCCACCGCGCGTGCCGTGCCTTTGAGGCCCTCACTTCAGGCAGTCGCGGGCGGGTGTTGTTTATTTACCAGACCCCCAACCCCATTTTAAGAGCACTGCGGCTCAGCGTGTTCTTGTCATTGTGGTGTAGGTTTATTATATCAAGAATTAATTACATGCTGCTCGCGTGTTTGTGTTTTGTCGCACGCTGCCTCTCAAGAAGCTAGGCTCCAGGCTCGCAGCGCGTCAATATAACGTGGTAGTGTAGAAGGAATTTATCACACACTGCTCGCGTGTTTTGTTTCTTTAGCTTCGATTCCTCATCAGTGACGCACGCAGCCTGTCAAGCTAGGCTTCAGGACTGCAGCGTGCCACTGTGAATTTGTAAGGAAGAAGGAATTCATTGCACGCTGCTCGCGTGTGTGTTTGTTTTCCCTTATCAAGAGCGCGCGCAGCCTGTCAAGCTACGATTCAGGCCTGCAGCTCGTCACTTTATTTTTTCTAATACAAAGTTGATTTATGGCGCGCTGCTCGCGTGTTTGTTTATTTTAGCTTACCCTCATTTTCAGTGATGTAGGTTGGAGAGGGGGCATTTCTTACACAAATTTATAGATATAAATATATATTTTTAGGGATTTTAGGAAGTGATAAGGGGCTGAGCCCAACAACACTAGGTCCTGAGTTGGAATTTTCTGTGGAACTTAATGTTTTTAGTTTATTTTTCTTTTATTTTAATTTTATTTTAATTTATTAAAGTGTTTACGGTGTGTAACGCCCGCCCCTGCCCCTGTTGCAAACCTTTCAAAAGCTTGGCTTCAGGTTTTGCACAAGGGGGGGGGGGCGCTTTTGTAAGGCAACTTCAGGTCTTGCTGGCAGGGGTGGACTGGGAACTAAAAGGTCTGGGAAATAATTACTGGGGACCAAAAGAGGTCCTGGAGATAATGTTCAAGTGGCCCCATATAACACATTTTCAACAAACCCACATTTTTTCCTGAGAAAATTTGAAAATGCCACACAAGAGGCCCAGGGTGCAGAGGCCCTCCAGGAAATCCCCATAGTTCCCTATAGGCCAGTCCACCCCTGCTTCCTGGCAAGACTGTGCAGTACGCGGGGTGATTTCCATACCCGCACTTGGGAACACAAATGGTTTGCTTTTCAGCATGTTTTAAGAAGATAAATGTATTCATATCATTATGGGTTTTTTCTTCTGGAAGATTTTTGGCACAGCTGGTTTGTCTTGCGGTAGGCATACCATGACCTGCTCGGTTTCTGGCTTTGACTGCATTATTCAGCGAGGTTAACCCCCCTTGTATGCTGCTGAGTGCCACACCCTGCTAGGGTGAGCAGCTTGGAGGTGCGCTTGCACAATATCTTTCTTCTTATGTTCCCCTCTATTTCAACAAGAATATGAGTTGTTGGATTGATTTTAACCCTTACCTGCGGGGTTTGTGGTTATATATTAAGAGCAATAATAGAATTTTCATTTTTTCTTCTAATAAAAGTGAGATTTTCTGGTTTCAGCTCTTTACGTACATTGGCTATTTATTTGTCCGTTTCCTGTGCCTCCTTCCCTAGAGCTTACTAAGGCAAGACTGAACTCATAGGTTCTCAGTTGTGAACGCAATAACTATGCTCCCGCTACATGGGGGGGGGGGGTGAAGGAAGGGGGATTTTTTTGTCCAATAATAATCTTGCAAGCTCTAACTTCTATTGGTATACATCTTTAAATGGAAGGGTTTATTATCTTATGGGTGCCCTTCTCCCGGCGGACGGTAGGATAAAGTTGGACCTCAGGGATAGGTGATTCCTCCGTTTCCTCCTCATCACAAGTCTTATCTTGGTTCCACTGATGGGTTAAACTTAACATTGTCCTCCCTTCGGAATGGCCCTTTCCCCATCGGTCTGATGCTTCATCAAGTTAATAAAACTAGTAATCTCGCCTGAATTCCAAGGAGGGTTTTCGGATAGTTTTTTCTATGTCGTCAGTTAGCGGTGTCCCTTCTGCAATTATGGGTTTGTTTTGTTATGCGTATAAGTGATTAGAAAGCTCTTCCGGATAGCAGTCTATTTTCGTAAGAAAGTAATCCATCTGCCCTTGATGGGAGTTTTTCCCGAAGTTAACTAACATGGATGGACAGATGGACAGATGGTCAGTTCCAGCTGAGTCATAATTCCAATTTTCCTCGTAAAATTCTGTTGTTTCACACTTTGGTTTCTGTTCCCTGAGGTCACATGTGTGCTCCTTCAGTGGCTTAGCTCATCAATGCCTAGAACGGCTTGGCCCTTTCCTGTTCCCTCTCCGGGGGTCTTTCCTGGGTCAAATACCAACAGTTGGGCTGAGGATGTAAGGATGGGACATCTTTTCACATGCAGAGGTTGTCCTCTTTAGGGAAGAAACTGCTTGCCAGCAGTCTGGAGTTGTTAGCGGACTATATTGTAGTCAGGAGTTTTTCTCTAGGTTCTAGGTCAGACATCTCCAGGACAGGAACAACGTAATTTTGGACATGACTCTCTTTGCCAAGAGGTTGTACGTTTGGGTTACAATTTAGTGGTTCTTTTCCTTGTCCCTTACATGTTGGGTTCCCCGGCTTGAGGTTAGAATATGGATCCCAGTGTACTTCCTTCAGACTGTTTCCTACTGGGTTGGCCGTTTCCTGGTAGTATAGTTTCCTCCTTTGCCAGGATAGCAATAGTTTTGGTTCAGCTGCACATGCAATTGACATAGCTGGTGTGAGCCTTCGCAGGGGGTTGCTCCCAGCCTTATAGGAATCTTCGGTGGAGTTTACTTGTATAGTTCCTCTCTACCCGTGGCCTATCTCTGTTCTGAAGTGGGTAAACGATGGATAGGCAGTGTCTGGTCTGCAGGGCTTTCAGGTGGTTTAGGTGGAACTCCAAACAAGCTAGGCGTTTTTTCTTCTAGGGGACGTTTTACATTGTGTCTGACTAGTGCATTTTGTTTTATAAGGAAGGGTTGTCTGGGCTACAACTGCTTCTTCCAAGTTATTCAGGTGGTATATTTCTTCCTGTTTAAATGTTTTTCCGATTTCAGGCCACTAGATATGGATGGTTTAATGTCTCCCTGAAGGGGAGGGTCATTTTCTTTGTTAACAGTAGGGGTAGCGTAGGGTTTCCACCTCCTATTATCAGGGTTTTTCCACAACATTTTGATGTAGGAGTTATTAAGTGTTTTACAATGTTTCAGTGGGATTACAAGGGGTCTTCGTATCCTAATACCTGTCAGCTGCTTTACTGTGGGAACACTTTGCAGGGTCCTTTGCCCCTTTGACCAAATGGAATAAGTAGGTTATTCGGGAAAAAGGGTAGTTATTCTCCTTTGGTTCTTCAGTTAAACATGCTTCGGTGTTTAGGATTTTCCTGAGGGGAGGGAAAAAGTTATCAGGCAGCTGATAGGTCAAGGGAGGAATAATTGGAATAATTTATTATCGCGAGTATAATAATAATGTTGGGATTGATGTGATGCAAGGGCTTTAAACTTGCATAATAGGAGCCTCTTGTCTTGCCATAGAATGACTAATCCCCCTCACTAACGTGAGAAGGGGGTTTAGATTCTATTAAAGACCGAGGCGAGTATTATCCCTCCCACCCTTGATATAATATGTTATGGCATTTATAGCGCGCCTATGCACAGGTGTTTCAAGAAAGAACATTTTTTGGTTTACTGTTATTCCCATCCACCCACCCTTCTTGCTTGCTGTTCTTACAGATACGAGTTGAGGTTCTGATCAGAAGTGTGACTCTCAGTTTCAAGACGTGGAGTGGGTGGTGTGAGAGGTTCGCTGGATTTGTTGCATTCGTTTATCATCTGATCTGTGCAGTGGACGTCTGGTTCAAGACAGCTACAGAAAGAGGAGTTGGGTTTAGAGTAATGGACTTATATAAGGAAGGGTCCCTGCTCATTGGTCTCCTGCAGGGCATGACCTGTCCTCCATGATGGATTGGGGGCTCCCTTACATTGACATTGAACTCTATTTAGTTCTGTTCTTTACAACTTTTTTCTTTGCAGCTGTGGTTTCAGAGTAAAGACTGAATGCATAATACTCGCCTCTTTGTCTTTAATAGAATCTAAACCCCCTTCTCACGTTAGTGAGGGGGATTAGTCATTCTTACCTACCGTGGGGGGTGGTGATGCCAGGGAGAATCTCCTGGTGGGTGCAGGAGAATTGGGGAGTGCGGAGAGTAGGTCCTTGGGTGAGACATGGTATTCCCCCATCCCCTTTTCACAATGAAACTTCAGTCCCAGCAGCCTTTGTAGGTTACTGTCAACACTTCCCCTTTCCTTACTATCAAAATGAACCCTACCTTTCCCCTGCCTTTGTAGCCTATTGTCACCCACAGCCATTTAATTATTATACTGGGCCGAGGAAGGGATAAACTAGGACGGCACCTCCTCATTTGGGCAGGTTAAACACACGTTAATACAGAGAAATATCCAATCAATACCAAAACATGGAAGAAACAATTGGCAGATATGCATTCGCACTGCTCTGGTACTCGGACAAGGAAGAGGGCTGTGGAGGAGTACCGTTGTAATAGCCAGGCATATCCAGCTAATAGGCTGAACTATGGTCAGGCAATTGAAGTGAAGGACTTGCGCCTGCAACCATTTAACAAGCCCCAGGTGCATATAATGAGAAACCAGCAAGGGGAAACCAGGAGTGAAAGCTGCCTGGAAGGGAGGGTGCGCCTTTCAGAAGTGGAGCGGGCTGGAGAGGAACACTCTAGGGAGGGTGCTATGCTGAGCAGGAGGGTGAAAGCGACGCTGAGGCCAGAGCTGCAAGAGGGTTGAGAAACCTGCAGTCCTCATTGCCCTGTGTCCACAGCAGGAGCTGTGGGACACTGAAGTCTCCCGATCTCCGCAGGTAGCTT
The DNA here is from genome assembly GCF_040938575.1 of Ambystoma mexicanum. Taxonomy (NCBI): domain Eukaryota; kingdom Metazoa; phylum Chordata; class Amphibia; order Caudata; family Ambystomatidae; genus Ambystoma; species Ambystoma mexicanum. Next base: position 176,872,637 of record NC_090934.1, read on the forward strand.
CCACGAAGGAAGAGCAGAGCTATGCATAGCAAGATTTGAGGACGGCGAGCACTGCTCTCTGGGGCTCCCGTGAAGCATAAGCAGAACGAAAGGAACCCAGAAAGGAGAAACGATAAACCGGAGCAGCGGCAGCATACCAGTGAGTGTAAAGAAGGGAGCACTCATACGGGCTACGTCAGGGTCTGGAAGCAGACTTACATAAATGCTGAACAAATTGGCAACTTTTAGTTAATTTGAAAGACCAAATTGAGGGGTTTTGAATGCCGAACAAACTGCAAGTGTTATTACTTTTAAGAGTGCAACAAGGAGTATTGAACAGCGAACTAAAGGAAACATATGAGCATAAATACAGCACAATAGAAAAACAAGTGATGAGCACTTATGATTAATGTGAAAGCAAGGTGGTGGAAAAGGGTGAACACCACAGAGTCAGCTTGTGTGAAATACCGGTTGTGGCACAACCAAACGACTGCCAAGAATAATCTGAAATTAAATGTGTGCCAAAGATACAAAGGTGTGAAATACACATTGCAACAAAGTAAAGAGATTGCCGAGGAGAATGAGAAATGAGAAATTAGTGTTGGCTAATGATACAGGTTCCAGAGAGAGAAAACCTGTGTTGGGAAGAAGCCTGAAGAATACGGAAGCATAACAAAGTGCCATGGGTTATCTGTTGCGTGATCTGTAATGGGTGGACCATGTGGTCCGACAACTGTGCCTAGACCAAGTGACCCCTGCTTGAAAAGAGCCAAGGAAAGCAAAGATAAAGTTTATTTTATAACAGTTGCTGAAGTGAATTATAAAACGAGCAGCCTGTGTGATCTATTAAAAAGCCTGTATGATTAAGAAGTTGAACTTGACCTGTTCTGAGCACCAGGGGCTTTGAACTGAGTGTGGTTTGGAAACTGAAGGAGCTAACCTCTTAGGGAATTGAACCCCAAGACTTTGTGAACTATTGTACCCAGAGGCCTTTTTGGAACTGTTTTGAACTAGGTTTGAACTGAGTGTACTTTTAAAGCTGAACAAGCTAACCTCTTGGGGGAGGGAACCTAGAGACCTTGTGAACTGTGGTGAACTCTTGGGTAAGGGAACCCCTAAGCCTTGTGGAACTGTTTTGAACTTGGGGAAGGGGGGGGGGGGCTAGAATTGGGCTGGGAGATGGAAGAAGCTCAGAACTTTATTTGAAACACTGTTATTTTGTTGCTGGCATCCCTACACATTGTATAAATTTAGTTGTGAGGGCAAGTATGGGTTTTGGACACAGCCTTTTGGGTTGAACTTACTGACACAGACTAGCCTTGGATTTCTTTAGGCAGGGATAGTCCACCTTAGCATAGGGCAAGTTAGGCCTTACTCCATCCTGACATTTAAGCAAAATTAAACCATTTCTTTAGAAAATTGAATCTTTTGTCTGTGTCTTACTTCACAGTATTTGACAAGGAGGAACGTCACTATGTTAAAACCTCTTGTCAGTAAAGTTAGCAAGTGTCCTTTTAGTGTGTTTGGTGTACCATCTGCTTGTCAGATTTAGTGTTTGGCAGTTTGTCTTTCAGACTATTTAGGTACATTTTTGCACGCCTTTATGCGGATGGCTTGCATCTCACTTTGTAATGCATTAGACGTTTTTTTAAATTTTCCAGCTAGTCGTGTTGGAAAATGAGACAAGGGGACACCTAAAGAATCCTTGTCGGACAATTTGTTGTGTACAAGTTGAGGTTTTGTCACACATTTGTGACTTACCTTTGCTTTGGACTTGACAACTGGCGGTGTTGGGAAATGAGATCAGTAATTGCCCAACGGGTCCAGGTCAAACACCTGGACCCGTTGAGTTTGCTGATAACCAAATAATTCCTGGGTGGCCGTTATACACCTCTTGAAATGTTGTAGTAGTTACATAGTTTGATTGGTTTTGAGGTGTTAATCAAATTAACGGGCTGTCAATGAAGTGGTGAGTGACCTCACATCTTGTGTATGTGTTATTAACAGTGTTTTTAGTCCGATCTAGAAAACATTTTTTTTTCTTTGTTATTATCAGCAGAACACAGTGTTTGTCATGCCTGTACACACTGGAACATTTGAAAGTAGGGAGATTATATTTGATGTCTCCATGGTCAAGATTGGTCAGTGTCTTTGGATGTAGAGGATGCTGCTCATAGAGAGCACCTGCTGTATTTCCATCTGGAGTTTAGGTTGTATTACAACAATGCATACTTTTTTCCTTGGAATCTGCTTTATATCCGGTTGACCTCATTTGACTGGCCATCATTTTAGGTTGTTCCGTTTGGATTTCCCTCTGGGAGTATCTTGTGGCATTGGTGTGTGTTTTTACCAACTGTCCGTAGTTTTATGTTGAGCAACCCTGACTCAGCATATACATTTATTTTCAAAGGGGGAAGTGTGTGTGTGTGTGTGTGTGTTTTTCCATGTAGAACATCGAGAAAAGTGTGGGGTGCTTGCGGTATGAGTGAATGTACTTCATCCATTGTTTGCCTGAGAAGGGGAGGTGTGTTGTATCGTGCTGCATATCGCACTACCCTGGTTGCTGTATGCCTGCTGTGACACCTCATGAGAGAATGATGGTGTGTATGCACGAAGAGGCTTCCACAGCAAGGCAGTTGAAGGAAGAGAGCCTGGGAGGTGGGAGCCTGAGAGTCATACCCGGTATTACTCAGTCTACAAGGAGGCTTACATGAGATCCTCTCTATGTAACTGAATAAAGGAACTTCCTGCCGACTTACCTGATCTCCCGAGCATACTTCAATAAAATAGTAAGTTAGCCTTGAAGGGGATGAAGACATAACCAATATATTTAACTTAATGAAGCATCAATGAGTGTCAACATGTATACTATAATTTGATTATGAGCAGATTCAATTAACACAATTGACCAATTGTGTTATGGTAATGTTTGAATTAGTTAAATAGTTAAATATTAAGAATAAGCACAGGAGTAAATCAGGATAAATGTGTTGTAATGGCGGATAAGGTGCTGCACCGCATTATTCAGCAGTAGCCCAACAATGTCGGAGGACCTAAGCACTAATTGGGATTTGCTGTAACAATCGTTATACCAATAACCATTAGTGAGCAATTTAGTCAAATCACAATGGGGAAGGCCACCAGGCAGAATAATCAACAGTCAAATCAGACAGTACAAGTCTTGATTTTCAATTACAGCTCAATACACGTGAATTTGAGAAAAGAGTATTATCCACATCCCAGAATTGCAGAATAAGATCTAATCTACATCTGGTAAGTGAGCCTTAATGTTCAAGTAGAACATGGGTTAAAGAAGGAGTCTCCATAATAGCAAGAATAACAAATGTTTTCCAGAGCCTCAAGTTCGCTATATGGCCACATTAAAGCCTTAATGCTAAGCAATTGTATACAGACATTTTGGTGAGTGTTCTAATATTACAAATCTACCAGGGACACACCACAGGGCTACTTGCACCAGAATGTAGACTACTAATCGTGAACAGACATAACGTGCATGTTAAACCACACCAATAATGGTATTATGTATCAAGTATGTGCAGATGCATGGGTGCCAAACAGAATTGACCTGCAGATGTCAAATGAGTTGTTTCTCAAGAATGATTTATCTCAGAAATAATGAAAACATTTGAAATCTTAGAATCATGGCTTGTGGATTGTGTTTACTTCACCAGGCTTACAGATAGGGTTGAAAACAAGGTGTAAATAATGTGGTTATGGATTTTGAAAATTATGCTTTTCCAAGAACAGCTTCAACTGGATTGCAAATATGTCTTTTTTAGTTTGTCTCACATGTGTTCCTCTCGTTCTCTTGTAATACCCAAAGTCAAAAGAATACATCAAATCTTAGACTGTTAAACATTGAGAAAACTGTTCACTGGCTATTTGTAAGATTGAATTGTTTGAAGCCGCACATCAGCCTTGAGAGAGACCATTGGTCGAAACAAGTGTCGGGTGATACAGGGGATTATATGTTGGAGTTACCTGTATTTAAGATTTGTTAGTACTGGAGACAAGATTTGTGAAGTTGTCTCTACAGCTATGATTGAATATTTTGAAGTCTGTATATAAACACAATATGTATTGAAAACATTTTTGAGTCATAAATCTCATTATTAAAACACTATGGTCAGTGCAGAAGTCTAGTTATTTTTTCTACATTATCTGTTATTTTCTAATGTAGGATGGTGTTTGCTCTTTGTAAATATATGAAAATAATCTCGGACCGTTATGTGTTTTTGGAAGTGTAGCAACTACTGTTAATAATTTTCTAATATAAAATCTATTATTTTTCCTCTTAGGTTACAGGAAAAGCATGTGAAAGATGAACAGATAGAACACTGGAAGAAAATTGTCAAAACACAAGAGGAACTAAAGGAAGTGCTTAATAAGGTTTGCGCTATTCTCTTGACACCTGCTTGCACCTTTTTTTAAGAAACTTATTTAATACTAGGTCTGCCTTAAGCATGTTTTGAGCCAAAAAGAGGTATGGCCTAGAGAATTATATGGGGGTTCCTCCAGTGGCAGTTTGATGCTTTAAACAAAGTTAAGGATTTGCCAGCTCCCTTTACATGTTTTGTGGAGGCCTTGCTAGGAAAATTAGGAAGGCCAGTTCCATTGCCCCTACCAGGGGTTGAAGCCACTATGTATTTTGTTTCTTCCCCATATCCGTGCACTGCATGCTTTTATGCGGGGGAGACAGTTGCCATGCTACCTTTGCAGACCACTCATAAAGTTCAGGTTAGATTTTGCTATAGCTCAGTTCTAAGAGTATGGAAGTGGTGCAAGCGGACAAAGATTGACCATTGTGGAAACTTCAGTGAAACATTTATAGTCCTAGCAATGTGTTTGTGGACTCCATGCTGAAGCTATTTCTTTTATAAACTGGTTTTAGTCATTTGTTTTTTTTCTTTTTATTAAGAGTGATTTGATCTTGTTTGTATTTTGAAATTGATTTTCTCAAATCAATAAAGCGATGTTGGTAACTAAAATTGTATTTATTTCAAAGCACTGATTGCCCCCATGCATGTTTGAAAGGAGTTGGTATCCTGATTTGGCCTTTGGTGTTTTGTTCTGCATTTTTCATGGGTGTTCTTGGCATATAGTGGGCTGCAGCAATATCCCCATCCTACATATGGGAATCCCATAACATCGAGTCAAGATAGCCAATCTCTCTTTCAAGGGTGGACTGTGGGATGGTTCTACCTGTATACTATTAGTTCTTTCTTGGGTCTATTCTTATTTAGACTATTTACAATTGGCCTACAATTATCCAAGCTAGCACTGAACTAATTGTGCCAGGCACACTCCTCCCCATTTTAAATTCATGGCCCTGAATTTCTTTCCATGCCCCCAGCAACCCACTCAACTTCTTCTGCCCCCACCCAGGGCCTCTTGCTAAAATCCAATGCTACATCACCCTCTCCTGTTTCTAGGCTGTCTTTTTCAGCTATTTTGTTGAAGGTAAGGCTTCCATATGTTTCTATACACTTTATGAATGTGAATTTGGTGCAGAGGATTGAATGGATTGTGGTGAGAGGCATACCTCTATGTGATGCCACAGAGAACATGTGTGTATGTTCTTCATGCTGATTTTTAGTGGCCAAGGGTAGATCGAATGATGTAGAGCCAAGTATTGGGATGCAATGGCTGTGTGGAAAGTGACAAGAGGTTTCAGACATCCATAACCAATGAGGGTGCGTGAAGCACCCAAGGTACCATGGGAAGATTGCACTCGATCAGCTGGGTCCTTTCGACTTTAGAGGTCGAGGGAAGCTTATGTGGTAGTAGTGATAGACATGTTATCCAATTGGCCTGCTCAGCCCCCCGTGACGAGGAAGAAAAGCGCCCTGATGCCTTCAGGAAGAGGGTCATTATGACAGCTGCCACTACTATCAAGGCAGCTAATGCCATGAATATCCTGTCGAGATAACACTGAGAGCTCTGTTTTAAGATGGGTTCCATCCTCCAATGCCTCCCGGATGAAAAGGAACAGGTGGCTCTCTAAGTCATTCGTGAAAGAGAGGCAGTGATATCTGTCTCAGTGGACATAGCTGACACCGGCTTTAGACAATTGGGGAGTGGCGTAGTGCTTTGTAGGCAAGGCTGGCTGAAGACGGATTTTCCAGCCAGAGGTCCAGGCAAATGTAGACTAAATAATACCGACCACTAAGACCGACACAGATATGGCCTGCTCCCTGGGCACGTTACAATAGAGGCACCAGTCCTTTTGTTCCGGGAAATCTCGCTTTTCAAAAACACGTGGCTACCGACCCTCCTTTCAGTCGCTTTCCTGCAAGTCCCCTTCATACTCCACATCTGGCCTCTACAGAAGTAAGTCCCAATTTTACAGGGGAAACCAAAGCCAACGTGGCTCCTCGCAGGCATGGGGCATCTGTCTAAACAGCACTGACCCATCCTGGGCCACACATTCCCACTTTCGCACCCCGGTGGGAGTAAGAGTATCACATTATATCCAAGGTGAAAAGGCTGCCATGAAATGTTATCCAGAAAATCTTCGCCCATACCTCGTCTGAAATCTCCTCTCCCGTAAGCTCCACCCAAAACCTTTTCAATGTACTTCTCCCAACTTCTGGGGTAGTGACCAGGAATTTGTATATGCTCGAAAGGGAGCCCTTACGGGCAGCAGCACCATCTAACCATTTCTCAAAGGGAGTGAGATCCTGGGAGACCAAGGACAACCACCCTGCATCAGTGAATATCCCCTTTAGCCTTAGGTACTCAAAGATCATGATTCTGTCCCGCCCCACTCCCTCTTGCATCTCTTCAAAGGTCCTGAAGCGGCACTGCTCGAACAATTGCCTACCCTCTGGAAACCCCCATCTGACCAGTGTTTTTCACATTTAGTTCCTCGCCACGCCAGATTAAATGGGGGGGGGACCCCACACCGACACCAAAGGAGGACCAGGACGAGAGCGCTCTATTGGCTTCACCGTCCCTCCAGAGGTTCCATAGAGCTCCCAACGAAGGATGTTCCCGTGCTGCAGCCAGAATGTAATCCCTCACCTTCAAAGGATGTACTACCACGTCTTCCATGTAGGTCCGATACGTTCGCATATCTTTCTTCGAGTGCGCCAGCAACACCCTTAACTGGGCGGACTTGTAGTATAGGTAGGGGTCTGGAAAGCCAAAACCACCCTGGATATCCGGAAGCGTGAGGGTTTCCCACGTCACTCTCGAGTGTTGGTTCTGCCACACATTTCGAGAGTGCCCTTCAAGTCATTGAAGAATTCTGCTTGAAGCCTCACTGGGTGGGCAGTGAACAGGTAGAACAAGCGGGTGGGGCATTCATCTTTACGGTGGCATTCACCCGTACCAGGAAAGAGTGAGGGGTGACCACTTTCTAAGTTCCTCTTTGATCTTAGCCAGAATTGGCTCGAAGTTGGCCTTAACTAGGCCGTGAAATCTCTCGGTAAGATCACTCTTAAATATTTTGTCTGCGTTTGTTTAACCCTCATCCCCAGGCATCGAGAGTAAGCGGTCAGGTCAGAGTCGTTTGGGCTCATGGGCATAATGCTAGATTTGTCCATGTTTATTTTCAAGCCTGAAAGGCGGCATGGCTCTTGATTTGCTCCAGAAGCTTAGGGAGGGAGGAGTTCACATCCATAAGGTAGCCTAGACTGACGTCTGCAAAAAGGGATACTTTAAACTCCACCTCTCCGCTTCATATACCCTCAATGTCTTGGCTTGTCCTGATCTCTATAGCGAGCGGCTCCATCATGCGCGCCTACAAGAGTGGTGACAGCGGGCATCCCTTCCTTTTGCCATGGGTCAGAGAGAAGGAGTCAGACAGGATGTTATTGACCCGAACTCATGCTGTGGGACGCATGTATAGGGCATATACCCACCTCAGGAACCCTCGACTCAGGCCCATCCTCCCCAACACCATCTTCATTAAAGGCCACTGAAACCTGTTGAATGCCTTTTCTGAGTCGATCGAGACCAGACGGTCATCTGTCCCTTGGGCGTGTGCCTGATGCATAAGGCTAATGGACTATTAGATATTATCTGAGCCCTGTCTCCCTCGTATGAAGCCCACTTGGTACCCATGGATCAGGGATGGAAGCAGGGTTTCCAGTCTAGAGCCCAACATTTTGGCTGGGATTTTAACGTTCTTATTAAACCGAGATCGGGCAGTAAGATGCACATCTTGTTGGGTCCCTGCCCTCCTTGTGTATTGCGACTATCGTGGCCCCTAGCATTGAGCTTTGCAATAGGCCCCCCGATAATATCTCAGGAACACCATGGCCAGGTAAGGGGATAGCGTGGATCTAAACCTTTGTAAAATAGGACAGAGAACCTATTGCTGCCAGGCGTGATCCCTGTCTTCATTCCCTTAATTGTCCGCACAATCTCATCCTCAGAGACGGGAGCCCACAGGCGTTCAGAGTCCTCTCTCGATATGCCGGGAGGTCGAGGATGTGGTTATCTGCTCATCCCTTCCAGTGATTTCAGATGAGTAAAGATTTTCATAGAAGTTGGCAAACTCCTCCCCTATACCCCCCAGATCATAAACCACCCTGTCCCCCCTCTCTCTTTCCTCTCAGGCCAGGATTCTGCCCGCCTTCTCCCCCGGCTCATGGTCTTTCTGCTTCAGAAATAGCAGTTGCTTTTCCGTGTCTTGAGCTAGGATGGTTTTGAGTTTTGCTCGGTAAAGCCGCTAGTTGGCCGCCCTGCATGGCGTGAGGTAGGTTCTCTTCGAGCCCCCCGGCTGCAGTTCCCTGATCTTTCCCGTTCTCTCATCTTCTTGCACTCTGCGTTCTTCCTTTTTTTGGGCTCTTTTCCTGATAAATACCCACTACAAAGTGTCCTTTAATCCTTCCCAGAGAGACTGAAACCCAACCTCACCATTGTCATTAAAGGCAAAATAGTTCTTAATTTCTGACAACTTTTGGGTTAACTCCTTATCCTTAAGCAAAAAGTAATTGCAGTGCCACCCTCCAGCGGGCCACTGACAAGGGCATTCCCCATCACCACTCTGACCATATATCGTGGTCAGACCAAGGGACCGGTACGACACAGAACTCTTTAATATTGGCCTTCACCTCTGTTTACACCAGTATCAAATCAATCCTAGAAAAGGAGTTGTGTACCACAGAGAAAAAGGTAAAGTGTCTGTCTCCCCCTCATCCCCCTTCCATCCACTGAAGCATCTGTAAAAACCCAGCTCCTTGTTGATTCTCTTAAACCATCTGGAGGTCGCTTTGTCCGGGTTATCTTCTCTCCCATCACCCATTCTCTTGCAGTCTCTGGTTGGGTCTAAATCCATGTTGAAGTCTCCACCCACCATCAGTCGGCCTTCCACAAAGAGCTGCATGATCTTCAGCCACTTGGTGAGGGGGCCGCCCAATCTTCTCCTGGTGAGGGTGAGGGCTGAAAGATCCTGGAAGATGGTAATCTGGGCCACGCTGTAGTTTCAGCGTTCTCTGTTTTTTCTACGTTATCCAGTTTGACAGTCTCTGCTTCCTTCTCCAGGTCAGCCATCCTCGCCCCCATCTGGTGCTCCAGTGTGTCCACTGAGGACTGGATGGCCTCCAGCTCTAGAATCTTGTCTTCCACTGAAAGGATCCTTTAGTCCATCTTGTCCAATCTCTGGTCAAGGGCTGCCATGTCGGACTTCGTGGCAACCGGATCACCCTCCATAGCTTCTCCTGGTGGTACAGATGCTGAACCGGCCCATTCTCCACCCTCAAACTGGAAACTATGTATGGAAGCTTTCCTGCGTATGTGCCAGGGCGGGGGGTCGAGGGGGCACCCTGATGGCAGAAGCTCTGTGGGTCAGTGCTGTACTCCCTTTATGCTGTCGCTCTGGTGTCTCCGGACATGGCTCCTCCTCTTCCTTCCCGGGGGCTGTGGCCACCCCAAGGTCGACTTTACCTGCTCCTCTTAGTTGTCACTGTTGCTAAGAGGGGTGGGGGAGGGGGTATTCCAACACTGGTTAGGGCTGCACTCCTGTGTCTTTTGCCTGGCTCCTCAGGGGGTCCCTTCCCCTCTGTGCAGCACGGGGGTCCTTTGCCCCTTCATCTGTGCTGGGGTCCTCCTCTATGGTCTGTGCGGGGCCCTCCCCTGGCACCGAAGTGTAGTGTGGCTTTTTGTGCATCTAAGGCCAGCACTCGGGAGTAAGGGTGGAGGTAGGGGTCTAACGTGAGGGACCACACCTGGGCGGGCCTTTTCCACCTACTGGCCCACGGTGCCACCTGCTCCTCTTCACTGGTGCCCCTGCAGTTCGGGCACAAGCCTCCCTCCCTGGGAGCTTCGTGGCCATCACCTTACTCCAATCCCCTTCACACGTCCTCAGTATGGGGCTCATTTCAGTGGTGCCCTAAGGGGGAGGGGGGCCCGTGGGGCCACAGGCACTGGTCACTCACCCCGCTGCGGGTCTCACCTGACAGCCTCCCATTCCCCCAACGCAGGGATCACTGCAGGCCACTGTGCCAGCTCTTCCTCCGTTGCTTGCCGGTCTCTGGCTCTCCAGAGCCCTCCGGAGTAGCGCTGCAGCTGTTCAACTGTGTTCCCCGTGGCAGCCGCCTTATTCCGCAGTTCAGGCTGTGGGGCCCTGACCAATGAGCCCCCGGCCTCCAGAGTGGGCAGGGCCCGCAGCTCCATACAATCTCCCCCAGATCCCCCAAGACCCTGGATGCAAGGTCTGCCGAGCTCTGGACACAGGGTGCCCTGTCTTGATACACTGCCGTGGGCCGGGGCCCTCTGCTCATGCCGCCTCCACTTCCCCTGCGGCTATCTCGGCTGCATGATCTTCACATCTCTCCAGACTCTAAAATGGGAATCATCTCGACCATTAAACAATAAAATATACATCCAAGTCAGTCTGGTCAAAATAAAAGATCTAAGAACACCTAACCTTGCCCTCCTTCTCAAGATAACAAATTTGTTGAGGGAATACAAAATGGAAAATAATGTGTCATAAATGTCGGAATGGCTTCTACACCAACTCCCTTCCCCAATTTCAACCCTACAGGGCCTGAAGAGTCTCTTACTAAAAAAAAAGGATAGGTTGATGGCACATATTGGCTTACTGGTACAGTTCAACCTTAGGCTTTTAACTTCCAGTAGTTCAATGTGAAACTACCTCATTTTAAAGGTCTCAAGGAAAAGGACCGATTTACAATACCCCATTTTATATTGACCGGAAAACCAGCATTGTAAAGATCTTTTTCCCTTGAGACCTTTAAAATGCGTTTTTTAAAAAATATATTTGGGGGATTTTGTTCCTCCCACCGCCCCACCCCTCTCCCGCAGGATTTCCCCTAAATTGGGTGTTTTTCTGCATGAAGCCCCATCTCTCAGCCCACTCCCCAAACCATAGCACATACACACACCCGTTCTCCTCGTCCTGCGCTTCTGGGTCCCAACCTGCCTTTAAACTCGTGTGCGGCAGGTGCGTGACAGTTCCATTTCGAAAGACCGCTCTGTGTGGTCACGGAGCAGTCTTTCTCAATCAGTATTTTGGTGAAAAAATCTTTAGAAAAATATTTTCACCTAAAACGAGTTCAATCACTTCCTTAGGCTTCGCACGCCTTGTCATCAATACTTGGTTTATATGCTCTCAATTTCTCTCAGTTCTGCACAGGTTTCCCTCTGCTGGGCTTGAACCTGTCTTGTGTGGGCGTTCCCTTCCCCACATTTTATTCAAGGTAACTTTTACTGTCGAAGACTTTAGAAACTGCAAGCAATTTGCATAGACCACCTGCATTGACCTCTTTCAATAGTCACAATTCATACTCATCTTGTAACACCAATACTTCTTGGTATTTCTTTCCTACCAAATGCCTCTTGGTGCTTGCAGTTCTTATATTCCACTTTTGCCCCTTTCGCATATTTCACAATTCACATCTTTTCTTGCAGCACCAATTACTCTTGGTACTTGTAGTTCTTATATTTTACTTTGGCTCTCGTGGGGTATTTTCCAATTCCCATATGACATTTTCCTCTTATTCAACTTTCTTTCTCTTGATCTCGCCTTACAATATCTTTCAAAGGTTCATAACATTTCAGACACTTTTGAATGTGCGACTTCCTCTCAAAAGACCACTGTGCTACTTTGTATCCTTTTCCTATAAGAATTGTCCTCTTTGTTTGCGTTTTATCAGCACACTCGCAGCTTTCAAATCAGTCAACTTTCTCTTTAACATCAACCAGACTTTTGTTGCTCTTGATAACTCACTGGTTGTGCTAAATTACTTTCTTCTTTTCTCTGCACTTCAAGGCTGTTGCCCGCACCTCCTCTGCTCCTACCCAACTCTGCCGTTTACCAGCGAGGGTAGCGGGCTGGCACCTGGAACGTTTCTTTCCTCTGCTCACTGGACTCTACGTTATGAACACTCGGCTTCCCGAAAACTTGGAAATCTTGCCTGGCTTGTTCTCGATCTTCTCAATAGTTGACCAGCCTTTTGGCCTTCCCACTACCACAGCCTGGTTTGCCTCAGCCTCGAAAGAGCTGTTCCTTCACGTACCCAGCCTCGATCAAAGTGAGCTTGTGCGCACCACCTTTTATTTTCCCAGGGAGAATTGGTACTTGGCAGATGTACATTATTAGAGCTACGTGCCTGACTTTGCCTGGCCTCATTACAGGGACAGGACCAATGCAAGTCAGGCGAGGTAATACTTCTGACTTCATTCCTCATCTTCCTTGGTGCAATACTTTTGTCAAGACAAAGTGGGGACGAATTATGGAAGTTGTAGTTTCCCATAAAATAAACCGGGATGGGGGTTAGGATTGTGGAAAAAAGGGGGGTACCATGTCTCGCCATTGGGTGTTTTTCCCCACTACCCGAGGACGCCCTACCCAGGTAAACCTCCCTCGCTTGTCCACGCCCAGGGTCGGGATCCAAAAGAGATGGTCTTTCCCTGGCCACCTGAGTATGGGATCCCTGGGGAAAAGGTTGTGAAACACTGTTTTTTTTCACAGCAGGTTACAAATAACATCTTAAAGAATACTCTTGACTCTGTGGAAACAGCAGGCAGGGTCCTTGAAGAGGCTTTTCTGGGTTCAAACCAGAAACCCAAGCCACTCTTACTAATAAGCCAGTTGAAGAATAAGTTGTATTTGGAAAAGCTGGGGGTGATGCAATTGAGACAGCTAAAAACACTGCCGTTCCTTTCGTTCTCAAACATTTTCCAGACCCACACAATTGGGGTTCTCCTCAAGTTCTTCTCGCTGGTACTTGTCACAGGGAGCATCATCCAACTTCCCAACCTCACAAGGTTTCAGGCAATGGTAGAGATAGGAGTACAGCCTCAGGAGCAATTAATCACACTTTCTCTCATGCGTGAATCCGCATAGTGATCTACAAACTCAATAGAGAATAAACATTTAGTAGGTTGTATTTACATAATCGGGTATAATCATAATGTTAGATATCTATCATGGCCTATCCCTTTATCATTCACGTGGTGTAGATCAGAGTTACACAGTCCAAGATGTTGGCCTCTATTCCAGATTACTGGAACGTGCCGAATTCCCAGACAAGATTGTCCTGTCTATTGAGTAAACCAATAATAACCAGTGTTTATAAGGTCCAGTACTACGTTAAATACCTGGTTAGTGGGTTGCAATGGAAATGATCTTGCCTTCTGAGAAGGTTGTCGAAAGCTATGAAGCTGAATATTCCGTCTGTTTTTTTGCAGAATCTTCCTGGTATCATAGCTCAATGGGAGTCTGATTAAAATTAACCTGTGAAGATCAATAGGTCATTTATTCTAAGTCGTCCCAGTCTAGTAATAAAAAACATGCACATATTTTTCTAGCATGCGAGGCAAAAAAGGTCCTGCCTTCACATAGGATAGAGATTGGCTATATATCAGCAAAGTAATTTACACGTATGCAGGTATATTCCCAATGGGGTTATTCAGGTTGTGTGGATTAGTCACCCCGATTCCAGTCACCGGGATAAAGGCTCCTCGGAACGTATACATTTAGAAAGGGCCAGATTAGTGCATAGATAAAAATGGTCCATAGTCTCTGCGTGAACAGGAACCAATTGTATTCAAACAACCTTACTCCTTCCAGGTCTGCTCGAGTTAATCTGGCCATGTAGGAACTGAATGGCCAAATTCAAGATGGCCACTATTTGACGAATCATACTAACGCTACAGCATGATGTCATATGTAAACAACGGCAGATGACGTAAAGTGCCCTCCACCACGAATGTAATAATCTCTGATTATTCTTCCTCTTTGGGCAACTGTTGCTATTGCTTATCTTATTTATCTTCCAATGTGTGGAATCACTGAAATTAGGCATTTTGATGGAGTGGTTATTTACTTCAAAATCCATTTTTGATGAGCGTCGTTGGCCAATGTTGATGAGCGTAAAACAAAAGTGCCCACTGTATGTGCAGGAAATTGGTATTGAATAATACCAGACATACCATTCGGTATGGGTTGGTCCACATGTAAATCTTGAATTAAGGTAGCATGGTCCATGATCCAATATAGATCAAGAATAAGTTCTGGTGTCTCCTCTAGGGTCTGTTAGCTAATCAGAGTTAGCTCTCTAATGGGTTCCATGTGTTAAAATCGCAGCAAACATAGCAGTTTACACAAAAAATCGCAGCAAAAAGGCGGTTTTGCCGCCGCAATACATGTAAAGAATGCGGGGGTCTCCCCCGCAATCCCCGCTCGCCTTAAATGGTATAATGGGGTACACTTTTACTGGGTCAAACCATGACATTTTTGCCGCAATTTTTTTTACTGCATACCCCCTCATGATATCACGTACTCAATCATAACTCAATGGACGGGTCTATTGCGTGACGACAAGGCCCAATCTTCTATTCTTGTAATAGGACCTGTAATGTCCCTATCAGACATGTATTGAGGGGGTAGCCTTACTCTGTCCCCTATTGTCTTCAAACCGGGATAATCTTACTTCAGAAGAGATTCTTTTACACTGGATATATGCACATTGGTCAAAACTACAATGGTCTAAGATTTCTCCAGATGAGTGACTCGGGGTGAATACCATGCTTACACGATACTGATTGCTCTATCGTAATAGCAACCCAGTCTTCTACAAAGGATAGTTATTCCTTAGCTTCATCCAGTCTTCCAGTTTCTATTTTCATTTAATTCTTGAAACATTTTATATCTTCTGGAAAATTTGAAGAGCATGTGCCAAGCGTAGGGATTGAGGAGTGAATATTAGCAAATTCATCAAGCATTTTTTGCATGCAAGAGTTAAGTGAGGTGACATCAGTTAAAGATGTATTTGTAGCATTACTTGCCATTGTATCACTATAAAGTGTAATAACAGAGGCTGAGATATTAAATGAGCAAGTCATGTGATGGTGGTAATACCTTTTTTGTCAGTTCAAGGTGGCTTGTCCCTTCTTGGTCCTGCCTCCTTGCAGGGTGGGGGGGGGGAGGGAGTCCTGATTTGTCCTTTGTCTTCAGCAGGAGCCCTTTGTGAAGCCCGCCAAAGCGTCAGCGTGTCTGTGAGGATAGGAAATGGGGAAGGATTACGAAGCTCTGCTGTAATTTGTCACCTGCTGTGCCTGCCTGGAAACAAATCCAAATGGGTGGCTTGCTGTCCTAAAAGGACAGCCACAATCCAGAGTTTCAATGGTGTATGGGTGCTGATTGGCTGGGTTCCTGCATAAGAGGTATGGATCCTGAGGCTGAAGACAATCAGACCCCTGGAACAGAAGAATTGACGAAGAAGAGATGTTCGTAGCTGCTTCCAGACAATGCCTTCTGTGTAGTCGCTGCTTTTGTGACCCCCTTCTTCCAATCGTCAGGAGAATTCTGAAAAGGACTTCTCTCCCCTTTAGACTGGTGGGACCAATCAGTCTTGAGACGACCTGCATTTCCAGCCATCCCTCTACGAGCTGGAACCTTCACAGGCTGCAAACGGCCAATACTCTGGGACCTTTGCCCACTGTGCATTTCATTGTCTTCTGAGGATCGAATCCTACCATAACTTTGGTGGACTCCTCCCGGACATCCAGAGGCAAGATTCCACTCCTTGAAGTCCACTCACCCAGAAGGCTGGACCGAGAAATCGAGATGAATCGACCGGGCAATAACTTTTCTTAACTGGTGCCTCCCAAAAGACGCCAAAATCACAGAACCCTGAAGAATCTTTTGCTGGAAGCCTATTCACTCGACTGCTGCTGGGAGATCCACTCCAGTGCCCCTTCTTTCGTCTGCCTGACCAATAATCCAGTGACTAGGTCTACGGCTGCATCGTGCGGCAACCTCTTCATTTCTAAGGTACTGCGAGACTCTTGGTAGAACTTACCTAGAGTTGCTTTGCTGCTCCTGTTCTACTGGAGTGCTGTTTCGTGTGATTGGGGAGTTTGCCATACACATTCAGCAATGCCTGTGTGCCTACAGGGAGCCTTCTCCGAAGTACCTGACCCTTTTCACAACCAAAGGTGTTATTTGCTACTGAAGACTTCCTCTGGAACTTTCAACAGCTTGTGCCTTGCTTGTTTTGCCCCCCAATCCCACTCTGAGATACTCCTAACCAGATCGGGGTGGACTTCTAAAGTGTAAGGCCTCTGTAAAATAATTACAAGTATTTAACCATTTTATGTTGGCTTTGTTTCATCCACGTTTACTTGAAACAAGAAATTACTAATGTTTTACTTAACTGTGAATTGCATATTGCCATTCCAACAGTATTGTCAAAGTGATTTGCTTACTGTAAAGATTGCATAAGTTCTGAAGTTACTTATTAGTACCTTTCTAAAGAATCACATTTACCTTGGTTTAAATATAAAATAACCTATTTGAATATAACTTTCAGTGTGTGTTTCTTAGGCCTGTATGTATGTTCTGTGTACTGCCTACAGCCCTTCCCTCTCCCCTAAGCTAAGCCTGGCTGCTCAGCCATTGCTACCAACAAAACCTGTGTGGCTCAGTTCTATGCTAAGCATTGGAGCCCTGTGTCCCAAATGTCTGTCTTCTAATGTCCTACATACAAGGTACATTTGTAAAACTCCCTAACAGTGTCCACAGAATCTTGAGGAGTAGCATTCAATCCAAGCCCTGTACATGTCATTACAATAGTAATTCAAGGGCCTATATTTATTTTGTATTTTATTAATTGCTATAGCGCCGAAGCCTGCATACATGAAGCCAAGGACAACAGAAAAGTGACGGGACAGTAGAGTAAGATTGCTGGTATGATTAGATTGTTACATGGACATTAGTATTTATGCAGGTCCTTTATTTGAAAAACAGTGTCTTCAGTTTCTTACTAAAGTATAGGTAGTTAGATTATAGCTTTAGGCTGTTTGGGAGCTCGTTCCACTTAGATGCCTCTTTGGTAGGGAATGCTCGTCCAAGTCCATTGAATTTTTTGGAGTGAGTTACTTTCACAAACCCTTGCGACTTGGAATTTTCTTTTTTTTTAAAAATTTTTTAAAATTTCTTTATTGCCATTTTGCTGAACAACTCAACCAGGCAATTGACCGTCCCCCCTACCCCCCGGGTACATACATGAGGGTAATACAAGAAAAACCAGAAGCAAACCAGACGATGGGAGCAGTGCTTTTCCAG
Source organism: Ambystoma mexicanum (assembly GCF_040938575.1). Lineage (NCBI taxonomy): Eukaryota > Metazoa > Chordata > Amphibia > Caudata > Ambystomatidae > Ambystoma > Ambystoma mexicanum. The sequence goes on from NC_090934.1 coordinate 176,890,179, forward strand.
AAATACTCCAAGTCCAATCTCCAAGCGGGCATTGCCTCATAGTGCAAAATGTCCAATCCCTGGATACATTTCTAAGAAGAAGGCGGAGACCGCTCCTCAGGGCCCGACTGGATAGGAGATCCCAGCCCAGCAGGATTTTTTGGAGTGAGTTACCTTTACAAACCATCTCTAACGGATGCGCGTCCCAGAAAGAACCAGGCCCAACAAGTAAGCTCCACCAAATTACGAAGGGAGACCGCAAACGGCTGGGAGCCGTCAGGATAACCGACCGCAACAACGCCGGTGACGCAATGGACCTCTCTATCTCTACATGTCTATGCTCTGCTGCCATCCCGTACCAGTACCTAAGGTAGCTAGCCTGCACGACAATATAGTATAACTTGAAATTGGGATGTGCTAAACCCCCCTCTTGAACTGGCGCTGTGAGTTGCCCCCAAGAGACCAGAGCCCTTTTACCCGCCCATATGAAGTGCGTTATCGCTGAGTGAAGGTCCCGGAATTATTTCTGAGGGACCTTTATAGGCACATTTAAAAACACATATAGACATTTAGGATATCTTGACTACCGAAATCCTGCCGTACAAATTGAGAGAGAGTGAGGCCCAACCCAACATCGCCCTTTTGGCCGATTCTAAAACCTCCACATAGTTTGTAGTATACACCTCCTTTCCTGCTGCAGTGACCCCCAGATATCGTGTACTCTGTAGATCCCACCGGAATCCCCAAGTATCCCGAAACTGAGAAGCCCCACCCGTCAATGGGAAGATAACAGATTTACTGCCATTTATTTTAAGCCCCGAGAGGTCACCAAAACGCTGAAGGTCCAGCATAACCGGGTCTCGTTGACCTCGGGATGGCGGATGAACAAAAATATATCATCTGCGTATAACGAAATGCTGACTTTATGGGTATGCCGTGGCACTCCCCGGTGTAGGTGAAACTCCCTGACCCATTCAGCCCAAGGCTTTATTGCCAAGGCGAATAGTAGGGGTGACAGCAGGCAGCCCTGACGAGTCCCCCGCGCAAGCGTTAGCGCCCCGGTAGTCTGCCCATTCACCCTCACTCTAGCCACTGCGTCGGTGTATAGAAGCGGGACCAAGGAAACAAAGAAATTGCCCAAGCCCATCCTGCGCAGAACGATGAATAAAAACAACCATTCCACGGAATTAAATGCCTTTGTGGCGTCCAATAGGACCGCCACCGCCGGGTCATCCGCCGGAAACGCCGCCATCAACCCAAATATCCTCCGCAACCCGAACGTGTTAGAGCGACCCGGGATAAACCCTGCTTGATCGGCCCTCACCCTGGCTGGCATTAGCGGCGCTAGTCGCGTCGCTACCATTTTCGCTAAGATCTTATTATCAAGATTGATAAGTGAAATCAGGCGGTACAATGAACAATCACCTTCCGGCTTACCTGGCTTCAGCAGTACAACCACTATGGCTTCTCTAAGGGAATCAGGTAATCATCCCCGCGACACCGCCTTCTGAAACACCCATAAAAGATATGGCGCTAATCTTTCGGCATAACACTTATAAAATTCGGCTGTAAAGCCATCAGGGCCCGGGGATTTCCCACCTGGCAGTGATTTAATGGCATCCATCACCTCAACCAGCGACACCGGTTTGTTCAACCATTCCCTGTGCTCTTCCGAGCACCAATACAGCCCCACACCATCAAGAAAGGCCTCTATATCCGCCTGTGCCACCGTCAGTTGGGACGAGTACAACCGGCCATCATAATCCTGGAACTCATGAACAACACCTTGTCGTCGTAATGGGCAACTCCCCTGTCATCCGTGATCACTGTCACCCTGGTCTGCCGGTCTCCCAGCCGAATAGATCTCGCAAGGGACCGGCCAGGAACCTGCCCTTCTCCATACTGCCGAGGAGCCACCCTGTCCCACATATACTTAACCTCTCGTTGAGCTAGGGCATGAAACTCCTGCAATTTGTTTAATTTTCCTCTGCTGGGCCGCCGATGGGACGGGCACCCCCCCCTCTGCAGAACCCGCAGCTCTTCCTCAGTGTCCGCCAGGTCTTTCCGTAGCTTCCGCAGAATCCCCAATTCCTTGGCTATGCTCTCACCCCGGATCACACACTTAAATCCCTCCCACAGGGTGCCAACAGACGCCACCGACCCATCATTAGTCTCAAAATACACATCTATAGCCTTCGCCAGCTCCTCCCTATATACCTCATCTGTGAGTGCCTCACTTTTAAACCGCCAGGGCGGTCTTGCTCTGTCCCGGCCCACTAAACGGGTTGTTAACAGGACAGGAGCATGATCCGATAAAGTACGGGCCAGAATACCCACCCCCACAGACAGATCTATAACAGCAGGGGACACCAGTAAATAGTCCAGCCGGGCCGCTGAGCCGTGCGGAGTAGAGTAATGCGTAAATTGACTCGCCCCAGGGGGGTCTTACCCTCCCAACATCTTCAATATCCCACACTGGGCACATACCCCGAATCCTAGAGGAAGCCCTACTACAAGGACGAACCGCATTGCCCACTCTGTCCAAAATGGCGTCCAAAACCGAATTAAAATCTCCTGCCCAGATGATTTCCCCCTTAGGAAGTACCCCCAGCTGCCTTTCTACCCAGTCAAGTGACTCCACTGTATCCTGATTGGGGTCGTAATGGCATATTAGTGTACACAACTTCCCCTGAAAAACCCACTGCATCACCAGAGCCCTGCCTTCTTGATCCTTCACAGCTTTGACCAGGCGGAAGCCCACCGAGCTATGCACCAAAATACACACTCCCCTGGAGTAAGAAGAGTAAGAAGAAAAATATCTATGGCATCCCCAGCTCTTGCCAAACTTAGATTCAGTGGCCGCAGTCAAGTGGGTCTCTTGAAGAAAAGCCACCCCCACCCTATGATGATCCAGGTAGCGCAAAACTTTCCGACACTTAGGACAGCTGTTAAGGCACCTGACGTTCCAGGTCATATAATTCACTGTCGCCATTGGAGAGCAATTGAATACACCCCCACCCATCCCCACCCAACTTCACAGGCTTACAAGCCCTCCGTGTGCACCACCAAATCCCCCACTGCCACCCTCCCACCCCCCCCATCCTACTGACAACCCGTCGGCGAAGTCCCCCCCACTCGGCCCCACCCCCCAACAAACCTGAACGCCAACACCCCCATCTGTGCTGAAGACCCCAACATTCCAGCACCCCAATCCCCCTCCGCTTAAGCGCACACAGCTTTTGCACAAAGGGCAACTACGAGCCCAACGCTCCCTGCACCACCCCAGGATAGTTGTCTCCTTAAATAGTAATAGCGCCAACTACCAAAGGCAGTAGCAACAACAGGAGTTCCTTCCCTGCTTGAGCGGATTCAGTCACCGTATACCCGTGGTCTACGAGACTGCGGCAACATATCAAGGAAAGAGGAGGCCTCCTCCGGGGTTTGGAAAAAAATCGACTTTCCATCATGTACCACACGCAACCTGGACGGGAACAACATTGCATATTTCAAACCTTTTTCCCCTCCGTCTCTTCTTAACTTCCAAAAAAGATCACCTGGCCGCTTGCACCCTATCCGAAAAGTCTGGGAATAGTTTGATTACATCCCCCTTATAAGACAAGGTGCCCTTCTCCTTAGCCTTCCTGAGTGCCGTATCTCTATCCCGATAATTCAATAACCGGGCTATCAACGGACGAGGCGGGGCCCCCGGGATCGGTTTCCAGCCACTTAGAATCCTGTGTGCTCTCTCAACCATATAGATCTGGGAGAAGCCCTCTGGACCCAATGCTTCCTGTAATATGTCCTCCACCAAAGACTCCCTGTTCCCCTGGTTCTCCGGCTCCGACAGGCCGACGATTCGAATGTTATTTCGGCAGGACCTCGATTCTTAATCCTCCTGCTTCTCTCTGAGTTCTTTCAGGGCTTTCCTGACCACAGACATTTCTCCCGAAACCGCCGTTCCCTCCACTCCTGCAAGGCGCCCTTCCGCCTCGTCCAATCTCTCCCCATGTCTGTCCAAACGGACCTGCGTGTGGTCCACCTTGCAAGTCAGGGTATCTAGCTTACCATCCAAGGACTGTATTCCTGATTGTAGTTGCATGAGCATAACCTTAATAACATGAAAGGCACTGGCAGAATCTGGCTCTGAATCCGCAGCGTGAAACGCCGCTGCTTCATTTATTGTTTCGCAGTCTTTAGGTCGTGTGGGCATCTCAACGTTTAACTTTGACTGTTGTTTACCCCCCTATCCTGACTTAGACATGGCCAGTATGGTGAGTGGGTCCCTGGATATAGTGTTGGGTGTGGTGACCAAAACCCACAGCGCCCCCGCGCCTGCTCCCCCCCGTCACCGAAGGAGGACAGGCTCGAGCCCCGTGCCAGTCACCAGGACAAGTCACACACGGCACAGGCGCCAAAGATAGACCCCCCTGCAGAGGCCACTATACACCCAAATCTAGTGGCTCCGGATGTGTTTTGTCTTCCAGGTGGCAAGCGTTGTACCGGAGATCAACCACTAGAAGTCCCCAAAAAGTTCAAGGGCCGCCAGTCCTCAATTACACGGGACAGAGCACTGCTGTGCAGCCGCAGGCCCCTCCGCCCATGCTGCCAACACCCAACTCGGGAGTGCGGCGCTGAGTGCCCCCATCCGCCAGGGCAGAGACAAACAGGGGGCTGTAGTAGATCCCGGCCCTACCATCCAGTGCCCCCTGGTGGGTAGCAGAGTCGGCCTCCCGCCAATCGTCGCCTCCTGCGCCGACAGTCCCAAGCAGGCAACAGTAGAGCAAATCCAGAGGGGAACGACACGGGGCCGGCGGGTCTGCACCTCCTCTGCCCTCCCGACGTCCTCACAGCAGCTGCAGGCGCAGTCCGACCCCCCCCCCCGCGCACCTCGGGGGGGTGCCTGCAGGGATCACCGCCTGGGAGAAGATTCGCCCGCCTACACCTGCGCCGCCCAATGGGTTCGGCGGCTGCCACTCCAGGCCAGCTCCGAAGTACACTGAGGCATCCAGCGCTTCGGCCAGTGAGGTGCGCACCGCTCCAGCAGGCCCGGACCAAGGCACTACACGCACCCACAATCCGCCTCCTCTTCGCCCCACACAGGAGGCAGGGGGCCCACGTCCGGTCGCTGGCTTCGAAAAGGGCCCCTTAGGCCGCGCCGGCACTCCCGAAGAGTCTCTCCTCGGCCGTCAGCGTGGGACGCCGCCAAGCCATACCTCCAGCAGGCCTGCACCTCCCCCTTTCCGATGTGAAGCCCGCCGGTGCTCGTACTGCAGGTACACCACCCTGCCGGTTCCGGATGGACCCAAAACAATGTCTGCAGGGGCTTGATGCAAGCCCACTTCTACTGCCGCAGTTGAATATGAAATATCCTCTGAGACCGCCGGATTATATGCTGTATGTTAATCGTGCTGGAGAGCTTCACGGGCCTGCGGCCATCACGGTCGGGCTCACTAGCACCCCCCCCCCACACCTCCCCCACCTTGGATCTTAAGGTGTGGCAAGGTTCGTATGTGGTTGTTTGTTTTTTTAGGTATATGGGTGCGGATCCATATATACAGTGATGTACAATGGTCATTGCTTTAAAGGTGATCCGGTCTTCCAGGTCTAACAAATGAAGGGACTTTGTCTTCTGTAATATGTTCCTCCCTTACTGCATTTTTCTATATGACCTGACATTGTTTGATGTATTTTTTATTTTTTATAGGCAAGGGCCTTTGCCTATTGAGCAGCCGACGCAAGTGTAACAGGAGGGGTAAAACTCTGTCTTTGGGATTTGTCCCTATCATTGCATATCGGACAACAGTCATAAGGATTAGCACATTCAATTTTGGCCCTGATTTGATAAAGGCTTTGTGTGAGCCGAAACACGTTATCTAGTGGAGGGCTATTTATACACATAGCTACGACTGATACAGCCCATGCTATTAAACAAATCTTTTCCATTGGCGCTGAGTCATGTAGTCCTTTGTGGTTTTTCTGGTTTTTCATGGACGGTATGGGCTTAATACCCGTCCGAATCCAGTGACCAGCGACAGTTAATGTGATTTAGTGAACCGACTATTATCAGTGCGTGACAATTAATGGGGATTGTAAGGAGTCGCCTGCTTCGATCAACTTTGAAAATAAGCCCTACAATTTCAGGTATTCTGTGTCTAGCTTAGCTCTTGCCTGGTGTGATCCAAAGATCATGCGCTCAGTCTTGCTTCTGTTGAGGCAAACCAATTTGTCATCATCCGGGCTTTGATGCTGCTGTAGATGCAAGCAAGCTTATTATTGTCAGTGGTATGACAGCCGGACAGTTTGATGACAAGTTGTGTATCGTCGGCGAAATTTGTAAAGAAGACCCCTAAATTGGTTAATAGGGTACATAGACACTGCAGATAGAGATTGAACAGAAGGGGCGATAGGCTGGCACCTACGCCATGATTTATAGGTCAGGGTATGGAGCAGTGGAGTAACTTTTCTGAAATGTTGGGCCAAACGAATGGGGACAACATGAGTTGGGGGGGGGGGGGGGGACAAACACCCCTGTCCCTCCTAAAATGACGCACATGGTATGGAAAAGTGGTCACTCCAGTGGATCTTGGAGCTTCGCTCTTACAGGAAGGATGTTACCCCAGTCTATGGCTCCTTGTACAATTACCCGATTTTATCTAAAGCCTTGTGGAGTTTTTGATGGTCGAGCAAATCAAATGCTGTTGAGAGGTCTAATAAAATCAGCATCCCTGTTTTTCCCTAGTCTAGTATACTAAGCACTTTGTCTGAAGGTCAAGCAGGGCTGTCTCTGTACCATGTGCTCCTCTAAAGCCAGATTGTTGGGTATGTAGGAGGCTGTTCCTGCCGACATAATCTTGGAGTTGGATGGTAGTGACTTTGTCCAAGATTTTTACGAGACTCTTAGTTATTGGACGGAGTTTGGAAGGGTTGTGTAGGTCTAATCCAGGTTTTTTGACTATTGGTGTAACAGTAACTGTTTTAGTTGCGGTAGGGACTTTTTTGTCTCTAAAAGAAGCATTCACCATTCTACGAAGATAGGGGGCAAAAGTCCCGGCATTGGCCAGTATAAGCTTGCAGGAGTAGTATGTTTTCGGAGCAGGCTGTGCATCTAACGGTAGAAAGTATAGAGTTCATGTCCTCTAGAGAGATGGGGGAGAACTTGAATTTACTCCTCTAGTTGGGGGTATGCTCTAAGTTATCCAGGAGATGGTGTTGTTGGACGTCCAAATTACAGGATTTTATGACTTTGCGTCGGCATGTGGGAGATCTACAGAATCCCTGTCTACTGGCACTCGAGGTCCCAATCGCCCCATTACAGGACCCACAAGTCTAAAGACCAACAAGACGCCGTCACCAAAATATCGACTGAATGTCAGGAGACGAGGCTACGGTCCGCCCCACGGTTGAAAGTCGACATCACACACGAAAACGGCTGTAAGTTCCAAAAACACTACTTTATCACACCTAGTGAAAAAAACGATCCCTTAGAGCATGCTAAAATCCCAAAACTCCAAGAAACACTCCTCAAAGAGCCCCAATAAAAAAGATAAACCTAAGAAGGACAAGTCTACCCCTACTCATAGAGAGGAAGGCTCCTTGGCAGAAGCCTTAAAGAACAAAGGCCAGCCTCAGACTTCGGCCCAGCCTACACACCGAGGACAGGACTCTACCCCTCAGTACCCTGGTGTAATTTCCGGTTCAGCCACATGGACTGCCTAAGAAATACAGGATCATGACTAGGATGACCTTTAGGGCCAATTTCTTCAAGGGGGGGGGGGGAACGAAACCAAGGCATACCAGAATTTTCAAAGTACACCTACAGCTGAGTTTCCACCTCCCATTCCCCAGCTAAGAGAGCTCGACCTGATGCTCTCCCTATTCCAACCCAACCAATACAAAGTGATCTGTATCATGTTTACACAGACACAGATGATAAGGAGACCCATCAAGAGACTGATCATTATTACGATGATGAGGTGTATGACCTTGCCTAACCAATTCAGCAGGATGCGCCAGAGGCCGACTCCCTAGTGGACAATCGGCCTCTCCATAAGGACATGTTAATCAAGGCAGCTGAACACTTTAAAATACAAACCCAAGAAACTCAGCTAGACAAGGACTTTGTAAAAGATAAACGGTGGGACAAAAAGGCCGCCACCCAATTCATCCCTATTCTACAATCTGTCCAAAGAAGGATTCAACCTTTCCTTGAGACACCAAACCAGACACGGGCAGTCAACCCGCAGGTTGAACTTTTCCGCCTAGCGCCATCTGACCCACTCTACATCAGGGGCCAGCTCAAGCCAGATTTGCTCGTGGTTACCACAACCCGTAAAAGGGGCATGCACACCGTTAGCCTCTTCAGTGGCACCCCCAGATAAGGAGAGCAACAAACTCTACACAATGGGGAGAAAGGTAGCAAATTCGGCAGCTTTCCAATGAAGGATCTTCAATAATTTGACGCTGTTGGCAAATTAGAATTGCCACAAATGGGACGAGATAACTACCCTCATCGCATCTGCTCCCAAGCCTCTAAAGTAACTAGCCCTGGTAGCAGCGTACGGCAAGGCAACATCCAGCTGCATTCTTAAGAATAATCTAGATGCTGCAGACAATGCGGGCAGGATTATTGCCGATGGGACAATCGAGCGCCATCTGTGGCTAAGCCAATATGCCAGTGGAACCTGCAGTCTTATTCGGTAAAGCCGTGGAAGACGCATGAGAGTCTGCCAAGGAAGAATGACACCCGAGAATCTCTATATCAGCTGACGAACAAACCACCAGGCCAGACAGGTGGAAGAAATTCTGGTCTGTGCCGTGGCCAAAACTCTGAGAGGCTCAGATTACGGACAGGGTCAATGCTCTTCCTGGAATAACAACCAGGGCCAAGCCTCACAGGGATACCAAAGAGGCCAGCGTCAATCTCATGGCCTGGGGAGGTCCTCCACATATAGAGGTGGAGGTACACCTCTTAAGCAATGACAGCCCACTACAGGTCCCCTCCCATTCCTCAAGTAGGAGGCCGCATCTCACTTCGCCCACGCATGGGAGGGAATCACCACGGACAAGTGGGTGTTATTGACAGTAGCGGAGGTTATTGTGTAGAGCTCATCCAAACACCATCCCCTCCGTCAAAGAAGATCAATGAGAGAAAAACTCATCCTTCTCAAAGAAGTCAGCGCGCTGCTACCTAAGCACGCAATAGAGATCGTACCAGCGAACGAGGTAAACAAGGGTATCTATTCAACCTACTTCCTTGTGGCAAAGAAAGATCTATGCACCCAGTGTTAAACTTATGCCCTGCAAACATTTATGTAAAGCCACAAAAATTCTGAATGACAACGCTACAAGAGGTAATCCCCCTGCTAAAGCGGGGAGACTACATGGCTATAAAAGATGCCCATTTTCATATTTCAATGTTCCCAGCGCACAGAAAACTACCAATTCAAGGTGCTACCCTTCGGAATAGCGTCTGCTCCAAGGGTATCCACCAAGGTACTGGTGGTGGTGGCAGCGCACCTGCGCAGGGAGGCAATCTCAGTGTACCCCTACTGGACGACTGTCTGATCACAGGGGAATCACCCCACCTTTGCAAGCAAAACGCGCAAAGAACCATGAACCTTCTCTTCCAATTGGGCTTCTCAATAAATGAGAAAACGTCAAGCCTTTTGCCAAACACAACAAAACAGTCCCTAGGAGCTGTCTAAAACACAGAAGCAGGGTTAGTCTTTCCATCTAGGGAAAGGGTTCAAAACATGCTACGTCAAATACCTCTGTATCAAGCCGGTCGCCAGATAAGCGTACACAAAGCAATGCGATTACTAGGCATGATGGCGTCGTGCATTTACCTGGTCCCACACGTACGTCCTGTACATGCGCCCCATGCAGGAGGAGTTGGCGAAATGATGGTCAGTGGGACGTTCTAGTATTTGTTTCGCCAACACGAGTACAAAATCTACGTTGATGGACAAAGGAGAACCTGTTAAAGGGAAAACCCTTCCACAACCCAGAAGTCCAAGCAGTCATTACAACAGATGCATTACTCTCCGGCTGGGGAACACACTACCTTCAGCACACGGTCTGTGGCCTCACATCACTGCACAGAACCACATCAACCTGCTGGAACTTCTAGCAGTATTCAAAGCACTTCAAGCATTCGAAGCACAGCTGACGAACCAGTCGGTACAAATACTGACAAGACAGCACCACTGCAATGTTCTATGTCAACAAGCAGGGGGGCGCGCACACACACTCCAAATCTGTTCAAGCTGGCACAGAAAATATGAAGATGGGCACTCAGACTGGGGATGTTCCTATCCTCCCAACACGTTCCACGAGTACTCAAAACTCTAACAGATTCTCTGAGCAGAGATCCCCTACCAGAGGAACACGAGTGGCAACTAAACCCAAGTAGCAACTATAAACCCAAGTTTTGTAGACCACATTTTCTCACAGTGGCGTTACCCCACACTAGAATTGTTTGCTACAAAAGAAAAATAGCAAGCCAGACTTCGCATCCAGGTTCCCCCAACCCAGACTCCATGGGCAATTCCCTATGGATGAGCTGGTCAGGGAAATGTGCTTACACCCCCTCAGCCTCCCCCCGACCCCTTTAATGAGAATGGTAGTGACCAAGATTCACAGAGAACAGACACGCTCATCTTGCTCCCATGTGGGCAAGGCAGCCATGGTATCCACATCTGTGCAAACCGGCGATGTGCGATCCCATCAAACTCCCGTGCCAAACCATTCTATTGCCCCAACATGGGGGAGTAACAGTGCACCCTCAACCACACTCAATGAACTTGGCAGCATGGCTCCTGAGGTCCTAGAATTCGGGCATCTTAACCTACCACAGCAGTGTATGGATATCCTCAAGGAGTCACGAAAACCCATCACCAGACACTGTTATTTCGACAAGTGGAGGAGATTTGTAATTTGGTGTCAGTCTAAACTAATAAACCCCATAGAATGTGCTCCTTCCCACATTCTAAATTATATTCTCCACTTGCTAGACTCAGGTTTAGTATTCAACTCTATAACGGTCCATCTGGCGGCTTTATCGGCTTATACAAACTTCCCAGAATAAAGTATCATGGTGGAAAGTGTCGGTAATCAAGGCATTCATGGAGGCCGTAAAGAGACTCCACCCTCCAATTTCAAACCCCCCACTGCCAGGCTGGGTTCTCATTGTACTCGCAACGCGCATGGGTCCCACTTTCGAGCCTATGCATAAGTCAAGTCTTAAACACTTGACATACAAGACTGCCTTCTTAGTGGCTATTTCTTCCATAAGAAGAGTTAGTGAATTGCAAGCATTGTCATTGCAGGACCCTTTTGAGGGGATTGTGTCCTCAGATGTATTCCATATCTCTGACAGTAATGTCCACAGCTGTGCTGCTTCGGAAAAAAAATTCCCAGCGTCGGGGTCCTACGTCGATGATGTCGATACGCCGTCCCTCGAGGGCCTCCGTCGGGAGCTGACGTCACCGGATGTTATATGTAGACGCACGACGCCCGAAGCCTCTGTTCCATTTTTATCGCGAACGTGTTCGCTTCGGAATCTCTGCGCGTCTGTTCTTCTCCTGTTGAATCGGTTCTTCTACTATTGGATATTTCGAATGTCGTCTTCTATCCCGCGGTCGGGCTTCAAGAAGTGTTGGGACTGCGATTCCAAGATGTCCCTTACGGACCCGCAGGACGTCTGCCTTTGGTACCTCGATGAGAGCCACGCCACCGACGACTGCGATGAAAGCCAGTCCTTGACGTCAAAGGCCTTGCGGAAGAAGTTGTCTGTAGGTAGGGTTTCCAAACCCTGTAAGTCAAAATCCGCTGGGCTTTCAACTGACGATTCGAGGGGCGACTCTCCGCATCGGCGTAAATCCAGGGGGGTCTCGTTCTCGGAGTCGGTCCCGCCATTCCTCTGCCTCTTCTAGGCACTCTCGGAAGCGCCGTCTCTGGTCGCCTTCCTCGTCTGAGGACTCCGCCAGCCGGCGGGTGGCTTGTCCCAACAAGCATTCATCACCGGCGGAATGGGGCACATTTCGCAAGGAGATGATGGCGATTTTTGAATGGCAGGGCACCGTTCCGTCCGCGCCTTTGAGAGAAGCCGGCAAGGAACGCGCTAGGGCCACCGCTCGCACGCATTCGGGCGGTCGGTGTGATCATCGGGAGCCGCCGAGGTCCCGATCGGACAAGGTCGATCGCCATAGCCATGCCATGCCAGGTCCAGGTCCTCGACGCCCTCGAGACCGTCGGAGCCTGTGAGGCCTGTTGGCGCCATGTCCATCAAGGGACTCTCTCGAAGCTCTGGCTCCGAGGAAGTAGTCGACGCCATCAGCGCCGAGGCCGTCAAAGGACATGCTCGGGGCTCTGGCCTCAAAGCCGTTGTCGGCGCCTTGCTCGACGTCGACGCTGATTCCATCGGCGCCCTCAATGCCTTTTGAAGAGGCTTTACTGGAGGTGCCCCGGAGGGCCGTGGATCCTCCGAGGAAGGCCATGAGTAAATCAGTGAGGCCTGTGTTTGAGCCTTTTTCTGTACCTTCATCCAGGGATTTATTCCAGCCTTTGGATTACATCTCGGAGGTGGAAGAAGGGTCAGATGAGGAAGGGTTTGTACCTCCTGAGGTTCCTGATGACCTGTTGTCTGGTCACAGCCAGATGGAAGACACACGTCAGTCCCTACATGACGGCATCGGTCTGGACACCTCTCCGGAGGTTTAGTTTGGCAGGCCTGAGCCTGGTACGCATGCTGAGTCCTTGTACAGGTGTCTCATGTCGAGGGTGACTGAGTATTTGGGGTGGTCTGCTCCATCTGTGGATCTTCTGCAGGATGACCTGACGGATATATTGGACCAAAGTCCACCTACTGACCCGGTGCTGCCATTTCAAATGGCCTTACAAAGAAGGGTGGTGGCGGCTTGGACTGCTCCGGAGAGTCTCCCGGCAGTGAATAAGTCGCTACCGAAAAAATACCGTCCTGCCAATGGCGACCCCTGCTACTTTTCTACGCACCCCACTCCGGAGAGTTTGGTGGTGCAGGCGGCTTCGGCCCCAAAGCAGGCTGCGTGCCCTACCATCCCTCCGGATAGGGACGACAAGCGCTTTGACGGTTGGGTGAAGAAAGCGTGAAGAAAGTATTTTCATCTGGGGGTATGGCTTTAAAGGCAGCCAACTCCGTTTGTGCCTTGGCAAGATTCACTCCCACTCTGTGGAATTGTGTATCTTTAGCATCTGAACATATTCCAAGGGGAGGAACAGGATGGTTTTCTTGCCCTCTTTCAGGATGGCAAGGATGCCATGTGTGAATCCGTTCAGTCGGGTCTGGACGTGGCAGACTGTCAGCCGGTCCATTGTGGCGAGCACTGTGATGCGCAGGTTTGCGTGGTTGCGGAAGTCGGGGTTTGCTCCTGATGTACAGCCCTGGCTTCTCAACATGCCCTTTGATGGTGTCCATCTTTTTGGCAGCAAGGCTGACGAGAGCCTTGAGAGGTTGCAGACCTCCAAAGCTGCAGCAAAGTCGTTGAGCGCTGCAGTACGTCAACCTCCGCCTTTTCGTCCTAGGGGACAGCAATGGAGGGGAGGTTCCTGTTAGGGAGAATTCTCTGTTTAGGCTGAATTTCCTAACCTAGTGAGTCCCCCAGCAGCTTTGCTGGATTTTTGGGGTTTATTTTTTTCTACTGCCAAGAGTGAGACTCTTTTACCCTCACTCTTGGGCATGACTTAAGAGTGTTCTCTGTGACTTGCTATGTGCTTATGGGCTATGGGGTATTTTTTCCCCATAGGCTATCATTGGTTTTTGAATGTGTGTTATACAGCACCCTCAGTGCAGTAACACAGGGGTGTCATAGAGACCCCCAAACATAGACTCCACACCCTGGGACTGACTGTCTCCCTGGGTCTGTAAAGTCCCCATTGACTTTACTAGTCTTAACTTAGGAACTTAACCAGTACAAACCATCATACTGTGGAAGTACTGGTAGGGGCAATTAGATTGCGCCTGGGTTTGTTGTCTAGGGGGTACTGTCCTGTCCCCCCTCGCCGAGTTTCTGGCTGGTGGCAGTGGATACCATGAAAATATTCCACCGGAATATTTCCCAATGGGATTTCCCATTGATTTTAATGCACCACTTTTTGGTGCAATGTTAAAGATACCGCCGGTTTATTTATTTAATATAAATTCACCGGTTGGGTTTTTTTTGCCAGAACTCGCCCCCAAAATGGCGTCTAGGTTCACTTCAGTAACCCTGAACCCCAGTCGAGCCTTTGTTCCACTTTTGGCGGGCTTCTGCACAGAAGCCCTCCAAAGTGGTGCCATTCTGTCTGGGTACCACAGGGGGTGTGGGAGGGGGGTTTAGGCACCCTGGACTGAGTTGCCTTGCCAACTCATGTCGCACTCTGGTGTGATTGGCCCAAGTGGTGAGCCACCCCGCTCACCACTTAGCATGTTTGAGTGACAGCTAGGCTGTATGAATGGGGGTTTGCTGCATAAAAGCAGGGTTTTTGGGACTGGTTCTTCAGAAGTCGCCACAGGACCTAAGAAGCCGAAGAGGGAGAAGCCGAGCCGACCTGCCAAGACGACACCACCGGTGGAGCCCTGCAGAACCGTCTCACCACTTTTCCCAACGACAGAGGAGATCTCCCGCCTGGAGAGTCTTCTTCCCTTGACTGGTGGGGACAACCAGTTTCTGCCTTCTTTTCGCCGCCCTGAAGCATCTCGTGGCCGCCTTGCCTGTGCCAAGCACCCCGGCAACCGGGATACCACTTTTTACCTCAACCGCAAAAGAGGGGTAACATCCTTTTAACCAGAAAAACTCCACGGCTGGTTTCTTCCCAGGTAGTGCAACGACCTGCAGCCTTCCTCCACGACGAGATCTTCTCCTCTGGACGACGCCGCGACTTGCACCCACTACCAGGAACAACTGCCACCGCTGGAGGATCCTTTCCATTTTAAAGGTACCGTGTTCCGCCCGGCTTCCCTTGCCACCGATTGTACGGGGTAGATTTAGCCCTCGGCTCTCAACCCTGGGTAAGCCTGGGACACCCTAACTAAACTTTTCTAAACTTGGTAAAACCTTTTCTACTCACCGGTAAAAACTTGTGACGTGTGATCTTGGGCATCTTTTCGCCTGGTTCCCCATAGAGTGGGCCTGGCAACCGAACTTCCTTGCTCCTCAATAGACTGCCTTTCTACACTCACTGTGAATCTCTGAAAAGTGTTTTGCCTTGCTAATTTCATTACTTTTGCCTTTTCCCTCCCTTTTTAACTAACTTGTTGGAGTGCCATCTAATGTTAAGCGCTCACCTCTGTTTGGAAATAGGTGGTGTTAACTTAGACTTGTCCAACAAATAACTAGGGATGTACATATAAGTAATAGTGACTGTGTTTTGACTTACTTACCTTTTCTGTGCTAGTGTAATTTATGAGTGTGTCTTTTAAATAAATAATTATATACTTTTACACCTAGCTCTGGTCACTGTTTGCTTGTGCTACTGTGCCTCTGTACCTATTATGTATGCCCTGTATACTGCTTAACTCTTCTTGTGGGAAGTCTGACTGCTCGGCCACAGCTACCAGGCAAATCTGGGTGGTACAGACTGCTACCAAGTGGGTTTACTACCAAACACCTGTAGTCTTACATCTTTTGCAGTGGTCCCAGAGGGAACTGCACAGGTTTCTGTCTAACAGTTCCTTTCGATACTACTCTTCCTTTGGTAGTTCGAGGGGAGCTGCCAGTCAAAGGGGCCAACGTAGGAGTACCAGAGGTGGAGAACAAGGTACTGGAGGTGCCAAAGCCGCTCGGGCAGTTGCCTCTTTGCCCTCAGGCACTGCCACAGCTGCTTCAACTCAGTCATGAGGCCATGTCCCATGGTTCGCTGGTTGGGGGGAAGGCTGGCACAGCATCTTGTAGAATAGCGTGCCATTACTTCAGATGTGTGGGTTCTGGAGATCATAGCACACGGCTACTGTCATCCTTTCTGGCAGAGGCCTCACGCTAATCCACCGGGGAAACTCTCTTTGAAGAGTCCGGATCCACTCCTTGCGCAGGAAATCAAATCCCTGCTGGAGAAAGGCACCATAGAACTGGTGCTTGTAGCGTAGAGGAATAAGGGATGGTATTCCCCATATTTTTTGATCCCGAAAAAAGACGGGGGATTGAGCCCCATCATGGACTTGCGTGGTTTGAACAAGATCCTCAGGAAGGACAAGTTCAAGATGGTTACTCTCAAGTCCTCCAGGCCCTTCAACTTCAGAACTGGTTGGTGTCTCTCGACCTCAAGGATGCTTACTTTTAATTTGCTGATTCACCCCAAGCACAGGAAGTACCTGAGATTCGGGGTTGGCGACTCGCATTTTCAGTTCGGGTCCTGCCGTTCGGATTGACCTCCGCCCGAGGGTCTTCACCAAGCTAATGGTGGTGGTGGCAGCGTATCTCAGGAAAGGGGGTATTCACGTCTATCCCTACCTAGACGATTGATCAGGGCGCTCTCTCCCGAGCAAGTCCTGGATAAACTGTCCGTCACCCGCCACTCCCTTCACAAGCTGGGCTTCTCCCTCAATTTAAAGAAGTCCCATTTGACACCTTCCTAGCGGCTCCAGTACATTGGAGCAGTGCTCGACACATCCCTGGGGCATTGTTCGCCTCCACCGGTGAGGGCTAATCACATTCTGCAGATAGTGGACAAGTTTCAACATGCCCAGAGTCTCCTGGCGTTCGAGTTCTTGATGTTGCTCGGCCTCATGGCATCCTGCATTCTTTTGGTGCTGGAGGCCAGGCTGCGGATGGGATCTCTGCAGTGGGCTCTCAAGATGCAGTGGTCGCAGTCCTCCGGCAGGATGTCGGATCCCGTTCAGGTGCCGCCATCGGTAGCCCAGGATCTTCTGTGGTGGCCCGACAAAGGCAATCTGATGCAGGGAGCACCATTTTGGCTACCCTGACCGGAGGTCACTATTGTGACGGATGCATCCCTCACGGGATGGTGAGCTCATGCCAACGAGTTGACAGTCAGCGGTCGTTGGTCTCTGTCGAAGTCCAGACTCCACATCAATCTGTTAGAGCTGCGGGCTGTCAGGCTAGCCCCGAAGGCATTTCTGCCATCTGTGCAGAAGAAAAAATGTCCCGATTATGACGGACAATACAGTGACAATGCACTACCTCAACAAAAAGGGGGGGGGCAGGGTCACTCCCACTGTGCAGAGAGGCGATGCAGCTCTGGTTCTGGGCCATCCAGCAGGAAATTTTGATCTCGGCAGTTCATCTGGCCGGAGATGAAAAAGTGGCGGCAGACGCTCTGAGCAGGCAGAGGATGGTCTCTCACGAGTGGGAGTTGGCTCAGGAAGCTCTGTTGGAGGTCTTCGCCCTTTGCGGGACCCCACAAGTGGATCTCTACGTTGCCAGTGTCAACCGGAAGTGCAAAAGATTCTGCTCACGGGAATTTCCTCTTAAGAGGAGCCTTAGGGGATGCGTTTGTAGTGGAGTGGTCCTTCCCACTGCTGTACGCGTTTCCTCCAGTCCCTGCCATTCCGCAAGTGTTGCAGAGGTTACGGAGGTTCGGTTCCCGAATGATTCACATTGCTCTGGCATGGGCCAGGAGAGCGTGGTACCCGGACCTTCTCTGATGTCCCTCTGCCCTCCACGCTGTCTTCCCTACCGAGACGATTGCTCTCACAGGAGGGGGGTCAGGTTCTCCATACAGAGGTCGAGTCTCTCAACCTTCATGCTTGGTATCTGAAAGGTTTGGGACCTCCCTGAAGACGTGATGGAGGTGCTGCTTTCGGCCAGAAGGCCAGCAACAAAATCCCTGTACCGTTGCATTTGGAGAAAGTTCTGCGACCGAGGGCCTGCAAGTGGGTACCATTAAGGGTTACCTGGCGGCGCTGTCCATATTAAAGTGCTTGTCTGAGGAGTGTTCTTATTTTAAGATTCATTTGATTTCTCAGTTCTTAAAAGGTCTCACTAATGTGTTTGCACCATTCGAGGTGCCGGGATGGGATTTAAGTTTGGTTCTAAAATTCCTCATGGAAGCTCCGTTTGAGCCCTTACATTCTTGTCCTTTGAGACTGTTGACCTTTAAGTCTGTATTTTTGGTTGCGGTTACTTCCGCTCGCAGAGTGAGTGAGTTGCAGGCACTAGCCGCCAAGCCACCTTTCACGGTGTTCCATAAGGACAGGGTTGTCCTTGGCGGGTTCGTCCTTCTTTTCTTCCGAAGGTTGTTGGACTTTCATTTGAGCCAGAAGGTAACTCTTCCGGCGTTCCATCCTCCTCCGCATCCTGGTAAGGAAGAGGAGAGGCTCCATAGGTTGGATCCTAGGAGAGCTTTGAGCTTCCATCTCTCACGGATGTCCCGGGTCAGTGTGGACGATCAGCTATTTGTAGGATACGCTGGAAGGCATTTAGGGCAAGCTGTTACCAAGCAGAAACGTATTGTCACAATGATTGTGAGAATTAAGAGTGTATTGTAAACTCTTAATTCTCAGAATCATTGTGTTTGGAGTATTATTGATCTTTTGGTGTTGCAGTTTAGGTGGAGAAGGGTTCTCTGAGCCCTGAACACGTTTCATACTTTAGCGGAGCAGGGGGAATCTCTTCGTTACTCCACTGGGCAGCTGACACCCACCCCCTAGCGCAGGACAGATTTTTTGGTCGATAAGGTAAGGACCCTCCGGTAGACTAACGGGCCCATTCTACTAGGGGCGTGGCTGCCTCTACTGCTCTGCAGAGGGGTGTTCCCATTCGTAACATTTGTGAAGCAGCCACTTGGGCTTCTGTCCATACTTTTGTAAAACACTACTCCCTGGATTCTATCCATGGGCAAGATTTGGCCTTTCGTAAGGCGGTCCTCTATTCTGCAATTTGATTGGGCATTCTAAAATTCTAAATTCTTTTCCCACCTCCATACGTTGGTACTGCTTTGTTGGGGAGAATTCTCTGTTAAGGCTAATTTCCCAAACCTAGTGAGTCCCCCAGCAGCTTTGCTGGATTTCTGGGGTTTCTTTTTTTCTACTGCTAAGAGTGAGACTCTTTTTCTCCCACTCTTGGGCATGATTTAAGAATGTCCTTTGACTTTGTAATGTGTTTTATGGGCTATGGGGTCTTTTACTCCATAGGGCTTCATGTGCTTTTGGATGTGTTACACAGCACCCTCAGTGCAGTAACACAGGGGTGACATAGTACCCCCAAACATAGACTCCATACCCTGGGACTGACTAATGTCTCCCAGGGCATGTAAAGTCACCATTGACTTTACTAGTCTTAAATTGTGAACAGAACCAGTACAAACCATCATATTGTGTAAGTACTGGTAGGGGTAATTAGATTGCCCCTGGGTCTGTTTTTCGAGGGGGCACTGTGCAGTCCCCCCTCGTCGAATTTCTGGCTGGTGGCAGTGGTTACCACGCAAAATATTCCACCGGAATATTTCCAAGGGGATTTTTCCATTCATTTTAAGCGCAAGTCTTTTTTGGTGCAATGTTAAAGATACCGCCGGGTTATTTAATATTTATTCCCCGGTTGGGTCTTTTTGCCAGGACTCTGTTTTAAAATGGCGTTTGTGTTCGCCTCTGTAACTGCAACCCAAGTCGAGCCCTTTGTTCCACTTTTGGCGGGCTTCTACACAGAAGCCTCCAAAAGTGGTGCCACTCTGTCTGGGTCTACAGGATGTGTGGGAGGTGGGGCATAGGCGCTCTGGACTGAGTTGCCTCGGCAACTCAAGTCGCACTCTTGTGTGATTGGCCCAGTGGTGAGCCGCCCGGCTCACCACTTAGCATGTTTGAGTGACAGCTAGGACTGGTGAATGGGGGTTTTCTGCATAAAAGCAGGGCTTTGGGGACTGGAACTTCAGAAGTCGCCACAGGACCTAAAGAATCAGAAGAGGGAGAAGCTGATCCGACCTGCAACGACGACCCCACCGGTGGAGCCCTGCTGAACCAACTCGCCACTTCCCAACGACAGAGAAGATCTTTTTCCTGGAGTCTTCTTCCTTTGAACTGGTGGGGTTAACCAGTTCGCCCTCTTTTCGCCTTCCTGGATCGTCTCATGGTCGAATCGCCCGTGCCAAGCACCCCGGCGGCCGGATAGCCACACTTCACCACTACCGCGAATAAAAGGGTAGTACCTTTCAACCGGAAAACTGGTTTCTTTCCTGGCAGTGCAATGACCTCCAGCTTTCCTCCACGTCGCAATCTTCTCTTCCCCTGGACGAAGCACCGACTTGCACCCGCTGCCAGGAACAACTACCCCCGCTGGAGCTTTCTCACCATTTCATTTACTGTGTCCCGCCTGGTCTCCCTTGCAACAGACTGTTCAAGGTGTCCCGTAAATCCTTGACTCTATCCTGGGGTGACCTGGGACCTGTTAACTAACTTTTCTGAACTGATCCAAATCCTTTTGAACTATCCGCAAAGACTTTTAAAGTGTACTTCAACTGTGTGATCTTGGGCACATTCCGCCTTGCTCTCTCCAAGAGTGGGCCTGGCCTATGAACTTTTTGCTCTACAGTAGTCTCTGCCTTTCTTGACTTGCTGTGGTTCTTTTAACAGTGTTGGTATTGTGTGCTTTCCTAATTCTGCCTCCACCCCCCCTTTTTAAATAATTATTGGAGTGCCATCTTGGTTAAATGCTCACCTCTGTATTGATAATAAGTGGTGTTCTTTTCCTAAGACTTGTAGAATAATTAATCAGGGAGGTGTATATATTTCTAGTGTCTGTGTTTTGAAGTTGCTTGACATATTAGTGCCAGTGTATTTTTACAAGTGTGTTTTTAAATAAATAATTATATACTTTTATACCCAAGCTCTGGTCAGTATTTGCTTGTGCTACTATATTTTTGTACCTAATGTGTATAATCTATATATGTCCTTCTTGAGAGAAGTCTGACTGCTCAGCCACAGCTACCAGGTAAATCTGGGTGGTACAGACCAATTGGGTTTACTGCCGACACCTGTAGTCCTAAACATTTTGCAGTGGTCCCTAAGGGAACTGCACAGGTTTCTGCCTAACCTGCTTTGGGAGTCTGTCACAGATATGGAATACGTCGGAGGACACAATCCCCTCAGAGAACAAGTTACTTTCTTACCTGGTAACGTTCTTTCGATGGGATGTTTCTCTGACGTATTCCACATCAAACCCTCCCAGCCTGCACCTCTACAGAATTTCTTATGCGATTGCAGCTTACATTTCTGCAAGGCTTCTGTAGTCATTCTGGCAGAAGGTTGGTGCCACACGTTCTGGGAAAAAACTACAACTGAGGCTACGGGCATCGTGCGTCCTACATATAACATCCGGTGACGTCGGATCTCGACTGAGGCCCTCGAGGGAAGGCGTATCGACGTAGGACCCCGATGCCGGGAAATTCTTTTCCGAGGCAGCACAGCTGTGGACATTACTGTCAGAGATATGGAATACGTCGGAGGAACATCCCATCGAAAGAACGTTACCAGGTAAGAAAGTAACTTGTTCTTCTTTGTCATACACAAAGAGAAACTGGTTTTACGTACACATCCTAGGTTCTCAAGTTAATTTCCAAATTCCATATGAACCAGTCCATTGATCTACCGGCTTCCTTCCAAAATCCAACTATCTTAGCTAAGGTTAAACTCCACAGAGTAGATGTTAGGAGGGCGGTTCTTTACTACGTAAACAAGACCAGATCGCTTAGGAAAACAGACCAACTGTTTGTCGCCGTAGCACCAGGCAGAGAAGGTGACGGCATTTCCAAAAATGCCATCTCCAGATGGATAGTCAGATGCATACAACTGTGCTATTCATTATCAAACAAAACACTGCGTTTCACGCCGAGAGCTCACTCCACAAGGAGCACTGGAGCTACTCTGGCATTTATCACAAATGTCCCCTTAGACAGCATTTGCAAAGCAGCTACATGGAGTTCAGTACACACTTTCACTCACTACTACTGCATTCAACACTCATTCCAAAGCAGATACACAGGTGGGACAAGCTGTTCTAAATCATCTATTTGCTGCTGAACCTTCTCACAACCCACCACCTTCTCCTATCACTGCTCGCTAATCTATGCATAGCATGTGATCTAAACAGATTCCACAAGCCTCAGAAAGGATACATTATTCACCGGAAATTCCAGATGCTTGTGTCTGCTTAGATTCACATGCGCCCACCCTTCCTCCCCTGAGAGAAGGTGCATAGATGTTAGATCAGCTTCTGATATTTATCTGCTTGGATACACCTGTACTCATGCTACATTTCATGCACCTCGTGTCAGAAACGAAAAACAATCTGAGGGACCTCGACACGTGCAGTACCATGGGTACAGTGAACGTCACACTAGGGATAGTATTACTGGCACGCCCTGTCAACCTCCCTTTTCTAGCTTCGAAAACAACTGTAATACTCTGCAGCTTCCACTAGATGTCGACATATGCATAGCATGTGAATCTAAGCATATACAAGCATCAGAAATACGATTACGGTGAGTAATGTTTCATATTTCAGGGGCTTGTGGAATCTGCTTAGATCACATGCTATGCATATGCCGACATCTAGTGGAAGCTGCAGAGTATTAGTTGTTTTCGAAACTCGAAAAGGAACGTCGACCGGACGTGCCAGTAATACTATTCCTAGTGTGAAGCCACTGTACCCATGGTCCTTCACGGCTCGAGTTCCCTCAGATTATTTTTTTCCACCATTGTGAGCAGATGCTTAACGCAGAGTTCAATTTCGGCTTACTCCATTTGCTTATGACAAATTAAAAATAGTTCACTCTTTCTGTCCTTTTCCTTCCGACTTCAACAAGTTTATTGACGCAGTGGAAAAGACAGTTGTCGGACTAATTCAAGTTTCAACTGACCCTTTTGGCCTTGGAAGGCCTCACCGGGCCTCGGCCCTTACAGTAGGGCGAGTGAGGGCCGGTCATTGTAGAATGCATTTCCCCACTCACCCACCTCCTCCCCTGGCTGCCCTTCCCAAACATGGATGGAACACCTTTTAAATTATGCCCACATGCAATAGGAAATTCCTGTGGATAGACAAACGCAGAGTGTGTAACTTGTGTCTAAACCCCAACCACGATGAGGGGCATTGTTGAACCTGCATGCTCTTTAAACCCAAGACTCTTAAAGACCGAAGAACCAAGCGCTGGCCCCATCACACAATATAGGTCGAAGGCCGCCTTTGATGTGGTGGGAGCTTCCAGTCTGGGCAGCGTCACTGCTGTTTTTCGGACGACGAGGGCGACGGTGAACAGTCAAGTTCCCAAGTGCGGCCCAAAGAGGCAGGCCGGCAGCTCTGTTACGGGGACGACACACGGCAGCAGAAGCACTTCCACTACCCCCGCCACTAAACACAAATCCCGGGGCGATGAGTCGTCGACAAAGTGCCCAAGTACAGCATCAAGGGGGAGGTCTACGGAATCCCTGTCATCTGGGCACTCGAGGTCCCGATTGCCCCATGACAGGCACTGGAAATCGAAAGACGCTGCCCCTAAAATGCCATCTACGAATGCGGTACGTCAGCTGATAAGGGCTAAGTCCGTCCCACTACCGAAAGTCGACGACATAGAGCGAAATCGGCAGTAGGGCCGAAAACACTGGTTTATCCCACATAGTCAAAAAACACGTCCCGGAGAGCCTGTTGAAGACTGAGCACTCCAAGAAATACTCCTCCAAGCGTCCTAATCATAGGGATACATCTCAGAAAGTCACATCTACCCCTGTTAGGGAACCTCTCTCTGTCCCACAAGAGGAGGGTTCTTTGTCTGAAGCCTTACAGAACAAGGGCCTATCCTCTCCTACACCCTTAGGACAGGTCCCTAATCCTCAGTACCATAGGGTCATCCCCAGTGCAGCCCAATGAATGCAGAGGATATAGTTGGGTAATGACAAGAATTACCTTTATGGACAATTTCTTTGAAAAATAAACTCAGAATTACGAAAACTTTGAGTTTACACCTTCTACTACCGAGGCTTCCAGCTCCCAGCATCAAGCTCCCAGCCCCCAGCAAAAAGGTATTGTACAGAATCAGTACCAGTCCAACCAGTACTAGATGAACTATATGGCGTTCATACAGACACTGAAGGGGATAATGAGGACTATCAGCACTCTGATCACTATTATGATGGTGATGATGATGGTGATGATGAAGAGGTAGAGGTGTATACTCTGGCCTCACCGATTCAACAGGACTCCCCAGTGCTTAATTAGCCAGTTGATAATCAGACCCTCCATAACGACTTATTAATCAAAGCAGCTGAGCACTTTGGTATCCAAACGCAAGAAACTCAGCAAGACAAAGACGTTCTGGAGGATACCTTGGGGGAATAAGAATGCTGCCACCCAATTCATTCTAATTTTAAAATCTGTCCAGAGGAGAATCCAACCTTTGCTGGAGACACCTATCCAGACTTGGGCGATCAACCTGCGAGTGGAGAAACAGTTCCGCCCAGCGCCTTCTGGCCCACTATATATCATAGACCAGTTTAAGCCGGATTCACTTGTGGTGAGAACGACCCGTAAGAGGGCGGGGACACCACTAGCCTCTTCTGAGGCACCCCCAGACAAGGAGAGCAAGAAGCTCTACGGTAAGGAAAGTTGCAACCTCAGCGGCTTTTCAGACCAGAAACGCAAACAATTCTACACTGTTGACAAGTTATAATTGCCACAAATGGGATGAAATAAATGCCTTTAATAGCTTCAGTTCCCAAACATTTTAAATCGCAACTAGGCCTGCTGACGGCAAGGCAACTTCCAGCTGCATCCTTAAAAATAATCTTGATGCTGCAGATAATGCGGGCAGGATTATCGCTGAGGGCACTATAATCAAGCGCCACGCTTGGCTACACCAATTTGGCTTAAGATGGAGACACAGGCTACGTTACTTAACATGCCAGTGGAACCTTCAGTCCTTTTCGGTAAAGCGGTGGAGGACGCCCTAAAGTCCACCAAGGAGGAATATGACACCTTGAAGTGGGTGCTATTGACAGTAGCGGGAGGTTATTGTGTGGAGCTTATCCAAAGACCAATAAATCATCCCAAGCACCAGAGAAATACAACAAAGGAAGAACAGCTCATCCTTCTCGAAGAGGTCAACACGCTGTTTCTCAAGGACGCCAGAGAGATTGTACCGTCCAACGAGGTAAACAAGGGTATTTATTCAACCTACTGCCTTTTGCCAAAAGAAATCCATCTATTCTGCATGACAATGCTACAAGAGGTAATCCCCCTGCTAAAGCGGGGAGATGATATGGCACCACTGGATATGAAAGATGCCTATTTTCATATTTCAATGTACGCTTACGTTCCGTCCCCTTTCCTCCATACTGCACGGGCGTCTCTCGCGAGGTATGGGAGACAGAACCTTTTTCACCAGAAAAATCTTCCCCTCTAAATCTAGAGGAGCGCGGAGGGTGGCTTGGAAGCATGTGCTGTCCTGACTCTCTGGCGCCACATCCCAGTCCCCTTTTCCGTGTCGACGGGAACAGGCCGAATTCACCAGCGCTCCTGGGTTTGGCTTCGGCCATGTAATTCCACTTGCAGATTCTTCCTCTTTATCTTCTTTTGTCCTCATCAATTAGGTACTGGGTCCTCAGACGCCACAGCTCCTCCCGGCGCATGTCGACTTTGTCAGGGTTCAGCAGGTACCCCTCCTGCAACGGGCACTTTCCAACTTCAGACCCTCACGCCCTCTGCCTACGTAGCCTTGGCCCACACCACGGTTGGCAGGCCTGTTCGGCGTGCAGCTCGCTGTCTTCGAAAGCGTTGAAGAACAGACTAGCGCTGAAGAACCGACTAGCTAGGTGGAGGGAGCTCTTCCAGCGGTCTCCTTCTGAGGATCTCAAGAACTTTATTGAAGCTTTGATCCGCAACCCGCAAGAGAGACTCCTTCCCAGGCGCTCTCCTGCGTAGGAGGGACCGGTCAGGTCCTTCTACCAGCACATGCACCGTGGCTCGCACAGCTACCGGCCTGCGGGCTGAGGGGTACTCGGATCCTCCCGGTGCCAGTGTTGAGGAGCGGCTAGGCTCTGTCACGGGTTTGCACCCAAGGGGCTCCGCCCTTGTACCAGCATCATGGC
Source organism: Ambystoma mexicanum (assembly GCF_040938575.1). Lineage (NCBI taxonomy): Eukaryota > Metazoa > Chordata > Amphibia > Caudata > Ambystomatidae > Ambystoma > Ambystoma mexicanum. The sequence continues at coordinate 176,916,199 of NC_090934.1, forward strand.
CGAGGGGCTATGCCCCGTTACCGGCAATATGTCCAAGCGGACGCCTGAACGCAGCTCTAATGAACCCCGGGTCGAGGTTTGTTCACCTACAGTGCCTGAGGAGCGGGGCAAGTCGCCCACCCCACACATAAGAGACTTGGCAGAGGCCGGCCCCAGTGAGCTGAGCAACATGTCGCAGCCACGTGGTAGGCAGCTCAACAAAATGACCGACGTACCAGAAAGGGACAGCCGTTCAACGCCTCTGCAGGACTTCAGCGAAGAACGAGTATCGAGGTGGGACTGGCAGCAACCAGGTACGTGGCCTACCCTTATGCACAAGGTTGTTTTTCCGTGTGCCCGTATGTACAGGGGCGGCAGTGGCCTCAGTTGCCTCTAGCTACTCCGTGCCCCCACTCCTCCTCGTTGGCCAGTGAGGACCAGATCTTTGAGAAGTTCCTCGACCTCATGATGTCTCCACAGATGGGGGGATTTCATCAAGGACGCAGTCAGGGAAGTCCTTCCCGCTATGCTAGCGCCACCGCCTGTGGCCCCAGCGCAGCCACCTCCCCCTGCTCCTCAGCCTACTCTGCAGGCGGTTCCATACCAGCCTCTTCCTCAGCCTCCGGGCGTGGTCCCAGTGCCCCGGACACTCCTCCTCCACAGGATCCCCCAGACCCTCTGGATACTGATGAGGATGATCCTGACACACCATCATCAGCCAGGGCCTTCCACAAACGTCTCTCGCGCCTGGCGGAATACCTGTGCCTCCCCCAGCCTGAGGTAGAACAGCCGGCAGAGGGCATTCTCGCTGAAGTCCTCACGAGGCACCCTTCTGCCAGAATGGGGATTCCACTACAGACCAACGTGGTGTCCCTCGCCAAGAAGGGTTGGCTCAAACCACACTCTGTCCAGCCAGTCAACCGCCGCCTGGACCCCTAGTACAGGCAGATGGAGGGGGATACACTCTTGCTCTCCTTCCACCCTCAGCCACACTCCTCAGTGATCGCTGCAGCATCACTGTACTCCAAGCCTCAGTCGTCCTCTTCTTCATCTACGGCGCTGTTAGGCAAGAAGGAAAAACCTTGGAGGCATACGGTAAGAAACTGTATTCCAATGCTTCCTTGCATCTACGACAGGACAAAGCAGACGCCATGCTGGCAGCCGCCAACCAGAGATTATGGCGTGGAATTTCTGACTTTCCGGAACTCCCTGCCCACAGCCAATCGCGTTTTAAGGCGGGGCTAGCCGAAGCAAAGCTCGTGGCTCAGGATATCATGGAGTATACCCTGGCACACATCGATACCTCTGGACGTGCGATCTGTATTGCCACAGACATGAGAAGGATGGCCTGGATCAGGGAAACAAAGTTCAACCCTGATGTCCAGGAACGCATTCTAGATCTGCCCTTCGAGGGCAGTGACCTCCTGTTAGGCAAAATCCTGTGCAGTGCCCTTGGGGACTACTACACACAAGGCTACAGGTGGCAATACAAGTTTTACGTTTGGTACAAGCCTGAACTACTATGTTAAAGTGGTAGCAGTAACGGAGCAGCCAGGCTTATCTCAAGAGTGTATGAGCAGTAGCAGAGATTACACAAAGGGACCACAATTACTGTGACTCAAGCAAACACTGACTCAAGGTTTGAGTTAAAAAAATATAAGTACATTTATTTTTAAACCAATTGTTATTAACACAACACTTCTATTACTTCAAAAACCACACGTAAAATATACTACAACTAACCAATTCACTTTCTACAGTATTATTCAAGGTAAGTACCCTGTGTTTGAATGGACCGGTGTTATGAAACAGAACACGTTACCGTGAATACAGTTGCGATCACTTTTTGACAGTTTGGACTACTAGATAAGCGCGTATCCGCTGCAAGAAATGCTACCGGAGTAAAAACACACTTAGCACCCGAAATACCCAGAGAGAGTTGGGGGCAAAAATCAAAGGCAATATGTTGGTTAGGCAGACAGAATCGAAGAACACACATAGGCAGGAATTCAAGGGCCCGGAGCCAAAGTCAAATGACACCGGGTGCCTGTTGTCGAGGATCACACAGTCGGACAGTTAGAGATTCAACATTGCCAAGAATACTTTGATATTGTCAATGTTCGGAAGCAAAAGTTATAAGAAGGAGGGAAAAGTAAGGACAAGCCTTAAAATAGAGAAATGGGGATTTCACCCAAAATTCCTCAAACAAAGAACGAAGCTGGTGCCACGGCAGTTGCTCCTGTTGGTTTCTCGCAGACCCACGCTTTCCTGCAGCTTCAGCACGAAGACCGATGAGGGGGTCTGCACCACATAGGGATGACGCCGGCAGCAGCGACCATGAATAAAAGGTGCGCTCCTTAAAAACAGGAGAGGTTCTTCAGGTGGCTATATGGACCACTACAGCAGTGTGTAGCGATTTCGACCACAAAGGCGACCTCTGGCTGAAGATGAGCTGGTTATCCCCACCATGCTCAAGGGAAGAAGACTCCGGACTGGATCTCCTCTTAGTCGTTAAAGGGTAGATAGCTCAGGACTGCAGCAGGGCTTCACCGGTACGGGGTAGTTGCAGCAGTCGACCTCTCCTCCACTTCTTGTCGGTTCCTTGTAGTTCCAGTGGCGACTCTGACTTCCAGCCGAAGAGATTTGCTTTTTATGCGCAAAACCCCCATTCACACAGCCTGGCTGTCAATCACCCAGCAGGGGGGCTGTCCAGCCCGGACAACTACCTTGCCCAATCATGTCAAAGTGCTACTTGTGTTGCCTTGGATACCCTGTGCAGGGGGTGACTACACCCCTCCCTCACATTCAGCCCACCTAGACACCCAGGCGCCTGGAGGAGGGCTTCTTAGCAGAAGCCCGCCAAAGACAGTGAACAAAGAAGGCAAACCTGGTTTGCCGCGCAAAGTAAAACACAAGAAGGGTTTTAACAAAAAGAAATGGTGAATAAACCTCACCAGAGCCAAAAGAAAAAGCATTTGGTCAAGCGGGTTTAAGTTAGAGGCTAACACAATAGCCTACAATATTACCACGGTTATATAAGATAACCGCGGTAGGAAATTAGGGTAGATACCACTGCCACCAGCCATGTCTAAATGTTAAAAAGAGCGAATCAATGCTCTGCGAGGTATAGATAAAGAGTTAACCCTTCCGGCACTCCATGTAAGATGGTGTGTACTGGATCTGTGGTTAAATTCGACTAAGTAAAGTTAATTGTAACTTTAACCTTTTCTGGGGGACTAGTCGACTCGGAAATGGAGTCGGGGGAGTCTGAACGACAACCCTGTGTCACTGCACATAAGGTGCTGTGTGACGCACACAAAGAGGGGGACTTCTGAAGTGGTGTACTCCAGAGCCCACAATTGCAACAAAACAGGTCAAAACACACAGCAAAACACAAGTAAGAGTGGGGGAAAAGCTCACACTTACCTAGTGGAAAGAAACAACTCCAGGGATCCAGCAAAGCTACTGGAGGGACTCACTAGGTAAGGGAAATTAGCCATGAAATGAGAATTCTCCCTAACCACCCCTTCCACTCCAGCACAGACGAAGAGCTGGACAAAAAGAACAGCTCTCAGACGGCTAATTCTTTATCCATACTGACAAAGAACACGCCCATAGCGCACACCCAATCTCAGCAACGCTCTGATAAAGGTCGCTCATCTGGAGGCTTTGGCTTCCAGGAACGGAGGTCTAGGCAACCGTAACGCTCGCCGACCCCAAGTCGGCGCAAGCATTACATGGGGGAGGGGGAGACGAGGGCTTGTTCAAGTCCCCCTCCCCCACCTCCTCCGCCTCCGAGAGTAAGAAGTCCTGACACACCCCTCCGGGTACACCTGTCGTCAGTGGGGGGGTGGGAGGGGCAGGCTTGCCCTTCTAAATTTAGACAATTTATTTCCTGGGCTCGTGATGTACGCTCGTCTTTTCAACCTACATTGCCTTCCTGAGCCTCAACGCGGAAACGCTTCAATATTTGTTGTTGCAACTGCAAGTGACCGGTACCATTATGCTATACATCTCCTTAAAACAAAATTACTAATTGCTCTGCACATGCATTAGTACAATGTCTAATACCCCACACAATCTAAATTTACAGTGGAGCCCGTGAGACCTATTCTTCAATCACTTACCATACTTATGGGTAAGTGCACAGCCATTTTACTCCACGCAATGAATTGAAGCATTAGCGCGTATACTTGATATTGACTATAAAATGGAATTGTCTTTTTTTGGATTTCCTTCTTTCCTCAGTTCACAACTGATTCATACCTCACTGCAGGTAAAAGATTAAACTTCTTGAATAGCCAATTCTAATTGTATGGAATACCTAGAACTTGAGAGCTAACAAAACCTTTGTTTATTTTTCTTTTCCCTTTCCTTTTTTCCCCTCCCTTATCTGATGGCTTCCTAATATACACATGGTATGGATTTTACTGAATTTACGCTGTTTATGGATGATTAATTTTCCTTGTCTCAAAATTGCTTAAAATTTCGGTTCTTGGCACTATGGACTGAATATCTTGCAATGTTGTCTAAATTGTGCCATGAATGACTAATGCAATTGTTCTGTTGTTCACCCCTTTTTTGTTTGCCTTGCTATCTTGGGTCCTCCACATGGACTTTATTTAATTTATCTGTACTACATCACCTTGCATGTACAAAAATCTTGTAGCCTCAGTGGAAGAGCAAGTGCTCGAAACATGTGTCCGGCTACCCTAGTGTTGATTAAAACTACTATTACCAACGTGGTCTTAACTAGTGTTTGTGCACAGTGTGTTTGCAAAACCTGTGTCTTGGCCTGAGAGTTGTACTGGATTTTTCCACCCTCAAATCTCTCCTTAGTGCTTAAGAGATTCAAGATGGTTATGCCAGCCTTTATTGCGGAAACATTGTGAAGGGGAGACTGGATGTGCTCCCTGGATATGAAGGACGCTTCTCTGCATGTCCCAATCTGGCAACCCAATCATTATTTCCACCGGTTCAGGATCATGGACTGCCATTTACAGTACAAGGTCCTCCCTTTTGGCCTCAACTTGGCCCCCGAAGCCTTTACCAGACTAATGAATGCGGTGGCAGCCATCCTCCGGGCTCAGGGCCTCCATATATACCCCTACCTAGAAGACTGGCTTGTCAGGGCTGAATCTCAAAAAGCATTTCTCCACTCCTCCGAGGCACTGATGAACACGCTACACGACCTGGGCCTTTCGCTCAATCTCCAGAAGTGTCAGCTGCAACCCACGCAGTCTTCGACTTTCCTGGGCCTCATCTGGGACACGCGCTCCGAGAGGGTCTTCCCCTCGGAGGACAAGATCTCGACCATCGGTAGGGCTACGTCCCACTTTCTTATCCGAAGCGCCACTTCGGCTTGGTGGTACCAACATCTTCTGGGTCTGTTTGCAGCGGTACTGTTGGCCGTCCCCCACACAAGACTCAGGATGAGGAAGATTCAACTCCACTTCGCAGCGTCGTGGAACCAAGAGAGGGGCTCACTGCCGAAATTATCAAGATCCCCATCTCTCTCCACCCGGACCTCACATGGTGGTCCAGGGACTGCAACCTGCGGATGGGCAAGCCCTCCAGGTACCCCGTCCCACAGGTGACAATTACCACAGACTCCTCCCTCGAGGGCTGGGGCGCCACCCTGGAGGATCTCTCGGTCCACGGCACATGGACCAGTCAAGAATAGGAATACCACATCAATTGGCTGGAACTGAACACCATCTGGTTGGCGCTCGGGGCCTTCCTCTCACGTCTCTAAGGAAAGGTTGTCCTCATCCAGACAGGCAACTTGACCAGCATGTACTACATCAACAAGCAAGGGGGGACCAGGTCGCCTTCCCTGTGCAGACTGGCGATCAACATGTGGGAATGGGCCTTGGAGAACGAGATTTTTCCTCACAGCAGTCCACCTCCAGGGGGAATCCAACCTGGAAGCGAACAGGCTCAGCAGGTTGGGAGCGGACAACTGAACTACCTTGTTACACAGGAGATCTTCCACAGATGGGGCCTCCCCCAGGTGGATCTCTTTGCCACCAGGCATAACAAGAAGTGCCCCCAGTTCGCCTTCTGGCAGGGTCAGGGCCTAGGCTCCCTGTGCGACGCCTTATGGATCCAGTGGAACGGTATGTCAGCCTACGCCTTCCAGCCGACTCCACTAATTCAAAGTGCATTGTAAGTTCAAGGAGTCTCACCAGCTCAACGTCATTCTGATGGCTCTGTGGTGGCCAGCCAGACCATGGTTCTCGGAGCTGCTCAGCCTCTCGGAGGTCCCGCCAATGCACATCCCGACGGGCCGAGCACATCTTCTGATGCAGCAGGGAGTGTGGGGGCATCCACCCCGCCCCTCAGAAGCTGGCCCTCACAGTGTGGTTCCTGAGCAGGTGACGCTCAGCCACCTCAACCTATCCCAGGCCAATCTGGAAATCATTCAAGTGGCTAGGAGCAAGGCTACCAGAGCCCAGTATAAAAGTAAATGGACCAGGTTCGCCAATGGGCCCACTCCAAGGATATCAACCCGCTGGCTTGTTCACTGGACGACGTGCTGTCATTTTCGGTGCACCTCGCCAGCTTGGGCGTGCAGGTGGACACCTGCCACACATACCTCTCAGCCATTGGGGCCTACAGGAATTCGGAGGAAGGGGGTCTTCTCCTCCTCGAACCATATTGTCAGGAGACATCTGGCCAGACTAGCTAGACTCTACCCGGCCATCAGGAAGCTACACCCCTGCGTGGGATTTGAACCTAGTCTTGGGCGCCCTAGCGCACAAGCCGTTTGAGCCTATGGCGTCCGCTGACATCAAGCTGGTCACCATAAAGACTGCTCTACTAGTCGGCCTTACTTCGGCCGCAGGGTCGGCGAGATCCAGGCCTTAGTCGCCTCAGAGCCGTACACTAACTTTAACAAGGATAAGGTGGTCCTGTGGACTCATATAGCATTTCTACCTAAAGTGCCATCAGCCTTCCACCTGAAAAAAGAGATCGTCCTTCCCACGTTCTTTGCTGACCCAAAGGACGAGCCGCAGAGAGTTCTGCACTGCCTAGATAGCAGGCGTGCCCTGAAATTCTACCTGGACATGACCAAGGGCTTCCGCAAGTTGGATGCCCTATTTATCACTTTTAGAGGCGCCAGGCTATCAGGCCTCAAAAGCCTCCATTTCCCGCTGGATGGTCTCTGCCATCAAGGAAGCTTACGAGGCCCAGCATAGACCCCTTCCGGTGAACATGCATGTTAGGGAGAATTCTATGTTAAGGCTAATTTCCCAAACCTAGTGAGTCCCCCAGCAGCTTTTCTGGATTTTTGGGGTTTATTCATTTCTCCTGCTAAGAGTGAGACTCTTTTCTCCCACTTTTAGACATGATTTGAGAATGTCCTTTGACTAATGTGTTTTATGGGCTATGGGGTCTTTTACTCCATAGGGCTTCATGTGTTTTTGGTATGTGCGTTACACTGCACCCCCAGTGCAGTAACACAGGGGTGTCCTAGTCACCCCCAAAAATAGACTCCATACCCTGGGACTGACTACTGTGTCCCAGGGCATGTAAAGTCACCATTGGCTTTACTAGTCTCAAATTGTGAACAACTAGTACAAACCATCATATTGTGGAAGTACTGGTAGTGGTAATTCGATTGCCCCTGGGTCTGTTTTCCAAGGGGCCACTGTCCAGTCCCCCCTTGTCGAGTTTCTGGCTGGTGGCAGTGGATACCACGCAAAATATTCCCCCGGAATATTTCCTATGGGATTTTCCCATTCATTTTAAACGCACCACTTTTTGGTGCAATGTTAAAGATACCGCCGGGTTATTTATTTAATATTTATTCCCCGGTTGGGTCTTTTTGACAAGATTCGGTTTTAAAATGGCGTTTGTGTTCGCCTCTGAAACTCTAACCCAAGTCGAGCCCTTTGTTCCACTTTTTAGCGGGCTTCTTCACAGAAGCCCTCCAAATGGTGCCACTCTGTCTGGGGTCAACAGGATGTGTAGGAGGGGGATTAGGCACCCTGGACTGAGTTGCCTTGGCAACTCAAGTCGCACTCTTGTGCGATTGGCCCAGTGGTGAGCCGCCCGGCCAGTTTTGGGGACTGGAACTTCAGAAGTCGCCACAGGACCTAAAGAATCCGAAGTGGGGAGAAGGTGAGCCATCTACGACGACACCATCCGTGGAGCTCTGCTGTACGAAACTCGCCACTTTCCCGACGACAGAGGAGATCTTCTTCCAGGAGAGTCTTCTGCCCTTTGAGCTGGTGGGACCAACCAGTTCGCCTTTTTCGCCTTCCTGGATCGTCTCGTGGTCGAATCGCCCATGCCAAGCACCCCGGCGACCAGATAGCCACGCTTCACCACTACCGCGAATAAAAGGGTAGTACCTTTTAACCGGGAAACTCCACAGCTGGTTTCTTCCCTGGCAGTGTAACGACCTCCAGCTTTCCTCCACGTCGAGATCATCTCTCCCCCTGGACGAAGCCCCGACTTGCACCCGCTGCCAGGAACAACTGCCCCTGCTGGCGCTTTCTCACCATTTCAGGTACTGTGCCCCGCCTGGTCTCCCTGGCAACAGACTATCCAAGGTGTCCTGTAAATCCTTGACTCTCTATCCTGGGGTGACCTCGGACCTGCTAACATTACCTTTCTGACTTGTTTCTACCTCTTTTGACTTTTCTGCAAAGTCGTTGAGTGCATTTCCACTGTGATATCTTGTCAATTGGACATGCATTGATGGAATGGAAGAAAAGGGTAGGAAAGCCGAATTGGAGGACAGAAAGGCATATATTTCTGAAAAGTAGACAAAATTTCAAGTTTAGGAAGGGGGTGATTTGCGTAGGTCAGGCAACAACTAGGTAGGGGAAAATGCCATAGATTGGGGGAAAAGCAGGAAAATGACCGAAAAAAAGTATGTGTTGGACATGGTTGGCTTGGTACGGCAATGGCTTCTATGAATTTCGAGAAAAGCAATGCTCCGCTGCATTCCCCCGACTCTTGCAGTTAGGAAAGCACACATTTTTTGTAGTGTTTTACAAAACAAGCACTACCACAAACCAAACACTGAGCCATGGTACACAGGAGTTTTATGCTCACGGCCTGAACAGACGCACTTAGCATTTGTAAATTGGGAAAACCAATGTGGTGAGGAAAGACAAGCATCCATTTTTTGAAAGAGCACAGGCAGACCTTTTCAAGGGTAGATGACTTGTGCAGGTTACTGTTAGGCAGAATCCAGAGCAGTTCCCTTAGGGAGCACTACCCCAGATTAGGTCTACAGGTGAGAGCAATAAATCCCCTTTGGTATCAGTCTGTACCACAAAGATTTAGTTGGTAGCTGTGGCTGTGCAGTCTTATCTCAAGAGGGAGATGAGCAGTATTCAGGGTTGACATAATAGGTAGTACAGTACTATGGCGCAAGGAAACACTGACCAACGTTTTGTATTGAAAAGAGAATATATATTTATTTTATACACTTCTAAATCAACACATAGATCACAGTTAATAAAGTAAGTTAAGTTTAGTCAAAAGAAAAGCATATACAACTCCCTATTCAATTGTAGACAGGTTTGCGGTTCAGTGAAAACTGAGCAAAACGGCACAGTGAAAACCTACTACAAATCGCACTCTACCAATTCAACGAAAGGGAGGGAAAGTACAAGTTAAACCGAAATATCTTCAGACACCCCCTAGAAACACTTCCCTGAAGTTCTGTGAACAAGTAATGCACAGTATCACTTTAACCCAAAGACAAGTGAATGAAAACTGAGCAAAATGGCACTCCACAAGTTAAAGCAGTAGGAAGGAAGAGGAGTTTAGAAGATTTAGGTGCATCAACTCATTTCTCATTGAAAACTAATCTAGTGAGAGCAGATCTAACAAATCAGCCAGAGTCAATAGGCCTGAGCCAGAGTCAGTGGTACAGGACCACGAATTTAGGAGCAAAAATGTTCTTGTAGCTGCAGTCAAGTCTTTAGTAGAAAACTTTTGAAGAGGTAGATGCAAGGCGAAAGACAATGTTAAGAGAGAGGGCGGCCGACCCCACAAGTAGTTAAAGGATTTAAAACGCCTTTAGGGCTACCACGGAAAACGGGCGGCCTGGCGGATCAATGTACCTTAAACGTGGAGAAGTGGCTCCTGCAGTGGCAGTTGTTCCTGCTAGTTCCTGCAGGTCGAGGGGTCCAGCAGAGGAAGAAAGGCTCTCATCGTAGAGGAAGGTTCAAGTCGCTGCACTACCCAGGGATGAAACCAGCTGCAGTGCTGCCAAACGAAGTTTATAAGGTACGCTCCTTTTAATCGCGGTCCGGGTCGATAGCTGCCTAGCTATCCGGTCTTCAAGTGCGGGGCACTGTCGAGTCGACCAAGGCAGGTCCGAGGATGCGATGGGTGAACTGGTTAACCCCACCAGCTGAAGGGAAAGAGGCTTGTCCGATGAAGATCTCCTCTCGTCATGTGGAAGAAAAGTGGTGAGACAATCCGGCAGGGCTTCACCGGTGGTGTAGATGCTGAAGATGTCTCTGGCTTCTCTTCTCTTCGGTTCCATAGTTCCAGTGGCGACGTCTTGCTCTTCCAGTCCTCAGGACCCTGCTTTTATGCAGAAAGAGACCCATTCATACAGCCTAGCTGTCACTCACACAGTGGAGTGGTCTTCTTGGCGGGAGACCCTCCAGCCTATCAGGTTAGAGTGCGACCTGAGTTGCTGTGGCAACTCTGTCTGGGGGTTCTACTTCCCCCTCCCAAACAGACCCACCACAGACTCAGTGGCGCCGAAAGGAGGGCTTCTTGGCAGAAGCCCGCCAAAAGGACGAACAAAGGATCCCCGACTTGGGTTAGGAAAATGGAGTAAGACTCGAAAGAAGTTTTATCAAAGTTCTGGCAAATAAAACCGACCGGAGTAAAGTTAATAAAATAAATTGTCGGTATGTTAGAGGCTGTTAGGGAGAATTCTCTGTTAAGGCTAAATTTCCCAAACCTAGTGAGTCCCCCAGCAGCTTTGCTGGATTTTTGGGGTTTATTTTTTTCTCCTGCTAAGAGCGAGACTCTCTTTCTCCCACTCTTAGGCATGATTTGAGAATGTCCTTTCACTATGTAATGTGTTTTATGGGCTTTGGGGTCTTTTACTCCATAGGGCTTCATGTGTTTTTGGTACGTGTTACACAGCACCCTCAGTGCAGTAACACAGGGGTGACATAGTGACCCCCAAACATAGACTCCATACCCTGGGACTGACTACTGTCTCCCAGGGCATGTAAAGTCACCATTGGTTTTACTAGTCTCAAATTGTGAACGGAACCAGTACAAACCATCATATTGTGGAAGTACTGGTAGGGGTAATTCGATTGCCCCTGGGTCTGTTTTCTAAGGGGGCACTGTCCAGTCCCCCCTTGTGGAGTTTCTGGCTGGTGGCAGTGGATACCACACGAAATAGTCCACCGGAATATTTCCTATGGGATTTTCCCATTCATTTTAAACGCACCACTTTTTGGTGCAATGTTACAGATACCGCCGGGTTATTTATTTAATATTTATTCCCCGGTTGGGTCTTTTTGCCAGGACTCGGTTTTAGAATGGCGTTTGTGTTTGCCTCAAACTCTAACCCAAGTCGAGCCCTTTGTTCCACTTTTTAGCGGTCTTCTCCACAGAAGCCCTCCAAATGACGCTACTCTGTCTGGGGTCAACAGGATGTGTGGGAGGGGGATTAGGCACCCTGGACTGAGTTGCCTTGGCAACTCGAGTCGAACTCTTGTGTGATTGGCCCAGTGGTGAGCCGCCCGGCTCACCACTTAGCATGTTTGGGTGACAGCTAGGCTGATGAATGGGGGTTTTGCTGCATAAAAGCAGGGCTTTGGGGACTGGAACTTCAGAAGTCGCCACAGGACCTAAAGAATCCGAAGAGGGGAGAAGCTGAGCCATCTACAACGACGACACCACCGGTGGAGCCCTGCTGTACGAAACTCGCCACTTCCCCGACAACAGAGGAGATCTGCTTCCAGGAGAGTCTTCTTCCCTTTGAGCTGGTGGGAACAACCAGTTCGCCTTTTTCGCCTTCCTGGATCGTCTCGTGTTCGAATCGCCCGTGCCAAGCACCCCGGCGGCCGGATAGCCATGCTTCACCACTACCGCAAATAAAAGGGTCATATCTTTTAATCGGGGAAACTCCACGGCTGGTTTCTTCCCTGGCAGTGCAACGACCTCCAGCTTTCTTCCTCGTCGAGATCATCTCTTCCTCTGGTTGAAGCCACGACTTGCACCCGCAGCCAGGAACAACTGCCCCCGCTGGAGCTTTCTCACCATTTCAGGTACCGTGTCCCGCGTGGTCTCCCCTGCAACAGATTGTCCAAGGTGTCCCGTAAATCCTTGACTTTCTAACTGGGTTGACCTCAGACCTGCTAACTTTGTCTTTCTGAACTGATCCAACCTCTTTTGACTTTTCTGCAAAGACTTTGAGTGCATTTCCACTGTGTGATCTTGGGCACATTCCGCCTTGCTCTCTCCAAGAGTGGGCCTGGCCTATGAACATTTTGCTCTACAGTAGACCCTGCCTTTCTTGACTTGCTGTGGTTTCTTAAAAGCGTTGGTACTGTGTTATTTTCCTACTCTGCCTTTTCTCTCCCTTTTTAAACAAATTATTGGAGTGCCATCTACGGTTACACGCTCACCTCTGTTTTGCTAAATAAGTGGTGTTTTAACCTAGACTTGTCGAATAATTAACTAGGGAGGTGTATATACTTATAGTGCCTGTTTGAACCTGCTTGATATATTAGTGCCAGTGTATTTTCATAAGTGTGTTTTTAAATAAATAATTATATACTTTTATATCAAAGCTCTGGTCAGTGTTTGCTTGTTCTACTGTATTTTTAGCCCTATTGTGTATACTCTATATACTGCCTAACTCTTCTTGAGAGAAGTCTGACTGCTCAGCCTTAGCTACCGGGTAAATATGGGTGGTGCAGACTGCTACCAATTGGGTTTACTGCTTACTCCTGTAGTCTTAAACTTTTTGCAGTGGTCCCTAAGGGAACCGCACAGGTTTCTGCCTAACAGTTGTCAGTAAAAGTGGTAGCCTCGAACAATGGGGAAATCCCATAGAGAACTATTCATGGTCGAATATAAAAGGTAGTAAGCACTGTCACCAGCCAGAAACTTTGTAGAGGGGGACTTTAAGGTACCCTCTCGAAAATGAACATAGGGGAAAAACTATTAACCCCTTCCAGTACTTACATATTAAGATGGGGTTCATAAAAATCGACTAGTAAAGTCAATGGGGACTGTACATGCCCTAGGAGACAGTCAGTCCCAGGGTGTGGAGTCTATGTTTGGGGGTCGCTACAACACACCTGTGTCACGGCACGGAGGGTGCTGTGTGACACATGTTCATAAAGATGGTTCCTATGGGTGAGAGAAGATCCCATAGGCATTAAACACAAAAATAGCCTAGAACACACACAGCAAAATGCCTAAGAGTGGGGAAAAAGAGTCTCACTCTTAGCAAGTAAAAAGAAATAAACCCTTCAAATCCAGCAAAGCTGCTGGGGGACTCCATAGGTAAGCGAAATTAGCCATAAAATGAGAATTCTCCCCAACAGTTACAAAAGTGTATGGTGCCTAAAGCAGCGACTAAATGTAGGTCACATTTGGGAAATGATAGTGTTGTGTGACAAAGGGCACCAGCAAATGGGTCAAAACTTTATGTAAGCCACACAAACACAAGAAATTGTATACCTGCCTGCGTTCCCACAGGTGTCCCGATGAAAACGGTACCTCACATGTGTGGGTGCACCTACCTGGGCACCAAGGGGAAAGTCTAAAACACAGGGAACCCCAAGTCTGTTTCGACACCTGAATTTGACACTTTCTCCAGACAAGCACAACATACAGATATGGGCCTCGGGTGTCCAAGCCACCAAGGAAAACAGGGAACCCCATGCATTTCGGAAAAGATGACACCCGTGGGAATCCGCAGAGGTATGATTTGTGCAAATCAGCCCAGAATTTATTACCCAGACACCCCCACAAAGTCCAAAATGTGGGGGGAAAAATGCTTTTTCCGCACATTTCACTCGGCTCACCCATCGAAACACGCTGCCAACAACACATGGCCTACCGTCCCGCATTCCCACAGTTGTCCCAATGAAACTTTGTCGGGGGTTCTGGGTAAAACATTCTGGTCCAGTTCACGCAAGTTGGACCTCCTCTGTGGATTCCTTCTGGTGCCCTTTTTTCAGAAATGCATGGGGTTCCCAGTTTTCCTTGGTGGCCTGGACACCCTATGCCCAAATTTGTAGGTTATCTCCACAAACCCTTTTGTGGCTACCAATAGGTTAGCCGTTTCGCTTTGCGGCTAGATTAGTGAACCCACACATGTGAGGTACCGTTTTCGTTGGGACACCTGTGGGAACGCGGGAAGGTATGACATCTGTTGTTGGCGGCGTGTTTCGTTGGTTGAGCATAGTGAAATGTTTGGAAATTGTGTTTTTTCTCCAGCATGGGGTCTGGCATGGATTCACATGCTCATGAATATTCCCCGTCAGGCTGGGAATCCTCGGTATAGACAAAATCAGTATCAGTTTCGTTTCTGATCTGTCTTTCTTAGTAGTAACCAATCACTGGTCTCTGGGTCATACTGCCCCAGCCAATGACTTCCCTCTCCCTAAGCCCCTCCCCTGGCAGCCATCCTCACATTTTTACCGCACGTTCAATTGTTGGGAGTCCTCGTGCTTTAGCTCTCGAGCTTTTACTGCGTTTTGCGTGTTTTCAAAGAGTTTATTCATTTTTTCGGTCAATTGATCCTCAAGCTCCACCGTTTCTACTTCCGATGAACGGGGACCGAGAAGTTTTCGTCAAGTTACTCCTCTCTGAGGATTCCAGAAGATCTGAGGCCTACCTTGTGGACATGGCCCAGGACAAGGGAAGCTTGACGCCCGGATCCAAGCTGTTCAGGAACTGCCCTGGATGCTACTAGAAGTAAGGGCGATGCTCAAGAAAGGTGCCATCGAGAAGAGACTCCGGGGCTCCGGACTATACTCCAGATACTTCCTCGTCAGAAAGAAGACAGGCGGTTGGTGCCCCATCCTGGACCTGTGTCGGTTAAACAAATACATCAAGGCCCAGAAGTTCCAGATGGTCACCCTCCAGCACGTGCTGGGACAGCTGGAGGTAGGCGAATTCCTATCGTCGTTGGACCTGGAGGATGCTTACTTCCACATCCCCATTCTAAAAGGACACCGAAAGTTTCCCAGATTCGTGGTCCAAGGACGGCTCTACCAATTCAAGGCCCTGCCCTTCGGATTGAAGTTGGCGCCCATGGTTTTTACCAAGTGCCTAGCACCAGTGGTGGCGCGGCAGCGCCTGCATGGGATCCATGTTTACCCCTACCTGAACGATTGGCTCACCTGGGCAAGGACAAGGGAGCTCGCCATCGAGCACACAGCGAGGACCATCCAACTGCTCCAGGATCTGGGATTCTCCATCGACTTCCCAAAATCCCACCTAGTTCCGTCGCAGGTCGCACTGTTTCTGGGAGCCAAGGTCGATACAGTGGCGCGACTGGCATCTCCGTCGGAGGAAAGGACGAAAGCCATCCTGGGCAAGGTGCAGCGTTTGCTAGCCATGGACGTGGCCATGGTGAGATCCATCAAGTCCCTCCTCGGCATGATGTCCTCTTGCATCTTCCTGGTGCGCCTCTGCAGGCTGCGTATTTGCCCCCTACAGGAGTTCCTCGACGCCCGTTGGATACAAGCAGCAGGCAGCTTCGAAGACAAGATCCCGCTCAAGGAGATCGTCCGCCAAGCTATCAGGTGGTGGGCCACCCGCGCATCTCGCGGCGGGCACAGACTTTCAGACCCCAGCACATCAGGAGACGGTGACGACGGATGCCTCCCTGGAACGATGGGGAGCGCACACCGGAGATCTACATGTGAGAGGCCTTTGGCTCCCTGAGGAGAGGTCACTCCACATCAATATCCTGGAGCACCGAGCAGTGTTCTGGGCTCTCAAGTTTTTTTCTCCCGTCACTCAAGGGCAAGGTGGTGAGGATCTTCACCGACAACACCACCACGATGTTCTACATACGGAAGCAGGGAGGAACCAGGTCCCCGGCCCTATCCAAGGTGACCCAAGAGCTGTGGCATTGGGCAGTGGCCCAGGGGATGTTTCTGGTGCCTTTCCACCTGGAAGGGATAAAGAACACCATCGCCGACTCGCTGAGCAGGGAGCTGCGCTCATGCCACGAGTGGGAACCGCGTCAAGACCAAGTGAATCGGCTCTTCCGATGATGGGGCAAACCCCGGATCTACCTGTTCGCGACGGCGACAAACTCAAAGTGCCAGAGGTTCGCCAGCAGGTGTCCCCAGCCGAGGAGCCTGGGAGATGCTTTCTCCTTCCCCTGGGACGGCCTGTTCCTGTATGCGTTCCCTCCGTTGCCGTTGCTACTGCGACTCATCAACCAACTCAAGAGGTCCCGGTGCAGGATGATACTCGTCGCACCAGCGTGGCTGAGGCACGGCCCGAGGTCGCCGAACCTGCAGGCTTGGCTCCTGGAGCACTAGAGTTTTGAGGGTACGATATCCCGGCGGACTGCAAGGAGGTACTTGCAAAGGCCAGGGCGTCCTCAACTCAAGTGCTATGGACACAAATGGAAGAGGTTCTCTGTCTGGTGCCGTGCACAGAAGATTAACCCTCTGCGGATTACGGCCCCTCAAGTGCTGCCGTACTTGCTGTTGCTGGCCAAGGCGGGGCTGGCCCATGCCTCCATTAAAATACATCTAGCGGCGATCTCCCGCTACACCCGAACTACGGCACGATCAGGTCTGTGGTCTCATCGCCTGGTGAAGGAGTTTAGGAAGGGACTGTTCTGTTCATTCCCGCCGGTGAAGGCTCCGGCCTCGGCGTGGGAGCTCAACGTGGTGCTGACCAGGCTCATGGGGGCACCATTCGAGCCCTTACACTCGGCACTGTTGAAGTTCCTGTTGTGGAAAACAGCATTTCTTATCACCTCTGCATGACGAGTGGGAGAGATCAGGCCCTTTCCTGTAAACCTCCATATCTTACTTTTCACGATACGAAGGTGGTGCTGAGGATGAACCCCTCCTTCATGCCCAAGGTGCCGTCGGACTTCCACCTCAACTAGCCCTTGGTGTTACCAATTTTCTTCCCGTCGCCTTCATCGCCGGCCGAGAGGACTTTGCACTCACTGGATGTGGCTAGAGCGCTTAAGTTCTACGTGGACTGCATGAAGAGTTTTCGGAAGACATCACAGCTGTTTGTGAACTTTGGACCTGTTAATCAAGGAACGGCCCCCTCGAAGGCTTCCATTTCCAGATGGCTCTCTGGCTGCATCATGCACTGTCACCGGTTGGCAAACCGACCCTTGCCCAGCCATCCGAGAGCTCATTCGACCAGAGCGATCGCTGCTACCACGGCGTTCTGGTCTGGTGTACCCCTGCTGGACATCTGCAGGGCTGCTATGTGGAGGTTGACGCACACCTTCACGAGATTCTACTGCGTCGACCGGGAGTCCAGAGTCGGCCAAGCAGTGCTGCGCAACCTGTTCGCCTGAAGGGGGGCCTGGTGAGGAGGTAAGAGTTGCTTAATGTTGAGTTTATGTAATGCTTAATGTTGAGCCTTGCCACCTCCTGTGGTTGTGCATGTGTGTACTGCTATGTATTCTTATATTCATGAGCATGTGAATCCATGCCAGACCCCATGCTGGAGAAGGAACAAGTTACTTACTTTAACTGTTGTTCTCCAGCATGGGTCTGACATGGATTCACATGCGAACCCTCCCGCCTACCCCCTCTGCGGCTCTTCACTTGGTCATACTGCCACTTCACGTGCTACCAAATGTGAGGATGGCTGCCAGGGGAGGGGCTTGGGGAGAGGGCAGTCATTGGCTGGGGGCAGTATGACCCAGAGACCAGTGATTGGTTACTACTAAGAAAGACTACTAAGAAAGACAGATCAGAAACGAAACTGATACTGATTTTTTTCTATACCGAGGATTCCCAGCCTGACGACGGGGAATATTCATGAGCATGTGAATCCATGCCAGACCCATGCTGGAGAACAACAGTTACAGGTAAGTAACGTGTTCCTTACCCACAAATTTGGAATTTGCCAGATGTTCTGGGTAGTAGATTCTGGGCCGATTTGCGCAAGGCAGACCTCTGTGGATTCCCATGGGTGTCCTCTTTTGGGAAATGCATGGGGTTCCCTGTTTTCCTTGTTGGCTTCGACACCCTAGGCCCAAATCTGTAGGTAGGCCTCCTACAAATGGCTGTGTGAGGTACACCCCCCCCCTCCATCTGGGGTGGGGGGGAGAGGGCCCCCAAAAATGGTGGGACAGGCCCACCAGTGGTGGGTGGGGCAGTAAGGTTTGGGCACCCCGGCGCCAGATTGGCACACCAATGTGCCCCTCTGTGCCAAGGCAAGTTTCGTAAACAAAACAAAATAATGGAAAAGGTACGCTACACTTTAGGGCGGGCTGAGGGGCACCCTAAACCGCCAGGTAATTTTCTAATGTACTGGTGGGTGACCTTCTACCCCCCACACACCAAATGCAGGGGGGGGCATCTTATGCAGCCCTCCCTGGAGTCAGGTGCCCCTTCCTAGGAGCAGATATCTGCCCCCAGGGAGGGCTCCAAGGGGTGCCCCCATTTCCCCTTGGGGAGAGGGCCACCCCCCATTTCTGTAAAATATATCCCTGGTGGCTAGTGCCCCCCCATCCCACCCAGAATTCCCTTTTCTTATTTTCATTTTTTTTGCCACCTTCCCTGGGGGCAGATGATCAGCCATCTGCCCTTGGGGGGCCTAACCTGCAGGCCCCATCCTTTGGGGGGCCTGCACACTAATTCCTGGTAGCCCTCCACCTCACCCCCCAATTGGATGGGGGGCCACCTCATGTACTCCTGCCTGGGGCCGTTAATCTGTCCCCAGGGAGGGCTACAAGGGGTGGTCCCCCCTTTCCACTTGGTGTGGGAGGGGGAGGGTCACCACCATTTCATGGGGGCAAAAAAATCCCAGGCCTCATACCCCTACCCCCATCCCCGTTCTATTTATTTTTTCTTTTTGCCTTCCCTGGGGGAAGATGATCAGCCAAGGCCCCAAACCCCCTCCCACTTTCACTCGTCTTTTTTTTTTTTCTTACCCGTGGGGACAGTGATCATCTGCCCCAGGGTCTCCAGCGCTGTGGCCCCATGCTTTGGGGCCACGGGGGGAAAAGGGGCTGCTTACCTAGTAAGTAGCCCCCCCTCCCCCTGCGTCACAAACAGATCTCTATTGATCCTGTGACATTGCTGCTCACGGATCGGGCGCCCTGCGCCCGATCCATAAGCGGAAATGCCACACAGGGAGAATCTCCCCTTTCCAACGATACCTGCCTCGATCTCCGGCTTGAAATACAGCCGGAGATCGAGGCTGACAAAGAAGGGCACTCAACTTCTTTCTTCACTGCAGCAGCCGAAAATGGCTGCTGTACTGATTTTACTTTCAGTTTCACGCCAACGTGCTTCACGCACGCCAACGTGAAATTGAAGGTAATCCAGCCCCCTGGCAGTGAGGGGGGACAAGGTGCAAAACAAAGGTGCCAAGCTATCTCGTCCTTGGCACTGCACATGCACTTCAAAGGACGAGATATCTTGTCCTTGGCACTTAAGGGGTTAAGCAGGGTCTCCTCTCCACCCTGGGGCTACATTGAGCCGTAGTGACTAAAGTAATCTTAGTCCCCTTTCCTCCATACGTCCCACCATCCCCCCCCCTAATAGTCTGGTGTCATTAGGCAATGGTAAAGCTATTGTTGACGTGTCTTTGGGGTGTGGCGCCGGAGGGCGGAGTCAGGGATTTGCATGCTCCCAGGGTTGCGCCTCTGCGCGCCTCTAGATTTAGAGGGGAATTAGGTTTTCTGCTGAAAAAGGTTCAGTCTCCCATCTCTCACGAGCGACGCCCATGCAGTATGGAGGAAAGGGGACTATGTACTAAGTACGTTGGTCACTACAGTGAGTATCTTATAATTTCCCAGTGCACAGAAGGCTCTTCCGTTTTAAGATGGTAAACCAGCACTACTAATTCAAGGTGCTACCCTTTGGAGTAGCATCTGCTACAATGGCAGCTGTGCAGGGAGGCAATCCCAGTGTACCCCTACCTGGACGACTGGCTGATCACATGAGTCACCCCATCTTTGCAAACAAACCACGCAAAGAACCATAAACCTACTCTTCTAGAACCATAAACCTACTCTTCTAATTGGGCAAAACAGTTCCTTGGAGCTGTCTTAGACATTCAAGCAGGGTTAGTCTTTCCATCTATGGAAAGGGTTCAAAAGATGCTTCGGCAAATACCTCTGTATCAAGCCGATCGCCAGATAAGCGTATGCAAAGCAATGCGATTACTAGGCATGATGTCGTTGTGCATTTGCCTGGTCCCACACGCACATCTGCACATGTGCCCCATGCAGGAGTGGCTGGCGAAACAATGGTCTCGGGCAAGCGGTCAGTGGGATGATCTAGTGGCCGTTTTGCCAACACTAGTTAAAGGGAAAACCCTTCCACAACCTGCACATGGTCTGGTGACTTGCGTCACTGCACATAACCACAGCAACCTGCTAGAACCCCTGGCAGTATTCAAAGCGCTTCAAGCATTCGAAGCACAGCTGACGAACCAGTCAGTTCACATCCTAACAGACAGCACTACTGCAATGCTCTCCAAATCTGTCCAAGCTGGCACAGAAAATATTGAGATGGGCACTCAAACTGGGGATGTTCCTATCCTCCCAACACATTCCAGGGGTACTCAACACTCTAGCAGACACTCTGAGCATAGAGCCCCTACCATAGGAACATGAGTGGCAACTAAACTCAAGTGTCATAGACCACATCTTCTCACCGTGGGGTTACCCCCACACTAGACTTGTTTGCTACAGGAGAAAGCAAGCAATGCCCAGAATTTGCGTCCCGGTTCCCCCAACCAGACTCCATGGGGAACGCCCTATGGATGAACTGATGAGGGAAATGTACATACGCTACCCCTCCCCCCGCCCTACTCATTTAATGGGTGGAGTAGGGAACAAGATTCACAGAGAACAGATGACGCTCATTCTAGTTGCTCCCATGTGGGCAGGACAGCCATGGTATCCACATCTGTGCAAACTGGCGATGTGAGATCCCATCAAACTCCTGTGTCAAACCAATCTATTGACCCAACATGGGGAATAACCATGCACCCTCAACCACACTCAATGTACTTGGCCGCATGGCTTCGGAAGTCCTAGAGTTCGGACATCTTAATCTACCACAGCGGTGTATGGATATCCTCAAGTAGACACGAAAACAAAACACCAGACACTATTATTTCGACAAGTGGAGGAGATTTATAATTTGGTGCCAGTCTAAACTAATAAACCCCATAGAATGTACTCCTTCCCACATTCTAAATTATATGCTCCACTTGCTAGTCTTGGAGTGAGTATTCAATTCTATAAAGGTACACCTGGTGGCTTTTTCCCCTTACACCACCTCCCAGAATAAAGTATCGTGGTGGGAAGTGCCGGTTATCAAGCCATTCATGGAGGGAGTAAAAAGACTCCATCCTCAAATTTCAAACCCACCTCTAGGCTGGGATATCAATGTAGTGCTCGCAAAGCTCCAGGGTCCCACTTTCAAGCCTATGCATAAGTCAAGTCTTAAACACCTGATATAGAAAACTGCCTTCTTAGTGGCTATTTCTTCCATAAGAAGAGTTAATGAATTGCAAACATTGTCAGTGCCGGACCCCTTCTTTGTCATACTCAAAGACAAACTGGTTTTACGTACACATCCTAGGCTCTCTCTTAAGTTAATTTCCAAATTTCACGTAAACCAGTCCATTGAGCTACCGGCATTCTTCCAGAATCCAACTAGCTCAGCTGAGGTAAAACCCCACACACTAGTTGTAAGGTGGGTGGTCCTTTACTACATAAATAAAACAAAGCCGCTTAGAAAAACAGACCTCCGTAGCACCAGGCAGAGAAGGAGACCGCAGATGGATAGTCTGATGCATACAACTGTGCTATTCATTATCAAACAAAACATTATCAAACAAAACACTCCCTTTCACACCAAGAGCTCACTCCACAAGGCGCACGGGAGCTACTCTGGCATTCATCGCAAATGTCCCCTTAGACAGCATTTACAAAGCAGCTACATGGAGTTCAGTACACACTTTCACTCAGTACCACTGCATTGACACTCATTCCAAAGCAGTTACACAGGTGGGACAAGCGGTTCTAAAACAACTATTTACTGCTGAACCTTCTCACAACCCACCACCTTCTCCTAACACTGCTCACTAATCTATCCATAGCATGTGATCTAAGCAGATTCCAAAAGCCTCAGAAGGGATACATTATTCACCGGAAATTCCCGATGCTTGTATCTGCTTAGATTCACATGCGCCCACCCTTCCTCCCCTGAGAGATGGTGCATAGATGTTATATAAGCTTCTCTGATATTTATCTGCTTGGATACACCTGTACTCATGCTACACTTCATGCACCTCATGTCAAACAAAACAATCTGAGGGACCTCGACGTGTACCGGACCATGGGTACAGTGGATGTCACACTAGGGCTAGTATTACTGGCACACACTGTCGAGGTCCTTTTTTTGAGTTTCAAAAACTGTAATACTACGCAGCTTCCACTAGATGTCGGCCTATGCATAGCATGTGAATCTAAGCAGATACAAGCATCAGAAATACGATTACGGTGAGATATACATATATATATAATTTCTGAGGCTTGTGGAATCTGCTTAGATCACATGCTGTGCATAGGCCGACATCTAGTGGAAGCTGCAGAGTATTAGTTTGTTTTTCGAAACTGGAAAATGGGCGTCGACACAGGGCATGTCAGTAATACTATCCCTAGTGTGACGTCCACTGTACCCATGATCCCTCACGCGTCTAGGAACCTCGGATTGTTTTTTTCCGCCATACTGGTCGGAAGCATTCCGCGGAGTTCCCTGGCCTTAGCCATACTTTTGCTAAAATATTGTTATATTTCCCCATTTCTCCACCCCAACGTCGAGTCACTGCATCCACACTTGACGCCGGCCCGGAGAAAAAATCGACCATCGAGAGCTGCACGACGGATTCGGGCCTCAGATGGCCTCTGGCGTCGGCCCGGGCCTCTCAAGGCCTCTGGCCTCAGCCCTGCAAGTAGGGAGAGTGGGGGGGGTGGACATACTCTTTTGGTGGTATATAGGTACATTCTTATATATTTCTACACTTATTAGCCCGCTGCCACAAGTTGCGTATGGAGGGTACCCCTTTCCAATTTTGCCCCAAGTGCAACCGCAAGTACCCTTGGGTTGACAGGCACGCCACGTGCAATCTCCGCTTACCGAGGACCACCCCGAGGCTAACTGCAGAGCGTGTAGTAGGTTCATACCGAAAACACTCAAGGACCGTTCGATCAAGCTTTGGGCCCACCACGGCAGGCGTCAAGAGGCCATGGCAGCGGAGGGCACCTTCAGCGATGGCAGCGATGCCGTGCTTTCCGACGGCGAGGGCAACGTGGCGTCAATTGACAGCCAAGCGCAAGTCCCCGACCTCGGGAGGCCGTCCGGCAGGGCAGCTATGGGGAAGACCCCCGGTGACACAAGCGCTACCCACAGCACTTCCACAAAACACATGAAGTCCAACCGAGACTCGACGCGCACGTCGAGTACTCGGAAAGAGGCACATAGAGAACGGTCCGAATCGATCTCCTCTGAGCGTTCTCGATCTAGATCGCCGCATGACTCCAGTCAACCATCCACTGTTGCCATAAGTGCCTCGCTCCCCAAGGTAACGTAGGTTCGATCGTCAGAAGACGAAACCGACCTCTATCCCCAGTCCGCACTCCAGGAGTCGGCGTCAACAGGCCATGCAACGTCTGCTCCTGAGTCCCAACCTCCACTATCCAGAGATAGGGACACTACCCCCAAACCTCGGCGCCAGGCGTCGAAAGGCTCAGGAGGGGCGGTAAAACAGGGTAAAAACTCTTCCACACACGGGGAAGGGAAAAAACAGAGGAAGCCGTCTCAGCCTCCTTCCACACCTCAAGAACATTCTACCCCACATAAACAGATGGACAAGTCTCAGTCTTTTGTTATCCCAAAGACCCCTGTTCAAACCAGTAGGTCTAGTCTAGATAAAACAGGGAAAGGCCTTCAAGAAAGAATCATTCCCAGACCAAGAGAATGGTCTACTGATGACATAGACAGTCATGTTAAGGATGTCATCATTGGCAGATTTCTACGCCAAAAAAACCCTGAACACTTTCTCTTTTACCCCCGACGGGTCAACTCACTCAGGCTCTAAGGATCCTATACCCCTAAGTAAGAAGTCCTGGGTTGAAGCTCCTACTTCAGACCCCTTCAGTATACAGCCCTATTCTCAATATCCGGGAGATCCATCGCTTTGAGGATCCAGATTTGGGCATGTTGGAAGAACAAACTGGGACTGGCTACTATGAGGATGATGAGGACCAAGAGGAGGAGGAGGAGGAGGACAACAACCCAGAAATCTACAGGCTAGGATTCCCCGGTAGATAAAGAACCCCCGGTAACCGACTCCCCTGTCGATAACCAGCCTCTCTTGAATGATGTGCTGTCCAGAGCAGCAGAACACTTCCACATTGACACCCAGGGTGCTCAGGAAGAGATGGACCTTGCCGAGGAGTTAGTGGGAGAAAGGAGACCTGTTGCCCAGGCCATCCCTATCCTTAAGTCAATACAAAGGAGGATAGACCCTTCCCTTGTTAATCCCTATCTCACTAGGGCGGTAAACCCCAGAGTTGAGAAGCTTTTCAGGGCAGCCCAAACAGACCCACTGTACATAAGAGGGCATCTGAAACCGGACTCCCTGGTAGTTACAAACACCCGTAAGAGGGCGGGAACACCCTTGTCATCGTTGGAATCTTCTCCCGACAAGGAGAGCAAGAGGATTTATGGCTTGGGCAGGAAAGTAGCCTCCACTTCCATCTACCAGGCAAGGATTGACAACTCCACCACCCTACTGGCGAGTTACAACTGCCACCAGTGGGAAGAAGTCGCAGCACTCATAGATTCCGCCCCAGAACCCTTAAAAAGCGAATTGGCGCGAGTTTCGGCAGATGGAAGCGCCATGTCCAGTTGCATATTAAAAGCATCCTTTCATGCCGCGGATAACGCTGGCATATTGATAGCAGAAGGTACTGTTATCAAAAGGCATGCTTGGTTGCAACAGTCTGGGTTCAAAGCCGAAACCCAGGCTTCGTTGATAGACAAACCAGTGGAGCCGGATTTATTGTTTGGAAAGGTGGTCGAGGACGTGCTGAAAAATGCCAAGGACGAGTATGAGACACTCAAATCCCTATGCCAGCTAACCAATAAACCCCCAAACCAGAGAGGGAATGGCAATTTTCGTCACCCACGCATACACAATTCCCATAGAGGGTCTAACTATTCCCAGGGACAAGGTACACAATGGAACAGCCAGCAGTCTACCCAGGGTTATGGCAGGGGTAATAAGAGAGGGCGTGGTAAGGGTAGAGGCAGCCCCAGTAGAGGCGGTGGCACGCCTCCACCAAAACAGTGACGTTCCGTTCAGGGTCCCTTCTCACACATCCCCCAGTAGGGGGACGCATTTCCAACTTCACCCAAGTTTGGGAAGGGATCACTTCAGACAGATGGGTGCTGTCCACAGTGTCTGCAGGATACTGCATAGAACTGTTAGAGCGTCCCCAAAACCACCCTGCACGACAAAGAATACATTCTTTGGACCACCAGAAGATCCTCCTCGAGGAGATCGTCAATCTTCTAGCAAAGTACGCGATCGAACTCGTCCCGGGACACCAGGTAAACAAGGGTATTTATTCAACTTACTTCCTTGTGCCAAAAAAAGATTTGACAATGCGCCCAGTATTGGATTTAGGGCCTGCAAACAAGTATGTCAAGCCCCAAAAATGTTGCATAACTACTCTCCAAAAGGTAATCCCCCTCCTAAAAAAAAAGGGGGATAACAGGGCAACATTGGACATGAAAGATGCCTATTTTCATATTTCCATGTTCCCAGCGCACAGAAAATACTTTCGCTTCAAGGTGGACAGTCGGCACTACCAGTTCAAGGTACTGCCCTTCAGGATAGCCTCAGCTCCAAGGTATTCACCAAGGTACTGGCGGTGGCGACAGCACACCTATGCAGGGAGGCAATCCCGGTGTACCCTTACCTGGACGACTGGCTCAACACAGGGGAGACCCCAGTAATTTGCAGAACAAACATTCAAAGGACGATCGACCTCCTCTTCGAATTAGGCTTCTCAATAAATGAGAAGAAGTCAAGTCTGGTGCCAAGCACCTCCAAACAGTTCCTAGGAGCTATCCTAGACATGCAAGAGGGGTTGACCTTTCCATCAGAGGAAAGAATTCGGAATATACTGCTGCAAATTCTGCAATATCAGGCCGGTCTCCAGATAACAGTACGCAAAGCAATGCGTTTGCTGGGCATGATGGCGTCATGTATTTACCTGGTCCCCCACGCGCGCCTGCGTGCCATGCAAGAATGGTTGGTGAAACAGTGGTCTCAGGCAAGTGGTCAGTGGGACGATCTAGTGGTCGTTTCGCCAACACTGGTACAAAGCCTTCACTGGTGGACAAGAGAAAATCTGTCCAAGGGGAAACCCTTTTACGATCCCGAGATGCAGGCGGTAGTCGCAACTGATGCATGCCTGACAGGGTGGGGAGCTCACCACCTCCACCACAAAGTTCGGGGTCTCTGGTCTCACTCAGTGGCCAAGAATCACATCAACCTGCTAAAGCTTCTGGTAGTATTTGGAGCGATTCAAGTGTTCAAGCCCTACCTGCTGAATCTGTCAGTGCAGATCCGGACGGACAGCACTAACAGCCATGTTTTACATAAACAAGCAGGGAGGGACTTGTTCGCCAAATTTGTCCAAGCTTGCCCAGAAAATTTGGATATGGGCCCTCAGACGGAAGATCTTCCTGTCATCTCAACATGTTCCAGGGTATCTCAATTCTCTGGCGGATGCTTTGAGCAGAGATCCCCTCCCAGAAGAATACGAATGGTGTCTACACAGAGAAATCGTAGAAGATCTCTTCTCTGAGTGGGGTTTCCCCACTATAGACCTATTCGCCACAAGCGAAAACAGAGTGCCCAGGATTTGCATCCAGGCTCCCCCAGCCCAGACTCCCAGGGGAACGCCCTGTGGATGAACTAGTAAGGGATGTTTGCGTACGCTTTTCCACCAAACCTCATCAGGAAGGTGGTCAACAAGATGAACAGAGTCAATGACGCTCATCCTAGTTGCTCCCATGTGGGCGAGACAACCGTGGTTTCCCCACCTACGCAGACTAGCGGTGTGCAAACCCATCAGACTCCCGGGCTCGTACAACCTACTGTCCCAGCACCAAGGTCAAACAGTGCATCGTCAACCCAACTCAATGAACCTAGCAGCATGGCTCCTGAGGTCATAGAGTTCGGACATCTCAGATTATCTCAGATGTGTATGGACATCCTAAAGGAATTTAGGAAGCCAAACACAAGGCACTGCTACTTTGACAAATGGAAACGATGCGTTATCTGGTGCCAGAATAAGCAAGTCAACCCAGTTGATTGCACTCCTTCCACTGTTGTCACATACATGCTCCACCTGCTGGATGCAGGACTGGTATTTAACTCACTGAAGGTACACCTGGCAGCGCTGTCAGCATACACCACATCCCATAAAAAGGTGTCGTGGTGGAAGATACCAGTGGTTAAAGCTTTCATGGAAGGAGTAAAGAGACTTCACTCTCCTATTTCAAACCCACCACCAGGATGGGACCTTAACATGCTGCTATCTAAACTCATGGGCCCCCCATTCGAACCCATGCATAAAAGCAGTCTCAAACACCTGACTTATAAAACGGCCTTCTTAGTAGCAATAACATCTATAAGAAGGGTCAGTGAAATTCAGGCTGTCAGTGCAGGATCCATTCTTTACAGTTCATAAAGATAAACTGGTTTTACGTACACACCCTAGGTTCTCACCTAAGTTTATTACTAAATTCCACGTGAACCAGTCCATCGAGCTTCTGGTGCTCTTCCAAGACCCACAAAGCTCGGCTGAGGTGAAACTACACACCCTAGATGTGCGTAGGGCAATCCTCTACTATGTAAACTAGACCAGACCGCTAAGGAAAACAGATCAGCTGTTTGTCTCCGTAGCTGCAGACAGAGAGGGAGATTGCGTCTCTAAAGGTGCCATCTCTAAGTGGATTGTTACCTGTATCCAGCTGTGTTACTCTCTTACTGAAAAAACTCTGCCTTTCACGCCAAGAGCCCACTCTACTAGAGGCATTGGGGCCACTCTGGATTTCATTGCAAATGTACCCCTTGACACCATTTGCAAAGCAGCTACTTGGAGCTCTATTCACACTTTTACTCAGCACTACTGCATTGACACCCATTCCAAGACAGATGCTCAAGTGGGACAAGCAGTTTTAAGACATTTATTTGCTCATGACTCTTCCCACATCCCACCTTCTAACACTGCTCGCTAATCTATGCACAGCATGTGATCTAAGCAGATTCCACAAGCCTCAGAAGGGAAACATTACTCACCGTAATCGTATTTCTGATGCTTGTATCTGCTTAGATTCACATGCACCCCGCCCTTCCTCCCCTCTGAGAGAAGGCGCATGGATGCTTGTAGTCTTATCGTTCTTATTTGCTTGGATACTTTGTACTCGCGCTACTCCTCATGCTACCACATGTCAGAAAAAATACAAGCTGAGGGTTCTACACTCGTGAGGGATCATGGGTACAGTGGACGTCACACTAGGGATAGTATTACTGGCACGCCCTAGTTCGATGCCCCTTTTCGAGTTTCGGAAAACAAACTGTAATACTCCGCAGCTTCCACTAGATGTCGGCCTATGCACAGTATGTGAATCTAAGCAGATGCAAGCATCAGAAATACGATTACGGTGAGTAATGTATCCCATATATATATATCTGCAGAGTATTCGTTGTTTTTGAAACTCGAAACGGGAACGTCGACAGGGCGTGCCAGTAATACTATCCCTAGTGTGACGTCCACTGTACCCATGATCCCTCAAGCATCGAGGTCCCTCAGATTGTTTTTTTCCACCATTCTAGACGGACGCGTATAGCGGGGTTCCTTTAGCGACGCCGCCATTTCAAACGGCGAGGGCAACGGGCTAGCCCCAGCTACCCAATCGCAGGCCCCCGACCACGGATGACAGGCCGGCGGCCTTGTTGTGGGGACTAAACCTGGCGGCGAAAGCGCTAAAAAGACGCACACTACTAAGCACATAAGCCCAGGTCGAGACTCGACACATGGGTCGAGTGATCGACAGCGTTAGACACCCAGGGAAAGGTCTGCTGAGTCCCGGTCCTCTCGGCAATCTCGCTCGAGATCGCCACACGACAGGGCCCAACCGTTGAATGACGGCAAGGGCGTCGCTCGTAAAACTCCTTCCGAAGGTCGATTGTCTGAGGACGAAGCCTCGCCCCCACCTGAATCTGAAAATTGACGCTTGGCATCAGATCAAGTAGTAGGACCCAAAAAGGGGTGGGGCGAGGGGAGAAATATCACAAGAAATCCTCTAAAACACCTCATGGGGACAAAAGTCGTCTTGGGGATAAACCCCATCAAAAGGAAAAACCTAGAGAATCCAGGCCCATAGAGAAACCAAGTTCCAAAGAATGGTCTTCTCAAGACATATGCAGAGTGATGAGAAGAATGACTTTCATGGCTCATTTGTACGAGAAAAACCCTGATTACTTTCAGTGTTTCCACTACACTCCCTCCACCTCAGCTCCCTCTGGTTCACAAGCCTCTGCTCTACCTTCTCAACCCCCTTTTAAGAGGTCTCGTACTAATGTTCCAATACAGAGTACAGTTCTAGATCTTTATGACCCAGAATCAGACCACGAAGATCATCTCTCTTTTGTAGAGGCAACTGACCCCCAATTTGGTGATGAGGATACAGCAGACCCTTATTATGGAGAGGATGAGGACCAAGAGGCTGACCAAGATGCCAATATGTACTCTATAGACTCCCCTCTTAACCAAGACACTCCAGTTGTCGATTCTCCTATTGATAATCAACTCCTCCTCAATCGGGTACTAGCCAAGGCGGCTGAGCATTTTCAGATTGACACCCAGAAGGTACAGGAGGATAAGGACTTTGCAGAACAAATCCTTGGGGACAAAAAGGCAGGGGCCCAGTTTATCCTACTACTGAAGTCCGTGCAACGCAGAATACAACCATCTTTAGAGGCCCCTAATCTCACACGTGCTGTAAACCCATGGGTAGAGAAATTATTTAGACCCACACCTTCAGACTCATTATATATTAGAGGGCAACTGAAGCCAGACTCATTGGTTGCCACTACAACTAGAAAAAGAGCGGGCACATCCCTTGCTTCCTCTGAGGGTCCACACGATAAGGAGAGCAGAAGGATTTACGCCATGGGTAGAAAGATCGCCTCCTCTGCGGCTTATCAAACCAGAATAGCAAACAATGCAACACTTTAGGCCAGTTACAACTGCCACAAATTGGAAGGAAAGTCTGCTTTACTTTAGTCTGCCCCAGAGCCACTGAAATCCCAGCTAGCACAGGTGGCTGCAGATGGGAGGGCAGTATCTAGCTGTCTTCTTAAGACCAACTTTGACGCGGCAGAGAATGCTGGAAGAGTCATTGCTCAGGGGACTGTTATTAAAAGGCATGCATGGCGCGCCAGTCAGCTTTTAGACCAGAAACGCAGGCCTCACTTATAAACATGCCTGTTGAACCCAACATGCTCTTCGGTAAGGCTGTCGAAGACACCCTTAAAACAGCAAAGGACGAGTATGACAGACTTAAATCTTTAGGTCAACTCACCAACAAGCCCCCCGGACAGAGGGGTAATTGCAATTTTTCGCCAATTTTGAGGCCAAAACTCAACGAGGATCCAGCTAGAGTCAAGATCAGGGTTCCTCCTAGGGAAATAATCGAGGCCAATCCTCCCAAGGCTATCCTAGAGGACAACGCAGAGGTTGTGGTTGGGGCAGAGGCCCTGCTCGAGGTGGCACACCACCACCTCAGAAGCAGTGACATTCTGCTTCAGGTGCCCTGCCATGCTTCTGCAGTAGGGTGCATTTCCAGTTTCACCCATGCACGGGAGGGGGATCACCTCAGACAGATGGGTGCTGTTCACAGTAGCAGGCAGATACTGTATCGAACTTCTCCAACGTCCACACCACCCCCACAACAGAAAATCCACTCAGAACACCAGCGTATCCCTCTCGAAGAGAGAGCCACATTTAAATTAAAGGATGCCATCAAAGTCGTCCCGGCCATATAGGTAAACAGGTATTTATTCAACTTACTTCCTTGTGCCCAAGAAAGATCTAACAATGCGCCCAGTATTTGATTTGCGCCCTGCAAACAAGAATGTCAAGCCACAAAAGTTCTGCATGACTACGCTACAAGAGGTAATCCCTCTACTAAAAAAGGGCATTACGTGTCAACACTGGATATGAAAAATGCCTATTTTCATATTTCAATGTTCCCATGGCACAAAAGATTCTTGCTTTTCAAGATAGCGAACCAGCACTACCAATTCAAGGTGCTGCCCTTTGGAATAGCCTCAGCTCCAAGGGTATTCACAAAGGTACTGGCGGTGGTGGCAGCGCACCTGCGCAAGAAGGCAATCCCACTGTACCCTTACCTGGACCACTGGCTCATTACAGGGGAATCCCTCCTGATTTGCAGACAAAACATTCAGAGAACAATCAACCTCCTCTTTCAATTGAGCTTCTCCGTCAACGAGAAAAAGTCAAACCTAGTGCCAAGCACTTCATAACAGTTCCTAGGAGCTGTCTTAAACACAGAGGAGGGGTTGGTCTTTCCATCAGAGGAAGGAGTACAAAATGTGCTACTGCAAATACCACATTATCAGGCCGGCCGCCAGATAAGGGTGCGCCAAGCTATGCGTTTAATAGGCATGATGGCATCTTGCATTTACCTGGTTTCTCATGCGCGCATGCGATCCATGCAGGAGTGGTTGGCGAAACAATGGTCTAAGGCAAGTGGTGTGTGGGACGATCTAGTGGTTGTTTCGCCAACACTAGTACAAAATCTTCACTGGTGGACAAGGGAAAATCTAACGAAAGGAGAAACCAAACACTAGGCACTGTTACTTTGACAAATGGAGAAGATTCGTAATTTGGTGCCAGTCTAAACAGATCAACCCCATAGAATGTACTCCATCCCACATTCTAACTTATATGCTCCATTTGCTAGATGCAGGGTTAGTATTCAACTCCCTAAAGGTCCACCTGGCGGCTTTGTCAGCCTACACAACCTCTCATAATAAGGTCTTGTGGTGGAAAGTAACGGTCTCAAGGCATTTATGGAAGGAGTAAAGAGACTCCTCCCTCCAATTTCTAACCTGCTGCCAGGTTGTGATCTCAATGTAGTACTCGCTAAGCTCATCGGACCCCCTTTCGAGCCTATGCACAAGTCTAGTCTCAAACACCTGACTTCTAAAACTGCCTTCTTAGTGGCCATCACTCCCATAAGAAGGGTTAGTGAAATTCAAGCATTGTCCGTGCAGTATTCTTTCTTTGTTGTACACAAAGACAAGCTGGTTTTACGTACTCACCCTAGGTTCTCCCCTAAATTAATTTCCAAATTTCACATAAACTAGTCAATTGAGCTACCAGCTTTCTTCCAGGTACCCAACAGCTCAGCTGAGGTAAAACTCCACCCACTAGATTTAAGGAGACCGGTCCTCTACTACGTAGACAAGACCAGACAGCTAAGAAAAACAGATAAATTGTTTGTCTCCATAGCGCCAGGCAGAGGAGGTGATCGCATTTCTAAAAATGCCATCTCTAGGTGAATAGTCTGATGTATCCAACTGTGCTATTCCCTATCAGATAAAACACTGTTTTTTATGCCCAGGGCTCACTCCACAAGAGGTACAGGATCCACTCTGGCTTTCATTGCAAATGTCCCCTTAGACAGTATTTGCAAGGCAGCTACATGGAGCTCTGTAAATATTTTCACTCGGCACTACTGCATTGACACTCATTCCAAGGCTGATACACAAGTGGGACAAGCGTTTCTAAGACATTTATTCGCTCATGAACCTTCTCACATCCCACCTCCTCCTTCCACTGCTTGCTAATCTATGCACAGCATGTGATATAAGCAGATTCCACTAGCCTAAGAAGGGATACATTACTCACCGTAATCGTATTTCTGATGATTGTACCTGCGACCCACCCTTCCTCCCCTCGGAGAATAGAAGGCGCATGGATGCGTATGAGCTTGTCTGATACGTATCTGCTTGGATACAACTGTACTCGCGCTACCTCAAGTCAGAAATATAACAATCTGAGGGACCTCGACACGTGAAGGATCATGGGTACAGTGGACGTTGCACTAGGGATATAGTATTACTGGCATGCCCTGATGTCTTCCCATACAGGTAGCCTTTAATGCTAAATGGAGAATAGTACTGTGGACATTTTCCAAACTACTTGTGTTGAAAAGTATTGATTCTATTAAAGACAAAGGAGGCAAGTATTTTTCTTTTTTCTAGATTTGCTTACCCCATAGAGGCTCGAGCAGAACATGAAAAACCAACAAAATCAGAATACAACATGCTACAAATTCCAGCATCCATGAGAGAAAGGGAGAAGGCAGCAAGTCTCTGACCTAGTTCAAGCGACACCCCCCACCCCCCTGCTCCAGATGTGTCTACTTCTGCCTTCATAACTTCCTTTGCTAATGCAACCTCACCCTCTTTTTGTTTTGCTACGAGAACTGAAACCTCGATCCGAATCCTGAATAATTCAAGTCAAACCTCTATCTCTGGTCCGCTTCTCAACGCATACAGTCAGTCAACCTGCTCTGCTTCAAGCCCTTCACTATGCCTTTGCTTCGCCCAGCACGAGTTCTTAGGTTTGTGAATGCAGCGTTGTTGGGAATTCTGAGTTATGGCAAAGAGCGAATGGGTAGCCAAGCATTCTCGGTCGTAGAGCCGAAACTCTGGAATTCTTTTTTAGCCCTGCGACTAACAACTGAATTTGATCGCTTTAGGCGAGTCCTTAAAACCCACCTATTTGAGTAAGAGCTGTCTCTCATTGTGGGTAGCCTACTGTGCCATGCCGCCTTTGGAGATAGTGCACGTTCTAAAAACCCTGATTGATTGCAACAAATTGGAAACTGCATTACATCCTTATCGAGAGTGCAGAGGAAATGCACATTTGAATTGGCAGAGGGAAACACATCTAGAAGGTCTTTTTGCAAGATGGAGGAATCTACTATCCTAGTGAGCCTCTTGCACAGCCAAACGAATCTCACCTCAAGACGACACACTGCTGTTGTGCACGCCCATGGATCTCGAGGGATTAGGGAAGAACTTGGGATCAATACCATTACTCTTTCCAACTGTCATACAGCAGCATCATGATTGAAGTGACTGGTGTACTCAGTGTAAGGATAAAATTGGAGACCATATACTGAGACAGGTGTGAGGTTTGGCCTCATGGAAGCAGACATGGACAACGGTTGAACAATCTTTCATTAAAGAAAATGTCTGGATGGATGAAGACCAACCTTGCCCTATACAAAGGTGGGATTTCCCTAGCTAAAGAAAACTAAGGAATGTCAATGTCAGTAAGTTCAACATAAAAATCTGTTGGTGTCCAAATCATATACTTGCCCTCATAACTAACACCAAATGATGTCTAGGGACATCAACTCCGCGCCCTGATGTCCGTGGGCTTTCGGCGCGTTACAAGCATATAGACATAGACAAATAGTATTCCAAACATAAAGTTCTGAGATACATCAAGCTCTGGTTTATTAGTCAGCTTTCTCTCCCAACTCTCAATAAGTTCACCACAAAGTTCAATTTCTCTTCCTGTTGACATCAGATGAAACAGTTTATAAAGGTTAAGGTGCCCTTCCCCAAGTTCAACACAGTTCCAGGGTTAACACAGTTCCAAGACACCAAAACGTAGGGTACCCTTCCCCAAAGCTCAATGTTCATATGAAAAGAAAATATCCTTGAGGCTTTAGTCTTTTAGATGAACTTGTATAACTCAGGGTCCCTTCCCCAAGTCTGATATTTATCACCATTGGCTTTCTTAAGTTCACCACCGCAAGTTTCCTTGTTAACGTATAGAAGTTCCTTGCTCAAAGCGCAGTTTCAGACCACACGGTCCACCCATTACAGGTCGCGCAACCAGGAGTTTTTAGGTTCCTTTCAGAGTTCAAGATGTGATTCACCAAACAGTTTCTTAAAGCGCAGCTTCACAACTCACATTGGTTTCTTAAAGCCTTCAGTTTGGTTTCCTTGTTAAATTTCAATTGTTAATCAGTGGTGTTCAGCTTATAACATTTTTATTTTAATTTTTATTTTTTATTTAAATTGTAACAATTAGTTTATAAATAAACTTCAATTACAATAAACAATCCAACTTTCACATAAATACACATAATCCACCTTTCACATAAGTACACTTAGATCCACAAGAAAACAAGCAAACAGCACAACAACAAATACATTCTTTCAATGGACCCAGTCTTTCTCATTAAGGCTGATCCTCGCTCAGAATATTTTCCACGAATTCACAGACTGCACATGTAAGTGACATGTTTGCCCCAATAGTATGCAATACCACCATTTATCCATATCCTCGTCAACTGGAGCAAAAGAGCCAAGATAGCGAGTTTGTTGTTGCATGATTTTAGAACACTCAGTGATCAGGTGTTTTATAGATTCAACTGTATTTTCACAGAACCTACATAGATTGTTCTCAATGTTGGTGACTCTTCGTCTCCATAAGTTCTCCTTAGTTGTGTATGCGTTCAAAAGCAGTCTCATAAATTGATTGCAGTGTTTTCTTGAGGGAAATTTTTGTAGATATCTGGGTAAGCGGTCTAGACAATTTGTTGGAGGACCTAAGTTGATCGACGAAGGTAACAGATTTCTTTGTTCTAAGTTCTGTATCCAATTCCACTTTCTTAGTTTCTGTTTCGCAATTTGGGGCGTAGCTACAGAGTTTCCCACGTTATGTCTGCAGTATCCAAAATCATTTTTAGGCCGCTGGACCAATTTAGCATTATACTACAATGTTGTTGTTGAGCTATATTTGCAAATATTTTATAGGCCGGAGCCTGATCCTTTATTGACATCTTCTGTAACATGGCCAACGATTTCCAGACAACTGTGTTGTACATTGATTCAAGTCCAAGTTTGTATCTTATAGAACTCATTGAGACGCCCTTTGGTAACTTAAGGATACGTCTCCAGAATAGACCTTCAAGGGTTGGCCACATATGATAATCTAGATTCCACCCAGCCTCAGCTCCAAAAGTGATTGAAGGGATAACCTTTTGTATGTAAAAGGTTAATACGGGTTTTAAGGTGAATTTCCCATATTCAGCGTGAAGCTTAGCCCTTTGCAGTGCGAAGGTCAGCATGCGTTGTTTGAGATCACCGATCCAATCATGTTCTCTGATTGAGGTGTTATAAACAATGCCCACGTATCGAATGGATGGTGCAAGTTGAATCTGTAGTGCATCAAGATTCCATCTAAAGTTCTTGGTTAGTCTTTTGGAAGCATTTCCGATCGACATGATCTTTGTTTTCCCCACATTAATTTGCAGCGAATTGTCGCATAAGTAGTTTTCCAGTGCAAATAAGAGTCTCTGAAGGCCAACTGGGTGTTGCGTCCATTAGGACAATGCCATCCGCATATATTGTCCAACTAATGCTGTTATCTATCCTTGGGAGGGGGGGGGGGGGGGGGGGGGAACGTGTCTGAGTAAAAGCTTCAGATATATCAGATATGAATAGTTTGAATAACAGGGCAGTCAGGGGGCATCCCTGTTTAACTCCTTTATTTGTACTTATTTTATCAGTCAGCTCACCAGCTTCATTGATTCGCACTCTGACTGAGGTTTCTTTGTGGAGAGCCATTATAGGCTGCAATAATTCAGGCGGACACGACCAGGTCTTCAGTTTATTCCACAATTTTGTTCGATCTAAGGAGTCAAAGGCTTGTTTCTTATCGATGAAAGCAATGAAGAGATTTTTGCCTTGCTGTAAAGCATTTAATTTTAGCAGATTTAGTATCGTCAGGTTCACTTCTGTTCCTGCGCCTTTGGTAAAACCTGTCTGACGCATATCGAAGTGACCGGAACACATAGCCCACTTCTGACAGCTTCTGTTGTAAGAAAGACGCAAATATCTTACCCAAGATGTTCAAAAGGGCAATTGGTCGGTAATTAGCCGGATCGTTGTGGCTACCCTTTTTAAAAATAGGAACTATGATGACTGAGTTCCAAGATTTAGGAATCATCTTTGTTGTGGCAATTATTTGGAATAGATGGTAAATAAAGGTTGTCCAATGTTCGTTGTTTGCTTTTAATGTGACATTGGAAAGGCCATCAGGTCCGGCCGCTCGAGAGTTTTTTAGATATCGAATTGCTGTTGATTTATCTTCTCTTGATTCAATTACGTTCCAAGACTGGGCTGCTTCGAATCTTTCATCTCTCAGCCGGTTTGCATTGCTCCCAAAGACCTTAGCAAAATGATGTTCCCAGATGGCCTTAGAGATACCATGATGGGTCTTTGCCTGCTGGAATATTGTTTTGTTATTTATGTTCCATAAGTCTTTTGTTTGATGACAAATAATGAGCTTCTGAATTCGTTTTCCTCGTTCTTGGTCTCATCGTTGTGAAGCACCTCAGCCAATTTCGGTACCGCGCCTTTAGATGTTTCATTTGCAACAATTTATTTGGATCTGACACTTTTTTTTTTGAGACACCATTGGACTGAATTCATATTTCGTTGAGTAGGAGCAACTGTTTGAATTTGATTTGAAAATCTACCAGCAGAGCAGTGTAGTTTAGTTTGTCACATGGGGCGATCTCTTCTGAAATTATCATTTCATTTAGATTCCGTAATTGCTTGATGTTTATTTTTAGTCTATTGCCTCTTTGATTCACCTCAATTTGCTGATTGAAAAACTCTGCATTTCTAGGCGGATATGCTTTTAGTGTTAGTTTGAGCGGATTATGGTCACTGCTTAGTGATTTCAAGACCTTCAGCTGTAGGATCTCGTTTAACATGGTGTTTAATGCCCAAATATAGTCAATGATTTTTTTTGTGCCGTCACGCTGCCATGTGATATTCGGGGGGCAATCCCCTTTGGTTTGGCTGTTAAGCATGTGGCCGTTTCTGGCAATCATAGCTGAGTGAAATTGATAGCCTCTACAAGTAGAGTAGGCTTGATGCTTGAATTTTTTCATTGTCAGGTCATCATCAAACCACAAGAAATTCAGGTCTCCACATAGAATCACTTGTAGGTCGGACAACAACTCCATGTTATCAATCAGTTTTGTTATCGATTGAATGAAATGGGATGAAGAGATCATAGCTGAATTCCAGTAGGTGTTGAGAAGTAATAGATGTTTGAATGGTACGTTTGGTCTCTGACTATTTTGAAGGATTGTTCCTTGCACAAACAAATTTGTAGAAAACTATTTAATAATCTCCCATCCTGAAGCGTTGTTTATCATAGTCAGGAGACCAGAGAATGGCCGACCGAACTGATTTTTTCCAGCCGGGTTTAATATGATTGAGTATCCTTCTCTGTGAGGCGCCTCCCGCAACCATGTTTCCTGGAGACAAACTGCAAAGTTCTTTTTCATAGAGATATCAAAACCCTGGAACAGGTGCCGGAAACCTCTAGTGTTCCATCTAGTGGCCATTTCCATCCTCCTGATTGATTTGCAATGGCTAAGTTCTGTTTGAGCGATTCTGTGTGGCAGGTTGAGAGAAGATGTTTTGGTTTCCGACTGGTCTTTCTTTGATGTTGAATTGTTTTTTTAACGCTTCACAACGTTGTTCATGGGTTTGCTCTAGATCGACTGGCACATCTTTTCCATTTCCTTCTCTTCTGTGTTTTGCTTCTATTGTCAGGTCGAATCCATATGACAACAGCTCGTCTTTTGCAGCGAGCAGAGTATTTTCCACTGCATGGGAAGTGATGTGCAGATAAACCATATCGAGAGTCCTCATTGATGTATTCTACGATAGCTATGTCGTTAGATGTTATCGTTCTTAATGATGGAAAGTTGTGTAACAATCATTACATTTTTGCGATTTAAGTTGACTTCATTTGCGTCAGAGAAAATATTCTCGAGTCTTATTCTCCAGAGTTTTTGTTCCAGTGCAGGTTTTACAGACAGTTTCTTTAGCATTCATTTGCTTTTGCTTTTGCCATTGAGCTGCCGTCCTCTTCGGATTTAGTTTTGAGGAAGTCCATTTTTTTTGTTGTGCAGTAACATTGTCATCCTTTTGATTGTGGATTTGTGAGGTCTCATTTGAGAACTTGTGATTTGCATTCGTGCAGATCTTCTTTCTTTCACCTTCCTTAGGTCTTTCAACTTGATGGACCTTTCTCGGGCCTTGAAGTTTCGTGACCGGACATCAACGTTCGTCTTCCTGTGCAGACTGCTGCAATTCATCAGATTCAACTGAATATGTGGACAGGTCACATACGTCGGTAACACTTACATCGGTTGTCTAATCTTTCTTTTATTTGGATTTGGAGGGTCTACCGCGCTTGTTTTTGATGTTTCTTTCGGCACTGAATTTCCGTCAGGAACACACTCAAAGTCGTCCTGTTGGGCATTTTATGGATTGTGTGAAAAAAGACCTAACTTTTGAGGAGTAGAAAGATTCCTCACAAACTGTTTTGTTTTATTTCTAACATTGCTCGTTTTAATTTGCCGCTTGTTTGTTTTTTGGCTGGAGCTTTTGTGGATTTTTCACATAGTTTGGATGTGATCGAGGGAACAAACAGTTTTGCGGTTCCAGTGAAAATGTCGAAAGAAGTAACGATTCCTTTGGAAGGCGGTACAGAAGCATGGTTTAAAGATTGAGCTTCCACCGCAACCGGCTCAAGTAAGTTAGTATGACGTGGGACTTCTCCCGACCCTTCATGTGATTTGTTTGAAGAAGTATCGTTAAGCTGGACTTCCGATGTAGAGATCAGTTGTGGTTCAGTGAACACAGTAGTTTCACTATTTGTCTTATCGAGTTGAGGTGTGTCAGAGCTCATGACGGGGGCAATATTGTGCATAGAGATGTTATTTGAACCACATTGGGTAACATTTGGTCTGGTTTTTGCATTTGTTCTCTCTGGACGATGTGGGAGTCTCTCCTTAGGGGGACATTCCATATCTACCTTACTTCGGGAAAATGAGTGGCGACACCACTTCATAATTTCTAAAATCGCCTCCATTTGATCGTTTTTATCTCTGTGATCCTTCATAGCAATGTCTCCAAGTCAGTTTTGCCATTGGAATCAGATCTCCGCTTCACGTTCAACTCTGGACATTAGATGAGTATTATTTTGTTCCAGTGATGAGACTTTGTTTGTCAGGTTATGCAACAAGGCATTTTGATCTTTAACAGTCTCGTTGACTTGTTCAAGGAGTTTGATGAAAGGGATCAAAGCTAATGATGATGCCGCCAGAACATTATTATGGATTTGAATTCCAGCTGCGACCAATAGGTTTTCTTTGGAGTGAGTAGTAGGCTCAGATTCTAGAGTCGACGGTTCATCATGTCTGCTAGAGCACCATTCATTTCTTAAGGCTTGGTGAGTTGCTTTAGTGCTGCTGTGAAATCGCAGATTTTCAGTCGATTCCTTTGCAGAACTCGATTGTGATTTTCTTATTAGAGTGATATCCGTATTTTGGGTGTTCTGTGGATCTTTTTGGTGGGGTGTGCTTGTCCAAGATTTAAGCACGTCATTTGAATTTTGAACAAACTTCACTCCTTTCTCACTATTTGTCAGCAGCTTTTCTTTTGGGAGTAATGTTCTCTGTGGTGCCGTAGAAAAGCTGGGTATTAGTTTGTTTTTTACTACTTGATAGTCCGCGGTCAGCCTATCTGTCAGCCGTGCCTCACGCCCCACTAGATCTCTTCCAAGACTTTTTTTTTATAGTTTGACGTAGGGAGGGATGGCAGTGGGGGCAATGATGGAAAAGAGTCTAACTGACGTGATGCGTCTCTTCCACATGAGTCTGACTCGATTTCGGACACCGTGATCCCAGCAGCAACTCTGCTGTCAGAAAGATTGTGTAAAATATCACTGTTTAGAGGCGGGGACAAAGGAAAAGTTTGTTTGGTTCCCTGATCCATTTGGTAGTTTTAGGGCCAAGAGTTCCGTGTCCGTTACATCAAACGGGGATAAGAAGGAGGCGGTGTCGATTTCAACCATCACGGTTGACTCAGGTAAATGTAGACCAATTGCCATGGGTGCCACTATATTTTGATCAAAATCAGGGAGGGCTGTATGTGAGGTCACAAATCCCACAGTCTCACTGCCCACATCAACCAACATACTAGCGTGGGGAACTTGGGGCGAGTAGTCGGGCATCACAACCTGTTTGACTTTGTCAATTTCATCTCTATGTGCCTGGAGCGGCAATTGAGTCTGATTTTCGATCACAACAGATGTCATGGGTCTTTCAGTCTGAATGGTCGTTTTGCTGGCAGCGACACTTCCGGATATTTCAGACAAAGTGAGGACTTGAGGTTGAGCATTCTGCAACTGCATCACTTGGACTTCAACCGACACATCACCCGGCGGCACCGCAACAGGATCAACAGCAACTAAAGCAGCGTTCATTTCAGCACCACTGATGCCCGCCGTTGAGGGTCGTAAAAGACTGCGAAGCGGACTTGCGGCGGTAAGTTGGATCGGGTGAGGAGAAGTGGAAGGGGAGGAGAGCAAGATGTGCCCACGGAAAGGGACGGGGAGAGCAGGGGAGGGAGCAGAGGGAGTGTGTAAAGGGGGAGGGAAGGAGGAGGAGGGGGAGTAATAGTACTAGCACCAAAAGTTGGTATTGCGGCGTCAGCTGCGAACGAAAACTCGCCACGATTTTGGGCGTTTGGGTTGTTTGCCGCGTCTGCGGCCGAACTTCAGTTACCATGCTTTCTTCTTACCAGTGATCAGAGGATTGCAATTTGCTGTACCTCGCGTTGTAGATGGCCTCTTCGGCGATGAAGGCGGACTGGAGGCAGACTGGACTCTGCTCCGGACTCCGCTCTGCGCACTGGTAGGTATTTTAAACAGATAGCCAATGGAGGTAGAAATAGGACTGAGCACGTCGTGCAGCTCCTCAGTGACTGTTCACACCAAAAAAAAGCAAGGACTGGAGGCAGACTGGACTTGTGTATACAAAGAAATAGTTCTTCGAGGGGATTGGGTCCTCCGACTTATTCCATATCTATGACAGTAATCACCACAGCTGTGCTGCTTCGGAAAATCTTTTGGCGTCTGCGTCCTACGTTGATGACGTTGATACGGCGTCCTCGAGGACCTCCTCCGACGGCAGACGTCACCAGACTACGATGCCCGTAGCCTCAGTTCCATTTTTTCCGCGAACGTATTTGCTTCGGAGATCTCGGCGCACCTCGACTCGAGTTTCTGTTCTTTCGGTTCTTCGAACCTGTTCATTTGTGAAGTGTATCGGGATGTCTTCATCTTCTTCCACCCTGCGTCCGGGCTTCAAGAAGTGTGGGGACTACGCGTCCAAGATGACGGTGACGGACTCGCAAAATGCCTGCCTCTGGTGCCTCGGGGAGGCCCACGACACGGATGATTGTGTCGACTGCCAGTCGCTTACGTCCAAGGCCTTGCGGGAACGTAAGAAGAAGCTGTCGGTCGGTAAGGTGTCCAAGCCCTGGAAGGCGAGGTCCACTGGGCTTTCGATGGATGATTCGAGGGGCGACTCTCCGCATCGTAGTCGTAAGTCTAGAGGGTCTCAATCCCGGAGTGGGTCCCGTCACTCCTCTGCCTCTTCGAGGTGCTCCCAGAAGCGCTGTTATCGGTTGCCTTCCCCGTCCTCATCCGAGGACTCCGCCCGTCAGCAGGTTTCTTTTCCCACCAAGCATTCCTCTACGGAGGAATGGGCTTCCTTTGGGAAGAAAATGTTGGCGATTCTTGAATTGGAGGGCTCCGGTCCGTCCGCGCCTCCGAGAGGGGTCGGTCGTGACCGTACTGGAGACACTGCTCATACGCCTTCGGGCTCAGGTGGTCGGCACGTTTTCGCGGGAGAGGCCCGCTCGGACAAGGGGAATCGTTCCAGTCATGCCCGTTCCAGGTCCCGGTCCTCGATGCGCTCGAGCCCGTGTGCGCCTGTGAAGTCTTCGAAGAAGATGTCGACGGACTCTCTCGAGGCTCCGAGGCTGTCGAAGGACACACTCGGGGCTCCGCCTTTGAGGCCTGTGTCGAAGCCGTCGATGCTGTCGGCGCCGCACTCGACGTTGACGCCGTTTCACTCGACACCCTCGACGCCTTTCGAGGCTGTGGTGTCGGAGGTACCCCGTGGCACGGGGAACCCCCTAGAAAGGCTCTGGCCAAGGGAAAACAGGTCTGTCTTCCTTATTCAATGCCCACTTTCCAGCCTATGGAGTATATTTCTGAGGTGGAAGGGGGTTCTGAAGATGGGTTGGTTCCGTACACGGTACCAGATGAGATTCTTTCTGGTCATAGCCAGATTGAGGACTTGCGTCAGTCACTGCATGACGCCAGTGGTCTGGACACCTCTCCGGAGGTGGAGTTCTGTAGGCCTGAGCCTGGCACCCATGCCGAGTCATCGTACCGGTGCCTTATGTCGAGGGTCACGGACTACTTGGGGTGGTCAGCGCCCCCAGTTGATTGTGCAGGATGACCTGACGGATATACTCGACCAAGGTCCACCCACTGACCCGGTACTGCCATTCCATATGGCTCTGCAAAGAAGGGTGGCAGCGGCTTGGACTGCTCCGGAGAGTCTCCCGGCAGTAGGCAAGTCTTTGCCACGAAAATACCACCCAGCCAGTAGTGACCCCTGCTACTTGACCACGCACCCCACTCCAGAGAGTTTGGTGGTGCAGGTGGCTATGGCCCCAGCAAAGCAGGCGTTGTATCCTACCATCCCTCCTGATAGGGACGACAAGCGTTTTGATGGCTGGGCGAAGAAAGTGTTTTCTTCGTGGGTATGGCTCTTCAGACGGCCAACTCTGTATGTGCCTTGTCACGTTTCATGCACACTCTGTGGAACTGTATTTCCTTAGCGGCTGAATATATTCCCGAAGGGGACGAACGGATGGTTTTCTTGCTATTATTCAGGATGGCAAGGATGCCATGTGTGAGTCCGTTCAGTCGGTTTTGGACATGGCAGACTGTTTCAGCCGGTCCATGGCGGCGAGCACCGCAATACGCAGGTTTGCGTGGTTGAGGAAGTCGGGGTTTGCTCCTGATGTGCAAGCCAGGCTCCTCAACATGCCCTTTGATGGTGAACATCTTGTTGGCAGCAAGGCTGACGGGAGTCTTGAGAGGTGGCAGACCTCCAAAGCTGCAGCAAAGTCGTTGGGCGCTGCAGTCCGCCAACGTCCGCCTTTTCGTCCTAGTGAACAGCAGTGGAGGGGAGGTTCCTTTCGTTATTACTCATCCTTTAGTAAAGCGAGAGGAGCTGCAAGTCAAAGGGGCAACTGTAGGAGTGCCTGAGGTGGAAAACAAGATACTCGAGGAGCCAAGGCCGCTTGAGCAGTTGTCTATTTGCTCTCAGGCAATGTCTCCGCCGCT
Organism: Ambystoma mexicanum; assembly: GCF_040938575.1. NCBI lineage: Eukaryota > Metazoa > Chordata > Amphibia > Caudata > Ambystomatidae > Ambystoma > Ambystoma mexicanum. The sequence goes on from NC_090934.1 coordinate 176,960,825, forward strand.
TCTGCTCAGTCATGAGGCCATGTCCCATGGTTCGCCGGTTGGCGGAAGGCTGGCGCAGCATCTTGGAGAATGGCTTGCCATTACTTCAGATGTGTGGGTTCTGGAGATCCAAGCCCACGGCTACTGTCTTCCCTTTCGGCAGAAGCCTCACGACAATCCACCGGGGAATCTCTCATTGAAGACTCCGGATCCGCTCCTTGTGCAGGAGGTTCAAGCCCTGCTAGAGAAAGGCACCATAGAACTGGTGCCTGTAGTGGAGAGGAACAAGGGATGGTATTCCCCCTTATTTTTTGATTTCCAAGCAAGAAGGGGGATTGAGACCCATCATGGACTTGCGCGGTTTGAACAAACTCCTCAGGAAGGACAAGTTCAACATGGTTACTCTTTCTCAAGTCCTCCAGTCCCTTCAACTTCAGAACTGGTTGGTGTCTCTCGACCTCAAGGACGCTTATTTTCATGTGCCGATCCATCCAAAGCACAAGAAGTACCTGAGGTTCGCCGTTGGCGACTCGCACTTTCAGTTTCTGGTCCTGCCGTTCGGATTGACCTCTGCCCGAGGGTCTTCACCAAGCTCATGGTAGTGGTGGCAGCGCATCTCAGGAAAGGGGGGTTTCACGTCTACCCCTACCTGGACGATTGGTTGATCAGGGCGCGCTCTCCCGAGCAAGTCCTGGATCATCTGTCTGTCGCGCTCTCCCAACAAACCAATGGGAAGAAGGGCAAAATGGCGGGCAGGCGCCCATACTGACTGCAGCCACAGAGGGGAGGGGCAAGTCACCATCAGCACCGGCTTGCCGTGGATCGCCGCAAGGACTCGGACTTCCCCCCCACCGAACGGCGCCACTGCGCGGGCCCCGTGCTTGGCAGTAGAGGCGAGCCCAGCAAGCTGCTGTGGCCGGTCGTCCCCACGGACCCAGGAGACCATGGAGCGGGGGTCTGCCAGCGTTGCCCGGAACTGCCGGGGGGGATGCCCCGAGACAGCAACCTTCCTGCGTGTTCAGGCGCGGGTGCGGCGCCCCTGGCCCGGAGACCTCGGAGCAGCTCATCGGGGGACCAGGGCTCCACTCTGGCCCCTCCCATCGCCATCCAACTGGGGCTGATGGCGACGCCCGAGCACACACCGCGCCCCGCACTAGAGGACCTCGGGCATCAGGAGAACTCCCAATACCTGCAGCATCCCCCTTCTGTGGCCTTCTGCGACTCGGAGGCCGCCGGGCTCCGCTCCAGCCCCCTTCCACCTCCACCCAGCCAGACTCGGCGGCGGCTTTTGGCACTCGCTGCACCGGGGGACATCGGGTGCGGGTGCTGAGCCCGGGACTCATCAGGGGGGCTATCGGCATCTGCAGCGCCCCTCTCCGGGGATCCCGGACCCCACTCCGGCTCCTCCTACCAGCATCCAGCCGGGCCCGGCCGCGACACCTGAGTTCATGCCACACGCCACGCCTGCAGGCACTAAATACAAAGACTGATCCCAGGACCCATCAATAGGGCTTTTAACATCCGCGGTAGCCCCCACCTACAGCCGAGGAGACAGTGGCCATTGATCGGGCAGGCGGCCCCTATACAGGTTAGTCCACAGCAGGGGGAATACCAGCGTACAGAGCAATCCACACCCGCAAGTGCGTCAGACAGCCACCGCATGCCCTCAGCCCCCAGCCAACAACTACTACGCTCCCTTCACCACCTTGGAGAGCCATCTTGTATGCACCAGCACAGCCTAGCGCACCCATGGGCGTGCCAATAGATCAGTCCGCAAGTAAACCAGAGCACCATCCTCAACTAAAGCGGCCCCCACTGGGAACTCTCCTCACGCGCCGCACTGCAGCATTGACTCGGACTACCAGGAGCGGGGCCAGAAATCCCCCTGGCTCCGCAACCCAAGCATCAAGTGCAGCATCCCGGGGGAGGTCCCCCCCTGGTGGAGCCGGCTGGCGTAGTGCCAGCCCAGCCAGTGGGACTTGCAACCCAGGAACACTCTAACAGCGCAGCGGAGAACAGGACACTGGGAGTCACCCTAAAATGCAATACATACAACCCCGGCGCACGCAGCAGCCCACACGTCCGATCAGTCGGCACAGCACCACAGAGGTGAAGCCAACTCCCACCCGACGCAAGGCACAACCAGCGGAGCTCCGACGTCTTCCCACAGAAGCCCTCCGAAGCTATAAGCAGTTGGAGTAGCTGCAGTATTCTCTCACATCCCCAGCTCAGCGGAGTCATGTCAAAAGGCGGCAAAGTAGCAAAACAAGCAGACATCACAACAATGTTGACGAGCACTTGCCAGAATAAAACAGGAAAGTCTGACCCCGCCACAGGCGTCACACCTGGGGGCGCCCACACAATGGAGCAATCGCAGTCGTACCATTTCGCCACTAAAACAGACCTAAAAGACCTTCCACTGGCCCTTACCAAAGAGATCCAAAAGGGCACAGAGGAAGTCGCCAGAAAGATCGTCTCGCTGGACAGAAGAATGGAAGAGGTGGAAAAACGCACTGAGGAAGTGGAGAATGGCCTGTGTGAGAACACATTCCAACTGGAGTCTGGCTTAAACAGAAAAAGGGCCTTGGAAGCTAGATGCAACGCACTCGAAACCAAGCAGGAGGACAGTGAAAATCGATCCTTCGCAAAATCTGCATCCGCGGAATCACCACCACAATCACCAACGCAGAGCTCGAGGGCTTCACCAATGACCGGTTTAGGTTTATAATAACATTACCGGACAGTGCCCCTCTAGAAATCGACAGAGTCCACTGCACAGCACCAAGGACGAGCATCAACCTCCCCTCCGCATGTTCTCGCCCAAATCCACTTTTTTAGGGTCAAGGAGGAGATAATGAGGGAGGCCAGGTCCTTGAAGCAAATCACCTTCAGAGGCGCCAACATTGCACTGTTTCAAGACCTTGCAAGCGTAAACCTCCAGAAACGGACAGCCCTCCGCAACCTAACGGAATGGCTGCAAGAAAGAAAAATACAATACCGCTGGGGTCACCCAACAGCTCTATGCTTCGAATGGGAAGCAACGCGCAGGCAGATCCGCAACTCTAAAGAGGAAGAATGGTTTATGGGAAAAGGATCCACCGGCGAGGACTCAGAATCTGCTACACGCTCCCAACCACAACCCGGCTCGCCAACACCCATCCGATGGTCACCCGTCAGCGGGCGCCGTAGGCCCTGGGGCCCCCTGAGGCAGCATAAACCAGACTGATCAGCGATTCTCAACATCTTGCCCGAAGCCAATGCGACAGGTCAATGCCATAACCCTCGAAGCATCTCAGAGCCATGTAAGCACCATCATCGCTCCGGATCCCCCCGGGTGGGAGAGGGGAGGGGTCTAGTTCCCACAGGGATACAAACATGCACGCAATTAGGTACTCAACCTCACACCAACATTACTTACTCTGCCGCTAAGCCCTCAATACCGCGACCCTGCAGATATTCTCTACTCCCGCAAGGCGCGACTTCCGACAGCAGATTGTCTAGCAACCCCACGAATGAGCTTTATGGTCTCATTCCTTCAGTTCTGGGGGAAAGGGGAAGGGTAGTTAAGGGACCGGGGAATTGTTCAGATCCCCAGGCGCCCCAGTTTACATACCCACAGGCAGCGCCGGCCTGTTAACATACACACACGGGAGCCCTGCAAAGGCTCACCTGTTACTATACAGCACTACCCGCACAGAGTCATCGGCGCCCCCATAATCAATAGGCCCGGACAACGCTAGAGATGTCCGCATTTTGACATAGAACGTCCAGGGGCTTAACCCCCCAAGGAAGCACAAATCGGTGGAGAATAGGTTGGCGACACTAAAGGGGATGTAGTAATTCTCCAGGAAACCCACCTCCTGCCAGTCGATGAGCACCAAGTCAAATTTAAGTGCTTTAGACAGGGCTTCTTTGCCTCTAGTGGCGAGAAAAAGAGGGGGATGGCGATCCTATTAATCGACAAGTTCCCTTCGTCCAACCCCACGGTTAAAGACCCGGCGGACAGATATCTCCTCTTACGGGGATACAATGCAGAGCAACCAATCACAATCACGGGGATCTACGCGCCTAACTCAAATCAGGACAAGTTCATAATAGAGTTACTCCCACCGCTTCTAACCTTTGCCTCTGGGTACCTCCTAATCGGGGGGACTTTAACTCAGTCCCGGACCACGCAAGGGATAAATCATTGCCCCCTTCCAACCTAGATATCACCCAAGCACTGGCCCTAGCTAGATTGCTAAGAGTCAGGCACAGTAGACGTATGTAGGGTAGCCAACCCAGAGATCCGTGACTACACATACTACTCAAACGCACATGGAGGGCACTCCCAAATTGATCTTATTGGCCACTAGCATCCTATTCCCATGCCTTAGCAACATTGAAATTCACACGCGCATGGTATCTGACCATGCACCAGTTTCGGCGGACCTCTGTTAGGCAGAAACCTGTACAGTTCCCTCTGGGACCACTGCAAAAGATTTAGGACTACAGGTGTTTGGCAGTAAACGCACTTGGTAGCAGTCTGTACCACACAGATTCACTTGATAGCTCTGGCTGAGCAGTCAGACTTCCCTCAAGAAGAGTTAGGCAGTATACAGAGTATTCACAATAGGTCAAGAGAACACAAAAGAATAAGTAAACACTAACCAGGACTTGGTGTAAAAGAGATATAATTATTTATTTAAAACCACATCTAGACAAACACACAGGCTCCAATAGTAAGCAATTCAAAAACACGGTCATTAAAAGATATACACTCCCTTAAAAAAATATTAGACAAGTCTCAAGTAAAGCCCCACTTATTTCCAGACAGCGGTGAGTGCTTAACGTAGATGGCACTCTAATAATTCGTTGTAAAAAGGGAGAGAAAAGCAGAGAATAAATTGAAACGGATCCCAACACTTTTTCACGAACACAAGAAGAGAGGAAGGCAAAGTAACACCATGAATTCAGGAATTCAGAGTCAGTAGGCCGGATCCTCTTTAAGAGGATCAAAACGAAATGTGTCCAAGGTCACACGGTTGCAGTGCACAAAAGTCTTGTAATGGTTCAAAAAGGAGTTGGATCAAAGAAAGGGACCAGTTAGAGGGTCAAGGCGGCCAGCCCAGTCCAGAAGGTTAAGGAGTTATTATTACCTTGTAGCAATCTTTAGAAAGGGAGGCCTGGCGGACACGGTACCTTAAAGTGGTGAGAAGACTCCAGCGGGGGCAGTTGTTCCTGGCAGCGGATGCAAGTCGGTGCTTCGTCCGGGGGAAGAGAGGATCTCGTCGGGGAGGAAGACAGGAGTCTGTTGCACTGCCAAGGAAGAAACCAGCCGCAGAGTTTCTCTGGTACAAGGCGCGGTCCGCTGATTCGCGGTTCAGTGGTAAGTGGCTATTTGGCTGCCGGGGTGCTTGGCACGGGCAGTTCGACCACACACCGGTCTGGGGTGCGAAGGAAAGAAGGCGGCAAACTGGTTGTGCACACCAGTCAGGGGAAGAAGCCTCTCCAGCGGTGGTGTCGTCGTGGTAGGTTGGCTTAGCTTCTCCCTCGTCGGATTCTCAGGTCCTGTGGCGACTTCTGAAGTTCCAGTCCCAAAAGCCCTGCTTTTATGCAGCATACCCCCATTCACTCAGCCTAGCTGTCAATCAAAAATGCGAAGTGGTGAGCCGGCCGGCTCTCCACGTGGGCCAATTACACAAGAGTGCGACTTAAGTTACCAAGGTAACTCAGTCCAGGGTGCCTAAACCCCCTTCCATACCCCCTGTGGTACCCAGACAGAGTGGCACCACTTTTGGAGGCTTCTGTGGAGAAGCCTGCCAAAAAGTGGAACAAAGGGCTCGACTTGGGTTGGAGTCGCAGAAGAATAAACCGGCGGTATGTTCGAGGCTATGAGAATTAAATAATTAAAGTTGGTAGCCTCGAACAATGGGAAAATCCCATAGGGAAATATTTGCGGTCGAATATAAAAAGTAGTATCCACTGCCACAACTCGATCAGGGGAGACAGACGTGCCCCCCCGACTAACAGACCCCGGGGCATTTCGATTCCAGTACGTCCACAATATGATGGTTTGTACTGGTTTCTGTTAATTTAGGACTAGTAAAGCCAATGGTGACTTTACATGCCTTGGGAGACAGTAGTCAGTCCCAGGGTATGGAGTGTATGGTGGGGTGTCACAATGACACCCCTGTGTTACTGCACGGAGGGTGCTGTGGAACACACACAGTAAAAACACATGAGACCCTATGGAGTAAAGGACCCCATAGCCCATAAAACACAAACAGTCAAAGGAACACCATAAATCATGTCCAAGAGTGGGAGAAAGAGTCTCACTCTTGGCAGGAGAAAAAAACAAACTCCAGAAATCCAGCAAAGCTGCTGGGGGACTCACTAGGTTAGGAAATTCAGCCTAAAGAGAGAATTCTCCCTAACACTCTCGATCTCGGGGGGCCCTGACCCGCCTCCCAGATTTTGGAAGCTCAATGATACCCTCCTACTGGACTAGGTGAATAGGGGAGAGGCGTAAGACGCCTTGACCAACTACCTCCGGGAAAATCAGAACCCCGAAGTCACAATTGGGCTATTATGGGAGGCTATGAAACCGGTAATAAGAGGGGTATTTATGAGCGCAGCTGCTGAGCAGACCAGAGTTTCCAGGATCCACACACAAGCTTTGGAATCCAAAGTCTCCACCCTAGAAAAAGAATTGAAGACCCACTACTCTAGAAAGGTGGACAGGGAGCTAAAAAAAGCTAGAAGGTCACTGGAGATGCACTGGGCCGACCGTACCGCAAAGGCCTTGGCTTATACAAAACAATTTTATTGTCACAAAAGCAATCCGATTATTAGCATACAAATTACAAAAGACACTTAGCAGAAACAACATCATAAGCCTTAAAGGGTCGGACGGGAAAAGTAAATTCACCACCCCAGACATAATAGACCCCTTTGTAAACTACCATAAATCGTTCATGCAAGGCTGCCCTCATCTCCAGAGGATAGAGCCCAGCAGCAACGCTACCTAGCGTCATTTCACGCCCCACCTGTCCTGTCCTCCCTCGAATCCCTAGAAGCCCCGATTTCCGCAGAGGAAATCCTAGACGCCATAAAATCACTAAAGAACACTGCCCCAGACCTGGACGGGTTGACGTCCAAGTTTTATAAATCTTTTGCAGACATGGTAATCCCGCAACTAACACTGTTGTTCAACTCTTTCATATCCACGAAAATGGTAACAAACTCCATGGCTGAATCAACCACCATCCTCCTCCAAAAACTGCAGAAGCACCCTGAACAGGTGGCCTCATATAGGCCAATATCATTGTTGAATACCAAAGGGAAAATCTACTCGAAGGTACTAGCGGCCAGGCTAAGTAGGATCATCCCCGAGTTAATACACAAAGACCGAACAGGTTTCATCCCGGGCAGGGGAACGCATGATAATATTAGGCGCACACTAAATATTATCGAATCTGTGAACAAAATGAAGATCCCGCTGTTGATAATATCCCTCGACGCACATAAAGCGTTTGATCTTGTAAACTGGGACTACATTCGGAGCAGCCTAACTAGCATGGGCCTGGGCCACAATTTCTTAACTTGGACAATGGCAAACTACGCTTCCCCATCAACACAACTCCGAGTCAACGGCAGGAAATCAGCGCCCATCTCCTTATCTAGAGGGACCCGCCAGAGGTGCCTGCTGTCGTCCCTGGTGTTCGCTCTGTCTATGGAACCGTTCGCCGAGAGGATTTGTCTTAACCCAAACATCAGGGGGGTCACTGTGTGCGGGATTGAACATAAAGTGGCACTCTACGCGGATGATGTCCTCTTGACCATCACCGATCCGGGTAGGTCACCACAACCCCCCTGCTTGAAGAACTAGTCATTTGGGGCAGTCTCTGGGTTCAGAGTGAACTATGATAAGTCCTCAGCTCTACCGATCAACCTACCAGCGCGACAGAGAGACACTCTGTGCCCCAACCTTCCAATCCCATGGATCAATTCCACACTGGAATACCTGGGTGTCCAAATCCCCAAAACTAGCGCACTGATCTACAAACACAATTTCCCACAGCCATTTAAAACACTACAAGCAGATTTGAAACAGTGGAACAAACGGGAGATCTCCTGGCTGGGCCGAGCGGCAGCAGTGAAAATTAGCTTACTCCCTAGAGTGCTATACCACTGCCACGCACTCCAGACCCATGTTCCAGAAGGGGACCTCATTTCTCTGCACCGTGAAATCATGAAATTCATCTGGGAGGTGGGGGGGATAAAAGACCTCGCATTTCGAGGAAAATTATGACCCGAAGCTGCCAGCTGGGAGGACTGGGCATCCCGGACATCCCCAGATATCAGCGAGCGGCCCAGCTTGCACACGTCTTTACTTGGACACGTACCGTAGACCGCCCATGTTGGTTGCAACTGGAAGAGGCATGCTGCAAGTCGGCCCTGCCCGACTTGCCGCATATCCAGTCCTGGAGATCCACTCCCGCTCTGAACCCGCTACCAGCAACATGCAATACGGTGGACAGCTGGAGAACCCTGGCCAGGAAGTGGGGAATCAAAAGCTCACTGGGCCCACTGACTCCAATCTTGGGCAACTCGGGATTCTCCCCTGGCCTCTGCAACCGCAGCTTCGCTAAGTGGAAGGAGGGCGGCCTCCCTCCACAGAATTTCTGATTTTCTAAAAGAGGGTCAGCAGCTCTCATTTCAGAACTGCAAGACAAGATTCAACATCACTGAGGAGGAACGGTTCCGCTATACGCAGATCCGCCACTGGATCTCTCAACGCACCATTAAAGAGCACGGCTCCAGAGACCTAACACCTCTAGAACGTACGTCACCCAACCCCCACCCCCCAACCCCCATCCCCACCCCGAGGGACAAGATATCCGCCCTTTTCAAACTCTTGGAAAAGTATAGCCCAGAGTCGGAAGAGAGATACTTGCTAAATTGGGAGAGGGACCTGGGACGTCCCCTGGAGCCAGAGGCATGGAACAAAATATGGGCAAGACTTCACAGAAGCACCCAATGTGTTACCAACAGGGAAGGGGGATATAAAGTGTGCTTCAGATATATCACATCAGCCCAACTGTACAAGGCAGGCGGAAGCCCATCGCCGAACTGCTGGAGAGGTTTTCCGCGAGAGGGATCGTTGTTCCATCTCCTGTGGGAGTGTCCCAAGGCGGCACACTATTGGAAAGGGGTACTGACGCAAGTCCAAGCAATCACAGGTCTCAGTATCCCGTGAGACCCCGGAATTATTTTGCTGGCAGAGACGGAGGACGGGGGAGCACAGCCTGCTTATGTACAAACCTGTTAATAGCTGCCAAAATCGCTCTTGCCTGCCTCTGGAAGCACCCGAGCATCCCTCGATCCCATTGTGGTGGGCCAAGTGTTGGGACATCACTATAGCGGAAAGGGTCACTGCAGTAGCGGAAAGGGTCACTGCACTCCGCATGGGCGACCTCAATCCTCTCCGAAACACATGGGCCTCATTTATGGACTATGCAGAATGCTATCCAGCCCTCGCGCAAAAGCCTCCTACCTCCCACTGGTTAAAATGAATCACAAGGCGAGGCACCCTTCCCCACACAGGACCTTCTCCACCACCCCTGGTTCCTCGGCCAAGTAAATCTGTGAATGAATTGTATGTTAATTGCATGATTTTATTATCACTACAATGAACTGTGCCATTTTAAGTCTATGCCAACACCGATGTCTGTTTAATTGTTATGTCTTTGGTTAATAATAAAATATCTATCTTAAAAAAAAATAGTTCATCTGGTTATCAGTTTTTTTTTCATGTAATTGAATGTCTTTGCTTCTGATAAAGGTGGCTTTTGCTCCATTCAATATAATATTGAACTAAGTTTCTTTCACTATTTTCATTCAATGTGATAATTCAATTGAAGCAAATTGGTTAATTTCATTCAGTTCTATGATTCAATGTCAATATTTGTGTTTGTTTGTTTTATATAAGTTTCATTAAATGCGTGAAGTTACTTTCATTAGTTTAATTTAGTTTGATATTCAATATAAGTAATTTATTTCGCTTTGTTCCATATATTACGTTGGTAGCATTTATTTAATTCAGCTCAGGATTAGGCATAAGTAACGTGCTTGGTTTCATTCATTTGGGTGGTATTGTATTTTCAGTCTTCGAGCGCCCCGGGTATTACCCTTTCTTGGCAGCTCCTTCTATCTGCTTTTGGTTTAGAGGGGACAATCAAATAGCCGGGTGCTTCACAGTGCGCACGCCGGCTGTTCTGCAGGGGTTCGGCTTTGCCTTTCTGCAGCGCCTGCTGCTCACCTGCCCAGCTGGGGACACTTTGATCCACATTAACCTTCCAACGGGATTCCCAGGACTTCTGATGGCATACTGGCTTCTCAGCTTCTCTTCCTGCACAGCTTCCAATCTGGTTGTCTTGCTTTGGCTTCTGCCTCCAATCTAATGCTTGTTCGCATTTTCCCTGTTTATGCACCTGAGCTTTACTAATAGGCTGCAGGTCTAAGTTAAGGGCTTGCCTTGCCTGACTTGCCTCGCCGCACACAATTAAACCAATCAATGTACATGCCTGACCTTCAGGCCTCTTCTTTGTCTTAGTATTGGAATGGGAGGTAATCTTCATGGTTCCTAGTTGTCTCGTCTAAGTACTGTCATGCAATTTAAAGGGGGAGAGAAGTGGAACACATTTATAAGGACCCATGAAGGTCACACAAGATCAGGTTGGCTATTCTGATAAGCGGGATACCATGTCTTATTTTTACCCTTCCTCTTCCTTTGTTTAACCAGTGTTATGTAATACTGGTTGCTACCCTTCTTGGAGATCATGGGACTGGATGAATAATATCCCATAACCTTCTCTGGTATAGGGGTTCCTTTTGGAAAGGAAGATATGGAATGCTGTGCCTCACCTATGAGCATACCACTTCCAATCCCCGAGGACTCTTTAACCAGGTGATCCTCCCTCTCTCGTCCACCCCCAGAGGCATGATCCAAAAGCAAAGTCCTTTCCCTGGCCACGTGCAAAGGGAGTTTAAGTGAGAATACCCCCAGGTTTCTCACAAGTTAAGCCTCCAATGGACTAGATGAAGGAGACAGAAGTCTTTCCCTTATCTGATCTTAACGGAGACCAATCTAGTGGCTACGCTGGATAGGGATATGGTGCAGATGAACAGCGGTGGACCAATCTGCAATAAAGGCAGAACTCAGTGTGGATAGAAATAACCTGGTTCAGCACAAGCAGAGAAATGAAGTATAAAGTAGAGACTATACGGACGCTGTACAAACACAAACACGTGGAAAAGCTAGAAGCTTTCAAACAGGGATTGTCGAATGCCAGGGTCCTGGCACAGGATCTGCTGGAGGCTGCGGCGCATCATGTCGACACCTCAGCCCGGGGCCTTCTGCTTGCCGTGGATACCTCTCGTCAGGGTTGGCTGCACGCTACCAAGTTCTCTAAGGAGGTGCAGGATAAGGTTTTGGACCTGCCTTTTGATGGTAAGGAGCCCTTTCATTCTACAACAGACGTGGAGCTGACCAAAACTAAGGACAGCACTCCGACTGCCAAGTCCTTGTCTGTCCTGGTAAAACCACCTTTCAGGGCACAGAGATTGTTGTCAAACCCTCTGCATTCCTCTGGTTTCAGGTTTTTTTTTTAGATCGAATATCCCACAGGGTTGACACCCCTTTGGGAAATTCCCACCTAAGGCAGCAGTGGAGTCGTTTTTTCCTCCCACTCCTCAGCCTCCTCCTCAGGTTCAGGTGGTGCTGCCACCGGCAAACCAGCTAAATGAGGGTTTTCTGCGCTTGCACGAGACCCAGGTGGGAGGGCGTATTGCGTCTTATTGGGAGGCGTGGCAGACCATAACCGAGGACTGGTGGGTCTTGTCAGTCGCTCGGGCGGGCATCCGCTTACCTCTTTCCCCTAACCCACCCATCAATCGCCCCCTTCCAGCAGGTAGGGATGCCCTCATTCAGAGCTGAAATTCAGAAATTACTGGATTTCAAAGTGGTGTAACCTGTTCCCCTAGCGGAGTGAGGGGAGGGCTTCTATTCCTGACTGTTTACGGTGCCCGAACTCAACCAGGCTGGCCTGCGCACCATCCTAGACCTTTCCCAGTTCAATCTTTCTCTTCCCCAAGAGAAATTCAAGATGATCACGCCTTGTCAGATAAAGTCCTCTTTACAGAAGAGAGATTGGCTCAGCGTGGTGTACCTTCAGGATGCGTATATGCATATTCTGATCTGGAATCCACACCAGAGATTCCTACGGTTTTCCCTAGGGGGAGGAGCACTTCCAGTTCCGAGTGCTCCCTTTTGGCCTCTGTCTTTACGAAGATGTCGGTTATTGCAGCTTATCTTCGGCTTCAGGGTATCCATGTTTATCCGTATTTGGACGATTGGCTATTACGCAGTCCTTGTCCGCTGAAAGCCTCGAGCAATCTTCAGTCTCTCCTCCAGCTTCTGTTTCGCCTTCGGCTGCCGGTGAACTGGCAGAAATCTTCCATGATGGTCTCTCAGGACTTGACTTTCCTGGGTTTCCGTTGGAACACGATCGACTGCAGAGTTTACCTGACCGGGAACAGAATGGCGAATCTGTTGGCCACGTGTCGGATGTTTGCCCAGTCGGAGAGCATGTCAGTCTGGTGGTTCCAGAGACTGCTGGGCCTCGTGTGTATTGGCTCTTCCTCTTGCTCGGCTAAAGATTAGGCGGACGCAGATGTCTCTTCGGAGTTCTTGGCGTCAGGCTGTGGTTCCGGACTCCTCATGAGAATGGACCTTGTGTGGTTATAGTCTCTCAGCAACCTGTCGGTGGGTGCGGGTTTTCGAGACCCTGCTCCAATGGTGACGATCACGAAGGACTCCTCCCTTCTGGGGTAGGGTGCAACGTTGGATCTTCAGGTCTCCGACTTCTGGTCGCCCCAAGACAAGTTCCTTCATATAAATCATCTAGAGCTTCTGGCGATCTTCCTGGCGCTCAAGGCGTTCAGGCCGGTCATTGCCAACAAAGTGGTTTGTATCCGCACGGACAATGTGGTCCATGTTTTACATCAACAAGCAGGGGGGCACCAAGTCCCCTCTTGTGGATCTTGCCATTCAGATTTGGGAATGGGCAGTTCAGCATGGTGTCTGGCTGGTGACAGTACACATCCCGGGCCAGGTGAAGATTAAGGCAGATGCCCTCAGCCGACAAACAATGGTCAGCTATGAGTGGGAATTAAAGGCGGAGGTCCTCTTACAGATATTCCTGTGTTGGGGCACTCCGGAAGTGGACCTCTTCGCAACATTGGCAAACAAGAAATGTCCTCTGTATGCCTCAAGAAATGGGCTGAGAGCCTCCTCTCTGGGAGATGCTCTTGAGATTCCCTGGCACAGCATGAGTGCCTATGCTTTTCCGCCTCTGATTCATCGGACGATTTTCAAGCTGAAGAACACAGTCAACTGTTCTCTTATGCTCATAGCTCCGTGGTGGCCGGCCAGGTTCTGGTTTTCAGAGCTTCAACATCTGTTGGTGTGTGCACCGATGAGGCTTCCGCTAGTTCCCGATCTGCTTCACCAGAGAGATCGGCAGCTGTGGCACCCCTCCCCACAGTCGTTCAGCTTGGCGGCATGGTGCCTGAGTTCAGATCTTTAGAACATCTCAACCTGTCTGCTGACAACATGCGCATTATTCAGGCAGCCAGGAAGCCCTTGACGAGGTCTCCGTATAGAAGCAAGTGGCTTTGGTTCAATCACTGGTGCTTAGCCAAACAGCTGGACCCCAGGGTGGCTACGATTGACACGGTGCTGTCCTTCGTCTCTCATCTAGCAGAGTCGGGCATTCATGTCCTGTCATGCAGGATTTATCTTTCGGCTGTGGCCGCCTACCTATCTACGGACCAGTGCTCTTTTTCACTGTCAAATCTAGTGATTAAACGGCACTTTGTGGATGTAATGCGTCTTTACCCTCCTGTTCGCAAACCGCATCCGACGTGGGATCTGAACGTGTTCCTTACGGCTTTGTGCCATAAGCCTCTTGAACCAATGGCTACGGTACACCTTAAAGGGATGGTCTAGTAAAAAATTTTATTGAAAAAATAGATGGGCAACATAAAAAAAACTAGCATTCTGTTTTAAAACTTCCTATGTAAACTTTTGAGCTATTCAAGCTCAAAATTCGCAAAAGCAAGCACATGGGCGCATCCATTTTGTGAAATGGAGGCCCTCCTGTGCTGGCTTTTGCGGCACTAATGAAGGAAAATCCAGCCAGCTGTAGTAAACAAAAGCTACCGCTGGGTGGCTTTCCCTTCATTAGTGCTGCAGGCGGAGGACGGGGACCGGAGACCAGAGCAGGAAAGCTGCAGCTGAATCTCAGTAAGTGCTATTTATATATTTTTTTAAAATAAGCACTAGCTGCGGTTTTTTTTCTAAGTTTTCCGGGCTGGAGGAGCCCGGAAAACTTAGAAATAAAACCGCGGCTTTAAAAACGTTGTATTTGTTTGCGGTCGCTTTTGAAGCGACCGCAAACATAAATACAACGTTATTGTGTTGGAAAACGCTGCGGTTTTTCTTTCCAAGTTTCTCAGGCTTCTCCGGCACGGAGGAGCCTGAGAAACTCGGAAAGAAAAACCGCAGCGTTTTCCAACACAACCGCGTTGTTTCTGCCTGAATCTGCTTTCCCATTTGGGGCTCTCGGGCTCCCCACGGGGAGCACCGGAGACCCAAAGTGATAGCCACAGCAGGCAGAAACACACGCGGTTGTGTTGGAAAACGCTGCGGTTTTTCTTTCCAAGTTTCTCAGGCTCCTCCGAGCCAGAGGAGCCTGAGAAACTTGGAAAGAAAAACCGCAGCGTTTTCCAACACAATAGCGTATTTATGTTTGTGGTCGTTTCCAAAGCGACCGCAAAAATAAATACGTTTTTAAAGCTGCGGTTTTATTTCTAAGTTTTCCGGGCTCCTCCAGCCTGGAAAACTTAGAAAAATAAATGCAGCTAGTGCTTATTTTAAAAAATAAAATAAATAGCACTTACACAGATTCAGCTGCATCTTTCCTGCTCTGTTCTCCGGTCCCCGTCCTCCGCCTACAGCACTAATGAAGGGAAGGCCACCCAGCGGTAGCTTTTGTTTACTACAGCTGGCTGGCTTTTCCTTCATTAGTGCCGCAAAAGCAAAAGCCAGCACAGGAGGGCCTCCATTCCACAAAATGGATGCGCCCATGTGCTTGCTTTTGCGAATTATGAGTTTGAATAGCTCAAAGTTTTACATAGGAAGTTTTAAAACAGAGAATGCTAGTATTTTATTTTTATGTTGCCCATCTATTTTTTAAATAAAAAATTTTACTAGACCATCCCTTTAAGCACCTTTCATGGAAGGTGTCTTTCTTGGTCGCCGTTATCTCGCCAAGGCGTGTGAGTGAGCTCCAAGCTTTGTCGGTGGAGCATCCCTTCTTGGTTTTCCACAAGGATAAGTCCTTAGGACAAATCCTTCTTTCTTACCAAAGGTGGTTTCTGATTTCCATCTAAATCAGTCAATCTCCCTGCCTGTCTGGTTTTGCATTGCGTGGATGTTAGAAGAGCTCTTCAGTTCTATCTGGACAGAACATCTGAACTTAGGAGTTCTTCCCAACTTTTGGTGATCTTTGGTTACCCGCAAGGTAAGCAGGCCTCCAAAGCAACTCCAGATGGATATCTGCCTGTATTAACGAGTCCTACACTGTTCAGGGTCTCCGGCCTCCTAAAGGGATACATGCACATCTGGTCAAAGTTATGTCCCCTGGGAGACCATCGTGAAAGCGGCTACTTGGGCCTTCACATCAGCTTTTTGTAAACGTTACTGTTTGGACCTGAGCTCCAGATCTGATACTCAGTTTGGCCAGGCTGTGCTGAAAAACCTTTTTCAGTAGGGGGTTTCCATCCACCCGTTCTTCCTATGAGGAGTGCTTGGGAATCTCCCATAAGTAAGGAGGAAAGGAGAGGGGACGCAGGAGTATAATAAGTTTACTCACTGTAGTGACCACCTTACTCCTAGTCCATAGTCCCCTTTCCTCAATACGCCCGCCCGCCGTCCCCTCTAATAAGGTTCCTCTATTATTGCTTAAAGGTCTCTGACCTGGCGTTAGAAAAGGACTGATGGTCGATGCGCTGGGCGGAGCTAAGAAGGGCGCGGTTACGGCCTTGTGCGGTACCACGCGTAAAAAGAGAGGAAGGACACTTTTTTGAAAAATGCAATGCTTTTTACAGAGTGCTCCGGTCCCATCCTTCCCGTCACACAGGACGGGGGAATGTCCCATAAGTATGGAGGAAAGGGGACTATGGACTAGGAGTAAGGTGGTCACTACGGTGAGTAACCTTATTACAAGTTACTCACCGTAGTGAGTAACGTACTCCTCAATCCCCTTTCCTCCATGCGTCCCACCATCCTCCCCCCTAATAATAATGGGGTCATTGGGCAATGGTACATATTGTCGACGCACCAATGGGGATTGAGGTGTGGTGCTGGTGGGAGTAGTCAGGGTAGCGCATGCTCCTAGGGCCCTGCCACTGCACGCCTTTAAATTTAAATGGGAAGAAGGGTTTTTCTGGTGAAAAAGGTTCTGTATCCTGTCCCTAGGAAGGGATGCCCATGGAGGAAAGGGGACTGTATATTGGTCACTACGGTGAGTAACTTTTAATTACCTACGTCCTGTCCCCTTTCCTGCATACTGGATGGGCGATTACAACTGATGGATGGAGAGGAGACGCTTGTAATTTTTGAACTATGAGCTGAAGTCTAGTAATAAAAAACGCTTAACACTGCAGAAAACAGGGTGTTTGCCGACAGGCAGCATAGAATTGGAAGTCCTTAACTGCAAACCAGACAGGAGCTGCAACAAAGCGGCGACAGCAGGCAGGATTCAGTAGTCAAAAGCAGGATTTCTGGGCAAGGGTAAAAAAAACAAAAAGAAACTGGCAGGCGTATTAGCAACCTGGAAAAGGACCCGCAAAACATCTACAGCAAGTTGATTTCAGAGGCCATAAGCAGGATATTCAGAAAAGATTCAAAGCAGATTACAGAAGCACAGTGCAGGATCTCCCAGTGAAGGCAGTTGATGCTGCTAATGCTGCTAATGCTGCTAAAAGTGAGCTGATGAAAGCCCTCACAGCCGACAACCCCACAGGGTGGAGCGGATTGCAGTCTCGGACATGTGTGCTCAATCAAACCCTCTCTAGGATTCAGTAGCCTGCAGAGGTGGTTTGTAATTGAGGTATCTCAGGCTCTTGACAGCCTACTTACTAGACAGTATCTTGTAACAGGTGAATGTAATCCGGTTCCCTCCAAGTCTTAGCAAAATGCTCCTGGCAACCGTACTTGGAATGCCTTCTCCAGCCTGCTACCTCTTGGACAGCATACATATACCAGACTGCATCGGCTGGATGGAACCGGAATGGACCATGAATTTAGATGAGTCCAAAACTACAGAGGTAAAACTGGTAAACAAATGCAGGTTGTAGAATTTAACGTGGTAATTTCGCCATAAACCGAGCGTCTGAATGGGTTCCATGTCATAAAATGGCTGTGAATACAAAATATTGGGCCAATAATGCAGTGGTTTTTTGCGGCACAATCATGTAAAGGATGTGGGGGACACCATTGCGACCACCGGAACCATTATACCATTTAAGGGGAGCAGGGGACATTAAAATGGGGATATATATATATTTTTTTTTAGTCTTGTGGAATCGGCTTACGTCACATGACATCTACTGGAAGCTGCAGAATATTGCAGTTGTTTTTGAAATTCGAAAAGGGATGTCGACTGTTGGGGAGAATTCTCTGTTAAGGCTAATTTCCCAGACCTAGTGAGTACCCCAGCAGCTTTGCAGGATTTTTGGGGTTTATTTTTTTCTCCTGCTAAGAGTGAGACTCTTTTTGCTCCCACTCTTAGACATGATTTGATATATCCTTTGACTTTGTAATGTGTTTTATGGGCTATGGGGTCTTTTACTCCATAGGGTTTCATGTATTTTTGGTAAGTGTTACACAGCACCCTCAGTGCAGTAACACAGGGGTGTCATAGTGACCCCCAAACATAGACTCCATACCCAGGGACTGACTACTGTCTCCTAGGGCATGTAAAGTCACCATTGACTTTACTAGTCTTAAATTGTGAACAGAACCAGTACAAACCATCATATTGTGGAAGTACTGGTAGGGGTAATTAGATTGGCCCTGGGTCTGTTTTTCGAGGGGGCACTGTGCAGTCCCCCCTCGTTGAGTTTCTGGCTGGTGGCAGTGGTTACCACGCGAAATATTCCACCGGAATATTTCCTGTGGGATTTTCCCATTCATTTTAAACGCACAACTTTTTTTGGTGCAATGTTAAAGATACCGCCGGGTTATTTATTTAATATTTATTCCCCGGTTGGGTCTTTTTGCCAGGACTCGGTTTTAAAATGGTGTTTCTGTTCGCCTATATAACTCCAACCCAAGTCGAGCCCTTTGTTCCACTTTTTGGCGGGCTTCTGCACAGAAGCCTCCAAAAGTGGCGCCACTCTGTCTGGGTCTACAGGATGTGTGGGAGGGGGGTTTAGGCACCCTGGACTGAGTTGCCTCGGCAACTCAAGTCGCACTCTTGTGTGATTGGCCCAGTGGTGAGCCGCCCGGCTCACCACTTAGCATGTTTGAGTGACAGCTAGGACTGATGAATGGGGGTTTTCTGCATAAAAGCAGGGCTTTGGGGGACTGGAACTTCAGAAGTCGCCACAGCACCAAAGAATCCGAAGAGGGAGAAGCTAAGCCGACCTGCAATGACGACCCCACCGGTGGAGCCCTGTTGCACCGCCTCACCACTTCCCAACGACAGAGAAGATCTTCATCCCGGTGAGTCTTCTTCCTCTGAACTGGTGGGGATAACCAGTTCGCCCTCTTTTCGCCTTCCTGGATCGTCTCGTGGTCGAATCGCCCGTGCCAAGCACCTCGGCGGCCAGATAGCCACGCTTCACCACTACCGCGAATATAAGGGTAGTACCTTTTAACCGGGAAACTCCGTGGCTGGTTTCTTCCCTGGCAGTGCAATGACCTCCAGCTTTACTCCACGTTGATCTTCTCTGCCCCTGGACGAAGCACCGACTTGCATCCGCTGCCAGGAACAACTGCCCCCGCTGGAGCTTTCTCACCATTTCAGGTACTCTGTCCCACCTGGTCTCCCTTGCAACGGACTGTTCAAGGTGTCCTGTAAATCCTTGACTTTCTATCCAGGGGTGACTTGGGACCTGCTAACTAACTTTTTCTGAACTGATCCAACCCTTTTTGAACTATCTGCAACGACTCTTTAAAGTACTATTCAACTGTGTCATCTTGGACACATTCCATCTTGCTCTCTCCAAGAGTGGGCCTGGCCTATGACTTTCTTGCTCCTCAGTAGACTCTGCCTTTTCTGACTCGCTTTGGTTCCCTTAAAGTGTTGGTATTGTGTATTTTCCTAATTCTGCCTTTTTCCCTCCCTTTTTAAATAACTTATTGGAGTGCCATATTAGGTTAAGCGCTCACCTCTGTCTGACAATAAGTGGTGTTTTAACTAAGACTTGTTCAATAAGTAATCAGGGATGTATATGTATTGATAGTGACAGTGTTTGAAATTGCTTGCCATATTAGTGTTAGTGTATTTTACAAGTGTGTTTTTAAATAAATAATTACATACTTTTATACCCAAGCTCTGGTCAGCGTTTGCTTGTGCTACTGTATCTCTGTACCTATTTTGTATACTCTGTATACTGTCTAACTCTTCTTGAGAGAAGTCTGGCTGCTCAGCCACAGCTACCAGGTAAATCTGGGTGGTACAGACTGCCACCAATTGGGTTTACTGCCAACACCTGTAGTCCTAAACCTTTTGCAGTGGTCCCTTAGGGAACTGCACAGGTTTCTGCCTAAAATCCACAGGGTGTGCAAGTAATACTAGGGTAGTGTGAAGTCCACTGTACCCATGGTCCTTCATGCGTCGAGGTCCCTCAGATTGTATTTTTCCGCCATCGTAGATGGACTCTATTTTGCAGAGTTCTCCTTCCGGCATACCGCCTTTGATTCATACAAATTAAAGATGGTTTATCTTCCTATCCTTTATATTATACATCACTGACTATCGAGAACATGCGACAGCGGTGAAGAGACCGTCGAAGACACCCATCGATGGATCCGTCCGACTTTGGAAGGTCGCTTCGGGCTTCGGCCCACACAGTAGGGAGAGTGGGGTAGGACATTTCAGAATGTATTTACCCCTTTTCGTACATTATTCTCACCTAGCTGCTGTGTCTTTGTATTATGGATAGAACCCCTTTCAAATTGTGCCTCAAGTGCATCAAAAAATTTACTTGGATCGACAAGCACCTGATGTGCAACATTTGCCTCCTTCAGGACCACGTCGAAGGTACCTGCCGAGTCTGTAAGCTCTTAAAACACAAGACGTTAAAGGACCATTTAACCAAGCGCTGGGGCCCACTACGGCATGCAGGTCGAAGCCACCATGGATGTGGAAGGGACTTTCAGCGACGGGGGAAGACATCTGGCGGTAGCAGCGCTATCACAACCCCTTCCACTAAGCACACAACCCACAGCCGAGACTCGACATGTTCGTCGAACAAGGGCCCAGGTACGACGTCTAGGGAGAGGTCCGTAGAATCGCTGTCCTCTAGGCACTCAAGATCCCGATTGCTACATGACAGGCCCCGACTGTTGAAAGACAGAACAGACGTGACTAAATCCATTCCCGAAGGTCGCACCTCTATAGAAGAGACTTCGGATCGTTCCATAGCCTAGCTTCAACGTTCTTTGTCAAACGGTAAAAAACCCTATACAGGCGGTACTAGCCCATTTGGTTAAAAAACACGTCCCAGAAGGCCTAATAAAGGGGAGGGAGTCCAAGAAGAAAACTTCTAAGACCCCTCAAAGGTAAATGTACCCCCTCAGGCAACAGTCCCATAAGGATAGGTCCCCTCACAAGGGTATAGACTCTCAGGAACAAGATTCCTTAGCTACAGCCCTAATGAAAAAGGGTCTCCTCCCACCGCAATTCCCAGCTGCTCCTCCGGATCAGGGCTTTCCATTGGACCCTATGTCCATTCCCAGCTCTGCCCAATGGACATGAGGATATCGATAAGTTCATGAGAAGGATGACCTTCATGGCAAACTTTTTTGAAAAGGACCCAAATTACTTCGAGTTTTCAGTCAACCCCACCCACAACAGCACCCTCTAGTTCTCCGGTCCCTGTCTCGGCCACTGCTTCTCAACCCCCTTCAAAGAGGTCTCGCCCGATACCCTAACCATTCCATCCCAGCAAGACCCCCCAGTCATTGACCTGTATGACCCAGACACTGAGGACCTCTGTTACCCAATTGGCCGCAGATCCTTATTATAGTGATGATGATGAAGAGCCAGAGATGTATATCATGGACTCTCCCGTCAACCAGGATCCCCCTGGGGCGGACTCACCTATAGATAACCAGCCACTACTAAACGACATGCTCATCAAGGCAGCTGAGCACTACAGATAAAAACGCAGGAAACTTAAAAAGACAAAGACTTTGTTGATGACATTTTGGGGGATAAGAAGGCTGTCACTCAGTTCATTACCCTCCTGCAGTCTATTCAGCGGAAGATACAACCCTCGCTGGAGACGTCTGCCGTTAATCCCTGCATTGAGAAGCTCTTCTGACCTGCTCCATTAGACCCCCTCTATATTAGGGGACACTTCAAACCTGACTCTCTGGTAGTTAGAACAGCTGAAGCTCCTCCGGACAAGGAGAGCAAGAAGCTGTAAACGATGGGGAGGAAAGTGGCCTTGTCGGCTGCCTTTCAGGCGAGGATAGCTAATAACACCACCCTTCTGGCGAGTTTTAACTGCCATAAATTGGATGAAGTGCTGGCTCCGTTATCAGCCCCTGAACCCCTTGAGACACAATTGGTCCTTCCTTGTGGCTGCAGAAGGCAGAGCAGTTTCAAGCTGCATGTTAGAGTAATCTGGACGCCGCTGACAACGCGGGCAGGATTATTGCAGAGGGAACAATTAAGCGTCATGCTTGGCTGCACTAGTCTGGCTTCAAGCAAGAGATGCAAGCCATGCTTCTTAATATGCACATTGAGCCCAATGTACTCTTTGGAAAGGCCGTTGAAGACGCTTTGAAAACTGATAAAAAAGAATATGGTACTCTAAAGTCGTTGGGCCAGCTAACTAATAAACCCACTGGCCAAAGAGGCAATAGTAATTTTCGTCGCTCACGGGGACAAAATTCAGAGGGGTTCAGGCTACAATCAGAATCGGAGAGCATCCTGGGGCAACAATCAAGGCCCGGCTCCACAAGGTTACCAAAGGGGGCAGCACAGATCCCGCGGCCGGGAAAGGTCCTCCTCGTCTAGAGGTGGTACACACATCCAAAACAGTGACTACCCGCTTCAGGGGCCCTCCAATGTCTCTCCGGTAGGAAGGCATATTTCAAACTTTACCCAAGCAGGTGAGGGCATCACCTCAAATAAATGTGTGCTATCCACCATGGCGGGCGTTTGTGTGCAGCTCATCCAGCGACCCCGGAACATCTCCCGCGCCAAAAGAACCACTCGAGGAAATCGCAACGTTGCTCCAAAAGGACACCATAGAAATCCTCCCAGACAACAAGGTGAACAAGGGCATTTATTCAACCTACTTCTTTGTGCCAAAGAAAGATCTAACAATGCACCCAGTATTAGACTTGCGCCCTGCAAACAAATATGTCCAGCCACAAAAAGTCTGCATGCCAACGCTAAAAGAAGTAATACCTCTGCTAAAGCGGGGGGATTGCATGGCAACATTGCATATGAAATATGCTTAATTTCATATTTCAAAGGTTCCCAGCGCACAGAAGATTCTTGCGGTTCAAGATAGCAAACCAACACTACCAATTCAAAGTGCTAACCTTCAGTATAGCATCCGCACCAGGGGTATTCACAAAGGTACTGGCGGTGGTGGCAGTGCACCTGCACCTGGACGCAATCCCACTGTACCCTTACCTGGACGACTGACTGACTGATTACAGGGGAGACACCCCAAGTTGGCAGACAAAACATTCAAAGAACTATAAACCTTCTCTTTCAATTGGGCTTCTCCAGCATGGGGTCTGGCATGGATTCACATGCTCATGAATATTCCCCGTCGTCAGGCTGGTAATCCTCGATAAAGAAAAAATCAGTATCAGTTTAGTTTCTGATCTGTCTTTCGTAGTAGTAACCAATCACTGATCTCTGCGTCATACTGACCACAGCCAATGACTGCCATCTCCCTAAGCCCCGCCTCTGGCAGCCATCTTCAGATTTTTACCGCACGTTCAAGTGTTGGGAGTCCTCGTGCTTAGCTCTCGAGCTTTTACTGCGTGTTTCGTGCTTTTTCAGGTGAATTTTCACATTTTTTCGGTTAATCGAGCCTCAAGCTCCACCGTTTCTACTCCCGTTAACGGGTACCCGTTGCAGGATTTTCCTACACCCCTCAACGGTGAAGATTTTGTCGAATCAACCTTGGAGGATTCCAGAAGATTTGCGGCCTACTTCGAGATGGCCCAGGACGCGAGTTCGTCACCTGGACCCAAGCTGTTTCGCAGCTGCCCTGGATTGCGGGCTGCAGAATGTGTTTAAGGAGGACGAACATTCGCGATGCCTCTACTGTCTTCATGGGGACAAGACTCATGTAGAGAAGGACTGCCAGTTCTGCAAGAACTTGTCGGAGCGGACCATGAGGGACCGTCGATCTCGTCTCGCCAGCTGGTTGGAGAAGGGCTCAACGGGTGAGAAGAAGAAGAAAGGGTCCGAGCGGGCTTCTAAGTCATGTGCGGGCGCCCGGCGACGGGGGCCCAACACCAGGCCAAGCGCCGCGAGTCCGCTGGCTCCGGGAGCGCCGAAAGGTCGGGCTCTTCGGTCGCCAGGCAGGGCGCCCCTTCCCCGGCACCGTCAACCACGAACCAACGCTCCGGTTCGGGGAAAAGGAAGTCCGAGACCCCGGGTAAGCTTCGGGAGAAGTCCCGGACGATCTCGGGAGAGGGGGAGCGAGGCGTCGCCCCTCCCCCTAAGGAGAAGACCCAGGACACACCTAAGGTGGTGAAGGCCCCTACCCAGCAGGCAAAGGCCTCTATCGAGGTGATCGCGGTGACTCTGGCCAAGCCGGCAGAGACCCCGCCAGCGGAGACTGCCTCCGGGACTAGAGTTTCGATGCCGCCAAAGAGGGAATCCTCTTTTCAGCCCATCGTCATGGCCCCCATGATGGAACAAGGCGGGGGGCACGTTAGCCTCCTCGAGCTCGGAGTCAGCCTCGGAGGGGGAACTGACCGAGGTCGCGAGGATTCGCGAAGTACAATTCGAGAAGGTTCGGTCCCGCAAGGAAGATCCTCAGGAGATAACTGAGGAAGACGACGATGGCGAGGAAGAGCAGCCTTCCCTTCTGGCGCAGCCGGAACCTAGGCCTCAGGATAGCTTGGCGGCCATTTTGTTTGCAATCCAGTCCTTATGCTCTGAGATAAGGACGAGATTACCACGGCCCAGGCCGGAGGACCCGCAACCTGGCCCGTCGGGAAGTCCTCAGAACAAACGACGGAGGACCCAACCCTCTCCCCCGCTCGCCCCCGTAAGGCCTGCAGTTCCCTCCTCATCCTCCCACTAGTCGGGAGATGACGGTGCGGTGGGCTCCACATCGGGTTCTGAGGGCGACGACGACGGAACTGGTCTCCCGTCTCCCGGGCATCTCCGCCCGACGAGATTGGCTCATTCCACGCCATGATCGCCAGGGCGTCTGAATTGTTCCAGCTCTGACCGGAGGAGCAGAAAAAGGAAGGTTTCCTCTATCGGCGCCAGGAGGCCAAGAGGAAGACTGTCATCGCGGTGCCTCTAACCAATGACATCTGGGAGGAGGGCCTGTCGGTACTCAAGAACCCCTCCACGGCACCAGCCAAACGCGACCGGTACGAGAAGTAGTACCGGGTCCCCGAGACCGCTCCCCTGTGTCTCAGGGCCCAGCCAACGCCAGACTCGGTCGTCTCGACGGCGGCGAAGAAGAAAGCGGCGGGGTCAGGAGCCTCAACGTCGAATTCCCCTCCGGACGGCGAGGGAAAGAAGTTGGACGCCATGGGGCGACTAGTCATTTCATCGGCGGCGACGACGATCAAAGCGGCCAACGCCCTGGCGATCGTGGCCCGTTACGACAGGGAGCTCTGGTGTAAGCTGGCCCCCATATTGGACTTCCTACCGGACGACAAGAGGTCCGAGGCCCTGGAAATACTTCAAGAAGGCGAGGTGGCGTCTGACCATGCCATAGCGGTGGCAACCAATATTGCCGATACTGGGTTCCGCCAGCTGGGCAACAGAGTTTTCCTACGACGACGGGGTTGGCTCCGGCCGACCGACTTCCGTCAGGACGTCCAGACCAGGGTGTTGGACATGCCGTTCGACGGCAGCAACTTGTTCGGGAAGGCGGTGGAGGAATCCCTCCAAGCCATAAAGACGGACACGGAGACGGCCCGCACCCTAGGAGATCTTCAGCAACGACGGCCCTTTCGGAGCTCCGGAGGCAGACAGGGGGCTTCCAAGGGATCCAGCGGTGGCTCGTCGTCCTACCGCCAGGCGGCACGCTCCTCGTCTCAGGAGGCCTACAGTGGTCGCGGCAAGCAGGGAGTGCCTCGCCGCCATCGGCAAGGTTGCCAGGGCGGCAAGGCCACCACCTCCAAGCAGGACTGAACCGGCCATGGCCTCGGGCCCCCACCGAAGCACCCCGGTGGGAGGCCGGCTGACTAAGTTCGTCGGCGTGTGGAAGTCCATCTCCACCGATCGTTGGGTGCTGGATACCCTGGCAAGAGGACACACTATCGAATTCCTGAAGAAGTGCCCTCACATTCCACCTGTGGCCAGGAAGGAAAATCACATCCCGCAACTGCTGTTGGAAGTACGGGCGATGCTCCGGAAAGGCGCCATCGAGCCCGTCCCGAAGAGGCTCCGGGGTGTACTCAAGGTACTTCCTCGTCAGGAAGAAGACGTGCGGCTGGCGCCCCATCCTGGACCTTCGTCGTTTGAACAAATACATCAGGTCACAAAAGTTCAGGATGGTCACCCTCCAGCACGTGCTGAGACAGCTGGAGGAAGGCGACTTTCTATCGTCGCTGGACCTGGAGGATGCATACTTCCACGTTCCCATCCTCAGAAGTCACCGAAAGTTCCTCAGGTTCGTCGTCCAGGGACGCCACTACCAATTCAGAGCACTGCCGTTCGGATTGAAGTCGGCCCCCAGGGTCTTTATCAAGTGCCTAGCACATGTGGCAGCGCGGCTGCGCCTGCAGGGGATTCACGTCTACCCCTACCTGAACGACTGGCTCATCCGCTCAAGGACGAGGGAACTCGCCGTCGAACACACTGCGAGGACCGCCCAGCTACTCACAGACCTGGGATTTGCCATAAATTACCCAAAGTCCCACCTGTTGCCGTCGCAGGTGGCCCTGTTTCTGGGAGCGAAGCTCGAAACAGTGAGGCGCCTGGCGGCACCGTCGGAAGAGTGGACGAAGACCATTCTGGGCAAAGTGCAGCGCCTGCTAGCCACGGACGTGGCCAGGGTGAGGTCCATCAAGTCCCTCCTGGGGATGATGTCCTCTTGCATCTACCTGGTGCACCTATGCAGACTACGGATGCGCCCTCTTCAAGAATTTCTCGACGCCCGGTGGATGCAGGCGACGGGCACCTTCGAAGGCAGGGTCCCCCTCAACGAGGTGTTCCGGCGGGCGAATCAGTGGTGGGGCGTTCGAGCGCACCTCACGGCGGGCAAGGACTTTCAGACGCCGGCGTACCAGGAGACGTTGACGACGGACGCTTCCCTGGAAGGTTGGGGCACCCACACCGGAGATCTCCACGCAAGAGGCCTCTGGCTCCCGGAGGAGAAGCTCCTGCACATCAACATCCTGGAACTCCGAGCCGTGTTCTGGGCTCTCAAATCGTTCCTCCCGTCGCTCAAGGGCAAGGTGGTGCGGATCTTCACGGACAACACCACGACAATGTTTTACATACGGAAGCAGGGAGGTACCAGATCCCCAGCCCTATCCAAGGAGGCACAGGATCTGTGGCACTGGGCGGTCGCCCAGGGGATGTTCCTGGTTCCCTTCCACCTGGCAGGGGAAAGAAACACCATCACCGACTCGCTCAGCAGGGAGCTGCGCCAGGATCAGGTGGATCAACTCTTCCGACAAACCCCAAATCGACCTGGTCGCAACAGCGACGAACTCGAAGTGCCAGAGGTTCGCCAGCAGGTTTCCCCAGCCGAGAAGCATGGGCGATGCGTTCTCGTTCCCCTGGGACGGCCTATACCTGTATGCGTTCCCTCCGTTGCTGCTTCGACTCATCAACCAGCTCAAGAGGACTCAGTGCAGGATGATCCTCGTCGCACCGGCGTGGCCGAGGCAGATCTGGTTCCCGGACCTTCTGGACTTGTCAACGTCCCCATCCATCAAGCTGTCGGCGGACGAGCCTCCTTCTCTCCAGAGAAGGAGGCACCATCTTCCACCACGACCCGGCGTCGCTGAACCTGCAGGCTTGGCTCCTGCAGCGCTAGAGTTTGGAGGGTACGATATACCGGCCGACTACAGAGAGGTTCTTGCAAAGGCCAGGGCGTCCTCGACTCTCAAATGCTACGGTCACAAGTGGAAGAGGTTCTCTATCTGGTGCCGAACACAGAAGATCAACCCCCTACGGATTACGGCCCCTCAGGTGCTGCCATACCTGCCATCGCTGGCAAAGGCTGGGCTAGCCCATGCCTCCATTAAGATTCATCTGGCGGCGATCTCCAGATATACCAGGACCACAGGACGGACGTCCCTGTGGTCCCATCGACTGGTGAAAGAGTTTATGAAAGGACTGTTCCGGTCGTTCCCGCCGGTGAAGGCCCCGGCGTGGTAACTTAACGTGGTGCTGACTAGGCTCATGGGGGCCCCCATTCGAGCCGATGCACTCCACACCAATGAAGTTTGTGTCGTGGAAGACTGCATTCCTGGTGGCCATTACCTCCGCATGACGAGTGGGAGAGATCCAGGCCCTATCCTGCAAAGCACCGTACTTGACTTTCCATGCCTCGAGGGTGGTGCTTAGGACGCACCCCTCCTTTATGCCCAAGGTGCCGTCGGACTTCCATCTTAACGAGCCCCTGGTGTTACCTGTTTTCTTCTTGTCTCCTTTGTCGCCGGCCTAGAGGACTTTGCAATCGCTGGATGTGGCTAGAGCGCTGAAGTTCTACGTGGACCGCACAAAGAGTTTTCGGAGGACATCACAGCTGTTTGTGAACTTTGGACCTGTGAATCAAGGGAAGGCTCTCATGAAGTCTTCTATTTCCACATGGCTCTCCGGCAGCATCATGCACTGCCACCGGTTGGCTAACCGACCGCTGCCAGGCCATCCGAGAGCCCATTCGACCAGAGCGATCGCTGCTACTACGGCGTTCCTATCTGGTGTGCCCCTGCTGGACATCTGCAGGGCTGCTACGTGGAGGTCGACGCACACCTTCACGAGATTCTACTGCGTCGATCGGGATACCAAGGAGGAGTCCAGGGTCGGCCAAGCAGTGCTGCGCAACCTGTTCGCTTAAGGTGAGCCTGGTGAGGAGGTAAGAGATGCTTAATGTTGAGTTGTTGTATTGCTTAATGTTGAGCCTTTGCCACCTCACGTGGTTGTGCATGTGTGTACTGCTATGTATTCTTATATTCATGAGCATGTGAATCCATGCCAGACCCCATGCTGGAGAAGGAACAAGTTACTTACCTGTAACTGTTGTTCTCCAGCATGGGTCTGGCATGGATTCACATGCAAACCCTCCCGCCTACCCCTCTGCGGCTCTTCACTTGGTCATACTGCCACTTCACGTGCTACCAAATCTGAAGATGGCTGCCAGAGGCAGGGCTTAGGGAGATGGCAGTCATTGGCTGTGGTCAGTATGACACAGAGATCAGTGATTGGTTACTACTACGAAAGACAGATCAGAAACAAAACTGATACTGATTTTCTCTTTACCGAGGATTCCCGGCCTGACGGGGAATATTCATGAGCATGTGAATCCATGCCAGACCCATGCTGGAGAACAACAGTTACAGGTAAGTAACTTGTTCCTTCTCAATAAATGAGAAAAAATCAAGCCTAGAGCCGAGCACAACCAAACAGTTCCTAGGAGCTGTTATAAACTCAGAAGAGGGGTTGGTCTTTCCATCAGAGGAAAGACTCCAAAACATGTTACTGCAAATTCCTCATTATCAAGTTGGCCGCCAGATAAGGGTACACAAAGCTATGCGTTGGCTAGGCATGATGGCATCTTGCATTTACCTGCGCATGCGACCCATGCAGGAGTGGTTGGCGAAACGGTGGTCTCCAGGCAAGTGGTCAGTGGGACAATCTAGTGGTCGTTTCGCCAGCACTAGTACAAAACCTTTGCTGGTGGACAAGAGAAAATCTGTTGAAGGGAAAATCCCCTCCACGATCTGGAAGTGCAAGCAATTGTCACAACAGATGCCTCACTCGCCAGGTGGGGGGCTCATTACCTTCATCACACAACACAAGGTCCATGGACTCATGCTGCAGCGCAGAACCACATCAATCTGCTGGAACTTCTGGCAGTGTTCAAAGCCCTTCAGGCGTCCAAGATTCACCTAGCGAGCCAGTCAGTGCAAGTCCTCACCGACAGCACTACAGCGCTGTTTTACATTAACAAACAGGAGGGCACACATTCTCCAAATCTGTCGAAGCTAGAACAACAAATTTGGAAATGGGCACTCAAATGGAAAATATTCCTATCGTCCCAGCACGTTCCAGGGGAACTCAGCCATCTGGCAGACTCACTGAGCAGAGATCCCCTACCAGAGGAACATGAATGGCAACTAGACACAGGGGTCATAGAGCGCCTCTTCTCTCGATGGGGTTTCCCCACAATAGACTTGTTCGCTACAAGCGAAACGGTCAATGCCCAGACTTCGCTTCCAGGTTCCCCCAGCAAGATCCAAGGGGAACACCCTATGGATGAACTGGTCAGGGAAATGTACTTATGCTCCCCCCCCCCCTCTCACTCACCCCGGCCCCCTCTCATGAACAAGGTGGTGAACAAGATCCACAAGGAACAAGTGACGCTCATCCTAGTTGCTCCTATGTGGGCAAGACAACCTTGGTATCCACATCTGCGCAAACTGGCGAAGTGCGATCCCATCAAGCTCCTGTGTTTGACCAATCTACTCTCAGCACAGGGGATTAATGGTGCACCCTCAACCTCACTCATTGAACTTGGCAGCATGGCTCCTTAAGTCATAGAGTTTGGACATCTTAACCTACCTCAGAGGTGTGTGGATATCCTGAAGGAAGCACGAAAGCCTAACACTAGGCACCGTTATTTTCGATAAGAGGAGATTTGTAATTTGGTGCCAGTGTAAACAAATTAACTCCATAGAATGTACCCCATCCCACATTCTAAAATATGTGCTCCACTTGTTAGACTCAGGGTTAATATTTAACTCTTTGAAGGTCCACCTGTCAGCCTTGTCGGCCTACACCACCTTCCACAATAAGGTTCTTGGTGGAAGGTGCCGTCATCAAGGCATTCATGGAGGGAGTAAAGAGACTCCACCCTCTAATTTCAAACCCGTCGCCAGGATGGGATCTCGATGTACTACTCACTAAGCTCATGGAACCCCTTTCGAGCTGATGCACAAGTCAAGTGTTACACACCTAACTTACAAGACTGCCTTCTTAGTAGCTATTACTTCCATAAGAAGAGTTAGTGAATTGCAAGCATTGTCAGTGCAGGATCCTTTCTTTGTCATACTAAAGGACAAACTGGTTTTACATACTCATCCTAGGTTCTCTTCTGCACCACGCACTACACCCAGCTGGGCACGGATACTACAGAGGTACCACGACTGGACCTTTGACAGAACCTAGACCCAAACGGGACACCGAATGATCATGTACTGGCCTTGAGAAAAACCTATGGTTAAAACACGTGTCTGCACAGAAAGTTCAAGCAATCCGCTTAAAAACCAGTCTGATCATCTGTTCATTGAGCTGCATGTCACAATGTGACAAATACTACCTGACAAAAATGTGCACTTGACCCACTGGCAAAATAAACACTAAGTGTTTGCAAACAAATTATTTGGTGTCACTAATCATTGAAGAATCAAACCTGAACGGACTAAATTGAAATGGGTGAACACCGGATCCAGCGCCTCTGTACAATAGGGTTCCAACCCCCTTACACAAAACAATTCTCCAAAACAGGGACTGCCGGAGCTCTGTCCCTCGGAACCCTACATACAGGCAGCAGGAAAAACAAGTCAAAGAACATCCACTAGTACATGGATGAATAGTAGTACATATGTTAGCGCAGAGATCCACAGTTCCGTTGAGCTCCAACCACACAACTTTATTTTTCCTTTCATCACCACCATCTTCTTTGTTTTATCCTGGTTTATTTTTATGTAATTTTGTTTGGCATACTCAAGGCTTTGTATTTATTTTGGACTTGCCCCCCCCCCGCTCCCCCCACCCTCCCTATTGTTCGATCCAATAAAACCAAGGTTGTCTGCATACAAAAGTCTCGTTATACGATGATTGCCCAATTTAATTGAGCATCCTTTGACCGCTAGTAGTCATCGGGAGAGGTTGGCGTGATAGAATTTAAATAATGTTGGTGCCAAAGAGCCCCCTTGCCCGACTCCTTTATTTCCATGGGGGACGTCACTAGCCCCGTATTGTTCATACGTACTTGTGCTGTATTGTTGGTATAGAGTTGTAGCACCATGTCGAGCAACCCTGCCGGACAGCCACATGTGTGTAATTTCAGCCACAGTCGAGTGTGGCAGCTAAAATCGACCCAGATCACATACATACATCGCAGGATTATATTTTTTTGAGGCCTCTCCAAACAAGGCATCTAAGAGCCTGACATTGTGAGTAGTCGCTGAGCCTGGTTGAAATCCTGTCTGTGTAAAAATCAGTATATTGCTCTCCTGCGCCCATTGTTGCAGCTCTATTAATACAAAGTTTGCAAAATATTTATCGGTTCTCCAGCATGGGGTCTGGCATGGATTCACATGCTCATGAATATTCCCCGTCGTCAGGCTGGGAATCCTCGGTAAAGAAAAAACCAGTATCAGTTTCGTTTCTGATCTGTCTTTCGTAGTAGTAACCAATCACTGGTCTCTGCGTCATACTGACCACAGCCAATGACTGCCCTCTACCTAAGCACCGCCTCTGGCAGCCATCTTCAGATTTTTACCGCACGTTCATGTGTTGGGATCCTCGTGCTATTGCTCTCGAGCGTTAGTGCTATTTGTTCACGTTTTTTGCTTTAAGGAGGACGAACACTCCTTTTGTCTCTACTGCTTACATGAGGACAAGACGCAGGTGGAGAAGGACTGTGCGTTTTGCAGCAATATGTCGGAGCGGACCATGAAGGACCGCCATCAACGTCTCGCCAACTGGCTGGAAGGGAAGAGCCCGTCAGGCGAGAAGAAGAGGAAGAAATCGGAGCGGTCTTCTAAGACCTTTGATGACGCCCCGGCGACGGGGGTCCAACACAAGGCCAAGCACCGCGAGTCCGCTGGCACCGGGAGCGCCGAAGGGTCGGGCTCTACGGGCGCCAGGCAGGGCGCACCCTCCTCGGCACCTTCAGCCACGAGCCAACGCTCTGGGTCGGGTAAGAGGAAGGGCGAGCACCCGGCGAAGCTCCTGGAGAGGCCCCGGTCGAGCTCGAAGGCCCCATCGGAGGGGGAGCGAGGCAGTGCCCCCCCCCTCAAGGATAAGGCGGTGAGCGCACCTAAGGTGGTGAAGGCCTTAATCCATCCGGCCAAGCCCTCTATCGATACTGTCGCGGCGGCCCTGGCTCAGCCTGTGGAGGCTACACCAGTGGTGGCGACCTCGGGGGCTCAGAGTCTCCCTGCCACCTCGGAGGGAGTTCTCTTTTGTGCCCATCGATAGGACCCCCGTGAAATCCCCGGCGGGGAAGAAAAAGGGGGGGCAGGGCGTCGTCGTAGATTCGGCTTCAACCTCGGAGGAAGAGCTGATCGAGGTCTTAAGCCACGGCCTTGGCGTGGAAGACCGCCTGTCGGATTCCCCTCTGCCAGCGCCGCAAGACAACTCGGCGGCCATTTTGTTGGCTATACAGTCCTTATGCTCAGAGATAAGGACGAGACTGCCGTTGCCGACGGAGGAACCTCTCCCGTCGGGGGATCCTGAGCCGGGACCTTCTGGTGTTCCCCCACCCAAGAAAAGAAGGATTCACCCTCCACCTCCTTTTCAGCCGTCGCGCACCGTCCAGCCCTCCTCCCCGTCCACCCGAGGGGATGATACGGGGACTGACACGGCAGCGACGGGTACGGACGACGAGGTATACGACGAGGATCTACCGTCGTCACCTCCCACCAGGGCTTCTCCGCCCGACGAGATTGGTTCGTTCCACTCCATGATCGCCAGGGCATCCGAGCTTTTCCAACTCTGCCCTGAGGAGAAGAAAAAGGAAGGATTCCTTTATCAACGGCGCGAGGCCAAGAGGAAGACGGTCCTCGCGGTGCCTCAACTGGACAACATTTGGGATGAGGGCCTCGCCCTCCTCAAGAACCCTTCCACTACGCCAGCTAGAAGAGACCGGTACGAGAAGAAGTACCGGGTCCCGGACGCGGCCCCCCTGTGCCTCTGGGCGCAGCCTACCCCGGACTCCGTCGTCTCCACGGCGGCCAGGAAGAAAGCGGGGGGGGGGGGGGGGCGGCCTCCACATCCACTTCCCCACCGGACGGCGAGGGAAAGAAATTGGACTCTATTGGACGCAGGGTCATCTCGTCTTCAGCGACGACGATTAATGCGGCCAACGCCTTGGCTATCGTGGCCCGCTACAACAGGGAGCTATGGTACAAACTGGCTCCCCTGCTGGACTTCCTACCGGACGACAAGAGGGCGGAGGCCCTGGAGATCCTACAGGAAGGTGAGGTGGCGTCGGACCACGCCATCACTATTGCGACGGACATCGCCGACACTGGATTTCGCCAGTTGGGTAACGGCGTGTGCCTTAGGCGGCGTGGATGGCTCAAGGCTACGGACTTCCGTCAAGACGTACAGACCAGAGTCCTGGACATGCCGTTCGATGGGAACAACCTGTTTGGGAAAACAGTGGACGATTCCCTTCAGGCCATTAAAGCGGACACTGAGACGGCCCGGGCCCTTGGGGTTCTGCCGCAACGACGGACGCCCTTTCGGAGCAGCGGAGGCAAGGGCGCCTCCAAAGGTTCCGGCAGCGGTTTCTCCACCTACCGTCAAGCGGCCCGCTCGTCGTCTCAGGAGGCCTACAGAGGACGAGGCAAGTCTGGCGGACCCCGCCATCGTCGCCAAGGAGGTCAAGGCGGCAAAGCCTCGTCGAAACAGGATTGAACCGACCGTGGGGTCGGGCCCCCACCGATGCACCCCGGTGGGAGGCCGGCTGGCGAGCTTCGTCAGCGTGTGGGAGTCCATCTCCGACCGTTGGGTGCTGGACGCCTTAGCCCGGGGTCACGTGCTCGAGTTTCAAAGAAGGTGCCCGCGCGTCCCCCCCCTGGCCAGGAAAGAGCTTCACGTCCCTCAGCTTCTCCTGGAGGTAAGGGCGATGCTCAGGAAGGGCGCCATCGAACTCGTCCCAAAGAGGCTTCGGGGCTCCGGAGTTTACTCGAGATACTTCCTCGTGAAGAAGAAGACGGGAGGATGGCGCCCCATCCTAGACCTGCGACGTCTGAACAAATTCATCAAGGCGCAGAAGTTCCGGATGGTCACCCTCCAGCACGTCCTGGGTCAGCTGGAGGAAGGAGACTTCCTGCCGTCGTTGGATTTGGAGGATGCCTACTTCCATATTCCCATCCTAAAGGGGCACCGAAAATTCCTCAGGTTTGTGGTCCAAGGGCGTCACTACCCGTTCAAAGCCCTCCCTTTTGGACTACGGTCGGCACCCAGGGTATTCACCAAGTGCCTTGCACCGGTGGCGGCGCAGCTGCGCCGCCAGGGGATCCACGTCTACCCCTACCTGGACGACTGGCTCATCCGAGCCAAGACGAGGGAGCTCGCCGTGGAGCACACGGCAAGGACCGTCCAACTTCTCACGGACCTGGGATTCTCTGTGAACTACGCCAAGTCCCACCTGGTACCCGCGCAAAACGCTCTGTTTCTGGGAGCGAAGCTCGACACAGTGTCCCTTCTGGCCTCCCCGTCGGAGGAAAGGACTAGGTCCACCCTGGGCAAGGTACAGCGGATGTTGGCTTCCGACGCGGCCAAGGTGAGGTCCATCAAGTCCCTCCTCGGAATGATGTCTTCTTGCATCTACCTCATTCCCATGTGCAGGCTCCGGATGCGCCCGTTGCAGGAGTTCCTGGACGCGCGCTGGATCCAAACGACGGGCGGCTTCGAGGAGAGGATCACACTCGACGAGAGTTTCCGCCGAGCGGTCCGGTGGTGGGGCACCCGTGCGCATCTGACGGCGGCATGGACTTCCAGACCCCAGACCACCAGGAGACAGTGACCACGGATGCCTCCCTGGAAGGGTGGGGAGCGCACACCGAAAATCTGCATGCGAGAGGCCTCTGGCTCCCGACGGAGAAGTCCCTCCATATCAACGTCCTGGAGCTCCGTGCAGTGTTCTGAGCCCTCAGGTCCTTCCTTCCGTCCCTCCAGGGCAAGGTGGTGAGGATCTTTACCGACAACACCACCACCATGTTTTACATCAGGAAACAGGGCGGAACCAGGTCCCCAGCACTGTCCAAGGAGGCGCAGGACCTGTGGCATTGGGCCGTCGCCCAAAGGATGTTTCTGGTGCCGTTTCATCTGGCAGGGATAAAAAACAGCATCGCGGACTCACTCAGCAGGGAGCTGCGCTCGTGCCACGAGTGGGAACTACGGCAGGATCTAGTGGATCGCCTCTTCCGACGGTGGGGCACACCCCAGATCGACCTGTTCGCGACGGCGACGAACTCCAAGTGCCGGAGGTTCGCCAGCAGGTTTCCCCAGGCGAGGAGCATGGGCGATGCTTTCTCGTTCCCCTGGGAGGGCCTGTTTCTCTACGCGTTCCCTCCTTTACCACTGCTAATCCGGCTCGTCAACCAGCTCAAGAGGTCACGGTGCAGGATGATCCTCGTCACACCTGCGTGGCCGAGGCAGATATGGTTCCCGGACCTTCTGGACTTGTCAGCGTCCCCGCCAATCAAGCTGCCGGTGGACTCAGATCTACTCTCCAGGGAAGGAGGCGCCATCCTCCACCACGACCCGAAATCGCTGAACTTGCAGGCCTGGCTCCTGCAGCGCTAGAGTTTGGAGGATATGACATACCGGCCGACTGCAGAGAGGTTCTTGCAAAGGCCAGGGCGTCCTCGACTCTTAAATGCTACGGACACAAATGGAAGAGGTTCTCTGTCTGGTGCCACGCACAGAAGATTAACCCTCTACGGATTACGGCTCCTCAGGTACTGCCGTACCTGCTGACGCTGGCCAAAGCTGGTCTGGCACACGCGTCCATCAAGATTCATCTTGCTGCGATCTCCTGATACACCAGAACCACGGGGCGGACGTCCTTGTGGTCTCATCGTCTGGTGAAAGAGTTCATGAAGGGACTGTTCAGATCGTTCCCGCCGGTGAAGGCTCCGGCCTCGGCCCCGGCGTGGGAGCTCAACGTGGTGCTGACCAAGCTCATGGGACCTCCGTTCGAGCCTCTGCACTCGGCCCCGTTGAAGTTTCTGTCGTGGAAAACGGCGTTTCTTGTGGCCATCACCTCCGCACGACGGGTGGGAGACATCCAGGCCCTTTCCTGCAAGGCCCCGTACTTGACTTTTCACGACACGAGGGTAGTGCTCAGGATGCACCCCTCCTTCATGCCCAAGGTGCCGTCCGACTTCCATCTCAACGAACCCTTGGTGTTGCCTGTATTCTTCCCGTCGCCTTCGTCGCCGGCTGAGAGGACTTTGCACTCGCTGGATGTGGCTAGAGCGCTGAAGTTCTACTTGGACCGCACGAAGTGTTTTCGGAAGACGTCACAACTCTTTGTGAACTTTGGACCGGTCAATCAGGGGGAGGCTCTCTCGAAGGCTTCCATTTCCAGATGGCTCTCCGGCTGTATCATGTACTGTCATCAGTTGGCAAACCGACCGCTGCCTGGCCGTCCGAGAGCCCATTCCACCAGAGCGATCGCAGCTACCACGGCGTTCCTTTCTGGTGTGCCCCTGCTGGACATATGCAGGGCTGCTACGTGGAGGTCGACGCACACCTTCACGAAATTCTACTGCGTCGATCGGGATTCCAGGGACGGCCAAGCAGTGCTGCGCAACCTGTTCGCCTAAGGTGAGCCTGGTGAGGAGGTAAGATGCTTAATGTTGAGTTTGATGTGATGCTTAATGTTGAGCCTTTGCCACCTCCCGTGGTTGTGCATGTGTGTACTGCTATGTATTCTTTATTCATGAGCATGTGAATCCATGCCAGACCCCATGCTGGAGAAGGAACAAGTTACTTACCTGTAACTGTTGTTCTCCAGCATGGGTCTGGCATGGATTCACATGCGAACCCTCCCGCCTACCCCTCTGCGGCTCTTCACTTAGTCATACTGCCACTTCACGTGCTTCCAAATCTGAAGATGGCTGCCAGAGGCGGTGCTTAGGTAGAGGGCAGTCATTGGCTGTGGTCAGTATGACGCAGAGACCAGTGATTGGTTACTACTACGAAAGACAGATCAGAAACGAAACTGATACTGGTTTTTTCTTCCGAGGATTCCCAGCCTGACGACGGGGAATATTCATGAGCATGTGAATCCATGCCAGACCCATGCTGGAGAACAACAGTTACAGGTAAGTAACTTGTTCCTTACATCCAGTGAGGATAGTAACCTATAATTCAACGGGTTCTCCCGGTCTCCCTTTTTATAAACTGGGACCAGGATTGCCTGCTGCCAGGTAGCTGCCACCGTTTTATTCCTGCAGAATTTGACAAACAATATTTTTAGAACCCCAGCCCACATCATCGGTTCAGCCTTTAATGCTGCATTCGACAGACCGGTTGGTCCAGGAGCTTGGGACGCCTTCAACCTCACCACTGCATCATTTTATCTCCCCTTCGGCTGGTGGTCTCATCCAGTTCCCCTCATTTGGCACCTAATATTTCTTCTTTGTCGGTTACATATTTGGCCTTCATGTGTTCCCTCCATATCCCTTCTGATATTGAGTTCATCATCGCACCCCTAGTGTCTCTTTCAGCCTTGCCCAAGGTTTGCCTGATTTTTCCCACATTACCGCTACAAAGCACTCTAAACATGTGTTGCCATTGCACATTTAAGCTTGCCGTCCATCTTTTTTACCAGCACTTATACTGTATTTTGAATGGTTTCTGTCCTCCAACGTATTCCACATATTTGACATGTAATGTCCACAGATGTGCACTTTGGATACTTTTTCAGCAAAGGCGTCCTGCGTCGATGACGTTGGGTCGATGTCCCTCGAAGGCCTCCGTCGAGGGTGACGTCACTGGATGTTATAAGTAGGACGCACGGCGCATGTAACCTCAGTTCTGTTTTTTCCGCAAACGTGTTGCTTCGTGAAACTCGATGCGCCTCGTGTGTTTCATCATTCAGATGTCTTTTTCTTCGACCCCTCCGACTCAACGGTCTGGCTTCAAGACCTGCCGGGAAGTCGAAAATGTCGATAACCGACCCGCATCGCATTTGTTTGTGGTGTTTGGGTGAGAGTCACAACACCAACGACTGTTCAAAATGCCAGTCATTAACTGCCAAGGCCTTGCGGAAGGGGAAGCTCCAGTTAGATAGGGGTTCTAAGTCCAGTATGTCCTGTAAATCCAAGTCGAAATCCAAAGTAGTGTCCACCGACAACTCGAGGGGCAACTCTCCCCGTCGGGAGGAGGCCCGGGGTTCTCGGTCCCGGAGTGGTTCCTGCCATTCTTCTTCCTCGTCGCGGCACTCCCGGAAGCACCGTCACCGGTCACCTTCCCCGTCCTCCTCGGAGAATGGAGCCGTGAGGAAGGTAGCATGCCAGACGAAGTCCTCGACTCCGGAGGAATGGGCTGCCTTTAAGGAGCTAATCTTGCCGATATTTCAATCGCAGGGCACGGGTCCGGTGGCGCTTTCTAACAAAGCTGGCCAGGATCTGTCTCGTACCGTGGCTCGCAGGCCTTCAGTCTCAGGTCAGCGACGTGACTCACACCGGGAGCCTTAGAGGTCTCGTTCGGACAAGGTTTCGGAAGGTCGCAAGAGACGTGCTTCTAGGTCTCGTTCCTTGTCCCTAGCGAGACCGCAGCAACCTACTAAGGGCTCGAAGCCGGCATCGACTTGGTCGACGCTTTGCCGTCTGATCAGCCCACGGCACGGTCGGCTCCAGTGTCGACGCCAAAGACTTCGGTGCTCATGACGTTGCGGTTGTCTATGTTCTCGGCGTCCAACCCTTCAGCGCCCTCGGCGCCTTCAGCGATGTGGTGGATCCTCTTAGGAAGGCTACGGCGAAGTCTGTGAGGGCCAGTATTGGATTCCAGGCCCTCTTCTGACCCCAGGCCGGGGTTTCAACTCCCTCTGGACGACATATATGAAGAGGAAGAAAGGTCTGATTTTGAGGACCCTGGTGAACTGGATGTGGCGCCAATTCTTTCTGGAGACAGTCAGTTGGAGGAGTTGAGGCAAACCTTCCATGATGCCAATGCGTTGGACACTTCTCCGGAAGTGGAATTTGGTAGGTCTGAGCCTGGGGCTCATGCTGAGTTTTCATACAGGAGGCTCATGCCTAGGGTCTCGGAGTATCTGGGATGGTCCAGTCCTCCTAATGACTTTGTGTAGGATGATCTAACGGACATCTTAAATCAAGTTCCGTCGTCTGACCAGTGTTACCATTTCGTCTCACCTTACAGAAAAGGGTGGCAGCTGCTTGGCAGTCAACAGAATCTCTTCTGGCTGTTAATAAATATTTGACTAAAAGGTATCGCCCTTCCGTTAGCGACCCCAGCTATTTATCCACTCACCCCACTCCAGAGAGTTTGGTGGTTCAGGTGGCCACGGCCACCACGAGGCAGGCGGCGTACCCTACCATCGCTCCTGATCGGGACGACAAACGCTTCGACGGTTGGGCTCGGAAGGTATTTTCTGTGGGGAGCATGGTATTAAAATCAACCAACTCCGCTTGTGCCTTAGAAAGGTTCTCACACACTCTGGAACTGTTTCTTTAGCGGCTGAGCATATTCCCGAGGGGGAAGAAAGGGATGGCTTCCTGGCTGTCGCACAAGGTGGTAAGGATGCTATGTGCGAATCCCTTCAGTCGGGTTTGGATACGGCAGACAGTGTTTGCCGGTCCATGGCTGCGAGCACCATTATACACAGATTTGCGTGGTTGTGGAAGTCTGATTATGCTCTGGATGTGCATAGCAGTCTTCTGAACCTGCCCTTTGATGGCGCACATTTGTTTGGCAACAAGGCTGACGAGAGCCTTGAGAGGTTGCAGACCTCGAAAGCTGTGGCAAAATCTTTAAGCGCCGCTATGCATCAACCTCAGGCTTCTCGTCCTAGGGGACAGCAGTGGAGGGGAGGTTCTTTTCATTAGTACTCCTCTGGTTAGAACGAGAGGGGCCGCCAGTCAAAGTGGCCAGCAAAAAAGTGCCCGTGGTGGTCGGGGAAATAGAGGTGCCAAAGCCGCTCAAGCAGTTGCCTCTGCCTTCAGGCACTGCCGCAGCCACTTCCAAACAGTCATGAGGTCATGTCCCGCCGGTTGGGGGCAGACTGTCTCAGCATCTTGAAGAGTGGCGAGCCATTACTTCAGATGCGTGGGTTCTGGATACCATAGCCCACGGCTACTGCCTTCCCTTCCTACAGCAGCCTCACGACAATCCACCGGGAAACTCTCTTTGAAGCTTACAGATCTACTCCTTGTGCAGGAAATCATTACCCTGCTGGAGAAAGGCGCTATAGAACTGGTGCATGTAGCGGAGAGAAACAAGGGATGGTATTCCCCTTATTTTTTGATCCCAAAGAAAGACCGGGGTTTGAGATCCAACCTGGACTTGCGTTGGTTGAACAAACTTCTCAGGAAGGACAAGTTCAAGATGGTTACTCTTTCTCAAGTCCTCCAGGCCCTTCAACTTCAGGATTGGTTGCTGTCTCTGGACCTACAGGATGCTTACTTTCATGTGCCGATTCATCCCAAGCACAAAGTATCTGAGGTTTGCGGCTGGAGACTCGCACTTTCAGTTTTGGGTCTGCCGTTCAGATTGACCTCAACCCGAGGGTCT
This sequence comes from Ambystoma mexicanum, assembly GCF_040938575.1. NCBI lineage: Eukaryota > Metazoa > Chordata > Amphibia > Caudata > Ambystomatidae > Ambystoma > Ambystoma mexicanum. Next base: position 177,002,047 of record NC_090934.1, read on the forward strand.
TCACCACACTCATGGTGGTGGTGGCAGCGTACCTCAGGCGAGGGGGGGATTCACGTCTACCCCTACCTGGACGACTGGCTGATCCGGGCATGCTCTCCCGTGCAAGCATTGGATCATCTGGGTCATATATGCCGCTCCCTCCAGAGGCCGGGCTTCTCCCTCAATTTCAAGAAGTCACAACTGACATTTTCCCAACAGCTCCAGTACATCAGGGCTGTGTTAAACACGTCCTTGGGTAAGTGCTCGCCTCCCAAGGTGAAGCCTCATCACGTTGTGCAGATGGTGGACAAATTTCAACATGCCCAAGGTCTCCCGCCTTACGAATTCTTAAGGTTGCTCGGCCTCGTGGCATCCTGCATTTTACTGGTGCCAGAGGCCAGACTGAGGATGAGATCCCTGCAATGGCTCCTCAAGATGCAGTGATTGCAGTCCTCAGGCAAGATGTTGGATCCCGTTCAGTTTCCGCTTTCGGTCTGCCAGGATCTTCTGTGGCGGGTCTACGAAGGGAACCTGATGAAGGGGTAGCTGATTTGGCATCCATGGCCGGAGGTGACTGTAGTGACGAAAGCTTCCCTCACAGGATCGGGCGCTCCTGCCAACGACTTGACTGCCAGCGGTCGTTGGTCTCACTCGGAGTCCAAACTCTACATCAACCTGTTCGAGCTGAGGGCCATCAGGCTAGCCCTGAAGGCTTTTCTGACGGCTGTATGGGGGGAAAGAGTGTCCTGATCATGACGGACAACACCGTGTCCATGCATTACCTCAACAAAAAAAGGGGGGTAGGGTCACTCCCGTTTTGCAGAGAGGCAATGCAGCTCTGGTTCTGGGCCATCCAGCAGGGAATTTCAATCTCTGCAGTTCAGCTGGCTGGAGAAGAAAATGCGGCAGCAGACGCTCTGAGCAGGCAGAGCACGATCTCTCAGTTGACTCAGGAAGTCCTTCAGGAGATCTTCGCCCTTTGGGGAACCCTGCAAGTGGATCTCTTCGCCATCAGTGTCAACCGGAGGTTCCAGAGATTCTACTCAAGGGAATTTCCTCCAAGAGGAGCCTTAGGAGAAAAGTTCGTAGTGGATTGGTCATTCCCACTGCTGTACGCGTTTCCTCCAGTCCGTCATTCCTCAAGTGTTGCGCAGGTTCGGTTCCACATGATCCTCATTGCTCCGGATTGGGCCAGGAGAGCGTGGTACCCGGACCTTCTAGAAATGTCCATCTGCCCTCCACGCCACCTTCCCTACTGAGAGGATCTGCTCTCGCAGGATGGGATGGAGGGGATGGGGTTTTCCTTCCAGAGGTCAAGAATCTCAACCTTCGCGCTTGGTATCTGAAAGTTTGAGGTATAAGGATTGGGACCTCCCGGATGACGTGATGGAGATGTTGCTTTTGTCCAGGTGGTCGGCAACAAAATCACTGTAACGTTGGCGTAAGTTCTGCGACAGAGGTCACAATGTGGATCCTTTTCAGTGCTCCATTCCTATGGTGTTGTCTTTTTTGCTTTCTTTGGCCCATAGGGGCCTTCAAGTTGGTACCTGGTGGCGCTGTCTATATTGAAGCGCTTGTCTGAAGAATGTTCTTGCTTTAAGATTCCTTTGATTTCTCAGTTTCTTAAAGGACTGATTAATGTGTTCCCTCCGTCTCCTTTCCAGGTCCCGTTTTGGGATTTATATTTGGTTTTGAAATTTCTCATGGGTGCTCCGTTTGAACCTTTGCACTCTTGTCCTTTGAGATTATTGTCCTTCAAGACAGTGTTCTTGGTTGCGGTTACTTCCGCTCGCAGAGTGAGTGAATTGCAGGCACTTTCCTCTAAGCCGCACGTTACTGTGTTCCACAAGGACAGGGTAGTACTTGGGGTACGTCCGTCCTCTCTACCTAAGGTAGTTTCTGAATTTCATTTGAGTCAGAAAGTGGTTCTCCCATCTTTCTATCCCCCTCCTCATCCTGGTAAGGAAGAGGAGCGACTCCATCGGTTGGATCCTAGGAGAGCTCTGAGCTTTTACATTTCTAGGATGTCCAGGGTCAGAGTGGATGATCAACTCTTTGTAGGACATGCTGGACAGCAATTGGGCCAGGCTGTTAACAAACAGACCTTGGCCAGGTGGATTATCCTCACTATTATGGCGTGTTACTGATTGGCGGTTAAGGACCCTCCTGAAGGGGTTGCAAGCTCATTCCCCTAAGGGCGTGGCTGCTTCCCCCGCCCTCCAGCAGGGTGTTCCTATTAGGAATATTTGTGATGCTGCTACTTGGGCTTCGCTTAACACCTTTGTTAAGCATTATTGCCTGGCTACAATCCATGGTCAGGATATGGCTTTTGGTAAGGCAGTTCTTCATTCCGCAGTCTGATTTGGTACTCTAAATCCTTTTCCCTCCTCCATTTACTGGTACTGCTTTGGGAGTCTGTCAAAGATGTGGAATATGTTGGAGGACACAATCCATTCGAAGAACAAGTTACTTACCAACTGGTAACGTTCTTTCGACTGGATGTTCCTCCAACGTATTCCACATCGCCCTCCCTCACATCCTGCCCCTCTGGAGAATTTCCTATGCGATTGCAGCTTCCGTTTCCACAAGGTTATGTGCAGCCAAGCAGGCTGGTGCCACAAGTTCTGAGGGAAAAAACTTAAACTGAGGCTACGGGTGCCGTGCGTCCTATTTATATCCGGTGATGTCACCATCGGCAGAGGCCTTTGAGGGACATCGACCCAACGCCATTGACGCAGGACGCCTTCTGCTGAAAAAGTTTCCGAAGTGTACAGCTGTGGACATTACATGTCAAATATGTGGAATACGTTGGAGGAACATCCAGTCTAAAGAAAGTTACCAGTTGGTAAGTAACTTGTTCTTTGGCCCTTCTTATTTTTGCACTTATGATCATATTGGGTATTTTCTGTCTTTTTATATTCCTTATTGTTCTTCTCGATTTCCTCTTTGTAGCTCTTATTTTTATATCGAATCTGTTGTAATGTTTTCCCTAAGTTATTATCCCCATAATGTTTGTATTTCCCTGCATCAAAAACCAACCTTTCCTGCCTGTCACCAAGTTCCGATACACTGTTATTTCCTAGATTCTGCCCTTCGGCCTTCACCCATTGTTGTAGGTCTCTAGAAGCTTTAGTTATGTTTTTGGGCATCTAAGTTATCCTATTGCCTCCTTGGTTCACATTAATATACTTCCCTCCTGCCTGTGTCTCAGACTGTATCTGCCAGCCCAACGTCAAAACCAACATATAATGGTCACTGTACTCAGTTTTCCGGATCTCAAGTGATATTACTTTCACTGAGCACAAGTTGGAGCAAAACAAATTGGTGTAGTAGCATTATTGTCCATGTACATTGGCCTGGGCAGTCTCCTACCGTTTGGCCATTGTACATCAGGAAATCCCAGTCTCTTAACATTTCGATCCAACTTTTCCCTTTCTGGTTTCCTTTAGGTTTGAACATCACACTATTTGTCCTAACATGTTTGTATTGTGGCCCACAGGCGTAATCTCTACATCCTGCATTGAGGGCGCCTCCCAGCAATACAAGTTTGTGACCCTCTACAACTAACCGGGATGCACATTTTTCATTGATATCTGCCTGTATCCCCTCAAGTTCCTCACTTTCTGGGGTACATAGAGATTTATCAAAAATATGACCATAGCACTTGTGGCCTCAATTATTTTCAACTCAATTGCCAATATATTTCTAGTGCTCTGAATCGTATTGACCCTAATCACGGGTATATTATGTTGTATTCCTATGATTAGTCCCCCATATGGTCTCCCCTGTTCTCCCTTTTCCGCCAGTTGTTGATCTAGGGTAAATCCCTCCATGTAGATATTGGCGGTAAGCCACGTTTCCTGCAGAAACAACACATAATTTTCTTAGAGTAGGGGTTGTGACCTGCCTTGAATCAACTGCCTCGTCAGGAACGTTTTGAGCCATTCCCATCCCATAGCATCATCCATAGCTACCCCCTTTACCAGGCCCACATTCTTGATACCAGAATTGCCATCTTCTGGAAGTTTCAACACCTGCTGTGTATCAATATGTGTTGGGCAATCTACCACATAGCCAGCAAACTCGATTGATCGTAAATGGTTATGTATCAATACCAGGACCCCCGCTGTAGCACAGTGAACCCTTACAAAATTCCCTCCCTTTATGTCCACTGCTTCAACTAAACTAAAATCCACTCTGGTCAGAACTCTCAAAGCCGGTACATTTTTACACAAAGTCAGTAGATCCGATTGGTTAGTACGTTTATCTGTGAACGTTTTTGGATCCCAACCATCATATTCGGTTCTTTCCCCGGAGTTGGAGGGATTCTTGTTGTAGGGGCCGAGGGGGTTGTTGATGTGTGGGGGGGTTTGGTAATGGTACATAGCGGGGGGGTACAGCATTAGCTGTTGTCGAGACAGGCACCTCCTCCCCCGCCGCCTCCTCCAATATATTGTGTTCTGCTAATAGGAATGTCTGTTCTCTCCTGCCCTCCAGGGGCCTGATAACCCTTCTTCCATCCTCTTGTTGGGGGATCGCTGATCTTTCCCCTAGCAACCAACTGGTTAAAGTGCCTGCTTGTTTGGGGCGCTTGGAAGGCCCCTTTGGTAGGTTTTCTTTATTTGCTCTTGAGATTCCTCTGCTAGGGTTCAGTCGTGAAGTTGAAGGGCTCAGGAGCTGATCTTTTCTAGTTTTTCATTTGCTTTCTGTTTGCTGCAGCTTAGCTCGTTTTTCAAGATGTCTTTCTCGTCTACTTTTGTATATAGTTGTCTCCTGGTTATCCACATCTGGCTGTTCCCCGGTCATAAGCATCGCCATCACCTTGTTTTCTGGGCACATGATTTTTCTCTCCACTATACATCTGGGCTATGGTTTCTATGCCCATCCCATCTTTGTTTACCATACCCGCCCCTTGTAAGAGGCTCTCAGTGTATTTATAGCAAATCACTGCCTTTTCACTTCTTCGACTATCGCCCCATATAATTTTAGAAGAAATATAACTAAAAACTGTAAGACTTATTCAGTTACAGTAGAGTTGTTTTTGGAGTCTGAGATAACTTTCACCTGTTCCATTCATGGTAGTCCTGGGCTCTTTTTCTTTTTCCAGGCCCCTATTTGAGAAAAAGTTGGGAGAGGCCGATATTCGTTGGTCTCTGGATGGCATCAGGGATTGCCTTATGGTCCCTGCTATCAACTCTGGTTCACCCAACGGTGTACCTCACGGATCCATTGCTGTGTGTTAGTTCATGTTCGCATGTACTTTTACATGCCCCACCTCTTGTTCCGGTGCAAGTTTACCCTGGCCCTCAGTATTCACCCCGTATTACATTTTGTGCTGCTGTGTCTTGCAGCCTGTAGCACAGGGCCAGTAACGAGTTATTGTCTGTCACCAGATTCTGTGTGGGGACCACTTGGGGTCATAATGTTGGGGGATGCTGCTTGCACCTGGTCCAAATCTGTACCTGTTGCTGCCACTGGAAGGTAGTATTTTGTGATCAAAGACATTGTTTGTACCTGCTGCCACCGAGCAGGTATCTGTCCCAAGTAAGTTTCCACCCCCTCCTTACCTCCTCCCCACACTCCCCACCTCCTGCCTCCAGAGGGGGCTCTTTTTCCATATGGCTTGCCTTTTCTTGGTTTTTGATTGCATGCCTTTGTTGTCATTTTACCCAGCATTTTCCTCTGTCTATTGTGTCTAGCGCTAGCACTAATCAACTGGGCGTGCTCACCAGATGGAGGCCTTTCTTTCACACTCCCCTGGTCCACCTCTCTAAATCTGGAGAAGTCTCACTCACTGCACACTCCCTCAACAAGTTATTGGTGTCTTGCTCACCTTCGTTATTCGCCAGCCGGCGTTCCTTGGAGTGTGGGTGCACAGGTTCATCCACTTCCTGCCACTTCTCTCCAGGTGCTGTGGTGGAGTGTTATGGCCGCTCCCAAGCCACCAAACACAAAAAACTCTGGCGCTTCACGAGAGGCCGGTGTTTTCAGTAGTAGGCTCCACCCCCAACTCGACCTGCACTGAGAACATACTGTCTGTTAGGAATACTGCTCCAGCAGTCAAGTTAGCAGCTTTTCCGGCACAGTGACTGCTAAACACAAAACACTCAGGCATTCCCAGTTGCATCATAATACTTATTCAAGTTGGGTAAGCCTAGCCCCCCTCTGTGTCTGGGTGCTGTAAGCGTTTCACCAGCAATTCTGGGCAGCTTGTTTTGCTGTATAAATTTTGATATCAATGTATTCGTCATTTTAATTATAAAAGCCGTGGAACCTTAATTGGAAGAGCTTAGAAGAGATACAACAGTCTAGGTTAGGTAGCAATTTTGACTGTAGCTGTGCGGCCTAGCCACGAAATACGAAGGGGGTCCATCTACTAAAATTTTCCTGAGCTTTCCTTATCCCCGGAAAGTTTTCTTTATAAAGAGCTTCCACCTTGGCCGCCACTTTCACCCCAAGGTAGGTTATACTATTTTTTGCTATTTTAAAAGGCGAATGAGTGTAAAGTGGTGAAATTAGCTTTCGACAGACCCAGTCCCAAAAGTTCTGATTTTATCATATTTATTTTAAGGCCTGAGATCCTTTCCATGTCTCCTAGTGATGAGACATCATATCAATCGCATATGCAGCTATCTTGCGGTGTTCTCTCCCAAATGGAATGCCTTTTATCAATTGGGTCTGTCTAATTGAAAATGAAGGTGTTTCCAAATGAATAGCGTACAGTTGAGGGGTTCATGGGCATCCCTGCCTTGTACTCCGGTCAACCTGTACGTTGTTTGACAGATGAGAATTTATAGATAAACGCATTGAGCAGGTACCATATGCGTACATTTAGGCCTAAATCCCATATGCTCCAGGGTTGCAAATAAAAATGCCCTTTTCGGCATCTAGTGAGATTAATACCGCAGGGACCTGTCTGATCCCCATTTTTTCGAATAGATGTTTTATTCTTCTTGTGTTATCCCACGTTTGTCTCTCCATTATAAAGCTTGACTGATCGAATACCATCAAGTTAGGGAGTAAATGTTTAAATCTTGCTGCAATAATTCTGGTGTACATGTTTGCTATTGGCTGATAAGAACCACACTGTGTGGAATCCTTTTTGGTTTCCCAGAAAAAACATTTGCTTTTTAATAAATACCTTATAGAAAGTAGCTGGGTATCCGCTTGGCCCTAAGGCAGGCTTTGTTTCTTGGGAGTGTTTTTATCACTGCTGTTATTTCTTCCTCACTTATATCCTTTTCCAGTAGCTCTCTATCTGCCTGGGTCAGTTTAGGCATATGTAATTGACTTAAGAATTGCTTTATTACTGCAGGATCTCGCCGTTCCGACTTTTATAGTTGACTGTAATATGTTAGAAAGGCCTTCATTATATCCCCAGATTCTGTAGAAAGGGAACCATCACTCCTCCTAATGCTATCAATGTTGCGTTTCGCAGTCTTTTGTTTCAATTTCCTAGCAAGAAGTCTTTCCGCTTTATTCGCTTTAATATAATAGCATTGTTTTAGACCAAGTAGTTGTTTCTCCACCCTCCCCAGCCTTAACAGTTCCAATTGGCTCCTAAGTTTTTAATTTATTATATCGCTCCTTGCTCTTTTTCGCTATTAATTCACCGTGAGCTTTGATCAATTTCATCTCCAAATCTTTCTCCATTTCGTCTGTTTCCACTGACTCTTGAGTGATAGTCAACTCTCAACACTGCGTTAAAGACATCGCATATTTATTCAATTGATGTCCCTTTCATGCTGTTTATTTTAAAGTATTCCTCTGTTTTCCTTCTCAGTAGATACTATTGAGACAGTCGTATATTAATTCCCTTGGAAATCACCAAGTCCACAGACCGCTACCCTGTTTCCAGCCCCTCAACGTCATCCATATAGGATTGTGATTGGATAATGAAATCTGATCCAAATGCATGTCCCTCAAGGACCCAAGCACCTTGGGGGACGCCCTATACATAGTCAATTCTAGAAAATGTACAATATACATAAGAGAAGGTCGTATATATCCTGTTTCCTCGCCGTTTTTTGCCCTCCAAAAATCCTTCAAAGTCATTTCTGTAAACCTTTCAGAGTATCTGGTGGACCCCGGCCTTTAACGGCTGCACCCCCACTACTGTGTTTCCCATGTTTCCATTCCTTATTGAAGTCCCCAGTCAATATTACTTCCGCCACCGGTGTTGTATGAAGAAATTCTTCCTCTTCGGAATTAGGGATATACAGTTGCCAAAGTCAATGTCTTCCCTCCCAATAGCTGGAGAAAAAGATATCTTCCTTGAGGTACCATCTGCTTGCATATCACCTTAGCATCTAACGTGTCTCTGAGACCGTTCAAGACACCAGCTGTTTTACCCTGTTCATTTTCATGATGAATCTTAACCAATTTTTCGCTTTAGACAATTTTCAATTTGCCCGTCTAATGTGCGTCTCTTGCAGCATAATGATATCCGCTAGTACTCTTAAATTGTGCTTGTATCTTTTTTCATTTTATTGGGCAATTCAAACCCCTTACATTGTGCAAGAGTATTCTTATTGCCATTAAGATTACGTCTGTCTTAGCTTCCCTGGGCATTGTTTCAACGTAGTATTGCCATCCCCAATTACGTGGCCCAGTTGGCCCCCCCACTAAACCCATCCCATCCCTTCCCCAAACCCCGCCCCCCTCCCCCCCCCCACAGCCCTGAACACATCCCAACTACCCACCCCTCCTCACTCCTGGTCTGGGCTCAGTATCCTATGATGTATCCCAAGAAGAACCACGGGAGCTGGCCTACAGTTCATCCCAGAATAATTGAGGGTTAACTACACCCTCTGTGTGAATCCAGATACCCCGGGTCCTCCTCCCTGCTCCGCCCAAACCCTTACATTTATTTGTCTTCATTATCATTGTTCCCTGTGTACTCTATTTTCCTCCCGCCCCCTTTTTCTTGTCATGTAAATGGATTTTCTCATTGCATCTTTCAAATATCTTACCATTCATTTCTTCTTCTCTCTAGCATCTCACCTCATTTAGTAACAGGACCTTTAAGCCCCCCCCCCACTCCTTCCGCGTGAACCAGCCAACTCTCGTGGTCTTTCCCCTGCCGAGGAACTTACCACCGTGTTTCCTTGGTCTCTGTATCTTCATCGTCTATGCACAATATGGAAAGACCTTCACTGCACGTGGTAGCTCTGTGTTTACCATTCTATGTGAAGAGAACATCAAACGGAAATGTCCATTTATATGTAATGTTTATAGCTATTAGCGCTTTGGTGACGGGGCCCATTGACCACTTCTGCAGCCTGGTACAGATCCTGATGGAGGAGGATGTTTTATCCGTTAGTTGTGATATGTCATTTACCTTGCAGCCTTTAATATACCTTCCTTCACCTCATATGACACCAAAGCTACCATAACGTCTGAACCTATCCCCTGGACCCAACCTTTTTAGGCCCACTCTGTGGATGCGATAAATATGAATTTCCCCAAAGCATTGTTGAATTACTGTTTGAGATCCTGATCCGTGTTCGATTCTACCAGGCCTTTGACTATTATATTGGATCTGTGGCAATGATTTTCTAGGTCTTCTGCTTGAATTTCAATATTTTGTGTAGTAATGGCTAAATGGCTATTTGATCCAGGAGTTCAGAATTCTGTTGAACTTTGTTGCAAGCTCTGAAAGGCCTCTCTGTGACATCCACCCTGTGACCTAATGCATTAATTTCCTCTCACCTCTTTCAGAAAGTTTTTTCAATTCCTCCTTTAGTATAGCAAATTGGTCCTCAAAAGTCGCTGTCAGCCTCTCAAGTCCACTAATGTAATCCTTAAAATCTTCTTTAACGCCATTTCTTGTCTTTCGAGAGCCATCCTCTCCCTTCCGGTTTTTCTCTCTCCTATCCTTAGGGTTCTCTTCCGTATGTTGGCACCATCGCCTTTCTAATTACCCACATCCTATGCATGCCTGCTTGACCGGGATCTGCTTCCCCTTTGTTTTGGGCATTTGAAGGGGGTTGCACGTCCCCTTTATTTCTCCTTGTTTCCACTTCCTTTGCTTCACCAAATCACTTAGCGGGCTTGGCCGCCATCTCTCTGGCCCCTTACCCCCGTAGGGGAATCCTCTTCTATGAACAAAGACCACACTGCTTCTTAATATTGGAGAAGTGGGTGGGGAGAAACTTCCTCTCACACAGTCTTGTGCCCCTGGCTTTCACCTAGCAATTTCCCTAGTGATGGGCCCCATGCGCTGGCATTCAACAGACTCCATTTGATCTCACCATTGCAAGTGTAGTTATGAATGGTAAGAAGATACCATTGAAGAGTTAGACCACCTGTGAGTCCAAGAACGTAATTTACACCATAAGATGTCCGTGTGGAAGATACTATGTGGGCAAGACTTCGAGACGCGCCAAAGAAAGGTGGACAGAATATAAGTCCCAAATTAGAACTCAGAATGTAAAATCCCAGTGTTTCGTCACTTCAGAGACAACAATCACAATATTTCCCAAATGAGATTTGCAATCCTAGTGGTGGTACATCCTCTACCAAGAGGAGGTGATTTACCTAAACTAGTCACTCAGAGGGAACTTTTATGGATACACAAATTGGATGCTATGGCACCACTTGGCCTAATTGCGGACTTCTACTTAGAGCCATTTCTCTGAGACACATCTACAGTAACCTTCATCTCCTCTCATTCCTTTTTTCTTTCTTAATTTCTTCCACGCTTCTCTTTTTCTCCCTCTTGTTTGTTGGGGGCTCCCATTACAACATTAGGCCATTGGCTTTAGAAAAGTTTGGGAACCCCATGAGGGACAGTCAGCTTACTGCCTTAAATGTGTCGGAAAAAAAGTTTTTATTTTGGGGGGGGGGGGTGCTCCCCAAACTCCAGTTTTTTTTAAAAAAACTATTTAACTATACCAAATTATAATAAACCTTTTACTATTTAAAAGAAAAAAATCAAAACTTTCGTTTCCAGCACTTTTGTGTCGAAACTTTTACCTGTTAAAACTATTTTTTCGAAACTTTGCCCGGACACCACTTTCAACATACCCTATACTGTGGAACAACGTATCTTTGGAACTATGTTAAGTTGTCAATGTGATACTGTTTTACTATGTTACTTTCTAAACTATGGCCATGAAGGTTGTTTTACGTCACAATTTTGTCATCCTGGGGTAAATGAATGACCATATTGAGTTCAGGAACAGGAGATACACAGTATATTAAAATTCCAACATCCACTTTCATGTACACTGGCGTTTTTCTCATCCTTTAAAATGCTCCGACCTTTAAGTGCTAACACACAAGCCGGTATGGCATCACACAGGCATCCCGTAAATTCATACTGAGAGGTAGTATTTACTCCACTTTATATGTGATTTGTTTGTTGCTAACCATTCAACAAATATGAAGGTCAATTGCGGTCTTTAATGGCCATCCGTATTCACCTCTTCAGGCCTCTTCATTTCCACACGTAGATATTTCATTATCAACTACATGTATGCCATCACTCTTGAGAGTCCTCTTGCATGTCGGGCTGAATCTTCGGGAAGCTGCATTAGCTTATTGACAGAAGATAAGTGTGCAACTATAACAGACAAATTCAAAATTCTGTCATAAATACTATTAATTTAATTTATGTATTCTGCTCACACTGACCCCACACGCGGATGCATGAGGGTATGTTATTATGAGACCGCATTAAGATTTACACACCCTACATTTCACTGGCATAATTTTTCAGTGAATGATCCGCAGTGATCCATAAAGAAGTTAACTATATCCTATGACTAGATCTTTTTCGGGAATGATGGTGTTTACAATGACGTCACGGGCACATGCGCGGAATGACATCACAGACATCATTTTTACATAAATAAACACTGCTTATATAATGGCGGCAGACGCTCCTGCAGGGTAAGCCACATCGGAACTCAGCGAAGTTTGTCAAGTCTTTGGAAGTACATTTTTGGATGCCAAGCCCTTAATAAGTATTTGTTCCTACAGCTTTGGGGAATGAACCTTTTTTGGTTTGTATGGGACATAATTAGTTCCTTTGGAAATATGGGCTTACTCTTGCTCAACTTTTATTTTCTCTCCCAGAACCTCTGTCTATTGGACATCTCCACTTGAGGATATTGGGGCTCTTCCCCAGACATGTAACCATATCCTGGGTTGATGCTTCAACGACTGTAAATCCTCTATTATCTTTTCTTTACCTACTGGAACAAAATCAGACTTTGGGCCCCTTGGTAAACAGAATTTTTGTACCTTTTACATTTTAGTTACCATGTAGACAGCTCCCTTCCGTGACTGGAGCTTCAAGGGCCATCTCATCTTTTTTGTGAACAATATTTCATCACTCAGTACTTGAAACCTCAGCATCCCCATATGGGAATCAACTTGATTTAGCAACCAGACAAGAAGGTTCCTTTTATCTAAAATCACAAGGTCAGACAACCGAAATATTATACTTCACATTTCTAATGCAATTTTTTATGTTGAAGAGAACAGTATATTTTGGAGTTTTTGTTGGGGTTACCTATGATGACGAAAGGATGTTCCTAAACTCTAGATCCACAGAAGAAAGGCATTGGTTAAATTACTGTTGCTGACAATTACCTGTGGTTATTTGATGACTAACAACTCCAGTTGCTTTATACAATTTCCCAACAACAGAATAGCATTGGATGAATAGGTCTTTTTTTTTGGGGTTCTAGTGACATCATGTTATAACTATTGAGAACGGGTCCCTGCTGAATTTTTTCAAAAAATATTTCTTTTGTGAATGTGACTCCGACAATGTTTAATAATGTACTTTTATTTCTGAAACATTAATTGTACAGATGAGTCAATGATTCTAATATAATGTTGTGTATATATTTATTCTTTAGAAAATTACATGCCCCTGATGAAGAGTGAATGACACTCAAAACGCTTTGGGCCCCCTTGGCATCATCACCATGAATAAAATGAAGATGATCCGGTGATAAATATTTGACTAAAGTTCTTTTTCTTGAAAATTGCTTAATGAATAGACAACACATATGATACTATGTGTATTTCATACTATTGACCTATTTGAATCTATACAGGTTTATAAAATACATATGAGTTATTGGTCTGTTTTTTCAGACAAAGTATAATGTGCAGGGGACGCGAGTTCCCTAACTGGGAACTTTCCTTTTGTCCTTAGTTATAAATGGTGCCCACGTTGATTAACGTCTGCCGGCAACTTCGTATCATTGGGTGGGGCGGGAAGGAAGGAGAAGGGGGAGGTACAGAGGACCAAATGAAGCATCCAATGTCTATGCTGTCTGCTGTATTATGCAGGGGGCCAACCACTTTTCCCCCAAGCACACCACTCCTCCTTCACTGCTCGTCTCCGGGTGGAGGCCCCAGTTACCTTCCATGCTCTGACCCTCAAACCACCGTCCCCTGGCTGGCAGACAACTCCTCTGGGCAAACTACAACACCCAGCACACCAGCACCAGAGCCAGCCCAAACGCATTGGCACAGCGGCCCGGCCCCATCATCCAAGGAGCGTTGCAACCCGGACCCAGACAGTTAACACTGCTGCAGCAAAAACCACCTCCAGCAGCCACACCCCTCTGATGCTCCTCCACGGTCCAGTATACCGTTTCCGCTTCTCTTTTTGCAAGCGGTGAGGGCGACCAGTTTTATTTTATTCCGTGGTCAGATCATAGGAGGAGGGGATACATGTTTTTGGTCAGGCCACTTACCGTTGCTTCAGCGAGTGATTCAGGAGGCCCAGGGTGGAGCACAGAGCCTCATGTCCCTACACTCTGGTAGCCATCTTGGAATCCCAGGACTGAGGTATTTTATCTGTCGCTTTTGTTTTCTATGTGCGTTTTGATGTGTGGGATCTGGCATGTAGACATTTTCAAATGTTTTAAATTCCCTTTTAAATGATTCCTTTCCTAGATGGTCAATCTGAAGGAGAAGGTTAAAGAACTTCACCATCAATACAAGGAAGCTTCTGAAGTTAAACCACCACGTGATATCACTGCAGAGTTCTTAGTAAAAAGCAAACACAGAGATTTGACAGCACTTTGTAAGGTAGTTATACACTTTATTTTCCCTTCCTTTGTGAAAACCTTTCATTTTGAATTAAATGTAATCCATGGTATAGTAACCAAGATAATCATTTTTTGTCCTTCGATGGTTGCTAATATCTTTCCATTTATTTCAATATCATTCTATGGGAGTTATTCCATATGTACATCTCTTTTCACAAAATAAATGTTACTATAATGGTTCCATTGAACTTCTTTATTTTGCATCATGATCTGAAACATGTTGGGTATGGTTTGAGACTTCGGCAGCAGAAAAGGCAAGTATTTTTTTCCACGTCACCATAGCCCAGTGATGGGTTTCTACCAGCTGAATGTCAGCAAGGACTCTCACGTCTTGTACTTGCACCTTTTTGCCTTGTGCACGACTTAACCTAGTGCCTAACTCTTGTGCATGAACCAATGAGCCCCACTCCTGCCCAATCGGAGGTGCCCTTTTCAGGTCCTGGTCCTAATCTTGGGGTGCAAGTGCTGGAAATGCAGTTTTTTACTGGCTGCAATATTTTGATTCTTTTTGGCCTAATATTGCTAACTGGTCTCTCCAGAGGCATTCCAAACCTATAACATGTGGGCGTACAATACCACTGCCAAGATAATCCCGGAGGTTCCCATGTTCCCTAAACCGGGCACAATACACACTGTGATGGAATAACTTATTCCACGTTAGTCATAACTGGTGGCTCCCAAAAAGCGCTCTCTCACGCCCCAGTCTTCTGCACTACCAAATCCCAAGGATGGGTAGATGCGGCAGAGCTCCCTCTTCTCTTAAACTGCATCGGTCAAGATCATGGAAGGTGCTGACTCATTTGCTGCTGTATCCAGGGTCCTCTCTTTACAGGCTTCTATGGTGACTTCACAAGACACCTGGTTTTTATCGGCTTTCTCTTCTCTAACCATAAAAACCTGGCCTTTTGAGTTATTCTCGCAGCATGCAGTAATTTGGAGTTATCCATCCCAGGCAGACTGGATCGATTGTTCAGTAGTGACAGCGGTTACAGCCCACCTTCCACTCTTCTACCACATTCTCATTGCCATATAGACTACCAGAGCTTTTATTGTTCACTGAGGACTTCCTAATCATTAGTTACAGTCCCTTCCTCTCAACAGTTCAATCCAGGCGGGTCGTCCGGGGTGCCGGAGGACACTGCAGCCATAGGCAGTCTCCTTATTTGACACTGAGGATTTCGCATCGGCACAACAGCTGCCTTAATACCCACTTTCCTGGCACTTTCACAGATTATAGTTTCCATAAAACCAGGGGCCCTCAAGCCCCTCTGTTGCCACAATCTCTATAACCGCCTGGTTCTAATCTCACTCGCTAGCCTACCATTTACAAAGTCCACCATCTTTTTCTCAAGTAGAGCTTTGGCCGTCACCCACATCATTCAAAGCTGGCCCCCAGGGGTCAGCATTGTGCTAAAACGTCATAAACCTATACAGAACAGCTGGACTTAACCCTCAGATTCAAGGTATTGTGTATTATGATCAGGAAAATGAGGATCATTTTAATTCTCTTCTATACCTGGGTTTTAGGGTGTTGGAATTTGTGTATTGTAAGGTTCCTGTCCCTTCACTGCCCAGTATGGCGGCCTAGTACTGTCCTTTACCCAATATCAAAGGTGTGATCCTAGCACAGGAGAACGTTTTGAAGGAAGTCAAACAGTTTTTGCACAAAGAAGCACAATTTCTTTGCAAACATTGGGAAGAGAGTCTTTTGTACATGACTATATCCACCTGACCCCCACTATTTGAGAAGCGAAGCGGTACCCAGGAACAGAGAAAGGTCAGAATAGGAGGAAGTTCCTGAATTGGAGTGTGGGGGTGGGGGGAATGGTGTCAGTACCCAGCGCCAAATGTGATCATGCAGGATAAACTCTAATGGAAATCATGCAGATGTGACTACTCAATCTGTAAGCTTCCTCTTAGTAGAACAAAAGTGTGAGGGCTGTGACGAATCAAGGGTATTTGTTCCTTCACTTAAATGGGGGTGGGGGGCTCACTTGGAGAGACTCCACCTTAAGGGAAAAGGACTCCTGTTCCTGTGAGGAACTTCCCAAACCCTCCACCATAGCGTATATGGCACTACCTGCGATGAGGAATACTCTATCTGGGAGCTTGGCTGTAGACATTGCTGAAACAAACGGTTTTGTTAAAGGAGAAGAACCTGTCTCTTTAAGGAGAGCTGTATATTTAATTGGGACGAGTAGGTGAAGAGAGAGAGAGAGAGAGGATCGCAAGCAGGGGAAGCCCCCTGACAGCTGCGTGCTCCAGAGAGCATACCGGAGGCGAAGAGCGAGTATTGTGAGCAGGAAAAGCCCCTTTACATCATTGTACCTTGGAGAGGCAGTGTCGAGCAGCTAGTGACTTTCAAGGAAGTGGAGCACGTGAGTCAGAAATGCCAGAGGCATAGCGTTTGCGAGAAAGGAGAAGCTGTAGAAAGCCAGCAGAAGAAAATCCTAGGTTTGGCTTTGGTGTGGCCACAATGACATTGTGGTGGGCAGTACGGCTGGGGAACAGCACTGAAACCATAACAGTGGGGAGTGTGCAAAGCTCCCTGGTGCCTGAACCCATAAATGGAAGCAACGAAGGAGAAGGCCGATAACTGGAAGCCAGTGACACTTAGAAGCACAAAATCTGAAGTGAGTGTCGAGCCCTACCATGTCCTGCACAATAAAAGCTAATGGGGAGACTGGGAGAAGCGAAAGGCCGCCTCAGCAGCCATATGAAGAGAAGAACTCGTCCCAGTAAGATAAATGAGATACTGAGCATAAAACTGTTTAACTGGAGGTGTGAAAACATGAGAAGGAGGATAACAAATAAACCAGAAGTAAAAGTGATTGTAGACTGGGCAAAAATACCATGGGAAGAAGGGAAAGTGCCCAATGGCTTAAAAAGTGAAGAGTGGAGAAAGCCAGAGATAAAGTCCAGTAATTACAAATGGGGGATCAATATATCCTATGAACAAGATAAGAGGAGAAACAATCTGAGTGAGAAACCCCAGGAGATACCGAAGGTTACATGCAAACAAGGCATACTCAAACTCAGAAAGCCTGGGTTATAAGACTCGGAGGCATACACGTTTACCACAGAGTATAAGGAAGTCCATCACGGAGAACTGTCGAAAACCTATCCCTTAAGAGGGAAGAAAACCTAAATATATTATGAACAAATCACAAGAACGTGTACAGCATGGGGTCCGGCATGGATTCACATGCTCATGAGTATTTCATGTCGCCAGACTGGGCATCCTCGGTAAAAGAAAACAGTTTCACTTTCAAACTGTAATTCGAGGGGATTGGGTCCTCCGACGTATTCCATATCTATGACATGTAATCACCACAGCTGTGCTGCTTCGGAAACTTTTTTCTGCGTCCTGCGTCGATGACGTCGATGCGCAGTCATCGAGGACCTCGTCCGACGCCATCCGATGTGATAAGTAGGACGCACGACGCCTGTAGCCTCAGTTCCGTTTTTTCCGCGAACGTGTTGCTTCGTGAATCTCGGTTAACGCCTCGACTCTTTGGAGTTCTATTCTTCTCGGTTCTTTGAACCTGTTAGTTTTTGTGAAAATCCTTCGTATGAAGATGTCTTCTACTTCGTCTTCGACCCCGCGTCCAGGCTTCAAGAAGTGCAGGGAGTGTGGGTCCAAGATGTCGGTGACGGACTCGCACGACGCCTGCCTCTGGCTCCTCGGGGAGGCCCACGACACGGATGACTATCGACTGCCAGTCGCTCACGTCCAAAGCCTTACGCGAACGTAAGAAGTAGTTGTCGGTAGGTCGGATGTCCAAGCCCCGGAAGTCGAAGTCTGCGGGGCTTTCGACGGATGATTCGAGGGGTGACTCTCCGCGTCATCGTCAGAAGTCTCGTGGGTCTCCTTCCAGGAGTCGGTCTCGCCACACCTCAGCCTCTTCGAGGCATTCTCGGAAGCGCCGACACCGGTCGTCTTCCAGGTTGTAACGCTCACCTGATTCCCACAGAGACGCTGACCCGAACTGGACTGCTACCGTTACTTCTATCGTGAGGCACTGGGCCCGGAAGATGCTCTGGACGGGGCCTCCGAATTTGGATTGCCTGGCTTGTAGAGGAAGTTTTCTGCAGGTGGAAGAAAAGGGATCGATTACCAGCTGGGGTGGGTATGTGTTCCCACCAATCTCCCGTTTCTCACTCTTCTTGACCCCCAACTTGGTTTCTGCAAGCTCTCACCTTAGGTATTGTAAAGATGAGCTCTCCATCCTGCTTCAAGTGCAGGGGTGCGTAGAATCCAGTTACGTCACTGGATGGGAAATAGTTGCAGACACTGTCCATTCGTCTCTCCTGCGGTAGCCGTAAGTATGAGTGTCTTTTCTCCACAGGAGCCGGGGCCCAGAAACCTAAAGCAGGTAAGTCTCTTGGTGAGTATTTGTTCTCCGTGCTTAGTTAGTGCTCACTATGTATTCCTCTTATGCAGGTGCTGGGATGTAGCTGGTGTTGTGGCCGCGGTGGAGGAAGGTAAGTGGAAGAAAAGCGACTGCTTACTTCTAATTCTTTTTCTGCTTACAGGTGCCGAGATGCTGCCGGCGACACAGCCGCTGTCGCGCGTGATGAGGCACGTAAGTAAGTGGAAGAAATGTGGCCGCTTTAGAGCGGGCACCTCTAATGACTGTCTTTTTCTGCCTTTCAGGTGCCGAGATGCTGCCGGCGTCGTGGCCGCGGTGGAGTTCGGCGAGGCCACGGATGGGTAAGGCAAGGCGGCACGGCTGCGAGCGTTTGACAGCGCTGCTAATCTTGTACCTTTCATTTGCAGGATCGTCGGAGGTAGGATTGCTGAGGCCGGATTCCGGTAAGTATAATTTCTAATGCTCGCCTTCTCTTTTCTTGTCTGTTTGCAGGTGTTCCGGGTGCTGGCGGGCGTGTCAGGAGCCAGGATGCAGGAGCCGACTCGGTGAGCGTCCTGCTGCTGATGCAGAATAACGCGAAGCACGTGTATTCCATAAATAGCAGAGAAGTGCTTCAGGTATGTGTTCTTCCACCGGCCCACCCAGTTAAGAAAAGAGTTCCTGAATAGAGGAAATAGTTCCTCCCAGCCCTGATGGCTGGGGACTTCAACCAGACTGGATTGTTCTGGGTAAGTATGCAGCATGGTCTGCCTCATGTAAGTCCACCCAAGCATTATTACACAGTTTATCAATATGAGCCCGGCGCCTATGGTGCTGGGACTGAAGTCCTTTATGAGCCTGGCGCCAGGACACGGTCCAAAAGGGCCCCTATAGGGGTCTGATGGGTCCAGAGATGTGGAAGAAGGGTCTGCTTCCGGGGGCGCTGGGCCAGTCCTGGCTCCTCGGGAGTAGTGCTCATGACACAGGTCCTCTTCGGAGGACTCTGCCCGGCACGTCGCGTACCCCACCAGCCATGCGACGCCGGAGGAATGGGCTTCCTTCGGGAAGAAAATGCTGGCGATTCCCGAGTCGCAGGGTACTAAGCCGTCCGCGCCCCTGAGTGGGGTCGGTCGTGAGAGGTCGAGAGACACCGCTCGCAAGAGTGGTCCGCACGAGTCACGGGAGAGGTCCCGTTCGGACAAAGAGACTCGTTCTCGACGCATTCGAGACCGTGTGCACCTGTGAGGTCTTCGAGGAAGACATCAACGTCTGAGGCGTTGAGGGCGTCGACAGGCTTTCTCGAGGCTCCGGCTCCGAGGAAGTGGTCCAAGCCGTCAACGCTCAGGTTGTCGAAGGACACGTTGGGGCTCCAGCTTCGAGGGCTGTGTCGACGCCGCTGATGCTGGCGGCGCTGCATCTGACCTCGACGCCGATTTCCTCGACGCCGGCGCAGATTCGCTCGACGCCATCGACGCCTTTCGTGTCGGAGGTACCCCGTGGCACGGGGGAACCCCCTAGGAAGGCTCTGGTTAAGAGCAAGCACTCTCGGGTGCCTTCTTTTCGCCACCTGGAATATATTTCAGAGGCGGATGAGGATTCTGATGGCCTGGTTCCTAGTCAGGTTCCAGATGAAATTGTCTCAGGCCATAGTCAGTTTGACGATTTGAGGCAGTCACTGCATGATGCCAGTGGACTGGACACCTCTCCGGAGGTGGAGTTTTGTAGGCCTGAGCCTGGCTCTCATGCTGATTCCTCGTACCGGCGCCTTATGGCTAGGGTTTCTGAGTACTTGGGATGGTCTGCTCCCCCAGGGGAGTTTGTGCAGGATGATCTAACGGACATCCTTGATGTTGGTCCCCCAACTGACCCGGTACTGCCATTCCATATGGCTTTACAGAGAAGGGTGGCGGCGGCTTGGACTGCTCCGGAGAGTCTCCCGGCGGTGGGCAGATCCTTGTCGCTAAAATACCGTCCAGCCAGTAGCGATCCCTGCTACTTGACCAGGCACCCTACTCCGGAGAGTTTGGTGGTACAGGCGGCCACGGCCCCGGCAAAGCAGGCGTCGTACCCTACCATCCCTCCTGATAGGGACGACAAACGTTTTGATGGCTGGGCGAAGAAAGTGTTTTCTTCTGGTGGTATGGCGCTTCAGGCGGCCAACTCCATTTGTGCCCTGTCTCGTTTCACACACACTCTGTGGAACTGTGTTGCATTAGCGGCTGAACATATTCCCGAAGGGGACGAACGGGATGGTTTCCTTGCTATGGTCCAGGATGGTAAGGATGCCATGTGTGAGTCCGTTCAGTCGCGTTTGGACTTAGCTGAATTCGTCAGTAGGTCCATGGCGGCGAGCACCGTGATACGCATGTTTGCGTGGTTGCGGAAGTCGGGGTTTGCTCCTGATGTGCAGTCCCGGCTCCTCAACATGCCCTTTGACGGTGAACACCTTTTTGGCAGCAAGGCTGACGAGAGCCTTGAGAGGTTGCAGACCTCAAAAGCTGCAGCGAAGTCGTTGGGCGCTGCAGTTCGCCAACCTCTGCCTTTTCGTCCTAGGGGACAGCAGTGGAGGGGTGGTTCCTTTCGCTATTACTCATCCTTCAGTAAAGCGAGAGGAGCTGGCAGTCCAAGAGGTCAACGCAGGGGTACCAGAGGTGGACGACAGGGTACCCGTGGTGCCAAGGCCGCTCGGGCAGTTGCCTCTTTGACCTCAGATAACGCTGCAGCTGCTCCCACTCAGTCATGAGGCCATGTCCCATGGTTCGCCGGTTGGGGGAAGGCTGGTTCTGGAGATCATAACCCACGGCTACTGTCTTCCCTTTCGGCACAGGCCTTGCGACAATCCACTGGGGAACCTCTCTTTGCAGAGTCCGGATCCGCTCCTTGCGCAGGAAATTCAAGCCCTGCTGGAGAAAGGCGCCATAGAACTGGTGCCTGTAGCGGAGAGGAACAAGGGATGGTATTCCCCTTATTTTTTGATTTCGAAGAAAGACGGGGGATTGAGACCCATCATGGCGGTTTGAACAAACTCCTCAGGAAGGACAAGTTCAAGATGGTTACTCTCTCTCAAGTCCTCTAGGCCCTTCAGCTTCAGGACTGGTTGGCGTCACTCGACCTCAAGGATGCTTACTTCCATGTGCCGATCCATCCCAAGCACAAGAAGTACCTGAGGTTCGCGGTTGGCGACTCGCACTTTGTTTCGGGTCCTGCCGTTTGGATTGACCCTCCGCCCCGAGGGTTTTCACCAAGCTCATGGTGGTGGTGGCAGCGCATCTCGGGCAAGGGGGGATTCACGTCTACCCCTACCTGGACGATTGGTTGATCAGGGGGAGCTCTCCCGAGCAAGTCCTGGATCATCTGTCCGTCACCTGCCACTCCCTTCACAGGCTGGGCTTCTCCCTCAATTTAAAGAAGTCCCATTTGACGCCAACACAGCGGCTCCAGTACATCGGAGCAGTGCTCGACACTTTCCTGGGGCAGTGTTTTCCTCCCCAGGTGAGGGCTCTTCACATTCAGCAGATGGTGCACAAGTTTCAGCATGCCCAGACGCTCCCAGCGTTCGAGTTCTTGAGGTTGCTCGGCCTCATGGTATCCTGCATTCTTCTGGTGCCAGAGGCTCACCTGCGGATGAGATCTTTGCAGTGGGCACTCAAGACGCAATGGTCGCAGTCCTCCGGCAGGATGTCGGACCCGGTTCAGGTGCCGCCCTCGGTCGTCCGGGACCTTCTGTGGTGGGCCGTCGAAGGCAACTTGATGAAGGGGGCTCCATTTTGGCTTCCCTGGCCGGAGGTGACGATCGTGACGGATGCATCCCTCACCGGATGGGGAGATCATGCCAATGGGCTGGCTGACAGCGGTCGTTGGTCTCTGTCGGAGTCCAGACTCCATATCAATCTGTTGGAGCTGAGGGCTGTCAGGCTAGCCCTGAAGGCTTTTCTGCCGACTGTGCGAGGAAAGAGTGTCCTTATCCTGACGGACAACACAGTGGCCATGCACTACCTCAACAAAAAGGGGGGGGCAGGGTCACTTCCTCTGTGCAGGGTGGCGATGCAGTTCGAGTTCTGGGCCATCTAGCGGGAAGTTTCGATCTCGGCAGTTCATCTGGCCGGAGATGAAAACGTGATGGCGGACGCTCTGAGCAGGCAGAGCGCGATCTCTCACGAGTGGAGATCTTCGCCCTTTGGGGGACCCCTCAAGTGGATCTCTTCGCCTCCAGTGTCAACCGGAAGTGCGAAAGGTTTTGCTCCCGGGAATTTCCTCCAAAAGGAGCCTTAGGAGACGCGTTTGTGGTGGAGTGGTCATTCTCACTGCTGTACGCGTTTCCTCCAGTCCCCGTCATCCCACAAGTGCTGCGGAGGTTACGGAAGTTCGGTTCCCGGATGGTCCTCATTGCTCCGGCATGTGCTCGGAGGACTTGGTACCCGGACCTTCTCGACTTGTCCATCTGCCCTCAACGTCGTCTTCCCTACCGAGACGATCTGCTCTCACGGGAGGGGGGGGGGGTCAGGTTCTCCATCCAGAGGTCAGATCCCTCAACCTTCACGCTTGGCTTCTGAAAGGTTGAGGTATAAGGATTGGGACCTCCCTGAAGACGTGATGGAGGTGTTGCTTTCGGCCCGAAGGCCAGCCACAAAGTCTCTGTACCGTTGCCGTAAGTTCTGTGACTGGTGCAGAGTTCAGAATGTGGATCCTTTTGCATGTGACATCCCCATGGTTCTGTCCTTTTTACTTTCTTTGGCCCACAGGGGCTTGCAAGTGGGTACCATTAAAGGATACCTGGCGGCGCTGTCCATCTTTAAGCGCTCTTCTGAAGAGTGTTCTTACTTTAAAATCACTTTAATTTCACAGTTTCTGAAAGGGCTCACTAATGTGTACCCTCCGTCACCTTTCCTGGTGCCCGGTTGGGATTTAAACGTTGTTCTTAAGTTTTTTTATGGGTGCTTCGTTTGAGCCTTTACATTCTTGCCCTTTGAGGCTGTTAACTCTGAAAACTGTGTTTTTAGTTGCGGTTACTTCCGCTCGCAGAGTGAGTGAGTTACAGGCACTTTCAGTTAAGCCACCCTTCACTGTATTTCACAAGGACAGGGTTGTCCTTAGAGTTCGTCCTTATTTTCTTCCGAAGGTAGTGACGGAATTTCATTAGGCCCAGAAGGTTGTTCTTCCGGCATTCTATCCTTCTCCGCATCCTGGTAAGGAAGAGGAGAGGCTCCATAGGCTTGATCCTAGGAGAGCTTTAAGCTTTTATGTTTCACGCATGTCCCGGGTCAGAGTGGACGATCAACTCTTTATTGGTTACGCTGGAAAGCGTTTGGGGCAAGCTGTGACGAAACAGACTCTCGCTTGATTATTTTGGCCATCTCAGAGTATTACCGATTGGCGGGTAAGGATCCACCGGCTGGCTTGCGGGCCCATTCTACCAGGGGTATGGCTGCATCTACTGGCCTGCAGAGGGGTGTTCCTATTCGCAACATCTGTGATGCAGCCACCTGGGCTTCAGTACATACATTTGTACGTCACTATTCCCTCGATTCCATCCGAGGACGGGATCTGGTCTTTGGCAAGGCGGTCCTTTGCTCTATTTGATTGGCTATTCTAAATTTTGATTCTAAATTCTTTCCCTCCTCCTTGCTCTGGTACTGCTTTGGGAGTCTGTCATAGATATGGAATACGTCGGAGGACTCAATCCCCTCGAAGAACAAGTTACTTTCTTACCTGGTAACGTTCTTTCGATGGGATGGTCCGATGACGTATTCCATATCCCGCCCGCCCTGCCTTCCCCGCTGCAGAATTTCTTTTGCAATTGCAGCTTACGTTCCGCAAGGCTTTGTGTCTGACTGGCAGTTGACTAATGTCACACGTTCTGGGGGAAAAAACTACAACTGAGGCTACGAGCGTTGTGCGTCCTACTTATCACATCGGATGACGTCGGACGTCGGAGGAGGTCCTCGACGACGGCGCATCAACGTCATCGACGCAGGACGCAGACAAAAGTTTCCGAAGTAGCACAGCTGTGGTGTCATGATCTCTGCTCCCAAAATATCAGGACTTGCCCGACTCCCTTGGAAGCAGACCCATAACCCCGGTTCCGAGTGCCAGCCAGTCCCAATTGGGACCTTTTGGACCCTGTCCTGACGCCAGTGG
Organism: Ambystoma mexicanum; assembly: GCF_040938575.1. NCBI lineage: Eukaryota > Metazoa > Chordata > Amphibia > Caudata > Ambystomatidae > Ambystoma > Ambystoma mexicanum. The sequence continues at coordinate 177,026,594 of NC_090934.1, forward strand.
CACCAGGCTCATAAAGATGTCCAGTCCCAGTGCTGGAAGCGCCGGGCTCATAATGCCTGGGTGGACTTACCTGCAGCAGACCATGCTGCTTACTTACCTTACAGTTGAACCCCTGATCCTCTTCTGTTTGGGACTACTTTTCCTGTTGGGTGGGGCAGGAGCCACTCCCTAGGTTCAGAACACTGGAACTCTTCTGGAAAGGAGGAACTCTTTTCTGTGGAAGGAACCTAAGCACTACAGGAGGCTATTTAAACCACACCCGATGGATGAATCTTGCTTTGCGTTATTCTGCATTCTCTGCAGCAGAACGTTCATCGTGTCTTCTGCTTCTGATCCTGGGCCTAAGGGAACAAAGGCTTACCATCCTGGAATCCAGTCTTCAGCAGCACCTGTAAAGACAAAGAAAGAACAGGTTAGCACTACGGTCTTCAGTGGCAGCGCATCTCTTACCTGGTCCATCGGCTGTCACCAACGCCTCGCGCTGCATTCCGGCATCTGAAAGACAAAGGCTTACCTACTCTTCGCATGCTCCGGAGGTCTTCGCACTGCATTCCGGCATCTGAAAGACAAAAGCTTACCAGCTCTTCGCACGCTCCGGAGGCCTTCGGCGCTGCATCCCGCATCTGAAAGACAAAAGAAGGTGCGTTTAAAGACATTGGGCAACTTTATTACTCACGTGCCATTACTCCTTCCCACGCCGAATCCAGTGGGTATTCCAGCACCCTTCAGCTTCTCTAAAGCTCCGAACTTGTACCTGCAAGATAAAAGGGACAGTTAGTGCGCTTCGTGATGCAGGCTACAAGCGCTTACTTACGTGCTTCCAGGCGCTTCTATTCCTCACGCGGGTTCGATCCTCAACTCTCATCAGCCCGCCATCTGCCATCGCCGGAACCCTGCAAAACAAGAGATATCATTACAAAAGACTTTTAAGACATTTGAAGTGCCCAGAACTTACCGTTCGTGCAGTTAACGACGGACAGCAGTCCTCTGAGGTCAAGAGGCCTGCACCCTTATCCAGTGAAGAAACTGGTTACGGCACCCTGCCCCGAGGCAGATGGAGAGCTCGGCGTTCACTTACCTAAGGTGAGGGCGTTAACCTTTGGGGTTCTACAGGAGAAGAGAAAGGGAAGAAGAGAGAGGCACCCAATAACCCCAGTTCATTAATCCCATATTTTCTATCTGCAGACATCTTACTCTTCGAGTCAGACATACAGTGCACAGAGGTCCAGCCCAAAGAGCCAACCGTGTGTTGCACATCACCTTTGAAGATACGGCATTCACCCAGTCAAGACCGGCGCCTCTGTGGGAATCAGGTGAGCGTTACATGTGGTGATTACATGTAATAGATATGGAATACGTCGTCGGAACATCCCATCGAAAGAACGTTACCAGGTAAGAAAGTAACTTGTTCTTCTCCTTTAAACCAATCACTGTCCCCTAGGTCATACTGTCCCCATCCAATGACAGTCCTCTCCCATAGCCCCTCCACTGGCAGCCATCTTGATCTTTGTGTTTTCAACGGGAAAGGGTTCTATTTTTCATTCCGTGAGAGCCTGTGTGCTCTCTTCTCCATCTGCCGACAGGAGGTATCCGTTGTCTGAAAATTTCAGCACTACTTAAGGGTGATGATCGTCGAAGTTTCCAGAATGGCATTGGGCGTACTTTGAACCCTCCTACCATGATGGAGGAGAAGGAATGAAGATCCATCTTCAAGTCCTGCACCCAGCGCGGGCTACGGTTTGTTTGTCGACAAGCACCTGCAATGCCTCTAGTGCCTTCATCCAAACCACAAGGAAGGAGAATGCGAGATATGCCTTGGTTTCTCTAAGACAATGACGAAGGATAGGCACAGTAGACTGGCAGCATGGCTGAAAGCCATGGCCTCTGCCCTGTGATCCGAGCAGGTTCATGCCTCGCCAAGGCCCAGCAGGAGCAGTCTTCCAAGTCCTTTGAGTGTGCATCATAATCTGTGGGTGCCCAAGACAAGGCCAAGAACCGCAAGTCAGAATCGACTGGGGTCGTTGTGGAAGCGGGTCCCGTGGTGGACATGGCACGATAGACAACACCAGGCGGCAACCGAGCTGCTCTTCAAAAAGGAAATGATCCAACCCGGAAAACTGCGGGAGAGACCTGAGGAGCCGCAGACAGAGGAAGGCTGAACTGCCCAAGAAAGCCCAATCGGTGCAGGATGAGACGGTCGAGTTGGGGGCAGCTGCTCTCACAAAGGCTAAGGGGATGACCCTGCGCAGATAGCCCCCGCAGCTCAGAAGGTATCCCAGCCCCCGAGGCGTGAAACCGCCGCAGTGACGTTGGCAAAGTCTGCTGTCACGCCAGAGAAGGGGACTCTGTCTCAGAACCCGGCTCCAAAGCCTCAGGGTGGGAAAAGGGGACGGGGTGGGCAAGGAGCCCCCGGAGCAGTCCAAGCTGTGTCCCAAACCATGTAAGTTTCGTCTACGGACGAGAAGGACCTGGAGTCCTTACACACGGTCCATGTGGAAGAGGAGGGCAACGAAGATGGCGCAGGTCCCAGTATTCTGTTCATGCCGGCTCACCCGAGAGATGTCTCTGGACATCCTGCCGACCCTCCACACCTTGGTGTCGGAGGATGTCACTGGGCCTGGTTCCAATGGTTCACATAGCAATTTAACATAAGGTTATACAGTTGCCAGGACTACAAAGAGATTTACACTAATCTATTATGTATATTCACATTGAGTTTTACCTGCAATTTGCACTGCGTTCGCCTTGGCATTTACGCAGCACACACAAGAACATTAAGTAGTTCTGTTACTTTGACAACGGAACTACACAAGGAATGCTACGCGTGTTCACGGCTCAAATCGAGCCCAGGGAGGAGAGGTTACTCGCGCCAGCAGGTGAGTCTGTATTAGAATTTACCGGTTAGGCAGATTTCTGCACGCAATCAGCAGACTGACCCACAATATATATTTGCAACACAGATTGTGATCAGCGTGGCACTTCCCACCAGATCAGTGAATGCTACACAGCAAAGTCGTCATTCAGCCTATATCAGGACTAGATCCTGCAACAAACAGTTTTACAACAGTACAGGTAACAAGTTGAGTTAAGCATACATAACATTCTGATTACTTATTGGGTTTAATTAACTCGCTTGCTTTCTTTTATTTTATTTTGGATTCCATGGGATTACCGCATTTTAAAAACATTATGAACATGGTACATTGTGCAATTATTTTACATTTACCTGACATTTCCATGTATACATTGTGTTACCATTGATGCATTATGAATTTCGTTATGTTAGTTAAGATTCACCCTGATGAAGGAGGAAACTCCGAAATTCATTGGCATCGAAATGCATCGATTTTTTTGATTTATTACACAAACTTGAGAATAACATTCATACTTGCTTTTTCTACAAGTCACAAACTTAACCCAGTTTGGGTACAAACAGAGAGCGACTGTGTAGCTTGGTATGTTTACACAGCTTTCTGTCCCACTGAGGTTGCAACCATCACTGGATTCTGTTTCAGCGGCTGCGAGGAAACTGTCAGCTAACCTGTGTTCGTCGTCTTTAGTCCCTTTGACAACGTGGGGAAGAAGGACGCCATGGGAAGAAAGGTGATTTACACCGCAGCACCCACCATCAAGGTGGCCAACGCGCTGTCGATCATAGCCAGGTATGACTGGGAGCTGTGGTACAATCTGGGTCAGATTTTGGAATTCCTCCCCGATGACAAGAGGATGGAGGGAATTGCTCTCTTCCAGGAAGTGGAGATAGTGTCGGATCATGCCATCACACTGGCACTGTACGTTGCCGACACAGGGTTTTGGCAGATGAGGAACGGTGTCTGCCTTCGTGGCCAAGGCTGGATGAAGGCCACACATTTCCACCAGGAGGTCCAGGCGAAGGTACTTGACATGGCTTCCGACAGAGATTACCTTTTGGGGAAGGTAGTCTGCGAGCCGCTACAGGCCAGAAAGGCGGATACGGAGACTGCCTTTTCCCTGGACACTCTCCAGCCAGGGCTGCTCTTCTTTTCACTCCTCAGGTGGAAAGTCAAGGAGGTCTTCAAAAGGTTTCTGATCGTACCGTCATTCTTCCAGATCCACGACCCAGGAAGCGTACAGAGGCTGTTCCCAGGCCTACGGAGGCAGAGGACAAAATCACCACAATGTTCTACATCAGGAAATGAGGGGACGGGGGGGAAGGTTCATCCCCAGCGCTCTCCAAGGAAGCACAGGACTTGTGGCGCAGGGCCGTCGGACAAAAGATGTTCCTCGTTCCTCTCCACCTGGCGGGAGTCAACACCATTTGCTGACTCCCTCAACAGGGACCTGCACTCCTGCTTTTAGTGGAAACTTCGGCAGGACCAGGTGTACTGCATATTCGTCAAGTGGGGCTGGCAGCAGCGAACTCCAAATGGCAGATGTTTGCCAGCAGACTCAATCAACCGAGGAGCCTGGGGGACACATTCTCCTTCCTGTCGAAGGCCTGTTTCTGTATGCATTTCCTCCGTTGCCTCTCCGCTATGAGTCATCAACACACTCAGGCAGTGCCAATGCAGGATGACACTCTTCGCCCCGGCGAGGCCAAGTCAGATTTGGTGCCTGGACCTTCTCAGCCTGTCAGTGTCGCCTTCGGCCAAGGTGCCAGTTGTTCCGGGTCTTCTCACCAGAGGAGGAGGCGCAATCCTTGACCACAACCCAGGATCGTTGAACCCGAGGCCTTGGCTCCTGCAGCCCTGGAGTTTGGAGGATATGAGTTGCCTGCACACTATAGGGAGGTCCTCTCCAAGGCCAGGGCAACGTCGACTTTGAAGTGCTACGCTCAAAAGTGGAAGCGCTTCGCTACATGCTGCCCGTTGCAGAAGATTAGCCCGCCTGAGGGTCTCGGCCCTGCAGATTCCTCCATAATTGCTATCCTTGGCCAGGGCTGGACTGGAGCAGGCCTCTATCAAGGTAAATCTGGCGGCTATTTCCCGCTACACCAGGTCTCCAGGAAGGCTGTCGAGAGACACGGTCGGGGCTCTGCCCTCGAGGCCTGTGTCGAAGCTGTCGGCACCGCGCTCGACGTCGATGCCGATTCCATCGACTCCCTCGACGCCTTTTGAGGCGGCTTTGTCGGGGATGCCTCGTGGTATGTGGGAACCCCCCAGAAAGGTTTTGGCTAAGGCAAAACATGTCTTTGTTCCTTTTTCAGTTCCCTCTTTCCAGCCTCTGGATTATATTTCTGAGGTGGATGAGGGGTCTGAGGAAGGTGTGGTTCCTGCAGAGGTCCCTGATGACATTGTTTCTGGTCATAGCCAGCATGAGGACCTGCGCCAGTCATTGGATGACGCTATTGGACTCAACACTTCTCTGGAGGTTGAATTTGGTAGGCCTGAGCCTGGCACGCATGCCGACTCCTCTTAACAGCACCTGATGTCAAGGGTCACGGATTACCTGGGGTGGTCTACCCCTCCCCCACCCCCTCTTGGGATTTTCAGCAGGATGACCTGACTGATATCCTGGACCAAGGTCCGCCAACTGACCCGGTGCTGCCATTCCATATGGCCTTGCAGAGAAGGGTGGCTGCGGCTAGGACTTCAGAGTGTCTCCAGGCAGTGAGCAAGTACTTGCCGAAGAAATATCGTCCAGCCAGTGGCGACCCCTGCTACTTGACCACACACACCCCACTCCGGAAAGTTTGGTGGTGCAGGCGGCTTCGGCCCCCGCAAAGCAGGCATCGTACCCTACCATCCCTCCTGATAGGGACGACAAACGTTTTGACGGCTGGGCGAAGAAGGGGGTATGGAGCTTCAGGCTGCCAACTCTGTTTGTGACTTGTCTCGTTTCTAGCACACTCTGTGGAACTGCATTTCCCTAGCGGCTGATCATATTCCCGAAGGGGAGGAACGGAATGGTTTCCTTGCTATTGTGCCGGATGGCAAGGATGCCATGTGTGAAGTCCATTCAGTCGGGGCTGGACATGGTTGATTGCGTCAGCCGGTCCATGGCGGCGAGCACCGTGATACGCAGGTTTGCGTGGTTGCGGAAGTCGGGATTGCTCCTGATTTGCAAGCTCGGCTCCTCAACATGCCCTTTGATGGTGAACATCTTTTTAGCAGCAAGGCTGACGAGAGCCTTGAGAGGATGCAGACCTCCAAAGCTGCAGCGAAGTCGTTTGGCGCTGCAGTTCGCCAACCTTCGCCTTTTCGTCCTAGAGGACAGCAATGGAGGGGAGGTTCCTTTTGATATTACTCGTCCTTTAGTAAATCGAGGGGAGCTGCAAGTCAAAGGGGCAACCGTAGGATTGCCAGAGGTGGAAAACAAGGTACTCGAGGTGCCAAGGCCGCGGGAGCAGTTGCCTCTTTGCCCTCTGACACTGTTGCCTCTTTGCCCTCTGACACTGTTGCCTCTTTGCCCTCTGACACTGTTGCCTCTTTGCCCTCTGACACTGTTGCCTCTTTGCCCACTGTTGCAGCCGCTTCAGCTCAGTCCTGAGGCCCATGCTTCTCTGGTTGGGGGAAGGCTGTCGCAGCATCTGGTAGAATGGCGAGCCTTTACTTCAGATGTGTGGGTTCTGGAAGATCATAGCCCACGGCTACTGTCTTCCTTTCCGGCAGAGGTCTCACGACAATCCACCAGGGAATCGCTCTTTGAAGAGTCCGGATCCGCTCCTTGCGCAGGAAATTCAATCCCTGCTGGAGAAAGGTGCCATAGAACTGGTGCCTGTAGCGGAGAGGAACAAGGGATGGTATTCCCCCTTATTTTTTGATTTCGAAGAAAGACGGGGGATTGAGACCCATCATGGACTTGTGCGGTTTGAACAAGCTCCTCAGGAAGCACAAGTTCAAGATGGTTACTCTTTCTCAAGTCCTCCAGGCCCTTCAACTGCAGGACTGGTTGGTGTCTCTCGACCTCAAGGACGCTTATTTTCATGTGCCGATCCATCCAAAGCACAAGTAGTACCTAAGGTTCGCGGTTGGCGACTCACACTTTCAGTTTCTGGTCCTGCCGTTCGGATTGACCTCTGCCCAGAGGGTCTTCACCAAGCTCATGGTGGTGGTGGTGGCAGCGTACCTCAGGAAAGGGGGAGATTCACGTCTACCCCTAACTGGACGATTGGTTGGTCAGGGCGCGCTCTCCTGAGCAAGTCCTGGCTCATCTGTCCGTCACCTGTCACTCCCTTCACAAGCTGGGCTTCTCCCTCAACTTAAAGAAGTCCAACTTGACCACAACTCTGTGGCTCCAGTACATCAGAGCAGTGCTCGACACGTCCCTGGGGTTGTTTTCCTCCCCAGGTGAGGGCTCACCACATTCAACTGATGGTGCACAAGTTTCAACATGCCCAGATTCTCCCAGCGTTCGAGTTCTTGAGGTTGCTCGGCCTCATGGCATCCTGCATTCTTCTTGTGCCAGAGGTCAGGTTGCGGATGAGATCTCTGCAATGGGCCCTCAAGCTTCAATGGTCAGTCTTCCGGCAGGTTGTCGGACCCCGTTGAGGTGCTGCCCTCGGTCGCCCAGGACCTTCTGTGGTGGACTGTCGAAGGCAATCTGATGAGGGGGGCTCCATTTTGGCTGCCCTGGCCAGAGGTGACGATCGCAACGGACGCGTCCCTCACGGGATGGGGAGCTCATGCCAACGAGTTGACAGTCAGCAGTGGTTGGTCTCCGTCGGAGTCCACATTCCATATCAATCTGTTGGAGCTGAGGGCCATCAGGCTTTTCTGCCGGCTGTGCGAGGGAAGACTGTCCTGATTCTGACGGACAACACAATGGCCATGCACTACCTCAACAAAAAGGGGGGGCAGGGTCACTTCCTCTGTGCAGGGAGGCGATGCAGCTCTGGTTCTGGGCCATCCAGCAGGAACTTTCGATCTCGGCAGTTCATCTGGCTGGAGACGAAAACGAGACGACGGACGCTCTGAGCAGGCAGAGCGCGATCTCTCACGAGTGGGAGTTGGCTCAGGAGATTCTCCTGGAGATCTTCGCCCCTTGGGGGACCCCTCAAGTGGATCTCTTCGCCTCCAGTGTCAACCGGAAGTGCGACAGGTTCTGCTCGCGGGAATTTCCTCCAAGAGGAGCCTTAAGAGACGCGTTCGTAGTGGATTGGTCCTTCCCACTGCTGTACGCGTTTCCTCCAGTCCCTGCCATCCCGCAAGTGCTGCGGAGGCTGCGGAGGTTCGGTTCCTGGATGATCCTCATTGCTCCGGCATGGGCACGGAGGACGTGGTCCATCTGCCCTCCATGTAATTTCTCAGTAATTTCGCAGTTTCTAAAAGGGCTCACTAATGTCTGACCTCTGTCACCTTTCCAGGTGCCCGGTTGGGATTTGAACCTTGTTCTGAAATTCCTTATGGGTGCTCCGTTTGAGCCTTTGCATTCTTGTCCTTTTTGACTGTTGACCCTGAAAACTCTATTTTTAGTTGCGGTAACATCTGCTCGCTGTGTGAGTTACAGGCACTTTCAGTTAAGCCACCCTGCACTGTGTTTTCTTCCAAAGGTGGTGTTGGAATTTCATTTAAGCCAGAAGGGTATTCTCACGGCATTTTATCCTCCTCCGCACCCTGGTAAGGACGAGGAGAGGCTCCATAGGTTGGATCCTAGGAGAGCTTTAAGTTTCTACATTTCACGCATGTCCCGGGTCAGAGTGGACGATCATCTTTTTATTTGTTACGGTGGAAGGCGTTTGGGACAAGCTGTGACTAAGCAGACTTTGTCTAGATGGATTATATTGGCAATTTCTGAATGTTACCGCCCGGTGGGTAAGGACCCTCCGGTAGGCTTATGGGCCCATTCGACTAGGGGTATGGCTGCCTCTACTGCCCTGCAGAGGGGTGTTCCTAATAGTAACATCTGTGACGCAGCCGCTTGGGCTTTGGTCCATAATTTTGTACGTCACTACTCCCTAGATTCTATCCATGGGCAGGATCTGGCCTTTGGCAAGGCGGTCCTTTACTCTGCAATTTGGTTGGGCATTCTAAATTTGTATATTCTAAATTCTTTTCTCACCTCCTTACGTTGGTACTCTGTCATAGATATGGAATACGTCGGAGGACCCAATCCCCTCGAAGAACAAGGGGGTAACGTTACTCCTGGTAACGTTCTTTCGATGGGATGGTCCGACGACGTATTCCATATCGCTCCCTCCCTATCTGCCCCGCTACAGAATTTCTTATGCGATTGCAGCTTACGTTTCCGAAAGGCTTTCTGTGGCCATACTGGCAGATGATTGGTGCCACATGTTCTGGGGAAAAACTACAACTGAGGCTATGGGCGTCGTGCATCCTACTAATAACATCCGGTGACTCCGGCTCAACGGAGGCCCTCGAGGACAGCGTATCAACGTCATCGACGCAGACGCCGAAAGATTTTCCGAAGCAGCACAGCTGTGGTGATTAATGTCATAGATATGGAATACGTCGTCGGACCATCCCATCGAAAGAACGTTACCAGGTAAGAGAGTAACTTGTTCATCTCAAGGTGGCTTTCCAGCTGCTCATGCACGGTCATTGGTTGGCGTACCGCTGCTGCACGGCCGTCTGAGAGCCCACTCTACCAGAGCGATCACTGCAGCGACGGCATTCCTGTCTGGTGTGCTCCTGCTGGACATCTACAGGACGGCTGCGTGGAGTTACACGCACACCTTCACGAAATTCTACCGCTTTGACAGGGATTCCAGGGAGGAGTCCAGAGTCGGCCAATGAGTGCTACGCAACCTGTTTGCTTGAGGGGGAGTCTGTTCCAGAGTTAAGAGTTGATTGCTTCTCTTGAGCCTTGCTGCCTTCCGTGTTTACGTAATGTTGTACTGCTATGTATTAATTTTTCATGCGCATGTGAATCTATGCCAGACCCCATGCTGGAGGAGGAACAAGTAACTTACCTGTAACTACTGTTCTCCAGCATGGGTCTGGCATGGATGCGAACCCTCCCTCCATCCCCTCTGCGGTTCTTATTGATCATACTGCCACTTTTGTGCTTACCAAATCTGAAGATGGCTGCTAGGGGAGGGGCTAATGGAGAGGATTGTCAATAGATGGGGGCAGTATGACCCAGAGGACAGTGATTGGTTTAAAGGAAAAATACAGTTTGTAAGTTAAACTGTTTTTTCTTTTACAGAGGCTTCCCAGCCAGATCCCATGCTGGAGAACAATAGTTATAGGTAGGTAACTTGTTTCTTATCAAGGAGATGTCAAGAGACTGTTCAGAGACGTTGCTAAGAAAACTTGAAATAAAGAAGAAACATCCAGGAGAAGAGACATTCTTTTGTTCTCATTTAAGTTAGCATAGTGGTAGGGTCAGTTAGTTTGGACCGTGGACATATTCATTTGGTCCTTCCTGATGCTGGACGTGCACCTGTAGTTTATTTAAATGGGCAGGAATACCCTCTAGCATTACGGATAGATGGGCCTTATTCTTATAATTTTATTAAACCTCAGTCAAAATGTCCTTAACGTGTCCGACTCCTCCTTCTAACCAGCCATATGGTGTCAATAGTGGGATATCAACCAACTGATAGAAGTTGCAGGACCTGTGCTGTGTACTAAGCTAAGTCACAAAACTGAAGTCCCTCCGCTAGCCACGGAGAAGTCCATAGGATTTGACTTACAAAGTACAGAGTCTAATCTTGATTTCACCAGGGGAGAGGCACTTAATAACGTCAGCTCTTACCCTGTCCCCTCCCAAGGGAACCTATGTTAGGCTAACCTCAAAATCAGGATTGGCCTGGAGACATGGGTTGGATGTCATGGCAGGTGTCGTCAACCCTGATTTTAGGGGATATATGAAAATTCCATTGTACAATCACAGGACTAATCCCTACACAGTGAAAGGGGATGAGAGGGAGAAAATAGCCTAAGAGCTCCTTATGAAAAAAACTAATTCTGGTACCCCAAGAGGTAGAGGCTTTAAAAGAGAATGAAAGCAGTTCAAGAGGGTTTTGTGAGGCAGATCTCCCCATAGCGGAGACCCGCTGAGAAGAGAGAGGAGGTTGACCATTATCTGACCTAACCATTCACCAGCAAAATGACCATGTCCTTACAGAGGCCTTTGGTAGAGTAACCACTGAGGAATATTGACACACTCAAGCAAGCCCTTTCTTATTCATAAAGAAAGTTTTGTGTTGCGGGCATATCACAAGATAGGGTGTATACCAAACTCAACTTGTACTTCCCTGAAACCATGGAAGAATTGTCTTGGAGGTGGCCCATTCACATCTGTGAAAAGAATAAGCCTGTTGTTTCCAACAAGTGACCCCTAGTGCACTCCTGTGGGACTAATCCCAATTATGTTCTCACAGCATATGAATGTGAAAAGATAGGTCTTAATTTCAATGAAGCACTTAGCTCATTTTCAAAACTGATTTTAATTTGAAAAAAGAAAAGCAAATTCTGTTAAAAGAAACGGCTTGTGTGTGTAAATCAAATATCACGGTGGGTTCAAAAACGTAAAGTAAACAATTTGGCAGAATTGAAAGATTAACTTTCAAACTGTTTCCAATGTACAAACTGGTACAAGAAGAACACACAGATTATCAAAAATAATAATCACCTTTTCAAGCAGTTAAACCAGAAGTGTTCAATCCTAAATGTTGACACTGGTCAATTACCAACACTTTTTGATTCCATTGTCCGTTTTCAAGGCTGATTTACTGCTTTTTCTAAACTTAGACCTAGAATGCATGTTAACCCATTAGTGCTAATTCTTAATAGATTATAGCCAATTGATGACATAATGTAATCTCAATTACTGACCTCTGATGGAGTTCCCATCATGCAGGTGAAGCCCTGAAGTTAAAGTGAGAGAAGACTAACAAGCCTTTAAGAAACATACTGAGCACCTCACATAAAAGCCTCAGAAATAAAAATGTAAGGACACACTGACATCTGTATATTATGTTGCACAGATGAGCTCAAGATGTAAAGAAGGCACGCACTAGATAATCTGCACAAAAAAAAACAAAGTGCAGATCAGTGAGCCTACCCTCAACAACTAAATGATGATATGGCATTTATAACGTGCCTATATGCAAGTGTTTCAAGGCGTGACAATGATGAAGAGGCTTCCCATCTAACAACACTCACCAATGTTTCCAAACGGGATTGAGTGTATCGTGGGGCAGCAGACCGGAGAAACCGGTCGGGCACCCTGCATCTGTGCTCCTCTCCATACTTTGCTGCTCTACCGGGCTCACCACCTAACCATATCGTCCGAATTGTACGTTCACTCACGAACCTCTCATGAAACATAATGGCTGTCGAGTACCTGCGCCATTCTTGACTTTTTGAGCCTTCTAAGGGATGGCTCCTCATAGCTGGCGTGGCTACTTGAATACATCATATCTCCTGTACTCATAAGCAACACATATACTATCTCACCCCTCATGTACCCACACACCGCTGCCTTCACAACATGGTGTCCCTTTGCCTGTACTACCACTTTGACTCATGTACCTGTATATTTGATATAGCCCCCGCAACATGAGGTCTGGCTTTGCCAGTTAATGCATATATTACTACTTTGACTCTTGTACTAGTATAATGGATGTAGACACCTGTAACATGAGGTGTGGCTTTGCCAGTGTGTGCATGTAGTCGGACTACTCTTACTTGTATAACTGACGCAGCGCCCTGTAACACAAGGTGCTGCCTTGTCTGCTCATACTGTTATTCTATTCCTTTTAAGTAAGCCTTCTTACCTGCATTTCTGTAACTAGCGCCCTGTTGCCTAAGGGTTTGTTGCGCTGCTATAAATAAAAATAAAGAAATTGGCCTGATACACCCACGTATGGGTGAGACGGGCCGAGAGGGAAAACTCGGCAGCCATCTCGGACTGTCTAAATAAAAGACAGCACAATAACTTAGAAAGGTTCAGTGCCAAATCTTTTCATATTAAACATAAACCAGGCATTTAATAAAAACACTCAACTGCTAATGTGTTCATACAAAACACTGATGGTACGTCTAACCCCGGCAAAGCAACAAGTAAAACATGGTGCCATGGTCTAGACCTGATCATAATATATTTTCACCCAAAACTTAGCAATTAGCTACCCGCTGTGAAAAAAATGCTCAACGCCGGGTGATCCATCATCCGAGCCACTGTATATACTCTCAGGGCTTTTGCAGAATACGTCTTCACAGCGGGCGCCATCTTGAAGCCCGTCGCCATAAGTCACTAACCGATGGAGAAAATTATACAAATGCTCCATCTACTGCCACAAAAAGGACGGTATCAGATTGTCGTTAGAGATCTATTCAAGTGTCATCCATCCTCTTCAGAGGATTAAACAGTAAAGGTGAGCCAACATCACCATTCAAACGGACATAAGTTATAGGAGTTGCTAGGCAACCGGTTGGCGTGCAAGAGGCTGCCCAGATAACCATTGCATCAAGTTAAATGCCACATATAGTCGAGAATGACTTATGAGCGGTAATCCTTTTCTATAGACCAGAGGGTAGTTAGTAAACCGCTAAACCTCCCCATATTGGATCCATTTTAAATCACTTATGCAAATCACAATGAGCCAATAACTGTGGCTCCCAAGCATCCTAGTACTGAGCCTGAATCACAGCACCTAGAGTTAAGCATGGTTTCATACTGACAGACTAGCGTAGCCTATGCACTACTGCATCAAGCTGGATGTGAACCTCCTATGTTTCATACCAACATTTTATCAACATCAATGGACCATCAGACCAAATGCTTAGAATCATTAAAACATTGCTGGCCCATAAATATGACCGGTTAGAGGGACACCTCACAGCTTTGTCTGCTCACAATCTAGAATGCAAAGTGGTGTTATTCTCAAAGGAGGTTAGTAAGACTCCTCAGACATGCCTGTTCACGATCTAAATTGCACAATATTTTCTAGGCGATTCTCACAGGATATTCTGCTCACAATCAAAGTCATATGGCCAGTGCCAAAACTGCTTGTTCAAATTAGAAGCACTTCTAAGTGTATGAATGCAGACAAGGGCCAAAAACAGCCTGCAGATCACCAGTCAGGGTTAATGTATCGGAGATAACATGTCAAATCACAATTCTCCAGCATTGGATCTTTCATGGATTCACATGCTCTGAATATTTCCTGTCAGGCTGGGAAACCGCTGTAATTTTAACATAGCGTTTTCCTATGGAATACTTCGACACTTAGTGTCCTTTCGAGGTCTTTTTGGGTGTTTTAAGCTACACCAATAGGACGTCTGGTATAAATAGCCCTGCGGCTTCCCTTCAGATTTCAACCGTCTCCAAACGATTGAGATCACCTCGTGTTTGCTATCGAGTGCATTACTCTTCGTTTTCTACACATGCTTTCAGTTCTGGGCCATCATGTCCTCTGTGGGCCTGAAAAATCGTTTAGGCCTTGAGACCTGCAGCCTGAAGAAAGTCTTTGAGGGAGATGGTAATGCGGCTTGTCTGTATTGTTCTATCCCAATCATTCCTCTGACAACTGTTCCATCTGTCAAGGCTTTTCGCAGAAAACGTTGAATGACTGTAACCTCCGGATGATTTTTTTGGCTCAACGAATGTACTTACCCGGGTTCGGAGGTGGGTTAGACCCATGGGAGCACATCCTCTGCTACGGTGGTGAAGAAGTCATCTCCACAGCCCGGGTCCTAGTTTGTGGAACCTCCTTCCAAGAAGCTACACACGGAGAGCCTGCGTTGGAGGTGAGAGGAGGCAGTGGGGCCTCTGGATCCAGGTCGCATCAGTCTAAAGGGGCGGGTGGCTCCTCTCTGGACAAGCCAACAGAAATGAAGTCAAAGGAAGTGTTTGCTAGGCCCGAGACGTCGGCAGCGCTGTCGCAGAAGTCACCGTTGGCTGGCAAGGAGAAGTCAAAGGCCCGCGAGTCATCAGCTAAGCACTTGTCGTCGAATGAACGCCATAGGTCATCCTCAAAGCATGAGTCTTCTAAACATCGTTCCGGCACTTCGTCCAAGCTGTCTACTTCGCCGGAGTAAGCCAGGCTGGTGAAGGCCTTGGTTGCGTCGACGAAGGGGTCGTCAACGGAAGTATCTCAGTCGACGGTGGTGGTGGTGGTGCTACCTTCTTCCGTTATCGACGATGGCGATGTCGGCTCTGTTGACGACCAGGCTGGATGCCTCGTCGACGGCTGTGGTCGATGATGGTCTGTTGCCTAGAGAGGTGCTGTGGCAGTTGGGGCCAGGCTTTGGGCCTTTGCTTCCGTTGAGCATTCTTCAGCAGGACCAGACACCATATACTGTGGACTCCAGTCCGGAAGAACAACATGTTCCGTTGTTCGATCAGTCTGTTTTGGACCTGCAGCCAGCACGCCCATCTACGTCTGAGGTGGTGGGGGCTGTCCCACTCCAGTATCCGTTGGTGACTCCGCAATCGGTGCAGTCTATGCAGGTGCTAAGCACTCTCCAGTCGCTATTGGGACAATTGGATGCAAGGCTTCCTTTGGCTCCGGGCGTGGTGCCCCGACTCATGGAGGGGGTGGATGCTCCTCGGCCGAGCATCCTGAGGTCGCCCCCGGTTCGGCCGCTGTTGCAGGTTGGTTTCGGGCCTCCCAGCGGCCATCCGGAGGAGGGCGAACTAGTGGATTTGGATCCGGATGGTGTTCGTGTCACTGTCCTCGTCGCCCAGGAGGGCTGATATGTGGGATAAGGGCCCTGAAGTGGATCCTCCTAGTAGCCCAGCGAAGCAGTCTCTGCCGGATGTCGGTGCCTTTCACACAATGATGGCGAAGGCTTGTCAATAATTTGGCCTTACTCCTGAAGAGAGAAAGGACTGTTTTCTCTTTGATCACATGGGGAAGCGACCGAAGGTTGTCTTCTCCGTCCCCATATTGAACCACGTGTGGCAGGAGGCCCTGCGCACAATGCGCCATCCTTTTTTGGAACCAGCAGTGAAGGGGCGCCTGGAGAAGAAGTTTAAAGCGCCAGAATCTTCACCCAAATGCATCCTGTCGCAGCCCACGCCAGAGCTGGTGGTGTCGGCGACGGCTAGTAGAAAGGCAAGAAGTCGGCACAAGTGTGCTACGCTGCCGGACAGTGAAGGCCAGAAGCAGGGTGCTTGCGGTGGGCGCTGCGACAGTCAAGGCCGCCAACTCCTTGGCCATTTGACAGGGAGATGTGGCACCTTTTGGCTCCACTCTTGGATCATCTCCCGGAGCAACAACGCAAGGATGCTATGCTGCTGTTTTGGGAGGGGAAGGAAGCCTCCAACCACAGCATTAACATTGCGGTGGACCTGGCTGATTCTGGATTCAAACAACTCAACAATGGAGTGGTGCTCCGGAGGCAGACATAAGTGATCGACATGCCATGTGAAGGTGAGCAGTTGTTTGGTGAAAAAATTGACGAGGCATTGAAGGGGATGAGGGAGTACTCTGATACAGCGAGGTCCTTGGGTACGCTGCAGAGTGGCCGTTCTTGTTTGCCATTTCGAGGGTCCTCTGGAAATGCCAGGTTTGCTGCTTCCCCTGACGGGGGTTACGGTCGCTCCAGTTATTCATCCCAGGGGTTCCGGTGATTGTTCCAATCCACGCATAAGAGCAGGACCTATCGGGCGCAGCGGAAGAGTGGTCCGGCCGCCTCAGCTGCACAGGCCGGCAGTCCAAGCCACATCAATGAGTGCCTTATGGGCACTCAGCTAGGGGGTAGGGTGGCGAAATACGTCGAGTGGTGTTTAATTACAGCAGACCGTTGGGTGCTCGATGCAGTGCAACATGGCCACTTGTTGGAGTTTCGTCGTCCACAACTCCCTATCTCTCCTGTGAAGGTGGCACAGCCGCATCTCCAAGTCTTGCGGCAAGAGGTGCGTCTCATGCTGTAAAAAGGGGCAATAGAACCAGTCCCGGTTTCGGAACAAGGCCAGTGGGTATACTCCTGGTTTTTTGTAATCAAGAAGCCAAATGGAAAGTGGTGCCCTATTCCCGACCTTTGGCCATTGAACAAGAATCTGCAACTCCTGAAGTTCAAGATGCTCACGTTACAGGATGTCATTCGCTCGGTGCAACCGGGGGTTCTTGGTGTCATTGGACCTCAAGGACGCTTACTTCCACATCCCGATGCTGCAAAAACATTGCAAGTTCCATTGCTTCGTGGTCGGTGTTAGGCAGAATCCTGTGCAGTTCCCTTAGAAAGCACTACAGAAGATTAAGAGTATATGCAATGAATCCCCTTTGGTTTCAGTCTGTCCCACAAAGATTTAGTTAGATGTGGCTAAGCAGTCAGACTTATCTCAAGAGGGAGACGAGCCGTATTCCGGGTTTACACAATAGGACTACAATACTATGGAGCAAGGAAACACTGACCAAAGCTTTGTATCAAAAAGAATATATATATATTTATTTTACGCACTCCGATGTTCACATACAAATCACTATTATTAAAGTAAGTTAAAACAGTCAGGAAAAGTATACACAACTCCCTATTTAAATTGTAGACAAGATTGAGCAAGAGTGAAAACTGAGCAAAACGGCACAGTGTTAACTAATCAGAAATGGCACTCTAACAATTTCTTCAGAGGGAGGGAAAGAACAAGTTACACTTCCCAATTGGATTGTGAACAAGTTAAGCAAGGCAGCACTTTAGCATCAACAGTACTTTGGTGAAAACCCAGCAAAATGGCACTTCAGCAATACATAAAAGGGAAGGAAAGGTGGTTATAAGAGTTTTAGGTGCACCAACACATTTCTTGAAGAGAAACAATCTAGAGACGGCAGTTGTAACAGATTTAGCCAGAGTCAAGAGGCTTGTGCCAGAATCAGTGGTACAAGGCAAAGTGCCTAGGTTCAAAATGTTCTAGTTGCTGCAGTCAAGTCTTTGTTAAACGATTGAAAAGGCAGTTGCAGGACGTAGAAAGATGTTAGACGGAAAGGCGGCCAGCCCAGAAGGTGAGTAAAGGATTTAAAACACCTTTAGCAATACCCAACGAAACGGTAGGCCTGGCGGAACAATGTACCTCAAAAGTAGAAGAGGCTCCTGCGGTGGCAGTAGTTCCTGGCAGTTCCTGCAGTTCGGGAGATCCAGCAGAGGAATAGAGGTTCTCGTCATGGAGGAAGGTTAGAGTTACTGCACTGCCCAGGGATGAAACAAGCCGCAGTGCTGCCAAAACGGAATAAAAGGTACGGTCCATTAAATCGCGGTCATGGTGGACGGGTGCCTGGCTATCCGGTCTCAGAGTGCTTGGCACTGGCGATTCGACCAAGGCAGGTCCTGGAAGGGGATTGGCGAACTGGTTGACCCCTCCAGCTAAAGGGAAGACTCTTGCAGGTGAAGATCTTCTTGAGTCGTTGGAGAAAAGTGGTGAGGATCTGCAGCAGGGCTTCACCGGTGGTTGTCATTGCAGATGGTTTTGCCTTCTCTCCTCTTCAGCTTCTTAGTTACAGTGGCAACGTCTTGTCCTCCAGTCGTCCTGCAGCAAGACCCTCATTCATACAGTGGGGTGGCTATCCTGGCGGGATAACCCCCCAGCCTATCAGGGCAATGTGCGACTTGGGTTGCCTAGGTAACGCTATCCTGGGTGCCTACTCCCCCTCCCACACTTCCTGCCTACCCCTGACTCACTGGCGGCGAAAGGATGGCTTCTGTGCAGAAGCCCGCCAAAATGATGAACAAAGGATTCCCGACCTGGGTTAGGATTTCAGAGAAAGACAGGAGAAAGAAATATTATTAAAGTTCTGGCAATAAAAACCTACCAGAGTAAAGTTAATATTAAAATAAACCGGCGGTATGTTCGAGGCTGTCAGTGAAAGTGGTAGCCTCGAACAATGGGAAAATCCCATTTGGAAATATTTGCGGTCAAATATTTACAGTAGTAACCACTGCCACCAGCCAGAAACTTTGGAGAGGGGGACTGTATGGTACCCCCTCGAAAATGAATTCTCCCTAACACTCGCCCCCCTCCCCATAGACTAAGGGACAGGAGGATCTAATCCACTCCTGGATGAGTCTCTTACCTCTAGTCGGTTAAAAACATCCTAGAGAGACATCAGCATTTTGGTGGTGACATCCTGACCTATACTCAATGGTAAAATCAAACCCTTGGAGGCAGATTGACCATTTTAACAGTTTTGGGTTTTCCCCTTTCATTTGCATTAACCATCTCAAGGGTTGGTGGTCCAGTCTGAATGGTGAAGGTAGAACCATACAAGTATGGCCTAAACTTCTTCAGGGACCACACAATGTCAAATTCTCTCTCAATAGTTGCCCACCTTGTCTCAGGTTCCTTCAGCTTCCTACTGATGAAGCAAATGGGGTGTTCCCTACCTTTCTCATCCCGTTGACTAAGGAATGCACCTATACCTCTATTGGAAGCATCTGTTTGCACAATGAAGGGTTGGTGGTAGTCGGGAGCTCTTAGAACTGCTGCTTGACAATGGGCTCTTTTTAGGCTTTGAAAGGCCTGATTGCACTCCTCATTCCATTTGACCTTTTTAGGGAATTTAGGAGAGATCACCACATTCAGTGGGGAAGCTATGGTCTCATAGTTCTCGATGAAATTCCTGTAATACCCAGTGAGACCTAAGAAGGCTTGCACTTGGGTTTGAGTAGTAGGTGTTCAATTTTGCACAGCTTCTATCTTGCTGAGCAAAGGCCTTATTTCACCACCTCCTACCTCATGACTAAGGTAGTCCACTTTACTCTGACCAATTTGACATTTGCTTGCCTCTATGGTCAGTTGGGCCTGCTCAAGAGCCTGCAAAACATATCCTAGGTGGTCAACATGTTCTTTCCAAATAGGGCTGAACACTGCAGTGTCGTCCAAGTATGCCATGCAGAAGTCCTCCATCCCATTCAGAACCTGGTTAACCATCCTTTGGAATGTAGCAGGTGCATTTCTTAAGCCAAAAGGCATAACCTTAAACTGGTATAAGCCAACTGGGGTGGAGAATGCCTTTTTCTCCTTGGCATGGTCTGTCAGGGGTATTTGCCAATAGCCTGACGTGAGATCAAATGTGCTGAGGAACTTGGCTGAACCAAGTTTATCCACCAGCTCATCTGTCCTTGGCAAAGGATGGGCATCAGTCTTAGTGACTG
Source organism: Ambystoma mexicanum (assembly GCF_040938575.1). Lineage (NCBI taxonomy): Eukaryota > Metazoa > Chordata > Amphibia > Caudata > Ambystomatidae > Ambystoma > Ambystoma mexicanum. Next base: position 177,046,573 of record NC_090934.1, read on the forward strand.
CATTTAGAGCTCTATAGTCCACACAGAATCTCAACTCCTTGGATCCTGCCTTTGGTACTAACACAACTGGGCTAGACCATGGACTAGTTGAGGGTTCTATTACCCCGAGATCAAGCATCTTGTTGACCTCTCCTTTGATGTGCGTTCTGACATTCTGTAACCCCTGCTTTTGACAGGCAAACAGTCACTAGTGTTTTGTCTTGCTGGCCCCAAGGGGTCAAGCCTGGTGAAAATGAAAACAAGGGGTCAAACTGGTTTAACAAAACTTTGCACTCCTACTACTGTTCAGAAGTCAGATTAGAAGAGATATTAACTCCTTCTATTTGCTCATCTAAAGGTTTGCCTCTGAGACGGTCAGGCAGAGGTTCACTCTCCTCCTCCTCTTGAGCTGAAGCTAGGAGCAACGTTCCCAGTTCTGGTCTTGAGACTTAAGCTTTTAGACGATTGGTGTGAAAGACTCTGGGAGCCTCCTTAGGATTGCCTAAGTCCACCAGATAGTTCACCTCTCCAAGTTTTCCCACAATCTTGAAAGGTTCTATCCACTTGTCCTGCAAGGCCCTCTGCCTTGTTGGCAACATAACAAGAACTAGCTGGTCTTGAGCGAACTCAACAATGTTGGCCTTCTGGTCATGCCAATGCTTAACCAGAGCCTAACCTCATTTCAAGTTGTCACTTGCCTCAGCCATCATGTGTGACATTCTCCTCCGGAGTCCTATCGCATAGTCAGTCACTCCGACTGGCTTGGGGGAAGGAGCACTCTCCAACCCCTCCTTGATCAGGGCCAATGGACCTCTGACTGGATGGCCATAGAGAAGTTCAAAGGGACTGTAACCCACTCCCGCCTGAGGGACTTCTCTATATGCAAAGAGAATGCATGGCAGTAGGAGATCCCACTTTTTCTCAAGGGGGGTCCTCTAAAGCTCCTATCATGCTCTTCATTGTTCTGTTGAACTTTTCTGCCAACCCATTTATCTGAGGGTGGTATCCTGTTGAGAACTTGTAGGTAACTCCACAGTTTTTCCACATGGCCTTCATGTAGTGGGACATAAAATTTGACCCCCTGTCGGATAGTACCTCCTTAGGAAACCCAACCCTGGTAAGAATACCAAGGAGGGCCTTTGCTACAGCCTTAGCTGTAACTGTCCTCATAGGAATTGCTTCAGGGTACCTAGTAGCATGGTCTACTACAACAAGGATGAACCTGTTGCCTGAAGAGGTTGGAGGGTCAAGAGGACCGAAAATGTCGATGCCCACCCTCTCAAATGGTACTCCCACCACAGGGAGAGTCACTACAGGTGCCACGTTCTTGTATCCACTCTTGCCAGAAGATTGGCTGGTGTGGCAACTCTTGCAATACTTAACTACCTCAGCCCCCATTTTAGGCCAATAAAAGTAGAGAGAGCGAGAGCCTTTCCTTGGTCTTCTTGAAACTCAAGTGACCAGCCAAAGGTATCTCATGGGCTAGTTGCAAGAATTGGAGTCTGTTCTCTTGGGGCACTACAAGTCTTTTGTAGTCTCCAGGGATTGACTGAGTCGGTTCACTATAGAAGAGGCCATCTTCCCAGTGTAACCTATACTTCACAGGCTTTTGGCCTTCAAGCTGAGAAGCTGCCTGGTGGCGAATACCTTCCAGAGTTGGACATTCTCTTTGCCCCTTACTGAAGTATGCCCTGTGGGGGCCACCTTCTGCCAGTAGAGACTGCAGCTCAGGATGGTCCAAAGGGTCCAGATCTCCAATAAGATCATGACCTTCTACTAGATCTGAATCTTCAGGCTCTAGTTAAGTCACACAGGGTTGTACCTCCCTCACAGCCTCAGCTGGAGGAGGAATCATAGGTGTGAATTTTGACAACCTAGGAGATTTCCTGGTTGGCAGCACTGGAGTGCTTTCTGCTGGTTTCATTTTAGAAGTCTTGGGTTTCTCCTTTGCTACTGGTTGCTTCGAAATTGCAGTTAGTAACTCTAGTGGAGTAGGAGTGATTTCTTTTTCTATCATCTCCTCAGGAGAGCCTCTCAAGGTCCTCTCCCTTGCAGGTCCGTGAGCTCCTGTAATCTCTTACTAGGAGGTCTGGGAGTACTTGACACTACTCCAAGATCTTTAAGATCATTGCCCAACAACACCCTTCCAGGTACTTCGGGTTGCACACTAACAGGTATTCTGACAGTCATTTCACTGCACTGGAAGAGAGCTGGTAACTGCGGAAGCATCTGCACAGGCCTTCCAGCTAACTTGGCGAGGCGTTTGGGTGCCTTAGCAACATCCTCAGCCTGAAAAAAGATTCATCCACCACAGTTATGCTGGCTCCAGTGTCTCTAATGGCAGGGGTCTCCTGACCATTCACTAGGACACTGTCCTTCTAATACTCTTTAGTATTATTTGGGATAGAATTATACACATCTAAATTCTGTTGTTCCCACAACCCCAAGGATACTAATGATACACTAGCTGAGACTCGGATGGGGTCTTCAGCCAGTAGTTGAAAGTTTCCACTGACCATTTGTACTTCCTCCTCCGGAGCGAAGGCTAAGGAGACAGTGTGGACACCTGAAGGTTTACCCTTACATCTTTGATCCCCTTTCACATGGTCATTTGAACCACAAACATAACATTTTCCAAATGTCTTTATGAATGGTAGTTTGCTCTGACCGCCTCCTGGTCTGGTACACTAGCCTGAGTTGGTTTCCCTTGTGGCTTACCCTTAGAGTTTTGTTTGTGGCCCTCTTTGGAATTGGAATTATTTGAATTCTCTTTGTTGTCTTTCTTAGGCTGCTTTCTCTCACCACAGTCGGCGACGAACATTTCCTGTTTCGGGTGCTCCCTTTTGGGCTCAAGTCGTCTCGAAGAACGTTCATCATGTGCCTGGCTCCGGTGGCATGCGTTCCTCCACAGGGAGGGGCATCATGTGTATCCATACTTGGACTGGTTGGTCAGGGGTATGTCTCCACAAAAGACGTCGGTATCTCTCCAGGCGTCAATGCTCCTGTTACAGCGGCTGGGCTTTGCTGTCAACTTTGCCAAAACCTGATCCGACTCCATCCAACGATTTGATTTTTCTCGGCGCTCAGTTTCATACATAGATAAATCTGGTGCAGCCGTCCGTCGAACGAGAGGGGAAGTTCCTCTCCAAGGCAGGCGACTGGGGGCTGGGTTCTGTCCGGAGTTACATGTCTCTTCTAGGGTCCATGGCATCCTGCATTCCGCTCATTCCCAATTGTCGACTGTTCATGAGGCCCGTGCAGGAGTTCCTAGCTGCCAGGTGGTCGCAGAGCCCGGTTCGGTGGTCTGACATGGTGGTAATCCCAGAGGTTCTAGTGGAGGCCCTGAGGTGGTGGAAGTGCTCGGAGAGCCTTGTGCGAGGCATGCCCCTGGTGGAGCAGGACTTTCAGTTCACAATAGTGACGGATGCTTCCCAGCTGGGTTCGGGAGCTCACCTCAGACAGTTTCAGGTTCAGGGCATATGGTCCCTGTTAGGCAGAAACCTGTGCAGTTCCCTCTGGGACCACTGCAAAAGATTTAGGACTACAGGTGTTTGGCAGTAAACCCACTTGGTAGCAGTCTGTACCACACAGATTCACTTGGTAGCTGTGGCTGAGTAATCAGACTTCCCTCAAGAAGAGTTAGGCAGTATACAGAGTATTCACAATAGGTCAAGAGCACACAATAGAACAAGTAAACGCTGATCAGGGCTTGGTGTAAAAGAGATATCATTATTTATTTAAAACCAAGCCCTGATCAGTGTTTACTTGTTCTATTGTGTGCTCTTGACCTATTGTGAATACTCTGTATACTGCCTAACCCTTCTTGAGGGAAGTCTGACTGCTCAGCCACAGCTAGCAAGTGAATCTGTGTGGTACAGACTGCTACCAAGTGGGTTTACTGCCAAACACCTGTAGTCCTAAACCTTTTGCAGTGGTCCCAGAGGGAACTGCACAGGTTTCTTCCTAACACTGGTGGCAGTGGTGGGATTTGTATTGAGTATACACTTTAGAGTACTTGTTGAACACTTTAGGACAACTAACCACAGAGCTTAGCACTAAAAAGCTGATTTTCTAACTGTCTGCTATGGAGGTTTATACCCTAGAATCATTGTCTGCAAAAACTGCTGATTGCTTAAAAGTATTGTGTAGACATCAGCACCTCTCTGAGAAGGGCAAGAAAATGGAACTTATAGAAAGTTTGTTAGAAAACCAAAGTCTGGGTGGTACAGAGGAATCTGCCACCCCAGCAAATGTAGAAAACAGTGATTGTATTGATCTGAATCAAAGTCTTGAGAATGAGTCAGAAGAGGAAAGTGAACCTAATGAAGTTAGCCACTCTGAGCCTCTATCTGCCTTACCTACTGTACCTACTGGGCCTATACCAGGTCCCACATGTAACCCTGCTTATTTTGAACTTGAAAAAATGAAGCTTGAATTAGAGTACAAACGTTTTTTTAGCTCAATCTGAAAGAAACCAAGAGTTAGAGTTCAGAAGAATTAATGCCCAGGCTGAGCAGAAGCAAGCTGAGTTAAGACTCAGAGAAATAGAGCTTAATCATGAGTTAGAAATGAAAAAGTTGTCTGTGGAAAATGCTTCTCTCCCCTCTGGTTCTTCTAGGAGTTCCAGTCCCAAAAGACCCCGGATGCCTAAGGAATTAGTGGGTATGTATGAATCTAGATTGGATGTGTTGGATTGGTTGAAAATGTTTGAGTATAATCGTGGGCTCCAGGACATCACAGGGAATGAGTTACTTCCCTGGTTGTTCTCTAGGCATCCCTCTATTGCAACTGATGTGGTAATGGAGTTGGGGGAGGTGGATAAGAAGGGTTATGAATGTGTGAAGCTAGCTTTGATAGCTAGATTTGGGAAGACCCCTTCCCAGTACCTTTAAGAGGTTTAGGACCCTCAATACACATGATGGTACCCCTTGGGCTACCTGGGTGAGTGAAAGTTTGAAAATCTTAGAGGGTTGGATTAAAGGTTACAGAGTTAACACTTAAGAAGGAATGAAGAATCTAGTAATGTTGGAGTCAGTTTATGATGCCTGCTCTCCTGAGCTCAGACAGCGCTTGGCTGATTCAAAGGAATTAGATTCCAGGAAGTTAGCTAAGGCTGCTGACTTGTGGGTTGCCAACAGGGTCACTCACAAGGATTCTGGGGCCACTCAGAAAAAGGATGAGGGAAAACAGCCAAAAAAGGACTCAAAAGAGAATTCTAATAATTCCAATTCCAAAGAGGGCCCCAAACAGAACCAAAAGGGTAAGCCACCAGGGAAACCAAATCAGGCTAGTGTATCTCCTGGTACCAAACCAGAAGGAGGTCAGAACAAGCCACCATTCCAGAAAGCATTTGGTAAATGCTTTGTTTGTGGGGGTAAACCTTCAGGGGTCCAGCTTGTCTCCTTAGCCTTCGCTCCAGAGGAGGAAGTACAAATGGCAAGTGGAAACTTTCTATTACTGGTTGATGAACCTATTGGAGTCTCAGCTAGGGTTTCTTTAGTGTCTCTGGGAACAACAGAACTTAGATGTCAATAATTCTATCCCAGATAATACTAAAGAGTATTCTAAGGACAGTGTCCAGGTGAATGGTCAGAAGACTCCTGCCATTAGGGACACTGGGACCAGCATAACTGGTGGACAAATCGTTTTTTTCAGGCTGAGGATGTTGCTAAGGCACCCAAACGCCTCACCAGGTTAGCTGGAGGGCCTGTGCAGATGCTTCCCCAATTACCAGTTCTCATCCAGTGTAATGACATGACTGTGAAGATACCTGTCAGCATACAAAGTGAGGTGCCAGGAAGGGTTCTGCTGGGTAATGACTTTAAAACTCTTGGAGTAGTGTCACATACCCCCAGACCTCCTAGTGAAAGGTTACAGGAGCTCACCAGACCTGCAATGGAGAGAACCATGAGAGGTACTCCCAAGGAGATGATGAAAAAAGAGATCACTCCTGCTCCACTAGAGATGTCAGCTGCTGTCTCTAAGAAACCAGAAACAAAGGGGAAGACTTCTAACAAGAAAACAGCAGTCAGCACTCCAGTGCAGCCAACAAGGATTTCTCCTAGGTTGTCCAAAGTTACACACGTAACTCCCCCTCCAGCTGAGGCTGAGAGGGAGGTACAACCCTGTGTGGTTGAACTAGACTCCGAAGAAGAGCTAGTGGAAGGCCAGGAACTCGTTGGAGATCTGGATCCTGTTGACCATCCTGAGCTGCAGTCTTTACTGGCAGAAGGTGGACCCAACAGGGCAGACTTCAGTAAGGGACAGAGAGAATGTCCAACTCTGGAAGGTCTTCGCCACCAGGCAGATGCTCAGGCTGAAGGGCAAGAGCCTGGGAAATATAGGTTACACTGGGAAGATGGCCTCTTCTACAGTGGACCAACCGAGTCTGCACCTGGGGACCACAAACGACTTGTAGTACACCAAGAGAACAGACCACAGTTCTTGCAGTTAGCCCATGGGATTCCTTTGGCTGGCCACTTGAGTTTCAAGAAGACTAAGGAAAGGCTCTCACTCTACTTCTATTGGCCAAAGATGGGGGCCAAAGTAGATAAATACTGCAGGAGCTGCCACACCTGCCAGACTTCTGGTAAGTTTGGCTCCAAGAATGTGGCACCTTTAGTGCCTCTCTCAGTTGTGGGAGTCCCATTTGAGAGAGTAGGGATTGCCATTGTTAGTCCCCTTGATCCTCCAACTTCCTCAGGCAACAGGTTTATACTTGTTGTAGAAGACCATGCTACTAGGTACCCTGAGGCAATTCCTATGAGGACTGTTACAGCTCCGGCTGTGGCTAAGGCCCTCCTTGGTATTTTTTACCAGGGTTGGGTTTCCTAAGGAAGTAATCTCTGACAGGGGGTCAAATTTTATGTCCCACTACATGAAAGCCATGTGGAAAACCTGCGGAGTTACTTACAAGTTCTCAACCGCATACCACCCTCAGACAAATGGGCTGGTTGAAAGGTTCAACAGAACCATGAAGAGCATGATAGGTGCTTTAGAGGATCCCCTTAAAAGTGTGACCTTCTACTGCCATGCCTTCTCTTTGCTTATAGAGAAGTCCCTCAGGAGGGAGTAGGTTATTCTCCCTTTGAACTTCTCTATGGTCAGAGGTCCATTGGCCCTGATCAAGGAGGGGCTGGAGAGTGCTCCTTCCCCCAAGCCAGTCAGAGTGACTGACTATGTTATAGGTCTCCGCAGGAGAATGTCACAAATGATGGCAGAAGCAAGTGACAACTTGAAAGCTGGACAAGCATTGGTCAAGCACTGGCATGACCAAAAGGCTAACCTGGTTGAGTTTTCTCCAGACCAGCTACTTCTCATTATGATTCCTACAAGGCAGAGGGCCTTGCAAGACAAATGGATGGGACCCTTCAAAGTTGTGGGTAAACTTGGAGAGGTCAACTATCTGGTGGTCTTGGGCAACCCCAAGGAGGCTCCAACAGTCTTCCACACCAACAGACTAAAAGCGTATGTCTCCAGACCTGATGTAGGAGCTTTGCTTCTAGCATCAGAGGAAGAAGAGAGTGAAGCTCTTCCTGATCTCCTCGGAGGCTTACCTTTGAACGAAAGGATTGAAGGAGTAAATCTCTCTTCAAATCTGACACCTGAGCAACAGGATCAGTTTGCCTCTCTGTTCTCACTTTCACCAGGCTTGACCCCTTGGGGACAGCATGACATACTCACTGGTGACTGTCTGCCAGTCAAAAGCAGAGGATATTGAATGTCAGAAAATGTAAGAACCCACATCAAAGGTGAGGTCAACAAGATGCTTGATCTCGGGGTAATGGAGCCCTCTACTAGACCATGGTCTAGCCCAGTTGTGTTCGTACCAAAGGCAGGATCTAAAGAACTTAGATTCTGTGTGGACTACAGCGCTCTTAATGCAGTCACCAAGACTGATGCCCACCCTTTGCCAAGGACAGATGAGTTGGTGGATAGACTTGGTGCAGCCAAGTTCCTCAGCACATTTGACTTGACGTCAGGCTATTGGCAAATAGCCCTGACAGACCATGCCAAGGAGAAAACTGCATTTTCTACCCCAGTTGGCTTAGACCAGTTTAAGGTTATGCCTTTTGGATTGAAATATGCACCTGCTACGTTTCAAAGGATGGTAAACCAGGTTCTGAATGGGATGGAGCACTTCAGCATGGCAAACTTGGATGACATAGCAGTGTTGAGCAATTCCTGGGAGGAACATGTGGACCACCTGAGATATGTTTTGCAGGCTCTTGGAAAGGCCAATCTGACCATAAAGGCAAGTAAATGCCAGATTGGACAGAGTAAAGTGGTCTACCTTGGACATGAGGTAGGAGGTGGAGAAATAAGGCCTTTGCCCAGGAAGATTGAAGCTATGCAAAATTGGACAACACCTACTACTCAGACCCAGGTGAGAGCCTTCTTAGGTCTCACTGGGTATTACAGGAATTTCATTGAGAACTATGGGTCCATAGCTTCTCCACTGAACGTCATCTCCTCTCCTAAATACCCTAAAAAGGTTAGATGGAATGAGGAATGCAATCAGGCCTTTGAAACCCTGAAAACGGCTCTTTGCCAAGCCCCAGTACTCAGAGCTCCTGACTACCACCAAACTTTCATTGTGCAAACAGATGCTTCCAATGTAGGAATAGGTGCAGTCCTCAGTCAACTGGATGGGAAAGGTAGGGAGCACCCCATTTGCTTCATCAGCTGAAAGCTGAAGGATCCTGAGACGGGTGGGCAACAATCGAAAGAGAAAGGCGGGCAACAATCGAAAGAGAATGCTTTGCTATTGTGTGGGCACTGAAGAAGTTTAGACCATACTTCTATGGAGCTACTTTTGTCATTCAGACTGACCACCAACCCTTGAGATGGTTAATGCAAATGAAAGGGGAAAATCCAAAACTATTGAGATGGTCAATCTGCCTTCAAGGGTTTGATTTCACCATTGAGCACAGGTCAGGGTGTCACCATCAAAATGCTGATGGACTCTCTAGGATGTATGTCATCGACTAGAGGTATGAGGTTCATCCAGGAGTGGATTCAATCCTGTCCCTTAGTCTGGGGGGGGGGAGCGAGTGTTAGGGAGAATTCTCTCTTTAGGCTGAATTTCCTAACCTAGTGAGTCCCCCAGCAGCTTTGCTGGATTTCTGGAGTTTGTTTTTTTCCTCCTGCCAAGAGTGAGACTCTTTTCCTCCCACTCTTGCACATGATTAATGGTATTCCTTTGACTGGTAATGTGTTTTATGGGCTATGGGGTCCTTTACTCCATAGGGTCTGATGTGTTTTTCCTATGTGTGTTACACAGCACCCTCGTGCAGTAACACAGGGGTGTCATAGTGACACCCCACCATAGACTCCATACTCTGGGACTGACTACTGTCTCCCAGGGCATGTAAAGTCACCATTGGCTTTACTAGTCCCAAATTATTAACAGAAACTAGTACAAACCATCATATTGTGGACGTACTGGTCGGGGCAATTCGATTGCCCCGGGGTCTGTTAGTCGAGGGGGCACGTCTCCGTCCCCCCTGATTGAGTTTTGGCTGGTGGCAGTGGAAACTACTTTTTATATTCGACCGCAAATATTTTCCTATGGGATTTTCCCATTGTTCGAGGCTACCAACTTTAATTATTTAATTCTCATAACCTCGAACATACCGCCGGTTTATTTAATTAATATTAATTCTCCGGTTGGTATTTTTTGCCAAGACTCGATTCCAAAATGGTGTTTGTGTTCTCTTCTGTGACTCCAACCCGAGTCGAGCCCTTTGTTCCACTTTTTTGGCGGGCTTCTCCACAGAAGCCTCCAAAAGTGGTGCCACTCTGTCTGGGTACCACAGGGGGTGTTGGAGATGGTTTAGGCACCCTGGACCGAGTTACCTTGGTAACTCAGGTCGCACTCTTGTGTGATTGGCCCAAGTGGTGAGCCGGCCGGCTCACCACTTAGCATGTTTGATTGACAGCTAGGCTGAGTGAATGGGGGTTTTCGGCATAAAAGCAGGGCTTTGGGGACTGGAACTTCAGAAGTCGCCACAGGACCTGAGAATCCGAAGAGGGAGAAGCTGAGCCGACCTACCACGACAACACCACCGGTGGAGCCCTGCAGAACCGACTCACCACTTCCCGACGACAGAGATCATCTCCCGGCTGGAGAGGCTTCTTCCCCTGACTGGTGGGCACAACCAGTTTTCCTTTCTTTCTTCGCACCCCAGCCCGGTTTGTGGTCGAACTGCCCGTGCCAAGCACCCCGGCAGCCAGATAGCCACTCACCACTGAACCGCGAATCACCGGACCGCTCCTTGTACCTGAGAAACTCTGTGGCTGGTTTCTTCCCTGGCAGTGCAACAGACTCCTGTCTTCCTCCACGACGAGATCCTCTCTTCCCCCGGACGAAGCACCGACTTGCACCCGCTGCCAGGAACAACTGCCCTCGCTGGAGCGTTCTCACCACTTTAAGGTACCGTGTCCGCCAGGCCTCCCTTTCTAAAGATTGCTACAAGGTAATAATAACTCCTTACCTTTCTGGACTGGGCTGGCCGCCTTGACCCTCTAACTGGTCCCTTTCTGTGGTACAACTCCTTTTTGAACCTTTACAAGACCTTTGTGCACTGCAACCGTGTGACCTTGGACACATTTCGTTTGGATCCTCTTAAAGTGGATCCGGCCTCTTGAACTCTAACTTCAGTTTTATTTTGCCTTCCTCCCTTGTTGTGTTCTTGAAAAAGTGTTGGGATCTGTTTCAATTTGTTCTCTGCTTTTCTCTCCCTTTTTAAAGCGAACTATTAGAGTGCCATCTACGTTAAGCGCTCACCGCTGTCTGGAAATAGTGGGGCTTTTCTTAAGACTTGTCTAATATTCTTTTAAGAGAGTGTATATCTTTTAGTGACTGTGTTTTTGAATTGCTGACTATTAGTGCTTGTGTGTTTTTCTAGATGTGGTTTTAAATAAATAATTATCTCTTTTACACCAAGCCCTGATCAGTGTTTACTTGTTCTATTGTGTGCTCTTGACCTATTGTGAATACTCTGTATACTGCCTAACTCTTCTTGAGGGAAGTCTGACTGCTCAGCCACAGCTACCAAGTGAATCTGTGTGGTACAGACTGCTACCAAGTGGGTTTACTGCCAAACACCTGTTTTCCTAAATCTTTTGCAGTGGTCCCAGAGGGAACTGCACAGGTTTCTGCCTAACAGTCCCTAGACGAAGCGTTATTGCACATCAGCGTGTTGGAGTTGAGGGTGGTGCATTGGGCTCTGAAGTCTTTCCTACCTCTCATTGAGGGTGCAGTGGTTTGTATTTTGACAGACAATACCACATATCTGCGCAAGCAAGGTGGCACCCACTCCCTGCCTCTGTCTCGAGAGGCTCAGGTAGTCTGGCATTGGGGCATTGCTCACAGAATTCACATCACCGCATTCCATTTACCGGGTGTTCAGAAAGTGCAGGCGGATGCTCTCAGCAGAGACGGGGGTCAGTTGCACGAATGGAAGATGAAGGAAGTGAACGTGTCTCAGATCTTCAAGAAATGGGGGGGCTCCTCCACTGGACTTGTTTGCCACGCCGGACAACAAGCAGGGCCCACTTTGCCAGCAGGGGGGCTCATCCGGAATTGAAGGGGATGCCTTCTTGTTTCCGTGGACGGGCCTATTTGCGTACGCGCTTCCTCCCTTTCCCTTGATTACGCAGACGATCCAGTTGGTGCGCAAGTACCGGTGCAAAGTGATCTTGGAGGCCCCTGTCTGGCCCAGGCAGACTTGGTTCTCGGTCTCCTTAACCTCGCAGTGGATGAGCTGCTTCGTCTGGGGTCGGATCCGGATCTGCGATCGCAGGATGAAGTAAAGGTGTGGCATCATGACCCTTAGTCACTCAGCCTGGTATTGTCGCTCCTGACCATGCCAAGTTTGGCCATTCGGGATCCCAGAGGATTATCGGATCCTGGTGGCGGCAAGGGCGCCATCTACCAATGTCTCTTACAGTAGGAAATGGACTATGTTCTGTGCCTGGTACAAGGAGCAGCCGGGCTTCCAGTTCTTTGGAGGCGTCTCCAGCCCAGATCCTCCCATATCTTCTGCTACTGGTGAAAGGGGGCCTGGCGTTGTCGTCTATCAAGGTGCTTTTGGCTGCCATATGCAGGTTCACAAGACTGCGCAACTCTACTCCTCTGTTCAGTGACCGGTTGGTCAAGCATTTCCTTAGAGGACTTTTTAGGACGTTTCCCCCGGAGAAGAAGTTTGTTCCGGTATGGAGTCTCAATGTGGTGCTCTCCGCTCTCATGAATCTGCATTTTGAACCTATGTCGACTTTCATCATTGAAGTTCCTCTTGTGGAAAGTTGCTTTTTTGATGGCTCTTCTGCCAGGAGGATGTCGGAACTTAAGTCTCTGGTAATTGACCCGCCGTATCTGCGATTCATGTGGGACAAAGTTCTCCTAGCTAAAAATCTTCACTTTATCCCTAAAGTTCAGTCAGAATTTCACACATGCTATTATCGCCTTGCCCACTTTCTTCGCTAAGCCTACCACTCTGGCCGAGAGGGCGCTCCATTTCCTGGACGTCAAGAGGGCATTGAAGTTTGATCTCGACCGTACTCAAGTCTTCTGGAAGTCGAGACAGCGGTTTGTGGCTTTCAGTCCCTACAACAGGGGGCAGTCACTTTCCAAGCAAGGACTTTCCCCAATGGGTCTCCTCTACAATTTCCTTATGCCACGCGAAGGCTGGCAAGCCTTTGAGGGGCATTCCTAAGGCCCACTCTACGAGATCCACTGCGTCGTCTGCAGTGCTATGGGCAGGGATACCGCTCAGTGACATTGTCAAGCTGCATCTTGGGCATTGCCGCATACCTTCACCAGACACTACTGTGTGGAACAGCAGCATGTTGAAGATGTGAATGTGGGACGGTAGTCCTCCAACGCCTGTTTCAATAAGGTAGGCCCGCAGCTTCTGGGATTTTTTGTTCAGTATATTGCTAGTTTTGTGTTATGATGTTCATTGTGTTTGATGACTGTCGCCTGGGGTTGGTTTGCCGGTAATGCACCTCCAGGTTGTCATACTGCTATGTAATCTATTCACAGCATATGAATCCATGAAAGATCCAATACTAGAGAAGGGAGTAGTTTCTTACCTGTAACTCCATTTCTCCAGCGTTGGTATCTTTCATGGATTCACATGCGCCTGCCGGTCGCCCTTGCAGACAAACCTGGGTTCGGGTTTCCACTACTTGGAGGTTAAACTCTGAAGGGAAGCCGCGGGGGCGGGGCTATTTATACCAGACGTCCTATTGATGTAGCCTAAAGCACCCAAAAAGACATTGATAGGGCACTAAGTGTCGAAGTTTTCCATAGGAAAACACTATATTAAAGTTAGCAAGGTTTCCCAGCCTGTCGAGGAATATTCTCAGCATGCCTCTCTCTGTATGGATTGATCGTTTGAATTCTATGACAATTTGTTTTTGCAGAAGTTTCTTTGTAAGATACCTCCCCTTACTGACAAGTTCACCTCTTCGAGAATGGTACACTTCATTTATGCTATGTTATGTCTAGCCTCCACAAAATACATGGCCACTGGAAACTTTACGTTTCTGGTTTGTATGTTCGACTTATTTTCTGTCCAGCGAACCTTTGCCTTTATAGTGGTCATCCCTACATAGAAGAACCGACACAGAAATGTTAAAGCATATATCACATTCACAGTCACAAGAGCATTGGTGTTTTAACTGGATTTGTCTCCCTGAATGTGGATGTGTGATGGTATCACCCTTGATAATGTCGCAATGTTGGCAGTTGCAACACAGTTGTGTACCTGTAAATTGCCTTTTTGTCCTCTTCGGAAGTTTCAATTCTGCCATCACCAATGAATTCCTCAGTGACCTGTTGTTTCTATACGCAAAGGTAGAGGGATTAGAAAACCAGTTTTTCTTAATTTTAGCATTGTAGGCAGAGTAGGTAGTTAGTTTTAGGTGGTCTTAGTGTCAACAGTGATTCCCTAGATGTTAATTCCACACTCTGCTATATTTTCAATCGGCTCTTGTTTGTAGTGTCCATCTACAAATTTGGATTGTAGGTCATAGCTGGCCTCTTATCATCCACATTGGAGATATTCCTGTGGTACTGTATGAACTGGCTTAGTGGTACTGTCCAGTGTTCGTTTAGGGTGGAAGCTGGTAGCTGAACTGGTTCGATATGGTATCTTGGTAAAAATCCTAGTGTTAAATACATTATTGTCCTGGTATATGTCAACGTCCAAGAAATGGATACTGTGTGTGCATATTGTTCAATATTTCAAAAAAGGTTTGCAGTTCCTCTACTGGTCCTGTCCAAATTCTGATGTCATCAATGGATCAGGCCTACATTGCCAAATGTTGTATACATCTTGCTGAATTAAGAACATGTTCTGTTTCCAAATATAACAAAGGTGTTGGCGCTGCTAGGTGCCATACCTGCTCCCCTGTTAGTACCGGGTAGTTGCAAATGGAAAGTGTCATCAATTTAACGAAATTATTTTGGATTGCCAATTTCAAGAGGGATAGAAGAATGATATTGAGAGCCATTCCATTGCCTCAAGTCCTGATTAATGTACAAGGATGTAATATCCATGGATAATAAGATGTCCCGGCCATAGATGAATTGCATGTCATTCAATTTATTTAGAAAGTTTGTGGTGTCCTTCATAGCAGTAGAAACAAAGAGTTGATGGCTGGAAGATATGGAATGAATCCTAACCTCTGGCATTGCTCTGGGCAACCCTCTAGACCATCGTTCTTCGCCTGCCGAGCCATTACAGAAGGGGAAAGACCATATGCAAATTGGGCTTGGTCCCACCCCAAAAGGGGCAGTCCATCCCGAATTGCTAGGTCACATCCCTTCTGCACGAGGCTCCGCGCATCCTCATAAACATGTTGCCAAGAGCAATACCGGATGTTAAGATTCATTCTAAACCTTCCAGCCATCACACCTTTTATTTTTCTGTAGTCACCCACAGTGGGACGGGTATGCCCAGACGTGCGTCTCATGCCTGCTGGAGTGTTGTCTTGATGATATTAATTTTCTCCTCTAATGGCATAAGATTTTGTGCTTATTCTTCAATCTGCAGTAGAATTAAATCTAATGAACATTTGTTCAAGATCTGCAAGTGTTTTACAAACCACGGATTTTCCTTGCAAAGAGTCGGTTCCAATGATACCCTCAATCGGGGGATTTTCTGTGCTATGTGATATTGGCCCAGTGTTGTAGCATGTAACTTAATTTTTATTTCCCTATGTATGGCCCACTGCAATAGTTTGAGTGCCTCTGGTTTGTCCGATGACACTAATTCATCACCTGTATTTTTAATCAGTCCAAGAATTCTCAGAGCTTCGTCCACGCTAAACCCCAAAACTTCAGCCCTATTAGGTGTGGTTGAATCAATTTGAGCAAAAGACATTTCAAAACTTTGTTTTGCAGAAAATGGATGTATACATTGAAAATAGTGTTATAAATGAAGCGAATATCCCTTCATGGTATGTGTGAAACCTCCAATAATGGCCTGAACAAATGGAGAGATCACTGGAGTGGGAGAGGTGCACAACTCAATCAGTAAAGAGAATAGAATAAAACTCAGAAAATTCAATATATAAATAACTTCCAGGTGCAGTAGGGTATCGTCCCCCGACGATACGGGACCTCAGAAAAACAATGAAAAGCTTAAGCGTGTTGTTTCCAACAGGTGACCCCTATTGCACTCCTGTGGGACTAATCGCAATCATTTTCAGACTATATAAGTTTCTGATGGCAGCTCATCAAGGAGCGGGGATGGGGACCTAGAGTCATATAATGCCAATATAAAAAGTTATGTTTTGACATGCGAGGTATGTCAAAAGTCCCCTGCAATTCAAGTCCCGGCAGCTCCCTTGCAACCATTACCAATCATAGAGGTTCCTTTATATAGAGTAGCAATGGACATAGTAGGTCCACTGGAAACATCTAAACTGGGAAACTGATTTATTCTAGTGATTGTGAAGTATGTCACCCGATATCCAGCAGCAGTTTCCCATCGTAAAACTACCAAACCGATATTAAAACATCCATTACCCTTTTTATCAAGGGTAGGATTTCCAAAGTAGATCTTTACGTCCAAGGCCCCACCTAATGCAGAAAGTTGAGGAGTTGCTTAATATCAAAACCCTAGGAACGTCTGTCTACCATCCCCAGACGGATGGCTCGGTTGAACGATTTAATCAGACGTTAAAAAAAATCTTGCAGAAGCTGGTGTAATCAGACGAGAAATGCTGCGATGTCATGATACTTTGGACTTTGTTTGCAGTCCGGAAGACCCTGCAAGCATCGCTGGGGTATTCTCCATTTGAGTTACTCTATGGAAGGGAACCCCTGGGATGTGTTGGACATACTAAAAGATACCTGGGAAGCAAGAGAGGAGGCCAGTCTTCCAAACTGCCCAAAAATTGAAAACCCATATGACAGCATTAATAGAAATTATAAAAAAGCAATTAAGACAAGTCCAAGCAGGCTGTCTATTATAAAAATGCTGTACCCCGATCCTTTTCGGTCAGGCAGTCTGTCTTCGTTCTCCTTCCAACATCAGAGAATAAGATGATTTCTGGTGAGGGGGTGTATTTGAATAAAGCATGGCCATGTAAGTACTCACCAAGTACTCCTCCATTGTATAACCGCATATTCTGCTTGTGTCACGGCATGTTGAACCATGGTTACTAGCCACACAATGCAGTGTACTGAACCTCACTGCACATGTCACTGCTCCAGCGTTTCACACATTATTAAAGAAAGCTTGCCTTCACTGTTCACGCTTCTAACGTATCTCCATTTTGGCATAGCTAAGTATGTTTGGTGCTCTTGCCTTTTCGCCTGAGAAGGCATTAGCAGGCCAATGTCATATTATAAGGCCTCTCGCCTGCTTCGAGGCGAGAGATGAAGCATTAGGGAGTATAGTTACGTGAAGAAATTTGTTACACTGTGCTGCTTACTGACAACACTAACGAGTGCTGCTGAATGCAGCTGGCATCAAAACACTGTGCAAAAAGGGCTTTGTCTCAGTCAGCAATAAAGTGCAAAGGTATGTCCTTGCCAAAGGCTTAGACCACGCCCTTCAATTGGCACGTTTGTAATCCAGGGAGTAGGAGTATAAGATACCTGGACCAGGGAGGGAGTAGGGTTCACTTGCACTGAAGAATTGTGTTGCCTTTCGTCATTCTGTGTTACTTAGTGCTTTCGCTAATAGTGTTAATCCACTGGAATCAAGTGGTGTTTTACAGTCTGGTGCCTTAGAAGTGGGCTACCCGCTGACCTGCGGCCTCGCGGGGCGACCTCTGTGCACACTTACCAGTGATTCTGTCCACAACAAAGATGATTTCATCAGAGGGGAGAACTGCCTGGAGCGCCCGCGGAACCCAGGAGGGGCAGACCGAGCAGGAGTAAGAAGCAAGGGCTGATCGGAGGTTGATGAACACAGGAACTGCAGCCTTGTATTGTGACGTCATATTGTTTGAAACTGAGCAAAATGTCTGTAGTTGGATTTAAAGTATAGAATCGGTGTGACGTAATAGGAGGGCAGGTACCCTGCCTAATAAAAAAAAGAAAAACTGGCCATCTGAAGTAATGAGTAAAGTGGTTGGCCACTGCAGTTGTAAAAGGATCCTTGCTCCCTACTCACTTAAAGAAAACCGAACACTGCAATATTGGTCATAGTAGTGTAGGGTTGTGTAGGTACAAGGAACAATGCGTTCTGTATGCATGTGTGGAGAATAAGCTAATGATGGTCTTGTCTCAAGCCAGACCTTTTTATTTGAAACCCTTAGTGTGCAACGCAAGTTGCGGCCCTGCTCTATATTTCACTCTCGTCTCCAGGCTCTATTTCTATCTATTGTCTTGTCTGTTGACCTTTGCCTACCAACGTCATGAAGAATGGACTACTGCTCTGTATTGTGGGTTAAATAATGGGGGAAAATAAACTGCAACAACAGTTATCTGAATCTGACCAACACCTGCGGGTGTCTCTGGAGTGTCTGTAACTGGAGAGTAACAGGGCCCAGGTGATACCTGAGCCACCAAATAGACATGGAAGAGCGGTTAAGTACATGAGCCGTACCACGAGTCGAAGGCGTCCTGGTGCAGACAGGGTTAGGAACCACCTGGATCCGTAGTAAGCCATACCTTATCTTACCCCTGAGAATGGGTTCCTGGCAGTCAGACAAGTGCCGCTCCCTCCTAAAGGGAGTCCAGCCCACTTCATGTTCGCTCACTACTTGCCAAATGCATGCAATTACCTGGAACAGTGGCCCGAATATACGCAGACCAAGTCACCTAGATACTTGCCTCAGGAAGGCACTTTCATTTGGATAGAATAACAAAATTGCAATCGGCATTGGAGAAAAAGGGCTAGCGTGTACACCAACGGGACAGCTACTTTGATTGGTATATCAAAGCCACTAAACGAATAACTGAATCTAAGACCCGGGCATTAAAATACTCATGGATAAAGCTCCAGGAGCAAATACAATCCATGAAGAAATTAATACACGAACCTGCATGTCCCGACCCCCAAAACTGGATACAAATGGTTATATCCAGTCTTCCAAGTAGAGCTACACCTAAAGAAAGCCCTGAAGACATTCTGAACACTCATAGCCTGGCTATATTGAACAACCTGCCAAATCAATGACCCAATAGCCCCAATTCCTCAAAACCACCAACCTACTACCAGTCCATGCCCAGGCAACCAATGGAGGGCCTGTTAACCTCTGAAATGCGAGCTCAGATTTCTAGATTATTTTCACCATCCTCTGGCAAGTTCGAAGGCTTCTCAGACTTTACTCTAAATTCCATCTTTGGCGTATTCCCACTAAGACAGCTCCCGGGAGGAGATGACACAAAAGTCATGGTGCATGCCCCTTGGAGCTCCACTGACATATTAACATGGTCTCGAGATTCCCCAAGATACGAGACTATCCTTTAAAATTATAGGAAGCGCTACAATGAATAATAAACTATTACCACCCCACATGTGAAGATTTAAACTAGCTACTGCAGGCACTGTTACCCCTGACAAGTTTGCTCTGCTTAAAGCACAGGCAATTTGACCGCACTAAGAACCCGCTGCGCCCAGAGATTTAAAAATCTATACTGATAGACTGGTGCAAACGATTCTTACACACCCTGTGGAGTATCTTTAACGACTAAAGTGGTGTTTTGAACAACATTCAGGGATTCCGGATGCTGCAATTACTGAACCACAGGTGGTAGTGGGACAGTTCGTTATGGGGTTTCAATCCGAGGTAGCAGTAGGGGATTAAGGCTGTAATGATTGGATGGGAAGGAGGTTTTGTTGCCAGTTCGGCATTTTCACGAGAAGGTTGAAAGAACGAAACAGAGGACACGTTTATGATGCTACGGATAGTTTACAACTTTCTTAGGGAAGAGGAAAGTGGGTAGGGGGACGGGGAAGAGGAGCTCATCAGTCATTTCAGGCAGGATAAGCTGCTGAGGAATATGACCAAAACACAGATTGATCAGTGTAATTGCAGCAAACTGACATGAAAAGCTGAATGCCTGAATCGACCACCATATGACTGTTTGGGGCAGACAGACGACCACCCCAGGAGGGTTGGTGGGGTCTGCCCCCACAGTAGTTAGTGATAACCGATGTGTAGGATTGCAATGGGGTGCCAGATCTTGTTGCACCGCTATAGAGTGACCCTGCTGCCCCCTATATTGAATGTAAAGCAACTGGCCAAAAGGTTTCATGTCTAGTGGATACCAGGGCATCACACTCTACTTTAAGAGCATGCAAGTTTTCCCAGACACCCCATTCAGAAAAGATGGTAGATGCCGCTGGCGTAGGAGGTACGCTGATACCTCCCCATCGTGTCCATCCCTATGATGGTCACTTCAGGACCTATTTACAAACATGTTTTTTTACTAAGCCCCTGCTCCCCTGTGAATTTTTTGGATTAGATTTGGTGGGTAAACGGAGTTGCACCATTTATTGTTCCCCTGATTGGGTGTATTTGGATAGCCCTGCTCATAGAGAGCACTAGGTGCTTGTCATGCTACAAGAAGTAGCCCACTTGAAATCTAAAGACCGGACCTATTCTCCCTGTTGGCGGCAGGGACTATTGGACCAGGTCCCAATCTGTTTGTGGTCAACCAATGCAAATGATACTGGGTACGTGTTGAGTGCTGAACTAGTCAAGTTCACACTGAATCCTGCCAAACCATTACTGTGTGTGCTCCAGTACCCTATTTCCTGACAAGCTGAAGAAGGTATTCGCCCTGTGATAGAATCCCTGCTCCAGCAAGGTTTCCTTTTGCCAAACTGCCGTCCCTGTACTACTACGATACCGCCTACGAAAAAGTCAGGAAAAGTGGTGTATTGTTTTATACAGGACCTTCGTGCAGTCAATGTTGCCATATCTTTTCCCGTGGGACCCAATCCCACCAACATTTTGTCATGTATTCCTTACACTGCCAAATCTTTTACTGCTGTATGCTTTCTCTATACCCATATACCCGGAGAGTCAGTATCTCTTTGTTAGTTCATAAAATGATGCAATATATGTTCACTCTCCTTCCAATGGGGTACGTAGAGAACCCCTCACTATTCTCCCAATTTAGAAGAAAGACTTGGATTCTGTGCAATGCTTAGGAGGGTCAAGTCTATTGCAGTACATAGACTATCTGGTTCCTCTTCCTTCGAAGCATACGAGGAAGTCACACTGGTTCTGTTGAAAGCGCTTGCATAAAAAGGTCACAAGGCATCCAAGGACTGGCTACAGCTAGGTCTGCCTCCGAGTGCGATACCTGAGCCATCAGATTTCTGCAGGGGAAAGCTATCTTTCCCAAGATCGAATTTCTACGATCCAGAAAGTTCCTAAACCCTGGACCAAGAAACAGATGAGCGGGTTCATCGGGATAGTTAGTTAATGTTTTCAGGGGGAGCCCGGGTTTGTAGCCATCGTTAAACCCGACCAAAACCTCACGCCGATTCGTCCCCTGAACCTCTGCCATAGTCCCAGGAAGCCGAAGATGCATTTGTCACCATTGAGCAGAGACTCAACAGCTCTGGCTTTTAGGCCTGCCGGATTATAATAAACCCTTTCTTATTGTGCGATGGGCTCAATGGGTTTGCTCAAGGTATGCTGGCTCAGTTACAGAGTGTTCAGCACTGACACGTAGCCTACCACAGCGTAGCTCGGACCCAGTGGCGGCAGTGCTCACAGCTTGTCTAAGGACTGTTGTCGCTACTACTCTGTTGATCGTGATAACAGACTCACTAGTCCAAGGGCATCCTGTCACAATTTCTGTTTTTCATACTGTATTGTCATTACTCTTAAAAGGCAAAACTTCCAACCTGTGTCCATGTCTGTCTCACGTCTCCCAGATCCACATCTAGTACCCTTCCTCCTGGACCCTCACCCGTCGAGTTCCCTGCAGTCCCCGCAACCATGAACGCACTCGGCGGCAGCCACTCACCAGGCAGGGGAGATACCCAACAGAACCTCATGTCATGTGACCAAACGCCAGCAACTGCTTCCGTCCACATAGCGGGTCACGTGACACGGTTCTCACGTTTCCCTTGTGACTCGCGTCATGTGACTATTCTACGCAGTCAAAAGGATCAGGGAAACCCGGAAGGAATGCTTCACAGCTGCTTCGTTGGAGTACTATACAGTGTTTGGACTTTTCGGATATCTTGAACTTAATTGACCACGGAACGTTCTAAGGATTGCTTTGTTTTTTCCCCTTGAGTTAAGTCGAACTGTTGTCTTCTGGTATTATGCTCTTTGGCTCTGTTTGGATTCTGGAACTCTTGACTTTGGCTTTCCTTCTGGCTTCTGACCTCGGACTGTTTATTGGATTGCTCACGGATCATCCTTTGTACTACATGTTTTGGTTCAGGTGTTTTTCCATCCAGAGTGCTGCTTGAACCTTGCCCACCTGCTGCTGCCGCCAGCCCCTCCTGCTTTCTCTATTCACCCAAGGTTGTCGTGCCACCACATTTTGGGTAAGCCCTCTGGCACGTTTCCACTGTCACCTTGCATTGTTGTCCATTGCTACTGTTTTGATCTAATCATTCATTGCCTAGCAGTGGTCAGGGGGTCCTTCCGGTGTTCCCGGTTCCAGACTGACGGCACGCTACACCTGTGGCCTCAAAGATTGCACTGGTAGTGGTTTACTTTCTACCCGTGTGGTACTTGGGGACGGAGGTATCTTAATCTGCACGTCCATCAAGAACAGAACAGACTGTGAAGTCTTCTGGTCATCCAGATCATGAATACCTCCGCCGAGGACCCTTTGACCGCTCTAATGCAAGCAGTCGCGGCCCTTAGGACCGAAATGGCCACAGCCACAACCGCGATCCACCACCGCCTGGACGCTCTACAGAGTGCCTGCCACCCCTTACCCTATGATCCCGAGTTCGGGGATGCTGCACCCCAAAACCCAGCTCCTTCTATGCCCCCCACACTGTCTACTCCCAACCCCGTTGCCCCTCGCAACCCCAGAAAGATACCAGGGAGACCCTAGGAAGTATCGCACATTCCTGAATCAGTGCAAGCTCCACTTTTTATGTCGACCCCACACATTCCCTGATTCCGTCACCAAGGCTGCCTTCCTGCTATCCCACTTGTCAGGTGTGGCAGCTACATGGGCGAACCCTTTGTTAGAGAGCGACCATCCTGCACTTCATGATTTCGACCTCTTAGTGAGATGGCCAAGGTTTTCAACACTAGATACAAGGCACAATCCAGGGACCTGGGTTTGTTAGATCTCACTCACGGCAGACAGACACTCATCAAATACATAACCCGCTTTAATTCTGCTGTCTGCGGAAACCTCTTGGCCTGAGAACAAAAAGGCTTTTGTGTTCTATAGAGGTCTGTGTAGTGCAATGAAAGACGCCCTCTGTCGTACCGTCTCTTCCTGACATCTACTTAGATCTGGTAGATCTGGCTCTGCAGGGGGACACTCGGAGAACCGAGCGCAGGGCGGAAGCTGGCCTTTCTAGTCACCAACCTCCCCCTCGGCAGACCCAACCACAGAGCCCATGCAAGTAGGTGGGATCCGCAGCCCCATAACCCATGCTGAACGAGAACACAGACAAACCGACAATGCCTGTTTTTACTGCGGTATCAACGGTCATTATGTCAAATTGTGCCCCCCGTCGCCCAAGAAACAAGAATCCGGGTTTTCAGAAGGCTCGCTCTTGAAATCGGGGGTACGGGCGAGCATTCTACTGACCCCCTCCGAAGTCGCTTTTGGTCCTATAAAGCCAGTTGTAGTCCAGGCTCTGCTGATCCCTACCAGAGAACGCATGCGTTCAGTACTTATTAAAATAGACTCAGAGGCCACCGGTTGCTTCATAGACATCACGCTGGCCAACCACCTCAACCTACCACTGATAACCAAAAAACGTCCTGAACCAGTGCAGGCCGTGGATGGCACTTCCCTCGCTTCTGGCCCAATCAAGCAGCAAACCGCTCCTCGAAGTGGTAATCCACGGTACTCTCAAGGAAACGTCTTTTGACCTCATCACTACCCCACAGTTTGGGATCATCCTAGGCATACCTTGGCTATGACAACACAATCCGTTGATAACTGGGGTACTGGGCATGTTTTCTTCGAGTCCGAGGTCTGCCACCACTACTGTCTAGTGGAACCTGAAACCATGTCCAATCCTGCTAGCGTTCTGGGAGCCGTGGCTTCTTTAACCCTGGAAGACAGTAAGCCGACAGTCACTACACCACATACGGTTGGGGCTGTTCTAGCCAGAATCCCCGCAGTATATCATGACTTCCATACTGTACTCGACAAAGCCTCAGCAGAGGGCCTGCCACCACATAGGTCGTGTGATTGCCCCATTGATTTAGTTCCTAATGCCCCGATACCAAAAGGCCGAATTTACTCTGTCCCAATCGGAGGAACAGGCCCTGAAGGAGTACATCCAACAGGCCTTACGGCTGGGTCATATTCGACCTTCCTCCTCCCCAGCTGCAAGTCCCATATTCTTTGTTCCGAAGGAGGAGGGAGATCTACGCCCTTGTGTTGATTATAGGCGGCTGAATTCAATCACCGTAAAGAACCGGTACACCATTCCCCTCATCTCCACGCTTTTAGAGACTGTCACATGCATCCATTTACACCAAATTGGACCTTCGTGGGGCCTACAATTTGATCCGTATGCGCAGGGGGGGGGGGGGGGGTCAGTGGAAAACAGCATTCTGCACCCGACAAGGTCTTTTTGAATATACAGTAATGCCTTTCGGCCTATGCAACACCCCCGCTACCTTCCAGCGCTTTTATAAACAACATGTTCAGTGACATCCTAGACGTGTATGTGGTGATTTATCTGGATGACATTATGGTCTTCTCCCCTACACTGGAGGAACATGTCATCCATGTCAGGGAAGTCCTGTCTCGTCTTAGAGAAAATGCATTGTTTGCTAAACCCGAAAAATGCCTGTTCCACACCAAGGAGGTTGAGGTCCTAGGTTTCCACATAACACCCGGGGGTCTATCCATGAATCAATGAAAGGTCCGTGCCATCACGGATTGGCCTGCCCCGGTTAACCTTAAACAGCTGCAGTCTTTTCTTGGTTTTGCAAATTTCTACCAGCGTTTTATCGCTGGTTTCTCCTCCATTGCTGCCCCGTTAACCGCTCTAACTAGTCGCCTCGCCACTTTCCATTGGACACCAGACCATCAGGTAGCGTTCGATGCCCTAAAAACTAGGTTTACCACCGCCCCTGTTCTCCAACACCCTGACCCTGAGCGCCCTATTGTCCTAGAGGCGGACGCTTCATCATTTGCATTAGGTGCAGTACTCTCTCAACCCTGTCCGACCACCGGTCAACTGCACCCTGTGGCTTACCATTGATGGAAATTCACCTCATCTGAATTGCACTATACAGTTACAGAAAAGGAGCTCTTGGCTATCAAAGACGCAATGCAGACCTGGCGGCATCACCTCCTAGGGGCTAAGCATCAAACTGTAGTGTATTCAGATCACAAGAATTTGCAAGACCTAGCTTCCCTAAAATGCATGAACAGCCGACAAGTACTCTGGCATCTGTTTTTTGCTGCTTATGATTTCGTGATCGAGCATAGGCCGGGGGCAGGCCACGGGAAAGCAGATGCTCTCTCACTCCCCAGGGGGGGGAGGGGGAAATCCCTTCTGTCTTTTCCAGACAAGTTGTTAGAAGAGGGTCATGTTGTTTGTGCCTGTACCCCTTCTCCATCCATGTTAACCACCATACGCCATTGGGTCTCTCAACATCCTCACACATTGGCAGAGTGGGACCCGATCATCCAGGACGGGTTGCCGTTCATACATGGAAAGCTTTTTTTACCCACAAGTGACACACGTAACCAGGCTCTAGATTGGTCTCACGACGCCGCCATCAATGGTCACCCGGGGCAACGTCTCACCTTAGATCTGTTGAAACGGTGGTGCCTGGTGGCCGTCGATGAAACATGACGTTGAGAATTATATGAACACCTGCTCGGTGTGCACAATGGAAGTCACGCAGGGGTCGCCCACTAGGATTACTCCAACCACTACCTATTCCCCCAAGACCCTGGCATATGGTCTCGATGGACCCAATTACTGACTTACCCCGTATGCAGGGCTACGATACCATTTGGGTAGTTGTTGATTCCTATACAAAGATGGCACGCTTTGTACCCTGTACAGGTATACCCTCTGCTCCTACACTGGCCCGGTTGTTCTTCAAATCAGTCTTTTGCCTCTTTGGGCTACCACAGGTCCTAGTATCAGACCGTGGTACGCAGTTCACGTCCCGTTTCTGGCAGGCCCTAACCAGACTACTTGCATTGATGCACGGTTTTCCTCCGCATACCATCCGGAGAGCGATGGGCAGACGGAAAGGGTGAACCAGGCCTTGGAGCAGTACTTGCGCTGCTTAACCCTCCAGTATCAGGACAAATGGCTCAATCTACATCTTGCAGAGTTCGCCTACAACAATACCCTACACTGTTCCACTGGTTTTTCCCCGTTCTACTCTCTGTATGGCCAGCATCCCCACACCCTTCACCCCCGGATTTCACACCTACAGGTACCCCTGCTGCCAATGCCTGTGCCCGCAATCTTGTCGCAGTTCATGCCCAGACCCTCGTACATCTACGGGAGGCCCAAGCTTACATGAAGGTGGCGGCTGACAAGAAACGAGTAGCGGCTCCTGAGTACCATGTGGGGGATTGGTTATGGTTGTCTTCCCGGCACTTGCATATTCCTGGATGTCGTAAACTGCTCCCTCGTTTTGTCGGTCCATATCGGGTTGCCAAGATCATAAACCCTGTGGCCTTGCGGTTCCCTCTGCCTGGCGGGTCCATCCGGTGTTTCACACCTCCCTACTCAAGCCATGCCAGGAAACTACCCGTATCATTACCCCTCCTGCTCCCGTTTCCGTGTTGTCCCCTGATGTGTTCGAGGTCAGTGCCATTCTGGGTTCCCGTTTCTGTAGGGGTCGCTTGCAATACCTTGTGGACTGGTTGGGTTACGGTCCTGAGGATCGCTCTTGGGTTCCCTCTCGGGATGTCCATGCCCCTCAGTTGGTTGCTTGCTTTCATCGGGATCATCCTTCGAGCCCCATGGGGTCGTGGGCCTTTGGGGGTGGCGAGGGCTCTGTCACATCTCCCAGATCCACATCTAGTACCCTTCCTCCTGGCCCCGCACCTGTCACCCGTCGAGTTCCCTGCAGTCCCTGCAACCACGCACGCACTCGGCGGCAGCCACTCACCAGGCAGGGGAGATGCCTAACGGGCAACCCAGGATCCCTACGGCCCTTCCTGCATTGGCATCTGCCATGGCGTTTGTCTCCTGGGCAGCGCTATTCCACGGGCGCACAGAGGCAGCGCTATTCCACGGGAGCACAGAGAACCTCATGTCACGTGACCAAACGCCAGCAACTGCTTCTGTCCACATAGCGGGTCACGTGACACGGTTCTAACATTTCCCTTGTGACTCGTGTCATGTGACTGTTGTACGCAGTCAAAAGGATCGGGGAAACGCGGAAGGAACGCTTCACAGCTGCTTCGTTGGAGTACTGTACAGCGTTTGGACTTTTCGGATATCTTGAACTTCATTGATCACGGAACGTTCTAAGGATTGCTTTGTTTTTTCCCCTGGAGTTAAGTCGAACTGTTGTCTTCTGGTATTACGACATTTGGCTCTGCTATTTGGATTCTGGAACTCTTGACTTTGACTTTCCTTCTGGCTTCTGACCTCGGACTGTTTACTGGATTGCTCATGGATCATCCTTTGTACTACATGTTTTGGTTCAGGTGTTTTTCCATCCAGAGTGCTGCTTGAACCTTGCCCACCTGCTGCTGCTGCCGGCCCCTCCTGCTTTCGCTATTCACCCAAGGTTGTCTTGGCACCACATTTTGGGTAAGGCCTCTGGCACGTTTCCACTGTCACCTTGCATTGTCCATTGCTACTGTTTTGATCTAATCATTCATTGCCTTGCAGTGTTCAGGGGGTCCTTCCGGTGTTCCTGGTTCCAGACTGACGGCACTCTACACCTGTGGCCTCAAAGATTGCACTGGTAGTGGTTTACTTTCTACCCGTGTGGTACTTGGGGACGGAGGTATCTTAATCGGTACGACCATCAAGAACAGAACAGTCTGTCTTACTAGGTGCGAAAAACTGCTGATTTCTTCTGCAGATGTGCCTTAAGTCGCTGACCTGAACTCTGCCTCGTTGTTACCAAACCCTGAAGTTGGGGAGCCACGTGAATGTCAAGTAGTGGTATAAACACTATTGTCCCCCCCCTGGCCCTGATTTGATTGATGTGCTCCTGTTGAACCTAGACCACTCTTCGCGGATGGCTTGTGCAATTGTGTCCCTGAGACCAGAGAATTGGTCTCAGGGTATGCTGTATGTAGACCCAATACAATCTAGAAGCATACAGATTACCCACAGCCAAGTCGGCACAAGTAGCCAAGCTCGTGGCCCTCACGTCTGCCTGCACTCTGGCCTGGGGTAGTTCGACAACCATCCACATAAACTTCAGGTACGTCCAACTTCGGTGTGTTATAGAAACAGCGTGGATAATTGACATCCACAGACACCCCAATCCAGTATGGAAAATACATGTGGCAGCTCTATCAGATGCCTGGCTCCTCCCTGCTGCAGTAGCAATTGTAAAGTTCTGAGTGCATGACCCTCACAACCTTTTACTGCTCAATGATTTAGCGGACGATACGGCTCGCTCAGAGGGCCCCTGGTGCCCAATGAATGTCTTGTTTGTGTTGTAGTTTCACGGTCACCCATCCTGTCCCTTGCCAGTCTGGCGATTCTTCAAGATCAAGCACTGGAGACTTGAGAAGCTGACCTGGACACAGCGTAGGTATAGCCTCAGAGCAAACTCCCTGCTGCTCCCTTATTTGTTCTGCGAAGCCCACGGCGTGGCCCATTCAGGTAAAAACATCCTACTCCAGAGAGATTGGATAGCGCATGCGATAGCTTCAGTGGCACAACATTCTTGTGATCACTGTACAACATGCTTATCGTATAATGTCAGGAGAGTGGTGCCCACAACATCTGTACATTCTATACCGGAAGGTCCGTTCTTGCACATGCAGATAGATTTCATATAGCTCCCCGCCTTTATGCCATATAATTGTTGCTTAGTGGTTGTAGATCTGTTTTCGGGGTGGTTGGAAGCCTACCCATTCAGGAAAGTAGAAATGATTACTGTTGCTGCTGGGTGAATTTATACCTTGGTTTGGACTACTTATAGACAGCGACCGAGGTATGCATTTCACAGGCCAGGTTAACGTGGGAAGTCTGCAAGCCTCTAGGGATAGCACAGCTGTTCCATTATGCTTACAAACCATGCTCTAGCGCACACTTGGAATGCTGCAACAGCGACCTTAAGCTGAGGTTATCAAAGGTGTGCAGAGAAACGGGGCTGAAATGGCCCGTGCCCTCCTGCTAGCCATGAGAAATAACCCAGAGCTTAAACATACTCTCTGCTCATGAAATCCTCACAAGGGGCCCAATGAGAATGGGGACTGCGCCACCCAGAGCTCCCTGCACCTTGAGTTTGGCTTTAGAGGATGGCCCATTAATATATTATTGCAGCACAATGATAAAGATAAAGCTGTTCAATCTCTCCACGCACAGGTTAGCAAGGCCCTGCCCAAACCAGCTGTTTGTTTGTTTTGTTTATTTATTGTGCGCGCCGGACCCTGAGGTAGCAGGGTGCATGTGAAAAGAAGGCTTACAGCTTAGTTACAGAAGTTACAAATTTACATAGGATGGTACGAACAATTTTCTTAGGCTCAACAGGATGAGTGTAAGGAAGTAAAGTACATGTGCAAACGGCATATAGACAACAGGTCATCATATAGCTGACGTAACATAATGGCAAATCAATATCAGGTTCATTACATGCAGGTAAACTAAGTAAGTACGTGCGGAGAATGCGGGTTACATATCATTCTCAGTGAGCCATTTTATTGTGTTTTTTCTGAATTTATAGAACGTTTGGTCAGATCTAAGTGCGAGAGGTAGGGAGTTCCACAATTGAGCTGCCCTAACTGGGAAGCTGGACCCTCCAATGGTGGACAGTTTAAATCTGGGCACTAGAAGGCAGTTGGGGCTGACTGTTCTCGTTGGTCTAATGGAATTTTTTCTGGTAAATCTTTCTGTTAGGTAACAAGGGGCTTTATTGTTTAAACATTTGTAGATGAGAGAGGCAGATTTCAGGTTAATTTTTTCCTGGGTGGAGAGCCATTTGTGTTTCCGTCTAAATTCAGAAATATGTGCTCTTCTGGGAATGCTTAGGGCAGCCCTAAGTGCAGTATTTTGGAGCACTTGTATTCTATTGACAATTTGTTTGCCCCTATTTAGAGGGCATTACAATAATCTAGTTTTGATAGGATGAGGCCTCTGGATAGGATTAGGCAACTGTCGTCTGATAGGAATTATCATATTAATTTACATGTATAGGCCGTGGATGAGGCCAGGGAATTCACCTGTTTGGTGAAGGATAGGGTCGAGGTAGAAACCTATGGTTTTTACTTCTCTGGCGACCTTGATGGTGTTCCTATCGATGATAAATGCCAAGTAATTTGGGTTGAGTTTTGCGATGTGAGCTGTGGTGCCCAGGATGATGAGCTCCATTTTATCATCATTCAAACATAGGCCATGGTTGGCCATCCATGCCCGAACGATGCTATAGACTTTGTTCACCAGAGCCAGATCTTCCACATAATCCCCAATAAGTGGTAGGGAAATCTGGGTATCGTCTGCGTAGTTGGTGTAGGTGATACCCAGATTGTCAAGATCGTCAAAGAGTGGCTTGGTGAAGATGTAGAGTGTTGGAGAGACGCATGATCCCTGTGGCACTCCACAGGTAATGGGTATCGGGTTTGCTGCCGCCGAGGGGGAGAACACCCTCATAGTCCTGTCACTAAGGAAAGACTGTATCCAGACTATAGCCTCCCCTGAGAAGTGGGCCGCAGAGTCCAAGTGATTACATAGGACTCTATGGTCCACCAGGTCGAAGGCGGCTGAGAGGTCTAGTAGGAGGAGGAGTGCTAATTTTGCTTCATCTCTGAGTGAATCTATTTGGGCCTTCAAATCGAGAAGGGCAGTCTCTGTGCCATGTTGAGGTCGGAAACCAGATTGGCGAGCGCTAAGGAGATAGTTTACCTCAAGGAAGTTCTGAATTTGGGTGAATGCTACCTCGTCTAGTATTTTTTGTAAGAAAGGCACAGTCGTGATGGGCCTGTAATTAGTGGGAATGTTGGGGTCCAGAGTTTGTTTTTTCAGAAGGGGGAGTACCCAGGATTCCTTTAGGTTGCGTGGGATGTGCCAGTGGTAAAGGAGGCATTAATAAGTTTGGTGATGAAGGGAGCTAAATCTCTAGCAGCGTCCTTGATCAGTTGTGCTGGGCATTGGTCGCCTTTGCAATTGGATGGTTTAAGTGTGAGAATGGTTTTCTCTACCTCAATCACTGAGACCTTAGAGAAGTTGAATTGGGTGAATTCTTTGGGTTTCGATGTAGGTGTTTTGTTCAGTGGAATTTGGGTTTGGGCTGATAGTGAGGCTTTCTTTAGAGCGATTTTAGTTTGGAGGTTAGCCACTTTGTTGGTTAGTGCCAACTGAATGTCTGTACACCAAGTTTTGTCTTTAATAGCCATCCTGTACTGCAATTGGGATTTCCAATTCTTTTAGAATGGAGAAGAGCTACTTCATACTGGAATTGGATTGGGTAATCCTGTTATTAAAGGTTTGTTTGGCCAAGATGATATCCTTTTTGTATTGTTTTGAGATATTTATTAGATTGGTTTTATTTTCTGCAGTAGGGTGTAGGTTCCATACCGTTTCGCATTTTCTTTTCTGTAATCTCAGGTTTTTTAGGTGGGGTGTAAGCCAGGAGTCGAGATGCTTTTTCGGTTTACTGTTCCCAAGTTTAAGCGGAGCAATGCTGTCGAGAGCAGTGGTCATAGCATTATTGAATTCCTCCACTAGAGAGCCTGGGTCAGTATGGTCTGGTAAGGAATTAAGAATAGGTAGGATATGGGGCAGGATATTGTCCGCTGTGATATTTTTCTTGTTTCTAGTTAATGTAGGTGCGGCGAAGGCGGGTGGTGGTGCAGTAGGTCTTTTAGTATTGAGAGTAAAGGAGATTAGGTGGTGGTCAGTCCATATTTGGGGGGAGATGGATGTAATGGAGAGGTTGCAATTGTGACTGGCAATCCAATCGAGAGTTCTCCCTTTGGTATATTCACTTTGTGTGAAACCTAGTTCCGTTAGGATGTTGGTTACGGAAGTCGCCTGGTGATCATTGATATCATTGTGCCCTAGGTTAAAGTCTCCTAGCACTAGGGTTTGTGAGGAGTTTTTTTTTAGCTTCTCTGAAATAATAGTGGTCATATCTTCATTGAAGGTGTTGATTGGGCCTGGGGGTCTGTAGAGGAGATGGATATTTAATGTTTGAGAGTTGGCGGTGGGTAGTTTAATGGAGAGAGACTCGCAAGATTTAAGGTTAGGTGCATAGGTGATTCTCATGGAGACATTAGGCGATGATCGCTATTCCTCCACCTCGTGCATCTAGTCTGTCAGCTCTAAGGATAGTGTAGTTGTCTGGGACTGGGGAACAATAATTACAATTGAATAGGTCCAAGAAAAATAGGTGCTCTCAGAATACTCCTGTTTTTTGTCAACCTCTGCATAAAGAAAGAATACATTTCTTCAAGCTCTGTTGTAGAATCAATCTTATTCTTTATCTAAAGTTATACAGTTCAACATAAAATTGACGCTCCAGAGTTAACATCCAAACAAGGGGAGGTTATTGACCAGAAGTACAGAAAATATTTACAACACACAGAACCAAAAAGTTTCTTGGTAAAACAACCACTTTGTGTGTGCAAGACAAAATCAACTGCAAGTATAATTTGTCATGAAGTTCACATGGACATTTATAACATCACATAAACATTTTAAAAAAACAAGTCATTTTCTCTGTGTAAAGCAGCATAAAGATACTGCAGTTGGGGATAGTGAGTCTACACCACAGTGTTTCAGCTGTTTCGAGGTGGGCTTGGTATGCCACATCTGGTGTACGGCCTTCATCAGGACGGGGGTCTGTACTGTAGGATGTCTGCGCTGCAGGGGGAAGGGAGACAGTTGTCAGGGGAGTATTCATGCACCGATTATTTAAAGAAGAATAAATCATGCGCTGTGTAGTATTGAAAACACACACAGCTTACCTATGGGTGTATTAATTCCACAGGTTCTGTTGTTTAGAGGATATGTAAGCCACAAGGGCTAATCTCTGTATCATCCTATTGTGAAAAACGGAGAAATTGGGGTTTGTTATTAGTATGAAAAACCTTTGAAGGGACTGCCAGCGTTAATGCTGGACCTGCTGCCTCATGGAGCCAGGGTTCAGTAATGGCGATGAAGTCAAGGTCATTTTCCAGGATGGTGTCTGCTATGTCAGTAGCATGAGCGACTAAAGATCTAGCATTGATTAATGCGCCTTTAAGGTCTGGTTCTGGCTGTAGTGTAGGGCGCAGGTTAGCGGTGGCAGGTTGGTTGGTGGTGGGTTTGCTGGGGGACAGGCCACCCTCTGCGACCAGGACACTGGGTCCTGGTGAAAATCCATTACCGGAAGACATTGCTTCAACCGAGGGGGCAAGGCCCCTACCAAGTCCTCCTCACCACCAACTCTGCAGTGAAGTGTGATGAGATTTCGTTTTGTATCCACGTGTCACACTGCCGGAAGGTCCCTGCTCTGTCCAATGACATCACAGCCAAGAACACTGATCATCTGCGGGTGGGCCCCGGAACCAGATGATCAATGTTAGTTCTGACAGTGGATTGGGATATTTCTCCCAATCCATCATTCTTTAGGTAGCATGAACATTCACCCTAGTAATGAGCTGCACCTGCTCTGCAATTGTTTTGCTCTTTGGCCTTGGGTAGCATGAATGTTACCCAATTGAGAGCTCTGGAGAGCAGACTTCCTGTTTATTTGTAAGTGGACCATAATGTGCAGTTCCAGTCGCTTGCTTCTAAACCTCCCTGGACTCTGAGACATAGCTTTTATCTCGCCTGTGTGAGATTTCTGATAGATGGTATATGCGCTAAATGTGAGCTAAGCATGCATCGTGCAGTTCCTGTTAAACTGAAGTCCAGTTATAATGAAAGGAAGACCGGCTAGCAATGTGTATGAACTATTTGGCCATCATTACAGGGACGTCCAGATCCAGCTTTTTGGTTTTAGATATGAGTTTATTGCTATGGTTATGACATATGTGTGCCCGACAATCAAAATCATGGAAAGGACAAGGCTTAGGTTTCTGCTGCATCAGAACCGGAGTCTCTTCACCACTGTGAGGGCCCTGCGAGGGCTGCTGCTAAAGCTCACCCACCAGGCGGTCCTCCGGAGGGAACCACCCCCTTCAGGTTCCCCTGCTGGTTCAACACCAGAGAGGTATGACCCCCTTGGATCTCACAACGCAACCACCCTGAGATGTGCCCTGTGATCCTGAGGAAGAATACCAGATTTATCAAAACACTGAGCTAAACGTCGACTGGTCCAGTTATCCACCTCTGGATCTAGATCTCAAACAACCATGAACATGCTGATCGAGGCGACCTCTGTGCAAAGAATGGATGTCATCGCTGCCATGGCCCCGGCAGCTATGAGTTTTTGCTCGGCCTGCGTTCACTTACTGGTCTATATTTTGATGACCCCGACCCTCCTGCTCGTCTTGCTCCTTGTAGTTGTGAATGTTGTAGTGCAAGTATCGATGGGAGCCAGTCTCCTTTGAAACTCTGGAACTTTTTAACTTTCCAAACTGTGCTTTACTCTTGGCATCTACCTCTCTGTCGCTGCCACCTAGAGGGAAGTGTCTGACCACCCAAAGCTACTCCACCTTGCACCTCGCATTCCCCAGGGCCTGGCTTATTGTGCTGACAGTCCCCACGGGGAACCTCACTGAAGCCAAACATGTCTGGATACCTGTCAGTCATAGAAAATGTAAGATTAATCATGGTTACCTATATAAATGTCTGATTCTTTGTGAACCTCTTGTCGTGGGAAATGATGATCCCACTGGGCCTATAGTGCAAACATCTATTTACACCTCTCGTGGCAGTACGCCTATATAGTCAACCTTACTGATTGCTGAATGAGCCTCCACTTACCCCACAATATGTCAGTCCAGTTCTCCATTGCCCCCATTCTTTTCCAGTGGGGAGACCTCTGTCTGGACCGCAAACTGATACCAAGTCATTAGGCCCCAGACCCTTCTGAGACAGTCGCACATGGCATTCAAGGGGCCAGCGAAGCACCCCACCTCAGACCAGTTACAAACCAAACCTGCTGTCCATCATCTATTCACTACATCTACTGGGTCCTTATACTATACAAATCAAGGGGCCGTGTACATCGGAATGAGCAAATGTCAGCATTACATGTCTACACGCTCCATTGTGATAATTAACATTGTCATGCTTGCGTTTGACCCTGGTTTTACATTCACTCAATCCGGGTCTGCAACATACTCTGGAACTTGCTTCATATGCAGTGATAAGGCTTACACCTGGGTGACCTTCATCTGGAGAGGGAGTTGTTACATGGGATGCAGCACACACCTGTTTATCCCGCACTTCCCTACTCAAAGAGAGACTCAAATTGGGATCCTTTTATGGCGGTCGTGGTGTACCTGATGGCAGTCTTTGGGTTCAAAATGAACAGACTGACTGAATAAACTATCTAGTCTAGTGGAAAACCTTGCCAATGCCACTACTGCTTCTGTCATTGTTGTCCCGTGAACACCTAGCCATCCTCACGATGGTACTCCAGATCCGTATGGCCCTAGATATCATACCGGCCTCCCAGGGGGGCATCTGTGCATTCGTAAAAAGTGAGTGCTGTACTTCTATACCAGATTACGCCAGCAACATCACCAAAATCACGTACATTTGCAATACAGTAAACCTTCCCAAAGCACAGGTCAATGGGGCGTGTTCGTTCTCGCAGAGGAGCGCCTATGGACTATTTTGTGATTGAGAGTGGCGATGAGTCTGTTTGGTCTTTTGGATCATGAATTATGGTACTAGTTGGGCTGCTAGGAGCGTCCATAGAGCAGATTCTACTCATAGCTGTGGTTATACTCCTGGGGCTGCCCTGTCTGTCCATGGTCTGTAAGCGCATAATCAACACCTGTTCAGATGTCTCGGCAACTGCTCAAGTAATGTACTGCCAGGTGACTGAAGATGCTATTGTTATGACATGCCTGGATGTGAAGTAGGTACTATTACAAATATGTAGAATGAGACTGATGTGAAGGTTTCATAGGAGGACAGTGGGGGAGAAAAAAATAATAAAACATGATCACAGAAGTACTCCCCAAGCACTACACCATTGTAGAATAGTATATTCTGCTTGTTTCACGCCATGTTGAACAACGGTTACTAGTGACACATTGCAATGTACTGAACCTCAGTATGCATGTCGCTGCTCAAGAAGCGCCTCCACCATTATTAAAGAATGCTTGCCTTCACTGTTCACACTTCTAACGTATATCCGTTTTGACATAGCTGTGTGTGTTTTGTGCTCTTGCCTTTTCTTCTGCTTCAAGACGAGATGTGAAGCATTAGGGAGAATAGTAGTATAAGATACCTTGATCGAGGAGGGAGGGGGGTACACTTGCGCCAAGGTTTTGTGTTGCCATTGGTCATTCTGTGTTGTTTACTGGTTTGATTAATAAAGTGTTCATCAATCCTCCAGAGTCGAGTGGTCTTTATTTTGCACTATATTTCTAAGTGGTATGGACCCTATGAAGTTCTAGGAAAAAAAAAGCTCCTTGAACTGCCTCATATCTCAACCAGATAGACGGCAGAAAATACAAGTCTATCATGTTAACCTGCTTAAGGAATGGAAATTAGACCATAGCTAGGCCACTAGAGTTGCTCAGGCCGCTTTCCTTATTGATGCTGAAAATGGAAAAAACATTTATTTCACCAGACTTGCCACACTCCCAACAGGAAGACCTACTTACTGTCCCAATTCCCCAGAGTATTTTTCCATACCAACCAGGTAGAATTAATTATTTCCATTACACCGGTAGGGAACACTGTTAATCTGCAGGCTTCAGGTATACTGTATGGTTAACCTAAAACCCTACAGGATACCAGAAGCCTCGAGGAAGATCATAGAGACGGAAATAGAGATGTCAAGGCTGATATCATCGAGCCCTCAGTGGTTGGTCCTCCTCTATGGTCCTAGTTGCCAAACCTGACCGATACTGGCGTTTATGTATATTTTTAAGAAAAAGCAATTTGATTTCCATCTTTGACAATTACCCTATACCAAGGATTGATGCGTTACTTGAAAATTTAGGTTCAGACAAATATATATCAACACTCGACTTGACAAAGGGCTACGGGCAAGTTCTGCTAAATCCAGAGGATAGTGAAAAGGCTGCCGTTTCAACCCCACAGGCCTGTTTCAATTCTAAGTACTACCCTTTGGCCTACTATGAAACTCTGGACATTTCTTAAGGGCGAATGGACAAAGTGCTAAAACCATACACAGCCTTCTGTGGTGCCTCTCTGGACAATATAGTGCTCCACAGTAACAGCTAACACGTACATAACCTGTACTCATTCCCCGCGCTCTTAGGAGAGCAGGCTTACAAGCAACCCCATGAAAGTGTCTTAGCCCAAACCGCTCTAAAATCTGATTCTTTGTTGGGAATGGCATAAACCAACCCCAGGCTGAGAAAGTGAAGGCGGTCTAGCAAACTGGAAGGTTAGCTCTGGCAACGAGCAGGTCTTGGAAGCAAGACAACGCAGAGCAAGCGCAAGTTTGAATCCGTGATCAGCGCTTGAAAAAACAGAGCGAGTTATAAATAACCTGCACTTCCACAATTCAATGAAACTAGCGCCTAGATACATATGGATTATGTGCGCTGCAAATAAATGTAAATGCAAAATAAAAAAACATCCACACCTAAGACCAAACGAGACCTTGGTTTCTTCCTCAGATGAATCGAATGTTAAAGAAGATGTATCCCAAATGATTCCATCTTGGCCACTAACCTCGCATACATGCTAAAGAATTCGCACTGGCAAAAACTGATTTGGGATAAGAAGCATCAAGCGAGTCTCTAGGACATGAAAACCATACTTTCAGGAGCCAGTCCTTAAGATGCTGCACTTCAGTAAAGACTTCCCATGACAAAATGATGCATCGAAATTCAGATTGGGGGCTGTACTCTGACCGGGAAAAAATTCAGGCAAATTACTGACCTCTCACCGCTAACCTGGACGATCTTGAGAAAAGGCACCATTTCAAGGGTAAGGAGATGATTATTGTACCTACAATCTTTTTTTCACTGTGAAACACCAAAAGGGGAAGGAACCAGGAAATTTGGACTTTCTAAACAGGTTCCCTATTAATAGAGATTGGGAAGTAAGGGCAAGGGTATGTGACGTATCAAGGGTATTCGTCCCTTCTCCACAATAGAAGCCTCCCCGTTTAAGGCTAGGGAGGTGAGCCTGCTCAGCTAGACCCTCCCTAGGGGTCTGGGTAAGTGGGACCTCACTGGGAAAGACTTCCACTTAGAGGTACCAGGACTCCTGTTCTTGTTTGATTTGGTTTATTTCTGTCGCGCTCCACGATGGACTCCACTGTATCCAGGCGCAGATTAAAACTATTGCAGAAGGCTTAGCAAGGGGTGAACAAGTGTGAGATCCATGTTGGAGTTGCCTTTCACAACAGATGGGCTTTCAACATCTTTCTAAACTGACCCAGAGACTGACATGCTCTGATTATCAATGCGAGTTCATTCCACAGTTTTAGGTCCAAACTCTCCAAATCTCATGTCTCCCCCCTGGAGACTAGTTTGGGGCATGGGACAATAACCAGTAGTTTATCTTCAGAACGTAGGTCTCTAGTCGGATGATAAAAAGATCTTTTTACTGAGATAATCTGGGGCTAGCCCATTAAGACATTTATACTTCAGACAGGCCACTCTGAATTTAATTCGATCCTCAACCTTTAACGAGTGAAGGGATCTACGCAGGGTAGATACATGATTCCTATTCCTTAGGTGTCCAATCAGTCTAATTGCCGCATTCTGGGCCTTCTGCAATCTAGCGACCTTCTTTGTTGGGATACCTGCCATCAGGCTGTTACAGTAGTCAAGGTGTGTATTAGTCATTGTCCCCACCACCACTGCATGATCAAGTGGAGGACATTCCTCAGCATCCGCAGAGAGTAGTACACCGCCTTGGCCCCCACCTAGGCTTCGCTGCCCAAGTTCTCCTGCCATACGCAGCCTAGATTGTTAATTTTCCTGGCGAACTGAAGTTCCTTGCCCAAAATCGTGGAGGCGTGGGGGGGAGTGGAGCCTGTCTCTCAGCTATTATTTTCCCCTTAGGATGAACAGTACCACTTCGGTCTTTGCTGCGTTCAGTTGAAGTTGATTAGATGCCATCCATTTGTTAATATCTGCCATACATTGGTTGATTTTTGCAAAAGCGTCTTCTGTTTTTCGTCTCATTATAGATATGCCTCGTCGGCATAGGAGTGAAAATTCAAACCATGCCTCCTGAATATATTGAGCACTGGACGAATATATAGATTAAATATCAGGGGAGATAAAGATGACCCCTGCGGCACGCCGCAGTCCGGGAGCACCACCTCGGAGGTGAAACCACAGAGCACCACCTATTGACTTCTGTCCATCAGGAAAGATCCAAACCATCTTGTGTTCTGATGCTGTCCCCACACTTCTGAAACGCTGTAGCATAATCTGATGATCCACCATGTCGAAGGCCGCGGACAGGTCCAGCACCAACAATACTGTAGACACCCACTGTCCGCGCCCTCCAACAGATCATCATGTACCGCTAACAGTGCTGTCTCCATCCCATGTTTAGGTCGGAAACCAGACTGGAATTCATCCAATAACCCCTCTGTCCACAAATGCCTGCAATTGAGAGGACCCCACCTTCTCCATAATCTTAGCTGGCTCGATCAAATTGGCCTCTGGACGATAGTTCTTCAAAATGTAGGGTCCAGATTAGGTTTTTTTAAAGGGCCTAACTAATACTCCTTTTAATGCATCTGGGACCCGGCCCTTTAACAGGGCCTTGTTCTGAAATAGCATTACAAAAGGTGTAACATTAGCTGCCAGCTGCTTAGCTCCACGGGCGGGCATTGCGAATGCCAGATCATAAGTTGGCTTCAATTGGAGAATCAGGGAGTGTATCAGTTCCTCAGTCACATACTGGAAACTTAAACCATCTTTCAATACCTCCTTCCCCAATATTTCCTCCTCCTTTCATATACTCCCCCAATTTCCCCTGATCCCTCCCACTGGCAATACTCTTCCGAATAGTCACAATCTTTTCCTTAAAAAAGGTGTTAAAATGATTTGCTTGTTCCTGTTTATCGGGGGTGGGGGGAGGGTAAAGGAGGACACATTGCAGGCTAGGCCACCAAATCTGGACACCACAGTGAATACTGCCCTCGCTTGATTCCCCGCCTGGACTCTCTCCCTATGGACAAAGTTTCTTTTTGTTTCAAATAAGGCAACTGTATAAGGTGCTAATAACATCTTTGCTCTAATTGAATCAGTGCTCAATTTGGTAAACCTCCAAAGTTTGTTCACCTGCCACACCTGTTTGCGCAGCAGTGATAAAGCGGGTCCAAACCATGACTTAGACTGTTTTTTTTCAGTTTTAAGGGGCGTAATTCGAACAGATCTCCTCCAAAATAGCTGTTCCAACATTAAAGAATTACTCATTTGGAAGCGTAGCATTAATACTTGCTAACCCAGCCTGTACTTCTTCCCCTGGAATTTTAGCCTGGTCACTTGCTTTATGCATTCATACTAATGTGCTGTCCCTGCCTCCTCCCAGCTGAGCCTCCTTTCCAGACATACCAAATAATCGGGCGCAATGGTCAGACCACAATATCGGGAGTGTCTCAAAGAATAATAGACTTTCCTCCTTGCTGCTGCTAGATCTCAACAATGTACTTTATTGTGCGATGTTGCCCTGGCCTAATAGCCAGACCATGATTGTCCAGAAGCTCAGCTAATTCAACTGAGTCTGGGTGTGTAATACTATCTAACCAGATGTTCCAATCCTCCAGACAGGAGTTCTTTATATTTGCTCCCAACGTTAAGTGCAGATCCAGTTTCTCCAAAAATGTTCCTACTGGCCCGGGTGGTTTATACCGCAAGATCACTTTTATTGTCCTTGAAGGGGACCATGATACAGTAAATTCTCCCATCTGCACGTCATCAAACCCATCAAGTTCCTCCATATGTGAGATGGAGAGGGAGGAGTTGTACACTATTGCAATACCTCCCCTTCTCCTAGTCATACGATTAATAGTCTGGATACCATAATTCACAGGAACTAATTTTTGATAAACGGTCTTGTGAGGATCTTCCTTAACCATACACCGTAGCAGCGTATATGAGACTAGCCACTATTGGCTGAAGACAATGCTGAAACAAACCCTTTTGGAAAAGGAAAGGAACCTGTCTCTTAAAGGAGAGATGTATATTCAACTTAGACAAGTAGGGTGACTAGAGAAAGAGGTTCGTAAGCGGGAGAAGCCTGCTGACGGTAGCGCACTTTGGTGAGGAGGAGAGTGCCGGAAGCAGGGGCTGAGGAGCCCGCGACTTTCAAGGATACGTTGGATGCCTGGCTTTTGTTAATGTTAAAGGGCACTTGTACCACAAACTATCACCACCGGAGTGGTCGCCTGGTGCTTTGGCGGATCTGAAAAGAGTGTGTATGGGAGAGTGGGGGTAGTTAGTAGGGTATAGTGGGAATAGGTAAAGTGAGAGTTGTGATGTCCTGATGACAGCTTCAGTCCGGTTTGCACCATTGGCTGAGTCTGGGTGAGATTTTCAGGTTGGTACAAGTCCCATGTGCTGTTGTGCATGGATATGTGTTTGTTGCAGTGTGGTGAAGTGCGTGCGGATTGCTGTGCAGAGATGTGGTTGTGTATGTTTGCGTTAGAGAAGTGTATTCGCAAACTTGAGGTTTTAGAGTTGGGTTATTTGGCAATTGTCTTACCTCCCTGATTGGACTTCTGTGCTCATCATCTCTGTCCGTCCTCTGTCTCGGATATTGTGGCAGCTTAATCGACAGGTACTGCCTAGGGTGGTGGCTTTCCTTTGTGGTTTTCTAGCAGTTTGTGGGCATGAGAGGTTGTGGCGCTTCCCAGGCCCCCGGGCTAGAGATGATTAAGTTGGGGTCCCCCCACCCTCCCTGGGTTACTTGCACGGGGTCCCTACCTACCGGGAACAGGTGTCCTGTGGCCTCTTGGGTTGCCAGTATTGGTTAATTCTCCCCCTTACTGTGGCTGGGGATCCTGATTCCAGGTTATTGACTAGAGTGGGGTATTGTAGGGAGTAGGTGGTCCTTCAGCTTTCTCCCTGGCTTGTTCTTTCAATCTAAGTTAGTTGCGGTGTGCCCGGTTTCCAGCAGTC
This sequence comes from Ambystoma mexicanum, assembly GCF_040938575.1. Taxonomy (NCBI): domain Eukaryota; kingdom Metazoa; phylum Chordata; class Amphibia; order Caudata; family Ambystomatidae; genus Ambystoma; species Ambystoma mexicanum. The sequence goes on from NC_090934.1 coordinate 177,088,544, forward strand.
TGTTTTTTCTGGTCGTTCCCTTCTGATTCTGATGTGAACAGCCAAGTTTTAAGTATTTTTCTGAATTTCAGGTGATCCTTTGTATTGCGTGAGTTTTTTGGGAGGCTGTTCCAAGTTTTTTCTGCCAGGTGGGAGAATGACGAACTTTTATCTTTTCATTTATTGTATGATTTTGGTTCTGGGCGAACATTGTTGCTTGATCTGAGTGGTCTTGCTGGAAGGTAGATGGTTATTTTCTTTTGTAGGAATTCTGCTCCTTGGCCTTGGATTGCAGTGTGCGTTATGCACATTGTTTTGAACCTTATTCGTCGTTTGATGGGTAGTGTTTTTAGTGGCAGGAGTCTGGCTGCTGCGTTTTGAATGTTGTAGTTTCTTTAGTAGGCATTCCAGCATTCCAAAGTATAGGCTGTTGGCGTAGTCTATTCTGGACATGATGAGGGAGATGATGGTGAGTGTTTTATGGGTGAAGGAAAGGAACAGTAGGATCCTTTTTATCATGTGCAGGTGGAAGAAACATTTCTTGATTATTGTGTTTACTTGTGGTTCTACTGTTGGTACATTGTCAATCAGGACTCCAAGATGTGTTACTGTTGTCGACGGTGTTGGTGCTGTTCCTAGTTCTGCCGGCCATGGGATGATGTGGTTGTTTTCCCCGTTTTTGGGTATAACCATTCTTTCTATTTTGCCTGGGTTGACTTTTAGGCTGTTTCTGTTCAACTGTAGTTCTTGCAGACGGTCTTCCAGCATTTTGTTTTCTTCATGTATCTTGTATTTTGTAGTTGTTTTGTGTTTCATCAGCATATTTGTAGCATGTGAAGCCGTTACTTTTAGTTAGCTTGATTAGTGGACTCGGGTAGAACGGAGAAGCCGTTGGGAGCCAGGAGAAGAGAATCATAAGTCTGGTGGTGGCGTGGCCATGACAACATTGTTCTGGGCAGTATGGCCGGCGAACCGTGCCGAAACCTGCACAGTGAGGAATGTGCGAAGCTCCCTGGTGCCAGCACCCATACACGGCAGCAACAAGAGAAGGTCGAGAACTGAAAACCATTGACACCCAGAAGCATACAACCCGAAGCAGAAAGAAGGGGAACCAAGCAAGTGCCAAGCCCTACCATGTTTCTGTGCACAGTAAGAGAATGGGAGAAGCAGGAGGCCGCTGGGGCACCTTTAGGAAAAGAGAAGAACTTGTCCCAGTGACAAACGAAATACGAAGTGTAGAACTCTTTGAATGGATGTGTGTAAACATGAGAATAACAAATAAACCAGAAATTAAAGTAATTGGAGACTGGGCATGACAACCATGTTAATAGGGGAAGTACCCCATGACTTAAAAAGGTAAGAGTGGAGAAATCCAGAGATAAAGTCCAGTAATTATGAGTGGGAGATCAAAATATCCTATGAACAAGATAAGGCGACATAATCCGAGGGAAAAGATTACATGTGAACAAACCATACTCAAACTAAGAAAGCCTGTATTTTAAGGCTCAGATAGGTATACAAGTGTAGCCCAGAACATAAGGCAGTGTATCAAGGAGAACCGTCAAAACCCTATCTTTAAAGAGGGGACAAAACTGAAGTGGGTTCTGAATGAATTACAATAATTTATCAAGGGGGTGTCAAGAGACTGTTAAGAGACTTCCCGACGACCAACGAGCCCCTTTTAGTTTATTTAGATTGGCTGGGATAATCTCTAGCAGCAGGGAAAGGTAGACCTCCTTCACACCTCAGTCAAAATGTCATTAATGTCCTTAACGTCTTTAACATGTCTTTCATCTAACCTGCCACAGGGCTCTCAGTCAAGTCACAATGGGAAATGCCAACCACTGTGAACTGGATACAGAAGCTATTTTCATAGTCTCCCTGCAACAGACTGGTTAACAGGGGGGAGAGTCTTGAGATAGATGCTATATGGATGAGTCAACCTTTACTCATCACTTTCAACAGTATCGCCTGGTAGCTGGGCAGGTGGACAAAGTCTGAGGCAGAAGGTGACCCCAGGGACTACTAGGAGAAATGCTGGGATCTGTTTTTCAATCGCTCTGCAAATGTAATGCATTGGTGTTCCCAACAGAAAGATAACCAAGACATGATGAGATGATAATTCGATTCAAGCAGCGCTTCGACTGATTCCTGCAGCTTTAAAGCGTTGTAATAATCTGTGTCACCATAGCACACTTTGTGGTTCTCAATTCATCAACCTGGATGTTTTTGGAGGGTGAAGGCCTATGTTTGCCTGTCAGGCATATCCGACCTATGACGCACTGCATGACCTGTTCCCAAGGAGAGCGTGTTGCACTTGAGCTGTCTGCCTGTATATAATGGCAGATATCATTTCAACAATAGGACAGTTGGGTGACCAATTTAAACTGACCAAAAAAGCGAAATCTTTTAAAGTTGTGTTTATATTACTCATCAATAGGAGCACTAAGAACCAAATGACAGTAGCTCAGAGTTGAACCAACATAACCGAATACTGGGAATTGTTTTTCTAACAATTGAACAATAGTCCGTTAGTGCTGAATGGTACAGTAGAAGCAGTAAAACGAAATACTGGGAATTGTAGTTTCACTACTGTGCTGTAACAAATTCAGAAGAGAACAAACTGGCAGTTAGCTCCCATGCGTTTGACATTGGTGACTGTGCAATCAAAGCCAAAGTTAACTGTAATCATTAATGTTCGACACTGCCATTCCACTTGAAGAGTGCATAGTGCTGACGCAACACAAAGAAACTGAACTGTAGACGAAAAGTCTGCTATCCATTGAAACCAAGATTGAGAAAGAAAGGTAATATGATGCTTCAGACCCAAGGAAATATAGGGGTTAACAGAAAAATGTCAAGACTACCTGTTTTAAAATAGTCTGACATACTAATTTGTATAAACATTACACTGCATTGTGTTGACCTATTGACAAACTTTTAGATGCAAAGTACAGGCTATGCCTAGATGAGAAATGATACTTTGCAGGTTACCCACCAACCAAATCAACTATTTTGCAGCCACCCTCACCCAAGTTTAATGCCACAGTGGGTTCTTCCTCTGCCCTATAGCACAAAGTTAAGTACCTTAGGGATTCCTTAAGAACAGCTTGCATCAACTCCCTCAGAGAAATTCAGAAGTGGTCCTTGTAGCAGTAACCTCCAATTATCGACAATCATCAGAATTCTCAATGATTTGGAGATGGGATGGCATCAAAAAATTTTGGCCTGCTTGCTGGCACTAAGCAAGTAGCTATGGGTATTCTCGAGTCGCTGCCAGCTATTTGATCAGTCCTAATGAGTCATGTGTTTAGGGCTGGACAATTGCAGTATGTGCATGACAAAGATCCGGATCTCCTCTTAGAAGTAAGATTATTCCATTCCTTAAAGGAAGAGGTGTTAGCACAAGTAAAAGAAGGGGCATATTATTTGGCATTTTACAAAGCAGCTCATCTTGTCTTAAAGAAATGGGGGGAACAAGGGTGCTCCTTTAAGGTCCTTGATCTTTGTCCCAAGAGCAAAAATATTGCCTGCATAAATCCTCTTTGCCTTAGGCAGGACCACCACTAAAACATTCTTCTTGTCCGCTTCAACATCAGACACTAGAGCAAACCTTTTTACTGTTTATACTGCTTCATCCTACATCATGAGAGGTCAGGGTGGTGTGGGAGACTCAACTTCCTCGAGGCATTGAAAGCCATCACCAATGACTCCTGAACCTTGCTTGTTGTGGGCCAGATGGACTGCCCCTCCGCCCTGCCTGCCACTCACTTCTCCGCTACTTTTACCCTGCAGATATTTGAAGAGGTGAACCGTGAGTGTGAATGCTATCAAACCCGTTCTTCCAGTGGAAATCTTAAATGTTTTTTCTCCAATTTCACTTCAGTTCTGATCCTGGCCTCCCTTTAATGGATGGACTTGGCTGTTCACCATAGACTTTCAGAATGCCCATCTCTACATCCCCATTTTGCCCACCTGCCGCAATAGCTGTGCTTTGTGACAGGGAGGAAACATTTTGAGTATTGGGTTTGTTAGTTTTCTCTCAGCATAACTGTCATCAACAGTCACACCAATAATTGCCTCTTATCTGAGACTTTTTTTCCCCTTCCTTGATGACTGACCTGCCGCCTTCAGGATCCCTGTTAAGAGGAAGTATCTAACAATCTTCAACTGCTCCTGGATCTGATTGCCTTGTTGGGACAGTCGTGAATGTCAGCAAGTCCCCCCCTCCTTCATTCCACATTAGAGGTTGCTTCTTTTCAAGTACCAGAGTGGAACTAGTCTGATTTGTTTGGTCATACTTGGCTACCAGAACTGCTGGGCCACTAGTTGGCATGTGGCCTGTTCATCCCTGTGACCAGCAATACAGGAATCATGCAGACATGGCTTTTCTTTCAGCTTCTTGTGTCGGGATGTACAATCAATAAGCGTACAGTAACAAACCATCATGCATCGACACCTTCAGAGGTTTTGTCAAGCAGGGGACCACAGGGTCAACTGCCATGGCCTAGCGGATCCGAAGCAAACTTGAGTTAACTCCAAGGAAATACTGTACTGGGAGATATTGTCTGGTGCTGACTGCAATGTCAGGGAACAGGACAATGCGTCTGCCCCCCCCCATACCCTCCTTGGCGGTGCCTGCAATTAGGTAATACGGAAATCGTATTGAGAAGAGCAGGCCCATCGACCTTGCAGCTTAGAATACGCCGATATTGAAAGATGCGATTATCTGTGCGGACAAAGACAGGATATCGGCCCCCCTGCTGATGTCAATTTCTTGAATCACTCACGGATAGCCAATAGCTTTTTCAATGACTCTGCAGTTTATCCCAGTGGCACTGAGTTTGAGCAAGAGGTATGCAATCTGGTGTTCCAAGGAAGTACTTGGGTTGGGTTGACTTGCAGAAGGACTGTTACTATGGCGACAGCCAAAGCGTCCGTCTCTACTATGAGATGCAGGGAATCACCTGGATGCTGTAGAATGAGTGCCTTCATAAAGGAAGTCTTCAAGGACCTGAAAAGTTTTTTCGGTAGATTCATCTCATGCAGATACCTCATTGGCACAAAGAAGAGTGATGGTGGTGGTCAGATGCTCAAACCCTGAGATAGTAATTGGCAAATCCCAAGAAATGTAGGGGCTAACTAACGTCATATGGTCGCTTCCAGTTCACGATGGCCCGTACTTTCTTAGGGTCAATCTGTATTCCAATTTTGCTGACAATATTCCCCAGGAATTCCATTTGGTTTTGATTGAAGACGCTTTTTCTGTCTTGGCATGGGTGGGATTCTGCCAGGTGGGCCAACACCTCCTTTACGTGACTCTGGTGATCCTCCAAGGTTGGAGTAAAGATGTCAACATTGTTTAGATAATATCCAAAGCAAGAGACCAAAGCAATGTGAGCATGTACAGTCCGTGAATCGTGAAAGACGATGGAGGCAACACAGAGCCCAAATGATCCTCGCAAATCCTCAATGTTGTTTTGAATATAGTCTTCCACTCTTCTCCTTGTTTAATTTGGATGAGCTGATACGCTGCATGTAAGCCCATTTTGTGAATATCCTGTCTGTCTTCAGTGTGATTAATACTATGCATACCTCAATAAACTCCTGCCTGTATTCTACTCCCAGGTGGCCAGGGAAAGGCAGACACTGCCTGATCCTGACCTTTGGTGTGGTGGACTGCGGGAGGATCACCTGGGAGAAGACGAGGCCCAGGGTGGTAAGGAGATCCCTTGAGTTGACGCTGTATTTGTCCTCTGAAAGCAAGTACCTTTCTGGGTTACCAAAACAGGTGATGGCATATCGTCATTATAATATCCCTGACCTGCACATATGATCTATGACTCTGGGTACAAGTTTTGTACAATCTGAGCAAGTATTGTCAACAAAGATATTTTAAGAATGAACATCCTCCTTACTCCCAAAGGTATAATGTGAAACGATCCAGCGAAAAATGCCTTAAGTCAAATGTCTTACATTCTAAGTGTCCATCTGTAAGTGACTATAAGGGGACTAAATCTACTCCTAAAATAATTTGGAGTGATCACTTTTCTCCTATCCTCCCACCTCACCCTCCCTACCACGCAGGCAAAGCCACCCTCATTGCCACCCACCTTCTCGGTCATCCGACCCATGAAGCGCTTGTCAGTTGAGGCTTTCGCTGCCACCTTCTCGCCCCTCCCCCTTCGGCTGACTCCCACCCTGACACAGCCCTCTCCATGCTCCACTCTGCTATATCTGATACTCTTGATATCCTTGCCCCTGTCATGAGAATCCGCCTGAAGCCCAAAGCCAAATGTAACTCCTGGTATGGCTCTGATATCGTCACCCTAAAACGCAAGTGCAGGGTGGCAGAGAGGAAATGGCGTGCTTCATGTTCAACCTCTGACAAACTGGCCTGCCGCCTGCTCCAAAGGCAATACTGTCTCTCTGTTCTCACCAAGAAGAGAGCCCTTATCCAAGCCTGCATCTCTGCGGCATCTAACAACTCGGCTGAACTATTTAAAATCTGCAAGGAGCTTGCCAACCCTGCTGCAGTCTCTACCTCTCCTGTCCCCTCCCAGGCCCTCTGCACTGCACTGGCCTCTCACTTCATCTCTAAAACTCAGGACATCCTGTCCTCACTCTCCTCCTATCACCTCCCTCCCTCTCTTCCCGGTTTTTCCTCTGGCCCTTCTGCAGCCACCCCTCCTCCCTCCTTCTCTGCCTTTCCCCTTTTTTCTGCTGACGAGGTTTCCAGACAAGTCCGATCTATGAAAGTCTTGTCTAAACAGGTTCACCCCTGTTCCTCCAAAAACTATCAAGGACCACATCGACTCCCTGGCTCCTGCCCTGGCTGACTTTTGCAACCACTCCTTCTCCTCTGGAGTCTCCCCATCCCCCCTCAAGCACTCCCTTGTGCACCCTCTTCTTAAGAAACCCTCTTCCGACCCCTCCTGCCCGGCTACCTATCGCCCAATCTCCATCACTCCCTTCCTGGGCAAGCTCCTGGAGAAACTGGCCATCTCCCAGCTTAACCTCCATGCTGAATCTGTTGGTAGTCTTCATGACTATCAATCTGGCTTCAGAGCGGCCAGAAGCATGGAAACTGCTCTCCTGAACATCCGTGACGACCTGCTCTTGAACCTCGACTCCAACACTCCGTGTGTTCTCATTCTGCTTGATCTCTCTTCTGCCTTTGACACTGTCAACCATGCCATCCTGCTCAACCGTCTCCGTGATAACCTGGGTATCACTGGTCAGGCTCTGGCGTGGCTGACCTCTTTCCTTTCCAATCGACCCTCCCAGGTCCAACTTGGGTCCTTCCTCGCTGACATCTTTTTCTCCACCTGTGGTGTTCCCCAGGGATCTAATCTCTCTGCCTGGCTGTTCAACCAGTATCTGGCACTCCTTGCCCACCACATCGCCGCCCTCTGCCCCAACTTTCAGTGCTATGCGGACGATACCCAGCTCATTTTCAGGCTACCCTCGGCCTCCTCCTCTCCTTCCCTCATCTCTGACTGTCTGCTATCAAGGAATGGTATGCCGCCAATGACCTCTGCCTTAATGCCAGTAAGACTGAGATTCTACTCATCGGCCTCTCTTGGCTCTCTTCCTGCTCCTACCTGCAAGGCAAAAACCTCGGGGTCATCTTCGACTCCACACTCTCCTTCTCTCCTCATATATCTGACGTCTCTAAGAAGTGACACTACCAGCTGCACCTCCTCAGAGGTATTCTTCCCTTCCTCTCCTTCCCCCAGAGGCTCACTGTCTCCCGAGCCCTGGTTCTCTCGAAGCTGGACTACTGTAACAGCCTCTATCTTAATCTGCCTGCCTCCACTCTCCGCCCTCTGCAACTCATCCAGAACAGAACTGCGAGACTTGTCCTTGGCCTCAGGCCCAGGGACCCTATCTCCCCAGGACTGAAATCTCTACACTGGCTCCCAGTGGCTGTGAGGATTAAGTTCAAAACCCTCTGCATTGTCCACAAGGCCTTCTGGGGCCTGGGGCCTAAATACCTTCAACTCTCTTCCTAAATATCTTCCTTCCCGAGCCCTTCGCTCATCCGTCTCCAACTCCCTCAGGGTCAGCCGCTTCTCGAAGCAACAAGCTGGGGGTAGATCTCTCTCCGCAGCAGGGGCCTCCCTCTGGAACAGCCTTCCTGCCTCCCTGAAACTTGAGAACCATCTCCGGTTCCGGAAGCACCTCAAAACCTTCCTCTTTGCTTCTGCTTTCTCTCTCCCTCTCCCTCTCCCCTGCTAAATTCTTCACTGAAACTGCACTGAATCTGCTACTGGGCCACTCTCACCGACCTCGGTCCTGGGCCCAGCCACTCTCCACTTGCACTGCCTCCCTGGCAACCCCTGCACTGCGGGACTGGCTCTGTATCCCTACAGCCCCCCCTTCCCAGCACTTGTCTGCACTTACCTTGCACTTGCCACCAGCTGGCCCTATTTTTTTTATTTTTTTTTACTCTACTTACTTTGTACTGCACTTCCACCCTCCCCGTCCCCTTGCACTTTTCCCTTCTCCCTACCCCAGCACTTGCGCGGTCTGAATGACACCTGGCCTAGTAGGATCGTTGTCTGTCTTCCCCTTGTTCCCTCCTCCCTGCCTCGTTGCGCCTTGAAACACTTGTGTATAGGCGCGTTACAAATGCCATATCATATATCATATATCATAAGTGACTATAAAGGGACTAAATCTACTCCTAAAATAATTTCCAATACTTAAAAGAACTACCTTTGTTGAAGGGGCTACAAGTCCCATAATCGCATGAATACTGAGATGAGGAAGAGGGCTGAAGTGGCATGCAGTTGCAGTAGTCAGGCACTTAAGCCTAACACCCCACACCTGAAGAAACCTGGGAGGCATAAAAGGCCCCCTCAGGTGCAGGCAATTTGAAGGAACTGTGACTAGAGTGTGAGCTGTAGCAGTAGAAGCAGAAAGAAGGCGGTACAAAGCTGACAAACCAAGCAGAAGTGGGTCCCGTTCCCCCAAACCCTGAAGTACAGAGAGGCTGTCTTTCCCCATGTGAACCTGATTGTCGTGGTTGCCGTGTAGAGAACTTGTCTGAGACCGAGGCGAGGAGCAGTTGTCAAGTCGTGTGTCTCAGGAGTGAGAGGGGCTCCTTAAATGTATGGCAGGACCAGAGACCCCTTCAGAAAGGACAAGTGTAGGTCCCTAAGAAACCCCAAGTAGTAGAAGTTGTGACTGAAATCGTGGAAGTCGTTCCACCCGCAGACCAACTGTTGCAGAAGCTGGTGAGTGAAGCCTGGTGTTCCAATACCTTGCGTGAGCATTGCCGGCAACAGCAGCCAGTTTCCTATTCACTCACGTACGGTCCAAAGCGTGCTGAAGTTGTTGAAACTTTAATGAGGGAACAATGGGAAAGTAGCACTCGCATATATTGGGTAAGTTCTTTTACTCACGTTAAGAGCAAACGCTACCCATTGTTAAACCATTAAAATACTATACCTGAAGAAGTGGTTGTGTGTCGCTTATTAAGTAGAGTGTGCGTTGCGAACGCGATTACTGAATACCTGACATTAATAAGACCATTGTTGAAGCCTGTAATCTTTGAAAACTCTCAAGAAGTGGTCACATGTGCCTAATTGTGATTCTCAAAGGAAGACTGTACTTTTTCCTTTACTTTAACGCGGCATCTTTTCTTTTACAAGAAGTTAAATACAAACAGTGTATCTATCATTGAAGAGGAGAGCAAGCATTGTCCAAGCCAAGAGTGTCCCCATACTAAGAGCAATACCAGCCTTTTTCAGAGCTAATAAACAATCTTATGGTTACAGTGAAGTTAATAACAGTTCAACGTGGTCTACGATAAGTGTGCAAGCATTACCTGAATCTAAGAGGTGGCATCAAGGCTTCTGTGTAATTACTTGGGCTAGAAGCTGGCAGAAAGGTGATGGCAAAGTTGAGGAAGGGAAACTGGCTGCTTGTAAATACTATTTTGAATTTGACACAACCTGTATTGCCTAGGGATTGTGGAAGACACAGAAGTGGGTTATAGAGGCAAACCCAGGTTGTTGTTGTGACAGACCGATAAAGGCAAAGAGGCTGCCCCTTTTGAAGAGAGAGATTCAGAGGAAGGGTGCCATGCCTACTTGAAGGTATTGAATTACTTTAAAGTGAAACTTGTTGAAGCCTGTCTTGAAGTAAAAAATATTTGAAAAACCTCCTTCCCAAACTTCCAGTGCTATGCAGACGACACCCAACTCTTCTTTAAACTTCCTACAGAAGCCCATGCACCCTCCATCATCCCGGACTGCCTCTCAGCCACCCAGGCCTGGTGTACATCTAATGATCACTGCCTCAATGCCACCAAAACAGAGATCCTCCGTATTGGGACCCCGGCATCCAACTTATTCCCTTCACTCTGGCCTTTTTCCATGGGCTCTCCCCCTGCTCCCTCTTTGGAAGCCAGAAACCTCAGTCATCTCGGACTCCTCTCTCTCCTTCCTCCCTCATACTCAGAACATTGCCAAGAAGTCCCACTTTCAGCTTTTCCTACTGAAAGAAATTCTACCTTTCCTCACCTTCCCCCAGCGACTCGATGTTACCCGGGCTCTGGTTCTGTCTAGACTTGACTATTGCAATATACCTTTGTTCACTCTGCGACCCCTCCAGCTAATCCAGAATAGGGCAGCAAGATTTATCCTTGGCCTCAAGCCCAGTGACCGCATCGCTCCTGAGCACAGGACAGATTAAATTAAAATCCCTCAGCATCACAACGCTGCCTAGGGCCGGGGACCACTCTATATGCATCTCTTTCTGAATAACTATCCCCTCTCTAGACATCCACGTTCCTCTGGCACCAACTCCTTGTGTGAAGTGGGTTGCTAAACCGAGAGCAGGTGGTTGATCGCTTTCCTCAGCGGGTTCCCTTTGGAACAGCCTCCCTCTTAGTCTTGAGCAGGATCTCCTTAAATTCCGGAAAAGCATCAAGACCTTGCGCTTTGCCTCTTGCTTCCCACCCTCTCTCCCCTGATAATCGCACAGTAGCTTGATTGGTGTGTAGGTCCCTTATGCATCCTTTGGGCCCTGACCTCCCACATCTAATCATCCCTGCTGCTGTATATCCTCTGCACTTGCCTCGGCTCACCCTCCACCACTGGAGGTTGCACTTGCCTTTCTTCTTAGCACTTCTCCTGCTGCTATCCATAAGCACCACAGCTCCAATCGCAGATCCCTCGCAACTTGCACATTGTGAACACTCTCAAGGCATAGTAGGTTTATCTTCCCCTCCCCATTGTCTCTTCTTATATTGTTGTATTTAACATTGGTGTAATTTCATAGTCTATCATCCCCTGTCGCCTCTCTGTTGCCCTATGGGTGCTTTGAAACAGTATTTACTTCCTGACAAGGGCCTAACAAGTGAACAATAAATGCAAATAAATACTCCTCCGTCCCATCCCCTTTCCTCCATACTGTATGGGTGTCCCTCGCTAGGGAAGGGAGACGGAACCCTTTTTACCAGATAAATCCAGTTCCCCTTTAAATTTAGATGCACACAGAGGCATGGCCTGGAAACATGCGCTCCCCTGACTCCACCCACCGGCGCCACTCCTCAGTCCTCTTTTCTACATCAACGGGAACGGACTGCTTTCACCAGCGCTCATGGGTTAGGCCTAGTAATTCCACGCGCTCTTCCCCAGAGAAGTAGCTTTTTCTTTTTGTCTTTTATTCAGATACCTCTGTCCTCTGGTGCCACTCTCCTCCCCGGTACATGTCAACGTCATCGGGCTTCAGCAGTTGTACGGCCTGCAAGGGGCTCTTCCCTACGTTTGACCCCATGCTCTTTGCCTCCACTGCCTTGGCCCTGATCACGGTTGTGGGGGTTGTACCACATGTGACGCCCTTACACTGCGCGCTCTGAAGAACCGGTTAGTTTGGTGGAGAGAGCTCTTCGGAAGGTCGCCTCCAAAGGACTTCATCAGCCACAAGTAAAGGCCCAGGGTAGGCCCACCATTTTCATACGCACCCCGCAAGGGCGATGGTCATTCTCAGGGTTCCGAGGCTTCCAGGAACGTAGGTCCATACAGCCGGACCAGTCTCCAAGCCAACACCTCCGCAAACAGCACAAGGCGGGGAATAAGGGCTTTTTTCAGTCCCCCTGCTTCAGAGGCGAAAAATGGCATGACCCGCTCATCCACATGTCTCTGGTGGGGAACAGGCTTGCCTTTCACTCTCAATGCTGGTGTGCAAGGTTCACTGACCCCTGGATCCTGTCAGTAGTGTACTCGGGCTTCCGCCTATGGCTACCTCCTTCTCTTCTCTCCTCCCCTCCGCTCCCACAGATTGGGACAGCAACTCTGTTGATGGAAATTCAATGTAGAGAGCCAGGCTGTGGAAGAAGTCCCAGCCTCCAAGAGAGTTCTGAGCTTTTATTCACAGATTTTCGCCATACACAAGAACCACCAGGCTGGCCTGAGAGTTGTTGGACCTGTCCACCCTAAACCTTTGCCTTCCTCTTCAAAAGTTCAAGATGGTTACCCCAGCACTTATTGTGAAGCCATTGTGCATGGGAGACTGGATGTGCTCTCTGGATCTGAAGTATGCATGTTTCTGATGCTTGTTAATCTGCTTAGAATCACATGCTGTGCATATGGTCCGACATCCAGTGGTAACCGTAGAGTATTGCATCTTGTCTTTCGGGGGACCGAAAGGGGACGTCGGCATAGGCGTGTCTGAAACACTATCCCTATCGGGACGTGTGTAGTACCCAAAATCCCTCACACGCCGAGGTCCCTCCGATTTTGTTTTTTTTCCGCCCTGATAACTGGTCGCCCTATAGCAGAGCTCTTCGTGAGACATTGTTTATCTTACCAAATTGTCGGTTATTCCCCGTTAAGTCACTTCGCCCATCAAGAACATCTTCGACAAAGATTGTGGGGGAATAGTCTACGGCTGTGGGTTCCGGCGCCTAAGATCCGGCGTACAGACTTCCATGTGGTCGGGCCTTCTGGCCGGCCTACACAGAGTAGGGAGAGTGGGCTCAGGGTTTGCCATACTGTTGTCTTTACTCTTTTCCACTGCTTTCCTTTTTGGTCTTGTCACCCTTCCCTTCTGCTATGGAAAGGACTCCATATAGCCCTCTGTGTAGGGTCAGATATCCGTGGAAAGACGAGCACACGTCGTGTAATGCTTGTCTCCCCCTAGAGCACGACGAGAAGCGGTGTTCGGCGTGTAAACTCCTTAAACCTAAAACCCTTAAGGCGCGCCAGTTGAAGCGGTGGGCCGCGTACGGAATGTCACGCGTGGAGCCTGCCTCCCCTGCCGCGACACCAGCCGAAAGTGACGGGGGTACATCGGAGGACCAAACGTCCAACGCAGACGTTATAGACCTTGAGGCGGACTATTCTAGGGCCGCCACGCCCGTCCCTGACCCTTCCAGGCTCGACTCCGGTCTTGCTACAGGGACCACACCCGGTGACAGGGGAGTAAAATCGCGCCGCACAAAGCACACAACCCAAGCGCCCTCCTCGATTACTTTGTCGAAGGCGAAAGCGCCCACGGATCGGTCTGATCCGAAGTCTTCACCGCATTCGCAGCAGCGCATGACTGGGCATAAGAAACATAACAAGGGCGCTACTCCTCAAACTACACACGCCGAAGTTTCAGAACAAGAAACTTCGACATATTCCAAGGTTCCTAAAGGCCCGTACAGGCCCGAAAAATACAAGTAGGCCTCTACCAGAGAAGCCAGCCGCTGGCCCTTCTGGAGCCACGGAAGACATTTTCACTGCCGACACATCATCTGAGGCGTTGTCTCACGAAGATTTGGTGACTATCCGTAAGAGCATCAATAGGATTGCTACGGCGGTGGGCCTAGCACCGGTTCCGCCCAGTTATTGGCCAATCCGCCGAAAAGTTTTCCACTGATTGGGAGGACGATCCCGAAGACTCTTACGAAGAAAGCCAGTTACCCCTCTCAAGCACCCTGAGGAGATCCTCAACGCTTTAGGACGGAGAACACGGTTCCTACTTAGCTAGGTCCATTTGGATCATCCAAGTGGACCACGGAGCAATTCAAGGGATGTATGGATCAGCTGAAGCAGTTTTTAGGGCTTCTGACCAACCTCCGCTGAAAAAAGCTCAGGTAGACCCTAACCCTCAAACACAAGATGTCCAACCCCAAGTTGACTATCAAGAAGATGTCCAGATGGACACGTATAGAGGCATCTATACAGAAGAAGAGTCTTCTTTTCTGGACAACTATGGGGAAGATCAAGGGGCAACGGACAACTGGGAGGACTCCCAGCAGAACAATCACAACTCTGATATCGTTTGCCTCGACTCTCCCCCATCCACCCCGATTCGACAAGCTTCCCCGGTGGATGATCAGATGGCTTTCAACAACATGTTGAAAAAAGCAGCAGAATTCTTTAAAATTGCCACGCTGGAAGCCCTGCCCAAACAAGATTTTGCGGAGGACATTATTAATGAAAAGCCTCCGGCAAGGCAGTCTATCCCACTCTTGAGCTCTGTAAAGATACGGCTGGCCCCTTCCTTACTCACACCCGCTCAGACTAGGGCTGTGAACCCAAGGGTCAAAACTTTTCCGACCCTCCCCCACCGACCTGCTTTACATCAAAGGACACGCAATCCCTGACTCGCTTTTGGTGACCAACACTCGCAAGAGAGCAGGGGTTCCCCTTGCCACGGGAGAGTCACCCCCGGACAAGGAGTCCAAAAGGTTGTATGCCTTAGGCAAACGGGTTACATCAGCGGCGGCCTATACGTCCGGATTGCCAATAACACATTGCTGGCAAGCTACGTCGACGCCCAATGGAACCTACTCCAGGAAGGCCTTCAAGAGGTTCCGGAACCAACCAGAGCCAAGCTTCTCGCCATTGTCTCGGAGGGCAAACCTGCCAATCAGAATGTGGTAAAGAATACCCTTGACACAGCAGGCAGGTCTCGCACAGGGTACTCTCCTAAAGAGGCACGCGTGGCTGCGCAAGTCGGGCTTTAGGCCTGAGACCCAGGCATCCATTATCAACAAACACATCGAAGAGGCCAACCTCTTCGGGAAGGTGGTAAACGATGCATTGGAGACAGCCAAGAAGGAGCACGAGACTATTAAGTCGATGCACCAAATTTCCCAGAAACCCTGTTCACAGAGGGGCAGTAATTCTCGGTGGTCCTTTCGAGGACAAGCCTGCACTGCTCAAAATAATTTAGGCACGGGCAACTTCAAGTCAACCTGCTGCAAGCCCCACTTACTACCCCCAGAGGGGTCAGAAGCGCGGAAAGAATAGAGTCAGAGGCTCCAATTCCAAAGGAGCGTCAACTTCGGGACAGAAATGACCACCAAGTCCAGGTCCCCTCCCATGTCTCCCCGGTCGGGGGGGCGATTAACATCTTTCCTCAAGGCATGGGAGGGGATAACTTCAGACCAGTGGGTCTTAAAGACGGTCACCCACGGTTACTGCGTGGAATTCGCCAGCCCTCCACAGTTCAGACCGCCGAAATATCGACGCCTTTCACCGGAACATCTGCAGATCCAAGAGGTGGAAGCGCTGCTGGGAAAGGACGCCATAGAAGCCGCCCCGATTCTTCAGGTAAACAAGGGTATCTATTCAGTGTACTTCCTTGTACCCAAAAAGGATCTCACCATGCGTCCTGTTCTAGACCTGCGCCCAGCAAACAAGTTCATAAAGCCCAAGAAGTTTTGCAAGGTAACACTGCAAGAGGTGATCCCATTGCTAAAACAGGGGGACTTGATGACAACATTGGATATGAAAGATGCATACTTTCATATTTCAATGCTGCCAGCGCACAGAAAATTCCTAAGGTTCGTGATTCAGGACAAACACTACCAGTTCAAGGTACTCCCCTTCGGCATAGCCTCGGCGCCAGGGGTGTTTACCAAGGTCCTGGCAGTGGCAGCGGCACACCTGCGCAGACTTTCAGTTCCAGTTTACCCTTACCTCGACGATTGGCTCATCACGGGGGACTATTTCGATGTTTGTTTTTCGAACACCCAAAAAACAGTAGACCTACTGTTCAGCCTGGGATTTTATATCAACGAAAAGAAATCCAGCTCAGTCCGCAGGCAAGTAAAACAGTTCCTGGGGGCTCTAATTCGTACGGAAGACGGTCTAGTCTTCCCTTCCAGCAAGAGGGTTCAGAACATGCTCTCTCAGGTTCCTCAGTATGTAGCCAGTCGAGAGGTGACGGTACGCAAAGCTATGCCTTTGCTAGGGATGATAGCGTCATGCATATACATGGTCCCCCATGCGCGGCTGTGCATGCATCCCATGCAAGAGTGGCTCAACAGCCAGTGGTGTCAGGCCAACGGACAGTGGGAAGATCTGTTAGTTGTCTTGCCAGCCCTCGTTCTCTCTCTGCAGTGGCGGTCGAGGGAGAACCTCTTGAAGGGGAAAACCTTCACCACCCCTGCAGTGGAAGCCACTCTCATGACAGACGCATCTCTCACAGGGTGGGGGCTCACCTGCTTCAACAGACAGCGCACAGAGTGTGGTCCCCTCAGGTAGCGTCCAACCATATAAACCTACTGGAGCTACTAGCAGTGTTCAAAGCATTAAAAGCCTTTCAGGAGCAACTGCAAGGGAAGACAGTGCTGGTCCTACCCGACAGCACAACAGCAATGTATTACCTGAACAAACAGGGGGGCACTCACTCTCCAGGGCTATCCAACCTGTCCCAAAACATCTGGATATGGGCTCTCAAACACAAGATGTTCCTGATATCCCAACATGTTCCAGGGGAACTCAAATCTTCTGGCAGACGTACTCAGCAGACATTTTCCTCTGCCAGAAGAGTACGAATGGCGACTGCACGAAGACATTGTATCCAACGTCTTAGCAGAATGGGGGTTTCCAGAGATCGACCTGTTTGCTACTCAGGAGAACGCCCAATGCCAAGATTACACCTCCAGGTACCCCCAGAACCGATCCAAGGGGAACGGTCTCTTCATAACTTGGTCGGGGAAATTTGTCTATGCTTTTCCCCCTCCCCCCGACTCCCCTTCTGAACAAGATAGTACACAAGATGCACCAGTAACCAGTCATCATAATTCTGGTGGCTCCCATGTGGGCCCGCCAACCTTGGTTCGCGCACCTGATGGAAATGTCCCTCTCCCCACCAGTCAAGCTGCCCTGTCCGTACAACATGTTGTCTCAGGACAGGGGGGAGACTCTGCACCCATGCCCACAAACTCTGAATTTAGCAGCCTGGCTCCTCAGGTCATAGAATTTGGACATCTGCAACTCCCTCCGAGGGAGGCAAGAAAGCCTAACACACGTTATTGCTATGCGAGCAAATGGAAACGTTTTGTCATCTGGTGCATTTCCAAAGGCGTCAATCCCACCGATTGCTCGCCTCCACACATTGTGTTATATCTAACCCATCTGTTGGACTCTGGGTTAGTCTTCAATCCCTTAAAGGTTCATCTAGCAGCGTTGTCAGCCTACACCACGTCACAGCAGAAGGTGTCATGGTGGAAAATACCTGTGATTAAAGCCTTTATAGAAGGGGTTAAAAGAATGTATCCCCCCATCACTCACCCAGCCCCTGGGTGGGATCTAAATGTGGTTTTAACTAGGCTCATGGCAACCCCTTTTGAACCTATGCATAAAGCTAGTCTGAAAGACCTGACTTACAAGACAGCCTTTCTATTAGCTATCACTTCTATCAGAAGAGTTAGCGAACTACAGGCCCTCTCGGTTTTGGACCCCTTTGTTACAGTCCACAAAGATAAGGTAGTTCTGCGCACTCATCCCAGATTTGAGCCGAAATGTATTTCGAAGTTCCATGTGAACCAGTCAATCGAACTACCCACGTTCTTCCAGAGACCTACTAACATGGCCGAAAGAAGCCTTCACACACTAGATGTGCGCAGGACAGTCATGTTCTACATGGATAGAACTAAACCACTGAGGAAAACTAACCAACTCTTTGTTTCAGTGGCAGCTGGTAGAGTACTGCATCCTGTCTCTAAATCAGCAATATCAAGGTGGATTGTCAAATGCCTTCACACTATGTTACACTCTTGCAAAGAGAGAACTGCCCTTCAAGCCTAGAGCACATTCTACTCTAGGCACTGTGGCATCCATAGCATTCATTGCAAATGTTCCCCTTGAGTCCATTTGCAAAGAGGCAACCTGGAGTTCTGTACACACCTTTACAAAACACTGTTGCTTAGACACTCATTCTAGGTCTGATTCTCAGGTGGGACAAGCAGTACTAAGACATCTTTTTTCTACTGTTCCTTCTCACAACCCACCTCCAACTCCGGGTACTGTTCGCTAGTCTATGCACAGCATGTGATTCTAAGCAGATTAACAAGCATCAGAAGACATGCATTACTTACCGTGAAAGCATTTCTGATGATTGTATCTGCTTAGATTCACATGGGCCCTCCCTGCTCGGGGTGGAAGGAACATAGACTTCTTACTACTTTCTCTCTTCATGTACTCACTCACTATAGCCTTGGGCTCCCTCATGGCAGAATAAATACAATCGGAGGGACCTTGGCGCGTGATGGATTTTGGGCACTACACACGTCACGATAGGGATAGTGTTTCAGACACGCCTATGCCGACGTCCCCTTTCGGTCCCTCGGAAGACCAGATGCAATACTCCGCGGTTAGCACTGGATGTCGGACCTTATGCACAGCATGTGAATCTAAGCAGATACAATCATCAGAAATGCTTTTACAGTAAGTAATGCATGTCTTACACATCCCGATCTGGCACCCCACTGGTCCTCTGAGTTTCAGGATCATGGGGTTACATTTCCAATACAAGGTTCTACCATTTGGCCTCAGTTCGGCCCCCATGAGCTTCACAAGACTAATGAACGTCGTGGCGGTCCTCCTCAGAGCCCAGGGTCACCACCTCTACCCATACTTAGACGACTGGCTGGTTAGAGCAAGGTTCCCGGAGGTGGTACACAACACCTCCTCGACCATCATGAATACTCTACACAATTTGGGATTCTCCATCAATCTCAAGAAGTCACAGCTGCAGCCTGCCTATGCAGAATCTAACATTCCTGGGCCTCATCTGGGATCCTGGCTCAGAGTTTTTCCTTTGGAGGACAAGATCACAGCTATCAAGAGGACCAAGTGGTGTTTTCTCCACAGAGCAGTGACCTCGGCATGGTGGTACCAACACCTCTTGGCCACCGTGGCGACATGTCTCCTGGCAGTGCCGTACACGAGGCTCAAAATGAGACTACAGCTGCACTTTGCAGCCTCCTGGAGTCAGGAGAGGGGTTCCCGAGCAGAACTGGTCAGCATTCCACTCCATCTATACCAAGACCTACTCTGGTGGAACACAGATTGCAACTTGCGGATACGCAAGCCCTTCGGGCTGCCGGTATCGCAGGCTACCATTAGCACAGACTCGTCTCTGGAGGGCTGGGGAGCCATCCTAGACAGCCAGTGTCCATGGAGTTTGGTCCATTCAGGAGCAGGCGGCACACATCAACTGGCTCGTTCTCAAAGCCTTCCTTTTAATGATCAGTGGCAAGACGATCCTCATTCAGATGGACAGCTCCACCAGCATGTACTACATCAATAAGCACGGTGTTACCAGGTCTCCTTCCCTATGCACTCTGGCAGTCAGCATTTGTGAATGGGCCCTGGAGAACAACATGCACTTGACTGCAATCCACCAACCGGGGGAGTCCAACCTGGAGGCGGCCAGGCTCAGTAGGCTGGGTGCGGACAACTACGAGTGGCAGTTTAACAAACCGGTCCTACAAGGGTTTTTCAACAGATAGGGGCATCCTCAGGTGGATCTCTTTGCCACCTGGTACAACAGGAGGTGCCCTCATTTTGCGTCCTGGCAGGGATAGGGCTGGGGCTCTCTGGGCAATGCGATGCAGATCCAATGGAACAACATACACTTGTATGCCTTCCCTCCCACTGCCCTGGTGCACACGGTAATTTGCAAGATCATGGATGTCTGGCACCTACGTATCATCCTGATAGCTCTGTGGTGGTCCGCAAGACCATGAACTACTCAGCCTGTCGGAGCAGACCTTGGTGCACCTGTCACTGGCTCCAGCTCCCCTACTGTCACAACAGAGAGGCACTGTCAACCACCCCGCCCCCCCTGAAGCTAGCCCTCCCAGCATGGTACCTGAACAAGTCACACTAAGGGATCTAAGTCTGTCACAGGATAAAATAGACATTATACAGGGCGCTAGGAGCCATGTCACATGCTACTAGGAGCCCGTACAAAAGCAAGTGGACTACATTCTGTCACTGGGCTGAATGAAAGGAGGTTGATCCATTGATCTGCACGTTGGACGACGTCCTATCTTTCTCTGCACACCTTGCTCACTCAGGGTGCAGGTGGACCCTTGTGGTACCTATCTGGCGGCGATAGTAGCCTACCGGAACTCTGAGGAGGAGCTTTTTTCATCCTCTAACCCGGTGGTTAAGACACCTGGCGGGCCTCATCAGGCTCTAACCACCTATCAAGAGGCCACACCCAGTGTGAGACCTCAATGTGGTATTGGGCGCCCTGGCCTATAAACCTTTTGAACCTATGGCGTCCGGACATCAGGCTAGTCACCGTTAAGTTGGCCCTACTGGTGGGTCTTACATCTGCACAAAGGGTCAGTGAAATCCAGGCTCTGGTGTCTTCAGAGCCTTATACTTCTTTTTCATAAGGAGAAGGTGGTGATTAGAACTCGCCCTGCATTTTTACCTAAGGTGGTCTCCTCATTTCACCTGAATGCTATCTGTTCTTCCCGGACCCTAAGGACAAAGCTCAGAGAGTTCTCCCCTATCTAGACGGCAGGCGTGCTCTAAAATTCTACCAGGACAGAACCAGGAGTTTCCGAAAATCAGATGCTCTGACACTTTCGGTGGGTCAAAGCCCTACTATCAGGCTTCCAAGGCCTCCATAGCAAGTTGGATGGTTACTGTCATCAAGGAGACCTACGAAGGGTAGACCAAGCCTCTCCTGGCAAACATGCATGCCCATGCTATCCGAGCCAAAGCCACGGCTGTGGCATTCCAGATACACGTTCCGTGGCAAGTCATCAGCAAGGCGCTACATGGGCTATGCCCTCTGCCTTCTGCAAGCACTACTGCTCCAGATCGGACGCAGCGTTTGGTCAGGCAGTTTTAAGGAACTTGTTTTCCTAGGAGGGGCAACTATCCACCCTGGGGCTACATTCAGTTTTAATCACCCATACAGTATGGAGGAAAGGGGATGTAGGAGTAATTACAAATTACTCACTGTAGTGACTAACGTACTCCTAGTTCACTTGCCTCCATACGTCCCACCATCCTCCCTCACCCCACCCCTAATAATCTAGTGTAATTAGGCAATGGTAATATTGTCGACGCGTCAAAGGGGACTGTGGAGTGGCGCCGGTGGGTGCAGTCTTTCTTTAGTTGAACATTAGCCAAATTCACTTTGAAACCTGGGGAAGGGAACTCACCCAGGATATTGGAAAGTCATTACAAAACTGAATGCTGTTCATCTTCCATTGCCATATATTTTCTTAGTGTATTTGTATTGTGTGAGGGCCAGATAACCTGTGTTAATGTGTTTCCCTTTAGCTTTGGGTGGGGCAGGGAAATCCTCATCAGAACAAGGATGGTGAGACATTTTACTTTATTTTGATAATAAAATGGCATGCTTTGATCAGTCATCACAGTTGTCCGCCTCGCATTACTGACTCCTCACATCAGACATTGGGATATCCCTGATTAATGACAAGGGATACCCATCTTTGCAGGTTGTCATTCAAATGTTGATAATCAATATGCTGTTGGAGATTTCCTTCTTTCTTCCAGACGAAGAACAATGGGGTTATTGCTGAAGAACAGAAAAGGGATTATGTAACTCTTAGCCAGACAGTCCTCTATGTACTTCTGTAAGACCTAAAGTTCATGTCCAGTGAGGGGAGTATATTTGGCCGTAAGGTGATTAGGTGCAAGTTTGATTTTATCTCTCACTGTGGTGGCAAAGGAAGCAGCTCTGGGTCAGAGAATATGGTATGGAAGTTGTGGTACTCTTAAGGTACACCCAGTAGGGCACATAACCGATGGACCAGGTCGTTTTCCCAATCTTTGGTTTGTCCAGAAATTGCAGGGCTGAGCTGAACAACAGTCTGACTAGCATATAAGAGTTTGTGTGGCCCAGTTTAATGGCTTGTGATGCATCAACCACGAAAGGCCCAGGACTATGGATTAGGAAGGTGGTCTGAATAATGACCAGAGCTATTTCCTCCATGTGTTGATCGATCGATAAACATAGAGCGGATGTTTGTCGATGTAGACGGTCCAGAGGAGAGGGGGTGCCATCAATTACTTCGACCCTTTGTCAGCACCATCTTTTCCTTTAACGTTATCCAGGTTTTTCTTCCCAACACTGAATCAATGTAATTGGCTGATGCACCTGAATCTAAAAGGCCAAAGGCATGACTGTGAGGAAGTCCATTCGACCTGGACGTAAAATACAAATGGACATGCAGTGGGCATGGGAGTGGAAGACCGTCACGAGCTTCAGGGTTTGTTCGCTTCCCAACCATCAAGTCCATCAGTTTCCGCTGTCTTTGGAGGCTGTAGTGGACAAGATCCCAGGTAATACCCAGATCCACCGCATTGCAGGCATAAACTAAGAGAACATCATTGTTTCTTTTTGGCCTCAGTGAGGGGGTGCATGGTGCGTTCCCGGCTGCATAGTTTCCCCAGGACTGTCTTCTGCATGTGGAATTGGCTAGGCTGAAGACTTATTTAAGCCTGTGATCCCTGCTCTGTTCTCATTTCCCAGCACTTTTCAGCCGAGCGAAGGTGAATTCTGATGACTTGGTAAATGAGCCATGGAGATAGGCTGGTTCGGGTTAATGAACCATCTTGTCCTTATATTTCTGCGTTAGTCTTCAACGAAACATGGTTCTCTGGGTAATCTCTAGTCACTGATAGTAAGTAGCTAACTAGCAAAATCATCTAATCTATTTCACAATGTCATGTGGTCCCTCTTTGATGTCCACCACCATTGTACATATGCCCCCCCTTAGGTTTATGTATATTCCTCATTGTATATTAAGCCCCAATTATTATTTCCTGTATTTTCCTTATTGTATATTAATGTACAGCAATGTAACCAAGCTGAGAATATTCTTTTTGCCTTTCTGCACCCTGGTATGCTCGGGTCTGGTGCACACTATAAATATTAAAACAAACGAACAAACCAACCATCTGGTTCTGGGCTTTTGACATCAGATTTCGGGACCGGAACACCTCCCAAAAAGTTTGTTTAGAACAAGTGCAGTCGACTGATTAGGGAGCGGCCCAGGCAAAGGCACTTCTGGTTAGGTGACTCAGTATGTACCATGTTTGCACCTTGCCATGGGTGAAATGGGGTGGTCTGAGCAGAAACTGAATTTTACAATGGTTGCACAATTCTGAGAGCTTCCTAGGATTCCCATCAAATTTCATGGTTGTAGAATGTGCCATGGTGTTTTCCATGGCTGTAGAGGCACACTCTGGGTCATGGGATCCCTCAGGGTGATGATATCCTGATTTAAAGTAGCTACTTCAAGCCATAGTGCTTCGAGATAATCATGCAGTGCTTGCATCAATTGGTGCAGGAGGCAGGCACACCCTGACTGATGAAGATGCTTAACAATCAGATGGGGTGTACACTTTTCTAAGTATGATGGTCTGATTTCTAAATCATGGAATACCTCTTATAAAACCACCCCATTTAGTTCGGACCCAGATTCTGAGAGCGATACCACTAACATTTCTGAAGCTGACTCAGATAGAACCGACTCTGCTGCAATTAGTGGACAGGATTTTTTTTTTTTAGAGCAAATCGGACGTTTCAAGAAGGGCAGCCAACGGAATATCAATACAAAACAAGTCAGATATTGCAATCCTCTCATATCAAATATTTCAACACCAAATGTCACACCAGGGGGATTAGGGGTGGGGGGCGGCGGAAGCGGCAGCTCGGACGAAGCCTCTGGTCGATCTGGAATTCTGACAAGGTCCAATGCCAAGAAACAACAAGCCAAATGAGGACACCTAATTTGGTTGTTAATCTGCCTGATCGAATTTTGGATGAGAATGAAATCATGATACTTAATAAAGGATTGACGTTTGCACCAACTTCAAATACTGATTTTGTGAATGTTCAGGTGGACCTGTTTAAATTTGTCAGAAAACTTAAATTAAAAAAATTCTTTGCAACCCATGTTCGAATGTATGTGCCTATATATCCGTGCTAACATTATATGTGTATTTGGTACTATAGCTTTCTGATTGTTAACATTACACTAACACATGTTCATGGCAGTGCACGTTTGACTACACTCACAACCAATTTGGAGTAACTCATTTACCCTGTGGTCTTCTATGCCATGACGGATAAAGGTGCCAACCTCCCCACGTGACTGGTAAGTGTGGGGGGAGGGGCTGCACATGCTATCTTCAGCTACAAAAGGCAATATTGCTACACAGGACGTAGTGTAAATTGTATTTTTGCCTTTGATACAATGATCTAATGTTCTCGTCTCAAGCAACGCAGGCCCATTAATGTTTTTAAGATGCCAGGTTACAGAACCACTGCTGATGTGGATAGAAGCTCAGCATTGATAGGACATGTAATCTGAAATCGTGAGCAATACAGATTCCCAATACCTTCCATCAACATCAACTGGTATTGGCCGTTTCTGAATAATAAACATCTGGTTCCTGTTCACGGGATGTGTATAGCATGCTTGATGGATGGCGGCATGACGATTTTGGTTTTTTCCACCGCAATTAATCATAAACTGTGGCCCACGTGTACAGCAGTTTTTCCTGCATGGCAACATCACTTTAATGTTCAACTCATTTCCAGGTGGTTTGACTGGGTGGAATACCAAATCTTATGGAAGTGATGGGGCCACATTTTGCATTCATCAATTGGGATAACATGCTAAAGGACCTTTTTATCTAATTAACCATTGCAGTCAAGTGACATACGTTACGGTCAGTACTATTAATGCACCGCTAGACTGCTTGTCCAGTTAGCATAGCAGTTCCAGCCCCCATTGGCCCCTGCTCACCCTTTCCGGGGGGCAGGGGGAGTCAGACAACAGACCATAACATTACTACCCAGATAATACATAGACAATTGATGTACATTTGGAAACAAAAAGGTCACATTTATTGGAGCATACACTATACGGGGGCAGTCCAAGCCCTAGACGACGTCATGGTTCACGACCATAGACTTCTAAAGGTAGCCCAAGCAGGGCAATGTCAGAGTTCTGAATGTTTCCGCTGTCCTCTTGCCGCCCACAGCTTTAGCAAGGCAGTGGACATCTGCTTCATATTGTACTGCGTGCAGTACTTCTTCCTCGGGCCACTGAATATTGGTAAGGAATCTCAAATGTCCCTAAGGGACTCAGTGCCGATCGTCTGAATTTGGCTTGAGTGCGGCCATCGGGAAACCGCTGTGTCACACTCCTCCCCGGCTAGGACTGCCCCGAACTCCGCTTGTGACAGAAATGTAACAATTAATACATGATAAAGGAAAAACTAGCAAAAACGCATTTACAAACGTACACCTAGAAATCCGCTGAAACAAAATTACATATTCACGCATCTTGAACCAACTGCTATCTCTAGGGATACAATTTGCCACCTACACCTATTTCGATACTGATTTACATCTGGCGCAGACAGTAGCACACCCATAATCAACATTGCCTCGTGACTTACGACCTCGGGATCCGATGAAAACAGGATTAATGGCTGTAGATAGTGTTTTTAATATTGATGTGCTGTCAAGGCCATAGTGAACCTACCTACTCGCTTACTCCTGTGGGATCCCTGCCTGTTGTAACCAGCCAGAAAGATGAGGGTGGGTGGGACTTCAGGTGGGGGGAGGGGAGGCTGGAAAGAGGCTGAGCTGCCAGTCACACCCCCACCCCCGCCTTATATCCCATCCCCAGGCGCGCACCGGATGTGTGAGCCCTGGAGATGCCCCTTCCTCCTAGAGAGGAAAGGTGGGGGATCCCAGCACAAGGGAGGGCGTGGCCAGAGGAGTGGCCCGCTATGCGGGCTGTATCTCTAGCGCCCCCTGCGGGGCCTTGGACATCCCCTGAACCTCATGTTTTCGTACCCTGGTCAGTGCAGCAGCTTTGGTCAGAAATTGAAACATGCTTGCGTGTGACGGTATTTTCGTAAAGTCTTCCTGCATTGCACTCTATCACAGAAAAACTGCTTGATGTTGATCGGTTTGTAGTTCTGTTTTTACATTTTCGCAACGGTCACTTAACATGTTGGGAGTCATTTTGCATAGATAAATGTGCACGTTTTTGCCATCTGATTTTTATTAGCGTATGCCAATGATATTCCCACGCAGTACAGTACATTTAAATGATTGCTTCTGTTGTATACAACATTTCTTTATTAGGCACTAGCTTGAAAAGAAAACAAAATACATATTCTGCACCTGTGTTAGATGGGTTATGTAATGTCATGATACACAAGAATGATGAACATGTACATTTGTGTTTTAGGAGTATGATGAGTTGGCAGAAATTCAAGCAAAGCTCGAAGAGAAACTCCAAGAACTTGAAGCCAATCCACCAAGGTAAAACTCGAGACTTGGGTACACTGTACTTGACAGCTGGTGTGAATGAAACGTTATTGAATTTTCGATATCCAACAATTTGTGGAAATTCCTAAAGTAGCAATTTGCTGTACTTTGCTTTTCATTTTAATAATTGGCATGCAGGTCTTGCAGTAATTTCCCCCGTCCCAATCGAAAATTAGCTAATTTACCATTCCTTCAGTGTTTGGTGTTAATGCATAAACAAGGTTTGAATATTTGGGGAGCCGCACGCCTTCACCACTTTATTAGATTGTTTAGGGAGGTTCATGATTGGTTTGAAACATTTTAGCAACCCATTGTCTGCTGTTTTACCCTATAAAGAAAGGTCCCTATCTCAGCTGAGGGCTGGTTCATCGTTCTCGGGCTCTGGTCAGTGTCAGGGTGTTAATTGGTGATAGACAATAGTCATAGTTTTAGCCATGGTTATGCTTGATCAACCTGACATAAATTCTCAAGGACGTTTATTGCAACCCAATGCTGAATGTCTTTTGTGTAAGATTTGATGTGCTAAATTGGAAATTGATTTTGCCAGAGATATTAGGTTATTGTGTCATTGGGCAGTCTTAGCTTTCTGTAAGGAACTGAAAGAAAGATTTCTAAGAGCACTTTCTTGTGCACTGTAACACCCATTGCATCCTTTTGGAGAGTTCATTACTGCAGAATTAATATACACACATAAGAATCAGTAGCTACTCAAATTATTAATAGCAACATTTTTCCACCAGATTTATATTCATTGATTTTTATGTTGCACCCACCCGTTGAGCCATTCTGGTGCACACATCAATAACTATCAGAACTCAGCAAATCCTGCCCAAGTGGACTGCAACTACCGGATTCAAAACTTTCTATTTAAATCCACATCTTCTAAAAATGAGAAAACACATGGTCATTTTATCATGTGTTGCCAAATGCATCATATTAAACATTTCAAGTGTCAGTGTGCTAACATGCCTCCTAATCAGTAGCATTTTGCACCTGTACTGTATTGTCATATTTAAACATATGTTCCTATATCAACGAGAAATCAAGTGGGCTGCAGTTAAACATTCCAACAACATGTGCATGGATAGCTGAGTTCTGATACAAGAATATTTGTCTGAGTGCAGTGTTATCAGCATTGCACTGTGTTTTGTCTGCCCACTCGGGCACCATTTTTGGGATAATTTTTTGATTGAGACGGGCTTTGTGCTGATGCGAGTCTCTTGGTTTTAAAAAGGTTACAGTGGAAGAACCGTGGCCGTGCAGGATGCACTGCATCGGTTGAAATTCTAGTAGAGAGATTATATCTTTTTGGGCTATATTGAAGATAAATATAGACATTCACAAATAAAAACAGAATGCTTGAACTATGGTATATAAACACCAATATTGAAAAACATGGAATGTGCTAAGTTGAGCCTAACCAATATTTGTGTGACTAGCTCAAAATGGCGGCTCTATTTTACTTCATTGGAGATGCACACCTACAGGTCACAGGACAGTAATGTTTTTGAATTCTGTTTCCTGTTTGTGCAAGTTAGAAAACAGCCCTTGAGCTTTAGGCTGCAAAACTAGCCTGACAAAGTCCCCGTGAAGGGATTGAACAC
Organism: Ambystoma mexicanum; assembly: GCF_040938575.1. Taxonomy (NCBI): domain Eukaryota; kingdom Metazoa; phylum Chordata; class Amphibia; order Caudata; family Ambystomatidae; genus Ambystoma; species Ambystoma mexicanum. The sequence goes on from NC_090934.1 coordinate 177,116,716, forward strand.
GTGCCACTACTACAGTGCTTTTGACACTTGTAACCAGTTCTGTAAATCCATGCTAACTTTCATTATTTTAAAAGAGGTTTTATCTTAAATAAAAGTTCAGTTTTAGCACCATTTCTTGGATTAAGTGCTTGTACTTTCTGTAGCTGTGTGTAGTAGTGGGTGCTGTTTATTGAGTTATTGAGCTACTGTCTTCACCCAACACAGCAGTGTTTGTGTGTGTATATATATATATATATATATATATATATATATATATATATATATATATATATTTCTGAGGCTTGTTGAATCTGCTTAGATCACATGCTGTGCATAGGTCGACATCTAGTGGAATTTGCAGAGTATTACAGTTTGTTTTTCGAAACTCGAAATGGGCGTCGACACAGGGCGTGCGTGCCAGTAATACTATCCCTAGTGTGACGTCCACTGTACCCATGATCCCTCACGCGTGTAGGACCCTCAGATTGTTTTTTTCTGACATACTGGTCGGAAGCATTCAGCGGAGTTCCCTGGCATTAGCCATACTTTGAAAAATATTGTTATATTTCCCCCCTTTTTTCTCCACCCTAACGTCGAGCCACCGAAATTCAACACTCTACGCCGAAACGGAGAAGAAGGCGACCGTCGTGAGCTTCACGACAGAGTGGGCCTTGGAAGGCCTCTGGCCTCGGCCCTACAAGTAGGGAGAGTTGGGGGTGGACATACTCTACACTCTTATATATTCTCTTATATATATTCCTACACTTACCGGCCCGCTGCCTCAAGGTGAGTATGGAGGGTACCCCTTTCCAATTTTGCCCAAAGTGCAACCGCAAGTATCCTTGGGTTGACAGACACGCCACGTGCAATCTCTGCTTGCCAAGGGATCACCCCGAGGCAAATTGCAGAGCATGTAGTAGGTTCAAACCTAAAACACTAAAAAAGACCATTCCACCAAGCATTGGGCCCACCACGCCAGGCGTCAAGAGGCCATGGCCGCAGAGGGTGCCTTCAGCGATGCCGTACTTTCGGACGGCGAGGGCAACACAGCGTCGAAAGACAGCCAGGCGCAGGTCCCCGACCTCGGAAGGTCGTCCAGCAGGGCGGCTATGAGGAAGACCCCCGGCGACGTAAGCGCAACCCACAACACTTCCAAACACACAAAGTCCCACCGAGACTCGACGCGCATGTCGAGCTCTCGGAAAGAGGCACATAGGGAACGGTCCGATCTAGATCGCCGCATGACGCCAGGCAATCATCCACTATTGCCAAAAGTGCCTCGCTCCCCAAGGTAACCGAGGTTCGATCGTCGGAAGATGAAAGCGACCTCTATCCCCAGACCGCACTCCAGGAGTCGGCGTCAGTACAAGTAACGCCCATTCCCGAATCCCAACCTACACAGTCGAAGGATAGTAACACCACTACCGAAGTTCGACGCCAGGCGTCGAAAAGCTCCGAAGGCCCAAAGAAGCAGGGCAAACGCTCTTCCAGCCACGGGGAGGGGGTAAAAACAGAGGAAGCAGTCTCAGCCTACTTCCACACCGCTGAAACATTCCACTCCACTCAGACAGACAGGTCTCACACCTCTATTATAGATGAGTCAGGGAAACTCCCCCAGGCAAAGTCATTCCCAGTTCAAGAGAGTGGTCCAGTGAGGACATAGATAGCCATGTCAAGAATGTCATCATTGGCAGATTTCTATTCTAAAAATCCCAAACATTTTCTCACTTATAACCCCGACGGGTCAGTACCCTCAGACTCCAAGGATCCTATCCCCCTCCCCCCAAGTAAAAAGTCCCGGTTCGAAACACGGTCTTCAGATCCCTTCCACATTCACCCTTATTCTCAGGAACAAGAAGATCCTTCCCTTTGTGAGTATACAGATTTTGGCATGTTGGAAGAACAGACTGGGACAGGTGACTATGGGGACGATGAGGAACAAGAGGAGGAAGAGGACGACCCAGAAATATACAGGTTAGATTCCCCGGTAGATAAAGAACCACCGGTTACCGACTCCCCTGACGACAACCAGCCCCTCCTAAATGAGGTCCTATCTAGAGCAGCAAACCACTTCCACATTGACACCCAGGGTGCTCAAGAGGAAAGAGATTTTGCCGGGAGAAGGGAGACCTGTTGCGCAGGCCATCCCTATCCTTAAGTCCCTTCACTGGTAAACCCCAATCTCACCAGGGCAGTCAATCACAGGATGGAGAAGCTATTCAGGGCAGCCCAATCAGACCCACTGTATATAAGAGGGCATCTGAAACCGGACTCCATGGTCGTTACAAACACCCGCAAGAGGGCAAGAACACCCTTATCAGAAGCTCCTCCCGACAAGGAGAGAAAGAAAATCTATGGGTTCGGCAGAAAGGTTGCCTCCACTTCCGCCTACCAAGCAAGAATCGCCATCTCCACCACCCTACTGGCGAGTTATAACTGCCACCAGTGGGAGCAAGTCGCGGCACTCATAGATTCTGCCCCAGAGCCCCTAAAGAGCCAATTGGCACGAGTCTCAGCGGAAGGGAGAGCCGTATCCGGTTGTATTTTAAAGGCAACCTTTGATGCCGCAGATAATGCCGGTAGATTGATAGCAGAGGGTACTATTATCAAGAGACACGCTTGGTTACGGCAGTCTGGATTCAAGGCCGAAACACAAGCTTCATTGTTAGACAAACCGGTGGAGCCAGATCTATTGTTCGGTAAGGCGGTCGAGGACGCGCTGAAAAATGCCAAGGACGAGTATGAAACACTCAAGTCCCTAGGTCAACTAACCACCAAACCCCCTAATCAAAAGGGTAATGGCAATTTTCACCGCACACGCGGACAAAATGCCCAAAGAGGGTCAAACTATTCCCAGGGCCAGGGTACGCAGTGGAACAATAACCAACAGTCTACCCAAGGTTATAGTAGAGGCAATAAGAGAGGACGGGGTAAAGGTAGAGGCAGCCCCAGTAGAGGCGGCGGCACGCCTCCACCAAAACAGTGACGCTCCGTTCAGGGTCCCATCTCAAGCATCCCCTGTAGGAGGACGCATTTCCAACTTCACCCAAGCTTGGGAAGGGATCACAACAGACAGATGGGTGCTGTCCACAGTGTCCACAGGATACTGCATAGAACTCTTAGAGCGTCCCCGAAACCACCCTCCACAACAAAGAACACATTCTCTAGACCACCAAAGAATCCTCCTCAAGGAGATCGTCAATCTGCTAGCAAAGGACGCGATCGAACTCATCCCGGGACACCAGGTAAACAAGGGTATTTATTCAACTTACTTCCTTCTACCAAAGAAAGATTTAACAATGCGCCCAGTATTAGACTTACGGCCTGCAAACAAATATGTCAAGCCCCAAAAGTTTCGCTTGACTACTCTCCAAGAGGTAATCCCCCTCCTAAAAAAGGGGGACTACATGGCAACATTGGACATGAAAGATGCCTATTTTCATATTTCCATGTTCCCAGCGCACAGAAAGTACTTGCGCTTCAAGGTGGACAGTCGGCACTACCAGTTCAAGGTACTGCCCTTCGGAATAGCCTCGGCTCCAAGGGTATTCAAGGTACTGGCGGTGGCGGCAGCACACCTGCGCAGGGAGGCAATCCCGGTGTACCCTTACCTGGACGACTGGCTCATCACGGGGGAAAACCCCAGCGATTTGCAGAACGAACATTCAAAGAACAATCGACCTCCTCTTCGAATTGGGTTTCTCAATAAACGGGAAAAAGTCAAGTCTGGTGCCAAGCACCTCCAAACAGTTCCTAGGAGCTATCCTAGACACACAAGAGGGGTTGACCTTTCCATCAGAGGAGAGAATTCGGAATATACTACTGCAAATTCCTCAATATCAGGCCGATCGTCAGATAACGGTACGCAAAGCAATGCGTTTGTTAGGCATGATGGCGTCATGTATTTACCTGGTCCCCCACGCGCGCCTGCGCATGCGTCCCATGCAGGAATGGTTGGCGAAACAGTGGTCTCAGGCAAGTGGTCAGTGGGACGATCTTGTGGTCGTTTCGCCAACACTGGTACAAAGCCTTCACTGGTGGACAAGAGAAAATCTGTCAAAGGGGAAACCCTTTTACGATCCCGAGATACAGGCGGTAGTCACAACCGATGCATGCCTGATAGGGTGGGGAGCTCACCTCCTCCACCACACAGCTCAGGGGCTCTGGTCTCACTCAGTGGCCAAGAATCACATCAACCTGCTAGAGCTTCTGGCAGTATTCAGAGCGCTTCAAGCGTTCAAACCCTACCTGCTGAATCTGTCAGTGCAGATCCGGACAGACAGCACTACAGCCATGTTTTAAAATTTGGACATGGGCACTCAAACGGAACATCTTCCTGTCATCGCAACATGTTCCAGGGGATCTGAATTCTCTAGCAGATGCACTAAGCAGAGATCCCCTCCCAGAGGAGCACGAATGATGTCTACACAGAGAAATCGTAGCAGATCTCTTCTCTCAGTGGGGTTCACCCACCATAGACTTATTCACCACAAGCGAAAACAGACAGTGCCCAAGATACGCGTCCAGATTCCCACAACCAGGATCCCAGGGGAACGCCATGTGGATGAACTGGTCAGGAATGTTTGCATACCCTTTTCCACCAGCTCCTCTCATCAGGAAGGTGGTGAACAAGATGAACAGGGAATCGATGACGCTCGTCCTAGTTGCTCCCATGTGGGCGAGACAACCGTGGTTCCCACACTTACGCAGACTAGCGACGTGCAGCCCCATCAAACTCCCGGGCTGGTACAACCTACTGTCCCAGCATCAAGGACAAACCGTACATCCTCTACCCAGCTCAATGAACCTAGCAGCATGGCTCCTGAGGTCATAGAGTTTGAACATCTAAATTTACCTCAAAGATGTATGGACATCCTAAAAGAATCTAGGATGCCTAACACGAGGCACTGCTACTTTGACAAGTGGAAGCGATTCGTTATCTGGTGCCAGAATCGACAAATCAACCCAGTTGATTGCACTCCGATTGTTACATACATGCTCCACAACAAGGTGTTGTGGTGGAAAGTTCCAGTGGTTAAAGCCTTCATGGAAGGAGTAAAGAGACTTCATTCTTCTATTTCAAACCCACCACCAGGGTGGGACCTTAAAGCTAAACTCATGGGCCCCCCATTCGAACCCATGCATAAAAGCAGTCTCAAACACCTGACTTATAAGACAGCCTTCTTAGTAGCTATTACATCCGTAAGAAGGGTTAGTGAAATTCCGGCTCTGTCAGTGCAAGATCCTTTCTTTACAGTTCACAAGGATAAACTGGTTTTGCGTGCACACCCTAGGTTCTCACCTAAGTTTATTTCCAAATTCCACGTGAACCAGTCCAACGAGCTTCCGGCTTTCTTCCAAACCCCACAAAGCTCGGCTGAGGTAAAACTACACACCCTAGATGTGCGTAGGGCGGTCCTCTACTATGTAAACAAGACCAGACCGCTAAGAAAAACAGACCAACTGTTTGTCCCCATAGCTACAGGCAGAAAGGGGGATCGCGTCTCTAAAGGTGCCATCTCTAAGTGGATTAATAACTGTATCCAGCTGTGTTACTCCCTTTCTGAAAAAACTGCCTTTCACGCCAAGAGCCCACTCTACAAGAGGCATTGGGGCCACTCTGGCTTTCATTGCAAATGTACCCATTGACACCATTTGCAAAGCAGCTACCTGGAGCTCTATTCACACTTTTACTCAGCACTACTGCATTGACTCACATTCCAAGACAGATACACAAGTGGACAAGCGGTTCTAAGACATTTATTTGCTCATGACCCTTCTCACATCCCACCTCCTTCTTCAGGTACTGCTCGCTAATCTATGCACAGCATGTGATCTAAGCAGATTCCCCAAGCCTCAGAAGGGATACATTACTCACCGTAATCGTATTTCTAATGCTTGTATCTGCTTCGATTCACATGCGACCCACCCTTCCTCCCCTTTGAGAGAAGACGCATGGATGCTTGTAGTCTTACCTTTCTTTCTATCTGCTTGGATTATCTGTACTCGCGCTACTCCTCATGCTACCTCATGTCAGAAAAAATACAATCTGAGGGTCCTACACGCGTGAGGGATCATGGATACAGTGGACGTCACACTAGGGATAGTATTACTGGCACGCCCTGTGTCGACGCCCATTTTCGAGTTTCGAAAAACAAACTAATACTCCGCAACTTCCACTAGATGTCGGCCTATGAACAGTATGTGAATCTAAGCAGATACAAGCATCAGAAATACGATTACGGTGAGTAATGTATCATATATATATATATATATATATATATATATATATATATATATATATATATAATATATCAATGCTGTTTTGATCACCAAGGAACGTACAATAGATAAGAAATCGTATTTGACGGGAAGCAGTGAACTTCTTACAGTGGGTTAAGTTTGAGAAACCTTTTGACCAGGTTGTGGAGGGCAGTAAATGGAACAGGTACTCTGGACAATCCATAAGTGGGCATACATAGATTAAGGACAATGAACATTGGACATTTTTAAGTGCAGGTAGGCGGTATGGCCAGCTGTGCTCGGGATGTGACCATGGAGTCAGGACAGAGGCAGATGAGGTTGGTTAAGAGGGTAACTCGGAGGCGAGGAGGTTGGATTTTAGTTTGGTTTTGAACAAATTCATATGGACGGTTTCTCGGATATGCGGGTGAAAATAATTCCATGCAAGTGGAACAGAAGGTGCCGGAAGTGCAGGGAGGGAGAGGAGCCACAAGGGGATGTCCAGGCATAGTGGAGATTGCGAGAAGTCTTATAGAGGAGGATAGATACAGTGGTGTCTTACCATGGATACATTTGTGAACCAGGAGAAGAAATGTGAATCTTGCCCGGTTTTGCATCGCTAGCCATCCTGCCTGTCTGGTGACGTTACGAGGAAGTAGGTGTGAAGTGAGGGAGAACGGAGTCCTTTTCACCATCAAACGTTTTGTGAATCTGTTCCAAAATGCCATAACTTGCATGTATATTCCTCAGATGCGAGTTTGATCACTTCCTGACCTCCATTATGTCTCTCAAAGCGCTTCCGTTCTGCAAACAAAAACCATCTGCGGCTAAACAGAGCACATATTTTTTTACTATTGAAGGGGGCAACCCTTTCATGAAGCTACATCAATTGCGCATCAATGCTATATGTTGCTTGCTCAAAAACCTGTTTTCTGTTATTTATAAGCACTATACTACAGGCATTCCACCATGCACAGCCTGTAATTATCATACACTTTTAACAGTTCCAGGCAAACAACTGTTTTGAATTACTAAAATACCTTCCAAGACCACCTAGGTTAACGTGATAACTCGTAGGGGTCACGGTTGGGTTCAATAACTACCAGACTTCTAAAAAGGGTTAATTTTTCTAAGATGCTGAAAAGATTAGAACCACTGTTATTGTGATCCGGATGCAGAAGGGGTACTCCAATGGGCTTCCCTCTGAACCTCCAGTGGCCTCCCACCACCCTTATCCAGGCATCACCGGCTAGTGATCAGTGAAACCTACTGTTTAAATCTGCCTGTAGTTGATGGCCTTAAGGCAAAAGAGTTTCATCTGGCTCCCCGCGGTGGTGTTCTGGGGGTTCCCTGACATAACAGTCCCCAGGTTTCAATAGGAAATATATTTTTTGTGTGAAGATAATACACTCTGAACCATTCTGTCATGCACAAGCTCCGGCTCTCCTTTTTCTCAGTAGGCCTTTCACCTCACCCAACGTCTTTCTTTGCCTTCTCTCACATCCTCTGGTTTTCGTCCTCTACTCTCTCTCTCCACGTCTTTTGTCCAATGTCCATACACTCTCCTCATCACAATTTCACCTCTCTGCCCCTCCTTGTCGTTACCCCTGGGTGCCCCCCCTTGTCGTTACCCCTGGGTGCCCCCCCTTGTCGTTACCCCTGGGTGCCCCCCCTTGTCGTTACCCCTGGGTGCCCCCCCTTGTCGTTACCCCTGGGTGCCCCCCTTGTCGTTACCCCTGGGTGCCCCCCCTTGTCGTTACCCCTGGGTGCCCCCCCTTGTCGTTACCCCTGGGTGCCCCCCCTTGTCGTTACCCCTGGGTGCCCCCCCCTTGTCGTTACCCCTGGGTGCCCCCCCCTTGTCGTTACCCCTGGGTGCCCCCCCTTGTCGTTACCCCTGGGTGCCCCCCCTTGTCGTTAGCCCTGGGTGCCCCCCCTTGTCGTTACCCCTGGGTGCCCCCCCTTGTCGTTAGCCCTGGGTGCCCCCCCTTGTCGTTAGCCCTGGGTGCCCCCCCTTGTCGTTAGCCCTGGGTGCCCCCCCTTGTCGTTAGCCCTGGGTCCTCCCCCCTTGTCGTTAGCCCTGGGTCCTCCCCCCTTGTCGTTAGCCCTGGGTCCTCCCCCCTTGTCGTTAGCCCTGGGTCCTCCCCCCTTGTCGTTAGCCCTGGGTCCTCCCCCCTTGTCGTTAGCCCTGGGTCCTCCCCCCTTGTCGTTAGCCCTGGGTCCTCCCCCCTTGTCGTTAGCCCTGGGTCCTCCCCCCTTGTCGTTAGCCCTGGGTCCTCCCCCCTTGTCGTTAGCCCTGGGTCCTCCCCCCTTGTCGTTAGCCCTGGGTCCTCCCCCCTTGTCGTTAGCCCTGGGTCCTCCCCCCTTGTCGTTAGCCCTGGGTCCTCCCCCCTTGTCGTTAGCCCTGGGTCCTCCCCCCTTGTCGTTAGCCCTGGGTCCTCCCCCCTTGTCGTTAGCCCTGGGTCCTCCCCCCTTGTCGTTACCCCTGGGTGCGCCCCCTTGTCTTTAAACCTTGGGTGCGCCCCCCTGGTCTATAACCCTGGGTGCGCCCCTATTTTTCCCCCTCGCCTTGTCATCAACCCTCTGCGCCCCCTCTCCAACGGACTCCTTCCACTCCCAAGTTCTTCATGTTTGATATCGACCTCCCAGCATAATCTACTCTCAGGGCGCTCAGCGTGGCTCCGTGTCTCCTCTGCCCAACGTTTCTCTATGCGCCCCAATGCCGCATCGAGGCCAGCACCTTATGGAGGTGCCGCGTAAGGAAATCTGCCCTGCTTCCCAGAAGAGCTTACATGTCCCATTTAGAGGACATTTATGAGGGGAACACTCCATCCCTTTCTCACTGGGACACCTCCTTCCAAGCTAAGTCGGGGACTTTCTGGATGTGTTTGACGGGGAACGGGGGCCTAGTGGATCTTTCAGCCGACTTTTAAGCAGGCAAGTGGCTTGGACACCTCGCCAGAGTTCGACATGCTCTCTGCTGCCACACCGGGCAGGCCTCTTATCAGCACCCGATGGCGTAGGTTGTCTGCTCTTTCACGCCTGAAGATTCGGTACAAGCTTACTGACATACTGGACAAGGGCACAAAGGAGAAGACACTATTGCCTTTCGATCAGGCAGTAGAAGGGCCAGTGACAATCCTGGGCCAAACTGGCTTAAATCCTCCCAGTGACCCGCAACCTGGTGAGAAGGCACAGGCACCTTGAGACTCCATATTTCTTTCTGCCCATGCTTCACCAGAGAGTTTGGTGATCCAGGCCGCTACTGGGACCCTTAAGACCACTTCCTTTCGGTCTTTGCCGTACACCAACTCCCCCCCCTGCCTGGGAGAGCAACAGACTTGACACATGGGAAGGAAGATTTTACACTCTTCAAGCCCAGCTCTCCATTGTATAATGCCTGTGTTCTCCCAAAGTTCGCCTTTGGTCTGTGGTAGGTCATTGCAGAGGCTGCAGGGCACATCCCTGAAAGGGAGATGCAGGATGCTTTTTAGGCATGATCAGGTATGGCACTGAGGCCTCCTGTCAGATTCTGCAGTTTTGTCTGGATACAGCATTCATGATATGTTCATTTTTGAACCTTTCATGCATTTATATTGAAGTGGGAGAGCAGCAGTGGTATCTTCTACTCTCCCACTTGCATTTCTGTCCTTGTTTGAAGATTAGAAATGCAGTTCTATTTTTTAGAGCATTTCAGCGGCAGGTATCGCTCTGAAACGCCCTCCAAGCACCTTTGTGGGTGGTGGGAGCCTGTAATGCTCCAGACACCAATATATCTAGGGGGACTTGGCAGAGCATCTTTGCTATTGTTCAGCCACCTCTGAAATGAGCAGGTAATCTTTGAGAGTAAGGTGACCTGTTGTTAGGCAGAAACCTGTGCAGTTCCCTTAGGGACCACTGCAAAAGATTTAAGACTACAGGTGTTAGCAGTAAACCCACTTGGTAGCAGTCTGTACCACCCAGATTTACCTGGTAGCTGTGGCTGAGCAGTCAGACTTCCCTCAAGAAGAGTTAGGCAGTATGCAAAGTATACACAATAGGTACCCAGATACAATAATACAAGCAAAAACTGACCAGAGCTTTGCTATCAAAGTATATAATTATTTATTTAAAAACAGTTTGAAACACTCCAGCACTCTTATTGTAAAATATTCTAAACACAGTTACTATTGTAATATACACACCCCTTTGTTTCCTATCAGATACATACCAGTAAGACGCCACTTATTTTCATACAGAGGTGAGCGCTTAACTAGATTGCACTGTGATAAGTTTGTGAGAAAGGGGGGGGGGAGACAATATGGAAAGGTACACCACTCTAAGATTCAGGAACACTGTTAGCAAGGCAGAAGAGCAAAAGTCCCTGGTGAGCCAAACTCCAAAGGCTGGGCCCACTCTTAGAGAGCAGAGCACAAATGCGCCCAAGATCACACAGTTACACTAGGTTTAGAAAGTCTTGCAGAGGGTTCAAAAAGGAGTTTAGAGAGGCTTAGGAAAGTTTAGCCAGGATGTCCCAGGCTAGCCCAGGTTCGAAAGCCGGGGGCTAAATCTACCCCGTACAGTCGGTAGCAAGGGAAGCCATGCGGGACACGGTACCTTAAGTGGGAAGGATCCTCCAGCGGTGGCAGTTGTTCCTGTTAGTGGGTGCAAGTTGCGTCGTCGTCCAGGGGAAGAGAAGATCTCGACTTGGAGGAAAGATGAAGGTCGTTGCACTACCAAGGAAGAAACCAGCCACGGAGTCTTCCGGTTAAAGGGGGTACCTTGGTTTCGCGGTCGTGGTAAAACGTGGTATCCCAGTTGCTGGGGTGCTTGGCACAGGCAAGGCGGCCACGAGGTACGTCGGGAAGGCAAAAAGACGGTGAAACTGGTTATCCCCACCAGTCAAAGGAAGAAGACTCTCTGGCGGCTCTGTCGTTGGGAAAAGTGGTGAGGCAGTCCAGCAGGGCTCCACTGGTGGTGGTGTCGTGGCAGGTCGGCTCAGCTTCTCCCTCGTCGGATTCTTAGGTCCTGTGGCGACTTCTGAAGTTCCAGTCCCCAAAGCCCTGCTTTTATGCAGCGAACCCCCATTCACTCACCCTAGCTGTCACTCAAACATGCTAAGTGGTGAGCCGGCCGGCTCACCACTTGGACCAATCAGGATGGAGTACGACTTGAGTTGCCTAGGCAACTCAGTCCAGGGTGCCTAAATTTCCCTCCACCCCTCCTAAGTACCCCAGACAGAGTTGGCACCACTTTGGAGGGCTTCTATGGAGAAACCCGCCAAAAAGTGGAACAAAGGGCTCGACTTGGGTTGGAGTCACAGAAGAGAACACAAACGCCATTTTAGAATCAAGTTTTGGCAAAAAATACCAACCGGAGAATTAATATTAATTAAATAATCCGGCGGTATGTTCGAGGCTACCGTAAATAATTAAATAAAGATAGTAGCCTAAAACAATGGGAAATCCCATAGGAAAATATTTGAGGTTGAATATAAAAAGTAGTATCCACTGCCACCAGCCAAAACTCGATCAGGGGGGACGGAGACGTGCCCTCTCGACTAACAGACCCCGGGGCAATTGAATTGCCCCAGCCAGTACGTCCACAATATGATGGTTTGTACTGGTTCTGTTCAGAATTTGAGACTAGTAAAGTCAATGGTGGCTTTACATGCCCTGGGAGACAGTAGTCAGTCCCAGGGTATGGTGTATATACTGGGGGGGTCACTATGACACCCCTGTGTCACTGCACTGAAGGTGCTGTGTAACACACATCACAAAAACACATGAAGCCCTATGGAGTAAAAGACCCTATAGCCAATTAAACACATCTAGATTCAAAGAAACACACTCAAATCATGCCCAAGAGTGAGGGTAAAAGAGTCTCACTCTTGGCAGGAGAAAAAAATAAACACCAAAAATCCAGCAAAGCTGCTGGGGGACTCACTAGGTTAGGAAATTCAGCCTAAACAGAGAATTCTCCGTAACGCTTGCGTGTTTCCGAAATGAGCACGAATGAAGAAAGTGCAACATCTTTGCTTTTTTTCATTTGCACCCATTTTTGAGAATCCACCCTAGTTTGTCCGTTCACTATAGCACAAAGAAGCATGCACACCCTTCTGTTGGTAATGTTCACATGCAATCCAGAAAATTGTAATTGATATCGATACATTTGAGTGGCATGATTTTTCAGAAAAAATAACTGTGTGTAAGCAATTGTTAAAGATTTTGCTTGTGTGCCAGATCACATTACCAAAATTCTTTTCCTGTCTGAGGTTGATGAACTTGTGTGCTTATGTACTTTGTAATAGTAACACCTCCTGCGCTACAAAACTATTTACCTGAACCAGATAGTGCTAGCTATCAAAAAATAACATAGCATCAGTGAGATACAGCACTAGACCTTGTTTCCTACAAACAAGGATTGCAAAAACTGCCAGCCACCTCGAATAAAGAGAATAAAGGGTTAGTCGGGAGATATAATTAGACACTCAAATTCAAGACTGTGGAACTAAAGTACTAAGGCTCATATCCTTTTATTTATTCATTTATATACAGGGAAGAAAAATGCTCTTTTGATCACAAAAGAACGTACAGTAGATAAATCAAATTTGATGGAAAGCAGATAGCTTCTTACAGTGGGATGAGTTTGTGACATTCTGACCAGGTTTTGGATTGGAGTAAATGGAACATTTGCACCGCAAGAAGGGCCATTGGCAAATCAGATGTCTAGAACATCAGGCGAGAATATACATTCTCCGCCCGCTGTTCCAGCCACCCAAGGCCCTTCCCTGGGTGGTGCCATGTTTGTGGGGAGGCAAAAGGGAGCATCTCCCTGCTTCCTGCCCCTAAAAACCAATCAACTCCCTTCCCCACTCCCTCCTGCCCTGCGGGGCCGGAGCGTTGAACACCGGTCCCTGCGCTCCTTGCGTTACCGGCCACCTCCATAGAAATGGTAAAGGTACTTGGTCCATTTCCACTATAGAGGTGGGCATCTTTTTTTATTTTTCCTTTTTCTTTTGGGAGGTGGCTGTGCAACGAGGATGACAAAAACCATTTGCATCCTGGTTATACCCCGGGGTGCAAATGACCTTCATGGGAAGCGGCGGGAGTGGGTGGGTGTTAGCGAGCCACAGCCCAGGCCTTCCATGGCTCGGGCTGGTCGGCTTTTACTGGCCATGTTCAGTCACCCTCCGCAGGGGGCATGAAAACCATAGTCACCGGGACAATACATGAGTGGCCATACATAGATTAGCCAACCACCATTAAACATTTTTAAGTGTAGGTGGTACGGCCAGCTGTGTTAGGGATGTGACCATGATGGATTAAGTGCTAGACTAGAGGCAGAGAAGGTGAGGGACAGAGGCAGGGTAGAGGTGAGGGAAACAAATTAGCTAGAAGGCAGATGAGAGGTAAGTTAAAAGGGGATCTCTTTGGTGAATGGGTAGGCCTTTACTAGGGTTTTGAACAAATCCGTCTGGTCTGTTTCTCGGATGTCTGGGGGGAAGAGAATTCCATGCAAGTGGAGGAAGAAGAGAGCAAGCAGATGTCAGAGGAAGCACAGAGAGGGTGAGGCACCACAAGGGTAGTCTAGGAGGTAGAGCAGAGATTGCGCCAAACCTTGTAGAGTTGGAGAGAGAAGGATGGATGCACTGGCGCCTTACCATGGATAGATCACGAACTGAGTTTCTTTCTCAGCCCTTTAAGATGGGTTAGCAATACCTTGGAGTTGGACGATGGATGCAGAGTTTACTCAAACATCAATAATGGAAACAACTCAGATAGTTGGCAAAAGATACTGTGTTAATGTCAATGATTTAAAACAGGGAGTGCAACGGATATCAGCAGACATCCCTCCTCATGATCTCTCTCGTGAGAGAAGTTCAAAGAACCGTAACACTGTAAAGGGAAGACCAGCTTCAGAAAGGGACCGGTGTTAGGGAGAATTATCATTTATGGCTAATTCCCCTCAACTAGTGAGTCCCCCTGCAGCTTTGCTGAACTTCTGGAGTTTATTTTTTTCCACTTGGTGAGAGTGAGAGCTTTACCCCCACTCTTACCTGTGTTTTGCTATGTGCTTCCATCTGTTTTTGTGATTGTGGACTCTGAAGTACACCACTTCAGTAGCCCCCTTCTTTGTGTGTGTCACACAGCACCTTCAGTGCCGTGGCACAGGGTTGTCTTTGAGACTTCCCTCGACTCCATTTCTGAGGCGACTACTGTCCTCCAGAAAAGGGTAAAGTTACCATGAACTTAACTTAGTCAATCTACCACAGATCCAGTACACCCCATCTTCCATGGAGTACTGGAAAGGATTAACTCGTGTACCTTTTTATCTGTACCTCCTAGAGCATTGTTTCGCTCTTTTAACATTTAGACTTGGCTGATGGCAGTGGTATCTACCTTAACTTTTCTACCGCGATTATATTAGATCAATGTGGTACTGTTCTTGGATATTATATTAGCTTTGAACATAAACCCGCTTGACCAAATAGTCTTTCTTTTGGCTCCGGTTGGCTTTATTTGCCATTTCTTTTTGTTAAAGTCCCTCTTGTGTTTTACTCTGCGCGGCAAACTAGGTTTGCCTTCTTTGTTCACTGTCTTTTGGTGGGCTTCTGCTCAGAAGCCCTCCTCAAGGCGCCTGGGTGTCTAGGTAGGCTGAATGTGAGGGAGGGGTGTAGTCACCCCCTGCATAGGGTATCCTAGGAAACCAAGTCGCCCTTTGTCATGATTGGCCAGGGTAGTTGTCCGGCTGTACAACCCCCCTGCTGGGTGATTGACAGCCAGGCTGCATGAACGGGGGGTTTTCGCATAAAAGGCAGGTCTCTTGGACTAGAAGTCAGTCGCCACTGGAACTACAAGGAACCGAAGCGGAGAGAAGGCCGGCTGCTGCAACTACCCCGTCCCGGTGAAGCCCTGCTGCAGTCCTGAGCTATCTGCCCTTCAACGACTCAGAGAGGATCCAGTCCGGAGTCGTCTTCCCTTGAGCTTGGTGGGGATAACCAGCTCATCTTCTTCAGCCAGAGGATCCTCTCCCATGGTCGAAATCGCTGCATACTGCTGCAGTGGTCCGGATGGCCACCTGAAGAGCCTCTCCTGTTTTTAAGGAGCGCACCTTGTATTCCGTGTCGCTGCTGCCGGCTTCATCCCTGTGTGGTGCAGACCCCCTTCAGATGTCCTCCTTCTCGACGAAGCTCCAGGAATCGTGGGTCTGCGGGAAACCAACAGGAACAACTGCTAGGGCACCAGCTGCACCATTGGAACAATGTACTGTGTTCTGTTGAGGAAACTGGGTGAATCCCTTTTTCTTCATTTCCAAGGCTTGCCCTGGTCTTCCCTCCTTCTTATAACTTTTGCTTCCGAACATTGACAATATCGAAGTACTTTTTGCTGCGTTGAATCACGAACTGTCTGACCGTGTGATCTTCGGCAACTGGCCCCATTGTCTTTCAACCCTGGCTCCGGCCCTTTGACTTTTGAACTTGTTTCTTGATTCTGTCTGCCTAACCAAAATATTGCCTGTGATTTTTGCCTCCAACTCCCTCTGGGTATCTCGGGTGCTAAGTGCGTTTCTGCCCCGGTAGCATTTCATGTCACAGATCTGCGTTTGTTTAGTAGACCAAACTGTCAAAAAGTTATCGCAATCGTATTCGCGGTAAAGTGTTTTGTGCCCAACACCGGTTCATTCCAACACAGGGTGCCTATCTTGAGACTTACTGTACAAAGTGAATTGGTTAGTTGTAGTATATTTAACGTGTGGTTTTTATTGACGTTTAATAGAAGTGTTGTGTTTATAACAAATTTCTTTAAAAATAAATGTACTTGTATTTTTCTTCCTGAAACTTTGAGTCAGTGTTTGCTTGAGTCACAGTAATTGTGGTCCCTTTGTGTAATCTCTGCTACTGCTCATACACTCTTGAGATAAGCCTGGCTGCTCCGCCACTGCTACCACTGACATAGTACAGGCTTGTACCAAAGGTAAAACTTATCACCACCTGTAGTCTTAATTGTGTTTAGTGGTCCCTAAGGGAACTGCACAGGATTCTGCCTAACAACCGGCGCCACATGGGTGCTGCTCCGAGAAACTCTGGTCGATCCCCATCTGAGTAAAACTACAAATACCAGAAGGCCGTAGGAGGGCCGCCAAGATAGGTCAAAATGGGCATACAGGAGGCCAAGCAAAATCCTCATACAGTCAAAAGCCTTTGACCTAAGAACCATAAGGAAAACAAGGGAAGTGAGTCCCGTAAAAATTGAAAGTAAATGTGAAGGTGAAGTTGGCAAGAGTGAACCCGGAAGAGGGATGCTGACAGAGGGGCAAAGACTAAAGTCCTGAGAAACAGTTTGTTGACAAAGGCGAACCCTGCAGAGGGAAGTCCACTCGAACTGTTTAGAAAGACATTAAGATTTGTTAATAAAGGACAAACCGTAGTGAACCCGGAGGAGGGAGGCTGAAAGTAAATGGGGGGGGGGGGGTCAGACCCAGAGAGAAGAGAGACCCAGGGGTGAAGAGTTCTCACCCGAAGTAAAACCAGGAAACAAACTTTTATTTTTGTTCAAGGAACTTGTTGTTTTGTTATTGAATATGTCAGGCCCTTGAAGGCAAGAGACTTTCCAGAGAAGTGAGACTTGGCCTTTGACGACCCTGATAATTGCAAGTAAAACTGCTGTCTCGTACTGGGGAAGCTCGAGAGAGTACTGTGCTCCAAAAAGTCACTTTTCTTTTCCCACACCCTTTTTATATTAGTTTTAAGGTTTGGCAATATGTTTCTTGGTATTGCCAAACCTTAAAAATAAAAAGGGTAGTCCCTTTTTTTGACACAACGCCACTAGGACTGCCTTATTTTTATTTGATGATCGACACTTGCTTCCAATCTTAGATATGGGTTTAGATTAGGCATTTTTCCAACCTGCGTACAGTTTAATAAACACCCTTGAACTGTGATCACTTTTGTCTATTTTTACTGTTGCCACCATGAGTGCCTTACACTATGCACTACCTGAACAAACAAGGTGGCGTGCGCTCCCTTCCCCCCTGCAGAGAGGCGATGCAGCTGTGTTTCTGGTTGCAGGAGAATCAGATCTCGGTCTCTGCAGTTCATCTGGCGGTGTCAGAGAACGCTTTGGCAGATGCTCTGAGCAAGCAGAGCATGGTCTCACACGAGTGGGAGGTGTGCCATGAAGTCCTGGAAGAGGTCGCCTCTCTCTCTGGGGTACCCCAGCAGTGGATCTGTTTGCCACAGAGACCAACAGGAAGTGCAGACAGTTTTGCTTGAGGGAATACCCAGCAAAGGGCGCACTGAGGGACTCTTTTCGAGGGGATTGGGTCCTCCGACATATTCCATATCTATGACGGTAATCACCACAGCTGTGCTGCTTCAAAAAATCTTTCTGCTTCCTGCATCAATGCCGTCGATACGCCGTCCTGGAGGGCCTCCGTCGAGCCGACGTCGCCGGATGTTATAAGTAGGACGCACGACACCCGTAGCCTTCGTTCCATTGCTTCCGCGAACGTGTTCGCTTCGGAGATCTCGGCGAGCCTCGATTCAACTGATTCCTGTTCTTTCGGTTCTTCGAACCTGTTGCTTCATTGCTATCGAATATGTTGTCTTTGGCTTCTTACACCTGCGGTCCGGGTTTAAGACGTGTCGGATATGAGGGTCCAAGATGTCCCTGACGGATACGCACAACGCTTGCCTCTGGTGCTGCGGGGAGGACCATGATACTGACGACTGTGTCGACTGCCAATCATTCACTTCGAAGTCCTTGCGGGAGCGTAAGAAGCTGTCAATCGGTAAGGTGGCCAAACCCCGGAAGTCGCGTTCCATTGATCTTTCGATGAACGATTCGAGGGGCGACTCTCCGCATCGTCGTCGTGAGTCTGGGGGTTCTCGGTCTGGGAGTCGGTCCCGCCATGCCTCTGCCTCTTCGAGGCACTCTAGGAAGCACCGTCGCAGGTCGCCTTCCCCGTCCTCTTCCGCGCACTCCCCCCGTCGGCGGGTAGCTTGTCCCAACAAGCATTCCACTCCTGAGGAATGGGATTCGTTCCGAAAGGAGATGTTGGTGATTTTTCAATCGCTGGGCTCCGGTCCGGCCGCGCCGTCTGAGGACGCCGGTCGAGGCTGCGCTAGAGACACCGCTCTACCCCCTTCGGGCTCGAGCAGTCGTCGCGACCATTGGGCGCCTTCGAGGTCCCGGTCGGACAAGGATGGTCGCTCTAGGCATGCCCGTTCCAGGTCCCGGTCCTCGACCCCATCGAGACCGCGAGACTCTGTGAAGTCTTCGAAGAAGACATTGACGCTGGCGGCGGCGAGGTCGTCGACGGACTCTCTCGAGGCCCCGCCTCCGAGGAAGTCGTCGACGTCATCTGCGCCCAGGCTGTCGAGAGACACGCTCGGGGCTCCGCCCTCGAAGCCTGTCGATGCCGTGTCAGCTGTCGGCGCCACGCTCGATGTTGACGCCCATTCCGTCGACGCCCTCGATGCCTTTCGAGGCAGCCTTGTCGGAGGTACCCCGTGGCACGATGGCACCCCTCAGAAAGGCGATGGCTAAGGCTAAGCATGTCTTTGTGCCTTTTTCTGTACCCTCTTTCCAGCCTCTGGATTATATTTCTGAGGTGGATGAGGGGTCTGAGGAAGGTGAGGTTCCTGCATTGGTTCCTGATGACATTGTTTCTGGTCACAGTCAACTTGAGGACCTGCGTCAGTCACTGCACGACGCCAGTGGTCTTGACACCTCTCCGGAGGTGGAGTTTGGTAGGCCGGAGCCTGGCACGCATGCTGAATCTTCACATCGGTGCCTCATGTCGAGGGTCACTGAATACCTGGGTCGGCCTGCCCCCCCTGGGGATTTTCAGCAGGATGACCTGACTGATATCTTGGACCAAGGTCCTCCAACTGACTTGGTGCTGCCATTCCATACGGCCTTGCAGAGAAGGGTGGCTGCGGCTTGGACTTCTCTGGAGAGACTCCAGGCAGTGAGCAAGTCCTTGCCGAAGAAATATCGCCCAGCCAGTGGCGACCCCTGCTACTTGACAACACCCCCTCGGGAGAGTTTGGTGGTGCAAGCGGCTACGGCCCCCGCAAAGCAGGCGTCGTATCCTACCATTCCTCCTGATGGGGACGACAAACGTTTTAACGGCTGGGCGAAGAAGGTATTTTCTTCTGGGGGTATGGACTTCAGGCTTCCAACTCCGTTTGTGCCTTGTCTCGTTTCACGCACACTCTGTGGAACTGCATTTCCTTCGTGGCTGATCACATCCCCGAAGGGGAGGAACGGGATGGTTTCCTTGCTATCGTGCAGGATGACAAGGACGCCATGTGTGAATCCGTTCAGTCGGGTCTGGACATGGTTGATTGCGTCAGCCGGTCCATGGCGGCGAGCACCGTAATGCGCAGGTTCGCGTGGTTGCGGAAGTCGGGTTTTGCTCCGGATGTTCAAAGCCGTCTCCTCAACATGCCCTTTGATGGTGAACATCTTTTTGGCAGCAAGGCTGACAAGAGTCTTGAGAGGTTGCAGACCTCGAAAGCTGCAGTGAAGTCATTGGGCGCTGCAGTACGCCAACCTCCGCCTTTTCGTCCTAGGGGACAGCAATGGAGGAGAGGTTCGTTTCGTTATTACTCATCCTCCAGTAGAGCGAGAGGAGCTGCAAGTCAAAGGGGCAACTGTACGAGTGCCAGAGGTGGAAAACAAGGTACTCGAGGTGCTAAGGCCATGCAATCAGTTGCCTCTTTGCCCTCAGGCACTGCCGCAGCCGCTTCAGCTCAGTCATGAGGCCCATGGTTCGCCGGTTGGGGGGAAGGCTGGCGCAGCATCTTGTAGAGTGGCATGCCATTAGTTCAGATGTGTGGGTTCTGAAGATCATAACCCACGGCTACTGTCTTCCTTTCCGGTAGAGGCCTCACGACAATCCACCAAGGAATCTCTCTGTGAAGAGTCCGGATCCGCTCCTTGCGCAGGAAATTCAATCCCTGCTGGAGAAAGGCGCCATAGAACTGGTGCCTGTAGCGGAGAGGAACAAGGGATGGTATTCCCCTTATTTTTTTATTTTGAAGAAAGACGGAGGATTGAGACCCATCATGGACTTGCGCGGTTTGAACAAGCTCCTCAGGAAGCACAGGTTCAAGATGGTTACTCTTTCTCAAGTCCTCCAGGCCCTTCAACTGAAGGACTGGTTGGTGTCTCTCGACCTCAAGGGCGCTTATTTTCATGTGCCGATCTATCCAAAGCACAAGAAGTACCTAAGGTTCGCGGTTGGCGACTCACACTTTCAGTTTCTGGTCCTGCCGTTCTGATTGACCTCTGCCCCGAGGGTCTTCACCAAGCTCATGGTGGTGGTGGCAGCGTACCTCAGGAAAGGGGGGGATTCACGTCTACCCCTAACCGGACGATTGGTTGATCAGGGCGCGCTCTCCTGAGCAAGTCCTGGATCATCTGTCAGTCACCTGTCACTCCCTTCACAAGCTGGGCTTCTCCCTCAACTTAAAGAAGTCCAACTTGACCCCAACTCTGCGGCTCCAGTACATCGGAGCAGTGCTCGACACGTCCCTGGGGGTTGTGTTTTCCTCCCCAGGTGAGGGCTCACCACATTCAACAGATGGTGCACAAGTTTCAACATGCCCAGATTCTCCCAGCGTTCGAGTTCTTGAGGTTGCTCGGCCTCATGGCATCCTGCATTCTTCTGGTGCCAGAGGTCAGGTTGCGGATGAGATCTCTACAATGGGCCCTCAAGCTTCAATGGTCAGTCTTCCGGCAGGTTGTCAGACCCCGTTGAGGTGCTGCCCTTGGTCGCCCAGGACACAATAGGGTGCCTATAGGCTAAATGTGCAGGATTGTCCCGACAATAGTATTTTAACACAACAAAGGAACAAAACCTGAAGTTCCATTCACAATTGCAAAAACTGTCTATTCCAAAGTGGTCCTCGTGAGAGAGCCAGTATGGAACACTATAGGAGGTACCCCAGCTTGCAGTTTTTACACACAGACCACAGAAGGATAGGATGAAGTTCTAGCTACAACTATCTGAACACCCTCTAAGGCTAGGTTGCGCTGTTTTTCCGCTTATCTTAAAGCAGACAGGAAACGGAATGGAGAATAACCGCAATCATAATATGCAACTGATGGTAAGATTCGAAAAACTGGGGCAGCCCCCTGATTAAAAAGGCGTCAATCACTCTGCATAAGAAGGGCAGTGTGTGACGTCACGGGCAGTATTATAAAACGCACACTAGGTCAGTCTACTCAGGGTAACAATTCAATTTTTCAGAACCTGTAGACCCAATAGTAGTAATGCACTAAAAGATAATCATAATGTTAGAAATTCAATCCGAGAGGTTTTTTAAAAAAACAAAATTTTTGAACATTCAAATTGTTCACTATGACGTTTCTGTGACTGAAATGTTGAAGAAGACCAAAAGGGCAATCTCGCACTCAAAGCGGCCCCTCGGAAAAAGCAAATGGTGCCCAAACAGTGTAGAAGCAAACTGCGTGGATCCTGACAGTTCTTAATCTACCGGTTTCAGTGGTTTTTAAATTAATTTACCCACTTTCTTCAGGACAGTCTTCACTTCCCAATGGATATAAGTTCATACATCGGGATGGAAAGAACAGATCTCGTGATGCTTCACCCCTCCTTCCCATTACGCCGTATAACACGTGAACAGGTTGGTGACCCTGTAGTGAATAAAACAATAACTGGGTCGCTCTTGTGTTGCATGACTAAATTGATTTTAATCTAAAACTATGCTCATTACAGCATGTTTAACAGTACACACCCTCTGGATAATCTATCCTATTTTCACATTAAGTCCAAACTCATTGCATAATTGCTATGGCAAATGCAGGTATAATTGTGCATTTTTAGGACAACCACAGGTTAAAGATCCAAAAGCCTGCATTATCGGTATTCCATCCAAATGTAATACATTTTCGTAAGCACTGTTGTTGAACAAGTGAACACGGCACTATCCCTTCCTCTTTGCCAATCTGTTATGAAGCAGGCAGACGTTGATGAAGGGGCCACACAGAAGAGGATTTCAAACAGGGTTTATTCAGTAACAACGGTAAGAAAACCCCCAGCCTCTGGGAGCTCCTCTCCGCTCACTCCACCCTGGAGTTTCTCCAACGCCCTCACATTCTAGTCTCACAAAACATAACCAGTTTACTTAAACACAGTAACCATGAATGGAGATTCTAAGAACCACCATGCCTGTGATTGTATGATGTCATCCAGTGAGCCGTCTTCTCCTAACTGTTATCCCACACTCGTGGTATTATGAATGCACCATTAGTGTTTCGCAAAAGACATGCATGTTCACTATACAATCATTCACCTCAAGGTGTTTGCAAAAAGTATCATAATGCTCCTGTGCGTTGTTAGTTTAAACCTTTAACGACTTTTCTGTAGTTGTTAAATTCAAACTGTCCATATCCCACTCGCATCTGTGTTACAGTAACTTGCCTACCTGTCTGCGCTGAACACGCGCTTATTCCCAGTTGGAAGCAAAAGCGGTTGTTCTTCTAAGCTTTTTGACTTGTTCATCAGCCATTCAAGAAGTGGGGTGCTGTGCTCGGCAATCAAGCGCGGGCAAAACGACCCTAATAGGGAAAATGAAATAACCGTTTGAGATGAGGTGTCCCTAGTTTGCCAACAGTGCGGGGGAAATACACAGACACACGTTTGAGTACCTGCACTGGATGGGCTGAAGACTTGATGATAAAGGATTGGAAGTATAAAATGGTTTGAGAATTGGACAGACTAGATGGACGGTGTCTTCATGTTCCCCCTTTCTGGAGATCAATGCTGGTTAAAAATGGGAGTTTGCTGGCATCCTTGCTGCACATTGTTTCCGACAACCACTTGTTCTTTCTAAATGCTACTATTGTTTTACATGTATGCCTATTATTTAGAGTACTTAATGACTGGATGTTTAAAATTTTGTTTCCTAGTGATGTTTACCTGTCATCTCGGGACAGACAAATACTAGATTGGCATTTTGCCAATTTAGAGTTTGCCAATGCAACACCCTTATCAACACTCTCCTTGAAGCATTGGGACCAGGTAATATTTACATAACATTATATGGCTCTTAAATCACATT
The DNA here is from genome assembly GCF_040938575.1 of Ambystoma mexicanum. Lineage (NCBI taxonomy): Eukaryota > Metazoa > Chordata > Amphibia > Caudata > Ambystomatidae > Ambystoma > Ambystoma mexicanum. The sequence goes on from NC_090934.1 coordinate 177,140,012, forward strand.
AATGCAATTTTGAAATTTTTAATGTTGGTACTTTTGAGATTTGGCAGTATCAGCAGTACACAACGATGCATACGTTTTATTCTAGTGCTTTTTGTTGCCAAGTTGTTTAATATCATTCAGTAACATGAGGGCTACTGAAATCATAAGTGTTGCTCTCTAAGAGGCATATGCTAAGCAGAATTGTGTGGCTCGATAAACACATTTGGAACGCGAGAGCAGGCCTAGCTCCCTCGTTTGTGGTTACTCACCATTCACTCTCCCAGTACACCCTCAATTCTGAAATCCCTAGTGCCTTACAGCTGATTCTGATAATGCTTTATCTGTATGGAATTATTAATCCCAATTTGGAGCTTTACCTCATCTCTTGAAAACTCCTGTATTTTATGTGGCGCAGTCATTTTGTTATTAGCATTTTAGCGGAAAGGTAGTAATCCTTGTGGCAACACACTTCACTGTCCAATCTGTTATCTGAATAATATCTGTTATTTTCTTAATGTACCCATATTAATTGTATTAATGTCTTTTTCAGTATTTTCTTTTTAACATTCTTCCGATTTGGCTAAATACTCCAGGCACACTACCGCAGTATTCAGTGTCATGCAAGGCATGGATTGCAAGCATATCAACCACTCCCTCGACCGTTGCTACCCACAGGGCATTGCCAGGAAGTGTCCTGTGGGTAGTGGGCATGTGGATTGGCCATCAGCCATGCCCCAGGCACACTATTACTGTCTTCATTACACACGAGACATAGCTGCGCATATGTTGTGGGTAGTGTGGCTAGGCATGTCCTTTAGCATTTCTTTTGGGTAGTGCACCTAAAGCATGGCCTGTAGCTTTGCTCCAGGTGCAGTACCTATACTTGTGCTAGAATGATTAGCATCCGCTCCTTACTCAGTCTTGTTCTCTGCACCTGTTTTTGGGGGAGATATTGCCTATTTTGCTATTAAAGGAATAGTCGGCCCAAAAATATTATTGTCCCGAGCGTTCGTGCATGTGGTTTTAAGCAAACTGTGATCTATCGTAAAAACATTCCGAGGGGATTGGGTCCTCCGACGTATTCCATATCTATGACAGGTAATCACCACAGCTGTGCTGCTTCGGAAACTTTTTCCTGCGTCGATGCGCCGTCATCGAGGACCTCGTCCGACGTCATCCGATGTGATAAGTAGGACGCACGACGCCCGTAGCCTCAGTTCCGTTTTTTCCACGAACGTGTTGCTTCGTGAATCTCGGTTAACGCCTCGACTCTTTGGAGTTCTGTTCTTCTCGGTTTTTCGAACCTGTTCGCTTTTGTGAGAATCTCCTTCGTGTGAAGATGTCTTCTACTTCGTCTTCGACCCCGCGTCCAGGCTTCAAGAAGTGCGGGGAGTGTGGGTCCAAGATGTCGGTGACGGACTCGCACGACACCTGCCTCTGGTGCCTCGGGGAGGCCCACGACACGGATGACTGTATCGACTGCCAGTCGCTCACGTCCAAAGCCTTACGTGAACGTAAGAAGAAGTTGTTGGTAGGTCGGGTGTCCAAGCCCCGGAAGTCGAAGTCTGCGGGGCTTTCGACGGATGATTCGAGAGGAGACTCTCCGCGTCGTCGGAAGTCTCGTGGGTCTCCTTCTAGGAGTCTGTCTCACCACTCCTCGGCCTCTTCGAGGCATTCTCGGAAGCGCCGACAGCTGTTGTCTTCCAGGTCCTCTTCTGAGGACTCTGGCCGGCACGTCGCTTACCCCACCAGCCGTGTGACGCCAGAGGAATGGGCTTCCTTCGGGAAGAAAATGCTGGCGATTCTCGAGTCGCAGGGTACTAAGCCGTCCGCGCCCCCGAGTGGGGTCGGCTGTGAGAGGTCGAGAGACACCGCTCGCAAGAGTGGTCGGCACGAGTCACGGGAGAGGTCCCGTTCGGACAAGGGGACTCGTTCTCGACGTACCCGTTCCAGGTCCCGGTCCTCGACGCGTTCGAGACCGTGTGCACCTGTGATGTCTTCGAGGAAGACATCGACGTCTGAGGCGTCGAGGGCGTCAACAGGCTTTCTCGAGGCTCCGAGGAAGTCGTTGAAGCCGTCGACGCTCAGGTCGTCGAAGGACACGCTCGGTGCTCCGGCATCGAGGGCTGTGTCGATGCTGGCGGCGCTGCATCTGACGTCGACACCGATTTACTCGCCGCCGATCCTCTCGGCGCCGATGCCTGTTCTCTCGGCGCCGATTCACTCGACGCCTTTCGAGGCCGGGGTGTCGGAGGTACCCCATGGTATGGGGGAACCCCCTAGGAAGGCTCTGGTTAAGAGCAAGCACTCTCGGATGCCTTCTTTTCGCCACCTGGAATATATTTCGGAGGTGGATGAGGATTCTGATGGCCTGGTTCCTAGTCAGGTTCCAGATGAAATGGTCTCGGCCCATAGTCAGTTTGACGATTTGAGGCAGTCACTGCATGATGCCAGTGGACTGGACACCTATCATGGAGGTGGAGTTTTGTAGGCCTGAGCCTGGCTCTCATGCCGATTCCTCGTACCGGCGCCTTATGGCTAGGGTTTCCGAGTACTTAGGATGGTCTGCTCCCTCAGGGGAGTTTGTGCAGGATGAGCTCACGGACATCCTTGATGTTGGTCCCCCAACTGACCTGGTACTGCCGTTTCATATGGCTCTACAGAGAAGGGTGGCGGCGGCTTGGACTGCTCCGGAGAGTCTCCCGGCGGTGGGCAGTCCTTGTCGCGAAAATACCGTCCAGCCAGTAGCGACCCCTGCTACTTTACCAGGCACCCCACTCCTGAGAGTTTGATGATGCAGGCGGCCACGGCCCCGGCAAAGCAGGCGTCGTACCCTACCATCCCTCCTGATAGGGACGACAAATGTTTTGATGGCTGGGCGAAGAAAGTGTTTTCTTCTGGTGGTATGGCGCTTCAGGCGGCCAACTCCATTTGTGCCTTGTCTCGTTTCACACACACTGTGGAACTGTGTTGCGTTAGCGGCTGAACATATTCCCGAAGGGGACGAACGGGATGGTTTCCTTGCTATGGTCCAGGATGGTAAGGATGCCATGTGTGAGTCTGTTCAGTCGGGTTTGGACATGTCTGAATGTGTCAGCAGGTCCATGGCGGCGAGCACCGTGATACGCAGGTTTGCGTGGTTGCGGAAGTCGGGGTTTGCTCCTGATGTGCAGTCCCGGCTCCTCAACATGCCCTTTGACGGTGAACACCTTTTTGGCAGCAAGGCTGACGAACCTTGAGAGGTTGCAGACCTCCAAAGCTGCAGCGAAGTCGTTGGGCGCTCCAGTTCCCCAACCTCCGCCTTTTCGTCCTAGTGGACAGCAATGGAGGGGTGGTTCCTTTCACTATTACTCGTCCTTCAGTAAAGCGAGAGGAGCTGACAGTCAAAGAGGCCAACGCAGGGGTACCAGAGGTGGACGACCGGGTACCCGTGGTTCCAAGGCCGCTCGGGCAGTTGCCTCTTTGCCCTCAGGTAACGCCGCAGCAGCTACCACTCAGTCATGAGGCCATGTCCCATGGTTCGCCGGTTGGGGAAAGCTGGCGCAGCATCTTGTAGAGTGGCGTGCCATTACTTCAAATGTGTGGGTTCTGGAGATCATAACCCACGGCTACTGTCTTCCCTTTCGGCACAGGCCTCGCGACAATCCACCGGGGAACCTCTTTGCAGAGTCCGGATCCGCTCCTTGCGCAGGAAATTCAAGCCCTGCTGGAGAAAGGCGCCATAGAACTGGTGCCTGTAGCAGAGAGGAACAAGGGATGGTATTCCCCTTATGTTTTGATTTCGAAGAAAGACGGGGGATTGAGACCCATCATGGACTTGCACGGTTTAAACAAACTCCTCAGGAAGGACAAGTTCAAGATGGTTACTCTCTCTCAAGTCCTCTAGGCCCTTCAGCTTCAGGACTGTTTGGTGTCTCTCGACCTCAAGGATGCTTACTTCCATGTGCCGATCCATCCCAAGCACAAGAAGTACCTGAGGTTCACGGTTGGCGACTCACACTTTCAGTTTCGGGTCCTGCCGTTCGGATTGACCTCCGCCCGAGGGTTTTCACCAAGCTCGTGGTGGTGGCAGCGCATCTCAGGCAAGGGGGGGGATTCACGTCTACCCCTACCTGGACGATTGGTTGATCAGGGGGAGCTCTCCCGAGCAAGTCCTGGATCATCTGTCCGTCACCTGCCACTCCCTTCACAGGCTGAGCTTCTCCCTCAATTTAAAGAAGTCCCATTTGACGCCAACACAGCGGCTCCAGTACATCGGAGCAGTGCTCAACACTTCCCTGGGGCAGTGTTTTCCTCCCCAGATGAGGGCTCTTCACATTCAGCAGATGGTGCACAAGTTTCAGCATGCCCAGACGCTCCCAGCGTTCGAGATCTTGAGGTTGCTCGGCCTCATGGCATCCTGCATTCTTCTGGTGCCAGAGGCTCGCCTGCGGATGAGATCTTTGCAGTGGGCACTCAAGATGCAATGGTCGCAGTCCTCCGGCAGGATGTCGGACCCCGTTCAGGTGCCGCCCTCGGACGCGCGGGACCTTCTGTGGTGGGCCGTCGAAGGCAACTTGATGAAGGGGGCTCCATTTTGGCTTCCCTGGCCGGGGGTGTCGATCGTGATGGATGCATCCCTCACGGGTTGGGGAGCTCATGCCAACGAGCTGACAATCAGCGGTCGTTGGTCTCCGTCGGAGTCCAGACTCCATATCAATCTGTTGGAGCTGAGGGCCGTCAGGCTAGCCCTGAAGGCTTTTCTGCCGACTGTGCGAGGAAAGAATGTCCTGATCCTGACGGACAACACAGTGGCCATGCACTACCTCCACAAAAAGGGGGGGGCAGGGTCACTTCCTCTGTGCAGGGAGGCGATGCAGCTAGAGTTCTGGGCCATCCAGCAGGAAGTTTCTAGCTTGGCAGTTCATCTGGCCGGAGACGAAAACGTGACGGCGGACGCTCTGAGCAGGCAGAGCACGATCTCTCACGAGTGGGAGTTGGCTCAGGAGATTCTCCTGGAAATCTTCGCCCTTTGGGGGACCCCTCAAGTGGATCTCTTCGCCTCCAGTGTCAACCGGAAGTGCGAGAGGTTCTGCTCGCGGGAATTTCCTCCAAAAGGAGCCTTAGGAGACGCGTTTGTGGTGGAGTGGTCATTCCCGCTGCTGTACGCGTTTCCTCCAGTCCCCGTCCTCCCGCCAGTGCTGCGGAGGTTACGGAAGTTCGGTTCCCGGATGATCCTCATTGCTCCGGCGTGGGCTCGGAGGACGTGGTACCCGGACCTTCTCAACTTGTCCATCTGCCCTCCACGTCGTCTTCCCTACAGAGACGGTCTGCTCTCACGGGCGGGGGGGGTCAGGTTCTCCATCTAGAGGTCAGATCCCTCAACCTTCACGCTTGGCTTCTGAAAGGTTGAGTTATAAGGATTGGGACCTCCCTGAAGACGTGATGGAGGTGTTGCTCTCGGCCCGACGGCCAGCAACAAAGTCTCTGTATCGTTGCCGTTGGCGTAAGTTCTGCGACTGGTGCAGAGTTCAGAATGTGGATCCTTTTGCATGTGACATCCCCATGGTTCTGTCCTTTTTACTTTCTTTGGCCCACAGGTGTAACGCTCACCTGATTCCTGCAGAGGCGCCGGTCTTGACTGGGTGAATGCCGTATCTTCAAAGGTGATGTGTAACACACGGTTGGCTCTTTGGGCTGGACCACTGTATGTCTGACTCGAAGAGTAAGATGTCTGCAGATAGAAAATATGGGATTAATGAACTGGGTTTATTGGGTGCCTCTCTCCTCTTCCCTTTCTCTTCTCCTGTAGAACCCCAAAGGTTAACGCCTTCACCTTAGGTAAGTGAACGCCGAGCTCTCCATCTGCCTCGGGGCAGGGTGCCGTAACCAGTTTCTTCACTGGATAAGGGTGCAGGCCTCTTGACCCCAGAGGACTGCTGTCCGTCATTAACTGCACGAACGGTAAGTTCTGGGCACTTCAAATGTCTTAAAAGTCTTTTGTAATGATATCTCTTGTTTTGCAGGGTTCCGGCGATGGCGGATGGCGGGCTGATGAGAGTTGAGGATCGAACCCGCGTGAGGAATAGAAGCGCCTGGAAGCACGTAAGTAAGCGCTTGTAGCCTGCTTCACGATGCGCACTAACTGTCCCTTTTATCTTGCAGGTACAAGTTCGGAGCTTTAGAGAAGCTGAAGGGTGCTGGAATACCCACTGGATTCGGCGTGGGAAGGAGTAATGGCACGTGAGTAAAAAAGTTGCCCAATGTCTTTAAACGCACCTTCTTTTGTCTTTCAGATGCGGGATGCAGTGCGAAGACCTCCGGAGCATGCGAAGAGTAGGTAAGCCTTTGTCTTTCAGATGCCGGAATGCAGTGCGAAGACCTCCGGAGCATGCGAAGAGTAGGTAAGCCTTTGTCTTTCAGATGCCGGAATGCAGCGCGAGGCGTTGGTGACAGCCGATGGACCAGGTAAGAGATGCGCTGCCACTGAAGACCGTAGTGCTAACCTGTTCTTTCTTTGTCTTTACAGGTGCTGCTGAAGACTGGATTCCAGGATGGTAAGCCTTTGTTCCCTTAGGCCCAGGATCAGAAGCAGAAGACACGATGAGCGTTCTGCTGCAGAGAATGCAGAATAACGCAAAGCAAGATTCATCCATCGGGTGTGGTTTAAATAGCCTCCTGTAGTGCTTAGGTGTCTCCTTCCACAGCCACGCCTAGGTAAGAAAAGAGTTCCTGCTTTCCAGAAGAGTTCCAGTGTTCTGAACCTAGGGAGTGGCTCCTGCCCCACCCAACAGGAAAAGTAGTCCCAAACAGAAGAGGATCGGGGGTTCAACTGGCAGGTAAGTAAGCAGCATGGTCTGCTGCAGGTAAGTCCACCCAAGCATTGCGAGCCCGGCGCTTCCAGCGTTGGACTGGGCATCTTTATGAGCCTGGTGCCACTGGCGCCAGGACAGGGTCCAAAAGGTCCCAATTGGGACTGGCTGGCACTCGGAACCGGGGTTATGGGTCTGCTTCCAAGGGAGTCTGGCAAGTCCTGATCTTTTGGAAGCAGAGATCATGACAACAGGGGCTTACAAGTGGGTACCATTAAAGGTTACCTGGCGGCGCTGTCCATCTTTAAGCGCTCGTCTGAAGAGTGTTCCTACTTTAAAATCCCTTTAATTTCACAGTTTCTGAAAGGGCTCACTAATGTGTTCCCTCCGTCACCTTTCCTGGTGCCCGGTTGGGATTTAAACCTTGTTCTTAAGTTTCTTATGGGTGCTCTGTTTGAGCCTTTGCATTCTTGCCCTTTGAGGCTGTTGACTCTGAAAACTGTGTTTTTGGTTGCGGTTACTTCCGCTCGCAGAGTGAGTGGGTTACAGGCACTTTCAGTTAAGCCACCCTTCACTGTATTTGATAAGGACAGGGTTGTCCTTAGAGTTCGTCCTTCTTTTCTTCCGAAGGTGGTTTTGGAATTTCATTTGGCCCAGAAGGTTGTTCTTCCAGCATTCTATCCTCCTCCGCATCCTGGTAAGGAAGAGGAGAGGCTCCATAGGCTTAATCCTATGAGAGCTTTAAGCTTTTATGTTTCACGCATGTCCCGGGTCAGAGTGGACGATCAACTCTTTATTGGTTACGCTGGAAAGCGTTTGGGACAGGCTGTGACGAAACAGACTTTGTCTCGCTGGATTATTTTGGCCATCTCAGAGTGTTACCGCTTGGCGGGTAAGGACCCGCCGGCTGGCTTGCGGGCCCATTCTACCAGGGGTATGGCTGCATCTACTGCCCTGCAGAGGGGTGTTCCTATTCGCAACATCTGTGATGCAGCCACCTGGGCTTCTGTACATACATTTGTACGTCACTATTCCCTCTATTCCATCCGAGGACAGGATCTGGCCTTTGGCAAGGCGGTCCTTTGCTCTGCTATTTGATTGGCAATTCTAAATTTTGTTTCTAAATTCTTTCCCTCCTCCTTGCTCTGGTACTGCTTTGGGAGTCTGTCATAGATATGGAAAACGTCGGAGGACCCGATCCCCTCGAAGAACAAGTTACTTTCTTACCTGGTAATGTTTTTCTGATGGGATGGTCCGACGACGTATTCCATATCGCTCTCTCCCTGCCTTCCCCACTGCAGAATTTCTTTTGCGATTGCAGCTTACGTTCCGCAAGGCTTTGTGTCTGACTGGCAGTTGACTAATGTCACACGTTCTGGGGGAAAAAACGACAACTGAGGCTACGGGCATCGTGCGTCCTACTTATCACATTGGATGACGTCGGACGAGGTCCTCGACGACGGCGCATCGACGCAGGCGCCGTAAAAAGTTTCCGAAGCAGCACAGCTGTGGTCATTACCTGTCATAGATATGGAATACGTCGGTGGACCATCCCATCGAAAGAACGTTACCAGGTAAGAAAGTAACTTGTTCTTCCTTTGCACCTTACCTTAGTTTTCCGCACTTTTACAGATGTAAAATCAGGCAGCAGACGCGGCCATCTTGTGCTAAACGTAGCCGTTGCCGCAACGCCCGAAGTTGAACTGCCCTCGCAGCACTAAATCATATCCCCGTCCCTGAAGCTGACATCACTAGACGCGCACTGCCCATTTCACAATGCAAATGCACGTCTCGTGTCAACGTTCTCTGTGAGCTAGCTAATGACGTGTCTCTGTGGAAATGGCAGGACGCCTCTTTCCTCAATAAGTATAAACATACCGCTTCTAATCAGACAATATCAGAGTTGCTTTTTCAATCGTTTCGCTGTCGTTTTTTCAATATCTTGTGACTCGTTTCTGCTCTGTTTAGCTATCTTCATTGCTCGTAGCCTGTGCGATCAGAAACTAGTACTAGCATTACTATTGATTTTAATTTTGTTGTATAATGGCAACAATACAGCCCTACCAGTACGAGCCAGAGTATTCCGAGGTGGAATTAGTTGAAAGAGAAAGATGCGTAAACGATGGGCCATCGGACGACAGTTGGGAGGACGAATCGCTGGATCCTGAACCAGAGACTAATCGCATGGAAGAAGCCTCCACCTGGTGTACCTGCAATCAGTGCGAGGTCATGCAAACCGAAGCAGAGAACTGCTGCTGCAGAGAAAACTCTGGATGCTTGGCCTACATATCGGAAGACGAGACACAGCTGCAATTCGTAACCGAGCTGCATGACTTCAGGGCAGCCTGCCTCACAAGGTCCGTGTTGAGGATTATGATGGTGCTTCTGCACGAACTTCGTGCAACAGTTCGCCCTCGCAATCCAAGTACTCTAGAGGTTATGTAACTTAGGCCACTAATATTTCATGTTTATCTCCTATATTGTCGTAAATTTGATCTATCACTGCCAAATTAATGTAGTCTGGCAATTCAATACATCCCTCGCGATTTGGGGAAATCAAAGTGGTCATCTTATGTGTCTTTCACGTACAACCAAAAAACAATATTTCTCTTGCCCCCAAACGTTCTGGATTGCATGGGTGTTCACTTTTGTAATGTGTCTACACTTTAAAGCCCAAGTTGATTGGTCCATGAAGTAACCTTTGTACTGGCAACTATTCCATAGGATACAAGATTGCATTCTCAACTAAGGTTTGTACACTTATCTACATTTAAATGTATGATTCTCTTACACAGGTGGCACAGGCTGGTGGCCTATCGTTCGTTAACTTGGTGGCGTCATGGGTGGCTTGGATACCGTGTTCGACGAGTAACACCCGCTGGTGTCGTTGGTGCCATTCGAGACAAATTCCCCAGTGACAGCGGTCAGTACAGGAGATTTTCCCACACTGTGCTGCAACCCGAAGTATACAATTTGTAGTGCATTTGTGCCATCAATATCAGCAATAAAATAAAAATAATCTTTTTATGAATAGTTCCCAATTTTTCATTGAATCAAGGACACGGTCACTTGTCCTGGCAGTGCTGGCATGGTGGGAACGGCCAGGTGCCAAACACCATGTACACTTCAAAGGTATCTACCGCGCAGGGGCCATTGTTCACATGGCCTAGCCAGACCAGTGTCTCCAGGCAGGCTCCCCGGCAGCAGGCCACGCCCCTGCAATCCACATGATTGACTCCATTCAGCAGTGTTCATCCCTTTTCTGCATGCCCCTCCATCCCCCCTCCAGTATCAATATCAGTTCGCACCTGTGGCTGTGCCCCAAAAAAGGAGCTGGCAGGGTGGTAACGGCCAAGGTGCCAAACACCATGTAAACTTCAAAGGTATCTTCCGCACAGGGGCCATTGTACTTGCGGCCTCCCCAGACCCTGTGCCTCCAGGCAGGCTCCCCTGAAGCAGGCAGGCTCCCCTGCAGCAGGCAGGCTCCCCTGCAGCAGGCAGGCTCCCCTGCAGCAGGCAGGCTCCCCTGCAGCAGGCAGCTCCCCTGCAATCCACATATGTGTGTCTCCATTCAGCAGTGTTCCAGCCCTTTTCTGCATCACATACACACTCACTTTTCTATTTCTTTATGCACCCTTTGATAGTTATCCTGAGAACATCTGTGAGCACTGGAAGTCAACTCGTGATCGTGCTACCTGTTCTCCTGCTACTATCTACCCTGCTTGCTGAATCCAATTGTTTGTTAGTCAAGGTATGGGCAGGTCATTACACATCGGTTTCTGATCTCAACATTTCTATCTATTTCGAACGAATGTTCCTAATACTGTAATGTTCATTCATCTCAATGACCTAACCATTGTCTACTGTTTAAAGTGTTCTGATCAAGATATATAGCAAATTTGCATCTTTCTCAAACCATGTCTATAAGCACGTTTCCTTTTGATGCATGAAAGTACATTCAACAGACAAGTATCACGTTACGATTTACGTTGCATCAATCAATTCTGTATGAAAGTTATCCCGGTGTATATTCGACTATACTACACAGGTTTTGCTTCTTTGACCAAAAGAAACATTGCATATAATCACATCAATTTCATGCATTCAGTAGAATTCTTTTGTAATTAGGTTTACTTTTTGTTATACAGATTTTTCAAGAATGCCTTCTTCTATGGTTTTCGGTTGCCGTTCTAGGAGCCATGTCAAAAGTATGGGTACTATCGTGCATAAATTCCTGACGAATATTGATTTAATAAGAGAATGAGTTCGACATTTTGGATTTCCGGTGGGCGAGCTTGAAAGGAGAGTCGAGGCTGTCTTGGGCGACTTGAGGGCCAATTGATTCCACATCTGTAGCCTGCATTTTACCCTGGATATGTACGACCAATCGCAGTACACAAAAAAGCATCGACTCAGAATCTCTCTTAAATTACTTCCAAATGCAAATCCAACTCTATTCGTGCACACGCTGCCTGAGGTGAGTCCCGGATGATGAATTGCATATTTACCAGATTGTATTACTTTGTTTTTAACTATACCACATTTTAGTACACCTCAGTCCCTGAAAAGTAATTATGATCATAGAGAAAAATGCCATAGTGCTCTTCAAAAGAGGTATAATCTTTGGTAGTCAATTGAACTACCTTTGTAAATTTCAATTTAAGATGCGTCCCATTACTGTGCGTATTTTCATGGGTGCCAACTTTTCATTTTCGCTATGGGGACAAAAAATCCCACACCGTGAAGCGAGAGAGCTGATCTCATCCCAAGTCAAATCACCACATTTTACAGCACATGTTGCAGTAAGAAGAAAGCCATATGATTTACAGGAAGGTATAAACGTATGACCTCTCAGCAACAATCACCTATCCTGCTGAGTTGCCTTTGCAACATTCTGCTATAGGATCAGCTGATATTCCTGCACCTGGCAACAGTTTTGGCCTGCACAGTCCCTCCAATTAACCCTCAGTAGGTACATTACTGATACTCCCTTCTCATTTTGTAGTGAGCAGCACCTGATAAACAGTTATCTGCTTGGAGTTTATTTCTTTTGACAGTCAAATTAATCCATTTCTCCACCAAAGTGAGTGCTCCCAGGCAAATCCGTTTATCACTCTGTGCTTTATGTGCTAAAATTAGAAGTCTCCAATGTGGAAAGGTCATTTTCACAAATCAAACTTCTTGGAAAGAAAAGAAAGGCCAGGGATGGGCAAAGAGTTCCTGAAAAAGTATTGCATGATTTACTACAATAATTTTGACTTGTATATTCATCTTTATTCTCCGGAAAGTGTTCATAACATCTTATTCTGAGAGACAATACACTACTTATGCACCCAATGAACAATAAAATAATATTTGTGTGTTTACAGTGGAAAAACGTTATCCGTGATTTTCTGAAGGTAGCTAATGGGAAAACACAAACTCTGAAACAGATTCTTGAAATATTTGAAGACACTGGAAAAACACCCTTTTAAGTAAAAAATAAACCCCTAAAACAGGACACCCTAATCATATTTCACTATTTGGGGGAAGAATCGCCAGATTCTTTGGCAAATGGAAAGAGTTGACATCCAACGTCTGGGCCCTCTAACTGATCAAGTGGGGCTACTGCCCCCCATTCGGGAGAAGATCCCCAGAAAGAAAGAATCGCGCACACACACACACACGCGCCCTTCTTTTTAAGGGAGTAGTGGGGGCTGTTTCAGCCACAGTGATAGGCTCGGGCTGGTACTCCTGATACTTCCTGGTTCCCAACAAAGGTGGTGGCCTACGTCCCATCCTGGACTTCAGAGAGTTGAACAAGTTCCTGAGGAAGGACAAATTCAGGATGGTGATGTTGAGGGAAATTCTCCATGCTCTGTGATTCCAGGACTGACTGACACTAGATGCCTATTTTTCACGTGCCAATCTACCGAAAGTACAGGTGGTGCCTGAGGGTCGTCATTGGGGGGGGACACATCGTTTAGCTTGATCTCCGCTCCCAGGGTTTTTACCAAGCTGATTGCATTGGTTGCGACCCACCTCAGGAGAGCCAGTGTCTTTGTGTTCCCATACTTGGACGATTGGCTTATCCAGGCAAGTTCCCCAGAACAAGTTCTGAGTCATCTCGAGTTTGCCTGTTCACTGCCGCACGACTTGGGTTTCTCCCTGAACATAAAGAAATCCCAGATATCACCACCGCAGAAGCTTAGCTCATCCGAGTGGTCTTGGACACCTGGAAGGGAAGGCCTTTCCTCCCGAGGAGAGAGTCACCAACTTGGCACAGATGGTCTGTCTTTTCCAGACTTCCAGCAGTCTACCGGCATGGGCTTTCTTGCGCCTACTGGGCCTCATGGCATCCTGTATTTTCCTGGTACCACAGGCGAGTCTCTGGAAAAGAACCCTTCAGTGGCATCTCAGGAGCCAGTGGTCGCAGTAACTACGGCCAGTTGTTGGATGTGTTCCAAGTGCGGAGGTCGGTAGCGAATGGCCTGACCTGGTGGAGCAACAGCGCAAGCGTGTTGGCTGGGGAACCTTTCTGGGGCACTATGGCCAAAAGAGTAGGTAGTCGCAAATGCCTCGCTGAATGGCTGGGGAGCCCATTGCAGCCCTCTCCAGATCAGTGGCCATTAGTCTTAGCAGGTGAAATGTTGCCACATAAATCTTCTGGAACTGCGAGCAGTCAGACTGGTGCTGACAGCTTTTGTTCCTGCTCTGCAGGTGAAACATGTCTTGGTGTTAACAGACAACGCAGTGACCATGCACTATCTCAACAAGCAGGGAGGCCATGCAGCTATGGTTCTGGATGCTAGAGAACAGCATATTGGCCTCTGCAGCTCATCTGGCAGGGGTGGAGAATGGGCTGGCAGATTGTATTGTTTATATATAGAGCGCACCGGGCCGTTAAGCAACAGGGCGCTTGCAGGAAGTAGAATCTTAAATTACAGGTACATAAATATTATGCATTTCTTATACATGCTCTAGGCAAGCAGAGCTTGCTCTGTCTGGAGGTCACTGCGGAGATCTTCACCCAGTGGGGCACGCCAATGGTGAATCTGTTTGCCACGGTCGACAACACGAAGAGCAAGCAGTAACATTCTCGGAAATTTCCCTCCAGGTGGGTATTGGGAGATGCATTTTTAGTAGAGTGGGTCTTCGTACTCCTTTATGCATTCCTGCTGATACCACTCTTCGCTTGGGTTCTCAAGAGGTTGCAGAGATTCAGGGCTCACCTGACCCTATCGCTCTGTACTAGGCGAGTAGAAAGTGGTACCCGGATCTCCTGGAACTGGCCGTTTACCCACCCCCTGTATTCCTCGCAGGCCAGACCTCTTTTCACAGTTGTCAGGAATGTGCTTCGCCCGAACCCAGACCTTCTCAACCTGCATGCTTGGCTCTTCAGACGTTGAGGTGCAGAGACTGGGACTTCGACAAAGAGGTGCTAGAGGTGCTCTTGGCTGCACGCACTCCTTCCACTAGGCCCCCTGAATGCGTGCAGATGGACAAGGTTTTGGCGTGGTGCAAAACGAGAGGGTGTCATGATGCCTACCCCCGGGGACCCAGACCAAGTCCAGCATCCCCGGAAGCAGGCATCAAGTTACCCCAAGCAAGCCCAACAACCCCCGCTAGGGGCTATTTGGGTGCAGGCCTGGCGCCTATGGCGCCAGGCTCATAGATTAAAACTTACCTGATGCAGACCATGCTGCAAACCTACTTGATGCAGACCATGCTGCAAGAGCTCCAAGCGAAACGAGGCTTGGAATGGACTATTTTACCTAGAGACTATTTTTTTACTCGGGTTGGGCTGGGTGGGAATACTTACCTGGGACTACTTTGGAGGCTATTTAAACCACGCCCGAAGCAGCACACACTTCATGTTATTCTGCATCCAGCAGCGTAACGCTCACCGTGCCTGCAAGTCTGCATCCAGTCTTCTGCCACGCCCGCCTCGAGTTTGGAGATCCTAGCAAAAGGGAGAAAAGGTTAGAACAAGAGCAATAGCTTTGAACCTTACCTGAATTCCCGATCCATCGCGCCTTCGAGCTGGTAGAAAGAAGTTATTTTATGCGCGTCGCCTCGCCTGCTGCAGCGCCGCGCTGAACTCACCAGCCTTCGCAGCATCTTCACATTTCACTGCATCCTCCTGCATGTTACCGCCGCACTCCGGCACCTAAGGAGAAGACAAGAACAGCAAGGTGAGCCAAGGGAATACACAGAGGAATACCCCCCATAGACTTACCTGATTTTACCAAAGGGGGTACTATTCTTCTTCACGGGTCGGCGCAGCTTCCACTGCATCCTAGCCGAACCCCGGCCCCTAAGGGGAAACAAAAGGACAGCAAGGTGAAACAAGGGACTAACAAGGGGAACTCTCCTCACCACAAAAGACTTACCTGATTTTACCGCCTGAGGCATCATTCCCTGAGACTTCATACTTTCTCTCAGCGCCTGAATAAGGGAGAAAGCAACAGGGTACATATGGACATTATTTTATCGAACTGTGTTGGATAATACAAATCCTTACCAGAACATTACCGGTTGCCACGAGGAACTCTTCAGTAGGGTCAAGCTGCAACCTGCAAGGAATCGGACAAGAGTGAAAGTCAGGCATTTGAACTCTTACGAACTACATACTTACGGCGTCTTGCCGGGAATATCGGAGTCAATATTGTCCTGGAACTCACCAATTCCTTCGAGCCAGTGAAGCAACTGGTTATCTACGCGCCCCTTCGCTCAATGCAGGATGGAGAGCTCATCTTTTCAAATCAGGTGAGACTATAAGAGGGAACATCCAAGGTGATCAGTGGGGAGAACAGCGGGGTACAGGGATTTACGCTAAACTCCACAGGTGGTTAATTCCCTTTCTCCATTTGCAGAAGAATATGCCTGTGGGCCAATCAAATAAAGCTAGGTGGGCCAGTCCAGGCCGTCATCTCGGCCCTACGCATCACATTGGTGGAGACCGCAGCAGTCAAGTCCAGATCGACGCCTCTGTGGGAGCCAGGTGAGCGTAACATAGGGCCTCATGTTGTGTCCCACTTCATCAGTGATGGAGCTTTTGTTGGTCGTAACAAAATCTGGTACGGGCGAAGGGGTATCTGGCGGCTCTGTCCATTTTTGAGAGGACGCTAGAGCAGGGATCCTTCTTTACTGTTGCTGTGGTGGCAGTTTCTGAAGGGTTTTGACAATTGATTCCCTCCTTTCCTTTCGTAGTCCCGGACTAGGATCGGAATCTAGTGCTAACCTTTCTGATGGCGGCTCCATTTGAGCCTTTGCCTTCCCCTCCCATCCGATTTGTCATAAAGAAAACAGTCTTTTTAGTGGCTATTTCCGCTAGAATAGTAGGCGAATTGCAGGCACTTTGTAGTAAAGCCCCCTTCCTCACGTTTTTTTTAAGGAGAAGGTCTTCCTGAAGGAGCGATCCAAATATTTGCCAAAGGTGGTGTCTGAATTCTAGATCTTCCAGCATTTTTCCCTCCACGCCATCCTTCTAAGAATGAGAAGGCTCCACAGGTTGGATCCCAAGAGGGTGCTGAGTTTTTACCTGGATATGATGGGCTCCTTCAGGAAGGATGACCAGTTGTTTGATGCCTTCTCACAATCCACATTGGGGTGAGCAGTCACGGAGCATAGTATAACATGATAGACAGTTCTGTGCATTTCGTAATGTTATGAGTCCATGGATCCGGAGACCACCAGGGCTTAGGCCCCACTATAGCAGAGGTCTTGCAGTTTCCTCGGCCCTTCAGAGGGGAGTTGCCGGTCAGTGACATTTGTTGCACAGCAACCTGGTGCCCTCGGCACACTTTTGCCAAGCATTACAGCTTGAACTTGGCCCAATGGGCAGATGCACGCTTTGGTAGTGCTGGCCTCCAGAGCTTCTTGGTTTAACTTCCAACCCTCCTCCAGCATGGCTTCTGCCTTGGGAGTCTTATCAAAATGTGGAATCTGTGGAAGAATGCAATCCATTGAAGGAGAAATTAAATCTTCATGCCCATTGCTGTACTTCTTATTTTATGTCACTTTATCCTGTAACCATGTTGTGCTCTAGTAAAGCGTCCAGATACACTTGGGTTCGGTGTGCTATATGAGCAAATAAAACAAACAAACTTGACATTAATGTTCTTTCTATAGATTATTCTCCTAGAGATTGCTCATAGCCCTCCCAAACTATCTCGCTTGGAAGTCCATCGGACATAGTACTAATCACAATCTGCTGTCACGTTGCTGTGTGCAATGGCATCGGGAGCAAAGTGCTGCATTTTGGGCAGCAGCAATTCTGGTTTTGTCTTCAATGTTGAGATATGGAAGGACATGGCAAGAAAATAATTGTGGTTTGCTGTTTGTTCGTATGCCTTTTTCCTATTACTGTATGTTTCCTCTTGCAGGCTGAAAAAGTGGGGAACTGAGGTGAATGGGGGCGCATAATGCCTTTTTTACATTTTCTATACGAAGCCTGACATGCTGTCCTATCGAGTAATAGCCGGCCAGTATACGAGGGAGTCGTTGCCGACAATATCGAGCAGCACTGCGCCCCCTGTCACACTTTTTCCGAGCAACTGAAGCTGGATGGCTATCTATCAAGATGAGTAGCCTGTGGGAGAAGAATCTGTAGAAAGAACATTACTGTCATGCCCTGCAGGAATTGCACCTGGAGCATTGTCTAACTTCCCTCACTAGGTAGTTTGCCCAGGTCATCATAATCTACCATGCCTGGGTGTACTATAAACCAGCATTACCTGCATAGCATGGCCTGCAGTCATGGCCCTGCATGTAGAACACCTTGGCCATGACCTCTGATATGCCCCAGGCATGCTACAACCGCCTGCACTACCCCACCTCATGGTTTAGGGCCATGTCATGTCAGTAGTGTACCCAAGACACAGCGTGCAGCCATGCTTTAACACGTTGACCAGCATCACATAGGGCATGGCCAACCCCCATGCCCAGGGTTCACATCTACAAGCACTACCCAGAAGGCATGGCCAGCATCCTTGCCCCTGTGCTACTACCACAGCCTCCACTTGCGACACTGCAGAAACAGCAGTTGGGCCCTTGGCACGCCACTACTGCCTGATGTGGAGAACCTGATCAGATTCCCAGCAAATCCTGGTCTGGGACCCTTCTCATGTGGCCAGGGGGTAGGCTGGCGTTCTTACCCCGACCCTGGGTGTGGCATACTGTGGGAGGATCACATGGGGGAGGGGGAAATCGGACCAGGAAGACTGGGCGGGACCCCTTTTTAACTTTCTCTGTAACCCTACCCTTAGCATGGCCTTTTACCATTTTAAAGCAGTGAAGAAATGGAAGTTTCCCAAAACAAACTGCAACTCTCAGAATCCCTCAGGGACTGTGAAGAGGCATGCAGGAGTCCAAGTCAGGCAGGCGAGCCTAATGGCTCTTAGCAAAGTCAGGAAATTGGTCATAAGGGCCTATACCTGAAACCAGTTAGCCCACCTTAGGGGCATAAAAAGCTGCCGCAGGGAGGAGCAGTAAAAAGAAGCTAGAGCAGGATCTGGAAGGTTAGCAGAAGTAGCAGAGCACAAAGCTTGCAGATCACAAGGAAGTGTGACCATAGAAGGAACGTCGGAGCAGTGGAAGGGCAGATTTCGCCTGCAGGCTTTGAGTTGGTCCTGTGCTCACAAACCCTGTTTGACTATGGCAGCATTGGAAGGGACTGGAAGCAACAGGCAGTCTTTCCAGGTACGGCGAATTGCTTTGAATGCAGGTCTGAAATTGTACTTTCTCCAAAGGCTCGTGTGCAGAAGCAAGTCGAGGGAAACTGGAGAGCAGGAGACTCCCTTGATGAGGCCGGATCGGGGACACCTGCGCAGCAGAGGGGTGTGGATCCCAAGAGTGCCCGGAGCAGGGGAAGAAACCAAGCCGGGAAGCAGCAACAGCCCGCAGTCATAGTTAGGAGTCGGAAAAGGAAGCTCCGTACTCCTGAAAAACAGAAATAGCTTGCCGTAACTCTAATCTGCTTTAATTATGCTCGTGCTTACATCCAAGTGAGTAGAACTTAATCACAGAATTGGGAAGTCTGCGAAGTAGAGAAATGTAACACACGCTAATGAAAAAGCTTGTGTGTAGTGAAAGCCTTTCTTTTATCTAATATAAGAAATACCTTGCTACCGAGTGGTCGCGTTGCCCCTGTTGACACTTAGAACATTGATGGTAGCTTAATTGTAGAACTGACTTTCCTGAAGAGTTGCAAGCACTGTTCTACGACACAGCGCTTGAGTCTTTCGTTTAATTGAAATGGCATTCTCGTCTGCATCATCTACTCCGAGATCAGGGTTCAGGTAGTGCCATGACTATGGGGCAAAACTGTCCCTCACTGACCCCCATCAGGTTTGTCTATCGTGCCTGGGATCCTTTCACGCATCCTCGGAATGTGGGTCTTGCCCATCGATGACAGCGAAGGCCATGAAAGAGCGTAAATGCAAACTGGCTGCATGTAGGTCCCATAAATCCCCTTCAACAACCCTCTCGAAAAGGTGATCCTCCGACGAGTTGAGAGATCACGCAGTGGCTCACACCACTCGGCTTCCTCTCAGCAGTCTAAGAAAAGGTGCCACAGGTCGCTGTCTTTGTCGTCGAGTTCCTCCCCGGAACAGGTCTCATGCCCAACCAAATCAGCCTCGCTGGCCAAGTGGGACTAAAGATGCTCGAAGTATTCGAGAAAGCGGCTTTGACCTCCTCCTCGAAGAAAGATGAGAGCAATGCCAGTGCCGACAAGCACGACAAAAAGGCAAGGGATAAAACAAGTGCGCCCTCTGGTCCAGGAGAAAACTCCTTGAGAACCCTCAGTGGTCCCCTTGACGAAAAAGGCACTAGGAGGACCCTATTCTACCATTACATGTGGCTTTGCAAAAGAGAGTTCCTGCCAGTTGGGAGACCCCTGAGTGAGTTACTTCCAGTTGTGAATAAAAAACTAACCAGCAAGTACTGTAAGTCAAGTAGTGACTCATACTATCTAACAAAACCCACAACTCCTGAAAGCTTGGTAGGTCAGGCTGCCACTTCTACATCCAGACAACCTGCATACTCCACAATCTTACCCCCGCCCCTCCCAGACAGAGATTACAAGCATTCAGACACTTGGGCTAGAAAGGTTTCTTCTCTGCAAAGAGTATGGCCCTTAAATCAGCAAATGCCAGATGTGCACTGGCCAAGCTCACTTTCACGTTATGGGATTGTGTAGCAATGGCAGCTGAAAATATACCCGAAGGGGAAGAACAAGAACACTTTTTAAACATTGTCAAGGATGGGAAAGATGTGATGAGCGAATCTCTCCAAAATGGTCTCGACTCTGCGGACAGTATCAGCAGAGTAATGGCAGCTTGCACTGTAACACAGATGTACAGTCCAGACTTCTTAACATGCCCTTTTGACGGCACTCATTTATTTGGCAGCAAGGCTGACGAGAGCCTAGAGAAGCTGCATACCGCCACTGCTGCAGCCAAATCCCTTGGCGTAGCAATCGGCCACATACTAGCCCCAATGGTACAGCTTGGAGGGGTGGTCCTGTCGCTATTACTCCTCAGTTGGAAGAGGGCGAGGACTGTTGAATCAAAGGTCAAGAGATTTCCCCCTTGTTGGATGGGGAAGAAGTGCTAAGACTGAGCAGACAGGCTCAAAACCTCTCTGAGGCCTTACTCCACAAGACCCCGGTGGGAGGCAGATTCCCGCAGCCTCTGAAAGAATGGCAGGCTATTACTTCAGATGCATGTGCACTTGAAACGGTAGCCCAGGGTTTACTGCCTTCCCTTTCTAAAAAAGGCCTCAGGACCATCCACCAAGGAACAGCTTTTTCAGAGTTCTAGATGCGATCCTTATGCAGGAAATGTTATGGATGTATCCGGTTTGGCCGTGGAACAATTGTTAGTGGCCTAATTGACCGTTGTCAATTTGGCTGTGAAGCCAATTTTGCTGCAGCCAAATCCGCACAAACTATAAAAAAAAACACCATACACTCCCCCAAGCTCCCCTTACTTACCTTTTTGCCATTTGCTCATCTTCTAACCCTGCAGCGTTGGATTCATCCCTCCAACGCGGGTCGGATCGGATGCCGCAGGGTCCGCTTTTCTTTTCTTTTTGTTCTTGCTGTCCCCGCCTCCAAACCTCTGGAAGCCCTGCCGCCCGCAAAAGCCATCACTACCAAACATGGGGAGCGGGGCACACCCCGCTCCCCATGTTTGATAGTGATTACCCGAACTGATCGTTTACAAATGATCGAATGGTACTGGCCGAATCCGGCCAGATTTACCATACAATCGTTTGTAAACCATCAATTTGAGTAATACCAATTTTATCCCTGCTAAAGAAGGTGCTATAGAGCCAGTACCTGTAGTGGCGAGGAACAAGGGTTGGTACTCCTCTTACTTCCCAATCCCCAAGAAGGATGGAGACCCATTTTGATATACGGTATATGATGGGTTATTTATAACACGCTTAGTACCCAGAGATTTCTAAGCGCTGACCCGGGGATCGAACCTGTGTTGCTTTGTGTCGACTTGCTTCCAAAGCGAGCAAAGTGCCGCTGAGCTATCCTCCCAAGACTAAGACTTGAACAAATTCCTCAGGAAGGACAAGTTCAAGATCGTCACACTTAATCTTACGTCCCGTCCCCTTTCCTCCATACTGCATGGGCATCCCTTCCAAGGGACGGAAGACTGAACCTTTTTCATCATAAAAAAAACCTTCCTGTTTAAATTTAGAGGCGTGCGGGGGTGCGTCCCTGGGAGCATGCAATGCCCCGACTCCACCCATTGGCGCAACTCCCCCATCCCCTTTTCCGCATCAACGGGAACAGGCCGAATTTACCAGCACTCCTGAGTTTGGCTTGGCCATGTAATTCCACACGCGGATACTTCTTTTCTTCTGTCTTTCTCACATTTACCCTGTGCAATTTGCTCTCCTGGAGGTCTCTGAAGAACAGACTAGCCAGGTGGAGGGAGCTCTTCCAGAGGACCTAAAGGACTTTGTCTATCATCGATCCAAGCCCAAAGTAGGGCTGCTCTTTTCCAGCGCACCCCGCAAGGGAGACTCCTTCCCAAGAATTTGCCCGCGCGGGAAGGACCGCTGAGGTCCTCATACCAGCACAAGTACAGAGGCTATATCAGCTACCGGCTGGCAGGTCAAGGAGTCAGTTGATCCTCCCGGTGACAGTGTTGAGGTACCGGAAGGTTATTCTAACGAGTTGATACCCGAGGGGCCCAGCCATACCAGCAACATGTCCGAGGGGGGCGCCTTTACGCAGTTTTACTGGCAGATCCGCCGAGGGCGAAATGCCTTCCAAACCTCGGTCTGAGGAACAGGGTAGGCCTAATAATCCACACTCAAGAGTCCTGGATGGGGCTGGGCCCAGTGAGCCAAACAACACGATGCAGGCACGTGGAAGACGGCTCGACAAAATGTCCGCCGTGCCAGACCATTCTGACATCTGCCAGATACCGCACCAAGACAGGGAGCAGGTGGAGGAACGTGTGTCAACCAGGTACGTGGCCTACAGCCTACCCTTCCTTTACGCAAGGCAGGTTTCCGCTGCGTCCGTATTGGCAGGGTACGCAACGGCTCCAGCAGCCGCCCACTAGCCCGTCAGTATCGCCTACCATCCCTCTGGCCTGAGGGTACAGATTCTTTGAAAGGTTCCTCTGGCTCATGAAATCTACTCGGGTGGGGGTTATCCTCAGGGACGTGCTCCTGCCAATGGTTCTGGCGCCGCAGGCCCCGGGACTGGCGCCCTTGGGCACTGTTCAGCCTCTGCCGCCCGGTCTGGCCCCCAACCGATTGGGCCTGCGGGCCCAAACCAGCCTCTGCTGCAGCCCCCGGCTCCAGTCTCCACACCCCAGCCTTTGGCTACCAGTACCCATCCACCAGTACCTGACCAACTGAACACTCAGGTGGACACAGATGAGGAGGACCCCGACACACCGTCGTCAGCCAAGGCCTTCCACAAACATCTTGCAGGGCTTGCAGAGTTCTTGAGCCTTCCTCAACCCGAGGTCGAGCAACCATCAGGGGGGGTCCTTGCCGAAGTCCTCATTCTACGTCCTGCAGCAAGAACAGGGATCCCGATGCAGAAGGATGTTGTCGCGTTGACCAAGAAGGGCTGGCTCAAGCCCCACTCGGTCTAGCCAGTCAATTGACGCCTGGACGGCAAGTACAGGCAGATGGAGGGGAATACACTCTTGCTATCGGCCCACCCTCAGTCGCACTCTTCTGTGTTTGCTGCGGCATCTCTATACTCCAAGCCTCAGTCGGCCTGTTCCTCCGCAGCACTGCTAGGCAAGGAGGAGAAGAACTTGGAGGGTTACGGGCAGAAGTTGTATTCCAGCACGTCCCTGCAGCTTCGTCAAGCCAACGCGGATGCCATGCTGGTGCCGTTAAACAGAGGCTTTGGCAGGAAATTGCAGATTTCCTCCAAGAGCTTCTGGCGCAGAGCCAATCAGGATTAAAAGCAGGACTGCCAGAGGCCAAGATAGTGGCACAAGACATCATGGAATCCACTGTGGCCCACATTGACACCTCTGGCCGGGCCATCTGCATCACCACCGACATGAGAAGAACAGCCTGGCTCTGTGCTACGAAATCAACCCGGATGGCCAAGAACGCATATTAGACCTTCCATTTGAAGGTCTTCCACTCCACCATGGACGAGGAGCTGGAAAAAAGAAAAACATCAGTCAAACAGGCAAGTCCTTAACCATTCTTTCAAAGACCATGACCAAAACGTGTACATCCAGTCACTGCAGCAAGAGGGCCACAGTGCCCTTCCTCAACAGAGAAGTGACATCGGCCTGGTGGTACCAACACCTACTGGGTCTCATGGCAGCGGTCCTATTGGCCGTCCCCCACACGAGACTCAGGATGAGGAGGATACAGCTGCACTTTGCGGCTTCATGGAACCAGGAACGGGGCTCTCAGGCGGAGATGATCGTTCATCCTTCTCTTCACCCGGACCTCACATAGCTTCCGATTATCGAGGGGCAAGGTCGTCCTCATTCAGACGGACAACTCGACCAGCATGTTCCATGTCAACAAACAGGGAGGCACCAGGTCCCCTCCACTTTGCAGACTGGCAGTCCGCATTTGAGAATGGGCCCTAGAGAGAAAAATCTACCTCAGGGCTGTCCACCTTCTGGGGGAATCCAACCTGGAGGCAGACATGCTCAGCTGCCACTCGTAATTGTCCGCTCCAGACTGCGAAGCAACCTCGTTCGACAGGAGATCTTCAGCAGATGTGGACACCCCCGGGGTGGACCTCTTTGCCTCCTGGCACAACAGGAAGTGCCAACAGTTTGCCTCCTGGCAGGGGCAGGGCCCTGGCTCCCTGGCTGACACCTTTCAGATTCAGTGGAACAGTATGACTGCATGCGCCTTCCCGCTCACGCCGCTGATACACAGGGTGATATGCAAGATCAATGAGCCTCGCCAGCTCAGCGTCTTTCTGATAGCTCCATGGTGGCCAGCGAGGCCATGGTTCTCGGAGCTGCTCAGCCTCTCGCAGAGACCTCCCATTCGCCTTTCCGACGGGCCCAGCACATCTTCTGGCCGAGCAATGTGGTAGGGTCAATTACCCCGCGCCACAGAAACTATCCCTCACAGCGTGGTTCCTGAGCAGGTCACGCTAGGACATCCCAGCCTGTCCCAGGCTAATCTAGAGATCATACAGGGCGCTAGGAGCAAAACTACCAGGGCCCAGTATAAGAGCAAGTGGACCAGGTTCTGCCACTGGGCAGACTCTAAGGAGATCAACCACCTTGCATGTACATTGGACGACGTGCTCTCCTTTTCTGCACCGCTCGCCCACTCGGGCGTGCAGGTAAACACTTGCTGCACTTACTTGGCAGCCATTGGGGCCTACAGAAACTCGGAGGAATTGGTCTTCTCCTCTTCCAACCCTATTGTAGAGAAGCATCTAACAGTGCTCGCCAGACACTACCCGCCCATCAAGAGGCCACACCCTGTGTGGGACCTTAATATAGTGTTGGGTGCCCTGGCGCACAAACCATTTGAGCCAACGGCGTCCGCGGACATCAGGCTGGTCACCATTAAGACAGCCTTGCTAGTCGGCCTCACTTCGGCTCGCAGGATAAACGAAATTCAAGAGCTGGTTGCCTCAGAGCCCTATACTACTTTTCACAGGGATAAAGTAGTCCTGCCGATGCACCCACCATTCCTACCTAAGGTGCCTTCCGTCTGAACAAAGAGATAGTGCTGCCTACTTTTTTTGCTGTGCCCAAAGAGGAGTCGCAGAGTTCTGCACTGCCTGGATGTCAGGCGTGCCCTGAAATTCTACTTGGACAGGACCAAGGGCTTCCGCAAGTCTTCGGCGTATCAAGACCGGGATATCGGGCCTTCATGGCCTCCATAGCCGTTGAATGGTCTCGGCCATCAAAGAAGCTTACGAGGGGCAGCATAAACCACTGCTGGCCAACATGCAGGTCCACGCGGTCAGAGCCAAGGCAACAGCCATCGCATTCCAGCAGCATGTCCCCTGGCAAGTCATAAACTGGGCGGCCACATGGGCCACCCCTTCGGCTTTCTGCAAGCACTACTGTTTGGATGCCAGCTCTAGATCAGACGCGGCTTTCGGACAGGCGGTTCTTAGAAACCTATTTGCTTAATGAGGCCACCCTGGGGCTACACTGTTGTAATCGCCCATGCAGTATGGAGGAATGGGGACGGAACGTAAGAGTAATTATGAGTTACTCACGGTAGTGACTAACATACTCTTAGTCCCTAGTCCCCTTTCCTCCATACCTCCCACCGCCCTCCCCCCTCCCCCAAGGAAACTGGTGTCATTAGGCAATGTTAATCTCTGGTCGTCGCATCAATGGGGACTGAGGTGTGCCGCCGGAGGGCGGAGTCAGGGCAGTGCATGCTCCCAGGGCCCGCACCCCCACGCACCTTTAAATTTAAAGGGGAAGAAGGTTTTTTCTGGTGAAAAAGGTTCTGTCTTCTGTCCCTTGGAAGGGACGCCCATGCAAAATGGAGGAAAGGGGACTAGACACTACAGTGAGTAACTTATCATTTCTCAGATCTTTCAGGCCCTCCAGCTTCAGGACTGGATGGTATAATTGGACCTTCAGGATTCTTACTTTCACATGCCAAACCATCTCAAGCACAGAAAATACCCGAGGTTCTCATTATCAATTTCAAGTTCTTTCTTTTGGGCTGACCTCCTCCCAGAGGGTTTTGACCTTTATGGCGGTAGTGGCAGCGAGTCTCAGGAGAGGTGGGTTTCACATCTACCCCATCCTAGACAATTGGCTGATCAGGGCTCAGTCTCCAGAGCAGCCCCTGCAACATCTCAGCATAACATGCCAATCCCTGTTACTTCTACCCCATCCTAGACAATTGGCTGATCAGGGCTCAGTCTCCAGAGCAGCCCCTGCAACATCTCAGCATAACATGCCAATCCCTGTTACGCTCACCTGATATCCACGGGGACGCCACCCAGCCGTATGGACCCTGGTATCCTTCTCAGCGGTTCCCAGATGTGGCCAGTGGGGGAAGGTTCTGTCTGTAATACAGGAGGGCTATGTTCAAGACTGGCCACCACCCTGTATGCTTTCAGCCCCTCAGGGCCTCTCCTCACCTTATTGTTGATTCAGGTGTGCTCTCCGTCCTGCCTTCTTGACAGGGGCGCGTTGTCCTTTGTGGGCGGATGCGATGTGCTGTTATTCCTGCATGCCTTTCTTGGTTTAATAATGTCTCTTTATCCGCCTTAGATATGCATAAGTTCAGTGGGGTGCGTTGGCTGAGTTGGGTCTCGCCGGTAAATGATGGCGCATAATGAGCGTTATGAAGCGGTAAGTAGGCGCTATGCGCAGCGCAGTGATGTCTTGCCTTTGCAAACCTGTTTTCTTTTCTTTTGCCACAGATCGCGGTGTTCACCCAGGGTGTGGGATTCCGAGACGATGCTGGTCGAGGGGCGACCTGTCAGGTAAGCCTTTCGGCGCAGTTCGTAATATTGTAATGTCTCTAATACCTTGTTTCTTTCCTTTTTTCAGATCCGTCGGTCCGGGAGATGCGCTGATCCTAGGAAGCTGTTTGCAGGAGCTGTGGGCAGCTAAGGATGAAAATTGCAGATAAGAGGCTGCTGCTGACAATGTCCCTTTGTCTCCTTACAGGTACTGCTTCTCCGAGGTTCGCGGGTATAGCTGGATGCGGTGAGCGTCACGTTGCAAATTATTGCAAAGTAACGCAAAGCGTGTTATCCAAGTCGGGTGTGGTTTAAATAGTTTCAAGAAAGTAGTCCAGGTAAAGTAGTTCCTAGGCTACCAGACCCAAAACACTATACCGCATAGCTTGGTTCCTAGGAGCCAAGCTATGTGGATGCCTCCATGTTGGCTGGCAGCTTCAAAATAAAGTAGTTCCCCAAACACATGTCTTCACTATGTATGAGCCTGGCGCCATGGGTGCCAGGACTGGCTCCAAGAGGGCCTAGGAAGTGGATGTCAAGGTTTATTGGAGACCTGAGCCAAGACCTCTCCTGGCCCATGGGCTTGCCAGAGGGGTTTTTGGTTGTGGGTCGAGACAATCCTGCCACAGACTGGGCTTTTCCCTCAACTTCAAGAAGTCCCACATGATACCATCTAAAAGGCTCCAATTCATCTGGGCTGTCCTGGACGCATCCTTGGGAAAAGCCTTGCGACCCGAGGTGAGGGCTCAAGACATTCTGCAGATGGTCAAAAGATTCCAAAATATCCGGAGTCTTCCGGCCCTCGATTTTCTGAGGTTGCTCGGCCTCATGGCAACTTGCATTTTCCTGGTGCCAGATGATCGTCTGAGAATGAGATCCCGCCAAAGGCCTCTCAGCACTCAATGGTCACAATTCTCAGTGCAGAATGTCAGACCTCCTTCAGGTTCCAAGCAGTAGCACAAGATCTTCTGTGGTTGACCTTCCAAGAATTCCTTTTTGAAGGGAGAACCTTTTTGTAAACCATGGCCAGAGATAATTGTAGTGACTGACTCCTCACTCATGGGGTGGGGAGCCCAGATCAGCGATCTTGCAATCAGCGGACGTTGGTCTCCATTGGAGTTCAAACTACACATCAGTCTTTTGGAGCGGAGGGTGATCAGACTAGCGCTCAAGGCCTTTCTGCCCTCTGTACGGGGAAAGGATGGCGTGATGATAGACAACACAGTGGCCATGTACTACCTCAAGAGAGGTGTAGTTTCACTACCACTGTGCAGAGAAGCAATGCATCTCTGGTACTGGGCAATTCAAGAAAGAATCTCTCCATCTGCAGTTCACCTAGCCGAAGATGAGTATACGGCGGCAGACATTCTGAGCTGCAAGAGCAGTCTCCCATGAGTGGGAAACTAGCTCAGGAAGTCCTTCAAGAGATCTTCACCCTTTGGGGAACCCCTCAAGTGGATCTGTTTGCGACCAGTGTCGACCGGAAGTGCGAACTGTACTGCTCCAGGCAATTTCCCCCAAAAGGAGCGCTAGGGGAACCCGTTCATAGTGGAATGGGAGTTTCCACTCCTGTAAGCTTTTTTTCCAGTCTGTCATTCCTCAAGTCATCAGGAGGTTGAGAAAGTTCAGGAAACCCATAATCCTAATTGCTCCCAAATGGGCCAGGATGACGTGGTACCTGTAACTTCTGGACATGTCCATCTGCCCTCCAATATGTCCTCCACAAAGAGAGGACCTCCTTTTGCGAGAGGTTGGTCAGGTTCTCCATCCAGAGTTCAAGACACTTGACCTTAGCGCATGGCTTCTGAGAGGTTGGGATATAAGGATTGGGACCTCCTGGACGACGTAATGAAGATTTTGCTTTCGGCCAGAAAGCCACCAATGAAGTCCTTATACTGCTGTTGTTGGAACAAGTTCTGCAGCTGGTCCAGGGAAAAGAATGTGGACCCTTTTACTTACAGCACACATATGGTGTTATCGTTCTTGTTAAACCTGGCTGATCTGGGGCTCCAGGTTGGCACAATTAAAGGGTATCTGGCAGCGCTATCTATGTTTAAGCGCTCCTTTGAAGAGGCAGCTTTATTCACCATCCCACTGGTTATACATTTCTTCAAAGGATTGACAAATGTCTGTCTTCCGGTCATTTTTCACGTCCCGGTTTGGGATCTCAACCTGTTTCTGAAATTACTAATGTTTGCTCCATTCAAGCCTACCAACTCCTGTCCACTCCGTCCTTTAAAGTTGTTGACCATTCTTTTAGTGGCCCTTATTTCAACCGTGGGGTGAGTGAACTTCAAGCCATGTCCTGCAAGCCTCCTTACAGTCTTCTTTAAGGATAGGCCTTAAGGTCAATCCTACTTTTTTACCTAAAATTGTTTTTCATCTAACTCAAAAGATCATTTTAAGTTCTTTCTATCCCCACCTCATCCTGGAAAGGAAGAGGAGACGCTACACAGGCTTGACCCAAAACAAGCATTTAGTTTCTATGTTTCCAGGATGTCTAAATTGAGACAAGATGATCAACCTTTTATTGGATATACGGGCCATAAGTTGGTTATGGCGGTTTCAAAACAAACCTTATCTTGGTGGATAATCCTTGCAATCTCTGAATGCTACAGGTTAGCTGGAAAATATCCCCCTGAGTGGCTTGGGGCCCAATCGACCAGGGGCATGGCTACATCCTCTGCCTTACTAAGGGGAGCCCCATTTAAGGATATTTGTGCGGCAGTAACATGGTCCTCAGTCCACACAGTTACCAAGCACTATAGTCTGGACTCTTCCACAGCCGGGAAGTCATTTTTGGGAAGGCAGTGTTACACTCTGTACACACAAACCCATAGGAACTCCTAAATTTAGATTTGAAATTGAAAATTCAGAATCCTTCCTTCGGAAATACAAATACTGCTCTGGCAGTGTATCATAAAATGAGGAATATGTGTAAGGACACAATCCATTTGAAGAACAAGTTGCTTACACGTGGTAACATTCTTTCGACTGGATGTTCCTCCTACATATTCCTCATCGCCCCCCCCCAGCCTACCCTCCAGTTGAATTTCCATGTTAATACAATTTACGCTCTTTCAGGGTTTGTAACAGTCGGACGTAGGATAAACCAACTCACATAAAAATGGGAACTGAAGCCAACAGTCGCTGCGTGTGCTATATACCATCAATGATTTCCACACCTAGACGGAGGCCCTCGAGCGATACGCAGCACCCCTGTTGGAATTCTTTTTCCAAAGCCGTTAAAGCTGCATATGGAGATATCATAAGATGAGGAATACTTGAGAGGAACATCCAGTCGAAAGAACGTTACCACGGGCAAGTAACTTGTTCCTTTTTCCTGGAAAGAAGTAATCCGTGAAACCCCATTTCGAATGGATTGTGTCCTCCCACATATTCCTTAACTTTGTTAAATCCACTTCCAGCTTGCTGGCCTTGGAGGAAATTTTTTCACAGTAGAGGGTGCTGTGCGTCAATGTACCTCGAGTCTGTGTCCCTCGAAGGCCTCCGTATCGGCGCTGACGTCACCATCCGTATAAATAGTCTCGCTCAGCATCTGTTGCTCAGTTCTGTTTTTCCGCGCATCGTAAGCCTCAGACGCAACGCTCGGTTCCTCAGTAAACTCTTCGAAAACTTTTGTTCCTTGAAATAAATCTTCAATTCTACAATGGCATTTTCGTCCGCTTCGACGGCACGATCTGGCCTTCAAAAAATGTTGGGATTGTGGAAAAAAGATGTTGTTAACCGATCCTCACAGGACCTGCTTGTGGTGCCTGGGCTCAGAACACCAGTGTTCGAAATGTGAGGAGCGTATTTCCATGACAGCGAAAGCCTTGAGGGAGCATAGGGGGGAAGCTGGAAAAAGGTAAGACCGTTAAATCCTCTACCCCTTCGAAATTGTCCTCAGCAGAGTCGAGACATTCGTCTCCTCGCCATCGGGGAAAACATTCCCGCTCGAGATCTCGAAGTTGTTCTCACCACTCATCTAGATCGAGACATACTAAGAAGAGGCATCATAGATAACCTTCCTCTTCATCTTCTAACTCTCCGTAAAGGGTCACCTGCCCCACTAAAAACAGCTCTCCAGCTAAGTGGGAGGAATTTTGCAAAAAACGATAAGGGTCTTCGAGAACGCGGGCTTAACCCCCTCGGAGATGCATAGAGGTGATACCCCGGGTGAAAGACCTGAAAAAGAAAACCGCTGTGAGTCGTTGACCTCAGCAAATAAAAATCCTCGAGAGCATCAGGAACCCTCGAGTGAAGACGAGAACCCTTCACCTAAAAATGCATCATCGAAGCCATCTCCAAAGGTGCCTTCGACATACAAGACTGTCATCGACGCCGTTGTCGACCCCGATGAGAGAGGCCTTCAAAGCCTCATGCCCTAACTGCACCATCGGCACTCAGGTGTCAAACGTCAAAAGGTGCGTCGACCATATCGATGACGTTGAGTAGAATTACAATTCTCAACACGACATTGAGGCCATACTAGAGTATATCAATATCGTTTGTAAGTTTGTCAAGACCTATAACATCTACATCGACAACTACAACCTTATCTCAAGCAGTGTCAACAAATGTGGCTCCCTCATCTCTTGAAATGGATTTTACTCCTTACCAGCGCGACTACTTCAGTGCTTTGTCCTTCATCTACGAAGAATAATACTCTGATAATGAGAGGTGTTTTGGCTTACAGACTACAAGGGTTCCTATTCCAGAGGAGCTAATATCTGAGGAAGTTAGATTAAGAGATCGTCGGGAATCTTTACAAGATGGTCTGATCCCTGCTCTCTTTGCCTCCGCTGCCTTGGCCCCGGCCACGGCTGGGAGGGTTGTTCTGCGTGCTACGCGCTCAAATCGCGTGCTCTGAAGAACAGGCTAGCTCGGTGGAGTTAGCTCTTCGAGAAGTCACCTCCAGAGGACTTGAATGACTTCGTCAGACACAAGTCAAGGCCCAAGGTAGGGCTTCTTTTTTCCATTGCACCCTGCAAGGGCGACTCCTTCCCAAGAAAACGCCTGAGCGGAAGGAACTTTTCAGGTTCACGCACCAGCACTGGTACCGAGGCTAGTTCAGCTACCGGCCGCCAGGACGAGGGGTCATTAGATCCTTCCGGAGACATTGCTGAGGGACCACAAAGTTCTTTTACTGGGTGTACACCGGAGGGGCTACGCCCTAGTACCGCCCAGATGTTGGAGGGGGTTCCTGCACGCAGCACTACCGGCAATACTGCCGAGGGCAACATGCCTTCCAGGCCCCGTCTTAAGGTGCAGGGTAGGTCTCATGCTCCACGGCCAAGAGTCCTGGAGGAGGCCGGGCCCAGTGAGTCAAACACCACGACTTTGGCACGTGGCACACAGCTCGACAAGATGGCCGCTCGTCCAATACCGCCCCTTGGAAGGGAGCAGGTGGGAGAATGAGTTGCAAGGTGGGACTGGTGTCAACCAGGTACGTGGCCTATTGCTTATCCACCTGCAGAGCAGGTTTACCCCACAGCCAGCTAGCCTAAGTATGCACCGCCCCCAGCAGCCGCCTGCTACCCCGTCAACATCACCTGCCACCCCACCGCCCTGTGAGGAAAGGTTCTTTGAAAAGTGCATCATTCTCATGCGATCTCCTCAAATGGGGGCCATGCTCCGGGATGTGATCAGGGACATGCTCCCGTAGGCCCCGGTGCTGCTCCTGCTGCCCTTGCCGGCTCCATCTATTCCAGCTCCCCTGCCTCCCACAGTTCAGGTTGTTCCACACCAGCATCTGCTGCAGTCTCTGGTCTCCACACCACAGCCCTCGGCATCTAGCACTTCTCCACCCGCTCCGTACCAGCCAGACGCCCTGGTGGACATGGATGAGGAAGAAGACCCTGACATGCCATCGTCAGCCAAGGCCTTCCATGAATGGCTCGCAGGTCTGGTACTTGGGCCTTCCCCACCCCGAGGTCGAAAATCCGGAGGCAGGAGTTCTTGCTGAGGTCTCCACTCTACGCCCCGTGGATTGAACCGGGATCCCGATTCAGAAGGACGTTGTCGCCCTGGCTAAAAAGGGGTGGCTCAAGCCCCACCGGTCAATCGGTTCCTCGACTCCATGTATAGGCAAATGGAGGGGGATCCACTCTTGCTGTCAGCAGACCCACAACCGCACTCTTCGGTGATCGCTGCAGCGTCACTCTATTCAAAGCCTCAGCCACCTAGTCCTCAGCGCTGTTAGGCATGGAGGAAAAGATCTTGGAGTCGTACGGGAAGGCGCTTCATTCCAACACTTTGTTACATCTTCGTCAATCCAAAACGGATGCCATGCTGGCAGCAGTCAACAGTCAACCAGAGGCTTTGGCGGGAAATAGCTGACTTACTTACAGAACTAGGCACGTTTCAAAGCAGGACTGGCCAAGGCTAAATTGGTGGTGCAGGACATCATAGTGTCCATTGTGGCCCAAATTGACACCTCTGGCCAGGCCATTTGCATCGCCACTGACATGAGGACTGCCTGGCTTCGGGCTACTAAATTCAACCCAGACGTCCAGGACGCATATTGGACCTTCCATTCGAGGGTGGTGACCTCTTTAACTCCACCACTGACGAGGAGCTAGAAAAAAAGAAAAACGGTTCACAAACCGCAAAGTCTTTATCCTTACACCCAGTCGCATCAACGCTCCGACAAGGGGTAGGCGTTCGGTGGGTTCCGCGGTCTAGACAGCCTGACGAGTCTCTGAGTCGGCACTGGCAAAAACAGCAAAGGAGGGGGTGGGGGTTAAGGGCTTTTTCCAGGCCCCCTCCTCTGCAACAGCCTTGGAGGGAAAGAAGGCATGACGCGCCCCTTCAGGTCCACATGTCTACGGTGGGGGGCAGGCTTGCTCTTCATGCACAGTTTTGGCATCAGAAGTTTGCGGACCACTAGATCCGATCTGTAGTATCCACGGAGTACCACCTACCGATTCCTCCCACCCCCCCACCCTTCCAGAATTGGACAGCAACTCTGCTGGCAGCAATTCCATCGCTCGTTGAGAGCCAGGCAGTGGTCGAAGTCCAAGCCTCCCAGCGAGGCTTGGGCCTCTACTCCAGGTTTTTCGCCATGCAAAAGAAGAACCAGGCTGGCCTGAGAGTTGTGTTGGACTGCTCCACCTTCAACCTTTCCCTTCCTCTTCAGAAATTCAAGATGGTTACGGCAGCCCTAATTGTGGAGACATTCTGCAGAGGAGACTGTATGTGCTCCCTGGATCTGAAGGACGCCTATCTACACATCCTGATTTGGCAGCCTCATCGCTCCTTCCTGAGGTTCAGGATCATGGCCTGCCATTTCCAATACAAGTTCTACCCTTCTGCCTCAACTCAGCCCCCAGGGTATTTACCAGACTGATGAATGCAGTGGCAGCCCTCCCCAGTGCCCAGGGCCTCCACGTCTACCCGGACGAGTGGCTCGTCAGGGCGAGATCACCTCCGCCTTCATGATCACACTCCACGAGCTGGGGATTATTGATAACCACATGAAGTCTCAGCTGCAGCCTACACAGAGGCTGACCTTTTTGGGTCTCATCTGGGACACAAGCTCAGAGAGTTTTCCCCTCAGAGGACAAGATAATGGCCATCAAGAGGGCCACTACTTACTTCCTCACCTGAGAACGGACTTAGGCCTGGTGGTACCAACATTTATTAGGTATCATGGCAGCGGTCCTACTGCCCGTACCTCACATGAGACTCAAGATGGGGAGATTACAGCTGCACTTCGCTGCCTCATGGAATCAGGATCGGGGCTCCCAAGCGGAGCTTGTCAGCATTCCTCCTTCTCTCCTCCTGGATCTCACATGGTGGTCCGGGGACTGCAACCTGCGGACCGGCAAGCCCTTCCGGCACTCGGCCACGTAGGTCACCATCACCACGGATTCCTCCCTGGAATGCCAGGGGGCCACTTTGGAGAACCCCAGTGTCCATGGAGTGTGGACCCTGCAGGAGCAGGGGCTCTCATATCAACTGGCTAGAGCTGAAGGCCATCTGGCTAGCTCTCAAAGCTTTCCTTCCTTTCATTGGGGGCAAGGTGGTCCTTATCCAGATGGACAACTCCGCCAGCATGTACTATGTCAACAAGCAAGGCGGTACCAGGTCCCCTCCACTGTGCAGCCTAGCAATCAGCATGTGGGAATGGGCTGTGGAGAACATCTACCTGACGGCTATCCACCTCCTGGGGGAGTCCAACCTGGAAGTGGACAGGCTCAGCAGACTGGGAGTGGACCATTACGAATGGCAATAGAGCGATCAGGTCCTGCACGAGATCTTCAGCAGATGGGGGTTCCCATAGGTGGATCTTTGTCTCCTGGGCCAACAAGAAGTGCCATCAGTTTGCGTCCTGGCAGGGGCGTGTCCCTGGCTCGCTGGGGGACGCATTCCAGATCCAGTGCGATGGCATGACAGCGTATGCCTTCTCTCCCACACCCCTGGTACACAGGGTGATCTGCAAGATAAGAGAATCACGTCACCTCTACATCATTCTGGTAGCTCCATGTTGGTCGGCGAGACTGTGGTTCTCGGAGCTCCTCAGCCTCTCGGACAGGCCACCCATTCACCTGCCGCT
Organism: Ambystoma mexicanum; assembly: GCF_040938575.1. Lineage (NCBI taxonomy): Eukaryota > Metazoa > Chordata > Amphibia > Caudata > Ambystomatidae > Ambystoma > Ambystoma mexicanum. The sequence continues at coordinate 177,175,254 of NC_090934.1, forward strand.
GGGCCCAGCTCATCATCTGCGCAGCCGGGGGTGGCAGGGTCCTCCAACCCTCTCCACAGAAATTAGCCCTGGCAGCGTGGTTCCTGAGCAGGTTACACTGAAGCATCTGAGCCTGTCACAGGCTAACTTAGACATCATACAAGGAGCTAGGAACAAGGCTACTAGGAGCCAGTACAAGAGTAAATGAACTAGGTTCTGTCACTGGGCGAACTCTAAGGAGTAAGAAGATCAACCCCCTTACGTGCTCATTGGAAATGTGCTCTCCTTCTCTGCACACCTCACTCACCCAGGAGTGCAAGTGGACACATGCTGCACCTATTTGGCAGCCATATGGGCCAATCTGAATTCAGAGGAGGAGGTCTTCTCCTCTTCCAACCCGGTGGTTAAACGACATCTGGCGGGCCTCACCAGGCTCTACCCGCCCATCAAGAAACCACACCCTGTGCAAGATCTCACTATAGTGCTGGGCGCCCTGGTGCACAAGCCCTTTCGGACCAATGGCGTTCGATAACATCAGTCTGGTCACCCTTAAAACAGCTTTGTTGCTGGGTCTCACCTATGCTTGAGTCAGCGAGATTCAGGCACTGGTAGCGTCAGAACCCTATAATACCTTTCACAAGGACAAGGTGGACCTGGTAATGCACCCCGCCTTCCTACCTTAAGTAGTCTCTGCCTTCCATCTAAATGAGGAGATATTGTTACCCATGTTTTTTGACGATCCTAAGGACGATGCTCAAAAGGTCTTGCACTATCTGGAAGTCAGACGCGCTCTGAAATTTTATCTTGACAGGGCCAAGAGCTCCTGCAAGTCGGATGCTGTATTTGTCACCGTTTGAGGGTCAAGGCCCAGGTATCAGGCATCCAAAGCCTCTATAGCAAGTTGGATGGTTTCAGCCAAAATGGAGGCCTATGAGGGGCAGCGTAAGTCGCTGCCAGCTAACATGCATGCCCACGCTTTTAGAGCCAAGGCCACGGCCATCGCATTCCAGAGACAGGTTCTGTAGCAGATTATCAGCAGGGCGGCTCCTTGGGCCATCTCTTCGGCTTTCTGAAGGCACTACTGTTTGGACGCCGGCTCTAAGTCACACGCGACTTTTGGGCAGGCGGTTCTAAGGAACTTGTTTTTTTCTTAAAGAGGGTCATCTCTCCACCCTGGGGCTACATTCAGTTGTAATCGCCCATGCAGTATGGAGGAAAGGGGACGGGACGTAATTAATAGTTACTCACTTTAGTGACTAACGTACTCTTAGTCCATATTTCCATTTCCTCCATACATCCCACCATCCCCCCCCCTAATATTACTGGTGTTATTAGGCAATCTTAATATTGTCGTCACGTTAATGGGGACTGAGGTGGGGCGCCAGTGGGTGGAGTCAGGCCTCTAAATTTAAAGGGGAAGAAGGTTTTTTGTGGTGAAAAAGGTTCTGTCTCCCGTCCCTAGCGAGGGACGCCCATACAGTATGGAGGAAAGGGGACTATGGACTAAGAGTACGTTAGTCACTATGGTAACTATTAATTTATGGAAAAACCTCCTTTTAAGTTCTGTCCGTCGTGCAAAATGAAATTCCAGTGCAAAGACACACATGGTGTGTAACCACTTTCTTCCCCGTGACCATCCATAGAAGCATCAAGTTCATTAAGCTCTTTGGCCCAAGATGCTCAAAGGAAGGCGTACTAAATGGCGGGTGGACTACGCCATGCAGGCTGACTCCAGAACCCCCAGCGGCGCCTTTGCTTCAGATGAGGAAGGTAAGGCAAGTACTGCTCTGTTTCGGATGACAAAGACATTCAAGAGGAGTCGATGGACTCCTGCGTGTCAGTCCCTAACCCCTGTAGGCAGTCCCAGCACACTGCTGTGGGGACAACACTTGGCGACAAAGACGCACATAAGCACACTCTTTATGGGGCCGCGAGCAATGTAAACACACATCTACTGCCAATTCTTCTATGAATCTTTCGAACAAGGACATAAGGCATCAGAAGGCACTTTGAGGCCTTCTGAATCCACGCGTCATAAGCCTGCTGCCCTTCCGCCCTCACTTCCAGCGCATGGCAGTAAAGAAAAGCCGGCCGTTCAAAAACCTTTTGACAGAACATGTTTTGCGTCAGTGGAAACAACCGCCTAAAGCACAAAACCTGCTATTACCACAGGAAAACCCTCAGGAACCCTCCAGCGGAACCCTCCAGCGACACTTCTATACCTTTTGAAAGTGCTTCAATAACACCCTCTACATAAAAACCCTGCAGTAGACTGGGGCCACTTCTCCCTTATCCCAGTCCCTACATAAAAAAGCAGAGTGTTGATCCAGAAGCTATAATTTTTCCACTCGTAGAAACTCCCAGAACAGGTTTGTGGTTCATAGAGCGATTTTGAGGAGCTCATGGACAAGGTTTCTTCCTTTGTAATCTTGATGGAAAGCTACCCTGTAAGACATAAGTCTCTGCTGGTGGTTAATTCTCCTAGGTTACACACATTACACACATCGCCCACTCATAGCGTCATTGATGTAACTGTAACTGAGCAGCCACAGCATGACGTATTCCAAGATAGTCAGGGTGATCATGATGACAAAGATCAGGGTGGTGATGGCCATTGGACATGGTATGATGATCCTAGTGATCCGACCTACTATGGTCTGGATGACCTAGACGTTACTATTTTACAGTCTCCCGAAATCACTGCTGAACCGGGATCCAGATCACCAATTGATAACCAACTTTAATTCAATGATCTGCTCTAGAAAGGAGTTAATTATTTCAAAATACAAACCCAAGAGTCTGTTCAAAACAGACTTTGCGGACTCTATTTTATACGAGAAAAAAAAGCGGTCAGTCAATCTTTACCATTGCTTCAAGTCCATTAAGAAGGCAATTAAACCATCACTAACTACATCGTCCCTTACACATGCAGTTAACCCTCCAACAAACCCTCTTTAAATACTGGGGGCCATGCCAAGCTGGATTTTCTTGTCGTTACTACTACCAGAAACCGGGCAGGTGCACTGTTGTCTAAAGCTGAAGCACCACATAAGGGGTGTAAAAGGCTTTGCCCCATTTGGAAGAGGGTTTCCCCATGTGCAGCATTTTCTACTCACACAGTGAAAAACAAAGTTGCATGCCCGTTAGAACAGTGCACAATGGGACTCAGTGCAAAATCATTTAGATTCAGTCCCTTAACCAATTAAGTCACAATTGCTTCATATTGTTAAAGAGCGGAAACAGGTGACCCAGAACATCCTTAAAAACACCCTAGATTCCACTGAAACCAAGCAGAATTATAGCAGAGGGTACCTTGTTGAAATGCCATTCCTCACAATTCAGGTTTCAAGCCTGAGACACAGGCCACCTTGGTCAACATGCATATAGAACACTGTCTTGTTTGGCAAGGCAGTGGATGACGTTCTGGAAACGGCTAAAAAGGAGCACCAGACCTTGAAAATCTTAGGTAAGATTACTAATAAAACCTAGGTACAACGCGGGTTGTTTAATACCGCTGATTCTTTTCGAAGCCAAGGGTTTACAAGGGCTGCGCAGTCAGGGTTTGGGTCTCATGGCCAAACTTCCTCTTTTCAAACCGCACAACAAAGAGGTTTTAGTTCAGGGCAGAAGTGCAGCCACTAGAGGCTCCAGTGCTCCCTCCAGAAAATGACATACCGATACAGGTCCCCTCTGATGCTTCCCCAGCAAGGGGTTGCATTACTCAATTTGACCACGCATGGGAGGGGCATAACATCAGACCAGTGGGTGTTCTCACCAATGGCTAAAGGATATTCTATTGAATTCCTGGAAACACCTTGCCACCATCCGGCAAGATCACAAGAAAAATACATGGCATATTCCAGACTGTACACCTCCGGAATTTTGTATTTAGAAACAGGCTATTGGCTCAAGCAGAGATAGGTCATCTGGCGAGTAAATATAAATTGTCATATGCAACTAGCAATTTAGGCTTGCTACAGGAATGGTCAGCTAAGTTGTCCTGTGAGATGAGAGATACGATGGGCAAATGTTTGTAAGAATATGGCTTGTCATCTATCAGCCTGGGAGAGAGATCACGACGGGTTAAAAATAAAATTTAAATAGGGTCTATTGGACACCAGAGTGCCTGCATAAAAGAAGCATGGCCGAAACAAACGAATGTTGGGGTTGTAAGCATAGAGCAGGAACTTTGGAACATATGCTGTGGGAATGTGTCAAGGTGATAACGTTCTGGGAGAATCTATGTGCATTATTTAACAGAGTGCTTGGGTTATATCTTGATTATGATTTTGAGACATTGATTTTGGGTGAGGATGAACTAGTTGAAGAATTGACTGTGCCGCAAAATAAATGGCTGTTAACAGGTTCATTAATGGCAAAGAAATGAATTCTAAGACATTGGAAATAGAGGATCTCACCAACTGAGAATACATTGTTTGATGGGATGTTTAAACTGGTAGACATGGAACGAGTGATCTATAATTGTCAGTAGAAAAATAAACGATTCAGAAATATTGGGGGCAGGTTTCTAAATATGCATTAACTCTGTGTTTCCATGTTTCAGAAAGGTGGGTGGTGGTGGGAGGGTGGCTATTGTTGACAATGTTGTAAATACTATAAGTGAAAAGAAGAAAATAAAAAGATCAGGAAATATAGCGCAAGAGCATCCTTTGATTCTTCAAACAGAAATTTACAAACACTATTACAAAAGGGAGCGATGGAGCTGGTTCCACTTCTAGAGGTAAACAGATATTTATTCAATATGCTTCTTTGTCCCCAAAAAGGATTTAAGCATGTGCCCTGTTTAGACCCGAGTCCTGCAAACTCGTATGTAAAGCTGCAAAAATTCATGATGACAACGCTGCAGGAGGTAATTCTACTTCTGAAGCCAAGGGAATTACATTGCAACATTGGACATCAAAGATGCATGCTTTCATATTTCAATGTTGCCAGCGCACAGAAAATACCTGAGGTTCAAGATAGGCGATACCCACTGCCAGTTCAAAGTACTTCCCTTCGGCATATCCTCAGCGCCAAGGGTATTTACAAAGGTGCTTGCAGTGGTGGCAGTCCACCTGCGCAGGCAATCCATTCCAGTACACCCTTTATCTAGACTTCTGGCTAATAACAGGAGACATGCTGCAACACTGTCAACGGAACACTCACTTGATCATTTCCTTCAGCGAGGAAAGATAGTCTCGTTCAAAGTCAGGTAAAAGTGTTTCCTGGAGTCCTAATATGAACCGAATACGCCCTAGTCTTCCCCTCCAGCGAGAAGGTCCAAAATATGCTCTTTCAAGTTCCACAATATGTAGCCGGTGATCCGATAACAGTACGAAGGCAATGCACCTTCTGGGAATGATGACTTCTTGCTTTTACCTGGTTCCACAAGCCCAATTGCGCATGCATTGTGATGAATCCAATGGAGTCCTGGCAGGTTACTGAACCAAGAAGAAGACATTGAAGTACTGCATTGTGGTGAAAGGTTGTGGTGGAAATAGTGTCAAGGCCACTAAAGTGTTTAATGAACTGTGGTACAAACCATCTTGACAAACAAATTGTGCATCAAGAAGTGTGCAGTAGTTGTCTTTCTAAAGAGAAGTCATATTGAAATATTCACTGGAAGAGTGAAGACTGTTGGCTTGACGAACAAAAGCCTATGGGAACTTTATGCTGAAAACTGTTGAACTTTGTTAAATTATAAGACAATTACGATGCAAGTGAAATTCCAGGGGTGAAGAAACTTTGTGTTGGAAACAGAAGTTGGCTATCGTGAGGAACCTTTGTGTTACTTTCTGAAATAGAATCTGATCATTGGAGTCAACTTTATCCACTGGAATTTTTATTTAAAAATTCCACCTTGATTCTGGGGAAGGGGGCCCTGGTTACAAGATATATGGTTCTAATTATTATTTTGTTGAATCTGAACCGCCATATAAATACCTGAAATGTTTTTGTTATATGTATAAGTGTGAGGGAAGATGTTGTTTTATGTTTGTGTTTTCCTTTAGTCTTCGTTTCATAGGCAGGGAAACCCACATTAGGTTAGGGAAAGCGAGGTGTTTATCACACCATTTGAAGTTATTAATGTCTTCTTGTGGAAAACCTTTTCAGGTTTTCCGCTTTGCAGTACTAACCCCTCATAGTATGCCGTAGGAGGCCAGTGTTTGTGGAGATATTGTCTACGAAAGAGGGAGTAGTGGAGCGAGGAAGTTTGAAACCTGAAAACAGTCCTACACCACCACCCTGCCAGTGAATCAGAGACAGTGGGTTTAGGCAGGGCCATAAAGGGCAGCAAGGGTTGCAGAATCAGTGGGAGAAATCCAGGTTTTGGTACGGGTAGATGGGTCAAGAGAAGGAAAATTAGAAAGGAAAAACATGAGTTAATAAGATTTTATTACAGACAGACTGCACATTCCAGAGTGCAATAGAAGGAGAGTGAGATGTAGAAGCATGGCGATGTTTAGCTTGAGAAATTGATGCACTGGTGGTATATGCGAGAAGAGTAAGTGTAATGAAAGCTTGGGTTGGAGTAGGTTTTGTGAATGGAGAGAGTAGTGGTGCGAGAAGAGGGGTGGCATTGAGGAGAAGAGATGATGGGAATGGGAAGAGCGTTAAAATGGTTCCGAGCAGAGGAGAGTGCAAAGTGGAGCAGAAAGGAAAAGAAGAGTTAGTATGAGAATTGCATGGTGAGGGCGACGCTGAGAAGAACCAGTAATTGGCAACAATAGTTGTGGACATGAGCCTGATAACTGGGCTTTATCTCGATTATATAGAGATGAAACCACTCTGACCTTTCATAAGGAGACTCTGGTTTAAGGACACTAACTATTTAGGAACAACTTTACAAGGAGTATCAGGGGAACATGGACAAGGGAGGTTCTGTACCACACTGCAAGATGACAGTGAATGCAAAGATGAATTGGTCAGAATAAAATGGGACCACATGGACCAGAGAAGGGTAATGAGGAGGCAGCGGAGTGGGGCTTCCTCGCCCTGGTGAACCTCAACTCTGACTAATGACACAGATAATCTCAACTAACCACTTGGGTTTGAGAGCACTGTGAAGGTAATGGGACGAGCAAACTGAATACACACTGCCATTGGTGAACTGACTCTTAATTGGGTTGTTAAATTACTACAGCTTTGCCAGGGGCGCGAGGTCGGATAGGGGAACAGGGGGCTGTCGGAAGGGGGGAAATTATCCCTATTTTACTAATCAGATATGTAAGTACAGTCATCCAAGAAGGGTTTCGGAAAGTGCAGGCTACGTCCACAGCAAATTACTGAGAAAGGCCATGTTGTGTATTGGAAATGTACGACATGCTGGTATGAGTTTATTGGAACACCATATCAATGGCAGGATGTGACGTCCCCAAGCAGGGGTGGAAGAGTAGTTAACCTTAATGTGAATGGTGTCAATACCCTGGAGAAAAGGTCATTGCTAGTGAGGGCATGTAAAAAGGATTGCCTTATATATTTTGATGGTCCAGGAACCACATTTTTAAATCGCACAAGAAACTAAGAAAGGAGGGGTGAATATCATACTAGCCAGGGATCTAGATGTGTAAGAGAACAGTACTGCGTCCACTTACGAGGCTGCTTGTGTGCAAGGGAGAAACATAAAGAAAAGCAATTCACCCTCTGTACATGCTATGCACCCAATTAGAGTCAGCATGATTTTGTGAATAAAACCATACAGAAGTGTAACAAGTGATTTGAGGGATACACAATCGTAGCAGGGATTTCACTCATGTGCTCTGACCACAACTAGATAGGGTGACGGTAGGTAGAGAGATCAGTGGCAGGGACACTCCTGAGGAGACCTAGTTTAGCCGTGGGTAGATGTGTGGCAAGCTGTGAATGGAGACAAAGGATACTCTTTTCTTCTAGCCCCACAAGAGGTATTAAAGAACGGACCTAATTCTAGTTGAACGCAATGTTCACACAGACAAAGCAACAGTGGTACCCATCACATTGTCAAACCACGACATGTTGTGTTGGCCAACAGAGTTCAGGAAGAAGGGACGTTGTCATTTTAACAACTTATTAGTGGGCGACCCCGATTTTTAGGGAGGCCATGATAGAGGAAATGGACGCCTACTTTGAAATTAATGCAGGGGGTGGGCTTAGGACGGCAACAGTCTGAGATGCCTCCGGTATTTTCTGGTTAGGAAGGAGTGAGAAATTCTGGTTTGGTTCAAATTGGGAAAAATGGCTGGGGCAACATGTTCCTCTCCAAATGTAAGCCTCAATGTGAAAAGATGAACACCTCTCACATGTTTTGATGTGGGAGAGGAACAAGACGGGGCTGTTCTGTCCCCATTATGGTTTGCCCTTGTGATGGAGCTTCTGGCACAAAGAATCAGGGAGGACCAGGGCCATACATGGGTTTGAGGTTGGGGCGAATAAACTGTCTGTTCACTATGTCTTACTTTCTATATCATGCCAGGAATATTCCCTCACAACTCTGTTGTGAACTTGAAAATAATGGGAAGTTATCGGGGTACAAAATGAATGGTGTAAAGTCATGTCTGCTCTCATTGGGCCGTACACATTGGGAACAAGAGACGAGGTAAAGCAACTCCCCTTAAACTATGCCAAGATCACCTAAAATATTTGGGAGTCAAGCTTGGGAGGGATGCAGAAAACTGATCTCAACTTCCTGTCTCTATGGAATAAGGCCAGACCTTATTGGAGAGATAGAGCACCTTGGGCTTGGGATGGATGGGGAGGTTGAACATTATCAAGATGAACGTATTTGCTGTTATCCCTATTCATTTCTCTCCCAATAGTGTCGCCTAGACAATTTCATGGGGAGGCCAAAACAACCCTACTTGTATTGTGGGAAGGTTAAATGGTCAGAACCTCATAACAAGGGGTTAACACAAACCAAAAGACAAAGGGGGAGTGGGTTTCCCAGACATGGAGGCATACTATGTACCAGCCCACTTGAAGATACTGTATTCCTAGCTGAGACAGTTGGAAGAAAGACAGTGGATCGCACTGGAAAACATAGTGATGCAACATGTCACGGTAAGTGAATGGCTGTGGGATCAGAGGAAACCTTTACCTAGAATGTTAGATTTCATCCACCACTTGGCTACTTATTGCAAATTTGGACAACAGACCTGGTTGACAGATAGGCTTTCCACATGACTCTCCTGTTGAATTCCCTGTGGGCTCATCCCTTCTTAGAAAACATCAAACATCCTGAAGGTTTCCATCTGTGGTTCACGAGTGGGATGGAGAGAGCATGCCAGCTTTGGAAAGGATAGTACATGCCAGCTTTGGAAAGAATGGTACATTATGTGACTCGATACACTGGGAAATGTGTTGGGTATAGGAAAGTTATGTGTTCAGTTATCTCCAGTCGAGGGGAACCCTTTTGCAACCAAAACAGAAAGAAAAAGTGGGCCGTCCGCTCACGTGGTTTGTGCAGGTCTTGGATGCACAATCGATATTCTTGAGATAGGCATTGCAGCCATAAGAAGCAGATGGGAGGGATATTTAAGACCCCCCCTTGGCAGAAGAAGTGTGGTTACACATGTGTAAAGTGTGCAAGATATCTAGATTTATGCAATTCAAACTGCATGGGATGAATCTGTTTCATAGATGGCAACCCCACCTCCTCCCCCACTGTGTTAGTTAACATGTACTCTGAAGGTTTGAATCTAGGCTGGAAAGTAAGCTGGGAAAGGGGGGCTTTGATACATGTAAGGCGGCCATGTACAGTTATGCAAAAGCCCTGGTCTGGGGTGCTCCCTTGGATAAAGGAGTTTGGGTTGGGGCAGGATACCTGACCCCCTACTGATGCTTGGAGTAAGACTTTTAAGACGAGCACCCATGAAGTGCTCCACATATACTTTATCATACTCTTTCTTCCCAAGAACAGCACGAGGAGGATCAGCTGTTCACTGGTCCTAATACCAACCCGGAGCACCGCCGGCTCTTTCATCTGCTGGCACTGGCCTGGTAAGGCACTCGACTTTCTTCTGGGGCGCTGTGGCCCACCCTGCACAGTGAGACTCTTTGCCTCCCAATATTCATTTGGGCATTGTTTATTGCACGGGAGCCTGCGACCTGTTTATTTTTAGTGAAACCTTGATTCTACTGAAATTATCATCGCAGCGCCGATGCAGTCACCGCATTTATAGGGCCCTTACAACATGGCCACCCTGATTGCTTCCCCCAGCTGATGTTCATGGCCTGAGCCTGCTCCTGCTCCCATTGGCTGGATATCCTACCATCAGCCAACCACATGAACCGGAGGGCGGGAGCCGGCCCTTGTGATCAAAGGCCTGCATCGAAGGTCCCTGTATGCTGCCAGTTCGGAGCGTGAAGCCTCCCTGGACCCTTTCTATGCTTCTTGACGATGGTGCCCTAACTTTTTCCTGTAACCCTGAACTACCTTGACACTAGCACCTCTGCAATCATGGGTTAGTCACCCTATCTCGTCATTATACACCCCTGACTTTTTTCCACCTTCACCCCATCTCACCCTTTTTCCCCACACTCATGGCCTGTGACTGGACTGTGTTTACAACATGTGCTGCTGTTTTCAACTTAGCTGTTAGTAACACTTGCTGCTGTCAGGAAAACCTGTGGCGCGGGTATAGGCTGAGGGCCCTGAAGGTGCTGGGACCTGGGCACACTCTGCCTTGATGTATGCAGGGTGTATCTGCCCTGCACGCGGAAAGGTATTCTGTAGGCCACCCGCCCGGCGATGACCAGCCCCTACCTAGTCCCCGAAGGGGGAGGGTGTCTGGCAAGCTGCAATTTTGTCTGGCCTGGTGGCCATTTTGTCAGGCTGCATGCCACGTGCCTGTGTCGAGCCTGGGCTCGGCCTCTTCCTGGCCTTGTGGAGGTTGAGGCTTACCCTGCACCTCAGGATGGGGCCTGGTAGGCAGAGTGCCCTTGGCTGTGTCGCCAGTAGTGCTGCGTATATGTGCCCCCTGCAGACATCTGTCCGGTACTAGGTCGAAAACCTGGTAATAAAACCTTGCGGTCCCTGAGCAACGTCACTGGTAGGATCTTGCAACCCCTCGGCCTGGCGGCCGGTAACTGAAGCAGCCACGGTACCTGTGCTGGTACTAGAACCTGATCGGTCCCTCCTGCTCAGGTGCTTCCTGGGGAAGGAGTCGCCTTTGCGAGGTGCGGATGAAAACAGTGCCCCTACCTTGGGCCTGGATTTGTGCGTGACTAATTCCTTCAAGTCCTCTGGGGGCGACCTTCTGAAGAGCTCCGTCCGCCGAGCTAGCCTGTTCTTCAGAGCACGTGGTGTGAGCGCGTCACACGCGGTACAACCCTCCCAGCCGTGGTTGGGGCCAAGGCTGGGGAGGCAAAGAGCGTGGGGGTCTTATGTAGGGAAGGGCCCCTCGCAGGCTGGACACCTGCTGATGTCAACATGCGCCGGGGAGGAGCGTGGCGCCAGAGGACAGAGGTACCTGAATTAAAGATAAGAAAAAAGACAAAAAGTACTTCTCCGGGGAAGAGTGTGTGGAATTACTATGCCGGAGGCCTAAACCAGGAGCGCTGGTGAAAGCGGTCCATTCCCTTTGACGCGCAAAAGAGGACTGGGGAGTGGCGCTGGTAGGCGCAGTCAGGGGAGCGCATGCTCCCAAGGCCAAGCCCCTGCACGCATCTAAATATAAAAGGGAAGTAGATTTTTCTGGTAAAAAAGGTTCTGTCTCCAGTCCCTAGCGAGGGACGCGCCATACAGTATGGAGGAAAGGGGACGCGACGTAGGAGTATATTTGGTGCAAATGACAAGACAGCATTTATACACACTAAAACAAGTCTGTAAATGGCTTTTTTTTCCCCATTTACTTCATTTATAAAAGACAGATGAGGCTGGTTTGTTAACTCGCGAAAAACATCCGTTAGCCCCCGTTTGCCTCATCTCCCCGTCCCATAAACATTTCGAAACAAGACCTTGTGAACAAGACAATTGAAATTCCGTCCTATCACATCGTTATGCCTTTAATGGAAAAGGAAATGCTGCATCTTTTCCGTGGACTGTTTATATTTGTATGGGAGGTTGGCGAATTCTGGTACAAAATTGGAGACTTTAGTGATTTCTAAGTCCGTGTTGGTTACTTGGATTCTGGGGTGTGGGCAATCCTTGTATTTGTATGATTCGGCCTCTATTTGGCTGAACCCGGGTTTAGAAATTAATAATAAAATGCTTAATTGGAGGGGTTGGGCTAACAGGGGCATTCTGAAAATAGGGGACGCATGGAGGGGGGGGTGGTTCCGTTTGAAGAATTAGCTAATCGTTATAGTCTGCATAATAGGGAGGCGGGTAGATATGGGCTTTTGGAGCTGTTGCTGATGGAAAGATTGCAAATGTTGAGCGGACCTTTGAGTGGTAGTCCTCAGATTTGTGAGCTTTTTGCTACGTCTCCTAGGACAGTTTCTACATATGTTAGGGTGATGCCTTTGCAGGACTGTATGAGGAATTCCTGGTATCAGTTACGAATGAAATGGGTGTTTGAATTGGAAACTGATCTTTCTGATGGCTTGTGGGATAATAGCTGGAGGGCTTTGGTGAGGGCCAAGGTTGATTTAAATCTGAGGTATATTCACCAATGTCTTTTAGGCCGTATTTATTGGACGCCAGTGAAAATGAAGGAGAGATGCTTGGCTGATGTAGATCTGTGCTGGGGGTGTGGAGGCTCGAGAGGGACCTATCTACATATGCTCTGGGAGTGTAGTAGAGTGCTGGACCTTTGGGGAGAGGTTTTGGATTGCATTGATATGGTAACTAGTATGACACGGCCTCATACTTTTCTGTCAGTGATTTTCCTTTCAACTTATAGTCGAAGTGTGGAGATGTGGGATTGTTCGGAATGGATTGTTAGAGCGTTGTTGATGGCCATAAAACAAATAATGAAGGTGTGGAAATCCAGGAAGAAGCCACATTGCGAGAACTGGGTGTCAGATATGCGGACGCTCTCTTGGTATGAGAAGACTCAGGCAATTCGACAACATCGGGAAACTGAGTACGAGGAGAGATGGGGGTCATTCAGTGATTTATTTGGATGAGGTGTAGACTTTGGTTTATTTTGTGGATACTGAGGTTGGGGGGGGGGTTGGTAGGGGTATATGTTTTGTCCTGTTGTTGTCCTGTTGTTGTTTTTTTTTGTGTTGTCACGTCTTGCCATGAGATAGGTGGGTGGGGATGTTTTCGGATTTCCTTTTGAATAGCTGTTAATTTAGTAGTAATTTGCATTTTGTTGCACTGATGTATATGGAGTAAAGTTGGGGGGGAAAAAAAGAAACTCCGTCCTATGTACATTTGAGAGCTTGTTCGAAGCATCAGCTTTTCACCATCATGGTTGAATGCGGACCGGCAATCCAGACCGGGGGTCTTATATTGAGATAAAAAGGGTAACCACCCTACGTCAAAGTTATTGTCGGTATCATTCAACCACTCAGTGATTGTCTCCATTACATTGAGATCCTTGGCCTTTCGGGTCCACCCTTCCTTACACAGGGGTAGGCCCTCTTCCAGCCCTGAGTAATGCATGCTCTGGTCTATGATGTGATATATTTTATTTGTATCACGCTCATACACATGTTTCAGAGTGCGACGATGCAAGGGAGGGGAACAAGGGAGGACAAACAACAAACTTACTAGGCCCAGTGATATTGAGAACGCGGAAGTGCAGGGGAGAATGAAAGGGGAAGTGCAAGGGAGAGATGAGAGGTGGAAAGTGCTGAGCAAGGGATGAAAACAACTGATAGTACAGCCAGCAGGATGGCAAGTGAGAGGTTTATAGCGCAGGGGTGTCTGATAAGTGCAGGTAAGGGGGACTGTAGGGTTACAGATACAGACCCAAGTGCAAGGGTTGCCAGGAGGCAGTGCGGCGGAGTGGCTGGGTGGGCAGGGACATGGGCACGAAATCAGAGGGTAGCCAGGTACATGGAACCAGAGTAGCAGATCAGCAGGCGAGAGGAAGAGCGAAAGCAGAAGCACCAAGAAGGTCTTGGGGTGCTTCCGGAACTGGAGATGGTTCTCCTCCAGTTTCAGGGTGGCAGGGAGGCTGTTCCAGAGGGAGGCCCCAGCCGAGGAAAGATATCTACCCCCAAATCGTTGTTTGGAGAAGCGACTGACCCGGAGGGAGTTGGAGGAGCGAAGAGCTTGAATAGGAAGGTATTTACGGAGGGAGAGTTGAAGGTCTTTTGGACCCAGGCCCCAGAAAGCCCTGTGGACAATGCATAGGGTCTTGATTTTAACCGTTAGAGCCAATGAAGAGATTTCAGGGCTGAAGAGATACGATCCCAGGGCTTGAGGCCAAGGACAAGTCTTGCAGACCTGTTCTGGATGAGTTGCAGAGGGCGAAGAGTAGAAGCAGGCAGATTTAGGAAAAGGCTGTTGCAGTAGTCTAACCTAGAGAGAACCAGAATTCTACAGACAGTAAGCTTTTAGGGGAAGGAGAGGAAGGGAAGAATGTCTCTGAGGAGGTGCAGTTGATAGTTTGACTTCTTAGAGACGTCAGAGATGCGAAGAGAAAAGGAAAGTGTGGAGTCAAAGATGACCCTGAGGTTCTTAGACTCACAGGAGGGAGCAGGAAGAGGGCCAAGGCAGGCCAGCCACAGAGTGAGGAAAGCAGGGTCCAGGTGTGCCAATGAGAATCTGTCTTACTGGCATTAATGCAGAGATCATTGGCGGCACACCATGTCTGTATGGCAGTCAGTCAGAGATGAGTGGGGGAGAAGAGGTGGCGGAGGGAAGCCTGAAAATGTGCCGAGTGGCATCCGCATAGCACTCAAAAGTTGGAGCAGAGAGCGGCAATGCGTTGGGCAAGGGGTGCCAGGTATTGATTGAAAAGCCAGGGAGAGGGGTTATACCCCTGGCGAACACCACAAGTAGTGAGCGAGATGAAGGAAAGGAAGGACCCAAATTGGACCTGGAAGGGTCGATCAGAGAGGAAAGAGGTCAGCCAGTTTATCACAGCAACGGTTGAGCAGGATGGCATGGTTGACCCTGTCAAAGGCAGAAGAGAGATAGAGTAGAATGAGGACAGAAGCGATGTTAGAGTCAAGGTTGGAGTGCAGGTCTTAACATATGTTCAGGAGAGATGTTTCAGTGCTTCTGGCAGCTCTGAAGCCAGACTGATGGTCATGGAGACACCCAACAGAGTCGGTGTGAAGATTAAGCTGGGAGATGGCCAGCTTTTCCAAGAGTTTGCAGAGGAAAGGAGTGATAGAGATCGGGCGATAGTTAGCCTGGCAAGAGGGGGGTTGGCTGTGGGTTTTTTGAGAAGTGGGTGCACAAGAGTGCTTCAGAGGGGAGGGGAAGACTCCAGAGGCAAAGGAATGGTTACAGAAGTCGTCCAGAGTCGGAGCAAATGTGTCAATGTGGTCCTTGATGGTTTTGGACTAACAGAGAAGAACCTGTTTTGACGAGACTTTCATAGCTCAGACTTGTCTGGAAATCTCATCAGGGGAGAACGGAGGAAAAGATGAGGGAGGTAGCTGCAGGCGTGCCAGAAGAAACCGAGAGAAGGGGAATGTGTGTGGTGGGTGGCGGCGGGGCAGAGGAGAGGACAAGAGGGCAAACAAGATGTCCTGGGTTTTCCAGATGAAATGAGGCCAGGGCCATGCAAAGGGCCTGGGAGGCGACAGGAGAGCGAGAGACTGCAGTAGGGTTGGCCAGCTCCTTCCAGATTTTAAAGAGTTCGGCAGAGTTGTTCGATGCTGCAGAGACGCAGTCTTGGATATGGGCTCTCAGTGCGGACAAGGAGCCGGTATTGCCTTTGGAGCAGACGGCAGGCCAGTTTTTCAGAGGATGCACAGGAAGCCCACCATTTCCTCTCAGCCACACTATACTTGCGTTTAAGGGTGTCTGCCACTAGGTCAGTCGTACCAAGAGTTGCACTTGGCTTTGGGCTTCAAGCGGATCCTCATGACGGGGGCAAGGAGTAGAGCGTGGCAAGGGCTGCGTCAGGGTGCGAGTCAGCCCGAGGTAGAGGAGGGGGGAGAGAAAGTGGTAGCGAAAGCCTCAACTGACACACGCTTCATGGGTCGGATGACCGAGAAGGTAGATGGAAGTATTGGAATAGGCTTGGCCTGAGGGGTGGCGAGGGAGAGGTGGGAGGAAAGGAGAGAGTGATCACTACAGGAGAGAGTGATCACTACAGGAGAGAGGGGTGATCAGAGGGATCGAGAGGGGGAGGTCTGAGTAGATCGGAGCATCCAGAGTGTGTCCTGCAGAATGAGTCGGACCAGAGGGGAGAAGAGAGACAGAGTGGCAGAGGTCGCGAAATAGTCCAGGTGAGGGACAGGAAGCATCCAGATGTAAGTTGAAGTCTCCAAGGAGGAGTTGAGTGGTTGAAGCCAGGAGGGAGGAGGCGAGGTCTGCCCACACTCAGAGAGGAAGGAGGTGGTGAACTGGCCAGGTGGGCGATAGATGATAGCCATGGTAAGAGAGTAGCCAGGTGAGATAGAGAGCCTAAGACCAGGCATTCACAAGAGGAGGAGGCCAGTATATGACTAACAGAGGCAGTGATCCACTCCAGGAAGATCAAGGCTACACCACCTCCGGAACGGTTGGGTCTGGGTACGGAGAGGATCTTGTAGCCATCAGGGCGGAGGGTGTTAAAGCTTGTGAAAGAGCTGGCCGTGAACCATGTCTCTGTGAGACCGAGGACATCGAGGTCAAGGTCTTCCAGGCGGCGGCAGAAGTGGGAAGAGTGTTTGACTGCCGAGCGAGAATTGAGAGTGGCAATATGAAGAAGGGTCCCATCCTTAAAAGACTTTTGGGAAGGGGTACCAATCAGAGGTACGCCCTGCAGAGGTGTAGCAGGGGCCGGGGGGGTGGGGCGGGCAGTAGAGGAAGGAGGAAAGGGCACGGTTGCCAAGGAGGAGGCAGAGGTGGGAGGAAAGGAAGTAGAAGGGAGAGATGGGACAGCAGGAGAAGAAAGTAAACTGAAAGCGTCTGTCAAAGAGGAGGAGGTTGGCCTGAGGACCTTGGACCATGACTGTGCCATTCAGGTAGACATCAATGATGATCTTAGAGGAGTGGAAGGGGTCCAGGAGTGCCTCCCAACGGGTACCACCATTAATGGGAGAGGAAGAGAAAAGAGCACAGAGACCACATGAGGAGTCCAAAGGTCTGGCGAAGGAACGACAAAGAAGATGTCGGTGAGGGTTTGTCTGGAGGAAGCGCTGGAGTAAGTGTCAGCGATAGGAAGACCAGGGTTAGAGGCCAAGATATCCTTTTTGAACTTCTCACTGCCAGACTCATTGAGAAGGGTAGGCTAGTCAATGGAGAAACAGAGAAAATGGGAGAGACAGAGTGCCATAGGTGTCGTGGAGGAGTGGGGGAAGAAACAGTAACAGGGGGAGGGGTAGACAGGCTGTGGGGAAAAGCAGGCAGGGGTAGCACAGGATAGTCATTGGGCACAGCTGTGTTCAAAACAGCAGCAAATGTTACTAACAGCTAAGTTCATAACAGCAGCAATTGTTACTAACAGCTAAGTACTAGCTTCGGGGACCAGGTAGGGGAACGAGTTTCCAGGTGGGACTGGTCCTCGATGGGCGGGTGGCCTACAGCATACCTTTCCGCGTTGCAGGGCAGATACACCCTGCATACATCAAGGTAGAGTTTGCCCAGGTCCCAGCACCATCAGGGCCCTCAGCCTATACCTGCGCCACCAACCGCGCCACCGGCCTGTGAGGATAGGTTGTCCTGACGCTTATGAGGTCTCCACAGATGGGCGTCATCCTCAAGGATGTGATCAGGGACATGCTCCCTCTGGTCTTGCCACTAGCACCCACGGCCACTCCTCCCTTGGTTCCAGCACCTCTGCCTCCTATGCAACCCCCAGCTGCCCATGCCAGTTCCCACTACACTGGCCATGCCTCTAGTAGCCCCGGCAGCTCCATATCAGCCATCGCCGGCTCCTGTCAGTGCACTGCCGCCCCTGGCTCCCAGCACTACTCCAGCTGCACTTGACCAGCAGGACACATTGGTCGACACCGATGAGGAAGAGGACCCCGAAACACCTTCGTCAGCCAAGGCATTTCATGAGCGGCTCAGAGGCCTGGCAGAATACTTGGGGCTCCTACAGCCCAACCAGAGGCAGAGGTCCTCACTCTATGCCCCACGGCTAGAATCGGGATTACAATGCAAAAGGACATGTTGGCACTGGCCAAGGTGGCTTAAAGTTCATTCGGCGCAGCCTACCAGCAGGCGCCTCGAGGGGGATCCACTCTTGCTCTCAGCACATCCTCAGCCACACTCCTCTGTCATCGCTGCAGCGTCAATCTACTCCAAGCCACAATCGTCCTCTGCTATATCAGCCTGGCAAACCTGAGTAAGGAGGAGAATATTCTGGAAGCATATGGAAAGATCTATTCCAGCGCTTCGCTTCATCTTCATCAGTCCAATGCAGACACTATGCGCACTGCTGTCAACCAAAGTCTCTGGCGGTAAATAGCAGACTTTCTTCCAGAACTGCTGGTACAGAGGCAGGCGCGCTTCAAGGCGGATTGGTGGCTACCAAGATTGTAGCGCAGGACATAATGTAGTCCATGGTGGCTCACATTGACACCTCAGGCCGTGCCATCTGCATTGCTATGGACATGAGTAGAACGGCCTGGCTACCGACGACCAAGTTCAACGCGGACATCCAGGAGCATTTAATGAACCTTCCATTCGAGGGTGGCAATCTGTTCCATGCCACTACGGACGAGGAACTTGATAAGGAGAACAGTTCCCAGACTGCCAAATACTTATCCATCCTCATGAAATCCACCCCTAAGGCCTACAGCCAGACGCAGCACCAGCGTTCTGACAAAGGTCGATCCTTCAGAGGGTTCCGGGGCTTCTGGGAAAGACAGTCCAGGCAGTCGGACAGATCTCCGAGGCAGCACTGCCGCAAACAGCACAAGGCGGCTCAGAGCTTTTTTCAGACCCCCTCCTCATCCCCTGCCTCTGATGGAAAAAAGGCATGACATGTTCATTCAGATCCACAAGACTCTGGTGGGGGGCAGGCTTGCCCTTCAATCCCAACGCTGGCGTGCAAGGTTTGCAGACCCCTGGATCCTATCCGTAGTGTCCACAGGCTTCCGCCTACCTCTACCTCCTTCTCCTCCACTCTGTTCAAAACAGCAGCAAATGTCCAGGCAGTCGGACAGATCTCCGAGGCAGCACTGCCGCAAACAGCACAAGGCGGCTCAGAGCTTTTTTCAGACCCCCTCCTCAGCCCCAGCCTCTGATGGAAAAAAGGCATGACATGCTCATTCAGATCCACAAGTCTCTGGTGGGGGGCAGGCTTGCCCTTCACTCCCAATGCTGGCGTGCAAGGTTCGCAGACCCCTGGATCCTATCCGTAGTGTCCACAGGCTTCCGCCTACCTCTACCTCCTTCTCCTCCACTCTGCTTCTACAGAATGGGACAGCAATCCTGTTGACGGAAATTAGCTTGCTCGTAGAGAGTCAGGCAGTGAATGAAGTCCCAGTCTTCAGCGGGATCTGGGCTTCAATTCACAGATTTTCGCCATACACAAGAAGAACCAGGCGGGCTTGAGAGTTGTGTTGGACCGTTCCCCCCTGAACCTTTGCCTTCCTCTTCAAAAGTTCAAGATGGTTACCCCAGCCCTTATTGCAGAGACATTGTGCAGGGGAGACTGGATGTGCTGCCTGGATGTGAAGGATGCATACTTTCACGTCTCCTTCTGGCAACCCCATCGGTCCTTCCTAAGGTTCAGGATCATGGGTTTCCATTTCCAATACAAGGTTCTACCCTTTTGCCTCAATTCGGCCCCCCAGGGTCTTTACAAGACTGATGAATGCGGTGGCATCCCTCCTCAGGGCCCAAGGTGACCAGGTCTAGCCATACCTGGACTGGCTTGTCAGGGCAAGGTCTCCGGAGGCAGTCCACCACACCGCCTCCGCCCTCATGAATACTCTACACGAGTTGGGATTTTCCATTAATCTCAAGAAGTCAAAGCTGAGGCCTATGCAGAATCTGAGCCTCATCTAGGATACGAGCTCCAAGAGAGTTTTTCCCTCCGAGAACAAGATCACACCCATCAAAAGTGCCCCGGGCATTTTCTCAGGAGAGCAGTGACCTTGGCTTGGTGGTACCAACAACTCATGGGCATTATGCAGACATGTCTCCTAGCTGTGCTGTACACAAGACTCAAAATGAGGCGATTGCAGTTGCCCTTCGCAGTCTCCTGGAGTCAGGAGAAGGATGCCCAGGTGGAGCTGGTCAGCATCCCACTTCATCTCCACCAGGACCTTGATGGAGCATGGACTACCACTTGCGGATAGGCAGGCCCTTCCGGCAAACAGCACCGCAGGTTACCATCACCATATACTCATCCCTGGAGGGCTGGGGAGCTACCCTGGACATCCACAGTTTACATGGGGTTTGGTCCCTTCAGGAGCAGGAGGCACACATCAACTGGCTCGATAATGGCCATCTGGCTCGCTTTCAAAGCCTTCCTACCGATGATCAGTGGCTAGACGATCCTCATTCAAACGGACAGCTCCACCAGCATGTATTGTATCTACAAGCGGGTGGCACCAGGTCCCCTCCTCTCTGCACTCTAGCAGTCAGCACTTGTGAGTGGGCTCTGGTGAACATGCACCCGACAGCAATTCACCTTCTGGGGGAGCCCGACCTAGAGGCGGATATGCTCAGCAGGCAGGGTGCCGACAACTACGAATGGCAGTTGAACGAACAGTTCCTTCAGGGTATCTTCGACAGATGGGGTCATCCTCAGGTGGACCTCTTTGCCACCTGGTCCAACAGGACGTGCCCCCAGTTTGCGTCCTGGCAGGGACAGAGCTGGGACTATTTGGGCAATGCGATGCATTCCATTGGACATGAACGTGTATGCCTTGCCTCCCACTCCCCTGGTCCACAGGGTAATTTGAAAGATCCGGGAGGCCCAGCACCTATATATCATCCTGATAGCTCTGTGGTGGCCAGCAAGGCCATGGTTCTCAGAACTTCTCAACCTGTCGGCTCAGGCCCTGGTGCACCTTCCGCTGCGTCCATCCCACCTACACTTACAGCAGGGATGCACGGTCATCCACCCCACCCCCAAGAAGTTAGCCCTGGCAGCATGGTTCCTGAACAGGTCACGCTAAGGCAACTGCATCTGTCAGAGGCTAACCTAGACATTATGCAGAGTGCTAGGAACAATGCTACCAGGAGCCAGTACAAAAGCAAATGGACTAGGTTTTTCCACTGGGCTGAATTAAAGGAGGTTGATCCATTGACCTACAAGTTGGACAACGTGCTATCCTTCTCTGCGCACCTCTCACACTCGGGGGTGCAGGTGGACACATGTCACACCTATCTGGCGGCAATCGTAGAATAACGGAACTCGGAGGAGTTATTCTCATCCTCCAATCTGGTGGTTAAATAGCATCTCGCAGGCCTCACTAGGCTTTACCCACCTATCAAGAAACCACACCTGGGGTGGGACCTCAATATGGTCTTGGGTGCCCTGGCGCATAAACTATTCAAACCTGTGGCATCCGCGGACATCAGGCTGGGCGCCATTAAGACAGCCCTCCTGGTGGGTCTTAACATTTGCACGCGGGGTCAGCAAAATCCAGGAACTGGTGGATTCAGAGCCCTATGCTACTTATCATAAGGACAAGGTGGGGATTAGAACTCACCCTGCATTCTTGCCTAAGGTGGTCTCCTCATTTCACCTGAATGAGGAGATAGTTACACCTACTTTCTTCGCTGACCTCAAGAACGACGCTCAGGGGGTTCTGCTCTCTAGATGTCAGGCTATCTCTAAAATTCTACCTGGACAGAACCAGGAGCTTCCGTAAATCAGAGGCTCTCTTTGTCACCTTTGGGGGGGGTGGGGGGGGGTCTAAGCCCGGCTATCAGACATCCAAGGCCTCCATAGCAAGGTGGATGGTTACAGCCATCAAGGAGGCTTACGCGCGGCAGCACAAACCTCTCCCAGCAAATATGCATGCCCAGGCTATTGGCGCTTTCCAAAGGTACGTTCCATGGCAATTCATCAACAAGGTGGCTACATGGGCTGCGCCCTCAGCCTTCTGCAGGCACTACTGCTTGGATGCCACTTTCAGGTCGGACGTGGCATTTGTTCAAGCAGTGGTAAGAAACTTGTTTTCCTAGGAGGGGCAGCTCTCCACCCTTTGGCTACATTCAGTATGGAGGAAAGGGAACGGGACGTAGTGACTAACATACTCCTAGTCCATAGTCCCCTTTCCTCCATACGCCACACCATCCTCCCCCTAATAGAACTGTTGCCATTAGGCAATGTTAATATTGTTGATGCGTTAAAGGGGACTGTGAAGTGGTGCCAGTGGGCGGAGTCAGAGGAGGGCATGCTCCCAGGGCTGCGCCCCCTTGCACATCTAAATTTAAAGGGGAAGATGATTTTTCTGGTGAAAAAGGTTCCGTCTCCCGTCCCTAGCGAGGGACGCCCATACAGTATGAAGGAACGGGGACTATAGACTAGGAAACGTTAGTCACTACTGTGAGTACAGTGAGTAAATCATAATTGGTTCCACACGCTCGCCTAAACATGTGCACCATTCAGCTGTGGCTCTTAGGTGAGTACTGTTGCGTGTCTGGCAGATGGGTTACATCCTAGAAGTGTTCTGCATTGCTGGATAAAATCAAACCTCTTAAAAGGCAGACCATTCAGGCAGCGACCATTAAAGGCAACAGTCACAACAGAGTCGCACTGCTAGGCCTGGGGGGGGACAATCTATCAAGCACTCACTGCACAAGGTGCATGGACACAAAGGGAGTCAAATGAACATACAAACATTTTGGAACTCCTTGCTATAACAATGTCTGTTATCGTTTCAAACAGGACTATACAACAGTGTGTTGGTCAATATCGATCATACCACGGCAATGCCACTCCTAGCCCAGGACATCTGGCACTGGTGTGTCAAGATGGGGGTTTGCATTCAAGCACAACATTTACCAGGACATTGCAACTACCTGGCAGACAATCTAAGCGGAGTGCTTCAACAAAACCACAAATTCAAAAAACACACCAATTTTCAAGATGTGGGGGGTCAGCCAAAGTGAATTTGTTCGCAACAGCCCAGAATGCTGACTGCCAAACTTTGCATCCAGGTACCCAGAGAAAGAGTCATTGGGGAATACTGTATGGATGTATTGGTCTGTGTATGTACAGTTAAGATGACAAAATGTATTGCAACAAATCACATGAAATTCATCAGGTGTTGCAAGTGACTACATCCTTAACAAGTTTCCACCCCTGCCCTGTTGTACAGTCCATATGTGCACTGATGGCATCACTTTTTATATCACTTCGTACATAACTGATGTGACTGGAAAGAAAAGTACAGTGATGATAGCCCCATGCAAGCTCTGCCCTGCCACCCAAAATAGGCACTAAGTTTGGTCTGTGGCCAAGCTCTGTGGCCACTCAACCCCAATAGTGGATTCATGTGCTACTGGCTATAACCTATAGCCATGACCACTGCTCACACTGCATGGGGCATAGCCAGTCCATGTCCCAGGTGCTCATTGACCCCACCCTGCCACATAAAGTATCCACTGGGCCTGCCCTGCGGCCACTTGAACCCCATGTCGGGCCCTCGGGTATATTGCTTGTCTGTTAGCATATGCTACACATAATTCACTACAGTGTTTGTCATCTGTCTTGAAATTGACATAGAGAATTGTTCCTCTGACTGGTAGGTTCCCATGATGTCATCTGTGATGTCATCCGTGTGCTCATTGGGTGTGCAATGGAGGGGAGGACTTGGGAGTTAAGGTGGTCTAGCTTCTAACACTTACCGAATTTCAAAGG
Source organism: Ambystoma mexicanum (assembly GCF_040938575.1). Lineage (NCBI taxonomy): Eukaryota > Metazoa > Chordata > Amphibia > Caudata > Ambystomatidae > Ambystoma > Ambystoma mexicanum. The sequence goes on from NC_090934.1 coordinate 177,199,043, forward strand.
TTTCGTTGTGTTAAGCCATCAAATCAAATTTGGTCTTTTTTTGTCACTGAATTTTTTTAATGCTATATTTTCCACTGTAGTACCAACTTGTTTTGATTTTCCTAACACTGATGACATATTCTATATTGTCAGTAAGTTTGAGTTAAAAATCCAGGTAATCTTTTCCATATTATGGAACTATGACCCACTGGTCAGCAAGGATTTATGCAGTGAGGATGTACCTAAAAAGTCAGAGGGATGCACATGTAGAGTTGCAGTGGGGTTGGAGAAAACTTTAATTTTCGAGTGTTTGCGCATTACTGAGGTAATCGGAAAACATTCATATTCACAGGAACGGATCTTATGCAATACAAGACAGCGTCACAATCTTGGTGGTTCCCGCAGGAACATGCAAAGGGAATATAAGAGGCAGCGGAAACGAGATTGGTCCAGAGGCACGTGTGCTTTCAACCTAACTGTTGCAACATGGACAGTCCCGTAGGCCATGGATGCTTGGACAAGGTTATTTACTAGGGATGGGTATATTGGCCACAACCTTTTAGCCCAATTGTTACATTGTGACCAGAGGCCACGGCTAAGGGCTATGGCGAGTAGGCCCTGGTTATTTACTATTGAAGGGGATGTTGGCCACGGTATTAACATAATTGCTGCAGAGTGAACAGTGAGCACATCCGAAGGCCATCGCTAGGGGGTCTGGGATAATAATAATAATGATAATGTATTTCTTATATAGCGTTGCACACCTTTAGGTCTCAGAGCACTGAAATAACAGAAGCCATTATTTTTCCCACAGAGTGGTACTCAATGTATCTACCTCAAAAGAATGAAAGGCTGAATTGACCCTGCTGGGTTTCAAACCTGCCACAGCAGGCTGCACACAATTATCAGGGGTGAGTGCTTGGCTCAATGTGCTATCTGACCGGCTAGGCTATAGTATACCAAAACTCTTGAAATTGTAAAAAAAGCAACATCATCTATGAAATTTGACAGAAGTTGGAAGCGATAAGAATCTTGCATGAGTCCATCCTGTTGCTCCGCCCATGAGCGCATACATGAGATCACAGCAGGGATCAACAAGGAGAATAAAAATATACAACAGGGGTGACACCCTGGGATGGATCCTCCAGCATCACAACTGTATAAGTAAAAGCAGTCCTCCGGCATCTCCGTCTTTCTGTGCCATAAAGAAGGTACCCTGCAGGAAGAGAATATGCTGATAGACCAGCGTCTACTCGCCAGAGAACAAAGCTGCATTATGCTCTCCTTCGCCGGCCGCTACCACCAGGGACTTGGCAACACTGCCTTTATGTCCCCCGTGCCCCAACCAACAAACTATACTCACCAATGGGGGCACCTTGATCTAAACCCCGAACACGGAACTTGAATGCCTTTGACTGCCATCAGAATCCAGCCATGGGCCCACAGATCATAAAGAGGTGGCTTATCCCACAAATTAACATTTCTGCTGATTCTGACACACCCTGGAGAGAAAGATAGAAAGATTGGATAGGGAAATTGAACCAATAGTAAGAGGGGGAGGGGCCAAAGGAAGGACATAAAGCAGGAAATTGTGGCTGACCAGGAGACCTGTAGGAGAAAGGAAAGGCAAGAGGATTGTGGGGGCGATTACTAGTCAAGGTGCAGTATTGAGTAGTGAGTGCAAGTTGTACTGCGTTGAGTGAGTGTCTGTGTGGCAAGTGTGGTTAGTTGAGTCAGTGTAAGGAGTGACTGTGGAGTGCATGAGACTGAGTGAGAGGCGGGTGTCTTAGGAGCAGGTGGGTGGTGTAGTAGTGGGGAGTAGAGGGTGCAGTGATGAGGAAGCTGGGGGGGTGACCCAGGCTCAGAAAATCCCCTAAGTGCCATGAGTGTTACTGTGGGTTCCTCCCACTATCATATGATGCCTCCCAGTGCTCTTTCTGGCACACATTTCTTTTCCAGCTCTCCGTGCATCTGGGCTCTATTAACGAATCCCTCAACAGAACTGTTGGAGCAGAACTGAAAACGAAAATTTAATGGCCTGAGATTTTCCCTGCCCAACAGTGATGAGGCACCCAACATCCAACCTTGCAAACCCAGACTGACCCCAGGCAAATGGCGTGGAACTAAAATCCATACTGAGAGAGAGAGAAAGCACTGCAAGGGGGTAGGAGAAACCGACATTCTCCCCGGTCGACTCGGGAACAGAGCTCATCACCGGCACATGAAGGAAAGCCATAGGGACAGAAACCCGCCCAAAACCCCTTGCTGCTATACTGCTAACACAGAAAAGGAGACGGGCTAAAGGTTGGAACTGAGAGACAAGTGCAAGATGGACAGACGAGCGGCATGTGGAAGAGTTGGTGGCAGAGTTGGGGCAGGGTGCATGTGAGGTATTGAGTGCTGCTACTTGTATATAGTGTAGTTTGAGGGGATGTAAAAGGTGAATGTTAAAGGAGGGGGGAGTAAGTGTAGGGGGAAATTAGATGGGAGTAAGTAGTGTGTGTTAGGAGGGTGTGGAGAGAATGCAAGGCAGAAATTGATGTAGCGGTGAGGGCAGAGTGAAGCAGGTAGGGTGATGGTAGTTGCTAGAAATAGTGTGGCACGCTTAGGGCTCAAGGTGTAGACCGAACAGAGGGAAGAGAAGAGAATAGAGTGGAGAAGATGGAACAGAGGGGAGATGGGTGAAGAGAGGAAAGGAGAGAGTTGAGGAAAGAAGAGTGTGGGAAGATGACCTGAGGAAGTGAGACAGGACGGGAGAGAAAGAGTAGTAAGATCAAGGGAAAGAAGAGAATGGGAGCGGCTGAGTGGGAGTCTGGAGCGTATCCTCAGTATACTTCAACCTTCAGTTCCTATTCAGAAACCTTCGGAAGTGTCAGGAAAATTCACTGCCTTTATGCCTGCCTGACAGAACTAGATGGTACCTGTTAACTATACCTAGTTGAAAACCTAGGGCTAGAAATTCTGTTCTTGGTTAGGTAGATATCTGAGCCCATGGGTGGTAGACCTATGGAAACACTTAAAGCCACTTCTGACAATTTTGTGGTGTCTCATAGACATTAAGGCCATCTGTGACAGAGAGCAAGACTAAAGGTGTGTTCTGATATGTACACAACCACCTTCCATCTAGTTAGGCACACAAATAGACTTAGGTTTCAAGAAGACTTCGTACAGGTACGTTGGTGAGGAGATGGGTATCCCTTATCTTCGGCACTGTGTGGATACCGCTTGGAAGAAGCATGGCGTTATGCAAGAACATTTCTCTCAAATTGTCGTCCGTTAACTGGAACATCCATTCACCTGCCTTTTGCAACATTCACCCTTGTTCACACCCTATACTTAGACCAAACTGCTTTTAGGTCAGTCTTGACTGTTTTCTGGAGTTTTACCTGTGGTGTACTGCCTGGATGTCTGAGCAAATAAAACCTTAATATTCAAGCATTGCCACAGCACATTCGCTAGCCCATCGCACGTCTAACATTGATCGTGTACAACATACTGTCCTTTCACTCTCCAGAACTCTGGTCCACCCATCTGGACTAACATGTACTCATGCTATCACAAAATGTTTTATCTGCTGCACCCCTCTCTTTGGTTGTAATCGCATATGGTGAAAATAGAATTCTGTGAATGTTTTGCAATCAGTAAAAATGCTTTTTTGAAGGTAGATGCGATGAGGGGAAACCCTGCAAGAGTTTTATAATAAAATGAACCGGAATGGGAGTATTGAAAAAAGGACCCTAAATAATGTAATTTACCTAGCGCTTTCGCCAAAGGGCTTTAAATTTAACGTATTTATGTATAATATTGCCCGCCTACCCAACCTCGGCAGGTTGAAAGGCTGAATTGGCCTTGCCAGGATTCAAACTTGCGAGCTACATATCGCAAACGGAAGCAAGCGCTTAACCCGCTGATAGATCTTACCGTGCTAAATAAAGATTACTCAAATGAACTAGACAATTAACAACAAAATGCACTTGTTGTCTAATGGAGTGTGTTTTGAGACTATATTCGCGTTAACATACATTAACCTCGGCAACGACTATAGGATGGACCATAAGTAGAGCATTCCTAATATGGACTTGGCCAGTAGAATTATCAGAACCCTGAGTAAGGTTAAGCGTGGAGTTACACGTTCAGCACATACTAGGCAGGTGTGAGGATATATAGAGTATACTTAAAGCAATGATGCATACAAATGTGATGCACAGTCAGGAAACATCTGGTAAGGGTGAAAGGAAATGATCCTAAGATTAGTGTCATCATACAGTACATCTGGGGTCTGCTTTTTGTTCCATATGTTTGGACCTAAGGAAGCCGATTTAAGTACATTCCTTGTGGTTTATGCCTAATATACTGCACCTCTAGAATACGTCTGGGTTTCAATGCAGTAAGTCCAGGTCAAGGCCTCTGCTTACTGTTAGTAAACAAACATATCTTCCTAGCATATGCAATATCATAATGGTCGGTATGAGCACTGCACATCGGGTGTTCGTTATGGTTAAGCATACCTTATCTGGCACATTTCTTTGGTTTTTAGATTTTCTGCTGCAACCATGACATCACTTTAGGAAATATTTTCACTGAATTTCACAGGGTTGCATTAGAGCAACTTAACCATAACGTCAGTTCCCCCACCTTTTTTCACTCATTATATACTGAAGAAGTTCTGTGTAATGTCAGAAGCGGAAAGCGGCCTCGCTTGTTCTTGCTGGTGTGACTTGATAACCTATTGTGCACGTTGCTATGTCCTTGCCTTCACTCCTTCAGACTTCGACGTTGTCTGTGGTGTGCTATGTAGGAAGGGGGAGAGAAACTAACGGTATTGCTTGCCGAATTGGCAGGAACAGAGGAAGGAGCAGTGCCACTCTCGCAGCTACACCTTCCAGCAGACTGGCAAATTCGGTTTGAACGTTTTTTTTTTGTCCAAGAAAGTTGGATGGCGCTTGGCTGGTTGGTCCGGTCAGCTTGCGGTAGGTGCGGTGGCGTGGTGGGCTTTTGAAGCTGCTTATTTACACAGAAGATGGTATGCTTTCAGAGCCATTTTGTGGTTTTGCACAGTAACGTTTGTAAATGCACCTTTGGGAGTCGTTTCAAAAGGTTTGTTGCACGCATTGACTGTGGGACATTGCCCTTTGTGCTGTCTGGTAGGATTGGCAGGTCGGGCTACCCTGTCCCTTACCGATTAGTGTATCTTAAATATAGACACTATAAATGTGCTGTTAGTTTATCTAAGGACATTATAAGCGCTGCTCAGCAGTTGACTGGTGACGTGTGGAAGCTAAGATATGTTGGCTAACTGAAAATGCTGTGGACTCTGTAGCACGGTGCATGGAAGGCAACCCGATATGAATAATTGAGAGAAACAAGGTGGTAAAAGCAAAGCGAAAATTAACAACATTGATACAACGGAAGCACCAGCTAATAAAGAAATTAAAGACCAAGGCAAAATAACGACCTTTATGCAACCACTTCAGCTAAACAACTCTTAACATCACTAATGAGGTGCAGGTGACTGATAGTGATGAATGTGATGTGCCTTCGACCTCGGCTGATTTATCCTTGCGTCTGCCTATTGATAACAATTCTTTATTGAATGTATGCCTTAGTCTGCAACGAGAATCATTGGGCCAAGGTCCCTCTTGTTCCACTAAATTAGGGTTTGACCATTCTTTGAATATTGGGCGGCAATAGTAAATCACCTAATTTGTCGGCATCACCTAACTTAGCCCCGATTGCAAATAATGCTTATGCTGCTTCTTCCAGAGTTTAACATTTTTGCGTCCGGGTCAGCATCAACACGGGTCCTCTGACTCCTGTGAGGAAGAAAGAGCCACCTGAAGAGCTGGCCATCAAGAAAGCCCTCTTTGCTCTATGTAATGGGGCTAGTCAGCTTTTGGCTTGACCAGCGATAGGATCCGGCCCCTTACCAGCTAAGCACATTTTGCCTTGGTCCTGCGGATGATGAAACTGTACCGAGAGCTTTGGACGGCCTTAAATCGGCCTCACCGTGTGATGCCGTCCTGCTTCGGATTCTTAAAGTACTCCCGCAAAGGGCGATCTCTTAATTTACAAACACCCTTCAATATTCCTTTGCCAAAGGGATTATCCCTGCTTCCTTGAAGCATGCTGTTGCCACCCTTTTGAAAAAAGCTAGTTTAAATCTCCAGGAGGCTGTTAACAATTGCCCCATCTCCATTCTCCCTGCTATCATGAAACTGATGGAGGCAGTGATCACTCCTCAGTTTTCGAGATTTTTAGAAGACAACCACTCTTTACATCCTTTCCAGTCTGGTCTCCGTCCCACTATGCGTACTGAATCGGTTATGATAGCGTTACTGAATGAGCTAGCTCTTTACCAGGACCGCATAGTGTCAGGTGTTTTTATTCTCCTTGATCTCTGTGGCTTTCGATACGTTAGATCCATCACACTTAAGTGCAGAGGCGTAGACAGGGTAGAGCCTGCACGGGCAAGGCCCACCCAAAATCTATAAATGCCCAATCAGCAGCACTGTGTGGGCATTCATAGATGTTAATGTCACTGTGGTGAGCCCAACCACATTAGCTTCAGGCCGCACTTTTTAGACAATCCTAGCTACACCTCTGCTTAAAGGAATGGTTCAGTCAAAAATGTTTATTGCCCCTACAGGTCGGCCATGTGTTTTTAAACCTAAGTCGCTCGATTTTAGAAAAATTTCCTATGGACCTTACCCGAGTTTTCGTCCATTAAACGCACGCGCAACCAGGCACCAGGGAGCTGCCATTTTGTGATAATCCTATCATTTCCCCCATCGCCCTGGCTGACCTGCTTTTGCGGCATTAAATCATATCCCCCTCCCCTGAGCCTGACATTATCAAAACATTCATTTTCCCCGCCTCTCTCCGTGACGTTACTGTGCTGCGTAGGCAAACGCGCCCAGTCGTCTTCTACGCGACTTCACACAGAACCCGGAAACCAACACAGATCAGCTCACAACACAGTGCGCCACAATTCGGAATATCAAACTGTACTTTAAAATCAACAGCAACACAGTAAATTTGGTACAGTACATTTATTTGACATTAAATGTTTATAGAATATTCTGCAATTGCCATATGAACTCCGAAAGTCATTTATTTTCTTTTATCTCTATCCGCAAATCCGTAAAATTTTATCGTGAGTCACGCGCTGTTCCTTTATGGTACACAGGCTGTTGGTTTTCGTTCAAAGAAGCACTTTTGTCGCACATTGAACCGCAAGGCTGTTCCATCAAGTAGGCACTAGGCCAGCGTAAAGGTTGATATGTTGCTTCTAGCCGCTAGTAACGCGTAAGGGCATATGGGCCCTTGGCGATCTTCCCATAAGATCATCTGAATGGTGCAGTTGTTCACATTAAGCTGCAGCTGGCGGTTAAAAAATCCATCTGCCGGTGTCTGAAACAGGTGGCAGGGGCAAAAGGGAAGGATGTACCTATTTTGAAAACATAAAATTTATAATTGGTCTCGCCAGCCGATCTTTATTAATATTATTCATTTTATTTATTACCGCCGAGCTGAAACTATTTGCTTTCAAGGATAGTGCAATGGAGTATGTTCGGCTCTAAAATCAATGCGTAAACTAATGAAATAAATCGAGGTTGGTACACAATGAGAAACGACTTTTTGTCTACATGCGTGTGGAATGTGGACCTGCATGCCCATGTGCCCGCTACAAGGACGATCCCACAAACCTTTTCAAAGCTCTTCATTCATGCATCCATTCATTAATTCTTCATTCCGGTATAAAAGCGTCTAAAGATTTACTTACATTATATTTGCAATTTCCATTGTGTCTCTGCGTAATGCAGTCCGTAAATCCCACTGTGCTCTTGACAACGATTTTTCGTATACTGAACTAACATGAAACTCGGTCTAGTTTAAGAATTTTCTGCCTTATCATCTCAAATGTTATTGCACCCCCCAACCCCCCCTTCAGATGAAGTTCTTTCTGCATGGTCCCTGTCTATCAAGGTAAAAAAACAATAGAACCTTATACTGCCAGTGCGAGTTGTGGGCCTCTTCAGGGCACAAGCTGAAAATCAAAGCCGCTGACCTTCACTAGAAATTAGCATACATTCTTTCTTTGCAACGTCCCATAGTAAAGCCATCTGTGAGAACTTGAAGTTTCAAATCCATCTATGTAGTGCGCCTCAATGTGCAAATGCAAACTGGCTTCTCTCCCATCTGCAACGGCTCGCTTGGCGCGTTCTAAGGCCCCAATTTTGTCCTCGTTGTCTGCGAGCTTTGAAGCCCCAAAGAACCATAACTATTGAGACTTTTAATTTTTTGGGGAAGGTCAGGTGAAAGTATAAAGTACCCGAGGAGTTGAGTTTAAAGTGAGATTTAATGTTGGTTTTATTATTTGCAATACGCAAGCCTCCCCTTGGTTAACAGTGCCCAGCATTTATAAGAGATTGCGAAAATTAGTTACATCAACAAAAATATATACATACACACATAGACAAGGCCAGCAATATAAGGTGAATAGAGAGATAATTCAAAGATGACACCCAGGTAGTTCGGCACCCAGGATGGTGAAGGTAGGGGTTAGGGTTAGCGTACTTTGTATGCACACTGTACAATAAAATGTATTTACAAAAAGACAATCGTATTACAATTATTTAAACCGAGATTTGTACTTCACAACCAGCTCTCCTTTGGGTGGACATGGCATAGTGGCAATGTTGGGTGGCAATGGATCAGTGCTCTGCACAGAAACGTTCAAAATTCCATACCTGTGCTTCTCTAATACAGCAACAATAAGGCTTTTGACAAAGTCGAACTCCATTTCCTCATAGACTGGTTTGATCACCCATTGCTTACTTCTTTTTGAAAAGGCCTTAGTGTAGCGAGGCATCCTTACATTACCCTTAGTCCTAGATTGTTCACGGCCGAGATTCTCGTTATGGGCCAAGACGGCAAGTAGAGTCCTATGTCTCATGCCCTGTATGCTGTAATGCAAGCGCTTTGGCCTGTACTTTAGGCACATATTGTGGAACACCTCCAAACCTCCTGTGTGACAGAATTCTATCAGTCCCCTCAAATCTCTTGAGTTTTATCGAAAACAATCTTCTCAAGGGCTTTGTGTGTCGGTGAAGATGGATTCAACCACTTCTTCTTCCGTGCCTCCACTGGGGATAAAGGGCCATGTTCACATTGGTGGAAATGTAGGTTTTCTGACCAGCGGTGCACGTTGGTACAGTGGTGCATCAGTGACCGCCATTTTTCAAGTAGTATTTCCACTGACCCTTCACAAGTTTTGGAGCTCCACCAAAGATGGTTGCTGATAGACTGGGACCACTCTGAAATACTTTTCAAACCTTTTTTTTTCCCTGCAGCCGAGATTTTCTTATTGATTGATTTAGCAAGATGCCATACGTCAAATTGATGTTTAATATGTGGGAACTGCTCTCTCATTGTCTTGGCAATTGAAACGTGTCTGTCCGTGGTTATGAGGTCAATGTGCATTCTCCTCGATTGTAGATATTCCACTGATTTTATAAATCCTAGTTTCTCCATGGCCACTGAGGATGTACATTGTTACCTGCACGACCACCGAACTCACAATTTTCTTACTATTCATGTCCTGAAAGTGGTAGGTGCAGTACTTGGCAGAAAATCCAGGGCTGTCGCACTGTCCATCGCCAGCTAGCCTGAATAGTTTGCCTTCGAATGTCCTTGCTAGAGGCAATTGTTAAATTTTCCAAGCATCACTAATGGCCGGAAACAGATAATCATGTTGGTATTTGTAGTACTGCGCGTGATCCTGTGCCATCTTCGAATGGTGGCACAGGTGGTCGGCGCCTAGGTTGTCGAGAGACGCGCTCGGAGCTCCGGCTTCGAGGCCTGTCGACGCCGCCGAGGCTGGCGGCACTGCAGCAGACGTCGACGCCGATTCGCTAGACGTCAACGCCTTTTCTGTCGGGCACTGCTTTGGTCCCCAGAGGTCTTCCTCTCCCCGCCTGGAGTACATTTCTGAGGGTGATGAAGGCTCTGATGGCGGCTTGGTTCCGGTTACGGATCCCGATGAACTTATCTCGGGCCATAGCCAGTTTGATGACCTGCGGCAGTCGCTGCATGATGCCAGTGGACTGGACACCTCTCCGGAGGTGGAGTTTTGTAGGCCAGAGCCTGGCACTCATGCCGATTCTTCATATCAGCGCCTTATGTCTCGTGTCACCGACTACTTGGGTTGGTCAGCTCCCCCAGGGGAGTTCGTTCAGGATGATCTCACGGACATCCTTGATCTCGGTCCACCCACTGACCCGGTTTTGCCTTTTCATATGGCTCTGCAGAGAAGGGTGGCGGCGGCTTGGACTGCTCCGGAGAGTCTCGCGGCAGTGGGCAAGTCTTTATCGCGAAAATACAGTCCAGCCAGTAGCGACCCCTGCTACTTGTCTAGGCGCACCACTCCGGAGAGTTTGGTGGTGCAGGTGGCTACGGCCCCAGCAAAGCAGGCGTCGTATCCTACCATCCCTCCGGATAGGGACGACAAACGTTTTGACGGCTGGGTGAAGAAAGTGTTTTTTTTCGGGGGGTATGGCGCTTCAGGCGGCCAACTCCATATGTGCCTTGTCTCGTTTCACACACTCTGTGGAACTGTGTTGCATTAGCGGCTGAACATATTCCCGAAGGGGATGAAAGGGATGGTTTCCTTGCTATGGTTCAGGATGGCAAGGATGCCATGTGTAAGGCCGTTCAGTCGGGTTTGGACTTGGCGGATTGTGTCAGCCGGCCCATGGCGGCGAGCACCGTAATGCGCAGGTTTGCGTGGTTGTGGAAGTCTGGGTTCGCTCCTGATGGGCAGTCCCGGCTCCTCAACATGCCCTTTGACGGTGAACACGTTTTTGGCAGCAAGGCTGACGAGAGCCTTGAGAGGTTGCAGACCTCCAAAGCTGCAGCGAAGTCGTTGGGCGCTGCAGTTCGCCAACCTCCGCCTTTTTGTCCTAGGGGACAGCAATGGAGGGGAGGTTCCTTTCGCTATTACTCGTCCTTCAGTAAAGCGAGGGGAGCTAGCAGTCAGAGAGGCCATCGTAAGAGTGCCAGAGGTGGAAATAAAGGTACTCGAGGTGCCAAGGCCGCTCGGGGAGTTGCCTCTTTTCCCTCGGGCAACGCTGCAGTCGCTACCACTCAGTCATGAGGCCAGGTCCCATGGTTCGCCGGTTGGGGGAAGGCTGGCGCAGCATCTTGTAGAGTGGCAAGCCATTACTTCGGATGTGTGGGTTCTGGAGATCATAACCCACGGCTACTGTCTTCCTTTTTGGTAGAGTCCTCACGACAATCCACCATGGAGCCTCTCTTTGAAGAGTCCGGATTCGCTCCTTGCGCAGGACATTCAAGCCCTGCTGGAGAAAGGCGCCATAGAACTGGTGCCTGTAGTGGAGAGGAACAAGGGATGGTATTCCCCTTATTTTTTGATATCGAAGACAGACGGGGGTTTGAGACCCATCATGGACTTGCGCGGTTTGAACAAACTCCTCAGGAAGGACAAGTTCAAGATGGTGACTCTTTCTCAAGTCCTCCAGGCCCTTCAACTTCAGGACTGGTTGGTGTCTCTCGACCTCAAGGATGCTTACTTCCATGTGCAACTGTATGTATAGTTCGTAGACCCACGGGTAACTAGAGGACAGATTGGAAAAGGGATGTTCAGTTTAAACACAAGATAAAGTATAGTACAATTGAATTTAAAAAATACATAAAATAGTCCCCAACACAAATATTTTTCTAAAGTTATGAACTGTTTGTAACTAACCTTTTTTTGTTTCTTTTCTTTGCAACTTTTTTGACTCGACCTTCAACATCTGCACGCTATTGCTCCGATACGTATCCGCATGTCTCCCCTTCCTCTTGCGCTGCAACGACTATTTTCTGTATCCGCATAGACAGCACGGAATGAGGCTCCATCGACTCCCTGAAACATAGTATTTTCATTACTGTGTATCAAAATATTGTTAACATAAAACGCACGTGAGGACGAACACACATGTACATCTCAATAGCCAAACACGATTTAAACATTGTGTGGAACAATCAAACGACAAGTATTCGAGCTCTGATGACCTAGTTCGATGGAGATGTCAGTATCCATACCTCTGGCTCTACATGGACTGCCACGAATGATTGTATTGAAGAGGAGGCATCAGCAACTCCCTGAAACACAGTACTTGCGTTAGTATGATTTTCAATATCGTAAACATAACACACACTTGGGGTCGACGGCACAGGTACATCCAAAGAGATAACCACAAATGTTGCATTGTCTAAAAGAATCAAGGAATATTTAAAAATGATCAGATTTAATCAACTTATTTCTCCAATGTCTTTACAGCTGCATTATCTAAATGGGATCTTGTGATTGTAGTGGAAGCTCCATCATATCCCTGAAACACAGTACTTGCGTTAATAGGGAAGAAAGTATAGCAAATGGAATCACGTTATATGATTACGCTTGATGGAGCTGTCAGTATCCATACCTCATGCTGCTGAAGAATATCTAGGGCTGTTGTCAATGTGGTGCGCACTTCCGAAAGCTGTTGCGCCGATTCGTATCCGCATGGTCCCGCTTCCACCGGAATTACTTGAATGTCAGGCTCTGCATCAAGTGCGTGGGTTGACGATTCAACAACTGCCTGAAACATAGTATTTGCATTAGTAAGGATTACAATATTGAAAACACAGCACACGCTTGGGGTCGACCGCACAGGTACATATCAACGGCTAACCACATATGAAACATGGTGTAGAACAATCAAACAACAAGTGTTCCAGTCCTGATGATCACGCTGTCATGATGCCTGCCCCCGGAAGACCAGACCAGGCCCAGCAGCCCCGGAAGCAGGCATCATGCCACTTGGAGCATGCCCAAAAGCCCCAGTTATGGGCTGTTTGGGTGCCGTCCTGGCGCCTATGGCGCCAGGCTCATAAAGATAGTCAGTCCTGGCGCCATGGGCGCCAGGCTCATTATTGATAAACTTACCTGAAGCAGACCATGCTGCATACTCACCTGAGGCAGACCATGCTGCATGAAGACTCAAGCCAAATGAGGCTTAGGAGGGACTATTTCACTGAAGGGACTATTTTGTTACTTGGGTGGGGCTGTGGAAGAATACTTACCTGGATCTTCTTCCAAGGCTATTTAAACCACGCCCGGACAGCCACACGTGCTTCGCATTATTCTGCTTGCTGCAGCGTAACGCTCACCGTGTTTTCAGCAGCTCCAGTCTTCAGCCACGCCCGCTTCAGTCCTGGGACTCCTGAAACAAGAAGAAAAGAAGGATAAAGGTTAGAGCAGGAGTTTTAACTTTAATCCTTACCTGAATCCTGATCCATTTCGCCACGGAGCTGAAAGACAGAAGTCTTTGAAGCATCGCTTCGCATCCCTACGGCGCCGCGCTGAACTCACCAGCTTGGCGGTACTTCAGCATTCCATCACGCTCTCTCCATCTCGCGGCCGCCCTCTGACACCTAAGGAGACAAAGGCAGCATGGTGAGCAAGGGGACTCTCTAAGGCTATGCAAGCTACCCCCAAGGACTTACCTGATTTACCACGGGGGGTACTCGCCTCATCTCGGGTCGGCGCAGTCAACTCTGCTTCATCGCCGTACCCCGGCCCCTAAGGGGAAAACCACAATAGACTTACCTGAATCTTACCAATTGCCATTTGGAAATCTTTGAGTGGATTAATCGGCAACCTGCAAGGAATCGGACAGAGTGAAGATCAGACATTTTAACTCTTATGAACAATTGGACTTTAGAGTCAATACTGGAACTCACCAATTCCTCTACGCCAGTGAAGTAACTGGTCATCAACGCGCCCCTGCGGTCGACGCAGAATGGAGAGCTCATCCTTCCAAACCATCAGGTGAGACTAAGGAGGGGACATCAAGTGTGATCTGTGGGAAGACAACAGGAGTGGGGAAGGTGGGTTGACACTCAATTCCACGGGTGGTTAATTCCTCTTCTCCTTTGCAGAAGAATTTTCCTGCGAGCCAGACAAACTAGGCTGAGCGGGCCAGTCCAGTCAGTCATCTCGGCGCTACACGTCACGCTGGTGGAAACAGCGGCCCAGTTCGGGTCGACGCCCCCGTGGGAACCAGGTGAGCGTAACACACGGTCAGTTGAGCTGTCAGTATCCATACCTCGGGCTGCTGAAGAACATCTAGGGCTGTTGTCAATGTGGTGGACGCTTCAGCATCTCCCTGAAAGACAGTACTTGCATTAGTATGGATAACACTAATTATAACTGAAAACAAACACCAGGGGACGACAACTAAGGTGTATATCAATTGGAAAGCACTAACCAAACAATTGGTAAAGTAATCACACGATACATAAAAACTATTACTTGACATGCATAAAACAAGTCTGTAGAGGAATACACAAGCATGATTACCTGATACGCGGTAGAAGTGGTTGATAACTGTGAGCATGTGACGGAAGTAGAATGTTCTTGCTTCAGATTCAAGGGATAGTCAAGAAGTTGTAAAGGTAAATTATTGTTTGATAATGAAATGCCAATATTTAAAATTGCCATGTAAGGAGACAGAATACTTCAGTAATGCGCAATATAGCACAGTTCCCTGTGCCCATATATAGATTTCGTTTGTGGGTTATGAAATCTAAAAATAATATATTGATAAATGTTATTATTCAAAAAACTATACTCATATCAATGTCGAAAGTATTACAAATTGGAAACAACACCTAAAATATCAATGAATCCATTTGGCTACCTACACACTACCGCAAGGTCTGAAGCTAAAAACGGACACTTGACTCACCAGTGGCGGATTGTGGATGAATAGAGTGGGAATAGCGTTTGCGAGCAATTTTCGTGTCGATCGCCGTTTGTTCTTCTTTGTTATCCAAGATGTGGTGTATATGTTTGAGGGAAAGTACAGGCTGCAGATGCGGTATCGATCACCCCTCTTGTCCTCAAAGACTTGTTGGACTCTACTTTCCAGCTCATCCAGTGGATATCCGCAATGTCTAACCCATTCTCTTATTCGATCAACAGTTTCCGGGAATACATGCATTGTAGTGCCTTCAGATTTAGCATGGGTCTTCGAAGGGCAACCGCTAATCGAACAGGCAGGCATTGTTGAAAATTCTGAAAAGTAAATATCAAGATTATTATAAAACCTTGATGAATAAAAATGTCATAAAGTAAATGAACCATGCCATGCTCAATGCAAGGTTTGTTTTGGTCGCCGGAACTATACCAGTTCATCATGTGCGGCTTAGTATTTGCATAAATTACAGAAATGTTTTAAATTATGTGACTAAACTCTGAACATGTGTCTCGTCCCTTGGATGTTCTGTCTTGCATGAAAAGGAACCATGCTTACATTATAGACTGGACCCCCAAAGGATGCAATTCGATGACAATTGACACAGATGAAAATAAATAGATCTATTGATAGCATAACAATTGAAACTCAAGTCAATAGCAATGAGACCAATGACCATAGCTCTATTGGGTACTGTAATAGCAAATAGATTGAAATGTAAAAATGACCGAAATATGACTAGGATACATGGCCTTACCTTGACCAACAAACAGTTGGATTCAGCAGGCCGAGCAGTATGTTGCAGGAGAACAGGTAGATGGCCACAGGTAGCACACTGACGAGTTTGCTCGAAGCGGTCACAGATGGCACGGCGACGAGCAGATTAGCATAGATATTAGTGTTTCTCAGGTAGAAGGTTCAGGAGTTGACTTGCAAACCACAAAGATGTTCTCATGAGACATATCAAGTGGTTTAGAAAGTATTAGAAACAGGGGTATGTTTGTGAATGAAGGACGTGTGTATGTCGTGGTATTATGTTTATTGCAGAGGGGAGGCCTGCCTCAGGGGAGGCCTGCCTGGAGACACGGGGTCTGAGGAGGCCATGTGAGCAGTGGCCCCTGGGCGTGGGATACCTTTTGAAGTGTACATGCTGTTTGGCACCTTGGCAGTTTGCGCCCGTCACAGCCCCCCATGCCAGCGCTCATCCCCGGGTGCGAACCGCTTTTGATAGAGGGGGTGGGATGGAAGGGCCTGGGGCGTGCAGATAAGGCACAGGAAGACTGCTGAATGGAGACACACTTAAGTGGATTGCAGGGGGGCGGCCTGCCTCAGGGGAGGCCTGCCTGGAGACACGGGGTCTAAGGAGGCCATGTGAGCGATGGCCCCTGGGCGTTGGATACCTTTTGAAGTGTACATGCTGTTTGGCACCTTGGCCGTTTGCGCCCGTCCCTTGCCCTTATGTGATGTTAACTTTGCATGACATTCGCGTAGATGGGAACACTGAGCAGGACACGGGGAATCCATTTTTGTACCCCCTTTCCACTCCATTTTGTTGACCAGGCCTCACTGCGATAGTACAGCACGCAGAGCACATGGCCCACAGCCTCGTTCCCACTCTGACTGGAAAACTCCAGAGGTATTCGCAACAGCTAATAAATGTAACACCTCACTCTGAGTTCACGGTCCTGCATGTGAACCGGCTTGAACCAAGCACATGGCTCGTTCATCTCCACAAACGTGTCCTTGCCGACGCACCCTCGCCAGTGGAAAGTTACTGCCATTCTGACCCTGTGTCCCTGCAAGGTATTCTCTTCATGTGTCAGACCACTGACCACTCCATGATGGCCACCTAGCAGATCCCCAACTAACATTAGACCCCTACTGCAGTATATCGTTGCCAATCAATAACAAATGCCACATATCGGAGATTCTTGTGAGCACAGACCCACACTTCAAACACTGTATTATAGTGGTCAAGACCCTTGACCTAAGGCCTGTATAATCCAATGTTAATTGATAGTATTGATATATGTGACTTTTATAGACACATAACCGACTGAAAGACTTTGAACAAGTGTTATTTAGTGCATGCATTATTGATAATATATTATGTTAGCTTAGATAGTGACCACCCCGCTTCACAGCGACCTGAACTTCACCCATTCCGAGCACAAGTGTCTGACGTCCATCCTTGAACGGAGACGCACTTGATTGATTGATTTAAAAAAATCGAAACAACCGTTGTTAAAATATATGTGGTGGTTTATTTTGTAGCTTATTTTGATGACACAAAAATACAAAAGTTTACACATTGTACAGTTCAGGTTGCAGCACAGCGAGAGAAAATCCCCTGTACTGACCGCTGTCACTCGGGAACGTTTCTCTTATGGCACGAACGGCACAGGCGGGTATCACTCTTCGAACGCGGTGTCCAAGCCTCCCGTGAAGCCACCATGTAAAGGAACGATGGGCCACCAGCCTGTACCACTTGTGAAAAGGAATGAAACAAACTGTTTTTAAATGACCAAGATAAGTTTAATAAACGTTTGTTGTCAATGACAATTCTTGTATCTAATGGCATTCTGCTCGGACAAATGCTATCTAGACACTGCACACTATTGAAAGACTTACATGCGTTACAATGATATGTATATGTAATTTTGGATATAGTAGAAGACCATGAAATGGCAGTGGCATGACAAGCAGAGTATACTTACACGTTACTCGGATTACGAGGATGAACAGTTGCGCGAAGTTCGTGAATAAGCACCATTATTATCCTCAACACGGACCGTGTGAGGCAGGCTGCCCTGAAGTCTGGCAGCTCGGTGATGCATTGCGGTCGTGGCTCGCCTTCCGAAATGTAGGCGACGCATCCCGAGTTGTCAAAGCAGCAGCAGTTCTCCTCCACGGTCGGCATTAGCTCGCACCGATTGCATGTGCACCAGATGGAAACACCGTCCATGCGACTAGGTCCAGTGTCTTCATCCGTTGATTCGTCCTGCCAACTGCTGTCCGAAGCCCCATCGTTTTCGCGTGTTTCACTTTCCAGTAGTTCCTCCTCGGTATACTCTGGCTCGTACATGTAGGGCATTATTGTATCCATTGTGTGTTGCACAAACTAAAATAATTGATAGCGGTGGTAATGGTATCTGTCCACACGGGCTACAAGCAACAAAGGTAGCTGACCAGAGCACAGAAACGAGTCACAGAATACTCAAAGTAACAGTAGAGAGGAATCTAATCGTAAAACTGCTGCTGTGTGTTGTGAAATGTTTATACTTATTGAGGAAAGAGGCGTCCTGCCTTTTCCTTGGCGACACGTCATTAGCTGAAGCGCAGAGATTGTTGACACGAGACGTGCTTTGGCGTTGTGAAATGAGCGGTACGCGTCTGCTGATGACAGGCTCAGGGGGGGGGATATGATTTAGTGCCGCAAAAGCAGGTCAGCCAGGGTGATGGGGGAAATGATAGGATTATCACAAAATGGCAGCTCCCTGGTGCCTGTTTTCGCGTGTGTTTAATGGACGAAAACTCTGATAAGGTCCATAGGAAATTTTTCTAAAATCAAGAGACTTAGGCTTAAAAACACATGGCCGACCCGTAGGGCAATAACATTTTTTGACCGAACCATTCCTTTAAGCGGGGGTGGCTAGTTTCCTGTTGGCCTGGTTTGGGTCATTCCTTGAGGGGCGGTCTCAGACCATTTCCTTTCAGGGCTGTCTTGCGTCCAGCATGGGTTTGACTTGTGGGGCTCCGCAGGGCTTGGTCCTCTTTCCCGCTCTCTTCAATCTGTATGTCTGCCTCCTTGCCAATCTCTTTGCTGATTGTGGAGTCCTCTTCTACACTTATGCTGATGACAGTGTTTTGGCTGGACTCCCCTCAGATTGACCCTCCAGGAAAACTCTGGCACTGTCTTGATAAGATCCGTAAATGGATGGCAGCGAACTGGCTGAAATTAAATGGCAACAAAACAGAGGTGCTGGGCCCACAAAGGGTTAACATTTGGAATGCCTGATGTTGGCCTGATTCTTTGGGCCCATTCCTGCTGCCTGTGCATCAGTGAAAAGCGTGGGGGGTGAAGCGACTCCCGAATGGCTCACGAGAAGCACAGAGCTCTTCAATTTGCAGTGCAGGCTTCTGGAAGCTAAACAATTTGAGGTAAATTCTCCCCCTGCGCCCTCCTTTTTGTTGTACTGTGGTGATTACTTCCACCATAATGGGTCTCTGGATTACTGTAATGGTATCTACCTAGGCTAACCAAAATACCAAATTCTGCAAAGTTCATCAGCCGGACTAGCGCTAACCGCACTCGGGATGACTCAATCTACGGAGCTTTGGCAGCATCTCCACTGGCTTCCAGTGGGGGCACGGATAGAGTTTAAAACGCTTTGCGTCACTCATCGTTCTGTTTATAATACTTGTCCAGAATATCTCAAGAAAAAGATCGAGAGATGCTGTCCAGCTAAAACGTACACTCGGCATCTCAGCCGAGTGTGCTTCTATAAGTACCATGGTACCAGAGGGCCCGGCTAGGGGGCCGGTTGTTCTCAGTTCTGGCTCTGAGACAGTGAAACTCACTTCCCACATGAATACTAGCCATCAAGGGCTCTTTTCTTTTCGTAGGGCTCTGAAAACGCATCTGCTCTGATCGGCCTACCGAACTTACCTCTTACTGGATCTGGCATTTCTTGCTGTACTGCCTCCCCTAGCGCCTAGACACCTTTCGGGCATTAGTTTGCGCTCTGCAAGTGTTAAATGAATAATATCTACAAAGAGCAAAGGGTCATTAAGGAGTGTTTAATCAAGCTGTTTGATGTTACTGCTATTGTTCTTTGCCACTGGATAAAAAGAACAACTTGGGGAACCTAGTATTCTTGTGGTGAAGGGGTCAATGCATTCTTCTATGATTAAAAATGAGGCAACTGTCCCTGATTTCTTAGAAATAAATGTGCTGCAGCAAAACACACTCCCCACGCCGGTGCCCCCTTGGGAAGTAAAGTTAAAACAAAGATGCCCGGCGTGGTGTGAGACAGAGAAAATTATTCTGAATAAGGATCCTTCAATCCATAAGGAGGGGGATAATAAGAATTAAAGTATGAGAGGTGATCGATTGGGAGTTGATACCTCTGGCAAATTTCCTTTATGCAATCGCTACGAGCCACTGAGAGAAATTTCCCCCCTGCAGAAAAGCTCTTACCGAGTACTGTGGACGCGGGTGGGCCCTCTTCACCCTTGGCCTTGTCCTCTTGTGCAAAAAAGGATTCCAGTGGCACCTATTGTAATTGATAAACCCCTTGGCAATTACCCATCTTTAAATGAGCAGTCAGGCCCAATAATCCTCCCAATTGCTCCCCACCTGATGCAGCTGTAGCTTTAAATCGAGATCTTAACTCTAAGCTGCGGAAGAGTCCGGGTGGTTTATCTACAAATTCTCCTGACAATCGTTTACTGATTGACCTTTTCGCTACTGAAGACCGCTCTTTCCTAAATCGCAGTAACATCTTGCAACTGATATGTAATATTCCTCGGCTATGAAATATAACCAGCAAGGACTTGATATTGGTTGAGAATTCTGAAACTAAGAATGATATGATTTGTACAGATTCATCTCGTTTCATTAATGATTGCTGACTTGTTAATGTTTAAACAGGACTTTCTTTGCATGGGTTATGGTCTTATGCTGTAGCACGGAAATCAATGTAGTTGGGGCACTACAGATTAATGTGGTCATACGGAAAACCTGCAAAAGTTTCTTATAAAAGATGTTTAATTAGTTGTAAAGAAAATCATGCAAGTTATTAGCGAACCATACGTCGATCTTCAAGCTTTGGAGGACATCAGCCAAGCATTACCACTGTTTGATTATGTGGCATGAACTCCTGTTCACTCTATAAAAACCTTTTTCTTTTATTTCTTAAAATACAAGAGTTTTTAACTCCTTTTTTAACCCTGCAAGGTGAATCGTATTTGTTGAATGCAGAGCTTTTCTTGATACAGTTGTAGGGGAGGCATGTTATCACAAGTATGACACTGACACAATAGGTACAATTTGTAATACCTTTATTAAGGTTTCTGGGGTTGGAAAAACTCCTACTTTGCCCTTTAACTAGGATGGAAGTAGTCTCGACCATCAAACGATAAAACAGTCCTAGTAGAGTCTGTCAAATCAGAATGGCATATGCTAACAAAACCTAATGCCTACCCCATCTCTTGTACAAAAAGTCTATGAAGGAGAAATGTATGTACAGGAAAAATCAGTGTTCCAAAAAGAATAAATGTGGCTGTATCAGCTCTCCTCCCCACGTTAGACCACACTGAGTAAGGCGGTCCCTGTAGGCAGGATGACACACTCTGACTCAGGGTTTCAAGACATGAACAGTTCAAGACGTGGTTCGAGGCCTGCCTGGCCTTCCACGTTAAAGTTGCTCTTCCCAGCCTTTCAAACAATATTTCTCATCGGGCTCAGACCTCTTCAAAACAAAAGGTTCACGTTGGTCCCCCTCTGCCGGGCTCGGACCATTTTTGGATGTCGAAGACTTTCAAATGTGGATGGCTCTCTATACAGACCTCTGCAGGACCACTTTGATTTTCAGTTCAAGGTTCAACTCTCACACTCCCCTTCCCTAAGAGATAATTTTGCTTACTTCACTTTTGCAATTCATTCGCTTTGTTATAAAAAAAATGCACTTTTCACAGACTTTTGAGTGGGTTACTTCCTTGAGTGAGGTACAGCTGATTTCACAGCGCTCCTCACTTCAAAGTTCATTCACAGGTCTGCCTCTCCCCGCGTTTCATACACACGTGTGCAGCCTTCACTTGCAATATAATGTTTCTATTTCATCTTTAACAGACACCGGTCTTTCAGGTCGCTAGCCAACTCACCGGCTGTGTGCGTTACTTTCTTGGTTCTATGTTTTCCAATTCACGAGTCAACGTTAGTAATACAGACTTGGCCTTGCCTCCCCAACTCTGCCATTGACCTGGGAGGGTTGTGGCTTCCTTGGAACACAATGCAGCCTTCTGATGTGGGGTCTGGCCTTCTCCATGTGTTTTTTGCGGCCTGTTGGAGGCAACGATCTCCAGTAGGAAACTCCTGGGGTCCTCGACCCGCAGCTCACGTCCCTTGATCTGTCGCTCTGCTCCACTAGGATTGCCTTCGCCCCAGAGGTGCTACTCGTACTCGTGTTCCGCTTTGCTCAGAGTGTCTCTCTAGGTTCTGCCTTTTATCCATGCAAGGAGAGCTTATTGGTATCAAGTGGATGCACTTAAAGTCAAGTGCCTGACTTTGCCTGACCCGATTAACGGGACTTGTCCAGTACGATGTTTGCGAGTTGGTCTTGTTACTCTGTCACCCTCTTCCTCTGCCCAGTGTTTGTGTAAAAAGGTGGGGGGGTTGGATCTCGGAGCACCCACAAAAAAAAAAGATGGGCTAGGTGAACAAAACAGGGGGGAATACCACGTCTCACCATCACTGCCTCACCCCATTCCCCGCAGAACCCACTCACAGGTTTTCCTCCCACATTGGTCAACACCCAGGGTCTGGCTCCAAAGCTGATGGCTGTGCCCTGGCCGAGAGAAAGAGAGAGATAGAGCGAGAGATGGAGATCGATTCCCGGGGACTAGCAGGTGAGGCACCCTCTGGTTTCTCACACAGACTTGGCTTACGAGCCCATACCAATTAGATGGCTATGTTATTGTGCAATGGCCTGCAAATAAAGGATGTAAGGTTAGACCTTTATAGAGGTTTGATTATAGGGGATCATAATAGTCTTCACATAAAGGAGTTCTCTCACACTAGGACAGATGTCCTGGCAGCTGCTATAACCACCCAAATGACTTCCCCAACGTCGTCTTATATTAGTAATGTTTATGTTCCTCCATGTGGCCATTGCACGATTCAAATTCTTGGGCATATTGAGGCGCTTATAATTGAATGGTCATGCATGTATCCTCAATGCCATTATAATCTTGCTTTTTATTTCAGTGCGATGTCTATTTCGAATAAAAGCAGACTTCTGTTCATAAAGGCCCAGATAAGGTTAAAGACAGAGTGATTGCTTTGGAAGCGGAGGCTTTTCAGGAACCAACTGATCCGGCCATTTATAATTGGAGTAATTTTATTGAAAGTTTAGGATTGGTCCAACTATGTTTAGAAAGTCACTCTACCTCAAGCAGAATAATTACATAGACTAGTTCCTTTCGTTCTTTGATTTTATTTTTTTCAGTGGGTTATAGATTTTACATTGATATAAAATGTGAGTGATAATTGTATTTTATGATGTACATTGTCCTCGAAAAATGATAGCCAACAAGGCTATTTGAAAGGTTGCTATATTATGTATAACTCTGGGAAATAGATTTGCTTGGACAAAGACTAATGTGGAGTGTTTCAACCAGGCTTTGGGTGGCTTGCTTGTGAAAGACAGTGAATTGGTAATGTTCGTGTTAGATGACTATCACAAAAATATAGACTTCATTTTTGCGAAAATCTCCACTTTCCAGGGTAAATTTAATTGCCCTATTCAAAGCATCGGAGCAATCTGTGATGTACCAATTGCAAACAAAAAGAATTTAAGTTTCATCTTAAAGCAGTAAAAGGGGATGTAAATAACATCTCGAGATTAAAAACAGTATGATGCAATTGGCTTTGAAGCCACAATAATTCAGTTATGGCGCAGTGGCAAATATTTGGAGCCCTTGGAGATCAAGATGCCCGAAAGATCTGGTCTGTATATAACAGTCATATGACTAATCTGGTGGAGAAGAGTGATGTAAATCTGATCTGTGAAGGGGATCGGCTTGAATATGTTCAGGGTCTATATTTGTGTAAAGATTATTATGCCGGCTCTAAGAAATGGCTGAAATCAGAGTATGATTGCAGAAATTTGAAATTCACTGTGGATGATATATTAGTGATTAATAAATTAGAGCTATTGTTTGCCCCCGGCCCTTATGGTCTGGTGAATGTTACTACAAAACTGGCCCCAGAATTATGGGCACAGATCTCTTTTCGAATCTTTTTAAACATGGGTGCTAAGGGTGTGTTCCCACCTTCTTGGAAATCTTCCAACTCAATTCTGATTTTTAAAAAGGGTTCCTGTAATCTCCCGGGAAGCTATAGTTTATTAGCGATTGTTGGCTCACTTTCAAAGATTTTCTTGTACATACTTCTTAGAAAGCTAAATACCTGGGTTGATCAATGTAACATTTTTCACAATCAACAAATGGGTTTTTGGATTGGAGCAAATATGATGAGGTCTTTGGAATGGTATTTATCTTATGTGAGGATCACTAGGAACCAAAAGCAAATTTATATACATCTGCTTTGTTGATTTCGCTGGTGCCTTGGATACGGTAGATGGAAATCTTTTCTGGGAGAAAATGGAAAGATGGGGATTGGATAGATGAGTGATGCATTTTATACAGGAACACTATACAGATACTTGCTCACGATTTAGGTTAAATCAGGAACATTTGCTAACCACTACTATTCCGACTAATAAGGGTTTAAAACAGGTATGTGTCCTTGCCCCAATGTTCAATAACATTTGTTTCTGACCTTGGCGCCACTTTAAAAAACAGTCATGATTTCACTCCTAGAATTGGCCATCCCCTGGTGTGCTGGCTTTCGTATGCAGACGATACTTGTGCAGGATCACACCGAAGTACCAAAGCGTAGCATAACAGCTCTATCAATTTGCTGGAATAAATACATTAAGAATAAATTTAAATGAGACAAATGTCAGAATTATAAAAATCTGGAATAAAGGACAACATTATGACTGGAAAATTGAGAACAACCCTCTTGAATTAGCACATAAATGTTTATTTGGGCATCTATATATGTATATATCTTGAATGCAAACTTGTTAGCGAATGATATCTGTAATAAAGCTGATCAAATGTTTAAAGCTATAAAATCAGTAGGGGGTCCCTAGTGTGTTGTATTGTTTAGAAGCTCTGCAAAAAAGATATTCTTTGGTTAAATGTCCTGGAGAGTCAATTGTGGCATAATATATTGGGCATCTCCAAGTCTACTCCTCATGAAGCCATTTGCCTTGAATTAGGATAAGTCTCTCTTTTTACCAAGTGGAAGATATGCCTGTGCAATATGGTATTTAAAAATTGTAATAAATGACAAAGAATCTTGGTCACTTTTGGCAAATTTTAATATGGTTTTTAACAGTGATATGGGACATAAAATATATGCTGTTTGAGTATTTTACCAGAATAGACTATGAATTAATTGTGCCAATTAATCTGGACATACCATGTAAAGAATTGAAAAGCAAATCTGCAGTATGGGACTGAAGTAACAATTTTAGTAAGCTTTGTCGAAAAATGTACCTTTTAAGTATTATGTACAACAAGGAGTTCCGCTAAATCGACTGTTTAAATATATTGTGGTCACACAAAACACTAAGCTAAGGTGTTTCCTAATGAAACTATGCATCAATCATTTGCTCACAAATTATAGATTGGAGTAATATTCCTCGTTATGAAAGACGATGTAGATGTAAAGTATTTTAACCCTTGCCCCGCCCTGAAAGAATATTTAATGGGTTATGGAAATATAATACATGATGTAGGCAATATTCAATATGATCAATTGATTCTTTATATTTTCTTGTGAAGTATCATGTGTGAATACCGTTGTATATCATATATGGTTATTATTGGGGCAATTTTAACCTTCATCTGGACTTGCCTGACTCCTCAGGTTCTTTCCGCAACCTTTGCCACTCTCACCTTTCTATCCTTCCCTCTGGCCCCATACACACACCACAGGCCACACTTTGGATGCTCTCATCTCTACTGACATCCCTCTCACTACCTCCCTCTCTTGGACTGACCACTCTCTTCTCTCAACACACCTGAAGCTCTCCTCTTGCAGCAGTACATCTGGCACCGCCACTTGGCTTCAAAGTCACCAGACCCATGGAAAAAAAAGTGACAGTGGCTGGCTTTGCCGCCTCCTACTCTCCTCCACCCATCCCTTCGGCTGACTCCCACCCTGACGTAGCTCTCGCTAACCTCAATCTCTCTCATCTCCAACACACTTGACATTCCTGGCCATGTCATGAAGGTCCGACTGAAGTCTTCCAAAAAGTGCAACTCTTGGTATGACTTCAACCTGGCTGCCCTTAAACGCAAATGTAGGGCAGCTGAGCGGAAATGGAATGCGTCAGGCGAACCATCGGACAAATTGGCCGGCCGCCTCCTTCAAAGGCTTTATCGACTCTGCATCTGCACCAAGAAAAGAGTCTTTATTCAAGCCTGCATCTCTGCGACATCAAGCAACACAGCCGAAGTCTGCAAGGAACTGGCCAATCCTGCAGCATCCTCTTGTTCTGTCACCCCGGATCTTTGCTCGGCCCTGGCTGCACATTCAGCACAAAAAACAAATAAATCCTTTCCAACCTCTCTTCCACACCAGAGCATACACCAACATCAGACCCTCCCTTTGCCACTTCTCCTACCCTCTCTTCTTTTTCGCCCGTCGCACCGGATGAGGTCACGAGACCACTCGGATCTATGAAGGCTTCATCCAAATAGGTGAACCCTTACCCCTCTAAAACCATTAAAGACAATAGACTCCCTCACCCCAGCCTTGGCTGATCTCTGCAATCCCTCCTTTTCCCCTGGAGCTTTCCCAACTGCCCTGAAGCACTTCCTTGTGCACCCTCTGGTAAACAAACACCTCTGCCTACCCCACCATTCAGGCAAACTACCGCCCTATCTCCATCACTCCTTTCTTGGGCAAACTCCTGGAGAAACTGGCCATCTCTCAGCTGACCCTCCACACTGAATCTATTGGTTGCTTACACAACCATCAACCTGGCTTTAGAGCATCCAGAGGCACGGAAAATGCTCTTCTGAACACCCGTGAAGACCTGCTCTCAAATCTTGACACTAACACCTCCTCTATCCTCATTCTCCTTGACCACTTCGAGGGGATTGGGTCCTCCGACGTATTCCATATCTACGACATGTAATGACCACAGCTGTGCTGCTTTGGAAACTTTTTCGGCGTCTGCGTCCTGCGTCGATGCGCCGTCGTCGAGGACCTCCTCCGATGTCCGACGTCATCCAATGTGATAAGTAGGATGCACGACGCCCATAGCCTCAGTTCCGTTTTTTCCGCGAACGTGTTGCTTTGTGTTTCTCGGTTTAAACGCCTCGACTCTTTGGAGTTCTGTTCTCTCTCGGTTCTTCGAACCTGTTCGTTTGTGAAAATCCTTCTGAAGATGTCTACTTCGTCTTCGACCCCGCGTCCGGGTTTCAAGAAGTGCGGGGAGTGTGGGTCCAAGATGTCGGTGACGGACTCGCACGACGCCTGCCTCTGGTGCCTCGGGGAGGCCCACGACACGGATGACTGTATCGACTGCCAGTCGCTCACGTCCAAAGCCTTACGCGAACGTAAGAAGTTGTTGTCGGTAGGTCGGGTGTCCAAGCCCCGGAAGTCGAAGTCTGCGGGGCTTTCGACGGATGATTCGAGGGGTGACTCTCCGTGTCATCGTCGGAAGTCTCGTGGGTCTCCTTCTAGGAGTCGGTCTCGCCACTCCTCAGCCTCTTCGAGGCATTCTCGGAAGCGCCGTCACCGGTCGTCTTCCAGGTCCTCTTCGGAGGGCTCTGCCCGGCACGTCGCTTACCCCTCCAGCCGTGCGACGCCGGAGGAATGGGCTTCCTTCGGGAAGAAGATGCTGGCGATTCTTGAGTCGCAGGGTACTCAGCCGTCCGTGCCCCCGAGTGGGGTCGGTCGTGTGACACCGCTCGCAAGAGTGGTCGGCACGAGTCACAGGAGAGGTCCCGTTCGGACAAGGGGACTCGTTCTCGGCGTACCCGTTCCAGGTCCCGGTCCTCGACGCGTTCGAGACCGTGTGCTCCTGTGAGGTCTTCGAAGAAGGCATCGACGTCTGTGGCGTCGAGGGCGTCGACAGGCTTTCTCGAGGCTCTGGCTCCGAGGAAGTCGTCGATGCCGTCGGCGCTCAGGTCGTCGAGGGACACGCTCGGGGCCCCGGCCTTTAGGGCTGTGTCGACGCCGCCGGTTCTGGAGGCGCTGCATCTGATGTCGACGCCGATTTCCTCGACGTCAACGCCGATCCTCTCGGCGCCGGTGCCGGTTCTCTCGACGCTGGCGCCGATTCGTTCGACGCCTTTCGTGTCGGAGGTACCCCAGGGCACGGGTGGACCCCCTAGGAAGGCTCTGGTTAAGAGCAAGCACTCTCAAGTGCCTTCTTTTCGCCACCTGGACTATATTTCAGAGGCGGATGAGGATTCTGATGGCCTGGTTCCTAGTCAGGTTCCGGATGAAATTGTCTCGGGCCATAGTCAGTTTGACGAGTTGAGACAGTCACTGCATGATGCCAGTGGACTGGACACCTCTCCGGAGGTGGAGTTTTGTAGACCTGAACCTGGCTCCCATGCTAATTCCTCGTACCGGCGCCTTATGGCTAGGGTTTGAGTACTTGGGATGGTCTGCTCCCCCAGGGGAGTTTGTGCAGGATGATCTGACCAACATCCTTGATGTTGGTCCCCCAACTGACCCTGTTCTGCCGTTCCATGTGGCTTTACAGAGAAGGGTGGCGGCGGCTTGGACTGCTCCGGAGAGTCTCCCGGCGGTGGGCAGATCCATGTCACGAAAATACCGTCCAGCCAGTGGCGACCCCTGCTACTTGACCAGGCACCCCACTCCGGAGAGTTTGGTGGTGCGGCCACGGGCCCGGCGAAGCAGGCGTCGTACCCTACCATCCCTCCTGATAGGGACGACAAACGTTTTGATGGTTGGGCGAAGAAAGTGTTTTCTTCTGGTGGTGTGGCGCTTCAGGCGGCCAACTCCATTTGTGCCTTGTCACGTTTCACGCACACTCTGTGGAACTGTGTTGCGTTAGCGGCTGAACATGTTCCCGAAGGGGACGAACGGGATAGTTTCCTTGCTATGGTCCAGGATGGTAAGGATGCCATGTGTGAGTCCGTTCAGTCGGGTTTGGACTTAGCTGAATGCGTCCGTAGGTCCATGGCGGCGAGCACCGTGATACGCAGGTTTGCGTGGTTGCGGAAGTCGGGGTTTGCTCCTGATGTGCAGTCCCGGCTCCTCAACATGCCCTTTGACGGTGAACACCTTTTTGGCAGCAAGGCTGACGAGAGCCTTGAGAGGTTGCAGACCTCAAAAGCTGCAGCGAAGTCGTTGGGCGCTGCAGTTCGCCAACCTCCGCCTTTTTGTCCTAGGGGACAGCAGTGGAGGGGTGGTTCCTTTCGCTATTACTCATCCTTCAGTAAAGCGAGAGGAGCTGGCAGTCAAAGAGGCCAACGCAGGGGTACCAGAGGTGGACGACAGGGTACCCGTGGTGCCAAGGCCGCTCGGGCAGTTGCCTCTTTGCCCTCAGGTAACGCCGCAGCCGCTCCCACTCTGTCGTGAGGCCGTGTCCCATGGTTCGCCGGTTGGGGGAAGGCTGGCGCAGCATCTTGTAGAGTGGCAAGCCATTACTTCAGATGTGTGGGTTCTGGAGATCATAACCCACGGCTACTGTCTTCCTTTTCGGCACAGGCCTCGCGACAATCCACCGGGGAACCTCTCTTTGCAGAGTCCGGATCCGCTCCTTGCGCAGGAAATTCAAGCCCTGCTGGAGAAAGGCGCCATAGAACTGGTGCCTGTAGCGGAGAGGAACAAGGGATGGTATTCCCCTTATTTTTTGATTTTGAAGAAAGACGGGGGATTGAGACCCATCATGGACTTGCGCGGTTTGAACAAACTCCTCAGGAAGGACAAGTTCAAGATGGTTACTCTCTCTCAAGTCCTCCAGGCCCTTCAGCTTCAGGACTGGTTGGTGTCACTCGACCTCAAGGATGCTTACTTCCATGTGCCGATCCATCCCAAGCACAAGTACCTGAGGTTCGCGGTTGGCGACTCGCACTTTCAGTTTCGGGTCCTGCCGTTCGGATTGACCTCCGCCCCGAGGGTCTTCACCAAGCTCATGGTGGTGGTGGCAGCGCATCTCAGGCAAGGGGGGATTCACGTCTACCCCTACCTGGACGATTGGTTGATCAGGGGGAGCTCTCCCGAGCAAGTCCTGGATCATCTATCGGTCACCTGTCGCTCCCTTCACAGGCTGGGCTTCTCCCTCAATTTAAAGAAGTCCCATTTGACGCCAACGCAGCGGCTCCAGTACATCGGAGCAGTGCTCGACACTTCCCTGGGGCAGTGTTTTCCTCCCCAGGTGAGGGCTCTTCACATTCAGCAGATGGTGCACAAGTTTCAGCATGCCCAGACGCTCCCAGCGTTCGTGTTCTTGAGGTTGCTCGGCATCATGGCATCCTGCATTCTTCTGGTGCCAGAGGCTCGCCTGCGGATGAGATCTTTGCAGTGGGCACTCAAGACGCAATGGTCGCAGTCCTCCGGCAGGATGTCGGACTCGATTCAGGTGCCGTCCTCGGTCGCCCGGGACCTTCGGTGGTGGGCCGTCGAAGGCAACTTGATGAAGGGGGCTCCATTTTGGCTTCCCTGGCCGGAGGTGACGATTGTGACGGATGCATCCCTCACGGGATGGGGAGCTCATGCCAACGGGCTGACAGTCAGCGGTCGTTGGTCTCCGTCGGAGTCCAGACTCCATATCAATCTGTTGGCGCTGAGGGCCATCAGGCTGGCCCTGAAGACTTTTCTGCCGTCTGTGCGAGGGAAGCATGTCCTGATCCTGACGGACAACACAGTGGCCATGCACTACCTCAACAAAAAGGGGGGGCAGGGTCACTTCCTCTGTGCAGGGAGGCGATGCAGCTCGAGTTCTGGGCCATCCAGCAGGAAGTTTCGATCTCGGCAGTTCATGTGGCCGGAGCCGAAAACGTGACGGCGGACGCTCTGAGCAGGCAGAGCGCGATCTCTCACGAGTGGGCGTTGGCTCAGGAGATTCTCCTGGAGATCTTCGCCCTTTGGGGGACCCCTCAAGTGGATGTCTTCGCCTCCAGTGTCAACCGGAAGTGCGAAAGGTTTTGCTCGCAGGAATTTCCTCCAAAAGGAGCCTTAGTGGTCATTCCCACTGCTGTACGCGTTTCATCCAGTCCCCGTCATTCCGCAAGTGCTGCGGAGGTTACGGAAGTTCGGTTCCCGGATGATCCTCATTGCCCCGGCGTGGGCTCGGAGGACGTGGTACCCGGACCTTCTCGACTTATCCATCTTCCCTCCACGTCGTCCTCCCTACCGAGACGATCTGCTCTCGCGGGAGGGTGGTCAGGTTCTCCATCCAGAGGTCAGATCCCTCAACCTTCACGCTTGGCTTCTGAGAGGTTGAGGTATAAGGAATGGGACCTCCCTGAGGACGTGATGGAGGTGTTGCTTTCGGCCCGGAGGCCAGCAACAAAGTCTCTGTACCGTTGCCGTTGGCGTAAGTTCTGCGACTGGTGCAGAGTTCAGAATGTGGATCCTTTTGCATATGACATCCCCATGGTTCTGTCCTTTTTACTTTCTTTGGCCCACAGGGGCTTGCAAGTGGGTACCGTTAAGGGTTACCTGGCGGCGCTGTCCATCTTTAAGCGCTCGTCTGAAGAGTGTTCTTACTTTAAAATCCCTTTGATTTCACATTTCCTGAAAGGGCTCACTAATGTGTTCCCTCCGTCACCTTTCCTGGTGCCCGGGTGGGATTTGAACCTTGTTCTTAAGTTTCTTATGGGTGCTCCGTTTGAGCCTTTACATTCTTGCCCTTTGAGGCTGTTAACTCTGAAAACTGTGTTTTTAGTTGCGGTTACTTCCGCTCGCAGAGTGAGTGAGTTACAGGCACTTTCAGTTAAGCCTCCCTTCACTGTATTTCACAAGGACAGGGTTGTCCTTAGAGTTCGTCCTTCTTTTCTTCCGAAGGTAGTGACGGAATTTCATTTGGCCCAGAAGGTTGTTCTTCCGGCATTCTATCCTCCTCTGCATCCTGGTAAGGAAGAGGAGAGGCTCCATAGGCTTGATCCTAGGAGAGCTTTAAGCTTTTATGTTTCACGCATGTCCCGGGTCAGAGTGGATGATCAACTCTTTATTGGTTACGCTGGAAAGCGTTTGGGGCAAGCTGTGACGAAACAGACTTTGTCTCGCTGGATTATTTTGGCCATCTCGGAGTGCTACCGCTTGGCGGGTAAGGACCCACCGGTTGGCTTGCGGGCCCATTCTACCAGGGGTATGGCTGCGTCTACTGCCCTGCAGAGGGGTGTTCCTATTCGCAACATCTGTGATGCAGCCACCTGGGCTTCAGTACATACATTTGTACGTCACTATTCCCTCGATTCCATCCGAGCACAGGATCTGGCCTTTGGCAAGGCGGTCCTTTGCTCTGCTATTTGATTGGCTATTCTACATTTTGATTCTAAATTCTTTCCCTCCTCCTTGCTTTGGTACTGCTTTGGGAGTCTGTCGTAGATATGGAATACGTCGGAGGACCCAATCCTCTCGAAGAACAAGTTACTTTCTTACCTGGTAACGTTCTTTCGATGGGATGGTCCGACGACGTATTCCATATCGCTCCCGCCCTGCCTTCCCCGCTGCAGAATTTCCTTTGCGATTGCAGCTTACGTTCCGCAAGGCTTTGTGTCTGACTGGCGGGAAAAAACTACAACTGAGGCTATGGGCGTCGTGCGCTCTACTTATCACATCGGATGACGTCGGAGGAGGTCCTCGACGACGGCGCATCGACGTCATCGACGCAGGACGCAGACGCCGAAAAAGTTTCCTAAGCAGCACAGCTGTGGTGATTACATGTCGTAGATATGGAATACGTCGTCGGACCATCCCATCGAAAGAACGTTACCAGGTAAGAAAGTAACTTGTCCTTCTCTGCCTTTGACACAGTTAACCACGACATCCTGGTCGCACGTATCCGTGACACCCTGGGAATCGCAGGTCAGGCTCTGGCGTGGTTAACCTCCTTCCTCTGCCTGCCCATCCAAGGTTGAACTCGGAGCCTTTCACTAAACTATCACTCTCTCAACCTGTGGCGTTCCCCAGGGACCTAACCTATCCCCCTGGTTCTTCAACGTCTATATGGCTGCCCTGGCACGTGTGATTGCCACTTTTGCCTCTAACTTCCAGTGCTACGCGGATGACACGCAACTATCTTTCAGGCTATCCTCTGCTGCCTCCTCCGCTCATATCTGACTGCCTCTCCGCTATTCAGTCTTGGTATGCTGCAAACGACCTCTGCCTCAACGCCACTAAGACTGAGATCATTCGCATTGGGACCCCTGCTCCCGCTTTCCCACTCTCGCTCTGGCCGTCATCCCTTTGCCCTGTACCCACACCCACCTGCAAAGCAAGAAACCTCAGGGTCATCTTTAACTCTCTCCTTCCCCTCTCACTTTTCAGACCTCTCTAAAAATCTATCAGCTTCAGCTCCTCAGAAGTACTCTACCTTTTCTCACTTTCCCCCAGAGCCTAACTGTCTCCAGAGCTCTGGTTCTTGCCAGGCTGGACTATTGCAACACAGCCTCTTCCTCAAACTCCCTTCTGCCCTGCGCCCACTCATCCAGAACAGAACCCCCAGACGATCCTTGGCCTCAAGCCCAGATACCGCATCTCTCCAGTGCTGAAATCCCTACACTACCTCCCTTTGTCTGCAAAGATCACATTCAAGACCCTTTGTATTGTTCACAAGGCTTTCTGGGGCCTGGGACCTACCTACCTACCTACCTGCAATGCTGCCTACCTAAATACTGTCCCTCACAATCCCTCCGCTTGTCTACCTCCAATCTTCTGCGAGTGAGCCTGTTCTCCAAGCAGAGATTTGGAGGGAGATCCTTATCGTCAGCAGGTGCCTCCCTCTGGAATAGCCGCCCTCTGTCTTGAGCCAGATCTCCATAAATTCTTGAGACTCCTCAAGACTTTCCTCTTCGCCTCTTCCTTCTCTCTCCCTCAACCCTGCTAACCTAGTTCTGTTTTTCCCCTCTCCCTCCTCTTCCTTACATCACGCTGACTGGCTGTTGGGTGTACTCCAGAGTCTCACTGATCCCCGGCACCCCTCCAGACCTCTTTCGCACTTGCCCCAGGGCCCTACACCCCACCCACACTCAATGCACTTGTGAAGTAACCCTAGAGAGTGGCTCTCTCTGGACTCGCCCCAGTCTCAACCGACTTGGTGCATTTCCCCCACTCCCCCCTCCCTCCTGTGAACCTCTGTGCACTTGCTCGATCTGAAGGCACCACACCTGAAGATCATATGTATGTTCTATCTTGTCTTCACCCCTTAATTGCACTGTAAAAACTGCAGAATCACTGCCAGGCCCATTTACTGTCTCCCAAACTGTTAAATGTATTTTTTTTACTCACTTACTTTACCTGTGCAGACTATTATCTCAGAATTTCAAGGACTCTGAGCGACTGTTTTTTCCCCCATGTTCCCACCCTCCTTAAGCGTTTTGAAACACTTGCCTGTGTATAGGCACTATATAAATAAACAATACCATACCATACCTATTAGAGAGGACATAGTTTTAAAACTATTTTTTATAGTGATTTTATTCTTAGTCTAAGCGAATTTGGGATTTTTGTATTGTATGTTAAGTTGCTTTTTTAAATTATGCCATGTATTTATGTAAGGATTGATTATGGATTATATGTATTCTTAATTTCTAAATGTGTTATTTGGAATGTTATTTATAATTATACATGTGTTGTAAATGATTTTTTTTACCAACTCACCAATAAAAAAATGTAATTACACTATGTATAGAGTCACGAACAAGTGTGCATGTTCATGGTTAAGCACCAGGACAGTTGGCATTTATTGTACTGAAATACACAGGAGAGGTCATAGTCTGTTTTTTAAATAGATTAATGGTATATAGCAGCCACATTATTAAAAACACACATTTGTATATCTAGTATGTATTCAACTTGTAAATGCATTAAACAGAAAAAAAATATTTTTGAAAGTCTAATATCCCTAGGGTGCACCATATACTGAGGTAAACTGGAGGCCATTAGGTGTGTTGCGTAAAATTACTTACCAGCAGCAAGCTACTTTCATTGCATCCATATGGAATGCATAAAGTAGATGTTCAATTTGTCAAATGAGTTAAAAGACCTGTAGGATGACATTTCATCTGAAAAAGTACTTTCCCAAAAACGATGCCGCTTGAGCATAACACTTTTGTCATAGATTTGTATTAAGCATCAGTCTGTTTCACAGGCACATGTTTGTACAAAAAATCTGAAAAAATATTCTCTTGGTAATTGTTCCAGCCTCATTTCGAAAGAATGATAAAATGCTTGAAAGAAATTCAATGTCTAGCTGAAGAAAATCCCAGCAGTCAAGACACCTTTAAAGCTAATCTCATTGACGAATAGTATCATGCAGTGGTCCTTCTTTGCAAAGCATGCGTTTGTATAAATTATAGCGCAATACTACATCGAAAAATTTTCTTCAAAATGAAACCTCTACTGAGAAATTAAAAATAGTTTAACCATGTAAAACTATCCTTTCAATCTGCTGTCATTGGCGAAAAGAAATACCACTAGCTCCTTTTGAGACATCTGAAAGCAGCCTTACAAATGACAAATTTAAACTGTACAAACGAATGTTAGAAGATGAGCTTCACCAAG
Source organism: Ambystoma mexicanum (assembly GCF_040938575.1). Lineage (NCBI taxonomy): Eukaryota > Metazoa > Chordata > Amphibia > Caudata > Ambystomatidae > Ambystoma > Ambystoma mexicanum. The sequence continues at coordinate 177,234,398 of NC_090934.1, forward strand.
AAGAATAAATATTAACACAGATTGGTAAAGAAACTCCTAAAGCGGGTCAGCCATCCCTTGTAGGTAGCCACGAGTTGGTGAACCACTTATTCAAAATGAATGAGTTTATTTAAATGAAGCAAGCAGAAATATCAGTTGGTGAGGTAAAATAAACACCATGGTACAATCCAGGCAATCAGAAAGATGTATCTGTGCTTGTATCACTGTTAAAGGATGAGCAACTCTGCATTCACCTGGAGGTTACTGAACAAATAGAACACTGATTACACAGTTAAAACAAAATGTACAGCTAATGATGACCAATCCGCCCCCCTCCCCTTACTCCATTTTATATAGGTGGTGAAGTTTTGGCAAAAACCTATAATAGTCTGTTCATTTTCACATGAAAAAACAAATAGCCTCTTGTGTGTTACAGCCCCCACAGGACTAGCTGCTTACAAAATAGGAGATGTTTACATGACTTTCTACTGCCCCCAGTTGAGCATCAAAACAAACTAGAGTGCTATAAATGTTTGATCCTATCATTGTATTTGGCAATCTCCTTCAATGAACACCAGTCAAAGGCAACCTGTATTACAAACGTTGGGTCATAAAGAGTGTTGTATGGCGTGGACAGGGTGTATCATTCTCTGCATTTTGTAATGCTATGATCTGGCTTGTTAGGAGGTCCCTGAGGCACTCGGGGCTCACTCTATCAGAGGGTAGGCACCGACCTCGGCTTTGCAATGTGGAGTCCCTGTTGTGGATATTTGCCAAGCTGCTACGTGGGCTTCATTGCACACTTTCGCTAAACATTACTCCAGGAGTCTGTCAGACACTCATTTTGGCAAGCTAACCATCAGAGTTTTCTGGTTTAGGTGGTGCCATTACTATCCTCCCTCCTCCAGGTCTATGTACTACTGTGGGAGTCTACCAAAGATGAGGGGTCCGTGAGAGGAAGGAGTCGTTATGAGAACAAATTACTTAACTCTCTGTAATGTTCTTTCTGATGGCCGTCCCTCCTATGTATACCTCATCGCCTTCCCTGCCTACCCCAATTAGCGGGTAGCTAACACACCTTGGTTCTGCGGTCCCTCAGCATCTGTGCTAGGGGAAAAAGGTTGGAACTAAGGTCACGGGCTGTGGATCTGCTTAGACTCTCATGCGTTGCATAGGCCGATATCTAGTGGTTAGTGCAGAGTATTGCATGACTTGATTTTGAAATTCGAAAAGGGGCAATACTATCCGTGTGACGTGTATTGTACAAAACTTGCTTCACGTGTTGAGTTCCTCAGATTGTTTTTTTCCTCCTTCATAGGCTGTCACACTTTGCGTAGTTCCTAGCTTTAGAGCTAGCGCGCTATATATATATATTTCTGATGTTTGTTAATCTGCTTAGAATCACATGCTGTGCATAGGTCCGACATCCAGTGGTCACTGCGGAGTATTGCATTTTGTTTTTCGTAGTCGAAAAACGGGACGTCGACAAGGCGTGTCTGTAACACTATCCCTATAGTGACGTGTGTTGTACCCACAATCCCTCACGCGTCAAGGTCCCTCAGATTGTTTTTTTCCGCCCAGCTTCTGGTCGCCTTACGCGGAGCTCCTAGAGAGACATTGCAAAATACTTACTACGGACCTCGGTCCTTAATTATACTTATTATATTGTTAAGGATCCCTCCACTCGACGTTAGCTGTGAAGCTGTTTCTCCGCCGAGCAAGTGTTCGACGGAGGGGAAGAGACGAAGGGGATCCTTCGGCGCTGCTGAACACTTGGCCTGGTCTCGCCGGCCAACATACAGTAGGGAGAGTGGGGGTTCGAACTTTTATCTTCTCTTTCTTTCTCCCCTATCTTTCCCTTGGGGTTATCACCAGTTATTATTGCCTCAGCTATGGAGAGGACACCTTTTAAGTTTTGCCCACGCTGTAGGGGCAAATACACTTGGAAGGATAAACACAAGCTCTGTAATCGTTGCTTACCCCTCGATCATAAGGAGGACAGCTGCGCGGCCTGTAAGCTCTTGAAACCAAGAACTCTTAAAGAACGGAAAGTTAAGAGGTGGGCGGACTACGCTATGTCGAAATCAGTTTCCTCACCCGCCGCCGCTGTTACAGAAAGTGACGAGGAGGGTGATAACTCGACGTCCGTTACGGAAGTCATTAACCCCCAGAAGGAGCACTCGCGCTCCTCGACGTCCGTCCCCGGCCCCGACGGGCTCGGCTCACGCCCTGCTTATGGGGATGAACACCCCGGCGACAAGAACGCACATAGACCCCATAGGCCTAAGCACACAACCCACGGCTCTTCTTCGTCAAAGACGAAGGATCCATCAGCGCCAAAAGGGACGCAGGGCACTCCGGCGTCTACCTCAGACCGTAAGGGTCTCAAGCCCCACCCGCAAACGCAGCCGCGACCAGCGATTGGGCTTTCATCAAACACGGGCGCTACCTCAAAAACATCCGACGTAACGCTCCATAGAGCAGCCGTCGAGAAACAACGCGTAACGCAGGCAACGTCGACACCAGAGCCCTCTACTGACGAACTTGTTGTCGAGAGCCTGGCGAGAATTGTTTCCGAAGACAAACGTAAGCGGACGACGAAACAGACGTCGAATACCGCACCAAAAGCTATAGAAATGCCGAAAAAGCACAAGAGTAGCCAGGAACTGCCCCCTTCATCTAAGGGCACTTCTGAACTACCGGAGGGCTTTTCTGAGGGCAACGGAAACCTTTTGTCGACGTTGTGGGAGCGTTCTAGGCTTTTGGAAGGTGAAAACACTGATTTCCCCCCTCTAGACTATTCAGGGGTCCCCCATGAGACCCTTGAAAGACTCCATTCTTGTATGGAGAAAATGGAAAGGTTTTTGGGAAGCCAAAACCCACCCACACCCAAAAGACCAAGAGAATGGCCCCAGGATGACCCTAGGGTCAAGATTCCTAGGCTGTTTCCCCCTTCTACAGACGCATATGACCTCACTGAGGAGGAGCAATACCTCCAGGAAGATGAGGAGTGTTTGGGTGGAGAGGAAGAACATGAGGAAGAGGAGTTTGAAGAAGATCCTTACACTAGTGCAGGAGCTTTTGAAGAAGATACAGCTACCTCGCAGCCCTGGCAATCCCCATCAGTGCAGCCTTGGCAATCCCCATCTGTGCACTCAGACCCTGATGCCTTTCACCCTTCTCCTCTCAAGCATTCACCTATTGGAAACACCTCTCCCATAGATGACCAACCTTCACTTAATGCACTATTGCGCAAGGCAGCAGCGCATTTTGAAATAGACACAGGGGAAACTCTTCCTGACATAGACTTTGTAGAAAAAGTTATTAAAGAAAAACCCCCTGTTAGTCAGTCTATTCCGCTCCTGGCTTCTATAAAGAGAATAATAACTCCTTCCCTTTCCAATCCTGCATTAGTCAGAGGGGTAAACCCTCGGATAGAAAAGCTCTTCAGCCCTTCGTCCCCTGACCCCTTGTACATCAGAGGACATTCTATTCCGGACTCCCTTGTAGTTACTAATACAAGAAAAAGAGCGGGGGTACCACTATCCACTAGTGAGGCACCACCTGACAGAGAGGGCAAGAAGCTCTATGCACTTGGGAAGAGAATCACGACCTCCGCAGCCTTCTCAACTAGGATTGCAAATAACAATTCCCTACTAGCTAGCTACGCAGATGCACAGTGGAGCAAGCTGCGCAGCGAAGCAGAGGACGCACCAGAACCCCTGCGTTCACGCCTGTTAGCTATCATCTCAGAGGGAACTCTTGTAAACCAGGGCATCGTAAAGAACTCCTTAGATGCCGCAGAGACGGCTGGCCGTTCCCTGGTTCAGGGAATACTTATCAAACGCCATGTCTGGCTGCGCAATTCGGGATTTAAGCCGGAAACCCAGGCTTCCCTGATAAATAAGCCCATAGAACAAACACATCTGTTTGGGATAGCAGTTGATGAGGCCCTAGAACATGCGAAGAAGGAGTTTGATACCATCAAGACTCTTGACCAAATTTCTAGGCCCCCTAACAGACGCGGCTATGGCAATAGACGCTCCTTTCGTGGCCAACGCCAGCAAAACCAACAGCAATTTTACTCTGCTACCAACTGGCCCTCTAACCAGGGTAACAACCAGTTCAGTCAAAGAGACCAACGCCGTGGCAAAGGAAGAGGTCGCGGCTCCAGCCCCAAAGGTTCCACGCCCAATACCAACAAATGACCCGAAGATTCGGGTCCCCTCACCGGTCGGGGGCCGGCTAACATCGTTCCTATCAGCATGGGAGGAAATATCGTCAGACCGCTGGGTTTTATCCACCATAGCCCACGGATACTGCATCGAATTCAACGGTTCCCCGAAGTACAGACCCCCAAGGAACCGACGCATGACACCGGAGCACCTCACCATTCTTCTTCAAGAAGTAGAAGAGCTACTGAAAAAAGAAGCTATAGAGGCTGTCCCCCTATCTCAGGTAACAGAAGGTATTTATTCAGTGTAATTCCTTGTACCCAAAAAGGACTTAACCATGCGCCCTGTATTAGATCTGAGCCCAGCGAACAAGTTTGTCAAACCCCAAAAGTTTCGTATGGTGACCTTGCAGGAAGTAATCCCACTGTGAAGTAATCCCACTGTTATCACAAGGGGATTACATGACAACACTAGACATGAAAGATGCATACTTTCATATTTTAATGTTGCCAGCGCACAGAAAATACCTCAGGTTCAAGATAGAGAACAAGCACTACCAGTTCAGAGTACTACCCTTCTGGATAGCATCTGCACCAAGGGTATTCATGAAAGTACTGGCAGTGGCAGCGGCCCACCTACGCAGGTTATCCATCCCGGTATACCCTTACCTCGACGACTGGCTCATAACAGGGGATTCTTACGAAACATGCTTCTCCAATACCCAAAAGACCGTAGACCATTTGTCCCAACTGGGCTTCTCCTTCAACGAAAAGAAGTCCAGCTTAGACCCCAGCCAAATCAAACAATTCCTAGGGGCTCTAATTCAAACAAAGGACGGCCTTGTCTTACCCTCCAACGAGAGGGTCCAAAACATGCTGTTTCAGATCCCACATTATGTGGCAGGTCGAGAGGTGGCGGTACGCAAAGCAGTGCGCTTGCTAGGGATGATGGCGTCATGTATTTATTTGGTACCTCACGCGCGCCTGCGCCCAATGCAAGAGTGGCTCTACAGCCAGTGGTGTCAGGCCAGCGGACAATGGGACGATCTAGTGGTGGTCTCACAGGGCTTGGTTCTCTCGCTACGGTGGTGGACAAAAGAAAACCTGTTATTAGGGAAAACTTTTGCCACACCCGCAGTGGAGGCCACTCTAACCACAGACGCATCCCTTACAGGATGGGGAGCTCACCTATCCCATCAGACTGCTCACGGAGTCTGGACTCCGAGCTTAGCATCCAAGCATATAAACCTGCTGGAACTACTAGCGGTGTTCAAAGCACTGAAAGCCTTTCAGGAACACTTACAAGGAAAGACAGTGATGGTCCTGACAGACAGCACCACAGCCATGTACTACCTCAACAAGCAAGGGCGCACTCACTCTCCAGGACTGTCCAAGCTGTCCCAGAATATATGGAAGCGGTCTCTCAAACACAACATGTTCCTACTATCACAACATGTACCAGGGGAACTCAATCTGCTAGCAGACAAACTCAGCAGAGACATCCCCCTGCCCGAAGAGTACGAATGGCAATTGCACGAAGACATCGTCTTAGACGTCTTCACGCAATGGGGATTCCTGGAAATAGACCTGTTCGCAACCCTGGAGAACTCACAATGCCAAAGTTACGCCTCCAGGTACCCCCAGAACCAGTCCAAGGGGAACGCTCTGTCGATTCAATGGTCAGGGAAATTTGTTTACGCCTTTCCACCGACACCCCTTCTCAACAAAGTGGTGCACAAGATGCACCAGGAGCAGCTTACCATGATACTAGTGGCCCCAATGGGGGCCCGGCAGCCATGGTTCGCTCACTTGATGGAGATGTCCCTATCTCCCCCAGTGAAACTTCCCTGCCCGTACAACATGCTGTCACAAGACAAGGGCAGGACACTGCATCCATGCCCTCAGACCATGAACTTAGCAGCCTGGCTCCTGAGATCATAGAATTTGGACATTTACAACTCCCGCAGAGATGTATGGACATCCTCAGGGAAGCCAGAAAACCTAATACTCGCCACTGCTATTCTAGCAAGTGGAAAAGATTTGTCATCTGGTGTAGAGGTAAGAGCATCAACCCGGTTGACTGCTCTCTCACTAACATTGTTCTGTACTTGACCCATTTACTGGATTCAGGTCTAGTGTTCAATTCCATTAAAGTCCACCTAGCGGCACTTTCTGCATACACCACTTCCCAACTTAGTGTCGTGGTGGAAGATACCAGTTATCAAGGCCTTCATGGAAGGGGTAAAGAGAATACACCCTCCGATAGCTAACCCAGCTCCTGGATGGGACTTAAATGTGGTACTTTCTAGACTCATGGGCCCTCCTTTCGAACCCATGCACAAGGCAACTCATAAAGACCTCTCTCTTAAGACTGCTTTCCTAATAGCTATCACCTCCATTAGGAGAGTAAGTGAACTACAGGCTCTTTCTGTACTAGACCCCTTCGTAACAGTTCACAAGGATAAGGTGGTTCTACGCACACACCCAAGGTTTGCATCAAAATTCATCTCGAAATTTCATGTAAACCAGTCAATAGAACTACCAAAGTTCTTTCAAAACCCTTCCAGCTTGGGAGAAAAAAGTCTGCATACACTAGATGTACGCAGAGCTGTCCTGTTCTACATGGAAAGAACCAGACCACTGAGAAAGACTAATCAGTTCTTTGTCTCTGTGGCAGCAAGAAGAGAAGGAGATGCAGTTTCAAAGTCCACTATATCTAGATGGATTGTTCAATGCATCACTCTCTGTTTCTCTCTTGCTAAGAGAGAACTACCCTTCAAGCCAAGAGCACATTCCACTCGAGGCACTGGGGCTTCCATAGCGTTCATTGCAAATGTTCCCCTTGAGTCCATCTGCAAAGCGGCTACCTGGAGTTCTGTGCACACCTTTACAAAACACTACTGTCTAGATGCACATTCTAGATCTGACTCCCAGGTGGGACAGGCAGTATTAAGACATCTTTTCTCTACTGTTCGTTCTCATAACCCACCGCCAACTCCGGGTACTGCTCGCTAGTCTATGCACAGCATGTGATTCTAAGCAGATTAACAAACATCAGAAGACAATGCATTACTTACCGTAAAAGCATTTCTGATGGTTGTATCTGCTTAGATTCACATGCGCCCACCCTTCCTCCCCGCTCGGATGGAAGGAACATAGACATCTTTCTACATCTCTCTATTTTCTGTACTCACTCACGTATAGAAGGCTCCCTCAGGGCAGAAAAATACAAACAGAGGGACCTCGACGCGTGCGGGATTGTGGGTACAACACACGTCACTATAGGGATAGTGTTACAGACACGCCTTGTCGACGTCCCCTTTTTCGACTACGAAAAACAAAATGCAATACTCCGCAGTGACCACTGGATGTCGGACCTATGCACAGCATGTGAATCTAAGCAGATACAACCATCAGAAATGCTTTTACGGTAAGTAATGCATTGTCATATATATCAACCCTGCTTATCAACAGTACTTCTCGCCGATCAACCGATACAGCGCTATTTGGCAACGCTTCTTCAGATGACTGAAGTTTTTCTCGACGACCAATCACTGGCTTCGGCCTACACCAGGCTGCAGCCTTCACAGTAGGGGTATTGGGGGAAATCGACATTACTTTTATATACATTTAGAGACTGTCTCTGCTTGCACTTCCCTTTTATACTTGTGGTCCGGCTGCCCTTTCTTGAGTGAAATATAGCCATTAGAAGGTGTATAGAAAAGCCACACTAGTAAGTAGATGGATTACCCCTTTTGTGTTATAAAAAATACCCTTATTTCTAGTTATGGAAAAACACGGTTTGTTTTGCCCCTCGGGAAATTCTTATGGAAAGTCACATACATGTGCAATCACGGTCTCCTTCGATCACTCCGAAAAGCTCTGTAGAGCGTGTAAACTCTTTGCTCCAAAGAAGTTACAAGATGGATGCATTAAGCGGTCAGCGGCCTGCATCATGCAGGCTGAGGCCTCATCAGATTATCCCACCGGCACACAGAAGTCTTGTGAAGAAGAGGGCAGCTACGTGCCTTTAGTGACATCAAAGCCACAGTTAGGGAGTCGACCGACTCCAACATGCTAGTTGCCAACTTCGTATGGCAGGCTTCTCATTCTGCTGTGGAGACAACACCTGGTGACAAAAGCACACCCATAGACACAAACACGGGTTACTCATAAACACACTAAGCACACAGCTCCCAGCCCAACTTCGACAAAGTTGTCAAAAGTTGGCCCTGCAATACCAAATGGCACTGTTAGTGCTACTGACTTGACGCTTCGGAAGTCCACTGCGCCTACAACCTCAGGTTCAGCTCATTACTCGGTATTAAACGGATGCCGAGCACCATGGTTACTGCATTTATAATTTTGACGGATACGGTTTCTCACGCTTCTACACCTAAACAGACTCTGAAACCACCGTCTAGTGCAGGCACATCAAAACAACCGTCAAAATCGTCGACTGGTATAAGCGTTCCCAAACAGCCGTCAAACTATTCAGAGGCTTTACACCAGAATTCCCATTTAGATCCAGAAGACCTAGTGTTTCCTCTAAAAGACAAACCCAGACAGGCACCTGGACCAAGCCACGATTTGAAGAAGCAGAGGACAAGGTTTCTTCATTTGTTAACTTTTTAGAAAAGCAAACTATTAAACAGAAATGTGCCCATGAGGGAGGTGAACCTCCAGCAAAAACACCAAGAATAGACAGCGTCATTAATTTTGATGAGTCAGGTTACAGATATCACAATTCACCCGCGCATGGGAGCAGATCATAATAGACCAGTGGGTGCTATCTACTGTGTGCAAGGGCTATTACATAGAAGTTCTGGAAATACTGCGCTACCATCCGCCGAGATCCAGAAGAATGTCACAAGAACATCAGCAGATACTCCAATCAGAAGTCAAGTCTTTTTCTAGAAAAAGGATCTATAAAGCTGGTTCCCCTACATGAGGTAAACAAGGGTATTTATTCACTGCACTGACTTGTTCCAAAGAAAGTCTCAACTATGCGCTCTGTGTTAGACATGTGTCCCGCAAATGGGTTTATGTCAAACCACTGAAATTCAGAATGACAACCCTACAGGAGCAAATTCCTCTCCTAAAAAAGGGGATTTACAAGGCAACATTGGACATGAACGATGCATACTTACATATTTCAATGTTGCCAGCACACAAAGTACTTCCGGTTCAAAGTAGGATCCACTCACTACCAGATCAATGTGATACCTTTCGGCATAGCCTCGGCACGTCGGGTATTCACAAATGTACTGACAGTCCACTTAAACAGGCAATCCATTCCTGTGTTCCCTTATGTAGACAACTGGCTCATTACAGGAGACACACCGCAGATGTGTCAGCAGCACACTTGTGACGCAATCAACCTTCTGTTCGAGCTGGGGTTTTCAATCATCGAGAAAAAATCAAGTCTTGTCCCCAACCAAGTAAAACAATTCCTGGGCGCAATAATTTGAACAAAAGACGCCCTATTCTTCCCCTCCAACGAGAGGGTCCAAAACATGCTGCTTCAAGTTCCTCAGTATACAGACGGTCGTCAGATAACTGTTTGAAGGGCAATGCACCTTATTGGTACAATGGCTTCCTGCATTTTTCTGGTGCCACACGCAAGGTTGCTCATGCGTCCAACACAAGAGTAACAATAGTCTCAATCAGACAATCCTTTGGATGATGTAGTGGTTGATTCACAGGCTGTAGTCCAGGCACTGCAGTGGTGGTCAAAAGAAAACCTATTAAAGGGCAAACCCTTTTTCCACCCTGCACTGGAAGCCACTCCAACAACAGACACATCACTTTCAGGGTGCGGAGCACATTATCTCCATCAAACAGCAGAGTTTGTGGACACAATGTCAAAAAAGCATATTGACCTTCTAGAATTGCTGGCGGTGTTCAAAGCCCTACAGGTTTTTCAACCCAACTATCAGGGAAGACTGGTATAGTCCTAACAGACAGCAGAGCAGCCATGTTTTACATGATAAACTGGGTGGAACACACTTCAAGTCTGTCCAAACTAATTCAGAGGATTTTGACTTGGTCTCTCAATAAGAGCATCGTCCTCCTGTCACATGTTCCAGGCCAGCACAACTGTCTAGCGGATGTGTACAGGTAACTTCCCACAGAACATAAATGGTTATTACATTCAGTAATTCTACACATTGTCTTCAAAGACTGGGGGTGGATCCAGACCTAGATCTCTTCCCAACACAAGAGAATGGATGATGCCACCAATTCGTATCCAGGTTTCCCCAAACAGGGTCCAAGGGGAACACACTGTGGATCAGGGCCTCTCTTCTCAACAAAATAGTCCACAAGATGCACCAGTAATATCTCGCCATGATCTTAATAGCTCCAATGTGGGCATGTCAAACATGGTTCTCACACCTCACAAAATGCCCCTTTGCCCACCAGTCAAACTGCCGAGCCGGGCGGCGTGGTCGACGAACACACCATGTAGACGTGCTTCTTCGGAGCTCCCGCTACGGCCCGCTTAAATCCTGATATAAATAGCGGTTCCACTGCACCGATTTGGGCACTGTTTGTGGTGCAGGAGAACCAAAAACCCAGGGACCCTGGTGCTGTGTTCTGGGGGTGGAGGTTGCCTCCCTAGGGGTGGATATTCACTTCAAGAGTCTGAGACAAAGAACGCAGATAACTGCAGCCAAGATGGCCACCGCAGCACCTTCAATGTGATTAGGCCTGGAGGATGCTTTACAGTGGCTGCCAGCGACGCCTTTGGGGCAGTAGTGAGGCACCGGAAGGAATCGGATGGGGAGGCAAGCCACCATCAGCGCCGAGGAGGTGAGGCCGCACAGAGAGAGGCGGAGGGACCTCTTGTAGTGTACTGAGGCAGCAAGGTGCCAGAGAGGCTCCCGAGCAACACTGGGGAAGTCTGTGAGGGCTTGGAGTACCGAATTCATGGGACACGCCTGGAAGAAGGCGCCATTGATCAGGTGATCAGCAGAAGGAGCAATGATCTGGCCGGCTGTAGCTGTGTCAGGGGGTGGGGGGGGGTTCGGGCTGGCGGATGTCGGGCCACTGGACAGGTGGGAGCAGTGTGTGTGTCTGGGTAGCCCGCCGGAGGCAGAGAGGAATCTGCGGTGGCCCTAGTGGGGGCCGGGTGCACGACAGATACAGACCAACGATAGAGTTTTCCCATTGAAGGCAGGAGTGCAATCTGGGGGCCTGGGCCGATCACTGGGGACTCCCAGATGGAACAGGCAGTCGACATTGCTGCAGAGGGGGGGGGTTACCAGACCAGCCCAGAACCTGCAATGGACAGTTTTGAGCGGCCAGGTAAGGCACTGTGCCACCTGACTAAGGTGGTTCTACTAAGGAGAAGTGGACTGATGGGGAGGGATAGTGGTGGTGCAGGGCTTCACCATTGGAAGACCCCGGCTGGCACATTAATCCAGATAGAGGGAAGAGATGGACATCGGGCTGCTGGGGAGGGGCTGATTGCTTGCCTGCTCAGCCACAACGGAGAGGAGACCGGCACAGCAACAAGTTTTTGGGAAGGGGACCAGTGGTGGATCTTGTTCAGGTGCCGGAGAGGAATAGCTGTCTTGAAAAGGAGCAGGGCCTGTGGGGCAGAACCATGTTTAAGGGCCACCAGAAAATGGACAAATGCACAGATCCCAAACATGAACAGACCAAGCCAGAGGTTATGCCCCAGAAAGGGGCTGAGGTGACGAAGAAGGGATCAGTCGGTGTCACTTTGGATGCATTGATGGAAGCCATCTATGCCACTAAGACATCCTTGGAGTGGAGTATCAAAGAGGTGAGAGTGGATGTGTCATTGGTGCGGGTGGACCTCCGGAAAGTCTGCGAGAGGGTGACGGAGGTGGAGCAGAGAGTCGGTACAGTTGCGGAAGATCTACTACACCTCAAAAATCAGGTGGCTGGCCTGAAGGGACCAATGAGAACTCTGCAATCAAGGGCAAAAGACCCAGAAGGTTGCTTCCTGGTGGTGCAACATACATCTGATGCAGGTACCAGTGATAGAGGAGGGGCCCAGTGGAAGCTGTTCGTGGAGCAACTGCTCTTGGAAATGCTACAAGTGGAATGAGCGCACTGAGTATCGGGCAGGGCTCTTCCGCCGGGGGGACGCCCGCAGGTGCTAGGGGCAGAGATAATCAATTTTAGAGACTGAGACGCTATCCTGCAGGAGTCTCGAAAGGCTGGATACTATGCAGTGGTCAACGCAAAGATCTGCATCTTCCCGGACTTCAGCTTAGAGGTGCAACAGCAGCGCAGGACTTTTGATGCAGTGCGACTACGGGATCTGCACATAAAGTACATGATGTTTTATCCAGCAAAGCTGAACATTATAGCTCAGGGTAAATCATGGTTCTTCACGACACCACGCAAGGTGTGGAACTGGCTGGATGCCTGCAGCATCGAGGAGGGGGCGGAGGAGGCTTTGCAACTGTGGGATTCAAGGGGCCTCGGAGCAGGAGCGGCTCATGAATGGAAGAGGTGCCTTGTACTGGGGAGGGCTTCTTCTTTCCCCTCCACCACCGCCCCTTTTTCTGCTTTCCTTTTTCTCTTGATGCTCATTTTGGGGGAGTGCAGGCTACAGGTGCACCAGTTGGGGCGACTAGAGAGGTGATTGGTGGGGCGGGAGCCCGGCAGGGGGGTGCCCCCTACACCCACAGTCATCTACACAGGTGGCGGGAGTACGGTGGATGCTATAACCGGGGGTTGAGGAGGTGGGGTACGTGGTTGGGGGGCAGGGAGGGATGGATTGGGAGGGAGGAGGGCGAGTTGGGGGGTAGAGCGGAGTTGGTAATGATTGTTTTTTGGGAGGTGGGGTGAGAAGGGGACTGGGGGAGGAGGGAGTTAGGGGGGCAGGTTCTAGGACCACTGGAATGGTTAACCTAAGGTCCGGAGTTGTTGTTTATGGGAGGGTCAGAGCAAACAGTTCAGTTTCGGGGAGTTGGTATGAGAGTTAATAGTAGGGTCTACGGCATGACTTCTGACGCGGTGCGGATACGGATTGGGGGGATGTGTGAGTAATACACCAGGGAGAGGGACAGTGGGTGGCCTCTTTGAGGGCGAGAGACTGATGCCGTTTGAAGAGTGGAGTGCCCGGTATGAGGTACCAAGGGGACTTTTTTTAACATATGGAACGATGTCTAGCCGACAGGCCATGTGGCCAGGAAAACCGGAGGAACCACAGTCAAGTCGACTGATGCAGGTACTACTTGAGCAGGACGGTGAGGGGTCCAGGGTCTCTCGGATAGATCAGGCATTGAGTAGTATGTTGCCACCCAAAGATTTGGTGGGTCAGAGTAAATGGAAGAGGGGCATGGGAAGTCCGATATTGGAGGAGGAAGGACTAAATTCTGGGAGCAAGTACGTACATTCCAATTTAATATCCTACATCGGATATATATAACTCCGGTCAAGCTACATGCAATGAAAAGTGCCCCGAGTCAGGACTGCCCCTGATGAAGGATGGGGCCGGTGGGGTTATGGCATATGCTTTGGGGATGTTAGATTGTTGCAAGCTACTGGCGATGTGTGATTTTAAAGATTGAGTTGCTTGGCTCCAGTCTAGTGAAGGCCAAAGGTGTGTTTATGGGGAATCCTCCTGGGGGGAAGCAACATAAAATAAGAAACCGATTGGCTCAGTTTATTAGCAAAACGACTGGCAGCCATTGCATGGAAGAAGCCACAAAGGCTGTCGGTGATACAGTGGAAGGAGTATTTCCGCAGGTGGGGAATACAGAGTTGGATATTTTACAAAATAACAGAGACCCCGGGTTGGAGTACAGGGAAAGGGGCCATCTGCTCGAGAAGCTCCACTTTTCAGCAGATCTAAAACCACCCTGAGATGGTGGAACGGGTTGGCGACATCTCTAAGAGGGAAGATGGAGGAGGGGGTGGGGGGGTCTTAGATGGTTCCAGGATATTCCCGACGGGTGGGGAGTATGGTTATTACGCAGCCCAATGCTTCCTGGTTTTATTTATGTATGGATTGATGCTGGCAGTCCTAAATGCTGCACTGAATTTTTGTTGTTAAAACTCGAATAAACAAAAGAGCCCTTTCAACATATTGTCCCAGCATCAGGGAACAACCCTACATCCGCAGCCTCAAGCACTGAACTTGGCTCCGGAAGTTAGTTTGGTCATTTAAACTTACCTCAGAGATGCATGGACATCTTGAAGCACGTAAACCAAACACAGGGCAGTGTTATTTCAACAGAAGAAAAGGCTTTTTTATTATGGGGCAAAATAAGTTATGTCAACCCCATTGACTGTTCACCTTTTGATATAATACACTACCTGCTTTACTTGTTAGACTCAGGATTAGTGTTTTATTCTCTGAAAAGAGTGTGCATTCTCAGCATACACCACCTCGCAAAGCAAGGCATTTTGGTTGAGGGTTCCTGTGTTTAAAGCTTTCATGGAGGGGGTTAAAAGTCTGTGTACCCCATTTCAACTACTGCCTGGGACTGAAATGTCATTTTTACAAAGCTTATGGGGCCTCTTTGGACCCTATGCATAAAGCTAGTCTTAAGCATCTCACCTATGACCGCTTTTCTATTAGCCATCACTTCAATATGAAGCTCTATCTGTTCACAATCCTTTTGTAACCATTCATAAAGACAAGGTAGTGTTAAGAACACATCCACGTATCTCAACAAAATGTATTTCCAAATTTCATGTCAATCGGTTAATAGAACTTCCAGCATTCTTCCAGAACCCACAAAACTCAGCAGAGAGAACCCTCCATACACTCATCAGGAGGGTGGTAATTACTATCTGGATAAAACAAAACCAATAAGGAAGATTGATCAGTTCTCCAGCATGGGTCTTGCATGGATTCACATGCTCATGAATGTTCCTCGTTGTCGGGCTGGGAATATTCGGTAAAAGAAAGCAGTTTAGCTTTAAACTTTAAACTGCTAGGTGGCTATCTTCTGATTTTACTGTGGGTTTCTAATGTTGGGAGTTCTCGCGGTTTACGCCCTGAAAATGATTGTTTTTTTGCTGTTTTTCGCATTGTGCAGGAGATATCTTCCATCTCCTCTTAGTCTACCGGCACGCAGTGACTACTGGCAGCAGGGACCCATTGTCGGCAAAGATCTTCTATCCATGGTGCCAACAATGCTACGAACATCTTTCCTGTTGACCGGCACCTCAAGTGTCTTTATTATCTTCACCTTGACCACGATGGGAACAGAAGCGCCATCTACCAATCTACCAGGGGGCAGGTATGGCATTTTTTACTGGGTATGCCCAGTAAAGAATGCCAGCCCAGTCTGCTGGGATTCCTAGCGCCACACATGCGATTTCAGGCCTGACCCCTAATCCGTCCCCCCCCCCCCAGCACCTCGCATGTGCACACAATTTGATTATTTGTGCAGTTGAAGCACTGGAGGGCAATGAGGGAAGGAATGCCATTTATTAATGGGCACCTGATAGATGCTCAATAAAAAATACCTTGACTAGGTCCCCCTCGCATGCACATAACGGATGTGCCTGTGAGGCGCTCGGGGCGGGCCTGGCAGCTTTTCCTTGGCATCTATGCCCAATAAAAAAATGCCAGGACTGTAACATGGGACCCCAGCTCCTGACCCGCATCTGCCCCCTAGTCCCCCAAGCGCCTCAGTCACACTTAATCACATTCATCATTAATGTGATTCTCTGACTGCAAGGTGCTAGCACACCATGGAGCAGGCATGGGATTTTTTACTGCGCATGGATGATGACGCAAGCATGTTAAGTGTTATAATGCGGCCAGTCTAGCCATTTCTTATTGTGGCATGGCATTTCGCATTGGGCACCTTTTGGTAATGCAAGCAGGATCAGTGGTATTATTCTTACTGTGTCTTGACATTTTGTATTATCGCTTAAAAATCTAAAGCAGCGGAAATTACGAGGAGGGTTAGAGAATAGAAACTATCCACAGCAAACAAGTTGTTGGTAATTGGAGAGTAATCAACATTTTTATTCTATTGTTAGCTGTGCTTGAAATGGTAAACTTTTTTCTGATGTTTGTTAATCTGCTTAGAATCACATGCTGTGCATAGGTCCGACATCCAGTGGTCACTGCGGAGTATTGCATTTTGTTTTCGTAGTCGAAAAGGGACGTCGACAAGGCGTGTCTGAAACACTATCCCTATAGTGACGTGCGTTGTACCCACAATCCCTCACGCGTCGAGGTCCCTCAGATTGTTTTTTTCCGCCCAGCTACTGGTCGCCTTTACGCGGAGCTCCTCGAGAGACATTGCAGATTTCATCTCCTCGACCTTTGGTCGTTTTCCTATATTAATATAGAACATATCGATCCCCCCCCCCCCCTCGACGCTGTTGTGAAGCTGTCTCAGCCGAGCAAGATCTTCGACGGAGGGGACGAGCGGAGGAGATCCTTCAGCGTTGCCGAACACGTGGCCTGGCCTCGCAGGCCATATACAGTAGGGAGAGTGGGGGTCGTGGGACATCTTGTTTCTTTTCTGAGAATGCCTTTCCTTTTCCCCTTCCTTTCCCTTGGGGTGGTTATCACGATTTATTGCCTCGGCTATGGAGAGGACACCCTTTAGGTTTTGCCCGCTTTGCAACGGCAAGTTTACTTGGAAGGACAAGCATTCACGGTGTAACCGCTGCTTGCCCCTCGATCACAAAGAGGAAGGTTGCACGGCTTGTCGGCTTCTTAAGCCTAAGACTCTAAAAGACCGTAGGGTCAAGAGGTGGGCGGCCTACGCTATGTCGAAGGCCGACGCTTCACCCACCGTTGCTACCACCGACAGTGACGAGGAACGTGATACCACGACCTCCGCTACGGAAGTCGAAAACCCCCCTAAAGAGCGCACACGCGCTTCGTCGTCTGTCCCCGGCCCCGACGGGCTCAGCTCACGCCCTGCTTATGGGGATGAACACCCCGGCGACATTGACGCACACAAGACCACACATAAGCACACAACCCATGGCTCTTCTTCGTCGAAGGCGAAGAGAGCATCAGCGCCCAAGGAGACGCAGGTTCCACCGGCGGCCTCCTCGGACCGTTCGGGTTCGAAGCCCCTCTCGCAGCCGCGACCAGCGACTGGGCTTTTGGCAAATAAGGGCGCCGCCCCCAAATCATCGGCCGGCGCGCATCAGCAGAAAGCGCATGCCGCCGTAGAGCGATCGACACCCATAACGTCGAAACCACAGCCCTCCGCTGACAAACGAGTCGCTGAGAGCTTGGCGAGGATCGTGGTAGCCGACGCCCACAAGCGTACGCCGAAAGACACATCGAGCGCTACGCAGAGGTCGAAAGACACGCCGAAAAAGCCCGAAGAAAGGCAGGGACTACCCCCTTCAGTCGAGTGGACCCCCAACACACCTGAAGGCTTTTCGGAGGGCGACGGGACACTTTCCTCGACGTTGTGGGAGAGGTTGAGCCGTTTTCAGCTACAAGACACTATTTTTCCCCCGCTAGACCGCTCAGGGGTACCCCATGAAACCATGGAGAGGCTCCATCTCTGCATGGAAAGAATGGAGAGGTTAATACACAGAACCCTCCCACTCCCAAGAGAATAAGAGAAGGGCCTCAGGAGGACCCCAGGGCCAAGATTCAGAGATTAGTCAATCCCCACCAGGACACAGCCTCAGACTGCCATAGTGTGTATGACCTCACTGGGGAGGAACATTACTTTGAGGAAGAGGATGATTTTATAGACGAGGAAGAGGGACGGAACCAGGAGGAAGGTCTGGAAGACAGCCCAGACTTGGTAGGAGAAGGCTTCGGAGAAAATCCAGAAGAAGGACCTTCTCACCCCTGGCAATCCCCATCAATATATTCCGACACTGATGTCCTGAACCTAAATCCTCCTGACAATTCACCTATTAGAAACACGTCTCCCATTGACGATCAGCCCACATTCAATGCCCTGTTGCGCAGAGCAGCAGCACATTTCGAACTGGACACTGGGGAGCTCTCTCCTGAATTAGACTTTGTGGAAAGAGTAATTAAGGAGAAACCCCCGGTCAGTCAGACCATTCCCCTCCTCGCTTCGGTGAAGAGAAGAATCATCCCTTCGCTGTCCACACCCGCACTAATCAGAGGGGTCAATCCTAGAATTGAAAAACTTTTCACTCCTTCACCCTCAGACCCGCTGTACATCAGGGGACATTCCATTCCGGATTCCCTGGTAGTAACCAATACAAGAAAGAGGGCAGGGGTACCACTTTCCACCAGTGAGGCACCACCTGACAAGGAGGGCAAGCGGTTATATGCCCTTGCAAAAAGAGTTACATCCTCGGCTGCCTTTTCGGCAAGAATTGCGAACAACAATTCTTTGCTCGCTAGCTATGCGGACGCGCAGTGGGCCAAACTGCGCAAAGACGCCGAAGAAGCGCCGGAACCACTACGTACACGCCTGCTTACAACTATTGGCGAAGGAACCCAGGTCAACCAGAGTATTGTAAAGAACTCTCTGGATGCGGCAGAAACAGCGGGACGTTCCCTGGTTCAGGGAATACTCCTAAAACGCCACGTATGGCTGCCAACTCGGGGTTCAAACCGGAGACACAGGCGTCTTTAATAAATAAACCTGTTGACGACTCTAATCTCTTCGGGAAAGCGGTGGATGAGGCTCTGGAGATGGCTAAAAAGGAGTTCGATACTATCAAAACTCTTGACCAAATCTCTTAGCCCTCTACCAGGCGCGGCTATGGCAACAAACACTTTCTTCGTGGCCAACGCCAACAACAAAACCAGCAGCAACAGTACCCAGCCACCAATTTCCAGACCAATAGTGGGCAGTACAGCCAAAGAGGCCAGCGCCGGGGCAAAGGAAGAGGGCGGGGGTCCACCCCCAGAGGCTCCCAAGCCCCCAACAACACCAAGTGACGCGAAGATTCGCGTCCCCTCCCATGCAACACCGGTCGGGGGCCGGATAACATCCTTTCTTCCAGCATGGGAGGGTATAACGTCAGACCGCTGGGTACTTTCCACCGTAGCCCACGGATACTGCATCAAATTCAACAGTTCCCCAACATACAAACCCCCGAGGGGACGTCGCATGTCACCGGAACATCTTGCCATCCTTCTCCAAGAAATACAACAACTGCTGGAAAAAGGAGCCATAGAGGTCGTGCCTCTATCTCAGGTAACGGAAGGTATTTATTCAGTGTACTTCCTTGTACCCAAAAAGGATCTAACCATGCGCCCTGTATTAGATCTGCGCCCAGCGAACAAGTTTATCAAACCCCAAAAGTTTCGTATGGTGACCTTACAGGAAGTGATCCCACTGCTATCACAGGGAGATTACATGACAACATTGGACATGAAAGATGCATACTTTCATATTTTAATGTTGCCAGCGCAAAGAAAATACCTCCAATTCATGATAGAGGGCAAACACTACCAGTTCAGAGTGCTACCCTTCGGCATAGCATCAGCACCGAGGGTATTCACGAAGGTGCTGGCAGTGGCAGCGGCCCACCTGCGCAGTTTGTCCATCCCAGTTTACCCTTACCTCGACGACTGGCTCATAACAGGGGATTCTTGCGAAACATGCTTCTCCAATACCCAAAAGACTGTAGACCTTTTGTTCCAGTTGGGCTTCTCCATCAACGAAAAGAAGTCCAGCCTAGACCCCAGCCAAATCAAACAATTCCTAGGGGCTCTAATTCAAACAAAGGACGGCCTCGTCTTCCCCTCCAAAGAGAGGGTCCAAAACATGCTTTTTTAGATCCCTCAATATGTGACCGGTCGAGAGGTGACGGTACGCAAAGCAATGCGCTTGCTAGGCATGATGGCGTCGTGTATTTATTTGGTACCTCACGCGCGCCTGCGCATGCGCCCAATGCAAGAGTGGCTCAACAGCCAGTGGTGTCAGGCCAGCGGACTGTGGGACGATCTAGTGGTGGTCTCGCAGGCCTTAGTTCTCTCGCTACAATGGTGGACAAAGGAAAACCTGGAAAAAGGAAAACCCTTTGCCACACCCGCGCCGGAAGCCACTCTAACCACAGACGCATCCCTCACAGGATGGGGGGCTCACCTATCCCATCAGACTGCTCACGGAGTGTGGACTCCGAACGTAGCATCCAAACACATCAATCTTCTAGAGTTACTAGCAGTGTTCAAGGCGCTAAAAGCCTTCCAGGAACACCTACAAGGCAGGACAGTGATGGTCCTTACAGACAGCACCACAGCCATGTATTACATCAACAAGCAGGGGGGAACCCACTCTCCAGGACTGTCCAAACTGGCCCAAAATATATGGAAGTGGGCTCTCAAACAAAACATGTTCCTACTGTCACAACATGTACCAGGGGAACTCAATCTGCTGGCAGACAAACTCAGCAGAGATTTCCCCCTGCCCGAAGAGTACGAATGGCGACTGCACGAAAACATCGTCTTCGAGGTCTTCACACAATGGGGATTCCCAGAAATAAACCTGTTCGCAACCCTAGAGAACTCACAATGCCTACGTTACGCCTCCAGGTACCCCCAGAACCAATCCAAGGGGAACGGTCTGTCGATACAATGGTCAGGGAAATTTGTTTACGCTTTTCCCCCGACTCCCCTTCTCAACAAGGTGGTGCACAAGATGCACCAGGAACAAGTAACCATGATACTGGTGGCCCCAATGTGGGCCCGACAGCCATGGTTCGCTCACTTGATGGAGATGTCTCTATCTCCCCCAGTGAAACTCTCCTGCCCGTACAACATGCTGTCACAAGACGAGGGCAGGACCCTACATCCATGCCCACAGAACATGAACTTAGCAGCTTGGCTCCTGAGATCATAGAATTCGGACATCTACAGCTCCCGCAAAGATGCATGGACATCCTCAGGGAAGCCAGAAAACCTAACACTCGCCACTGCTATTCTAGCAAATGGAAGAGTTTTGTCATCTGGTGCAGGGGTAAGAGCATCAACCCAATTGACTGCTCTCCCACACATATTATTCTATACCTGACCCACCTATTGGATTCAGGTCTAGTGTTCAATTCCATTAAAGTCCACCTAGCGGCACTTTCTGCATACACCACTTCCCAACTCAAGGTGTCGTGGTGGAAGATCCCTGTTATAAAGGCCTTCATGGAGGGAGTAAAGAGAATACACCCCCCGATAGCTGACCCAGCTCCCGGATGGGACCTTAATGTGGTACTTACCAGACTCATGGGCTCTCCATTCGAACCCATGCACAAAGCATCTCTTAAACACCTCACTATTAAGACTGCTTTTTTAATAGCTATCACCTCCATCAGGAGAGTAAGTGAACTTCAGGCTCTTTCTATTCTAGACCCCTTCGTTACAGTTCAGAGATAAGGTGGTTCTACGCATTCACCCAAGGTTTGCTCCGAAATTCATCTCAGAATTCCACGTAAACCACTCAATAGAACTACCAGCATTCTTTCAAAATGTTTCCAACTTGGGAGAAAGGACTCTGCACACACTAGATGTCCGCAAAGCGGTCATGTTCTACATGGAAAGAACCAGACCACTGAGGAAAACTAATCAGTTCTTCGTCTCGGTGGCAGCAGGAAGAGAAGGGGATGCAGTTTCAAAGTCCACTATTTCTAGATGGATTGTTCAATGCATCACTCTCTGCTATACTCTTGCTAAAAGAGAACTGCCCTTTAGGCCAAGAGCACATTCTACTCGAGGCACGGGGGCGTCCATAGCATTCATTGCAAATGTTCCCCTTGAGTCCATCTGCAAAGCGGCTACCTGGAGTTCTGTGCACACCTTTACAAAACACTACTGTCTAGATGCACATTCTAGATCTGACTCCCAGGTGGGACAGGCAGTATTAAGACATCTTTTCTCTACTGTTCCTTCTCTTAACCCACCGCCAACTCCGGGTACTGCTCGCTAGTCTATGCACAGCATGTGATTCTAAGCAGATTAACAAACATCAGAAGACAATGCATTACTTACCGTAAAAGCATTTCTGATGGTTGTATCTGCTTAGATTCACATGCGCCCACCCTTCCTCCCCGCTCGGATGGAAGGAACATAGACTTCCTTTTATATCTCTCTTTTCTGTACTCACTCACGTCTAGAAGGCTCCCTCAGGGCAGAAAAATACAAACAGAGGGACCTCGACGCGTGAGGGATTGTGGGTACAACGCACGTCACTATAGGGATAGTGTTTCAGACACGCCTTTTCAACGTCCCTTTTCGACTACGAAAACAAAATGCAATACTCCGCAGTGACCACTGGATGTCGGACCTATGCACAGCATGTGAAGCTAAGCAGATACAACCATCAGAAATGCTTTTACGGTAAGTAATGCATTGTCATATTTTTTCTTTTTGAACTGTAAACTGTTTGACATTTTTTTCTTTTCTTTTTCCTTTTTGGACTTTTGTCTGTACTATTTTCTGTTTTTTTTTTTTAAGGCTCGTCGAGTCATAAATAATTTTTTTAAAAAAAAAAAGTATTAGGCATCTTTAGTAAAACAAGCATAATGTTAATATGTAGGTAGACGTCTAGTCATTTCTTATTGTGGCATGACATTTTTGTATTGGGCCTCTTTGATAAAGCATCCATGTAGTGTTATTAAGTTTCTCAACTGGCACTTTAGTACAGCTAGTTTGGACATGTTTTCATACTTTAGCATGCATTTTTAGTGGTAAAGCCAACTGGAGTATGTTCTTACGTGGGGATACTGCCATGTATTGGCAGAACAAACATAAGTGTTTCACCCATTATTTCAAGAACATTCATGGGGGGGAGAACCTCGCCGAACCAGCCTTGAGTGGTGCGGGCTCCGTCGCTAAGCTTGGGCGCTCTGGCATATCTGGGACAAATATTTACGCCCGTCCAGTTAAAACAATTCACTGTCCACAACTGATCTGTTAATAATTTTTACAAAGATCTATCCAACACTTTTCCATGCAGGAATGATACTGTTCTGAGGTGGTTTTGTTGAAAGTTGAGTAACCTCTGCTGGATGGTGGGTTGAGGCGAGCTCGGGACACCAGGTAAGAATTTGGAATAGGAGTGTTTTACTCTTTCTTTTCATTTGGAAGTGACATTACTTTTTAGGGAGTAGAACAGTCATTTCCAATGGCCATCATAATATTTCTTTGAGTAAAAATATTTCAACATTTTTGTAATCTGCCATTGTCACTTAGCGATTCATGCACATTAAAATATGCGTTGTTACCTTCAAGTGCTGCTTCAGATCAGTCAGCAATGTTAGAGATGCCTGTACCACTGCGACATCCCTGTGGAGCTGTGCAGTGAGCATTTGCCTGTTTTTAGGGACTAAGTGAATGGTATGCCCATTTGTTGTAAGTTTTTTTTTTTTTAGTGCACTATTAATTCCCACTCTTCCTCTCTGTATTTTCCACCATTTTGCCACTCATTGTGTAGGGTGGAGTTTTAGGTATTTTCTCTTTTCTGTCATAGAAGCCTGTCTAATAATTGTTCCAGGTATTGCCATTGTTCTCTAGCATTGGATCTTTCATAGATTCACATGCTGTGAATATTCCCTGCCGTCAGGCTGGGAATCCGCTGTAACATAGAGCAGTTTAAACTTTTTTTTAATTATATTTTTTTTAATACAACAACATACAGGTGAATACATTCACTGGCATCCAGTTGAGCAGTGATGAGTTGTCTCTAGGCTGTTTTGTATCACCTATTTCAAACCCTCCCTACCCCCTGCCTGCACCCTACCCCTTAACTATCCCTTGCTCCCTTATTTTATTAAGAAAAATGGTTTCAGTACGCATGGTACTTAAATTAGGTTGCAACAGCCTCACATTGGCGGATTCCAGTACATATACATATGTATACAATGTAAAAGTCAATATAAAAAGAAGAGAAAAGAAAAAAGAAAACCCTGTTCCTTTAACTATAATTGGCCACATTAAGTTGAATTAAGAAAGAAAACAAAACCAATCAATACTATTTAATGCATGCACCAGATGTAACAAATTCGCTTGCAATGCCGGTCACACTTTGCCCAGAATCCTCAAACTTTTACCTCCCCCAATCGAAATAGTTGAAACCTAAACCAGTACTCCCCTCCCCAGTTCAACCGCTCCCAATTTCTCAGCTTGAGCCTTAGCTAACATAACTTCATCGATGCTTTCACAAAATCATCATCAGACATTTTACCAGGGCAAGCTTAAGTGAAAGGTGTGCCGTAGACAGCAGCCTGTGCCACAAGTCCACTGCTATGAATCCTGCTGGTGAATTAACAAAGGGCCCCAACATGAGAATCCTTCTGTCCCTCCGGCTTTGACAGTCCATTACTAAACGCTGGAGTGATTCAGTTTTATGCCCACACAGTCTGTAAACTCTTAACTCAGGGAGGATACCCCACTTGGGCTCCCATTACTTCCAAACTCGGTAGACAGTTGAGCCTGAACTTCAGGTATCATAGTTGGATCTTAGCCGATGTGTATTTCTTTAAATATAGTCTGAGATCCTTTGTGGGTAAGAGCACTGCTTCATAGCCCTTGTATCATTTCAATCTGCTAACGTCGCTGATGTTCGCTGTTTTGTTCCATCTTTACATCCTGGCCTTTAATATAGCATTGGAGACCGGACCCTGTTGCACCTTTTTTATTTTTTTGTTTGGAGAGGACGGGATTCAGACCCTTCACCATTTTAAGGTTCAGGAAGTAGTCTATTTGAGGAAATTCTGCTTTTGTCATCTTAAAAAGCACTGTGAGACTGCACTTCATGAGTTGAGCCCACCACAATACCAATTCCAATCTGATTACGCTCACAGTAACCAAATTCGGCAGCCGTAGGACCCTCTTCAGGATCCTTCCTTCCATAACATAAAAGAACTTTCTATTCTTACCGGTAGTTAGCGCCCACCCATAAAACACCACTGCAGATATCTTAGCCCGGTAGAATTCTATGAGCGGGAGTAAAGAAAATTCAGATGGTGTTCCTCTCACTTTCTTCGCCAATGACAAACAGGCCCCTACCCTTTCCTCCATCCTCCCTTCCTCAGGTCTACTTTTCCTTTTAAAGTACACAGGGAATCCTAAGTATTGCAGACAGACATTCCGCTTTCCTTAGCAATGCAACCTACCTGCAGCTCTCCCCATTTGGGTGCAAACAATCAACCCCACCCCACCCAGGTCATGGCTTCGTGCCATAATTCAGCCATGTACAAATGGAAAGAGTCGGGGCACCTACACACCCTTTTCTGGCGCCCCCTGAAACCGTAATGTCTCTAGACAAGGCTCCATTCAGATTCAGCCTGACTTTAGTTTAACATCTGAATTGTGGTCAGCAGACCCGGATCGATGCCCCATTTTGAGAGCTTTTTCCACAGGCTTTGGAGGTCAACATTATTACAGGCTGCCGCAACATTTGTGGGCGTGCCAGCCCCTACCTCAGAGAGGCAGGAAAATCGAGCCATTCCACTTTGGAGATTTCCCACCCCTCTCCTGAACCTTGTCTGTAGCTGGTGTAATCGGTTTGTTTTTTCTGCCCAAGTTCTCAGTACTCAGTTCTCTGAGGACCATTGTTGCAAACACCTTAGAGGAGGTATCTAAAAGCAGGATAAGCGGGTAGCTGACCGGGGACCCCCTATAACCCTTTTTTGAAAATAGGGATGAGTATAGAACTATGCCATGAATCCGGGCACACCCCTTTAGATGCCATCTTCCTAAATATATTGCCCAAGATGTCAGTCCACAACTGCAGATTATTTTTGAAGACCTTATTTGTCACACCATCTTGGCCACTTGCCCTAGAATTAAGATTCATAATGATTCGTTCCAGGTCCTCCTTCTCAAACTAGCATCCCACACATAAGGTTGAACCTCCTTCTCCCTCCCTTGAGTTAGTTGAGCGGGCTCGTCACTAAACTTTGACTTGAAAAAATTAACCCAATCTTCCTCTGCCACCCCTGATGTTTGTAGTACAGATTGGAGTCTGTGCTTTTGATTTAGGATCCACCATATTCCCTGTGTCTTTTTGTACCGGTTTTAACAATATGTCCTGATTGTTGTGGATATATTTCCTTGTCTTGTGATGTTTACTTCACAACCTGTATTTCAATTATGGCCATAGACACCTCTAACATATTCTGGCACTGGGTTCTTTCGCCAGCCTGATTTCTTTAGCTAGCAGTCGCTTCATCTCACTCACCTCCCTATCAAACGTGTGTCGATGACCTTCGTTGATTAACTTAAGAGGGCTCCCCTGGCCCAATTCGCCCATTTTTATTTGCTAAACTCACATTGGAGCTGCGCTGGGTCAGTCTTCCCTCTATGAGAATGTTTGTATCTCCCATAGTTTCCTTTTTATCCACTGCAGGGCATTAAAACCGTGAGCATAAGGAGGGAGTGATCGCTCCTAGTGTTGTGAACTACATCTAGATGTTGGAGCCTATTGCAATCTATATTTCTTGTGAATATAGAGGTGAATGCATTGGCCCAGGTAGAGATATCCTGTAGCCTTCTGTCCCCATCAAATCTGTTTGAGTAAAGTCCAATCTGGATAGAAAGAGTGACCACTGTAGCCCTTCTAGAACGGTCAGTACTGATACTTTTCGTCACCCTCTCATCCAAATTCAAGTGGTCACCTGCTGTCACCATACAATTTCAGTTCGTCTCCTCCCAAGACAATGGGCCCTCCTTCGCCTTTGTGTCCCAGTCGAGCAGTGTGTTCTCAATCTGATTACTAACTCTCTCAAACACGCTCGACCTGGGATTAAAATAGATATTGATTAGGAGTGACTGTTTTTTGAGACCCTCCCGCATAACAATAACTTTGGTGATCAGCACACCTTTGGTATTCGTTTCCACTAGATGTAAGGACCTACATTTTTCACTGCCACTAGTAACCCTCCTGCCAGTCTCCCTTTCTGCCCCTTCTTGGTGATACTGGCAATAGACATATAACCGCCCAAAGAGGGGGCCTCCCTTATCCCGGGGGCCTTCCTCCCTTATGCTCTTGTCCTGCACACTTCCGTTCCAATCGCCCCTTATTTCTTGTGACTTTAGTTATCATCTCTTCCCATTCTTGGATTGAATTAAGTTATTCTGAGTTCAGTCCATTGTAACATGTCTTTTCCAAGGTCTTGTGTTTGATTGCTAATTGCCTGTTTCCATACCTCTGTCTCTGCTATTGCCGATTTTTGCAAATCCCTCCACCCCCTCTCCACAAGCAGCCCCATCCCTGATTTCCAGTTCATGGCTATGCAGCGTTTAGCCAACACATATATTAGGTCTTTAAGTTTCCCAAGCGCTTTATCATTCTTGCCCCTCTCGAAGAGACCCAGTATGCATGCCTCCGGGGATTGGATATATAAAGGTATGCCTCCTTTGGACACTTTATGTGCAATTTCGCCCCAAAACTTCTTTGATCTTACATTCCCAAAACATATGTTCCATTCCAGCATTTATAACATTACAACTCGACTGTTTGCACCTTTGAATCCGGCTATCACTTCCGTACAATTTTGGTAGTTACAATCTCGCATTTCTGGAAACCTTCTTATGATAGTTGGATACCTTCTGCAAATTCATTATCTGTAAAGAGCTTGCCCAGTTCTGATTCCCATCTTGCCTTGGTTCGCAATTCCCCTCTGGAGTGGTGTTCTATTAACACATCGTTTAGCCTTGATACGGTATGTCCTCCCTCTGAGATATTTATTATTGTTTCTACTTCTTCACAGCCTATTGTGTCCTCCATGTATCCCCGTCATTTCCTGCAGTTAACATTTTAATAAGGCACTTTCTCCTTTCAAGTCCCCAATGGTAATGATCTTGCACGTCTTCCAGTGTAGCCGCACACTGGCCCTCAGTCCTCTACTATCAGTCATTACTACTGCTAGTTGTATCTGTGGTGATATCGGATCTTTGATCTCAAGTTTTTTACGTTCTACGCCACATTTGCATGCCCAGTTTCATTAGTTGTAGGTATCTGTGTGGTTCTGGCAGGGGTTACCCATACTAAGTCTTTCCGGTGTAGATGTATTGCTTGTTCTAGGAGTGCTGTCTCTACTGTGTTGTCATCAGTTTGCCAGCCTACCACGTACTGCATCTGGCATGCCAGGTAATATAGTTCGAAATTTGGAATTCTCAACCCACCTTTTTCATAAGGTCTCTGTAGAGTGCCGAGTGCCACCCTCTGTCTACCGCCTTGCCACAGAAAGCTACTGCGCTTTTTTGCGAGTCTTCTAAAGAATTGTTCTGGGATGTTGTATGGGACGTTACCAAAGCAATGCAGCATCCCGGGCAGCTTCACCATTTTTAATAGTGCTTCTCTCCCCATTTCCAACAAAGGTAACTTCCCTGAGAATTTCATTTAATTTACTAGCCCTTCCATCTCTTTTATGGTGTTGTGTGTGTTCCTGTTTCATGTTATGGTAGCTGTCTAGCCCCAGATAAATGAAGGTGTTTCTTTCCCACAGGAGTGTTACTGTTGGCAGCTCAACACTGTTTGCCTCAGCT
Source organism: Ambystoma mexicanum (assembly GCF_040938575.1). NCBI lineage: Eukaryota > Metazoa > Chordata > Amphibia > Caudata > Ambystomatidae > Ambystoma > Ambystoma mexicanum. The sequence goes on from NC_090934.1 coordinate 177,262,948, forward strand.
ATTTTGGCCAGTGTGAATAAACAGGATGTAGTCTTGGAAATAGTAATTCCTGACAATCTGCTAAAGTTGTCTAGTACATATAATACGAGTTGTAGGTTCTCCACGGGGTTCTGTAAAAACAATAACATGTCATCGGCATACATTGACACTTTATGCTGCATCCCATCTGGTTGTATACTAATTGACCTAATTTAGACAGTCAATTTGGGACATATATGCGGGGGGAAACCCCCCTGCAACTCCCCACCCAATCCAAAACCCCCACGCAACCCCCCACCTAATCCCCTTATATTATTTATAATCCAAAACCAACCCAATACATATATAAAAGAACTAAAATAATATAAAGGTCAATTGTGCAGAAAGTCCATTAGGACCACTATAATTGTCAATTGTGCAAAAGGTCAATTGTAAAAGGTCAATTTGGGTAAGACCCCTTCCCCCATCTATTGTGATTCTGGCTCACTGGTATTCCTGCTGCAGGAATTCTGCTATTGGTTCCTTTGCTATGATATAGAGCATCGGAGATAATGGGCAGCCTCGTCTAGTGCCTTTCTGTAATTCCCATCTATCCGAGAAGATGTCCCCTGTTCTAACTCTCAACATAGGCTTAGTGTAAATCAGTTTTACCCATCGCATGTAATTTGACCCGTCACGGGTAATTTGACCCGAAGTCTAATTTAACCATTGTCACATAGAGCCAGTCCCAATGGACCGAATCAAATGCCTTCATCGCGTCTAGCCAGGCCACCGCACAGTGCCCTTCCCGGCCTTCAGTACTGCTAATAACGTGGTCTAACCTCCGTAGATTGAAGGAAATGTTTCTACCTGAAACATATCCCATTTGGTCAGGGTGTATAAGCTCTATTGTTACTCCCCAGAGCCTATTCACTAGTACTGCAATAAGAATTTTGCTGCCCTGATTCAATAGGGACAGGGGCCTGTAAGAGCCACAATCAGCTGTTCTTTTATTGGGCTTAGGAAGGGGAATTGTCACAGCCTCTCATACTTTCTGGGAGTGTCCCTGTTTCGAACGCCTCATTGTATACTCTCGTCAGGACTGGTGCAAGGCTGTCCACGTATTCTTTATAGAATTCGCCCGGCAGCCCATCCATGCCTGCTGCTTTACCTGAGGGCAGTGCTCTTATTATAGCCGTCACCTCTTCTGTTGTTATGGGTTCATCTAACATATTTAGTTTAGTTGCTTGTATAGTGCACTGAACCCAAGGGTATCTGGGCACTTTTACTTGAATATACAACAAATGTTACATAATGGTACTAGTTTTACAGGAACACGCAGTGATCTAATACATTGAAATAAAGATACAATAATATCCATGGTAGGCATTCGACTTGTGTTTCGCAGGTCAAAGTCGCATGACTTGGAAAGTAATATACAATTATTTACAAGTTCCATACAAATGTGGATATAGTTCAAGTAGGAGACCAATGAAGGTAAATGCCTAGTGTTGCGTATCTAGGCGTGAGTCCTTTGAAGGTATGTAGTGTAAACATACGTATGTAGTCAGTGAGTAGTGGAGTAGCATCCTTAATTAAGCTGGGAGTAGAGTCTCGATTTGACCTTATTTCTGAAGGACAGAAAGGATGGTTCAGCTCTTTGAGCAGCGGGCAGAGAGTTCTTTGTCTTAGCTTAGAGCACTGGGGAGCTGGACCTGCCTGCTTTGTGCAGTTTGAATTTGGGAATGTTGAGGCAGTGTAGGTCGTTGGCTCGGGTAGTTCTGGAAGATTCCTTTCTAGAAAATGTATCGACCAAGTATTTGGGGGCCTGAATTAGATAGACATTTATGGATGATCATTAGGGTTCTGAATGTGATTCTATCTTGTATTGGAAGCCAGTTAGTGTTACGTCTAGCCTGTGAGATGTGGTTTGAGAGAGGAATGTTTAGCCCTGATCTGAGGGCATTGTTTTGCAACACTTGTCACTTATTTAAGTTAAGCTTGCTGGTGCCTAAGTATAAAGTGTTCCAATAGTCCAATTTATAGAGTGAAAGTGCTCTTTCAAGAGTGATACAACTGATAGAGGACAGGAAGGGTCTGCAAGCGTTTATTAATTTGGAAGTGTAGGCAGTTGCTGAGGCTGTTGCATTTACTTGTCTGGCGAGGGAGAGGGTGGAATCCAGATAGACTCCTAATGTTTTGGAATCCTAAGACACTTTGATATTATTCCCATCAATGTTGAATGAGGTGTATTGGGGATCTAGCTTGTTGAGGCAATGTCTAGAGCCGATGAGCAAAAGCTTGATCTTGTCATCATTGAGGTATATTTCTTTTAGGAGTGTGGAGTCTTTGTCATAGGAACCGGAGAGGGTGATGAGAATTTGAGTATCGTCCACATAGTTTGTTTAGGTCATCTAAATGGTTCAACGGAACCTTCATAATGATGTTGTATAGTGTTGGGGAGACGCAGGAGCCATGCGGGACTCCACATGTGATTGGAGAGGGTTCTGCTGAAGCTGAGGGAGAAAAGACCGTCATTGTTCTGTCTGAAAGGAAGGTGTGGACCCATGCAGCAACTTTATAGGAAAAAGAGACTGCTGTGGTCAAGTGAGTAGTTAGGATGTTATGATCAACTAAATCTAAAGCTGCCGATAGGTTCAGTAAGAGGAGTAAGTCAGGATTTCCATTATCTTTGGCTTCATCCATCGGGATTTTTAAGTCCAAAAGGGCTGTCTCTGTGCCAAGTCTAGGTCTAAATCCGGATTGCCGGAGGTCCAGAAGATTATTGTATTCGAGCTGGTTCTGTATTTGGATATAAACTGCTTTATCAGTATTTTCAAAAGAAAAGGAACAGTTGTAATCGGTCTATAATTGGTGGGAATGCTGGGGTCGAGATTAGGTTTTTTAATAAGGGGCATGACCCAGCCATTTTTAAGATTATTTTGGGACAGATCATGAGGTGAAAGAGGTATTAATGAAGAATGTGATTAAGGGAACACATTTCCTTGCCCCTTCTTTCATGATTGTGGCATTGCAGATGTCTCCCTGGCATCTAGAAAGTTTAAGGCCAGCAATTATGGCTTGTACCTCTTTGGTAGTGACTGGGGAGAATTCAAATAGGCTGCAGGCTTTAGAGGGAGAAGAATGGAATTTGCTTGGTTTGGCACTAGATGCGGGGCTGAGTTTTTTAGCTTCTATTTTCGTTTGTAATAGTGTGATTTTGTCTAGAAGGGCCTTTTGAATGTTGGCACACCAAAGGGCGTCTTTGTTGCACGAGTCCGGTGGCTCTTTGAGGATGGAGAAGAGTTCTTTGGAACTGGACTTTGCGTTTTAAATTCTATTATTCAAGGTGTTGCTTTTGGTTTTCAAGATAGCAGCTTTATAGGTGTTGGAGGCAGTGTTGAAATGTTCCCTATTCCTGACCAAAGGTTTATTTTTTCGGTTAGTTTCTGAACATCTTTTGGACTTATGTAAGGTTTTCAAGTCTAGTGAAAACCATTTAAGTGTTCTGGAGGCTTGGCTTTTCTCAATTTGAGTGGAGCTATTTGGTCTAAGGCTTGGAGTAGGTTCTGGTTATATAGGTCCACCAGGTTGGCTGGATACTTGTCTAGGTTCATTTGAGGGTTGATAATAGGCTGGAGTAGTGGGAGTATGTTCTCCAGGTTGACCAGGCGGTTGTTTCTGTTTATGGCAGGGGGAACTTGTTGACCACTGAGTAGAGGGCAATTGATGTCGTGGATCTCAAAAGATATGACATGGAACACACTTTGTGCATGGGGAGTTTGAAAGGATTTTAGGTTTATCTGTCAACATGCCACTAGATCTATTTGGTCAGTTATTAAGCAGCCGGACTCTCGAAGTGGAGACATCTCTACTAATGATTCCGGCGGAAAAATGGAAATCTCACTTAACAGATACCTTGAAGTTCTGTGATGCAATCCCTCAAGTGGTCCACACAAGACATTGAGTGGGCCATTGGTAGGCTAACCCATTCTAGAGCAGCGCGTCTGGACGGTATTCTGCTGTGTGTTTACAAAGCAGATCATCCCTATGGGCCTCCTTAAGCCTAAATGTGATGTTATCTTCTCGACCTCTTCTCTTCCTGTAACTTGGGTGACCTCGATCATAGTACCGATACACAAAAAAGGTGATCCTGCATCCCCAGATAATTACTGTCCCATTTCATTAACTGATGCTGCTGCTAAAATCTTTTTCGTTCTTTTACCTGAATTGGAAAAATACATTGCTTTACACGACATATATTCCAAATATCAGACTGGTTTCAGCAAAGGCATGAGCACAGTGTTAAACGCAACTACAATGGCGCATATCATGGCTGGCACTAAAATTAAGGGCTCTATCCCAGTGTACATGGCTTTCATTGATATGTCTGCCACATTTGACACAGTAGTAAGTAACCTTTTATGGAATAAGAAGGCTACTTTAGGTATTCCAGCAGCACTTATATATTGGATCTCATTGCTCCATACTAACACTGCTTAGAAAGTTAGAATTACAAGGGAGGGTGCAATGCCTGAATCCATATGACTTATCTAGGATTAAAGCAGGGATGTAACTTAGCAGCAATGCTGTTTAATTTGTACTTATGCGATTTGGATGATCATTTGAAGCACTCAAATATTTTTGCGGTCAAATTGGGTTCTCTGCGTCTGCACTGGCTAGCATTCGCAGGCAATATTATTCTATTGGACCCTGTCCCCCTCTTGTCTCCAAATGAAATTGCAAATATTTGAAAATTCGCCTATCTACACAACCTTAGACCCAACTCTGCTCAAACCAAGATGATGGTTTTTTCTGCAGGCAAAAAGCTGAAACATTATAGATGGGTGATGGAAGGAGTCTTGATTGCCAACAGTCAGAAATCATTTATCTTGGTTATTACATGAGTAATACCTCGTCTGTTAAATTATGAACTGACCGGTTTAATCGGAAATCTAGACCTTTGTTGTGCCAACTGAAGGTGATCTTTTCTAAGTATTGTAAATTGTCTTTGGACCCGCTGTTGGAATTTTTCACCCTGAAGGTGGAATTAGTCCTTCTTTACAATCTTGACATGTGCTTGTTCAATCTTAATACGCATCTTAATACTCTGCAAGGTCGCTTACTGAAAACGGCACTGCATCTTGCTCTATCTATTCCTAATTGTGTTATTCAGCATTAGTTTGGCCTAATATCATTGGCGTGCATATTTGAATGGAGAGCCCTCAGCAATTATGCCAAAATTCTTGATCCTCCGAGGAACTCTCTGTATCAAGACTTTCACTAAATGCTATTAGGTAGTGGTCCAAGATCCTTTATACAATACCAGAAGATGGTGCAAGCAGTACTTGAAGAACTTGGGGTTACAGATAGTGAGTTATGCACTCGCCCAGCTTATGTTAAAAAGAAGTTATACGAAAGGGACTGGATTCTTACTACTAAGGGACTCTATAAATACAATATTTATAAGGAGTATGCAAAACACATTCGAAAAAGAGATTTGCGATGTTCCTACTTAACTATGTTCCTTTGTAATTGTAACCGTATGTAGTATGCGTTTTAAATTTAATCAATTTCACACCTGAAAGAGGATCAGCCATTGGAAAAGTGAAACCTGTACTGACCAGGAGGTGAATTGTTTCTCTAACTGTGTTGAACCCAAGGAATCACTTAAACACTTAGTACTTGAATGTCAACAATTCCGAGTAGTGAGAACTCCTTTATTAACGAGATTTATTGATATTGAATTTGAAGACTCCCTTGATCATCTTTGGATGTGGATGATGACAGGGAATCAGAAACTGCTTATTTTTGCATTGGTACAATTATTGAAGGTAATTGATGCTGAACTGTTTATAAAGAAATGACTCTCCACGCAAAGTAGAACTATCTGTACTAGGACTATCCAGTAGGCACTATGTATGAAAAACAGATACTGTATTTGACAGTAACCGGGACAAGCACTTTCAGGGGCCCGTCTTTGCGACCACCTTTTCCATTTATTAGCTATCTTTCTCTGAATTGCTTTCGAAGTCTATTCTGAACTACTCAATGAAGTGCTTTTATTTGTCTTTTAAGGTTTTATGTCTATTGTAAGTAAATCAGGCGGCCTATTTACTTTAGCGTAATTTGCACAAAGTAAATCAGACTGTCTATATGTTCCTGCGTAATTGTGCTTTCTAGTGTACTAGATAGATTTGTGCAGTCTGCTGTGGTGTGCGAGATCTGCTGTGGTGTGCCAGATCTGCATAATTCGTACTGTACTGCCCATACCGCAGTTGCTGTTATTTTGGTCTTAAAATTAGGTTTAATCTCCTGATTGGTTTTAAATGATATGTCTCGATTAAATGTAAAATGTTATGATTGATTTTACTGTCTGCTTGCACATTATCTTGAATCAAACGATTTTAATCTAAAATCGTTCACTACTCTACCATATGTGTGAAATTTCTTAGTCGCAATACTGATCCTGTTCGTTCTTATTCACATATGTATTATGTTTGAATTTTTCTTATTGTCTTTCTCAACTGTATGTTCTCAATGTTTTGTAAAGGTTTTTTCAAACCATGGACAAATTAAATAAATAAGGATTTTAGTAGTACAATTTAGATCAGGTACACAGTCCAGGGTTCTGCCTTTGCTGTGTGTTGGTTCGGAGATAGGCTGTGAGAAGCCTAGTTCTGTGAGAGTTTTCTAAGGCTGTGGCATTAGCATCTTGGATGTCATGTAGGCCTAAGTTCTGTTAAGGATTTCAATCGGGCAATACACCTGGGTCTCAGCCTAGCATGCAATGCACAAATGAAATACTTATTATATTGTGTCTATAGGTTCAATATTCTGAGTGATATACCACTCATATCACACCCCTTATCAAAATACCCCCAGGTCACAATGGACCAGGAATCAGGCTGGCTGGTAAAGGGAATATTTATTTATTTAAATTCAAATCAAACATATGTTTTAATATATGGGGCAGCAATCGTCAATGTGGTGACAATACAAATAAGAAAGTAAGTAAAGCAATTGAATTCACTTTTTAGCAACACAATGTAAAACACAGAGAAAAGAACAGTTTTGATTTGTTTGAAAAGATGGCGCTTAAGTTAAGATTTCCCCCAGTAAATTTCTCAACTCACAAAGAAGCAATTCTACACAGATGTAAGTAAGCAGCAGGTTTTCAGGAATATAGAACAGTATACAGGGTTTGAATACAATCTCCCCTCCCCAAACAAGAGAATTTTTTTCGGGAAATGTACACTTTTAAAATGACATTTGAAAATGACTGAGCAAAATAATGAAAAGTGTGAAAAAAGTCCTTAAATTGATCTAAATCTCTATGGGAGCAACATGGGAAAGATGCCAACAATCATAAGCTTTAGTATGAGCAACAGTACACCATTGAATCAGAATGGAAGTTTGGATATACTTTGAATTGGAAATCACATGTGTAAAACTTTTCAGAAATGTGAATTCCCACCTAATTTTCACTGTGGCTTTTAATGAAAACGGGTCAAATACACTATTTTTGGGTGCAGTCTTTGGATTGGGATGTAGCTAAAGGTCTTAGGTTTAAGTGTTAGGGATTTCACAAGACAAAAAGATTTTAAAGAAGTTATCACTAGCACAAGGAATCAAAGGCAAGGTTTCAAGATTGGGGTGACAATATTATAGGTTCTTAAGCTAAAGATGGGATAGGTTATAGATTTTGATAGGACAATGTAAGGCAATATATGCTATGGTTCCTATTGATGCTTAGTCAACTTTATTTTAAGATTTGGACCGTCAGGTTCTGTTCATCACGGATCGGGTCTAAGACAGCAGGACACCTCTGGCGGGATAGGTCAGCTGGCCGGTTCTGGTCAACTGGACTGGCACCTCGGACTGGACTGGATTGGCCCTTCTGGTTGCTGGACACTGTAGATCAGTGAGATGGCGAGTTTCCGCAGGCAAGCCTTTATGGTAGCAAGCCAAACTGGATCAAAATTGCTTCCCTTATGTTTTGGGATGGTTTCAGGATTTGGGCCTAGCTGTGAAATAGTTCAGCAATGCTGAGGCCTTGGCTTTGTTAAGAAATCTCGAATCGGGCACAAGATGGAGAATGCGGGAACCGGGCGCCACACGGAAATCAGGAGGGATTCAGGAATCATTGTCTGTGTTGTGAGGTTCCCTTATTTATCCTGCCAAATGGCATCACTCAGTTTATGGTAGGGGCAGACTTACAACCCACAAGACTATGATTGGTCAAAGGCACAGTTCCCGCCTTGCTCTTGGCTGGTTGGATGACAGAAAGGGTTGTTATGTTTTATGTGATATAATTTGGGAACCTCCCATAGTTATTGGGACCAAAATCTAACTTTCCCACCAATACACATTTATGTACTTATGCCCTCTAAGAAAATCGGATACATAAATTACATATTTCGTGGGTCACATTTACATCCTCCTCCCATGTCGGTGAGATCTGGTGTTGTCTTTCTGTGGAATTTTGGCAATTTTAACCATAAAGTTTTGGCATAACATTTCCTAATTTGGTACATATATGTGCAATCACCCCTAGAACATGGGTACACAATATTAGATTTGCAACATTAATAGTTTCTGTGCAGTTAGTATTTTTGCATAAGAACTCCTACCAAGTTTTCAACTGATTACCCTAAATTCAGATTTATATGTATGTACTTTTCACTTGTTCACTTATTCTTGCCGCCAAATTAAGTCATGAAGTTCAGTGGCCAAATAAGCATTTTAAACCCAAAAAATACATGTCCGTTTTTTTCCTTTCTTCACAAATGTGAGCAAATGGCAAGTCCTTTGAAGTTCAATGAGAAGCCTCCTTCTGCAGAGTGGAGCATCCGGCTCCTCCCCTGGAAGGATGAGTGTCCAAGCCTGCTATTGTCTTTGCCTGGGGCCCAGACGAAAGTCTGATGTGGTCCTTTGTCATGAGTATGCAAGGCCTCCCCACAGCAATTAGCCTTTCCTGCCAGCAGTGAAGTGTAAACCTTTCCCAGGCTAAGGACTGTCAGAGCAGAATTGTTTTTTTTTTAAATAGTTAATTAACTCAAGACTGGGTTTAACATTAAGTTTCACCTAAATCTTTCATTTAAACGCATACATTTAACACAGTTTATAGGTTGATTTTTACATTAGTAATCTTTTAACATTCTTGAAAGTTTAAGCCTTTAAACAAAAACATACTTTCACAACAGGTGATTTTGCACTTCATTCATGAAAAAGACATTACTGAATCCTTTAAATCCGTTTTTCCTATGTAGCACATATACAATTTATTCAGTATTAGGTCTTCCCTTGAGTGCTGGGATTGTTAGCAGTCTGGGTACATGTATCCTGCCTTTGTTTAGAGTTTCTCCCTGCATAGCTGATTCTGTTACTTGTTGCAAAGTTAGCCGCATGTTTCCCGTGGAAATGAAAACAAGGGTTCCTGGTTTGCTTTTTCATTAGATACAATTGATAGAGCTGTCAGTCAATGAGGCCCAGTTCCTCTTGAGCCACCCTGGATGATCGTGGGCATTGAATTACCCTTTTAATCTCAATGATTCAATGGAAATGAATGGATCTAGCGCCAAAAACAGCCTTTTTAAGGTTGCAAAGCTGGCATTTTAAAAGGCATTGTCGGTTTTCAACACAGTTCTGCTGCTTTGCTCCATGTTGAATGTGGCAGAGCCCAGTGGCATGCTCCTGCAGTGAGAACTCTGTTTTTCACCCCCCTGACTGTGTGTGTGGCAGGGTGTGCAGCCTTTTCTTGGTTGTGACCCAAACGCAGTTTTGAAGATTTTGGTGCACACTGGAGTCAGCGCATCCATTTTGGGCTGTTTCTTTCACCATTTGTAAAGTGATGCAATGGGGCACATTGGAATGGGTCAAAATATCCCACAGTTCAGATCACCCAATAGCTTAATTTGGGAGCTAGGTTTGGTGTTCTTGGCGAGGAGGTCTTCCTCAAAGAAAGACAGAGGGCCAGGTGGTCTCTACAGAAGGTAGATAAGTAGTGTACGAGCAGCTGATAGGGGGAGTTTGACTGAGAGGAGTTCTCCCGATGAGATCGGTTGGCTAGCGAATTCTCTGAGACCAAGTTGGTTTTTGGCAATGAATGCGACTCCACCTCTACTGGTTGTTCTGTCAGCTCTAATGATTGTATATATTTCAGGTAGTGCTAGCATGAGGGAAGGTCCTGCTGCTGAGTGAAGCCACGTTTCTGTGACTGCTAGAAAGTCTAAGTGATTGGATGAGATGAGATCTGCTATATCAAGCACATGAGTAATCCAAGACCTAGCGCTGATGAGAGCTCCTTTGATGTGAGGGTACTCCGTCAGCAGAGAAGGTGCTGGAAGGATGGATCTAGATGCCTGTAAGGGCACAGTATTGTTTGTATTGAAGAGACCTGTGTTGACTGAAATGGATTTAGTCGATGGAGTTTTGTAGAGTTGGGTGTTGTTGATGTAGATGCAAGAGCCAAGTCTAGCATTTTTGACAGCGGTAGAGCATGGTATGTTAGGAGTAGGCCTTGTGGCATAACACAGTATCCACCTCAGATATGCTAGTGGGATAACAGTTGCGGGTAGGAGGCACTAGTAAGGATGGTGTGGGTGCCGCAGGGCAGGAAGGGAGCACTAGCACGCACCGTAGAGGAGGAAGTAAGCTTTAGTTAGAGGAAAGCTATGGGAAGAGTGCGCAAACATTTTGGAGGAAATTAAGTTCCTATGACATATGAACACTTACCACAAGGTATAACGAATACAGGATTACTCAAGCAAGCAGGGGAAGCGGCAGTGTCCAGCCGTTGTAGCAGATGGGTTGGAGCGGGTAGTTTGCGTGCAAACCTGGGAGAAGAGCAAGAGGTGATAGAGTTCAATAGGGGCAAAGTGCCTAGGATGGTCCACCGGTCCTCCCGGCTCCAACAGGCTTGGGAAAGGGCCTTATGCTGGCGGCCTTCGACGTTGGGGCTGGCTTCCGCCTGCCGGCGGAGTCTTATTGGCTCTAGTACATGACGTCTCCTCAGGTTGCTTAGAACAGGTAATCTAGTCTTGTATACGTTTTGTGAGGAGTGGAGTGGTGCGAGTAGTCTCTCAACCCTGGGTGGCGTGTCCTCCATATGTCCACCAAATTAAAGGATTGTAGGAGGGTATTCAGCACGTTTGCAGGGTGGTGCTGGTCTTCTGAACTAGGCATCTGACCTATCCATTTTGGGATTCCGTGTGCAATTGAAGTCTCCTCACCATACAATGACCCCATCTCTGTGCGACACTAACCTTGCATTATAGGACCAGAAAATGTCATAGCGTCAGGATTCCGTGCATACGTGTTCATTAGGCATATTTCCCTTTTTTATATTGTACCGTGGATCATTACCATTCTGCCTTTGTCGTCAATCTTAATGTGAATTAGCTTCAGAGGGACTGTCGGGGCTACCCAAATGAGGACCCCCCTGGCGTAAGCAGAGTATGTGGATCCCACTACCAGGCCGCCTGATTTTTGAGCAGGCTTGTCTTGTTTATATTGAGGTGCATCTCCTGTAATAGGGCAACTCCTATCTTATGTCTATGCAGGAATGTAATTATTCGAGGGGATTGGGTGCTCCGACGTATTCCATATTTATGACAGTAATCACCACAGCTGTGCTGCTTCGGAAAATCTTCTGCGTCGATGCGCCGCCCTCGAGGACCTCCTCCAACGGCCAACGTCACCCGATGTGATAAGTAGGACGCACAACGCCTGTAGCCTCCGTTCCATTTTTTCCACGAACGTGTTCGCTTCGTGAATCTCGGTACGCCTTTCGATTTTCTGTAGTTCATCTCAGTTCTTCAAACCTGTTTGTGTACGATTTCTTCGTGAAGATGTCTACCTCATCTTCCACACCGCGTCCGGGCTTTAAGAAGTGCGGGGACTGTGGGTCCAAGATGTCGGTCACGGACTCGCACAACGCCTGCCTCTGGTGCCTCGGGGAGGCCCATGACACGGATGACTGTGTCGACTGCCAGTCGCTCACGTCGAAAGCCTTGCGGGAGCGCAAGAAGAAGTTATCGATAGGTAAGGTGTCCAAGCCCCGGAAGTCGAACTCTGCGGGGCTTTCGACAGACGACTCGAGGGGCGACTCTCCGCGTCGTTGTCAGAAGTCCAGTGGGCCTCGGTCCCGGAGTCGGTCTCGCCACTCCTCTGCCTCTTCGTGGCACTCGCGGAAGCACCGTCAATGGTCGCCTTCCCCGTCCTCATCCGAGGACTCCGCCCGTCGGCGGGTCGCTTACCCCACCAAGCATGCAACACCGGAGGAATGGGCTTTCTTCGGGAAGAAAATGTTGGCGATTCTCGAATCGCAGGGCACTGGTCCGTCCGCGCCTCCGAGTCGTCATCAGCCGAGAGATGCCGCTCGCACGCCTTCGGGCTCGAGTGGTCGTCACGATTCACGGGAAAGTTCCCGCTCGGACAAGGGGAATCGTTCTCGGCATGCCCGGTCCAGGTCCCGGTCCTCGAAGCGCTCAAGACCGCGTGAACTTGTGAAGTCTTCGAGGAAACATCGACGCCTGTGGCGCTGAGGTCGTCGACGGACTCTGTCGAGGCTCCGCCTCCGAGGAAGTCGTCGATGCCGTCGGCGCCCAGGATGTCGAGGGACACGCTCGGGGCTCCGCCTTTGAGGCCTGTGTCGGCGCCGCGTCTGTCGTCGACGCCGATTCTCTCGACATTGGCTCCGATTCACTCGACGCCTTTCGGGGCTGTGTCGACGGGGGTACCCCATGGCTCAGGGGAACCACCTAGGAAGGCTCTGGCCAAGGTCAAGCATGGCTTTGGTTCCAGTTCTGTGCCTTCTTACCGCCATCTGGAATTCATTTCAGAGGTGGATGAGGGCTCTGATGAAGGCATGGTGCCCGACACGGTGCCTGATGAAATTCTCTCTGGCCATAGCCAGTTTGAGGACCTGAGGCAGTTCCTGCATGATGCTAGTGGGCTGGACACCTCTCCGGAAGTGGAGTTTTGTAGGCCTGAGCCTGGCACTCATGCCGATTCTTAGTACCGGCGACTTATGTCACGGGTTTCTGAGTACTTAGGATGGTCTGCTCCCCCATGGGGAGTTTATTCAGGAAGACCTTACGGATATCCTCGACATTGGTCCACCAACTGACCCGGTACTGCCATTCCATATGGCTCTGCAAAGAAGGGTGGCAGCGGCTTGGACTGCTCCGGAGAGTCTCCCGGCAGTGAGCAAGTCTTTGCCGCGAAAATACCGTCCAGCCAGTAGTGACCCCTGCTACTTGTCGAAGCACCCTACTCCGGAGAGTTTGTTGGTGCAGGCGGCTACGGCCCCAGCAAAGCAGGCGTTGTACCCTACCATTGTCACTATGCCCGCTCCCGGGGAGCCGGCTCAGGCCCTACGTCCCCGAAAGCGGACATCAAGTCCCCGGGGAAGGTCCCAGCAACCCCTTATAGGGCCCCTTTGGACAGCGTCCTGGCGCCTATGGCGCCAGGCTCATGGAAAACGTCAGTCCTGGCGCCACAGGCGCCAGGCTCATTATGAAAGTGTTTGGGTGCACTTACCTGATGCAGACCATGCTGCAGAACCCCGGCCTCCTTGAGGCCTGAAAGGAACTACTTTACCTGTGGGACTCATTTACCACCCGGGCGTGGTCGGGGAAGGATACATACCTGATTGGAGGAAGGACACATTCTAGGAACTTCTTCCAAGGCTATTTAAACCACACCCGATCAGCCACACGTGCTTCGCGTTGTTCTGCATCTAGCAGCTGGACGCTCACCATGTCTGCTCCTGCATCTTGACTTCTGCCACACCTGCCAGCATCCTGAATCACCTGCAAAGGAAGGGAACAAGAGAACAGAAGAAGGAAAAGGCCTCACCTGCTAAATCTGCATCCCAGAGACATTTCGCCGACAATCCTGAAAAGGAAGACATTTATTTTTAAAAGCACATCGCATCGATCGCTGTAGCGCCGCATTCTACTCACCTTTACAGGGCGCCTCCATGTTCAGCAGCGACCATCCGGATTCGCAGTCGCGCCCCCGCGCTTTGGGAGAAAAAGACAAGAACAAAGGTGAGAGAAAGAAGGGAAAAGGGAAGCTAAAACTCCATGTCAAGACTTACCTGTTGGGTCATTCCCTTTTCATTTCGGGTCCGCGCCGCATCCAGGCATTTTCGGATCCTGGCCCCCTAAAGGGAAAAAGACATCAGCGTTAATGAGTGAATGAAAAGACATTACCAAAACACTCATTAAAGACTTACCTGATTTCCACAAGGATTTCACCGCTCACCTCGGTGCCTGTTCCCCGGCATTCCGTACCCTGGCCCCTATGGGGAAAAAGACACTAGCATTAGAACATTAATGCATGGACACAAGGGGAACCACTTATAGAAAAACTTACCTGGAAGCCAAGCAAGTTTGGTTCTCACCCATCCGAAAATCCAGTGACGTAACTGGATACCAACGCGCCCCTGCATCAGAAGCAGGATGGAGAGCTCGTCCTTCCAGACCCTAAGGTGAGACGCTACGGGGAAGCACAGAAGGGTTTTGAGGAGGGTGAGAGGGGTAAGTGGGAGGCCGATTGCATTAGCCCGCAGACAGTTAACCCACTATTCTAACCTGCAGAAGGATACTTTGTCATGCGCAGCCGGGCCGATTGGCGGATACTTCCGCATTGGAGGCTCCGGCGCAGACCGTAGTTCCAGCACGTTGCTTTCTTTACGTGCAGCCGCGGTCTAGTTCTCCGGCAAGATGGCGTCGCCGGGAAGTATTTCAGTATCTCACTCCCGGCAATCTCTGCGTTGCAACCCCATAGTGTTTTTTGTTTTCCTGCTTTGGGTGAGAACGCTAGTATTTCCCTTACGCGGCTTGGTCCGTGCCTTTACCTGCCCCTCTCCTAGTTTCGAGCGAGGCTTCTTTCTCTCTTTTTCTCTCTCTCTCTCTCTCTCTCTCTCTCTCTCTCTCCTCTCTCTCTCTCTCTCTCTCTCTCTCTCTCTCTCTCTCTCTCTCTCTCTCTCTCTCTCTCTCTCTCTCTCTCTCTCTCTCTCTCTCTCTCTCTCTCTCTCTCTCTCTCTCTCTCTCTCTCTCTCTCTCTCTCTCTCTCTCTCTCTCTCTCTCTCTCTCTCTCTCTCTCTCTCTCTCTCTCTCTCTCTCTCTCTCTCTCTCTCTCTCTCTCTCTCTCTCTCTCTCTTCTCTCTCTCTCTCTCTCTCTCTCTCTCTCTCTCTCTCTCTCTCTCTCTCTCTCTCTCCTCTCTCTCTCTCTCTCTCTCTCTCTCTCTCTCTCTCTCTCTCTCTCTCTCTCTCTCTCTCTCTCTCTCTCTCTCTCTCTCTCTCTCTCTCTCTCTCTCTCTCTCTCTCTCTCTCTCTCTCTCTTCTCTCTCTCTCTCTCTCTCTCTCTCTCTCTCTCTCTCCCTTCTCCCTTGTGCTTTACCTTCTTTCAGCTTTTGCGGCTCTATCTTTGGGGTTTTTCTGCCTTGTTTCTGCCATCATCGTTTGTCATCCTCCTCCTCAAATCCGTATTAGCCGGAAACCTACTCTTCTACTACTACAAACCTACACTTCATCATTATCCTTGGAAGACTCCGGTTTGGCTTCATTCTTTGCAAGGGTTTTTTTCTGCCATCCAGGCTTTTTCCCTTGTCGCCCACTACGGAAAGGAGTCCCAGGACTGCTTGTTTCAAGCATTCACTGTGGCTTCCTCTTGTGGTAGGCAAGTATCTTCAACCACGAAGAGAGATTTCTGCTCACGTCGGCATCTCAAGACGGAAGAATTGGAGGATTACCGATCAGGTGAGGAGAGTGGGGAGGAGAGGGAGACGAAATTGGACAGATTGCAACGCCTGGAGAAAACAATGTCAGCCGAAGAACAGATCCAGGAACTCTGGAAGGCGGTTCATGGGCCTGTCACAAGAATTACAGACGGTTAAGGCGGAAAACGTGGTTCTACGCCAACTTGCCACTACTCGGGAGGTTTCGCCTGCGGAACTACCGATGATGTCGCTTCCTTCGGGAAATTCGATGGTTCACCAAAGAAGTTAAAAGAATTCATGGAGGCTTGTGTAGTGTACTTTACTTTTCTGCCTCGTTCCTTTGCCCACCATCCATCCAAGGTAGGCTTTTTGATCTCAAATATGACTGGTAACGCCCTTTCTTGGGCTACGCCATTGGTGATCAGTGCTAACCCATATTACATGACTTCGCCGGCTTTCAAGCCTTGTTGCAACAGACATTTGAGAGACCGGAACTAACCTTTACTGCATGTGAGGATTTGTTGGATGTGGGGCAAGGGTCCTCAGATGTTCTAACATATATATCCCGATTCAAGACTTTGGCGGTAGGAGCAGGTTGGCCGGAACAAGCCCAGTACACCATCTTCAGAAGGGGCCTAAGAGAAGAGATTAAGGACGAGCTTGCCCGGTCCTCTGCCCCCCCGACTTTCACTGATCTGCTATCTTCCACATTGCAGATTGAATATCGACTTCAAGAACGGCCGAGCAGAACGCTGCAAACATGGCGTATCAACAAGCCCTCATACATCCAATGCTTCTACGTCCTCTTCTCACACCTCCTCCCACTCCCTCGAAGAGCCAATGCACATCGGAGCTACCAGGGGTCCGCTTACATTCGCTGAGCGAAGGAGGAGAAAGGAAAAGGGACTGTGTGCCTATTGTGGTCTGAACAGCACCAGCTCAAAGATTGTCCGGTGGTTCCAACTAAGTCACAGGGAAACAAACTTCCTCGGTGCCAGTAGGGACTTGGTTCCGAGGATCAATTTTGCAACCCGTTCAGTCCCTATGTTTCTCTCTCCATTTCGGCTCCCAACACTTTGGAGGATTCCAGGTTGATGGTTATTCCGGTACAAATTGAAACCCGGGGAAGATCTATAGATGCCCTAGCCCTCCTGGATTGTGGAGCGGCCGGAAACTTTGTTGACACTCTTTGGGCAGAGAAGGTGGGCCTTCATAGAGTAGCCGCAAAGAGGATCAAAAGGTAGAGGGTGTAGACGGATCTCCACTCTCATCGGGTTTGATAACCCATACCACGGAAGAACTAGGAGTTACCATCTTCCAACATAGAGAAGTGCTCAAATTGGACATCATTAGAGCCGCGCACTTTCCTATAATTTTAGGAGTTACCTGGCTTCGCAAACACAACCCGCAGGTAAACTGGACTAGCAACCAGTTGAGTTTTTCATCTATGTACTGCAGACAACATTGCCTCTCAGCACCATTCCATGGGGAGTCCCAGACTTCGAAGGTGTTAACAAGTGATCATGTGGGGGTTCACGCATTACCACATTATTGTTTACCCTATCAGGAGGTCTTCAAGGAGACGATACCTGCGGAGCTACCCCCACACAGGCCTGAAGATTGCTCTTTAGAGTTGGAAAGTAATGCTTTAGTTCCTTTCGGCAGGATGTTTTCTTTAACCCAAACCGAGAGGCAAGTTTTAAGGAAATACTTGGATACCAACTTGCAAATTGGCCTTATTCAACATTCCAAGTCTCCGGCAGGAGCTTCATTGTTTTTCATCAGAAAGAGGGACTCCACCGATTTGCGTCCTTGTATTGATTATAGAGGACTAAATAAAAGTTACAATCAGAGACCGCTATCCCATGCCACTCATATCTGAGATCATAGAGGCGGTACAGGGGGCCAGTATCTTTACTAAACTGGACCTTCGGAACGCATATCATTTGCTTCGCAATGCCGAGGGAGATGAATGGAAGACGGCCTTCCGCACCCCGTTCGGAATATACGAATACAAGGTAATGCCGTTCGGATTAGTGAATGCCCGGCCATTTTTCAACGATTTATGGATCGTTTATTCTTCGATCTGTTACTGGTTACTGTCATCATCTACTTGGACGATATTTTGATATACTCCTCCGACTTGGAATCCCATATCTTTCACGTTACTCAAGTGCTGGAGCGTCTACAACGTTACAAACTTCTGGTCAAAACCCGAAAAGTGTGTTTTTGCAGCCCCCTCTGTTCACTACCTTGGATATGTTCTCTCGGAAGAAGGAATTTCCATGGATTACGACAAGGTCACTGCTGTACTCGATTGGTCCTCCCCGGACAGTGTTAAGGAAGTACAAAGATTTCTGGGTCTCGCAAATTTCTACAGGAGGTTCATCCCAAACTTCTCAGAGATAGTGCTTCCCATTACGCGACTCTTAAGGAAAGAATCAGGGCCGTTCCTATGGTCACCCGAAGCTGAACAGGGTTTTAGGGACTTAAAAGGACTGTTCTGTTCCGCTCCGATTCTTCGACATTCGGATCAAAACCGACAGTTCATCGTAGAGACCGATGCCTCTGCCTTGGCTATAGGGGCGGTTCTTCTTCAAGCCTACGATGGTATAGAACATCCAGTAGCTTATCTCTCAAAGACTTTGTCTCCCAGCCAACTGAACTATTCGGTTTTGGAGAAGGAACTACTCGCCATGAAGCTGGCCTGTGAAGAATGGCGACATTTACTGATGGGTGCACGTCATTCTTTTCTCATTAGGACAGATCATAAGAATCTCAAGGCATTACAGAACATGGAGTGTGTGAATTCAAGGCAAGCACGATGGGCTTA